>NC_062221.1:120390590-123347820 GCF_902686445.1 Sciurus carolinensis | reverse complement strand
TTTCTGTTTTCTACATGCTAATTTCTTTTCTTTCTACTTCCTTCATTTCTTGTTTCCTTCTCTCCTCTCTATAGTTCACATTCTTACCATGCTGTTCCTTCTCTCTTACTTACGCTCAGGTGACTCTGCCTTGAAATCATATTCACTCTGATAGAACATGGGAGAATCTTTACATTCATTTCCACCATAACTTTGACATAATTACTTCCTCCCCTGTTTTACAGTTTCTTCTACACCTTCTGCATCCCTGTCCCTATCAGTACCAGACCTAAAATTTTCAGATGTGTCTTTTCCAAGATCCATTGTCAACTACAGTTTTGAATTCTAGGCACTTATCCTTTGTCTCTGGGCAATCTAACCATTAACTTCTTCCTAATGTTGAAAGTTACATGGTTAAACCATAGAGTTGATTATAGTGAGTGAATTAAGAAGCCCCTTCATGGTGTCTTGCAGTGACAGAGGACAGACATATTGCCCTTCTACTTGGTGTTATATAGTAATATCTGCTGTTCTTATTACAATTTCAATGCTGGATCACCCTGCTTTATTTTTTGAAATAGCTTTACCACAGTCAGAACAACATTAGAGATAGAAACAAAGAGTTATAGAACTAGAGAATGTGAGAAGCTGGGCTCATGATCACTATGTGTTTTTATAAAGTGTGCAAAGTACTTAAAATCAAAGAAACTATTTCTAAACAGAAATAGAACAGCATGTAGAGGAAAGTTAGTAAAGGAAAACATGTTTAAAGAGAAAATGCCAGTTAAGCCATTAATCATGTGAAAACAGTGAAGAAAGTTTTAGCTTATACTTACATTTATGAAAACATGGTGAAAATTTCCTCCAAAATATTACAGAGCCTTACTGAGTTCACTGTTAAAGGAGTTCTAGTGTTATGGGGATATTTTGTTAATATAATTTAAATATTTTGTTTAATTTGATTAGAAAACTTAGATGGCAATAAATGGGAGAAATGACCCAAAGACACATTGATGATACCATCTTTCTAAAATGGCAGAGTAAACAGTTTATTTTCATTCTATTTAAAAATAGACATACCCATTTTCCTTAATACCTTATTCAATAGTTAAAGCATTATTCACTTCTATATTGGTTTTAAAATTAAACATCAAAAAAATTAATAGAAAAAGAAACATTTAAATTCTCTTATTAGATAACCCAGCTTCAAAGTTCTCTAAAATATGAAATAAATTAGTGAAAAGTAATAAATGGAGGAAAACAATAATTTGTGCTTTTGCAGTTTTGGGGGATTTTTCCTTGTTTTAACATGTTGCACTACTGGTAGAAAAAATGTACACACCTTAATAAATATTAGCTGAAAAAGTCAATTTGGTTTTGCCTTTTTAGCTACTTTCAGGATGAATTTCTTCTAAGACTCCAAGACCAAGTTTTATATATGTTAGTATAGTGACAAAATCTACCTAAGTTACTGATATTTAAAAAGGAACACAGTCGTACAGAGGGGATTTTTTTTTTTTTGCATTATGTCACAGTAACCAGAAAAATCTAAATCACATTTCCTGTAATGTCCCAAGATTGAATGTTACATATTTGACTTTAAAGTAAGCACATGTTGAGAAAAAGAAACCAGCATGTAGTCTATGCTAAGGAATGGGAGGGTTGGTTGGGACTTTGAGACATGCTTCAGAGAACAATGTGGGTGGGGAGTTTTTAAAAAATGAATTATCCACTTGCAACGTGTTCAGAAAATTTTTATCAAGAGAGTCCCCTGATTTTAGTAACACATGGGATCTCACACTTTCTCTGAGCCATTAGAGTTTCCTTCTCAGAATCTTTTAACTGTTTAGTCTGAATTGTATCATGTCGTAAACTGAAAAATTTATGAGCTCTAAGACAAAATGACTCAAAAATATAGCACAAAAATTATTTAAGCAATAAAAATTTGGGGTCAGATTTGAAAAAAAATTTTTAATGTAGTAACAAATGGATGAGAAAGACTTCCTAGGTAGATAAAAAGATCTCAGTGCAGAAAGCATCTCTTCCATCCATATTTGGGAGTGTGAATTAAAGTCTCATATTAAAAAAAAGCATCATATAACAGAAACTTCTGATTGGATTTTTAAATTAATCAATCAAAATGTCTTCTCTTTATGTAATTTAAAATTCAAGTATAGCAAATGATATTTACTTTGGTAAGTATTTAGAGAACAACATAAGACATAAAAGGAATCACTGGTTTAAAAATAAATTGTTTCATGTAAATATCAAAATCACATATGAATTTAACTGTTCTTATTTTGGGAAACCTATCATATCTTGTAAATTAAGAGAACAGAATTGCATATTGATTTTCTTCTAATCAATCTTTCAAAATGTATTTAGTGTAATCCAGAGTTTTGTTAACTTTTTAAAAAGAATCTTATAGATTATGTACCCCATTTGTGTACAATGAATCAAAATGCAGTCCGTAAAAATAAAAAAAAAAAAAAACAGAAACTTATAGTTTAATGAAGATAGTTGGACATTTTAAATACTTTTGTTTCTGGATGCCTCTTGCTTCCTAAAATACCACAGAAAGGAAAATGCTTTCATGAGGAAAACACTTCTATGAGTAATAGGTCATTATAGTCTTACTGTTTACTTTAGAAAAGATAATTTGACCTAAATGTTTACTTTAGAAACGAGAATTTGAATTTTACTAATAAATGGAATTTTGAAAATGCATGATCTTTTGAGCATGAGTCAACAGGACTTAAAAAAATTTATTGGTTCTTTTTAGTTATAGACAGTAGAATTCATTTTGATAGACTTGTACAAACATGGAATATATCTTATTCTAGTTAGGACCCCATTTTTATGGATGTACATAGTGGTGGGATTTTTGACAAATAAATCCCATTAAATGAATTAACTTTTTTAAAACCAAAATATTCATGGTTGGAGTACCCCCCCTCGCCACTCTGAAAAAACAAACAAACAAATAAACAAAACCCTCTGTCTAGACATGGTAGCTTACATACTAATCTTTTGATTTTACAATTCCTGGAATACAGTAATAACATCTACTATCGTTGCTGGGCAACTGTTTTATTCTAGATACTTTTTCAAGACTTTTCCACTTTCTCGTTGAATTGTCAATGGGGCCTCTGAACTGTCTGAGGTCTCTGCTCTTGGTTTCAGCCCCCAGCTGCCTTGCCATGATGACCAAGAAGGCTGTGGTTCTAGGGTGATTGTTTCAGTTTTTTCCAGGAAGGAGGGGTTCCTGGAATGTGGGACTTTCACTGCTGCCTGAGGAAGTCTTGGGCAAACCCAGGTGACTTGGTTACTTTATCCATAGGCGTGCTCCTGTGGGTGTACTGCGTAGCCAAGGCCATGCTGTTCTTTTAGAAGCTCCCTATTCCTGCTACATCACCTCAGGGAAACCAGGGCTCTAACCAGTAGGGTGTAACTCAGAGCTCCTGGCATATCTGGAGAGCTGTACTGACACAGGGAGGATGGAAGCTGTTGTTTATGAATCTATAGCATACCTTCAGAACTCTAAGAGTAAAATGTTGCATGATCTCACAGTTGAGCATGAGTTAACAAGGATTTTTGACAAATAAATGCTGTTAAGTGAACTGACTTTTTAAAAACTGAAACTGACATTTGGCCATAGATACCCTCCTCTCCCCATTCCCTCCATACAAACAAAAACCACTAAAAACCTAAAAAATAAAAAAAAACCTCCTCCTAGATGTACTTGCTTTTATAGTTACTGTTTGCTTTTGTAATTCAGTCCAGGATTCCTAACAAGTTAAAAAATATTAGATTTATGTACAGCCTTTGTATTTAATGCAAGCAGGATCAGGATGTTCTCCAATTAAAATGCTTTCCTTATGAAAGCACTACATCACTTAGCAGTTCTTTATTTTTCTGTGCAATCTTATCCATTACTTAGCAAGTACACTCACATCTTCTTCATTGCAAATTTTTTTTTTCTCCTTCCAGTAGAAGTATGATCTTAAGTTTCTTGATGGTGAAATGTATGCCTTTAGCTCAGCATAAGAGGTCACAGAATACTAATTTCTGACTGTTGACCTTGAGCAAAGTTACTTAATTTCCCTTTAGCTGATTTTCTTATCTAGAAAATAGGGATCATGATAGCTCTTATCATAATGAAGGAATTAATGTAGTTGCTTTATTATATGTGGCACAAGAATGTGCTATCTCCATGGTCATGTTATCTTTACTAATCTGGGATGATGCTCTGATGTTGTTTTCACTGGGACACTCAGTGTTGCTGTTGATGATTTGGTTGGAGTTTTTGGCATTTTATTTCTGTGTTGAAGGTTTTACAGCTAATTTTTCTAATCAATAGGAATCAGTGTTATGATTTTGATATATACATTAATTTTATGTTACTGTGACAAAACACCTGAGATAAACAACTTAAAAGAGAAAAGATCTATTTTGGCTCATGGTTTCAGTCCATGGTTGCTTGGCCTTGATACCTTTAGGCCTGAGACAAAGTGGCAGGGAGGTACATGGTGGGGGAGGTGTGTACCTCATGATGTAAGGGAAATAAAAGAGAGAGAGACAGGAGGGCATGGGGTCTCAATAGCACCTTCAAGGGTGTGCCCCCAGTTATCTAACCTTTTTCCATTAGGCCTCACTTGTTTAAAAGTTCCACCTCCTCCCAACACTCTCAGGGGCTGGTGACCAAACCTTTAGCACAGGAGCACTTGGGGGACTTTAAGATCCAAACCATAACAATGCACCAATCAGTGTTATGGTGTAACCAAGACTAGAATGATTCCTACTGGATTTCAGGGAAGTAGCAGTCTTGGACTTGAGGCTGGAATGTTCTTCCTTCTACATAAATTGAGGAAAATCTCTCTGGTTGTTCTTATTGATCACTTTCCCTCCCATAAATTTTGAATGATTTGTAAGTTTCAAAACTAGTTTTGTTAAGGAGAAAATGCTTCCTGATTACTTAAAATATTTAAATTTTAACATTTATGTACATTCCTTTTATGTTTAATTAATTTTATAATTTGTTCTTTTAGATATACATGATAGAGTATATTTTGGCATGTAATACATACATGAAGTATAATTTATTCTAATTAGGATCCTATTCTTGTGGTTGTACATGATGTGGAGTTATCTTGGTGATGTATTCATATAGAAGGATAGGAAAGTTATATCTGAGTCTTTCCTATTCCCCTCCCCCTTCTCTTCCCTTGTTTCCCCTTTGTCTAATCCAGTGGACTTCTAGTCTTCCCCTCCTCACTCTCTCTTGTTGTGGGTTAGCATCCACATATTAGAGAGAACATTCAGCCTTTGGTTTTTTTTTGTGGGGGGGACTGGCTTATTTCACTTAGCATGATATTCTCTAGTTCCATCCATTTAACAGCAAATGTCACAATTTCATTCTTCTTTATGGTTGAGTAATACTTCATTGTGTGTATATATATGATGTTTTCTTTATTCATTCATCTGTTGCAGTTTTAACATTTATGTGCTCCTTAAACTAGTGGATTAGGGTCTCTAAAACAGTATGTGGTTGTAAAGCAATGGATCTTTGCGGTAGCCTGAAAAGATGTACCTATAACACAAAAGTGCTTCCATTAAAATGTAAATTTTGAGTGAGAGGAACTATACCTCTGTAATTTAACTATCCAGGGATTAACACACACAATTCTGGATATATGCTTATAAAATTCCATATGATTTTTAAATACCCATTGCAATGGCTGTCTGCCATGGCCATTACATTGTGTCTGTGATTCCAAATATTTATCAACATAGTGAATCATGTTAATTCTCTGGTTAATTAGAAGAATCTGCAAGTGATTTAAGGGTGAGTGTCATGGGAATTCATATAGAAAGCAGCTGTTCTTTGGTTGCTTTACAATCTTTAGAGTGTTTAGGCATAAGAGAAGTAGGGGTACAGATTTGAAGGAACAGGTATGGATTTGGATTCTTTCCTCTTTGTAAAACAACTTAGCTAATGTAACAATATTAGCAAATGTTAAATACACTTTAATAAGTACCAAGCTTTATGCTAAGTAACTTAATTGGTGTTTGGATTCAAGGTGGTGATCAAGTTTATGAAGTACAACTGAAAATATGAAATACGGAAAAATTATTTAAAGATGTTTATTTTGGTTGAATACTTATTTGATATGACCGACAATTCTATTGTTGTATCAGAGCAATTTGATATAAAGATGTTATAATGGGAAGATCGACACGTTTATTTACAAAATTAGACATCACCTCTGCCAAGAGGCTTCTGATCTCTAAACTATTTCCTATGTCTTAAGTCACACAGTAGAGTTCAAGCAACGATCTTTGAAAATGGATGCGGTGCTTGGGGAGTGATGTGTGTGTGTGTGTGTGTGTGTGTGTGTGTGTTTAAAAGGTATTTTTTTTTCCCCTTCAGCTGTTTAGAATTTTGATACTGTATCCATGCAAATCACACAACGTAACTAGATGGTGTGACCAGCTGTTGGGAGTTGCCTAAGATTGGTAGAAGTCAGTAGCTCCACTCTGAAACCAAATATGATGGTATGCTAATTGTTAATGTATTATTAACCATTTCTTCTACTCTAAGAGGATTCTGGTTTCTCTGGGCCATCAAGCACCAAGTGCACCCTTTCAGGAGTCTGTCTTCCCAGAGGATTCTTTCGGGACGTTGGTATGCAGAATTAGAAGGCAAGGAGAGATGGACAGATTCCAGAAAGGACAGTCGATGTGCGCCTGTCGCGGAGAGATGACTGTTTTTTCCCCCCCCTCCTTTTTAAAAGTCAGTGTGTATGAAGATCTGAGAGTGGCTGTGCATGTGAGGAAAGTGGATACGAGGCTCCCGAGTGCAAGCGTGGCAGGCCCGGAGGGTTAGCTGCGCGCACCCCGCCCGCTGCCGGGTCCCTTGCCTAGCATCGGGATTCCGCATCTCCAGCTCCCTTGCAAGTAGGAGGGGCCATGGCCGTGATGCTGGCCAGTGGGAAGTGGACTAAAGTCTACAGGGAGATGAAAATTGCCAGGAGAAAGTTCCTGATCCCCTTCCCTTCTATCCCGGGGATCATGGAGTGTCTTTGAAACATGATGAAAGTCTCTGACTAAGGATGGCAAAACAGGGAGACGGAAGGTGCAACACGGCGGACTCCTGCTTGGAGCCTGGAGTGCCTACCTCTGGACACTGTGAAGCGAAAACAAAAGAAACGCCTTATGTATCCTATAGGGTTTTGGCAGATGCAGATGTTGTACCAAAAGACATTAGAAAATAATTTGATGAAGAGACGGACTGTTTAAGTGGCATGAGCAAGGGTAAGGGAACTGTATCAGGCCTTCCAGGGAAATAGAACCATGAAGAGACATACAGATTATAAGGAACGGGCTCACACGTTTGGAGGCTGGTAAATCTAAAATCTGCCAGTTCCTACTGTAGAGTCAGGAAGAGTTGATGTTTTGGTTTAAAGGCCGTCAGGCAGTAGAATTCTCTATTACCTGGGGGAGAGTCAGCCTTTTAATTTATTCACTGATTGAATGAGGCCCACACACATTATCAATGGGACAATCTGCTTTATTCTGCAATCCACTGATTTAAATGCTAATTTTATCCAAAAACACCTTTACAGAAATACTGAGAATCATCTGTGACCAAATATCTGGGCACCCCTGGCCCAGTCAAGTTGACACACACAATTGTCATAGGAACTAACAAGAGATAATGCAACATTTTTGGACTGGAAATGGTGGGAAGTCTAAAGGCTTAAGGAAGGGAATTGTGTTCGTTGGAGCTATCTAGAGCTTGAGTCAGAGAAGAGGAATGGCCTCTTGACCTGTGGCTATAAAGGAAAGTAACCACCAGAGTGACCGCTTTGCAAGGTGGGGAATAGAGGGCAGGAGGTGGGAGTGGTGAGTTGGGGTCATCATGGAGAAAAATATGGGACCTGTTCTTTTTCACCTAAGCCAGAGGGCAGAAGAGCTTGGGTGATGCTGACCATGGAGGTCAGTATCTGGAGACACAGAGCAGGGCAGACATTAGTAATGGTGTAGGGAGACTGAGATTAACCAACACACTTTAATAATTTAACCTGCTTGTTAATAATCTATTAAGTTATTTTTTTTAAAGCTGCTATAATGTAATTGAGTCATTCAATCACATACAATCTTAAGTAATATAAAAGGTGACAAACGAGTGATTTTAGTTGTTGGATTTTTAATTCACTGATTAAAAAGCTGCAATGAAGGATGAATTATCTATATTGCAATATATATACATACACATTGTAGTGAAGTTAACTAGGAACATGCCATTTATTTTATTATTTACATATTAAATGGTTCATCTGTGTTTCAATAATTTCTCCTTGGGATAATAGCATGAATATATGTAAATAAGATGTATATGATTTTAGAGGTTGGAAAATTAGTATCTCCACATTCTCGCAAAAGGACTATTATGGAGGCTGATAAATCTAAAATCCACAAAGCCACGTTCCCAGTTCCTGCTGCAAAGAAAGAATAATATTTAAATAATATTTTAAGAGGAACCACAAATTACCAGTCTTGTTCTGGAACTGAGACTAAGGTTCCCACGACAAGCCAACATGCACTGAGATGTTTCTAACACCTAATGAGGGAATTTGGCTTGTGGTTGGAGGACATGAACCAGGCACTGGAGTGCTTTCCTGGAGCTGATTGAGGCAAGAATTTGGTTCATTTTTGTTTGCAGGAACCAGTACATGAGGTAATATTTGGCTCTTCTAGGTCCTGGAGTTTGGTTGAGGAAGCAGAGGGCAGCAGCTCTAGTTTACATGATACAGAACTAATAGGCTCGGGAATACTGGTCTTTCTGCTCCTGGAGAAGAGAGGCAGTGTTTTCTCATGACACTACCAAGTGGTTTATCTGATGAGTGGGTAAATATATTGAGTCAATCATTAACACAATTCCTACTTGGAAGCAGATATGTCTGAGTGCTTATCTGGCTCTGCCATGGCTAACACTGAATGATCTGTAAATATGTGGATGGGACAGCCAAGTATGCAAATAAGCCGAAGATCTGAATTACATACAGCACATAACAACTCTATTGCTCCAAACTTGGAAGGATTGCATGCTGCTGTTAAAAGGAGCTGCTTAAAGCATCTATGGCTATTTCTTTTCTTTTTTTTTCTTTTTTTTTTTAGAAGACTCACTAGTTTTACTTTATTGCTTAGTAGTTCAGTTACAAACACAGAAGCCCGCCTTACCACCAGACTCTCCTGCCCACTGGGCCTCTGGACTCGTTCGACATCTGCAACTAGCTTACCACCATCCTGCAGGAAGCTGAAGATCTGGAGAGCCAGGAAGAAAGGCTAATGGCTAAGGCAGAGGCCAGACTGTGGCAGGACCTGGAGCAAACCCCCAAATCTCACACAGCACATGGCTCTTACCCATACGATGGCAAACCCAACCTGAGCGACAAAACCTCAAACCTCGAATACACCCCAAAAGAGTAGGATGAGAGGCAGCAATTTTGCAGCGTATTATAGTCACCTAAATTGGATTAGAATGACTTTTTCAGTGCTCGAAAATTTTCTCAATTATACTGACCTGTGATCTGTTAGGATACCCATATGCTGAAGAGCCAAATTTTGTCAGTAGCCCACGATGTTGGTATGGGTCTAGATGCTGAAGTCAAGATGTTCTGTGAAGGGAAGTATACTACTTGGGGATTTGCAGTCTCTACGTATTTACAGAGAAAGAACTGGATAGTGTTCTTTGGAGAGGAATATGGAACTAACCATGGAATTTTGACCATTTCTAATTATTGCAAATTTTATCCATAACTAGAGACTTTTTTCCAAGTTGTATTTTCTCTTTTGTTGTATTTTAAAAATATGCTTTTGCTCTGTTAACATGAAAATCTAGATTTTTTTCCCCTGGGTATGAAAAGCATGATTTTAGGCTAATTATGGAGAACATCTGACAGACATTATATGCATAGTCCATTTAAGGCCTGTGTATCTCATTCCATGTCAACACTAAATTGACATGTAAAAATACTTGAAAAGCAAATTGATTTTTTGCATAATCTCTAGAAACACAGAGAGTATATCTGTAATGCACAGTTTTGGTTATCTATTATCTGTAGCAAACCCTCAAATTAGTAACTAAAAGCATCAGTCTTGGGCTATTATCTCTTGCAATTCTTGGTTGATGAGATTGTCTGGATGCTCTGTTCTTATGCTGTTGGCAGGAGCAGCAGTCATTTGGAGGCTCAGTTGGTCTGGAACACCCCTTCATTTACAAGGTTGGCAATTGGTGTTGGCTGTCAGCTGAGATTATCAGAATGTCTCAGTTTTTTCCTTTCTTTGACCACTCTCCAAGGCTTGGGCTTCTCACAGCATGGCAGCTGGGTTTTAAGGGAGTGCTTCAAACATGAGAAAAAGGCAGCTTCAGATATCTCTTGGTCCAGCCTCAGAAGAGACACACTGTCGGTTCTATAACATTCTATGGACCTAAGCAATTCACTGGGTTGTCCCGGATGCAGAAGATTTAAAGGAGACTATTATATTATAAATGGGTCTCTCCAAAATTTTTGTTGGAACCTAAGACCCAAAGTGATAAATTGAGAAGTGGGAACTTGTAGAAAGCAATTTAGACATGAGGGTAGAGCTTCATGGGATTAGTGCTCTTATAAAAGAGGGTGAAGGAGAAGCCTGTCCCCTTTCCTCCTTCTACCATCTGAGGCTACCATAAGATGCTGCTGCCTGTGAATTGTAGGGTTTCATAAAGTAGTAAAACTGCTCATCCCTTGATCGTGAACTTCCCCACCTTTAGAACTGTGAGAAATAAATTTCTGTTATTTACAATTACCCAGTCTAAGGTATTTTGTTATAGCATCAGGAATGGACTGAGACACTCTATCTCTCCATAGGTGTAGTGGGAACATTTCTTTAATCCACTGTAGCCTGTTTTTCTCAATATCTCATACACATGGTAGGTGCTCCCAATCCCCTCTTTCACTTCTTTCAGCACCCTCCCATGTAAGCCTTTTAAGTTATGCACTATTACTCCTTACTTGATCTTCATAATAAATTTTTAGTTTATTAGGATTTTCAATAATATACAGTGCTGCTTTATGAAAACAAACAGGATTGAAGAATGTATGTGATTATTAATTTTATTTCTGTTGTATCTGTGTGATGCACAGCATCATGGGAATTGATTTTGGTTTCAATTGCATATGATACCAGTTGGTTCTTAGAATGTGACTAAGGGGAGGGTTAGCAGAGAAGGAATTGATTCAGGACTGAGTCCTAGAGACTGCCTGAGGCAGATCTTGGCTCAGTATTGATGGGAGTGGTGCTTGTTTGGAACCATGTTCTTATGAAGAGCAATGTTGCTGGTCCTCAAGAAATCCTGAGTTCAGTTGTGAATTTCAGACTTCTGAGGAGTAGATCCCTGGCAGAAGTGATGCTCCGAAGACAGAGAACTTAGCTTTCAGCAGATCTGTCCCTCATATTGTCCTTAAAGAAAGAGTATGAATGGAGAAACGCAAACCATGTGTTTAAAGGTTTAAAAATTATAACTCAAAGTTGGTAATCCACTGAATAAAATTTCATCTGTTTTCACACTATCTTAACAAATATGCCTTTATTTTGACCTGGGAGTCTAGGTGAAAATTTATAATTCTCAGACTTGTCAGAGTTTTGTGGTAAAATGTGGTGGCTTGGGGAAAGCTAGTCCCAGACCCTGCCTGTTCCCCGTCTTTTATCCACCAGCACCCTCTTATGCTGAGGGATTTCCCCACACTTTGGTGAGATCTCAAGTTGTAGTTCAGAGCTGCATCCATAGTACTTAGGTAAAGCAGCGCCCTAGTCACTCCTTTGGCCTAGGAGGATAAGATGACCAGGAACGCCTGGTGAAGTGTTCAATTCTGGCCTTGGAGGTAGGCTC
This sequence comes from Sciurus carolinensis, assembly GCF_902686445.1. NCBI lineage: Eukaryota > Metazoa > Chordata > Mammalia > Rodentia > Sciuridae > Sciurus > Sciurus carolinensis. The sequence continues at coordinate 123,335,906 of NC_062221.1, read as the reverse complement.
TAGGATGTCTGGGCAGAGAGTCCCAGGGTCTCGAACACCCAGATCTGGGTCTCTCGGGCGAAATGTGGGTTCCGCAATAGCAGCTTTGCTCTATAAGCTTTTCCCAGTGGGGAGAGGCATGGAAGGGGGAGAGCTAGAGTCAGCCCTCTGAAGCACAGTGTGCAAGGCAGGGCAATCGCAGTACTACCTCTCACCAGAGTATTCAAAAATTCTACCTATTATTTTCCCCTTCAGGTTCGGCAGTCAGAGTCCTGTCCTTTGCTAGTCTTCCCATTGCTGGGGTCCATGAAGGAGGGAAGACTTGCAGGGTTGAATGGATGGCAGGTGGTGGAAAAGGGTGAGGGTCATGGGTGAGGCCGGGATGGCATGTGGACTTCTGCCAGGAGCGGATTAGACAGCAGATGAAGAAGGCCCCCTGATGGTGTGTGGAGGCACTGGACCTGCTCCTTGAGCTTAATGGCATTTGACTCTTGTCCAGGGAGCTCACCTTAGGGCTGCTGACCATTCTGGGGCTTTAAGGACCTGTAGTTTTAAAACAGTCTAGTGATTAAATATCCATGAAAGTATTTCAAGCAATCCTTTCTACCCAGAGATGAAAGGGAGGTGAAAGCTCTGCGTTGGATGTCTTGAACTAGCCTTCAGTCTTGACTTGATTCAGTTCTTTTCTAAACGCTTTCTGTGTGTGAGTAATCATTTGTTTCTGGGACTTTCTGAGCCATTCATTAGTACAGGTTTGTATCATCAGACACACCTTTAAAACACCTTCTGGATGTTTCTAGTCATTTCTTGGAGTTATGTTATGGTCGGTTTACCTTCTCTCCCTGCCCCATGTGAGTGAGTGCTCTAGGAAAGGTAGGTGTTGATTCTATTTGGATGTGTTGACGCTGGCTTTTGGGGGAGTGTTCCTAAGTTCCAGGAAATGGCTGCAACACCTTGAACCAGAGGGAGAGGGGCTATCATACATAATGGGTCCATTCCGTATCAATGCCTGGCAGGCCAGATGCCTCTGGAGGAAGAGTAGGTCAAGTGTTTGAACCACACAGTAATTTCCTAAAGACAGAGATAGAATTCACTGCTGCCTACTTACAACATGCCCACTGTCATTTTCAACTAAATATGAGTGCAGATTATGTGAGCCATTGAAGGTTGTAATAGCATACTACATGATGGCTGGTCTCCTGAGTTTTGAATATCACGTTGTTTACTTCTGTGATGCCTATACATTATGTAATTAATAAAAGTTGAGATTCCTCAGTTGAGACTGGTCTCTGTTTCTAGCAGAGCCATCCCAAGGCTACTACTGAAGTTCACGTTTTTAGGTCGGGTCATCGGAATTTTTTTTTTCTTTGTTTGTTTAAATTTAGGAAATATGCTATAAAGCTAGAAATAGGGCTGTCAGTATAGTTCCACATGGATGTGTTCACGTGAATGTGTGCATGGCAAAAACATGTATGGTGTGTGGTCACTCCTGGAATCAATCAGGAAGATTCAGGGTGGGGTTTGGGGAGGGAATATCTCCCGGCTTAGAGAGTATTGGGAAATAGAAAATTTGTCAACATAGGGAAGGATGGGTTTTACATAGCAGCTTCCAGACCATTCCCAAGGGAAATGAAAGCTCAACAGAAGAGTCATAACATATTCTTCTTAGTTCTTGAACTTATTTTGTCCGTTGTTTGAACATGAAAGAGTAGAAAACAGAGACTTATTTTTTTTATTTTGCAATTTATAGCTCCTAAATAATCAGGGAACAGTAGGCTGTCATATAGTTGTTATAACTGAGAATGGTGAGATTGTTCTCACTATTGGTGGATGTGAAAATATCTCCCAGCTGGCAAGACATAGTGCCAAAAGTTCCTACCATTTTCGTCACTTCAGTAGGCAATAAAGCAGATTTCGGAAGATTAAGATTGTTAAGATTAGGAATGTTATCTGAGAAAAATCCACTCATTATTATCTATTAGAAAGGATTGCATTTTTCACAGTAAGTGGAAAAAAGCATAACATAAGTAAATTTTTAAAGATGTGCCAGGGAGAGAATCTGGGATGGCAGGAGGCTGGTCCAGGGTAGTACTATTTAGGGAGGTTTTTGAATTACCAGAGGCAAAGCTGTTTGTACTAGGGGTCTGGAAGGGGTAAAGTGGAGGTACTTTGAAGAAAAATGAAGAAGTCTAGAAGAGAATTTTGACTTTATGATTTTACCCAAAGTAAATCATGATTATTTAATTTATTTACTGTAGTTTACAAATTGCGGTTAGTTTTTTCCATAAGCAAATCATTCCAAATATTTTACAAATGTTAATTGCTTTAAACATCAAACTATGAGATCCATACTATTAATGATATTCTTATCAGTTGAGAAAACTGAGGAAGAAAGAAGTATTTGACTAGGTGATATAAATAGCTGTTATAGTTTGAAGTTTCCACCCAAAGTTCATGTTTTGGAACCTTAATTCCCAAATTCATGTGTGAGTGGTATTTGAAGGTGGAGTCTTTGAAAGGTAATTAGGACTAGATGAAGTCATGACAGTAGGACCCACATGATGGCATTTGTGGTTTTATAAGAAGAGGAAGAGACTCAAGCTAGCGCATTCTATTTGTCTTGCCATGTGATGCCTTCTGCTGTGTTTTGAGGCAGCAAGAATACCCTCTCCAGATGATGAGCAGGTGCCAGTGCTATGCTTTTGGACTTCCCAGCTTCCAGAACTGTGAACCAAAGAAACTTCTATTCTTTATAAATTATCCAGCCTCAGGTATTTTGTTATAGCAACAGAAAATAGACACTAACACAGTAATGACTTGAATCTAGCTGCTCTGTCTCTGAGTCACTACACATACTGCCATGTATATATGATGTGATATATACATGCACTGTATGAATTCAGAGAGAAGAAGCACAATCATTCCTACCCTTTATTTTAATTTTTCTTTCAGAAACTTGGTACTATCTGTGTCCATTCTTACTATTATTTAATCTCCTTTTTCACATGGAGAACATTTTCCTCTAGCACAAAATTCATTTGTCCATTCCTAGACAGAGCATGACATTCTGCTCCTATTAATTCCTAAAATATGAAGGTGAAAAGACTTGTCGAGTGCCTTACAGTGCTTCAGTTTACAGATGATGTATATTTCTAAGAAAGATAACCCAGAAACTCATTTAGTAAATATTTATAGAGCTTTTAATATTCATTAGATAGTATGCTAAGTACTTTACAAACATTCACTCATTGAATCCTTACCATAACCTATGAAGTAGCTATTATCAATACTTTCTTTTTTTAAAAAAATTAATCTCTCATTTGTAATTTTCAAAACCTTTTTTTATAACTTTGTTTATGATTATTTTTTTATGTGGTGCTAAGAATTGAACCAAATGCCTCACATGTGTTAGGCAAGCACTCTACCACTGAGTCACAACCTAGCCCTCACTGCTTCCTTTTTACAAATGAAGATACTGAGGATTAAAGAGGTGAATGTAAAAGATGAAATAAATTTGCAAAAATAAAGGAAAACACCTAAAACTGAACAGAACTAAGCTTTAAGCCAGCACTCTGGCCCTAGTGTCAGACAATCTGCATTAGGATCCTGGATTTGGTTCCATTATTGTAGCTTGAGTTAGCACATAAATGTCAGTTATTTAAATATCATCTGGCATGAAAACAAGTACTTAATAAAGATTAACATTTCTTTTAGTATGTTTTCAATTATGTTTTAGGTTACTTTTAAATTTAATTTATTAAGCTTTTAAAAATTAAAGCCTGTAGAATGAATTGGACACAACTTTCCTATGTTCACATATGAATACATGACCAGTGTAACTCATGTACAACTACAAGAATGGGAAGTTCCACAGGTGTAAATCAAAATTCTGTTCCCATCATTCATTAAGATTGTCTTGGTGATTATCATATACATTTTAGAGTCAGTTTTTCATACCCTACAAAATGAAAATAAAGCAAAACATTCAAATTTTTGGTGAAAATTATATTAATCATATGCATTAATTTATGAAAGATTATTGTTTTACCATAATTTTCTTTCTGTTCATTCATGAATATAACCTATCCCTCTATTTAATTTAGTATTCCAAATTATCTTTGAATAAAGTTGTCTTGTTTTATTAAAAAAAAAGAGTGAGAAGTTATACTCCATGAATGTATAAGTCAAAATACACTCTACTGTCATGTATAATTAAAAATAAAAAACTAAAAAATAAAAAAAAATAAAGCCTAAAATATATATGGAGAGGGTGCCTATCTTATAGTGCAGCACTAACTGTAGTATAAGTTTTCACAAACTGAATACCCTCATTCAGTTAGCCCTCAGATCAAGAACAGAACATGGATTGTACCCAGAGACCCCTTTTACCCCATATAGGCATGATCCCCCAGCCCCCAGGGGTAACCAACTAGCTGACTTCTAGCAGCATTAATTTGCTTTCACTGGATTTCTACTTTATAATAGAAATAGAAGCATGGGTCTTATTTTTTTGTGTCAGGTTTCTTTCACTCAATTTATATTTGTGAGATTTATCTATATTATTACATGCACATAAGCTTATCCATTCTTACAGTAGTACATTGTGTAAATATATCACAGTCTGTTTATCCTTTCTACTGTTGACAGGCAATCCAGTAGTTTCCTATTTGGGGCACTTACAAATACTGCTGTCTTAAATGTTCTGGAATGGGAGAATCCAAGATGGCGGACTAGAGGGAGGCTGTGTTCCTTGTCACTCCATAACTCGGGTTTTAAGCAGAGGATATCTGTTTCTTGGTGAGGCAGTTTTTGCAGCATATTGATCCCCTGCTGTTTACCCCATTTGTCTACTGTGATCATCTGCAGTCTGCCAGCATATCAACTACTTTTTGAGTGCAGATTGCTCACTGTCTGGTACCTACCATCTGCTATTTGCCTGCCGTTTGCTGTCCATCGCCTGGCTTTCACCTACCCATCACCCAACGCTGGAGGTTCACCTCCCTATCATCAGACAGCAGTCAGCAGACTGACCACAGCCCACTAGTGGAGCACCAGCTGCCTGCTGTTGCCTGGATGTTCACTGTGATAGTACCTGCAGGTTTGGTTACACGTGGTTGCCGCCATTTTGAGACATCAGCCAGGACTTGTAGGACCCCTGGCTGGACTGACTGAGCCCCCTTTCCAGGATCCCTCAGCCCAACCAATCACTCCCTGCCTTCGGGGTCCTCACATTGACTGACTACTCCCTGCCACCAGGACCCCCAGACTGACTGATTGCATCCCGCCTCCAGGATCCTAAAACCAGACCAAACACACCCCACCTCCAGGACCCCTGCCCTGCCAACCGCACCCCACCTCCAGGACCTTCAGCTGACCACGCCCACACCCCTAGCTGCAGTTCCCCATTTGCCAACACATTTCAAAGCCAGAGCAGCCATCTTGGATAATCCTGGAAGCCATAGCTCACATCTTTAGGTGGGGCAAATCCCATCCTGAGACACCTGCTGGAGACTTGAAGCTCATTATCAGGTACCTCTCATGCATCAGGCTACTGAAGACTGGGAGGTTTGAATACTATATGACTGTTATAGTGTAGATTTTCTTTTTTCTCCTTATTGAAAAGTTTTAGGTTTTTATTTCTTTACTTTTCTCGCTCTCTTTTCCTTTTGTTTCCTGTTCCCTCAGAGTCTCCCCTTTTCCCATGCTAACAACCAACTTCTTTTGATTACACTCTCTTTCTATGATCTAGAACTTCTATATATTCTTTTCTTATCCCATTAACAGCTACATCTTACACCCCTCTGCATCCTCTTTGTCCTCCATTAGAAACTGTAGACCTTATTGCAAATCTATGTGTTATACTGAAGATAATAATTGAACTCATTCTGTTTATTATGGCAATATTGTTAATGTCCTCATAGGGGCTATTTGGTTTTGGGTTGCATACTGTCTGAACTGGGCACTGCTAATATTGATCTTCCCCTTAAAGAAAAGGTTTTGGAAACCTATAGGGTCACTATAAGCCTATAGGGGGGAAACTGCAATGTCCCAGATATGCACTGCTAGAGGGGAAGGTACATGAACAACATGAAAAAACAAGGGAAGAAAATGATCCAAACAAATCTAAATTCTATATTAATAGAATCCAGTGACAGTGTGATAGAAAAAATGTCAGAAAAGGACTTCAGATTATACATGATTAAGATGATTCGTGAAGCAAAGGATGAGATAAGAGAGCAAATGCAGGCAATGATTGATAATACCAATAAGCAATTGAAAGAGGCAACTGCAGGAAGCAAAAGATCATTTCAACAAAGAGATAGAGATTCTCAAAAAAAAAAAAGACCAAACAGAAATCCTTGAAATGAAGGAAACAATAAACCAAATGAAAAATTCAGTGGAAAGCACCACCAACAGACTAGACCACTTGGAAGACAGAACCTCAGACAATGAAGACAAATTATTTTATCTTGAAAACAAAGTTGCCCAAACAGAGAAGATGGTAAGAAATCAGGAACAGAATCTCCAAGAACTATGGGACATCATGAAAAGACCAAATTTAAATGTTCTAGGACATGTCTTTGTTAAGTACATGTCAGTTATTTTTATTAACCACTATTACACTCGAGACAATGCAGCATAATGGATTAGTTAGAAGGAAGTCGAGATCCTGAGTTGTTAGTGTGTATTGAAAACCAAGGTCAAGTGTGAGAAAATGTGACAAAACAAATAAAAGAAAAAGCATTGGTAACTCAGCAGAGCTAGCTGTTAGTCCTCTGATTCATGTTTTTTGAATATGTATCTTCAAAAAAATAAGGTGAATTCTATAACTCATAAGTTAAAAGAAGGACCAAAGGACATTGCACAAGGTGGGTAGATTTTGCTACAGTTTCCCAGATGGATGAGAATTTGTTATGGTAGCTGTAAGGTGAGGGGCATACATGGCCCATAGCAGACCAAGGTGGGTTTGGGGTGTTTGCTTGAGTTGACAGGAAGAGTCTGCTAAGGCTCATGCATCCACTTCACCATATAATATAATGTTGAATGGGGAACAGGTGGATAATTTTGAGCAAAGATAATTAATGAGATGTATGTGACCATGGTTCCAAATAATTCTACTTGGACACAGTCAGCATGTATCTTACATGGAAAAAGACCACATAATAGAAAATAAAGTGCAAGGTGCTTCTGATGATTTTAAATTCTGGGAGGGAAACAAAGTTGAAGTTTGTACTTGTAAGAGAAAGAGATATGGGGAAATAATTCTTGAAGGTACAGAGATTGCCAGTTTATAGGATTTGATTTTTAGAGTTATCTTAACTTTTGGCAAACATCTTTTGATGGAAATTTGAAGGGGTGAATATTGAGGAAAATATTTCAGGTCAGACTTGTTGACAGTCACTTTAGCTTTACATTCATTTTAAGAGGGAGGGCAAACACCCGCTGCAAATGGTATGCTGAAGACTGGTGCCCAAAGAATATGAGTGTGAAAGAGCTTCCTCATCTTCCACAAGGGGATGACAGAGAAATGAGGCTGTCACAATCAGAGCTCTGAAGATGGAGATTTTGTCTTTGAGAAGGCAGATGAGGAAATGGGACTTAATGCCAGAGAAACTCCAGGCTAAAGACACCTTGGAGATTGGTCCTATCTGCCCATTTTATGGAAACTTTCAGAGGCTGAGTCAGGCTCTTGAGGCAAGCTGTCTGGGTTTAAATCCCAGTGCTCAGACTTTCTCTGTGTCCAAGTTGTCATTTGTAAAATGAAATAAAAATTGTATGTATCTCCAAATTGTATTAAAGATTAAATTATGTGTGTGTGTGTGTGTGTGTGTGTGTGAGAGAGAGAGAGAGTATATATTTATATATATGTAAAACTCAGATATACCTCTGAACAAGTTCTTCCCATAGAGCAAGTGTTAATGGTTTTGAATGACTGACCTAAAGTTCCACAGCTAGTTAGCATAGAGTTGTAACCAGATTCTAAGTCTATCAAGACCTCAAACTTCCAATCTAACATCTTCCAAGCACTTCACACTGTACCTTCCAGAGATGTCAAGTCTCTCTCTCTCTCTCTTGCTGTGATTTCAGAACTAGTCATAAGGTAAAAATGAGATTCAGGCAGATGAGGCCAGAGTATAATTTTTAACTCACAATATCTAGATAGGAGATTGTAACTTAGGTATAGAGGACAGCGAAAGGATTCTTGATCAATTTACTCGGCCACTCCTGGTTCCAGTCTAAATCTTGATAGAACCCACTTAAAGGAAAGTATATCATCAACTAAGACTGCTGTCCTGTTCTGGGAGACAATGGGGAGGGGAGGAAGGACCACCACGGGCAGGGAGAAAGGGTAGAAAGTCCCCAAAGTCCTCTTGGGCAGAAGATTTGAAATATTAGCTCTACTCAATCAATAGCCATGGACCAATGGCTGTCGTCCACCAACGACGTGATGTATTATACTTTCAGAGGTAGATTATTCAGTATTTCTCTCTGGGGGATGACCAACAGTTGGCCAGATAAAGGAGAGAAAGGACATTCTGGACAGAAGGAGCAGTGTGTGACTAGGTCACCCATGGAGACTGAAACAGCAGAGCAAGTGCAGACTCTGGAGGAGGGTTCTAGCAAATCAGGAGTAGGAAGTCAGCGTTCTTCTCTCCCTGCCCCAAATTCTGAAATAGGATTTAAAAATTAACACACCTATGCCGGAGGCTGAGGTGAGAGGATCTCAGGTTTAAGGCCATCCTGGGCAAGTTGGTGAGATCCTGTCTCAGAATAAAATAAAAAGGCTGGGAACATAGCTCAGTGATAGAGCACTTGCCTAGCACGGCGAGGTCCTGGGTTCCATCTCCAGTACGGATACTGCTGTGGCCTACATGCAAACATAGACTTTGTTCTGTTCTTTGGACTTTCCAAGCTTATTCCAACTGCTGTATGGCCCATTGAATTGTGTGTAGATATCAGTGCTGGTTTTCCTTTTCATGCAGATGGCAGCTCAAAGTTCCCCCCCAGAGACTTGGTCTCACCACCCTGACTGTAGTACCTTTTCCATTCCATTACTACATGGCCTGTTTTATAGACTGGATTGATAACACAATTATCTTATTCATTTATTTGTTAACTCGCTCACTGTTAGGCCTCACCCTTCTAAAACAAAAGCTTCAAGAGAGCAGAGATCTTGCTTGTGACATTCACTACTAATATTTGGAACCCTAAAGAGTGCTGGCATAGAGTAGACTCTTGAAAAATATGATTAAATGAATGATTAAGTAAGTAAATGAATAGATGAATGAATTTAATATATAAGGTCCTGGGGGCTTCAAAGTCAAAACTGCATAATTTATTTTAGTTAAATGTGCTGGATGCTATAGTACAGGCACATGTGGGAGAATAGAGCTGGAGGACTGGAAGTTTTCAGAGAAAAATGAAATTGCACGGTAGTTCTCCTGGGGGATAATGGAGAGTTGGCCAGGAAAGGAAGAGGAGGAAGGACATTCTGGGCAAAGCAAACAGCCCAACCTTGACCAAAGGAGTTAAAATCAGCTTACTACAGTGATACAGCCACATCAATGTTTATAACAGCTCAATTCATGATAGCTAAGGTATGGAACCAACCTAGGTGCCCTTCAACAGATGGATGAATAAAAGAAAATGTGGTATGTATACACAATGGAATATTACTCAGTCATAAAGAAGAATGACTTTATGACATTTGCCAGCAAATGAATGGATCTGAAGACTCTCATGCTAAGTGAAGTCAGTCAGTCCTCCAAAACAAAAGTTGAATGTTTTCTCAGATAGGTGGAAGCTAATCCACAATAAGCAGGGTGAGGGGAAAAATAGAAGTGTAGTAGATTAGACAGTGGGGAATGGAGGGAAGGGAAGAGAGATAAGTAAAGGAAAGACAGAGGAATGAATCTGACATGGTTTTCCCATGTATATATATGAAAACAACACAGTGAATCCCACCACCGTGTACATCCATAAGAATGGGATTCTAGCCAGAATAAGATATATTCCATGCTTATATAATTAGATCAGAATGGATTCTGCTATATAATTAAAAAGAATGAATAAAATAACAAAACAAAATAACAATGAATGAATGCAGACTCCAGACCCTCAGTAATATCATTCTGACTTTTCATGAAGCAAATTTCAAAAAAACAACTGAGGAAAAAACATGGTTTGATTTCTTATCAGGGATCCTGGTGCACAGAAGGTATGGTTCAAGAGGAATTTGGAGGATCCTTCCAAACACTCTAAATTGCCAATAAGAAAGGAGGGGAATCCAAGATGCTCTTGCATATATTTAAATTTTAGTAGAAAATTAACATTATATCAACAGAGGGGACCTCACTCTTAGAGAAGTAGAATGTGAGAGATGAATACTAAGCATCATATCAGAACAGCATGAACTGTGGCTTAGAAAAATTCTAAGAGTCACAAGGACTTTCAGAACTTTAGGTGAAAGCAGTAATACAAACCAACACGGAGTAAGCACCTCTGCCCTGCTTAGCGTCATATAGCAGTTGGAATAAGGAAGAAAAACCTCTTCTCTATCATTTTACTTCGAGTTTTTACATTCAGTGTTACTTATACCAGTCTCGTATTTACTTATACCAGACTGTAAAGTGGATAAGCAGCAGCAAGTGCAGAGAATAAAGAACAAAATAGGTGAATGCTGTTTCATATGAGTTTGTTTCCAGACTAAAAATCCATTTTTTTTCTTTTGGTGGCACTGGGGATTGATTGAGCCCAGAAGTACTTTAGCTCTGAGCTGCATGGATAGTCCTTCTTATGTTATTTTACAATTTTGAGACAAGGTCTTGCTACATTGCCCAGGCTGACATCGAACTTGTGATCCTCTTGCCTTAGCCTCCTAAGATGTGGGAATTATAAGCATGTGCAACCACGCTGGACTAAGAATACATTTAAGTTAGTGAAATAATTGAAAGGTTTGATGATGGAGAGAATTGTTCAATTCTTTGAAATATGGAGAATGAGAGGGGGAGGTATCAAAAAAATAAGGACAACTGTAGAAGAAAGTTGTTGTCCCATCTGGAAATGACTTATATTATAAGTGACTTCTGGTTTCAGAGATCACAGAAATTGCTTATACTCTTCAATAAATACCCCTTTGCACTATAGTAACTGTGTCCAAATTCAAACATGTTCTGGCTTGACTTTTTATGAAGTTTTTGGCTTAGTTTATTTAAAATATATGTGTTTTTCCATTAAACTTTTCTAGATTTCAGTTATTTCTCCACAAGGTGTCCTTTGGCTGAACTGTTCAATGGAGAAAATCCCCAGAATCATAATACTTTGGTTTGGGACATTGACCCCATAATGAATATTAGTTATTGTGAAATAGTGTTTTAAGAAATTTTCCTCAAATATATGAGAAAGCTATCATTCAGCTCTCAGAGACCTGGTCTTCCACTCCCAATAATTTAGTGGGAAATGTATGTTCTGAATGTATGTGGCACATGTGTGCATTTATGACACATAACTGGATTTTTTGAGGTCTTTGAAGGGTAAAAGAGAGAAATGATTAAAGCATCCCTGGGGAAATATGACAAACCCTTTGAGTCACAAAACTGCCCCCAAATAGATCATGTTCAAAGGGACTTTTTGTCTGCAGAGTGAATAAAATTATCTTTTTTCAGCAAACTACATACCCTGTTGCAACTTAGAATTTAGCAACTCATCTAAACCACCGAACGTTAGGAAGTATTCCTGCCCCGTTTCTTAGAACTTTCACTGTTCCCTTTTCTTCTGAAGACTGTTGTTGTGAACACATGTGTCAAAAAATGCTTTATGTGCTTCAGGATAAGTGCTGGCCCACGTTGTTATTCAAAATCTTACTGCGCTGATTCAGGACTGCATCGAAAACAGTTGACATGGTCAAGCTGTAAAACAACGACAGTAAGGCTTTAGATGGCTTCAGTTAAATTGCCTCACCGAGTTCCACAGCTCTTTCTGTTTAAATGGTCTTAAATTTTTACCGTACACTGCATGTAGGATGAACACTTAAAGCACTTGTCCTTGATATTTATAAAGCTTAAAATTAGAAACGAGGAGAATCATTCCTTTTTATGCCCTCAGGAAAGCAGAAAATGATAATTGAGCAATACCAATTATATTTCAAATGACTGATATAGTTTATGGGTTTCAAAGAAGAATTTTTCCAATCAGCAGCTGTTTGAGTTGTGTATTCTAAATGTGTCCATTTCTAAACCATTATGGCAGGTATTCAAGAGGTGTGGAAAACTAAGTTTTTCTGTTCAGAGAGTTACTAAAGAAGAGTCTGTGCATCTTGGAGGGATTCTTGAACATTCTTTCCCCCTTTCTTTCTAGCCTTACAGAGAGAAGGGAGGACTTTTTAAGAGAGTATCTGAGAGGTCCAGGGATATATTGAGGTGACCTTAGAAATACTATTAAAAATATGAACAGATATATTGAAATGATCAAGGAAGTAAAGACTGTCTGAAGAGAAATATGAAATATACAGAGAGGGGAATCATCTGGAGGTTGGCTAAAACCAATATAAATATAAGACTTATGAAAAAATAAATTAACACACCTCTGCAGTGGTTACTGAAGACTGATCTCATGCTCCTGGGTGGATTGTGGTTGGTACTCAAAAGGAAAAAAATAGTTTTCAATTCAAAAAGAGGACAGAATAACTTCCGTTTCTCCCTCCCTCCCACTCCCCCGTCTCCTTTTCTCTCTTCATTCCTTTCTTTCTCTTTGAACTCAGGTGCTCGCACTGTAGCTGAGTAGGGTCGTACCTGATCAGCAAGGCAGTCTCCCTGCTCTTATTGAACTTGGAGCCGACTGAGAGACTCAAACACAGACATAAAAGTGGGTGCTGAGTGGAGGGCATCCCTGAATTCCACGCCTCTGTAGATCCTCCAAGTCCTCAGGGTTGATTTCCTCTCTGTTGTTTCTTTAAATGCTCTTTGCTCTTGGAGCTTCTGTATCAGAAAGACTGTAAGTATGTGTGACTCAAGTATTTTTTTTTAAAGTTTTACCCTCATTTTGACTCACTCTTTCTCTCTCTTTCTTTCCCTCCCTCCCTCCCTCCCTTTTCTTTCTTTCTTTTTTTCTTTTCTTTCTCTCTCTCTTTCTCTTTCTTTCCCTCCCTTTCTTCTTTCTTTCTTTCTTTCTTTTTTCTTTCTTTCTTTTTCTTTCCTTTCTCCTTCTCTTTCTTTTCTTTCTCCCTCTTTCTCTCCCTCCCTCCCTCCCTTCCTTCCTTCCTTCTTTCTTTCTCTCCCCTCCCTTCTTTCTTTCTCTTTCTTTCTTTGTTTTCTTTCTCCCTCTCTCTTTGTCTTTCTTTTCTTTCTCCCTCTCTTTCTCTTCTTTCCTTCCTTCCTTCCTTCCTTCTCTCTCTCTTTCTTTCTCTCACCTACCTACCTCCCTCCCTCCTTTCTTTCTTTCTTTTTTTCTTTCTTTCTTTCTCTTTCATTTCTCCCTGTCTTTTGTCTTTCTTTTCTTTCTCCCTCTCTTTTTCTCTCTCCCTCCCTTCCTTCCTTCCTTCCTTCCTTCCTTCCTTCCTTCCTTCCTTCCTTCCTTCCTTCCTTCCTTCCTTCCTTCCTTTCTCTCTCTCTCTCTCTCTCTCTTTCTTTCTTTCTTTCTTTCTTTCTTTCAGAAAAATGCACCCCAGCTCAGGTCCCAAGGCAGCTTAGACCCTTGAATCCAGGGGAGCAGGCACTCTGGGTGCCTAGTCTGAGTCACAGTACAGCAACAGCACCCAGAAAGCCACTCCAGACATGGGAACTCACACCAGAGATTTTATTAGGCAGAAAACTAGAGCATCCACTCGGGGCTGAAAAGAAAAGAAAAGGAGAAAGAATGGCGCAGGGGCTTCTCCTAAATATTGGAATTCTGCAGGTTAACAGGGACCAATAACTGAGGAGACTCGCTGGCTGACTAATGAACCAGTAGCTAGGTAGGCTGTTCAAAGATTGACAAGCTAGGTTGTAAGATGGGAGACAGAGAAATGGCTGCAGTGTAAAGGGCTGGGGAGCAGCTTTATATTATATTACCCCATTTTTGTTTTTATAAGAAGATCATTTTTGGGTACACAGAGGAAGGTCCATCTTCAGTAACTGCTTCCTGCTGGGTGTGGACGTAGAACTGATTCAGGGGAGAGAGATGTCATGGTGGCAGGAAGGAGTTGGGGACCCGATAGTTCCTCTGGGGAGTGCACTTGTAGCCAGGCTCCGATTCTTTTCCTGTGAGGTCCTGATATTCCTGTAATAAAAGCTGATTAATAGTCTGGTTAGAAATTTTTTTGAATTTGATTTTGTACAAATCTCAATGAACAGGGGGTAAAGGCCAGTATGATGGCCGTTACAAGGAGTGGGGATATAAGTGGGAGAATAAGTTGCCAAAATTGGCCTGAAATGGTCCACAAGGATCCTCGGGTAAATTCGTTCCTTCTCTCCAAGTCCTCCTGTCACTGTTTGATCTTGTCCTCAACAATACCTGATTGGTTGACATAGAAGCAGCACTCTTCCTGTAGGGAAAGACAGAGGCACCTCTTTTCGGCTGGCATTTGAACAGATCTATTGAGAAAAAAGTCCAATGGTTAAGAAAATGGCAAACAGGGCGAATGGCAGGGGAGGCGAGAATGTAGCTGGCAGTCCAGTCCTCATGGCTGGGTGTGGTTGTCTGGGGCCTCAGTTGTCTGGTCCTCAGTCTCCTGAAAGGGAGAAAGTGTGGAGGGCTTGATGGTCTTCAGCCTGAGACGAAGAGGTCCCACAGGGGTGGCCGAGTATTGGTGAGAAGAAGCCTGCAGGTTAGAAGCTGGAGAGGCATTTGTGGATTGAGAGTACAGCTTAACCCGAGAAATGTGTACCCATCCTGGTAAATCTTGCACCATGACAGCCGTTGGCATGGCCAGGATCACCGTATGGGGGCCCTGTCATTTGGGAGATAGAGAGGCTGGAGCCTCCTGAGGAGGAGAGATAAGAACTTGGTCTCCTATTTGAAGAGGTTGAGCAAGGGGGCAAGACAAAGGTCTAGGCAGGGAAGAGTCAGCATAACCCCATAGAAATGCTCAAATATGGTTTAGAAGAGGAATGGATATCTGAGAAGGAAGAAGGGAAGGAAGGGCACTTTCCCAGGGGGAAGGATGGGACAACAGTACATCAGCTCGAAAGGGGAAATATTAGCCAGTTTTTTTTGGGAGTGAACGAAGATGCAGAAAAGCAAGGGGCAGGAGTTTAACCCAGTCAAGGTGACGTTCTAAAGAGAGCTTGGTTAAGACATTTTTAAGAGTTTGGTTTGCTCTTTCTACTTTGCCTGATGACTTTGGGTGAAAAGGAATGTGGAAGTGCCAAGGGACCCCAAGGGCCTTGGCAAGTTGTTGGGAAACGGGAAATGAATTCAGGTCCATTATCTGACTGGAAGGAAGTAGGTACTCCAAAGCAAGGAATGATTTCATGAAGGATGAAGGTAGAGACGGTTAGTGCTCTTTTGTTGGAAGTGGGGATGGCTTCAACCTATCCAGAGAAGGTGTCTACCATAACCAAAAGGTATTTGGACTTTCTTACTGTGGGCATGTGAGTGAAATCAAGTTGCCAGTCTACCCATGGAATGATGCCATGGGCCTGGTGAGTCAGAAAAGTGGGGGGTCTGACAGCCGTAGGATTAGTTTGTAGGCAAACTTCACATGTGGAGGAGAGTTCCTTCAGAAGTGAGATGTCAGAGGAGGATAGTTGCAGATGAGTCTTAGCGAATTGTAAGAATGAAGAAAGGTTGGGGTGGAACAAACAGTGGAGGTAGGAAAGTATCTCCCTGTTGGGGGGTGGTGGAGGTAAGGGATCATGGAGAGTCATAATGGGGGCTGGCATGGATGACAGGGCAGTCCTTTTAGCCTCCTCATCTGCCTTCTTGTTGCCTGAAGAGATGAATGATTGGTCTGTCTGATGGGCTCTGCAATGTGCAAGGCCTATAGTTTCTGGGAGGTGAACAGCCTCAAGGAAGTTTAGGATGTAGCTACAGTTGGTGATGGAGTTCCCTTTTGTAGTAAGAAGACCCTCTCTTTCCAAATAGCAGCATGGGAAAGGATAATGTGAAAAGCATATTTGGAGTCAGTGTAGATTGTGAGGGATTCTCCCTTTGCGAGGGTGAATGCGTGGGTGAGGGCAACTATTTCTGCCTGTTGGTTGGTGGTGTTGTTAGGTGATGGTCCTGACTCTACAACTTTTCCCAGAGAGACAATGACATATCCAGCCCTTCGGATCCCTTCATGGAGAAAAGAGCTCTCATCAGTGAACCATATGAAAGTACGGTGTGTAAGGCCCCCTCCTGAACACTGGAGGGACAGGGAGTAACTCCTCCAGAGTCTCAAGGCAGCTATGGAATATTGAAGCTTGTATGTTGGAAGTTGGAGGTAAGTGGGTGACTGAATTTAAAGGAGGACATGTCTTAAAGGAAATGGAAGAATCTTCAATGAGAGCAGTTTGCAAGTCTAACGCCTGACAGGGTGGTAGAGTTTGTGGACCCTTATAAGTAAGAAGCTCAGACAGATGATGAGGTGAGAGCACTTCAGTGGGAGCCCCAAAGGAGAGTTTCTTTGATTCCTGGATTAAGACAAATGCTGCAGCTAATACTCTTAGACATGGTGCCCATCCTCTTACAGTGGGGTCTAACCTCTTTGATAGGTATGCCACTGGGCCAAAGGTGGGACCAAACATGTGTCCTGGGACCCCCAGAGTGAACCCACTTTTCTCAGAGATAAACAGATATAATGGTCTTGTTATGTCAGGGAGGTGTAGGGCTGGGGCTTGAAGAAGGGCTTTCCTTAGGGTCTGGAAAGGGGCTTTCACTGTGTTGAGGAGAGGTTAAGTAGGGGCGCCCTCACATAAGGGAACTGTCAGGATAGAAAAATTTGGGATCCAGGATCGTAAATATCCTGCTAACTCTAAAAAGGAAAGGATTTCTTCTTTGGAGGATGGAGTGGGCATGTCCTGCAGCAATGCTTTTCTCTCTACAGTGATGGATTTAAATCCAGGTGAGAGGCTAACTCCTAAGTAAATAACCTGAGGCTGGGAAAGCTGCACCTTTGCTGGAGAGACCCTATAACCCTTGTCAGTCAGAAAATTTAGAAGCTTAACCGTGTCTCTTTGGGAATCCTCGAGAGTGGGGACTACATAGAAGAAGATCATCAACATACTGTAAGAGGGAGGAGGAAACAAAAGTGAGAGGGGCGAGATCATGAGACAGTGTTTCGCCAAAGAGGTGAAGGCTGTCTCAGAATCTCTGTGGGAGAACTGTCCAGGTCAGCTGAGAAGAAACTTGAGTGAAAGGGTCAGTCCAGGTAAAAGCAAAGAGATTCTGTGAATCAGGATGAAGTGGGACAGTGAAAAATGCAGCCTTCAAATCTAGCACTGAAAAGTATGTGGTGAAAGAAGGGATAGAGATGTAAGGATTGGACACAATGGGAAAGATGGGGACCACTGCTGAGTTAATGATGTGGAGGTCTTGCACCAAATGGTAAGATCCATTAGGCTTTCTAATGACCAGGATGGGAGTGTTATAAGGTGAGTTGGTGGAGTGCAGGAAGCCTTTCTGCCTTAAATCCTGGATGACTGGTTGAAGTCCTAAAAGGCTCCTTTGGGGAAGGGGATATTGGGTTTGGACTGGGTAGGATGTTGGGTCCTTCAGGTGAATGAGTACAGGTGAGCATTTGGCTACAGAGGGTGTGTGGGTATCCCAGACCTTGGGGTCAACAAGGGAGGGAGGAAGGGGATATGAAGACTCCGTTTGAGTTGTATATTACTGCAGAGTCATAAGGACAGGAATAGCAGAGGAGTCTTGGCTGAGGCTCATGGTGGGTGAGAAGGAAATAGAGACACCCAATTTGGTTAGGATGTCCCTTCCCAGGAGGGAAATGAGACATGTAGGAATTATCAAAAAGGAATGAGTGAAGCAGATTTGTCCTACATGACAACTTTTTGGAGGGGTTTGTAAGGGGTTATATGGTTTTCCCTCTACCCCGACAATAGAGAATTTGGCAGGGGAAGTGGGTCCCCAAAACTCCCGCAGCACTGAGAAGGTGGCTCCAGTGTCTATAAGGAAAGGGATCTGCCTGCCTGCCACTGTAAGGGTCACCCGGGGTTCCTGAGCAGTGATGGTTGTCAGATGTAGAAGTCCCGGGCCCCTTCAGTCATCCATTGCCAATACCAGTAAGTCACTGGGGAGAGGGATTGAGTATGACCTGGCACTTCTCTGAGCACCAGGGCGATCCACTGCCCAGTGTCCTGGTTGTTGGCATTTTGGACAAGGACCTGGGGGCTGCTGGGGGTAGGGGCAGGCTTGTGCCCAGTGACCCTCTTTTCCACACTTGAAGCATGGGCCTCGAGGTCTTCTGGGAGCTAGGGTGCCCTCAGCAGTGGTCAGTTGGGCAGGTCTAACTGGATGAAAAGCTTTGGCCAGCATTTGGTATTTTAATTTTTTTTTTATTCCCTTCCATTATAAACCTTGAATGCCACTGCTAGAACCTCTGGCTGTGGGGTAAGAGGCCCCCTATCCAACCACCTCAATTTAGCCTTTATGTCAGGGTAGCTTTGGGAAAAATAGTAAGTCATAAGTAGCTGCTGTCCCTCTGGAGTTTCAGGGTCCTGGTTAGTATACCTGAGCATGGCCTCTGTGAGGTGACTCAGAAATGTGGATGGGTTTTCAGTTTTGTCCTGTATTACTTCCTGAAGTTTATCATAATTAATGGGCTTAATGGTGGCCTTTCTGAGACCTGCAAGGACGCAGGTTTGGAACTCGTCCTGCCGCAGACACCCAGTCCCCGTGTTATAGTCCCACTGGGGCTCCCTATCTGGTACTGCTTCAGCCCCAGTGGGGTGGGCCAGGGTCGATTGGTAAACCTCATCTGCATAATTGAGTGCCTGTTACCAGACTCTCCTGCACTCCTCAGGGGTCAAGGTGTTGGACATAATCATGTAAATGTCATGCCAGGTAAGATCATAAGACTGGGTAAGATATTGAAATTCCTTAATGAAGGTCGCAGAGTCAGAGGTGAAGGAGCCTAGCCACTTCTCTATCTGGGAAAGATCAGAGAGTAAAAAAGGAACATGGACTCTTATCACTCCTTCTACACCAACAACCTCCTGTAGGGGGGCTAGAACATGTGCTTGACTGTGTGGTGGGTGAACTGGGTGGAGAGGCAGAAGTAGGAGCAGAATGGAGCAAAGGAGATGGAGGAGCAGGGGCTGGAGGAGGCCGGTATGGGGGTGGTTTGTTTGCCAGGTCAAACTCAGAAGAGCAGGAGGGATCAGGAGAGGGAGAAGAAGAAGCAGTGGGAAGTGAGGGTTTCATTGCCAAAAGGAGGTGGTCAGGCTTGCAAGAAGAGAAAAGATCAATTTTAGTGCGTAGGAGAGAAAAAGAAAGAACATAAGGAATCTATTTCCACTTGCCCAATCGCTCACAGAAGTTGTATAAATCCCGTAAAATATCCAGGTCCAGGGAGCCATTTACTGGCCATTTGGATAGATTATCTAAAGGGTACTATGGCCAAATATCGTTACACAAATGAATGTTTTGATGACTTTAAGCTGGGGGACAGGTGCAGGGTTCTAAAGTTGTCTAATAGACATCCCAGGGGTGAATCTGCTGGAATGGAGGACCCAGATCCCATGGTGGAGACAGATAAACAGCCAAATCTGTGCCCTGGCATCCCGAGGTTGGACTAATTGGTTGAAAATGAGAAGTCAACACAGTGAAGGGGTTGTCACCCAAACATCAGTGTGTTCTGGGCAAAAGCTGAGGAGGTTGAGGAGCTGACATCAGGATTTTCAAGAGCCCACGTCCTGGATGATAGCCTGAAGAGGATCTCCACCATAAAGACCAGGACCCCACCCGTCAGATAAGACCAACAAAGGGGACCAGCCATAACTATAAAAGTGGTGGCTGGGGGTACCCCCACCCCTCAGCCGCCTCAAGGGCCTGCCAGTCAACAGTCACTTCTTAGATGGGCAGAGGAGTGTTTGAGTCAGCCTAGGGGAACTCGCCTAGAGGACTCACCAGTCTGAAGGCCAGTGATGGATGCAGAGCAGAGTGTCCAGGTAAATGAAAGATGAGGCCATGTCTGGGGGGCACTGGGGCATCAGATGGGGTTCCACTGGCTTAAGAGGCAGTAGAAGAGCCCATCTGACTCATGGCAGGGACCAATAACTGAGAAGGAGACTTGCAGGCTGACTGATGAACCAATAGCTAGCTAGGATGTTCACAGACTGACAAGGTAGGTTGTAAGATGGGAGGTGGAGAAATGGCTACAGCGTAAAGGGCGGGGGAGCAGCTTTATATTATTCTTTCTCTCTCTTTGTTTCTTTCTTTGTTTCTTTGTTTCTCTCTCTCTCCCTTCCTCTCTCCCTCCCTCCCTTTTTCCTTCCTTCCTTCATTCCTTTCCTTCTCTTCCTACTCTTTCTTTCCTTCTTTCTTCTTCTTTCTTTTTCTTTCTTTCTCTCTTTCCCTCCCTCCCTCCCTCCTTCTCTTCCTTCCTTCCTTCCTTCCTTTCTTTCCCTCTCTTCCTCCCCTCTTTCTTTCCTTTCTTTTTCTTTCTATCTTCCTTCCTTCTTTCCTTCCTTCCTTCCTTTATTCTTCCTTTCTCTTTCTTTCTTTCTTTCTTTCTTTCCTTCCTTTCCTTCCTTCCTTCCTTCCTTCCTTCCTTCCTTCCTTCCTTCCTTTCTCTTCCTCCTCTTTCTTCTCTTCCTTCCTTCCTTCCTTTCCTTCCTTCCTTCCTTCCTCTTCTCTCTCTCTCTCTCTCTCTCTCTCTCTCTCTCTCTCTCTATATATATATATATATATATATATATCTTCTTTCCTTTCTTCCTCTCTCCCTTCCTTCCTTCCTTTATTCCTTTCTTTCCCTTCCTTCCTCCCTTTTCTTACTTTCTTTCCCTTTCTCTCTCTCCCAACCCCCTGTCTTAAAAAGAAGTGGAGAGCAGTAATAAAGCTGAGAGGAACAAATGCACTCAACCCATACTCCCCACTTGAAAGGGCAACAACCCTTCTGAACTGAAAGCTCTTGGGGAGGGGATGGAGCTATTTTTGAATCCCTCCACAGGGAAGGGCAGATATGGAGGGGACATAGGAAAGCAGGATATGAAAGCGGGACAACCAAAGGTTCCACACCCAACTCCACTGTCCTCAGGGTTCACGTTCTTCCAGATTCTGTTAGCTCTACCAGGCTGTTGTGGAAACAAGCCACAGATTCAAAATTTTTGTACACAAGGAGAAATATGTTGGATGGAACCTCAGCCAGAGCCAAAGACTCCTTTTCCTTTTATACTTCTTAATACATATTCTCTTTTCATTTATGAATATAAAATAAATATTCTCTTCATCTTTCTGGTCATTTGTTTTTGAATCCAAAGATGAAGGAAGGTCTTATAAAAAAAGTAGACATATATTTGAAAAAATTTTTGAGTGTGTGCATTGAAAAAAGGGTGGGACAAATGTAAAGGGGGTCAAATAAACACAGGAAGAGATTCCAGTACACATTTAGTAAACAAGAGATGTCGTAGTAAGCAATGCGAAATATGCCATGAAATACCAGCTATTTAAAAAAACATAAAACAAAAATCAGTCACTTCCTTCCCAGGAAACAAAGGGAATTATGACATAGGGAGAGAAAAATAAAAAATGCTGTCTGTAGGTCAAGACAACTTTGAACACATGAAATCAGTTTCTGTGGATAGTCATGGGGGATAATTTTTCTCATCAGATGAAATAATATAAGACGGATCTTGAAGAAGAACATAGCAAGTGGTTACAAGTATTACAAAAGCTTCTACAGGAGAAAGAATTTTGGCTCAGGGGTCAGGAGATGCTCCGTGTCAGGTAACCTCCTTGAGGAAGAAGTGACATTTCTAAAGGTGTAGGTGGGACCTCAGCCAATAATCTGGGATTGCTGAGCACCCTGAGAGAATGTTGAAGTCATTCATTATTCAGCAAATCTTCATCGAGCCCTACTGTTGGTTAGGCAATGAGAGTATGGTCAGACGAAGGGTTAGGAAGTATGGAAGGAGCGTGAGCAGATAAGTTTGGAAAATATTTCAGGTTTAGTGATGTGTCATAGGACGTAGTTTTTAGGCAATTTTATATAACTTTGGTCAATACTTTTGGATCTTATTTACAGTAAGAAAGGTTGTCAAAGCAGAATTGAGAGCTGAACTGTTGACTCTGGAGCTTACTAGGTTGCTTTCTTCTGGCATATCATATAAAATAGCTCTTGTTGGCCACATATTCTAACCTCTATAAGGATTCAACTCTTTTCCTCCCTGCGATCCCAATTTGTCTACAAGAAGAAAGATGTGGGCTGGGTTTGTGGCTCAGTGGTAAAGCACTTGCTTAGAATGTGAGAGGTACTGGGTTTGATTCTCAGCACTGCATGTAAATAAATGAATGAAATAAAGGTAGGTCAACAACTAAAACATATATGTTAAAAAAGAAAGATATGCCTTAAAAAAATAAAGTTGTGTGACACAGGGCAGGAGACAAGGTCACATATTGAGGACTGGGTGATAAGAGAGGAAGTAGCATACTCTTTTCTTTTTTTCTTTTTTCTTTTTTTTTTTTGGTACCAGCGATTGAATTCAGGGGCACTCAACCACTGAGCCATATCCCCAGCCCTATTTTGTATTTTATTTAGAGACAGGGTCTCACTGAGTTGCTTAGTGTCTTGCTTTTGCTGAAGCTGCCTTAGAACTCCCAATCCTCCTGTCTCAGCCTCCCTAACTGCTGGATTACAGGCATGTGCCGCCCCCCACTCCTGCAACCCCATCCCAGGCAGAAATAGCATTCTCTAAGTGTAGAGTTTTCTTTTTTTTTTTCCTCTATTTTATTTTATTTTATATATTTTTTTGGTACTGGGGATTGAACCCAGGGCCCTGCATATGAGGCAAGTGTTCTACTGAGCTACACCTGCAGCCTGATTAATTTTATACTCTCACTTCTAATTTGGACAATTTCTTTTTTGTTTGTTTTATATTGTGTATTTTGGAAATTTTCAGGTAGGATGTCTGTTTGGGCCACATTCCACTCCAGAAGAATGCTGGTACTTAGAAAAACAAGCAGAAAACAGTCTAGGTCCAGAGTAAAGGAATGGAGGAGCAGGATGCTTGGTGTATTTTTACTATGTGTGGGTCACAGTTGGTCCAGATTGGAAGGATGTTTCAAGGATGCTAAGCAACATTTGAAGGTCAAAGTACTAGCCATTAAAGGAGAGTATATAAATACCATATTTATATTTCTATTATTCATAGTAATCTCTTTGAAGATCTGACTATGCCAGGAACAGATGACTTAAGTTATAAAGAATTCAAGGACTTATCTATCTTTTGATCAAAATGGGGTTACCTTCTCTTACTCTGTTGGTTGAAGAACTAAAGGTGTCATTGAACAATACTATTATGGTCCATGCCCTCTCTATTCCATGCCTGTGACCTTACGTGATTGTAGGTGCCTGTCTTCTCCATTCTAGCCATCTGAGCATAATATTTTTCACTTCACTTTTTGATCTTTTGAATTAAAATATAATATACTTATAGCAAATTATGTAAATTAATCTTTAGTGTTAAATTGCTGGACTTTTAAATGATACAGATCAAGATACAGAATACTTTAAGTACCCTATACATTTTCTTTGCCTATTTTCTCAAACAATAGCCCTCCTTTCTGAGAAGCATTTACTGGTTTAGCCTCTATAACTCTCTAGTAATCATATCTGATTTTGAACTTCATATGCATGGAACCATTGAATGTACACTGTCTGCTTACTTAACACAATGGCCATCAGATTCATCTATGCCCTGAGTATGTATTTACTTTTTAAAAATTTCAATGTAGTACACTATCGTATTCGTATGCCAAACCTTAATTCTTTGTTATTTGAGGGATTTGGAATATTCCTACTTTTCATTATTTTGAATAAAGCTGTATTAGATATTCTTATACTTTTTTTTTGATGGACACAACATAGTTTCTCTTATGGTGTTACATTTTTAGGTATTACAGTTGGGTCTCCAAAGTTTTGGGCTCTTCACCTGTGGATTCAACCTACTTCAGAGAGAAAATACTCAGAAAAATAAGTGACTGTACTGAACATGTGTAGACTTTTTTGCCTTGTCATTATTCCCTAACAATACAATATCTATTTACCTTGCATTTACACTGTATTAGGTATTACGAGCAATCTAGAGATGATATATGGGAAGAAGTAGGTAGGTTATGTGCAAATACTATGCCACTTTATAGAAAAGGCTTGGATATTCAAAGATTCTGGTATCCTTTAGAGGTCTAGGATATACATGATCCCTCATGTATATTTTAGGGATTAGTGGATAAGAAGATGTCTAGCCTCAGTAAATTTTACCAGTTTTCCAAAGTGGAAATTTGCACTTTACTAGCAATGTTTGAGAGTTCCATTTGCTGCATATCTTTGCCAAAATTTTACATTTAAGTCTTTTTCATTTTATTATTTATATATTTATTTACATTTGTTTTATATTATTTTATCCTCAAATCTCCATAGTTCCTTGCACATGCATACTCTCAGCATAAGTTTTTGCTACACTCATAGAGAGAAATCATTCAGTTTGACACAAATACCTTCATTGTTCCACCATCAAAATTTAACAACATGCCTTCATCTGAACATACATTCTCTGACTTTCATCTTGTCACAATTGAAGAGGTGTCCTCGCTTCTGTCTTACACCTGCTTCTCATTTGTGTTCTGGGTCTTGATCTCTTTTGCCTTTGCAATCAGTCTTCTTAACTTGAGACAATCTTGGGTCTCTTCGTTTGTCTCATATGGATTTAACTTGTCTTCCCTTGATGAATTATGATATCAAGCACCTGTTCATTTTTAAAAAAAAATGTTTTAATTAGTTATATATGACAGTAGAATGTAATTTGATTACAAATTTTTTGTTGACTTATACTGTTTGAAAATAATATACATCCAGAAAGATACCTTAAAACTAAATATTTCAGAATGTATTTCCTGAGAACATAGACATTTCCTCATGATGAGAAGACCATTTACATGACCAAGAAATTTAACATTAAGGTAGTAAAATAATCTATCATACCATCCATCTTGACATTTTTCCAGTGGTAAATGAACATGTCCTTTATAACCACTTTGTTTTTATCTATGACTTAACTTAGATTTAACTTTTTTTTGGATACAACTTTTCATTTCTATGGTTGTACACAATGTGTATTCACACCATTCATGTAATCATACATATATATAGGGTAATACTGTTTCATTCTACTGTTTTTCCATTCCCACCCCCTCCCACCCCCTTTTCCTCTACACCATCCGAAGTTCCTTCATTCTTCTTTTCCTCCCTCTACCCCCCATCATTGTATATTGTCATGCACTTATCAGAGAAAACATTCAGCCTGTGGTTTTTTGGGCTTGGCTTATTTCACTAAGCATGATATTTTCCAACTTCATCCATTTACCATCAAATGCCATAATTTTATTGTTTTTTATGGCTGAGTAATATTCCATTGTGTATATATACCACAGTTTCTTTATCCATTCATCAATTGAAGGGCATCTAGGTTGGTCCACAATCTAGCAATTGTGAATTGAGCTGCTATGAACATTGATGTAGCTGCATCACTGTAGTATGCTGATTTTAAGTCCTTTGGGTATAAACCAAGGAGTGGGATAGCTGGGTCAAATGGTGGGTCCATTCCAAGCTTTATGAGGAATCTCCACACTGCTTTCCAGAGTGGCTGTACAAATTTGCAACTCCACCAGCAATGTATGAGTGTGCCTTTTCCCCCACATCCACGCCAACACTTATTATTGCTTGTGTTCTTGATAATAGCCATTCTAATTGGAGTTAGATGAAATTTTAGGGTGGTTTTAATTTGCATTTCTCTAATTACCAGGGATGCTGAGCACTTTTTCATATATTTGTCGATCACCCGTATATCTTCTGTGAAGTGTCTGCCCATTTCCTTAGTCCATTTATTAATTGGTTTCTTTGTATTTTGGGTGTAAAGTTTTTTAAGTTCTTTATAAACTTTGGAGGTGAGTGCTCTGTCTGAAGTGTGTGTGGAAAAGATTTTTTCCCACTCTGTAGGCTCTCTTTTCACATTGTTGATTGTTTTCTGTGCTGAGAAAAAACTTTTTAGTTTGAATCTATCCCATTTACTGATTCTTGCTTTTCTTTCTTGCGCTATGGGAATCTTGTTAAGGAAGTCTGGTCCTAAGCCAACATGATGGAGATTCAGGTCTACTTTTTCTTCTATTTGGTGAAGGGTCTCAGGTCTAATTCCTAGATCCTGGATCCATTTTGAGTTGAGTTTTGTACAAGGTGAGAGATAGGGGTTTAGTTTCATTTTACTGCATATGGATTTCCAGTTTTCCCAGCACCATTTGTTGAAGAGGCTATCTTTTCTCCATTGTAAATTTTTGGCACCCTTGTCTACTATGAGGTTACTGTACTTATGTGGGTATGTCTCTGTGTCTTCTATCCTGTATCATTGATCTACCTGTCTATTTTGGTGCCAGTACCATGATGTTTTTGTTACTATTGCACTATAGGAGAGTTTAAGGTCTGGTATTGAGATACCTCCTGCATCACTCTTCCTAGGATTGCTTTGGCTGTTCTGGGTCTTTTGTTCTTGCAGATGAATTTCATGATTGCTTTTTCTGTTTCCATGAGAAATGTCATAGGGATTTTAATTGGAATTGTGTTAAATCTATATAGTGCCTTTGGAAGTATGGCCATTTTGACAATATTAATTCTGCCTATCCAAGAACATGGGAGATCTTTCCATCTTCTAAGGTCTTTCCCAATTTCTTTCTTCAATGTTTTGTAGTTTTCATTGTAGAGATCTTTTACCTCTTTGGTTATATTGATTCCCAAGTATTTTATTTTTTTTTGAGGCTATTGTAAATGGAGTTGTTTTCCTCATTTCCCTTTCAGCTGTTTCGTTGCTTGTGAAAATTTGGTAAAAATGCTTTAGATTTATGTGTGTTAATTTTATAACCTGCTATTTTGCTGAATTCATTGATGAGGTCTAGAAGTTTTCTGGAAGAGTTTTTTGGATCCTCTAAATATAGAATCATGTCATCAGCAAATAGTGACAGCTTAAGTTCCTCTTTTCCTATTCGTATCCCTTTAATTTCTTTAGTCTGTCTAATTGCTCTGGCTAGTATTTCAAGGACAATGTTGAATAGAAATGGTGAAAGAGGACATCCCTGTCTCATTCCCATTTTTAAAGGGAATGCTTTCAGTTTTTCTCCATTAAGAATGATGTTGGCTGTGGGCTTAGCATAAATAGCCTTTACAATGTTCAGGTATGTTCCTACTATCCCTATATTTTCTATATTTTGAGCAGGAAGGGGTGTTGTATTTTGTCGAATGCTTTTTCTGCGTCAATCGAAATAACCATATGATTCTTATCCGTAAGTCTGTTGACATGATGGATTATGTTATTGATTTATGGATGTTAAACCATTCTTGCATTCCAGGGATGAACCCCACTTGATTGTGGTGCACAATTTTCTTAATATATTTTTGGATACAGTTTGCCAATATTTTGTAAAGGATTTTTGCATCTATGTTCATAAAGGATATTGGTCTAAAATTTTCTTTCCTTGATGTGTCTTTTCCTGTTTTGGGTATGAGGGTGATATTAACTTCATAGAATGAGTTTGGTAGGGTACCCTCCTTTTCTATTTCCTGAAATACCTTGAGAAGTATTGGAATGAGTTCTTCTTTGAAGGTCTTGTAGAACTCAGCTGAGAATCGGTCTGGTCCTGGGCTTTTCTTTGGTGGTAGGTTTTTAATGACTTCTATTTCATTCTTGATATTGATCTGTTTAAATTGTGTATGTCCTCCTGGTTCAGTTTGGGAGGAGCACATGTCTCTAGAAATTTGTCAATGTCTTCGGCAGTTTCTATTTTGTTGGAATACAGATTTTCAAAGCTTTTCATTATGTTCTGTATCTCAGTGGTGTTTGTCATGATATTTCCTTTTTCATCACGAATTTTAGTAATTTGAGTTTTCTCTCTTCTTCTCTTTGTTAGTGTGGCTAAGGGTTTGTCTACTTTTTCAAAGAACCAACTTTTTGTTTTGTCAATTTTTTGAATTGTTTCTTTTTTTCAATTTCATCTCTGATTTTAATTATTTCCTGTCTTCTACTACTTTTGCTGTTATTCTGTTCTTCTTTTCCTAGGACTTTGAGCTGTAATGTTAGGTCATTTAGTTGTTGACTTTTCATTCTTTTCTGGAATGTGCTCCATGTAATGAATTTTCTTCTTAGTACTGCTTTCATAGTGTCCCAGAGATTTTGATATGTTGTATCATCGTTCTCATTGACCTCTAAGAATTTTTTTTATCTCCTCCCTGATGTTTTCTGTTATCCATGTTTCATTCAATAGCATATTATTTGGTCTCCAGGTGTTGGAGTAATTTCTGTTTTTTATTTTGTCATTGATTTCTATTCTCAGTCCATTATGATCTGATAAAACACAAGGCAGTATCTCTATTTTTTTTTTTTTTTTTTTGCATTTCTTAAGGGCTGCTTTGTGGCATAACATATGGTCTATTTCTGAGAAGGTTCCATGTGCTGCTGAGAAGAAAGTGAATCCGCTCGTTGTTGGATGGAATATTCTATATATGTCTACTAAGTCTAGGTTATTGATTGAGTTCTATGGTTTCTTTGTTTGATTTTTGTTTGGAAGTTCTATCCAGTGGTGACAGTGGTGTGTTAAAGTCGCGTAGAATTATTGTGTTGTGGTCTATGTGATTCCTGAAATTGAGAAGGATGTGTTTGATGTACAGGATGCACCATTGTTTGGCGCATAAATATTTACTATCGTTATGTCTTCCTGATTTATGGTTCCCTTAAGCAGTATGAAATATCCTTCTTTATCCCTTCTGACTACCTTTGGCTTGAAGTCCACTTTATCTGATGTAAGAATGGAAACCCCTGCTTTTTTACTGAGTCCATGTGCGTGGTAGGTTTTTTCCCATCCTTTCACCTTTAGTCTGTGGATGTCTTTTTCTATGAGATGAGTCTCTTGCTGGCAGCATATTGTTGGGTCTTTCTTTTTAATCCATTCTGCCATTCTATGTCTTTTGATTGATGAGTTTAGGTCATTAGGTTCAGGGTTATTATTGAGATATGATCTGGATTTCCAGTCATTTGGGATTATTTTTGGTTTTTAACTTGGTTTCTCTTTGAGTGGATTTTTCTTTAAGGTAGTTCCTCCCTTTGCTGACCTACATTGTTGTTTTTCATTTCCTTCTCATGGAATATTTTGTTGAGAACATTCTATAGCACAGGCTTTCTATTTGTAAATTCTTTTAACTTTTGTTTATCATGGAAGGATTTTATTTCATCTTCAAATCTGAAGGTTAGTTTTGCTGGGTATAGGATTCTTGGTTGGCAACCATGTTCTTTCAGAGCTTGAAATACGTTGTTACAGGCCCTTCCATCTTTTAGAGTCTGGATTGAGAAGTCTGCTGATATCTGTATTGGTTTCCCACTATATGTAATGATGCTTTTCTCTTGCAGCCTTCAAAATCCTATCTTTATTCTGAATGTTAGGCATTTTCTTTATAATGTGCCTTGGTGTGGACCTGTTGTGATTTTGTGTATTTGATGTTCTGTAAGCCTCTTGTAATTGATTTTCCTTTTCATTGTTCGGGTTTGGGAAATTTTCAGATATTATTTCATTGAATAGGTTGTTCATTCCTTTGGTTTGTATCTCTGTGTCTTCCTCAATCCAGATAACTCTTAATTTTGGTCTTTTCATGATGTCCCATAGTTCTTGGAGATTCTGTTCATGATTTCTTACCATCTTCTCTGTTTGGGCAACCTCATTTTCAAGATTAAATATTTTGTCTTCATTTTCTGAGGTTCTGTCTTCCAAGTGGTCTAGTCTGTTGGTGATGCTTTCCATTGAATTTTTTATTTGGTTTATGTTTCCTTCATTTCAAGGATTTCTGTTTGGTCTTTTTTTTTTTTTTTTTTTGAGAAACTCTATCTCTTTGTTGAAATGATCTTTTGCTTCCTGCAGTTGCTTTTTCAATTGCTTATTGGTATTATCAATCATTGCCTGCATTTGCTCTCTTATCTCATCCTTTGCTTCACGAATCATCTTAATCATGTATAATCTGAAGTCCTTTTCTGACATTTTTTCTATCACACTGTCACTGGATTCTATTAATATAGAATTTAGATTTGTTTGGATCATTTTCTTCCCTTGTTTTTTCATGTTGTTCATGTACCTTCCCCTCTAGCAGTGCAGATCTGGGGTATTGCAGATCCCCCCCTATAGGCTTATAGTGGCCCTATAATTTTCCTAAACCTTTTCTTTAAGGGGGAGATCAATATTAGCAGTGCCCAATTCAGACCCTATGCAATCCTAGACCAAATAGCCCCTATGAGGACATTAACAATATTGCCATAATAAACAGAATGAGTTCAATTATTATCTTCAGTAAAACAAACCAATTTGCAATAAGGTCTACAGTTTCTAATGGAGGAAAAAGAGAATGCAGAGGGATTTAGGATGTAGCTGTTAATGGGATAAGAATAGAATATACAGAAGTTCTAGATGATAGAAAGGGTGAGAGTATAATCAAAAGAAATTGGTTGTTAGCATGCAAAAAGGGAGAAAGAGACTCTGAGCGAACAGGAAACAAAAGGAAAAGAGAGCAAAAAAAGTAAAGAAATAAAAACTTAAATTTTTCCATAAGGAGAAAAAAGAAAATCTACACTATAACAGTCATATAATATTCAAACCTCCCAGTCTTCAGTAGCTGATGCATGAGAGGTACCTGACAATGAGCTTCAAGTCTCCAGCAGGTGTCTCAGGATGGGATTTGCCCCACCTAAAGAGATACAGCTTCCAGGATTATCTAAGATGGCCACTCTGGCTTCGAAATGTGTTGGCAAATGGGGAGCTGCAGCTAGGGGTGTGGGTGTGGTCAGCTGGAGGTCCTGGAGGCAGGGTGTGGTTGGTCAGGCTGGGGTCCTGGAGGTGGGGTGTTGTCGGTCTGGTTGCGGGGTGCAATCTGTCGGTCTGGGGGTCTTGGTGGTAGGGCTCAGTCAGTCGGTCTGGGGGTCCTGGTGGTGGGGAGTAGTCAGTCAATGTGAGGACCCCGAAGGCAGGGAGTGATCAGTCGGGTTGAGGGATCCTGGAGACAGGGCTCACTCAGTCTGGCCAGGGGTCCTATGGGGCCTGGCTGTTGTCTCAAAATTGCCACCTGTTTTTTTTTTTTTTTTTTTTTTTGATTGCCATTTCAATTCCTTTTTTTGTGAAGCACCTATTCAAGTCTTTTGTCATTTAAAAATGGCTCTTCATCTTTTCACTATAGATTCTTTGGCGTTCCCTTGGTACTCTGGATAGGAAATACATTGTAGGATATGCGCATAGTAAATATCTTCTGTCAACCTGTACCAATCTCTAATGATCATAACATAAACAGATGTTCTTAATTTTAATGAAGGCACATGAATTTGTTTTCTGTGGTTGGTATAATAAATTACACCAAGCCTAGTGACTACCAACAACACCATCTTATCTTATAGTTCTGTACATCAGGTCTCATTGGGACAGACCATGATGTCAGCAGGCAGGGTCCTTTCTAGGGGCTCTGAAACAGAATCCATCTCTTCCTCTTTCTAGCTTCTAGAGTCCAACTGCCTTCTTTGGCATATGCTCTCCTCCTCCCATCTTCAAAGCTGGGAACCGTCATTCCACCTGCAACCTTAGTTCCCTTTTGCAATAAAACCTAACACATTCACAGACTCTGGGGGATTGAGATGTGGAGATCTTTGGGAAGGCCATTATTTTGCTTACTGTATCATATTTATCAACATTTTCTTTGATATTATCCTATATTCTCATCCAGAAGTTTGATTGTTTTATATTTCATGAGTAGGTAGGTTTATGAGTCATATAAATTAACTTCATGTATAGGATGTATAAGGGTCATTTTCTCCCTTATGAATATTCAGTTCACCCCAAATCATTAAGAAAATCATCTTTTCTCAATGAAATTGCATTGCTGTCTGTATAATTTGAATATGATTTAACTCCTTTAAAACTCATGTTGAAGTTTCATCTCCATTATGAGACATTAAGGATGAAGTGGGAACTTTAAGAAGTGATTAGGGTTTTGTCTTTATGAATAGATTAATAGTCCAAGCCAGGAGCTGGAAGAGGCAAAGAAAGGATTCTTTCCTAGAGGTTTTGGAGAGAGCATGGTCCTGCTGACACCTTGATTTCAGACTCCAACCTCAATAACTGTGAGAGAACACATTTCTTTTGTCTGAAGCCACACAGTTTGTGGTAATTTATAATGGCTTCCCTAGATAGTTCACATAAGAATAAAGAGAAGAAATTCCAGTCAGACATACATTTTATAGAGCCATTGGAACAAAAATATAGTGTCAGTCTGTTTTCTGTTGCTAATAACACAGTACCACAGTCTGGATAAGTTATGGAGAAAAGATGTTGTTGTTGTTGTTGTTTTTTGGCTCACAGTTTTGGTTCAATGAGAAACATTACAACTGATGCCACAGAAGTACAAAGGATTGTGAGAAGTATGAATAATATGCACCAACAACTTGGATAAACTAGATAAATGGATGAATTCCTAGAAACATACACCCTACCAAGATAGAATCATGATTAAAAAAATATGAATGGATCAATAATAAATGAGATTAAATCAGTGACAAGAAATCTATCAAAGAAAATTTCAGATCCAGATGACTTCATGGCTAAATTCTACTGAACATTTAAAGGCAAACTAAGACCAAACCTTCTAAATTCTTCCAAAATAATGAAGGAAAGGCAATAATTCCAGCTTCTGGAGGTCGACTTTCTTTGGATTGTGTTCCCTTCCTCCAGTTTCAAGCTGGTAACCTTCATCTGCAACTTTAGTTCCCTTTTGCAACAAAACCTAATACAATCACAGGTTCTGGGGGACTGAGATATGGACATCATTGGGGGACCTTGTTTTGCTTATTGTATCATATTTATCATATTTATCTTGATATATTATTTAATCAATAATTCCATAACTAATTTTATGAAGCTAACAGTACCCTGATGCCAAAGCCAGATAAAGACAATGGAAGAAAAGAAAATTTCAGGTCAATATCCCTGATGAACACTGGCATAAAAATTCTCAACAGAATACTAACAAACCATATCCAATAGCAAATTAAAAGGATTATTTGACAGAATCAAGGGTGATTCATTCCAGGGATCCTAGTGGTTAAAAAAGGGCAAATCAATAAATGTGATTCATCACATGGAGAATGATGAAAACAAAGAAACCGTGACCATCTCAATAGATGCAGAAGAGACATTGACAAAATCCAATATCCTTTCAGTTTGAAAACCAAATTAGGTACAAATGGAATGTTCCTCAACAAATGAAAGCCAGGTATGACAAACCCGCAGCTCATATTGTATTCAGTGGTGGAAAGTTGAAGGCTTTTCCTCTAAGATAAGGAACAAGACAAGGAAGGGTATTACTCTCACCATTCTTATTCAACACAGTAGTAGAAGTCCTGGCCAGAGTGAGTAGGAAAGAAAAGAAAGCAAAGGCATTCAAATAGTAAAAGGGAAGAATTCAAAGGTTCTCTGCTCATGGCATGATCGCATCACTAGAGAATCCTGAAGACTCTCCCATAAAACTGCTAGAACTGGTAAATGAATTCAGTAAATTTGCAGGATGCAAAATCAACCTACAAATATCAGTAGCATTTCTAAATACTAGCAACAAACTATCTGAAGAGAAATTGAGAAAGCAATTTCACTTAGAATTGCAAAAAGAGACAGGAGTGACTTTAACTCAGAAGGTAAAAGATCTGTGTACTGGAAACTACTACATTAGTGAAAGAAATTAAAGACAGCATAAATAAGTGAATAGCTAGTCCATGCTTATGCATTATAAGAATTTATATCATTAAAATGCCCATACTACCCAATGCAATATCTCTGAAAATGGCAATTACATTCTTCTCAGAAATAGAAATAACAATGCTAGAATTCGTATGAACCACAAAGACCCTGAGTAGCTAAAGCAATCCTGACTAAAGAAACAAAGCAAAACAAAGCTAGAGGCATCATACTGCTTGATTATAAATATGTTAGAAAGTGAAAGTTCTAAAACAGCCTCCTATGGGCATAAAACAGATACACTGACCAATGGAAGCAGGCAGAGAGCACAGAAAAAATAGCATTTGTAGCCAACTGATTTTCTATCAGGTATCAAGAATATACGGTTGATCCAAGATGGCAGACTAGAGGGAGGCTGTATTCCTTGTCACTCTGTAACTCCAGTTTCAAGCAGAGGATATCTGTTTCTTGGTAAGGCAGTTTTTGCTGCTTATCGATCCCCTGCTGTTTGCCCCATTTGTCTGCTGTGATCACCTACAATCTGCCAGCATATTGATGCCTTTTTTGAGTGCAGATTGCTCACTGTCAGGCACCTCTCATCTGCCATTTGCCTGCCTCTCGCCTGTCCATTGCCTGCCTTACACCTATCCATGACCCGACACACGAGGTTCACCTCCCGATCATTCGACAACAGTCCGCAACTGATCACCAACCACCAGTGGAGCACCAGCTGCCTGCTGCTGCCTGGAATTTCACTGTTACAGTACATGCAGGTTTGATTACACGTGTCTGCTACCATTTTGAGACAACAGCCAGGCCCTGTAGGACCCCCTGCCGGACTGACTGAGCCCCATCTCCAGGATCCCTCAGCCCGACCGATCACTCCCTGCCTCTGGGGCCCTCACATCAACTGACTGCTCCCTGCCACCAGGACCCTCAGACCAAATGACTGCGCCCTATCACGGGACCCTAGACCAACTGATTGCAACTGGCCTCCAGGATGCCACAACCACACCCGACTTCCAGGACCCTGCCTGACCACCACATCCCGCCTCCAGGACCTCCTGCTGACCATGGCCACACCCTGAGCTGCAGTTCCCCATTTGCGAACACATTTTGAAGCCAGAGCAGCCATCTTGGATAATCCTGGAAGAACCGATCTCTAGGTGGGGCAAAACCCATCCTGAAACGCCTGCTGGAGACTTGAAGCTTATTGTCAGGTACTTCTCATACATCAGGCTACTGAACTCTGGGAGGTTTCATTACTATATGACTGTTATACTGTAGATTTTCTTTTTTCTTCTTATTGAAAAGTTTAAGTTTTTATTTCTTTACTTTTCTTGCTCTCTTTTCCTTTTGTTTACCTGTTCCCTCAGAGTCTCTTTCTCCCTTTTTTGCATGCTAACATCAATTTCTTTTGATTACACTCTCACCCTTTCTATTATCTAGAACTTCTGTATATTCTTGTTCTTATCCCATTAACAACCACATTCTACATCCCTCTGCATCCTCTTTTTCCTCCATTTGAAACTGCAGACTTATTGCAAATCTGTTTGTTTCACTGAAGATAATATTTGAACTCATTCTGTTTATTATGACAATTTTGTTATTGTCCTCATAGGGGCTATTTGGTCTAGGATTGCATAGTGTCTGGATTGGGCACTGCTAATATTGATCTCTCCTTAAAGAAAGGATTTTGGAAACCTATAGGGCCATTATAAGCCTATAGGGGGAAATCTGCAATACCCCAGATCTGTACTGCTAGAGGGGAAGGTACATGAACAACATGAAAAAACAAGGGAAGAAAATGATCCAAACAAATCTAAATTCTATATTAATAGAATCCAGTGACAGTATGATAGAAGGAATGTCAGAAAGGACTTCAGATTATACATGATTAAGATGATTCGTGAAGCAAAGGATGAGATAAGAGAGCAAATGCAGGCAATGAATGATAATACCAATAAGCTGAAAGAGCAAGTGAAGGAAGCAAAAGATCATTTCAACAAAGAGAGATTCTCAAAAACAAACAAACAAAAAAAACCAAATGGAAATCCTTGAAATGAAGGAAACATAAACCAAATAAAAAATTCAATGGAAAGCATCACCAACAGACTAGACCACTTGGAAGACAGAACTTCAGACAATAAAGACAAATATTTAATCTTGAAAATGAGGTTGCCCAAACAGAGAAGATGGTAAGAAATCATGAACAGAATCTCCAAGAACTATGGGACATCATGAAAAGACCAAATTTAAGAATTATTGGATTGAGGAAGGCACAGAGATACAAACCAAAGGATATGAACAACCTATTCAATGATATAATATCAGAAAATTTCCCAAGCCTGAAGAATGAAATGTAAAAATCAATTACAAGAGGCTTACAGAACATCAAATACACAAAATCACAACAGGTCCACACCAAGGCACATTATAAAGAAAATGCCTAACATTTAAAATAAAGATAGGATTTTGAAGGCTGCGAGAGAAAAGCATCAGATTACATATAGGGGGAAACCAATACAGATATCAGCAGCCTTCTCAACCCAGACTCTAAAAGCTAGAAGGGCCTGGAACAATGTATTTCAAGCTCTGAAAGAACATGGTTGCCAACCAAGAATCCTATACCCAGCAAAACTAACCTTCAGATTTGAAGATGAAATAAAATCCTTCCATGATAAACAAAAGTTAAAAGAATTTACAAATAGAAAGCCTGCGCTACAGAATGTTCTCAACAAAATATTCCATGAGGAGGAAATGAAAAACAACATTGGAGGTCAGCAAAGGGAGGAACTACCTTAGAGAAAAAACCACTCAAAGGAGAAACCAAGCCAACTTAAAACGAAAAATAAGCCAAATGACCGGGAATACAAATCATATCTCAATAATAATCCTGAACGTTAATGGCCTAAACTCATCAATCAAAAGACAAAGAATGGCAGAATGGATTAAAAGAAAGACCCAACAATATGCTGCCTGCAAGAGACTCATCTCATAGAAAAAGACATCCACAGACTAAAGGTGAAGGGATGGAAAAAACCTACCACGCACATGGACTCAGTAAAAAGCGGGGGTTTCCATCCTTATATCAGATAAAGTGGACTTCAAGCCAAAGTTAGTCAGAAGGGATAAAGAAGGACATTTCATACTGCTTAAGGGAACCATAAGTCAGGAAGACTAAATGATAGTAAATATTTATGCCCCAAACAATGGTGCATCCCTGTACATCAAACAAATCCTTCTCAATTTCAAGAATCACATAGACCACAACACAATAATTCTGGGCGACTTTAGTGCACTGCTGTCACCACTAGATAGATCTTCCAAACAAAATCCAACCAAAGAAACATAGAACTCAATAACACAATCAATAACCTAGACTTAATAGACGTATATAGAATATTCCATCCATCAACGAGTGGAATCACTTTCTTCTCAGCAGCACATGGAATCTTCTCAGAAACAGACCACATGTTATGCCACAAAGCAGCCCTCACGAAATGCAAAAAATAGAGATACTGCCTTGTGTTCTATCAGATCATAATGGACTGAGAATAGAAATCAATGACAAATAAAAAACAGAAATTACTGCAACATATGGAGACCAAAATAATATGCTATTGAATGAAACATGGATAACAGAAAACATCAGGGAGGAGATAAAAAAATTCTTAGAGGTCAATGAGAATGACAGGGCCTGGGGAGATAGCTCAGCTGGTAGAGTACTTGCCTGCAAGCATGAGGTCCTGAGTTCGATCCCCACTACCGCAAAAAAAAAAAAAAAAATGAGAACGATGATACAACATATCAAAATCTCTGGGACACTATGAAAGTGGTACTAAGAGGAAAATTCATTGCATGGAGCGCATTCTAGAAAAGAATGAAAAGAGCCCTCATTCTTGTTGTCCTGAGTGAACGGACCCTCCATGAACCCATGTATGTCTGTCTTCCTATCCATGCTGGCTGGCACTGACCTCTTGCTGTCCACCACCACTGTGCCCAAGTCCCTGGCTATCTTTGGTTACATACTGGGGAGATAGCCTTTGATGCCTGCCTTACTCAGCTGATTTTCATCCATGTTGCCTTTGTGGCTGAATCGGAATCCTACTGGCTATGGCATTTGCTTGCTATGTGGCCATTTGTACTCCTTTGAGATATACAGCCATCTTAACTCCTATGGCAATTGGAAAAATGATGCTGGCCATCTGGGGACGGAGCATTGGGACCATTTTTCCTATAATATTCCTACTGAAGAGGGTGTCCTACTGTTGGACTAATATTTTCCTCATTCATACTGTGAACACATGGGAATAGCCCGATTGGCCTGTGCTGACATCACTGTTAATATCTGGTATGGTTTTTCAGTGCCAATGGCATCAGTTTTGGTAGATGTTTTGCTCATTGGTGTTTCCTATCCATTGATCCTCCAAGCTTTGTTTTAAACTTCCTTCCCAGGGTGCCCAGCACAAGGCTTTCAGTACCTGTGGTTCTCACTTTGGAGTTATTCTCCTCTTCCCTTATTCCATATTCCATCATTTTTCAGTTTCCTTACCCACCACTTTGGCAAGAATATCCCCCACCATGTTCACATTCTTCTGGCAAATCTCTATATGTTAGTTCCTCCTATGCTTAACCCCATAATCTATGGAGCGAAGACCAAGCAAATCTGGGACTGTATGGTTCACATGTTATCTATTGTGGGGAAAAGAGTTAGCTCATTGTTCCTTCAAGGTTTTCTTTCATCGGTAGAAGTAAAGAGAACTTTCAACAAGTAGCCAAGTTTAGGTAACGTAATATTTTTGTAGAAGAAAGCAAATAGTCTTTGGAATAAAATATATCTGTATTCAAAAAAAAAAAAAAAAGAATATACAAGGGGGCAAATTGGGTGCAGCCACTCTGGAAAGCAGTATGGTGATTCCTCAAAAACTTGGAATGGATCCACTATTTGACCCAGTATCCCACTCCTTGGTTTATACCCAAAGGTTTTAAAATCAGCACACTATAGTAACATAGCCACATCAATGTTTATAGCAGCTCAATTCACAATAGCTAGATTGTGGAACCAACTAGATGACCTTCAACAGATGAATGGATAAAGAAACTGTGGTATACATATATATATAATGGAATATTATCAGCCATAAAAAAGAATAAAATTATGACATTTGCAGGTAAATGGATGGAGTTGGAGAATATCATGCTACGTGAAATAAGTCAATCCCCAAAAACCAAAGGCTGAATGATTTCTCTAATAAGGGGTGGGACAAGGGGAGTAAGAAGAATGGAGGAACTTTGGATTATGTAGAGGGAAATGAGGTGGGAGAGAAAGGGAGAGGGAAAGATAGTGGAATGAGATGGACATCTTTACCCTCTGTATATGTATGATTACATGAATAACATGAATCTACATCATGTACAGCCACATAACATGAATCTACATCATGTACAGCCACAAAAATGAAAAATTGAACCCATTTGTGTACAATGAATCAAATTCAGTCTGTAAAAATAAAATTAGAAAAAAAAGAATATACAATGAGGAAAGAATGGTTTCTTCAATAAATGGTGTTGGGAAAATAACCTTGTATTCTTGGGATAAACTCCACTTTCTCTTTGTATTGTACTTTTTATATACTATTTGGTCCTATTTGCTAATTTTTAAAAGAACTTCTATATCTATGTTCATGAAAGATACTGACCTCACTTTTTTTTCTTGAATGTATCATCATTATTATGCCATCTTTGTAAAATGAGCCTAAAGTTCCTTTTTCCCTAATCTCTGAAAGTGTGTGAGTTTGATATATTTCTTCCTTAAGAAATTCTTGGTAAGAATTCTTCGAGCCCTGGAGTTTTGTGAGAAAGTTTTAAATTATGGATTAAGTTTATTTAATCTCAACCTCATCACATTAAAAAAAATGACCTTTCTTTTATGGTTGCACAGTGTATATTTACAGTTTTTTTTGGTATATTTACATTTTTATTCATTTAAAAAAAAACTTTTGTGTACCTTTTTATATATTCAAACCACACATGTATATTTGAACCCAACTTTTACCATGTGTCTGAGTGGCCTGCAAAGAGCTAAAGAAACCCTGCTGAAGAAGAGGAACATTTTCTCAGAATGCCCAAGTAGATTAATTAATTCAGCTAACATTTATGGTCCTCCTAGAGAGAAGTTAGGGAATCACAGAGAAGTTAGCATTGTATTTGACCTTGAAGGACAAATTAGGATTTCACTAGAGAAGGGAATCAGGATTTGGCAAAAGGCTAGGTGTGGTATGTTACATGCCAAAGCATGGTGGTGGGGAAATGCAAGATGCGTGGAAAAGGGATGAACCTAGCGTCAGAGGAGCATAGAGTTCTTGGGAGCAGTCATTAGAGTTGTTGCTCTAAAAAGTATTGGGAGTTTCAGGGAGGGACCTTTCTTTGCCATATAATAGCCTTGAATTCTATCCACTAGACAGTGTGTAGCCATCAGAGGATTTTAACAAATGAAACTGGCCTGTGTTTTGTGGGTCATGCTGACTGTGGGTGGAGGTACAGCTGGGTGGGGAGAAGATACCTTGAGTGGGAAGATCAAAACAGATAGTGTACAATTAAGAACAGTGAAAATTACTTTACATAAATATCAAGGAGATTTCATTTCACTAAAGTTATATAAAAAATGACAATCTGGTGCTCAAGTTCTTTTATACCTGAATATGTGAACATTTTAATATGCTTATCTAACTTTTATTTGCATTGATTTGGTCCTACAATGGGGTTTGAGAGATCTCACTGTTGGGATTATATCAGTGGGGAGAACTGTCAAAATGGACATTCTGAAACAGGGGATCCATGATAGGAACTGGATTTTACCAATTGTGGGAGAAGCAGGGTAGTACAGGCTCCAGAGTGGGAGGTGAAGAAGAGTGTCACATCCACTATCCAGCCTTCCTGAAGTTCTGGTGTCAGTGTGACAAGTAATATCCTGAAGGGGGGACGCCAAATCCCAGACGTGGCTGGCCCTCAGGGAACCTTAAAGAACGAGGTGAGGAGACGTCTATGGAAAGCTTTTTCCTCTGAGTAGCGGCCACCTGCTTGGCCAAGCATCAGTGGTGGCCCTGGGGCAGCTCTTGACCAGAATGGAAGAAGGTTGTAGGCAGATGAGAGCAAGATCAAGTGAGTCTGTACACGACTCTGCATCTGTTAGCCACTGCATCTGACCACAGAAGGACTTTCCAATAATGCGGTTATTTATTTTCACTTCTGCCCCCATAATCTCTTCACAAGTTCTCCTTTTGGTCAACTCTAACTCAAGGCAAGACAAGGAAGATGATTCTGGAAAACATAGTCCCTACTGTTAACAGATGAATCATAAAGCAAGCATTTTATTTCACATTTTTATATGTAGGACACAATAAGATATGAGTAGATAAACTGTATCAAGTGCTATATAACACTTGTTATATAAAATAATATATTTAAAGTATTTAATCTGGGACTTGAAACACAGCAAGTTCTCAGTAAATATCATGATACTTCCAGAACCTCATCCTTGTTTTTAAAGTGTCCTATATAAAGCAACAGGAAACATATTGTGGGATCATAATTGTGTTAGATTCGCTACAAATATAAATTTGAGGAGGGGGTCCTGGTGTGGCACTGTCCTTTGCCTACTGGATCCTCATTAATCTTTTCTTTATTATCCACAGAAAACAGATTTGTTTGGTGTGGTATTGAACCCAGGAGGTCTGGTTGTGAACCTTTGAGATGAAATTCAATGTCCCTGGGAGAGGTTTACAGGGAAGCCGGGAAAAGGGAGGTGGAATCAAGTGCTTTGATTTTCCTCTTTCTTTTGTCTGAAACCCAGATGTGAAGAGGAACTTAACTTTTTGGACCATGGGGTGACAAATACGTGCTAAGAATGAGTATAAATATGTAATGAACTTGAATTCTGATGTTATTGGGGGGGCTTGTGTCTCAGGTCTGCACTAACCACTGATGTTTCATATGTCAGAAGATAAAACCCCTAATTTGTTTGAACCCCTAACACTTGGGATGTTATAGCAACTGAATACATATCCTAAGGGATGAGAGTTTGTGTGTGCGTGGTGTGTGTGTGTGTGTGCGCCCATGAGCTGGAGTCAGTGGGAGTGCAGATGGGAGCTGGGCAGGGAGATGTTGGGAAGACTTTTTTAAAGCAACAATAAAAAACTCAAGTGCCTATAATAGTACTTCTCAAATTCCATATGAATCATCTAGGGAGCTTGTTTAAAACACCAATTCTGATTCAGTAGTGTGGGTGTGGTTCCTGAGATTCTGCATTTCTATTATTGTGACATGGTGTTGCTGATGAGTTGTGAACTTTCAGCATTTCAAGTGGCAAGGATCTAGAACACCGTTATCTGGTCACTGGTACCACAAATGGTACTGCTTTCCTGCTTATAAATTTACCTGATTTTCTTGTACTTCAGCTATTTGAAACTGGGTGACCATACCTGCTCTTTTATTTACTATCAAATTCTATCAAATTCAATCATAACATCATAAAGCAAAAGAGAGCTGGAAGAGTAGCGCTATCTGCTAAAAAGGAGATTTCCAAAGCCAACTGCAAATCACTAAGGGTCAATTATAAAGCAAAGGATAAGTAGCTCTCAGTCTGAGGTTAATGAAAAGGAAGCTTAAGAGCCTCTTTATAATACAGTTCCTGTGTAGCCTCATTGTCAGGGTCCTCCTGAGACATTAATAGGGTTCTTGGATATAGAGTTTTCACTGCTTTTCTGCCTTGGGAACACTGAACTCTCCTTTGCTCAATTATATGTAGGACATGCTCCGAATGAGCAGCTAAAGTAATTTCCACTTTTATGATTGCTGTCTAGTTTTTTGAATACTCCTGTTGCTCTTCTAGAAATAGTGGGCATTTTGAGAGAAACGAGAGGCTACTAACTGCTGGAAACATTAGAAAATCAGGAAGAAAGGAGTACCAAGGAAACCCAGGGTTCTTTCCAGTTGTCATTTAGGTCCTCCAATATGTTCCTCCTCCCCAACATGAATATTACACCCTGGCTTTGTTGACTGCTTGGCATTCTCTGAACACCAACAATCCAGTCCCACCTCTGTACCTTCTCTCCTACTGGCCTCCTGGGCACACTTGCACCATTGACTTCCTCTAGCAGTAATCATTACTACCCAGAACCAAGCACTTATTATATCGTGTTCTAGGTTATATGCATTACCTGATGTAATTCTCAAACTCACCAGATAGTTTAATGGATTGCATGTTTGTGTGTCTTCCCTCCAATATGATTATTGAACCCTAGCCCCCCATCTCCTCCAATGGGATTCAGGAGGTGACCCTTTGGAAGATGATTAGATTTAGATGAGGTCATGAGTGGGGAGCCCATATTTTTGCTCCTATGCTTCAACAGTAATTAGAGACTTAGCAACATTAAATACACAGCATATTTCACAAACTGTTCCTTGGATCACTAGACTCTCTTTTGATTTTTCATTAAAACGTCATCTTATGAGAGTCAATACAAGAATTGAAGGTTGAAATTGAGAAAAATCTCATAAAATGTACATTTCTGATTTGTCTCAGATAGGTGTCGATCTCCCCAAACTAAATTTTCGCTTCCTTTTCTCCCTTGAAACCAAATTTTACCACAGTCTTTAATATGCTCAGAGTCAATAGCAATGTTTGGTTCACTGGACAATGGTTGGACCCAGAACTCTCAGATAAAGTTTCTGTGTTGATAAAGTGAGCTGTGAGGATTAAATATCTGAGTACATTCTTATTTAAGTTTTAGTTCTGTGAAAGCTCTTAAACAGTGTTGCATTTTCATTCGGGTGAATGAGTCTGACTAATGAACTTTGGCGAACATAAATATTAAAGATGTAATGGTGCTAAAGTGGTAGTAGATGTATTTTTGATTAGTGATAAAACTAATAATAAATTTTCTTACTTTCTAGCTACAAACATCTCCGGATTGGGAAGATATCCTTTGTCTTAATTCTTCATTCCAAATTAAAATAAATTATTATTTTTCTGAACTAAATATTCATTTT
The DNA here is from genome assembly GCF_902686445.1 of Sciurus carolinensis. NCBI lineage: Eukaryota > Metazoa > Chordata > Mammalia > Rodentia > Sciuridae > Sciurus > Sciurus carolinensis. The sequence goes on along the minus strand of NC_062221.1, from coordinate 123,291,950 downwards.
TCTTAAATGTATACTATTGTCTTTGTCCCAATTGACTAGGCAACTTCTTGGATATTTATATAAAAGCATAGAAATATAAATTTTATTTTTTAGAAAAACATTTATTTTGTTAGTTTATTATTACTGTTTATGATTATAATAGAAACATCAAAAGACACAGATCAGCAGAAAGTTTCTAAAATTGGTGGCATTTTTGTGCAATAATGGATAATTTCTTATAATGCTATTTTGTTCTCTGATTTTTTTCCCTTGAAATAATTTTTCATGTTTATTTATAAATATATGTTTACCACTTCCTTTTCCCTGGTTTCACAGCTCTTTTTTATGTGAATGGATCCTAACTTAACCAAGGTCATTACCAACTTTCACTATTGCAGGTTGTGCTGTGATAACCAGCTTTATAGTTTTTCTTTACATTTTAATATTTATTTTCATATAAGCTATATCTAACATTATGTCCTTAGTAAGTGAATATGGAGTTACTGGGTCAAAGATAAGAAATATTAATAGAATTATTAAAAATATTTTCCTTAAAAATACTTTATTCTGGGAACTGGGGTTATGACTCAGTGCTTCTCACACATGTGAGGCCCTGGGTTCAATTCTCAGCCCTGCATAAAAATGAATAAGTGAATAAATACATTGTATATATCTACAACTAAAAAATACTTAAAAAATACTTTATTCCAACTTCTTAAATAAGTCATCGATTACTCTCCAAAATCTTGGATCAGTTTTTGTGCCTACCATGGGCTCGTGAATGTTCTTGATTTTCCTGCTGTAGACATTGTTTTTAAAAGAATAGATGCTTTAAACAGAAATAATGATGGAGAAATTAAATAATGACAAATGATAACCACAGGATGTTTCCATCTGAGCTGCTTTGGAATATCAACATGTGTATTAAAATCCAGCCCTTACTGTGTGGTTAACTTAACCCAGGATCTTATATTCATGATTGTTTCAGATTATAACATTTAAGAAAAATATTCATTTATCTTCTTTCTCTGAGATATCTTGGGAGCACCAGGATTTAAACATCTTTACCAGCACTTTCTTTTTTGTATATTCCCCATGTGACAGATAAAAATTATTCAATTATAATTACTTCTTATTGTCTTTCCTTCTGAGTTAAGAAAAAGTCTTTTAAAATGTTGTTTTATTATCAGGACTTTTTCTGTGAAGTAGGAAATATTTCTTACCTATTGCTGCCCCATAATTACCATAAACTTGGCCACTTCAACTACGTAAATTTATCATCTCACAGTTCTGCAGGTCAGAAGTTGGGTGAGCTCAGCTGTTTGCTCTGGCCTGTGTCTCACAGGCTGAAATCAAGTTGTTGGCAAGCCAGATTCTTTATCTGGAGCCTCTGAGGGAGAATCTGCTCCTAAGCTTATTTCAGTTTGTTGACAGAATCCAGTTATCTGGACTGAGAGGTGAGGTCCCTGTTTCCAAGCAAACTGTGGGTCAAGAGCCTCCCCCAGCTTCTGAGGTTGCTTTAATTCTGCCATTTTCATTCTCACACATTGGGTCTCCATCACTTCTCTGCTGTGTCTTTTGCCCCTAGTAGGACAAATTTCTCTACTTTCAAGGGCTCATGTGTTTAGACTGTGCCCACCTGAAGAATTCAAGCTAATTTTCCTATTTTAAGGTCTGTAAACTGAATTACGCTTGCAAAGTTCCTTTTTGCCACAGAAGGTAATATATTTATTGGTTTCAGGTGTTAGGGTGTAGATATCTATAGGGGGGACCAAACTCTATTCTGCTTACCACACTGTAAAGCGTCCTTGAGGGAAATATTATGTAATTTGGTTTTCATTTCTTAAAATCGCTAAACTGGTAAAAAATCTTCACCATTTGTTCTGCCTGCCATATTCCTCAATCCTAGAGCAGGAACATGAGGTTTTTGTTGTTTAAGGCTGAGGGAAAGTTTCCACAAACATCTGTAAAAAGAATTATTAATTATTTGTTTATCTACGAATTAACATACTCACATATACTGAAAATAGAGGGAACAGTATAAAGAAGTTCATATGCCCATCATCCATCTTCAGTATTTAGCAATATTCTGCACATCTTGATAGGTTTGTTTGTTCACACACTGCTTTTTGTAAGTATCCCTTAGATGGAAGAAAATGTCTTTATTTGTGAGGATTAATAAGGTTTCCAATTATAATAGTAATTGTCATTAGACACAAAGAGCAAAGGACAGTGATTTAACAAAGTAAAAAGCATCCTAGCATTTTCCTCTCATTTAGTGGATGGAAAATAACCTTTGGAGTATTACAATCTTGCCTGCCTGGTTTAATTCACATTATGATTCACTGACATTTTATATTAGTGGTCTCAACATAGAATTCCTCAGTTTTGTTGTTGTGCTGGTATATGAAAGAAATATGGACACAAGGAAATTGGAGAAGTAGTCAGTTACTTTTTTTTCCTCAGAAATTTTAAGAAATGAAGACCAAATTACATAACATTTCTCTCAAGGATGCTTATTTATTCTTTTTATTTTTTTTTCTTGATTTCAAATCTTGGGCATTTTCAGGATAAATTATTATTATTATAGAACTTAAAAACTCACATTTTGCTTAAATAAATAAAGGAACAAAAGAAAAATCAGTAGATGAAAGGAGAGAAAATAGTGGGAGGGAGGAGGGAAGGAAAATGGAAATTGAAATCAAATTTCTTACATGTATTATTTTGCCAAAACGAATCCAAATACCATGTATAATTATAATGCTTTAATAAAAATCAAGTCATTAAAATATATTTTGCTATAATAAAGTAATTACTTGCAATCATTGTTCAATATGGAAATATAAATAGACCATAATTCATGGATGATACCAAAATAACATTTTTCTATTTGAACTGTGTTTTCATGTTGTGTTTAACCGAGCATGTGTGGATGTCTTAGAAATGTAGTGTGAACAAAATAACAAAGTCCATCAGAAAAGTTTGACCTTAGTCTGTGCACACCTGTTCTCCAGATTGGAGAAAGGAGTTTCTCTTCTCCAGTGTTCCTGTGAATAAGTCAATCATCTTCAACTCTTATTTAAAAGAACTCTTCTCTGCATGAACATTGTTGACATTAAAATGCATATATACTCTTTAGTTATTAGAGAATCATCCTCAAATTTATCATTTCTTATCACATACTATACTACCTCTTATTCTTTTTTCCAATTTTGAAGAATGATATATTCCTCAAAACTAAACATTTGTGCTTTTAATTCCAAACTTTCCCTCCTTTCTAACATTTTTAATTAACCCCCTTTCAATTTCACAATAACTTACAAATATGTACAACTTTCCCTCTAAGAAACATTATTTCTCTATTTCTTTTTTTCCCTTTACCTATGAACATTTTAAATACCCACTTCATCAGCACCTATGTGTTTTTAAATTTGTTCTAATGTATTTTCTGCCCTCATCAAGTTTACACTGCGTTTTTCAAAACCCCAGTAATTGACTACTCAGTGAATCAATAGCCAGTTCTCAACTGTCATATTCTTTAGCCTCTTGCACCAGTGGACACTGTCAATCAACTCACCTTACCCCTTTTTTCTTTGATTAAATCTCTCCTTTGTATCTCTTTATTCCTTTTTTCCTTGGCAGATAATAATGGTACATCTTTACAGAGGACAATGTATATGGATCAGCTCAGGATACTTAGATTGTCCATCATCGCAAATCTTTAGAAACTTCTTTGTATCTTCTTGTTCTTATGCTACTCCTTCAACTCCTTTTTTTCCCCTTCATATATGGTACCCATTTAGATGTAGGTGTCCTAGGAGGACCTATCCCTGGTTGCCCCCTCTTTTCACTCTTTTGAACTTTCCTCCTGGCAATCTAATTCCCTGTCTTCAACTCTAGTTTCCATGTAAATAGCTTCCAAATCTATGTCTGTGCTTCTCCATCCCTCCACCCCTGCCTTTGAATAGGGTGGAGGTTGATTAAGGTTGCCAGGTGGGGCAGAATTCTTTCTAGAACACCTGTACCATAATTGTTTTCTTGTTTGTTATAAGACCAAAACTTCTCTGGGACCTCTTAGACATCATAGTCATTGAATTGTCTTCTAAACCAGCACATTTTGGGAGGAATAGGGAGCTGAATTAATGATTACTCTGGGAAAACCAGTTAAAGGAATGCATGGCACAAGATGTTCTGTCTTCATGATGACTTTACAGATATTGGCCATTTATTGAAGTGTTCCCTGCCTTGTTTTATAAATTCACTTCCATCCATTTCTGTTTTCTCAGAAACATATCAATAGTCCTTGTGTGTTAGTAGAGTATGCATATCGCTCATTTCCTTTCCACAATACCTTTTCTCTCATGATTTTATTTCTTTTTCTCAGTAGGGTTTTGTAGAGTATCAGAGACAAATATATGTGCAAAGTCTGCCACTTTGATTTGAGAGAATTTTGAAACAAACTAATTCAATTTTGGCATTCATGCATTTGATTGATACCACTGATTAGGCTGTAGTAACTAGGATTTATGTTAAATTTGGGGGTTCCCAAAAATGCACGTTAACCATACATTGTTGATGGGTAGAATTAGAACCAGAGTACATGCCCCGTAAGTGGAGAAAAAAGTTTAAAGCTGGGCTTAAAGCACTTATGAAGCATTTGTATATAGAGAATCTTGCTAATATTACCAAGTTATGCATGAAGTAAATACAAATAACAAATAGCCTGCGCTGTAAAACATTTTAAAAGACATTTTTAGTGTGTACTCCACTGTTTTCTGAGGTTGTCATCTAAATGTCAGAGCAAAGTACATTTAGGTAGAGGCGACATTAAGTGCAAAGTTCTGAGCATGGGGACAGTCTGCTCTGCTTACAGAGCAGGATGAAGCCAGTTTAGTTAAGGTGACAGGCTTAGTTAGTTAAGGAATGAGGACCAAATCACAGAGGTCCCTCTCACTCATGGAAAGGCTCTTTCGGTTTTATTCTGAGATGGGAAGCAATGGGAAGACTAGAAGAGTGGGGTTATGTTTTAGAGAATTTCCCTGACTGCTCTTGGGAGCATATGCTGAAGCTGGACAAACCTATTAAACAGGGAGACAGATAAGAAGCAATTGCAATAATATAAGCAAAAACAATTGGGTTTGAATCAAGTTGCACTTGTGTGATTAACAGTCATGTATATTTTAAAGATAAAGGTATTGGGGTTTTCTGATAAATTTTGTGTGAAGTGTGAGAGAAGGAACCGCATAGAGGATGATGCCTAGATTTACACCTCCTCATAGGTCAGCTGGATGAGGACGGGAACTATAGGTGCTTCTTAGTGTCACATCCTTTTCTAGTATTTAGTTGACAGACAGCAATAATGAGTAACGGGTGAGTGAATAAAACATTCCTATAGGACACAAGAGTCCCTCTTTCCTTGCCTCCAAATTCTTGATCCATGCGCAGGTTCTTTTTCTCATGTGCAGTGGGAGAAGATGCATGGATTCTTCCTTTTCAGCTTCAGGTATCTTTCAGATGTCCTTCTGTCATTCTCACACTGGTACTTTAGCCCTACAGGCAGCAAATGGTTATTCTTACCCTCCCAGATCATGCAGGACAAGACGTTGTGGTTGTGGACCAGTTTCTTTTACTTCCTCTAAGACTCATAGAACAGTTGAACGACACATCCATTCTCAAAGAGGAAGTAGGACCACATTGTTCTCTAGATGCAAAACATTGTCCCATTTGGTAGTTTGTGTTTTGGAAGAGAGTCACTTCTGATCTCTCAGAGGAGACTTTCACAATTGCTTGTCTTCTGAACCTCCATTTGGCACCACCTGTGGTATCAAGGGCCCAATGAGTCTCTGTAGTCCCCTTACTCTGGTAATGTTCTATTATGGCATTATGGGCACAACATGATGATTTCCTTGGTGGTGCCTAGAAACGGTGTATGTTGACCTAGTTACAAACTTTCTCTGCATGCTGCAGTGCTACACAGTATGGGAAATCCATTTGAACATGTCTTAGAGTTAAACTATACAATAAAGAATGAAGCTCAAAATTTTACTTTCAAAGATTTTGTCACAGGAAATTTAATTCATAAGATGCTCAAAATTATCAATAAAAAGCATATAAAGAATAATGAAATACATTTTTGAGTTTTAGCATTCACATCTCCTTTATCATGGTGACAATTCTTAGAGTTATTGGAGAGAAGATGTTGACAAATACAGTAGAATGCTCTAGGAAGTAAAGATATCAGTCCGGAAACAGTGAGGAAAGTTTGAATTTTGAAGGAAATAAAAAAGAAGAAGAAGTCATTATTAAAAAAAAAAAAACAACCCCAAACTATTTTAAATGACATACCTCTCTTAAGTCACTCATGTTGTTATGAAAATGTCAGGTACCCCTGTGCTAATCACTTAGCGCCTTCTTCTGTTTACTATTTTAAATGTTAGTAAATGTGAGAAAGTCCCTTAGATCTGGATTTCTGATTCTACATTAGCATGTTCATTTGGGGTGTCATCAGGGCAAGTGTATAAGGCATGCGTCTTAATCACTTTTCTCTGTAAAGTCAACCTCATTCAAGGACTCTGTAGTGAGGGTGAGGTTATAGCACACTGTTTTCTTGCTAATTTAGGGTTGCAAATTTCCTATGACCAACATTCCATAAAAATATGTCACCTCATGAGGCAAATATGAGAAATAAATGACTTTTTTCCCCCCATGAGTCTCTATACTGTATAAAGATCATCTGAGGCATTCCCTTTCTCAAATTTACAAAATGCCCTGGGGTATGGTTTGAAAGTAACGTTTATGTGATCAAACTTTAATAAAACCTAAGAAGAGAACAGAAGATTGGCATTAGGTTGAAATGTTTCTCAAACCATATCAAAGTTAACCAATTTAAAGACTTTCTGTCAAATGAGATGCAGCCTTAGTAAAAATTTCCACATACATACAGCACACAATCTTAAGGTATCCTCCGTGTTTGTTAGCTTTTCATTACTGTGAATGAAATACCTGAAAAGAACTATTTAGAGGAGAAAAAGTTTATCTTGAGCTCATAGTTTCAGAGTTTCAGTCCATGGTCATCTGACTCCATCACTTTGGGTCCAAGTAAGGCAGAACGCCGAGATGGAAGTGTACGGCAGTGAAAAGCTACTCAGCTCAAGACAGCCAGGAAAGACAGCCAGAAAGAAGGGGAAGGGGCCATAGGGAAGATGAACCTTTCCAGGGCACACCCCCAGTGATCACCTCTTCTAGCCATGCCCCACCTGTCTACATTACACCTAGTTAGTCTGTTCAAACTAGGATGGACTGTTTAGGTTACAGCGCTCTCAGTCCAATCATTTTGACTCTGAACATTTCTGCATTAACAAAGGAACTTCTGGAGGGTACCTCATATCCAAACTTTAACACTTTTCTATTTTGTTACATTTATTCTTAAGCCTTTGGGTACTCTTTTAATTCATATATACCAAATATTGTGTTAGAATCTCTTTTTGGATAATCACTAAAATAAAGAATAACTTAAAAGAAGTCATTATTCTTTGATCTAGTCTGTTGTCTTGAAACCAATTAAGAGCATCAGTCTTTTTACTGGGTTATCTGATTATATTAGTCTACTCAGGCAGCCATAACAGAATACCATAGACTAGGTAGTTTCAATAACACAAAATTAATTTTCTCACTATTTGGAGATTGGGAAGTACAAGATGAAGGTTTTGGCCAATTTGGTTGCTGGTGAAGGTCTGCTTCCTGACTTGCAGGTGATCATCTTCTGGGCTCACGTGACCTTTCTCTGGGTGTTTGTACATAGAGGCGGGAGGCACAAGTGTTTCTCTCTTCCTCTTCCTATTAGTACACCATCCTATTGGGTTAGCACCTCATGACCTCATTCAACCTTAATTACCTTCTGAAGACCTTATCTCTAGATACAGCCATGTGGGAGGGTTAGGGCTTTAATAAGTAAGTTTTCAGGGGTCAACACAACTGAGTTCATAGCATTGATACATCAACAAATCTATGTCAATTTTCCAGTGGTTTAGTGTTGTGTACCCCATTTCAATTATATATTTATATGTATGTCATTTAGTATTCTGTACCTGATTCTGTGCTAGATTTTGGGCATTTATAAGCATGAATAAAGAATGTTCTGCCTTTAAGTTTACAGCTGAATGTTCAAGATTGCATGTACACTAATAAACATCATAATACTGTGCCTAAACAGAAGTGTGCAAACACCGTTCTAGGAAGAACGTTTTTCTATACTGTATTTCCCACATTTCTTAATTCAAAATTAAGATTTTTTTACATAATAGTGGTCCATTTTCAGCTCTGACCTCCAACATAACAAGAACTGTCCAATAGCCACAAAAAAACCATATTTTATTGTAGGTAGAACACTTTATTCTTGAGCTGCCTAGGATTTGGTATAAGAGTTTATGCAGATTTTGGTCAGTGGGCAGCACTTTTCTCTCCCTCTACATATGATCAGTGTGGTTGAGAATACTTAGATCCTCTTCACATTCTCTAAGAGTTGGTTTATTACCCCTTACATAGAGTACACGAACATGGGAAAGATTTTAATTGGGAAAGATTTTAACTGGAACAGAATCTTCTTATGGAGCATGTTCTCTCACAGACTTCAAATTAAAATTAAGCAACTGTTAAAATTTTGCATTTATATCTGTTTTCTGTCTTTATGTACAATGAAATTGGGTGTGTCCATATATCTGGATGTTGTGTAATTTATGCTTGGTCATTAGTTTTGAAATTGGCGGGATCACATGGGGCTAAAGTTAGGATCACAGTTAATACACTTTTGAAACCTCCATAATATCAGCACCAGTCCTTTTCAAGGATATCCAGTGGTTAATTTCACAAATTGGGATGTAAAAGGCCAGGAGACACCCTGAGTTTATAAGCAATGAGCTTGGCTTTATCCTACCCACTTCCTCAATACCATTGTGGCTGTTAGGTTTTAAAACTGTGTGTTTGCCCTTTTATTTATTTTAGTCAGTGGACACACCTTTTCCTTTTTATACTGGTATGGTGATGACCTTTCCTTGTAATAACAGTTAACATAATCTTGTTGCCTGAAAGAAAACACTTCTAAAGAAAACATTAGATATTTCCAACTTTCTCAGACCTCTGGCATGAAAGAATGTAGGTCTCAAACCAGGATCAGATGGAGAAAGATATCCCAGTGTGTATAACCACATAATTCAGGTTCTCAGGAATTCTTCTCTCTGGAATTTACATCATTACCTCTATCCTATTTGCATGCAGAACTGGAACAATAATGAGATATTTTCAATTTTCACCTGTCTGGCAAATGTTATAAACCAGCAAAAACAACCTCTGCTGGCAAATACTCAGGTATGTGAACATTCCCATACTGGTGGTAGGAGTGTGAATTCCTTCATTTTTTTTGGCAACTAAACTAAATCCGGCCACCAATATTTGAATTAAAATTACTATACATTTTACATCAAATTCCAATTTTTGAATTTTAATTTATATTTAAAAAATCACATTTGATAAAGGACATATATAGACATAAAGGATACTTATAACATTGTTTGTAGTGCCATTAAACCATAAGCAATTTGAACATCTATTAATAGGTAATTGAATACATCATAGCATATGCACATGCATGCCCCTTCACACATATACACACCATGGAAAAGGATACAGCTCTTAAAAAGAATATACTGTTTCTATTGTGCATATATATATTTTGGGACATACAAATATCCCAGTGAAGGAATGTTCACAGTATGGACCAAGTTGGAAAAAAAGCAAATGCAGAGTGAAGTAATATCAATATGCTAAAAGAGGTCAAAACCTAAAAACACGTGAATGATTACAAGTACATATCCCGTCAAGTACATATCTGAGTTTTTACATTTGTTACCTATGGCAGGTATGAGAGGATTTTAGCTTTTAATTCATTCATCTATTATGTCAGAAGAGGGAAGGAAGACACAGAGAGCAAAAGAAGAAGCAGGAATACCATACAGTTGAAGGATGCTGGGTGAGAGTTTGACTAGACACCAACTGGCAGCCAGACTTATGGTATCTCCCCTACCTGGGAGCTTGGGGCTGCCTTGACTGAGCACAGAGATTTGGAAGTGGATGTTGTGTAAGGAGAAAGAGAAGATGACTGGAAGATGTTCTGATGTTTTAAAGTTGCTCAGGACAGTGTTACGTGGAAGTGTGAAGTAATATTCTGCCGACGGGGGTTATTCCCTCTACTGTGACAAGCTTGAGATGAAAGGGTGGGGAGGAAGAAGAGAATAAAGGGATGTTGATGGATGAGGGTAAAGCTACTCTAGGTATGAGGACAAACTTCCAGATGAGTCAGGAAATTTGCCATATGTCCAGGTTTCCTTCCCTCAACCTACCTGCAGAGCTGGGTATCAATTTGCATGAAAGAGTGTCCGCTGCCCAGTAATTTTCTAGGAGAACGCTTGGTAGGGTAATGTTTGAAGTTATTAATCGAGATGTCTTTCTTCTCTTTATATAGGTCTTTCTCTCTCTGTTCCTCCTCACTCAAGCAGGTAGTTGACCCTGGAAAGTGTGAGACAGATAATGTTGCTAGCTATTAATTTCCATTAACTTAAGTCTAAAGGGCAAGTTAAACAAGGTTGTCAGAAATGGCAAAATAAAGGAGGGTTTATGGCCTAGATAAAGCATCTGGACAGGAGACATAATTAGAAGTAAATATTCCAAGCTACAAAGAGATTCCCATGGGGACAGGGAAGTGTAGGGAGGAGGAGAGGGGAAGTCAGGACCCTGTAGATAGGGTCAGCCTCTTGACTTCCAACTACACAAAGAAATGTGGTAGTAACCTGAAGAGGAAATGAATGCTTCATATTGAGGCAAATGAAACTCAGCAGCTCTGTCTCCCAAGGGTGGACATTTTGGATTTGAAAAAAAAAAAAAAGAAAAAGAAGGAAAACTATAATGAACTGAACATTCTTCAGTCCTTGTGCAAGAGTTTTCCTGGAATTTATACTTCAGAAATTGACTTGTTGGGTCCTCAACTTCAAACTGCTAGATATGGCCAAAATGTTTTCCAAATTATACCAATTTACTCTCTTAACCACTGATATTTTTCTTCCCAAATCTATAATATGTTTCCTATGTGAGAACTTCGAGGTTCATTAATCATCAGTAATTAAAGCATTTTAAAATTCTTATTTCCCCTAATTCTTCACCATGACTCATCATTGTCAGAATTTTGAAAATTTTCCAGTCTGGAGGACATGAAAGAATATCTTGTTTTAATCTGTGTGTTTTCACTACTACCAAGTTAGGGTTGTTTTCCTTGCTTATAACTTTATTGGTCATGTAGAACTTCTCTTGTGTGAACTGAAGGTTTGGATCCATTTATTTACTGGGATTTTGGTGTCTTCCTTATTTATGGGATATATATATTTTTGTATTGTAGACTGCAATGATAAAACCTTGTATGTATTTACTGTCTCTAGCTTGCTGTTTAGCTTTGTTTATGATGTCTAAAGTATGGCAATTCAAAATGTTGACATAATCAAATGTGTTCATTTTTCAGTTTATATGCATTGCTTTGTTCTTTTTTATTTAATTATTTTATTTCATCTATTTTTCTTAAAAGACTATATTTTTAGAGCAGTTTTGCATTCAGAGTAAAATTGAGTGGAACATATAGAGATTTCCCATATATCACCCACACATCTTAACCTCTCTCATTGTCATTGTGGTACATTTGTTGAAACTGATGAAAATTTTTGTATCTTAGGAAATCTTTTCTTTGTTGTGAGACCGACTCCTATACTTTCTTCTAAAACTTTTTAAGGGTTGCTTTTAGTTTTTAAATTTCATAGCATGTGGACTTCTGATTGCTTTTGGAATGAGGAAGTACTTAATTTTATGAAACATTAAATTTTGTCCCCCAGTCACATGGACTGAAGAACAAATTTTTCTCTTGGCAGATTCACAAGTGTTCCCTCTGAAAGATGACAAAGCAGTTCATAGCAGGTATCAGGACAGAACATTCCGGATTAGCCACTGGACAAATGGATAGCCTTAGAAACCAAGGGGCCACCAGGCATGGTGGCTCATGCCTGTAATCCCAGGGGTTTGGGAGGCTGAGGCAGAAGGATTGCAAATTCAAAGCCAGACACAGAAACTTAGTGAGGTCCTAAGCAATTTAGTGAGACCTGTCTCAAAATAAAAAATAAAAAGGGTTGGGGACATGGCTCAGTGGTTGGGTACCCCTGGCTTCTACACCTGGTTAAAAAAAAAAAAAAATAGAAAAAAGAAAAAGAAGAAGAAAAAAAGAAACCAAAGGGCAGACCAGCATGTTACCAGGATTAGTAAGATGAGTGACCGATTCCATGTCAGAACATTGATTGAAAAAGGGTAGAACTGGTTAGCCTCACAGTGGAATATCAGGATCTGGATCAAAACAGTAAAGTAATCAGCAAACACAGCAGCAAATATGGTAGAACTAACAGTCAAAACATTTTGGGGTGTCATGTAGACAACCCAAAGGAAAATATTCTGTCTTTTCTGTAAAATAACTTATTTATTTAGCATATACCATAAGCTTTTAAAATTCTTTACAAAACCTCTAATGGAGTGCAATGTAGTGGAGAGAAGGGATAAATTCTATTTTAATTCTATGGTTTGAAAATATGAGATTTATGTTTGTTCTCCCTTCCAAAAGGGACAAAATAAAAACAATCAATTTTAATAATCTGAACAGAATCTACAAAATTTTTCTGTATAATTTCTTCCTTACAAGTAAAATAACTGCATGTGATTTTATGGTCATTTTGTTCTTTATACAATGTCTTAAAGAAAATAAAAGACCTTGAGTTATATACTGGTATAATGCTTTCTAAAGCAGAATCTCAGTGTACATTGTCACAGTTCTTTGAATTAAAAAGTATAATTCAGAATTCAGTTTGTGATTTCTAAGGTGACTATCATTATGGGTATTTAAGACATGTTGATTGTGTTTTTCAAAAAACTTTTTAAAAAAATAAAAATAATTAGTTGGGACTATCCCAAATGTATTCTAAATCCCCCTATGGGCCTAGGTAAATTTTCTTCTTCTTCCACAATACATGGCCTTCTTTCTATGAATGACATCAGTTTGGAAATACCCCATGGTTTTCTGAGTTATAAATGGACATCTTGCTCTGAGCTCCTTATTATATTATGATTCATACTTTCACTTCTGTTTTTTAATACTATCATTTTGAAAAAGTGAAAATGAAACTGTCTCTTTGACCAACAGTTCACAGGGGAGAGGAAAAAGTGAGGTAGAAAAGGAATGATTTACAAAATATTTAAACTATTTTGGGGGTATTATGTGAGAATATTAAAAAAAAAATTCTTAAGGAAAGACTATGCAGTTGTGACCAAAAATAAAAGGTCTTAGAAAGTTACTCTATACTTAAGTGACTATTGTCAGTTCTGCTTCACATAGAGCTTTGCTTATGATTTCTCCAGCATCTGTTTATTTATTAATTATGTGTGACTCTTTTAAAGACTCTTTTTCTTAGCAGAACTGGGTTATGAACTCTAGTATCCCAGCTCTGGAATTTGTTCTTTGAATCAGTGAATTACAATTGCAATTTGATGATAGGTGAAAAGACAGACAGACAGACAGAGAAAAATGTGAACCATCCCAGCATGGCTCTGGTCTGGAGAGACTTTATTCATGCTGCCTTAGGGAAAGGTCATGCCTGCTCACTGTGGCATATCTTTTCCCTCAGTTCTTGGCACATAGCAACGCTCAACAAATAGTTGTTGAATAAATGAATATAGTAAGCTAAAGACAAATTCTTGTACTTCATGGGTTTTCATGGAAATCCACAAGAAAAAAACAAATTTCTTCTTAGGCGTCAGCATTCTGGTAATCACGAGACATCGGGAATCTTCTGAGTTTCTCTTATGGTATTCTTAAGGCAGTGATTCTCAAGTCTGAGGTTTAAAACGAAAGGATTTCATGGCTCCTGGTACTTCATTTAATTGGGAATTTTGTCAGAGATTATGAGTTCCTTGTAAAGATTCACATGATTTTTAAAATGTAAGGAATTAAAAATCTTTCTATTAAGAATAATTTTCCTTCGTAGGCTGCCTGTCATCAAATGTCAGTTCCTATCAAAGAATTATGGGTTATAGGTCACTCTGTTTTTTCCTAGAAATGAATTAACTCCTTTCCTTCGAATCTCCCCTTCTCAGGCCAGAACTTTTTTCAATTTACCCTGCCATGTTATTTCTGTTCCTATCTTGCTACTTATCAACTCTTTTAGGTTAAGGCATGAAAGAATATTCTTATCCAAGAGAAAAGATCACCCTCTGATTATATGTGTGAGGTGAATTAAAAGAAAATTAATGTAGTTGATACATAACAATGGCACATATCTATGGGATTCAGTGTGACATTTTGATACACATAAGCAAAGTGCAATTTTCAGATCAGGGTAACTGGTTTACCCATTGCTTCGAACATTTTAATTTTTTTATAAATTTATTTTTACTTTTGCAGACTGTATTTTGATCCATTGTACACAAATGTGGTACGCACGACTTTTCATTTCTATGGTTGTACACGATGTAGATTCACACCATTCATGTAATCATACATGTACATAGGGTAATGAGCTGCTTCAAGCATTTACCATTTCTTTGTGTTGGGAACATTCAAAGTCCTCCCTAGTAGCTATTTGAAATACACAATTAATTGTCAACCATAACTTCCAAACTGTGCTATTGAGCATTGGAAGTTATTCTCTCTGGTAACTAGTATTGACTCTCTGTTCTTGACCATCATTAACTTCTTAAGATGAAATAGTCTAATAGAACAGTTAGCAAGTCACTCTAGATTCCCAAGAGTTCAAAACAGGAGGAAAAGGAATGCATGTGTGGTAAGGTGTTTAAAAAAATTGTCTGGAAGACAGTGTGTGTGGTATGAAGAATATTTAGTAGAAAATATGAATGTTACTCCTTCTAAATTATCAGGACATCCCTGAAACACCATTTGAAACTCTAAGAACACCCTAATGTCAGTTACACCAATAACTGAAAATGATGCTGAGGACATACCAAGAAGAGCAACGATACTAAGACAAAAGTAGTTAGGTCACTGTGTTTTACAATAGTCAACCAGCAGCAGACACCAGAACAGAACTGTCATGATGATTAAATGGACACAAATGGGAAGAAAGTCAACCAGTGAGATTCTTTTTGAAAACTTAAGGAAATTTAAGCAATATGGAAGTTATCTTCATGAGCTAAAACAGCTTGTAACCAATAAGATCTGATTTGTAACTGGCTAAATATATATATATATATTATTATGTGTCAAGCAGAAAAGGATTTGGTCATCCTGGCACAGGAAAGAAAAGAACAAAGAAAGATTCCATGGGGCACACTTGACAGACAATTCTATAGAAATTTGATACCAAGATTTTTCGATGCTGCTTGCTTAGACTGTAGCAATAGCTTTTTTTTTTTTTTTTCTTGATGCCATTAAAGATCTTGTTCAATCAGTTCCCACTTACTCTGAGCTCATGCTCAGTAAGGGACATTTTGATTATAATTTGACCTCTGAGATAACTTTCCAAGGTAGGAATGCTTTGACTGCAGATTGCCTTGACAGTTCTCGCTCATGATAATTAATGAGAGGGTTTTCCCTGGTTTGTTCAGGTGGTTCCTGAATCTAATTTGTGTAAATTACAATTCCACATTTGACCAAATTTGGTGCACTGATGAGATTAAGTTATTGAACTGGCAAACCCGAGGCCACAGATTTTGGATTATAGTGGCTTCCCTAAAGTGACACTTTCCCTAAAGTGTCACTGCTCTAAGGATCTTCCTGGCCTCCCCATTTGTGGGGACACAGTGTGATGAGCACCTGGTAAAGTGAGTGGCACAGAGTGAATACTTCCTATCCCAAAGCAGTTCCTGCAATAACTCACAGAGGGAAAGGAAATTGTGGAATTGAAATAAAGCAGAGTAGGAAAAATAAAGAGGGTTATTTGTTGAAGGTAATGATTTATTGACGTGTTAAACTCCAAAAGAAATCTCTGGCATTATTCTGTGTGTGATAGTGTTTGTGGAGGAGATTTACTTTTGCGTTGAAGACTGAATAAAGCTGCATGTGGGTGGGCCTTATCTTATCAGTCAAAGGGTCAAATAGAACAGAATAAGAGGCAGCTCCTCCTGCATACGTGTTTTTGAGATAGTACATTATTTTTTTCTGCTTTCAGAATCTAACTGAAATATTGGTTCTTTCTGGGCCTCCAGTCTGCCGCCCTTCAGACTAGAACTATACCTTCAGTTCTCCTGGGTCTGCAGCTTGGTGACAATAGATATTGGGACTTGTCAGCCTCTGTAACAGGATGAGTCATTTCCATAAAATCAACCTCTTTATCGCCTATTGGTTCTGCTTTTCTGGAGAACCATGACTTATATACATGAGGTGTCTTTATATATATGAGATATATATGGTACATTGCTAGAAATTTTACTTTTGCAAGTGAATGAGGCCTTGAATGTACTCTCTGGCAGGGAAAAATGTTTTCATCTGAACTGGCTGTTTTGTAAATCAGGGTGAATGTGTTTCTTATTTTTTTCTTTAATGAGAACACATCCCATCTCATTAACACTTGTCGAATTTATCCTCAGTCATGGAAAAATCACACATGGAAATGAATTTAAAATTTTGGTGTTCTTTTATGTCAAGGATGTCTGTGGTGCCTCCTGCCTGGTTTCTGTCATTTGTGATGCTGCCACATTTCCTTTGGCTTAATAGGCTCTTCCCTCAAATCCCCAAACTTGAACCTTGACTCATCTCTCCACTGGACCACCCACTACCATGCCAAGAGCTCCACAACTTGCAAGTCCTGCCCAAGCATGTTCAAGTTGGATTAAAAAAAAATTTTTTTTGTAGTTGTAGATGGACCCAATACCTTTATTTTATTTATTTATCTTTATGTGATGCTGAGAATTGAACTCAGGACCTTACACGTTCCAGGGAAGCACTCTGCCACTAAGCTACAATCCCGGCTCCTAAAGGTTGATTTATCAAGGGCAAATATAAACCAAAATGTTGATAAACTTTTCTGTGTAACCTAAGGCCTTTCATTAATTCCACAAACATGTATTGAGAGTGCCTTCCCATGTACCAGACCAGGGAAACAAAGGTGAAATAAACACACACTTTTTCCTAAAAGGGAAAGACAGGAAAACAGATATGAAGGCTAGAGATTCAGGTGAAAGTGGATGTTGCAGTTTTTAAAGCAAAATCTGATAGGTCGGCACCTAAAGTAGTGTTAGGGACTGAATTGTCCCTTCCTCCCTTCAATTAACATATTAAAGTTCTAACCCTCTGTGTTAGTGTGTTTGGAGGTAGGGCCTTTAAAGAGGTAATTAAGATAATGAGGTCATAAGAATAAACTCCCAATCTAATGTGAGACCAGGGGTGTGTGCACACAGAGAAAAAGCCACCTGAGGACACAGTGAGAAGCCAAGAAGAGAGACTGCAGGGGACCCAAATCTGCTGATGCCCCCCACCTTGAACTTCCAGCCTCCAGAACTGTGATGAATTTCTATTGTTTAACTCACAGTGTTCAGTATTTTGTTATGACAGCCCCAGTCAACTACAGGCAGAGTTGTTATGTTATAATCTTGAGGTCAAGTTCCTTCTATGGAAAGCCTCAGTCTTAGCTCTAGAGACTTCAATATTTGGATGCTCTTATCCCCTGCCCTCTGCCTCCATGAAGGGTAGCACGATCTACTCAATGTCTGCAGATTGAGAGTCTGATTATATCTAAAAATATTTTCATAACAAAATCTAGATTGCTATTTGACAGCAACATAGCCTAGATGAGTTGAAATGGAACATTGAATCAGATTGGATTTAATAAAAGGTATTTTTACTTTTTAAAAATGTGCCTACTCCAAAATGTAAAGTTGTGTGTGCCTGATATGCATCACTCACCTGAACTTCGATGGGACAGTGCTGCTTTAGACATGTATTGAAGCAGAGTGCACGTTTCATAAAACAGGAATGCATAAAGTGTCAAGGAAGCATGTTTGAAAGACAAGGAGATCTGCTCAGTGCTGGTGGGGAAGGCTTTGCACAGATGGCAAAATGCATAAAGCACAAATTCTGAAGCCAGAATGCCTGGGTTTAAGTCTGTGCCCTGTCACTTTCCTAGATGGGTGACTTATGACAAGAAACCTAATCTTTCCATACCTTGTTTGCCTCCTCTGTAAAATGGGGTCCTAATTAAGCTTTCTGCATAGGATTGTGATAAGAGTTAGATGATTTAATACATTTATCATTGAGGATACTGCTTGGACAATAAATATTGGTTAAAGAAGGTCATGCCTGAGCAGACTCTGAACAGATAAGGGGAGGACAGATTCCTAAGACTTATTGGAAAGGGATGATTACCTGTGAAGGGCACATCAAACCCTCATCCCAGAGCTTTGTCTTCTGTTTCCCCTGAGAATCTCAGGATATTCTGTGGCTAAGAGATTCTCAGGAGGATCTCAGGACATTCTGTGGCTAAGAGATTCAGACAACTTAATTTGCCTTTGCATTGTATGTTGAGTGACTGGTGGGTAACTGGCACAGCACCGGGTGTCAGTTCTGTTCTTCATATTTCCAGATCTCAGCAGCACTGAGACCTGCTGATCATCTTTCTTTTCAAAATGTCGAGTTTTTAGCATGATTGTGTTCTGTTTTTTTCTTTTACCTGCCTCGATGCTCCACCTCTGACTCCTTGCAAAGTCCTTCCTCTCTCACTCAAGCTCAGTCTTTGTCTCTCTCCTGTTCTTACTGTGGATGATCTCTAGGACATCTTCTGCATGCTCATTATGCAAAGCCTTAGTTATCACAGGTGCCACTTGAGACTCACAGGTTTGCATCTGTGGTTCAAGCTTTCCACTGGGTTGCAGGCTGAACCACAATATACCTGCTTGATTGCCTCCACTTGCATGTCTCTGGGGTATTTCCTATTCCAGTGGTCCCAAAACATTCCTTATCTCCAGGCCCCTGTCACATACACCTTGTTCCTTTTCAGTGTTTCCACTTTTAATCTTGTTACAAATTCAGACATCTTTGAATTATCTCTTCTTCTTTTTTTTAAATTTATTTTTATTGTAAACAAATGGGATACATGTTGTTTCTGTTTGTACATGGAGTAACAGCATACCATTGGGTAATCATACATTTACATAGGGTAATGGTGTTTGAATCATTCTGTTATTTTTTCCTTCCCCCCCACCCCTTCCACCCCTCTTTTCCCTCTATACAGTCCTCCATTCTTGCACCCCTCACCCCCCATTATGTGTCATCATCCGCTTATCAGTGAGATCATTCGTCCTTTGGATTTTTGAGATTGGCTTATCTCACTTAGCATGATGTTCTCCAATTTCATCCATTTGCCTGCAAATGCCATTATTTTATTATTCTTTATAGCGGAGTAATATTCCATTGTGTGTGTGTGTATATATATATATATCACAGTTTCCTTATCCATTCATCAGTTGAAGGACATCTAAGTTGGTTCCACAGTCTGGCTATTGTGAATTGAGCAGCTATGAACATTGATGTGGCTGTATCTCTGTAGTATGCTAATTTTATGTCCTTTGGGTATAGGCCGAGGAGTGGGATAGCTGGGTCAAATGGTGGGTCCATTCCAAGTTTTCTAAGGAATCTCCACACTGCTTTCCAGAGTGGCTGCACTAATTTGCAGCCCCACCAGCAGTGTATGAGTGTACCTTTTTCCCCACATTCTTGCCAACACCTATTGTTGCTTGTATTCTTGATAATCGCCATTCTAATTGGGGTGAGATGGAATCTTAGTGTAGTTTTGATTTGCATTTCTCTTATTACTAGAGATGGTGAACATTTTTTCATATGTTTGTTGATTGCTTGTAGATCTTCTTCCGTGAAGTGTCTGTTCATTTCCTTAGCCCATTTGTTGATTGGGTTATTTGTATTCTTGGTGTAGAGTTTTTTGAGTTCTTTATAGATTCTGGAAATTAGCGCTCTATCTGAAGTATGAATGGCAAAGATATTCTCCCACTCTGTAGGCTCTCTCTTCACATTGCTGATAGTTTCCTTTGCTGAGAGAAAGCTATTTAGTTTGAATCTGTCCCAGTTATTGATTCTTGCTTTTATTTCTTGTGCTATGGGAGTCCTGTTAAGGAAGTCTGACCCTAAGCCAACAAGTTGAAGATTTGGACCTACTTTTTCTTCTATAAGATGCAGGGTCTCTGGTTTGATTCCGAGGTCCTTGATCAATTTTGAGTTGATTTTTGTGCAGGGTGAGAGATAGGGGTTTAGTTTCATTCTGTTGCATATGGATTTCCAGTTTTCCCAGCACCATTTGTTGAAGAGGCTATCTTTTCTCCATTGCATATTTTTGGCCCCTTTGTCTAATATGAGAAAATTGTATTTATTTGGGTTTGTGTCCGTGTCCTCTATTCTGTACCATTGATCTACCTGTCTATTTTGGTGTCAATACCATGCTGTTTTTGTCACTATTGCTTTGTAGTAGAGTTGAAGATCTGATATTGTGATAACCCCTGCTTCGCTCTTTCTGCTAAGGATTGCTTTAGCTATTCTGAGTTTCTTGTTCTTCTAGATGAATTTCATGATTGCTTGTTCTATTTTTGTAAGGTACATCATTGGGATTTTAATTGGAATTGCATTGAATCTGTATAGCACTTTAGGTAGTATGGCCATTTTGACAGTATTAATTCTGCCTATCCAAAAACATGGGAGATCTTTCCATCTTCTAAGGTCTTCCTAAATTTCTTTCTTCAATGTTTTGTAGTTTTCATTGTAGAGATCTTTTACCTCTTTGGTTAGATTGATTCTCAAGTATTTTATTTTATTTTTTTTGAGGCTATTGCAAATGGAGTTGTTTTCTTCATTTTCCTTTCAGCTGTTTCGTCGCTTTCATATAAAAATGCTTTAGATTTATGCGTGTTGATTTTATAGCCTGCTATTTTACTGAATTCATTGATGAGGTCTAGAAGTTTTCTGGAGGAGTTTTTTGGATCCTCTAAATATAGAATCATGTCATCCGCAAATAGTGACAGCTTAAGTTCCTCTTTTCCTATTCGTATCCCTTTAATTTCTTTAGTCTGCCTAATTGCTCTGGCTGGAGTTTAGACGACAATGTTGAATAAAAGTGGTGAAGGAGGACATCCCTGTCTTGTTCCCATTTTTAAAGGGAATGGTTTCAGTTTTTCTCCATTAAGAATGATGTTGGCCATGGGCTTAGCATAAAGAGCCTTTACAATGTTCAGGTATGTTCCTACTATCCCTATTTTTTCTAGTGTTTCGAGCATGAAGGGGTGTTGTATTCTGTTGAACACTTTTTCTGCGTCAATTGAAATAACCATATGATTCTTATCCTTAATTCTATTGACATGATGCATTATGTTTATTGATTTACGGATGTTAAAACATCCTTGCATTCCAGGAATGAACTCCACTTGATCGTGGTGTACAATTTTCTTAATATGTTTTTGGATATGGTTTGCCAATATTTTGTTAAGGATTTTTGCATCTATGTTCATCAAGGATATTGGTCTAAAATTTTCTTTCCTTGATGTGTCTTTTCCTGTTTTGGGTACGAGGGTGATGTTAGCTTCATAGAATGAGTTTGGTAGGGTACCCTCCTTTTCTATTTCCTGGAATACTTTGAGAAGTATTGGAATGAGTTCTTCTTTGAAGGCCTTGTAGACCTCAGCTGAGAATCCGTCTGGTCCTGGGCTTTTCTTGGATGGTAGATTTTTAATGGCTTCTTCTATTTCATTGCTTGATATTGATCTGTTTAAATTGTGTATGTCCTCCTGGTTCAGTTTGGGAGGAGCATATGTCTCTAGAAATTTGTCAGTGTCTTCGGTAGTTTCTATTTTGTTGGAATACAGATTTTCAAAGTAGCTTCTCATTATGTTCTGTATCTCAGTGGTGTCTGTCATGATATTTCCTTTTTCATCAGGAATTTTAGTAATTTGAGTTTTCTCTCTCCTTCTCTTTGTTAGTGTGGCTAAGGGTTTGTCTATTTTGTTTACTTTTCAAAGAACCAACTTTTTGTTTTGTCAATTTTTTGAATTGTGTTTCTTTTGTTTCAATTTCATTGATTTCAGCTCTGATTTTAATTATTTCCTGTCTTCTACTACTTTTGCTGTTATTCTGTTCTTCTTTTTCTAGGGTTTTGAGCTGTAATGTTAGGTCATTTAGTTGTTGACTTTTCATTCTTTTCTGGAATGCGCTCCATGCAATGAATTTTCCTCTTAGTACCGCTTTTATAGTGTCCCAGAGATTTTGATATGTTGTATCATCATTCTCATTGACCTCTAAGAAATTTTTTATCTCCTCCTGATGTTTTCTGTTATCCATGTTTCATTCAATAGCATATTATTTGGTCTCCAGATGTTGCAGTAATTTCTGTTTTTTATTTTGTCATTGATTTCTATTTTCAGTCCATTATGATCTGATAAATCACAAGGCAGTATCTCTATTTTTTTGCATTTCGTAAGGGCTGCTTTGTGGCATAACATGTGGTCTATTTTCGAGAAGGTTCCATGTGCTGCTGAGAAGAAAGTGAATCCGCTCATTGATGGATGGAATATTCTATATAAGTCTATTAAGTCTAGGTTATTGATTGTGTTATTGAGTTCTATGGTTTCTTTGTTTGATTTTTGTTTGGAAGATCTATCTAGTGGTGACTGTGGTGTATTAAAGTCCCCCAGAATTATTGTGTTGTGGTCTATGTGATTCTTGAAATTGAGAAGGATTTGTTTGATGTACAGGGATGCACCATTGTTTGGCGCATAAATATTTACTATCGTTATGTCTTCCTGATTTATGGTTCCCTTAAGCAGTATGAAATGTCCTTCTTTATCCCTTCTGACTAACTTTGGCTTGAAGTCCACTTTATCTGATATAAGGATGGAAACCCCTGCTTTTTTACTGAGTCCATGTGCATGGTAGGTTTTTTCCCATCCCTTCACCTTTAGTCTGTGGATGTCTTTTTCTATGAGATGAGTCTCTTGCAGGCAGCATATTGTTGGGTATTTCTTTTTAATCCATTCTGCCATTCTATGTCTTTTGATTGATGAGTTTAGGCCATTAACGTTCAGGATTATTATTGAGATATGATTTGTATTCCCGGTCATTGGGCTTATTTTTCATTTTTAAGTTGGCTTGGTTTCTCCTTTGAGTGGTTTTTCTCTAACGTAGTTCCTCCCTTTGCTGACCTCCAATGTTGTTTTTCATTTCCTCCTCATGGAATATTTTGTTGAGAACATTCTGTAGCGCAGGCTTTCTATTTGTAAATTCTTTTAACTTTTGTTTATCATGGAAGGATTTTATTTCATCTTCAAATCTGAAGGTTAGTTTTGCTGGGTATAGGATTCTTGGTTGGCAACCATGTTCTTTCAGAGCTTGAAATACGTTGTTACAGGCCCTTCCATCTTTTAGAGTCTGGGTTGAGAAGTCTGCTGATATCTGTATTGGTTTCCCACTATATGTAATGATGCTTTTCTCTTGCAGCCTTCAAAATCCTATCTTTATTTTGAATGTTAGGCATTTTCTTTATAATGTGCCTTGGTGTGGACCTGTTGTGATTTTGTGTATTTGATGTTCTGTAAGCCTCTTGTAATTGATTTTCCTTTTCATTGTTTGGGTTTGGGAAATTTTCTGATATTATTTCATTGAATAGGTTGTTCATTCCTTTGGTTTGTATCTCTGTGTCTTCCTCAATCCAGATAACTCTTAATTTTGGTCTTTCATGATGTCCCATAGTTCTTGGAGATTCTGTTCATGATTTCTTACCATCTTCTCTGTTTGGGTAACTTTCTTTTCAAGGTTAAATATTTTGTCTTTATTGTCTGAAGTTCTGTCTTCCAAGTGGTCTAGTCTGTTGGTGATGCTTTCCATTGAGTTTTTTATTTGGTTTATTGTTTCCTTCATTTCAAGGATTTCCATTTTTTTTTTTGTTGGTTTGTTTGTTTGTTTTTGAGAATCTCTATCTCTTTGTTGAAATGATCTTTTGCTTCCTGCAGTTGCTCTTTCAGCTTATTGGTATTATCATTCATTGCCTGCATTTGCTCTCTTATCTCATCCTTTGCTTCACGAATCATCTTAATCATGTATAATCTGAAGTCCTTTTCTGACATTCCTTCTATCATACTGTCACTGAATTCTATTAATATAGATCTAGATTTGTTTGGATCATTTTCTTCCCTTGTTTTTTCATGTTGTTCATGTACCTTCCCCTCTAGCAGTACAGATCTGGGGTATTGCAGATTTCCCCCATAGGCTTATAGTGGCCCTATAGGTTTCCAAAATCCTTTCTTTAAGGAGGGATCAATGTTAGCAGTGCCCAATTCAGACACTATGCAATCCTAGAGCAAATAGCCCCTATTAGGACAATAACAAAATTGTCATAATAAACAGAATGAGTTCAAATATTATCTTCAGTAAAACAAACAGATTTGCAATAAGTCTGCAGTTTCAAATGGAGGAAAAAGAGGATGCAGAGGGATGTAGAATGTGGTTGTTAATGGGATAAGAACAGAATATACAGAAGTTCTAGATAATAGAAAGGGTGAGAGTGTAATCAAAAGAAATTGGATGTTAGCATGCAAAAAAGGGAGAAAGAGACTCTGAGGGAACAGTAAACAAAAGGAAAAGAGAGCAAGAAAAGTAAAGAAATAAAAACTTAAACTTTTTCAATAAGGAGAAAAAAGAAAATCTACAGTATAACAGTCATATAGTAATGAAACATCCCAGAGTTCAGTAGCCTGATGTATGTGAGGTACCTGACAATAAGCTTCAAGTCTCCAGCAGGCGTTTCAGGATAGGTTTTGCCCCACCTAGAGATCGGAGCTACGTCTTCCAGGATTATCTAAGATGGCCACTCTGGCTTCAAAATGTGTTGGCAAATGGGGAGCTGCAGCTCAGGGTGTGTCCGTGGTCAGCAGGAGGTCCTGGAGGCGGGATGTGGTTGGTCAGGCAGGGGTCCTGGAAGTCGGGTGTGTTTGGTGTGGTTGTGGCATCCTGGAGGCCAGTTGCAATCAGTCGGTCTGGGGTCCTGGTGATAGGGCGCAGTCATTTGGTCTGCGGGTCCTGGTGGCAGGGAGCAGTCAGTCGATGTGAGGGCCCCATAGGCAGGGAGTGAACGGTTGGGACGAGGTATCCTGGAGATGGGGCTCAGTCAGCCTGGCCAGGGGTCCTACAGGGTCTGGCTGTTGTCTCAAAATGGCAGCAGCCACATGTAATCAAACCTGCAGGTACTGTAACAGTGAACTTCCAGGCAACAGCAGGCAGCTGGTGCTTCACTGGCGGTCGGCGATCAGTTTGCTGACTGTTGTCAGACGATCGGGAGGTGAACCTCGTGCGTTGGGTGATGGATAGGTGTAAGGCAGGCAATGGACAGGCGAGAGGCAGACAAATGGCGGATGATAGGTGCCTGACAGTGAGCAATCTGCACTCAAAAAAGGCGTCGATATGCTGGCAGATTGCAGGTGATCATAGCAGACAAATGGGGTAAACAGCAGGAGATTGATAAGCAGCAAAAACTGCTTCAGCAAGAAACAGATATCCTCTGCTTGAAACTGGAGTTATGGAGCCACAGGGAACACAGCCTCCCTCTAGTCCGCCATCTTGGATCTCCCTCTTATTCTTTATTCTCCAAATCCGACCCACCAATATTTAAGTTTCACACCATTTAATCCAAAGCTGCCATTATCTCTGACCTGGTCATTGAATTAGCTGCTTTCCTACTTTTGATTCCTTTCTAATTTCTTTATCCACTTAGCACTTTGGTATTTCAAATCGCATCATGTCATTATTCCTCTAAAAATATTCAACAGTTTCTCCTGTTCATTTGATAAAGTTGAAATATCCTTGCTTTAGGAATCCCAAGGCAAGGTCGTAATTTCTGGACCCGTTTCATCAGACATCTCTTCACTTGGCCACACGGGTCTTTTGTCACTTTCTTGTTCCAATCATGTGCTTTCTGATCATAGGATCTGTTCTCTCTGCCTGCCTCTCACCCACCATAGTCTTAGGGAACTGTTCTTCCAATAATTTATGGGAAATTCCAAATATCCCATAAATTTGGGATATATTTATGTGATTCTTTGATTATTGTCTATGTCCACCCAAATGTCAAGAGTCCCAAAGGACCTGTCTTTCTTTTCCCTCACTGGTGTATCTCTGTCCTGGGAAGATATTGGCATAAAACAGAAGCTTGGCAAGTGGATGCTTGCTTTCAGTTAATGTTCATATCAACCCTGTGTCAGAGCCAGAGAGGTTCAATTGATTTATCAGTATACCCAAGATTGCAAAACTAGAAAGTGGAAGAACTTGGAGCTGAAATCAGGTCTTGTGTTTTGCTTTCCCACACTAGATTTTAGACTTTCTTTTCTTTTCAGAGGAAAACAAGAATCACGTGAAAGTTCCCACCCTCACCATCTTCTTCTCCTTCTTCTTGGAAATCTACACTTTATGTGATTGTATTTGCCTCTGAGAATGCATTTTTGTTAGGAACATCAACTACTTTTTATGAAACATGATTAAGAAAAAGAAAAATCTCTGATGATCCTGTAACTGGGAACTCTGGATATTTCTGATTAAATGGAAGAAATATATAGATTCAAGAAATTGAGAACAACTTTCATGAGTGCATACAAAGATGGTTCCATATATGCTTCAAAATAAATATATTAAATAAATATATTTTGTAGAAACGGAGACGTCAGAAACAAGATTATTTAATTCAAGTATGTAAATAAATATACTGACAAAATTTTAGTGTCTCTATTAATAATTATGATGACTTGTCTAGTTATAACCCTTTTTATTAAGTTGGGTCACATAAATTTTCTACTACTTGACCATTTTTTGAGCACAAGAGAGAACATTCTTATGGTTCAATCCTTCAGAAAGGAAGATTTACCCATTTGGGTCACAGGAAACACTTTGAAGAAAGGCTGACTGGGTGAGTCTGCTGCCTAGAATGTTTATCTCTTCTTTCTTCCATTTTCTGTATGTGTCCACCTTCCTTTGGAAGCTGTAGACTGGTTGGAGGAAATCTGCTATTCAATCGAGGGTTATGAGGTCTTATCTTCTAAAAAGGATGGAGGAGTTTATGGAGTGTCAGGGACCTTCCAGACTCGCAGCTCCCATTAGAGAAAGTGGCCTGAAGCAGTATCTTCCTGCAGACTTGGCTGTGGCTTTTGGCATTTGACTCACATTGAGAACGATGGATCCAGTGTATTGGGCTGGAAATTAGGAGATAAAATGTACTAGAGAGAAGGAAACAGAAATCATGCCAACTGAAGAGAACTCAGAGCATCTGAATTTCCAGTCCTCAGTCTGTCTCTGAGGAGCCCTGCATACTTTATTTCTCACCTATTTACACATGAAATTGCCTTTGTAGTCTTCCCATGAAAATCTTTTTAAAAATTCCCTCATTTGGGAAAAATCTTTTCTTCATCTCTAAACAATCTCTCAAGAAAGGTCTTAAGACAAGAATTAAATAGGAAAATGTCTATGAGGAATTTTGTTGTTGTTTGTTTGTTTATTAACTGCAAAGATAAATATGAAGAGAGGAGGCTGTTTGAAAAGAGAATTGTTCTTTCTTTCATGAAGCTTGACTTTCAGAATGGAAATATATTTTATGTTGGTCAACTAGACTGGCTGTAAAAAGCCAGAAGCCAAGCAGGAAAAATAGAGGAGGTTTGAAATATATCTATTAAATGGGACTTAGACAAGCAGCATAAATGCGTAAGCAAATTTTATTCATTTGCAATATGGAGGCGTTTAGAAGTCATTTATCTGGATTTTCCCTTTTCAGAAGGGAGGAATTCAAGTCCCTCCTGTAAATAGACTATTGAAGAAGTTACCCCTGACCACAATTCAAACTTCAGTTGTGCCATCATAAAACCACTGGCCTACACCTCAAGACTCATTCTGTATTACAAGAATTCATCCCTGCAACTGTCTGAAGTGTTTGTAGCAAAGTTTTCTCCTAGGGCCTAGAAACACATTAGATAATATTACAAATGCATTTATTTTGTTGCAAGTTATTTCATAGGCCTTAAGAAAGATTGAGGTGAACTGAAGCAATAAACATCTGAAATCAGGAGCTGTGACTTTCTTTATTTTTGAACAGCACCCTTTCATAGCTTTTTAATGTCTTGCGCTTCCTTATCTGTGGATAAGGAAATCTGGAGGTGACCCACATTCCTTTTGTCATATTTGTTCAGTTTATCCAGGGCAGGTATCTTCATCTTTTTTATGTGTTATCTTCGGTACTAGTTATCAGTAGGGTCCAGAGCCATTCAGACCTTTACCAAAGATAAAGAATGAGCAGAGAAATGACATCTAGAGTCTATACAAATCCAATATCTCTTATTATAGCTCCCAAGACAAAATCTCTGAATTGGAAGCAAAGATTGTATTTGAAGGATTGTGTTTCTTACCCCTGACAAGGAAGATGTTTCATACCATGGAATATAGATTTTTATGGTGATTGAAAAGTGACTGAGTTAAAAATGAACTATTCATTCAGGAATAAAAGCAAAATCCTTCATCAAACTGTATTCTTCAGAGATGACCTTGAGCCTTTGCACGGCCTCTTGCTAATAATGCCTGTAGTCATTCAGTCCTCCTATAATCAGTAAAGCACATTAGAATTTGGAAAGATCTACTGGTTCCCCATCCTCTTTCCATTGCCTGACAACTTCATCAGGCACTGCTACTAACAAGGGGCACTGGTAGAAAATACATATGGATTTTAAATGCCTACTATGTACCAGTTAGCTACACGTTGGTCAAAATGAAGTAAAAATATGTCATTTTATCACACCCTGATCAAGGCCCAGCTACATACTATTTCATTGCAATACTAAAAATTTTCCTAAAGAGAAAATATTATTGAATATGTTTTATAAATACAGGAGCTGGAGTTCCTAGAGGTGAACCTGCCTGTCCCCCTCCATACAATAACATTATTAAATGTAAGTTTCTGGATTCAAATTTAAATGTATTTCATTCCAAATATGGTGTGCTTCACTGAGGTACTCCCTGCTTCCAAATACCTTTGTGTGTGTGTGTGTGTGTGTGTGTGTGTGTGTGTTTTTAAGGACTAAAATTCTAGTGATACTGGTAAACCTGTTAGTAAACAATCAAGCAGGTTATGGTGGAGGAAAGCATAGATTCTAGGAGGATACTGGGAGAGGCACGTAAAGTGGACTGATGGGATGGTTTATGGCATCCTAAGGAAGGTGATGTGCTGGCTGAATAATCACCAGCCAGGAGCAAGGGAAGGAAGCCTTGTTTCAGGCACCAGGAAGGGCATGTGCACAGGCTGGAAACGACACGTTGGGACCCAGAATGAAAACTGGGGAGTGATCAGGATGAGAGTAGAGAGGTGGGTGGGGTCCCGCTGTGGCATCATTGCAGGGCATTCTTTAAGGATTGAATTTTTTCCATAAATCAATAGGCAGACTTTGAGAATTTCATAAATAAGAGTAGCGTGTTTGGATTCAAATTTTAGAAATGAAATTAGATGGGAAGTGACAAAGACTTCAGAGAAACTCAATTTTGCTGTTAAATAGTAGTCTATGCAAGAAGAGAGGAGTTCCAAAATAAGTCAGTGATGAGGTGAACAAAGAGGAGGAGATTTTAGCAATACTGGGAAGCAGAATTTCCTGAGTTCACTGGTCAACTTGAATATGAAGAGGAGATGAATACAGAAAAAACCTCAAAGATGTTGGCTGATCTATTTTGACTGCCTTAATGAAGAAGCGACTTCAAATGGGGGAAGGCTATTGGGAAAATGACGGGGCACCTCTGCAGGTCTCTCAAATAGGGAGGTTGGAGTTGTGCAGATGAAGCTGGAGCTCAGTGAAGAGGCCTAAGCTACAAATGCACTTCCGGAGCTCATCAGCATAGAACGAGTTCTTCAGATCCCTAGAGAGGATGCAGTCCTATTGGGCCAGTGTCAGGAAAGTGAAAGAAGAGGAGCAGAGGAAGTTCCAACACTTAAAGGATGGGAAGAAGAAGAGCCTGTGAAAAAAACAGAAAAGGAAAAATGAGGCAGGTCGAAAGCAGTTCAGTTGACTGTAGTCAAAAGCGTAGGTGGTGAGAATTTCCAGGAGGGTTTGTGGGGAACAGCTTCAAATTCTGCAGAGAACTGAAAAGTTCCCTTTACATTTAGGAAGAGGGCAATGACTGAGATGAAGCTCTTCATTTTAATGACAACTTTTGTTTCTCAGGCTCAATGCATAGATTATGCTCAGAGGAAGCACTAAAGGTGGAAAGAAGAAAAAAAATCTTACTCTTACAGCAATCTTCTTCTAATGAAGAGCAATCCCTTGATCTCCTTGGGTGGGGTACACAAATAGAGAATTACAACAGCAATTCCCCTTTATCTGCAGTGGACAGACCTCTGATGGATGTCTGAAGTCACAGATGGTAACTTTATTACAGTAACTTTTATCATAGTATATGATTACAATGACTTTATTATTGTTTGTTGTTACGTATCTCTCTCTGTGCCTAATGGAAACATGAAACTTTATCATAGGCAAGTATGAATAGGAAAAAGTATCCTAAAGGGTTTGGTACTGTCTGCAGCTTCGGGCATCCACCAGAGGGTCTGTCCACTGTGGATATTGGGGGTGTACTTCACTCAAGGAAATCAAGGGATTTTTCTTCATTAGAAGAGATTGCCATAAGAATAAAAGTTTTTCTCTTTTCATTTTTGGTGTCCTTTTGAGCATAATCTTTGCAACAAACATTGGATCATGAATCTGTATTTTCAGTATCAGGGGGTTGTGTGGGTCCAAATTCTTTGAGTTTGTAGATTAGTTTTAAGAACATAACTTCTGCTGGTCAGATAAAGCCAGAATTGTGTTCTTATGCCCTGTGAACTTGGGCAACTTATTACAAATAATAACTCTTAATGGTTGAAACTAAAGTCAGGAAGGTCTGCGTTTGGGCAGTTTACTTAATTTCTTTCAGTATCAATTTCCTCATAGGTGAAGTGGAATAGGATATCCACCTTATGAGGTTTTTGTAAGTATTTAAAGAGACGATATATATGAAGCATTTAGAACGGTTCTTTGCATATATTCACTGCTCAGTAGATGTTAACCAGCATTATTTTAATTCTAAAGTCAACTTCGCTCCCCTGCCTTGTGACCCATTCCTGATTATACCTTGCTCCACACCTCTCCAGGCCCCCTTCCTCAGGTCCTCAGCCTTCCCTCTTTTCATCTTTCTTGACATCAGTCATTCTCTTGACTTCAACAAATCATTTTTCTTTGGTTCCTGATTCTTATTTAGTGATTTTCAAATGCATTTCCTTCCTTTTTCAAGATCAAATCTTCCAATGAGTAGTCTGTCCTCATGCTCATTTTTTTTTCATTATCTGTTCTGTTTGTAAACTTTGAAATTGAATCTTAGTTTCCTGAAACTTGAGACTCCTGAAATAGGTTGTTGGTGACAGTGACATATTTCTAGTGAAAATCAATGACCTTTTAAAATCCTCCCCTCTTGGACTGTTCAACCTCATGTGATGCTGCTGAGAGAACCCCTTCTTTGAAAAACCTCTTACCCTTCCTTTCTAGATCACCACCACATCCTTAATCTTTTTGGCACCACTACCTGTTTATCCTCCCACATCCCAGTGGCTCAAGTTTCTCAAGGATTGGTCCTTGGCTTTCTTTTCTCCTTTTTACATTAATTCCTTCACAGGCCTTTAGCTTCTTAAGAGTTTTGCCCATGACCTTGATGATGAAGTGCGTCACATCTACATGCACGCTCTGGAACCCCTGGAGCCCCAACTCCCTGAGGCTCTGCTGTCTTCCCACAGACTCAACTCTTTCCTTTCTTGAACTTTTCATGTTTTTCAGCAAACAGGGACCTCTCCCCTTTCAGTCTTTCTTTTAGGCTGGATCATTCAGATCAGTAACTGCCTTAAGCTACATGAAACACTTTCCCC
This sequence comes from Sciurus carolinensis, assembly GCF_902686445.1. Lineage (NCBI taxonomy): Eukaryota > Metazoa > Chordata > Mammalia > Rodentia > Sciuridae > Sciurus > Sciurus carolinensis. The sequence continues at coordinate 123,259,932 of NC_062221.1, read as the reverse complement.
CAGGAACTTGTGGGTACTTTGAGACAGCACCTAGATTTATATTTCTTGTGTGAAGCTCAAATATTTCATAATTATTGTGTCCACTTTTTAAAAATATCAGTGTGGAAGAGGAAAATCGAATGTAGGTAAACATGAGTAGAAATAGCACTACACTCCAGCGTGGTGTAATCCTTATTTGGAAATTTGTGTTTATGGTCAGCCTAAGTTTATTTAATAATGTTAGTATTCATAATTAGAATATGAGATTTAAATGCATTAAATATTGAGGGGCATAAAAAGCAAATGTACTAAATAAATATTTTTCTTCTTGTTTGTTAATTATTTAGCACTTAAACTTAATCTTATTTAATGTGTTTCTTCATAACTCTGGTTAAGAAATGAATAGGAAAATTTTTTATGGAACTATTAAATGGGATGTTTAGCAAACATTTCATGACTCACAATTCGAAGAATGTCATTAATTCTGAATATAATTACTTTCATTAAAATCTACTACAATCAGATTTGTGCAATTAATTGGAAAAAAAATCCTGGAATGGTGAATTCTGTATTGAAGAAATATTTTGTTTTGTGTGGTATTGAGCAAAGTTTCCTTAAACTTTCATGGTTTTTATTTCAAAAGATCCAACTAAATCCTAAATAAACAGTAGATTCAGTAAAAACAAAGAAAACAAATTTTTTGGTATGAATCTACACAAAAAGGAAGCAATTTTTCTTAGTTTTGAGCAAAAGTAATCTATTTCCCTTATTCCTACCTAGTACAAAGCTCAATCCCAGAATGTACACAGACTTGTTTGTGTATTGTCTGGTTGAGAAATGACTAAGATTCTATTCTGGATAGGGTCACTTGGGAGGCCTCTTGGTGGTCAAATAATAATTATGATACTATTTGGGGCTATATGTCAGAATATTGAAAGTCCAGTTTGAATTCTTTTCAACCACTGAGTCCCCAAAGTGCCCCTAAAAACACTTTTATTTTTGCATCTTGATTTCTTCATCACAGCTGGAGATTTTGATAAAAATATAATAAATTGTTTAAGAAAGAGAAAAACTTGAATTAAAAAAAAGAGAGAGAGAAAAATTGAAACTAATGAAATCTGGCAGGAATTTTGCCAGGTGAGAGATGAAGGCTCTCTTTTCTCTCTTTCACTTTCCCCCCTTTTTAAATTTACTCTCTGTGTATTTTCAAAGGTCTATTGCTTTTTTTTTTTCTTATAAAAGTTTAAAACTTTAGTAGTTACAAATACATGCAAAAACTAAGCAGCAGATGTGTGTGAGTTCAAACCAAGAGAAGTCAATGACATGACTATTTTATCTCAGTCTACCTTAAAGAAATGACCCAGGGGACATATTTCTGCCCCAGACATTAGCTTTGTTGATGTGCCACTTCTGGGTTTTATTAACTCATTCCTGTGTTCTATCAAGCAGGCATGTTCTAAATTCCAGCTGTGTCACAAGCTGCCAATGATGGGGGCCACCCCTGAAGTGTGCCATGAAGTTAAAGCCCTAACTCTCACTGATGTGTTTTACATTTTGGAGATCGTGGGACCCGTGGATATCATGGTATTTGGAAAATATGTTTCCGACTTTTTAACCCATTGCATTTTCTCTGTTGTCTCTATTCTGTACAGGAAACACCAAGAGATTCAGGATCAAGTGGTAGAAACTGGAGACTCTGGAATGGATTTCACATAGCTCATGTCTTGCTGGAGGATGGGAGGCTGGCCGCCATGGGTTCCTGTTGTGTGGGTGTGGTACCTTCTAGGACTATGTGCTTAAGGAGATTGTGATACATGTTTAGGTGGTAACTGAGATATAGAAGGGGATACAAAAGAAAGTAGGTTTAACCACCTTGTTTTAAAAATGTTTAACCTCAGTGAATCTTCTGGGCTTGCCCTTTTCAGTTCAAAGACTAGTCTTTAATGACAAAAGAAGTGGTCTTATGGAGAGCTTATTATTTGCAAGAGAATATTTTAATTTCATTTATTGTTTTCCTTGTATTCTGTCTGTTTTCTCTCTCACCCTTTTTAAATTTATTCTTTGGATATTTTCAAAGATCTATTGCTTTTTTTTCTCATAAAAGTTAAAAACTTTAGTGGTTATAAATATGTACAAAAAATAAACAGCAGAATAGTTTTTCCTTTTATAGTTAGATTATGGAAATGTAGTGAAAGGTGACTTGGTTGGAAATAGGTTGGTTCTTTGGGGGTAGGGATAGAAAAGGCAGAAGGGAAAAGGATTTCCCTGTCCCTTTTGTATGACACAGGAAGTCCAAGTTATTCCCATTGTGAATTACCACGTAAGTGGTAACTTTCTAGGATGTGTTCCCAGCCCATTTCAACTCTTCTAGGTTTCTCTGACCCAGTGTAAATTACAGAGGGGGATTTCCTTATTTGAAATCTTGACACTTCAGTGACTTTCTGAATAGAAATGGAAGAACCCAGAAAAGTTCTGAAAAAATTTAGTTCTTCCTGTCAATTGAACATTTTTTTTTTCTGTATGCCATTTGGATGTCAGGGATTCTTTGAGAGAAAAAAATCTAGGTTCAACAACTAAAAAGTACTACTTTTTGCCCCACCTCCCTGGCATCTTCATAATAAAGACATAATTCAAAAGAAGGGTTAAAAATATTGCTATGATTCACAGCTGTCCCTTTGTATAACTATAATGAAGGTAAAAAATTTGAAAAATGAATGGTAAAAAATTGGCATGTGCTTCAGTTTTCTTGGTCCTTTTAAAAATAGTGTGTACTAGGGATAGTCATCTAGAGATGTACTTCAAATTTCCACTGCCTTTCTTACGTAGCATCGCATCACATTCTTTTTCTAAAAAGTGAAAAAGAGAAGTGCCAAAGAAGAAATATTTCATGGTTCATTGATCATAGAACTCCAATAAGAAGATTGTGTATGGTATGTGTGCATGTAAGAAAGAGAGAGAGAGAAAGAGAGAGAGAGAGGGAGAGAGAGAGAGAGAGAAAGAGAGAGAGAGAGAGAGAGAGAGAGAGAGAGAGAGAGAGAGAGAGAGGGAATGAATGAGGGAAGAGTGTTTGAGGGAGGAGAAAGGAAAGTTTTTGGTAAAAAAAAAAGTACTTATCTACACTTAAAACAAAAAATTCAACCAAAAATAATCCTAAACAGAAAAAAATGACTCTTGAGTGAATATTTAGGAGAATGAAATGGATAGGAAAAGTTTTTCACAATAATTTACATATTCTCTGGTTTTATTTTCTCTGCTGAAAGCTCTGTGATTACATAAAACAAGAAAGAATAGGTTCTGATCACAAACTTTTAACCCCATCAATTATTATTTAGATTTCACTACTGTACTTTTCTTTCATCCATGAAGGTGGTCACACTGTTGCTAAAAAGGATTCAATAACATTATGCAATTATTTATAATAATATTAGATCAGAATAATTCTCTAAAATGTTTTAAAGTAGTTAAGAGCAAATCTATTCGAATACTTTACCATAAAATAGTGAAAAATAAAGTAACCATAGTGATAGGGCCAAGATGATACCAAATTTGAAACTGTTACCTTCATATTAAAATTTTTATTAACACATTTATTTTCCCTTAAAAATCATTTTCCCAGAAAAAATCTTTCTCTGAATTTTAAAAATTTAATTTGTTTATTCTGATATATGAAAACATAAAATTGTACATATTAATTTGGTACCATGTGATATTTTGATACATGTACATATTGTCTAGTTAGCTTAAACATTTATCTTCTCACACATTTATCATGTGCCTGGGGTGTAACTCAGTAGTAGAGACTTAACATCCTGAGTCCCTGGGTTCTACCCCCAGCACTGCAACAACAAAAAGCAAAAGCAAAAAACCCATTTATCATTTCTTCATGGTGAAAACATAAAATCCTTTCTTCTAGCTTTTTCAGACACAGGATACACAATTGCAATACACAATATTCATGCTACTTTACAATCGCCCTCTAGAACTCCTTACTCCTATCTAACTGAAAAGTAGTAACCTTGCTTGTCCTTTCCCACCCCTCTCTATCCCCTACTCTGCCCAGCCTCCAGAAACCACCATCCTACTCTCAGTTTCTGTGAGATCAAAATTTTTAGATTCCACAGAGAAGTGAGAACACGGGGTACTTGTCTTTCTGTGCCTGGTTTATTTCACTTAGTATAATAATCTAATTCCTTCCATGTTGCTGCAAAGGACAGAATTCAACTCTTTTTTTATGATTGAGTGGTGTTCTATTATTCTATTCTATGTAATTATACATATTTTATATATATATATATATATACATACATATATGTAATTTTCTTTATCCATTCATCAGTTGATGGACACTTAGTCTGTTTCCATTTTTTGGCTATTGTGAATTGTGCTGCAGTAGACATGGGTATGTGGATTCTCTTTGACATACTGATCTCATTTCCTTTCAGTGTATATCCAGAAGTGGAATTGCTGGGTTGTGTGATAATTCTATTTTTGGAGAAACATCCATACTGTTTTTCTACAATTTAGATTTAGAAAATTAGGCTGCACTAATTTAAATTCCAACAACAGTATGGAATCATTCCCTTTACTCTCCATCCTTACCACCACTGACTATCCTTTGTCTTTTGGAGGGTAGTCATTCTTACTGGAGTGAGATGATAGCTTACTGAGATAGATGATAGCTTAGTGAGATGATAGTTTTTGACTTGCATTTCTCTGATGATTAGTGTTGTTGAACATTTTCTTTTTCATGTACCTGTTGGTCGTATACCTGTTGTATGTCTTTTGAGAAATGTCTGTTTATGTCTATTACCCATTTTTTTAACCAGTTTATGAGTTGGTCTGCCATTGAGTTTTTGAATTCCTTATATAGTCCAGGTATTAACCCTGTGTCAGATAGTTTGCAAATGTTTTCTCCCATCCTGTAGGTTGTTTCTTAACTCTGACGATTATTTCTTTTGTGTGCAAAAACTTTTTAATTTGATATGATCCCATTTATTTTGCTTTTATTTCCTGTTCTTTTAGTATTTTGTCCAAAAATCTTTACCCATTTCAATGTCTTGAAGCATTTCTCCTATATTTTCTTCCATTTGTTCTATTGTTTTGAGTTTTACGTTTAAGTCTTTAATCCACGTAGAGTTGATTTTTGTAGCTGGCAAGAGAATAGGGGTCTAGTTTCATCCTTCTGCATGTGGTTACCCAATTTCCCCAGCACCTTTTTGATCTTTCTCTGGTTTCTAATGTGTTAGCTAGTAGGACATGGAACTGAACTCATTTGCAGATATGTAATGTGTTATCTTAGTTTGTTTTCTGTTGCTATAATAGAATATCTGACTGGGTGATCTATAAGGAGAAGTGTATTTTGGTTCATAGTTCTGGAGGCTGAGAAGTCAGATAGCATGGCGTTAGCATCTGCTGGGCCTCTAGAGAGGCCCTTATGCAGGTAATGGTAAAGGAACAAGCCAGGGCGGGACTTGGGTTACCACAACCCATTCTTGTGTGAACAAACCCCCTCCTGAGGGAAAGGTATTCATCTCTTAATAACTAATCACCCTGAAAGCCCCTAACTCCCAACAGCACCATGTGACAATCAGATTTCAGCATGAGTGGCAGAAGACACAACCATAGCACATATTGATGAATTCAGGTATCGCTTTTCTTCCTTCCTGGTTTGATCAGCAGTTGAATAAAAAAATGGATTTCATGTTGACTGTTTGTTGCCCCTCATACTAGTGTATTTGTAGATCTAGCATGAGTTCAGATGCTTCATAAAATTTTCCAGTATCATATAAATAGCAAATTTAATTGTGAGCCATTTGATATTTGGAACTGATGGGTAGTACTAGGTTTGACCAGTAGTAGATTCTCAACTACTAAATATGCAAAGAATCTTCAACTCAACTATTCCAGGTTGATTGGTTAGCTTTAATTTGCTCCATGAAAATAGACAACTTTCCTAAGCTTATATAGTGTTTTGCAGCTTTCTGCTATAAGTCATAACTAACCCAGGCCTCTTAAGTATTGATGTATCTGAACTAATTTATCACCAGTTCTACAAAAAAAATGATTTAAAAATTGTCCAGGGATTATTTTCTGTGGATAAATATATCATATATTAGTTAGTATTCAAATTAAATAGTAATGGACACATAAAAATTGAATTCTACCAAAGTACACAAAACAAGGAGAGAAAGCAATACCTGAGTTTATTGCACATGACTGTCATTGAATTGGGAATACAGAAATGCTACTGTGCTGTTGACAAAACTTGCCAGTCAGGTTCAATCAACAACCAATGCCCATGAGCTGTGCATTGAAAGTCCTGATTAGATGGATGTGCCCACCACCTACCTCCACAAAACACATGCAAGCTCATGGACCCACGGATACATATAAGGAGGCTAATAATTTGGGAGGAGTTACTCGACTCATATACCCACCTCCCACTTCTATATAGAGATGAAACTTGTGATGGATAAAGGCTTAATATTCATATGTGTTCAACTGATTCCAAAAACCACTCAGAACTTAGACCTTTTAGATTCTGAAAATACATATAAAAGGACAACTTTTCCTGGAACATTAATTCCTTACTGTTCCAGAGAAGGTAGGTGATAAAATGTCTTAGAGATATAGTATTAGAACTACTGTGTAACTTATTTGCCCTCAGTTGATGAATCTATGTCTTGTCTATTAAGAAGTGCTTTAGATTATAGATTATAGAATTTAATGAGAGAAGCCAATATCACCCTGATACCTAAACCAGACAGAGACACATCGAGGAAAGAAAATTTCAGACCAATATCCTTAATGAACATCGATGCAAAAATTCTCAACAAAATTTTAGCAAATTGCATCCAAAAATATATTAAAACGATAGTGCACCATGATCAAGTCGGTTTTATCCCAGGGATGCAAGGTTGGTTCAACATCTGGAAATCAATAAATGTCATTCATCAAATCAATAGACTTAAAGTTAAGAATCACATGATTATTTCGATAGATGCAGAAAAAGCATTCGATAAAATACAGCATCCCTTCATGCTCAAAACACTAGAAAAAATTGGGATAGTGGGAACATTCCTTAACACTGTAAAGGCCATCTACGCTAAGTCCATGACCAATATCATTCTAAATGGTGAAAAACTGAAAGCATTCCCCCTAAAAACTGGAACAAGGCAGGGATGCCCTCTTTCACCACTTCTATTCAACATTGTCCTTGAAACTTTAGCCAGAGCAATTAGACAAACCAAAGAAATTAAAGGGATACGAATTGGAAAAGAAGAACTCAAACTATCCCTGTTTGCTGATGACATGATTATATATTTAGAGGAACCTAGAAATTCCACTAGAAAACTTTTAGAACTCATAAGTGATTTCAGTAAAGTAGCAGGTTACAAGATCAATGCTCATAAATCCAATGCATTTTTATGCATAAGTGATGAATCCTCAGAAAGAGAAGTTAGGAAAACTACCCCATTCACAATAGCATCGAAAAAAATAAAATACTTGGGAATCAATCTCACAAAAGAGGTGAAAGACCTCTACAATGAGAACTACAGAACACTAAAGAAAGAAATTGGGGCTGGGGAGATAGCTCACTCAGTAGAGTGCTTGCCTTGCAAGCACAAGGCCCTGGATTTGATCCCTAGTACCCAAAAACAAAACAAAAAAAAAAAAAAAGAAAGAAATTAAAGAAAACCTTAGAAGATGGAAAGATCTCCCATGTTCTTGGATAGGAAGAATTAATACTGTCAAAATGGCCATACTACCAAAAGTGCTATACAGATTCAATGCAATTCCAATTAAAATCCCAATGATGTACCTTACAGAAATAGAGCAAGCAATTATGAAATTCATCTGGAAGAATAAGAAACCCAGAATAGCTAAAGCAATCTTCAGTAGAAAGAGTGAAGCAGGGGGTATCGCAATACCAGATCTTCAACTCTACTACAAAGCAATAGTAACAAAAACGGCATGGTATTGGTACCAAAATAGACAGGTAGATCAATGGTACAGAATAGAGGACATGGACACAAACCCAAATAAATACAATTTTCTCATACTAGAGAAAGGGTCCAAAAATATGCAATGGAGAAAAGATAGCCTCTTCAACAAATGGTGCTGGGAAAACTGGAAAACCATATTCAACAGAATGAAACTAAACCCCTATCTCTCACCCTGCACAAAAATCAACTCAAAATGGATCAAGGACCTTGAAATCAGACCAGAGACCCTGCATCTTATAGAAGAAAAAGTAGGTCCAAATCTTCAACTTGTTGGCTTAAGATCAGACTTCCTTAACAGGACTCCCATAGCATAAGAAATAAAAGCAAGAATCAACAACTGGGATAGATTCAAACTAAAAAGCTTTCTCTCAGCAAAGGACACTATCAGTAATGTGAAGAGAGAGCCTACAGAGTGGGAGAATATCTTTGCCACTCATACTTCAGATAGAGCACTGATTTCCAGAATCTATAAAGAACTCAAAAAACTCTAAACCAAGAATACAAATAATCCAATCAACAAATGGGCTAAGGAAATGAACAGATACTTCACAGAAGAAGACATACAAGCAATCCACAGATATATGAAAAAATGTTCAACATCTCTAGTAATAAGAGAAATGCAAATCAAAACTACACTAAGATTCCATCTCACCCCAATTAGAATGGCGATTATCAAGAACACAAGTAACAATAGGTGTTGGCGAGGATGTGGGGAAAAAGGTACACTCATACATTGCTGGTGGGGCTGCAAATTAGTGCAGCCACTCTGGAAAGCAGTATGGAGATTCCTCAGAAAGCCTGGAATGGAACCACCATTTGACCCAGCTATCCCACTCCTTGGCCTATACCCAAAGGACTTAAAACCAGCACACTACAGTGATGCAGTCACATCAGTGTTCATAGCTGCTCAATTCACAATAGCCAGATTGTGGAACCAACCTAGATGTCCTTCAATTGATGTATGGATAAAGAAACTGTGGCATATATATACAATGGAATATTACTCCACCATAAAGAATGATAAAATGATGGCATTTGCAAGCAAATGGATGAAATTGGTGAATATCATACTAAGTGAGATAAAGCCAATCTCAAAAAACCAAAGGACGAATGATCTCACTGATAAGCGGATGACGATGTATAATAGGGGGTGGGAGGAGTTAGCGTTAGGGTTAGGGTTAGGTTTAGGGTTAGGGTTAAGGAGGGGGGCAAGAATGGAGGAAGGAAGGACTGTATAGAGGGAAAACAGGGGTGGGAGGGGTGGGGGGGAAGGAAAAAAACAGAATGAATCAAACAACATTACCCTGTGTAAATTTATGATTACACAAATGGTATGCCTTTACTCCTTGTACAAACAGAGAAACAACATGTATCCCATTTGTTTATAATAATAATAAAAACAGGAATTTAATGAGATTATAAAAATAACTCATTCATGCATTATTTAAATATTCATCAAATATTGAGAGTCTTCTAGGTTTGTACAGTGGGTAGAAAAGTAAAAAGGATAAAAATGACCTGACTGCATAGAATGAAACATGAAATGTTTTTATAAATAAAAATCATTGTGAAGGAAAAGCTCTCATTAAATGCAAAAATTGGAAGGAAAATTTTAGTTAAATAGGAGGAATAAACTCAAGGAGCCTACTGAATAGTATGGTGACTACAGTTAGTAACAACATAGTATTATATACTTGAAAATTGCTGAGAGTAGATTTTATGTGTTCTCATCACAAAAAAATAAGTATGTGAGGTAGTTAAAATGTTAATTAGCATGATCTAGTTATTCCATAATGTGTAGATGTATCAAAATCAAGTCGTCATCAGTATGTACAAACTTTAGTCCAAAAAAGTTGGAGGGAGAAAATGAGGAAACCAGAAGTATACAGCACGGTGGTGGCTTAGTCTCTTTTGTGTCGTAGTAATATGATACCATGAATGTACAAAGCAAAGAACCTTATTTGACTTGCTGCTGGCATCTGGAGAGAGCCCCTGGCTGCATTGCAACATGGAGGATGGCATCACGTGGTGGGAGTCCATGCTGAAGATCAAATGATAAGAGAAGAATCAAGGGATTGAGTCAGGAAGGCTAAACTCACTTGGTAACGCCCATTCTCACAGGAAACTAATACAGTTCCATGAGGACTGATCTACTCCATGAGAGCATTAACCATTCCTCAGGGTGGAGTTCCCATAACCTAATTACCTTACACGAGGCCCCATCTGAAAGTTTCTACCACCTCAATGACACCATCATGAGGACCAAGCTTCCAGCACATGGACCTTTGGGGTTCAAACCATGTTCAAACCATAGGCAGTGGTTTGTTTTTACTCATGTGTTTTCAATGCCCTTCCACACAACTATAATGCCTGCTTCAGGGAGAACTTGTTGAGCAAAGTTGCAATCCCTAGGCTGGGCTAAAGAAATCATCTCTTCCCTCTTCTAGTTTCTTATGCCCTGGATATACCTCTTTCATTGTGTTTACTATGTTTTTAAAAATGATTTCTTTATGTGTCTGTTGCTATTGATGAATCATACACTTCTTGAAGGTAGTGACAGACATTATCTCTCTTCCAACACTGGTTACAATGATTCAATTGAATAAGTGGGTGAGATGATTTGACAAAGGTTGAATTCTTGGAAGAGGCAAGTTGAAAATTTTCACTTTTTCTGGGGACAAGATGACTGAATTCTGCTCTGAGGCTGCCACTAACAAGTTTGTAGGAGCTGAAAAGAGGGACATCACAGGAAGTTTGGTGACTGCTTCAGATGCTGGGTTGATGCGTTGGGTACCCTGCATCTCTTCCTTTCAGCCAACCTCTGATTTTGGTCTCAGTATTAATGAACATTCCCTGGGAGGTCAGACTTACCTTTTGCTGGTAGCTGTCTCCTGTTTTCCTGGGAATTGGTTCAGAAAGTACCTAGTGGAAGTGGCAGGGATTTCTGTGTCTGGAAGCAATACTGAAACAAGGACATTGGAAAGCAATTGGAGAAATATTTAAGTCTCCTATTTTTTTCAAGTGTGATTCTATGGGGTATTTGGTTCACTTCTCAGTGGGCCTGGAGGAATCAAACCTCCATTTATGATAACACAACCTGATGAATTCTTTCCTCCTTGTCACCTTTCTATTTCCTCATTCCTGCTTACTGTGATCTTCATTCAAATAACCAGGTGAACTCACATCTAAATTTGCATCTGAGGCTGTGCTATCAGGAAGAGTCAAACCAAGACAGAAGCCTTTGTATTGAAGATGTTAGGTAGTAACCTATACTTTCCCTTCTGTAGAATTCTACACAGTACCACCCAGGATGATTTCCCTCAAAGTTCGCTCGCATGCACTTCCTTATTGCTGATTAGGTTTAGCCAAGGACAATCTGACATTTCTTTCTTTCTGTTTTTTTTTTTTTTTTTTTTTGTCTTGAGATTTCTTTTTAGGCATGCACGATTTACTCAATTTTGGCCTTTGTCTCATTTGTCGACAGAGAAACCTGGGCAAGAAACAAATACAAGACCTTGCAATACCTGAGGGATAAGATTACCCAGATCTTGGGAACATTTTCGATGGTCAATGGTAGGTACAATGTTTTAAGATTTCCAGAATCTTCAAGAAGAAGAAATGTGCAGCTCAATATTTCCAAGTCTCCAGGCTTCTGCAGTTATCCTATCTTTCCAAGTAGAAATTTGGTATATTGAATTAAAATTTTAAAAATATCAAAAAATTTCCTGAAGCAAGGTGGTGAAGAGGAATGGATATAGGTTGCTTTGGGCTCATATGTTCAATCAGTTTCCATGATTCCCAGTATCCATTTCCTAGCTCACTTTCATTAGATCCGAATCTATTATTCTCCTGGTACCTGTCCACACCAGTTCATTTAAAGCCAGAAAAGACCAGCCCTCCTCTAATCCCTCATGTAGCATCAGCCCAGATAAGTTACAGAGAACTTTATCTCAAGGCTCAGTAACAGTGGCAAGCAATTATAGCATAAATTTGGAAACAACCTAAAATGGACATTATCACTGCATGTGGAATTTACTGATAACTTGTTCAATGGAATAAGTTTAGCTTCCTGTTTTCAACCTTCTTACTCTAGACTCTGCTCTAGACTTTACCTTCTATAACAAAAAGTCCCAACAATATGTTCTTCCAAACAGACAGTTTGGGACATATATTTAATAATCCAAGAACTGGTAGAAACTCTGAAATTTCTTTAACTGTTTAAAGATAAAATTCTTAGTGATTTCAAGATTGAAGTAATTCTTGTGGTTCTCACTTTAGGTAGGGGCCTTTGTTATAGGAAGCAGGACAGCAGCAACCTTCTTTACAATTCCTTCTCAAATATCAAATCTGAGGATGATTTACCCTTCCTGCCTATTTCTCCTCCATGGTCATAATTTTGGGTGTGGTTCCACTGACAGCTCCACTCTGCTTCTGGTGGATTTTCCAAAGTTCCTCTCAGTAAGGGACCAAACTAGAGAGTGAACTGTCATTGTTAAGAGTCAGAAAGGGATTTTTAACTTATATAGCTTTTATCATAACATGCTCTGAGTTGGACCTCAGATGCTGCAATGACTGTCTCTTCAGATTCCATCAAAAGGTCAATATAATTTTCCTAAAATTGATTGACTTTAGCTTTGGAGGCTAGATGGGGTGAGAAAATCAAGGACCCCATACTGAGAACTTCATAGCATTATCCAAACCTTCCTATCCTTTCTCTGAATACTTTCCCAGTTCCACTCTTTTTCTCCTTTCCTGGGATTTCAAAGACATACAAGTTAGATATTTTGTTATGGTCCCACAGGTCCCTGAGGCTCTGTTCAATTTCCTTTTTCCAGTCTATTTTCTCTTTATTGTTTGAACTGAGAAATTTCTGTTGTTCTCACTTCAAGTTCACTGATGCTTTATCCTCTCCATTCTGATGTTGAGATCATTCATTCATTTTGGTTTGCTTTAACTATTACATCTTTAAATTCTAAAATTTCCATTTGGTTCTTTGTTTTATCTTCTATGTTTTCTTAGTTTCAAGCCTATTCATGATTGTTCATTACAGCATTTTTAGGAATTTTGCTTTACAATCATTGTTCGATATTTCTACCTCTGTCATGTTGGTGTTGGTGTTTGTTGATTATCTTTCCTCTTTTTTGTCAAGTATGATGTGTGGCATGGTGAGTGATTTTTTAGTGGAATCCTGGAATTGGGGTATTATGTTCTGAGACTCTGGATCTTCTTTACATCTGTGCTGTAATAGGCCTCCTTGGACCTCACTCTGGTGGTGAGAGGCACAGCCTCTTCTTCCCAGGTCCCTGGAGGCAGGTGATTTTCATCACTGCTAGGTGTGGGAGGAGGGCAGATATCAGCTCTCTACTGATATCACTCTGGCTTGGGGAGATAGGAGTGCCTGGTCACTCCTCCTACATGGTGTCCACCACACCATAGATTGGAGGATCCTGCTTACCACTGGAGAGTGATGAAAGTCTTAAATCTCCTCTAGCCTCCTCTGATGTCACCCAGTGGGGAGGATGAGAGGAGGGTTGGAAGTTCAGAGGATGAGGTGGGGTCTTTTCATTGTCTGCAATAATGAGAACCCCAACTTTCACCTCAGTCTTTTCCGATACCGCTCTGGTGAGAGGGTTGGGGTACCCATTATGAAGCAAAGAACCTCTTTCCTCCCTTGCTCCCTCCAAACAAAACCCTAGTAAACCCACTACAATGCTTCTATGGGTCCCAAGGTCCCTAGGCAGTCTACTTTCTTCTTACCTTTCACAGTTTTATGTTTATTTTGTATATAATGCCTTTAAAAAAAATCTTGTAGTTATCAGGAAGAATAGGAAAAAGTCCATACAATCCTTTTTTCCGGAAATGGAACTCTGATGTTTTTAAAGATAGAGTGCTTTACTGTGGTGAGACTATAAATTAGTACAACCACTATTGAAATCAGTATGGAGGTTCCTCAAAAGAGTTGGCATGGAACCACCATATGACCAGACATACCTCTCCTCAGTATTTATCCTGAAGAATTAAATCGTATTACCACAGTGATACATGCATACCTATGTTTATAGTAGCACAATTCACGATAGCCAAACTATGGAACTGGTCTAGGTGTTCATCAGTGGATGAATGGAAAAATTTCAACTGAAAATAAATTGAGCATGAAACAAGTTCATTATATCTTAGAACAAGCCCAATTTACCTGTGGGAGAGAGAGACCATCATGCTAAACAAAATAAGTCAAACTCAAAAGGTCAAGAGTCATATGTTTTCTCTCATAGGTGGAAGATAAAGAGGGGAAAAGAAAAGAAAGGTGGAGATTGATCTCCTGAAAATCAAAGAAGAAAAGTCAGTGGAAGAAGGGGAACAAGGTTGGTAGATGGGGACAGAGTGGGGGAAGTGCTGGGGGGTGACATTGGCCAAATCATATTGTTATATTATCTGCTTGAACAAATATGTAGCAATAATTCCCATCATTATGTACAACTATAATGCACCAATAAAAAACGTGTAACTAAAAAAGACTGCTTTTGGACTGGGGTTGTGGCACAGTGGAAGAGCACTTGCCTAGCACCACGTAGAATTCAGTAAAGTAGCAGGATATAAGATCAATGCTCACAAATCTAATGTATTTTTATACATAAGTGATGAATCCTCAGAAAGAGAAGTTAGGAAAACTACCCCATTCACAATAGCCTCGAAAAAAATAAAATACTTGGGAATCAATCTCACAAAAGAGGTGAAAGACCTCTACAATGAGAACTACAGAACACTAAAGAAAGAAATTAAAGAAAACCTTAGAAGATGGAAAGATCTCCCGTGTTCTTGGATAGGCAGAATTAATATTGTCAAAATGGCCATACTACCAAAAGTGCTATACAGATTCAATGCAATTCCAATTAAAATCCCAATGATGTACCTTACAGAAATAGAGCAAGCAATTATGAAATTCATCTGGAAGAATAAGAAACCCAGAATAGCTAAAGCAATCTTCAGTAGAAAGAGTGAAGCAGGGGGTATCGCAATACCAGAACTTCAACTATACTATAAAGCAATAGTAACGAAAACGGCATGGTGTTGGTACCAAAATAGACAGGTAGATCAATGGTACAGAATAGAGGACACAGACACAAACCTAGCACCATGTATAAATAAATAAAATGAATGTTCATTGACAACTTAAAAAAAATTAAAGAAAAAAGAATGCTTTTGGAGTTTTTGAACTAATACCCCATTTAGTCAACCTTTGGGATTGTGGAGGTTCAGTAGGCTCTGAGCACACTTGCTTTCAGGATGGTGACCTGCTTTAGGACAATCCTGAACTCTGATGGGATATCTGGCTGTATCAGGGTTGTGCTCTTCCTGTCTCTGCTTCTACCACATTCCAGCCTGCACCTCCCCTCCATCCGCCCTTCATTGCGAGGTCTGAAAATCTTTTCACATACTTCCTCTTTGTTTTTCCCAGTCTAGTCCATCCTTGCACTGTTTTGAAAAGGTGCATTAAAATCCTCTATATTTGAAGAATGAGTAGCAAAAGAGATGAAAATAATTTCAATTATGCTATAATTTGGCATATTTATTCATGTAAAATTTAAACATCATTTAATGATTTTATTTCCAAATGGGGTTATTTTGAACTTTACAAAATAACTATTTTTTTTCCAAAAGAAAAAATTTGGTTCTTTTTGCAAAAAAAAACTGCGTGCGTGCGTGTGTGTGTGTGTGTGTGTGTGTGTGTACACATGCACACATGTGCACTATATTGCTTAATAATAGAGAAATTCTAAATAAAGCCAGAAATAATAAAATACATGAAAATATCTGTTTAAATGCTGTCTCTGTCTTAGAAAAACTGCTTGTATAATTATTTTTAATTCCAGATCCTTCAATATTCACCATAATTACCATTTTTTCTGGATATTGAAAGTCAAGAAAGGCCATGCAAAAAGAATGCCAAACAGAATGGATAGTAATGCAGAGAGTGTGTTTAACCCCAGAGCCCTAATATTAATTACACTGATATTATGGCTTCACAATTTTATTTCAAAAATAATTTTCTTTCTCTTTACTATCTCTGTCAAGCGACATCTTGCTACCAACCATGTCTCAAGGGATGTGAACTGACTGGAAATTTTGAACCTCTATAAAAATGTTTATTGAATTTTTGAATAATAAGATTATACACCAACAATAAACAATCATTATTTTCATGTTTGTTGAGCAATTGCTCCTAGCTGAACCACAAACTGAAAGAATGCAGAAGAAAGAGCAAAATACATGAAGTTGCTGAACATATTATACATTCAGAGATACAGAAAAACCAACCAACCAACCAACCAGCCAGCCAGCCAACCAACCATTACATCCAGAGGAACAAAGGAAAAAAAAAAAAAACAACTCACCAACCAACAAAACAGCCAACCAACCAGTCAATCAAACTTCAACTGAAAACAAATTGAGCATGAAACAAATTCATTTTATCTCTTGGAATAAGCCCAATTTACCTGGAGGAAAAAGAATCATGAACCAGACTGTGTGTTAAACATAGTTCTTTCTGAAAGATCTTGTCTGCCATTTCTCTTTGTGCAATTTTTCCTTTTAAACTTGGAATTGCTTAAGGAGAAGAAGAATGGTATATTAGTTTTCCTTCACTTCCAGAGGAAACCTGAAAGTGTAGAAAGACAGTGCTCATATCCTTCACCTGCTGTCCAGTGAGGAAGTCCTGTCTTAAGTCATGCCTATCTGAACTAGGGCAGGGGCCAGGAACTTCTCCCAACTCCATGCATGCCACTTTTTTCTTGGCCATTATTGATGGAGAAAGTCTGTCATCATATTGAGCTGAATTGTTCCTCCTATTCTAGTTTTGTCTTAGGGGGTGATTCTCTTCCAAGTCCTATTCTGTTCAGAGGGTTTTATTTTTTTATTTTTTTATATACATATTTTTTACTTCATCATTGGAGGACTTCTCACTTTAGCTTTACATAGTTTGTGATCCTTCACTCCTTCATACTTAGGAGAGTTTTTTGAAAGAACAAAATATTCTCATTTCCACAGTACAATAATCAAACTCAGGAAACTCAACATTGATAGAATATTGTTTTCTAATATACAGTACTTTTTCCAGTACTCCAATTGTCTATATACAGTTTTTTTAAAAGGATATTTAAAATTTTTATTATTTATTTATGTATTTGTTGTAGTGCTGGTGATTAAACTCAGGGCCTCACACATACTAGGCAAAAAAATATTTTTAATTGATGATAATAGTTGATGTGTGTTGTGTGTTTGTGGGGTACAGTGTGATACTTTGATACATGTTTACACTGTGGAGTGATTAAATCAACCTAATCAAAAATCCATCTCTTCACATATTTATCATTTTTTTTGTGGTGAAAACATTTAAAATCTTCTCTCTTGTTAATTTTGAAATGTACAAAACATTTTATTATAGTCAACTTTCTGGGCAATAAATCACTGATATTTATTTCTCCAGTTAAATTGAAATTTTATAACTCTTTAATCAATACTTATAGGCTTTCAATGCCTATTTTTCCTATAGGTTAAATATTCCCAGGTCCCTCAACTGTGCCATATTGACAGTACTTCTAGGTATTTTAATGACCTCCTTCATTCAATGCTGTTGTGGACTGAATGCTTGTGTAAGCTTCCCCACCCCAAATTCCTATATTGAAATCTAATTCCCAGTGTGATACTACTTGGAGGCAGGACCTTGGGGGGTGATTAGGTCATGAGGGTGGGGCCCTGAGAAATGTGATTAGTGCCTGTATAAGAAGAGGCCAGAGAGCTAACTTGCATTTTTCCACCATGTGAGGGCGCAAGTAGGATTTGACAGTCTGCAACCTAGAAGAGGGTATTTGTCAAAACCCCACTATGTTGGGAACCTGATCTCACACTTCTAGCCTCCAGAACTCAGAAATAAAAGTTGATTGTTTAAACCACCCAGTCTATGGTTCTTTGTTACAGAAGCCCAACCTGACTAATATGCTCCCTGTATACCTTCTGAAATGTGATGAAAAAGTCTAAGAAGTTGGTTCAGTTCAATTCAATTCAACATTTGAAGGAACAGTTACAAGGTACTTATAATGTGCCAGACACTTTATTAGGACTTGGGCCTACATCAGTGAACAGGACAGATGGTCTCCATCTGTCTTCTTGAAGATGACAATCAGCAAAGCTAGACAGTCAATGAGTAATTAAAACAGTGATGTGTGTTACAGGAGGTTGTAAAACTATCTGAATCAAGGAGAATTTAATTAACCCTAGAGACTCACGGAAGGCCCTATGATATAGAGATGTTTAAGTGAAGACTTGAAAATGAGTAGCAATTAGCCAGGGTAACAGAGGTCCAGGCAATGGAAGTGGTACATGGGGAAGACTTGTGGTTGAGAAGTGTTCCAGAGTCAAGGGACAGTGTTTAGGAGGATTCCAAGTTGTTGTATTAATAGAGAAATTTAATGATGGCCACCATTAGGTAATGGGGAATCAGATGTTCAAAAAGGAGCAAACCCTCAATTTTCTTCTTTCTGTGTCTGACTCTCTACTATTCATACTGTTTCCTCTACTTCTTTGCACCATTGTTTCTTAACAATTGTCCTGGTTATGTGACTATATTACTTCAATGATAGATTCTTTAAAGTTTTCACTTTTGGAAAAAGTGTTCAAGTCAGGTAATCACTCTTGTTCTCAATGAACTATATGTTTGTGCTACAACGATCAAGTACACAAAGACAAAGAATGTTCAATGAGTTGAGCAACAGGAGTTCATTGGTGACATCATGAGGAGCTCTTGGTGTCTCCGTAGGAAAGGAAGTGAGATTGCAGTGGATTGGAATGTGTGTAGGAGGTGAGCTAGTGAATGTAGACACTCCTAGCTGTAGAGAGTGAAAGAAAAGGAGGGTAAGCATCTGGAAGAAAAGAGAAGTAATGGAAATTTTTCTTTTAAAAGAGAGAAGAGATTGTGACAAACATAAACATTGTTGGAAGGACACTTTTACTTAGGGAAAAGGGTAAAAATAAAGACATTTTCTAAAATGATACCTCATCTGTGAACTTTGATTATTTCTAATTTGATTTGAAGGGCAAATTTAAGAGTAAGTAATGACTAGGACAAGGAAACTTCTAACAAGAGCCTAGTTGTATTATGAAAGAAAAGGAAAGAAAAGTAAATAGTACATAATGAAGTAATGATTGGGTTGAATGGACAATACATTCACCAAGTTACCACAGAGATCGATTTAGGCTGGAGACTCAGAGATGGAAAAGATTTTGAAGTTTGCTTCCCATACTTTGAGGAAATTACATTTTTTTTTTATGCCTGTGATTTTCATCTGTAAAGAGAGAATCATTATAGCTGAAATTGTATTTTTTGTTTGTAGAGGGAGTCTTGTAAAACTTCTGATATGGTTAATGTGCTAGAAGTGATAATTTATATAAAAGACTTTGAAGACTATTATGCTATTACGTTTGCACATACTAGGTGCTCACTAAAACTGGGAAGTGCTAAAACTGAGAAGCAGGACTAAGGGAGAAGTGACATACACTCTGTGAGCAAATATTTGATACTACAAGAACATATGATGTGAATTAACTGGGCCTACAGATCCTGAAGCAAGGCTTCTTATGACATGATATTAGGGAAATCCAGGAGATCAGGTATTTTGAAGGTAATTTATAAGTTGTAATTCAAGATATAAATTTTAATTATATTATCTATTACGACAGGCACAGATTTCAGTATAAACTATGTCAAGTGTATAAAAAAAAACCCTAACTTTATTTTTCTGTTTTTTAACTAATTTTGTCTTTGGTTCCTCCATTCCTACAGTATATCAGGTGCTAGATCTTTCTTTCCCCTGAGTGTTGTCTAAGCTCAAGAGAGATTTATGTAATTGCAAACTCATATGACCCTTCTTGTCCTTGAGTTCTCTGTCATACCAATATCTGCTGTTCAATCTGTAGTGCCTTGTGGTCCTTGCTCACTGATCCATGCAGTAAGCTATTGAGACATCTCTTATTCTCATCTAAAAGGGCATCAGGTCCAGCAAATCTTTCTGCAACTTCCACATTAGGCTTGAGAACTGGGGTATTATTCTATTGCTTCCATGTTGTTCCCTAAAAAGGGACTTTCCTGTATGATCCTATATCCTCTGATACCTAATTCATGGCTTTATTTCTTCTCCAGGTTTATGATCTAAGAAAAGGGACAAGTATCCAAATTTGTTCTCTATTTCCCAAATCACATTGAAGTTTTCCCCCCCCCTCACTGAAATTCTAATCTTGAAGGAAGAGTCAATGTTCTTTCTCTCTAAACCATCACACATTTTATTTTTTCCTGCCATCCCCCAATCTGGTACAGTACTTTTCATAATCTTCTGGGAAAATCCCTCCCTGTGTACCTCTTGATCATTTCCCCCAGATTCATTTTTGCCCCTTAAAGTTGAAAACATAAACCAGAGACTTATAGGAAGTTTTGGTTTTCTACCGCACTGTATCACACCCACAGTCTCAGGAAATAACTCAGAATGGACTCATTGTCTGCACTGGCTGAGCAGGTAGGAAAGAGAAAGTGGGAAATTCAGGGAAAAATCCATTTATGCTTTAATATCTGTTGACAACAGCGAAAGCATTACTTTGCAATTTGCTCCACAAAGTGCGAATGAATGAAGACCCGACACCAGTCATTTTGACTTGGTCATTTTCCTCCAGCAATATACTTCAGTACATTTATCTTCACGTGCATTCTTCATACTCATTGCTTGGGAAAAAATTCTGTTCAAAAATCTCTAGCTCAACTGATGAAAATTCAGATTAGTTGGCAGAGATGATAGTGCCTGGCCATCATGGAACTGAAATCACAGTGACAGCATATTAAAATGATATCATTCTTATGGCTATTTTATAAAGGAGATCACCTCAATCCAGACTTGAAATCCCTTGAAAGTATGCTAAGAATTCAATATTGATTCTTGCCCAAGGTTTCTTGGTTACTTCTTGAGGAAATAAAATCACTTGCGGCAGGTTTGTGGTAAGTAGTATAGCATATACTATTTATTTTTATTTAAAATCTTATTCAGTATAAACATTAACTGTTTGGTAGATTTCTGCTTTTAACTAATGTTTTCGTGGAGATAAATCCCTGACCTGAACTATGCATGATGAACTACCTACCAGGATAAGTTCCATTTGGAATCAAATTTTCTAATCTAGGAAGTGTTACCTGGGTTGGTAATGGTTTTTATTCCCCAAGGGGTTTCCCTGGTAGATGTCCTCTCCACTCTGAACTTTAGATAGTTTAGTATCTTCTGGAGACACCCGTAGGATGTTTTAGCATTAACATTTTCAATGATGCAACACTGTATAATTGGAGATTGACAAGTGATGACTCATGACATGAGCATTCAGTATTGCTTTTCTAAAATGTTATTATGTCCAAATAAATATTTGATCATAGGCCTTGGACATAAACCTTCAGTGCTACAAGGAAAAATGAATAGATTTAGAGTAGTACAAACCTTTTAGAAAGAGTTTCTAAAGAGGCTCCTGATCTGTGCCAGTTCTAAAAACCCAAGAAGCGGCTATAGGACTTGGTGCCCATGATAGCTGTGGAGACACTGTTAAAAATACCTGTCCTCAGAGTGTGTATGGTGTTGTTCTTCAACAATTGACGTCTCCGAGCCATCTGGCATTTTGTGGCTAGGCACTGCACCAATACCATGTGGTGAAGTGTCAGGGGCAGGAAGCTGTGGTTTATGTCATTGTGTTTCGCTAACAAAGACTCAGAAGTCAATAACTGCTTGAAATTCCTGAAAGTGTCCTCAAGTTGGAGATCACACACTCAGACAATGAAATAATGAAAGGGTTGAGCAATGAATGCACGTGTGTGTGTGTGTGTGTGTGTGTGTGTGTGTGTGTGCGCACAATACTTGAAGCCCTCCCAAGGATACTTGAGGGCCTTGTTTTCAGTGTGACTTCGAGAAGCAAGAGTGAAGTAATTCAACAGACCAACATTTCAAAAGGTTAGGATTTCATTTTTCTATTTTCTTCCTGACTCAGACCCAGGATGTAGTCAATGAGGGAGGTCTCATGAATTCTGCCTCTGACTGTCTGATGTCGGTCATGCAGTTAGGAATGTTTACCTAGGATCCTACAGCAGGAATCCCAGGTCTTGGGGCTTTCATCAGAAGCACTGGAAAATGGCAAGGGACACAGAGTTCCAAACAGCTTAACCCAGAAAGCCTCTCATTAGGTTTCAGTTGCTTGAATATCTACAGTAGCATCTGCAGTGATTAAAATCATTGTTACATTTGTCCCACAACTTTAACTAAAAGCCTTCCTATACGATTGCATTTAAAATCAGAATCATCTAATTCAAATTTTAGGAGTCAAAGAGACCAGGGCATATTTGGACCCTGACACCAATTAATCTGAATATGGGAAAATATTGGTTTTATTATGAAGATAATGAAACTTTTCTTAAGGCTTTTTTTTAAAGATTAGATGAGAAAAGAAATATGAAATTACTTGGCATAAATTTTATATTCAATAACTTTTGGAATCTTTCAGGGTAATTTTTTCAGTTCTAATCATCTCTCAGTATCCAGGAGGATTGGGTCTAGGACCCTCGCAGATCCCCAAATCTACTGGTGCTCAAGTCCCTTATAAAAAGTGGTATGGTATTTTTATATAACCTATGTACATTCTCCTGTCTACTTTAAATCATTTTTAGACTTTTTATAATACCTAATAAATGTAAATGATATACAAATGATTATTATACTATATTATTCAGGAAAAATTACAAGAAAAAAAATCTACATGTTTGGTACATATACAATTAAAATATTTTAGTTCCTTGTTTGGTTGAATCCATGGATGTGGAACCACAGATACAGAAGTTTCTATTTCTAACACTTTTAAATCAATGTAGACTCGTACACTACAGCTTATAGTAAAAAGGGCAGTGCTTTCTGCTTGGTTTTGAATTTCTTTTTTTTTTTTTATGCAATGATGTCATTTTATCCAGGTCTTTAGTATGATGGAAATGATAACTTTATTTTAAAAAATGAATGCCTTTTTCTCTTCATCTCTAGTATGATGGAAATTGTGTTTCAGGTTTGTGTGTGTTTTCCATTTTTTGTTTCACTCTCTGAGATTTTAAGAGATGGTTGTCTATTATAGGCAAGAAAAGGATGCAGTAAAAAGGAGCAAGTCAACTCTGAGCTAGTAGGGAGGACAGGAATTGTCTAACAAGGACCAAACTTTGCTGTTGCCTCTGGGAAGCATTCATTGTAGGAACACACTGGCTTCTTGTGATTGATACCAACAATCTGGAAGATAGCTTGTATCAGTCAATTTTCAACTGGATATTTGATTCACATGGACATAGCTAACTTATTTATTTATGCAGCCAAGTATTAATTTATTCATGCATCCATTTACCTATGCAATCAAGAAATAGGTTAAATGCTGAAACAGTACTGTGTTGGGTTAGATCATCAGGGCTTGGCAATTCACCTGGGCACATGTCCAATATTCTCATAGAGATCACCGGGTACCTGTTTGTGTTAGTAGATTCTTAGAGGAATTAGCTCATAAGATTATGGAGGCTGTGAAGTCCCAAAATCTGTAGTTGTCAAGCTCAGGATCCAAAATGAGTCAATGTTTGTTTCAGTTTAGATCCAGAGGGAAAAAGATCAATGTCATAGCATAATTAGGCAGGTGGAGTTCACTTGTACTGGTAGGAAGGTCAGTCTTTTTGTTCTGTTCCTGCTGTCAGCTGATTAGATGACAGCATTAGGAAGGGCAATCCACTTTATTCAATCTATCAGTTTAAATGTTAATTGCATCCAAAGACACTTTCCTAGACACACCTGGAATAATGTTTGACTAAATATATAGGCACCCCATGGCCCAGTGCAGTGGACACAGAAAATTAGTCTTCACACTATCAGGTGGTTTTTACTAATGAAATGATAAAACATCAAACTCAAAGAAAAATAAGATAATAAATCAAAACTTATCTTTGAAAATTTATTTTGAATTGCTAATTCATTTTTGGAGAAGTCTGAAAGTTCTTGCAGTAGTAGCATTTATTTTTGATTTTCCTCAAAATTCCAAGCACTCTTTAAAGTTTTTGACCAGTATTTCACTTTAGAATCCTCCTAAAGTTTGTCTTTTTAACTGATATTTTAATAGTCAAACATAAATCCAGTCCAAGAAAAGAACAATGTTATCTCCAAGTTCTCAGCTTTACCTACATTTTGAGGACTATAAGACATATGTGAAGCTTTGTTTTACATTTACATATACCTTCAATGGAAATTTCAAACTTGCCTGTGTGCAGTTTCCGCTGGACTGATCATCTCTATTCGATAGCTATAAAGCAACTCCCATACCAAGAAAACTGCCTTGGATTTTTATATATTTTTAAGCAGGTTCATAAAAAGAGGTCCCTTGCCCTTTTGTAGAAAGAAGACAGCAATAAATATACTTAATATCACACACAGAAGTGTGAACATAAAGTGAACTTCATGCACCCTGATTTTAATCACAAATCATCCTCCATCTTTTATGGTCACATCACATACAATAGGATTTAATCAAAGGTTCCCATTAAAGCTAACCCTTGGCCTGGCCTGCTTGTTCTCCCCAACTGTCTGCGCATCTTACCCTCAGACCCACTGGTCTGCTGCCCTCACTGTTAGATCCAAGGTCTCCCTTGGACTTTTCCTTCAAGCCAGGGCTCTGTGGCTCTGGAATTTGAAATCACTTATCCTAAGAATACAGAAAAACCTCAAGCCTGGAGAAATAGCTGTGAATTCAATTGGACAGTGCCTTAAATGAGAATTTGTTTCAAATGTTTCTTAGTTTTTAGTTGACAAATAAAAATTGTGTATAGTCTGGCAAATCATATATATATTCTAGAATATACATATTCTAGCGCACACACACACACACACACACACACACACATATATATATATATATATATATATATATATGTTCTAGAACAATTCTTCCTTTAATTTCATTAAAGAAGATCCCCAAAGAAAGGAGACTAGGGGGATAGGATGGAGGAGGGCACAAAAGGGTAGTCAGGAGAGTGGATGTAATCACTGCATGTATGGAAATGTCACAGTGAAACCATTAATTTGTATAACTAATATGAGTTAATATTTGCAGAAAATGAAGAACGCCCCCTACCCATTATGTCTTGGCACACTTAACACTGTCATTAATGAATTTTTTATTTCAATTAGTAGAAATTTTGTACCTTTGTAAGGGCAGGTCTCTAGGGCTTGACCACTAGGTTTTCTTCATAAATAATGTTCCATGTCCTCATGAGGCAGACAGTTAAAGGCTTATAGCTATTTAAATTTTAATTTGAGGGTTAAATTAACAGATGGATAATTCTTCCTGAAATTAGTTAAGACTCAATTTGTTTTAAATAAAAAATTAACTCTATAAAGTAAGTTATTAGATTAAAATGATTTTTTAGAATATTTAAATTATAAGATGATTAAATTTCCTAAATTAAAAAATGAAAGGGCAGATTTTTTAGAACAATGAAACTCTTATTATAATTAAGGCTATTAACAGATTACATCGTACAGCCAATCAGAAATTTCCAGTATAAGTCACAACACAGACTTGTAGTTCTTTCACTTGGAGAATTTTAGACAGTCATTTTCTGAAATAGGTATATATTTTAGAGATAATTAATTTGTTCCGAGTTTCTAAAATTCAAAAAAGAATCCATTTAATCTCTACTTCATGAGTATTTTAAGGTAGAATGAAGTCCTATTCAGATTACCTCCTTAAGTCCACTGCTTGATTTGGATGAGATGGAATATAACCGAGCATTTGACTGGAAAATAGTATTTTTGGCCTTTGAAATGGCATCAAGCTTTTGCATCCTACATTTGTGACTTTCCTTTTGGTTTTACAGCAGTAATACTTGTGAAGTTTTAGTTTATTTCTCAAATTCGGTCTCTGGAATTGAGAGATGAGAGGAGGACTGGAAAGCTCCCCCAGTACTGTCAAGTTCCTGTTGACTAATTCTGTGACCACCCCTAACAGTCTCTGAGCCCCTGAGGCAGAATATGCGGCCCCTGGAGTGGTTCACACCATGTTGGGCCAGGTGGCTGAGAGACAAGTTGGTGGAGGAGCAGAGAATCCAGCAGGCCGCTAGTGGCACCTTGTACAAACCCTCCCGAAGGCGGGGGATGAGGGTGTGAGTGGAGGGTCTGCAGGTGTGATGAGCACCGTATGACTCACGGGGAAGGGGTGTTAATGGGACTCTCAATCAGATGCTATTTGCTGCGATTTTCATATGAGGCTCGGAAAGCCCCCTGCATGGAAGAAAGATAGGTTGATGTCGCTTTCAGAGGGAGTGCCAGTATGGTAAGGCATTTTCATTTTCAAAAATCCTGAGAATCCCAAAATGTTATCTATTCATTGTGCTGGAACCTTCTTCCCCACCCCAACTATTGCTATTTCTCCCCACTGTTGGAGACTTGTGCTGCCTCCCACTGTACCTTGCAACCAAGGGAGCCTGTCTCAGCTGTTAAATTCCTTTTCTCAGCTCAGACAAGTATGTCTCAAATTCCCCAGGTTAACTTCTCCAGCCAGGTTCATCAGCTTATGCTGTTAATACTATTTTGAAACTTAGAAGGGTTTGGGGGACTTGCTTTATTTTTCCATGAAACTTCTCATTAGAAGAAAGTTGGAAGAGTAAAAAGAAAATAAAACTACTTGTGGTTACACTCAACCAAAGTGAACCATTGGTGGTTTTTATTTATTTTAACCAAAACTTCTTCATTCCTTACCTCCTGTCCCAATAGACTTGTCTCATTCCTTTCAGTGTTGGATTTTATTATATATTTATAACTCTCTTACAAGTTACAAAGTGTTCACTGTAGATCATCTTATAAATGAAGAAAAGTATATAGAAGCAGAAAAAAATGTTAATACAAATGCTTCTCCATTTAAGATGAGGTGACATCCCAGGAACCCATGGTAGCTTAAAAATGCATTGAGTGCATCTAGACTACCGAACATCATAGCTTAGCAACACAGTACGCTGGTTGAATATTGGTGGCTTCTCATTGACTGGGAGCTGCAGTTTGCTTTAGCTGCCCAGCATCTGGAGAGAATATGTACTACATATTGGTAACCTAGGAAAAGATCAAAATTTAAAATTCAGAGCACAGTTTATTCTAAATATGTATGACTTTGACACTATTATCAAGTCCAGACATCTTAAGTCGAACCATTGTAAGTCAAGGATCATCTGTATTTTGGTGTGTCTTCCTACAAATTATTGAAGAAAAAAACTATTCAATGACTGGATAAAGGGTGGTAAGGAAGACTTTGTTCAGTATCATTGCAATAGGCGTGGGGACTACTGCAAGGGGATTTTGCTGTAAAGGTGAGATTAGGCTCAATTTCAAATACGGCCTGGACAAGTGGAACCTATAACCAAGGTACAGGATGGATGCTTGTAAATGGAAAATTACTAGGAGGTGGCATCAAGAGCAAGGCAGGAGGCTGGGGATTAGCTCTATGGTAGCGTGCTTGCTTAGCATACCTAATACCCTGGGTTCATTCCCTAGCACTTTAAAAACAAATGAACAAAACCCCAAAGAGTAAGGCGGATTCTGGCTAATTTGAGATAAGAAGATTCTTGCTGAAGACAGGCTAGGTTAAGCAGACCTCATCTGGGAGAGGAGCCTGATCAGGTGAGGGGCAGGGGGGATTTTTACTAAACTGACTTAGCATGGCTGTTTATTGCTAAAACTGGGTTTTACAAAACACTGCACAGATGGACTTAGGAGAGAGAAGGTTCAGGAACCTGACTAAATCTTGGCCAAGCAGAGAATCTTTGTCACAGTCACGATTTATTTGCACTTAGCATGAAAAGTTTCTTTAAAAAAATTTTTTTTGAAAAGTTTCTTTTTAATAAAAACTTTTTACAAATATTGCTTATGAAAGCTAAATTTGTCAGGACATTTTAAGGATCTATCCCATCTTTTAAAAAACAATGTCTCCAAGGAATTCCTAGGATATCACTTGCTGCAGGAACAAGGCACATGGACCATCTTTGAGGCTCCTGCATCCCAGAGTGACTTCTACACAGTCCTCTTTCCTCTTCCTTCCTTTCAAAGGCTTTCGCCTCCCAGAGCATCTCCCCCTCAAACCCCACCTCCATGAGAACCCTCCCTGGAACACTCAACAAACTCCTGGAAAACGTTAGTCTCATTTTGACTTTTTCTCCAAATTCCTACAAACAGAGATTTCTTGAAAAATGAACAAATATCAATATACAATGATTGTAACTTGAGTTTTTATATTCCTTTTTTGGTAGTTACTGGTTTTATTTTTGTATTCATTAGAGTCTCTGCCTCATCTATAGTTCATGGGAAATATTCCAAAGCACAGACAACAATTATTTTTAACAAAATGAAGAGCACTGGGAAAGTAGGCACACACTAGGCACACTGTGGTTTGTTCACTAAGAAATAAGACAGAGGGAGTGAATTGTGCCTGTGTCTTTATTAGCAATCAGAGAACTCCAGATCTCTCTCCCTCGGTAGAACCTCATGATTGCCTTCCTAAGAGCACTTGGAATAGGATCAGGGCAACAAAGATCCCATTTTCCAATTGTGTTTTGGAATCAAAATCACAGATGCAATGAATTTCAAATTATGATCCTTTATCTGCAAGGCTTTTGTTTAACTTTCCAAATTATCCTGCACTTTCCCTAGATTTATTAACACAGATTTATGAAAATAGTGATTTTAATAGTTTTTCACTGGCCATGATTAACAGGATCAAAATAATTCAGTATTTTGATTGCACAGGGAAAAGCCGCAAGTGATGATTAATTGATCTAATTTTCTACATGATTAACCAAGCATTGTGTTTATTATTAACATGTGACTTGAGATGTGATTTTTTTTCCCCTTTCTCTTCTCTCTTTTTGTCCTCGTGTCTTCTTTTCCCCTAATGATCTTGTTTCTTCTTTTCCTCCCTTTTTCTCTCCATTTCTTTCTCCCTCCCTCTTTGTAAATTTTTTCTTTCTCTGGTTCATTATAATTATATATAATACTGAGATTCATTGTGCCACATTTGTGCATGCACACAACATAACTTGACCAATCTCTTTCTGTAGTACCTGTCTTTTCCTTATTTAGTAAGAATTTAGAGATGGCATTTAAAGTGTAATACGATTGCATGCTAAAAAAGTTTTTTTTAAAAAATTTATTGAAAAAAAAAAAGAGTGTGAACATTCTGAGTTACTCTTTCATCTATCATATTAAACCCAGATTTAAATGAGCATGTTTGTCTTAAGCAATTCTTAAAAAATAAACAAATATGTTGCTGTCAAATGATAGAATGCATTTTTTAAAGTAAATGCCATTTCACTTCACTAGAGGCTTTGAGTAGAAACCAGCAGCCTCCTTCCTGTGTGTTTCCCAGGGTCTCTCATGATCTCTGTGAATCCTTAACGTTGAACAGGAGGCTCTGGAGATGGATTATTGGCAATGTTAAAGAAAAACAGAGTCTGTCAGAAGCAGATTTTAATCAGGAACTGTTGTAATAAGGGAAAGTGACTTCATTGTAGACATTGGTTTCATTCTGAGTACAGCTGGGACAATCAGGGAAAGAGGAGAGCGTGTCCGTGGATGGAACATTACTAAAAGGTAACATCAGGGGTGAGGGGGTCATGGTTAAACTGACTTGAGAGGGTTCTTGTTGAAATCAGGCCAGGGTGGTCAGATATCACCTGAGCACCTGGGGCATGAGCAACTTAACTAGATATTGAAAGTGGGAGATTTTCACTAGACTGACTTTGAAGGACTCTGGCTACAATGGTGGTGTGCTGTGGGCCCAGCAAGGATGGAAGCATGGTCCCAGCACACAGGCTTAGGAGGTCTTGTCTAGAGTCAGGTCAAGGACAGGCTTTCTAAATCAAGGCTCCCTTGGACATTTTCCCTTTGAGGAGGTATGAACACCAAAGCATTATATCTCCCAGCAATGAGCTTCTTCTTTTTTTTCTGGACAGGCATTTCAATGAATAACATGGGTGACTCAGTACCCTCAATATTCTCTCAGACTTGACTCTGGTTTCACCAGTGAATAGAGATTAGGACTTTCATGACAGCAATTTGAGCTGCAATTACTGAGCAATGTGAGGGAGAAATAAATCTAATGCTTTTAGTGATAGGGCTAGTATTAAATGGCGGTCTTACAGCCAGTCGCTGAGGGGTTTGGTCTCAGAGACAACCTCCTTTTCATGTGGGACATGGAGCAGAGGTTCATTCTGTCTTTTGACTTGTGAAACACCAAAGTTTTTAGGGAATTTAATTTTTGTAGAAGTGAGAAGACGGCAGGACGTCAATACAGGCACTGCATCAGGCCAATGTTAACTAATAGTGTTCGTAGGAATCCAGGGGGTTTTTCAGCTTCAGTTTGACCTGAGCAGTGGTAGCTTGTCACCTGGCTGCTCAGGTTGGTGTGGAAGGGGAAGAAGCTCCGATGAAGGATGTCATAAATGAGCTTATGAATCTGAATCAGGACTTCTATGGCCTGAGCGGTTCTGACAACTTAAGGAGTTTAAATGATTCATGACCAGTCTCCAAGCCTTCATTGGCATGCAGCACTGTGGCTGCAAGGGAGACTGCTTCCGGGCCCAGTGATCTTACCTAATGCTATCGATTTTATGCAGTTTTGAAATTGTCCTTTTGGAAACATGGGACAAATAACTACATAGGGATTAAAAACTCTGATATTCCTCCTCAAGAGTGTTAGTTATGGATAGAGAACTCTGGAAGATTGAATTCAAAGGTCATTTTGAGGGCAAATCTCAAGGGGTCCTTGAACTCAATGCTAGGGAATTCTGATTTTATTTCTTGTCTATGGGACGCTAAGAAGAATAATTAAGAAGAGGAGTGCCACTGTAGGTTTAAAAGAGGATGTTTAATACAGCAGAGGTTCACAGAATGCAATGGGGAGTAAAACCCAGCAAAATGTAGTTAACCGAGGCCCCCTCAGGTCTCAGGGTTTTAACCTAAAGTTCAACTTCCAGAAACCTATTACCACAACTGGAAAAGGCAGAACTGGGGAGGAATCATCAGATTCTGGAAGGAAATAAGCCCTGCTTAGACCTGGAGGATACATCCTTAAGCTGCATTCCCAGTTTGACCCAGGATTCCAGGATTCCTGGAAAGGGCCTGTGCGATGGGAACAAATCTATTGGCATGGGCTAGCACAGCCAAAGGGGCCAGCGCTAGCTGTAGGCCTGCTCCAGGTGTTTGGGCAGAGAAGCACTCACTGGGGCCTCCCCAGAACAACCACAGTCAACCTTTTCCCAGAACACAGATTTATAAACAGAGAACCCCAGTAGTGTCTCAGACATGGCAGATTCCATGGCTCCTTGTTATGGTTTGGGTCTAAAATGACCCTCAAAGGCCATGTGCTAAACATTTGGTTGCCAGCCTGTGGCACTACTGGGAAGTAGTGGAAAATTAGGAGGTGGGCTTAGTTGGGGCAAGTAGGTCACTAGGGATGTGTCCTTGAAAGGAGTATCTGTCCCTAGCACCTTTCTTTCTGCCATGAAATAAGCAACTTTGCTCTACAACACCTTCCCCACCACACGTCCAGAATCAACACAGTCAAGTGACCATGGATTGAGACATCAGAAACCATGAGAAAAAAATAAATCTTTCCTTTTTTAAATTGATTTCCTCAGGTATTGTGTCACAGTGACAAAAAGCTGACACTCAAGGCACCATGTGGTATGGTCTGACCACAACACTAAGTCATAGCTCATCTTCCCATTGATTTGTTTTTGATTCAATTTTCTGACCATCTCTGCCTACTTGACCCTGTCACCGGTATTTATGTATGATTAAGCTACAGCTACTTTTGTCCTAGTGACAAACTGGTCCCATTGATCCCTGAAGTCTTTCGATCTTATAGTTAAAGCACTCAGAGATGAAGGTGTGATTTAAGCTACTGGCAGTGGGATGGGAGAAGTAGGTTTGCAACAGAGCTCTCTGGAAGGCTGTGTGCATAGGATTTAGTAATACGTGGGGTGTGACCATTATAGAAGACAGATGAGGCAGGGCTGGGTCTGTGTCATGTTGTTTAAACTCTTGTTTAAAGAAAAGGGTTGTTTGCTGACACATAAGTGGGGGATGGGAGGAGGTGAGGGGAGAATGGAGGGACGCTGGATTGTGTAGAGGGAAATGGGGGGGTTGGGAGGAAGGAAAGATGGTGGTGGAATGAGCCAAACCTCATTACCCTATGTACATGTATGATTACAGGAATGGTGTGACTCTACATTGTGTACAACCAGACAAATAAAAAGCTGTACCCCATTTGTGTACAATGAATCAAAATGCATTCTGCTGTCACAGATAACTAAATAGAACAAACAAAAAAAAAAAAAAGAAAGAAAAAAAGGGTTGTTTATGCTAAGGCTGCTCTTTCAGAAAAACCCATGCATACATATTTTGTCGACTCTCTTAAGAGACTCACAGATACTGAAGTCAAAGATTTAGGATACATTTTTAGAGAAAAACCCTAGGGATTGGACAGGATGACCTCAAAGACGTTTTCTTCTTCCTCAATATTAAAAAAGTCACAGAACCTAAGTGAAGATATCTTCTTGGAATACAGATAGCTCAAGGAAATCAGGAAGCAGAGCTGGTGCCCCTGTCAGGGACTAGGAAATAGAGGGGAGCGTCTATTTTGTTTAGATCTGGCCAACCTGAAGCACTGGTAAGGCATTCCTGAGAGGTATTAAATAGATCACTGAAGGCACATTTTGGGAAAGGACATGTACTAATATAGTAGCCATTAGTCACAAGTGGCCAATGAGGACTCTAAAGTAATTTGGTTAATCCTACCTGAGATGTACTCTAAGTGTCAAGTATATCTTCATTTTGAAGACCTAGTCTAAAAAATAAAATCTCAATTTTACAATATTGATTCTATGTTGAAGTCACAATATTTTAGATATAGTGGGTTAAATAAAATATATAATTAAAATTGATCTCATTAGCTGATTTTTACTCTGTAAAGTGACAATTAGAAAATTTAAAATGAGACATGGGGCTTGTATTTGCTGCTTACATTATGTTTCTGTCGGCTGGCCCTGCTCTAGACAGTGTGAGTAACTATAGGAACAACTTGGAGCAGCCGAGATCTCTAGGGTGAGATATAGGGAGAAAAGTGTAGAGGGATGAAATTGAAGAGCCTCTACAAGTCTACAGAAGATCTAGAGGGAGGAGAAGGCTGAAACTAGCTGGGAAATAAAGAAGAAGGTGAAGCTGGTATCACAGGAGTATGAGGAGTTGGAAGCTTTAGGAGCAAGGGGCCAGCGAATGAGATCATCTATTGGAGAGTGTATAAAGCTTTTTACCCCCAAAAGTAAAATGATAAAATTTAAGTTTTCAGACAGCAATTGTGGTAATAAAATAAAGTATCCATCAGATTGAGGGAAAAGTTGAAGTCTGGGGAATCGGTTAAAATCAGGGAGTAAGAACAGCCCCAAACCCCAGTATCTACAAAGATGAATGAAAAATAAGTACTTTTGCTTTAAAAAAAAAACTTTTTATTTTATTTCATCGCAGTGAAACATGAGATGTTTTTGAACAGTGAGATTTTGATAATTTAAAGCATGTGTCTTCTGTTTACAGAATGCAGAAAAACGAGTTGTAATGAAAATCACTGTCACAAATGATTAAAGATGCTTTGTGTGGGGAGAAGAGAAGAATGTGCAAGAACTAAGGACACACAATTATAGGATTTCTAAGGAACAAAGGTTGCCTTTCTGTATAGTTGTCCATGTAGGGAAAAGAGGAGAAAACATTATTCCCACCTTGACAACATGACAACAGGAAAGATGGTTTCTAAAGAGAGTTTTCCTTGAGGCTTGTGGCCCTATAACTTTTGACCGTTCGGGTACTTCTAAATGTTTACAAATTGAACATATTACATCCTAGAATGTGCTTTGAGCAGAAATTTTTGTGCTTAAAGTGATTTATTTGGAGATGGGTTTAGGGCAAAGAACAAATTGAAATCTATGAAGTCTGTTCAGGGTATAAATATTTTGAAGGTATTTGGATCCTGCTTAAATTTATGTTATAAAATCTTTGCTGGGTTGAAGAAAAAGGAAAAATATGATGATAAAAGAAAGTAAATGGAAACGGGCACATGAGAGGGTCTAACAAAAGAGAAATAGCTGCTCAATTAAAAACATTTGGAAAATTGACCTGGATAGAGCAACAAATGAGTCAGACTCTCTGCTAGACACTCTGCACACAGAATTAGGATAAAATCCATGTCTGAGGCAGAGTAATAATACTGATATGAAGCAGATAAAATTTACTAAGCATATGTTATATATTTATACTCTGCAGGAGCTTGCCAGTTTTCACTCATTTATTTATCACAACAAGCTCATGAGGTTATGTTGCTCAGTGTTATAGATGGGGTACAGTGAGGTTAGGTAACTTGTTCAAGATCACACAGCTCACTATCTCACACTGCCTCCTAAAATGTTATTGTGTTGACAACACAGTTGCACAAGGCAGTATTGGTTGGATTATATATGGTAATAAATGACTCCCAAAGTCTTAACAGCATATAACAATGTAATTATTTTTTCTTTTTGAATTCCACTGCTGGAATCTAGTGCTCTGCTTTATTTCTAAATGGAGACTGAAGAAGCAATCCCTCTCTATACCATTGTTAGTATTTTGGCAGAAAAAGTAAAAATCAATGGAAGAACCGCATGCTGGCTTAGACAGTTAAAAGTAGATCACTCTCACTCGCATTTTTTTATCCAGAGTAAGTCACCTGCCACGCCTGGCAATGGGGTGAGAAGCATGATGTTCTTGCATGGAGGGACTTTGAGATAAGAGGAACAGAGCACCCATAGAAAGAGATTGTTTTTAGGTCATATGATTTTTAAAAATTTTACAAGGAAGAGAATAAATGAATGATTGATTTGCTTCATTTCCAAGCAAAGAGCTAATGTTAAAAGTCAATGTTTCTCCTCCTAAAGTTAATTCTTGAGCTGTTGCTATAGCATGGAGGATGCAGGGTGTCAGTCATGCAAATGGGAGATCATGCAATTGAGAGCAGTAACCTTTCATGACAACCAGTAAGGGTATGATGAGACCACAGCTCAAACTCAAGCTAACAAAATTCAAACACAGTCAAATCCAAATGTGTGGATCTCAAATTCACACATCCAAAATCTTTGCTGAGCAATGCATCTGGGAGGAAATAAATCTCAACAGTAAATCAGGTCACAAGAGATAGCAGCTAAGAGCTGAGCTAGACTGAGAGCTGGTAGGGAAGGACAGATCAAGCAAGGAGTTAGGAAACTAAGACCTGCTGAAGGCTGAAGGTCAGTTCCGTTACCAAAGGGTGGGAGCAATACCTGAGGGGGAGAACACCAAGCCTTGAATTCCTTTGCCTAAGCCCTTGCCTGCCACAAATTTCTGGGGAACAGGCTATGCAGTGAGAAGTATAGTGTGCATAGAAGAGGGACAATTATAAATGGTCCTATTTATTAAAGTGTGGTAGGATGATGCATATGGTCCTCTGTCTCCTCACCAAGTGATCACTAGGTGAACCAGCGCAGCCAGTTAGGTAGGATGGGCACACTTAAAACAGAACACTTTAATTCTTTTCATTGGATAAATTGCTCATTTTATGCAAGTAAATTTAAATAAAGACTAAATATAACTAAGAACTCTAACTAAAGGTATTTCCATATAAAAATACATTGTTCTTGATGAACAGAATAATAGCAAGTTATAATCACATTTTGGAAATTAGAATAAATTCATTTTATTCCTAACATTAAGCATTCAGGAATAAGACAATCATTTTTTCCTTTCAAACACTAAGGATCTTTAGAAACTATGGTTATACATGAACATTTGGGCAATAGAAATGAAAATAAAATGTAATTCATTATGAATACACAATAATTATAATTTTTGCACACTTATAATTTTTGTAAAAGTAGTTATAAAAATTGTGCAATGACAGATTTTTGAATTTTATAATAATGTAGCATTTACCATAAATCATTTTTCAGATTGTAGCACCATCCTTATGATTATAATAGCTGTAAAATAGTTCATTGCATAGAATTAGCATAAATTAATTCATTATTTTCTTGTTATTAAGCATTTTTTTTTTCAGTTTTTTATCATTATTAGTGATGCTACAGTAGATGGATATATGGCATTTTTTTTTTGTTACAGCACATTTCCAAAACTTGGATTACTGTGCCAAACATTGTGACATTTTTAGAACTAAGTAAAATTGATTTAAAAATTAGTTATCAATTTAACAAAAATATATGAGTATGTAACTCAAGGCATCCTAATTTGGTTTAGGAATTATACTGAAGCATCAATATAAATGACAGGTTAATAGAAAAATATGGTCTTTTGTGCTAATTTGTTTGAACACTTGTGAAGACAAACATTGTCCCATGTGTTTATTTACTGACACAGTGGGCCATAATTTATTCATTCACTCATTCTTTCGTTCAAGCATTGAACAAATGTTTTTCAAACACCTACAATGTGCCAGTCACTGTTTTGTTTTTGAGCACAAAGCAGTGAAACAAACAAAAATCCCTGGGTATATTTTATATACTATGGTAAAAAGGTAATCAGCGTAAGAAATTATGTAGTATATTAGAATGTTATAAGTGCCATGGAATAAAAGTAAAGCAAAATAAGAAGAATAAAGAGTTCTGAAGGATGTTGCATTTTTGGTGTTCAGTGAGAAAAAATAATTAAAGAAAGCCTTAAAAGAGCTGAGGCAGGTCCTGTGTGTGTTTCAGAGGAAGAAGTCACCATTGTAGGAGCAGGGAGGTCATGGTGGCTAGAGTATAGTGAGGCCTCCACTGTTATTTTGAGGATGTCATTTGTTCTGTAGGAGGAAAACAAGGAGAGAAAATCTATACCCAAGAGAAGACCAAGTTTCAAGAAAGCAGTTGCTGCCAATACTGAAATTAGCCAGTTATCCCAGGAAAAGAAAATGGAAACTACCACATTCAATAATGAGGAGGACCAGATTCCATTGGTCTGAGTTCAGTCATATGACCAAACTCCACTAAAGAAACACACAACTGCCATTTAGCTTTAGCCCAGAAAGCAGAGGACCGTGGTAGTTTATGAAAAGCTTGCGAGCTTTGACATGTCCAGTCTAGAATCAGCTTAGATATGTCATTTTCGATCAGTGCATCTTTATCAATAATTGGGTAAAATATCTCAGGTCTTTCCCACACCTACTGAATCAAAATATGCAGAGATGGGTCCAAGAATATTTTATGGTTGGGTAACTATTGGACATCCATATGTGGAAACCACAGAGTGAATATTTTATCTTTTGAAAATTAATATGTATTAAAACCTTTCTTAAAAAATAAGGACAAACATTTTCCTGAAGGTTTTAAAGTAGCTCTAGGTATGACATGGAACAGCCACGAGGTGGCAGAAGAACTCCATTCTTGTCAGCCTTTTGAACCTTTCTTATTTATCTTCCTTATTTCTCCACCTATTTTCCTTGAGTTTTAGTATTTTTTCGGTTTGGAAAATATATATGACTTAAGTCCTCTAAAAAGAGCTAGTGCTAACATTCTTAAAAGACTACAGTATGAAAAATTTATAGTGGTGAAAAATACCTAAAGTATCATGTTAGTGAAATATTCAGAATTAAGTTCATTGAATATCTTTTTTTTTCTTTTATTGATAGCATTTATTTTAAGGTTTACTGAAAAACTAAACTTTAGGAGGTCAAGTAACCATAAAATGTTATTGTAGTATTTGATTAGCAAGTTTCAGGGCATAGATCTATAGGCATACTATTAATGCACACTGTATATTCTAAATTTATTCTTAAGGAAAACTTGAATTTTTGCTTTCACAAAGTTAAAAATTCTAATGGTAATTTTATACATCAAAATTCAACCAAAAAAGTGGAGGATGATATATAATGGGGGTGGGGGTGGGGAATGAGAGAATAATGGGAGAACTTTAGAATATGTAGAAGAAAATGAGGGGGGGTATGAAAAATGGTGGAATGAGACAGACATCATTACCCTGTGTACATGTATGATTACAGGAATGGTATGAATCTACAGTGTGTACAACCATTGAAATGAAATGATGTACCCCATTTGTGTACAATGAATCAAAATGCAGTCTGTAAAAAATTAAAAGCTAAATAAAAAAAAATAATTCAACAAAAAGTTGTGTGCTGAAGTTTGAAGAGTCAAAGACTATTGGATTCAAACAAATGTCGTAGGAATGTGGTTTCAGCTCCTTAGAGGCTGACCTTGAGTAAGTTTATTAGTACCTCTCAGTTTCTGTTATAATGTGGAAATAATAATGCCTACTCTATAAGTTTACTGAAAAGAGTCAAAAGTGATGTCACAAGCTTGATGTTTTACACTTACAAAATTTAAAAAGTAAAAATATTCCTCTTTCATGATTTTCTAATGTTCATTGAGACTTGTGTTTAAATGCAAGACAGAAGACCGAAATACACATGTAACTAGCACAGTCGACATCTAGTTCAGATGTTCAAAAACAACGATCTGCTAAAAGATTTCAGAGTCTAAAACCTGTGTTCACTGTTCTGAAACATCTTTCCATTTTCGGTTGGGAAATGATATTCTTTGCAGCTCATTTTTTGGCTTTGTGTGTTATAATTATAAGTTTGTTATGTAAGGTATATAATGACACGCTCTGTGATGTTATTCACTACATTGTAGAAAAGGGAGAATAAAGAACATGGTTTATCAGCAGGCAGCATCGTCCTTTTTATCCTTGAATGTAATTTACTAAGGAGCTGACGAAGTCAGAGCACAGGCTGCAGCTCACCATTTTGCTCTGCAGATGCCAAGAGAATGACATTGAGACAGTGCTTTGTGACTTGGGTCTGTGTGAGAAATCTGATGAGGTTATAGTGTAGATTCTTCATTTTTATATTGTGAAAGAATGAGGCTGCTTATTTAAGGAGGCATAAAAGTCTGCTCTCTGGACAAGCCTACTTGCAAAGATGCCATGAGGGTGCCCGGTGACCTTGTATGTGAACACTAAAAGGCTTTGGGTATATCTTGTACTTGATCTTAGGCAAGGAAGACAGATTTTAAAAAGCATGAAAAAATGGAACACGAGGGGAAAATATAGGAGTTTGTGCTACTGTAAAGGACTACCCATCTATAAGAAGTACAGGTTAGTAATAATTGGATAAAAATGCATATACTTTAATTTCAACTCCAATTTGTAATAAATATCTTTCATTCCAGGGATAGAAATCCTTAAGAGGATTTAAATTTTATAGTTACTTTTGTTTCAATAACTTGATGGACTTGAAAATTTGTTTTTTTTTTTTTTTTAAATCCCATTTGATGAACTTGAGAAGCAGGGCAAGTACTTCCAAAAGGGTTTGGTGGAAGACCCCAGATTTCACTGGGTACCTCTTTCTGCCCATATACCAAATATTTCCTGTAGCTGGGGGACACTGCTTTTTCTCAGCTTGGCAGCAATCAATATGGAAATTACTTTAGCAGCTATTCTGAGTAGGTCCCAAATATAACTCAATAAAGATTTCACTATTCCAAAGGCAGAAGAAGCAATGTCTTTGTTCCTGCAGTCAGAAGTCTGCAATATTCTCCTCCCCAACCTCTGCTGTGGAACTTCCTTCTGTGCTTAAGGTCCCTGAGATGTGACACTGCCACGTGTTTTTCCTGTCTCTGAGTTAAAATGCTCTTTCCGTTTCCTGAACTCCTGCAGCCCTGAGTTTATCAGGTGGTATCCTCAACAGAGCTGCTGGGCTGCATCTGGTCTCAAAACTTCCGACACTGACTTTTGCCTATGGATTCGGCATTTTTCTTGATTTCCAGTAGTAAAGAAAATCAAAAGCTGTTTTTCTGCTTTAGTTGTGGTTTGACCAGAGACAGAAGACTGGAATATACATATAACTATTAGAATTGACATAATGTACTTATAAGAAATATGTAAAATTAAAATGTGTTTTATAAAACTTTACTTTGAAAGTCAGCTTTCCATCACCATGGCAGAATATGTCAGAAAATCAAGTTAAAGGACAAAAGATTAATTTGGGCTCATGGTTTCAGAAGTTTGTGGTGAGGCATAACATCATGGCAGGGAAGACATGGTAGAGCAAAACTCTCACCACATGGAAGAGAAAGAAAGTGAGAGGAAGCGAGAAGAGGAGGCTAGGGATAGACATATCCTTCAAAGACATGTTCCCAGTGACCTGCTTCCTTCAACTAGGCCCCACATCCTAAAGTTTCTACCATTTCCTCATAGCACCATCACCTGGGGAACAAGCCCTTAACACATGAGCCTTTGTGGGAAAGTTCCAGATCCAGACTATAGCATTTATATATAATTAACATAGACATATTACAAAATGTACTGTTTTAACCAATTTTTAGTGTTTAATTCAGTAGTATTAAGTGCATTCACATTGTAACACAACAATTACCACTTGAAATTTTTTTGTGAAATCTTTAGGGTTATCTAAATACAAGATCATGTCATTTGTGAAAGAGATAAATTTAATTCTTTCCATTTGGTTGGCTTTTATTCCCCTTTTCCTTTTGTCTAGAATTTCTAATACTATGTTTAATGGAAGCCAGATGAAGAAAGACAAATATTTTATGATTATACTTAGATGAAGCATGTAGACTGGTTACTAGGGATGTTGGGGAAAGTGTAATGAGAGTTATCATTTAATGATTACAGAGTTTCAGTTTGGGGTGATGAAAAAATTCTGGACATGTTATCTGAGCTTCTGTCTTAGATACTACTTTCAGAGGAAAACATCCAATATTGTACATGATTCTCATTTGTTCATAGCTAGAAAATGGGT
Source organism: Sciurus carolinensis (assembly GCF_902686445.1). Classification (NCBI taxonomy): domain Eukaryota; kingdom Metazoa; phylum Chordata; class Mammalia; order Rodentia; family Sciuridae; genus Sciurus; species Sciurus carolinensis. The sequence goes on along the minus strand of NC_062221.1, from coordinate 123,218,989 downwards.
CTGGGAACCAAGACATGGAAGTAGAATTGGTTTTTCTTCACTATCACTCCCAGTGACTCATTTAGGGAGAGATTTGTCCTCATAATCTAAGGCTCTGTAGAATAGAAAGTCTGGTTCTCCAGCATAACAATAAGCAGCCCAAAGGGTCCCACTGAATGAAACTGTACCATCCCTGGTCATGCTGGATCTTTACATCAGAGGACCAGCAGGCAAAGAGAGGATGTGCTGTACTGGTAGGGAACTGAATCTAGCTATCCCTCTGATCTACATAAATGGGATCAGGGAGAAGAATCTCTGTAATTTGGGATTTCACTGGTGTGTCTTTTGGTGCTTGCATGACCAGTGACAACTCTAAATAAGCAATTTAGCAACCCTAGACTAATGAGGACAAGACAAATAGAGACTAAGATTTCTAAAGCACAAAGGTCTGAATCATCCAAGCAGAAAAGCCACCTATAGCTGCCAATACGCTTGCCAAGGTAAATTGAAAATGGATGGTGAAGGAGATTGATGGTGGATTTCCGTTATGGTCTCAAGTTGGCTGTAGTGGCAGGGACTGGCCCATCAATCCTTGTAGACACCACGGCTGGTCATAGCATGAAGGGCACTCTGTAACATTTTGGACTTAAAGTGAAGTATGCCAGGAACTGTGTAATCCTAGAGGAGGACTATACTGGACATAGTGCCATCTTTTATTCCATCTACTTCTGCTATATCCAGTTGTATGCAGGACTTGACTAACTCTGCACAGATGCCATCTGACAGACTTTTCACCCATCTCTTCACTGTACCTCTTAGCTCCCTGACAAGGGATTCTCTGGTCCCTTCATATCGGATGTCCTTGGAAACATGCTCAGCTATCCTAAGTGCACAACCTCCCTGTTGGGGACACAATGTCCCAGGGAAAATTTGCCCAATGGAGGATCAGAATCAATTGATGAATACTTTCTGTTTTCATCTCTCAGGCAGGTAGTTCAGAGACACATTTTATAAGAGTTCTCAAAGGGCCCCAGGAGATCAAACACCAAGCACCACTTGATAAAGTCTTCTAGTATCAAATTGCCTTCCTTTCTTTATTTCCTTTGCCCTCAATCCTGCTCCCTAGGGGAGTGACTTCCCAAATAAAACACTATACCAAAGACTTTGCCACAGGATCTGCATTTGGGGATCATGGGCTAAGACAAATCTGAGCAAATTTTCAGGGAAGAAAAACCCAACAACATGGAGAGAAAGTGGTAGAGGTAATACCCATCATGGTAGGGAAATTCAGAGGCTTTTCTCAGGATGCAGGTGAATTGCCTTTCAGTATCATCTAGTGATCTACCATCATTCATTATCCATTTAGTTTACTTTGAGGTTTCACATTAGCAGTTGGCCACTGACTGAGTAGAATTACGTATGGTGATTATGCTGAAGATTGTTTGGTGCCTGTTTTGAAGGTACTAATTGGAGTCCCCAGAATGAGTGGACACAACTTTGCCATTTAGAATGTCTCCCTAATGCATATCTGATGAAGGAAATAAAAATCTCAAGGATTAGTGACCAAAAAGATGCAGAATACTCATTCCATTAACAGTGAAGTGTCAACTTATTAATCTCTGTCAATGCAGGTTCATTAGTTAAACCTGAGGAAGGACACCTTCTCTCCTGGATCTAATACTATTCAGTTGCATGCTCAGAAGGAGACAAAGGTGGGGGAGAGAGGGAATATGAACACATTCTGGAGTGTTAGACTGTCAGGCTTTTCCTGGGTATGCACAGGACACAAATCCAAGAAGAAGGAGGAAAAAGCAAGGAGTTCTCACAGATGCTTTCTAAGAACATTTCAATATTTAAAAGACTAGTTTACAATTTTTATAGATCTCAAAATGGCTAGAGGAAAGGAATTTGAATATTTCCAATACAAAGAAATGATGTGTTTGAGGTGATGGAAATGTTAAATAAATTACACATAGTATAGATGTATTTAACTAGGCCCCTTAAACAAGTATAATTATGTACCAACTAAAAATAAAAATATTACCAAAAATTTCAAAGCACTTAGTAGAATGTACCCACAAGTTATCTCTATTTCTGACCATTATCAACTCCTTCCTGGAAGAGTCAGTAAGGGGTAAATTGGAAGCAGAAGTGAGTGGAAGAGGGATTGGGTGGGAGAAGAACAAGACCTCTCTGGGCAGGGGTGTCCGTGCAAGGCCAGCAGAAGGAGAGGTGGAGAAGGTGTACTTCTCACACCTGTGAGCATTCACTGTGTTTCCCTATGTGTTTGGAGGTTTCCTCTCATACATCAGTGCCTGGTCTCCAGCTTGAGCTCATTGTACCTGGCATATTTAGCATTTTTCTTAGACTGGGAAATGTATCTAAGGCACTTAATCAAATGTTCTGTAAGGGATTCCCAGCTGAGGGCAGAGATGACTGCTTACTTAATAGCTGGACCTTGACAGACCAAAGTGAGAGGAGATAAACTAGGCCCTCTGAGACCTACACAAACATGTGGAGCACATAGTCCTTCATGTGAACAGCTTCCTATTTTGGCAAAATATTTTCCTATGTGCCAAAATATTTTGCATGAGCTGCAAAATAAAAATAAATCTATCCTTTTTTGTGGGGAAATGATTATGTTTGTGGAATATTTGATCTGTAGAACAGTTTGAACTGAAAATTATTTAAAGTTTACTTAGATTCTATTATCTAATAAGTGAAGTCCCCATTGTATGCAACAGCTCCTCTGTGAAAAATTATGACTGTAAACTAATGATGTTCAGAGTATTCAGTTCCAAGGAATTCACCCAAGTAGGATGGAGGAAGGTTCAGATCAGCTGAGGATCTCCAGCACTCTTTGCTTTGGCAGATGTCAGCTGTCTGGTTAAACAGAGAAAGGAGGTAATAGTGACCACCTGAAAAAGCGAACCTCCTGTGGTTTGTGACTGGCAATACATTTATAAGGTTGTACCCACGGAATGCCTTTGAGCAGAACATGATGAGGGAAGTTTATTTGAATCCATTTATGCAAAGTTGACTCTGGAAAACTGCATTTACCCTGGATGTGCCCCTGCCCCTTGCAACCTTCGAAGGACTCTTGTAAGAGTCACATGCAAATGTAGAGAAATTCTGTCATTTTCCAAGGAATCTTGGATTCAATTTTGACAAAAAAAAAAAAAAAAAAAAAAAAAAAAAAGATTTCTAATTCTTGCTGTGCAGTTTGCCAACTCTGTGACTTTGAGTGATTTTCATAACCTCGTCATACTTCCGTGTTTCCTCATCTCTAAATTAAGGACAATTATTATACCTATGTCATAATGTAGAATATCAAATGATAAGTGTGAAATTACTTACAAATAGAAAAGTGCCATCCACCTCTAATTCACGCAGCTTCCTTTCTTGGGCAAAGTTTGGAAATCTCCCTGGTATGAGACGAATGTCACAGACTGGAAAATTTACCTTTTCCTTTGCCTGTCCTTTTGTCTGCATTATTCATCTTTGTCCCATTTGGAGGGCACGATGCCATCCAACTGTGCATGGTTCTACACCTCAATAACAACTCCAGAGAAATTGAACTTAATGTATGCTGCAACACGTGCCTGAAAATAAATGGGCTGTGAGACGGGAAATGCCAGTTCTGCCACGCTCCCAGAGAAGTCAAGATGAGACAGCTGTGCCTATAAATGAAGCCATTCGAAGAACTAACATGGAAGACAGCACCACATAATTACGAACTTCTGTGGAGCAACTCGCAGCCCATGCTCCAGAAATTAATAAAAGTACCAAAGACCATGGGCAGGATATACAAAATGAGAGCCAAATGAATGAATTATTTTTCCTGTATGGTTCAACAGCACTGAATCCAGAGGCTGCTAGGCTCTGCTGGTCTATGGTTTAAATGGTCTTTTGAATGATTTACACCAAGGCTGTATAAGAAATCAAAGTAAAGCAGAAGAAAAATAAAAAATGACCCACTTTTGATTCTAGTGGATAAAAGTACATCGGAGAAAGGAAGTAGGTGGGTAACTAAAAATAATCAGCTTTACATGTTTGTCACTAACTCAAAAACTGACGCCTCATGTGTTTGTCAACATTTTCAGCATGCATTTAATTTCAGAAAAGCTTCTCATCCACCAGGGTGTGTGTTTGTTCATTTATCCAGCAGCCAGAGATTTTCCCTTGTACCAGGGACTGTGCTCAGGGCTTGCATATGCTCCTCATTTAATCCTCATAACGATCTTTCTCCAGAGGTATTATTATTTTCATTCAAGCAAATTGAGATGCTGAGGCATGAGTAACATGTCAATATAATAAATTCAGCCAGAAATGGAACTGGGAAGTGAATCCAATTTTTTCTCCTTATTTCCCAGTACCCTTTCCTCTATAATACAACTGCCTGATGAGTACTCAGTTGGTAGGCTAAAGTGAATTTTTGCATGTGAGAATACCACAACGAAACCTTTTATTCTGTGTAATTAAAATACACTAGTAAAAGTTGAATATGAACAGCTTTAGCAATTTCTTAATAGCCTCTGAAAATTGGAGGCAACATGAGGAGGGGTTATACTCACCTATGATAAAGCCAGAGTGAGAAGGTAACCCTGAACTTCTATCTTTCCATTTGTGCCATTAAGCCACATCGATTATGGTTCATCTTGCCACATAGATGATAACTTGTTTATTTATTTCACAATTGTAGTTTAGTCCATGGTTTCTCATCAGGAAATCTGCACAGGAATCACAGGCATTTTAAAAATGCAAATTTCGGGGTTGCATCCCTGCATTATTGAATCAGAAATACTGAGGTTGGTCCAGGGAAGCTGCATTTTTAAACAGCAGACCAGTTCATCCTGACACATGCTCCAGTTAAGCACCATTGCCCCAGATGACATCTAGTATCTGGCTGGTAGCAGCCTGGCTTGTTCTTTCCAAGCCTGATTCTACAGACAACTGGGCCCAGCACTTAGCCAGGAGGCCCTTCCACTTATGCCACATCACATGATATAGCATTACATCAAAACCCTCCTGTCCATCTCACATTCCGTGATGATTCCTGCTTCACCCAGGTTCCTACTCAGAGTTCTCAGTCAGCCTCCATGGCTTTTGGAAGCTCTGGCCATTTTTTTAGCAAGACCTCTCAGGATCATGACCTCTGCTTCTTACCTTGATACGCACTCCCATGCTATGCCCTGGTATGAATTCTCTCCTGGTCAACAACAGCCTTTAGTTCTACAAAGGCAATGTTTCATCCCCAAGTAAACAGTCTAATTTCTTTCTGGTTGATTTAGGTACTGAAATTAAAGATGTAAAAATATTTATTTACTGGGTTAATGATGAATTAGTGCCTTGCAGGAGTCAGGATTAATCAAACGCCACCTGGAAACCAGTGCCAAAATGACAGCTAATAGAATCCAGCAGCTGCTGAAATAAGTTATTATGCTGAAGGTTGCTTTACTGTAAGTTTCTTAATTTTACATTCTAGTAACTTGTCATTCCCTAATAAAAATTGGATTCTTCTCTGCATCATTTGGGGTGAGTCTTCAGGAGGTAATTTGCATTAGCTAAACACTGAATCATAAAACTCTTTCCATTATTCTGGCGAGGTAAAACATTTTTTATTCTCCGAGATTTAAACAATTATTTAAAATTAGCATTTTGAAACAACAAAAGTAATAATTGTTAGCAGCACTGAGGACTGTAATATTGTATTAAAAGAGTACTCAGTCACTAACTAAACACTTCTTTGTTGCTTCACTCTCGGGTAGGTCAATATTTAGAGTGAGCAGTGGCATAACTGAGGTTAGCTGTAACCTTCTGGAGGTTTTCACAAGAGTGATTTTCTAACCCAGAATGTATTTTTGCTGCCAACTCCCATCAGGGGAACTTCAAGCAGTCAAAAAAGACCTTCACAACTCTCTGCTACTCTTGTCAGCTTATTTGCACTGTGTTTTGTTCTTAATGGGAACAACAGGACCAGAGAACCATGCCTTGGAAAAGCAGAGAGTTGGGGGTTGACTCAGGACACATGTGTGAAGGATGGAGAGGGAGCTTATATCCACCACTACCTGTTTTGGTCCTGCATTTTGGTGGAAATGGAATAAACCTAATCTTTGAAGTCAAAGCTGAATTTGAATCTTGGTCTTACCTTTAATAAGGAACCTGGAACTTAAAACTCTGTGTTCTTCTCTCCTGAGTACATGGAATTCCTGGGCTGCGTTGCCGCATTATTTCTGCCTATCTGATTCCAGGTCAAATGCATTCTTAGGCTTCAAGAGTCAGCTCAGATGCTAATTCCTCTTGGAAGCCTACTCTCAATTTTCAGGTCTGACAGGTGACACCTTTCTCCATACTACATATCACTCATCAGATTCTCCTTCAAATCCTGATCTACCTATCCATATCTTTCTTTTATCTTTCAAGGCAGGTAACTTTATGATGCATCCTGTGTCACATAGGAGCGTGTGAATAAATTGTTGTGAGAAATTTGTTCCATAAAATATGAATAGCAGTATCTGTTTCAAAATATGATCACAAGAGCTGGATGATGACTTCTGTCAAGTTCCTGGGACATGATAGGCACTCACCAAATTTTAGATGGAAACTTCCTTCTGCTCCTGGCAATAACAGCAGCCCTGTGGACTGTCCTTTCTTTCTTGCCTTTACTGACAGTTTTATGACCCAACCTGGGGTGGTCTTTTCTTGGCTTTTCATCACTGTCAGAAGTCCTGACTGACACATCAGTATCTGTTCCAGGTTAAGCTCTCCAGGAAGCAGAAATTTAAGAGTTTGGAGTACAGGTTTATTGGAAGAAACGACTGTGAAAGAAAGGGGAGGAAGTGGGATTCCATAGATCTGACGGGGTCTCTGCTGCCCAGTGGAGAGCCCCAGAACAAAGACTGCCTACCGAGGGAGCCCTCGTAGAAAAGGGCGAGGTCTTTGATGACGCTGTTTCCTTGGTCATTGACTGGAAGTGTCCTGAGAAAAAAATATGGCCATAACTACCACCACCTTGCAGCGTGTGACTGTTTTAGTCAGCTATCTTGCTGCTGTGACTGAATGATCTGGCCAGAACAATTTTAAAGGGGGAAAATTTTATTCAAGGGCTCACAGTTTCAGAGGTCTCAGTCCATAGGAGCAAGCTCCATTCCTCAGGGCTTGAGATGAGGTGGGACGTCATGGCAGAAGAGTGTGGCAGAGGGAAGCAGAGAGAGAGAGAGAGAGAGAGAGAGAGAGAGAGAGAGAGAGAGAGAGAGAGAGAGAGGGAGAGTCTCCATTCTCCAGATACAAAATATATACCCCAAAGTCAAACCCCAGTTCCCACCTCCTCTGGCCACACCCTGCCACTTCAGTTACCAGGAGATTAAATCACTGGTTGGGTTAAGACTCTTAGAACCTGATCATTTCTCCTCTGAACCTTCTTGCATTGTTTCACATGTGAACTTGTGGGGGACACCTCATATCCAAACCATATCAGTGAACTTGTATCAAATTCCAAAGGAGATCGGGAAGAAGCTGACAGCTGGGGATGGTCACTGCTCACAGCTGAGCAGTATGTCCTTTCTCTGAGTGTGGCATTTCTGCATCTACCACAGAGGCAATTAAGCGTTTAGAATTTAGGGTAAAGTTTTTAATGTTCCTTTAGAAATAGTGTATGTTTATAGGATTCTTCTAAAGAACAGGAAGACTTAGGCGTCATAAGGATATCCTTTCTGACATGAGAAACAGGTGAATATCTGAGCTAGGAGCCTCTATGTGCCTTTCAGAAATTCACCTAACCTAACCATTGCCAAGGGTAAGACTGTGCTGTCTATCTGCATGCTATTTCTTCAGTCATGCCTCTCCAGAAAGCTGAGTTTCCCAAGACACATGTGTGGTCTCAACCTTTCTTTTTTAAGGAACAGGGATATATGGCCAAGGGGGTTTGTTGTTTCAGAAATCTTTGTTCTTTCTTTGAGGGCAATCAAATTCTTTCACCATAATAGGAGTGTAGAATATATTCATATATACAATATGTTTTATAAACATGTTTGATAGGAACAGATGTCACTTTCAGTTTTATTAAATATTCAGAGATAAAGATGCTTTTGATATATATCTAGATTCTCTCTCTTTATATAAGACTCTCAGACATATGATGAAAAGTGGAGGGAATAGAGTTAGACTGCAGAATTGAGGTCATATCCAGGACTAGATTCAGAGCAAACAGGACAATACGCAGGGCACTTGTGGAGAGTTGGGACTATATCTGACCACATGGATTCTGTCATACATCTTGCTTGTTTATTTATTTATTTATTTATTCATTTATTTATTCTTTTGGGGGGGATACCATTATTAAACTCGGGTGGCACTCAACCACTGAGCCACATCCCCAGCCCTATTTTGTATTTTGTTTAGAGACAGGGTCTCACTGAGTTGCTTAGTGCCTCACTGTTGCTGAGGCTGGCTTTGAACTGGTGTTCCTCCTACCTCAGCCTCTTGAGCCACTAGGATTATAGGCATGTGCCACTGTGCCTGGCTACTATATCTTGCTTATTAGTCAACCACTATTTGGGCATCATAAATGTGTGCAATAGTTTGCAAAACATGCGTGCTATGTTAGGAGAGAATTTTCCTACAAGTTTTAAGATGCCACCAATTTTCAGAGGATACGAATACAGTAAAACACAAGATTTGTATGGAATAAATTTTTGTGCAAGATTTGGAAGTCAGTTAAGAATTTCGTGGAAATCAGTTGTGGAGTCTGGACAGATAGAGCTTATTATGGAGACACAGGCAGACCTGCAACAGAACTTGTGGACTCATAGTTCAGTCTAGACTCAGGGTTTAGGGTTAACTGTGGATTGGAAGATAACTTCATAGAAATTTCTACAAAACTATGATATGAGTTGTTTCCAAATGAGATGTAGCAATTGTAGTCCTCCTAAGTCTGTTGTCAAGCTGGGAAGAAATGAAATGCCACCCATAACATCTATAGGGGCAATGAGTTGTACAATACCATGGGTTCAACTTGGGTCTTCCCTGGGGATGGAGGGAGGGGCAGACTCACCAGTTTCTATTTTACTGGCCCACATATTCATTTTTTGCTTACTTGTACAAGTTTGGTAATAGGGATTCCATCCATCCAGACAAATTTTAATGACTCCTTTTACGAGTAAGAAAAGAATGGCAGAAATAACTGCAGCAAGAAAATACTTCACATACTTCCAATTTTGTCAGCTTACTCTGCAGACTAAAAGCAGTCTTTATTTATCTGTATAGTTTACAAAGCACATTGTTTGTTTTGTTTTATGAGTATTTAGAGAATGATTTCCCATCATAAGTATGTAGGATGAGATGCCAGGTGCCGAAGTATAAGAAGCTTATTGCTAGGTCCTGGGAAGACTGGGGAGAATTTGGCCAACGGGTTCAGTGTTATCACTGGATTGGAGGAATAAGTTCTGGTGCTCAATGGCGCAACAGAGTGATTAATTAACAATACCTCAGAACAGTTAGGAGAGAGGAGTTTGTATTTAATATAAAAAATGATAAAGGCGATGGATATGCTAATCACTACCCAATACATACATGAATCAAAACACATTGTACCTCATAAATACATCGTACTTCACAGATATTATGTCAATAAAAACCCAAAGAATTAAAAAAATAATCTTTTTCATGTTTTGATGGACATGAACTGCCTCTGAATTTTGTTTGTTTTTTTTTAAAATTTGCTGCATGTGTTAAGTTACTAAGATAAATATGACATCATAGAGAAATCAAAAGTGCCCTTAAACCCTTATCTTCTATTCTTTTCTCCTTCTCTTAAGAATGTTTTATCATAATTTTAACACTTAATCTTCTGGTTTGTTTTTCATTGCTTTACACAAAGTATTCACGAACAGTATGAAAATATCATTGTGGCATAATTTAAAACTTTATACAAATTATATGCATTTTAATTTATTCTGAAATATGCATTATCTATGTATTTTATCTTGGGGTTACATCCTTGTTGATATAGATCTTTTATTTTTTAATTGTCCTGAAGAAATCTATTATATTATATAGCACATTTTAATTTTCTATTTCTCCACTGGTGTGACATTGAAAAAAAATACCACTTAATGGCATTCATCAATTTAACATGTACTTAGAATGTTTTTTCTGTACATGATTATGATTAAGAACAAGGTATTATATACTCAAAATTTGTTGAGAGCAGATTTTCTTCTCACCACAAAGATTGATAGGTGTATGAGGTCATAGATACATTAATTATCTTGATTTAGTCATTCTACAATGTATACTTATGGTTTGGATCTGGAATCCTGTCCCCTCCAACAGCTCAAGCTTTGAAAGCATGGTCCCCACTAAGGCAAAGTTCAGAAGTAGGGTTCTTAGGAAAAGGGAGGATTATGAGAGCTGTGACTTCATCAGTGAATTAATCCATTTTATGGATTAATAATTTGAATTGGGTACTGGATGGTAACTACAGGCAGGGGGTGTGGCTATAGGTGATAGGTCACTGAGGGTGGGCTCTTGGGTACTGTACCTTATCTTTGGCTTCTTTCTCTCTCTCTCTCTCACTCTTCCCTTCATCAGGACCAGAGCAAAGGAGATGGTTGACCATGGACTGAACCTCCAAAACCTTGAACCAAAATGAACATTTTCTCCTCTAAGTTTTTCTTATCAGGTATTTTGGTCACAGGAACAAAAATCTGACTAACGCAATACATACATGGAAACATCATGCTGTACATTATAAATATATACATTTTTATCAACTACAAAAAGAATTTTCTGTACTAGTCTAGGTATGGAGTGTTCCAATAAAATGACTTGATTAATGGAAAAGCTTCTACCTATGTTATATATAGGAATTACCATTTTTGAAAGAGTTTAAATACAATAAAGTGTGGTATGATTTGGATGTGGTTTGAATATGTCCACCAAAAGTTCATGTGCTAGAAATTTTGTCCTGAGTGTGGCAGTATTGGGAAGTGGTGGTAGAAACATTAAGAGGTAGGGTCTAGTGGAGGGGTATTAGGTCATGGGGGCATCATTCAGAAGGGAGTAATTCGGTCTCATGGGTTGTGTTACTACAAGGCTAGGTCACCCAAACACGCTCAGTCTATTTTGTATATAGATGGACTCCGTTGTTGCTTTCTCACTATATGGTGATGCAGCAGGAGGTTGCCTCTGGATATCTGTGCCATGCTCTTTGAATCTTCCATCCTTCAGAATTGTGAGCCAAGTAAACCTCTTTGTTTTATAAGTTACCCAACCCCAGGCCACCTTTTTATAGCAACACAAATGGACTAATATATAACTTGAAATGTTTATCAAAATGATTCGAAGATATTGTCGAATTACATGTGTGCCGATTATACTTATGGAGGAGAGTTTAGGGACTTGGGGGTGCTAATTCTAGTAATTGACTGACATTTCTACTTTCCTTGTGTTTTAACCTATTGGAGCAATAGCCACTCCAGAACGGCATGGTGAGGAAGCATAGTATTAGCTTTTTTCTTTTTAACCTCAAAATACAGTAGGTGTTTTCTAAATATGTTGAAAAATGTGGTTTGGTCTTGCGGTGGATTGAAGCCTTCCAGTACTTTCCCTTGGCTCCCAACACCCACATGCTCCAAGTAGCTGTAATATCAGAGGCACTGTTGTATTTCTTTTGTTGCTCTAGTTCTAAATTTCCACTTATGAAGCTATTAGAGGTTGGCTTTGAAGGACTCTGGCTTATGAAAATGGATCCACATACTATGTCCTGTAGTTAGTTCTGAATAGTGCTTGTATATTACAGGATAGAGCCACTATGTGATTACTTTAAATTGAAATATAACAAGGGTAATGTTTTGTGGAGTGCACTAAATATTTTACTCAATGGTATATTTTATCATCATGCCATTCTGATTTCGTGATCATAGATAACCAATGTGTATATAAACATGAATATTTAAAATGAATCAGAATGTCTAGTCTCTTAGCAATGCAAAATACAATATATTGTAATATCTTGCAAAATCTGTAATTTTACAAAATTTGTTGCAATTATAAGTAGAAAGCCATTTTGAGTGATTATTTTAGTGCTTTATAAATGTTCCCATTAAAAACTTGTATAAGCTGAAAAGTTAATATTCCTTCAGAACATAATGCATTTGCAAAGTCTGGAAGCACTTTCCATTATCCTTATACACAGGAGACCTAGGTAATGACATTATGTAGATAATTTTACCTCAACAGAAGTAATATAACTGTAGACATTGATGATAAGAAAGACTCAAGAGGTACTTTAGTCCATTAACATGAAAAATCACTACATATCTTAAATTTCTTGTATCAATTCTAATTTGTATGACTCTAATGATACCACTTTCAGCAATTCCTGAGGAAAAGTTTTTGAATTTTTAATTGAGATATTTCTCATTCTACCTAAGATAATAACCAGAAGCCACGTGATAGAAATTAGGAGCAATATAATCTTTAGATAGATGTTAGCTAGCTGGCTTCAGGGTTTTTGCTTTGCCTTCTAAATATAAGCCCTGGTCTCATGTTACCCAATCACACAACACTGACTAGTTGACCAGGCAACTAGTATAATTGTAGGAGTCGTGATGGTTCCCTGGTAAGAACTGAAGCGATGGAGTCTCCTCTGGAGCCAGTTAAAAGTTTCTTTGTTTTCTATACAAATATTTTAACTGATGGCTTCATGGAAAGTCCCCAGTGCTTGTGGCTTGCTTCCTTTTTTAAAAAATTCAATTTTGAAATAATTATAGATTTACAGGAAGTTGCAAAGATAGTATAGAGAAGTCCTAGCTAGGTACCTTTCACCCAGGTTCCCTGATGCCTACATCTTATTTGAGTATGGTACATATCAAATCTAGTAATTTGACACTGGCACAGAAAAGTATAGAGTGAGAAGCCAGTTTTTACATACCGAACGTAGATTCATATAGAACCCATTTCAAGACCCAGGGCTATTCCATCACCTCGAAGATCTCCTTTGTGCTATTCCTTTTTAATGGTAATCCACTCCAATCCCCACCAACTTTAACCCCTGAGGGCCACTACTTTATTTTCCATCTCTATAATTTTGTCATGAGGATGATTTCTAAATGGAATCACATGATAATGTGACCATCTTTATCTGACAGTTTCATGGAAAGTTCCAATTTCCTACTCTCCCCATTTTAAAAACTCCCTCTGTCTCTTCTATTTCACTCTGTTAGAGTTATTTTTAGTTCTGACATTTTATAATATTAATCAAAGAATAAAGTGGAAAAATACAAAGTAGTTTTGTAATTGCTATGAAAATCTGGAGCATTTTTTTTTTTTTTTTGGACAAAAGACCTATTATAAATGTATATGTTACTGTTGTGCTTTGTTCCTGTGGAGAGATGGACTATTTCTTTCCAAAAACATACCTTGTTTATGAACGCATCTTTAGTTTCTAGTATGGTGTTTGATATATAGCAGGTCTTTAATAAATTGTATGGTGAGGATGAATGAATAAAGACCTTTTCAGATCCAGGAGGGGCAAGGTTGTTGACTTGTAAAATTCGGTATTTGTGTGATTAGACAGCTTGTGCTGATGGATCATTAAGAGGAAGTCAGCTGGTGAAGGTGCTAGTGGTGAGCATTGCCTGTTTATTTTGAGATCACTTCCTCCTGGGCTGCAGGTGCATGTGAGTGTCTCCTAGCCCAGGTAGAGACACAGACTTTCCAGTTTGTAGCTGGAAAGTTCAGTTCTGGTGAAACATGGGTGCTTTCCTTTGGTTTTGATCTCTGGGTAAGAACCTGGCCCACTCTCCTGGGTGCATCTGTGTTGAGCACTGTCCACCTCCACGGGGCAGGAAGCATCTTTCTCAACCAATGTCCTCGGGAGGTCTTGGTGCTCATCTTGCATTTTCTCACTGGTCATTTAGGTACAGTGACAATGGTTGCCACAAGTGAAATGTTGGTTTAGCTTATAAAACTTTGCAGGAGTCATTTTAAGTTTATAGAGTAAAATCAGACTGTGTGGTAGGAATGAGGGACTCTTGAACAAGCTGCTTTGTTTTCTGTTCTCTGATAATCTTTCACCAGACCCTCTGGATATATTCCCAGGTCCCACCCACAGTCTGTTATTAGGAAGGTAGCCAGCAAAAGATGAGCAAAAGTCATCAAAACACAGCAATGTTAAATAGGAAATGACCAATTGCTAAATTAGACTTTTTAACCCTTCTGACCACTTGACCTTAATGACTACCCTCATCCTTAGTATCAAGATGTTGGTCATTCTTTAGCTACAGGGGAATGAGGCCACATAGGGACCTGGATTATTAGATTGTGGTGTTTAAACTCACCTGTGGAGTGAGTTTAAACTATTAAACTCACCTGTGGAGTGAGTTTAAACTATTAAACTCACCTGTGGAGTGAGTTTAAACTACGGAGCATGACAGAAAGCTCTGCGTTGGTGAATGACATGGCTCAAGTAGTGCTTTGGGGAAGGATGATCAACTGAGAAACATCTGGGAGGGAGGTCTATACACATGCAGGTGGTCTCAAGAGCTCCAACCAACTAAAGATTGCAAATGCATATTGGTGATAGCACACACGAAATCTTCTATTTGTCATATGCCTTTACTTTATAGAAATGTGTTGCATAAGTAGATTAAATATTCATAATGATAGAGTCAGGGCAGGTCTTAAAGTTGGGAAAGCTGGGCTAACAGAGCATGGGACTTGTTCAAGGACACACAACACACCTGGTAGTAAAGTCTATTGAGAGTGAGAGTACAGCTATCATTGGTCAGTAGTATTTCTGTTACTGAAGCTTGACCAGTGAGCTAACCAGAGAAGAACATAATGTGTTGGTCAGTGCAAAGTGGAACTAGGCATCCTGGGTAATGTTGGCATCATAGAGAACCAAGATATCCCTGAAAGGTAGACCAGAGGTTATCTTAGTGTCTTTGCTGCTATCCTAAAATATCATGGACCATGTAATAGATAAACAGTAGAAATTTATTGCTTATAGTTTTGGAGCACAGAAAATTCAAGATCCAGTCACTTCCTTGTCTGAAGAAGGTTCATTCACCACAGACAGCACCTTTTGGCTGTGTCCTCGTGTGGAAGGAGGAAGGAACTCTCCTGGGCCTCTATTGCAATGGCACCAAGGATGTCCTAATCACTTCCCAAAGGACGATCTAATAGCCTTCCAAAGATTATGCTTCTTAAAGTCATCATCATGGGACTGAGTCTCAATATAGACATTTCAGGAGGACACATATATTCATATTTCCTTTTACTCAAAGATATCTTTGACCCAAAATATGTAGAGAACACTTAAGAAATTCAGGTAAATAATACCAGGTAGCATTCATTTCTCAATTCACCATAAGCTTATTCCTGTGCTTATTAGGCATGATCCTTAGTACTGTACAAATTGACAAGTGGCGATATGGATACAGAAGTCGGGTATATTTTGAAAACTCAGATGCTATCCACACAGATTTGTCAAATGAAAATCTACTCAGAGTATTCAGAGCATAAAAAACTCATTTCAGTGTGTGCCCTATCTCTGTTAATAACTGTATCTACTAAGACCCTCTTACAAAAGGCTACAATGTTAATTTAGCAAAATGATTCCAATTGACCCATATGAGACATTTTTCTGTCTGTTATGTGAATGCTGGCACCATAATAGATGTCTTAATTTAATGAGCATATTATACTAATTGAAGCTAAGACCTAGGGTGGAGAAGAGCAGAATAACACTTGCTGGTCCCTACCAAAGCATTAATTCCTGATGCAGAAGATCACCTTGACTATTACAGAATTAAAGGCAAGATATTCATTCAGAAAGGAAAAGTAACACTTTATTATTGAATTACAGCCAGCTGGCAAAAAATTAATTTATAATCATGCAGAAACAAACAAAAAAATTGAATGCCACTGAAAGAAAAATAAAAGATAAAAGTTAAATCAAGGTGGAAAAATACATTTATTTTAGAGGGAGTAATATTGACTTGAAAGCCTAAAACTTATTCAATAAACAATGTTAAAATAAACTTTTAACAATAGACAATGTTAAACACCTGTACCTTAGAATTACCCATTTGGTGTGAATGGGTCACACTGGTTGTCATCCGACTCTATCCTGTCTTGACAAGTACACATTTGAAAAGAATTTCTTAATACCTACTGTGTGCTAGGAATTCTGCTAATAACCAGGGACACCATAATAAAATAAAAGTGGCCATTTCTTCTGCCCTTCTGGGGTTTAGAGTTCAGCAAACCTTAATAAAATTATTGTTCAATCGTAAGTGTTTAATAAAATACAAGCATAAAATTTCAAGTATGAAAAGGCAGGCGTGCAATGACGGGAGCTGATCTAAGATAGGCTGGAGAAGGACACCCAGAAGCAGCCAGGTTAGGCAGAGATCTGAAGTCCCAGAAAGGCCAACTAGACGAGGAGGGAGGAGACTATAGAGGTCACTCCAGGCAAAGAGAACCAAATCATGGCGAGAAGACTCCACCAGAGAGCAAGCCCCAGGTGAGCGCTGAAGATGGCTCTGCCCTCCTCTGTCTCATAAGGCACCTTCCACACTTTCAAGAGGACTCTGCCTTTCTTGAACCCTCTCTGATCCTGCTCACTCTTCCAGCTACACTGAGAGCAGAAAGAAACAAGCAGAGGAAGTGAATTTTGACTCTTATTTTGTCTTCACACTGAAAGCTTCACCACCTTGGCTAACGAATCCATGGTGAACCTTGACAGCTGCATGTAGGGTAGGATACTGATTTGATGCTTTGTACCATGAAAGGATGGAGCCTTGGTAGAGATCTAAAGAATGTCCAGGACCTTGAAGTTTGGCATTTGATAGTTAGTCACGTGTGGTTATTATTTTGAGAAACAGATTTTACAAGAGACATTTCTATTTATTCTTTAAAATAAAATGCAAAAAATTATTCATCTTGACTTAGTTTGGATGGATCATTTAGCTGGTTAACAAAATTTAGTTAATTCTAGCTTTAGCAGCATTGCATTGGCAATAAATAAAGAAATGATCCCATTTCTGCAGTTTAATGATCCCCACATAGCATGAGTGGACATACTGAAACTGATAAGCCACATTTCATGTGAAAGTCAGCTTGGAGTGGAGACACACGATTGTAATCCAAGCTACTTGGGAGACTGAGGCAGGAGGATTGCAAGTGTGAGTCCACTTGGACAATATAGGGAGACCCCCACCTTCAAAAAAAATAGTGAAAATCATAGATCTCTCCCTTAGGTTATATTTGTAGCATATTTGGTTTTATGATGAAAATTTAGTGTTTATCCTGCTGCAGCACAAATTCAGGAGTGATTGCCATTTTATAATGTAAGTAGAGTTTCATGTTTTATTATATCATGTTTTATCCTATTTGCTTTCAGTCTTGTAGGTATCAGGCCTTTCTAGTTTATGTGTACACACATATAAATGGTAGGGAGTTGTAGGAAGGCGTAGTCTGTGTGCCCCACACCCATTCTTTTATACGCCTTGTTAGACAGAACTTAAGTGGTGTGCTAGCAATAGGGAATGACTCCATGCATTTTGCCCATGGACTAAATACCTTCATTATTGCTGTGCCAGTGAAAGAACATGACTCTGCAGTGAGATGTGTCTGGGATTTGTTTTTTTTTTTTTTTTTTCCTACAATTTACTTGCTTTCTGACACTCTGATTTAATTTTCCTGAACCTCTTCCTTTCTCTTCATAAAGTGGCAACAGTTCTACTTACATACTACATTTCTGGAAAGCACTAAATGATATGTATCTGAGACATTTGCATAGTGTCCAATCCATATTAGATGCTCATCAGATGCCCATTCTTCTTCCAGTGTTGGTATAATCCATTTATAAACTGCAACAGATTACTTGTTACTTTTGTGATATGCTGCTCAGAGGAAAGGAGCTGTAACTCTTTATTAATAAGGAATAAGGAAAGGAATTACTCTGTGTTAATCCAGCTATTCTCTTCACTCTTGTTCTTGAAACTCAACATGGTCTATTTCAGAGGAATATTTTCTCCCACTCTTCATTGTGATTTCACAGTGGAGGATCTTCGGTGCTGCTAACATTCTATTCAGGAAATAAAGCTAAATATTTCTTTAGTAACATAAAAAAAGGAAGCATTTGGGGTGGTTTCACTTTTTGCATATATTGCTTTTTGAAAGACAAAAAAGCGTGCATATGTGTATATTTTTAAGCGCCTTACCTCAGGAATGGATATTTCTAAAAGTTTCTTTGAAAATAGGACACATATTTTGCTATTTTAGCAAGAGTTTTTTTTCTTTTTTTCCCCTTTTCTCTCCTAGTTTTCTCTCCCATAACAAAACCTAAAATAACCTGTTCAGGATTTTATTAAAATTATGAAAACCTTTTGTCCTTAAGATATTTGGGATTGCAGTCATAAAAACAATTGATTGAATGTGTAGAGTGTAGCTGCTTATACATAATGGAATATTTTAGTATAAATAAATAATAATTTAAGTAATGTACATACTCCTGAATTATGAGATTTTGGGGGGCTTAGGAAAAGATCAAAACTTTTTTTTTGTTTTTTAAAACTTCAATAAAAACACATTTTTTCCATTTCTTTCTCTTCTCTAGACTGAGAGACTCCTTTAGAATAAAATTGCCCTGTTAATTGTTAGATTTTTTTTTCTTTTATAGCATTCTTGTATAAATATCAGGAGTTTTTAAAATATGGTTGGCTATTTTTTTCTGCAAGCATACTAAATTCAAAGTAGTCAAAAACTTTTGTTCTGTTTTTACTATTCCATGGAACTCTTAGGAATTAATCACTACTTTTCCTTCTCTATCACAATGTCTCAATCAAATTTATACTAAAATATTCTAGGGTGTTTCTGAGATAGTTGAGATGTTTTTAGTTAGCTAGAGAACAGAAGGAAGCATGACAGAACCCCTAATCACAACAGCACGTAGAGATTGACAGGAACAGTTCACACACGATACTCTTGACCTCATTGTCTTCTGTAATCTTTTCAACACCATTGCCAGGTTCAGGGTTATTATCACTGTATTGACAAGACTGAGAAAGCAGGTACCATGACCAAGAAGGATGAATAAGCTTTGCATTCTCTACTGCTGTTGAACTTACCTACAGGTAAGCTTAAGTTTAAGAAACTCTAGACAATGTGGGAAATCTTGCCTCTGCTCAGAATATCGTATAAAACACGTCCAGAGATCTATGAAGTAGTGTAATGGAGTTATGTTCTGAGAAAATATTGGTCAGGGAAAAATTATTGGTTGTTTCTTTTCCTCTTCTTGATTGTCTTTTTTTTCATATATATGTAAACAGATCTTAGATTATATTTTTGTTCACTATGAGTCAACATAATATATTTGCCACCTGTAATTAGACTTGTAAAGCAATTATATTCTAAGCTCCTGTGGCCTATTCTGAGGTCATTGTATCAACAGAGTGGATGGCAACTGGAAACTAGTTAGAAATGTGGAATTTAAGGCCCCTCCCCAGACTTATCTAATTGGAAACCGTATTTTAAAGAAA
Organism: Sciurus carolinensis; assembly: GCF_902686445.1. NCBI lineage: Eukaryota > Metazoa > Chordata > Mammalia > Rodentia > Sciuridae > Sciurus > Sciurus carolinensis. Next base: position 123,199,460 of record NC_062221.1, on the reverse strand, counting down.
TCCCCAGGTGCCTTAAATGCACTGTCCTCAGCTAGTATCACAAAGTAAGACTGAATACATTCAGGAAGAAGAAAAGACTCCAAATGATACTCTTTAATTAAAAAAAATTATTTAAAACATGTAAAAAACGAGTCAAGTTCATGAATATTTATAATATTGGCTGACTCTGGTGTCCCTACGTGGTCTAATATGAGGTGTCCAGGATACCCAGGGTGTCCTGAGAGCATCCTCAACAGCTCATGGGGCTCCACCACATTGTTTTCACCTGTTCATGTGCTCTGTGTGTATTGCAATAAGGCACAAATTTTTCTGCACCTCCTTAAGTAAAAACATCTGGTTTTAACTTAACAAATCTTCTCCACTTATACAAACTTTAAAAGATTCTCCCAAAGTTCATTCTAAAATGCAATTGAAATGAACATTTTCAGAACTGTCAATTTTCCAAGTATTCTTCCCTTCCAAAACAAGGGAAGAAAAAACTGTATTTCCAAGTATTAGAAGCTATTGGTAAACCCAGTTATGGACTTAAAACAGAATGGAGGGGAGATCCAAAATGGCAGACTAGAGGGAGGCTGCATTCCTTATTGCTCCATAACTTGGGTTTCAAGCAGAGGAAAATCTGTTTCTCTGTGAGGCAGTCTTTGCTGCTCATTGATCCCCAGCTATTTACCCCATTTGTCCACCTCAATCACCTGCAGTCTGCCAGCATATTGACTACTTTTTGAATGCAGATGGCTCACTTTCATCTGCCATTTTCCCATTTGCCTGCCTCTTTCCTGTCCATTGCCTGGCTTTCACCTACCCATTACCTACTACCTGAGATCCACCTGCCAATCATCTGCTGGTAGCCTACAGACTGCCTACAGACCACCAGCGGATCTCCAGATGCCTGCTGTTGCCTGGAAGACCACTGTCACAGTACCTGCAGGTTTGGTTACACATGGCTGTTGCCATTTTGGGACAACAGCCAGGACCTGCAGGACCCCTGGCCCGACCAACCATGCCCTGCCTCCAGGACCCACGACCTGACTGACTGCATCCCACATGGACTCAACACCCATGCCCCGTGCTGCAGTTCCCCATTTGCCAACATGTTTGGAAGCCAGTGAAGCCACCTTAGATTATCCTGGGAGTGGAAACTGCCATCTTTAGGTGGGCTAATCCATCCTGAGATGCCTGCTGGAGACTGGAAGCCTGCTGTCAGGCTACTGAAGACTAGGAGGTTTGAATAGTATATGACTGTAGAGTGTAGACTTTTTTCCTCCTTTTTGAAAAATTTTAAGTTTTTATTTCTTTATTTTTCTCACTCTCTTTATTTTCCTTTTGTTTACCAGTTTCCTCCAAGTCTTTTTATCCTTTTTCTTGTGCTAATAACCAACTTCTTTGGATTCCACTTTCTTTCTTCCTACAATCTAGTACTTCTATATGCTCTTTTATTATCCCATTAACAGTTACATCCTACACCCCTCCCCATCCTCTTTGTCCACCATTAGAAACTGTAGACCTCATTGGAAATCTATTTGTTATACTGTAGATAATAATTAAGCTTATTCTCTCTGTTTATTATGACAATATTTATTAACATCTTCATAGGTGTTATTTGGCTTAGGTCTGCATATTGTCTGTATTGACTGCTGCTAATATTGATCTCCCCCTTAAAGAAGAGGTTTTGGAAACCTACAGGGTCACTATAAGCCTATAGGGGGGAAATTGCAATAACTGAGATCTGCACTGCTAGAGGGGAAGATATGTGAACAACATGAAAAAACAAGGGAAGAAAGTGTTCCAAATAAACCAAGATTTTATATTAATAGAATCCAATGATAGCATGGTAGAAGAAATGTCAGAAAAGGAGTTCAGCACAGTATAAGATCTACAAGCAACCAACAGATATATGAAAAAAATGTTCAACATCTCTAGTAATAAGAGAAATGCAAATCAAAACTACCCTAAGATTCCATCTCACCCCAATTAGAATGGCAATTATCACGAATACAAGCAACAATAGGTGTTGGCGAGGATGTGGGGAAAAAGGTACACTCATACATTGCTGGTGGGGTTGCAAATTAGTGCAGTCACTCTGGAAAGCAGTGTGGAGGTTACTTAGAAAACTTGGAATGGAACCACCATTTGACTCAGCTATTCCACTCCTAGGTCTATACCCAAAGGACTTAAAATCAGCATACTACAGTGACGCAGCCACATCAATGTTCATAGTTGCTCAATTCACAATAGCCAGATTATGGAACCAACCTAGATGTCCTTCAATTGATGAATGGATAAAGAAACTGTGTATATATACATATATATACACAATGGAATATTACTCAGCCATAAAGAATAATAAAACTATGGCATTTGCAGGCAAATGGATGAAATTGGAGAATATCATGCTAAGTGAGATAAGCCAATCTCAAAAAATCAAAGGATGAATGATATCGCTAATAAGTGGATGATGACACATAATGGGGGGTGGGAGGGAGGCAAGAATGGAGGAAGGAGGAACCGTATAGAGGGAAAAAAGGGGTACAGAGGGAAAACGGGGAAGGAAAAAAATAACAGAATGAATCAAACACCATTACCCTATGTAAATGTATGATTACATAAATGGTACGTTTCTACTTTATATACAACCAGAGGAACAAGTTGTACCCCATTTGTTTACAATAAAAAAAAGAAAAGGAGTTCAGAACATAATTAAAATGATTCATGAAGCAAAGGATGAGATAAGAGAGCAAGTGAAGGCAATGAATGATCATTCCAATAAACAGTTAAAAGAGCAACTGCAGGAAGCAAAAGAACACTTCAATAAAGAGATATATATTCTGAAAAACAAACAAACAAACAGAAATCCTTGAAATGAAGGAAACAATAAGCCAAACAAAAAACTCAATTGAAAGCATCACCAACAGACTAGATCACTCTGAAGACAGAATCTCAGACAATGAAGACAAAATATTTAATCTTGAAAAGAAAGTTGCCCAAACAGAGAAGATGGTAAGAAATCATGAAAAACTTCCAAGAACTATGGGACATCATGAAAAGACCAAATTTAAGAATTATTGGAATTGAGGAAGGCACAGAGAAACAAACCAAAGGAATGAACAACCTATTCAATTAAATAATATCAGAAAATTTCCCAAACCTGAAGAATGAAATGGAAAATCAACTACAAGAGGTTTACAGAACACCAAATGCACAAAATTACAATAAATCCACACCAAGGCACATTATAATGAAAATGCCTAACATTCAAAATAAAGATAAGATTTTGAAGGCCGCGAGAGAAAAGCATCAGATTACATATAAGGGGAAACCAGTATGGATATCAGCAGACTTCTCAGCCCAGACCCTAAAATCTAGAAGGGCCTGGACAACATATTTCAAGCTCTGAAAGAACATGGTTGCCAGTCAAGAATCTCATACCCAGCAAAACTAACCTTCAGATTTGAAGACAAAATAAAATCCTTCCATGATAAACAAAAGTTAAAAGAATTTACAAATAGCCTGTGCTACAGAACATTCTCAACAAAATATTCCAAGAGAAAGAAATGAAAAACAACAATGTAGGTCAGCAAAGGGAGGAGCTACCCTAAAGGAAAAGCCAATCAAATGAGAAACCAAGTCAAGTTAAAAACCAAAAATAAGCCAAAATGATATGATTTGTATTCATATCTCAATAATAACCCTGAATGTTAATGGCCTAAACTCATTGATCAAAAGACATAGACTGGCAGATTGGAATAAAAAGCAAGACCCAACAATGTGCTGCATTCAATAGACTCATTTCATAGAAAAAGACATCCACAGACTAAAGGTGAAATTATGGGAAAAAACCTACCACACACAGGGACTCAGTAAAAAAAGCAGGAGTTTCCATCCTTATATCAGAAAAAGTGGACTTCCAGCCAAAGTTAGTCAGAAGGGATAAAGAAGGACATTTCATACTGCTTAAGGAAACCATAAATCAGGAAGACATAATGATCATAAGTATTTATGACCCAAACAACAGCACATCCATGTACATCAAACCAATCCTTCTCAATTCCAGGAATCAAATAGACCACAACACAATAATTCTGGGTGACTTTAACACACCACTATCAGAATGCATGAGAAAATGCTTTCCCCTCCAGGGTCCTATCAATAGAGTATGTTAGCTATCATTGGATTTTTGCCAATGGAAAGAGAGAAAATGGTCTTTTGCCTGCAGTTTTAATAACATTTCTCATTTTTAATGAGTGAAGTTAACTATCTTGTTGTTTATTAATTTTATTTCTTTTTCTATGTTTTGAAAGGGTTATGATTTTGTCAATTTACACATTAGGAAGGATAGCTCTTTTTGATATGAACTGTAAATATCTCCCTTAGTTTTCTTCTTTTAAAAGTTTGTTTATGATGCTTCTTTCCATAAAAAAATTAATTTTTATTTAACAAAAGATACCAGTGAAATAATTTATGACTTGGTGATTTTGAGTCATTAAAGTTTAGATAGTTCTTGTTAGCTCCAGATTTGTAAGGAAAAAATTTTCATGTTTTCTTATTATTATTTAATGGTCATGTTATTTAAAAAATATCTTTGGTACATATGGAATTTATTATGGTATATGAGGTAAGGCAGGGATATTATTTTACTTATCTCTATAACATTTATTGACTACTTCTTTTCTCCAGTGATTTGAGATGATGTCCTCTTTATACATTCAATTTCTATGTGTATCTGAGTGTACTTATATCTGGGCCTTCTGTTTTGCTAATAGACCAGCATGATACTCTTAAATTATTTAGGCTTTTAAAAATGCCTTTATGTGTTTTAGTGCTGGTCCTACTTCTTTGTTTATTTTTCTTCACTAAATTTAGCATCAGGTGATATAGCTTAAAACTGTTTATTTCATTGAGATTTTGTTATATTTACAAATTAATTTATGCAATAGTTCTATTTGTAGAAAGCCTTTTTTTGCTTCAGTGGTATTTTAATATTAATTTTGAATAGATCTCACATTTTTATTGACATATTTTTTTTACTGTTATATTCAAAATCTTTTCTTTCATTAAATCTTCTGAAAGATTGTTTGAATATATGGAAACTACTGATTTTTGTATGTTGATTTTGTACTTGGTCATCTAATTGAGCTATCATACTATTTGTAGTAGCTGTTAATAAAATATCTTGAATCTAAAAAAAAAAACAACAAGCCAGATGTGATGGTGTACTTCTGTAATCCCAATAATTTGGGAGGCTGAGATTTGCATGTTTGAGGCCAGCTTCAGCAATTTAGCAAGGCCCTGTCTCAAAATAAAAAATTAAAGGGCAACCCAAAACAAAAACAAAAACAAAAACAAAAAAACAGAATGGAACTACACAATAATCTAATCAGATCTCATAATAAATCAGTGTAAATTAGGATTCTCATGATTATTGAAATTTGACCATTAGCAACAAACCCTCCTTTAAGTGCATATTTTCATTTTTCAGTTTTATGAACTACTTTTTCAAATGTGACATGCATGAAAATCAGTATAAAGATAAACTGAACTGAGGACACACCTTTGAACAGCTGGATCTCAAAGTGTCAAAGCAAATAAAAACCACATAGCTCTCTTTAAATTGTTATCAGATTACTATAAAATATTTTCTTATTTAATAAAATTATTAAATATTTTAACAATTATTGAAAAAGGCAAAAAAGATTTTCTACCTTTAATAAATTTAAAATAATTTAATATATATTTTTCATTTTTATGATTAGTAAAATTTTTGTTTTGTTTTTTAATACTTACATTAATTCAAAAATGAAAGCACATCAATTATAAAGTATATATATTTATACACACACACACATACAAATACATTTGAAGCTTAGGAATTGTACTTATAGATATGCAGTATTATAAAAAGGAAATTCCTTTTTATGTCCAAGAATAAAATTGAATATAGTCCTCTTCGAAGGACCTGCAAAATAGTAAAATAAGTCACAAGATACTTGTTTTTTAACAGTAACCCTGAGGAAGAGTATAAATGGAGATATTCATTATAAGGCAAATTATTATTGAAAACATTTTTCTAAACTACAGAAAGAATTTTCATATGGAATTGATAGATCATAAAATTCTATTCATATGTAGAATTTTAAAAACTGAGTAAAAAAAAAGAATTAGCATAGGCAGTCCTATAACTTCAAAGAATTTTCTCTATTTTATCTCATTTTATGTCTACTACCATAGAAATCCTGAAAATATTTAGGGCGAAATGTGTTCAGTACCTCTTTAAAGATAGGAAATTGAAATGCATAGAGGTTACCACTTAATCCCATATTTTTAATAATAAATCTTGCTTTCAAGTCTTAAAAATTTACCTTCTCTTCTCTATTTTTCCATTAAGTTTCTCAATTGTTTTAAATCTCACTGATGTTATGTTTGGGTGATGGTGCCTTCAGGCCATAAAATCAGTATCCTGAAATTTGTTGCTACTTGTGTTCTCAAACTGGTGTCTTTTTGATGGGACAGCAAAACGATTAATTGTAATTGTCTTTACACATTCGTTGCTTTGTATCATAATCATTCTAACTTGCCAATAATTGAATTTCTTCGAATGGTTATATGAACATGGATGTTGGGGTGGGTGATGAGTATTACTTACACTCTATTTCGTGTGATTTGTCAGGCACCAAATTCTTTCTCTTCTTGTGAACATATCAAGACTATTTTCTGGCCTTGCTTGCAGTTGCTGCTGTCCTTTGCCTTTCACTGGAATTGGAGTGGAAAGATGACTCCATCCGGATGGGACCCCTTCCCCAGTGGATGGGCCTCCGCCATGTCTTTTTCCCTCTGCTACTCTGTTAGCTTTTTGTTGATGTGTTTTAAAGGCTTACAGTTTCAGAGGTTTCCGTCCATGGTTGACTGGCTCCACTGTTTTGGGCCTAAGGTGAGGCAGAACATCATGGTGGAAGAGTGTGGTGGTGGAGAGTTGCTCAATTCATGGCAATTGGGAGATATATATATATATCTATCTATATATCTATCTATCTATCTGTCTATCTATCTATCTGTCTATCTATCTATCTATCTATCTATCTATCTATCTATATATATGGGGGGAAGAGGGACCAAGGGACAAGAAATACACTTCCAGAACATAGCCCACTTTCTCCAACTAGGCCCTGCTTCCTAAAGTTTTCACCACCTCCCACTAATAAACTCAGATTATTAATCTCTTGGTGGATTAATCCACAGATGAGGTCAGGGTCCTCAGGATACAATCACTTCTCCCAGATCCCACCTTTGAACATTGCTACGTTAGGGACAAAACATAGGAGTCACTGAAGGTCATTCCAGATCTGAACCATAGAAGCCAATTACTTCTGGACTCAATAGGACAGTTTACATGAAAAGGACAATGGCAATTCCATAGATGATGGCGTTATCCTCAATGGAAGAATCCTGGAACTCAGAATCCCTGCATGGAAGAGAGCTGCCTGCCATCCAGGAACACCTGTCTGAACTACTGTGAAGCAAGAAATATAGACACTACATGGGTTTATTTTAAAATAGTTTATCTTACATTAGCAGCATATTTTAACATAGTGTGTTTAATCCAGCATACATCATGCAGTATGTTTTGATTTTGATTATTTTAAGTGTGTTCTTTCAAATTTCATAATCTATTGTGTGTCTCTGGTGACCTTGCTTTGTGATTTTTATTTTATTTTTTTAGTATCTGGGCTGTGACATTTGGTTTACACCCTGGTGGGCAAACCAATATTTAAATCTTATTTCCCATCAAATTTGATAGGAAAGCTTCTCACAGCTTTTCTGTCTGCCTGCTTATGGTTTTCTGCTAGGCTTGCTTAATGTACTGATTTGCACAGTGGAATAAGCTAGAAAACATATTTTAAATCTGAAAGCTTATATTCTGCTGAACATAGCAAACATTGTGAAAAAGCACTAAAATGTGCAAAAATCTGTCAATTCTCCACATCCCTGAATTGTAAAGGCTCTTGTTAAAACTCAAAAAATGGCAGAATACAGATTGTGTCAGGAAAAGTTGTCTTACTGTGTACCACATGGAACACATCTGATAGTTCTACCTGAAGAAATTACACGCAGAGCATTGGCTATTTTAAGAAATAGTCATATGCACTTGACCACATTCATAAGTATTTTATACTTTGCAAGTTCCTGGTTATTATGGAGTCTTGGGAGTGAGCATAACAGTTCAGAAACCATGCAAAACAGGTTCATCCTTAGGTGCCTGCTTCATTATCAACTTAGCTTCTGAGATTTTGGACAATTCAAAGTCCAGTTCCAAGGTTCTGAAACTTCTCTCATGCATCATAGAATTATTAGGTGGGAAAAATCCTTCAGATACTATCTGATACTAATTTCTACATTTATAAAAAGCATAGTCTATAGAAGAAAGTAAATTCTTAAAAATTCTCCAGGAAATCATTTCTTTTTTGGGGGTGTGGTATATGGGGAATTGAACTTAGGGACACTTGATCTCTAAGCCACATCCCCAGCCCTATTTTGTATTTTATTTAGAGACAGGGTCTCACTGAGTTGCTGAGCACCGCGCTTTTACTGAGGCTGGCTTTGAACTTGAGATCCTCCTGTCTAAGTCTTGCGATTATAGGAGTTCGCCACTGTGCCCGGCTTCCAGTAATTTCTACACTTAAAACCATCCTTACACAAATGATTTGACAGTGGAGGTAACATATCAACAGAAAAATAATGTAGTTATGAAAAAGTAGAAACAAAAAGTCCTAAATCAAATGTTGGAGACAGAAGTCACTTACCTGAAGTAGGAATATATATAGTAATAAAAATCATGTATATCTTATTGAATTTGGTGCTTAAAATTCTGAATACGTGGGAGTAATTTGAAGAGAAATTCTGTAGCTTGCTTTGAAAGAATAAAATAGGGAAGCCTGGGGCAAAAATTCAGGTTTCTTTATTCTGCTCTGTCATTTCCTTGCCACACATTACTTTTCCTCACAAGATGGTTTCTTCTTTTCCAACTCACCCTAATTAGGGGAACCAGAGCACAGGAGTGGCAGTTTCTGTCAAGGATACATCTCTAGTTGAGAATTTTGGCAATTTTGCAAATCCAACTATCTTGGGACCAATTATTAGGTGGGTGGAAGGTTATCTAATCCAGGATATAGGGTAGAGAAATGTGGAGTCTGGCAAAGTGGCTTTCTTTGCATTTTAATGGTCAAGTGTGGGTGTGTCACCTGCTGTGGTATGAGTGTGTCTCTTCAAAATTTATATGTTGAAATCAAATCCCCCATATATAGGCATGGAGAAGCAGAGACTTTGGGAGGTAGCCAGATCTTGAGGATAAAGGCCCCATGAATGAGATCAGTGTCCTTACAGAACAGTCTAAAGGGAGATGTTTGTCTCTTTCACCATCCAAGAACGAAGCAATGAAATGCCATCCATGAAGCAGAGAGTGAGTCCTCATCAGACCCCAAATCTGTTCGTACCTTGACCTTGAACTCCCCAGCCTCCAGAACCATGAACAGCAAATCTAGGGTAATTTTGTTATAGCAAAATTACCAGCCCAAGTGGACCAAGTCATATGAGTCTACTGTAGAGACAGTCATCTGACAAACTATTTCTTAAGTTATTCTTTTGATGCTGGGGAATGTGGCTCTGGATAGAGGGAAAACTAAAAGTAGCATCCTATTTAGGATTTGAGCAAACATACGTCTTCATTTTGATGACTAAATTGCTTGAAGAATAGAGAAAGCAACAAAAATGCTTTATATACTAACCCCCCTCAATATATTAAAAATTATATTAAGCTTTTTATTTTCACTCTGTTTTTAAAGACTGACTGCAGCTGTGTTTATTCCTAGTTAATTTTATTATTTAAGATTTAAGGTAGTCTTGCTACAAGAAAGTGGAGTATTTTCTAGGATTTTCATCCACCAAGAAAATGTTCCCATGGGCAAATTTCTAGGGGTCTTGGGAAGTTGCAAAGTGGTGTTTGGTGGTCTTCCCAGATTATACAACCAGGAAATTTCCATGTATTGAAAACCTGAAGCTTAAGCAAATTGAAATCATTCCCTTGGACCCTCAATCTACAAATGTTCTTTCCCCATCTGGACACCAGATTGAAGAAAGCAATTCTGAGTGGTTCCAACCTATCAAGAGCTTCGTAATACCTCAAGAGTGTTCTTTGAAGATCAGACTTTAAAAGGGTAACAGAAAGAGATTGTATCAGATAGGATTCCTTTCAGAACAATCAAAAGAAAACTCATTTCAAAGTGCTCAAAGGTTGAGAAAGTTGATGGGCTCCTAGAACAGCAAGTCCAGAAGTTTAGCAATTCAGTGACTTTGGCCGCAACTTCTTGCCCTTTTCCTGGTTCTATTCATCTAATGGTGCAATTACGGAAGAGGGCTTTGTAGTTTTGGTAAATTGCATGGCACAGTTCACAGGCAGGTGGTGAACACTTCCTCTCCATGATTCCAACCAAATTCTTCAATGTACTCTGAATTTGAACATTTTAGAAATAACAAACATGACTGGGCAAGTGGAGAGAATTGTTTAACATAAGCCAAAAAGGGTCCTTTCCTGCAGCTGGTTGGGGGAGGGCAGTGGTCAACTTGGTCAGAACCAGAGAGCTGTGTGGGGATAAAGGAATGAATGGCAAGGGGACAGCTAATGATGACACAAGAGATCTGCTGAGATTTTCTAAACCAACACTGTGGCGTGAAATGCACCCAGGGTAGTGGACTGGGTACCTTATCACAGAGCAAAGCAATAGTTCACGAATAACCACAGGAATAACAACAGCACCCTCCTGAAGTATTTATTTGTAAAGATTTCACCTATGGATTTCTAGAAATGCACTTTCCTTTTATCTCCAATGACTGTACCTCTCATATTCTGATATATTGCTCAATATTTCTTGCTACCTTTAAGATGATTTAGTGTAATGATTTTTATATTACTGTAAAATTAAATAAAATGTACTAGAACTTATTTTTTCAATTATAGACTGAAACTTCTGTTTAATATGAGAAATAAATGTTCTTCCTTTCCCTCCTTTCTCTTTTTTCTTTCTTTTCTTTGCATTTTCATGTTGAAGGCTACATATTTAGAGAATTTATATGCTGTTGCTGTTAGGATTAAATAAACAACTATTTAGGCAATGATATTAAGTACTGCAGATTATACTGTTCACAATAATCCTTCTATTTTAATTTATTTTGGAGTTTACTTTAGTATCTCATTTGGAATAAAGTAATAGATGGGGAAGTTTTCCAAGTTTTTAGATTATTATTGCCTCCAAAGAGAAGTGATAGTTGGCCTGGGAATAGATTTCTTCAGTTCAAATTGATAGTCATCTTACCTTTAGAGATGTTGAACAGTTTGTTTTTGAAAAACAGAATTGTGAAGAATAATTATGGCCTTCCTCTCTCTTGTCTTTTATGTGTTGCTTGGTTTTCTGTCTGGTTGGTTTTAGTTGGTTGTTTTTGTTTTTGTTTCTTTTATCAAGACCTGTTTTTATTTTTTCCCCTTTCTCATTATTTTTGACTGATATTCAGGTAGCCTCTTTCAATTTAAATTCTTAACTCTTTTCAGTGAGTGAAATTGCCTTAATTTCTTTTGCTTTTTTTCTTTTGCCTTGCTGGGAATGGAATCTAGGGACTCACTGAGCTTCAACCCCAGCACTTTTTATTTTGAGACAGGGTCTCACTAAGTTGCCCAGGTTGGTCTTGAACTTGTGATCCCCCTGTCTCCCCTTCTCGAGTCCCTGGGGATTATAGATGTGGGCCAACATGCAGGCTCATTCTACTTTCTTTGCTACTTCTTCATCTTCCACAGAGAACTATTCTTCACCAAACTTTTGCTTTTGGAATTCTAAATATGAAACAAATGAGAACATTCATCTTCCTATTATCTAATATTACCATATCAACTCCTTTAGTATTTTCTTCTAAGTCTTGTGAGTATTTCTTGGGGTTATACTCCTATGTCCTGTAGCAACCCATTTGCTGCTCACTGCTTCTATTGATCAATACTTGGAAATATGGAAATATAATTTCTATCTGGGAGAAATTTCTTCTTATCCCAAACTATTCTGATGTATAACTATATTGCTCTTTCAAATTTCAGGGACAATAAAAATGAGAGGTTTCAAAGTTTTCTTCTGTTTCTTTCCAGAAGGCCATTTCACCGATGGAAATCAGCTCTGATACCTCAGGTGAGTCTACATGCTTGGAAATACTTTTGTTTCCTCTGCATCTTTGCTACTCCAAGTGTGTTCCATGGATCAGCAGCCCTGGTGTCAACTAAGAGCTTATTAGAAATGCAGAACCTTGAGTCCCACTTCAGAATTTCTGAACCAAAGTAAGATTCTCAAGAAAAATCATCATGTCTAGAATTTTAATGTGAATACAAATCACCTCAGAATCTTGCTCTGCAATTTAAAAATTTTAATACATACTCAGTTAGGCTTGATGTTATTGGAGCCTGGATAGAGCAGCCCTGTCCCTGTCTGTGATGATGGTAGTCCTCTAAATTGGTGCTAATATGAGAGCCACTAGCTGCATGTGACAATGGGCATGTCTTAGTCAGATTTTTGTTGCTGTGAATAAAAGATCTGACCAGAACTATTTTTTTTTAAATTTTTAACACTATTTTCGGATGTTGATAGACCTTTACTTTATTCACTTATTTATATGTGGTACTGAGAGTCAAACCCACTCCCTCACACATGCTAGCCAAGTGCTGTACCACTGAGCCACGACCCCAGCCCCAGAACTATTTTAAAGGAGGAAAAGTTTATTGAGGGCTCATGGTTTCAGAAGTCTTAGTCCATAGAAGGCCGGCTTCATTCCTCTGGGCTCAAGGTGAGGCTGAACATTATGGCAGGAGAGTGTGGCGAAGGGAAGCAGCTTACATGGTGATCAGGAGGCAGAGAGAGACGCCACTTGCCAGATACAAATATATACCCCATGGCCACGCCCTCAATTAACCACTTCCTCCAGCCACACCCCACCTGCCTCCAGTTACCACTTAAGTTAATCCTATCAGGGAATCAATTCACTGATTATATTAAGACCCTCACAAGTCAATCATTTCTCCTCTGAACCTTCTTGCATTGACTCACACATGAGCTTTTGGGAGATACTTCATATCCAAACCATAACAGGGCGCTTCATCTAAATTTATGTTTAAATGACCACCTGTGGTAAGTGGTTACCTTATTGGATGCAACAACAACATTGGCCTTGCAAAGTGCTGGGCACTTAGAATTTAATAAATACTAATTAAAATTCATTTAAGATTCTCTGATATACATCTGGAGAGTAGTTTGGAATATGCATAAAGGTCCAAATAGCCACATTTCTTGCCTGTCCACAAATTGTCTTCCACTGTTATCAGTAGACTATTCAAATAACTTGAGTCATTTGCCAGAGTGGATTGTTCATTTGCACCAAGAAGCTTCCATGGTTTTCTAAACCCTGACTGGCCCAGATTTGGGCGACTTGGAAAGAGCATAAAGCTTCTGTACAATAGCTTGCTTCCTTCAGTTTCAGCACCAACTTTCAAAAGCTTGCTGGACTTGTTTTTCTGATGAACAATTTTTTAAAAGTTTGGAATGATTCCCAGAACAATAAGGAATTTTGAGCAACAAATTTTGGAGTGTTTTGAAGTTTTCATTTTAATGTGACTCAATTATTTTAATACAACTTTTAACATATTTTAAAAATAAAATCCTGGTTTGCTGAAATATGAATTAAATTGCTATAAATTATTTTAAATAAAGTACACTTGTCTTTATAATAACTGCCATGTGTCTTTAAATTCAAATAATGTGATTTTTGTTTTTTACCAATGTAAATATTTTCCAGTGTTCGAAAGCATAGTCACTTAAAAGGTATCTTCTGATTGGAAATGCTTTGAGAATAAAGAAGCAGCCATCAAACAGATAAGAATGGTGGGTAACCTTGTTAGAGGAGAAATGGGGAAGGGGCTATGTCGGAAGTTGCCCTGCTCAGGCTGGGGCCAGAGCTAGGACACCAGGGTAGCTGCCTCATTCATTTTCTCCAAACCCCCACTTTCTAGTGTCTGTACCTGGGATGGAAAGTTGAAGGTTTTCTTATTTCTCTTCCTTGATACTCAATCTCTGACTTAGAACAAGTCCAGAATTGCCTTTTAAAAGCATTGCTGTTGTCAGAAATCTTCTTTATCTCCCTCTTTTGATTGGTAACTCCTTAATTTGCAATCTCAGGGACAGCACTGTCTCTATAAGCTTATTTAGTTTTATCAAAAGGAATTGTGGAAGATATGAGTACCAGAACTTAAGCAGATTAAAGCACAGTTGTTAAATCCATAAGAAGACGAGATCTGTGAGTATTAAGGATACCCTGGAGCTGAATGGGAGCTTACTTTTAGAAGTGCCATTGCTTGTCTACTTTGAGGATTTGTTGTGAGATTTTTTTTTTCTTTTTTCATTTTCCATTTAGAAAGTGGGTCATTAAGAATTGTCATTTGCTGAAAAGTTAACCCTGAATGGCATAAATGCCTTGAAAAGAAATGAAGTAGATTTTTTTTTTTTAAAGTTAAAGAAAGCAAGTACTTTAGAAAGTATTTAGAGAAGAATGAAAGATTTAGTGCATTCTGGAAGAGACGTGATATGTTTACCTGCGGCAGAGAGTGCACACGTACGACTGCCCTTGCTCAGAAAAAATTCCCTGTCCAATTCCTTTTGTGGAGACTCTTCCTGCAGTGCTGCAATTGATTTAACCTCCCAGGTAAGGCAAAATTTCAATAGATTAAATCTGATATTAATATCATGGCATTCTCAATTCTTTTTGATCTTGATGGTCTCCTTGACACTTTGTATAAATATCAGGTTAAATAAAGGTGTGGCAAGGATGTGCTCCCTGTTTTCATCTTTTGCAGAATCCTGATGTGACTGTAATGAAATGGTTTTGTTTATCCTGTGACTATGAAGTTAGTATCTTACAGTTAGAGGTTATTACCATGATTTCATGGGAAAAACCATGTCTGTTTAATAAATTTTCATATCCTTTTGTTTTGAATTATTTCTAGCATGTAAGCATTCTATAAATATATGTTTAATAAGTGGATGAATAAAGGAAGAGCAAGTTATAAGGCTGGGAGTGAAGATTAGCTTGGAGAAGGAAGTTTGAAAAACAGGGAAATCCAGGGTTTCTTCAAACAGATTCTGGTAGAATGAACAGAAAGTATTTTTTATTCTTCACAACTTCAATCAATATCCATTGTAGTAGAAGGAAAACAAAGTGATTTATTGGAAGGTTTATGCCTAAAATTCTTGAACCCCCATATGGATAATAAAAGTTAAACCATTTCTCTTTCCTCAACGCAGCTTAACTCAGTCATTCTTCCCCTGGAACAGCTCTTTTGATGCTTAACATTTGACAGAAGTTTCCAATAGCCCTGCTTACTGGCTTCACTGAATTCATTCTCAAAGGAAACCTGTATTTTAGAAACAGAAATGTAATTCCCTTAAGGTAAGAGGAGAGAATGACAAGGCATAAATTTGGGGACTTGGTACAAAATGGTATATAGTTCAATATTGCCGCACAATTTTCAAATTTATACTTGGCAAAATATTAATTTTGAGACTGAATAATTCAATTAGGTGAACACTATTAAGTTTCCCTACACATGACAAGGTCAATGAAAAATTGTCAAGCTTCCATTTTACCAGCTGATTATTTTGCTGTGATCATTAGAAAAATAACTGACATACAGTGACCCAAACTCCTGCGGAATGAAGAGTGAGTCCTGAGATTATTTCTACTGATCATAACCACCAGATTACTGCTCAAACTTCTTCTGCAACTTTCCCAGATGAACATAAATTTATAATTTTAGAGGAAATTCTATGAGAAGAAATTGCTAGAGTCTTGGAGAAGAGTATGCAAATACATTCTATGTTTACACAGTTTGTTAAATGTCTTCCTACTGATATTTTACAATGAAGGAATCAGAAATTTCATCTAAGTAGTCTTGAGAGAAGCTTCATGTTTTTATAAAATGAATGGTATATATTCAGGTCTGATATTTTGTTGTATACATTTCAATATATCCTTCTTTTAGGAGCAGAAATAAGAATTTAATATTGCAAGCAACATTTTAGGTACAGTAAATTTAACCATTCTCACTGTACTTTTTGTGAACACCTTACAATTTTTCAGCTAATGAATTCTTTATGTTTACACAATTTATTGAGGTGATGTTTATGAGACCAAAACTAATTTTACATCATTACGTTATTTATCATCTCATATTTTTTAACAGGGAATTATATCTTTTAACCTAATCTGAATTTCTTGATCAATCTTATATATTCATATGTCATTATTCATTTTCATGTGAGAAGTATGAAGCAGAGAATCAAACATTCTATTTGAACATGTTCATTTTTTGCTGTCCCAAGGTCACAAATGCATACCTTGTCCTGGTCACTGTTGGTCACTGGCCAAGAAAGCAAAATCAGGGTTACTTAGTGCAGCTCTGATAATGCTAATGTGATATTCACATGCATTAGTGAGCGAGTCTTTTTTCCTAAACAGGAAAATCGTAATGAGCATAGGTATACACAAGTGCTTACTAAACACACTCCTAGTTATTTTACATATGTTATGTCCTTCAGCATTTAACCAGAGATCACTACTCCATTGTACACATCAGTCAGGGTTCTAGCAAGAAAAAGGTTGGCACAGTCATTTTGAGTGATCCAAGTAAACTTTAGCGAAGGACTATTTAGTGAAGAGACTGAACCCTGTGGGCAGGGTTAGGGACACCTGTGCTGCTGTGCTGGATGGTCGAAACCCTTGGGGCCAGCAAAGGTCCAAAGCCACTCCCACCTTGAGTCCTGAAAATGCAAGGGAAGGAGGAGTTCACAAGAATCTGGAGACCACAGCTGCATGGAGAGGGACACTAATGGAGTAGTGGCTTCATAGAAGAAAGATACCTAGTAGGAAGTCATATGGGCAAATAGAATCCCTCCTCACTGTCCTTCGACTCTGAGCTCCTGCTGGTGGCCTACACTGGCCAATTCAGGCCAATTCAAGGATTCTCTCATTGAAATAGAAACCAGCCTCCTGGTCATAGAGCAGAAGGACAGGGTGAAGTGAGGATTTGGATGAGCAAATAGAAGACACGCATATAGTCTCCAAGCTCTCCAGTCTACAGGCAGTCCAATTTATATTCCCTGGGCCTAGTGTTTCATTTTATTGCTAACTTTGTTTGGGCCTTTTCTATTTTTTCTAAAATGTGAGCTCTCACAATCCCTAGAGCCTTCTTTGACTCTTCTGAGCCACATGCCTAGAAAACTGTACTTGAGTCTAGGCTTGGTGGACTTCCTCCACCCCTTTGTGCCAGGTTTCAATTGTCACCTCCTTTAAGAGGTCATCTATGACCATGTCATCCATAAAGCCCCCCTCGCCCATTCACTTTGTAACATATACTCCCTTTATTTGACTCACAACACATACCATGAACATTATCTTGTTCACTTCTTTGTTAAATGGAATCTAAGTTTACAGGGCAAGGACTTGCCTGTCTTCTTGATCACCATACTTCAAGTGCTTAGAACATTTCCTGGTATGTGAAAGTAATTCACTAACTCTTTAAATGAGTCCATATACAATTAAATCCACACAACAATATTCTTAATTGTATAGATGAAGATTTGAGGGATAGGCATATCTAAGACTGTATAACTGGTAAGTGGTAAGACTGAAGTACAGTAATAGACATCCTGAAGTACAACCTAATAGATCAGAGGCACTAAGTTACTGCCTTTTCAAAGGTTAATGGGGAAGACACTATGACTTTGTTCCTGGCCTGTCAGACTTAACGAAGCTTTAAATGATGCCTGACTTGTAAACAAGGCAATGGTTTGGTGATATAGAAGATTCTGAGTCAATGATTGTAGCAGAGTAGAGAAGAGAATTTGAAATAAACTCCAGTCTAAGTAAACCTGTATAAGGGTAGTTTTGGAATGTGCCTGTGGATGGTAAACATTTTCCAACCTACCATATTTCATGCAGAAAGCAACTTCTGCTCGGCATTGCTTTTCAAGATGGTTGGATGAAAACAAGAAGCAGCTTGTTTGCTGAAATGTTAGCTGTTTTGAGTTAAAAAAAAGAGAGAGATATGTAAATTTTGTTCCCATTGAAAAAATAAAAGGTACAATTTAAACCCTTTCTTCATTTTATATTTCACTTAAGCTCATTTCTCCTCCTTGCTTTCCGAATCAGATCCAGTTGGGATATAGAGAGTAATGTCACTTCTGGTCAAAACTAGGCACTTGTGCATTTATGTAATCATTTTCACTATTCTTGGTTTTAATTACACAAAATTAAAAAAAAAAAAAAAGCTGACAAAGATGTTGGCTCCAAATGTGGAAGTGAGAGATGGTGGGGATGAGGAGAAGAGGACGGGAGAGCAAATGTGTTTCAGTGTGTGTGGTGTGGCGTTTTCTGTGTAATTCTTCTGGGAACGACCTTCCTGCTAAATGCCCTTCTTCCTCTACGGCAACCATTTCTCACTCGTGTTTGCTGCTCCCTGTTTGTAGGAAAGCTATGTGCAGAGAGGGGATAAGCACTGCCCTAATTATCATGATTTCTCACCTGGACATTTCCTCTCACAATTTATAAACTTGTGTTTGGTTGGTAGTGAGAGATAAGGCATTTTATCTATCATTATTCCATTTTATTTAATTTTTGTAACCAAAGCTTCCAAGCCTTTCCTACTGACAGAAGTATTTTTGTGCTATTTATTTTCAAGTCAGGTTCGGGGTCAAAAGACACTGACATACCCAGCAGTTGCTAGAAGACATGATGGGGTCCAACACCTTGTCGTAACCACTTATTGTGCCGAGAGTTCTGAACACTTGATTGGAGAAAAGCGTTCTTCACCCCGTAGCTATTTTTGTAATGAACAGGCTCCTGGTTCAAGTTTTTCTCATCTCTTTATTGATTTCTTAGTGTCATTAAACAAACGATGGTGGTTAAAATAATGCATTTATTATTTTCACACATCACAGCTGTCAAAAAGACAAAATAACAAATTTGGTTTCAAGATTATAATAAGCTAGAACTTGGGATTCCAGAATTGGATAACGCCTACTTCTATAGAATAGAAGAAGGGTTCTAATGAAGTGGGCAGGAGAGTTTAGCCTTCCAGAAAAAAGGACTGAAGAAAGAATAGAAAACAAACATGGATTTCAAAGTTACTATCCTTATAGGGTCAAAACAGGTGACTTCTTTAATAGGCTGGCTCAGGTTGATTGGTTGTTCTTTCCCTTTTTTCTTTTTTTTTAATTGACCCCTTTCCAAATTCTAGGTGATTACTGTGATTAGATGCCACCTGGCATGAATGACTTCATCCTGGTTTGTCCTGTTTTCTGGGGTCTAATGCAGAAGGCTAGTCCAAAACAATAGTCTCCTATAAATTTTATTTAACAGCGTGATACTGAAAAGAGTACAGGGCCAAAATGGACAGCCTGAGAGGTCAAATAGCATAGTTAACTGCTTATGGTCCTGTTTTATTGAAGCAAAATCTGGCATGAAGCAAATTATTGCCAACCTCGCACCAGAAGCTGGTCATGCTGACTGCCTTGAACTGAGATGATCCTAAGTGTTTCTGTGTTTGTTTGTTGGTTGTTGTTATTTGTTATTATTTATTTATTTATTTCCAGGTTGGATTGGAAATTAAATAAGGAAATCATGAATTTGGAAGTTGCTCACATGTCATCTCAAGAAAAGAGAATCGAAGGAGATTCAGGAAAATAAGTTACCATGAAAAGATTTAGAAACCGAAAGCATTGTCACCGTGCTGAATATGTCATTCGTTGCTGGAGTGTGCAATTCGTCATTTCTTGAAGATTTATGATGTGAGACAGTTTGATGTGGGTCCAATGTTAGACACAGTCGTAACTCGGGAGTGTGTTTGTCACATACCCTTAGTTGTGGATGCATTTGAAATAGTCCATGTGGCTAACAGGATAGTGTCTCACAAGATTCAGCAGGGGCCCTGGCTGATACCTCAGTGGACCACTGAGGCTACTCCATGGTTTTCCTGGCAAGGATCATTGAGAAACCTGAACTGAGAGCTGTTATTCACAGTCCAAATCAAATACCTTCTCAGCCTCCCGGTGGATTTTAGGGTTTGGCTTCACAAGGCATTTGAGGCTGCTGGGCCATTGGAGAAGTTGGGATGTCCATAATTTGCCATATGCCAGGTCATCGATAAAGTCTCAATTGAATTTAATATGTGAATGTGTACGCATTTCATTTTTTAATTATTTGTTTCATTTTTTACAGACTGCATTTTGATGCAATGTACACGAATGGGGTACTTCCTTTGGTTTCTTTTTTTTTTATTTAAAAAAAGAGATTTATTTAAGAAACACGTAGACAAGACAGAACACTTCATAAGCTATTTTATGCAATAAAACAGAGAAAAATTACATATTTTTGCAAGCATAAGCATGCCAGTATGCACATATTTGCATAAATAGAACAGTTATGAGCAAACTTAAAGAAACGGGTTAAGAGAAATTTATAAGTGCTAGTCAATATGATTGGTTTGCCCAGCTTTTGATCTATGATCATCTGAAATACTGAAACAGATGATCTAAGTCTTTTTTTAAAATTTATTTTTATTGTAAACAAATGGGATAAATGTTGTTTCTCTGTTTGTACATGGAGTCAAGGCATACCATTTGTGTAATCATAAATTTACATAGGGTAATGGTGTTTCATTCACTCTGTTATTTTTCCTTCCCCCTACCCCTCCCACCCATCTTTTCCCTCTATACAGCCCCTCCTTCCTCCATTTTTGCCCCCTCCCACCCCCCCATTATGTGTCATCATCCGCTTATCAGCAAGATCATTCGTTCAATTAGAATGGCCATTATCAAGAATACAAGCAACAATAGGTGTTGGCGAGGATGTGGGGAAAAAGGTACACTCATACATTGCTTGTGGGGTTGCAAATTAGTGCAGCCACTCTGGAAAGCAGTGTGGAGATTCCTTAGAAAACTTGGAATGGAACCACCATTTGACCTAGCTATCCCACTCCTTGGCCTATACCCAAAGGACTTAAAATCAGCATACTGCAGTGATGCAGTCACATCAATGTTCATAACTGCTCAGTTCACAATAGCCAGATTGTGGAACCAACCTAGATGCCCTTCAATTGATGAATGGATAAAGAAACTGTGATATATATATATATATATATATATATATATATATATATATATACACAATGGAATACTACTCAGCCATAAAGAATAATAAAATGATGGCATTTGTAGGCAAATGGATGAAATTGGAGAATATCATGCTAAGTGAGATAAATCAATCTCATCTTTTTCTTTCTATGGTTGTGCACGGTGTAGGTTCATACCATTTGTGTAATCATACATGTAAATAGGGCAATGATGTCTGTCTCATTCCACCATTTTTCATACCCCTCCTCTCATTTCCCTCTACCTAATCTAGTTGGTATATGAATGAAAGTCATGAGTCAGAGACAAAGATTAGAGAAAGCACAACACAGAAGACATATTCTAGGAGTAGCTGGGGCAATCAAATTTAGCAGAAATTGTGTCATCCTATTTATTTTTGGAGTCAAGAGAGAATTTGTGGTCTTGAAGGGAGAGACCATGATTTTTCTCCTCCCCTTCAACTCTCTTTTCATTTTCCATCATTTATATTTGGGAGCCTATCAGAATTTGAGGCAATTTATATCAGGGTGAATGGTTGGGAAATATGACAAAGAGGTCTTTCTTTCTTATCCTGATTTTACAAAATGAAAAACTGAGTATGAAGAGATTAATGTGTTTCTTACAAATGTCATGGCTATTAAGTGACAGAAGAGATTCTAATATTTGTATGAATTCAGAGTCATATATATATATACATACATATATATCTATTAAAAATTTTTTTTTTTAAATTTTTGGTACTGGGGATTGAGGGATTGAACTCAGGGGCACTTGACCACTGAGCCACATCCCCAGCCCTATTTTGTGTGTTATTTACAGACAGGGTCTCACTGAGTTGCTTAGCACCTAAGTTTTGCTGAGGCTGGCTTTGAACTCATGATCCTCCTGTCTCAGCCTCCCAAGCCACTGGGATTACAACAGAGACTATATTCTTAATCAAAACACTGTATTATAGGTTCCATGAGAAGTATTTTAATCATATCCTGACTATATAGGACTAAAGGGAGATATGTGAACAGCAGAAGTTACTTATTTCTCATCTTGTTTCTTTATATGCTGCATTAAAAAATCCACATGTACCTGACAGAGAGGAGCTGAAAATATGGGAGATGAATTCCTACTCATGGCATTAGACTCACCAGGGTGGGACTCTGAAAAAATACCTGGGAAGACATGGTTACGGGAGTGCATTGGATTTGCCCCTGGGAACTGTAATCTGGCCATTCACTCCAAAGCTCGAATGTGTGATCTCCTACCTGCTCAGAACTCATTTTCTCAGGAAAAAAAAAAAAAAAAATGGAATTGAACACATTTCTGCTTGAACTCACATTTACAACCCAACTGAATAAAAGGATGATTGAGGTATGGGTCTCTTGTAGCCAAACCAATGGGAAAAATTGCTTAGATTGAGTATGTGATGCAATGGGAGTTCTTAAACTACCCAGAAGTCATTTCCCAACAATTACATGTTACTATCTAATGAGGAATATAAATGGTTCAATGATCATAATATGACATTATGGTTATTTATTAAATATGTAATTGCTTTGGCATGCAATTTAGTTGTATTTCTACCAGTCATCTTTCAGTTCTACATTAATTATAGTCAATTATATTTTGGTGGAGGAAAAATGTGGCAGTTGTGATGTTTTTTGGTCTTTGATTTTGCTGTTGATGGTCCACAGCTTTGATGCACTCTTGAAACGACTCTAATAAAGCAATGTGTTTTGTTCCCCGTTTAATAAAATAAAACCAGTGGGATGCTTTACT
This sequence comes from Sciurus carolinensis, assembly GCF_902686445.1. Classification (NCBI taxonomy): domain Eukaryota; kingdom Metazoa; phylum Chordata; class Mammalia; order Rodentia; family Sciuridae; genus Sciurus; species Sciurus carolinensis. The sequence goes on along the minus strand of NC_062221.1, from coordinate 123,176,436 downwards.
TTCAGAAATGTTTGATAAAGTATCCCTCTCATTGAGCTAAGAGAAAAAGCAGTGGATTTTTTTTTTTTTTTCATTTTGAGCTCTAGGAGGCAAAGTACCTAAGTATAATTCACTGTTCTTTATGTGACTTTCTCACAACATCCCATTTTCCCTTTTCTAGTTCTTTTGAATAATTCTCACAGTTCTTGGTGAGCTGCTAATCAGTTTAGCCTGTGAAATCAAAGATGGAACAAAGTACATTACTGTGCAGGGAGATGAGCCTTTTATTTTTAAGTAATACAGCATGTCTCTTGGACACCCTTTTTCATTTAGTGAGAACTGAAATTTACCAAAATTCTTAGTAAACTATAGCATCTTCTTCTTTTCTTTCTTTGATGGATATATTGATATTAATTAACATAATTTAACATTAATATGCACTACATATTGAAATTAAATATACATGCTTCTCAGTTTACAAGTGCAGGGTTTACTCTTAGGTCTTTTCTTTTTTCTTTGTACCGGGGATTGAACTCAGGGGCACTGAACCCCAGAGCCACATCCCCAGACCTATTTTGTATTTTATTTAGAGACAGGGTCTCGCTGAGTTGCTTAGTGCCTCCCTGTTGCTGAGGCTGGCTTTGAACTTGCAATCCTGTATCAGCCTCCCTAGCTGCTGGGATTACAGGTGTGCAGCCACTGCACCCAGCAGGTCTTTCCTTAACATACAGGAGACATTATTGGAAATGCTTGGCTAGCACCGGGCAATACCTTGTAAGATGCTTAATCACAAATCATGAGTAAATGAGAGCCCGAAGCATATCACCTTCACTGATGGGATTTTTGTAGTTACCTATAGCATTTTGAGGCTGTGTTCATGTCCATCCACATTGCAAAATTTGCTGTCATCATTATAATTGATCATGGTTTAGCTACTATGGGTTTAGACGGTGGCAAATAGTTTTTGGAATTCTTTATAGTTAAAAAAAAAAAAAAGACACACCCAAGTGATCGTTTACATAGACTTCAAATTCTGCCAGTGCAAGTGAAGCTGAGCCTCCAGCTTCAACCCAGCCACGTCCCTGAAAGCTGGTACTTGACATGCTGAGTGTTGGAGGGTGAAGAGTAATTTCCCCGCCTCAGTTGCCCTCATGTTCGACTGTACTTTGGGAATTCACAAGTTAGGGTGCAGCAACACTTTATATTTTTGGTAGACATTCATTTAGTGGGAACATTCATGTTTTGTAAAATGAAAACTCAGTTTTCTGGATTTGCAATTTTGTTAAGAAAGTTTAGTTGTAACTGGGAAGAAGATTTTGTCTAGTTCATTTTTTACAAAAGTTTTGTTTGAAGGCGATTCCAAGAGGCTTCCCCAAAAGAAACATATTTAATTATACATTTTACCTCCAAAATAAACTTGAATATTTTTCTTTGATGAACTCATAATAATAACCTACCAGTTAAGAGAAACATTCTTGGGTTTTTTTTCTTATTTAAGAAAACTTCCCTGAATAGTATCAATGGGAATAGTTGTATCTAAAATACAGGCAGTCCCTACTCTAACTTTTGTCAGTTTGGAAAAACTTACTGAAAAACATCTAAGATTCCTGGGCAAGTTATTTAAAAACTGGACTTTACTGATTGAAAGGTCAACCCATAGGAGAGGAAAAAAACCCTTACTTCAAACTTTAGTCCCACGAGGAGGCAGGTGGTCTTGACTCATGTCAGTTTTTTAGGTTCTCTTGCTGGCTATAGATTTTTTTTTTTTTTTTTTTTTTAGTGCTCAGAAGAGTAAACAGTTTAAATGACATTTTAAAGCAGCCAGTATCAGGAAGGGAAAACAGTTATAAACCCTGTGACCTCTCTGGAGAGAAGTCTCTCCCTATCAAAATCAATATTCTTTGTCAACTTGGAGAAGGAAATGAGAAATATTTGGGTGCAACAGAGGGGAAACTGCCTGAATTTCAAAAAGAAACAAATTGAAAACTTTACTCAGGCATATGTATTTCCAGGCAAAGACTTTTGAACCATAGGGGTTCTGCTTTGGTGTAAAGATTTGAACTTTTCAGATCTGATCTTAGTAGCTTTGCAGAATAAATCTCCAGTGACTTCAACAGTGTTCAAAGACTCCTTGTGATCATCACGAGTTTGATTTATCTGTACTTTCCAAATAAAAATGTATTTATTTACCAAGATGTAAAGCAAATCTGACCCCTGGTTTTGATAATGATGTGGTGACAGGGTTAATACTCCCATGTTAATATCTTACTTAACCCAATGAGGCGTGCTCTCACTATCATTATCTCCATTTTCAGAAGAGAATATGCTAGGTCCTGGAGATTAAGTAATGCACTCCAGGTTATGTAACTAGGGAGTGTCACAGTGGGTATTTACTCAGATTCATCTGACCTCTTCACTGCTCCCTGTACTATGCGGAACGACGTTGAGTTGAGGAACCTTCAACATTTCATTAGTTATAATGGACAATTTCTAATTCTTGTATGTGCCTTACATGCTTTTGAAATACTTAAGTAGAAATATGTAATCTATAGCTATATTTAGAAATAAACTATCACATATTAATGTGACCACCATTAAAACTTTATTCTGATGTATCATCCTTCCATTTAAAAAACATAAACTTCTAAATATTTTGATCAAAGTGCTGGAATGGACAGTGTTATCCATAACTTCTGGGTCTGCTGATTTAGTGTCTAGTTTATAAGTTGTTAAAAAAGGAACTTAAAAATCTAAAATTATGATTGTGGGTTTGTCTATTTTGCCCTTCAATTCTGTTAATTTTCACTTGATGTTCTGCTTCTACAAGTATGCTCATTTTACTATATCCTTGTGCTGAATTTCTCCTTCTGTTGTTGTGAAATAGCTTCTTTGTTATTAAGAATAGCTGTTGACTTGAAAAATTACTTACAAATTATTTGACTTACAAATTACTAGTAGAGTTGCTGCAGACTTAGGAGCATTGTTTGCATGGAGTAGTTTCATCCATGTGTTCTCAATCCTGATGTTTGTATTTAGAGGTCTTCTTAGGTGAGTCTCACTTGTTTTCATTCTGGCGATCTTTACCTTTTAATTGAAAAGTCACTCCATTATGTCTAATCTCAGTATCAATATGAAAGAGTTTGTGTCTTCATTTTATTATTATTATTTTTATTCCTCTTTGTTTTTCATTCTCTATTTTTTTCCCTAGATTTTTGGGATGATTTTTAAATGTCAGAAATCAATTTTGAATTTTCTTTTGACTATTTCAGCTATTTCCCTTGTGTGGTTTTCTTTTTCTTACAGGTTGAATGAACAGTACAAAGTGGTTTATACCACTTTATGTAGAGTGTAGAAAGCTTGAAACCACGTGGTTTCATGTGTCCCAACCCAGCTCCTATGCCAAGTTGTTATAAATGTTACATTTTTAACATGTGATAAATCCTGCAATATGGTAATATTTGGTTTACACAATTAAATGTGTTTTAAAAACAAGAGGAGGGGGCGATACAAGATGGTGGCCTAGAGGGAGACTGCACCCCCAGTCGCTCCAGAACCCAGGAGGTAAGAAGGGGAGGCATTGATAGACTCGGACTGAAATAGAGCCACGGGTGTGTCTGCCCACTGGGTAAAGCTCAGCCCGGGTGGCAGGCCCAGATAGAGGTGGCTTATCGGAGCCGGGCAGGGCAGCTAGAGTCATCCACAGGCAGCCCTGCGCACTCCGGCGGTGGGCCCCGCCCACACAGCCAGCTTCTCCAGGTTCTCGGAACGGAACTGGCCCGCTAGTGAGAGCCTTTCTGACCAGAACAAACTCCGAGTCCCGGAGCCACTGCAGCGCAGCGTACTCCGGCAACGAACCAGCGGAGAGCCTCGATCCGCAAGCAGCCTCTGGGATCAGGGCAGGGCAGCCAGAGACCTCTTCAGGCGGCTCTGCCCACTCCGGCTGCAGGCTCTCTTCACGGGGCGATCCAAGATGGCGGCCTAGAGGGAGACTGCACCCCCAGTCGCTCCAGAACCCAGGAGTTAAGAAGGGGAGGCATTGAGAGACTCGGACTGAAATAGAGCCACGGGTGAGTCTGCCCACTGGGTAAAGCTCGGCCCGGGTGGCAGACCCAGATAGAGGTGGCTTATTGGAGCCAGGCAGGCCAGCTAGAGTCTTCCCAAGGTAGCCTTCCACACTCCGGCAGTGGGCTCCTCCCACACGGCCAGCTGCATGGTGCAGGCCCACAGTGAGAGCATTTCCGCACAGAGCCAGTTCCAAACCGTGGAACCAGTAGGAGGCTAGGGGCAGTTTTCTTCGGATGAGCTGCTTTATCAGATTCCTCTAAGACATCAGGCTACTGAAGGCTGGGAGGTGATACACTGGAAATCTACCGGGACACTCTAAGCCAATAGAGGAAAACTGCAATATCTCAGGGTCCCACTGACAACTGACCAATATGAGAAAACAAGGGAAGAAAATGTCCCAAACAAACCTAGATACTACATCAATAAAACCCAATGACAGCAAAGCAGAAGTAATGTCAGAAAGGGAGTTCAGAACGTACGTAATTAAAACAATCAGGGAAGCTAATGAGGAGATGAAAGAGAAAATGCAGGCATTGAAGGAGGAGATGAAAGAGCAAATGCAGGCATTAAATGATCGCACCAATCAACAGTTAAAAGACCAAATATGGGAAGCAAGAGATCATTTCAATAAAGAGTTAGAGATACTGAAAAAAAAACAAACTGAAATACTTGAAATGAAGGAAACTATAAACCAAGTTAAAAACTCCATAGAAAGCATAACCAATAGGATAGAACACCTGGAAGACAGAACCTCAGACATTGAAGACAAATTATTTAATCTTGAAAGCAAAGTTGGCCAAACAGAAAAGATGGTAAGAAATCATGAACAGAATCTACAAGAATTATGGGATATCATGAAAAGGCCAAATTTAAGAATTATTGGGATTGAGGAAGGCTTAGAGAAACAAACCAAAGGAATGAACAATCTATTCAATGAAATAATATCAGAAAATTTCCCAAATCTGAAGAATGAAATGGAAAACCAAGTACAAGAGGCTTATAGAACTCCAAACATACAAAATTACAACAGACCCACACCAAGGCACATTATTATGAAAATACCTAACATACAAAATAAAGACAGAATTTTAAAGGCCGCGAGAGAAAAGAATCAAATTACATTTAGAGGGAAACCAATAAGAATATCAGCAGATTTTTCAATCCAGACCCTAAAAGCTAGAAGGGCCTGGAACAACATATACCAAGCCCTAAAAGAAAACGGATGCCAACCAAGAATCTTATACCCGCAAAACTTACCTTCAAATTTGATGATGAAATAAGATCCTTCCATGATAAACAAAAGCTAAAGGAATTTACAAAAAGAAAGCCAGCATTACAGAACATTCTCAGCAAAATATTCCATGAGGAAGAGATGAAAAACAACGATGCAAATCAGCAACAGGAGGCGCTAGCCTAAAGGAATAGCCAAATAAAGGAGAAACCAAATCGTGTCAAAAACAAATATGAGTCAATTGACTGGGAATACAAATCATATCACAATAATAACCCTGAATGTTAATGGCCTGAATTCATCAATCAAAAGACACAGACTGGCAGATTGGATTAAAAAGAAAAATCCAACAATATGCTGCCTGCAAGAGACTCATCTCATAGAAAGAGACACCCATAGACTAAAGGTGAAAGGATGGGGAAAAACATACCATGCACACGGACACAGCAAAAAAGCTGGAGTATCCATCCTCATCTCAGATAATGTGGACTTCAAACCAAAACTAGTCAGAAGGGTTAAAGAAGGACATTACATGCTGCTTAAGGGAAGCATAAATCAGCAAGACATAACAATCATAAATATCTATGCCCCGAACATTGGCTCATCCACGTACGTCAAACAAATCCTTCTCAATTCCAGAAATCAAATAGACCACAACACAATAATACTAGGCAATTTTAACACACCTCTCTCACCACTGGATAGATCGTCCAAACAAAAATTGAATAAAGAAACTATAGATCTCAACAACACAATCAACAATTTAGACTTAACGGACATATATAGAATATACCATCCAACAAAGAACGAATACACTTTCTTCTCAGCAGCACAGGGATCCTTCTCTAAAATAGACCATATTTTATGCCACAAAGCTACTGTTAGCAAATACAAGAAGATAGAGATACTACCTTGTACTCTATCAGATCATAATGGATTGAAATTAGAAATAAATGACAGAATAAAAAACAGAAACTTCTCCAATACCTGGAGACTAAATAATACACTATTATATGATGAATGGATAACAGAAGACATCAGGAGGGAAATAAAAAAATTCTTAGAAGTAAACGAGAACAAAGACACATCATATCAAAATCTCTGGGACACTATGAAAGCAGTACTTAGAGGAAGATTTATTTCATGGGGTGCATTCAAAAAAAGAAGTAGAAATCAACAAATAAACGACTTAACACTACAGCTCAAAGCACTAGAAAAAGAAGAGCAGACCAATACCAAAAGTAGTAGAAGACAGGAAATAGTTAAAATCAGAGCCAAAATCAATGAAATCAAAACAAAAGAAACAATCGGAAAAATTACAAAATAAATAGTTGGTTCTTTGAAAAAATAAATAAAATTGATAAACCCTTAGCCACACTAACAAAGAGAAAGAGGGAGAAAACTCAAATTACTAAAATTCGGAATGAACAAGGAAACATCACAACAGACACGACTGAAATACAAAACATAATTAGAAGCTATTTCGAAAATCTATACTCCAACAAAACAGAAAACCTCGAAGACATCAACAAATTTCTAGAGACATATGAACTACCTAAACTGAACGGGGAGGACATACACAACTTAAATAAACCAATTTCAAGCAATGAAATAGAAGAGGTCATCAAAAGCCTACCAACAAAGAAAAGTCCAGGACCAGATGGGTTCTCAGCCGAGTTCTACAAAACCTTTAAAGAAGAGCTCATTCCAATACTCCTCAAACTATTCCATGAAATAGAAGAGGAGGGAACCCTCCCAAACTCATTCTATGAAGCCAATATCACCCTGATACCTAAACCAGACAGAGACACATCGAGGAAAGAAAATTTCAGACCAATATCCTTAATGAACATCAATGCAAAAATTCTCAACAAAATTTTAGCAAATCGCATACAAATATATATTAAAAAGATAGTGCACCACGATCAAGTGGGTTTTATCCCAGGGATGCAAGGTTGGTTCAACATTCGGAAATCAATAAATGTCATTCACCATATCAACAGACTTAAAGTTAAGAATCACATGATTATTTCAATAGATGCAGAAAAAGCATTCGATAAAATCCAGCATCCCTTCATGCTCAAAACACTAGAAAAAATTGGGGTAGTGGGAACATTCCTAAACATTGTAAAGGCAATCTACGCTAAGCCCATGGCTAATATCATTCTAAATGGTGAAAAACTGAAAGCGTTCCCCCTAAAAACTGGAACAAGGCAGAGATGCCCTCTTTCACCGCTTCTATTCAACATCGTCCTTGAGACTCTAGCCACAGCAATCAGACAAAACAAAGAAATTAAAAGGATACGAATAGGAAAAGAAGAACTCAAACTATCCCTGTTCGCTGATGACATGATTATATATTTAGAGGAACCTGGAAATTCCACCAGAAAACTTTTAGAACTCATAAGTGAATTCAGTAAAGTAGCAGGTTACAAGATCAATGCTCATAAATCCAATGCATTTTTATACATAAGTGATGAATCTTCAGAAAGAGAAATTAGGAAAACTACCCCATTCACAATAGCATCGAAAAAAATAAGATACGTGGGAATCAATCTCACAAAAGAGGTGAAAGACCTCTACAATGAGAACTACAGAACACTAAAGAAAGAAATTCAAGAAAACCTTAGAAGATGGAAAGATCTCCCATGTTCCTGGATAGGCAGAATTAATATCGTCAAAATGGCTATACTACCTAAAGTGCTATACAGATTCAATGCAATTCCAATTAAAATCCCAATGATGTACCTTGCAGAAATAGAGCAAGCAATTATGAAATTCATCTGGAAGAATAAAAAACCTAGAATAGCTAAAGCAATCCTCAGTAGCAAGAGCGAAGCAGGGGGTATTGCAATACCAGATCTTCAACTCTACTACAAAGCAATAGTAACAAAAACGGCATGGTATTGGTACCAAAATAGACAGGTAGATCAATGGTACAAAATAGAGGACATGGACACAAACCCAAATAAATACAATTTTCTCATACTAGACAAAGGTTCCAAAAATATGCAATGGAGAAAAGATAGCCTCTTCAACAAATGGTGCTAGGAAAACTGGAAAACCATATGCAATAGAATGAAATTAAACCCCTATCTCTCACCCTACACAAAACTCAACTCAAAATGGATCAAGGACCTAGGAATCAGACCAGAGACCCTGCATCTTATAGAAGAAAAAGTAGGTCCAAATCTTCAACTTGTTGGCTTAGGATCAGACTTCCTTAACAGGACTCCCATAGCACAAGAAATAAAAGCAAGAATCAACAACTGGGATAGATTCAAACTTAAAAGCTTTCTCTCAGCAAAGGAAACTATCAGAAATGTGAAGAGAGAGCCTACAGAGTGGGAGAATATCTTTGCCAACCATACCTCAGATAGAGCACTAATTTCCAGAATCTATAAAGAACTCAAAAAACTCTACACGAAGAATACAAATAATCCAATCAACAAATGGGCTAAGGAAATGGACACTTCACAGAAGAAGATGTACAAGTAATCAACAGATATATGAAAAAATGTTCAACATCCCTAGTAATAAGGGAAATGCAAATCAAAACTACCCTAAGATTTCATCTCACCCCAATTAGAATGGCGATTATCAAGAATACAAGCAACAATAGGTGTTGGTGAGGATGTGGTGAAAAAGTAACACTCATACATTGCTGGTGGGGTTGCAAATTAGTGCAGCCACTCTGGAAAGCAGTGTGGAGATTCCTCAGAAAGCTTGGAATGGAAACACCACTTGACCCAGCTATCCCACTCCTTGGCCTATACCCAAAGGACTTAAAATCAGCATACTACAGAGATACAGCCACATCAATGTTCATTGCTGCTCAATTCACCATAGCCAGATTGTGGAACCAACCTAGATGCCCTTCAGTTGATGAATGGATTAAGAAACTGTGGCATATTTATACAATGGAATATTACTCCGCAATGAAGAATGATAAAATTATGGCATTTGTAGGCAAATGGTCGAAATTGGAGAATATCATGGTAAGTGAGATAAGCCAATCTCAAAAAACTAAAGGACGAATGATCTCGCTGATAAGCGGATGAGGACATATAATGGGGGGTGGGAGGGTCTAGCATTAAGTTTAGGGTTAGGTTTAGAGTTAGGCTAAGGAGAGCGGTAAGAATGAAGGAAAGAAGGACTGTGTAGAGGGAAAAGAGGGGTGGGAGGGGTTGGGGGAGGGGAAAAATAAAATAAACATCATTACCCTATGTAAACGTAAAAAAAAAAAAAAAGAAAAAAAAAAAGAAAATAAAAGAAAAAAAAAAAAGTAATCATGGAAGAAATCACTGAATTTTCCGAGAGATAGAAAGAGCACAGGGCAACCTTCAGTGTGTGGCTGATGCTGTTCCAAAGAGGTCAACCCAGTCAGTAATTGGTATATAAGTGTCTAAGGTAGCCAGCAAGAGCGGAATTAAAAAGCATGACCAGGAAAGTGAACAAAAACATAGCCATAGCAGAATTCCTTAAAGTTCCAGGTAGTCCAAACCCAAGCCCTAAGCCCTAAGACAGATGACTGAAGTGAGAGATTGCAGCCATTGAGCAGACAATACAAATGACCCACAAACAGGTCACACAGGTGAGTGTAGCTCAATGTTAGTGAAGCCCAAGGAAACTGTGACCAACACAAAGCAATGCTGTGCATCAAGCATGAAGTTCAGCCAACTAAAGAACTACTTTTCCTAATAAGCTCAAAGCAAATGTCTCATACCCACAGTGCTCTGCAATATACAGATGTGTAAATGCAAACATACAAGAACATTTGAGAGTTAAGAAAATATCAATAGCAATAGCCTCAGAGTAGCAGCAGTAGCTATTAAGGAAAATGCTTGAAACAATATAAATGGAACCTGCATAAGTAAGAGGGATACTGTGGAGTACTGATAGCCAACAGACTCTGGAAACATTATTACATAAGATGACTACTCAGTAGGAACAAACGTGCAGCCCCAAGAGAAACCTATCCATACCAGGACCAACTTTGAGAATTTGCCTTATTTGTAGGTAATGCCTACAAAAATTGGTTAATCCCTTTGTGAGATAGCTTCTCATTTGTGTTGTCATTACTTTAATTATGAATATATATAGCTAGTTTCATGGTGAACAAACCTCTGTATAATTCAACTATAATCCTATGTAAGTACTTCCTACTTATTTGGTTTCCAGATTTCTCTTTCTAGGATTAGTTTATTGGTGAGTTTTATGGTTTTGTTATCCAAGCAGAATCAACCTTGACTGGTCATTCAGACCATATCCCCTCACCACACACAGAACATTTTAACTCACTACTCTTAACTTACATATCAGTTAACTTTTGCTGCATAACACATCACCCCAACACTGTGTCTTTCAGCAACAAACATTGCTTATTTTTCATGAGTGGGTTTCCTGGGAAGTTCCTGGCAGATTTTCTGGGATGGTTTGGTTGATTATTGGAATAAGTTGGTTGCTCAGTTTTGGATCTGTCCTAATGGTTTTCCTTATATGATGGTTGATGACAACTGCTGGGGTGACTTGTTCACATGTCTCTCGTTTACATACCAGGCTAACCTGGTTCCTTCTCATAGTGGTGGTCACAGAAGTCACCAAAGCAGCAAAAGAGAGCTTGCCACAACACACAAGTAATCTTTAAGCTTTTGCTTATGTCAAATTTGCTATTATCTTACCTGTCAACACAAATTGCATGAGCAAATCCAGAGTCAGTGTGGGAGTGAATTAACCAAAAAGAAATTATTGCTGCCTTTGTGTAGATAGCATACTAAAGTGGGTATTGTATAACTACCACCATACTGCAACTTGATTATGACAATCAATCCATATCAATTTTAGCAATAGAAATAGCACCATCTGCAACTTGCCATGTCTGATAATGTTGTCACCCCTCCAATAACACAGGGGACCACTACCAGTATGATAATTCCTTGCACTTTAGTATAGCCCCTTCACCTATGAAAGGAACTCTTCTTTTTAGCTAAATAAAATTGTATTATGTGGAAACTTAAAAAAAAAAAAAAAAACAAGAGGAAAAAAAGCAAAAACCATTTTTTTTATCAACCTAGATAATTACTATTTCCCATGTTCTTCATTCCTTTCTCATTATTTGAATTTCCATATGATATCATCTCTTTCAAGCTTAAAAACTTCCTCTACCAATTCTGTATGTATAGTTCTGGGGACAATTTTTTATTTTATATGAAAATGTCTATTATTGTTTTTTCAGAACCATTTGATGGAGGTGTGAGTGACATAAACAGAGCTGTAGAAATCTGATGCATACAATTTGGTGTTTGGAGATAAGTACACATCTGTGACACCGTCACCTTACCATCACCATCAATTCCATAAACATATCCACCACTTCCAGAAGCTCACAGCTGCTTCTTTGTGTCCATCTGTTTTTGTAACAAAAGTACATAAGATCTATCCTAGTAGCAAAATTTTAAGTACACAATACAGAATTGTTAATCATAGGCTCCAAGAAGTACAATAGATCTCAGAACATTTTTGTTTTTTAAATAACTGACACTTTTGCATTTGACCAATACTGCTTCATTTCCTCCTGTCTGTAACCCCTGATGCCCACCATTCTACTCTGGCTTCTGCATCTTTAACTATTTTAGATTCTATATGTAAGTGAGACTTACATAATATTCTCTAGATCCATCTACTTTGTCACAAATGGCAGAACTCTTTTTTTTTTTTAAACTACCTTTACTTTTGAAATATATTTTTCCTGCATGTAAAATTCTGGTTGAGGAATTTTTTTCTATCAGCACTTTAAGATATCATCCTATTCCCTTCTGGCCTCCATGGTTCCTTAATACTGAGTGACTGTCACCTAGATACATTGGATTTCTTTCCTTTTCTGTCCTGGAAATACTTTTACTCAACTCCTTAATTATGATGTGCCTCAGTGTGGCTTTCTTTGTGTACTAAGTCTCCTGAAATGTGTATTCACTGAAATAGGAAACTAAAATATAAAATAATGAAAGTTAAATCCAGTGAAATAGGATCAGAGACACTTGAAAAACACTGTCATCCATCAAAGAATTATAATAACATATCCATAGCTAACTTTAATTTTTTGTAGCCATTCATATCACAAGTATCCAAACTTAAATACTCTCTGAAACAAAATATTGGGCTAAAATATACCTGAAGAAAAGATGAGTGAATTAAAAAGATATTAGCTATAAAAGACATTTCCTCACAAATGTCAGTCATTTTCTTGTCATCTACTCCTGCATCCTAAAAGTATGAGACTTTTCCAATAATCAGAGTCTCTTGGAGCCTCAGCTTGGAAGTAGCTTTCAAGGGTATCCTGTGCAACAATGCTGAGTTGTTCAGGCCCAGAGTTTTCCCTCTTCCACATGGTGTTTCCTGTTCTTGTTCATTACTTTCCATGATGATAGCCTCCCTCTAAATGTGAAGTGTTTGTCTGAATCTCTGGTATCTCTTTCCCATGTCAGATGTTCCTATTTTATTATTTATTTTCATCTCTTAATAGTTTCATCCGTATTTTTATTTTTTTTCACTACTGGGCTTGGAACCCAGGGGTACTTTACCACTGAGCTACACCCTTAGCCCTTTTTAGTTTTTCAGAAAAAGACCTCCTAAGCTGCCCAGGCTGGCTTTAAACTTGTGATCCTCCTGCCTTAGTCTCCTGAGTTGCTGGGACTATAGTTGTGCACCACTGCTCCTGGTCATGTCTGTCTTAGATTTGTCTTATGTGTGGACGGATCTTGGCCTATGATCTTCTTGGGTAGGGATGCTAAATTAGATTTTTAAAAAGTCAATTATAAATCTTTCTAAACTCTTCTAAACTCTCTTTAAGTGTCTTCATTGACTCAACTAGTTCGAAGTCTATAATCAGGCATTCTGAGTCTATGACTGGCCCAGAAAAACTGACATTGATGTAAATTGCTTTAATAATAACAGTTCTTGCACAAAAGAAAGCATGTAATATTGTTCTTCCACTTAAGTCAGAGGAAATTTCACAGCCAGCATTGATGGTATTTTCTGAGGCCAACTTTAAATTCATGACATTTTGGCAAGTGGAACAATGTGATATTCACTGTTCTAGAAATATATACTAAGATGGATGTCACCAAACCACCAATAGTCCCCAAATCAGAGCCCTTTTTAACCTCTGTGTGAGACTGTCCTTGTCATTTTCATCTTTCAGTCATAGCTTTCACCCTCACTGAGCCGTTACGAGTTTTCAAAGTAAAAAAAAATAAAAGTAAAAATAAAAAAGGAGAAACCTCATAAAATATTTGCAGGTAATGTGTAGCAATAGCAGTCTGAATTCTGATAAATAAATGATATTTTTCTTTAAAAATGAATTATTCTCATAGGAGAAAACATCAACAACAGGAATGTCTCCATAACTAGTGGGTTCAGGAAATCATAATATACCAAGAGACTAAAAATGAAATTCACTAACAAAACCACTGTTTAAAAAAAAGAATAATTTAAAAATATGATAGTGAATGAACTATAAGTCTCTTCTAAACCATGTGTAATAAAAACACCAATTTTTCTAAAATAAGTTTATTATTAGGAAGTGTGATACAAAATTAGAGTAATACGTGCAATAATACCTAATTTGTTATACCAAAGATGGCATTATGGGGAACTTTTTGGTTTCTGAGCTTATGTAATGACAAGTATCCCATCTTTTATCCTATGGCATCTTATATCTTTATATTCATTCATTTTGAAGGAAGGCATCAAATGCCAACCTGCAATTTAGTGGGAATTGCTGAGAGAAGAAACTGGAAAGCGAAGTGAAAAACCATACCATCTAGTTTTTCTACCTGGGAGCTTATCTGGTCCTAGGTTATCCTAGTGATTTTCTATTCCAACCAGGATGGGTCATGGGAGTTAAAATATCTACAGAGATAGTTTAGAGGAGCCTCTTAGCATTTTTGCATTTCAAGAAATGTGTGGGGACTAGGGCTACAGGTTTGTTTTTCTTCTTTCTCAGAGCAGAGCCTCCTCCTGAAACCACAGAACGAATCAGGTTCTCTGAAGATGTTGGGTTAGGGTTGCTGGATAAAATGTAGGATGCCTGATTAAATTTGTATTTCCAAAAAAATATCAAATACTTTTTTTTGGTATAAGTATACCCCAAATATTGTAGGGGACACACTTATCCTAAACATCATTTGCTATTGATCTGATATTCAAATTGTACTGGTTGGACTTCCAAACTTCCTCTCTTCCTTAAATCTGATTAGCTCATTCTGGCCTGATGGTATCTTAGAGCTGGATAAGTAACAAAGGCTTTATGAATTTCATTTTTCTCACCCATCAGATGGGAAGAGTAATATTGCACCAATAAGGTAAAGAGATGACTCAAACATGGACCCGATTAATATTTACAGTGAGTAGTCCTTGGTGATGTTGTCTATCTTGCCTGACCTGTGTCTGATTGTGAATTGATATGAACACAAACAATGCATCTATTTCAACAAACATCCACCTAGGAAACAGTAATACCATTATGTATATTTGTTTTTATCAAGGCCTTCTTTCTAAGCAGTGATGACTTTACCTTTCATTTTAACTAGCAAGTTCAACCAATTTAATTTTGATACAATAATTTCAAACTCTTTGCCTTCTTTCTTTTAATGTTTGTGAATATAACTTTTGGAAAATCACTTTTTTTCCTATGAGAAGTTGAAGATACTAATACATGATAGTATTGCAAAGGCAGAATATCATGTAGAAAATGCTCTCTATTCCATAATAGAGAAATAGCTCTCTATCCAGAAAAACAAACCACTCTGAATGAAAACAAAAAACAAACAAAAAAACAAGCAAACCCAGAACACGTTTTTTTGAGGATCAGCAGGGGGCACTAAAATTCCACAGGAAGAAATATATGTCTCTGTAATGTTCATAAATTATTTTCCTTTTACTTTAACTCCAAATTGAAAACACCATAAACTCTGTGCTTTTTTATCTTTATTATAGCCGATAGTGTATCTTTCCTTTTTAACCCTCAAAGTGTAGATGCACTTAACAATTTTTTTTTTATCTGCAAATTTAATAAAATTTCCCACTTCCTTATCTGGGTTCTCGTTTGCTGCTCATTCAGCATTCAGATGCAATGCTATTTTCCTCCCTTTGACAAACATAGAGTAATTAGGATTTTTCACAGACAAGTGATTACCTAATAAATGACCTTCTGCAGGCAGCTCTATTAAACTGGAGCAAAAAGGATGTTTACTACAAGCAGTGGCCAGGAAAGAAGGTACGGTGACAAGACAGGCTCTGCATAACCAACAACTTCTTCAGCTCTAAGAATAATGAAGGCATTTATGGAACTAGTAGATCTATACTAAAAATAATTATAAGCCTGGCAGGACACTAAACCACAAACACCAGTTATGATTGGCTATTGCAACACTTCATTAATTCCATGGGAGTCGAAGAGTAAGGAAATAATGCCAGAATTCACATGGGAGATCGACAAGTTAGGGGAAACACCAAAATATATAAAGTAGGAAAGGAGGACTAGAATACAGATCAATTTTCATGTCTTTTCTGATTCAGTATAGTTAAAGGCCAAAAAAAGAAAAAGTATGAAATCTAAGTGAAATATCTTTCAAATATATTTTTGAGAAGCTGTAATCTTTTACAAAGCAAATTGCTATAAGATTTTTGAATGGAACAATGCTTTATGGCAATGTATTTTTCTCTGTACCCTTATTTGTATTTGTATTACTTAAAAATACAATTAAATTAATTTGTATTACTTAAAAATATAATTAAAAAATAGACTTTGCATCATCCAGGTTCTGGTTTTAGATAACTTGTAGATTTCTGGTGAAGACCTGAGGCTGTAGAATGTTAGACTCAGGCAACATTCTAGTCAATGGTAGCAGTCATTTCTTTAGTTTTATAAGTGAGAAAACTTGTGCAGCAAGATCACTGAGAAAGCATTCTGCACTGATAGGAACTCTTCATCTGGGTTGCTGAACTGGCATTAATTCCAGGTTTGCACTTGGAATGGAATCACCATTTGACCTAGTTATCCCACTCCTTGGAATATACACAAAGGACTTAAAATCAGCATACTATAGTGACACAGCCACACCGATGTTTGTAGCAGCTCAATTCACAATAGCTAAGCTATCATACCAACCTAGGTGCCCTTCAACAGATGAATAGATAAAGGAAATGTGGTATATATAGACACAATGGAGTATTACTCAGTCATAAAGAAAATGAAATTATGGCATTTACCTGTAAATGGATAGGTCTAGAGAAGATCATGCTAAGTGAAATAAGCCAATCCCCAAAAAACAAAGGCTCAGTGTTCTCTCTGAAATGCAGATGCTAACACACAATAAGTGGGGTGGTTGGGGGGTGGGTTGGGCAGGGAATAAAAGTTCATTGGATTAGACAAAGGGGATTGAAGGGAAAGGAGTGGGGATGGGAAAAAGAAAGACGAATGGGATATAACTTTCCTATGTTCATAAGTGAGTACACTATAGTGGAATTCTACATCATGTAACAACCACAAGAATGGGATCCTAATTAGAATAAGTTATACTCCATGTATGTATGTCAAAATACTTTCTACTATCATGTATATCTAAAAAGAACAGCAACCACCAAAAATTCCAGGTTCCCTGACTTCAGGCGAGTCTTTGTTATACTGCCTTTCTTTCTTTTTCCTCTCTAGACATATTTTCCTGATTTATTTTTAATAAAAATTGACAAAATGAATCAGGTACAATATGATGTTTTGAAACATATATATTGTAGAATGGATAAATCAAACTAACATGCGATATAATATATATGTGTGTGAATGTGTGTGTGTTACATATGTGTGTATGCATGTGTGTGTTGTGTATGTGTATATGTGTATATGTGTGTGTCCGGGCGGTAAGAACGTTAATGATTTTCAAGAATACCATTAATTGTTATTAGTTATAGTTACCATGTTGAACAGTAGATCTCTGGAACTTATTCCTCCTGTCTACCTGAAAATTTGTATCCTTTTGACCAATTTGGTACTTCTATGGACTCAACTTTTTCAGATTCTGAATAAGTGAGACTGGGCAATATTTGTCTTTAGTGCCTGGTTTGTTTCACTTACCAGAATGTCCTCCAGGATTACCCATGTTAGCTGGAATGACAGGATTTCTTTCTTAAAGGCTTTATTGTGTACCACATTTTCTTTATCAGTTCATGTGCTGTCTTTTACTTCCTCTTATTTAACTGCTATGGCTGAGACTTCTAGTACTCTGTTAACTAGAAGTAGTGAGAGGGCCCTCCTCGCATTGTCCTGGATCTTAGAGGTTTTCCCATTGAGTTCGATTTTAGCTGCGGGTTTGTTACATGTGACCTTCATTATGTTGAAGAGCATTCCTTCTTTACCTGATTCATTGAGGGTTTTTATCAAGAATAGATATCAAACTTAGCCAGATGCTTTTTCTGCATCTATTGAGATAATCATATTGTTCTAACCTTTATTCTGTTAACGCAGTGGATCACATTTATAGATTTGCATATGTGCAGTGTCCTTGAGTCCCTGGGAGAGATTCCACTTGATCATGGTGAATGATCCCTTTGCTGTGCTGTTAAATTTGGCCAGGTAGAATTTTATTGAGGATTTTTGCACCTATATTCATTAGGGTTATTGTCCTGTAATTTTCTTATTTTCTGGTGTATTTGACTTGTCTGCATAAAATGATTTTGGAAGTACTCCTTCCTGAGTGCTTTGGAAGAATTTGAGAAGAATCAGTGTTAGTCCTCTCTTTGGAGGAATGTGGGAGTGATTTTGTCCTGGTTGTTTATAATGTTTCTGGGAACCAGTTAATTCTTCCAGTTTTTGACATTTGGTCTAGAGTGAAGTTCAAATCAAACTCTTCCTTCTTGATTTTCTTTATGGATGTTAGGTCCATTATTGACTGTGGGGCATTGATGTCCCCTACTATTATTGCATCACAGACTCTATCTCATATCAGGTCTATTATTATCTGCTTTATATACTTAAGCGGTCTGATGTTGGCTAGATATACATTTATAATTGTTATCCTCTTGAATTGATCCCTTTAACATTATTTTGAAACTTTATCTCATTTTATAGTTTTTGACTTAAACTCTATTTTACCTGACATAAATAGGGACTCCTGCTCTTTTGAGTCTCTTTTAGGCAGTCCATAGCTGTTCCTCTTCTTCTTTTAAATTCACCTAATCTTCCGTATTTTTTGGTTGGAGAGTTTGATTGATTTATATTCTGGGTGATTATTGATAGATGAGCCCTAAGTACTACTGTTATGGTTTGGATGGAAGCACCTCCTATCCAAAAGCTCCTATTAATGCAGGAATATTCAGAAGCAAAATAATTAGATTATGAGAGCTGTAACTTCATCAGTTCATCTTAGTTTGATTGGACTGACCCTAGGCAAATAGGGTGTTGCTGGAGGAGGTGGGTCATTGGGGGCATGCTCTGGAAGGATTCAGCTTCTTTGCATCCCCTCCCTTCTTTCTTCTCTCTTTCTCTGCTTCCTTACTGCTCTGGAGGAGAAGATTTCCTCCATGGGGTCCTTCCCCCGTGATATTCTGCCTCACCTTGGACCCAGAGCTATAGAGTTGCATATCTGTGCATTGAGACCTCTGAAATCATGAGCTCCAAATAAACTTACCCTCAAGTGGCCCTTGTTGAGTATTTTGCTCACAGGGACAAAAAACTGATGGAAATAACTACCATTTTTGTTAATTGTGTTCTGATCATTTTGTAGATCCTTTGTTCCTTTCTTTATCTTTTGCTGCCGTTCTTTTTAACCAATGATTTTCTCTAGGTTTACGGTTTGATTCTGTACTTTTCATCTGTTTTCTGCTATAGGGTTTTGCTTTGTTGTTACCAAGAAGCTTATCTAAAACACAGTGTAACCGGCTATCTTAAGCTGTTGACAACAACTCTGATTGCAAAAAAATTTCTACATTTGGAGTCCTCTCCCATATATTTAACTTTTTTGATGTCACAATTTAGTTTTTTTTAATCATGTATTCTTCAACAAATTATTGTAGTTATTAGTAGTTTTGACTTTTAACCTTTATAATAAAGACACAAATGAGTCACACACTGTGATTATAGTATTTGAGTATTCTTAATTTGACCATGTACTTATTTTATCAGGAGTTTTATACTTTTATAGGTTTTCTGGTAACAAATTAGCATCCTTCTATTTCAGCATAAAATATTCCTTCAGAATTTCTTGTAAGACAGACACCATGGTGATGAGCTTACTCAGCTTTTGTTTGTTTGGGAAAGTGCTTATCTCTGCTTCGTTTCTGAAGGACAGTCTTTCTGGGTATAGTGTTTTCCATTCACAGTTTTATCTTCTCCCTTTAGCACTTTGAATATATATCATCCTACCCTCTCCTGACTTCTAAGTTTCAGAAGAGAAATCTTCCACTTGCTTTATTGACATGCCATGACATCTAATTTGCTTCTTTTCTCTTGCTGCTTTCAAATTTCTCCTTTTGTGTTTGATTCTTGACAATTCGACGACAATATTGTATTGATGCAGTCATATGTGGATTGCTTCTGTGTGGAGACTTTTGACTTTCCTTACCGGTACCTGTGTATTTATCTTCCCACAGATTTGTTTGAAAACTTTTATTTTTTTAAAGCAATCTTTTTTCCCTTCATCTCTCCTCCTTCTTAAACTTTTTATTCTTTTTCCTATTTTATGCATTTTCAAATAATTCGTCTTTGAGTTCAGTTTATTTTGTTTGATCAGTTCTGTTGTCGATACTCAATTGCAATTTTCCATTTCATTGTATTTTTCAGCTCCAGAATTTCTGAGATATAGGTATCTATCTAGATATCTATATCTGTGTATATCTCCTCAATTTCTTTTTTCTTTTTCTCTCTTTGTTATACTGGGAATTGAACCCAAGGTCTTCATGCATGCTAGGCAAGCACTCTGTCACTGAATCATATTCCCAGCCTTCTGTAAATTTTCTAATTTTGGTTGTTTATTGTTTTCTTGATTTCAATGAATTGTTTCTAAGTATTTTCTTGATGTTCACTCAGATTTATTAAAACAATTATTATTTTAAATTCTTTGTCCAGAATGTATAACATGGAGCCTGAGTTCACAGGGTAATCTGTAACTGATATGGACCTAGAGCATGAATCTGTAGGGGTGGTCCTGGAGTCTCAGTCCAAATACATAACATGGTATTGGGGCCTTCTGGGATAGGACTGGACCATGGGTTTACTGGAGCAATCTGGACCCTAGGCCCAGTGGAGCCTGGGGCCATGGGAACCAGGCTGTAGCCCTGATTCACTTGCCTAGAGGCTAGATGTAAAAGTGAGGCTAGGATATGAACTCTGGTCTTGGTTTTGGGGCTGGGCATGCTACCTTTCTGTTTGACATACAACCTAGTCATTCAAACACACACACACACACACACACACACACACACACAGAGTTTTGTTTTTAACAAATTAATAGCAACATGAATCCTAAGGAAAAAAAGACAAGCGTAGACTCTATGCACATTGTTTCTGGAGCTTATAAGTGGAAATTCCTTTGGATTAATTCAAAAGCATGTTGATTTAGCCCATTCAAATTGCTAGAGTAAAATACTACACACTAGATATCTTATAAACAACATACGTATGTATTTCACAGCTCTGGAGACTACAAAGTGTAAGATTAGGGCAGTGGCAGATTCAGTGTCTTGAAGGGTGTTTCCTGGCTCGTACATGTCAACTCATTGTGCTTTTTCATGGCAGAAAGGACAAGAAAGTCCCTTGGACTTTGTCTATAAGGGCACTAACTTCATTCACAGGGGCTGCCCTCACGATGTCATCCCTCTTCCCAAAGTCACTGCCTTTTTCTGGCATCACCTTTGGGATTATGATTTCTTTCTTTTATTTTATTTGTTCTTATTAGTTATACACGACAGTAGAATGTATGTTGACATACACATACATGGAGTATAACTTCGATTCTTGTGGTTGTACATGAAGTGGAGTTATACTGGTCGTGTATTCATATATGAACATAGGAAAGTCATGTCCGAGTCATTCTACTGTCTTTCCCATTCCTGTCCCCCCTTCCCCCCTCTCCCCACCATCCAATCTGGTGAACCTCCACTCCTCCCTGCCCCCACCTCTGCTTCACCCCCCTATCTGTTGTGAGTCAGCATCTGCATATCAGAGAGAACATTTGGCCTTTGGTTTTTTTTGGGATTGCCTTATTTTACTCAGCTTAATAATCTCCAGTTCCATTCATTTACAGGCAAAAAGCATAATTTCATTCCTTTTTATTGCTGAGTATTATTCCATTGTGTATATATACCACATTTTCTTTGTCCATTTATATGTTGAAGGGCACCTAGGTTGGTACCATAGCTTAGCTATTGTGAATTAAGCTGCTATAAATACTGATATGGCAGTGTCACTATAGTATGCTGATTTTAAGTCCTTTGGGTATATGCCAAGGAGTGGGATAATTGGGTCAAATGGTGGTTCCATTCCAAGTTTTCTAAGGGATCTCCATTACTGCTTTTCACAGTGGTTACACCCATTTGCAGTTTCAGCAACAATGTATGAGTGTACCTTTCCCTCCATATCCTTGCCGATATTTATTGTTGTTTGTATTCTTAATAATTGCCATTCAGACTGGAGTGAGATAAAATCTCAGAGTAGTTTTAATTTGCATTTCTCTAATTGCTAGTGATGTTGAACATTTTTTCATGTATTTGTTGACCATTTGTATTTATTCTTCTGTGAGGTGTCTGTTCTGTTCCTTTGCCCAATTATTGATTTGGTTATTTGTCTTTTTTGTTTTTTTGGTGTTAAGTTTTTTGAGTCTTTATATATCATAGAGATTAATGCTCTGTCTGAGGCGCAGGTGGCAAAGATTTTCTCCCATTCTGAAGGCTCTTTCTTCATATTCTTGATTGTTTCCTTTGCTGTGAAGATGCTTTTTGGTTTGATACTAGGATTATGATTTCAACAATTTTTAGGGGGCACAAACATTCACATCATAGTAAATGGATTTCCAGAACCATTAAGAAGCAGCCCAAAGGAATAAACACACCAGGTAATTGGTTTCTCAAGTGGTATAATTGAGATTCTGTTCAGAGAAATCATAGAAAAACAATGTGCAGGATATCTAGTAAGAGAGAGAGCAGAGAGCAGAAAGACCAGCCTTACTACCTATCAGGACTCCTGAAGGTGGCCCATCATCTCATCACTCCAAGCACTGTATTCCCCAATAGCAATTTTGAGTGTGTCTTGTCTGCATTTGGCAGACGTTGCCAGTTCAGCCCCGCCCCAATCCCTCTCTTCAATATAATGAAATCAATTTTATTATGCTGAGTCTGATGACTCAGTGTGACTCTGTTAGCAGCCAGTGCAAATGGTTTGCTCAGTACATTTCATGCTGGTTCTCTTTCTATTAACAAAAATGCAATTTTCAGGCTTCATTACAAGATTAAATTTCTGATAGAATTAAAGTTTGCTGATCCTTTCCAGGCAATTTTCCCTATAGAGACTACTGCCCTGAAAACTAGAGTCCCAAACCACTCTTTCCCAAGGGATACATTTTTTTCCCCTCTTCCCACAGGGAAGAAGCATCATAATGTATCAATGAACTTGGCCAAAGAGGTAAGTAAACAAAATGCAGACGAACTCTGACTGAAGGAAAAAATCTTACAGAATAGAGTGTATAACCAGCTTAAAACATCTATGAGCTACAAGAGATTAACTATGACTCTAGGGATGTGGTTATTTGAAATTTCTACAGAATAATAAGAGAGGCCTGCTGATTTTTAAAAACACAATGATTTGCTTTTTTCTTTTGCATATTGAAGATATTAGCAAACTTTATTTTGAGTGGTCTGTTGATTGATTCCCTTCTCCCTTATAGCAAAACAAAAAAACCAAAATATAAAAAAAAACCCCACAAAATATTTCAGAAACACTAAAGCATTTTTTATTTAGTCATTTATTTTTACCATATATATATATGTATATAGGATTGTCAGTACACTTTTTAAATTTATTTATTTATTTATTTTTATTGTATACAAATGGGATACATGTTGTTTCTCTATTTGTACATAGAGTCAAGGCATACCATTTGTGTAATCATACGTTTACATAGGGCAATGATGTTTATTTTTTTTTCCTTCCCCCACCCCTCCCACCCTTCTTTTCCCTCTATACAGTCCTTCTTTCCTTCTTTCTTACCGCTCTCCTTATCCCTAACCGTAAACCTAACCCTAAACCTAATGCTAACCCCTCCCACCCCCCATTATATGTCCTCATCCGCTTATCAGCGAGATCATTCGTCCTTTAGTTTTTTGAGATTGGCTTATCTCACCTAGCATGATATTCTCCAATTTCATCCATTTGCCTACAAATGCCATAATTTTATCATTCTTCATTGAGGAGTAATATTCCATTGTATATATATGCCACAGTTTCTTTATCCATTCATCAACTGAAGGACATCTAGGTTGGTTCCACAATCTGGCTATGGTGAATTGAGCAGCTATGAACATTGATGTGGCTGTATCTCTGGAGTATGCTGATTTTAAGTCCTTTGGGTATAGGCCAAGGAGTGGGATAGCTGGGTCAAATGGTGTTTCCATTCCAAGCTTTCTGAGGAGTCTCCACACTGCTTTCCAGAGTGGCTGCACTAATTTGCATTCCCACCAGCAATGTATAGTGTTCCTTTTTCACCACATCCTCGCCAACACCTATTGTTGCTTGTATTCTTGATAATCGCCATTCTAATTGGGGTGAGATGAAATCTTAGGGTAGTTTTGATTTGCATTTCCCTTATTACTAGGGATGTTGAACATTTTTTCATATATCTGTTGATTACTTGTACATCTTCTTCTGTGAAGTGTCTGTTCATTTCCTTAGCCCATTTGTTGATTGGATTATTTGTATTCTTTGTGTAGAGTTTTTTGAGTTCTTTATAGATTCTGGAAATTAGTGCTCTATCTGAGGGATGGTTGGCAAAGATATTCTCCCACTCTGTAGGCTCTCTCTTCACATTTCTGATAGTTTCCTTTGCTGAGAGAAAGCTTTTAAGTTTGAATCTATCCCAGTTGTTGATTCTTGCTTTTATTTCTTGTGCTATGGGAGTCCTGTTAAGGAAGTCTGATCCTAAGCCAACAAGTTGAAGATTTGGACCTACTTTTTCTTCTATAAGATGCAGGGTCTCTGGTCTGATTCCGAGGTCCTTGATCCATTTTGAGTTGAGTTTTGTGTAGGGTGAGAGATAGGGGTTTAATTTCATTCTATTGCATATGATTTTCCAGTTTTCCCAGCACCATTTGTTGAAGAGGCTATCTTTTCTCCATTGCATATTTTTGGAACCTTTGTCTAGTATGAGAAAATTGTATTTATTTGGGTTTGTGTCCATGTCCTCTATTCTGTACCATTGATCTACCTGTCTATTTTGGTACCAATACCATGCCATTTTTGTTACTATTGCTTTGTAGTAGAGTTGAAGATCTGGTATTGCAATACCCCCTGCTTCGCTCTTGCTACTGAGGATTGCTTTAGCTATTCTAGGTTTTTTATTCTTCCAGATGAATTTCATAATTGCTTGCTCTATTTCTGCAAGGTACATCATTGGGATTTTAATTGGAATTGCATTGAATCTGTATAGGACTTTAGGTAGTATAGCCATTTTGACAATATTAATTCTGCCTATCCAGGAACATGGGAGATCTTTCCATCTTCTAAGGTTTTATTTAATTTCTTTCTTTAGTGTTCTGTAGTTCTCATTGTAGAGGTCTTTCACCTCTTTTGTGAGATTGATTCCCAAGTATTTTATTTTTTTCGATGCTATTGTGAATGGGGTAGTTTTCCTAATTTCTCTTTCTGAAGATTCATCACTTATGTATAAAAATGCATTGGATTTATGAGCATTGATCTTGTAACCTGCTACTTTACTGAATTCACTTATGAGTTCTAAAAGTTTTCTGGTGGAATTTCCAGGTTCCTCTAAATATATAATCATGTCATCAGCGAACAAGGATAGTTTGAGTTCTTCTTTTCCTATTTGTATCCCTTTAATTTCTTTGGTTTGTCTGATTGCTCTGGCTAGAGTCTCAAGGACGATGTTGAATAGAAGTGATGAAAGAGGGCATCCCTGCTTTGTTCCAGTTTTTAGGGGGAATGCTTGCAGTTTTTCACCATTTAGAATGATATTAGCCATGGGGTTAGCGTAGATGGCCTTTATGATGTTAAGGAATGTTCCCACTACCCCAATTTTTTCTAGTGTTTTGAGCATGAAGGGATGCTGTATTTTATCGAATGCTTTTTCTGCATCTATTGAAATAATCATGTGATTCTTAACTTTAAGTCTGTTGATATGGTGAATGACATTTATTGATTTCCGAATGTTGAACCAACCTTGCATCCCTGGGATAAAACCCACTTGATCGTGGTGCACTATCTTTTTAATATATTTTTGTATGTGATTTGCTAAAATTTTGTTGAGAATTTTTGCGTCAATGTTCATTAAGGATATTGGTCTGAAATTTTCTTTCCTCGATGTGTCTCTGTCTGGTTTAGGTATCAGGGTGATATTGGCTTCATAGAACGAGTTTGGGAGGGTTCCCTCCTCTTCTATTTCATGGAATAGTTTGAGAAGTATTGGAATGAGCTCTTCTTTAAAGGTTTTGTAGAACTCGGCTGAGAACCCATCTGGTCCTGGACTTTTCTTTGTTGGTATGCTTTTGATGACCTCTTCTATTTCATTGCTTGAAATTGGTTTATTTAAGTTGTGTATGCCCTCCTCGTTCAGTTTAGGTAATTCATATGTCTCTAGAAATTTGTTGATGTCTTCGAGGTTTTCTGTTTTGTTGGAGTATAGATTTTCGAAATAGCTTCTAATTATGTTTTGTATTTCAGTCGTGTCTGTTGTGATGTTTCCTTGTTCATTCCGAATTTTAGTAATTTGAGTTTTCTCCCTCTTTCTCTTTGTTAGTGTGGCTAAGGGTTTATCAATTTTATTTATTTTTTCAAAGAACCAACTATTTATTTTGTTAATTTTTCCAATTGTTTCTTTTGTTTCGATTTCGTTGATTTCGGCTCTGATTTTAACTATTTCCTGTCTTCTACTACTTTTGGTATTGGTCTGCTCTTCTTTTTCTAGCGCTTTGAGCTGTAGTGTTAACTCGTTTATTTGTTGATTTCTACTTCTTTTTTTGAATGCGCCCCATGAAATAAATCTTCCTCTAAGTACTGCTTTCATAGTGTCCCAGAGATTTTGATATGATGTGTCTTTGTTCTCGTTTACTTCTAAGAATTTTTTTATTTCCCTCCTGATGTCTTCTGTTATCCATTCATCATATAATAGTGTGTTATTTAATCTCCAGGTATTGGAGAAGTTTCTGTTTTTTTTCTGTCATTTATTTCTAATTTCAATCCATTATGATCTGATAGAGTACAAGGTAGTATCTCTATCTTCTTGTATTTGCTAACAGTAGCTTTGTGGCATAAAATATGGTCTATTTTAGAGAAGGATCCATGTGCTGCTGAGAAGAAAGTGTATTCGTTCTTTGTTGGATGGTATATTCTATATATGTCCGTTAAGTCTAAATTGTTGATTGTGTTGTTGAGATCTATAGTTTCTTTATTCAATTTTTGTTTGGACGATCTATCCAGTAGTGAGAGAGGTGTGTTAAAATCGCCTAGTATTATTGTGTTGTGGCCTATTTGATTTCTGGAATTGAGAAGGATTTGTTTGACGTACGTGGATGAGCCAATGTTCGGGGCATAGATATTTATGATTGTTATGTCTTGCTGATTTATGCTTCCCTTAAGCAGCATGTAATGTCCTTCTTTATCCCTTCTGACTAGTTTTGGTTTGAAGTCCACATTATCTGAAATGAGGATGGATACTCCAGCTTTTTTGCTGTGTCCGTGTGCATGGTATGTTTTTCCCCATCCTTTCACCTTTAGTCTATGGGTGTCTCTTTCTATGAGATGAGTCTCTTGCAGGCAGCATATTGTTGGATTTTTCTTTTTAATCCAATCTGCCAGTCTGTGTCTTTTGATTGATGAATTCAGGCCATTAACATTCAGGGTTATTATTGTGATATGATTTGTATTCCCAGTCAATTGACTCATATTTGTTTTTGACATGATTTGGTTTCTCCTTTATTTGGCTATTCCTTTAGGCTAGCGCCTTCTGTTGCTGATTTGCATCATTGTTTTTCATCTCTTTCTCATGGAATATTTTGCTGAGAATGTTCTGTAATGCTGGCTTTCTTTTTGTAAATTCCTTTAGCTTTTGTTTATCATGGAAGGATCTTATTTCATCATCAAATTTGAAGGTAAGTTTTGCTGGGTTTAAGACTCTTGGTTGGCATCCGTTTTCTTTTAGGGCTTGGTATATGTTGTTCCAGGCCCTTCTAGCTTTTAGGGTCTGGATTGAAAAATCTGCTGATATTCTTATTGGTTTCCCTCTGAATGTAATTTGATTCTTTTCTCTCGCGGCCTTTAAAATTCTGTCTTTATTTTGTATGTTAGGTATTTTCATAATAATGTGCCTTGGTGTGGGTCTGTTGTAATTTTGTATGTTTGGAGTTCTATAAGCCTCTTGTACTTGGTTTTCCATTTCATTCTTCAGATTTGGGAAATTTTCTGATATTATTTCATTGAATAGATTGTTCATTCCTTTGGTTTGTTTCTCTAAGCCTTCCTCAATCCCAATAATTCTTAAATTTGGCCTTTTCATGATATCCCATAATTCTTGTAGATTCTGTTCATGATTTCTTACCATCTTTTCTGTTTGGCCAACTTTGCTTTCAAGATTAAATAATTTGTCTTCAATGTCTGAGGTTCTGTCTTCCAGGTGTTCTATCCTATTGGTTATGCTTTCTATGGAGTTTTTAACTTGGTTTATAGTTTCCTTCATTTCAAGTATTTCAGTTTGTTTTTTTTTTCAGTATCTCTAACTCTTTATTGAAATGATCTCTTGCTTCCCGTATTTGGTCTTTTAACTGTTGATTGGTGCGATCATTTAATGCCTGCATTTGCTCTTTCATCTCCTCCTTCAATGCCTGCATTTGCTCTTTCATCTCCTCATTAGCTTCCCTGATCGTTTTAATTACGTACATTCTGAACTCCCTTTTTGACATTTCTTCTGCTGTGCTGTCATTGGGTTTTATTGATGTAGTATCTAGGTTTGTTTGGGACATTTTCTTCCCTTGTTTTCTCATATTGGTCAGCTGTCAGTGGGACCCTGAGATATTGCAGTTTTCCGCTATTGGCTTATAGTGTCCCGGTAGATTTCCAGTGTATCACCTTCCAGCCTTCAGTAGCCTGATGTCTTGGAGGAATCTGATAATGCAGTGCATCCGAAGAAAACTGACCCTAGCCCCCTACTGGTTCCAGGGCTTGGAGCTGGCTCTATGCGGAAAGGCTCTCACTGTGGGCCTGCACCGTGCAGCTGGCCGTGTGGGAGGAGCCCACTGCCGGAGTGTGGAAGGCTACCTTGGGAAGACTCTAGCTACCCTGCCTGGCTCCGATAAGCCACCTCTATCTGGGCCTGCCACCCGGGCCGAGCTTTACCCAGTGGGCAGAATCACCCGTGGCTCTATTTCAGTCCGAGTCTCTCAATGCCTCCCCTTCTTAACTCCTGGGTTCTGGAGCGACTGGGGGTGCAGTCACCCTCTAGGCCGCCATCTTGGATCGCCCCGTGAAGAGAGCCTGCAGCCGGAGTGGGCAGAGCTGCCTGAAGAGGTCTCTGGCTGCCCTGCCCTGATCCCAGAGGCTTCTTGTGGATCGAAGCTCTCTGTTGGTTCGGGGGCTTGTGGCTGGTTCTATGTAGAAAACCTCTCACTGGGCGGTCTGGTCCAAGAAGCTAGCCTTGAAAGGCACCTCCCACCACAGGGGTCCAGGCTATTTGGGGAAGTCTCTGGCTGCCCTATCCTGGTCCCTGGAGCTGCTTGCGTGCCGGAGTACGCTGCGCTGCACTGGCTCTGGGACTCGGAGCTTGTTCTGGTCAGAAAGTCTCTCACTAGCGGGCCCGTTCCGTTCTGAGAACCTGGAGAAGCTGGCTGTGTGGGCGGGGCCCATCGCCGGATTGCGCAGGGCTGCCTGTGGAAGACTCTAGCTGCCCTGCCCGACTCTGATAAGCCACCTCTATATGGGCCTGCCACCCAGGCCGAGCTTTACCCAGTGGGCAGACTCACCCGTGGCTCTATTTCAGTCCGAGTCTCTCAATGCCTCCCCTTCTTAACTCCTGGGTTCTGGAGTGACTGGGGGTGCAGTCACCCTCTAGGCCGCCATCTTGGATCGCCATCAGTACACTTTTGTCACAGCTCATGAAGGTATTCAGGAGCCTGTGGCTAACAGATACAGATCCTAATAAAAGCAAAAGTGCACACTACTTATTTATCAGACAGTTTTGATTAAAGTACTATATTTGCTTTGACATATTCTTCTTTATTGTAGATAAAAGAAGGTAGTTGAATCCAAGAAAATGCTTCCAGATTTCATGCATAAAAACATGCTTGGAAAGGGATGTTATTTAACACAACTTGCTAAAAGTGAGTTTAATAATTTCAATGAGGAAAAATATTAATTTTTTAAATTCTATTTTTAGTGAGTTATTTTTTCTCAAGGAGCTTACAGGGAACCCCCTAACAGGAAGAGCTCTGTGCCGAGTCTCCCTGGGTTCTTCCCTGTTCTCTTCATTTTCTCATTTCTGTCAGATTGTGAGTCATTGCATGAGGGAAAGGAAAGCTGGACCATTGGTTGGTAGGTATATTTATGTGCAATACCACACACAGTTCTCACAAGGAGTCTATTAGGTAGAGTGGCAGTGAAGTTGGACTGGTCAAGAAGTTTGGTCAAATTACACGGTAGTAAGTTGCCGAAGTGAAATTTTAACTTAGGTCTGTCTGATATCAAAATTCATGCTATATGTTCCTCTTTATATTATAGTTCAGATGTTCAGTTTCAAGGACCCAGTGAAGTATTCTACAAAATAAAGATCATTTCAAATGTCTATGTGTTATTACTGTAAAAAATTCCCCAAACACAGCGTCAAGTCCCAAGGAACCAGCAGTATCATATGGAGTCATTTCAAAGCTGGTAGCATGGAGAGGGATTTACTTTGGTAATTTTGACAATGAAGACACAAAAAAATAAGTGGATGATATGACAACCTCTGTCCTGTCTTTTGACTTTGTTCGTTGACTTGAGATTCTAGTCTGGTTTCCTCTGTGTATTGAAAATTAGTTAATAAAGTCATTTGGTTTTAGAGGGGTATGGATATTGAAAAGAAGTTGCAGAGTAACTATTTGTGGATTATGGTGAAAGGGTATAATTGACTTATTGTAGGTGTTTCCTGTTCTTCACTGCTTCTTTACCATGAACTTTGCAGTGGGACATTGGAGCTTCTTTTGTCTGCCTCTATTTCCCTTCTTTTTGCATCTAGGCTAGCTTTGTATCTTGCTTTGGCCAAAAGAACATGATGGAATTGTTCTGGGCCAATTTCAGGTGCATCTTGGAAGTTTCTGCTTCCTCCCTGCCTAAAGAAAGAGCCAAGACCAGGCTGCTGAATACCATGAGACACGTGACCCAGTTATCTTCTTACCCCAGCCATCTACCAGCCTTTCGGGTGAGCTCTCTTAGGACAGCCAGGCCCTGGATGATCTGTACCTAAATAAATAAGCCTAGACGAGAGCAAATAAACAGCTTACCAGAACCACCCAGCAGACCTGCAGATTCAGGAGTAATTAATGGTCATTATTTTATGTCACTTATTTCTGAGATTTCTTATTGTACTGCAATGGTTTTACTGATAATGAGGGCTAAGGAGCAGAGTCCTGGAGCATTGCATAAGGTAATGGGAAAACTGGAGCAACTTCCTTGGAAAGCAGGAAAGACACATAATTTAGGACTGGAAACTAAGAAACGGTTAACTAGAAATGTAGTTCAACTAATTAGCATGTGTGTGTCATTATTTCTGAAGACTGAAATAGTTAAAAATATGTATGCATATTTAAATTGGTTACCAAAAAGTAATATCTAAAGTTTAACAAAAAGTTCCAAAGGATATTAATATTAGACAAGAATGTTTGGCTTTTCCCCTTGATTGATTGAAAAAAAAAAAAAAAATCCCCTCCTAGTGTATTATTGAACTTTAAGTGGTCTGGCCTTAAGCTTTCTGCTAGTTCCTGCCATAAGTTGTTTGAAATGACTGAATAAAGTAAATCATTTTGTTTTGGTATATGAGTTTTATGTTGCTACTCTTCTTTTAGCTGAAATGAGCAGTGGAAAATAGCGCTTTTGTGAAGTTAGTCTTTTAAAATATGCATCAGTGTTCCAAACAGCAAGCTAATTTTCGAGTTCATCAGATGCGTATTTATGTGTGAGTGTATCTGTCACATAAACATTTTGTCAATCACCGCCTTCCTTCTGTTCTGACACAGAATGCTGGAGCACCATCTAAAATGTGATGAATGTCGTACTCGTTCCAAGTGAGAATTAATTATGGCAACGGCAAGAGTGCTACCAAAGCCACCCATACTCCATGACAATGTTGCATTAACAGAAGCAATCAGTAGAGTTTCAAATAAAAATGTGAGTACACAATCTATTTAGCAAACCCTTTAATTTAGCCCTCAAATTAGCTTATCCTTTGAATGAAATTTTGCATAAGTCAACTCTGAACATGAATACTGATCATGAGAACCTAAGGCCTGAAACTGATCATAAAGTTGGAAATGATCATGAGTTGAATGAGAAAACCAGCTATTCTATTTTCCTTCTATATTTTGTTTTAAGGTAGATTTTTAAAACTGACATTGAGATAGGTTAAGAATATGGGGATAATTCAAAAGGGATTTAAAGAGGATTTGATCCACACAATTGGAACAAAAATGATGCTAAGCTAGGACATTTGATACTTTGGCAATATGACATTTTAGAATACTTAATATATCTAGATCTTTACATTTCCTGCAAACTTGTTTTCCTGAGATCTGATATGTTCCTGGGGATGTTATTATAAAGAGGATAAGATTGGTATGTGAATATGACTGAATATAAATGTAACAGAACAAGTAGCATGAAGAGGATCAGTACCTAAACCTGGAAATTTAAAAATAAGTTTAGAATGACTGAAAGATGTTAAATTTTATTCTCAGAGGTCTGTTATAATAGGGTTACCCATGCATTGCACATAAACTTGAGAATATCTGAACTACTACTTGACTCTTCTTACAGACAGCGCTAAATTATCTTAAATAATAATAACAAGGATAACATGTAAAGAGATCTTATGGGTCAAGAATTTTGCTTACATTTTTCTCACAAATTTCTCCCAGGTTTTCAATATATATAAGAAATCATGGATGAATCATCTTAAATTGTTATTAAAAATCTGACAATTTCTTAGAATTTCATCTCATAGAAGTATAGGTGAACAAATACAAAGTGAACAGAATTCCCTACTATTCCCAAACAAAAATTTGATGCCTAGATAATACCAGAGTCCTCCTAAAGGATATCAGGTCCATGAGGTTCAAAGGAAGAGAAGTAAATCAAATTTAAAAGGATAACAAGCCAGACCAGTGAAGATGTGGGATGAGAAGAGTCTAGCTTTCTGACACCCTGGGAAAGAGTGGCTACAGAAATTAACAGGTGAGCAGATGGAAAGATATGGTTACAAGTTACAAAGTGCACTTAAGCATGAATCAATAATCCATAAGTAAGACAGTTTCATAGAAAGAGAAATCCACTTAGAGCCCGCCAAAGAGCATTTACAAATAACTTACAGATATATCTCATTGCTTACACACCATGGTCATCTGGAAGGCTTTTCTTTGTCATTGCTGTGTTGTGAATTTTAATTTTACTTTATTTCAAGGGAGAGCAATATTACTGCCATTGATGATATGAAACTTAAGTTATTATTTCAACCGCTTGGCAATTAGACAACATTAAAAAAATTAATAGGTGCTATGTTCACATATCGCCAACATATTTTAATAAAAGAAAAATGAAGGGAAGTATAAGGATAATAATAAAGAATTCCCCAAACTTGAAATATGTCTACTATTTTTGTGTGAAGTTAAAAATCAACTCACTTGAGGAAGTGCCACTGGAGAGATCTTGAGAAAAGTCTCCTACCGGGGCCTGGAAATCCAAAATCATTTCCAGGAGGTAAATGGGACAGTAATTATTGTTTATTTCTCCTGAACAAGGTACACCAAGGCTGTGTTCTAAGAAATGGAAGATCCCTGCAGCAATGGAGGAGAACATACACTGTTGACTCTTCAAAGCATCTCTGTAGAGATCCTGTCTGCCCATCTACTTTTATATAGTATAGGGTAAAACTTGCCCTTCCTGCTTCTTAGAGTTCAAAGTTAGGTGAGTTATTATGACCCCAAATTTCTGTTCTGAATAAAGCAAGAAAAGGATAAAGAACAGCTCTTTCCCTTGCTGGGAGCTGCAGATAAACCCCTGTCACTTACCTACCCACATCCTCAGTGAGAGCAAAGCCAGCTCTGCAACTTAGGCCAGGCATCATCTCTAACTGGAACAGACCTCAGAGGACATTCCAGCATGGACCTGACACTGCATTTGGTAAAGACATAAAAATGGAATTCCATATTTGACTTTTTTTGAGTTCTGAAATGTTATTTTCTAAAAATAAGTATGATGTTCTCTGGACAGGTAGGATTACCCTGATTTGACATATCTGTAGGATAAGAATCAACTTTAGGATACCTAAACACTCTAAGGAGTGTGAAAGATTTTGTGTGCATACACAATATTTGTTTTTATGGGAAAAGGATCTGTAATGTTATTATGTCCTTAAGGGCAACTAAGGTATAAAATAAATTAAGTACTCTTGATGCAATGTAAAATGTCACTTGTTGGCAAAAGGATCTTAATGAAATTGAGAGGGTTTCAATAGACAGCAAAAATATACTTGATTGGAAATTGTCTGTGAAAACCAGATCAAAGCAGTGGAATTTTTAAAAATTTTCAGTATAATCCATTAAATTATTCTCTATCTGAAGGATACTGATAGACTGATATTGAAGAGAAATGCAATCATAACTTCTCAGTTAATGATTTTCTAACATCTGAGTTAGAAAGAAGACTCTCAAAAAAAAAAAATTCAAGGATCTGTCTATAAAAGGTTACAGATGGTGGTCATTGCTTGAGAAACCAGTATTAAGACCATCCAACTCATTCTTCCTTCTTTGTGCCCATGTCCATCAACTAATCTACTAATCTTCTGATAACAGTTGGTCTTTCAAGGTAGCTACACATGCCACCAGATGGGCAGTGATCTGTATAGTGGATAGATCATTTACTTTCCGTAGTAGTTGAACTTCCCAGTGTAAATTAGCAAATCAGCATCTGGCTTATATATCCTTCTATGAATTTGGTTAATATCAGTCTGTTCCAAAGGTGACATTTTCTTGTCTTGGCCCATTCTACTTGAAACACAAATCACTCAAAGATATAGTACCATGTGGAGCAAGTAGAATGTTTAAGGACTAATTATTAGCATTAATAAAGCTTACCTCAAAATCTTTCCTGCTTTGCAAAGGATAATGCAGTCATGGAAAAACTATTCATCAAGGAAGTCTCATAGGCAATTTCTTTAAAGTTCAGAAATATGTATAACATTCACCATTCATCTCCTCAGACTGAGAAGGGGCTTCAGGGTTTGAAGGTGTTTTAAGAGCTTAGCCCATTGAATTAAAATTTAGAAACCATTTCTCATGTATGCTGAATTTTTCTGTAATTCAACAGCAAATATTAAGGTGATTTATTAGTTATCTACGGATGCACAAAAACCTGGACACATAGACAGAATACTGTTTAGTCTAGTGCTCTGATCTTCCAGGAAGTACCCTTTACCTGAAAATATTTTTTTCCAGAGTCTGGGGCATTAATGACAAATGGGGTTCTATACAGGAGAATATGCCAAGGGCCAGGGATGGATTAGCAGTAGAATGCAGTAATCTTGAACTGGAAGCAGTTGCCAAACTGACATTGCACCACAGCAGAGAACTCCAGGCCATACCAGACAGACCTTATTGTCTGACCTAGGTGCTTAGTGGCCATCAAAACATTTAGAAAATATTTTCTTAGATTTGATGAGGAGATAACAGTAATAATTTAAAGAGGTTTGATGAAGTAAAAATAGAACAGCAATTGATGGTTAAAAAAATGAAAACAAAATTCTACATGTTTTTACAATGTAGTTTGAATCTTACATACATTAGCAATCACATAGGAAAAAAGGTAAAAATGTTCTCAGACTAATTTCAAATTGATACTATCGTAGTTGAAATGAATCACAAAAGCATTAAAACTTTTCAAAGTGGGAGATTCATGGAAAATTGGATTATCCCTTCCAATATTTTAGAATGCTTTTGTTCTCTAACGTATGTTTCATAATATACCTGCAAATTGGTTACTTGGGGTGACTATTTGGTCTATGCTAATGCTAAGAAAACAAAACAAACAGGTTGTTTTGTTGTCTAGGTTGTCCAATACATTGGCCTGAGAAAAGACTTTTTGGAGGTCAGTGCTTTATCAGTTTCTGAGGAAATGTCAAGAGAAAAGAGATTTTTTTTTTTTTTTTGCAGTGCATGCATGCAAATGGTGAGGTGCAGCTGTTTTGAAGTGGGAGAATGTTTTCTATGCCTATGATTTGATCGCTTCCTGATTTCCTGCTTTATTATGTTCTATCTCATTCTTCAGCACTCATGATGCAAGGGCATTGTGAGTGGTGAGAGATGATTACTTCCTGAAATGAATGTAGGAGAAGTATTGGGGAAATGGTTCAGGGAGTGAGTGCCTCCTACAATAAAGAAGAAAATAAATGATTTATATAGAGCAGAGATGATTGGTTGATTATTCTTTATTTATTCAGGTAGTACAGGAACATGGACTTGATACCTAGACCTTTGTTCTATACACTAGGGCATTTACTCCATTATTCTACAAGTGCATAGTGAGTTCTTCCCAGGCAATGTGGTTGCACATCGTTGGTTGCAAACTTCTAGATAACATCAACACATGTAGTACTTTGTTTTAAAATGATGATGATGATGATGATGATAGGAAAAAGTATAAAAATCATCATAAAATATAATATTGAAAAATGATACAGGAAAGAAAGTGAAAAATAAAGTGGCAAACTTCTTGTATAGCATTTTGCAAGAGTGGAAATAGTTACCACTGAGACAAGATCATGAAGAAGTGCAGAAATGCTTTGTATTAGCTCTAAAAACTCACTAGCATGATTTTAAATATTGTAATTTAGTCATTTCATTACTGATCATCTCATAATGTATATCTGGGTGTATATAAATTTGCCAGTTTAAGTCAGCATAGATTCTCAGAAGCAAAATCTTGGCTTAAAGTGCATGGTGGATTTTATGGCTTTTTAGTTTTACCATCACATTGATTTCTAGAATTTTGTACCACTTGATACACAGACCAGTAGTATATGGTGAAGATTAACATACACATGAGTGACTAAAATGGAAAAGGAAAAGTCACAACTAGTATATGCCTACTGCTTCAGGCACAATGTTTTCATGCATATTATATTTAAATATCACAGCTGCTCTGTGGAACATTTTGTGGTTGAAATTTACACCTAAAAAGAACTTGAATGATGCATAGATTTGGAAAAGGTGAAAAGAGTGAGGAGGTGCCTTCCAGATGGTAGAAGTTGCTGGAACATGAAGATGTGAAAAAATTTAGTTATGTGGTCTTTAAGGTGACCCTAAAATAGCGTCCTTGCTGTCTCTCTGTGCTCTGACCCAAAGGAAAATAAAAAGCCCTAAGGGAGAGAGGAACAAAAATGCCCTCTCTGTAGCTTTTTTCAAACAGCATCCCTGAATGAGTCATCACAGGTAAGTGTTCCCACTCTAGACCAGCTCAGCCCAGTACTGCTCCACTCAGGGGCAGGGGTCCTTGAAAATTTAAGACCTGGTTAAAAGTGGAATGTGTGTATGTGTTTTGCAGGAAGGAGAAAGGAACTAGACTATGGGTGATTAACTCCTTCTCTTCTCAGCAATCGGTAAATTATTCCTCACTGTTGGGAAAAACAATGAGCAGCAGGAGGAAGAAAGGCTAGGATTGCTAGAGCTAGAAGTGTTTCTTCCATGTTGGAAGCAAAATCATGGTGAGGAATAAGTGGTTGCCCCCAACCTCAGGGCCAACCCAGGAACAGTGCCAACCCTGGAGAAGGCTTGTGGGAGAATTATTGAAGGCTGAGTTGTGGGTTCTCTTAAGTACCCCAAGGAAACATCAGTTTCTGTCTTGGGGGCAAAGATAGTGATTCCGGGGCAGCTAGTGATTCCTTAGTCGGTAACTACTAGTAGCATAGCTTTTCCATTTCTTTCATGCTCTTTTGACTGCTCTGTTTGTTGAATTCCATGTCAATGGAGAAGATATAAGGCCTTGATAATGATTTAGCCTTTTTTCACTGGTTATGTCTCCAGGTGGTATTCTGTCTTCTATTATGCTCTGCATCTATGGACCAAAACCAAAAAAAAAAAAAAAAAATGTCAGTGAAATAATTCCACCACGTTATTCTAACACCATAATTCATAATTATGAGCAGTCAGTGGCCACAAACAAGTAATAAAATTACTAATTTCTTCTTTAGTGTAAGATGTCAGGGTGCCTCTTGCATCAAGTCATTACTGTTTTGTCATCACCAACCGTCCTCTCTGAAAAGAGATGATTCTGCAGGGAATTCAATTTGTTGGGTACAGTTCACAGATCAGAAGCATGGATGATCCCTTCAGGGGGGAGCAGCTGAGTAGAAAAATGATGGTGCCTCTAGAAATGAAAGGGATGCACACTACAAATTTTTGGCTTAAGTATAAAGCTGCCCTCAGCCACACATAATGGCTTTATGCAGGTATCCCTTCAAGAGTCAGATAAAGGTTCTCTTCCAATTTATAACCATGACTGCTGTAAAATTTGAGACACAGTCTTTATTGCCATGGACACTGACTTGTGCTTTATGGCTTTATTGCAACCTGAGCATCACCCCTAAGGCTTTGACTCTTATGTTCTGTGAAGCAGGTTCACTGTGCATGGTTGCCAACTTGTCTAAGTCCAGAGAGACAGAACACTGTCCCACACCAAGCTACATGAAACGGGTTTATTACTTACAGATATTCAACTAGAGAAAATGGAAGACTTGTATTTGTTGGGAGAACTGGATTGGTCCAAGGTCGCGTCAAGAACTGTCTTCCACATTCCTGTAAATAACAGGACAATGTAGTCATTAGTTATAGATGTTAAGTGCTGTTGAGTATATTTGAGAATACTACTTTCCCCAGGGAATTAAAAATGTTAATCATAATACTTGAGACTTATTAACGTGGACAGTGAAAGCCCAGGGACTCCTGCCTGGAGTCAGTCCTTAGGGTGCCTGTTGAATCTGGTGGATAGATGCAAAGATTTTGTGGACTCAGACCTCCAGTATCCCTCAGCAAGCCCAGCTGGAAAGAGAACTGGCTTTGGGTGTGTGTCACTGCCTCCCTGGGCTCAGATGCAGTTCCCCATCTCTTCCCCACATGGATGTAGTTTGGCAAGTGATGGGTCAGTCCACATCTGGTCCTTCCATAGTGCTCTTTGCGTTTTCCTCACAGTAGTAACTTTCATCTGCTGTTTCCTCAGCACTTTCCAGAGTCCTACTCTTGGGATTCAGCTTCTGCTCCCAGAGATCCCTGAGCAGCAACTGCTGTCTGCCTCAAAACATCAAACAGCGTGTGGCTCGCAAACATAATGCTGCAGAAGGCGGTGTTCTCCTCCTTGTCTTCCTCCATTTCTTCTTTTAGTGTATAGCAAAAGTAACCACAATCCTTTTCATCTCAGCACAGTGTTAAAGATCCACGTTTTTAGGCTAGCTAAGGAGATGGCAGAGTTTGCTACATTATTTTAATACTAGAAGGGCAAGATATTACCAATAATGTAAACACCAACTCTTAAAATGTTTTTGATCATTTTGTCAACAATGGCACTAAAAATATTTTTCTATGTTCGAGCAAAGACAGGTACCTCATTACAGAAACTGTGATTGCATGA
The DNA here is from genome assembly GCF_902686445.1 of Sciurus carolinensis. Lineage (NCBI taxonomy): Eukaryota > Metazoa > Chordata > Mammalia > Rodentia > Sciuridae > Sciurus > Sciurus carolinensis. The sequence continues at coordinate 123,137,029 of NC_062221.1, read as the reverse complement.
GAAAGAAGTCCAAAACATATGCCTGATTTGATGTAGGGCAGTGAAACTCCAAAATGTTTCAGTCGTGTTTCATGTAATGACAGGAAGACAATACTAACACTTGATTTTCACATCCCATCAGACAAGGGAATTTGAAGGCCACTGAGCACTGAATTTTCCCATGGTACTGCAATTACAGGAACACCTGTGTTACCTCACAGTGCACTGAGCCCTGTGAAATGCAATGTTCCAGAGCTGCCAAAATGTCTCATTTCTTGCTTTTAATTCAAGACCTAATTGTGGTGGATCTGGCTATTATGTTGTGCTATGCTTCATTTATAAGCATACAGCACAAAGGCTAATAATGAGAAATTTAACTAAAAAGGCTCTTGTAAGCATTCACCTAGCTCTGTGTACCTTTCTTTAAATACAACTTATGGTATATTTTCAAAAGAAAATTGGTGTTCTGAACAATAAAAAAAAATCCTTTAATCATGAGGATGCTTGAACAGAATGAGGTCATCTGGACTCAAACCCATGGTCTTTGATACATTCCAGCTCTAAAGGCTGAGGTATGTAACTTGAGCTCCATCCAAATACTAATAGCATAGAAAGTGGAGTTTGTTCACTAGATGATATGGTGTAGTTGCAACATCTGGACCAATTTACAGTGAAATCTTTTTTTAATCCCAAGTCAGATCAAGTGATCTAGAAAGGTTATTGTCTAATGAATTAAATTATTTATATGACCATTACAGAAAGGTAAATATTTGAGATTATATATTGAATACATGGATATAAATATGGATATATTTAGATTACATAGTTAATAAATTAGTTTCACTGAAATGAATGCAACTCCTAAGAATCAACACTCTTCTGGGATACCCCCTTTGAAACAGGATGTGTTATTTTTTTCAATTAACAGCTGTCATGAAGAGGATTAGGAGGAAAATGATATCAATACATTAACAATAAAGCCAGATTACAAAATGGTAAATATTTCATTGTACAGGTGTACACCATGTAAAAGATCAAAATTTTGTTAAAATTTTAAACAGGATTTGCCTTTCTATATATTCTTTGGTTTAACAAATTTCTGTGGACTGAGTGCCCTAAGGTTGTGGCTGAGCTTTGGCCTCTATACTCAGCACTCAGCAGATCCCATACACACAGCAGGCCCTCAAATATGGGATAAATGTATTGAGTTGAGATAAACTTCACAATTTATTATTGAAAATTTTCAGTGACTATATCTTTAAATTTCTTGCTCTGAGTTTTTAGACATTTCCTTGCTATCTAACTGAGTCATTAGACTTGCTTTCAGTGAAGTTTCACAGTGTAGATTCTCAAGAATCTCTCTCTCAAGAAGGAACTCGAGATGTATCTATGAAGTTATTACAAAATAAAGAAAATAGTACTTAAATGAAAAAAAAAAAAACCCTGGAAAGCTTCACATAAAAATGAAAACCATGGGACAAATTCTTATTTGGACATGCATGAAAAATCCTAAAGTAAAAATTAAGAAGTTGAACTTGTCCACGTTGTAAAGAAGCAATAGATCATGGACAAGAACAATTTCTTCCTACAATGTAAGGATGATACAACAAAAATTCCTAACATAGCTAATTGTGAACATAAAGGGGAAAATCAATTCTATTATATGAATGGGGGCCACAAAGTATTTGACAAAACTTGGTAAAGAGACTATTACTAAAAATATCTTAAGTTTTATAGGAATGAAAAACCACAACTATTAGAATTAGCTATAGACAGAAATGGTAGTGGTACCACCGATTTTGTTCAACTTAGTTTCAAACCTTCCCTTATTTACCCAGCACACACGTACAGATTGACTCATATGTGCCATTCAGTATCCTGAGCGGTGAGGATGAGACGGGAAATTCCTATTCTCATGGAACTTTCAGTCACTAAGGAGTGAGATGGTGAGCAAACGAGAATGACTTCAGGTGGTGATAAGGGCCACGGGCAGCAGCATGATGGTGTGGAGATGAGGGCCAGAAAGCATCTCCCTCAGATCTGCAGCACAGACCTGAACAAATCAGGGGGGTGAGTCATGGGTGTGCCTGAGAGAGGCATTTTCCAGGCAGAAGAGAGAGGAAGTGCAGATGTGATCCAGAATCAGAGTAAACTTTGCTTATCTAGAAACAGCAATGAGGCTAGTGTAGTTAGAAAAGAGTAAACTAGAGAGTGACTGTCAAAACTCAGCTTGGGGAGTACAGGGTGGGGACAGAGCAGACCCCAGGGTCATTGTGGTCAGTGGGAAGATTTTTAGTTTCATTTCATATTTTACAGGAAGGATGGAGCCGGGATTTTATTTGTATTTTTAAAAGAACATATTGGCTGCTGTACAAATGAAAGAGTAGAAATAAGAAAACCAATTAGAAAGTTATTGGCAAAGGCAGAGGTGACTGTGGTAGCAGCGATCAGATACATTTTGTTCATGCATATGCACACATATGCATCCCTGGGAAAAGGGTTTGATCTGGGGATTGGTTATAACTTATGTTTGGTTATTACATGTCCAAGCCTAGATGTAGAGCAGGTAATTGCACATATGATTCTGCAGTTCCAGGGAGGAGTTGGGACTGAAGATATAAATGCTGGACTTTAAAGCCAAAGGACTGCATGAGATCATCTAGAAAATAAGAGTAGGTAGGCATGGGAGGACAGCCATGGACTGAGCCCTGGAAGACTCCAACAGTTAGATGACTGGGAGAGGAGGAAGGGCCAGCAAAGGGAAGTGAGAAGGAGAGGCTGGGGGCGGGGGGGAGGGAGGAGGGAAGTGTGGTGCTAGTGCTGGGTCTGAGGCTGAGTGCAGACAATGTTTCCAGAAGGAGGGAGCCTTCGGGGTGTGGAGAGCTGCTGAGGATAAGAAAGAAGAGAGTTGAGACCATCTGGTCTTTAACCAGGGAGGTTTTGGTGTCCTCTGTGAAAGTGATTTCCATGCTGTTATGAGGACTAAAACCTGATTAGAGTCTCTTGAAGAGAGAATGGAGGGAAAACAAGTGGACACTGTAATTTTCAGGTATAGCATGTAGATATTTTATGAAGATGTGGAGATTTTCTTTTGAATGTTCCCTGTTTTCTCATTGAAGTATGGCTCAAGGCGTAAAGGTTAATTGGGGTCCAGCTATAAGGGTTAAGGGGAGAGCTAATAAAGAGGCAATCACACAGGATGGTGAAGAACAAGAAGTAGCTTCCATGGGAAAGGAAGTCCAGTTTATTATTTATTCCAGGGTCATATCAAGTTATACTAGGTTACATAGTGCAGTTAGCTTTGCACATGTGCCAATCTCATAACTTACTTGCTTCTCAGAGTCCACTGGTACGAAAGGTTATTATAATAAGATAATGTCTCCAGGCCTCAAGGACAGATGAGTTGCAGAGCATCTCTAAGCCATTCAAACATGGTGCCTATTGTGTTCTGAGGAATTTTCTCCACTCAAGGACTTTTACTCCCCTGTACATTAACTGACCTGAAATCCCCACATCAAGGTTGTCACCCAAGATTTAAGAGGGTAAGATTTTGGAGAATAGAGGGGATGCAATAATCACCTGCAAGACCAAGAATGAATTGAGTGGAGAAATGAACTAGAGTTACCAGGCAGTATTGAAGATGCACAGAAAACATTTAAAGAAATTGTATATATGTTTTTCATCCACATTCAGTTACTAATAAATTAGCTGTACTACCAAAGTCATAAGTTCAAAACAAAACAAAGTTAAATGTTAGAAAAACATAGTTATTTTAAAATGACATGTGTATGTTTCTCACTATTTCTCCATAAGTACTATTTTATGTATCAGTTAAAATTTAAAAAAATCACTAAAAATTAGAATTAGTGAATGAGGTTAGCAAGATTGTGATCTATAAGATATACACAAAAATATTAGTCTTTTTATATTAGTAATAATCTTTAAAATATGGGAAAAGACTAAATTATATTCAAAGAATGAATGAAACAAAATATGCAGGAAAATGTTAAAGGATCTAACATGGAAAACTCTCAGACTTCCAGAAGAGTCTAAGTCAGACCATGTTCTTAGATGAGAAGATTTGTATGATCAAGATATCAACATCTTTCTAATAAATATGTATTTAATGAAATTTAAATTCATATTTTGATTTAATAATATTCCAATTGACAAAGGTATTTCAAAAATTTCAATTTTCTTTTTGAAGCTATGGTACCATTGTGGTACTGGATCACATTTTTTTTGTTAATTCAAATAAATTAATTGATTCATATGGAGATTGAACCTATCATTATTGGCTTTATTTGCACCAATCAATTATTAGTCAGCAATTTCAACTTTTTAAATGAATAGATTGAAAAATCGAGTAAATTGGAAAAATTTCTAAGAACATCACGTGCTCACTTTAGAATTCCTAATGGTGTGGTAAATTTCAGCTGCATGCTTTGCAGAGATCAGTTTTAAAAGTTCCACCTCTAACATTACCTTATTATTAGGCTGATGCTGGGATTAACAGCTTTTATTCTGTAGCAAAAGAGATACCTCAAATATTTTGTAAGAGAAGGACACAGCCAGAAATAAAAGTAAATTCACAAAATAGATTGTAGCAATGTTTATACAGAAAAAAATATTTTCATACTTAAAAACATATTAGCAAAAACAGTTCGAAGTACAAATAATCCTTACTAGGTCTACAGACTTTGATACTTCATGTCTGTCAACCCTTCCTATTAAGCTTGCAATCTTCTGTCTCCTTATAAAACAGATGTGTTCAGTCATGCCTCTTCTAGTTTGAAACTATATAGTCAAGAGGTGAGATGATTTTAAATTGTACTTGAAGTCATGTGTCTTGTGAAAAAAAAAATAACTATTAGGTCCATGAAGTGGTTCTTTGAGTAAAAGTAAAGTGAGACAAAGTCAATGTCATTTAAATCTTCTGATGAGCTTCCAACATCATAATGAGTCCCCTCCCCTTTTCTGGTCAGCTCCTTCCCCTCCCTCTACCAATCCCCTTCCCTTTGTGCATCAGCTCCGACCTATTCAGACTTATTTTGCAATTACTCCGATGACCAGCCCCATCTTGTGCCCTGAGCATTTGTACTTGTTTCCTGCCTGGAGTGCTTCTGTCTGCTTCTGCTGGGTTAATTCCCTCTCATCCTTGAGGTCTTCACCTGAAATATACTTTGTCCAGGAGCCTTTCCTTATCCCCAAAACTCTGGTGGAGTGCCCTTACATTGGGTCCTCCTAGGTGCATTGTGTTCTGTGGTTGCAACACTCTCAGCTCAATGGATTATTGGTTGCTCTTTCCTCTTAACTTTCTCACTTAATTTCACATTCCCAGAGACAGGAAATATGTCTGTCTACTCAATTGCAAGAATGCTCAGTGCTTCCATTTAGAGGGCACCTGGTAAATGTTTCTTGAATGAGATGATTGGATGCTTTCAACACATTAACTCCCTATACTCTCTTCTGAAAAAGTGTCAATGACAGTTCCAAGTGCAGCTAGTTTAGCTTGATAAGATACTCAGTAATTGCCATACTTATGCTTATTAAAGAAGAGTTTGGACAGAAATTATTAATTTTGTCTATGAACTTTCATTTTCTTTCAATGGTTCATCAATTGTTTTTTGAACTTAGAGAAAGCTCAGTCCAACTCTGTTACTTGCATAACAACATTCCTTAATGTTGAATGAGTAAAATGAGATGACACCTCATTACAATTTGCTCACATTTATAGTTTAAAATCAAGGGTCTAGTTATCAAAATATACTAAAGAATCTCATTACCAACAGCAATCGCCTGCGTAGGTGACCTGCTTTGGTTCCCCAAGCATGGTGATAGAACAAACTTTTATTACCCTTAATTTTGCTTCATACAATAGATAAAATGAATCACATTTTTGAAACAAGACTTCTATTATGACTTTTATTATATGAATTTCTTTTGTAATAAAGAGATTAGACATTTTTATGTAGATTTTTAATAGAGGGAGCTGAGAAGCCTACTATTAGGCCATGGCACAGTCAGAAAGAGTATTAAAGACCACTTTGGAATGCATACATAATTTCACATTTAATTAAGCTCTTTTGACATGAATTTTATCTATATTAAATTCTAATATGAAAAAATTGTTTTCCAAATAATTTGATTTTATGGAAAAGATCATTAGATTGAAAATTCCTAATGCTTACTTGCCCTTATCTTTTGGGCAAAGCAGGAATAAAATGTGTAGTCAGTTTCTTTGTCTTTACTGATGGTGTCCTGTCCCCTGGAAGCAGTGTTGGCTGAGACTCTGGTGTGTCCCTGGCTTCATCTGCTCTGTATTGCATGGCACTGTGTCCTTGACGCATACTGAGACTACCTTACCTCTCTCCTATCCTTCATTCACTTTTAGATTCTGCATGTCTTATAGTGTACATTTTTGATTTAAACTGGGGTTATCTTGTTTCCTAAACATACTTTATGGAATACCCAGCACGTGGACAGAGCATTTGAGTTGCATATAGGAAGGTAAATTTGCAGTCCTACATTTCTTGGACATTTACTCTCCTTTTTTTAAAATTATTTATTCACTTTGAGACAGAGTCTTGCTAAGTTGCTGAGCTGGCCTCCAATTTGAAGTTGGCTCTTTCTGTGTCAGTTTCTCAAGTTGCTGGGATTATAGGCATGTGCCACCAAATCTGACTGCAGATTTCCTTTAAAACCTTTTATCTTTGTTATGCATGATGACACATTATGATAAAGCATAATTAATAAGTTAAATGAGCTTTTTATAGCTATTGTTTTTATAGCACACAATGAAACTAAAACTACTACAATAATTGTGACATTTTAATTTTGTTGACCTTAGTTTTGCATTCTCTTATTAAATTATAGACCCATTGTTCTTATTGAAAAATAAATCATTGTATTTTAGTGACAAAGGAAATTATGGATATTATCAGAAAACCAGTCACTGAAACTATATTTCCAATTGGAGGCAATGACTACCTAGTAAGAATTGAAATATTCTCAGCTTTCACAGAGCTTCTATGGGCAAGCATAAAGTGTTTAAAATGTTCTGCACTGAGTATGTAGTGAGTTGAATCATTGTTATTAGACAATTGGTATTTTGATCATATGTATACAATATATATATTATATATAGGACCCAGGGTACCAGTTTTCTATACTGATGCATTAAATAGATAAATACTTCTTGAGCTGTGCTTCAGGGAGCAATAGTGTCCTGAGAACTGTTAAAAGGTGTTTTGGGAAAAAAAAGAGTTCCTCAGCCAAATTAGATTGTTAAATGTTGCAAGAAAAATCACCATCCTAACGATTCACAATGCTCACCAGCATTTTAAAGGCTCTGAGAGCAACCAAAGTAAAGAAGTCTAACAGCGTTCAGCCTAATAGCTCCTACTCTCTTTGAAATATTAAATCATTTTAGTTGTTAAATATATAAGTTCAGGAAAATCATACAAAATAAATATGCAGCAAAGTGAATTATAAGATGTATATTCTTGTAACCCAAGATTCAGATCAGGAGATTAAACATGGCCAGCCACCACTGTATACTTTCCATGTGTTCCCCAATCCTTGAAGGGCATCACCCCAACCCACCAAGTGACCACGCTCTGAGCTTCTTTGGTGATTTATTTCTTATATTTCTTTCCCATGCTAATGCCATCACAATTTAGTTTTGTGTTCCTATATATATCTGAGCATTTTAAAATCTGTTCTTCTCTCTTATATGCACTTACATTATATATCAATATATATATTACATCTATTGGTCATTTATTCACCCATCTCTTTTCCATGTTGTAGTTTTGCAAGAGCCTCTGTTTTCCTGTTTTCATATTTATTGACAGTTTGATCTAGAAATCCAAGGAGATTGATTCAGTTTCTGTTGTTTGGAAGCCCACCTCATAGATGACAGTGTTTTCTTCCATCAGGACAAACTTAATGATTGGTTGCCTATCTTTTTGTGAAGATATCAGTCATTGATACTCAAAGACCAAATCCATTCAGTCTTGGGGGGTTGGATGATGATGATTGAATTCTTTGATCACTTTTTCATTTGTTAGTTTGAAATCTTCTGTAATGAAAAACTTTGCTTCATAGATGTTTGGTGGTCCACAGTCATGTGGTTAAGATAGGAAAGGCAACAGAAATGCCAGCCACTTTCTGCTTATCAGTTTTCAAAATAAAGAGTTGATTTGTTAGCATTTTCTACAAGTGATCTTTTAAATATTTTTAGTGTATTTCAACTCATTGAAGATATAATATTAATTCATATGCAAATTGTCCCAACTTTGGCCAGTAGAAGTTCTGCAAGCTGGTTCTTCATACAATCTCCCTAGCCTTTCCAGCTTCCTCACTCTCTAGTAGGACAAAATGTTTTGATTTTAATCTTTTACAGTCTTGGAATCTTTCTTCTCTCTCATGAACCCTGATATCATATAAAACAAATGGGTAGCTTAATGACTTAGTATTGGGAAACAGTATTTTAAGAACATGATCTTGGGGATACTTTTGAGTTTTTCAGTATGAAATCTATTTTTTTTTTTTTTTTTTTTTTTGGTACCAGGGATTGAACTCAGGGCACTCGATCACTGAGCCACATCCCCAGGCCTATTTTATATTTTATTTAGAGACAGAGTCTCACTGAGTTACTTAGTGCCGCGCTTTTGCTCAGGCTGGCTTTGAGATTGCAATCCTCCTGCCTGACTCCTAAACTGCTGGGATTACAGGCATGTGCCACCACACTGACTTCAATATGAAATCTCTATGAATTAATATGGATATCTCAATTTGTAAACTAATTTTTTATTTATGGATAGTTTGTAACTTACAGTGTTTTTTCCTGCTCCTCTTCCTCCTCCTTTTTTCCACCACTTTGATGGTTACTGTTAATATGATTGCATATTTTTTGTTTTACCTTTATTTAACTCAAAATCTTTCATTTATTTTGGGTTTTTAACAATTTCTCTATTTAATCTTTTACTTTTTTAAGGATATTATCTCTTGTGCTTATTTCTTTTCTGTGTCTGTTTTCTTGTATTGTTTTTATTTTAGAAGTGAGTTTTTTCCTTTTATTTCTAATTTTGTCTAGATGTTTATCACCTTACCTATGAGTTTGCTCTCTAGTGAAGTTCCTATACATCTTGTGTAATTTCTTAATGTCCCTATTGTCTTCCAGCTCCTTGAAAAAATTCTGTTCATGTTTATCTCTTGTGGACTTTTCTTTCTGGGGTGCTTTCATTTTGTGCAGAGATTTTCTACTCACCACCCTTCATTTTCTTATAATAATTTAGTATGCGATTTCACTTCCAGTATTTCCTAGTGTTCATTTTCATATGAAGCGAATTTTCTGAACTTTTAGAATGGAAGCCAGTTCAGCAAATCTTTTCCTTCCTCGATGGACTAGAGCGCCCTCTTCTGACGTTTCTGTAAACTCTTCAGAAAACAAGTACTGCATTTCAGAACTTCTAAGTCAATCTCTTCCTTAGACTTCCTCCTGACATTCTTTATCTTTTGTGTCTATTGACACATTCTGCTCAAGGTACATTTCATTCCCAGGACTGGTCCTCAGTGGAGGCTGTCTTAGAAGGGACTTTGGCTGACTTATTTTTTAAAAGCTGCTTCCATTCGTTCACCCCTTGGGGTCCTTTCCCACCCACTATAAGTACTTAGTAAGCAGAACAGAATTAAACAAGTGAAATAAACTGCTTTGTTATTATTATTGTTGTTGTCGTTATTATTACTGTCTTTCTTGTTATGGGCCAGGCTATTTGGACAATGACCAGACTCCATTTTACTCTGAGACTCCATGTCATATAGGAAATGCTTTTCCTGTGGGAACACCCCGCCTCTGTACCAACCAACTGTTGCTTAGCATAGCATGTTCGGCAACACAAAATGGCAATTCTTATATAATGTAAAATTGTTCTCTTTTTGGTTCCTATTTTTCTTGGACCATGTACCCCGTCAGAGAACGATTGTCTTGATGTTAGTAACCATTCTTTAACTTGTACCCAACTGAGGTCTTTTTGACCCACTCCTCCTTTTGCTTATGATTTTAGATCTCTTGATGTTAGTTTGTAGTTTTAAATCACAGCAACAGATGCTTACGATTGATGTACTGATTTATGGAATAAAACCCTCCACAACCCTATGGTCAGGGCTGTTCTCCCAATAGCCATTTTGGGTGTTGTGTGAGACACCTGCCGGTTAATAAAGACTTTCACATTTGGACTTCTCAGTGGTGATCAGTCTGTTCTTAAGTTGTGCCCCACAACATTTCTTGTCTTTCATCTAAATTATTGTTATGGGGCACAACTTAAGAACAAACTGATCACCACTGAGAAGTCCAAATTTGAGAGTATTAAGCCGGCTGGCTGACTGTCTCACACAATGCCCCAAAAAATGGCTACTGGGAGAACAACCCTGACCATAGGGTTGTAGGGTTTCTTATACCAAAAATCACATCAATCCTAAGTGTCTGTTGCTATGATTTGAAATTACAAACTAACATCATGAGATCATCAACAGAGGGGGAAGTGGGTCAAAATGACCCTTACTTAGCTACAAACTAAAGAATGGTTACTAACACCCACACAATCACCATTCACATGATACATTGTTTAGGAGCAATAGGAATCAAAAGAGAACAATTTTTCATTACATAAGAATTGTCATTTTGTATTGCTAAACATGTCATGCTAAGTAACTGATGATGGGTACAAAGGTGGGGTGTTCCCATGGGAGAAGCTTATTTCCTACATAACATGGAGTCTCAGAGCAATATGGAGTCTGTTTAGTCATTTCCCTTAGAGTCTGGCCTATAACATTCTCATGGAGCCAGATTTGTCAGCCCATCACATTATGAGCTATTGGAGTACAGGAGCAAAACCTGGTTTATAATTTGTACAAGACAATGACAATGACCATGACAACTTTAACCTTCTCCTCCCTCAGCTGGACTAAACCCTTCCCAAGGTTTCTCTACTGTTGGCTCTGACCTGCCTTTCTTTAGAGCATTTAGTTTAGGAAACCTGTATTTATAAAGTCTTTCTCTCTCCTTTGAGATGTAAATCTTTTAAAAACTCTCTTGCCATTCTTTAGAGCATTTAGTTTAGGAAACCTGTATTTATAAAGTCTTTCTCTCTCCTTTGAGATGTAAATCTTTTAAAAACTCTCTTGCCAGGTTACAGTCTAGAGGATTGTCTTCTCAAGGACCTGGAGGCCACACCTTTGAAATGCAATCACCAGGTAGACAGTGCCCTTGGCTCCAGGTTCTGGGGAGGGGAGTGTGGAGCCTAACTTCAGTGGGTGCCTTCCTCCAAGTTGTAAAACCGCCTTCTGTCAAGAAATAGGAGAAAACTGACTTTGCCTTGGGGTGAAATTAATTAGTGAACAGAGGTAGCCTAAAACCTCCAGGAGTCCAATTCTAAAACTTTCTCACCTTTTCTTTTATCAGAGTGGAGTATTAGGACTTAGTCTGTCTTCTTTCCCCTGTTATTGGAAACAGGATAGGAATGAAATCATTTACACTTTGCTCATCTTGTCTGGTGTGGTTTTTCTTTCATAATAGTATTTGATGATTGTGATGAGTAATGCTAATGTAGTCTGTAGCATTAAAATTAGCATATTGAAGGGCTATGCTTGTGGCTCGGTGGTAGAATGCTTGCTTGGCACGTGTGAGGTTCAATCTCCAGCACTGGAAAAAACAGACAAACAAAAAACTCCAGCATATTGAAAAATTCAGTTGAACACATCTCTAAAACTCAAATGTTAAAGTCTATGTGTTTGCGATCAGAGAATGTGATGAGATGCCGTTTACACATATAATGCATTTGGATATGGAAAATAACACATTGACTCATAGGTTAAAGCAAGAAATGGATTTGATATTAAGGTTGAAAACAATGAAAAACTGGCTCAAACTCATGAGTAAAGAGAAACAAGAAGAACGAGAATAAAGGAACAACTTCGTTGCTACTTGCAGGAAATGATTTGACCTGCATTCCTCACAGCAACTGTATATTGCTTTCAGGTAACACCTTTCATCCAGCAATTACAGAGCCCTCTGAACCAGTGGGGATTATTACAACACCTGGCAGATCAGGAGAGTGAACTCTTAAATCGACCACCCAAGGTCACGTAATTAATGGTGGTCTTGTTCTATTTTCCTTCATTTATAAACTGACTCACTGACAAAGTTCATTTTGACAATGATGTTTCAATGTAATACCTTGGGAAAAATCGAACAATTAAGGAAACAGTTGTAATCAAAGGCATAGGAAAAGTCAGTGGTCACAATTTCAAATATATGGGTGTAAAAACAAACCAAAAGGCGCTGGCCGTGTTAGAATGTCAGACCAATTTTCTGGCTTTTTATACCCTCTCATTTTAAAATTGCTTTTCTTGATTGTTTTTCCTGTTTTACCCTCATGGCACCTTTCTATTGTGTTGATTACTTAATGGGTGTTTATCATTGTTTATAAAACTTGAGAATGTTTGTATTGTTGAATGGTGTGGTTTGCTTTTAATGGAGCTGCAGATGTTACAATTATGAAAGTGATAATGATCTTATTAGATTCCATGAATGCATTTACAATGTGAAAACCAAGAACTGAGGCTGTCAAGCTTTTTATAGACAAGAAGATACTATTTGTAGAAACAATTAGATCATCAGGCATTTGATGCTAACTGTAAAGGTTTCATGACTTCCAAAGTTGCTGGAACTTAAATTAGAAGTTCTTTTGTAATTTCATTTGTTTTCAAGTTCTAGGAAGATTCATTATTACTGATCCAGATCTATTTTGCTTCAGAACGTGGGCTTTCCACATTTTAGGTCACACTCAGAATAATTTTTTAAAAGGTAATGAATTCTGAAAAAGTGGAGATATTGGCTATACTATCCAATTCATAAGTTTTGTACAAACAGTTGTATGTATTTAATGTGTATATCTGATGAATTTGGACATGTGCAAACTACAATCAAAGTAATGCAGATTTCCAAACTCTCTCAACATTTCCTGTGCCCGCCCCCTTTTTAGCATGAGATCCATCCTCTTAAAAATGCTTTTAAAAAAGTATCCTTTTACATTGGTGTTGGTTTATTCTTCTTTTTCTAGGGCTTTGGGATGTAATCTTAGGCTATTTATCTGGTGATTTTTTAAAATTTTTTAATAATGAGCTTAATGCAATAAACTTGCCTCTTAGAACTGCTGTTATGGTTTGGATGTGATGTGTTCCCCAAAAGCTCACATGTGAGACAATGCAGGAAGGTTCAGAGGAGAAATGATTGGGTTTTAAGAGTCTTAACCCAATCATTGAATTAATCCCTGATGGTATTAATTGAAGTGGTATGGTGTGACTGGAGGAGACTGGAATTTGGGTGTGACTTTGGGGTATATATTTTGTATCTGGATAGTGGAGTCTCTCTCTCTGCTTCCTGATGATGCAAGCTGCTTCCCCCTGCCAATACTCTTCCGCCATGATGTTCTGCTTCACTTCTAGCCCAAAGGAATGGAGCAGGCCTTTATGAACTAAGACCTCTGAAACCATGAGGCCTCAAATAAACCTTTCCTCCTCTACAATTGTGCTGGTTAGTTCGTTTAGTCACAGCAGAGAAAAAAGTTGACTAAAACATCTTCTTAGAAGATGCCAGAGACACCTAGCATGTCAATGATATGTCACCCATAGAATGACAAATTTGCAATGAAAAGTTTTATTAGTGTTTGTTTTTCTCTTTCTTCTACTCCTTTGGTTAATCATATCTGCTCCCAGAGATTATTTTCCAACTACATAAACTCTGCTTCTGGGAAGGATATAAGTGAAGATGTGCATATAGATACTTTGGTAAATGCCATTATATCTTTCTCAATTCATTCACAAAGCATATTTATTTTCTTTCTTTCTTTCTTTTTTTAGTGTTTACAAAGCATATTGCTCTCCTTGGAGGGTCTGAGAAGCCCTGCAGTAAACAAACCTGTTAGTATTGTGAATCCCAGCATTTCTCGAGGTTAGTTCTCTATAAACCCCCACTTTACCTCATTAGGCCTGTTGCTATCTTAACACTTTGAGACCTAAAAATGAGTAATAGAATTCTCATGCATGGATACCGCTAGGCAACCAATCAATAATAAGCTGCTCACATTTCAGCTTGTATCAATCACCCCCAAACAAAGGAAAGTCTCACCCTGCTTCATACTCTTTTCTACAAAGAAACAATCTGCCCAAATAGCCCAGATTTCCATCTTTGAGAATGTTACAAAAAGGGCAGAGGACTCTGAGGCAGCAGTTGTTGCCTGCCTCAGTAAAGATGGTGACTTTTTAGACTAAATGAAAATTAAACAGCAGAAAGGATAAATTTGGTGATTATGTTCTGGAAGGCAAGGTAGAGAATTCTTTTTAAAAAATAAGACTATTTTTGACATCAAGAAGTTTAAAAATTTCCTTTGGCTATGTACCTGGTATAGGATTTCTAAGTTGCATGCTAGTTCTACATTCAATTTTTTTGACACCAGGCTCCAAGAAGGTATTTGTACTCTTATGGTCACTGTAGAAATAGTGACAACAGCCAAGTCTTAGAAAGAACCCGAGTGTCCGTTGCTGGATGGATAAAGACAATGTGAACAATAGCCAGGGCTTTCCTTAAAGTATCTGTACCTATGTCCATATCCATGAAGTGCATTAAGTACATATTTACATGCAAATATGTATCTTTAAATATAATATTATATATAAATTATATATTATTAATAACACAATAATACAATATCACAATATAATAAAATATAATTATAAATTATATATTATATGTAATACATAAAATAAGTATAAGGTATATACATATATGTGAAGCTTATATATTAAATATATTTATATGCATCCTAAAAAAAAATAAAGGAAATCTTGCCCTCTGTAGTAGCCAGTATGTAGAGCCTACATACAGTGAGCAGTGGTCTTGGAGAGTCACTAGAACCACCGAAGATGTTTGAATAAAAATGTTGTCATTGTAGCTTAGCCCACACTAACTATTGTAATAAAGGGAACAGAAAGAAGTAACTAGAACTGTGGAAGATCTGAGATTTTACCTTATATTCCAGGAAGCAAGTTAGCCAACCACAGTTTAATGGGTGCTGACAGAAGATAAAAGACTCCTGGTTCAGAGAAAAAGAATTCTTGTATCATATCAACAGCAGCAGCCAGAATATCAGCCTGAACACAAGTTTCCTGCTCCCTAGTTCCTAGAGGGCAGCATGAAGAGCAGCAGATCATACCTGCTGGGGTGTGCATAGGGGAGGAATTCTAAGATTAGAGAGAATGAATATTTTATAATAGTCTGTTTGAGTCTTGCCCTGGAGGAAGATCTTATCATATTAGGCAGTGAGTATGTCTGGTCTTTACTCCATATTATTTGAAAAATAGACTATCGCTATCTCTATTGTCCATGGCTGTCAATAACCTTGGTCTTGGTTCCCGAGAGATACATTATCTTTATCTTTTCAGAGCTGTTCTTATACAAATGTCCTTTAAGAGATAGTCTTGTAGAAAGCCAGTCAGTACTTTTGCTTAAAAGTTGTCCAGAAATATATGACACCTACAGAGAGCTGACTTCCAACAGTAGTTGAGGTAATTCCCAAATAAGTTATTAATTTTTTTGTAAGTATTGTTGGTTACTTAGTATGGACTAGATGCTCTTCTCGCCTCTGGAGACTGAGAAACTAAGATGAAAATCTGATCTCAGGAAGATGAAGGATTTGTTCCAGGACCTTCCAAGGATATAAATACCATAGATACTCAAGTCTCTAATATAAAATGATATATTATTTGCATATAACTTATGGACATTCTGCTGTATACTTTATCTTTAGATTACCTAATTCAATGTAAGTGCTATATAAATCATTATTACACTGTATTGTTTAGGAAGTAATAACAAGAAATTTTGTACATAATTCAGTTCAATTGCAATTTTTTAAATGTTTTAAACATGCAGTTGATTGAATCCAAAGATGTGGGAACCCACAGATATAGAGGACTGATTGTATAGTAGCATAGAGACCTAAATGATAAATACAAGGTAGTTTTAAATGCTGATAATCATTAAAATCAAAACCCAGGGTAATAAAATGGAGAGCAATTTGAGTGCAAGACTAGACTACTTTAAATGGAAAGAGAAGGAATGTTGCTAAGACCTGAATGATGAGAAAGAGCCAGGTGGGTGCAGATGTGGGGTAAAAACACCCAAACAATGGTGGAACAGGTCTGGCTTTTTGTGATGAGCAGGAATTCTGCTCTCTTGCCTTGAATACCACTAGTTACTTCCAATGACTGAAACCACCATGATCAGAACAGCAGTATGGCACATCTCTTCTAATAATTTTCCGTGTTAACATGTGAGGTATGAAGCTCAGAGGAGAGCAAGGTGGTATTGCTTGCAAAGAGGGAAACAGCATGAAATCAGACTAAAATGATACAAAGGATGAGAGAAGGGGTGATAGTTTTCAGGTTGTATGGAGTCAGAACTTTCCAGAAAAGGTAGAGTCTGAGCAAAGGCTGGATGGTCAGAGAGAAGGAGATGGGAATATGGTGGGCTAGAATCTTTTAAGGAGAAATGACGGTCCCAAAAGAACTCAGGGAGTGCAAGGAAGGGCTAGGGAACAATTAAATAGATATATGCTGAGTCCATTTAGGGCATGGGTATGGGATTGTATGGGTTGATTGTGGCAGAGAGGGCTGGAGAGAGGTGTGCAGGTAACATTTGTGAGTTATAAGCACAGGATTCAAATGGCACAGGTGAGTCTACTGGTGGCAGGATTTGATGGATAGGATTGGTTAGGTGCAGAGGGATTGAGGAGGCCTGGGACTTAGCAAGAGTATCACTGGGAAAGCACACGCATGTGCCTCAATTCTGAAATATTTTAAAGGAATAAATACGAAAGATGAGATATAGCCCAGAGCGCTGCTCTGATTTCCCACTCTTCCTGGAAAGGGGAACATCTTGTGGAATGTCGTGAATGAGCATGGCTCCAGATCTAGCTGAAGGCGGATTCCGGAAAGCTACAAATTGATGTATTATAAATTTTGGGTAATGGTCGTGCTGTTAATAATTCAGGCTTAAATGTGTATTCCCACTTAACAAATGGCCAATAGCTTGCTGGCGCATGTTATCTTTCACGGAAAAAATATCATGCTCACTATAAAACTTTATTAAACAAAAGTCTGTTTTCAGGGAAAATTGGGGTCAAAGATCAATGCATGGCTTGAGATTTCTACTGTTTGTCATCTTTGTTATCCTAAAGTGAAAGGAAACAGACATTTGTTTTCTTTGCCCTCCAGCTCCATGCTGGCTGCTAGAGATGCAGTAATTTAACAACACTGAACATCGCTCCATGGTTGTAACTGACAGTGATCTCAAAGTTCATGAATTCTAGCTCTGTTATGCTTTAAGTGACAGATGTACAATAAATTAGAGACAGCTCTACAAGTGTATCATGAGTACAAAAATGTAAGATATAAAAATTTTACTATTATGAATAGTTTTCATTGGCATGATAAAATGATACCAATGAATATCTCACATTCTTCTAATTATTTCAAATTGTTATTGTTACTGGACTCTCTCATTTCTGTCCCTCAACACATCAAGTTGTCAAGAATTTTACACCATCTCCCTTCTTTTCATCATTCCAATATCTCAGCAGAAGCCTCTAGTTTCCACACTGCTTTTTCTGCTCCAGCCAGTCCTGCTCTTCGTCATTCAATTCTATCAAACCATTTTCTTTAAAAATTGACAGATTATGATCTTTTTTTGAATGTTCTTATTCTCAAGGCAACTGACAGTTCTACCCTAAGTCAGAACTTACTGCTGTTGGCTGTATTTTTTCAGAATTCATATGTTGAAAGCTTAACCCCCAATGTGATGGGATAAGTAGGTGAAGATGAGGGTAGGTCCCCATGATGGATTTAATGTCCTTATAAAAGATGAAGAGAGAACAGAGCACATGCTCTTGCTCTCTCTCTCTCTCTGTCTCCCTTTCTCTCTCTCTCTTGCTTGATCTCTCTCCTCTTTGTGAGGACACAGTGAGAATGTGACTGGAAGTCAAAAACAAAGTCCTCTCCAAACCCACTATGCTGGCACCATGATCTTGGACTTCCAGCCTCCAGAACCATGAGAAAATAAGTGTCTGTGGTTGTCTTTTATTATGGAGGCCAAAGCCGACTAAGACATTCACTCATCTCTCCCACGTGAGCTAAACCTGGCCTACGATTCGAGTTTCCTATTTGGACTTTCCAAAGCAATCAAATGTATGTAAATTGGCAGGCCAGGGTAACTGATGTCCAAGCTTGAAGAAGCCAGGCAGAGGAAGCAAAATTTCCTGGACTCTGCCGTTTTGCTTTCTTTAGATCTTCAACAGATTGGGTGAGGCCCACTCCATCACAGTGGGGACGGCAATCTACTTTACTTCGTCTACTAATTCTAATGTTCATCTTATTCAGAATCATCCTGACAGAGACACCCAGAATAAAGTTTAAACAAATACCTGCGCATCCTATGGCCTACTCAAGTCAACACATAAAATTAACCACAGCTGTTCCTGTATGGTATTTTCATACAGAAATGATGCCTCATTCCTGTGGACTCCTGCAACATGTGAGCTCCATATTTCCCTTTTAGCTTTGTGCACAGTACATATATTAGCAAGTGTGTATGCACATGAGCTATCTTATGTACATGATAGTAGTATTTAACATGTGGTATTACTAAACTAGGGTTTGAATATTAATGTGAAATCTCAGACTTTCTCTGTCTCTCTGGTCAGAATGCTCTGAAAATTTAGCTGTAATGAAAAGCCACTAGAAAAGAGATTGACCTCCTTTCTGTTTTGACATTCGTTTCAACACAGGGATACACAGGTACAACGTTTTAGGCCCGAGATTCAGAGGCTGGACTCAGACTATGGCAAGAAGAGACACTATGCTGTCTTGGGTCTATGAACAATCTCTTTCTCTGTTTAAATGTTGAAACCCGCAGTTTTTAAAAAATGTACCTGTAGCTTATTTAAATGAGCATGATATAACTAGAGAGTAAAGGGAAAAGAACACAAGATTATTGTTGAATTTTTAAAATGACAGTTATCTTCTGTTCACGTAAGACACTATTTTCATGCAGGAATACGATCAAAAGAAATTTTAAGTTGAAAAGAATAAACCTTTTACAAAATAGATAAGAAAAGGTGTAATTTTTGTTGTTGTTGTTGTTAAATGTAGGCTGCTGGAGTTAAAACAATGAGTCTTTAAATCACATTGTTCAGGAGGTAATTTTATGTGGAGAGCTTTCTAAATTGAGTTTCTAGACTCTTGGGACAGTGAGTTGAACTGTTGGCATCCCCTGAGTTCTGTAACTATATTTTTCATCTGTTTAAGCTTTGAGTTCTGACAAATACGCATTAGCAGGTGTGATCAATTTTAAGGAACCATCTGGCATCTGACTGGTATTGAAGTTACACAAGAGTAATGTCAAGCACATCAGCTAACAACTCCATGATACAACTACTATCCACATGAGCCTCATTTTGTTTCGCCATCTTTGTAATGAAGATGGTTTTCAACTTTCTTTGACTCTATCATAGCTGCAGAGCTTTTTTCTTGCCAGTTATATCCTCATAAACATAATTAGCTAGGAGATATTATAATTATACTTTGTTTTTATTTCCCCTCAATTTACTAAATTTTGGGAGAAGTCAAATAATTTTGTTTTCTTCTGTACTGCCTATAATATCTTATTAGAAAGCAAGGAAGTGTGTAGTTCTTTTAACAAATTTATACTTGGGAATAATAAAACTCTTTAAGTAGAGAGAAAATTCCTGAAAACAGCTTCTGAAATGAGAGAAGTTGGTAATTTTAGATTCTTTCCTGATATATTCATATACAAGGAAAATGAAAGAATCTTTCCATTTTTTTTTAATCTTGTAAATACCTAGAAAGTTACACATCTCTCTTCCAATGTAAATGCAGGAATAAGAAATAAAAAGAAAATAAATTGTTGGATTGTTTTCTCTTTCAAAAGCTTCACATGCCTTTTCTTTCCCAATAGAATGGTTGCTGAATTCCTGATCTTTGAAGGAAAAGATATTACCTAATAAAATAATATTGCAAAGCAATCAATATTTTATTGATTAAATTGACATAGTTTTTCATGGATGGACACTTTTTATGTTCTTGTAAGATTATAGGAAAACTATAGTGTTGACATTCCAAAAGCCTAATTATAAGAAAATCATTCTTTATGTTAGTTTTACAAAATAAGATATTTATACATGTCAGTCTTTATATGTGAATGTACCAATGAATTGCTGAGTGTATTTTTAAAAATTTTATTAAAGCATTACAGTTATACATAATAGTTGGGTTCATTTTGACAAAAATCATACATGCATGGAATTTGATTGGCTCCATTTCACTCTGGAGACACTCGTCTTTCCCTCTCCTCCTCCTCCCTTGCTCTATTCGCCTTCCTCTACTCTACTGATCTTCCTTTCTCTCATTTTAAATTTATTTTTGGTTGATGTTTTATACATATAAACACATGTGGAATTCACTATGGTATATTTATGTATGCACATAGTGTGATTTTTGTTAAATTCATTCCATATTTCCTCCTCTTTCCCATCCCTTCTCTTTTCCTCTCTTCCTACTTCTACTCCACTCATCTTCCCCTATATCTTTATGATATTAGATTCTGCCCCTTTCCCCCGCTTATTTTGCTCTAATTTCCACATATGAGAGAAAACATCAGGCCCCTGCTTTTCTGAGTCTGGCTTATTTCCTGATTTCCATTTCCATCCATTTACCATCAAATGCCACAATTTTAAACTTCCTTATGGCTGAGTAAAACTTTGTCATGTATATATATCACATTTTCTTAATCCATTCATCTATTGATGGGTACCTGAGTTGATTGCATAATTTGACTATTGTGAATTGTGCTTCTATAAGCATTTATGTGGCTATATTAATATAATGTGCTGACTTTAGTTCTTTTGGATACATACCAAGGAGTGGAATAGCTAGGTCATAGGGTGGTTCTATTCCTAATTTTTGAGAAATCTCCATACTGCTTTCCAGAGTGGTTGCACTAATTTGCAATCCTACCAACAATGCATGAGTGTACCTTTTTACCTGCATCCTTACCAGCATTTATTAATCTCTATATTGTATTTTTCTTTTAAAAAACATCCTTATTTGGAAAATATTTTAGAAGTTTTTCTTGAAAATTATTCATTCTTTATGAATTCAGATATCAGGTTAAGATATATGCTTTGGTGACTGATTTTACTGACCCTGAAGAAAATTTGATTCCTAATCTTAGATAATAATAGAAAAGCCTTTTGGGAACTGGAATTCAAATAATTTTATGCTTGCACAAATGATACGCAGCATGTATGCTCTTTGTATTTCCATACTATTTACATTCTTACTCAGTATGAAACAAATTCTCCTTTTTTGCTTATAAAATCTCCTTCAAATATGAGACAACACATTTTAAAGTTAGTGCAGCCACCTATCTTAACATGGAAAATGAAAAAATTCACTGCACAGCATTTTATTCTTGACATAGGAATGTTATAGTTCAATTCACTATAACCCCAGGGGGGCAGGCTCAGTACAGCATGAAGCGTAAGCTCCCTACCTATAAAGCCAGAAATACTCAGTCACTGCGCTGTAGGTGGCAGACAAATTATACTTTCAGATAACACATCTGCCAGAGATGAATAAGAAGTTAGATCCTGAAGACTTATAATTATTTGATACTTTCTTGTGCCCACTCATTATGATCCATCACAGCAGGTGAGGGATGCCTTCTCAGGCTGCACGGCACATACTTTTCCTTCAGCACAATGTTTAAAAGTGGTGTGTGACTCAGAAACTTATTCATGTGGCCTCTTACACTAGCCTATTGAGACAAATACTGGCAAAACTCTTTTAAACTTAAAAGAAAATGATTCACACACATGAAGTTTTCTATTTTCCAGTTTTTTTTTTTCTATAACATTTTAAGTGCTGTGTTTGGAAAAAAAGTTAAAATACTACATTGATTATATTTTGTCTCTACTTTGAGTAACAACGTGTTATCACATCTAAATTTCAATCTTGCCCTTTTCTTCATCCATTCCATAACCAGTAATTATAACTGTGGTTGTGATCACGATAATAGCGTAGTTAACATTTACTGAATATTTCCTGTGTGGTAAACACTGGTTACTGCTTTGTATATATTATCTCACTTAAGCTTTGCCATAACTCTATGCTTGAGGTTTTATATTTTACGGAAGAAAAAATAATTGAGGCTCAGAAATATTTAGAATTTGGGCAAAGTTCAAAAACCAGTAAGTGGTGTAGGTGAAATTTGAGCCCAAGAGAGTTCCCCCAAGGTTTACTGAAGAGTGATTGACATATGAAAATTTTACGCATTTTGGACATACAACATGATATTTTGATATGCATATATATTATGAAATGATTATTCCATCAAGTTAATTAACATATGTCACCTCACAGTTACTATTTTTTTGGGGTGTGTGTGGAACACTTGAGATCTACTCTCAACAAATTTCAGATATCCAACGATTAATAGTAACCGTAGTCACCATGTGGTATATTAGAAGTGCAGTATTTATTCATCTTATAAATGTTGGTGTGTGCCCTTTGGCCAGTATCTCTGTTTTTATTTCCCCTTCCCCACTAACCACTATCCCATTCTTTGTTACTATGAATTTGACTTTTTCTTTAGATTCCATATAATAAGTAAGATTGTATAGTATTGATCTTTCTGTGTGTGGCTTATTTCACTTTACATAATGTCCTCAAGTTTAATGTGAGATGGTACAAATGGTAGAATTTCATTCTTTTTAGGGACTGAATTATATTCTCATATATATGTGTGTGTTTGTGTATATATATATATATGCACATATATACATATATATACATGTATAACTTTTTATCCATTCATCTGTTCCTAAATTGATGAAAGTTGTGAATGCAAAAGTTCATAATATGATATTTGTAAGACATATAGAAGGAAAAAGTCAGAAAGCAGGAGAATATTTGTCTACAGGACTTGAATTCAGGTACATTGGTAAAAGCAGCATCAGCAATAGGGAAGATGAGGGTGACGTTGACGTCTTTTCATGCACTGGTGCTCCAATGCTGCTTTATATTGGAATAATGTGAACTGACATATTATAAAGCCATTGGAGAGCAATCCATGATTGTATTTGGCAAAAATGTAGAAGTGAAAACATGCAATTTAGAACATTGTAAGACTATAAAACTGCACATTTATAACCAAAAAAGTTATTTTAAAAGGTGAAAACACTGTCAATATATTGTATTTTTAATATAATCTTTGTCTTCAAAATTGTTACTGAACTCATTTTATCTTTCCTTGAGAATCTGGAAGTAATTCCAACCTGACGGGTATAAATTATATTTACCTCCATCATTGTTGCATCAGAAATTAGAGGTTGCACTATTCATGAGCAGAAAACACTACTGAAGCTTCTTGTGAGAAAGAAGAAAAAGTTGAAAGAAGCACAACTTGGGAGGAGAAATGTCATGATGTCATGATACTGACAATATTAACAGAGTGGCAGGATGAGTGACATCCAGGGCTCTGCTGGCAGGGGCACTTATCTCAAATTGCAAGGCTAACAAACTGAATTACTACCTAGGCTGCACACATATTCCTCAAGCCCTGGGAACCCCACAGTAGCTCTGAACTCTATTAACTGTTAGAAGAGTGGAGACACACAATTTGTCATAATGGGAGGAATCCGGCACACATGCCACCACTTTATATTATAGTTATAGGATTATTTTTGATGTTAAAAAAATCAAAGGAAGGGACCTAAATTCAATGAAACAACTCTAAATTTTACTTCAGGGCATATTTCCCTGGTATATCCATGTTTGGGGTCAGTATCATATCATATAGGATTTGGTGCTTCCTTGGGAACAGAGGCAGAAAGCCAGATATGGGAAAAAGAAGGAAATCTTGGGGATAATGGATATGCTCATGTCTCATGGTGACAAATCATGGGGGAATACATAAACCTGACCCTCTTGGATTTTACAACTTTAGTATTCAGAGCTAATCATCAATTATGTCTCAACAAAATTGTTCTAAAAGCCATGTAAACTATGATGGATAAACTGTTTCTCAGTCCAACTCTTTCTGCCACTGTATACGTAGACATTATTCATATATCTATACCTCCTGCCTGCGTTCCTCAATGATATTACAATTTGTTCTTTATAAGCATCTGTTTTTCCCAACTGGATGAAGGGGAATTTTGAAATCTTAAAACATTAACACATAGTTAAGTACAATAGTAATATATACATACATATAAAAAAATATGTACTTATGTTTACACACACATATATATAATATCTAAATAACATTCATAGAGTATATATGTCTCACACTTTATATATATTATATATATAAATAACATATTTTATATATATAATATATATATAATATATATATATATATATATATATATATATATATATATGCTCACTTACAATACCAACTCTTGTGTTTTAATTTCTGGGAAGAAGATTATTATGTCCATTTTCCAGGTGACACAGCAAACTGAGAAGATTGAAGAGACATCCCAAAGTCATAATTCTAGATGTAAACATAGTTTTACCCACAAGTCTGTTCACATAGATGATTTTCCTTTCTTACACCTTCAACTTGACTTGAACTCTAGCCTCCTCAATGGAATTGTTCATCAGCGTTAAGATATTTTTGCAGCTATGTCCTCAAATAACTATTTTCCATGTTTTAAGCTTTTATTATAGTTGAGTGATGACAGTCAATTAGCAAATGGGGAAAGCAGTTTTGAATATCTTGTCATTGTGATAAGATGCTAAAAATGGGTGCTCACGCTGCCTTGATTCTTTTTAAGTAATAAAAGTGAATTCTTTGGCTTATGAAGTTGGAAATCCAAGAGGGTGCACTTGATTGAAATACTGTCATCATATTTAGTCTTCTTCTGTCTGTCTTGCCTTAAATTTTAAAAATCTGTTTCCTTTTATAGCTGTAAGATGGGCATCTGCACCAAAGACTATAACATCTTCATGCTGTGATTCCACAGAAAAAAGGAAAGTTCTTTTTCTTTCAGTGTATGATTATCTTCCCAAAGTACCTATGTGGGCATTTCTTTCTTGGTCCTTAACTAATTTCAAGCTTTTTCTTTCTCAGCAATGTTGTGAAAGTATGGAAAGGTTGTACTTCTCCCTCCCCACCTTTTAAAAGAGTTTTCATTTTGAACTAATTTTAGACTCACAGAAGTGTTGCAAAGATACCGCATGGAATTTCCAAATATCTTTTACTTAGCTTCCCATGATGTTAGTATCACATGTAATATCAAAAATAAGAAATTAACAGTGGCACTATATTATTAACTGAAGTATAAGCTTTATTCAGAGTTGATTTTTCCCATTCTTTTCCAGAATCCAATCTAAGATTCCATATTGCTTTTAATTATCATATTTTTTGTTTGCCTCCAATTTTTGTTTTTTTCACATTCCTTTGTTTTCATGATTTTGACACTTCGAGAACCTTGGTAATGGATGTTGGGGGAGAACAGCAGAATGGCAAAATGTTCTTTTCTTCTTATCATGTCTGAGGGTACATAATATCAGCCTGGCTTATCCCTGGGTATGGCAACCTTGGTCACTGGGCCAAGGTAGGATCTTCTAGCATTCTCCAATGAAATGTTACTCTTTTCTTCCTTCCATACTTTGTTGCAGCGTTCTGCAAACCTTTTCTGTAAATATCCAGACAGAAAATATTTTAGTCTTTGTGGACCATATGGTCTCTGTCACAACTTCTTAGCTCTGCCTATTAAGCAGGAAAGTAGACAGACAATACTTAAACATGTTCCAATGTATATTCCAATAACACTTATCTCCATTCATCTGAGGGAGTCACCAAGTCCAGTTACTCTAAAAAGAGAGGAATTGGACTTCACCTTCTACAGTAAAGACTGGCAAGGATTTGTGGGCTTAAATTAAAATCATTAACCAGTAATTGAAAAATATTTTGAGAGATACTTTGAAACTAAAACCCAACACTACTTTATTTTTCACATGGTTATAGTTTTTGATACCTAGAGTTCTCTTAGGTTGCCTCCTTTGTTCCTTTGGAAGCCTTTATCCTTTCGTGTATTGAGTACTTCCTTAGTTTCCGACACTAGTAGCTATTCCAGGATTATTTTGTCTTTTTTTTTTTTTTTTTTTTTTTGTCTTGGTGCTAGAGTAAGTCCTTTCTCCAAAAAGTAGTTACTTCTCTTAAGGTATTTAGAAAACTGCATCTGGAAGCTAGATATGCTCATTGATGCTGGAGAATTACTGCTTCCAGGTCCTTTCAGTGGACACAGCTGGAAGGTATTGTATGTTTACTAATCCATGTATAGGCACTATCTACATTTAATTTTCATAACAATCTCCTATTTATTAAAATAGGTATAATTAATATTGATATATCCAACTTCAGTCCTGCACTAGAGTTCTATTCCAGTGTTCCTACTTTGCTTATTTGTAATTTCTTTCTCCTACAGTGAGAATAATAGCTCTCATTATCCACAATATACTTACTTATATGTTCAACCCTACTATAGATACAATGTAGTCTCAGAATTGTGTGCTGCTGTGAGAAATAGTTTACCAACTGGAAAAGGTGTTTGTTTATAGTTCCTTTTGTCTTTAGACTTACACTATCAACTCAAAACATTATTCAGTCACTTAGGAAATTCTCTACTCCTTTGGTGAGTAGCCCAGACAATTTTTTTATAGTGGGTTATACTCACCTATCATAGTCTTCATTCCTTCCTGTGTTCCCCTGATCTATTGGTGGATTGATATATAAAATATATAAAACTGACTTTTTGTGATGCATAGATATTCAATGGGTTTGACAAATGCAGAGCCTTATATTCACCATTCCAGGGCCAAACAGAACTATTCTACCACTGTAAGAAAGCACTATGGGGCCCCTTCCCCACAATTTTCTATGCCTGGGATACACTCATCTATCTTCTCTTCATAGGTCTGTATTTTCTGGAATGTCACATAGAGTCATGCAATATGTAAACTTTTTTTTTTGCTTTTTTAAAAAATCAAAGGCTTAAAATTTATACATTTTGTGTGTGAATCTAGTTTGTTCTTTTCTAGTTTTTAATATTAGCCTAAGGGTAAATTAAACTTAGTTTTGTGAAATAAGTTCTAAAAATTTCCAGGTCTTTAGAAGTTTAAAGGAGAACCATGACATCTTCACATTTTTTTTCCAGCTGTAATATGGCATACCAGCTTATATAAAAAGGTCTGAAATAAATATTTCTGAAGGAATGAACAAAAGAAAACCTATAAATTGATCTCAGTAAACTAACATTTTATACATATACTTAACATTAACTTATACATATTTATATTAGTATCATCTTAAATTATGCTCTTTCCTTATATTACATATTTCTGAGGAAAATGTATAGAAAAAGAGTAATAATGTTTTCAATATATATTGGTTGTCAGAAGTGCATTTAAGGATGTGGACTTCAGAGAGATCTGAGTCTGATTTCTGGCTTCATCCCTCACCCAGAGCTCTGAGGTAAGTAATTGCTTTCTTCCTTCCTGTTCTTGTCTACAAAACAAGAAGCATAATAATATTGACCTAAAAGACTATAGACAGAATTAAAGGAATTCTATCTGTAAAGGAATTTTGGGTCTTGGTGAGTCTTCCATAAATGCTAACTAACGCAGCTCTTCTTGTGTTACTGGCTCAATCCATGTTCTTCCTATCTGCTTTGGTACACCATGCATGTGAGCAGCAAATGACTTCTCCATGAAATTCTCACTTAGACCCCATGGATCCAGGAACTCATTGGTAACTTAGCTATTTGTAATTTAAATGTGGTCCTGGTTAGCTCATCAACCACATAGAGACACAAGTGGAGGCTGATTATATTGACCAATTGTTAATGACAAGTTTTGACTAGAATGTTCTGTTAAATGTGGTACTAAAGTTCATTTTGAAATGAACAACATATTGAAATATTTCCTTAGGTAAACCTGGTTCCCTTGTGAAGAAAAAATCGCCCCCAATATATTTAAAACAGGCACATTTGTGAGTAAAGAAACACTCTGAGAGATATTTCTTCTGCCAAATTAGGATAAAGAGGATTATTTGAATTACTTAATATGTTTTTAAACAAATTGACTCTTAAAATACATAATAAATGTATATTATTTAAAACTTAGTTTTTAAAATAAATTTTTAGTTGTAGGTGAACACAATACTTTTATTTGTATGTGGTCCTTGGGATCAAACCCAGGTCCTCACACATGCTAGGCAAGCTCGCTACCATTAAACCGCAATCCCAGCCCACACAGAACTCTTTGTTACACATAATGTGCATTTATTTTTGAAGTCTTTTATTTCAAACGTATTCAAAATTAGACCAAACGATATAATGATGCTCCCTCTCTGTTCTCTTCTACCCCTCATGCATTCACTATTTGAAATGAACAATGATCTAATCATTGTAGTCTCATTTCATGTTGCCTCCTTTCCGCTACTCCTGGATTATTTTTAAGTGAATATCAGATGTTACTTCCTAACTTGATGCATGTTTTTTTGAATTTTAGGAAAATATAACATTACAATTTTTGTGGACATAAGAGCTACCTTATGTCATTCACCCTGTCTTTGCCAAATGAGGATTTACTTTGAAAGCTTACATTTTGAAGATTGACCATATGTTACTTACTTGGTAGTCACTTTCTTAAGTATATTGTGAACTATTTTTTAAAATCAGAATACCATAGATGAAAAGCTTTGGAAATTATTTACAGATAAAAGACTTACAAATCAGTATATCATCTTTTAAAATGAGTCCTTAGTGTTAATCTAAAAAGTTTATTATGGCACATTTAGTTCCACATAAAAGGTGATATATAAATATATTTGAGCTATCATTTTAAAAAATATGAATATTAATTAAACAGATCTAAATAATAATATAAAGAAATCAACTTAAATGTGATTATCATTTTGTCCTTAAACACAATACAGTTTTTTTTTCCCCTCAAACACATGACTATTTAGAAGATCAATTGTTTTGACCGTTTTGTTTCTCCATGATCACATTTTCCTTCTTGTAAATCATATTGGAAATCTCCTTGGTAGTAGCTAGATTTCTTTTTGGAATTTAATAAAATCAATCTTGGTAATAATACTTATTTTAGGAAATCATAGAGTTCAGAAATGCTTAGAGTTAGATGTTTGGCCAGGTACATAACAGCATTTGTGTTTTAGAATTTTATGTGTTGCCATAGAAAGAAAATAAGAGTTGTCCAAATAGAAATTGATCCATATAGTTGAGTTTTAATGAAGTAAAGAATTATTTTAAAAGCATAGAGATTTACTTTGCTTCAATATGATAAAAAGTGAACCCTCAATATCAACAAGTTTATTTAAAGCACATATTTCAAGAAATATTAGATTACTTTCCTAAATGCTTAGTATTCAACGTGATTTTCAAAAGTAAAAGCTTCGTATTTGAATTAGCATTTATACTCATCTTCCTCATAACTGATTTCTCATTTTTGGTAAAAAAAATTCCCATACATAGGTTCTTCTGAGATGTAAAAGAACTTTTTAAAGATCCTAAATCATGCTTTAGTGCAGTCATATTCTAATCCTACACCAAACTCTTGATAGATTTCTTGTGTAATTTAATGATAATATATTTAATTTTTGATTTTGACAATAAAGAAAAGAGCAAAAGGATGATTTTTAAATCAGAGTGTTTATGAATGCCCTGTTGATTTCACGTATTTGCCTATTTATTGATATTTTTGAGTCAGTTCTTAAGATTGCATTTATTGAAATCAGAAAAGATATTAAAGTAAGGTTAGTTTTCACTTCATATTAACTTTTTAAGTTAACAAGAGGATCCCTACACTAAACTATTACTCAAATCCTCTTTATTGTTAAAAATGACACATAAATTCAATCCATTAGACAAAATAATTTCAATTAATGAAAAAAACAGAACATCTATGAATGGGAAATTGCCTAATGAAACATTGTTAAAGTTGATCATTGGTATTAAGGGGAGAATTAGAGATTCATTTTACGATCCATGTATTTATTTGGGTAGGTTAAGATAAAAAAAATGAAAGAAATTTCCGACTGTATTTATGTAAATTTGCCTCATGGATAATTAAAGTAATCCTTTCTTGCATTTGTATTGTCCAAGTGATTGCAGAATTATGAGGTCCAAAGATGAAGAACACAGGAGCACTGGCGTTAGAAATTGTATTCTGTCTTACCGCTCACCTTCTAGGAGTCTGAATTGAGCTAAAGATAAAATGTTTAAAATCAACAGTCTTTACTGTGGTCTGTTTACGGGCTAGTTACTTATCAGATTTCCTCATCTACTAAACTAGAGTCTGCTTGACAGATTTAGGGTTTATTCAGCTACTGTTTGTATGTTAGATGGAAGATGTAAAATCTCCCTGATAACACTATTTCCATCCTATGCTGCACCTTTATTCATTGCTGTGGGGAACTCACAGGGATTCAGAGAGGTTAGTGGAAAGGTCATTCAGAGGGACCAGAGAGGAAAGAGTTGGAAGGTGAGTTGGGCAGGTTGTGAGGAGCACTAGGAGTCAAGAGGTCATTTATCTGCTCTGATGTCTTAGGAATGAGTTCAGAACAATCATGGGATGAACTCAAAGGGTTCAGAAACTGCCAGACACTGAGACAGAATGAAGTTAGAGAGTCATCAGCAAAGGTTCCAAATTGTACTGAATGAACGTAGAAGGTGGCAGGCTCATGTCAGCTGCCTATCTTCCACAACATTGCTTTCCTGCAGAGTAGAAATAGTTTCTTTTTTTTTTTTTTCTAAACAGCTGCCTCTGAAAAAAACAGCTGTCTCTGAATGAGCTAACTTTGAAGACTGACAATTTTTTAAACAACTTACCACCAGCTACTCTCTTTCCACCCCTTTCTGAATGCTCTCATCTTTCAGATCATGATGGAGTTTCAGTTTTACGATACACTATGAACCCTCCCACTTTGGGGGATGCCAGATCCTCAAAGTCACATCAACTCCCCGGAGTCATATCAGTTGCTCTGCTTTGGCTTGTTCTGTGGCTTTTGCCACTTCCAGCTGCTGTGAGCCCCATAGAATTCCATCTCCAGCCACCCAGCCCATCCCGATCATCCTTACATATAGAAGAATGGACACAAGTCAGTTGGAGACCTGAGATGGGCAAATGATCAGTTTGGTTCCATGGTCTGGTGTGAATGGTCCCATAAGAGATAGTGAAGAGATGTAAAGAGAGAATACCTGGAGATAAGATTCAAGTATAGAATATGTGTAAAAAGCATAGTCCACTTTTAACTCCTTTTTCCCTGTTTTTGTTTTTACTTCTGAGTCACAGTCCATCACCTGCAAGTGGGGCAGAAGTTGTTAGTGTGATGACAGGTTGACAGTTGTTTTTATTAGAACCTAGAACATTTGCAGTGAATGAGATTGGTTGAATCTGAAGCTCATCCTTTACTTCAGGGTGACTGAGGAAGAGAGGAAAAAGCCCTGTATTCACTTCTGGGGTTACTCATGGGAAGGAAAGACACGATTCTGAAGTAATTGTGAAAATTCTTCTCAAAGAAGAGATTTGTTGGTAATTGGCAAAGGAGGAAGGGACAGATGAGAGAAACAGATGAGATAACCAGTCCTTTGCCATCACCTTGAATCCATTTTCTTATCCGGATTATGAGCAGTCATCCACACAGGTCACTACTTAACTCTTCTTGTCTACTTGCAAGATCTTTCTGGACTCTGTGCCAGCTCAAGGAGATGCTGCTTCTCCTCCCTTGCCCTACACTGGGCTTCAAGTTCCTTTCTGACATTCTTTAGTATTGGTACCTGTTTCATGGTACACTCAGGGGCAGGGAAATCTTTTTTTTTTTTGCAGGTCCTACTGTGGTGTGGAAGATTCTCTGAGGCTACCTTAGACATCTGTTTATTCTGGGCTTTTATTGTTTCCCAGGTCCATGCTAGGAAAAGCAGCGGATAAAGAATGATAGTGCTATAGAATGAATGTTTGCTTCCCTCTAGAATTAATTTGTTGAAGCCTAATCACCAATGTGATGCTATGAGGAGGCAGGATGTTTGGGAAGTGATTATAACATGAGGGTGGAGCTATAAAGAATGAAATTAATGTCTGTATAAAAGAGTTTCCAGGGAGCTGAGTTGTCCCTTCTACCACATAAGGACCTAGGGAGAAATTGCCATCTATGAATCAGGAGGAGGACCCTCACCAGACTCCAAGTTTGCAATGCACTGATTTTGTATTTCCCAGCCCAAAGAACTATAAGACATAAATTTCTGTTTGTAAACTACCATTTGAGGAATTTTATTATAACAATCCAAATAAGTTAAGATAAGTACTTTATACTTTCAAATGCCCCAGACCCTTGCTGCCTAACTGCCCCCATGTTCAGATTAGAAGGCTGGGTGGTTGGGCGAGTGTCCCTTTCTCATGGATTCACAACAGCTCAACCTCTGTGGTCTGCTTCCTTCCAGGGAATGGTTATCACATCTGTAGTTTTCTATGGCTTTGTAATGTTCAAACACAGAAATCCTTTTGGATTCTTCCAGATGAACTTTATACTTTGAAAAAGGAAGGAACAAAGTTTGTTTCTTTTGTTATGTTATCCTTTTCCTGAGACAAAAACATTACAGGAAAGGAGAAGGGATAAATCCAATTTTAGTGGGGCAGACACTATGACAAACACATACATTGGTTTGTATTTTACAATTTTATGTTACACCACAATAGACCATGTGTTTGAACTTGCTATTTCTCTGCCAGTAGGCTGCTATCAAAGGGAAAAGAAGTGACACCAAGTGATGATTTTTTTTTGCATGAAGCTACAATTCTGAAGTACTCAACACTCTGGTTTTCTCTTTTCTTTTAAAAAGCCCTACACTTCCATTTAGTTAGTGGGCAAGAAATATTTAGAGTGTCAAAATGAGAAATGACTGATTTCAACCCTTTCCAAGGAAAGGACAAACTGTTTCACACAGATATATTTAATGAAAATAATTTCTTCAGCCAAAAATATTTATCAGGTGTTAACAATATGCCATAGGATATAAAAGTGCAAAACTTCATTAGAACTTGAAACTGCCTAGGAATAGCTTTGATAAAGTTAGCTTTTTCATTTTAAATAAAGTGCTGCCTACTTAGAAAAGAAGCATCGTACTTCATTCTCATATATGTATGAATTTACTGTGCCTTTGCTTTCAGCTCCTAAAAATTGAATTTAAATGTTCAACCTCATTGTTTCCATTTGCACTGGAAACTGTGGGTGATTGTTACCAGCAGAGGATCATATGTATTTTTAGAATTCAGATAGCACATACTCAGTTTTGCTTTCTACAAATAATAAGTCACGATAGGTATTTGATGGTGTTGATTTTTTATGACAGAGAGTGCTGCACAAATCTTCCATGCGCTGAATGTTGAACAACCATTACCATTATTTTGACAAATTTTCTAAGGTATTTGACACTAGTTTTGACAAATGGTCATGATGAAGCTGATTCAAATGGATGACAGACAGCTGTAATGCAGTTCCACCCATTGATTTTTTGTCATGAAATGATTCAAAAAGGCTAAGGAAAGTGTTAATCTGATTTGACAGCAGGAGATCCATTTGCACTGGAAACTGCGGGTGATTGTTACCAGGCTGGAAATACTCAGCACAGGCTAGCTTTGCTGGAGCAAATCAGATAATTACCATTGTTGACTCCCTACTAACAAAAATGATATCTGCAAACCCTGAACTACCAGAATGTTCAAAGTTGTAAATGAACATATAAAAGCAAAGATGAATTTTCTATCAGTTTGCTCATCATGAAGTGGTATATGTTTGAGGTGTGTGTGCATGTATGTGAGTACATAAAGTTCAAAAAGGATCAGTGAATTTTGAATGATATTTTCAATAGGGAAACCAAATAAAAATATGCAGAAATATCTTCACATACATAAAACTTCTGAATTCTTTGCTTTCAGTGAAGATATGTTAGTAAAATTTTTCTTGTTTTATTTTAGCGTCTGACAAAGATATGACATTAAATAAATATTGTTGAACTCAATCAGAAAATCTGTGTTCAAGTCCTGCTTCTGAGACTTGACAGTTTATTTAATATTTATTTTTCAGTTTTTTTCATTATTGCCTTTCTAAAAACACTTTTAGACATTTTTCCTTAATTAATTCAGTCTCATTGAAAATTTAGTTTTACAGATATATTCTGTATCTGTTTGAGTTGCAATACATCCATAATTGTATGGTATGTATGTTATATGCAGTATTTTCCAATGTTCTCCCCAAAAGTCAAGCCACCTTCCACCTTGGCAGCAGTATCACTCCCACTGAAAATGCACAATTTATTCATAGTGTAAAAGTCATTTATTAAATACCTGCTTTATACCAGATAAAGTTTTTGCCTAAGACAAATTTATAATTAGGGAGAAGAGTTCACCACTGAAGAGGAATTGTGCTATTTGGAGAGCTCTAAGAAATGTGCACATGCAGATGATGTCAGAAATTCACTCTGCAATGGTCTTGTCAGTTCATGCTGCTATAATAAAATACCATACCCTGGGTGACTCATAAACAACAGGAATTTATTTCTTAGAGTTCTGGAGGCTGGAAATTCAAGATCAAGATTCCTGCATGACTGAGTTCTGGTGAGGGCTCTCCTCTGGGTTGCAGATTCCTGGTTTCCCACTGTATTCTCATGTGGAGGAGAGAAGAGCCCCTAAGACCCCTTGGGACTGTTTTTTTTTTTAATGTACATAATCAAATCATTGATTTATTATTAATATAGAGGTAATTGTAGTAGGTGCATAACACCATTAGTTTAACAGATTGTTTTCTATCTCTAACATCTTTAGTTAAACAATTTATCATGCATGACTCAATTAAAAGCCCCAACATAAATAGGATGAGAGATCCCACCATGGTGTTTATTAGAGTAGTTAACCAGGGGGACTAAGAGAATAAGTTTTGGTACCAATTTCCCTCAGGTTTTTGGCTTTTTCTCCCTTTTCTTGAGCCTTTTTTAAATCAAAGGTAAACTATTATGATTGACACCTGAATTATTAGTATAGAAGCAACAGGTCTCCCCTAAGGTCATACATAGCTTTTCTTACTTTAAAAGCATCAAATTTAACCCTCTTCTGTTTTGTAAAACTACCTCAGCAAGTTAATCAAGGGAATTTTTTAAGTGGCTTACAGAGTTTTTAATTTACTTAAATTTAGATCTATTTGTTGACTTAAGGTTTTGAAATTTTGATCTCCTGTAATGAGTGTAGTGATTTCTACCGCAGTGGAGTCAGCTATACCTAATTCCACTAGGAGGGAAACTAAGACAGGGTGCGCTCATTTAGAACAATGTATTAGCCCCAGATGTTCCCTTCTTCCCTCCTCATCATAATAGTACACCTGGGGAATGATGTGAACAGTAACACAGAATTCATCCCTTTTGGTAATTTTGAAAAGTTGAAGGGCCAGGCATGGAGTTACTCCTGACCTACAAGCAAACCTTGTTCCCTCAGGGACCACAAGATGGTTGTCATATGGGTCTGAGGAAGTCCCAAGTACCACAGTAGAGGTGTAAGAATCCTTGATTTATCATTTAAATTAGGTTAGGGATTGTGGTGGCCATGCATATACATTAATTTGACCAACAAAATATGTTGTTTTACTAGCTTGAGCCTCATAACACAGTCTAAGCAAGAGAATAAACATGATTAACATTTTTTCAATCTTATCTTTAGAGGGTGGTTGTGGTCTCTGAGCACTGTCGATTTTTCTGTTGTCTTGACTCAGATGTGATGAATCCATGTCCCCTCCATTTCAGCTGGGCATTAGTCTTTTTTTTTGGAAACATTTCATGTAGATTTAGTCTCCTGCTGGAATGGGTGTTGGAAATCAGTGGTCTCTTGGGGCTGGTTCTCTAGTAAGTTGAACCTGTTGGAGAGTCTTCCATTCTGCCCGGACGCTCTGCTCTGCATCCATCACTGGACTTCAAATTGGTGAGTCCTCTAGGCAGGTTCCCCTAGGCCGGTTTATCCGGGACCCTCGAGGCAGCTGAGGGGTGGGGTTACCCCCAGCCATGACGGCTGGCCCCCTTAGTCAGTCTTATCTGCCGGGTAGATTCCTGATTTTATGGTGGAGATTCTCTCTCACCTTGGGACTATTTTAAGGGCACTAATTCCCATTATAAAGGCTCTGCCTTCATGGCTTCTTCTAATCATAATCACCTCCCAAAGGCGCAACCTTCTAGTGCTATCATATTTGAGGGGGAACATCTGAAGTTTGGGGACCACAAATGTTTGTTCTGTAAAGTGTAGGAAAGGGATGAATTGAGAGGAAGCTACAGTAAAATTGGATTTTTGAAACACAAGGAAGAATTTAGTGGATAAATTTCCTAGACCTCTCCCTTAGCCTAAGTTAGATACTTCTATCAAAGAATATGAAAGATCATAGGTGTGGTGTCTATGAAGCCCTAGGGCTCAGGGCTTTCCAGGAAACATAAAATGTGTGTGTCATGTAAGCATGGGGTCACTATCTTTGAGTTTATTTTTCATCTGTAAGTAAACGATGTATGTTACAGAGTTATGAAAAAACTTACAAAAATATTGCATGTAAAAATCACTGGATACTATAGAGTACTTGATATATTTAAGGAATTAATATTTTGAATCATCTGGTGATTATGCAATTTATTATCCAAAAGACTCATTTAACTGGGAGTTCTGTTTGTAGCAAGTTTCTGGTGGACTGAAAATTAAATACAAAATCCTTTTTGTTTTAGCATTTATTAAAAATATACATCTTAATAAATTGAGGATGGAATTTGTATATTTTACTGTCTAAGCAAAATGAACAGATCACAATTTATATATGTATGTGTGTTTATTACTTTTTATTGTTGCATAGAAAATGGAGTCTAAATATTGTAGCATAAAACATGTATTACCCACATTGTTTTGTGGTCAGGAATCCTAGTGTGACTTGGATCAGCAGCTCTCACTCAGAGTTTCTTATGTGGTTGCAGGCAAGGTGTAGGAAGGGGAGCTGAGGTCTCATCTGAAGGGTTAACAGGTAGGATGGGATGGGGCAACAGGATTTGCTTCTAAATTTATTGAGTGTTTGTGGCAAGATTTTGTTTCTCATGGGATAAGTTCAATTTCTTGCTCACTCCTAGTGGGAGGCCAGCTTTATGTAAGCATTTTAGTTTCTTGACATGTGGGCTGCTTAACAGGGCAACTCCCAACCTGGAAGGTGGTTTCCCTCAGGTGATCCAGGAAATACAGCCTAATAGGAAAGTCCAATTCTTTTTTGTAATCTCATCTCAAAAGTCACATCTGTTCACTTTTTTCATACCTTATTTGGATACTTACTCATTCACTGATATTACACAGGAGAGGCATGAATATCAGAAAGCAGGAATCAGTTGAGACCATTTTTTTGAGGTCACTTATCACTTAATATATTAATTAATTTCTCAGTCCAGGTGAGGTGGTTATTAAAGGCAAATCACTTTTTGTCTTACAGGTTCATTTAGTTCTAAAGTATAGTTAGTATGTGATTAAGTGTTGCTTAAGGATCTCTAATAAGAGATAACTCATTGGTAAAAAAGATATCACTTCTGTTCCTGGAAGCTGGGATTTTATACAAATCTCTTTATGCTTAATTTCTCAAAGCAGTATCAGAAGATTGAACTTTTGGTACATTTTTGACATTTACAAGATGTCTTAGATCATAGGTCAGGTTACTGAAGATAGGGTAAAGAGTGAATAAAGGATAGTTGAGTTACACTCCTGTCTTTCTTTGAGGGAGACATTTTGTTTTTTTAATTTAAATATTTCTAAGCATGTTAAGAATTGATCCCAGCACTGAGAATATATCAAAATAATAATAATAATAAAAAGAAATCACACCTTTGTGTAGTTTATTCCAAGAGAAGGGAAGAAATGTCAGGACCTAGGATCACATAGCAAACCAATATTGAACAGAGAGGTTTCTGGAAAGAAATAGGTTGTGGTAGATAGTATGGTGTTAAAATAGGTTCTTGGCATCTCTTTTCAGTGTCTTCAGAGCCACAAAGGCACAAGTAAGTGTAATAGATAATAGAGTAAGTACAGAGCATTTGCTTATTATAAGGAAGACAAGGTAAGAAATGGTAACACTGTTTTTGCCGGTGTTAGGGGTTACACACCACTGGCATTAAAAGGAGTCTTTAAAAATAGAATCATTTACAGTGTCATTGAAATGCTATGTGGCCCTTCTCTGTTGCTGCCCCTCTCATCTCCCAACAACGTGGATAAGAAGAAATATCTAACTTAGGCTATGAGAAGATAATGGGGAAAAGCACCAGGAGAGTTGGAGAGCTGGTGTCCCCAGGTTTGTGGAGCCTGAGGCTGCAATGGGAGGCATGTCCACATGCCAGAGACAGAGGAAGGAGAAAGAGGCTGCATTGCAATGGCATTGACTCCTACTGAGAGTGGAGCAAATGTGGGTTTTCTTTTCTTGGAGGGATCCTCCAAGAGGCCTGTATAGAGTGGCCACCCACCAAACTGCTGGAAGACAGAGAAAGAAACAGAAGGCAGCTAGTGCTGGAAGTGATACCATCTCTTCAAACGGTAACTGGACTTTTCCAGTAGGAAATTCGCCCAGAACCCCAGAAAGGGTGATGCAGAAAAGGTATCTGCCAAACCTGGAGGACACCTTCAGAGCTTGACAATACTATTCCCCGAACTCATACCCAATCTCCTTTAATCCTCCCGTTTCTTGGCCAGACCCTGGATGGGTCAGAAGCTATTCTGTGACAGGAGTAGCAAGCAGAGGAGAACACAAATTGGGGAAGAAAGAGGTTCACCTCAACTCAAACAGAATCTTTCAAGCCAGAAGGAAACTCAAGACTGAGAAAGGAAGATTGTGCTTTAAATTAAATTAGTTGGTTGGAGGAGTAAGTGAGTGCTCTTTCCAGGGTACATTGTAGACATTCTACTTATTGAATGAAGGATTGGTTGAAGAATATCATAACACAGGCAAAGAGAAGTAATATGAAAAATGTTACATGAGGGGTATATTTAGGTCAAAGCTCCTGCTCCAGGGTCAGGTTTGCTAGGATTCTACGCCAGGTCCTGTATGCACCACTTCTTCCTCACTCCTCTACAAAAACAATCTCTCAAAGACTATTTCTATATATGGAATGGAAATAATAGGCTCATGCCATAGGGCTGGAATATGAATTAAATTTGGATTAGATTTTAGACTGGTTATGAAGTAACATCCACACATATACAAGTGTAATTAAAAAACATAATTATATGATATAGTTTGCTGACTTTTTGCTTGATATTATGGAATTTTTGTTTATAAAATAAATGTATTTGATTCCCCAGGAGTGTGGTTATTTTATCTTATCCTCTCTTGCACCATACATTTAACTTGTTTAGGATCAGACTTTTAACTATTATAAATTATGTTGATAAAATGTAACATATATTGCTCTTGTTTCTAATTATGTAATTATTAGTGATATGAAATATATCACAGCCATTTACTTTAACCTACATTTCTTACTTTGTTTTCATGTTTTTGTCCATTAAATGTGGCTTTTCAAAATATTTATTGTTGATTTTTATGAATTTGTTATATAATGAATATTGTTTTACTGTTAGTCTTTAAATATACATACTTTCTCCATAGCTAATTTTGGGTTATTTCTAGAGTAACATTTTTCTTTCAAAAATGTTTATAAGAGTAAGTTATTTAAACTGAAATATATATGTATATTTATACCTATACACACACTACCATGGATATCATGGATATTTTTATTTCCTTCTATTACCATATCTGCCACAAATGAAGGTTGGTTAAATTATCTGCAATAGATGGCAATGATTTTCTTTGATTCTTAATAATTTTTATTTTAAAGCATGATATTTTAAATCACAGATTTATAAAAATTATTTGTGAGATTTCTCCAGATGAATCTTACATAGGGCACTAGAGTTGCTGGGCTAGACAGTTTCTATCTGAGTTTAAAATTCTTATGACATTTCAAGTCCATTTTTAACTTAAAGAGAATGAGAAATTGCAAGAACT
This sequence comes from Sciurus carolinensis, assembly GCF_902686445.1. Taxonomy (NCBI): domain Eukaryota; kingdom Metazoa; phylum Chordata; class Mammalia; order Rodentia; family Sciuridae; genus Sciurus; species Sciurus carolinensis. The sequence goes on along the minus strand of NC_062221.1, from coordinate 123,096,765 downwards.
TCAAATTCACAATGTGCCTGAGGCAGAGATGGTACCGAATTCAGCTGGTACTATTATTCATGGTAGACAAAGCTGAAAAGTGAGGTATTCTTAAAGTGGCATATTAAGTGTGTCTTGAGAAGAGGAGTTCATTTTAAAGGCTTTCTACTAAAGTTATTATAAAATGCAAATAACTGAATTAAAATGATTTTGTCTTCTGGTACGAAGGAAAACTTTATAGGTGTTTTATTTTTAGCAAATCCATCTGACTGTCAATAGTAAAATTCACAACTGTAAACTTGCACAGTTTCAATTTAAAAGGATATATCAATATTTTTGAAACTTTTTTTAAAAAGTCACTTTCTTAAATATGAATTTAACAAACTGATACAATCAATCATGTGGGAAAATTATAATTTTCATTGTCAACCCAAAGTCTTAGAATGTTTGAAACATCAGGAAAATTTTATCTTAAAGCTAATGGTTGGATAGTATATGAAACTACTTGCAGGATATTGGAGCATGCCAATAAATTTACTCACATGCATTCCTGATTTCCTCTCTATTAAACACAGAGGCAGAACCACGTACTTTAGAGATGATTGGTGTGTTCCTTTCTTATGCTGATGGGTTTCCTGTCACAGATCCTGTAGTTTTAGTCTTGCAGTTTCTGAGTCCCAGCCACCACCACACATTTAACTGAACTGTGCAAAACCTAGTCCACAAATATACAATTTGGTTTTTGGGTCCACTCTTAATCCATATCTTATTTATTAAGCCCAGTACAATATTTATCAGTGAATTCCCAGGGCACTGTGACACTAAGCATCACCTTCTTACTGAAATTCCTTTTCTTTCTCAAGAAACCTGGTTTAATTAAACGTAGTTACCCTGAAGGTACGAGACCTTGAATCCCAACAGCAATACTTCTTTGCCATGCAATCCATATGCAGTATGATTTAAACCACTTCATGAGTTTGGTCTATTTAAGTACATTATACTCCAGAGATTTCATCTTTCTCTAAGAGAGAAGTTTCTCTTTTACCCCTCAGATAAGATATGATTTATCTTCCTAGGGTATTATTACATCTCTTTTGAAGAAATGACTTCCACAATTGATCTGTTCTATACTTAAGGTTGTGAAATATGGCATCACCCATGAAAAGATCTATGTTACAGGTGTAAAGGCCTCCAAATTATCACTTATAGTTGAATCTTTAAGGGAAGTATATTTTCATTGCAATGTTGAAATATCATTTATTAATTTCCACATTTGTCAAATTTTATTGAATTTGTGTCAAGTAATGTGTAAAGTAGTGGAAATACAAAAATGATGGCTGAGTATGTGTCCTAGGAAGATTCAAAATCTATTGATCTCATTAATGGTAGTTCATTCCTTTAGAGGTTTCTTTATAAAATAACCAGAGATTCAAAGAATCACAATGCAGTCCATCACTTTATGGTAATGACATATTTCATTGAAGAATTAGAAAATGGCTATCTACCAGATATTATTTTATGCATTCATTCACTTACTTATCTAACAGGTATTAGGAGCACCTACAGGGTGCTAGTGGGAAATACAGTAAATTTAACACATGTATAATGTATATTTAGAAACTGAAGGAGGTCAGGATGTGTACCAGTCAGATCTCCTTTCAAGAGAAAAACCTGATGCATGGAGTGCAGTTGGCTGACAGCTTCCAGAAAGTGTCCTTGGAATCTGCACAAACTCTGGAACCATGGATGGACTGCTCCAGCCAATGACTGAGCAGGGCCGATCATCAGGGTGTATTCATTTCTATCCAGATTACAGTCCCAATTAAAGGACTCCTTTAATCAGCCATGTGCTGACATTTTAAAAAAATATTGCATTTTAGTCTGAAGTTCTTGCTCCATCCTCCTTCATTTTCCCTCTCCTCCCACGATTGTCGGATCTGCGTTGTGTTCTGAAGGCTTTCCTTATGTACTTCTGATTCCTAGCCCCTTCATCTTTCACAGGCAAGATTCCTCAATTAATTTCCTGTATTTGCATTGAATCTATTTCTGTACTGATTCCTTCTTCCAAGAAGACCTGAACTGACATGGACAATGATAAGTATAACTTAAAAATAAGGCAGCATGGAGGAAAGTGATTTGCAGTGTGGGCAAGAGAAAAGTTAGCAATATTAAAGTATGAGAGAAGAGATCCTCCAGAGAAGATGACTTTTGAATAAAACCTGAAAAAGAAAGGAGTGCTCCATAGTCTCAAAGTCTGTCTTTATAGCAGTACCACGTAGCTTTTGTTACTATGGATGTACTTTTTGTGAGATGAGAAACTGTCTTAGGAAGAGTCAAAGTTGTTATGAAATTTTCGAGCAGTTCTCAATCACTCCTAAGGATAAATGTTAAGAGTACAATGTAATAGTTTAAGTAATTGGAATAAAATGTATTCCATTTAATTTTTTTCTGTTTTATTTAACAATAGAAAACAAAACCACTCTATTACTTTGTGGCTCACAATTCACATACTCTGTTGCAAATTATTCCCATACCTCTGGAAAATCAGTTAAAATGCCTCCAGAGAAGGAGCTAAAAACCAAAAGGGTCATGTTTTCTTCCAGTTTTAAATAGAAAACCAAATGATGTGGAGGAAATATACAGGCAGAAAATGGAAAGTCTGATAAGTGATGTTAAATAATTCCCAAAGGTTAGGTGCCATCTATTATATAGCAGTGTGGAAAAATATTGGTTGGGAGTTGTAAGTCACTAAATAAAGACTGGTAACAGAATGAGGCAGAGGCCAGCATACATATACAAGAGGCAGAATGAATGCCACACATATTTGAAATGAGGTGAATGTGAAATGAAGAGTTAGTTCATTTATCATAAGCCCAGTGAATGCTAAATGAAATCCAAGACTGTGGCTGAAAAAGAAAGTCAGATAAACTCTTAACTGCAAAGCATTTAAAGATGAACTTTCTTCTTGAAGGAGAAGCCTGTCAAAACAGGTACCAGAGGCCAACCAATGTAGCTTCTTCCCCAACATCGAGTTTGATCAGAAAATATTAATGTTACCCTCTGGACATTCAATCCCAGTCTGTGCATGGCCCTTTAACACACTATTTTTCTGGGATTCTGGCAATGAAACATGATAAGAGCAATGGATTTGTACCAGATGGAAGCTCTGCCAAACTCCAAAAGCTTTTCTTGCCTCTGTGCAAAGAGAGTAAGGCAGAGAAGCAGATGCCAGAAACAATCAGTTTTTAGGACAGGGAAAATAAACACTGAAGGAAAACTGTATCTTGCCAGAACAGATGATCAAGAAATTAAAACATCTGATGATAAAATGCTATGTCCAGATGGCATTTATCTCTGTCTTCTGAAAGAAAAGAAAAATGATGAACAGAAAAAAATACAGTTCCCAGAGGTAACATAATTCCCTGTGAAACCTTGGAATATACAGAAGGTAGGGAAAATATTTTTTTTTATTTGAGAAAGAAGTAATAGTAAATATAATACTACATGTATTTATTAATTATAACTATCAGATTAATGACCAGTAGAAAACCAATAATTAATATTATGGTTAGTAGTGCTTCATATCTTAATTCTGGCATCCTTCAATTTAAGTATGGCCATTTGACTTTCTTGGATTATTGAAATGGGTATAGAATGGAGATGTGACTAGCTTGTAGAAAGATTTAACATCTAGTACCTGATTCTAAATCGACCTTTTTAAAGTTTTGTCAGTTGTGGAAACACTGAGATACAGTGCAGAACGCTGAACTCAGGTTGTGCAAAGCAAAGCAAGGCACAGCAAAATGGTGATGATTCTTAGTCCCTGTGTTCGGGTTGTTTATTGCCAAGCCTAACCTAGCTTTTCTTAGTGGATATGAATATTTAGTTATAAAGTTAGGGTACTTGTAAGACATGCACTGATTTCTCTACTCATAGACTTTTACAACATAGTTGGCAGTTGTGTAGAATTCTATAGGAAGGATTTGAACAACTTAAATAAATAGAGATCTTGTAAAAGATTATGCCATCTAATAAAGACTGGAGGATGTAATATTTTTCCAGAAATATTATGTTTTAGTTAGATGGAAGGTGTCCCCCAAAAGCTCATGTGTGGGACAATGCAAGAAGGTTTAGAGGAGAAATGATTAGGTTATGATATTACCAGTAAGCCAATAACAAGGGATAAAAAAGAATAATTAAGTAGTAATATAATAAAGGTAGGAAAACAGGAACAAGTGAAGAAAGAAAAGGTGGAGCCATGAAAAGCAAGAGTGAGATTGTAGCCTTAATTATATCCATGATTACATTAAATAAAATTATTCAAGTACTATAACAAAGGTCATGTTTACTAGTTTAAAGACACAACAACATAGTGTCCACAAGAAACCCACTTTAAACATAAATGCACCAACATAAAGAAACGCATGATATGATAAGCATGCAAATCCTAACATACATACAAAGGACCGAACATGAAACTTACATAGCTAGGAGTGTAGTTTGGGGGTGGCACTCTAGCTTAGCATGTGGGAAGCACTGGGTTCAATTCCTGACACTGTCAAAAATAACCAACATATAAACTTGACTCTGTTCACCATTTTTAAAGTATAGAGTTTAGCAGATAGTATATTTGCATTGTTGTCAAACAGATCTTCAGATCATTTTCATCTTGTAGAACCGAAGTTCTATACTAAGCAACAACTTCCCTTTTCTTCTTTCATTGGTCCCTGGTAACTTCCATTCTTTCTCTAGGATTTGACTCCTATATGCTATGTTAAGTGGAATAATTCAGTATTTTCCTTTTGTTACTGGCATATTTTACTTAGCACAATGCTCTGAAGATTCATCCCTTCTGTAACTTGTGACAATTTCCTTTTTCTTTAAGTATGCATAGTCTTCTGTTTTATATATGCCATGTGATATATGTATATATATATATATTTAATATTTATTATATCACCAGTTTATGGATATTTGAGTTGCTTCTATCTCTGGCTATTGTGAATAGTACTGCTACAATCAGGTTGTAAAACTATCTTTTCAAGAACCTGCTTTCAATTCCTTTGGATATGTATCCAGATGTAGGATTCCTGGATCATACAGTAGCTCTATTTTTAATGTATTGTGAAATTTTCATACTTCTTTTCTTAAAATTTGAACCATAATCTCATTAGCAGTTCACAAGGACCACAATTTCCCTACATTCTTACCAACACCAGATACCTTTTGTTTTCTTTATTTTTTGGATAGGAGTCATTCTAATGGGTGTGAAGTGATATTTCATTGAGGTTTTGATGTGCATTTTCCTAATAACTAGTGATACTGGACATCTTTTCAGATGTTTGTTTGTCACTTGGTTATCATCTTTGGACATGCATCTATTTAAGACCCTTGTCCATTCCTTGATTGGGTTATTTGATGTTTTTATTGTTGATATGTAGGAGTCTTTATGTATTCCAGATAGTAATCCTTTAAGATATATGACTAACAAATATTTTTATATTCTCTTCTATCTATTTGTAGGTTGTATTTTCATTCTGTTGACTGTGCCGTTACTTTTTTTTGTACTGAGGATTGAGCTCAGGGGCACTTGACCACTAAGCCACACCCCCAGCCCTATTTTGTATTTTTATTAGAGACAGGGTCTCACTAACTAAGCAACTAAGCACCTCACTGTTGCTGAGGTTGCCTTTGAACTCACAATCCTCCTGCTTCAGCCTCCTGAGCTGCTGGGATTACAGTTATATGCCACTGTGCCTGGCTGACTGTGCCCCTTAATAACCCCGAGTTTCATATTTTCCTGTGTTCCCACTTGTCTACTTTTTTTTTTATTGTAAACAAATGGGATACATGATGTTTCTCTTTTTGTACATGGTGTAAAGGCATACCATTTGTGTAATCATAAATTTACATAGGGTAATGTTGTTTGATTCATTCTGTTATTTTTTCCCTTCCTCCCCACCCCTCCCACCCCTCTTTTCCCTCTATACAGTCCTTCCTTCCTCCATTCTCGCCCCCCTCCCTAACCCTAACTCTAACCCTAACACTAACCCCTCCCACCCCCCATTATGTGTCATCATACACTTATTAGCGATATCATTCGTCCATTGGTTTTTTGAGATTGACTTATCTCACTTAGCATGATATTCTCCAGTTTCATCCATTTGCCTGCAAATGCCATAATTTTATCATTCTTTATGGCTGAGTAATATTCCATTGTATATATATACCACGGTTTCTTTATCCATTCATCAATTGAAGGGCATCTAGGTTGGTTCCACAATCTGGCTATTGTGAACTGAGCAGCTATGAATATTGATGTGGCTGTATCTCTGTAATATGCTGATTTTAAGTCCTTTGGGTATAGGCCAAGGAGTGGGATAGCTGGGTCAAATGGTAGTTCCATTCCAAGTTTTCTAAGGAGTCTCCACACTGCTTTCCAGAGTGGCTGCACTAATTTGCAGCCCCACCAGCAATGTAAGAGTGTACCTTTCTCTCCACATCCTCGCCAACACCTGTTGTTGCTTGTATTCTTGATAATCGCCATTCTAATTGGGGTGAGATGGAATCTTAGGGTGGTTTTGATTTGCATTTCTCTTATTACTAGAGATGTCGAACATTTTTCCATATGTTTGTTGATTGCTTGTAGATCTTCTTCTGTGAAGTGTCTATTCATTTCCTTAGCCCATTTGTCAATTGGATTATTTGCATTCTTGGTGTAGAGTTTTTTGAGTTCTTTATAGATCCTGGAAATTAGCTCTCTATCTGAAGTATGATTGGCAAAGATTTTCTCCCACTCTGTAGGCTCTTTCTTCGCATTGCTGATAGTTTCCTTTGCTGAGAGAAAGCTTTTTAGTTTGAATCTATCCCAGTTATTGATTCTGCTTTTATTTCTTGTGCTATGGGAGTCCTGTTGAGGAAGTCTGGTCCTAAGCCGATATGTTGAAGCTCTGGACCTACTTTTTCTTCTATAAGATGCAAGGTCTCTGGTCTGATTCCGAGATCCTTAATCCATTTTGAGTTTAGTTTTGTGCATGGTGAGAGATATGGGTTTAGTTTCATTCTGTTGCATATGGATTTCCAATTCTCCCAGCACCATTTGTTGAAGAGGCTATCTTTTCTCCATTGCATATTTTTGGCCCCTTTGTCTAGTATGAGAAAATTGTATTTATTTGGGTTTGTGTTCGTGTCCTCTATTCTGTACCATTGATCCACCTTTCTATTTTGGTACCAATACCATGCCGTTTTTGTTACTATTGCTTTGTAGTACAGTTGAAGATCTGGTATTGCGATACCCCCTGCTTCACTCTTTCTGCCAAGGATTGCTTTAGCTATTCTGGGTCTTTTATTCTTCCAGATGAATTTCATAATTGCTTGCTCTATTTCTGTAAGGTACATCATTGGGATTTTAATTGGAATTGCATTGAATCTGTATTGCACTTTTGGTAGTATGGCCATTTTGACAATATTAATTCTGCCTATCCAGGAACATGGGAGATCTTTCCACCTTCTAAGGTTTTCTTTAATTTCTTTCTTTAGTGTTCTGTAGTTCTCATCGTAGAGGTCTACTTTTTGATGTCCTTTGCTTTTGATGTCACATCCAAGCAATTATTGTCAAATTGATAGTCGAGAAGCTTTCCTCCTGCTTTATTCTAAGAGTTTTATAGTTTTGGCTCTTACATTTAGTTCCCTAATGCATCTTGAGTTCGTTTTTGTATATGGAGTAATATAAGGATCCAACTTAATTCTTTTTCATGTGTATATGCATTTTCCCTCTTTTCATTTGTTGGGTACATTATCCTATGCCCACTGGCATTGGCACTTTGTCAAAGATTATTTGACTATAATGTGTCTATACTATTCCATTTGTCTCTGTCTTTATTGCAAGTGCCGCATGGTTTTCATCATTGTAACTTAGTGACTTTTTAAATAAATAGGCAATTTGTACTTATACTTTGAAATCAGAAAGTGTAAGTACTCTAAATTTGTTCTCATCTTAAAAGAATTGTTAGGCTATGAAGTCCAAAGAGATTACACATGAATTTTAGGATGAGTTTTTCTGTTTATTCAAAACATGCCATTGTGGGTATTAGGGATATATGCTAGAGGCAGATGTTTGTTCAGCATGTGTGAGGCCCTGGGTTTGATTACTCGTACTGCAATTATGAAATGAAATAAAAATTTAAAAACACATAACATAATAAGATAAAATTTAAAAAAGGCAAAATATGCCATTGGAATTTTGATAGGAACTGTGTTGAATTTGCAGATCACTTTTTATAGTATTGAAGTAGAATAATATTAAGTCTTCCAACTCCTGAATGCATTTATTTGTGTCTGTTGTCTTTCATCAGTGTTTGTAGTTTCCAGCGTACAATTCTTTTACCCACTTTGTTAATCCCGGAGACGAATGCTCATCATACACCAACCAGGCTGGCACCTTGATCTTGAATTCTAGTCTCCCAATAGCGAGAAATATATTTCTGTTTGTTTTAGTTAGCTTTTTGCTGCTGTGACCAAAAGACCTGACAAGAACAATTAGAGGAATAAAATTTTATTTGAGGGCTCATGGTTTTAGAGGTCTTAGTCCTTAGCTGACCAACTCCATTCCTCCAGACTTGAAGTGAGGCTGAACATCCTGGTGGAAAGGTATGCCAGAGGAAAGTAGCTCAGGACATAGTAACACAGAAGCAGAGAAAGAGAGAGAGAGCGAGAGAGAGAGAGAGCGAGAGAGAGAGACACTAAGCTCAGCTCACAAAATACATACCCCATTGTAAAGGTCTTTCACCTCTTTTGTTAGATTGATTCCCAAGTATTTTATTTTATTTTATTGAGGCTATTGTGAATGGGGTAGTTTTCCTAATTTCTCTTTCAGAGGATTCATCACTTATCAATAAAAATGCATTAGATTTATGAGTGTTGATTTTATATCCTGCTACATTATTGAATTCATTTATGAGTTCTAGAAGTTTTCTGGTGGAATTTTTCATCTCCTCTAAATATAGAATCATGTCATCTGCAAATAGGGATAGTTTGAGTTCTTCTTTTCCTATTTATATCTCTTTAATTTCTTTAGTCTGTCTAATTGCTCTGGCTAGAGTTTCAAGGATGATGTTGAATAGAAGTGGTGAAAGAGGGCATCCCTGCCTTGTTCCGGTTTTCAGGGAGAATGATTTCAGTTTTTCCCCATTTAGAATGATGTTGATCGTGGGCTTAGCATAGATGGCCTTTATAATGTTAAGGAATGTTCCCACTATCCCTATTTTTTCTAGTGTTTTGGGCATCAAGGGATGCTGTATTTTATCAAATGCTTTTTCTGCATCTATTGAAATAATCATGTGTTTCTGAAGTTTAAGACTGTTGATGTGGTGAATTACATTTAAGAAAAAAAATTAAAGAAAACCTTAGAAGATGGAAAGATTTCCCATGTTCTTGGATAGGTAGAATTAATATTGTCAAAATGGCCATACTACCACAAGTGCTATACAAATTCAATGCAATTACAATTACAATTACAATGACATGCCTCATAGAAATAGAGAAAGAAATCATGAAATTCACCTGGAAGAATAAGAGACCCAGAATAGCCAAAGCAATCCTGAGCAGGAAGAACAAAGCACGTGGTATCACAATACCAGACTCTCAACTATACTACAGAGCAATAGTAACAAAATTGGAATGGTATTGGCATCAAAATAGGCAGGTAGACACAATGGTACAGAATAGAGGACACAGAGAAAAACTCACATAAATAGTTATCTCATACTAGACAAAGCTGCCTAAAACATACAATGGAGGAAAGATAGCCTCTTCAACAAGTGGTGCTGGGAAAACTGGAAATCCATATGCAACAAAATGAAACTAAACCCCTACCTCTCACCCTGCACAAAACTCAACTCAAAATGAATCAAGGACCTAGGAATTAGACAAGAGACCCTGCACCTAATAGAAGAAAAAGTAGGTACAAATCTTCATCATGTTAGCTTAGAACCAGACTTCCTTACCATAACTCCCAAAGCACAAGAAATAAAAGCAGAAATCAATAATTGGGATAGATTCAAACTAAAAAACTTTTTCTCAGCAAAGGAAACAATCAACACTATGAAGAGAAAGCCAACAGAGTGGGAGAAAAATCTTTGCCACACACACACACTTCAGGTAGAGCACTAATCTCCAGAATCTATAAAGAACTCAAAAAACTTTACACCAAGAACACAAATAACCCAATCAATAAATGGGCTAAGGAAATAATCAGACACTTCACAGAAGAAGATTTACAAGTAATCAACAGATATATGAAAAAATGTTCAACATCTCTAGTAATAAGAGAAATGCAAATAAAAACTACCCTAAGATCCCATCTCACCCCAATTTGAATGTCTATTATGAATACAAACAACAAGAGGTGTTGGCGAGGATGTGGGGAAAAAGGTACACTCATCCATTGCTGGTGGGGTTGCAAATTAGTGCAGCCACTCTGGAAAGCAGTATGGAGATTCCTCAGAAAGCTTGGAATGGAACCACCATTTGACCCAGCTATCCCACTCTTCAGTTTATACCCAAAGGACTTAAAATCAGCATACTACAGTGACACAGCAACATCAATGTTTATAGCAGCTCAATTCACAATAGCTAGATTGTGGAACCAACCTAGATGCCCTTCAATAAATGGATGGATAAAGAAACTGTGGTGTATATATACAATGAAATATTATTCAGTCATAAAGTAGAATAAAATTACGACATTTGCAGGTAAATGGATGGAATTGTAGAATATCACGCTAAGTGAAATAAGCCAATCCCAAAAACCAAAGGCCAAATTATTTCTCTAATAAGTGGTTGATGATACATAATGGGGGCAGGGGGAGGTAAGGGCAGAATGAAAGAAAGATATTGTGTAGACAGAAATGAGGGGTGGGGAGGGAGGGGAAGGAAAGCTAACAGAATGAGAAAAACATCATTACCCTATGTACATGTATGAAGATGCAAATGGTATGACTCTACTTCATGTACAACCAGAGAAATGATAGTTATACTTCATTTATGTACAATGAATAAAACTTAAAAAAAATAAATAATAGACCCTGACATATGCTATTCACCCATTAATGGTTTGGGAAAAATGATACATATGTACTCTCTATCTATATCTGTAAATTTCTATCCATCCACCCATTCATCTACCTATCTACCTACCTGTATACATACTTACCTACCTATTCTTTCTATCTTATCTATCAATCTATCTATTAATCTAATCTTATCTATCTATTCATCCATCTGATCTATATATCTACTACCTACCTACCTACTTATCATCTATGGAAAACAGAAAAAATAAAGCAAATAGATAAAATTTTAATGGTACAAGAACCATATAAAAAGTACATTGGTGCTTTTGTACTCCTCTTATTCTTACTGTTCTCATTCTTTAAACTTTTAAATAGATTTGAAATGACTTACAGATAACAAAATTTAAAAAATTAATGTACTGTTCTCTGTGGATTGGGAGCTAACCTTCCAAGTTTTGGAGTTACACAAACCTCTGGTTCTAATTTTGACCTTGTTGCTTGACCTCTAAGCCTTTGGGAAACCACTCAGTCCATTTATACCCCCTTTTCCTTATCTATTAAAAATAATAAAAATAGCACATTTCCTAAGAGTTATTGTGTGGATTAGAAGAGATAATCCAGGTGAAATTTAGCACTGTATCTGGCACATAACATTGTTCAACAAATTTTATTGTGACACAATGTATATTCAGCAGACTAGTTGGATTGAAAGAGTTTATAGTTGAACCTGTTCAAAGAAGTATAGAGAAATAGGGCTTAAATACATAGGACTGAATTAAATGTATTTCTGAAGCCCCTTTTATTGCTAGGATTCTTTGATTCTTTAAAAAGGAACATGCATCTGATTTGAAATAAAAATTATTGGATATTCAAAAAGAAATACACACCCTAAGGAATGCCCCCAATGACCCATCTCCTCCAACCACACCCTACCTGCCTACAGTCAGCACTCAGTTAACCCCTTTCAGGGATCAATACTGATTAGGTCAAGACTCTCATAACCCAACCGTTTCACCTCCAAACGTTCTTGCATTGTCTCAGATATGAACTTTTGGCTGACATCTCACATCTGAACCATGACCTGATATCAAGGGTAATGACTGGATCCAAGGCCCAGGTCCTCTTTCAAGCAGTGTTGGTGGAATTCAGTTCCTCGTGATTACATGACTGAGCCCTTCATCTTTTAGGAGCTTCCCACTTAGCCCCGACTGTACTGCTCTCCATGGTACAGCAGTATGCTTCCTCAAGTGTCTCTGGATCTTCAGATTTTTAAATTCTTTGGTCCTTGACATCTAGTTCCGCTTTTAAAGGGTTCATCAGTTAGGTAAGATTCACTCAGGATCAATTCTTTGATTTAGTAACTTAAAATCCCGTAATAAGGAACTTTCATTAGGTACCTACTGCAGGGATCTGCAAATCCCTTCCATTTGTAAACAGCCTAATGCTTGGCCTGGTATCCAGTCATATTTACAGGTCTTATACCCAAGGAAAGGAGATAACAAGTGCACAAACACTGGTGTTATAATCTTTGGGCCCACCTGTCTGGTCATGATGCAAAGCATACTTTCTTATTATAATAAAATTTAATAATTTAATAGCAGAATTTATTTGGGAATTCTCACAATATTTAGAAGCCAAAATATGCACTTGTCAATAACTATGTGTCAATTAAGAAGCCATAGAGAACAATAGAAAACATTCAAATTAATGTAAAATTAAAACACAACATTCAAAAGTTTGCAGTTTAAAAGCCATGTTCACCAGGAAAGTTGTACCATTAATACTAGTGTTTTTTTTTTTTAATTTTTAAAATTTGCTTTAATTAGTTATAAAGGACAGTAGAATGTACTTTGATATATAATGTTTAATGGAGTATAATTTCTCATGCTTCCAGTTATACATGATGTAGAATACCACCAGTCATATAGTTATATATGTACATGGGGTAATAATGTCTGATTCATTCTACTATCCTTCCTTACACTATACCCCATCCCCTTCCTTCATTTCCCTCTACCTAATCTAAAGTAACTCTATTCTTCCCTAGCCTGCCCCCATTGTGAATTCCCATATTAGAGAAAATATTTGGCTTTTGTTGTATTGGGATTGGCTTATTTTGCTTAGTATGATATTCTCCAGCTCTATTTACTGGTAAATGCCATAATTTCATTCTTATTTAAGGCTGAGTAATATTCCATTGCATATATATACCACATTTTTTATTCATTCATCTGTTGAAGGGCACCTAGGTTGTTTCCATTTATTGTTATAGATTCATGGTGCCCCTTTATCACTTTAATTCTATAGGATCTCTAGTGATGTCCTTTCTCTCATGATTAACACTGGTAAGTCTGTCTTCTTTTTCCTGGTTTAGGTTTACCAATTTTATTAATTTTTTTTGAAAAAGTTGTTGCATTTCTGAAAAAAAATTCTTTATTATTTTTTCTATTTTCTATTTATTAAGTTCTTAACACTGGTGTTTTTATTAGAAATGAAGAAAGTCATGAATCAATAATTAAGGCTTTTGTCTTCAGAAACTAGAGGCTGAAGAACAATTTAAATCCAACTCATTCAGAAGGAAGGAAATAGAAATGATAGAAGAATAAATTAATAACATAAACTTAAGGGGGCATCATGAATCTATAACAATAAATGAAGAAGCTATACAAAATGAATAAATTTCTTTAAATATAAAATCTGCTAAAGCTCAATAAGAAATAGATTGCCTAAATAGCCTTCTAATATTTAAAGAGCCAGGTGTGGTGGTGCATGCCTGTAATCCCAGTGGCTTGGGAGGCTGAGGCAGGAGGATTGCCTGTTCAAAGCCAGCCTCAGCAAAAACGAGGTGCTAAGCAACTCAGTGAGATCCTGTCTCTAATAAAAATACAAAATTGGACTGGAGATGTGACTCAGTGTTTGAGTGCCTCTGGGTTCAATCCCTGGTACCAAAAACTGAATAAATAAAAAATAAAAATAAAAAAAATTTAAAATAAATAATCTTTAAAGAAATAGAATTCACTGGTAACAATCTTCCCACAAAGTAATTCCAGATTCAGGTGACTTCGATGGTAGATTCAACCAAATGGATAAACCAAAAATAGAACAAATTCCACATAAATTCTTCATGAGAATAGAAGAAACAAGGACAGTTTTAAACTCTTGTTTTTCTCATCAGAGAATCATTTCGCTGATTGTTTTAAAAAATGTCAAAATTATTATGAGAAATGGAAACTGTAGTCAATATCCCTCATGGACATAGACAAAAATTCCTTAATGCATTGAAACAAGTTGAATTCAGTGATGATTAAGTGGGGAAAATTTTTTTTAAATTTTAAAAAAAACTTTAATGTTTTTCTGGTACATTATAATTATACACAATAGAGGATTCATAGGGACATATTTGCACATATGTGTAACATCAATTTTTATTGATTCTTTTTAGTTATATGTACTGTAAGGGTATGGTTTGACATAATCACAAAGGCATGGAATATAAATTTTTCTAATTTGTTCCCCAGCACTTTCCCTCATCCCTTGCCTCCTCCCTCTATGCTACCGATTTTTCTGCAATATATATGTACACACACACACACATATATATTTTAATTAGCTTCTCATGGATATACTTGACATAGGGATTCACTGTGTTCTATTCATGTATGTACATACAAAAGTTCAGTCAGTCATTAAAAAAAGGGAAAATAGTCTTTTTGAGTCTGTTGCTATGATAAATTAAAAGATTAAGTTTTGATTGGTGAATGGCTTTTATTTATCATATGAACAGGCTTAAAAAGAAAGAAAAAGCACGATCGCCTCTCTGTGTGCATAAAATGTTTTTTAAAAAGTTCAATGTCCGGTCACAATAAAAACTCTCAGTTAAATAATAAATAGTAAGAAACATTCCTTCCGGATAAAGGGTGTACCTCTGTGCTCTGCATTTCTCTATAGTCTCATGCTCACTTCTTAGCTTCTCTTGGTTTCTTTTCTTGCTTTTTTCCCCCCCTTTCTTTCTCAAACTGCTACCATATTCCCATCGCCAAAAATTGCATGAGTGGTTTCTTTGGCCGGGGATGTTTTCTGTTAGATAGCTGCAAGGCACATTTCATGTCTCCCTTCATTTTCTCATCTAAATGCCATGTTTTAGAAGTATTATCATAGTCATCTTTGTTTAAAATTCCAATCAGTCTCTATTATTTGTTTTTGTACTTAAAAAAATCCCCACACTATTTCCTATGTTACATTATTATTTTTGATTTAGTTTACTCCACAAAATCCGTAACAGCAGGTAAAAACAAATTCTGTATTCCTAGTGCAGAACAGATTTTAGTATATTATAAGGCACTCTTTAAATATTTGTTGATGAATAAATGACTAAAATTTGAAATTGAGGGACAGGACACAATAATAATGAGTCCTTGGATTTCAATAACTTCTGTCCTCTGAAGAATATAGAAGTGGAAGAGAGACTTCTTTTGTTTTCAAAAGAAAATATGAAGTTGACAATCTTATAGATCTTTAATTTGCAGACTCCATGCTTGGGCTTGTAAGATCCAATTCTTGTTTTTTAACAATAAGTGAAAAAGAGAAAAGGAGTTTGGCACAGATTCGGATCAGTTCTGTAGGCACACAATAGTATCTCTCTTTCTTTTTTTTTTTTCTGCCTATGTTACTGAAGTATCAAGGAGTAGAAAATTTTGAAAAGGAACATTTCTTTTCCTTCTTTTCTTGGAAATTCCTGTGGGCAATACACAGGCAACAAAGAAAGCTTTCTTTTGCACTGTAGTGACTGAACAAGTTTGCTGTTTAAGAAGTCTTTTTCTTATTGTTTTTTCCCTTTGGAGATAGGCGGCAACACTTGAATTTTGTGAAGTAACCGGAAGTCTTGTGTGGGTTCACCTGTGGGAATTTGCTCTTCACATGAAGTTTCCTGGCTTAAGGGTGCTCCCTGGACATCATTCAGTGCCTGCAGTGGAGAGGGGCTTTGCACAATGTTGGAGTCTGAAGTGCAGCGAGGGCAATTAATTCAGGTGTAACCAAGTCAACTTCTTTTAGTTTGACCTTTTCCGATAAGTTGCATTCATTTTTCCATTCGTTCTTGCTGTGTTTCAAATTCTAGATTTAATAAATTTAGCTGCTATTGTACTTTAAAAAGGAAGGCGTCATAAGGAGCAAATTGTTATTTAAAAAAATACTTCTTGGTAAATTATTAGTGCATAAGTTAATTTTGCTGAATACATATGTGGTGTCGTAATAACATACTACCTCTGTTGTTTCATTTGAATGACAAGATTCATTTGTGTTTTTCTTCCAAACCACTCAGGACAAAATGTGTGTGTGTGTGTGTGTGTGTGTGTGTATGTGTGTGTATGCATTGTTTTTTAAAAGGCTATTTCATTACATGCTGTTGGTTTCAGGATAATTTATTTCTTTATATTTATAGATAATGGAATAGTTTTTCAAATTATTATCTCAGGTCATACAAATCTGAACAGTCTGGAATAGTTATTTTTAGTAAGGGCAGCTGAAGAGAGAAACCCATAACTATGGATTCAATATACTCAAAACATTTTAGTTCATACTTGACTGAAATGTACTCTTCACAAGATATCATCTCTGAAATTAAATTAGACCAAGATGAAGTGCATTTCTCTTATATTTTGGAAGGATAAAAATTTAAGTAAGTGTAAGGTGGGGACATAGGATGCTTTCTATTTTTGGAATAGCTAGGAGGGGTACTTGTGAAGTGGTGGGAACATTGTAAAAAGTTAAGCTAAATTTACTTATAATTCTGGAATAAAAGAACTGAGAGTTTCATTTTAAACCTGATTGATCAATACAGTATGTAAACATAAAAAGTATAATATCGTGTGAAATGTGAAAATTATATGAAATTCTAATTTCAGTGTCCATAAAGTAAGTTGTATTATAATATAGTCATACTCATTTGTTTACATATTGTTTGTGGTTGCTTTTGTGCTATCATAGTAGGATTGAGTAGTTTCCACAAAGACCCTGTGGTTGTAAAATCTAAAATATTTACTCTCTGGCCTAAAATATTTGCTATCTGTTTATGGAAAATATTTGCTGACCTCTGATCTATGACACTTTCAAAAGGATGGTTTCAGTTCAACTTTATGTAATCGATATTCCTAAAAAGATGGTAATTAAAATGATTCATGATAAAAAATAGATATGTGATTCATACACCATTTATTTAACATTGTATGAAATTTGTTTTGCATGGAAAAATAATTGATGTTTTTTACCATGTGTTTTCAGATAATGGACACAATGTATGAACCTCCCACAATTCTACCTCCCAAATCCCTGTGAGCATTATTTTATCTTTAAGGTCTTATGTTCAAGGCTTTAACACATTTTTGAGTTGTTTTCATCTCTGAGGTAAGTTGAGGGTGCAAGCTCACTCTTCCGCAGGAGGATACCCAGTTTTCCGCTATCATTTATTGATGAGAGTGTGGCTGTCCCACAACTCATCTATTTTAAAGCTCTTCAGCTGGTTCTTAGATTAATTGCAATTGTCATTTTCGCTTCTGTCCTGGTGTTTGTCATTGTGTTTGGATATTGTTGAGTACTCGCTCTGCCAAAAACAACCTTGTCTCAGACATTCTTCATCTAGTTCCTGTGGGTAAGACGTTGGAGGTGGTGGGTAAGCAAATGTAGAGTACGGTTTGCTGGAATGACAGACCCCTGCATGTGCTTACATTTGACTTCTGCGTCCTCCGATGGTTACATTTTCAGTGGGGATTTTTGTAGGGGAGCATTTAAACTGTGTTCAGGAAAAGCACCAGGGCTCTGTTTAGCACAGCTCTCTGAGGACAGAGTATGAACCTCCCACTCTTCTGCCCTTCCTTTGGTCCTCATCCTTCTTAAACACAGATAATCTTGTGATACCTGTTAGAGTTGCTTTGTTTTTCATACCAAGTTACAGGATTTCTTTATATAATAAATATTACTTAACTGACAAAAAAAAAAAAAAAAAAGAAAGAAAGAAAACACAGATACTCACCAGTAACCCTGAGCCACTGCCCCTCATTTCAGCCAACATTTATTTCTGACTTCCTATGAGGTGGAATTCCTGCAACCATGTGAGATGAAGCCTGTTCACTCAGGGGCATTGTGTTGAATAATGAAATTTCCATACTAGGAGAAAATGCCCAATTCTAGGGATCATACCCCTTATGATACCCTGTGCAACTCTTCCTATAATTATGAAATTATGCTTTCCTCACCAAAACTGTGCTGTGGTGTTCATTTCTAAAAAGTAAGGAAAAAAGAAAAGGCTTATAACTTCTAGAGACGAATCACCTAGAAGTTGACCAATTCCTTGAGTATGTCCTTAATATTGGTTGAACAGAGTCAATACACGTGAGACTTTTGCTGCCGTCACTTTGACTCGCCATAAAGGACTGTGGCTATAGCTTCATGAGGATATAATAAATGTTCAATGCAGGGTAAATGTAAGAAAGAAACTCAATACTTGATTTAAGACAGAGGAATAAAATGTAATTCCAAAGGCATAAATCAAAGTTTATTGTTTCCTGAATGTAGGTTTAAGGTGAATCAGGATATTCTGCAGCTTTATAAATAGAATTGAAAGTATAAAGGAACACATTTTTAGACATATTTGTGGTTTAATCATATATGGGAGTGCCTGGCTTTCTTTTATTGCTGTGAAAGCTGATCATAGTAAAATAAAAAAATATATTTAGCAACGAATGGTGAGGAGGTCTAATCACATCAGAATTCTGTTCAAGAAACTCCTGGAAAAAAGGGACACACTGCTAAATACAGGGTGAACCTGTTTGAGTGAAATCTCCATGTGAGGCAGCTAATAAGTGTGCTAACTTAAAATTATCCTTTTATTAGGAATGAATTTTTTTACCCTAAGTAGCTCTCAACACTATCTTCTGTCTCAACATTTTGTGTCAAAATGTGACAAAGTCATAGACAAATATTTAGATGTATTTCAGTTCCCAGAAACTGCCAGACCATCTAAGATTGAATGTAGTATCTAATCAGAGAAGAAAAAACCTGCAAGGAACACACCATCAAAAGTCAAATATTGTTTGCAGAAAAATTTTTTTCTCCATATAACTCAGAATTGATTCCCATTGCATGTTTGAAGCAGGATCAGACAGAAAAAAATATGTATTTGTATCACAACAGTATGCCTGTAATCCTAGTGACTGGGGAGGCTGAGGCAGGAGGATGGCAAATTCAAAGCCAGTACCAGTAACTTAGTGAGGCCTTGTTTCAAAATAGAATATAAAAAGGGTTGGGGATGTGGCTCAGTGATTAAGCACCTCTGAGTTCAATCCCTGCTACCCCCTCCAAAAAAATTAAAATTAAAGTTGTTTATTAAAGAAGTAGTAAATTATCTGATTCAAAAGGAAGAATCTTTTCATTTCATTTAATTTTTTGCCAAGAGCATTTTTACTCAACATCTCTTTCACATCAATCTATTTTTCTTCGACCCCAGTATCTTCGGGTCAAATCCTGGTATTGCTACCTTGCTTACAATTTTGTGCAGGTTTTCCAAAATCTCTGAGATTTGGCCTATCTGTTAAGTAAGGGTAATGAAACACCACCAACACAGTGTGAGATTTCACTTAGTATATGTGAAAAATCTCCGTTGTATTAGGTTATACATATATTGGTCCTCTTATTCTGTCATTTGAACTGGAGAACTATCAGATGGACTCTTGTCCCTTTGCACTTATTTAACCTGTAGTAAGAGTTAATGAAACTTTCTTAACCTGCAAAAGGGCAACTGCAGCTACAAATATCCCACTACTAACATTATACTTAATGGTAGAAGATTGAATGTTTTCTCTTGAAACCCAGGATCAGTCAACTATGTTCAGCTCACTGCTTTTATTTAACATCTTCATCTTGCTGAGCTTTCTAGGTAGGAAAAGAAGGGGTCGGGGGAGAAAGAAAAAAGGAAAGAAGGAAGCCAGATTGGAAAAGAACAAGTAAAAGGAACTCCATTTGCAGATACGATCTTTTGTCCAGAAAATCCTGAGGAATCCTCTAAAAACTTTCTAGATTATAAATAAATTTAGCAAGTTTGCAGAATATTGGATCAATAGTCAAAAATAATTGCATTTTTATACATTTTCAATGACTATTCTCTATGAAATTAAGAAGTAAGACACACCAAATTTAACAGAAGAAATGCAAAACTCGTAGTCTGAAAACTATGTAGCTTAATTGAAAGAAAATAAGGAAGATCTGAATAAGTGGAAAAACATTTATGTTCATGGATTCGATGACAATATTAAAATGGTGATATTCTAAAACTGGTCTACAGAGTCTCAATGTAATTCTTATCAAAATTACAGTTGGCTTCTTTGCAAGAAAAAAAAATAACACACTGATTCTGGAATTCATATGGAAGTGCAAGGGTCTCAGAATAACCAAAATTATTTTGGAATAATTTCAAAAAGGATGAAGTTAGGACACGTCTATTGAGATCTTAAGATTATTTTAAAGTTGGTTCTTTTGGGATAATTTGCTACTGAGTTGTTTGAGTTACTTATCAATTATTGATATTAATTGCTATCAGACACATAGTTTCCATATATTTTCTCCCTTTCTATGACCTTTTAGGTCTGTTGATTATTTCATTTTCTGTGTAGAAAATTTTTAGTTGATACACTCATTTTTCTCAATTTTGCTTTTGTTACCTGTGCTTTTGGGTTCATATCTAAAGAACCTTTGCCCAGGACAAGAATCCCACCCCCAATAAAAATTAAAGTTATAACACCCACAATTTTGGACTTTAATACTTACTACAAACTGTGGTAATCAAGGTAGTGTGGTATTGACTTAAGTATGAGTAGGTAAATTAACGTAATATAATTGAGAGTCCTGAAATAAATCTCACATTTATTGACAAAAGGTGATCTAACTGTTCTTTGGGAAAATTGATCCTGGTACAACTGGAGATCTACATGCAAAAGAATTAAGTTAACATATCTAACTTTTACCATGTATAAACATTAAATAAAAGTAAATGAAAGACTTAAATGTAAGAACTAGAACCACAAGTTATCTTTTAAATTTTATTTTATTGGTGACAACAGAATGCATTTTGATAAAATTATACAAGCATAGACTTTATCTTATTCTAATTAGGATCCCATGCTTGTGGGTAGGCATGATGGTGGGCTTCACATAGGTATTTTCATATGTATATATAGGAAAATTATGTTCAATTCATTAGGAAAATTATGTTCAATTCATTCTGCTCTCTCCTATTCCTATGCCCACTTCCTTCCTTTCATTCCCATTTGTCTAATTTACTGAATTTCTCTTCTTCCCCTGTCCCCCTTTATTGTGGTTTAGCTTCTACATATCAGTAAAAACATTAGACCTTTGGGTTTTTGGATTGGCTAACTTTGGGATTAGCAGAAGAGTCTCCAGATTCATCCGTTTACTGGCAAATGTCATAAAATCATTCTTCTTTATGCCTGAGTAACATTCCATTCTGTATATATTCCACAATTTCTTTGTCCATTTGTCTGTTGATGGGCATCTAGGTTGGTTCCATAATTTAGCTATTGTGAATTGAGCTGCTATGAACAATGATGTGGCTGTGTCACTGTAGTGTGCTGATTTTAAATCCTTTGGATATATGCTGAGGAGTGGGATAACTGGGTCAAATGGAGGTTCCATTCCTGGTTTTTTGAGGAATTTCCATACTGCTTTCCAGAGTGGTTGCACCAATTTGCAGTCCCACCAGCAATGTAGGAGTGTTTCCTTTCCCCAACATCCTCACCAACATTTGTTGTTACTTGTATTCTTGATGATTACCATTCTGACGGCAGTGAGATGGAATCTCAATGTCGTTCTAATTTGTAATTCTCTAATTACTAGAGATGTTGAACATTTTTCATGTATTTATTTGTTGATCATATGTATTTCTTTTTTATTTATTTATTTTTTTTTTACGTTTACATAGGGTAATGATGTTTATTATATTTTTCCCCTCCCCCCCACCCCTCCCACCCCTCCCACCCCTCCCACCCCTCTTTTCCCTCTACACAGTCCTTCTTTCCTTCATTCTTACTGCTCTCCTTAGCCTAACTCTAAACCTAACCCTAAACCTAATGCTAGCCCGTCCCACCCCCCATTATATGTCCTCATCCGCTTATCAGCGAGATCATTCGTCCTTTAGTTTTTTGAGATTGGCTTATCTCACTTAGCATGATATTCTCCAATTTCGACCATTTGCCTACAAATGCCATAATTTTATCATTCTTCATTGCGGAGTAATATTCCATTGTATAAATATGCCACAGTTTCTTTATCCATTCATCAACTGAAGGGCATCTAGGTTGGTTCCACAATCTGGCTATGGTGAATTGAGCAGCAATGAACATTGATGTGGCTGTATCTCTGTAGTATGCTGATTTTAAGTCCTTTGGGTATAGGCCAAGGAGTGGGATAGCTGGGTCAAATGGTGTTTCCATTCCAAGCTTTCTGAGGAATCTCCACACTGCTTTCCAGAGTGGTTGCACTAATTTGCAACCCCACCAGCAATGTAGGAGTGTTCCTTTTTCACCACATCCTCGCCAACACCTATTGTTGCTTGTATTCTTGATAATCGCCATTCTAATTGGGGTGAGATGAAATCTTAGGGTAGTTTTGATTTGCATTTCCCTTATTACTAGGGATGTTGAACATTTTTTCATATATCTGGTGATTACTTGTACATCTTCTTCTGTGAAGTGTCTGTTCATTTCCTTAGCCCATTTGTTGATTGGATTATTTGTATTCTTCGTGTAGAGTTTTTTGAGTTCTTTATAGATTCTGGAAATTAGCGCTCTATCTGAGGTATGGTTGGCAAAGATATTCTCCCACTCTGTAGGCTCTCTCTTCACATTTCTGATAGTTTCCTTTGCTGAGAGAAAGCTTTTTAGTTTGAATCTATCCCAGTTGTTTATTCTTGCTTTTATTTCTTGTGCTATGGGAGTCCTGTTAAGGAAATCTGATCCTGAGCCAACAAGTTGAAGATTTGGACCTACTTTTTCTTCTATAAGATGCAGGGTCTCTGGTCTGATTCCGAGGTCCTTGATCCATTTTGAGTTGAGTTTTGTGTAGGGTGAGAGATAGGGGTTTAGTTTCATTCTATTGCATATAGTTTTCCAGTTTTCCCAGCACCATTTGTTGAAGAGGCTATCTTTTCTCCATTGCATATTGTTGGAACCTTTGTCTAGTATGAGAAAATTGTATTTATTTGGGTTTGTGTCCATGTCCTCTATTCTGTACCATTGATCTACCTGTCTATTTTGGTACCAATACCATGCCGTTTTTGTTACTATTGCTTTGTAGTAGAGTTGAAGATCTGGTATTGCAATACCCCCTGCTTCGCTCTTGCTACTGAGGATTGCTTTAGCTATTCTAGGTTTTTTATTCCTCCAGATGAATTTCATAATTGCTTGCTCTATTTCTGCGAGGTACATCATTGGGATTTTAATTGGAATTGTATTGAATCTGTATAGAACTTTAGGTAGTATAGCCATTTTGACGATATTAATTCTGCCTATCCAGGAACATGGGAGATCTTTCCATCTTCTAAGGTTTTCTTGAATTTCTTTCTTTAGTGTTCTGTAGTTCTCATTGTAGAGGTCTTTCACCTCTTTTGTGAGATTGATTCCCAAGTATTTTATTTTTTTCGATGCTATTGTGAATGGGGTAGTTTTCCTAATTTCTCTTTCTGAAGATTCATCACTTATGTATAAAAATGCATTGGATTTATGAGCATTGATCTTGTAACCTGCTACTTTACTGAATTCACTTATGAGTTCTAAAAGTTTTCTGGTGGAATTTCCAGGTTCCTCTAAATATATAATCATGTCATCAGCGAACAGGGATAGTTTGTATTTCTTTTTTGATAAGGATTTTTCTTTGCCCATTTATTTATTGGGTTATTTGCTTTTTTGGTGTTAAGCTTTTTGTGTTCTTTGTATATTCTGGAAATCTATGTCCTCTCTGAGGTGCAGGTTGCAAATATTTTCTCCTATTCTGTAGGTTTTCTCTTCATGCTCTTTATCGTTGCTTTTGCTGTGAAGAGTTTTTAGTTTGATGCCATCCCATTTATTGATTTTTTTTTTTTTTTTTTTTTTTTTTGGTGCTTTAGGAACTTTTTCAGGAAGTCAATTCCTGTGCCAATGTTGAAGTGTTGGTTCTACCTTTTTTTCTAGTAGGTACAGGGTTTCTGGTCTAATTCTTAGGTCTTTGAGTTGATTTTTATGCAGTGTGAGAGATAGGAATTAACTTTCAATCTATTACATATGGATTTCCAGTTTTCCCAGCACCATTTGTTGAAGAGGATATTTTTTTTCTCCCGTGTGTGTTTTTGGCACATTTTTCTAGTATGAGGTAACTGTACTTATGTGGGTTTGTCTTTGTGTCTTCTACTCTGTTCCTTTGGTCTTCTTGCCTTTTTTGATGCCAATACCATGCTGTTTTTATTACTAAAGCTCTGTAGTATAATTTATGGTCTGGTATTGTGATGCCTCCTGCTTCATATTTCTTGCTAAGTATTGCTTTAGCTATTCTGGGCCTCTTATTTTTCCAAACGAGTTCAATGATTGCTTTTTCTATTTCAAAGAAGAACATCATTGTAATTTTGATGGGAATTGCATTGAATCTACATAGCACATTTGGTAATAGGGTCATTTTGACAATATTGATTCTGTCTATACAAGAACATGGGAGGTCTTTCCAATTTCAAGGGTCTTCTTCAATTTCTTTTTTAGTGTTCTGTAGTTATCATTGTAGAGATCCGTCATCTCTTTTGTTAGATTGATTCCTAACCATTTTTTTGGAAGCTTTTGTGAATGGGATGTGTTTCCTAATTTCTCTTTCAGCTGCTTCATCATTGGAATATAAGAATACAATTGATTTATGGGTATTAATTTTATATCCCGACACTTTTGATGAATTTATATATGAGTTCTATAACTTCCCTGGTGGAGTTTTTTTGGGGCTTTTAAATATAGAATCATGTCATTGGCAAACAGTTTGAGTTCTTCTTTTCCTATTCATATATCTTTAATTTCTTTCTTTTGCTTAATTGCTTTGGTTAGAGTTTCAAGAACTATGTTGAATAGTAGTGATGAAAGTGGGCATCCTTGTCTTGTTCCTGTTTTTAGAGGGAATACCTTCAGTTTTTCTCTGTTTAGAATGACGTTAGCCTTGGATTTGTCATGTATGGCTTTTACAATGTTGAGGCATGTTCCTTCTATACCTAGTTTTTCCAGTGTTCTATACATGAATAGATGCTGTATTTTGTCTAATGTTTTTTTTTTTGCATCTACTGAGATAATCATATCTCTTGTCTTTAAGTCAATTCATGTGAAATGTTATATTTATTGATTTCTATATGTCAAACCAACCTTGCATTCCTGGGATGAAACCCACTTGATCATGATGCAGTATCTTTACAATGTGTTTTTGTATATAATTTTTCCAGTGTTTTAATAAGATTTTTTGCATCTATGCTCATCAGCGATATTGGTCTGATGTTTTCTTTTCTTGATGGGTCTTTGTCTGGTTTTGGTATCAGGGTGACACGAGCTTCATAGAATCATTTGAAAGGGTTCCCTTCTTTTATATTTTGTGGAATGATTTGAGGAGGATTGATGTTAACTCTTTTTTAAATGTTTGGTAGAGCTTTGGTAGATCTGGTCCTGGACTTTTCTTTGTTGGTAGACTTTTGATGGCTACTTTAATTTCATTACTAGAAATTGACCTGTTTACATTTCCTATATTCTCCTCTAGAACCATGAAATTCTTAAAAGAATGTGTATGTCTTTGTGATTTTGAGTTAGGCAATAATTTCTTTAACACAATATCAAAAACACAAGCAACAGAAGGAAAAGGAAATATATTGGGTTTCTTAATTCAAAATGCTTATGTTTCAAAGGATATTATTAAGAAAGTAAGAACCACAGAAAGAGAGAAAATGCTTATAAAACATTTATTAAGGAATTTGTATCTGGAACACAGGAAAAAACCTCTTTTGAAGAAGCCATGAAATAGGAAAAATCAATTAAAAATGGACAAAGGATCTAAACATGCATTTTCCAAAAATATATAGATGTCAACTAATGTATGGAAAGATGTTGAGTATATTTATCAGGGAAATGCAAATCAAAAACACAATATTACTTCGTGTTAAGTGTAGAGTTACCATATGCCATATTTGGATCTGTAATGTCCTAGGGCTCATGTGTTGAAGACTCAGTTGCCACATGTGGTGCTGTTAGAGGTGATGGAGACTTAGGGAGATGACCTAAGTAGAAAGAAATTAGGTCATTAAAGGTGTACTCTCTGAGGGAATATCGGGAACTTA
Organism: Sciurus carolinensis; assembly: GCF_902686445.1. Lineage (NCBI taxonomy): Eukaryota > Metazoa > Chordata > Mammalia > Rodentia > Sciuridae > Sciurus > Sciurus carolinensis. The sequence goes on along the minus strand of NC_062221.1, from coordinate 123,070,326 downwards.
GTCCGCTTCCTTTCTCTCTCTCTCTCTCTGTTTCTCTCTCTGCTTTGTGGTCACCATGAGTTGAATAATTTTCCACTGTCAGGCCTTTCTGCATGATGCCTTGGAGCAAGCCAGCCCATGGACTGAATCCTTTGAAGCTATAACCAAAATAAATCTCCCTTCCTGTAAACTGTTCTTTTTTATTTTTTCTATTTTTGGTACTGGGGATTGATCCCAGGTATACCATACCACTGACATACATCCCTCTCTCCTTTTATTTTGTATTTTGAAAAAAGGTCTTGCTATATTGCTTAGGCTTAGGGTCTCACTAAATAGCTGATGCTGGCCTTGAACTTACAATCTTATTGCCTCAGCCTCCTGAGTCACTGGGATTGCAGGCATGCACCACTGTGCCTGACTCTAAAATGTTCTTGTCAGGTATTTTGGTCACAGCAGTGCAAAGCTGACTATAAAAAAAAAAGCTGGAAATAGCTTTTTGTTCCAAAACGAAGAAAGGTGGACCAGAGAGCCAAGTCTAACCTTAATTGATTTAGTAGGAATCTTATATATTGCCATGCTATTATAGAACCCATTTATATATACGTGTGTGTGTGTATAGTTACACACATAGGCACACATATGATATATATAAATACAGTATATAATTATATAAATGCATATATATACTATATGTATGTATATAGTATATTTATATACATGTTTATATGATTATTTTTTAATCTGGAGAATTTTTACATTTAAGATTTGAAAAGTTATTTCAAAGATACATCTATTTCAATATGTTATTGTGATCCATGGAGGAAAAAGCAAAATTTAATTTCTTTATCTATACCTATCTGTCTGTATATACCATGTGTGTAAAGTTAAACTCATACAGTAGATGGATTAATGCTGTCAAATTTTTTATGTATTTTCAACCATGTCTTTTCCATTCATATTTAAAGCTTTGAGCAGAACATATGGATAAAGCAGGAGTGGGAACCCAGGGACTTCCAGGCATTTCCTAATGAGTGTTCCTAAAATGATCCAATTCATCTTATAGTTCAATATTTCTTATCCTCAGGCTAAGTCAGGTTTGTGCTATTGGAAAATGTTGAATTATTGTTTGCATCCTTTAAAGGGTGTAACACCTGAGAGGAGGCACAAACATTGGTATTCAGAGGTATGTGCGAGTGGGAAGTTCCTTCTTCCTGCTCTAATAGTTCAGGAATATAACCAGGAAACAAAAATTGAGAAGGAATAGAGGGCTAAGTGTTTGCCAATACAAAAATTAGCAAGTGTCCACGGTAGATAATTGGCTTGAAAATTTTCCTAGTAGTTAAAGAACTTAATTGTAAGCATGGCCAAGCATCCAATTCAGTCTATTTCCCACTGACAGAAATGCTTCCCACACTGATGGAAATGCAGGTGCATGTTTATACCTGCTTAGACCAGCAACCTGCGTTTAGTTTAGATGCTCAAATAAGAAGTTATGCCATACTGGTTTCTTTTACTATGACTTTCCTCACCGTGTCTGAACAAAGCATATGACTTTTATAGCTTTTGGAAGAGACACAGCATCATAATTAATAAGGTTCCCTACAGATCCCTAAATATGTGAAACATGAAGCAGACAATATGAAAATCCCAATAGCTGGGTAAAGATTTCTGTTTTTAAAAGCTACAATATGATACCTTAAGTCTAGTTAAAAATTACTTCAAAGGAAAATAATATATATTTATTTTAGTTGACATTGGGGTTATTTTTGTTCATTAAGTTAAAGGTATTAAATCAGAATTATTTAAATTATTGATATGTTTTGTGTGATCAGAACTGTTTTATCTCCCCTCTGGTTTCAACAGATCTATTTAATGATTACCAATAAGTTCTATCTTTTTTTTGTGTGATCCTAACTGCCCCTAAATTTTGTTCCAGTGTCATGTCCCTCATTATCTTCAGTCTGAGTCCCCACCCTTGTCTCTCAAAGTGCAAAAATGACTTAAGCCAAAGCCATGATTTTTGGAGGCGAGCACATAGGCTACATTAAGCTGTAAAGGGACTCATGAACCATGCAGGAGCTCTCAGCAAGGAAGTGTCCACCTCCTCTGTGGACTGGAATCCGTTGGCTGCCATCTTCTGAGGCAGGGATCTTCTTGAGATTGAGGAACAAAGCTGAGGTGGCCCTGACAGGGTACCATACCAGGTCCTCATTCCATTATTCGTATTCAGCCAGTAAGATGAACCAACAAACTCATTCTTTTCTCAAGACAGTTTCAGATACGGTTTTTTTCTCCAGTCACTTTTTCCTTAAGATAGTTTAGAAAAACTTTAGCCTTTCATTATATAAATTGACCAGTTCTTTAAAAAAAAAAAAATCCTGTTTAAGTTATTGCTGAAAAAAAATCTCTTAATACTTGCCATTTTCTTTCTTAGAAATACTGCTTTTTTTTTTCTAAAACAAAGATGTTTACATATTTTTGGTAAGACTTTACACATTATGGGGAAATAACACATGATACCTATGGAAATAAGAATATTGTTGTGTTCCTATCTTTGTTATATTTCTGTGTAGATAAGCAAGGCGTTTGAAGAATTAGGATCTTTAGGATTCAACAATACTCACAGGAAGAGAATAAAAGGCACATACTAAAATTTAGCCTTATGTCTTAATTTATGGATGATGCAAGTTTTAATAGGTTCCTTACTTTAAATTGATGGAGACTTCATGGTGTTTCTCCTGGGAGAGCCACAAGGCAAGAATGGGGGAAGGGGAAGAAGAGTAAGGATCAGAAATGGTCATAGTCATTTGGAACCTAAAAAGGTGCTGCCGTAAGGAAAGATAGAATTAAAAGTAATGTAAAGCATGAAAGAAGCCAAAGAGAATAAACAAACAAACAAACAAAAAAGCAAACTAAATTTAGGAATGTACTTTAGGTCATTTAAAGAATTTAGGGAAATGGAGGTGCCGGCTAGGATGGCATTATTGCTGAGTGTAGCATTGAAAGAATTGGATACCTCCCTGTCTCTGTGCATTCCTTAATTTTTCTTTTTAACCCTTGTTTATTGAAAAGAAACATTTTGTTTTCTCTTATCTCAACATAAATTATTTTATTACATAATTAAGGTGTTTGAATCAACCTAGAAGAAAGTTAATGTAAAGAAATAAGTACAAACATATAGAAAGTATAAAAGCTATGTGCCCTATGGCTGCTTGGAAGTATAATCTCCAGTTGATCTCAGGCTATAAGATGATTCTGCATCCTGATCTATAAATGGATTTAAGTGAAAGAAAAATGGATTTAAATAAATAATAAATTTTTTTTTGCAGTAACTTGTTTGACAGACTTCAACTTTTTAAAAATCGGAAAGTGATTTTCGTCTTTGGCACTAGAATAACGTAGACAAATGGGAGATTTTGCAAGACAAGAAAATGATATGCATTAATTATGACAGGAAATCTATACTCATTTGTTTGCTCAGGAATCACACAGTCACTCTTCATCTGAAAAGTTAATCATGTGCATTAAACATTTTAGTTTGAAATAAAGATGAGCATTTCTTTGTTCACTCTTGACAATAGTCATCTTTTTCATTAGGAAAACTGAGTGACAAGACTAGAATTGGTGTTTCTTATGAAGTAGCGAATTAGCTTTTTTTGCTACATAAAAATTGGAAAAATTTCACAGCTTGTTTTGTGTACTAAGACATACATTAGGTCAAAGTTCACTAAGGCCCTTGTTGGTTCATCTGCATATAAAATATTCAGTGCTATCCAGGAGATAGTGCTAAAATTTCCACAGCACTGCAAATTTGCTTAGTAATGGGGAGAGGACATTGGCTTACCATTAACATGTTAACCTACTGTGAAGATGAAAGATAGCACCTTTGTAAGGAAAGAGTCCAAGGCACCATTGGGCAGCATTTAGCATTTCGTGTCATGTCTATAACGATTGAAAGTTCTGAAAAGAAAGAGACAATTTGAAAACAAGCATATTGGTACCTGCTTGCCATCCTCCCAATTTCAATCAGGCTGTGGTTAAAAAATATTAGGAAAGGTTTCTTGCAAGTATAGAGATGCTTTGGGAAACCTGTCTGCTGGTGCATGCCTGTAATCCCAGCAGCACGAGAGAGACTGAGGCAGGAGGATTGTGAGTTTAAAGCCAGCCTCAGCAACTTAGTGAGGCACTAAGAAACTCAGAAAGACCCAGTCTCTAGTTAAAATATTTAAAAAGGGAATGGGGATGTGGCTCAGCATGTAAGCATCATATCTGGGTTCAATCCCTGAAAAAAAAAAATGCATTGGGAATATTAGAATGGTGAGAATTTGTGTAGAAGGGGTGTTTTCATGTAATTATCATTATAAATATAACTTTGATTATAAATACAACTTTCATCAACTCTCTCCATGTGCAGAGGGACAAGTTTGAGAGTTTTCTTTCATAATATTAAGCACTATTTTTTTAAAAAAAACACTTCCTTCCAGAAAATATTTTGAAGCAACCAGTCTTTGTACCTCTATTTTGCATATTAAGGAATAAATAAAAACATTTCAAAACTGAATTATATAAAATTTGAAACCACATTTTCCCAAAGTTAACTGATGGGTTATTTTAAAAATTCAGTTTAATTCATTTCTAAAATTTCTTAACATTTCATATTCCATCTAATGGAATGTCTGATCTTCTTTGTGAATATCTGCAGATATCTGAAAATGCAAATATTTTGAAATGTGTCTTCAAATAAATGTCTTATTTTCTACATATTAAATAGCCAATGTGAAGAGTTTCGAGCATTGCAGGTAGAATTCTTTAGAAAAATTCCATCTTTATTTCTGAGGACCATCATCTGTATGTAAACACAGATTAAAACTACTTTGTAAGGCCTTGCAAACTGGTATGATTTTAGGGGATTTTGTTTCTCTGATCATTGCTGATTTTCTTCTGCCCTGCTAATCCATTCTGGAGCTTCCTCCTTCTATCTCTGAGACTTTGGTTCTGCCAGCGGAGCAAATAAGCCAGTGTTGACTGTGTAGTCAGCAAACCACTGGAAAATACTTTTTTTTTTTTGCTTCATCTGAAGACTTTGTTCATAAAAAGCTAGCATCACATCCAGAAGCTAACAGGAAACTCTCCATAGATAGTTCACTTTTCTTATCTGTAATCCCACTACCCTGATTTTGAAATTCTAGCCCAGACATGAGCTTCTGTTTCGCACAAAATACTTTATATAAGTTGCTTAGAAAGAAAGAAAGAAACAAAGAAAGAAAGAAAGAAAAAAGCACTCCAATATAAAATTGATTGTGATTAAGATCTCTGCTAGCAAATGTTACTTTTTTGAGAAAGTTAGAAAAAGTATCCCTTTTCCCCACAACGTACCTCCTTTTGAGGTGGATATGGCTCTGTAGTTGCACAGTTTCTTACACAGAACAGGCAGTAGATTTCTGCTACAATGTACTTCTCAAGTTGATCACCATTATGCAGCAACCAAGAAAGTTCAGTCTTCTATAAATTATGATTTTTAGATTAAAAGATATAGGGAAAATTTTTAATCAGAAAATATGTGATGAATGGATTAAAAACTGACATGGACTTGAATTTACAAATTCAAACTGCTTAATTTTTCCATTAATATTGTTCTTTTGTTCTAATTAATTATACATGCTTATTTTAGTAGATTTAAAATATATAGAAAAAAGATCCCTTTTCCCCCACAGTTAGCTATTATTAATATGACACTAGTATCTTTATTTTTGTTTTTACTCTAAAAGAAAGAATAGACATTGTTCAACTGTGCAACAGTTGCATATACTGTAATAATTAATCCTAACAATTTCATTTCATAGTGGAACTATCTCAATTTACTAAACGTCAGTTGTTGGACAAATGGATAATTTAGGGAAATATCTTTCTAAAAATGTGAATCTCTATCTTTTTTTAAGCAAAAATATTCAATCCAACTGAAAGTAGAGGCCCTTACTAGAGAACAATCTTTTTCTCTTAATGCATTATAATTACTATTTTGATTATAACCACATTGCTACTGGAGAAAATTATTATGAATTTCATTGTCTGATCCTAAGGAATAATTTTTATTCTTCATACTGCAGTTTTTAACATAGCAAGGGTTTATTTACTGTTCTAGGTAAAGCCACAGCTTTGGTTACTCAGACTCTCAAACAGCCAGAGAACTGAGAATAGCTTGCAGATTTGTTTCATTTCCTGATCTCAGCAGGGTTCAACTTCTAGAATATGAATACTCAAACGCAAAGCCTTATTTCTGTTGCAAATATTCTACCTGGTAAAGTATAAAAGAGGAACACTGGTAATGCTCATTTTACTATTCCTTTGTTTGAAAAGGCAGGAAAAAATATTTAGAGTTCTATTTTAATCTTTATGATTATTGTTGCATATGGAGACACTGAGACTACCTCATCAAGTAAAAGTTGTTTCATCTACTTCCTGCTGTTTGACAAACACTTGGGGTTATCAAAGATATTTTTTAATCTGTTTAGACACAGATGGCTATTTTAACAACTGGTCCCTTCTTTTATCTTCCATTTGTTCTCCTTTTAAGCATTCTGGTTCAGTGGATATTTTCAATGAATAGTCTATTAGATGTAACTTTTTGGTATCATTAATCAAATAGTGTCTCTGTACCAACTGACTAGACTTTCTCAAAGTAAGCTGGAATAACTTTCAAGGATAAAAGGAGGTATTAAGTGACTGATATTCTTAGATAAACTTCAGTTTACTTGTGGTGCTCAAGATCTAATTGATGCAGCAAGAGTCTGGCTGGAGCATGGCTACTGCTAGTGATACAAATACACAAAGTTGAAGCCATTGAATCTGAGCATGAGGAGTCCAGCTGCTTTAAGGAACCAAACATCTGCTACTGACTCCTGGACTTTCACAGACACAGTCCTGTGCTTCCTGAGAAACATTCGTTCTTCTCTAGCATCAAATTAGTCATGTGTAGATATGAATCTACACACACATATACAGATACCTATGCTGTGCACCTATGAACACATTCACATACACGCACTGAGTCTTATACATTGTGTGTTTTAAATAAAGCATCTAAAAAATATTATTGAAACAGGACTCAGATGTGGAAGGTGAGGAAATGGAAGTAGGATGAGTAGACTCAACTTTTGAGAAGTGTGATAGTATAAAATCAGCCAACAGATTTGAGAGAGTGTTTTAAGGGTGGACAAATGAACAGTTTTGCAGTCTCTGAAGAAAACAGTGAAGCCTGAAGATAAGAGATATGTGTAAGGGTGTAATTTCAGAAAGTAGGCAAATGATGGAATATTCAAGGAAACCGGAGGATACGGGTGAGTGCAATCACTGTTATGTGGCAGTTTTAGAAGTCATTGAGAATGGGAAAATTACAGGGAATGATTGGAAAAGAGTAGAATTTGTTTGTTAATGAGTCTAAAGGAGGCACACAGAGATTTGAATTGGGCAGAAAAGGATGGAGGGAGGGATATCTGTTTCTGTGGATGTATTTGTCTTACTATGTTTGAAAACCAGGGATGAAAAGATAAGAGACTGAGAAATAGATCAGGACCCTGGAGCTTGTCATACTGCTACAGAGGCTGAATAATGTTCTAAGGGATGGTTGGTCTTTACCAAGTTCCACTGAGGTTGCTGGTATGATGCTGCAAGCTGAGTCGAGTTGCCAAGTGGTCAGGCATTCTGGCAAATAGAACAGTTGCTGGAAAATCTACAAGGATATTAATCCAACTCTTCCTGAGCATTACCAAGTGATGGGCACTCTTCTGAGCAGACGGCTGAATGTACTTATTATTCATAGGCAATAGGGATTATTAATAGCTCCATTTTTTTCAGATACACAGAATTTAAGCAACTTTGCCAAGATCACAGCTTGCAAGTGGTGAAGCCAGGCATAGAATCCAGGTTTCTGACTCTAGAGAGTTTTCTTTCAACTGCATTGCTTTTCTGCCTCCCAAATTTGTGTAGTAAATGATCTGCTGAAACACAGACTACTTCTTTGGCAGCACCTTTTTATTTTGTATGTTTTTGATGGACAAATAAGAGTTGTATATATTTATGGGATAAAATATGAATACATGTGTATATTGTGAAATGACCAGATTGGGTTAACTACTTTATCCATCAGCTCACATACTTATTTCTTAATATGTACTTAATATGTACTCTTTTAGCAATTTTGAAATATGCAATATATTTTTATTTTTTAAAATTTCTAAACATTCACACTGGCAAATAATTGTATATATTTATGGGGTATAGTGTAATTTTCCAATCTATGTATATATTACAGAAAGATTGAATTAAGCTAATTAGTAATTAGGCAGATTTTGAGGGTCATTTGAGGCTGGCAAGAGAGCAACCTCCCAGGGGTTCAGCTAAACTTGGCCATGCCCTTCACCTTCCAGAGCAGGCCTCATGCTTTCTGCAAGGAAATGGGTGCTCACTGCCATTCCTCTCTGCCTTCAAGTGCCCACCTTTACTTTTTTTTTTTTTTTCTTCTTTGCCTCTTGTTATCCTGTATGGGATTAGTCCCATTCATTTGTTTTTATAAGCATTCAATTTCTTCCCAGAGTGTTTTAAGATTAGAAAATGTCATTGAAGATATTGAGAGTTATTATTTTATTTCTATATAACAGACTATGTTAGAATTTAATGTCATAAAACAGTCGCCATTTATTATTTCTGAAAATTTCGCCACCTGGAAAGTGTTTTGATTTCCTTATGTGATAGATAAGAATAGTTACCAATACTCATCATCATCATCATCATCAATATAATCATGTAAACAATACATACCCGGGTATTGGAGAGCCTGTTCTTTTCTTCATGCTGCCCCAACCCCTTAGAGTCAAGAATTTGAAGCTGGGGCCTCTCTTACAGGTCATTCTGGGTAGCTTCAGGCGTGTTTCATTTACCTCAGCCAGCAAGGTATTGTTAAGAGAGTACTGGATCTAATACTTGGGGCTCAGTGCTGGTTCCACCATTGGGTAGCAGTGCTAATTTGGGAAAACCATACCCAAATCTCTGGGTGTCATTTCCTTGATATGGCTTGTGGGATGGATACTCACACCACTAACTTGTCACAGTGTGACTATAATTATCAGAGTAGTAATGTGTATAGGGTTCTTTGAAAAAGGCAAATCACAAAACCAACAGTACCTAATACAGGTTGAAATCTTTCATACTGTGGTCCTCTTTGAAATTTTTGACATATATGGCATCTCCTCTAAGGTTGGTACTAGTACTGTCTCTACTTTACCACTGGGTCCCTGAGACAGGGAGGTTTGTTGCTTAAAGAGCCAGGCATCCTATTAGTGGCAGAGAGGGGAGTCAATGAAAGATGTGCTCATTCCTGAGGAGTGGGGATTAGAAAACTCCCAATAAGTGCCACTGTGAGGTGTCACATGACTGGGTTGTGTCTGAGAAGTTGATGCTGCAGTAGCTGAGTGCGGCCTTGTTTGATTATAGACCCTCTTCTCCTTGGGGCATTGAATGTGGCAGAAGAAAGCTACCATCTTGGTCTCTTTCTATTTTGTGTTGCTATAACAGAATACCACAGATTAAGTCATTTAAGAATAGAGATTTATTTCTTACAGTTCTGGAGGCTTGGAAGTTCAAGAAAAAAATTGCCAGCATCTAGCAGGGGTCTTCTTGCTGTGGCATCCCATGACAGAAAGGATGGAGGCTTTGCACTCTTGATCTAATCATGTCCAAAGGAACTGCCTCTCAATACTGATGCTATAGGGATTAATCTGGTTTTCACTGATTTTTATTGACTTTCTAAGAATTTATACCATATTGTTTATTTCAACCCATTTTTCATTCTGTAAAATGAGAATGAAGATACAATGTACAAAGGATAACCTTGGGGACACACAAGGTTCCTGATGCTCATCCTCTGTAGCCTGGTTCAGAGGCCTGAGCTATACATGCAGTTAGTTGTCTCCCCTCCCTGGGCAAAGTCATGGTCTCCAGGACTCTGAAGAATGCAAACCAGTCTGTGTATAAACTTAGTGTTATGAGAAAATGAAATGGTAAAAATGCAGGAACAAAATTCACCTCCAGAGTGTATGTGAATTGATTTGGGAAAAAATATGCTTTTTTTCTTAAAACTAGTACATTTATTTGCTGTCTAAAAGACACTTAAAATTAAAGACTGTGCCCTCGATTCTTCCTAACTTTACTCAGATCTTATCATCTGGGCTGAAAATAAAATCACAGGTGAAGGATGAGACTATTCATCTACTATTCATCTAGCAGACATTTCTTGGATGCTTACCTCAGGGAGTCATTGTGCACCTTCAAAGTCCTCAAGAAATTCCCCAAAGTAAGGCTCCAGGATGAATAAGATAGTCAAAACCAAAGGAAGCACGGGCTCACGGGAGCCTACCCCTGTAGTGGAGAGTCAGGGAAGCTGGACAGCTTCCAGTTGGGACCAGGCTGCCCAAGGAAGGACATCCAAATCCAAATGAAAGCTAAGTGGAGAAAGAGCTGGGCCACTTTCCCATATGTCCAGTTAACTGGTCAGTTGTGAAGGACTACCAGGTTTACAGGCCAGAATTTAGCTGTGAGAGAGGGTCATAGTAAACACAGATGGACCAGGTCCCAAAAGTGAAAAATCAATGATTAAAAAGCCAAAGTCACAGGCAAGTGAGGCGAGATAAGTTTATTGTGAGTATTTAGGTCGAGAAACCAAAGCCCATTCTGAGGTGTGACCTTTGTACCTCTCTCTTTGGGGTTTTAGCATCCATGGCTTCTTTTATAGGATGGCTCCTCCGTAGCGAAGAATTCCCAGAATTATCCCTTCATGATTTTGGTTTGCAGACAATTCTGTGCCTTGAACCAATCTAGAGGACTTGGAGAGCAGTAGTGGAGGAACCATGGAGTGTCAAACAGAAGGGAGGAGTATGCCAGCTTTTATATCTGGTTTTGTGACCTGGTATGAATAAGAAGGTGGCCTCTGTTGGAGAATGTGGGCAGGGGAGTGTTTACAAAAATGGGGAGGAAGGACCCAGTTCAGCAGAAGTCTAAGCTTTCTGGATGTCCTGTGTACTTGCTCATTTTTAGCAGAGCCATTATTCCTGGCTGGTCTTTGTTTTTTCTTTTTCTTTCTGTGGATCTGGAGTTGGAACCTTAGGACTTCATGCATTCTAGGCAAATGTTGTAACATTAAGCTATACCCCCACCTGTTCCTGGATCACTTTTTAACAGTGAGCAAAGGTAGTCGTTAATGCGATGTGAAGACTTTCTGTTCAGGGGCATCCTTGGAATTTATTCTTTGTGTGTTGGAGGGTGTTATGGTTTGGATATGAGGTGCCCAACAAAACCTCCTTGTCACGAGCACGTCGTAACACTTGCGGCCTGTACTGGATCGGGAACCGGGTAGGAATAAGATAACACTCACGTAGCCGGTCGTTGGTCCTCAGATGAGGTTTTATTGATGCTCGGTTCACAGCAAACGGCAATCAGTCAACGGAGTAACAGCATGCAGCGACCAGGGGCCTCGAGCTGGGGAGCACTATCTTGTCACTTGTCAACGGGACATAGTGACAGACTCTGTCGGTGGAGTAGTGCCCGCTCGCTCCTGATCAGTCTGCAGTTTATATAGTCACATCAAAACAAGTTCACACATTACCTCATTTGTTTTTCAAGTCCTGAATTCTGCAAATTCATCTAGTAAATATTTTTACCAGTTTTACCATTAAAACTAATGTAAATTTGGTGTAAACAAACTGCCAAATGTTTTTCTCAGTGACTGCATAGTCACTGTGTGCGTCACTGCTCGTGACTTTACTTATCTTAACGCTACACACACATTTTGTTTTGATCTATCACAGCAAACAACATGTTTTTCATAAGTTTCACAAAATGGGGTCAGAAAGCAAAATGGGAGTTGTTTGGTTCACTTCAGCAATGTTCCATACACTCCTGTTAGCACAGGAGTGCTCAGAGGTGAACTATAATCTAATCAGTCCGTTCTAGTGCGAATGGACCCATTGGGTGGTAACTGCAGGCAGGACTGGAGGAGGGGGTCACTGGGGTGTCCTTCCTGACCCCATTCTGAGCTTGAGCAGCTTTTCTCCACTGAGCCCTTCCCCCATGGTGTGCGACCTCACCTTGGACCCAGAGCAATGAAGTTGGCCATCTATAGATTGGAACATGGAGCCCCAAATACACTTTCTCTCCTCTAAGACGTTTTGTTATGCATTTTGGTCACAGTGATGCAAAGGTGACTGAAACAGGGGACTCCACTAGCCAGCCTGCAGGATCTCACAATCTTCAAAATAGTAGGAGCCCCCTGAGATGTACCTGGTGTATGTGAGAGGTACATGAGATGTGCTGAGGAAGGAGCAAGGTACATGTCCAGCCCTACTCTTGCCCACCTGGAAGAAAAAAATGCTCTTTGTAAAGTTAAATGCAAGGAACGGCGACAATACCCTTTGGGTGTGCTTTTGTGATTTTGCAAGATTATTTTGAGAAGTGGATTAGAATTCATGATAGGTTGTTGCCATTAAGTTTCAAAAATTATTTTAACATTTTTAGAGTATATGCATATTCTATTTTATTAGCATGTATTAATTTTGCATATTAGGGTAGTTCACTGTGATATTTCAACACATTATCTTTCTGTATCTGGCTTATTTCACTTAACATAAGGTCCTCTCTAATTCTATTTATTTTGCTGTAAATGACAGGATTTCATTCTTCTTTATGGCAGAATAATATCCATTGTGTATACAGTATATTTACATCATACTTTCTTTATTCATTTATCCACTAATGGACACCTGGTATGATTCCACATCTTAGCTATTATAGCAGTGTCACAATAAACATGGGAATGCAGATATATCTTTGACATACTAACTTCACTTTCTCCAAACACATATCCGGAGGTGGTATAGCTGGATCATACAGCAAATCTGTTCTTAGTTTAATGAGGAACCTCCATACTGTTCTTTCTGGTGGCTATACTAATTTACATTAGTACCAACAGTTTAAGTTCCTTTTTCTCCACATCCTTGCAAGCATTTGTCAGCATTTGTCATTTATTATTTTGAGAATGGCTATTTATTGTTACTTATTTTTTTCTAACTTGGGTGGAATGATAGCTCTTTGTAGTTTTGCTTTGCATTTCCCTGATAGCTAATGATACCCAACATCTTTTCAAATACATGTTGGCCATTTATATTTCCTTTTTCAAGAAATGTCTATTCAAATAGTTTGCCCATAGTTTAATTGGATTTCTTGTTTTTTTTTTTTTTTTTTTTTTTTTTTTTTTTTAGTTTCTCGTGTATTCTTTGTGTGATGAATACTTTGTAAATATTTTCAACCATTCTCCAGGTGGTTTTTTCACTCTGTTGGTTGTTTTTTTTTTTTTCTATATAGAAGCTTTTCAATACAGTGTAATCCCATTTGTCTCTGTTTGCTTTTGTACCCTGTGCTTCTGGGGTCATGTCTAAAAAAAATCAATGCTTTACTAATCTCTTAAAATTCCCTATGCTTTCTTCTGGTAGTTCTATATTTTCAGGTCTTATCTTTAAGTTCACTTTAAGTTGAGTTTTGTATAGGGTGAGAATTAAGGGTCAAGCTTCGATCTTTAGCATATGGCCATTCACTTTTTCCCAGAATTTTTCCCTTTTCCAGTGTATTTTTTGGCATGTTTTAAAGAATCATTTGCTATAGATGTGTGGGTCTATTCTTGGGATCTCTGTTCTATTCCATTGGTGCACAAGTCTATTTTTGTGCCAGTACCATACTTAAAATGAAGTCATTGTGATATCTCCAGCTTTGCTCTTTTTCCTCAGGATTGCCTTGGCTCTTTGGTGTCTTTTGTGCTTTTGTATGAACTTTAGGACTATTGTTTTCAAGTTCTGTGAAGAATATCACTGGTATTTTGGTGATGAGTGCATTGAATTTGTAAGCCAATAGGTAGCACAGACATTTTAACAACATTAACTCTTCCAGTCTATGAACATTAAAGTTCTTTCCATTTGTTTGTGTCTTCTTTAATTTCTTTCATCAGCATTTTGTAATTTTCATCATAGAGGTCTTTAGCTTTCTTGGTTATATTTATTCCTAGGTATTTTATTTTATTTTCTGCAGCTATTGTGAATGGGATTAGTCTTATGGTTTATTTTTCATCACATTTTTTTATTGGTGTGTAAAATGATACTGATTTTTTATGTTGATTTGGGGTCCTACAACTTTACTGTGTTTGTCAGTTCTACTACTTTTTTCACAAGGTATTTAGGTTTTGCTAAATACAGAAACATAATCTGCAAGTAAATATCATTTTTTTTTGCTCCTTATGTATAAGCTTCTTTTTTTTTCTTCTCTTGCTTAATTTCTCTAAGACTTTCAGTACCCTATTGAGTAACAGTGATGAGAGTCAACAGTCTTGTCATGTTCCAAAGAAACATGGAGAAACACTTTCAGCTTTTCTCCATTTGGTAAGATATTAGCTGTGGGTTCAATAGTTTTTAAAAGTGGAATTGAATTATTTAGAGATGGAGGTAGTTATTTTTTTTTCTACATTATCTTTTAAAATTCTATATAGTCTCTGCCTCTAATTTTTAAGCATGCTCCTGCTTCAAGGACACCTATCAACTGATTTTATAAACATAAGTTTTCTCTGCTAGATGTGCAATGGAATTCAGAATTCATGTGACCAGATATTTAAGAGTATCCACAGGTTTTACTGACTAATTGAAAACAAATCATTTCTTGTCTCAAGGGCATTTTAAGGCGATGTGGCTCCTAGGAGGTTTAAGGTCAGGCAGGTGTGTGACTGTCTTCAGCATGCAACTTATCATCAAATTTTAGTGATTACTTTGGGAAAGAGACACTAAAGTTTCAAACTTCTGATAAAAGCATGTATTTTTCTACCAGAATTTGTGTTAAGTGAGGAGGGGAGAAGTCAATTTAGCAGTTGCAGTTTTACCTTGTCTTATTTCTTTCGTGATGAATAATTGCTCTTTAGTGGTTTGGAGTCATTTAAAGCTCTTGTCTTTCTATATGTAACATGTTTCTTTAGAAATTTAAAAAGAACAAAATGAACACTGCTATTGCACTGTTATCTCTCTCCTGTGTTTGGTTATTTGTAAACACTTGGAAAGAATTGCTTTTCAGAAAGTTGATTGATTGGTTGACCCCATTTTGAATAACATGGGACATCTATTTCACAGAAAAAGAGGTAGCTTCATCTTCTATTTGGAAGCAATCCAACTCTTAAAACCTAGACATTCTTAGTGTTCAAATAATCAAAGTTAAATTCCTTTCAGAACCCTGACTTGATAGACCTTTCAGTGTGTGTTTTGATTAACTGTCTGGCTGATTGATTGATGGGCCTTTCCTCATTGGGCTGAATTGATTGTGACAGTGTCCGCAATAAAAGGGTCATGCTGTGGGTTTTGTGAATGGATTCAGCTGTTAGTCTTTTTATGTAGTTTAGAAGGAACTATAGATAAGTAGGAATCACAACTTCAAGCTGTGATTCAGCTTCTTCACTCTATAAATGATACAGCAAACCCAATTGGAATATAAAGTTTAGGCTCCTGGAAAATCCCATTAATATTGTAAAAAGATGTGACATAAATTTAAACTCTAACATCAATAATTTATTTGTGAAGAATTAATGCTCAGTGCCTTAACTATTTCTGCAACTATATAATAACAATCATTCTTCAGTTCTGACATCCAAAATTCCTTCTGTGGGAATAGAGATACTCACTGTTTGTGACCCCTGTAATGATTGGGAAAATTATTTTAAACTTCACAACAAAATTTACCCTGGACTCTGAAACTAGGCTCCTAAGTTCAAATCCTGACTCACATTTCATTGCTTTAGGACACTGAACAAGTTTATAGAACTGACTTGTGTTGCATTTCTTCTTCCTCAGATCATGTTATTGATCAAGGTGTGATGATTTTATGAGTTTGGAGTTTTCTCCTAGAGGGCATAGACTTGTCCTAGCCATGTCCAAGAAATAGCCTTATTTATAAGTGACATGACTTATGAATTGATTTAAAAATAAGGGTACCTTACTCCATCAGAGAATGAGAATTTTAAAATAAATTATCTTGATAGAATTATAAAGAATTAAAATCAAAGGGAGCCACTTCTAGTTTAAAGATTATCCTGATTTTGAAATATTTTTTCTCTTAGTTTTAACACCCTTCATAAGACATGTCAACATCTACAATGGTCAGAAGAAAATTGGAGAAGGCTTTAAAGAAGGAGCAAACAGTTTTATTAAAATGACAGAGACTTAAGCTGAAGATGTTTGGATAAATGTTAAATGCTCCTAGTTCCAACTTTTCTTGTTGCTTTTGGTGGCTGAAAAAACTGAATCAGCAATGGGAAGTGCTATTATTTGGAGAAGAAGGTGGCTTTGCAGGGAGACTGGCACTGGAACGTAGATGTGAGGTGATAGCTTGGGGAATCCTGCCTGTCACTCTGGGTGTGCATCTTTGGGAAAACTATTCAGTATTGAACTTTTTTAGGATCTGATGTCCATAAGTGAAAAACTGAATATGTGGCAAGACGCCTCTGTGGTTGGTGTTTCAATGTAAAGTCCAGAAGAGAACAGTTATGTCTGTTCACTGAAGCCATTCAGGTGAGTGTGTGTAGCAGTGGGTTTGGGAGAACTCTGCTCCAAACCTGCCTTCTCTGGGAAGTCTTAGGTGGCCTTCTGCTCTGGGTTGGGTCTCCCTGCCTGCTTGCAGTGCTTGCTGTACTGGGCAGGGAATGAGCTCTGGTCTCTAACTAGTGACCACTTGGTATGGAGTCTGCCTCTGAGAAGTCCTTCCATCAGCATTGAATACTGAATTCCACTCCACTTGTCAGCTGTGGTGATTATATAAGGTTCTAGATAATAACAAACGAGGTTCTGTAGGGAACAGAGGATCTCCAACCAACATAATTCATTTCCTGATATAATTCATTTTCTGATGGGCAGAAATAATAGAATTTAGTTTGATTTAAGTAAGGGTTTTCCATTTGAGTTAATAACAGTAGACCTTTGATTTTTCTGAATAATCACTTGCTTAGTGGTTATATTGCAAAAATTATTTTTAACTAAACTAATGTTTTTCTGGTGAAATCTGATGATTGATATGTACTAAATGGAACATATTGAGTGCAAGGATTTCTTTCAGGAATTACTTTTAGTACAGTAGACTGTTAAATATTACATGGCTCATTCTCCTGGTTATAGAACAACCCCTATTGAAAGTTGGCTATTATTCTTTCATTAAATATTTATAAACTACAGAGACTTTTTAATACAATTGTAGTGCCAACTAACATGGCAACACACTCAGAACTTATAATTAGTAATTTAAATGATCTTGAATACTGAACACATTTTCGGAACTAAGTGGGATGAAACCCAACAAATAAATATTTTTCTCCATAAAAATCAATCAAAATTATGAGAAAATTGTTTTTTTTCCCCTTTCTCTTAACAAAGCTATAAAAGACAGAGTTGCTAAGTTCTTTAGATTCCATGAAATCGTGGATCATTTATTTCACTGTTCTTCAGCTCCTTACACAGTAGCAGGACATTTAACAGATCCCCTTAGGAGCAATAGTGACATAAACTGAGTTATTGACTTCTAAATGCTGTAAATAACTGAGGGGAGTTCCACCGGGGCTTGCGAATTTCATGTCTTGCTTCTAGTTCTTTCTTATTCTTCAGATTCTTGGCAAAGTACCAATTAAAAAAGTGCGAGATGTGTAATGGGTATGTGTGTAGAATCTGTGTTTGCACAGTAAACCGAGTCACTATTTTTTATTGTATGTTCTCAATAGTGTTATTTAAGAGGAGATTTGATTATGGAGCAGAACCTAGACATACTCCCACCCCTGATCTCTTTAAAGGTAGTTGCAAAGCAAAGCTCTGAAACTTATGAATTCATAGAATGATATTTTTTTTGGTCTTACTGATAGTACTGTTCTCCCCAAAATATAATAATTTTTAAACGTTGTAGAGTCATCTTTGTCAGGAAGGAGAAAAACCATTTACTACAAAATAAATAATAATTAATAAGGTAATGTTTTAATCTTTAAGACTGGCCACATTCCACATTATCAGGGTCATATTTGAAATTCCCTCCTCTTGGAAATATGCTACCTGGGTTTGCTTTCCACCTGGTTGGCCACTTAGGTTTACTATGAACTTGAGTACTCTACATGTTAGCACATCATTGGTTCTCAGGGCTCTGCTGTCTTTTCTCCTCTTTCCACACAACACATCTTCAGGTGACCGCATGCAGTCCATAGCTTTGGTTTCATCCGTAGAGCAACGATTCCTCAGTGTATGTTTGCACACTTGACCTCTTCATTGAGTTTAAGACTTCAATATTCTTTAGAGTCATTGACATTAACTGCTGGGAGTTTCATATGTGTGCCAAATTTATTGTGGGCCAAACAAGAGTTTTCCCCCTTCAAACTTAGCTACTCTACCATCTTCTCAATCTTTGTAAAAATCCCCAAAGATTTTCACACAGGTGGGTTGAAACACTTGGGAGACTCCCCTACTTTGTCTCTTGACATTCGATGTTCAGTGCTCCCCAAATCCTATTTATTCTACAGGGATGCTTTCCCCCAACTGTAGTGTTCTAGCTTAGACCATAATCAAATCTTGCCTTAATAAATCAACACCCCTAGATTTTTTCTGCTCTTATTCTTACACATTTTCCACTACCCCAGCTTTGAGCAAAATGTCCAAGAATACCTGTTTAAAACTTAAGTCAATCCTCTTATTTAAAACCTTATAAATGCTCTTCTTTTGATCACAGTGGAACCAAATCCCTGAACCTTTGCCTGCAAAGCCCACAAGAGTGGGACTAACTTACCACTCACTGCACTTCCTAGCCCCTCTTCCCTCCTGTGCAGTCACCTCATTCATGCTGGCCTTCACCGGGGATCAAGAAACTATGTCAAGGACAGATAGTAAATATTGTGGTCTTTTTGAGCCATATGATCTTTTTCACGACTTCACCATTCCACCATCGTTGCAAACCAACAGTCATGTGCATGGCTGTGTGCCGATACAACTGTATTTATGTCATTGAAATTGAATTCTGTATAGTGTTAATATGTAGCCAGAATGTATGTTTTTATATATTTTTTTAACCATTTTTAAATATAAAGATCATCTTAACTCACAGGCTATGTGAAAAGAACATAGTTACTTCTGTTCTTTATGACCCTTTGGCTTTTCCATATTCTGGACTTCTAGATGCTTCTCCTGGATTTTCATAGGTTGCTCCTTCAAATGATTCACGTCGCTGCTCTCATGTCACTCTCTCAGAGAGGATTTCCCGGACACCATTCTCCTCTCCCTCTGTGTACTCATTCTACTATACTTACTTTATAGAACTCCTCCCCATCTTGGACTACATTCTTTACAGTTTCACCAGCTTAACAACCTGTCTTTTCTATGAGAGTGGTTTTATATGAACAGAGTCCTTGCCTTTTCCTTTTCTGTGTCCCCAGCTGCCACTAACATATCTGGTACTTGGTGCTTGATGATAATTGCCTGAAAGATGGTGGTATAAGCAAAGCTATTGCTGTTGCTCAAAAGCATAGGTTTTATGGTAAAATGTACCAGAGTTCAAGGTTTAATCCTCTGATATGTTGCCCTAATTTTCTGTCCAGCCTCATCTAAGCTTTTAAGCATCCACTTTTCCATTTATGACATATGTTTAATAATAATGTAGAATTTGCTTGAAATGATGCATCAGAAGATGCGTAAAGGGTTTAGACAAGTGACTGTTATATATCAGTAATTGACTTTACATGAATGTGAAAATTCTTGTTTCTCTCTCCAGACTCTAAACTTTGAAGGAACAGACCACGTATTTCTTGTCAACTACTATACCTGGTTCTTGCACATGGAAACATCAAAAAATGTTGAATAAACACGAATAAATTACATGGATGCCAAATACAACCAATGTGGTAGGTCTTTTGTATGCTGTAATGTTGTTAAAAAACTAATATAATAACACTTTTTTTCAGATTACTGTAGATATTTGATTGCTTTATAGCACTGTATTCCAAATTCTGGGATCCTAACCATTACTGTTATGGTTTACATATGAGATAGTCCCCAAAAGCCCATGTGTGAGACAATGTAAGAAGGCATAGAGGTGGAATGATAGGGTTGTGAGAGTCTTAACCTAATCAGTGCATTAATTCCCTAATATGAATTAGCTGGGTGGTAGGGTGTAACTGGAGGAGGTGGATCACTGGGTGGGTGCCTTTGGGTATATATCTTTTGAGCTGAGCTTAGTTTTCCTGGTATCATATCCTGAGCAGCTGTTCACCTCCCCACCTTCCTCCAGGTTGTGCTGCCTTACTTGGGTCCAGGGCAATAGAGTTGGCTGTCAACGGACTGAGACCTCTGAAACTATGAGCCAAATAAATTTTTCCTGCTCTAAAATTGTTCCTGTCAGGTCCTTTGGTCACAGCAGTGAAAAAACTGACTAAAACAATTACTTAACCTCTGAAGACCATGTGAAATCTGAGATCTGGGGACTTCAGCAGCTGAGTAGAATTTATTTATTCATCTCTAAAAAATGAGACAGTTTGGCATAGCCAACATAGGTGACCTTCCCAGCTACTTGGAAGGAGCTTAAATCCTGTCTGAGAAGAAATTGCAAAGCTCTCTTTACCAAAAACAAAGATTGGCAGAGCTGTAGTCTATGGGACTCACACTCCAAAGAGAACTCATTTGGGTCAGCACATTTGCAAGTACAACAGTTTCTAGAATTGGATTCCAAGGACATTACACTTATGAGTCCCATTTGGTAGTACTCAATCTCTCTAGACTCAGACCAGATTCATTTTCTCAGATTACTCCAGACTTTCTTTTGATTGCAAGTAGTTTGTCTGGTCCACAATCCTGGAGATTATGATGCTATATGAAAAGATCAATAACCTCTTTGTAGTTTCTATTTCAGTCTGAAATCACTTCATTTTCTATCTCTGGTGATTTTTGCCAAGAAAAAAAATTAGAAGATGATGCTGAACTATTAGAACATATAAAGCATGTAGTTAAATCTAGCAAATATGATTTTAAATGAATTGGCCAGTATCTTTTGGAAAATTCTAAATTAGATTTATTTTTTCTATAGTTGATTTTTGAGAAGACATATAGAACTGTACTGGACACACTTCAGGAAAATATGATACAGTTGAAGCACATTGCATTCAAAAAGTTACGGTGATAATTGCAGAAATGAAATATCACTGCAAATTATATAGAAGCTGGATAGTAGGTATTTTAGTGTAGGCAAATGTTTTCCTTTTGAGCTGAGTAGATTATGACCTATACTATATGAAATTCAATGTTGTCTTCATAATAATTCATTTCACTTAAAGAGATTTTGTAAAAATACACGTTTTTGAGAAAACTTTTAGATAGAAAGTAGAAAAGTTTGCTGTCTTTGCTTAAAACATGGTAAATGGTCCTAGTTATAGCTTGAAGTGGAGCAATACAATTTGTAGCCAGATATTGTTTCCTTGAAATTATAATGTATAGGAAGTAAATAGTATATGTAAATACTATATATTTTGCATTTTCTTATATTTATATATGTACATAAGCACATTTCTCACATATGTGCATCTATGAACTTAATCAATATTATCGAGGGCTCAGCTGCCTCCAAATGTTGCTTTAACATCAGACTCCCTTCCAAGTTGTAATTTTGCTGCCACAATTCCAATATTTCCTGCCTTATCAAGCCTTGTTCAGGG
Source organism: Sciurus carolinensis (assembly GCF_902686445.1). Lineage (NCBI taxonomy): Eukaryota > Metazoa > Chordata > Mammalia > Rodentia > Sciuridae > Sciurus > Sciurus carolinensis. The sequence continues at coordinate 123,048,554 of NC_062221.1, read as the reverse complement.
GCAAGAAAAAAGAATTCTCAAAAGAAAATTCTTTTTCTCTCCAAATTGAAGGGTATCTTGGTATGATTCTATCAATAGAAAAAACTGTCTATTTTAAGATAAACAATTCTGGAATACAATGGGATTTCCAAAATTGGCTTAAGCAGGACTGAGGTAACTTCCCTTGCATGGCTAAACAGAGTGGAAGGGGGTCCCTTGTTCTACACTGTAGCTTCATCAGCCAAGAGAGCATGTTGGGGCAGAGCTGAGACTTTAATGAAGATAGTAAATCATGTCTGGCACAAATATCAACTATCTGTTACCCACATGTGCTAACATTTGTAGTTCCTTTATATTTGCTTTGGATTCTTTTAATGGATTATAAACAATGCACAGAGTCTGTTCATGCAGTATTGTTTATTTCCTATTCCAATCTTGAAAATATAAGTATTTCAAAGCAAAAAGAAACTAATGCAAATTTAAAAAGAAACACAGTTATTTAAATGGACTTATATTGGGTATTTTCTTACAGTCTTAAGAAAAGGAATTATTTTCTCACCACATTAAAAGTAGAGGCTGGAGGTAAACAGTGATAAAGAAGTAATTATCAAGTCATCACAGTATTTTTAAAACATTACAGCATCTAAATAATGACTTACTGGAGGAGGAAAATTGTAAACCAAGAAAAAAAATATTACTTGTGCTTTGTGTTCTTTCCAATCCATTAAAAATACATCCCTTTCTTGGGTGACTTAACACTCTTTGAGAGTGAATAGAGGCAGCAACCTGACTTCCTGAAAGCACATCTCTTTATTGTTGCATTGACATAGGAGAACACGATTTGCTATCAACAGCTTATTCCCAGGTTTCTATTGTTCCCAAACACTTGGTTTCAATCATGTTCCTTGTAGGTGATGGGGAACGAGCCACTAAAAATGTCATGAAAAAGGAATCTGGAAACAGAAGCTACACAGTCAGGCAGGATCACAAAGAAAAATAGGGAATTAAAAACAAGAACAATAACAACAAAAGCACAGAACGGGATATAGTTAGTGTTCTGTATAAGGCCAAAGAAATTTCTTATTTCTAGTCGATGACATTTTCTGAACTTTTAGACGCTTTCAATGGGAGTTCAAATCAAGTCATTTGTTGATTTTGACACTATTTCCCAGAAAAGAAAAGGCACAGATGAAAACACAAAACCAAGTACAAGTTAAAATCTTTGAATATATAGTTTGCTTTCAAAGTTTTCTCTATGCTAAATCTTGCAAATCTAAGTAAAAATGGTATTTCTTTTTTTAAATTTGTTTAGTTTTTGTATGCCTTCATCATTTGAAACTGACGAAATGATTTAGTGCAAAGAACTAAGTAAGTTAAGTATCAAATGAAAAAGTTATGGAAGTAACATTCACAATTTTTGAACATGGAGAAATGTTTCATTAGAACTTTTAGTGAATATAAAATAGTTTGCCTTCAGAAAATGCTAAAAATCCTGACTAGACACAGGCAGATCCACTATTAAATTCTATCATTGTACTTACTAGGCCCTAAGTTAAGCTTGGTAAAGTTACTTACTAAATTATTTCCTTCTCAATAGTTTTTTTAATTAATTTTCTTCTTTGTTCTAATTAGTTATACATGACAATAGAATGCATTTTGACCCATTGTACACAAATGAAGCATCACTTCCTATTCCTCTGGCTGTACATGGTTCTGAGTCACACCAGTAGTGTAATCATAATGTATATAGGGCAATAATGTCTGCCCATTCTACCACCCTTCCCTTCCCCACTGCCCCACCCCTCTCTTCACTCCCCTCTGCACAATCCAAATTTCCTTCATTCTTCCCTATTCTCCCCCCTAACCTATGGATCAATATCCACTTATCAGAGAAAACATTTGGCCTTTGGTGTTTTGGGATTGGCTTATGTCATTTAGCATGATAGTTTCTAGTTCCATACATTTACCTGCAAGTGCCTTCATTCTTCTTTATGACTAATATTCCATTGTGTATGTGTACCACCTTTTCTTTATTCATTCATCTGATGAAGAGCGTCTAGGTTGGTTCTACAATTTAGCTATTGTGAATTGAGCTGCTATAAATATTGATGTGGCTGCGTCACTGCAGTATGCTGATTTTAAGTCCTTTGGTATAAACCAAGGAATAGCTGGGTCAAATGGAATTTCCATTCCAATTTTTCTGAGTAATCTCCATACTGTTTTCCATAGTGGTTGCTTGTATTCTTGATAATTGCCATTCTGACTGGAGTGAGATGAAATCTTAGAGTAGTTTTGCTTTACATTTCTCTAATTGCTGGAGATGATGAACATTTTTTCATGTTTGTTGATCGATTGTATATCTTCTGTGAAGTGTCTGTTCAGTTCCTCAGCCCATTTATTGATTGGGTTATTTGTCTTTTGGTTATTAAGTTTTTTGAGTTCTTTATATATCCTGGAGATTAATGCTCTATTGAAGGTGTGCATGGTAAAGATTTTCTCCCATTCTATAGGTTCTCTCTTCACATTATTGATTGTTTCCTTTGCTGAGAAGCCTTCTAGTTTGAATCCATCCCATTTATTGATTCTTAATCTTGCTTCTTGTGCTTTAGGAGTCTTGTTAAGGAAGTCAGGTCTTAAGCCAACTTGATGAAGATTCGGGCCTACTTTTTCTTCTGTTGGGTGCAGGGTCTCTGTTCTAGTGCCTGTCTTTGATCCACTTTGAGTCGATTTTTGTCCAGGGTGAGAGATAGAGTTTTAATTTCATTTTGTATACATACGGATTTACAGTTTTCTCAGCACCATTTGTTGAATAGGCTAACTTTTCTCTAATGTATGTTTTTGGCACCTTTGTCTAGTATGAGATAACCATATTTATGTGGGTTTGTTTCTGTGTCTTCTATTTTATACCATTGAGCTACATGTCTATTTTGGTACCAATACCATGCTATTTTTGTAACTATTGTTCTGTAGTATAGTTTAAGGTCTCACATTGTGATGCCTCCAGCTTCACTCTTCTTGCTAAGGGTTGCTTTGGTTATTCTGGGTCTCTTATTTTTCCAAGTGAATTTCATGATTGCTTTTGATAGTTCTATGAAGAATGTCATTGGTATTTTAATAGGAATTGCATTAAATCTGTATAACACTTTTGGTATTATGGTGATTTTGACAATATTAATTCTACCTATCCAAGAGCATGGGAGATCTTTCCATCTTGTAAGGTCTTCTTCAATTGTTTTCTTTAGTGTTCTTTAGTTTTCATTACACAGGTCTTCCACCTCTTTTGTTAAATTGATTCCCATATATATTTTAGTTTTTATGAGGCTGTTGTGAATGGGGTAGTTTTCCTAATTTCTCTTACAGTGGATTCATCGCATATGTATAGAAATGCATTTGGTTTATGGGTATTGTTTTCATATCCTGCTATTTTGCTGAATTCATTTATGAGTTCTAGAGGTTTTCTGGTGGAATTTTTTGGGTCTTCTAAATATAGAATCATGTCATCAGCAAATAGTGATAGTTTGAGTCCTTCTTTTCCTATTCCTATCACTTTAATTTCTTACATCTGTTTGATTGCTTTGGTTAGGGTTTCAAGTATGATGTTGAGTAGAAGTGGTGAAAAAGGGCATCCCTGTCTTGTACCATTTTTTAGGGGGAATACTTTCAGTTTTTCTCCATTTAGAATGATGTTGGCCTTGAGCTTAACATGGATAGCTTTTGCAATGTTGAAGTATGTTCCTACTATCCCTAGTTTTCCTAGAGTTTTGAATTGAAGGGATGCTATGTTTCATCAAATGCCTTTTCTGCATCTACTGAGATAATCATATGATTCTTGTCTTTAGGTCTATTCATGTGATGTATTACATTTATTGATTTCCATATGTAGAACCAACCTTGCATCCCTGTGATGAACCCCACTTGATCATGGTGCACTATCTTTTTAACATGTTTTGTATGTGATTTGCCATAATTTTTAAAGGAATTTTTGTATCTATTCATCAGGGATATTGGTCTGAAGTTTTCTTTCCTTGATGTGTCTTTGTTTGGTTTTTGTATGAGGGTGGTACTAGCCTCATAGAATGAATTAGGAAAGGTTCCCTCCTTTTCATGGAATTTCATGGAATAATTTGAGGAGTATTTGTGTTAATTCTTCTTTGAAGCTTTTGTAGAACTTGGTTGAGAATCTGGTCCTGGGTTTTTCTTGGTTGGTATACTTTTGATGGAGTTTTCTATTTCATTGCTTGAAATTGATCTGTTTAACTTAGTATGTTCTCCTGCATCAGTTTGGGTTAATCATATGTCTCTAGAAATTTGTCCATGTCTTCAAGATTTTTATTTTTTTGAGTATAAATTTTCAAAATAGTTTCTAATTATCTTCTGTATTTCATTTGTGTCTGTTGTCATATCTCCTTTTTCATCACATATTTTAGTAATTTGAGGTTTCTTTTTCTCTTTGTTAGTGTGCCTATGGGTTTATCAATTTTATTTATGTTTTCAAAGAACCAACTTTTTGTTTTGTCAATTTTTGAATTGTTTCTCTTTCAATTTCATTGATTTCAGCTCTGATTTTAATTATTTCCTGTCTTCTACTTCTTTTGGTGTTGATTTGTCCGTCTTTTTCTAGGACATTGAGATGTAACGTTAGGTCATTTATTTGTTGACTTTTTATTCGTCTAATGTATGAGCTCAATGCAATGAACTTTCCTCTTAGCACTGCCTTCATAGTGTCCCAGAGATTTTGATATGTTGTATTAGTGTTCTCATTTACCTCTAAGCATTTTTTAAGTCCTTCCTGATTTCTTTTGCTATCCATTCATCATTCAATAGCATATTATTTAGTCTACAGGTTTTGGAATAGTTTTCATTTTTTATTTTATCATTGACTTCTAATTTCATTCTAGTATGATTTGATAGAATGCCTGGTAGTATTTCTTTATTTTTGTGTTTGCTGAGAGTTGCTTTGTGGCATAACATATGGTCTATTTTATAGAAGGATCCATGTGTTGCTGAGAAGAAAGTGTATTTGCTCGATGATGGTTGAAATACTCTATATATGTCCATTAAATCTAAATCATTGATTGTATTATCTAGTTCTATAGTTTCTTTGTTTAGTTTTCATTTGGAAGATCTGTCCAGTGGTGAGAGAGGTGTGTTAAAGTCATCCAGTGTTATTGTGTTGTGATCTATTTGATTCTTGAAATTGAGAAGGGTTTGTTTGATGTATGTAGCTGCTCCATTGTTTGGGGCATATATATTTATGATTGTTATGTTTTGTAGATGTCTGATTCCCTTATGCAGCATGAAATGTCCTTCTTTATCCCTTCTGACTAACTTTGGTTTGAAGTCCATTTTATCTGATATGAGGATGGAAATCCCTGCTTGTTTTTGTAGTCCATGCAAGTGATATGCTTTTTCCCAACCTTTCACCTTCAGTCTGTGGATGTCTTTTCCTAGGAGGTGAATCTCTTGAAGACAGAATATTGTTGGGTCTTTTTTAAAAATCCAATCTGGCAATCTACATATTTTGATTGATGAGTTTATGCCATTAACATGCAGGGTTATTATGGAGATATGATTTGTATTCTCAGTCTATTTGGTTTATTTTTGGTTTTTGGTTTATTCTGGGTTCAAAAGGTGTGCAATATGCTGGCAGACAGTGGGTTATCAGTGGATGAATGAGGGGTAAACAGCAGGAGATCAGTGGGCAGCAACAGCTGTCTTTCAGAGATACAGTATTTCCTTGATCGATTCCCAGGTCACAGAATGACGAGGGATACAGTTTCCCTCTAGTTGACCATCTTGGATCTCAAGTTAAAATGGTATTTCAGGTCAGCATGTTGATCAGTACATAAACTAATTTGTTAAGTGAATGATATCTCTCTTCAGTAAAGTTATCCCAGCAAGAACAGGGGTGTATTAGTCAACTTTTTGTCTCTGTGAACAAAATACCTGACAAGAACAAGTTAGAAGAGGGGAAGTTTATTTTGGGCACATGGTTTCAGAGATCCAGTGCACTGTCAGCTGCCTACACTATCTGGGCCCAAGGTGAGGCAGAACATCATGGTGGAAGGACCTGGCAGAGGAAAGCATCTCAGCTTAAGACAGTTGGGAAGCAGAAGAAGAGCAATGAACCAGGGGCAAGATATAATCCCCAAGGACATGTGCTCTGTGACCTACTTCCTTCAGGATCGTCAGAACATATTACAGTTCCTACTGAATTGATTGATTCAAATTGATCGATCGATTCCAATTATCAACCCATCAAATGGATTAATCCACTGATTAGATTACTGCTCTTATAATGTGATCATTTCACCTCTGAACATTCCTGTATTGCTTACCACTTAAGCTTTTGGGGGGGATGCCTCAAATTCAAGCCACGTGAAGGGCACTCTATGAAGTTTATCTTTCTAGGAAATATTGCAAATTTTAGGTCATTTCTAGGAGCAAATGGCTGCCTAAATTTCACTCTTTATGTCAAATCCTCAAATCTTTCTACAGTGAAACCTCAATGTCTCCAAATTCTCATGTCTCCAGGAAGCACCCTTTCCTTTGTAACACAGTTAACACATAATATAGCTTGGGCTGTCTTCTGTTGATGGAGTAAATCTTTTTCTTTCATGGGGTCCTGTCCTTGGTAACTCTGAGTAGCCTGGGGATCCTTACAAATCCAACAAATCCACCCTAAGCAGCTGTTTGTCATCACTTGCTTGAGGTTTCTGTTCTGAGCATTTTGCTGACCACTTTTTGACCTCTCATAATCTTCTCTCTGGGCAAGACTCCTTTACACACTGTTTTGTTGCATGCAGGGTCACAGCCTGGTACGATAACTAAACCCACACACCATTTTCCAAAGCAAAAGGCTAAGAAAGCAAAAATTGCCATCTAGCATTGAAAAACACAAAAAAAGAAAAACCTGAAGGAAAAGAATTTCAGTGTATAATTGCTAATTTTATGTGTTAATTCACTGGGTTACAGAATACCCAAACAATGAATGGGTAAAATATTTTTGTGTGTGACCATGATGGTAATTCCAGAAGAGATTAGCATTAGAATTAGCAGACTGAGTAAAGAAGATCTGCCTTCATCAATAAGAGCAGGTTTTACACAATCCTTTTAGAGACTGGATAGAATAAATAGACAAAAGGACAAATTTTCTCTGCCTTTTTTCTTGAACTGGAGCATCCCTCTTCTGCTCACTGACATTGGAGCTCCTGGTTTGCATGCCTCCAAACTCTGACTAAGCTTTACACCTCTGGTTCCCTTGATTCTTGTCCCTTTTTGCTGAACTGAAGGACCCCATCTTTGCTGGTTCTCCAGCTTGCAGTATATCATTGGTACTTCTCAGTCTCCATAATCAAGTAAGTCAATTTCCATAATAAATCCCCTCTTTTATATCTTTGCATATCCTATGGGTTCTGTTTATCTGGAAACCCTGACAATGTGAAATGTCAAAACATGTAAGAAGAAAAACAGAAGTTAAAAACTCTTTAACAATTATAATTGCTCTCTGGAATGCATCTATTTTCCTCTACAGGCTTCCTTATTTGATATGGGTTCCCTCCTTTTTCTCTTGACCTCTACCCTTACTGTTGCTAACTGTTTATCTTTCTCAGGAGCCTTTTCCATCATTTTGTCACTCCATGGGGTCCATGCTTCAACCTCCAGACCCAGAAAAGAAAATGAAAACTTACACCCAAGCAAGTTCTATTTCCTTTATTCTGTTCCTAATTACTGCTTGTGGAAGCTTCTTACCCTCAGTCACTACCCATGCTATCCATGCAAGGATGTTGTGCTGTTCAGGGTCCAGAATCAAAAAGCTCAAAGTTGAGATTACACTTACCTGACATTGCTTCAAGATTTCTTCATGAGTAATGGCCACAAGTGTTACAACTGCCTGGCTCAGCGTGCTCACCCAAGTGATCACTCCTGACATTAAGGGGAAACCTGCTCCTAAAACAAATTCTAATTTTCAACCAAGATAGAAGTTGTTTCAGACCCGACTTTTGCCTTTTTCTTTTATTCAGCTGCAAAATTTAGAGATGCAAAGTTACTTTTTCAACAAAAGAAACTGCAAGAAATTTTAAAATGAGGGCTTCTGATATTGTATAAATTGTTTGAAATTAATGGCATACAGTAGCATCTTCCTCAGTAGATAGTCTATGTAGCATTATTTTCCCCTGTAGAGGCATATCAACCTTAACATAAATCCAGCTCAACAACTTCCTTCCATCCATATTTCATGTTTTATGTGATTGCAATTTGTATTTTATGGATGATATATTAAAAGAAGCATTTTGTTTTATTAGAGAAACATTTAAGAGTGAATAGAATTTAGGGAACACATGGAAATTTTTAAAAATTGATTTTTTTTTGTGGTCTAAGAACTTTTATAAAATATACTTGCAAAGTTTCTTTACAGACATCACCCAAACAGCATCAATCAATTAATCATTTAATCGACACCTGTTACTGTGAACACACCTTCTTGGTCTAGAAGTGATAGAAGAGCCATAGTGAGATACTATTTACATGTAAATAAGCCTCTGGTATCAACATGCATTAGTCATTCTTTCTGAGGATGTCATATTTCTCCTAAACCCAAATGTACATTTCTGAAATTCCTAAGTTGTTGGGAATGATATTTTTTGTTTGATATTTTTTGAAAATTCCATTTCTGAGTGATAGATAAACTGAAGCAATATTTTCAACCAAATGGCATTTTATTTGCTTTCTGTAGTGAGAAAGTAAATATGGACATATGTTTGATAAAATTTATTTAAAAAATTTCACAGACAGAATTAATTTTATTTAACAAAAGTACTCATGCTGGCAGCATGTGCATTACAATTTTTATTGCATTTTATTAGAATATAAAATCATACTCAGTTATTTCTCCTTTGAAACAAATATGTCAAATATGTCTTATTTGTCATGCCTTTGAGCCTTTGAAAAAAACAATTTAAACCTGATTTTGCTGAAGTTACACAAAGTTCTTCTTTAGCATATTCTACCTGGAGGACTAACTGTTCTCTGTATTCGTAAAAGAATCTATCAAAAATGACTGCACCATGGACTGTGTTAGTGTTTCAAGAAAGATTGGTGATTTAAAATAATGTGTCAAACTACTACTGGGCATGTTTCAGGTAAATCTCTTTAATGGCAGAGGGACTTTTGGCCTCATAGTAACTATACACACATCCACAGCACTGCCGTTTGGAATATGGTCTCATCAAATGTTTCCTTTGAGATCCTACAAGATGTTTTGAAAGTATTTTTTAAGAGATCATGAAGAGGCAATGATAAATATATTCATGATCATGCCCAAATGCTGAATAACCCAGAATATTCTCTTGTTCTTCACCAGGGCCTTGTAAAGGCTGAACTTTGAAAAATGTTGTTTGATCTTGGCAATACTCAATTATGTAGAAGAGAGCCCTTGGTCTAATAGAACATCAATAAGCGATCTGACTTCAGTTGTTTTTATACATATGGCCACTTATAGTTCAAAGTTTTGTTTTTCTGAGCAAATATCTTATTTCTTTAGCATGGCATGTACTTTAATATTAATATAAAAATTTAAATGCATTTTGTATATTTTAAGCTTCATGATGGAGTGTTTATGAATTTGGATATTATGTTAGGTAGTTTTTAAATTAAATATTGGTAAGAAAAAAACCCTTTAGTTTTAACTTTTTCTGTAAAAACTATACAGCATTGACTCCCTTTCTAACCTAGTAGCAATAGTGTATAAAGTATATACGTATATGATTATATATATGTACCTATATAAATGCATACATATAAATATTTCTGTTTTTGATGGAGGATCTTTTGTGGTGTTGCATGAGTTTCCAGTACAAACAGTGATATAATTATGAGGACGATTAACTGAGGCTAACTATGTATTGACTTCTGGAATATCATGGAATTGTTTTATTTAGGTTTTGATCAAGCTTTGATGTGTGCATTTGTATTTGTGTGTGTATGTGTATGTATGTATATGTGCACATGTGTGAGAGAAAGATCTTATAACTTGTACAATGTGATAATATTGAAGTTCTTAGTTAATTGAGGCTTTATCCTACAAAAATAAATAAAATCTTATAATTTGTAAATAAAACATGCAGAAATGTTAAACTATGTTAAATTAAGACATTCTTTATTTAATTATGTAAATTTATTTAATTATGTAAGAGGACTTTCACAATGTGATCTAAGAGAAATGCTACTTGAAAGAGTAAGCCATGTAGATTCTATATAAACACATATATTAATATGTAAATGTAATTAGCTATACTTATGTGTGTGTGGTAATAGTATTTTGAGAACAATAGTGTTGTGGTTTAGATATGAGATAGCCCCCAAAAGCTTATGTCTGAGACAATGCAAGAATATTCAGAGATTCTAGCAATTAAAGAAATACAAATCAAAACTGCACTGGAATTCCATCTCTAGTCCGAACAGCAACCATCAAGAATACAAGCAAAAATAAATGTTGGTGAGGATGTTGGGAAAAATGTACACGCATACATTGCTGATGGGACTGAAAATTGGTACAACTACTATGGAAAGCTGTATGGAGATTTCTCAGAAAATTCGGAATGAAACCATCATTTGATCCAGCCATCCCACTCCTTGGTTTATAGACAAAGGACATAAAATCATCATATTCAGGAATGTAGCCATATCAATATTTATGGCATCTCAACTCATAAGAGCTAAACTATGGAATCAATGGAGGTGACCTTCACTAGATGAATGAATAAAGAAACTGTGGTGTAAATACACAATGGAATATTACTCAGCCACAAAGAAGAATGCATTTATGGCATTTGCTGGTAAATAGATGGAAGTTGAGAAAATTATGTTAAGTGAAATAAGCCAATCCCAAAGAACCAAATGCCAAATGTTTTCTCTTATATGTGGATGCTAATTCACAATAAGGAGGCAGAAAGAATAGAGGTATGTGGGACTAGATAGAGAGAAATGAAGGGAGGGAGGAGGCATGGAGTAGGAATGATAGCAGAATGAAATGAACTTTATTATCCTATGTATATATATGATTACATGATCTATGTAACTCTACATCATATACAACCAGATGAATGAGAAGTTATATTCCATTTATGTATGATGTTTCAAAATATATTTTACTGCCATATATAACTAATTAGAACAAATAAAAAATTAAGAAAAAAGAATACTCAGAGATGAAAAGATTGGATTATAAGAGCTTTAACCTCATCAGTGGGTCAATCCACTGATATGGATTAACTGGGTGGTAACTGTAGGTAGCTACGGTGTAACTGGAGGAAGCAGGTCACTGGGCATATGCCTTTGGGGCTTACATTTTGTCCCTGTGGGAACAGAGCTCACTCTCCACTTCCTGGCTGCCATGTCCTGAGCTGTTTTACTTGGCCACACCCTTTCACCTTGATGTTCTGCCTCACTTTGGGCCCAGAACTATGAACTCAGCTGACCCTGGATTGAACCTTGAAACATGAGTCAAAATAAATTCTTTTCCTCTATGCTGTTCTTCTCAGTTCTTTTCTTAACAGTCAAGAAAAAGCTGATTAAAATATTGTTTTCAGAGTTCTTATGTTCTATGTGCCTAAGAGGAGAAAGTAGGATCCTGAATTGATGCAACAACTTGCACAGTATTAAACATGTTGTGCATAGGGATAGAATGAAGAAATTCTGAACTTAAACACATTAGTGTCTCATTTCAAGAGATTCATAGAACATCAGAGTCAGAAGGGAATATAAAGATTATCTAAGAAAAAAATTTTCATCAACATACAATCTATTTGTTGCTTAGAAGTGCACAATTAGATAATTTTATTATTGTGCAAACATTATAGAGTGTACTTAAACAGACGTAGGTAGCAACAATCAATCCCTCGAGGGCACTCTTGATGCAATCTTGGTAAACCTGAGATTATAAGGCTGCTGCCAGTGTAACACGACACACTGGGGTGCAGGAAACCTTCCTTTTCTATGAAGAAGGTGTACACAAAATAACAATAAAAGTATAGGATAATAAACACATAAACCAGTATCACACACTGTACATGATTGTCTGTGCTACACTTTTATACGACTGGCAGCACTGTGGGGTTTAACATACCAGCATCACCACGGTGCCTGGACTGTGCACTTCAGGATGACATGCAGGATGGGTACAGTGTTGCATTGCAATGGGAACTTCACATCTCCACTATAATCTAATGGGACCATCACTGGAATTGTAGCATTTCAGTGACAAAACTGAAGTGTTGTTGTGCGGCATGTGCCTGCATTTTGAAAGAAAGCCCCAAAGAGGTGAAATGTCTTCCCCAAAGCCTCTGGGGAGCCCATACCATACTCCTACAGCTGTTTCTCACTGCCTCTTATCCACAGCTGAAGCTTTCCATATCATCATCCTAAATCAGTTTCTCAGCCAGGAGCTGCGGGTTGCAGCCCGCAGGGGCTAGGCTGTGAAACTTGCTGGCTCATCTTCTCACCCTGAACTGTGCACCTCATATATGGGCGTGGAATTGTTCAGCAGCAACACCAGAGACCACTGCTTACCAGGACATTAGAGGAAATCATCATGAAATTCAGGGTAATGGGTGAAGACTTTTTGAAAATGCACCCTGGGTGGGGGTTTGTTTTATGGTGATTGTGCTGAGTCATTGAATATGGCCTTGGTGATGCTCCTCGCTCCTCTCCATCTCCCCCACCCCATCAGTGAAAGAGAGGGAGTTGCTTTTGGTGTCAGGAGGTAGAGCCCGCATCAGGAGGTAGATTTTACCTGGGAGTCTGTTCACTTCTTTATACATCTGCCTGGACCCAGTCAATGTAACATTAGGAATTTTTAACAGTTGCATACACTGTAAACAGGATGGTATACAGCAGGCACTCAATATGTATTTGTTAAATGAAATAATGACTACTAGAAAATCAGAATAAATGTTGTTAATAGATGAAATCCTAGATTTAAAGTTCTGAATCTTGAACAAAGTTCAGACAGGCAGAATTATGTATGGACTGATGTTCCATCCTGTTAATGGAATCTCAAAATTCAGGAGGAATGCGGATGAAACAGGACCACATGTGAAACTAACTTCACTCAGTTAGAAATGAAGCTAACTTCACTCTGAAAGCTCTCACATATTTACCTTAACCATATATGACCAATGATTTCATAAGTTGCCTCTTGAGAAAGAAAGAAATTACATAATGAAATATTATCAGTTTATCTATAATTTTAATTTTACAGATATGGACCCTTGCAATTGAATTGGGCAAATCCTGACAATGTAAGACAACCTCCTCATAGCAAGACTCTTAGTCCCATTTGGAAAGTCTGCTTTGTCCTATAAGGCCACGTTCAAAGTCTGGAAAGTCTTTGTGTGTTGATCTTTCATCCTTCCATGCTTAAGGAATTTTATTTTTTGATAAGAAAAATTCTTGATTATTACAAAAAGCAGTAAAATTCTTATTCTACCAATTTATTGTTTTACTACACAAATTCCCAAGCATGAGAAGGGTGAAGTGGTAGTCACTGTTTCTGAGATAGAATTGAAAAGAACTTCATCTGTAATGGGCAGTAAATATATAATGCATGGATAATTGAATATTCTAGCAGGAGCCTTGATTTTTACTTTAAATGAAATGGAGAAGCTTTAAAGCTGCATTTCTTACCCGTCTGATCTCAGTTGCAATGACATAATGGAAAAAGGCCACACTCAATGCAACCAGATCGAACTTATGTCATTTTGTTTTTATCTTCAGGATCCCAGACATGATCCAAATTACTGCTGATTGGGTTGCGTGAAGACAGGATTCAGATTCTGTGGCCCTTTTTGTAGGACATTTTGAAACACAGGCTTAACTCTGTAGATTAAAGAAAAATAATTGCTATTCATATTTGTAAACTTACAAGTAATATTAATCACCTCTCTGTGACAATCAGTGCAATAAATTCTGGGCACACACTTGGACAGGTCATCGGGAGAACTTGACAGGTGGAGCTGATTGGCTGTACAGCTAATTTTGTGATAATTACCTGGCATAAAACATTTGCATGTGCGTGTAGCAACAGGATTTCAAGACTTTGACATGATTCATTTCTAAGTTCTCCACCTCTACTTTTCTTCTGATGAAGTCTTGATAGTAAGGATGTTAATATAATAGTTCATGGATCTGTACCTTTTGACACTATGTTGAATTAACGACAGCCCAAAATGAGCTTTAAATGTTCCCCAAACCTTTTCCGAGTTCTCTCATGATTTGATTTAGGTTTGCATTTTAGAACAGAGATAACTCTCACACTATTAATATTTCTATTGATTGCCTCTGAATTTCCTTTTGTTAAGAATTGTCTCCTATAATCTGCAAACACTCATGCATGCAATTTGCCTAGTAATCCTTGATTCAGAATGTATCACCATTTAGATTTACTTGGGCTTGATAAGAGACTGTGTCTCCTTTGGCTATTCATCTCTAGATCACTCCCTAATTTTGTTCTGTCTTTTGAATCAGAGCTTCCTCCATTTTGAGGAGTCATTCCCTAATTCTAAGAATGAGATTTATGTTGAAGCAAAGAGAAGTGGAACAGTACTTTAGGGCAGACTGAAAACAACACCCCTGTGACTGACTAGTGAGATTAATTTCCATCTTTACTAATATAGGGGAATTGCCAAAACTTTTATCTTTGTGACCAGAAGTCACTTTCTGGGGTCTCAAATGCCACATTTATCCTTCCTTTGTTCCAACTTACTGAACCACTAATAATTATATTTTAAAGGAGATTTTATTTTAGTCTCAGAAATTCAATGCAGATCTTTTAACTCCACAGGTGCATTTATTAATAGATTCCTCTGAACTGTTCGGTATCTTCGTTATTATTTCCTTCCTGAGTTTTATATTTGTATTCATATTTTATCTTTTAAAAAAGAGAATGAAATGTTGTCTAAAACAAAAGTATCAAAATAAAAATAGAGACAGAGTACAATGCAGATGTTATTGTCAGGTCCTTTCTAAGTATTTCATATGTGTAATCTAATTAGTTATTCCCAAGAACCTCATTATCGCGTTCCCTCTGCCCGCAGAGAGAGACACGACAAACTGGTTGTTCATCAGAGCTCTTTATTGTCCTTCTTGTTCTCCTTGTTCTTCTTTCTCCTCTTCCTTTTACAAGGAAGTCACGGTCATTATATATGAATCATGAGCCAATCAGGTTACAGAACATGTGGGGAGAGCCAATCAGGTCAACTTCCTTAAGCAGTGTCAGCTGTTTGTTGCAAACCAGGCCTCCCCGGCTCAGTGCCAGAGGCCACATTGAAGTCCCTGAAATGTTGCAAACCAGGCCGCCCCGGCTCAGTGCCAGACGCCACATTGAAGTCCTTGAAATGTTGCAAACCAGGCCGCCCCGGCTCAGTGCCAGACGCCACATTGAAGTCCCTGAAATGTTGCAAACCAGGCCGCCCCGGCTCAGTGCCAGAGGCCACATTGAAGTCCCTGAAATGTTGCAAACCAGGCCGCCCCGGCTCAGTGCCAGGCTAGGGTGGGGTCCGCGAACCCCGACACCTCATGAAGTAAATACTGTTTTTATCTCCACTCATAGAAAGGAAAACTGATGATTAGAGAGATTAAATGACCTGTCCAATGTCACATGATCTTCAATGAATGGAGGCAGGACTGGAAAGTAACCATGCCAGTTTCCAGGCTGTGGGTTAACCCCTTGCAACACCTCGCCTTCTCAAAGTACACTAAAATAGGAAGTATAATTAATGCTTCTTGACAACCAAGATAAGAACACATGACATTTATCAAAAGTAAATGACATTTCTTCAATAAAAGAATTTATTTTGCTACTGAATTCTATAAATATAATTATGTAGGACTTTGTTTATGGAAGAAAAAATATCCGATAACTTCAACCTAACCCAAAGAATTCCTCAAATGACTATTTGGTTTTCATTAAATCTTCTTTAAGCAAGTATAATATGAAATGCAATTTTGTAGAGTGATGGTTTGCTAACCAGTACAGTGTGCAGATCATTACATGTGAAATAAAACTGACCTTGAAACACCCACAGGATTGGATGACTAGTACTTGATTATCTTTCAAATTATGATTTCGTTGGGAAAGCTGATAAAATTTAATTGAAAAAATTTTGAGGAGGCATCACTTTTGATTAATAGATACTCTGAACTCTATAACCTATAGGAGGTACTGTTAATGAGCTCTCTGAGAAGTGGAGAGAACTCACTGGTGTTCCCTCGAGGATGACAGGCCACCCCACCTTGTCACACATGACTGTAGGAAATCCTAAGGATTTCTCTAAAGAGCAGCATTGAATATGCTCTTCCATCTTGCAAATGCTTGTTTGAAACGTCAGAGTCCTGCTCTGCAGAACAAGGCAGGCTGATTATGACTAGACATGGTTAGTGGCAGTCAACCTCACTCAGAAAGTCTAACCACAAAAAAATCCCAAGGTGCCATTTTAGAATGGTTGTGTTAGGAAGAATCATTTGATTGCAAAGCCCTGAGGTTATTGCTATCATGGGGGGTTATGCTTGCAAATGAGAATTGGAGCAACTAGAAGTTTTCATCACAGTAAGTTGGTGAGGGACAGGGAAACCTTGCTGGGCTCATTTGTCTTCACACCAGCTAACCAGTCCATTTATATTTCTCCATAAACCTGCCTTGGTTCCTCTATCTCTCTTTTGTGTATTTATATTTAGTTTTTGTCCAGTTATTAACACCTTGATTATTTTTTTTAGCTTTCCTTTCCAAAATCTCATGGAAATAACATATGATGGTAATTTAAAGCACAAAATTTTCTGGTGAGTTGAGTGTGTATTGAGGGCTCCTTTTTTAAACAGGATTTTTCAGTTTATATTTTTGTATGAGATTCCTATTGTTGCCATCATAGTTTGCAAACAAAATAAGCAAAAATTTAAGTTCTTTCTGACTTAAAACAATAGAAATTTATTCCTTTATACTTCTGTAGGGGAGAAATAAAAAATGAAGTTATTGGTAAGACCACAGTTCCTTGAAGACTCCAGGGAAGTTTCTTTTGCTTCTTCTAGCTTCTGGTGGTTCTAGATGTTCCTTGGCTTGTGGTTGCACAACCGTGGACTTTGCCTCTGTCTTCACATGGCTTTTCTTCTGTGTCATATTAGAGCTCTTAACTTTTGACTTAGGGCTCACCTGAGTGTTCCCAGGTGGTCTTATTGCAGGATCCTGAAATTATTCATACAAGATCCTCGTGTGCAGTTTTGTTTTTCTGTTGTTTCAGTTTCCCATGGTCAACCATGGTCTAAATGAACAATTCACATTTTCCATTGTGCACCTTTTGAAGAAGCATGATAAAACTTCACACTCTGTCCTGTCTGGGACACAGATTTCATCCTTTCGTCCAGCATGTCCACTACCTGTGCTGCCTGTCTGTTAGATGCTTGGTAGCCCTTCTGGTTATCTGATTGTTGTGGGGTCACAGTGCTTTGTGTCCATCTAATACTCATTTTATAAAATATTTAGAAATTGAGAGAGAAAGAGAAACAGAGAGAGGAGACCACATTCACATTACATTTATTATTACAGTATATTAATTAGAATTATTCTACTTTATTATTAATTAGTGCTGTCAACTTTTTACTGTGTAAATTTATAAATTAAACTTTAGGTAAATATGTATGGGGAAAAACACATTCTACATAGGCTTCACTCCTATGGGCTATTTCAGGTAACCACTAAGTGTTTGGGAAATTTTCCTATTGTATCTGTTAAGACCCCTTTTTCAAATAAGATGACATGTCTAGGTTTCAGGGTTAGGAGATGGACATATGTTTGGAGGACCACCATTCATCCTACTATAACTTTCAGTGTACATGAACCAAGCAATCACTGATGAGCCACTTACTGGATGGATATGACAGGTGTGATACCCAGCCCAAGGTACAAAGGAAAAGATCAGTATTATTCCTCTCATGCTGAAACTGTGATCAAGATTCAACTCCCATGTACTTGGATGACACCATATCTGGTTAGCTCAACACCTTGAAGATGGGTTAGTAGTGCCTTTCTGTGCCCTCACCAAAATCTATTAGTTGAAAATTTTAGGTAGAATTTAGTTCTATGAGTGGCATAATATTATTTAGTATTGACCATTTGAATTTGGAAAACAATCCACCAAGAAGAGAGTCCAGTTTTACCCAAAAGAACAAGACCCCATTCCATTAGACAAATGAAGTCCTATTCAGATAAACAAATTAGAAAATGGAAATTTTTTTATGAGACCATTCCTCTTACAGATGGCAAAGCCATGTAATTGACATGAAAGAAAGCACATGCTCTTATTTGTCAGGGCAAGAGGTGAAGACTGTCACTAATAAGAAATTTGTATTCATCTATTTAGGCACAATTTAAAGTCAAGTGGAGGTTGAGATAAATCTGCCTTTATGCTACTTAGATCAAAATCATATACCATTTTTGCTTGTCTTCCTTCTCTGATCCTGTCCAAGAAATATTTTTCCTCTAGAAAAAGGCATCAAGAGTGTAAGACATTCAATATGAACCCAAAGCAGATTTCTCCCTATGGGATCAGAAGGCATGACTTCAGTTTGGATGGCTATAAATATCTACACCCCTAGTGAGCAGATAATGGCAAAGGGTATCAACTTTGTGCAGTGCTGTGAAGGATAGCTCTTTGAATTTTGCAGTGAATATTTTATGAATATTGCCAAGGTGTTTTTCTTCTCTGTCATTCATTTTAGTAAAAATGTTTGAGTAGTCTTCAGGGTTAAATGGAAACTTTCATACATCTAAATTTGGGACAAAATAAATCTGGCAATCTACACTTTTGGGAAAAGAATCTTTTAGAGAGTCAGTTCAAAGAAAAATAAATACTAAACCTTGGAGAACATTTCTTATGGGACTCTTCCTCTGTTTTAGTTTTCTGAACATTTGAATTCACCATTTTAGTCAAAAGTATGAAGAGATGCAGAATGTCTAAACTGAATGCTCAAACAACAGGATGAGATGAGAACCCAAAGATGGTTGATTTCAGTCAAGTAAGAATTATATGTAGCCTATATTCAAAAATTTTCATTGTACTTTAAATAACATTGATACAAAAGGTCAGCTTTCAGATTGTCAGGGACAAGGCAGGTCTTGTCATTGTAAAGACTCTGACCTTGACTATCAAGGGGAAGAAGTTGTTGAGCTTGTGAAAATCTAACTCTGTAGTGAGGATCCTTGCTTTCAGGGATAGCCTACTGTCTAATGTCCATCAACTGCTTGCTTGAGACAATCAGATTCAGGCTGACACTTTTATGTGTGAAGTTAGTTGTGGGGATAGGACACAGAACTAGGAGGTTCTAGAAAAGGACTATGAATATGTTGCTGAAACTCTGTGTGTTAAGTGGACTCAGTATAGGAGCAGAGCTGGTAGTTAAAAATAGAAAAGACCAGGTTTGCTGTCTTCAGAGAAATTGATGGATGAAACAGACAGGTTGTCCTGGCTCAGCCAAACAGGCTACATTTAGGGAAGGATTCTAGTCTTTGCACAGAACCATACAAGAATAAACTGAAATTAGAAGCAGAAGAAAAGTAGAAATTAAATTGCAAGGCCTAGGCCAACAAATTGAGAATTTAGAATTTACTGAGCTTCAAAATTCCCTTAGCATTTAGAAACAAAGACTATCAATCCTAAGAAGCTTCAAAACAGGAATGAATTCAAGACTCAGTCACCATCTAGGTTGTCAGAGGTGGGATGGTCTGACTTGGAGAATTGTTTCTGAGATTTGTGTCCCAAGATACCCAAACTATTGCACAATATCCTTCCCAAGTGGTCGGCAGTTGGTTGAGCTGAAAAGGGTGTTAACTGAAAACACTGAGATCAGGAGAAAAGAGCATATTCTGAACTTGGAAATAAATCTAAGGACCTTAATGCATATTGTAACATTAGAGGTGAAATGAGGAAGTAAAGACCCAAGCCTCTGCTGCCTTTCTCTGCAGAGTGGGTTATTGCTGCATTAGTCTGCAATAACTGCTTGCATGTCCATCCATTTACTTCACATCCTCTGATTGCCTTCACTTATTCATTCAAGAAATATTTGTTAGCACGCTCATATTGCCTTACAGAACTGAATTGTGCAGAAAATGCAAATGTTGACAATGCATAGTTCTTACCATCTTGCTTGCTTTTAATTTGTTCAGTAGTGGAGTAAATATTGGGTAAGCATATCTGTATGCAAAGATTCCTATTAAAAAGTAGAACACAAACTACCATGATTAAAAAGTATCCAACTTTCAGGAGGTCGGAGATTATGTTTCAATGCTTGTTTATCCCCAGAAGTTACATTTCTGGGGTTATCTCTGTAAAAACTGAAAAGAGACAATAAATGTCTTCTGTATGAATGAAGAAGAAAGTCAACTATTGCATGAAATGCCTTATTTTGTTTTATGCCCATAATTTCTGTTACTTCTTGGTTCATATCATGCTCACTATGCCTATTGGGAATGATTATTCTTTGCTATTCCCTTTGAGAATCACATAGCTCTTAGTCTTATCCAAAGGATATTTCTGATGAAAAAAAGATATTGCTTGGATGAACACACAGAGGCAGATAGACACATACACACATGTGCACACAAAAAATTTTGGTCAGCAAAATTTGCTACTTTGGGTCAGAATTTAGACTTTGACTTGGATTTCATATGAACTTTAACTTCATCTTTTCTTCAACATAAATGAGTTAATTCAGTGCACATGAAGGTCATTTGTAGCGCTCTTTTCATGCTTATATATAATCATAAACATTTCCACCTATTTTCATGTTTTCACATATTTTATGAACAACTCTGTTCATGTTGTCAGCTCTCCATATTGGCGAGTCCCACATCTGTGCATTCAACCAATTGCAGATTGAAAATATTTGAATAAAAATACACCTGTACTAAAGATGTACCTATTTTTTCATGTAATTATTCCCTAAGCAATGTAGTATAACAACTATTTAACTAGTATTATATGGTATTAGGAATTAAGTAATCTGGAGATAATTTAATGAATATGGGAGGATATGCATAGATTATATGCAGATACCATAGCATTTATATAAAACTTGAGCATCCATGGGTTTCAGCATGGGAAAACATCCCTTGTGAATACTGAAAGACAACCAGTACCTTACTAATTATCATATTTTTCTCAGACTCAGTGAAGTAGGTTGATATTTCCATTTTTGCAAAATACAAATCCAAGTTGTTGAAATTTCAAAGGGCAGAGAGCTAATGTAGGAACTGAAATGAAAAACCAAAGCCAAACTTATTTTTATTACTTTTTAAGTTTCATGTTCTTTCTGTAGCTATTTGGAGAATGCACTTGCCTTTCCCTGCATTTATTTATTTATTTATTTATTTATCTATCTATCTATCAAAATTGAGACAGTCTTGTTTCAGGAGAAAGCCATTCTTTTCTTCTCTAGGGCATGCTTCTAGTATGTAATCTGTGAGAACAAACTAAGGATTCTAGATAAAGCAGTTCATCTCAGTAGCTGTTTGTCACTTCATCTCTATAGGATATAAATATTGTTTTTTAAATTAATGGGTGGTTACAAACAGAAGCATTTGTTAAAAAAAAGAGATCATTTCTTTAATAAATGATATGAGACTAGGCATAGAAAATAAGCCTGGTATATTTGCAAATTAAATACCTTAAATTTTCTTTTAGGGACTTTGAATAGAAGTAGATCACCACATCTGTCATTATACCATTGATTTCTTTTTTTCACGCTGAATTATGATTATTTCTGTCCTTTAATGATATTTAAAATATAAGAAAATAATTCGTTAGTAGGTTTATTGGGAAAAAATTTCCCATGCAGCATTTATAAATCTCTCTTAAAAAGATTCTAAAAAGGTCTTTCATTGCATATCATCTTACATGTGGAACTTGGGGTTTGAATTTTACTTTTGTTTCTATAAAGAGTGAGAGACACTTACTGAATTATGGTTCATTCTTTTCTTCCTGATTGCCAAGACCCCTCTGTGTTGTCTAGTCTACATGAGATTGCTGATTCCTTCTCCTCTACTGTCCTTGCCTGAGTTTGGTATTAAATTTACAAAAGCCCCAGAAATGAGCTATATCGATTTCCATTTATCTTATATGCGAAGAAATCCCATAAGGATTTGGTCAAAGCCATCTGTAAATTGACCTGTATCTTCTGACATAGAAGTTATTGGTTTGGTGATTCCACATTTTTAAATGATTATTGAATTCCTTCATTGTGTCATTTTGCTTAGATATATACTTTTGAAGACAATTACATAATTTCTTCCATTTTTCAAATTTCTTGTTTCAAAATAATTCCGTGTTTCTAATACTTCCATTACTAAATTGGCTCCTTCTTTATTTCTTGTCTTAAGTTATTACTTTTTTCAAAAACCTTTTTGTTTTATTTTGTTTCAATGAATTTTTTTTTTCTGCTCTAAGTTATAATTTTATGGGGTTGTTCATGCAATCTTTCTTCCCTGTTATGACTCTTCAATCTGAGAGGGAGCATTGACTTTTAAGTTCTTGCTCTTTCGTCCTCAGATCTCAGTGGTGTTGTTCACTTTCACCCTGTGTGTTTCAGTCACTTGTTTAATCAGTGAGTGTATTTTCTAATGTTTTATTCTCCTAGCCACATCGTCTTTCCTTTCTCCTCTTCCTTCCTCATTTTATTTTTTTGTATTTCAAAACCCACTATCTCATTGTTTTATTTCAATTTTGATGTATTCAGCTTCTTTATTTTGGTTTTCTTAATTCCTTCCTTTAAAAAAAAAAAAACATTGTAGGTGTAATTTTGTGGTATGCTTCTGACTCATGTGCTGTCTGGTAACCTAATAATTTGTCTGTTTTCCTTAGGAATTTTAGAATCATTATAACTGGCCTTGAACTTAGTACATCTGAGACTGAATGTTCAAGTGTATTGCAGACAGGGCTTCAAAGAAGGACGAGGGCAGCACAGCAGAAGCAGAGGCCCAGCCCTGTCCTTTCACTCTCTACTCTCCTGTTCTCTACCCTCTTCCACCTTTCCTCCATTGATTTCATTAGAAAAACTCAAATTGGACAGAAAAATAATGACTCACTTAACTGACTCTCTTATTCAGATGCCAAAAAAGATACGTGTTGTTCCTGAAGGTGATTTTGGGTTAGAGGAAACACAAAAATCTCAACATGTGAATCACATGGATCATTAGGTTGTTCCCAAATTTCTCAGCTGACTGTGAAATATTCTTAGTGCACATGTTTTCTTTACTTATCTGAAATCTGTACTTAAAACATTTCAGGTTTTTTTTTCTCCTTTATACTAATTTCTACCCAAAGAGATTGGAGGGAGGAGGAGGTGGCGGGAGGAGATAAAAAGTTGCACAAAGGAGGAGAGGGAGGAAGGGGACCAGAAAGTCTTCACCGTGTACTTAATTTCTTGCTGTAGTTCATCAGTCCTCTGATTGATCGGCCCTGGATCTGTATTAGTGCATCCAGATTTTTCAAGGATCTCTGTCTTGGCTAAAGAATTTCTCCTCATGGGACACATACAATCTGCTTCGTGCTAACTTATTGCCTTTACTATTCCACTTCCACTTCTTTTTGTCCCTTTTCCAATCTCAGTTCATTAGCAATTAGACACCTAAGCAAATCAGAAGTCATTAATACTTAAGGAAACATTGAAGGCCTATGCCACGCATAGGGCCAATGTTCCTATATTGTTTTTCAGGACCGGGGAATATAGGGAGTGCCGATAGATTATAAGAAGTCTCAGATTCATTCACCCTAAGCCAGTGATTCCATTTAAGGAATGTTATAAACTGAGTTTCATGAAAATGGAAGATTATGAAGCTACCTACATAAATAGAAAGTGTGAAGTTTTTTTTTTTTTAATAGCTCTTTAGGCACAGATTATTAATGCTGTAATGACACGAAAGACGATTAAATGCAGATTTGCAAAGCTCTAAAGGGCTTTATTAGGGTAAGCAACATTTTATTGAGTCGATTCAGTTACTATTTTAATGAAAATCTGGAAAATAAATCTCGGTGGAAGTCGCCACAGATGTTCTGTCATGTATTCTGGGGAATAAGCATCTGAACTTGGCAGAGCGGTGGGGGAGAGAACCTGGAGCAGGAAGGTGCGGGTTGAAAGAGATGCGATTTAATGTCTTTAATCTGTATTTCAGAGTGATTTACCCCCAAATTACTTACTGCATTTGGCTAAGAAACAGCTTCCTGATGCCAAATTGGATTCTCCATGACTTATAAACAAAAGTTGAGTGGCATTGTCAATGTTCAGTAAGTAAAGAACCCATTTTTAGTTTAATAGTCAAGTGAGAAGGAGAAGAACAACACAGGGAGAAAGAGAAAAGGGAAGGAAGGAAAGATGGAGAGAGTCATTTTTTGTTTTTGTTTCATGATGTATAAGAAGACTGACTATTAAGGCATGAATTCTAAAGAACTCTAGGTGTTAGTCATGGAATTTACCATTTATCAAGAAAACACTGTTGGATAATTCACTTAACATTTTGGATGTAAGATTTCATTTTCTCTTCATGCAGTTCTATTCCATACTTCGTAGGAAGATAGGCATCTTTGACTATCAGATGCTAATTACTAGCAGTCTTTCTTAGCATTGGGAAGTGAGAAACTTCACCACCCATTTCGAAATACTCTGAATGGCATTTAGAAAACCACTCTACCTTGCTGACTTCTAAAGTTCCTTTCAGTTTTAAAAATATGACAATGCAGTGTATTATTTATGTAGGATCATACAATTTATTAGGCATATTGGAATACTTTTGAGAGAATAAGTCAGAATTGTCAATAATAATAGTGGAGAGCATGGCAAAATTAGCAAATAAAATGTACCTGGCCATATTAGTCATTGGTTTCAATGACTCTTTTTAAAGTAGTTTGATTGTGAAATGAAATAGATAGTAGTTCCCCCTTGTCTGCAATTTTGCCTTCCACAGTTTCAATTAGTAATGTTCAACTGTGGTTTGAAAATATTAAATGGAAATTTTCTGAGAGCATGCCTTTCTTTTTTTAAGTTTATTTTTATTGTAAACGAATGGGATACATCTTGTTTCTCTGTTTATACATGAAGTAGAAGCATACCATTTGTGCAATCATATATTTACCTAGGGTAATAGTTTTTGATTCATTCTGTTATTTTTTTCCTTCCCCCCCACCCCTCCCACCCTTCTTTTCCCTCTATACAGTCCCTCCTTCCTCCATTCTTGCCCCCCCTCCCACCCCGTGTTATATGTCATCATCCGCTTATCAGCGAGATCATTCGTCCTTTGGTTTTCTGAGATTGGTTTATCTCACTTAGCATGATATTCTCCAATTTCATCCATTTGCCTGCAAATGCCATCATTTTATTATACTTTATGGCTGAGTAATATTCCATTGTAAATATATACCATAGTTTCTTTATCCATTCATCAATTGAAGGGCATCTAGGTTGGTTCCACAGAGAGCAAGCCTTTCTGAGTAGTGTGATTAAAGCTGGCACAATCTGTTCCATCCCCCTGGAATGTGGACCACCCCTCTCCTGTGTGTTCAAGCTCTATGCACTACCCTCCCTTTAGTCACCCAGTAAGTTTCTTGGTTATCATATTGACTGTCATGAATTGCAGTGTTCATGTTCAATTAACCCTTGTTTTCTTTAATGATGACCCTAATGTGCAAGATGAGTGATATTGGTAATTCAGATATGCAAGAGAAGCTGTAAAGTACTTCCTTTAAACAAAAAATAAATGTGTTAAGATTGCTAAAATTTATGGGAAGAAAAAATCTTCTGTCTGTGAAATTGTGAAGGAGAAAGAAGAAAGTCATGCTAGTTTTTGCTGTTTTACCTCAGACTGCAAATGTTAATGGCCACAGGTGCATAACAAATGTTCAGTTAAGATGGAAAAGGCATTAAATCTGAATGCATATATAGGAAAAAGTATAGTATATATGGGGTCTGATACTATCTCTGATTTTAGTCTTCTTGGGTTGCATCTCTCATGCATAAGAGAGCTATTCTACTTAAAAATGACAAAAGAAATTTGTGAAAATGGAAAAAAGTATTATGAAATGATAAACCAGGTAACCACTACTCAGATCAAAATTAAAAATATTGAGATCCCCACACAAAGTCCCTTTATGATTCTTCTCAAATATTGCTCTGATTTCTCATTTTTCCCTAAAGACAGCTACTACCTTAACTTTTACAACATTACTTCTTTCAATTGTTTTGCTTTTATTACAAAAGTGCTATGTATTCCCTGGAAAACAACTTATGTTTGAATTGTATAAAGTAAAAATTAAGGTATTCCCCATCCTAAACTCCATTCCTCTATGGAAACCATGATTAGAAATCCTTGGATTGATTTTTAAAATCCATGTATAAATACGACCATTTGTTTTTCAAAATTGAGATCATTCAGAACATATTATTCTTTAACTCGCTAAAATTTATTATAGATACATTTTTGATTTGTACATACATAAGTAATGATGACTGATACTTAATTCTTTTAGAACCTGCAAGGGCATTGTCTTTTCCTCCCATTTGGTTGTGGGTGTGTATGTGATGGATGGAAGGGCAGTGAATGAGGCAGGAGAGGCCTGTCTTTTCTGAACCTTCTTTCTCTTTATATGAATCTTAAACACTTTCCTTAAATTCCAGCAAAGAAATATTGGTACTGGTAGGACTGTTTTTATCTTAGAGTGACCAAGGTGAGATAGAAAGATTGAGACATTTGGAATCAGACCAAGGTCCTAATCTTGTTACCCCCTTCCCTAAGGCCTTAGGTTTATTGTAAAAAGGGATTAATAATGTTTGTCTAGAAATTTTGAAGAAAACTGTAAAAACTGTTATAATGTACATATATGTATTATATAAAATGTTAAAATATTATTTTTATATTATTTTAATTTTACACAAATATTTATAAAATTTGCATTATCCTTGGAATTGAAAGAATATAAGAAGAGATTTAAAG
This sequence comes from Sciurus carolinensis, assembly GCF_902686445.1. Classification (NCBI taxonomy): domain Eukaryota; kingdom Metazoa; phylum Chordata; class Mammalia; order Rodentia; family Sciuridae; genus Sciurus; species Sciurus carolinensis. Next base: position 123,021,550 of record NC_062221.1, on the reverse strand, counting down.
GATCATCCCATGATTTTGTTATAAGTTGCTTGGTTTTCACATTAATATCAATAAAAGTAGATACTGTGTATGATGTATTTCAGATACACCCAGGATTGTTTGGTAAGAAGGTAAATGAAATGAATTTTTACCCCTTATGTTTTTTATGCAGTGCTGGGGATTGAACCCAGGGCCTTGAGCATGTTAGGCAAGCACTCTATCCTGAGCCACATTCCCCAGACCTATGTTCATTTTTTTATCAGAGCTGTTTCGTTTAAAAGGTTTGAAAAGGGGAGGTGAATGTATTTTCATGTGTGTATTTAGAATGGAATTTCTTTCATACTGAATCATTAACTCCCCAAAAGTGGTTATAAGAGAGTTACTAAGGCCAGAGGAATAATGATTATTATTCTTCATGGTATTCGTCATGGTAGAGACAGAAGCCCTGAAGAGGAAACATGAGATTTGGTGCTGTCAAAGTGAATTCAGAGTAATCAGATTATAGCTGATGTAATTTAGATGTTTGGAGGTTTGGGATTTTCTGATAGCAAAACCTAATACATGTTGTTCTTCTCCCAAATGGGAAGCTTCTCTCCAGGGAATGACATACTTCAAGGGGGAACTTTTCAATGTGTTCCTGTGGATAACTTATAAGCTTAAGTTTCTGGAAGTTTCTGGTTTGGAAATGACTTTGTATTATTAATCTGGCCTGAAATTAAAGTGGGAACTGGGGCAAGTGTGTTGCCTTCCCTCTATTCTTTGCCAGCTTTCAGTCTGAATTTACCTCTCCTTCTCTCAACGGTAGCTTCTTATGTTCATTTATTCTTGCTTGGTGAAGGGCAGCGTGATGTGCTTTTCAGCTTCTCCCGAATGTAAATAGAGAACGGAACTTTGACCTAGAGGAACAACTTATGCAAAGTGACATGGTTAAGTTATGATACCAGAATTAAATTCTAGATGTGACTCAAAAGTTGATTCCAGTTTTGTGTTCCAGTTACGTACAAAGGAACCTTTCTTCAGAAGTGGCTGGAGTTTCCGTATAGTCCGTCATTTAAGTGTTCCCACAGCACCAAATAGGTGTTCAGATGTTTGTTGAATCCAATTAGCCTCAGCAAGATAGAAATTCCTTGGTCTCACTGGAAAAAGTATGAAGGTTTAAAATTCAGTTACTCACTTCTTTTCAAAAAAGTGCAACTACTTACTATTAAGTTAGTTCAGAAGTCTTGAAATCATCACCCTTCAAGGGGTTCTGGGGAGCAGTTCCTTCTCTCATTTTATGCAACAGCACTGAGAGTTAGTCTCTCCATGCTCCGGATACTATTCAGTGGGAATATTTACTTAGGGAGGGAGGTGAATGGTGGTAAATGTTATTCATGTTGGAAAGTCTTCTGCTGACCTAATGCTGTCCATTTGGTTAACTTTATGCAGAATTCATTGACTTGTCTGAAACCTTACCTCTTTAAAAGTGAGTGGGTGTTTATTTTCCTTTTGAGATATATCATAAAAACAGCTTGCCACAATAGGCACAGATTGAAATAAAAGCTAAACTTTATCATAGAGTGAATCATTTCCTGACTGAATAATCTACAGATAGGTTTAAAGCAGATTCTAACTTTTTGCTTTGAAAGCAAGAAGCATTTCATCAGTTCACAAATTTTACACAGAGGCTCTCTGGAATGTCCTCTGTTCTCCATTATCCTCTAACTCCTGTGGAATTAAATACTCTTTTCCTTCACGTTGTCAGGGAACGATCTTTTATGGTGCTTCATAGGAACCATATGTTTTTCAGAACATTTATTTTCAACACCTAACTTTTGTAATAAATCCTAAATATAATTTAAAATAACAAAGCCCTCCTCCTATTTAAAAATAGATTTCTCTGTGTAACTTTTCCCATCATCCACAGCAGCTACTTCGAATAGTCTTCCTTCCTACGTTTCAAATCTTTCCACCCAATTGTCTTATTCTTTTTGATCCCTGCCTCCCTTACTGAGAAAGTGCCAACCTGTGGAAGATAACCCTGCAGGCTCCAAGACTAAGACATTATTTGCATCTATATGCAAATGAGGCTTTCCCTGCAGCTGCACAGGGTGAATCCCTTCCCCTGGGCTTTGCATCCCTCCATCCTTCCCTTGCCACATTTCAGGTATAAAACACTTAACACTTTGCTGCACATTTAACTTCTCTCTGCTTACTGACACCTTCCTTTACTTAGGCATTTACATGTGCTCAACTCTTTCTTTATGCCTTAAGGCATAAACCAAACAGCCCACAAAGCAAGTATTCCATTATGTTAATAAACCTGTCTCTGGATTTGGACAATCTCTGTAAATTGTGTTTGCTTTATCTTCAAATCCCAGAAATCAGTTCCACATTTCCACAGAAATTCCTCTTCTTGTGATCTTCACAGTTTTCCATGATCAGCATGTTTTCGAATGTGGGGACGGAATGGTTAAAGCCTGCAGAAGTGTTGGTTGAGATAAGGAATGAGAAGGTCCTGCTTCAGGAAGGGATTCTTTTTCTTCTATCATTCTATCTATTAACTCTCTATTCCTTAGAAATTTCTTTTCTTTTTTTTTTTTTTTTTTGCGGTGCTGGGGATTGAACTCAGGGCCTTGTGCTTGCGAGGCGAGCACTCTACCAACTGAGCTATCTCCCCAGCCCTCCTTAGAAATTTCTGTTTTCCTGTTTTCTATTCCTAAATCAGTGGTGAATTTTCTATGAACTATTATAGAAATTCAATGCATGTACTGTCAAAACATTTGAGGTGTTGGGCTATTAACCTTATTAAGAGAGGTAGGCTAAAGGAAGATTTTCACTGCTGCTACACAATATAAGTAGAAATGACTATTGGTGGAGTGGCCTTCTTAGTGCTTCCATGTTATCTCTTAGTACTTTGATGACCTTGAGAAAATATGAATGGAAAAGAAACTCAACTAAATAGGGAAGTAAGACCAAGGATTTAGACCACTTTAGTAAGCCACTATCAGGGAAAGTTCACCTACCATCTGAATCCTGGTTTAGAGCAAAGGAAACTGGAAGGGATAGAGAAAGAAGGTAGTTTTAAGTATTTTTACAGCGTCATAAAAGAGAAAGTGCTGTAGCAGCAATGCCTATTTCCTCCCTTGATTTCTGTGTGTGTATGCACACAAGTAAATATATACCATATACTATTATATATGTACATGTATATACATATATGTATACCATCATGTATATATACTCAATATATATGGTTCACTACATAAATATATATATCTCATTACAGATATACACACACACACATATGAGCAAGGATGTATGGGTGTGTCCATATGCATACACACATACACAAGTTTTCTCCTCTCCCCCTTTTTTTTGTATTTTTTTTATTGTAAACAAATGGGATACATGTTGTTTCTCTGTACATGGAGTAAAGGCATACCATTTGTGTAATCATAAATTTACATAGGGTAATGTTGTTTGATTCATTCTGTTATTTTTCCCTTCCCCCACCCCTCCCACCCCTCTTTTCCCTCTTCTATACAGATCTTCCTTCCTCCATTCTTGTCCCCCTCACATCCCCCATTATGTGTCATCATCTGCTTATCAGCGAGATCATTTGTCCTTTGGATTTTTGAGATTGGCTTATCTCACTTAGCATGATATTCTCCAATTTCATCCATTTGCTTGCAAATACCATAATTTTAGGGGAAAAGATACACTCATACATTGCTGGTAGGGTTGCAAATTAGTGCAACCACTCTGGAAAGTAGTGTGGAGATTCCTCAGGAAACTTGGAATGGAACCACCATTTGACCCAGCTATCCCACTCCTTGGCCTATACCCAAAGGACTTAAAATCAGCATACTACAGTGATACAGCCACATCAATGTTCATAGCTGCTCAATTCACAATCACCAGATTGTGGAACCAACCTAGATGTCCTTCAGTTGATGAATGGATAAAGAAAATGTGGTATATATATATACAATGGAATATTACTCTCCCCTCTTTTGCTCTTGTTATTGATATAAGACTTCTTACTGGAAGTTAACTTTACAAATCAATCTTTGAGTCATCTAATCTTTAGGTGACATTAAAAGAGTGTTTATTGTCAGCTAAAGATGGATATAATGATGTCAGGATTTTGCAGGGGGGCACAGAAGGGAAGCATCTTAATTCAGAGAAAGGATAGAAAGCACATTATTTCAACCAGAAGAATGAGAAGTTATACTCCATTCATGTATGATGTGTCAAAATGCATTCTACTGTTATGTATTACTAATTAGAGCAAATTAAAAAGTTTAAAAAAGAAAAAAAAGAGAGAGGTAGGTAAGAAATACAAGACATCTTTCAATCACCAGAGACTGGCACAATGAAGAATGTACCTGGATTCCACAAAGCTTTCAAATTATACACATGTAGGGGTAGAGGGGCCCTCAAACCTAAAGACAAATACGTTGTTCTTTTAAATTTGAATGAAATATTTTTTGTTTGTTTTTGCTTTGCTTTCATATATCCCATACTTTTCAAAATCAAAACTGCAGTGGAATTTAAGGGAGAGTGTATATTGTATAATTCAGAAGTTTAGTGAAGAACTCCTCACCATTTAGGAAAATTACATTCCAAGTAGCAAAGTCCCTTGTGGAATTTGATCACACAGATAACTCATAGACCATAGCTCATTGAGTCTGCATTTGTGGCTGCTGTGTTTGTTGTTGTCCTATGTAGAGGATGAATGTACCAGCCTTTGTTGGTCAGCTTTGAATTGCTACAACAAAACCCCTGAGGAAATCAATTTGAAAGGAGGAAAGGTTTACTTTGGCTCATGGATTCAGAGCTTTTAATCCATAGTTGCTTGATTCTGTTGCTGTGGGTCTGTGGTGGCAAAGTACGTCATGGTGGAGCCCCTGGTGGAGAGGCCCTGTTCATCTCATGGTGATTAACATCAAAGAGACAGAGAGACAGGAAGGGGCCAGGGTTCCAATAGCTCCTTCAAGGACTTGTCTCCAATGAGCTAACTTCCTTCCACTAGATCCAACCTCCTAGATTCTACCAGCTCCCAAAAGCCTTTGTTTGGATCATGGACCCATGGGGAACATTTTCCATCCAAACTATAAAACTTCATTATTATTTTCTTACAAATATGCATCTGCATATTGAAACATGATAAAGCACTTCTTTTTTATTTCTCTTCTAGAGCATAATTAGATATCATATTTTAAGTTTATATGAATAGTAAGTTTATTATCTTTGTGTTTCATTTGTAGATAGTGAGCATGAAAATAATTATTTAAAATTTTGCATTGGCTCTGGTAGGGTCAAAGGCCACTGTACTAAAACTTCATCATTCATAGGTTTTCAGGTAGGGCCAATTATGTTTCCTTATAACTATTCAAATTCTGAAAGTGTCCAGTCATAATTTATTCATTAAAATAAATGTATTTATTAATTTGAGCATATCAGCACCTCTAGAACAGCCTGGTCTGCTGGAATTGGCCTTGTATTCTTACAACTAGTGGCCGTGGACACCTCTTTCATACCCTTCAAAAATCATCTAATAACTGTGCAGAACAGATGCATTTTACCGTAAATGGACTCCTGCCACACTACCCCAACTTAGAGGGTGAGAGTCAAGCTTGCTGGTGCCAATATCCAACCAGCTTTTCTTATCTTGCTGTCATCACCCAGGGTCAGACCAGCATGACCCTTCCTTGAATGTAGGTCTCTTTGTTACCCAATCACCTATCTTACTACTCTTTTCTCATTCTCTACTCTATTAAGATGAAACCTGATCTTGTCACCAATATCCTTCACAGGTTTCAAATTACCCAGTTTTAAGGTCCAAATTACTGAATATGGTTCACGAAGTCAGGCACAGTCTTCCCTCTTCCTACCCTTCCCACCATTCTTTCTACCCTTCTTCAATCATTAACCTTTTTAAACTCTATACCCTATGTAGGCTGGATTCCTTTCAGTTGCTTAAAATGACATATTACTTTTTGCCTTTTGTTATTCTTTCACAAAAACTATATTAGCTCAACTTGACTCTGAACTCATTCTTTGCTAGTCAGTTTTTGTTACTATGACAAAATATCTGAAATAATTAGCTTTAAATGTAAAAAAGGTTTATTTGGCTCATGGTTTCAAAGCTTTCAGTGTATTGTTTGTTCTGTTCCTTTGGGTCTGTGGTGTCATAGTGCATCATGGCAGGAATTCTGGTGGAGGAGGTCCATTCATTTCATGGCAGCTGAAAAGGGAAAGAGAAAAGGAACCTATTATTCTCTTTAGGGCATGCCCTATTAACCGAGCTTCCTCCAATTAGGCCCCAATTCTTCAAGGTTCGACCACTTCTCAGTTGTGTCATAGACTAGGAAACCTAACTTCTAACACATGGACCTTTGGGGAACCTTGAGGGTACAACTATAGCACTCGTTTAAGATTATTAGGAATAATCCTAATGACTATATCCTCTATGATGTTTCTTTTGGCCCCTTTAGTTATCTATGATCACCCTTGAAAACTTATTTATCTTAATTTTAATGATTTATTGCTTGCCCAGCTATTATTTTCCTTTGCCATTGAACTCTAAGCTCTCTCAAAACTTTCTATGTCTTTTACAATCAGCTCTACATTCAAATGTTAGCACTCAATAAATGTTTGGAAATTAATAAACATTTAACAAATAGAAAATATTTAAAAATATTTTTATCTATATGACTTTTATATAATGTACAACCTAGATACTTTTAACCATGCATAGTTATATACAACAAGGAATATTTTCTTTGAATTTTTTTCATTGAAAACATTCCAGTCATGACCAACTAATGGGTTGCAACCTGTAGTTTCAAAGACACTGTTATGACTGTTCTGTTGATGTGAAAATTATTCCTGATTAATGATATTTTTAGTAATTGCATTCATTAAAAGAGGGTCACATTCTTTTGACTTTTTTTCTCCTAAAAGTTAAAGCTCCTGCTGGAGTTTTGTAAAATTTAGTTACTAAAGACAGTTGGCTTTTTTGGCTTTAAATTACAAAAAGAATAATTTAGAAACTCTTGTGCAATATGTATATGACTGGGTATATATGTTTCATACACAATTTACATTTGAGTCATAAATATTGAAGCATTGAGATTCAATTAATATAACCAGAAAGATAGAATTTTAATTTCGGGACAGAATTGAAATAGCATCTGATGGTATATGTTGTCCCCTTTCCAAATCCAGTTGTACACATAATTCCTCATGAGATTTCAAGGCAATCCCTTGAAACAACAACAGTTAGAAAGTTTTTCCTCCTGTGAAATGTAATCCATGAATTCACCATTTTTTATAGGGCACTGTACTTGCATCTTCCAAGCAATTCCACATCGACTCCAGTCTCTCCAGTGCAGAAGTCTGCCATTTCTCTATATTGTATCCTTCTTTCTGGTAATTCTGGACTTCAGTATTAATCTGATGATCAGAGTCATAGGCACCTGATTTTTCAGGCTTCTGGTCCTGTCTTTGGATCTTGTCCCAGCCACTTTGTTTTCTCAAAGTTCATCTTTATGCAGGCTTGTCTTATTTGTTCTCCTTACCTGCATCAATATTAATTTTGTCTGTTTCTGCATCAGCAAGCTGGTGCCTTGAATATACATTTCATATTCCTCTCTAATTATCTGAGATTGAATTTTAAACCCCACAAATTTCTTGGTATAATTTGACCTGGAATGTCCCCCAAAGTCCCTAAGTTAAACGTTGGATCCTTAGTTGGTAGAGATATTGAGAGGTGGTAGAATCCTCAGCAGATGGAGCCGAGTAGGAAGTTCTAGGTCATTGAGGGTATGTCCTTGAAGGTAACTGTGGGGTCTTAGTTTCTTCATCTTTCATCTCTCTCTTTTACATCCTAGCTATGAGGTGAATGGATTTTCTATGCCATGTGGTTCTGCCATGATGTCTTGCCACCATCCCTGCCCCCAGACTATAAACAATGTGTCCACCAAATCATAAACTAGAATCTCTAAAACTGTGAGCCAAAGTAAACCTTTACTTCCTGTAATTTGATTTATCTCAGGCCTTTGTTGCAGCAATGGAATGCTGACAAATGTACTTCGGCTTTTAAAATCCTTATTATTATAGTATTATTCCCTTAGTTCTAGGTGAAGGAGCTCCCCTTATAGGACCCCTGATCTTCGTGGGATAATATCCATTTGAAGGGGTGAGGAGCTCATGCAGCCAAGTATAAATGCCTGCCCAGAGCCTTTGGAATTCCTTTCCAGATTTGGTGCTGAGTTACAGGATGCTGGAATTCACTGTTCAAATGCACTTGATCCTGCTTTGACCACCTGCACAGACTGCTTCTCCAGTTAGTTCTTTTAAGGGTGACCCACACTAGGAGGATTCATCTAAAATTCTCAGATCTTCTGCAAAGTCAGCTGTTTGTAGGGGGAGTGTTTGGAGCAAGGACACCTGAGTTTCCAGGTTTCCATGCATTTGAACCAGATGTTTTGATGTGTGATAAAGTCAGACTAGGAGACAAGATAATAGGCCATAGCTATGTATAGGTCTTCCTCTCCTGTCCATTCTTGGATGGTATTCATGTACTGTCCATTCTTGGTGTGATTAAGAGGGTAGTAAAGAGAGGAGAAGCAGGAATAATGTACTTAACTTGCTGGATTTACTTGTAATTTTTGAATGTGCAGGTATATAGTTTGCAGATCTTTAGTCTTTATTTGGACTTTTGCCCTCAGCTTCACAAACATTAAGGCAGGGCTCGACCTCAATCATATAATTCAACCACATTGTGATCTCTAGTTCCTTGGTTTCTTCCATTTCATCAATATCTATCAGTTTTTCTACATGTCTAATAATTTCAACCACTTCTTATATGAACTCAATTCCTCACCTCTTCTTCTATTTGAACTCTCTGTTATACAAAGCCTGAACTGCAAATTGATTTCAGCATCTGCCTTCTTGGTTTTTGTATCTTGTCTTCAGAATGAAGTTGGATAATAACTCAACATGAACATTATTGCAGTTCAAGTTGATGTGATTCCTAGATGAGGCTCCAGGTCCAATTTGTATTAGCATAAAATCAGACCATTTTAATAATTTTTTTTATTAAGACAGTTTATCAAATGATCCAGAAAGCTTTAGACATTTCAGTTTTTTTAAAATTGGGTTGATGTGGTAGATTTCTTCTAAAAATCATGTGTGTATGTTCTAGTTTATTTATGTGCCCATTAAGGCATGAAATGATAATTCCTCCCCATTGACAGACAGCATTTATTTGTTCATTTCTGTTAGTCAGCTTACTATTACTATAACAAAACACCTGATGAACACCATTATGTCATCTGAAAGAGGCACTAAAACCTTAATGTTCCAGCCTTGATCAAATGTCTAAGACTACGTTTCCTCTGAGTCTCAAAGAATACTCTTAACTGTGAGTCTTTGTATAAAGCAAAAGATCAAGTTGCATACTTCCAAAATACAATGGTATAATAGTAAACATTTCCATTATAAAAGGAGAAATAGGATAGAAAAGAAGGAGTGCTGGACACCCACCCCCCAAAAAAAACCCCAAACCCAAAACCCAAAACCAAAAACCAATAAAACTAAAACAAACTAAAACAAAAAAACCCAGAATAAACATTAAATTCGTATTATGGGAAGTCCCACATATATGACCTTGCTTCTTTCAGCTTGTTTGACTAATCTCTTGGTTTGTCTGTTCACTGACTATAATTTCCTTCTTCCATGTTCCTGTGATCTCTAACTTCCTGGGGTCTCCATCGCAATTTCAGCATTGTCCTGCCAGACGTTGTTCTCAGACACTCTGACCCTGCCCTACACTTATTGGCCTCTGGGGCTTTCCTCTGTAATCTTGGTGGAAGAGTCCATGATCCCATAACTCTTGCATTCTGGATGGCTGTAAAAACGAGTACCTAATGGGAAATATTAAGGACTGCTACTGTCATGAACTGTATCTGAGTCTATTTGAACCACGACTATAGTGGTCTCTGAATGCTTTGAAGACTGAACACAAGAAAACAAATCATGGGAAACAATTCTCTGGTACCCTGTGATGGTAGGATGTCCTGAGCTCTCTTTTCAAATGTAAATCTTTGAAAGTGAGTTAACACTTACTTTTATACCTTTGAACCTTACATGGATGAGATTTTGCCAATTCCGGAGATGCCCCCAAGACATCATTCCTTTTGTCCCAGTGCAAAGCACTTGACTTCTTTTAAATGGTTCTGATCTCTTTAGCAACTGTGGTGTCATTGGCAATGTCTTTAAATATGCTTATTTTCTCACCAAACTCTAAGTTTTCCAAAATTTTCCACTCTGCTCCTCTTTGATCTTAATTCTTGTTCCTCTAGTAAATCTGGCTAACAGCAGCCAGAAATACCCATGATGTTGTGTGAATGCTGTACTGTTGTGATGTTTTCTCTGCCCAGTAAACTTGTCTGTCACCTTTAAACTCAGCTTCTTACAAAATCTCAGGGCATGAATGTAACACAACCAAATTCTTTGCCACAGTATGAAAAGGGTGGCCCCAAGTCCAATTCCAAATAATATCCTTATTTCTGTTCTAAACCTTATGAGCATAACCTTTTCTATTTGCATTTCTATTAGCATTGTGGTCAGCTGAGCTGTCACCAAAATCAGTCATTGAACTCCACTTACAGCATTATAGGATTTTTCTACCATGCTCCTCCAAACTTTAAAAAAAAAAATCTTCCCATAAGCCAATTTCTCTCAGGTATAGTCATAGCAACAACCTCACTTCTCAGTAGCAATTTACTATGTTAATCAGATTTCCATTACTGTAACAAAATACCTGAGATAATGAAGTTAATCAAAGGAAAGGTTAATTTTGGTTCACTGATTTGTAGGCTGCAGTCCATGATCAATTGTCTCCATTACTTTGGGTTGTGTTAAGGCAGTACATATTGGAGGCAGTATATAAAGGAAGCTTGCTCACGTCATGGTGCCCATTAAGTAAAAAGAGAGAGGAAAAGAAAGATTCTAGAATCCCATAACCCCTTCTGAGGGCATGCTCCTAAAGATCAAAGGTCCTGTGTCTCAAAGTCTTCACCTTCTAATAGTGCCATGGGCTGGAGAGCAAGGGTTTGATACATATGCCTTTGAGGAATACATCAAAACCATAGTACTGACCCTTGAATTTTGGATGTCTTAGTGATTTATTTTGGCCAATGGTGTGTATCAGAAATGATTATACCACCTAGGGCTCAAAAGATTATACATACTTCTCCTTTCTCTTTGGACCTCTGTTATCATAAAAACAAGCCCTAAGGTAACCTACTGAAGGATGAAATGTTCATGGAAAAGTACTGAGCCATTCTAGCTAAGATCAGCCTAGACAGGCATCCAACTGACCTGAGTGTTGTCTGCAGATGACATGGGCAGGGTCAGCCAATATTAAATGTCCATAGCTAGATCAGGATAATCACTCAGCCAGCCCATATGCTTGGTAGCAAAATAAACAACATTTTTCCTTATCACTTATTTTGTTGTTCACTTTTATGATGCCTTTTTATGGACATTGATAGTGGATACTCCACTATGATGGTCAGTTTTTTTTGTGTCCTGTTGGGAAGGATATGTTTCTAATGATTCATTCAAACACTAACCTAGGTTACTTTTCATGAGGGTATTTTGTAACTATGATTAACAAGTATAGTCAGTTGATTTAAGGAGAGTATTTTGGATAAAATGGGTGAACCTGCTTCAGTGTATTGAAGAGTTTTAAGAACAGAACTGAGGCTTTACAGCAGGAGGAGGAATTCTGTCTGTGGACTGTATGTAGCCTCAGCTCCTGTACAAAAGCCTCACCTGCCCTTTCTGGTAGCTTGTTCTGTGGAGTTTTAACTTCCCTAACCAGCCCCCCAAATCAAAGAAACCAATTCCTTAATTCTACTTCTTTTTGGTTCTGTTTCTCTGGCTGAATGCTAATGGATACACTAATCCAATAACAAAGTGACCCTTACCCTTAAAAAAATAGATAATTATAAGTCTGTTCTGCCATTTTAAAATTTAATTTTTAAAGTAGTTCAGTAAGAGAATAACTTTTAACATTCTTAAAATTCTTCATCCTTGAACTTGGAACATTTTAGGAATCCTTATATAACTAAAAACAGAGGAGTGGTCTTTGAGCTCAATTCTAAAAGACAAACAGGAGCTTAGGAGCTATTTAGATTAAGAAGAGAGGTGGAGGGCTTTTATGAAAGGCAGGTAGAAACAAGATGCAATTAAAAAATCTCAGTGCCTATAAAATGCTCTATTTAATTCAACTTTTTATATCTTACATAAAGATAAAATACAGTGCTATATTAAAAATAAGCACTCAGAAGGCCTGGGTGTCCAGTTTTGGATTACGTGACTTCCTGACTAACCTCTCTGGGCTTTAGTTTCTTAACTAGATGGAGAGAAAATTAGACAAAATTACCTTTAAAGATTTTTTTCTAGCTAATATGGCTGACTCTGATTACTAACAAAGAAATACCGGATTAACAGATACAAGTATGGGTTCAAGTATGGGCCTTTTGCAAATGTAAAAGAACATGATGGTTCACCTGTGGGAACATTCCAGCAACTACTTTTCCAAGATAGACAGGACAAAATGGAAGGTGGAGTGAACCCAGATGAGGGATATAGGAAGGATTAAAGCTCAGGTGAAAGGTCAAAGTCAATAGCCTTGATATTTTTTCAATGCCTATTTTACATAGATTTTGATCAATGCTTATCCCCCAAAACCACATCAGCCCCTAAGCTAGCATGCAAAAATGGGTTTTTCCTGCTCTCAGGCCCTTCCTATGTCACAGGAGTTCTCTCTCTTCTCACTTAAATCCTACCCCATTTACTCTTCCCTTCCATTATTGTCTGTGGATTTTTTCTTCAAATTTGTGAGACAAGAACCCAGAAGGAAATTTGTAAAGTGGGGAATGTAGTCTCATCTCAAAACTCCTACTTCAGAAAGACCCGCTTCAGGCTATGCCATGCCTATAGCCACTGGTGCTGCAGCGTTGTGTCATACCCTGAACCCACAGACTGACAAGATGTGCATAGTGCTTGGGTACAACCAATACTCATGCTGCTGTGTCTACATACCGCTGAGGTGAACTCATGGCCCCAAAACCTGTAACCAGCCTCAGGAGATACTGACTAGAATAGTTGTCCAATAGACTGGGGCTGCTTATCTACCCCAACACTGGGCATGTTCCAGTGGTTCCATCCATAAGTGTTGACCTAGAGGCTGGGGCTATTAGGTATTAGGCTTCATCAACTCAACACTGACTTCCAAGGTCAAGTTCTGTACTAACAACCCCGACCTACCCACAATTAACAGAGATTTGTTTCATGATTTGCTGTCTGAAATTGTGCTAGTGTTGGTAATGACAATCCTTTGGCTACCAAGAGTGGCTAAGCAAGGTCATGCCTGAACCTCATGGCCTTAAAAGACCTGCACAGTCTCGGAGTTGCACCCAGGACTAGGCAGGGGTCAGTACTTTTGTAGGCTAAAACACACGTGCATCCCAAAGGGGTGTAGGTCTCTGCCTGGTGCCGGTAGAGGCCTGGAAGTTCTGTTTGTGAACACTGTCCTGGGGACTGTCATGCTTCCCAAGGTTTGAGCATGGATGGTAATGACATTCCCTTGGCTATCAAAGCTGATGCTAAGCTGCATTGTTCTTGAGTTTCCACCCACAGTACTGGAAACGCACAGTCTCGTGGGAGTGGTGTCCCAAGTGCATTCAAGCACAGAAATGCTGGCCAAAACTTAAGTCAGTCCCATTAATGTGCAGATCTCTGCCACATGCAGGGAAAGGTCTAGAAGCTCTGTCTTTGAGGTGTGGCCTCAGTATAGCATCTTTGCTTTCTGTCTGTTGTTTGGTTTCACCATTGTGAGTCTAGCACTGAGCTCCAAGCAAATATGGTGTTAGCATTTCTGCTCTGCTCCCTAGAAGGCACAGGCTTTCTTTTCTTTTTGTCCAAGGTTGGAGAAGGGTGGGGGAGACAGACATCTGGCTAATACAGTTCCTCAGCTTTTGGTCTAGAGGTAGATGTTGTGGGGCTCTGTCTGACATTGGATTTCACCATGGCAGCCTGGTACTGACTTTCAATTCTAAGACCTGGACTTAAGTCCCTTTTTCTCCCTGGGGTGGGAGAAGTCTTTCTCTAAGGTAAAATACTTAGAGTTGGGGGAGAGATGGCATAGAAAGCACTTTTCTTCCTGCATTTCTATTTAATTAATTAATTTATTTATTTAAAAAATTTTTACAGACTGCATTTTGATTCATTGTATACAAATGGGGTACATCATTTTGTTTCTATGGTTGTGCACGATGTAGATTCATACCATTCGTGTAATCATACATATACGTAGGGCAATGATGTATGTCTCATTCCACCATTTTTCAAACTCCCCTCCCTCTCATTTCCCTCAAGTTCCTCCATTCTTCTCTCACCCCCTACTCCCCCACCCTAAAATTTCATCTTACTCCAATTAGAATGGTTATTATCAAGAACACAAACAATAATAGATGTTGGTGTGAATGTGGGGAAAAAGGCACACTTTTTACATTGCTGGTGGAGTTGCAAATTGGTGCAGCCACTCTGGAAAGCAGTGTGGAGAATCTTCAGAAAACTTGGAATGGACCCACCTTTTGACCCTGTTAGACCACTCCTGGCTTTATACCCAAAGGGCTTAAAATTAGCATACTACAGTTACACAGTCACATCTTCCTGCCCTTTTAAATGCATCTTTTCTTTCTATTAGCAAAAATCAGCACTCTGATTATATCTTAACTGGCTTCCTTGAAACTTGTATGGATAGTTTGGGGTATAAATAACCTTTCAAATGGGCACTTTTGTAGGGGACCAATCACTGGAGGATCTTATTCAGCTGCCATCTTGCTCTGCCTCCAAGACACCAATGCCTAATGTTCTATTTGTGTCGCTCCTTTTTAATCCTGTTGATCAAAAAAAATTTTTTTGCTATGCAAATGACTTCAGGAAATGGTGCCAGGATAGTAAAACAAACACCATTTTCCAAAAATATCTGGCTCATAAAATAGAGTTTTGTATAATTGATAGAAAAACACTTAGATGTCTGGGACTTCTCACTTAGGAAGATGCTAATCCTGGTGTGCTGGATCTATAAAGGAGACAAGGAAGAAAGCGATATGCTGTATACTTCAATGCCAATTTTAGTGCAAGATACTTTCTATGCAGTAGGTGTTTTTATAGCATATTTTGGAAGTCTTTTAGTTGCTCTTTTCTCTTTTTGCATTGAGAGAAAGTAGCCAAATGTGTGCCAGTAGATGAGGGAATATTTTGGAAATGGTAGGTTTACTTCTGGAAAATTCAGTTCTAGCTAGATGACACAAAAAACATTTTTTAAATTTAGATTTTAAAGGAAAATGTGTAGTGTTTCCTTTTTACATTTCTTTTTAAAGCTCTGTTGAAAAATAATTGAATATTATAGCAAATCATGTCGCTTATATGTGTCATAGTAATTCACATCTGGAAAAATTCCATCTGGGTCCTATGGAACAATGTATAGCACAGGGGAACTTATGGGTCTGTTTTCTTCTCATTTGGTTGCAACTCCTCCAGGAAACATTATTGGCATTAGAACTTAAGAAGGATATTGCTAAAGTGGAAGACATTCAGAGAGGAGGGGAATTCCCTGCATGGAAGATAACTATCTTGAAGGAATTGTGACATTGAATCTGTGCAAAGAAAATACTATGGGGGATTTTTAATTAAATTCAAGAACTTGCTTGTGAAAGAGACATTTGATTTGTTTCTTATGAATTTTATAATTATATTAGAAGAAATTAATCATCTAAAATCACTAGATTAGAATAAAAGCAGGAGGAGGAAAATTATAGGACAATTATTTTATGTAAACGGGAAGATAATTTTTCTGCTCACCAAACTTCTCAAAGATGCTTTTGACTGCTTCAGAAAATAACAGAATGCTAGGTTGTAATAATTTCTGCACATTAGGCACAATATAGGGTGCTCAAGAATAGATTTAGTATCACATGCTGGTAAAAGTTCCTTTCCACTCCAAATGAGTCTATCAAGTCACAATTTGGTCACGTGATGACAGAGTGTGGACAATGGTGCTCATACTTATACCTTATTTATCCAGTGATTCAGATCTTTAAAGAAGTCTTTATCCTCAGATCCTTCATAAATTCTTCTCCTAACAAAATTATGTACAATTTAAATATTTTTGTAGCTTTGGCCCATTAAAGCATAAATAAACCCCCTAAAATATAATTTTACTATAGTTTGTCTTAAGATAACATTAATTCATTTTGAATAGATACAAATTCCAACATTTTATTTTTAGTAAGAGCATATTGAAATAATTCCAGGGTATAGTCTGATAATAAAAATAATTTTAATACCAATATTTCAGCCCAAGCAAAGTTAAATAGTATATTTACATCTGGAGATGATTTTAGAAATCACTTCAACTTAAATTTTAAGCCTCAGAACTCAGGAAGTCATGTGACAGGAACGTCTGTGTAGGTTCAGACAGAATCATGATCAACTCTGCTATTATCCTCTTGGCCATCAGAAATTGCTGCTGAGTGGCACCTCCTGCATTGGCAGTTAATGCACCCCAGTCATTGCAAGGGTGGGCATCATTCCTGATAGTCCAGTTCTGAGCTCAGCTATCCCAGCAGAGGCCTTGGCTATTGTCCTTTAAGCTTTGTGCGGTGTCTAACTCCTTCCCTCAGAGATTACCCTCTGGGCACAGTACATTGGCCGGCCGGGGTCTCTCCCACTCCCACCAACACCCACCCACCTTTAGTGTCCTCCATATTGTTCCTTTTCACTCTTCAATTAACCTCAATCACTTCTGCATGGATTTAGCCACTAGTCATCCTCAAATAGCTTAAAAGTCAATTGCTTGTGCCAGGGAGGTACTGGTAGTTGAGAAGGTGATCAGGAAGTAATGGCTTTCTCTTGCCTTTGGAAACACAGTGCTGACTTCTGTGCTCTTTTTGATGATGTGGTGCTAAAAATATTTCCTTCCTTTAGTTCTTCTTTTATTCCTTCATTCCTTTCTTCCTTAATATTTTTAAATATGTGAATTCTTATCTCCCATATTCTGTGATTAAATATGTCATCTTTATTTCAGCTCTTCAAAGGGACAGAACACATCTAATTTCTGCATACAACATACCATTCCTACTTATCTTGATTTTTTAAGGTATAAATATAAAACTATAATATAAAATGTTTCATGAAATAAGTGCGTTACTCAATTTTCCACAGTTGTGACAAAATACCTGAGAAAATCAACTTAGAGAAAGAAATATTTATTTTGGCTCATGGTTTTGGGAGTTTCAGTTTAGTGTTGGCTAACTCCTTTGATGTGGACCCGTGGTAAGGCAGAGCATTATGGAAGAAAGGGCATGGTAAAGCAGAGCTACTCACCTGATGGTGGCCAGGAAGCAGAGAGAGATAGAGACAGAGAATGGCTGTGCTTCCTCAGCATGCCCAAGTAACTTATTTCTTTCAACAAAGCCCCACCTTCTACAGTTTCCACCATTTCTCATTAACGCCATCTAATTATGAACCCACCAATTGTTCAATACACTGATGATATCAGAACCCTCATTATCTAACTATCTTCCAAAAGCTACATTTGTGAACATGGCTGTACTGGGGACCAGGCCTCCATTACATGAGCCTTTTGGGGATGTAAAAGTTCCAAACTACAGTAATAAGCTAACATTGTTTTAGTTTCTATAAAATATCCTATTTCTTCTTGCCTTTCTATTAACTTTGGAAGTCTCTCTTCTATCTGGTGTCCGAAGCTGACTTTCGACCAATCGAAAGTTATTTATAGCCTCTAACATAGTATTCAATATCTTGTAGTAGGAAATTCCTTCTTTCTCCCTCTCTTTCCATCATTCTCTCCCCGCTTATGTAGAAAACATATGTATATAAATCATATGTAAGTAATAGATAAATGAATTAATAAATGTGTGGTAATTAAATTGAGTGGGAAAATATGACCTGTAAATATACCCTGTTTTAATTTACTGATTGTTGTTATAGATAAGAAAATATGTTGTCTACTCTAAAACTTATGAAATTAATGACTCATTTGCTTGTAATCAATTTTAAATATAAATATGACATTTAGGTGAATATTTACATATGTCAGTATTTTACTATATGATGTTTATTTCTTTTTTCCTTTGACTTCTGAATAAATCTCTCAATTAGTAAGTTTTATTTTCTTAAAATAGTTAATTCACAATAAATAGTATACATTGTACAAATTCATGTCTTCTCCTTATTCTTTATATAGGTTTTTGTGTCCACAATTTTGTATTTTTTGGAGGCTTTTAATTTTTAATATAAAAGTGAAATTTAAAACTATTTATCAAAACAAAAATGCATGTAATGATGATGTGATTGTCATTAAACCAATAGTTCTCAGATCATTTAATATTATTCAACTATCTGCATTAGATTACTTAAAATGTTTTTACATCATATATTTTTATGAATAGAACTTATGTCCATATAGGTGAATCTATTAAGTATTAAATGATTAGTCTATTTATTTTTAGATATCTGCTAAAATATTAATGATAAATGGTTTTAAAGGAGAGTTGCTCTGTGGTTCACCTCAGCACAGGATTCCTTTCCAAAGAAATCCATTCAAATAACTAGGAACAAATAGATGGTTGTATCTAAGTGTGAGTTGTGAAGATAAGCATTTCATAATAGAGAAGTCAATTAAAAATACCCTTTAGTAGTATGCTCTCCAAGATCAAAATCATCTGGAAAGTTTATTTTTCAGAATCTCTTTTCCCTGACTTCTCCCCAAATTCCAAGCAGCCTCTACTCCTTCTCTAAACACCCATGGTTATTAGCTGCTTTATCTGTTAGCTTAGGTTTTTGGCTATTTTCACCAACTCCATCCCCTAAACCTGGGGTGCCTGCATTTAAGCCATTCTTTTTTTCTATGTTGGTGACCTGCTGGGAGGACTCATCTCTTTCCTCTTCTGAATGCATTTCTGCTCAGGGTTAATTTTCCTTATTTTCCCTTGAATTAAGTTTTCCATATTGCTATTGAAAATTTATGATATCTAAAATTCAAAATTTATAAGACCAACCAAACTTTCCCATTTATAGAAATAGTTTTATTTTCTCTAACTGCAAGTTTTTGAGTGGCCAAGGAAGTGAAAGTCTTGTCTCAATTTATTGGCCTGGAATTGTACTCTTTTTTTCCATTCTATACTAAAGTAGAGGAAATCAAATGATTTTCATAAAATGTTCTATATGTTTTAAAATTGAAAATTTATACTTTACATGTGATTTACACTTTACAGTTTGTCAAGATAAGCAAAGTATTAACCAATATTTTTTCAAGAGGTACTTAATTTGGTTTTGTTCAGAAGTAAATTTAAAGTCATGTGAGGGCAATGATAGATGTTTATAGGATTGCTAGTGATCTATGGATTACTCATAACAACATTTAGCTATGTAGTCTCTTTATCACACATTATCCCAAAAATTTCTAAGTAATCTTCTCTAATTAATGGTGATGAAAGTTTTCATGTTGTGTTCAGTTAAATAGTTGGAGAAGTTGTATCGTCTGTAAAGAAATAACACAATGTTGTAGAATGCATTTGGAAGCCAGATAGAAATAATATGCAGATTTGTTAACTTTTTACATCATAACCTAAGTTTCTTCCATTTATTCAAATGATACAAATAATTGCCAGGCACAGGTTCATTAAAAAATGGTGGATAAACTAGAGAGTTACAAAATCCTTGAAGTAACTTGAGACTTAGAGCCAAGTTGTCTTGTAAAACTGCCTTGCTCTTTTAGCCTGACCATGGTGTGCATGGCACTTAAGGAAACAGGAACAAAGTGAAGTGAACAAGTAAGAATTTTATTGCAGTGAGAGAGTTTAACAAAGATGTAGTTCTTTTACTGTATGCTGTTTTGTCTTGAGTAATAGCCAAGAACTGTAAAAACATGTTCACTGAGGGGCTCAGAGAGACAAAATACTATGAAGAGAAACACAGAAAAGGACAATGTTGAAGAAGGATTTTGCAATGCATCTTATTTAGTCAGTGACCAAAAGACCCGACATGAACAACTCTGGGAGGAGAAGTTTTGGGACTCATAGTTTCAAAGGTCTTAGTCCATGGATGGCCAACTCTGTTGCTGTTGGCCTGAGGTGAGGCAGTCCATCACAGTGGAAGAAGGTGCTGGAAGAAAGTGCTCAGGACAGGACAATCCAGAAGCAGAGAGAGAACTCCTCTTGCCAGGGACAAAATATAACCCCCAAAGGCTCAATCCCCATGACCCACCTTCAGCCACAGCTACCACCCAGTTAATCCCTATCAGGGGATTAATTCACTGATTGGGTGAAGGCTCTCATAACCCAATCATTTCACCTCTGAACTTCCTTGTCTCACACAAGAGCTTTTGGGGGTTAACACGTATCTAAATCATAACAGCCGTTATCATTTTGAGAAGCTAGCGAGTCTTCTCCTAAAGGTTATTTTTTAATAAAGCTCACATTCTATCGGTTGGTGAAGTAGGTAGATCTGTAAAAGTAGGATCAATGAAAATTCTGTAGAGTCAGAACTTGGCTTGTTTGCTGAAGGAAACTGAAAATGTTTTCAATCTTTAAGGAGTATTTATTTTGGTGCTAGACAGACATAAATGTTAACCTTGGTTCAGTTCATTTTCTACCTTGATCACACAGGGAAATCTGTTCACATTCCAGTACCTCATTTTTTTTATCTCTTAAATGTGATTGCTAAGGGAACTAGAGCTATTTAATATAAAGAGCCTGTTGTATAGCAGGTACCCCCAAGTGGTGGTCATTTGCTGTGAGTAAGGTATATGCTGAGTTCACTATAAACATGTGACATTTGGAAAGATTCACTGTGATGTCTACCATCACAGTAATAGAAGAATTCCTCAATGCCATTGTGGCCACACCTCTGGGTCCCACCCATTTCCCAGTTAAGTTTGATTAGAAATTAGAGCAAATTGTACACCTGGTTTCAGCAGGTGTACATTTATTTAAATATACTTGAGAAATTTATCAAAAGTTCTTATTTTCAGTCTTACTTTTCATAAAATTAAATCATTTTTATGAAATTTTATGGCATCTGCTTCCAGCAGGGATGGATAACCAGTGACAGGACAGAGCTGCTTCTGAAGTTCATTAGAAAATCTAGATGAAATGGAGAAATCATGGAGAATACTGTGGACACCTGGAAGGACTGAATCTCCAGGGAAGGAAGAGCCTTAGAGAAGAGAACTGATTTCTACAGTTGCTTCTACTCTGGGTGGTGGAAGGCACTTTCATTATTTATTATGCAAAGCAACACATATTTATTGAGAAAAATAAAAACATATGAGTAAAATAGAAAGCATAAAAATTCCACTTGCTATGTATTTTCATTGTTACCTTGTGATATATAGCTTCCTAGACCTTCTAATGTTCATGTGCGTGCTTTTATATACAATTAGATATGTAAATGCTCCTCTTACAAGATGGACTTAGGCTGTGAATATTATTAGTATATGGAATTTTCAAATAAATAATATGCTATCTTTCCAGGTTGATATAGTTACACCAACCTCTATGCAAATGTCTAATATTGCCTACTAATATTATAATATTAGGTATTTAAGTTTTCAGTTTGTCATTATTATGAGCAACTTCGCACTGTTGCAGGCATTTTTAGGTTCATCTGCTACTGCTTCCTTAATATAAATCTGAGAAATGGAGTTGGAAGATACATATCAAGTCAGTTTCCAGAAAATTATATTTTATAGTTCTCCAGTAAGTTTATGAGTACCCTTCACCCTGTAAGAAATATCTATTTTGCATATATTTTCAATTCTCTAGGTTTTCTAATTGAATAAATAATAACTGATGTCCATTTCTTTAGTTTTACCTTTAGACTAATAAATCAAAATCTTATTAACCATATGTATCTGTCCCATAGTAAATGATCTAAAAATGTTCTTAATAGATTTCTGTATAATCTCACTTGTTTTCTTTCTATTACAGGTAAGAATGAATTGTAACTTTTCAATTTCCCATTTGCTTTGTAGACGTTTAAAAATCAATTTGTGCAAGAAAGCATAACGATTTTTTGGAATGGAAGTCTGAACAACTTTTTCATTTGCCCAGAATCTCCTTAGTATTATACAAATATTCAATAATATTTTTCTCTTTTAAATTTATTATTTCATTTTGCTATGTAAGTGTATAACCTACATGGGATATTTGTTGTGATAATGTGTGAAGGAGAGATGTGATTTTCCTTTAATTTTTGAATGATTGATTCCTTATTGCAATATTATGTTTATATAGAAAACGTGCACAATTTTTAATTATTCCATTTCCTCTATTGAGTCATTAGTTTTGCATTTTCCTTTTTGATCAATTCATGGATTGCAACATGAGTCTGCTTAGGGTTTTAGATTTTAAGTTTGTGCCTGTTTCCAGTTCAGCCTACTCTCTGTGTTTCTGCCATGCCCTCCGTTATTTCTTGGTTTTATTGCAGTAGCCTTCCACATATCTTCATACTACTTCTAAAATATCTCATTTCACATAAAGTCATTTTAGAAATGCAGCTCTTCTCCATCTAGTGCATTGATTAGCTTAAGATGCCTTAAAAATTTGTAACACTTTTAGGCTGCCTGTTCTCTCTCATTAATACCTGAAATACATTCAACAAAGATGTGAAGCTTGAAAGGATCAATAAAGACACAGCAGGGGAAAAGGTTTTGTCAGAAAAGCCTTGATAGGTATTTTTTCAAGGAAGCTCTTCTCTCTTGTTGGATAATGCTTCATTTTAAAAAGGAAGACAAAAGTTTTCCCCAAGGCAACATTGCTTTTGAATTTTAACCTCATTATGAATCAGGATGATGTTCCAGAATTTTATTATGGATTTCTTTGAAAGAAAAATATGTTAGTCACTGAGTAGATAACAAAGCAAGGTAAATTAATAGTGAAATAAAGGAGGAAAAAATCTAAAATGAGGTATTATTTGCCTCCTTTTATAACCCAAACATGAATTTAATTAAGCAAAAAACTCAATTGAGGAGTGTCCTGTACTCATTTTATAAAATAATTTTAAAAATTATAAATGATATTTTTTAGTATTTAAAATGTGACTGAGGATAGAGTAGGGAACTCTGATTTAAGGATTCAGTAATTTAGATCTGAGTAAACTCTGATATGACTTCATTTTTATAGACCAAAGTCTTTTCCCCAGTGTTTAAAGACATAGTAAATGGGAAAAAAATACTGAAGAAAAGTTTTGATCTGGAGTATACTTTTGCTGCTTGATGGAGCACATCTAAATGGCAGTCACCTATCAAAAAAAAAAAAATGTTACTTTGCCATTCCCCAAGGAGTTATGAGACAGAACTGTTTGGGTGGTCTAATCAAATGACTATAGTAAGACATTAGAATCTCAGAGGGTAGAAAAAAACCAGTGTTAAGAAATACAGGAAAAGAAATAGCTTCTAATATATCTAGAAATCTTAATTTTTTTTTTTTTTTGTTATAGGCAAGAAAGGTGCAACATACTCCAAGATGATTATGGTTCCTCAAAAGATCATCTGGCCAGAGCATCACACGCATCCCCTTCTGCCAGATGAGCTGGGAGTTATACAAGGGCCCACACAGGCTGTTCCCGACCACATGCCAGTTCTGCCAGAGCCTTTACGACCATGGCCTTCACCCAGGCTATAAAGAGTCAGGGAGACGGTGCAGTTACTCAGTGTTAGAAGGTAGGAAGTAAACAGAAACATGCCCATTTTGAAAATAGCAAATGTCCAACAGTTGGAGTCCTCTTGACGTTTATTTGAAGTTCCTTTACGGTACTGAGGCTGTCTGTCTCTATAAATTTGTATGGGCAGTTGTAACTTACATTCAAATAATTAAAATATATGAACCATGAATCTCTCTATTGCTTTCATTTTCTATCTTTTCTTAGACTATCACTGCAGGGTACATAGGCAAGAGAGAACAAAATAGGTGGTAATGAACCACTTAAAACAGTAAATTTGGGGAATACCATGCAGACTCCTACTACTGAATATTTAGTAACATAGCCAACCATAAAATCTTAGGCAAATAGACTGGATGTCCTAGGGAAATTAATATCATTGTTATAGCATTTATGTTGCCTGCAGTATATAATAGAAAGGCAATTTTAGAGAATTCTCCTAAAGGAAAAGTTTATTATATTATTGGTGTAAACCTTTATACTTATATTTGCCTAGGATCCTTACTCTCATTTGGTCATTTAAAATGGACATTATAGAGCTATAAAAACTTGAAATAGCTTAGAAAATTGCAGTGACTTCAAAGGAAATCAATACACACAGTGCTGAATTTCACCCAATAGTAAAATAGTTTTTTAATACTTAATTGTACACAAAACACAAATCAAGCAGAATTAAAAAAAAAACATGAATTACTTTAGATAATTTTTTAACAGGAAAAAAAATAACTTCACCATAGGTCTTCCATCTGTCTGAATGGCCACAGAGCTACCACATGGCTTCCGTATATCATCATTGTTCTCCCAGCACATGTCACAGTTTCCATTTTAAAATTCTCTTTTAGCTGTCTCCTTTGAAGCACAAAATAATCAATTGCCTCATACCATGGTCCAAATAGATCCCTGATCTCTGTGATACTGAGTAGAAAAAGGCATCAGGAAATAATCACGATGGACCATTTGCACTCCTGTGCATTGTGACTATGTGACATCAAAGAGCTGGATGGACTCTATAATAGAGTCCATTTGCCTCATAGCCATGTTTATGATGAGCGATAACAAAGCTGCTGCAATAACTGAAGCTACTACTGTTTTTGGTGCTGCCACTTTTTGCAATAGTGCATGGCTACGTCTACAGCAAATGAATCATCATCAACTGCGAAGCTGACTAGTTCTGAGTTCACTTAATCCATAGTTTTCCCTATCTGGTATGTGCATGTTGCAAAGTCACCTAATTTTATGAGTACTGGTTTTAGCAAATGTAAAGAATAGTAGTATCTACTTTTTCACTACCGAAAATTGCTTAGGAAATCAAATGAAAGAAAGAAAAAGGTTCATTGGTTCACTCAGTGCAGGCCATTCATATCCAGGACAACTGAATATGAATTCAAAGAAAAGAGGAGTGATAACTGTGGGTATTAGCAACGCAGGCCTCCATCCCAGGCCTTCAGCATTATCTTCAAACTGGAATATGCTTCTTTACCTTTTAAGTCTGAAAATAAAGACTACTATATAAAATAATGTACAGATAACCATGAGCTCCTTCTTATCAGTGATAATACTTGGTCACATTTGCTTTAGAATAAATCTATAAGAAATGAAACACTATATGACTACCAGAGACTGGGATATAGAGTGGATAATTTGGGGAGATGCTGGTCAAAGCATACAAAATTTCAGTCAGGAGGAATAAGTTGAAGAAATTTACCATACAATATGGTAACATCATAAATAACGAAGTATTGTATTCTTGAGTACTTGAGTGTTCTTATCACAAAAATGTTAAGCATGTGAAGTGATAGATATATTAACTTGCTTTATTTAGCCAATTCACAATTTCAAAACATGTTGTACACAACAAACATATATAATTTTGTTAATTAAAAGTTAAAAATGTGAAGAGAAGAAATAAAACATCATAGGTTAAATTCTCTTTGCTTCTTTCTCATCCCAAATTTCTTCTCTCCTTTGCTAGATACAAAACTGTTTTAAATTGGTATTCATGATCATTGTTATGGTTTAGATATGAAGTGTCCCTCAAAAGCTCATGTGTGATATAATGCAAGGAAGTTCAGAGGTGAAATGACTTGGTTATGACAACCTTCACCTAATCAGAGCATTAGTCCTGTGATAGGAATTAACAGGGTGGTAGGGATTAACTGTAGGAAGTTGGGGTATTGTTGGAGGAGGTAGGTTGCGGGGAGTGTGCCCTTGGTTTATGTTTTGTCTGTGGTGAGGAGACCTCTCTCTCTGCTTCCTAGTTCCATGTCCTGAGATGCCCTGCTTTTCCGTCATGATGTGCTGCCTCTCCTTGGGCCCAAAGCAACAGAGTTAGTCATCTATAAATGGAGACTTCTGAAACCATGATCCCCAAATAAATATCTGCTCCTCTAAAATTGTTCTTGAGAACTTTTGGCCATAGTGGTGAAAAAGCAGACTAAAATCATCATATTCTACCTTATATTTTAAGGCATGGATTTGTGTATAATTGTGTATTATATATATGTTTATATATATATAATATGTATCCTTAAACAATAAATAACCTTGTCTGATGATATTCAGATGTAAATTTTATTTTAGTTGATTTTTAAGGAATCCAGTTTCAGAGGGATATGCTAAAAAAAACTAGGTAAATGTTCAGTATCTTAGTTCTTCAGATTCCACTCTTGGTGTAAAACTAATGGTCGGGTTCAGGTTTGGCCAAGGTCAGCCAGAGAGTCTGGCTTACCTATAGAAGTTGTAGTATTGAATGATAGTGAACACAGGCAGTAGGACAACCTGAATAATTTTGATTCAAATTGTTAGTAGAAAAGAATACTTTGCTTTGTTAGCCTGTTTGTTTTTGGGTTTTGGGGGGGGTGGTTCCTGATCTAAAGAGACAAATTTTAATCCTTGTCTCACGGAGAATAGTTAATCTTTCAGGTCAATATAGAGTAAATAGCAACAGAGATTATTTAAATAATCTCTGGAATGAATGAAATCTCAAGTGCAGTTAATTTAGGGTATGTTATAATTTGCAAAATATTCAACACCATTGCAGATACTATTCTGTTCGTGTGGGATGTTCATGTTTTCTGTTTTACTCAGTGAAGACACTCTTAGGTTATTTAAGTTCTTGCTGAAACATCATCATCTATGAGCATCCCTTCCCAACAAATTCTTCTCCATGTTCACTCTGTCTGCACCACAACTACAAATACTGGTTTTTTTTTTGTACTCTTAGTGGTTGTATCACCATGTTGGAATTGTGCACTTGTGTGTGTATCTCCTTAAAAATGCTGCAGTAGAGGCAGCATAGGAGAGTAAAGAGTGATGACTCTGGATTAGTCTGCCTGGAGTTGAGATCCAGTACCAGCTCCTGATACCTATCTGTGTGATCCTATAAAGTTCCTTTAGCTTTCTATACCTCGCAGTCTCATTTATAAAATGTGTGTAATTACTCACCTATCACACAACATTGTTCAGCATCAGTTACCTTAATAATAGTGCACATGGTGGTCTCCCCTAATCCATGATTTTGTTTTCCATAGCTGCAATACTTGTGTTCGATCACACAGTCTGATGATACTAAATGGATAATTCCAGGAACAGACGACTCATAAATTATAAATACGCACCATTTTGAGTAACATGGAGAAATCTCCATTCCACCCAGAATATGACTCACCCGCTGTCCCGCATATCTGCTGAATATGCTGTTCACCTGTTGGTAACTTGGTACCCGTCTTGGTCCTCAGATTGACTGTCTAGGTAGCAGAGGTATCATGGTGCTTGCATTCAGGAAACTTTCACTCAGTAGTCTGCTACATCACAATACCCACCCATCCCACATCCTCTCATCTCATAGGCATCGTCTTCTCACATCAGCACAAGAACAGTGGGTACGACAATATTTCATGAGGAAGAGAGACCACATTCACATAACTTGTATCACACTACGTCGTTATAGTTGTTCTACTTTACTATTTATGTTACTTTCTTCTTGTAATGTATGCATGGGATATATATAGACACATATTCAGGGAGACCACCAAATATGATACCCTTTGGAGGAGTGCCCAGGACATCGAAAGCACAATATTGTTAGCTAGCTATTCCTACCCTAACATCCTTGAGGACAGGGACTGTTTTCACCTATAGATCCAAAGAACCTTGCATTATTCCTGGAAAATAAAGGGTTGAACTGAACACGTTCAGTTCAGTAAACACAGATGTACCTCTTTTCCGAACAAGCATCCATATAACACACATTTCATTCCGGTTGGCACATGTTCCATTTTTACATCAGCCTTAGAGGTGCCTGTTAGCTATTCTTTGTTTTGACAGATTTTTAGCTTAAGTTGTCACCTTCATGCCAAGTCTGCCTGATAACTTATGAAAGGAGGTGGGGAGTATGATAACTTGAACAGCAGGGAACATCCCATTGGCAGGGAATCTAGGGACAAAGACATTTCAAAATGTTACATTATCTTAGCTACAAGCCTGAGAAATATATTTATTTATATATTCCACTAGAAGGTGCTGTCCTCCCTCAATATAATGGATGGCTGTGTTTGGAGAGGACTGGATTGTTCTAATAGCTCTACATAAATCGTTACAACCAGAGGCTACAAAGAAAAAAAATAATTGCAATTTAAAAGTGTTTATTTTCAAGTCAGACATATTTTAATTACAAATGATTTCTTTTAGGATGTAATCCCAAAGAAGTATTTTTATATATACACATGAAAAAAATGGACATTGAAAAGCCTTACCTCTGTCTCCAAATTAATAGAGCACATTTAAAAAAAAATTCTTTTTTCTTTTTGGTACTTGGGATGTAACTCAGAGGGGCTTTACCACTGAACTACACTCAAACCCTTTTCTAATTTTTATTTGGAGACAAGTTGCTAAGTTGCCGAGGCTGGTCTTGAACTTGTGATTCTCCTGTCTCACTCAGTCTCCTGTCTCTGGAATTACAGGTGTGGGCCACGGTGCCTTGCAATTGAGCACATTTCAAGGGTTGGCTGTCAATAAATGAATTGCAAAGGTCTACAAATAAAAGTTCTAGATTTTTTCTCAGGCACTTTATTTTCAGTTAAAATGGGTGTTCATGTGGATACACATAATATATATCTGTAAATTTTCACCTCATTAATAAAATGTAGGTTGTGGTTAGTCATCCCCATGTTGAATACTATAGTAGCCTGTACATACAGGTCTGGTCTTTTCTTTTTCTTTTTTCTTTTCTTTTTTCTCTCTCTTTTTTTTTTCCCCTTTGGCACTGGGGATTGAACTCAGGGGCACTCAACCACTGAGCCACATCCCCAGCCCTACTTTGTATTTTGCTTAGAGGCAGGGTCTCACCGAGTTGCTAAGCACCTTGCCATTGCTGAGGCTGGCTTGAACTTGTGATCCTCCTGCCTCAGCTTCCCAAGCACCTGGGATTACAGGTGTGGGCCACTGTGCCTGACAGGTATTTTTTTAAATATAGTCTAGTACAACATGGACAGATTTGGTGTGCATAAGAAGTGCACTCCAGAAATGAAGTTCAGTGTTAGTTTCTATACCAGTTGATTTTATACTCTTCCCTAATTCCTGGATGATTGAATTAAAAGATAAAAGAAGGAATGGGAAATTCACAAAGATGTGTGAGAGAGAAATCAGACTCACTGAAATTCAGGGGAAATACTTTTAATGGTGTATATTTAAGTTAAGATGTTACAATCTAAAAGTTCATGGAGATCTTACTCTAAGCTTACTAAAGATGATCAATTCAATAGATGACATTTAACCATTGTAATAGCTTGTATCTTCTATCTAAACACAAAAAACACCACTAGAACACACCACCAATAGAATCAATCCACCTTTCCCATTTTAAAAATGAAGGATTTCAGAGAATGCTGAAGGGGTTTCCAAGTGGGTTCTGAACTATTTTTATTCACAGGTGACTGTCTTTTCTTTCTGTCATCAGCATTTCTCAGAAGAGATGATTTTAGTATCTTTTAGTGTTTGAATTCAGGTAACTTTTGCCCAGTAGCCTAGTCAGTCATATACCACAATATCCACTCACACCCACTGCCTGTCACCTCATAGACATTTTTGTCTCACATCATCACAAAACCGTGTGTACAACATCATAAGATATTTTGTGAGGAAGAGAGACCACATTCTCACAACTTATATCACACTATATTGTTATAATCATTCTATTTTACTATTCCTGTTATTTTATTTTTGTAACATATGCATGAGATATGTCTACATGGATATACACAATATGTATATGTACAATATGTATATATGTATATTTCTTTTGGTAGTGGATATTGGACCCAGAGGTGCTCTGCCAAGCTATAGCCCCAGCCCTTTTTAATTTTTATTGTGAGACAGTGTCCTGTGAAGTTGCTGAGGCTGGCCTCAAACCTGTGATCCTCCTTCCTGAGCCTCCCAAGTCTCTGGGATTATAGGTATGTAGCACCGTTCCAGACCCTTAATATCCTTTTTCAGTAAGGAACATCTTAAGTGTTAAAAGACTTTAGAGTTAATCGATTATCTAATGCTGTAAGATGATTTTTAATTTATGTAACTGCAGAAAGCTTCACTGAAGTTCCAGTTTAGTGTATAAACACATGTTTGGAGAAGTATTTTTATTTTCATTTTATTTTATCATTATTATTATTATTATTTTTGTAGTGCTGGATATTAAACCCAGGGTCTGATGCATGAGGGGCAAGCATGCTACCATTGAGCTACACCCCAGTTAAAAAAGGATCTTTAAATTTGATTTCATTGCTCTGAAAAATAATTTACCTACTAATGATTGGGGTATATTAAAGAAAATAATAAAAAGAAATTCAAAGTTTTCTATGAGAAATACAGAGTGTACTTGAAGTAGAAAACAGTTTTTTATGGTACTCTATTATCATTAAGATGAATTTGATGACAATATAACTTAAATGTTATAAATAGAGTTATACATTGACTATCATGTAATCATTTTAATTGTGAATATAATTAAAAACAATATAATAAAATCACTTCAAAATAATTATATACACTATGAAAAGAATTCTATGACTGTTTTATTAAATGTATCACCGATGATTCTTTACTAAAACCTAAAAGTCAGTTTTCACAGATGTATCATTTTATCAGCTTCAGTGTTAACCACTACTGAAATTTTATTTTTGTGCTATGAATAGACTCACATAGAAAGATAAGGGGATCAAGTAGGGTGTTGAAAATTCAAATTTCATTGAAATGCTTAAACTATTTTTAGAGATTATGTAAATAGTTATGGATATTAGTTATATTAAAATAAAAAAGGCTTTTAGGCAAAGTTAGCTATTACATACACAGTCACAAATTTTTAATTAATAGTATGGGAATTAGATTCTTCCAGAAACCCAACAAATAAAATTGCTCTTTATTTGCAGTATTGAAGAGAATTTGAAGAAAGGATTATTGATTGACAATAAATATTTCTCTAGGTTGTCAAAACATTTAGAAAAAAGAGTGAAAATCTCAGTCCAGTTTCAATCTATTTCATGTGTTTTGACAACCCTGTCTCATTAAGAGAAAGCGCCATGTTCCCGATGTGTGTTATTTAAAACATCCCAACAAACATGTGTCAGCCTAACAGATCCCTAGTTAGAAGCTGAAATGGTCACAATCTCTGTAGTGTTGAATATGCACTTGGCTTTCCTAACTACACGCAGTGGCCCGTGCAGACGTCACTCTGAACTTGGGTGGATATGGGTTCCTTCATCATAAGTCGTTTCTGCTGGTGACCATGCACCTGCTTAGAGTAACTGTACATGCACTGCAAGGTAAGAATGACCAGGCATAGGTTAGCCACTCTGGTCTTAAATCCTTTCCTTTCAAGTGTCCACCCATTTTGCTTGTGCCTTGGGGTCATTTGCCCTTGGGAGAAGTTGTAGGCATGCTGTGGGTCCTCTCTCCTCGGCCACTTGGGGGGCCTTTTTGTTGGTATAGAGTATCACTGATAGACCCAGGGGAAAGTATGAACAAGGTCCCTTCTCATTGGCTTATTCCTCCAGAAACTGTGCACCAAGGTTGAATTTACTTCTACTGTCTTACCAAGAAAGTATGCTTCACACCCAAGAGGTTCTGCAGGCAAAGTTCTCTGCATGGGTCACCTGCTCACTAGCCAGGGGGGCCGAGGTGACTTGACCTGCGCTTGACTTCCCAAATTGCTTATCCTCCTTCACCTGGAAGAAGCACAACTCTACCAAATGTGCTGGTCCCTCAGTGGTTGCCTGTGGAGGGAAGCTGTTCCAGCCACACCCAGCCATATCTGAGAGGCATCCAGGGTTCTCATGACTCCCCCAGCATTGCCAGCTCAAAGGGTGGTGGAGGCGGCGTTTCTGTTATCCTCTTTCCCCTGTGAGCCTCACTTGGTGCAAACTTCTTGCAAAATATACATTCCTAAGCTGGTGAAAGGCAGGCCAACCAGAGTCATGGGTTTCAACATCTATTTTCACTATACAAATACATCTACTCACACTGAACTTATGTAGATGACATCTGCCCCATCCTAATGAAGACACATGCCTCTCAGGCTTTATTCCTAAGGTTTTATTAATCCTGCCTCCTTTCATCTTTCTTCATTGCTCCAGGCTGAAGTATATATGTAAATGAGTCAGGTCAAAATCATGCCTGGCCTCCTATGGTCCTACCTCAGGAGAGCAATTTGTCCCTCTGCTTCTCCCCTTTATCTCACTACTCCTTTCTTGTCCCCTCCCTTCTCCTCTTCCACCCACCCTTCCTTTTCCCCCCTTTCCTTCCCTTTCCTTCTATAGCCACATTTTTAACGACTTCTACTTCTTCCATATAAACAAAGTATAGACTGACATTAATGAAGTATAAAAAAAATTAATTTTAGAGAGAAACCTTTAGAATGAACATCCGAAATGATTTGTGCATTGGTTAACTAGGAAGACACTTACAGAAACTGGTGATATGAAGTGATTTTTTTCTATATTTCTGTAGCAACCCTGTTTTATAGAAATAGAAAGAGTAGTTTTTGAAGGAGTTCAGGTTCTCCTCTAGGTGACAGAGAAAACAAAGATTGCTAGTTACACCAGGAACTGTTCATTAGTTAGCTAGGCCAGGTGGATTTTGTGTTTATTTCCTCTGCTGCCTTCTCCAAGGGGTGGAATTCAGTGTTCTGAGAAGCCAGGTGTGTCTTAGCCGCATAAAGTTTCCTTTTTTAACTTCATGAAACTGACTTAATGAAACATACTTGCTTTCATGCAATTCAGAAGAATTACTCAGAGAATTTAAAAATTAAAATTAAAAAACCAAGTCCCTTCAGCAATGCTTTATGTTCTTCTATGGTACTTCTGTTCCCCCTGACCCCCAGCAGGTTCTTATACAGAAAAACTTACAAATGCAGTTTGATAATATCTATTTGAAAAAAAAAATCCATAATGATGAATGATATAATAAATAAGCTAAGACATACTATAATAATGTTTTTTAAAATGGAAATTGAAGGAGAATAAAGAATATTGATTAACCAAGACTTCTCAAATGAAAATCTATCACTCTTAGAATCTTAGAACTTTTTCAATATTTTATAAGGCAATTATTCATATGTATTTATCCATATTCCTAAAAGTTCTATTGACTGCCTATTTACTAGGTTTTACAAGGAAAAAAAGAAAAAAAGTCATCTATGATAGCTGAATGTAGTCAGTTTTCAGTTTATTTATTTTTATATTTTATGTCTTACTAGACTTTATTATCAAAAGATGACATGCCTACTGCTCACAGCAGCTGCAATCCATTAGCCTAATGGATTGGAATTATAGGTTGCCTTAGGAATTGTCTATTGTGTGCCAAAATCAAATGTAAACCCTACTGTGAAAAGTCTTGACACTATTAAATGTGAAAAATACAATGTGTTCAAGAAGATGTTAAGAAAAGGGATGTAGGGCATTTGACTAACCAACTGGAAAGTAATAAGAAGTTTATGCCAAAATAGAAACTACTTATGTTTTCATGTTTTTCTTGTTTAGTTCAGCAACCGCACATCGTCACTCAACACCCAACGGTGTTGGATGAATAATGAGTGCCACCTCATTCATTATCCCCCTTTCTTACCAAGCTCTGACCATGGACTATTTGCATTAACATGTTATTCTTATCCAAACTTTTGACTTTTGTAAGGCTTCCATTCATTCAACGAATACATTGGGTGCCTACCCTGTCTCACAAACTAGGAAGGCACAAGGCTTACAGACTTGCCAAAGGCAGCAAATGATGAGTGAGGATGATTCTTACTCCTCCCTTGTATTTGTGTATGTGACCGGCTCTCTCTCAGCTCTGTCATTGTGCACCATCACTACTGAGACAATGCATAGTTATGGGAGTTCCCTGGTTAGGGTTGGGTTGACAAGGGGAAGTCTAGGCTTCAAAATTCTCAAGTTCAATTTTGACTAGAGAGGAAAGTGAAGAAGAAGAGGTCTAACTTTCCCTTTTAGGGAGGTGACGTCACATGTTGACCAGTGGGATTTATGGGAGGGCTTCTGTGCTGTCAGATTGGGAGAGAAGCAGATCTGACATCATCGCCACTATAGCAAAGGACAAAGTTGAGGCAACATGATTCACTTCTTGAAACGTGAAGAGTTAATATAATTCTGTAAAATTATTTGCGATGAGTCCCTCTTTTGTGCATTACACTGATTTGTCTGAGAAGAGCTTTCTCCTATAGAAAAGTCTAACTCATTTATACAGAAAATAAAATATTTGAATACAATACCCAGTTACATAGGGGTTTAATTTTCAAATGATTAACAGAAGATCAAATCTCAAAGTTTATGAGAAAGGTTATTTGGAAATACACATCTTGAAAAAAGTCATGAAATAGGAAATAAATTAGACTCAAAGACTACCGATGTTCAAAAGTTAAGTATAAAGCTTAACTTTTATAAGTTAAATACTTTTCATGTAAGTGAAATTACAATATGCTAGCAATTAATCTTCTAGAAGAAAGATTTGCATTTTGAACACTGTACTAACCTCTCCAAAGGTAACTCCTCCTGTTTCTGCCTTTGTCTCTCACACAATCTCCTACAGACACATTCACTCAACACATACATAATCTGTAATAGAATTCTAATAATCTATAAGATAATCTATGTACTTAGGACTGTACTGGGTGCAGAGGAAAAATAAACGAATCATATGATTTGTTCCTGACCTCCCGCCTATGCATCTGGCAGACAGAATGAATATTTGCTCATTCATCCATTCAACAGGTAATCTCTGAGAGCTTACTTTGTACCAATTATGTCTGCACATGTTAGTTGAATAAACAAAGTGCTAAAATCTCAGGGGCCAGAGTTGGGGAAGTGGAAAACTAATGAATGGGGAAGAGGCTAAATAAATCAGGAAGTAAGATTTTAAAACCCTAACAAACTCAGCAGGAAACATCTAGGTGTATGCCAGGAAGGCAAAAACTAAGTAGAACAGAAGCATTGATGACTTTAAATGTAGTGTAAAGTGGCACCCAAGACCGAGGAAAGAGCTCTTTCAGGCCCAGACTGGGTATGGAAGTGGAGTATATTCAGGGGTGGAGACGAAAGGAGTGACCTCTGAAAGTCAAGATGGAAGGATTGGATTTGGATAAGTTGAGGAGGAAGGAGCAAACTATTCTACTGGTAAGAATAAAATATGTGTGCAGGAGTAGAATGAGTGAAAAGAAGACCAACAGACCTGAACAAATGACAGCATTTGAAATACAACCTGAGATTAACATGTTAAGATATGTTGATTTCTATTTTAAAGAAAAGGTTTACCAATTATTGCTGTTGAGCCTGGTTTTCAACTTTACTTTCATTATATAAATATCACATTATACTTCAAATAAATTACTTAGTGAAGCTCTCATTGAGTATATGACCTAAACCTAAATAATCTCAATATGCCATGTTTCCTAAAAGTCTTGTATCTATTTAATGATGGAGCTTTTGATAGGTTCTGTAGAGAAGAGTCTTTATCACATTTAAGCAAGACCTGAGGAATAAGGGGGAGAATCTTCAAACGGTAGGAAAAAAAGCAAACACCAAATTTCCTACTTATTTCTATGATTCTTTTTGACCTGAATTTGGTTTCTTTGCTTCATTAAACAAAATCTGTGCACCAAATTGATGCTGCTTGAAATATTATAGATATGTAATGTGATTCATAGATTTGGACTAATTCCTTATGTATTTGTTCTATAAAAATAGCTTGGCTGTTGAAAGAATTTCTTTAATTTCAGTTTTAACATTCAGCATGTTAATTTTCTTAGAAAAAGTCCCTCCATTTCGAATTTCACTAGAATCACTATTAAATCAATATGTAGTATTATGGGACCAATTACATTTTTAAGAAAATGAGTTTTTTTTTCTTTAAAATGAATAGAGTATATTTCTCTATAGATTTTATTTTTCTTTAACATATATTGATGAACTTTCATCAGATGTAAATAAATGAATATATCTTGCTATTTGATGCTATCATAAATGGCATAATTCTGGATACTAGTTTATAAAAGCCTATTTCTGATATAAGGAAATGAAATTGATCTTGCACACTTTTTCTTGAGTCATCTTGCCAAGCTTTATGTTAATTTTAATTAACTCTCTGTGGAGTTGTTGCACTGTCTTGTCGACAGTCATCATCTGCAGCTCTTCAATCCCTTACACTCTTTCTTCTCTTCCCCGCCACTGCAGAACCAGCTCTTCAGTGTTGACTAGTGCTCCTGGTCTTAGAAGGAGTTTCCAACCTTTCACTGTTTCTCATGGGAGTTCTGTAGGATTTTGCAAATTGTGTGTATTGTTAAGGGGCTCACTTCTACTCTTTGTGTGAACTTAGTGTGATTTCTTCAGATCCATTTCCAGTTCATCATTTTGATCTTCAGCTGGTATGTGCCATTTAGTTCATCATCAATGACTACGTTTTTTAAAATTTATTTTTATTTTTCATTTTTCAAAAAAAAAAAAAAAATGATGTGTGATGCAGCCACCCAAGATGGGAAGCAGCCCAAGGACAGGAAAGCAGGATCCCACAAGGCACCTGCACTCCACGCCCACCGCAGCCCTGTCCACCGCAGCTAGAAATGACCCCTGTGCCCATCAGTGATGGTACAGCGTGCGTGCCGTGCATCCTCAGGGACCACCACGCCCGGGGAAGGAAGGATGCCTGTCATCTGCCGCAGCAGGACAAGGACGTTGTGCTCAGAGAGACAAGCCAGCATGGGAGGACAAGTGGCCCTGGCCCCTCACGTGGGATCTCAAGAGCCCCACGATACTGGAGCACTGAGGGAAAAGGTGGTGACCAGGGACCTGGGCGGCTGGGGATGGGGGCAGGACAGGGGATCAGATGGTGGGCAGGGGGAGGGGGCCGTGCAGCTCGGGACCAGAGGGACGGCACGGCCCGCTGGAGAAGTGCTGAAAGAGCACGTGCTGAGACTCTGCTCAGAAACCAGGAGCGAGTGAGGCCGGGCGTCAGTCCACCTGATCTGACCTCCCGCAATGTGACAGCACACTGTTCTCTACGAACACACATGATCAGGCACGTGTGAATTAAAAAACTATTAACAACAACAACAACAACAACAACAACAACTACAAAATTTGTTCCAATTAGTTATACATGACAGAATGCATTTAGAGACATTGTACACAAATGGTTACTTCTCCTTTCCTTGGCTGAACATGGCAGAGTCACGCCTGTAGTGTAATCATACATGTTTATAGGGTAATAATGTCCATCTCATTCCATCATCCTTCCCACTCCCACACGCCTTCTCCTCCCCTCCCCACACCCCCCCTCCTCCCTTCATTCCCCTCTCCACAATCCAAAGTCCCTTCTTTCCCTCCACCCCATTATGGGTCAGCATTCGCTTATCAGAGGAAACATTCTGCCTTTGTTTTTTGGGGACTGGTTTATTTCACTTAGCATAGTCTTCTCTAGCTCTATCCATTTATCTGTGACTGCCATAATTTCAATTTTTTTTAAGGCTGAAATTGATATATTTAACTCCATGGAAATGTTATAGACCAGGCTGAATGGGCAAAGACTAAACAGACTCCATTTTACCCTGAGACTCCGTGTTATGTAAGAAATACTACTATGGGAAAACCTTGCCCCTGTACCCATCATCAGATGCTTTGCTTGACATGTTTGGCAACACAAAGTGGCATTCTTGTATAATGAAAAATTGTTCTCTTTTTGATTCCTATTTTTCCCAAACAATGTACCATGTTAACAGTGATTGTCTAGATGTTAGTAACCATTCTTTAATTTGTGCCTAAGTAAGGTAATTTTGACCCACTTTCCCTTTTTGCTAATGATTTTAGATCTCATGATGTTATTTTGTAGTTTTAAATCAGCAATAGACACTTATGATTAATGTACTGATTTATGGTATAAAAATCTCTGCAACCCTATGGTTGGAGCTGTTCTCCCAATAGCCATTTTTGGGGCATTGTGTGAGACAGTCAGTCAGCAGGCTAATAAAGAGTCTCAACTTTGGGCTTCTTAGTGGTGATCAGTCTGTTCTTAAGTTATGTCCCACAACAAGTAATATTCCATTGTGTATATGTAACACCTTTTATTTTAATCCATTTACCTGTTGAAGGGCATCTAGGTTGGTTCCATAGTTTAGCTATTGACTGAATTATTTCCAAAGGATTTTGCTTTTTATTTGTGATTTTTAAAAATATGTTTTGTCAGCTTTGATAATCCCTTATTAGTTGATCATTTTAAAATTTCATCTTTTCTCCTCTTTGTTACACCACCTGCAATTCCCCTCAGTGCTTGACAAGGATTCTGCTAAGTAATAAAGGTGTTTGCAAAGTCTCATTGTATTGGGAATTCGGTTGCAGATTTTCCTTCCTTGCTTGCTTAATATGTGTAGGTTTACTATTAATATTTTTTGTGTTTTCCCTGAAAACAGGGATCTTAACAGAACCAGGGTTAAAACATAAAAACCAGACTTCTAATGGAACAGTGATTTCAGATTTAGTCATTTGTAAGGAAACTTTGAGTAACCAAGAATGTTATGAGAAAATACAAAAATAGATTCTAGCTGCCGATTCCCGTTGACTACTCTCAGATGACCTGAAGTATGTAGGCAAATAACTCCAACCCCATCAGGAATGATTAACAGGAACAGAAGAAATAAAGAAAATAGAGTTCCTACAGTTAAAACACTTTATGACAATGCTTATTTAATTAATGGAAAGCCATGACATCCTTACACAGGGATGCCTCTTAAGCCCCTGGATTTAGACCCTCCTTTATCTCCCACGGGATATTTAGATGTAAAATCAGGACATGTTATAATCTGGTTTGAAAGCATAGATACAAGAGTGCAAGATATTCCATTTCTTAAAGATTAGG
Organism: Sciurus carolinensis; assembly: GCF_902686445.1. Taxonomy (NCBI): domain Eukaryota; kingdom Metazoa; phylum Chordata; class Mammalia; order Rodentia; family Sciuridae; genus Sciurus; species Sciurus carolinensis. The sequence goes on along the minus strand of NC_062221.1, from coordinate 122,982,352 downwards.
ATTTACTAAATGCTGTAAATATTATTGGCCACCTATCCCCCGGAGATAAAGTTCCTCAATGTTAAGTTCACACAGTAGAAGATGATGTCATATTATTGTTAGCTTAAACTGTCTAGCACTTATTAACCACAGCAGTAGCCACACAACTGACATTTACTCAACCCTGCTGAACTTGCTTTATCCTTTACGATTAGTTAAGCAATATTAATATGTCTTATTGTTTAGTTATAGGTTATCACGAGTAAGCAATTACTAAAAATAATTAGAATACTTCATTGCCTGGTCTAGTAATGATTATACAAGATATTTTTGTTATTTTTCTTTGTGATCTTTTTCTGTTCTGGAAAAACATGTGTAACTGTCAACCTTTTAATGTATAAAAAACTGACTGGAAAAATAAAATTTAGAACTTAGCATCCGTTCCTTGAGTTTGTGTTGCTTTGTTCTCCACCTCGTCAATGCCTACTCCATCACCTGTGACCACTACGACCCCTACTAGGGCTGGACCCCGGCACCTCTTGAATATTTATATGTAGTCAGTTTATAGTTTGTGCTAATATGTATCTAACACTCATGGCTGGGGGATACCACGTGTGTAGTTTTTCCCCTTTCTGATTCTCCTTCATGATGTTTTATTTCCGTGTGTGTTTGTTACACACTCACATACATGTATGAAATTATGTATATTCAAAGCATCTATATGGGTATGTGTGTGTGTGTGTGTGTGTGTGTGTATTTAATTGAACTTGATCTGGGAAATTTTCTAGTGCCATGTTAGCTTCCTTCAGCAGTCAGTATGCCACTAAGTTTATGTTGCCTGAGCTGGAAGCCTGCTGTTCTGGGTCCAGTTAGCTCCTTTGAGTGAATGGTCAATTCAGGTACCTTAGCCTCAGCCTCCAAAACCTATATTTCTTCAGTATATCTCTCAGTTTCCTCTGATCCTTCCTCTGGTTCTTTCCTTTCTTCTTCAGACTTCTTGTTTTGTTCCCAGGCAACAGTTTGTTTTTTTATTCCTTTGATTAGTTTTGTTATTTTCACTAAGGCCAGAAATGTGCTGAAAGCTGTATTTGCTGTAATTATTCCAAGAATATTAAGCTGTGTTTAATTGGTACACAAGTGGCCAATTAGATCAGTCACATAAATGTTTCATAGAACACTTACACTCCTTGCATTTTAATCCAATGTATGCATAGTGTGCATTAATTAGGAAATTAAATTGTAGTCGCCAGCTTCCACTGGACAGAAATGACAAAAATGTGAATATTTGTACCCAGAGCAGCCTAGTTAATTATCTTTTCCACATCTTATAATTTATCACATCAGAAAAAATTGCTTTTAGAAATAGAACATGACTCACTGTATTGCTTTTCATTATATCTATGTTCATTTTTTGTGTGACCCAGTGAGTTTTATTTGGAAAACTCCTAATCTGTGAACTATTATTTGATCTTGCATTTTATATCATAAGAAGGATTTCTAAATGGCTCACGAGTCAAATAAACCTAATTGATTAAAATTCAGTCATATTTATGAGTCTAATTAGGCAATCAGCATTCCAAATACAAATTATTTTGTGCTGCTTGGGTTCACTCAGGGCATCTCAGGTGAGACTGGCAAATGAATATTGATATTTCATTATTGTAGCACTTTGCTAACACATTAGCCAATAAGCAAAAAGAAAAAAAAATGAAAGAAAAAAGAAAAAAAAAGTGGACTAGATGAAAAGAAAACAATTTTATTTTTACAAAAAAGACTTATAGTCCTAATATACTGTGCGTACCTTGACATATCTGAAATCTTTGGTCAATATTTCATGATTGGCATGTTAAGGAAGTAAGAACGTGTATAGCAGAACAGCGAAGTTATTTACATTAAAATTTCCTAATTTCTCCCTGAAAATTATGTACCTGAATTCTCCACCTGGGAATCAGAATGTATGTGTGTATATTTACACACACACACATATAAACACGCTCATACACACATAAATGTAGTGATATCAAACCCCCAAAATGTAATCGTTGGTGTAGAATGAAATCAAGGAGCATCTGAACTTAATACTCGCCTTCTCCTGCATGTACCACTTTCACATCCAGTTAGTAAGTTCTCTACCTTCCTGCCAGGCTGCTATCTGTCACTCCAAGGCCTCCTTCCTTAAGGAGGCTGGTTTCACATATACTTCTGACTTGACTTGTTGTCCTGCTGGGCTCAGTTCTGACTTGACAGAGGGACTTTCAATATAAGAAGATAAAATATGAAACTGGAGGAAAACATAAACAACATAAATGCTTCAACAGTTCTAGGGAAAAGTAAACACACACACACACACACACACACACACACACACAGTACTACTTAGTTTGCTTCAACCTCAGTCTTCATTCTCATTCTTCCATTCTTTCCTAGCAGATTTCCAACTCCTTTTGAAAACCCCTATCCATTAGTGAGAGGAAGTGATTTCATCTTCTTCATTCCTTCTTGACACTCTGACAATTGAAAATCACAAAAACCCAGGAAAGTGACATTTTGGAGAGAAGGAGTACTCAGCTGACAATGAAACCGTGGGGGACCTCTAAACTCATTTAAAACAAATTTTGAGCAGCTCTGGGCTACTTTGCAGAGGTAGACATGCCTTGTCTTTCTGCTGGAAATTTTCTAGTAAGAAAATCTTAGAAAATGCACACACATGCACGTGTATACACACACACACACACACACACACTTTTAAGGAGGAATAGCATTAATATGAGTCAGTGTGATTTAACTGCAGACATAAGAAGATAATTAGCTGTTTGTTAAGAATAAATTCAAATTCTAAGATATTCCTAGCCTGAAATTAATAGCATTTTCTCTTTCTTTTCTTTTTATTTAAACAAGCTCCAAAAGGCAGTTCTTCCTTTAAAAAAAAAACGATAAGAGTTATAATGTTTTTCCAAAATTAAAAGGAAAAAAAACTCTTTTATGGGTGGTTATACAAAGCTGTAATAGGAGTTTTACCTTATTTTTTTCTAATGAATCCCTGGAAGTAAAAATGAGACATGGATTTTTAGATATAGACATCATCTATAGAGTATACACAACATAGTTTTTTACATATAAGTGTAATACTCTGTAACACCAGTCATCTGGGAGAGGAAATTGTGATTCCAGAAATATATGGGTTATCAATAATATGTACAAGTGCTTATAATCTCATGGATTGGAAACAATAGAAGTAATTCTTTTCCATGGAAGTACTATGGTGCTAAAGAGCTATTTAAGAGAGTAGTAATGAGTTAGGAAGCTGTGATTCTCCTTTCATCACAGTTTAGTCAAGTTTTGAGGTAGTTTTCATGATTTGAATAGAAGGTGTTCATTATCAAATTTTGGATTTAATATCTTCTCTCCATTAACCACATTTTTGTACCCTGCTATTTCCCAGTGGGTTAATCCAGAATTAATACAAATCTGTTGACCCTACAGCAGAAGTAAATTGAAATAATGTTCAGTGGTTGGGATAGGTGCAGTGTATTTGCTTAGATGGGAGGAACCACAGTTTCAAAATAGTTATGACAATTAATTCCTGATTAGAAAGAAAGTATATACTATGGTTCATAGTACTTATATCTTTGCTGTATATTCTCTAAAAATCAAATTATGTCAGTCACCAAAAGATGAGTGAAGAGGAAGTAGCTCAGTGGTAGAGCACTTGCCTAGCATGTGTGAGACCCTGGGCTTATTACCCAGTAATGCAAAACAAAACAAAACAATAAAAGATGATTTAAATGTTTATATGGTTTAGTCACATAAGGCTATACTCAATAAGTTCTTTTGTTCTAAAACAAAGTGGTCCAGAAGAATTTGAGTGGTATTTGGGACACCAACATGGCATGACTATTGCTTTTTGATTAATTTCCCTACTCCCAAACATAAATCAACTAAGAATAACTAAATTTTGGTCAACACAAATCAAAGGGAATGGAAAGATTGGACATTATTCAAATGATTGGTCAATTTGATAAACTAGAAAATTTATCCTCCAAATATCCCTCCATTATTTTATCCATGGAAACAATGAACATGCGGATTCAATGCTAATGACTGAATTTGTCAGTGATCAGGAAACGGTTGGCAAACTGAAGCTACTCTGATCAAGTCTGTAAATACTTTACATACATAAGACCTATTTTGCCATCCACTGATCCAATTTTCAGCAATTTCAGTGCTGTTTCTCCTAGTATCATTCTCCTTGCCATAGCAACTGCTGGATGGAGCCAATGAAAACGTCTTGATCAAAAATTAGAAAGTATTTTTCATTGAAGACTTGCCACGCACTGCTTCATTTATCTGATACTGGAAACAAGTTGACCTCAAGGGCCCTTTGAATGAAGTCTGGGTAACCTCTGTTACTTACATGTTAAACTCAGTACATCTGTCACACATTTTTTAATAAAGGGAAGCAAATGCATTGAAGTGGTTATAATATTTTCAAAAACATATCTAATCTACATTATATGTGTATTCTCAGACCAGAAATGGAGCTTGATTTAACAGAAAAATTTTATGGCCCATTCTGGTGCTTAGTTTATAGTCTCTGTATCTTGTTTGCCAAAGCGATAAAAAGTCTGCTTTATATAATCAACAAAAATAACAAATATCTACGTGGTTGACCGAACTGTGAGATGGTTAATTATAATCTGTTTTACAGTTACATCTGAGAAATTATAAAAGACTGGTGAAATATGCATCTCACAAAGATGATGTGGATCATAAAACTTGCAAGTGTTTGTGCTCTTCCTTTGAAAGGTCAGAAATTTGTCACATAGGGAGGAGACAGAGCAGAGTCAAATGAGGAATGGTGAAAGTCAAGGTTCAAAATTGAGCCAAAATAAATCTTATAATTTAAACATTGCAGATTAGATATGATTGTATTAAAAAGCAGATTATATATGTTTGACAGAAATGTCAAATTTAATGTCACGGGTTCATAATTAAATTTAATTTCTTATAGTTACCAAAAATTATGTGGAAGCTTTATAAATTTCCATTTTTGCATTATAATAGTCCACAGTCAAAATAGCCAAAGTTTCTTAAAGGTTGATATAAAAATACTGAATAAGGATGAATACATTTTAAAATATGCCAGCAGGCTCAATTTCACCAACAAATATTTAATGCATTTCCCATTCTGTACGTTTATATGATGTTATAAGGTTATGCACTTAGCACTTCTTACAGTGTTCTTTATCCTGCCTTTTGTCCTCAAAAAGAACTAAGCTAAAAATGTGTAATACAATTTTTTTACAAAAGGAATGTATCTTCATAAACCCATGCAGAAGTTGATGCTACTCATAAAAAGGGAATATTGCTGCTTCTTTTGAATTTTAAAGTAGAAATAAACACAAAAAATGGCAGCGAAGTTCCTATTGTGAAATGAATATGGTGGATTTAAATAAAAGCACTGAAGACCTTCATTTCACTCTTCTAATTCCCAAGTCAAACATTTGGGTATCAGCAGTTATGTGGGATCTGAACTTCAGAACTACTTTGTTATCTTCCAAGTCTATATGAACCCGCTTTAAATTCACGTGATTTAAAACTTTCATTTTGAACGAAGCAGTTAGAACCTTCTTGGAAGTACTTATTCTCCCCCTGTTACATAATTAACAACAGTGATGCTCTCCCTAATGTGTGATTGGCTTGTGGGGAAATTGCTATTTAATTTTTAGTTTGAAAATATAGACCTGAACTGCCAAAAAATCCATTTCTCTTAGAGCCTAATTCTCTTTTATTCAACAACTGAATATATTGAAGCAACAGTGTAATTATTTTCACACTGTATTTATAGTACAAAGAGTTACTAAGAGTCATCTATACAGTCAACATTTAGGGTTTTCAGGGGTTCTATGTTGTTTTTCATGAGTTCTGTTATAAATGAGAGAAACTGAATTAGCTATAAAGGCAGTGCACTGTTTGGGCTTGTTGCTCATTTCTCCAGTACATAAAAGAGCCAATACTTTTGAAAATATTTTTTTTTGAAAATATTGCGAGAGAGTACACTTGAAAACTTGCACTTTATCATCCAGGAATAACATTAGTTCCCAAATGGCAAGAACTTCATTTTCATAAAGTGTGAATAATGCTTAACTTTGGTAAAAATGGTTATCGTTGCTGTTGACCAAGTACCAGGCACGTTACGTGCATTATTTATGTTTTAAACAACAATGGAAGAGGTATTGTTATTTCAGCTTAATAGTTGAAAATGAAGGGGGGCGGGACACAGCTTAGGCAGGTGGACAAACCTCAGACCTTTGGCCTTCTTTAAAGCTAATTGCTCTTTTCTTTGCACTGACTTGTTTCATTCACATTGCTGATGAAGTTTCAAATCACAGACCTCCTTCTAGAAGGCATGTCAACTTGGAGACATTTTACTCTTGTGATTTTTTTAGGGATGATTAAAACTTTTTCATCAGTATGCTCAATTTGTCAGGAGGAAATGGAATGTTCCAATAATTACTGGCAATAGCTAGTTATGGTTTTCACTTTAGGTCGTTTAACTTAGGGCTTTAGATCAACAACGGCCACTAGAAAAATAAAGTAGGGTACATATGTAATTTAAAAGTTTCTAGTTTTCATGTTAGAAAAGCAGAAAGAAAAAGGTGAAATTAATTTTAGTAATACTTATTAAAAATAAAGCATCCAAAATATGCTTAATGCTTCATTTATTTTCTTTGTGTGATACTGGGGGTCAAACCCAGGGTCTCACACTTATTAGGCAAGCACAGTACCACTGAACAACAAGTCCAGACTGAAAACATTCTTAATACTTTACATTTGTTCTCCATATAGAGTATTAAAAATTTGGTGTGTTAATTATGCTCACACTACGTCTCAATTTGAATACTAAATTTTCATCAAAAATATTAAATCTGTATTTAGATTTTGTAAAATTTAGAATTGAGAAAAGATTCTGTTACTCAAGTTATTCCAAAAACACTAAAATGCTAGAATAACAGTTTTCAATATTTTGTAATAATATTGAACATTAATAGCATTGATTTCAACATAATTCAGTGTTCACATCATGACAAAGGAGACCTTTCTTTCAAAGAAGGATTCTCAAAGCTGGCTGATTATCAAGCCCAGGGAGGAGATGCCAAACCAGAGCAACAGAGCAGTCATCTAAAGAGGCTGAATGCTCAGGGTCCTGGGCCCTGGTATGGGCATTTGTGTAAGACTTTTAAAATAAACTTTATTTTGAATTGAGTTGTATTTATAGAGAAGTTGAAAAGATAATACAGAGTGTTTCTATATAACTCAACCCAGTTTTTTCTATTAATATTTTGCATTCATCTACAATATTTGTCACAATTAATGAACCAATACAGATACATTGTTTCTAACTAAAGCCCATGCTCTCATCAGATTACCTTAGCTTTACCTACTATACTTTCCTGGTTCCAAATTTCACATTTAGTCATCATGTCTCCTTAGGCTCCTCTTGGCTGTGACAATTTCTCTGAATTCTTTGTTTTTCATGATCTTCACACTTCTGAGTAGTACTTATTTCATAGAATGTGTTTCAACTGGAAATTTTCTGATGTCTTTCTCATTATTAGGCTGGAGTTATGTTTGCTTTTTCCTTGAGAGGAAGTCCACAGATGTAATTCATTCTTACCACACCATACTGAGGATGTGGACTAGCAAATGACACATCACTGTTGCATTTAATTTTAATTGTCTGGTTGAGGTCAGATTTCTCTATTAGTCAGCCTTCCCTCACTGTGACTAAATACCTGAGATAATCAAGATAGAGAAGGAAACGTTTATTTTGACTCATAATTTTGAAGGTTCAGTTCAAGGTTGGTTGGTCTGTTGCTTTTGGACCATCATGGTGGGATCATGTGTCCGAGGAATCTGTTCACCTTCTGGTAGCCTGGAAACAGAGAGAGAAACAAGAGGCACCAGTTCCTAGTTCCTCCTTCAGGGACAAGTTCCCAGTGACCTAATTTCCTTCTACTAGGCTCTGCTTCCTAGAAGTTCTACCACCTCCTAATGGTCTAGAAGGCCTTCAACACATGGAGAGAGAGAAAGAACACTCCCACAACCCTTCAATAGGTTCATTCAATAGGACAGATCCCTTATAACCTAAACGCCTCCTATCAGACATCATCCTGAATACTATTGCTTTGGAGATTTAGTTTCCTGCCATGGATTTGGACCACATATCACTACAGCATTGTGGATTAGCTTTGATTTTGCAGAGTGACTTGGAGGGACCTGGATGATGAAAAATGGTGAAGCTTTATTGGCCATTTATCTTCTTTCCCAAAATATAACTAACTTGGCACTAGTTGCTAAGTTAACTTAGTACTAAATTTAAACTAAAGACTTGGGAAAGGGTTGTATAGTAGAAGGGAATGTTGGAACTGAATTGCCTGGTATCCTTACTTTCAACTAATAGATCCCTTTCTGTCCTAGCTCTTATCTTGTCTTTGTGTAGTGCACGATGTACCCAGCTTCTGAACTTTGCCAGGTTTCTGACAAATAATTATGGCCCCACTGAAGACATGGAGGTTTCCATTTTATCCACGCTGCTAAGTCTAGGCTCACTGTTCACTCGTACAGCATCTGTCCTCAAAAAAGCTGATTTATCTTCTTTGTCCTTGTTGGCTTATGCCTTTTAAAATTTCTTTCTCTCTCTCTCTCTCATTCTGCTATATGTGTACACACATTTCTCCTTTCCAGAGGACAGAGTTCATGGGACCTCCTTCAAAGCAGAAAATCCAGGTTTTAACTTGACAGTGACTTGATCTAACCCTGAACTGTGAAAATAATTTTCTAAGCTTTATAAATTATACAGTCTCAAATGTTCCATGATAGCACAAAATGTACTAAGAAACAATGATCATGATAAAACCTTTTGTACTACATTCTCTAGTAAGCTAGGATCAGGGGGACCATGTATGTGTGTATATATGCATGTGTGTTTGTGTGTTTATCTTTCTAGGTAAAAGAATATGTTTACATTTGTGAAATTATCTCATCATTATCAGTTTTTTTTCAGAACATTAAATTCTAACTGGATCATGTAGTAAAGTGAAAAAAAAAATGCTTTGGACTCCAACTGATCTGGATTCAAGTTATTTGATACTAAATCTCCTTTAGATTGACTTTTTCTCCCTGTAAAACAGGGTCTCTGAAGATATGAGGACTTGCTGCATTGAAGTGTCTGCTGCGTGTCTGCACTGAGTGACTATGGACTCTTTATCTGTTCTTTGAATTTAACCAAAAGTGATAACCAAAACTACAAGTTGCATTTGATGAGTCACAAATAGGATTTGTGACAATTTTTATAATTTTTATTCTTAAACTTCTATATAAATAAACATCGATTTCCCCTCTTCTAAAATAAGCACTATAATTACAAGTAAAAATAATATTTTTATGAAATTTTTTTAACTTTTTGTTCCTGGGAGTACTAAGTTTTGCAAATAATAGTATAAATATTATCAACTTTGCATACACAGAACTAAAGCACTATAACATTGCTTCTAAAGTCCTTAGAAAGTAAAGTAAGGACAAAACTTGACAATAGTTTTTAGTTTCTAGAAGAAATTCCATGCATCTTGTTTATTCTCTGATGATATTATTTTCAAGAAAATGAAATCTTACGAATGTTAAAGTCTCTTATCAACTGCCATAGGAACAATGTACTGGATATTTATATTGCTAGGGGATTCTTTTTAAAACAAAACAACCTTTAAGTTTTTGCCCATTTGTTTTGATTTAATTTTTTTCTCTGTAAAGTACACTTTGACTGACATAGGCAATAGGGGGAAGCCTGACTCCAGTAATGGTGAATTGGAAACTGGCAACCATTTCATGTCGTGACCACAGTCTAGGGTTAAAGAATGTTTGCACATTTGATGAATTATCTTTCTCTACAGCCAAATGTGTGTCTTAATTCTGCATGTAGACCTTAGGCAATTATTAATCTTCGGTAGCAGAAAAATCCAAACCCAATCTTTTTATATTACTTCATTATTCCTGTTCATAAATGAAAATTTAATTTCTGTTATGGTGCTTAGTGCAGTCAACTGTTATATTATTAATTATAGAAGTGCTGCTAATGCCTAGGAATGATATTTTAATAAGGTTTAATCTCTTTTCCACATTCTAGTGTCTTTCATAATTATGTCTCTGCTTTTCTCCTTGCTTTTATTTTATTTGCAAACAAACCCGGCAGTGCAAGCTATAATTCCAAGCTGGCTGGTGTTTCTAAGACAGGCGTATCACTCATAATCCAGGCTCTGTGAATTTATTAAAAAAAAAAAAAGCGAGAGAGCAAAGAAAGGCAATTTTATTTTAAATTCCAACTGCAATCTTCAACCACATCTAAATCTTGCTTTAAGATTTAGTTTCTTTATAAGATTTAGTCTCTTCATAATTGCCAGGGGGTCTTTTTTGCATTTGGCAATCATTCCTGAAGGTTTTTCAACTGAAAATTGCTTTGTATCAAAAGAAACATAATTTCTATCTTCAGTTATGCTTTAAGGCAAGAGAAAAATTCTTCAGAAAAGAGGGTATATAGAACTGTGATCACATCTATAGGCAAAAAGAGGGTGGAGAATGAGTTATTTCATTACTATGCATTTGATAATTCATTTCTATCAAAAGAGTCAAAAATTTTTGCTATGAGAGTTGTGCATTTTTTTCTGTGATTAAGTAGAGGGACTAAGGTATAAATTGCTTTCATTAATGTTTCTTCTTTTTATGATTCCAAATGTATATTATTTCATTCCCTTTTGTTGCCCCATGATGCTCTTTTATTTTTTTCTCTATTACTATTAAAAAATTTCAACTCCACCTTGGTATGATGTACTTTTGTGTTGCTGTATTTATCTGATCAATTCATGAGTGAGAACATTAATAACACCCCCTAAGTGTGTTGGGTGAATCAAATCCTTTAGGATAATTTTATTTGTTGTATGGTGCCTGATGAGCTCTCATAATGGGAAGAAAGAGAAGTCTAATCAACTTCGAGAGGGTGACTGACAGTGAGACCAGATGTCTACTTTACTTGTTCCACAAATATTTACTGAACATTTCATGAATTCTGATTATAGGTTAGTTACTTAGAATATGGTCAAGTGGGAAAAAGGTTTTAAAAGTCTCAAAATAATTTTGTTTTGCAATGAATGGAAGGTGTGGACCAATCAGGGGATTGCTCTAGTGTTTAGAGGTGAAGATTATATAAAATAATGAATGATTGAAAATTAGGGAATCTAATGACATCATTTTGGCGATCACTCAAATTTTAAAAGTAGGTGAAAATGAAAGAAAAAGAAAAAAAGAAAAACTGCTAAGAGGGTGGGAAATGTATAAGAATGAGTGGAGTCAAAGAACAAAACCGTATAGGAAGTACCACACAGAGGTGATGATCACCAACACATTCTGGACGGAGGGCAAGTTCTGTAAGAACAGAGATATTCTCTCTGGATTGGGAAGCTTCCTGAGATGGGTTGAACTAACTTTTTCTGTAAAGTACCAAACAGTACGTATTTTAGGACTTGCAAGCTATATAGTCTCTTGCAACTACTCATCTCTTGTGGTAGGAGGACACAAGCTGTTGTAGAGAATGCAGAGATGAATGAGTGTGATTGTGCTCCAATTAAACTTTCTGAACTGAAACAGGTGGTGTCTTGAATTTGGATTGTGTTCCATAGATGCCGAGTGTGTGAGAAAACAGGCAAGAGACTTCAGTTAGCTGCTTGGAACTAGATAGCAGGTAAGTGACAGAGGCACAGTTGGTCTTGCTATAAGGTTCATGACTTTTTTATTGTCTTTAAAGGAGTGAAACTGAAAAAGTGAGTTAGGGCCAAACTAATTTGGATTCAGCGTTCACATTGATATATCCACATGCATTCAATCTTCTCTTTGTAAGCTCATTTACTTTTATGCAAAGACTTGCTTACATTAGTCTAATATCTAGCTTCCACATTAATGGGAGAAGTAGTTCCTTGTGGCTTATTTGGTAGATCATCATCCTCTAAAATATTGTATCTCAAAAGAGACCATGGAATATGACATTTTTCCATTAGAAATTTCTTTTTAAAATGCAAACACTTCCATAAGGGAAAATACTCTAGCATTAATAACTAATTTTGAATTAGTATCAAATACTTTTTAAACAATGCTGGGAATTTTGTTGATAAGGGGAGTCTAAGAAAAGTGGAAAGCAAGGGAAGAGGTAAGGAAGAAAACATTCTTCACTTTTACTACACACCTGCATAAATCATTAAAATTAAAAGTAAGTATATCAATACCATTAATTACATATGCTAGCATGCAATTCTTATACTCTGGCTGCTTAAATTATGTTATATAAGTCTCCCATCTAATGTTAATATGACTTATCCTAATCACATAGCTAAACTCACATTTTCAGCCTGTCACAAAAGTCACCATTTTTACATAAGCCCTAGTAGAGAGAGTACATGATAAATGTATGTGTGAATGTCAGAATTAATGGACGATGGAATGAGTGAATTCCTTTATCATGACCTTTGAAGGGTCTTAGGGAGCAGTCTTATTATTATATGAAACTCTCACCCAGAGACAATAATAGTACTTCCTGTATGGGCAAAGAAATAGATAAGACAGCTAGTTCTGAGCAACTTTTGGCAATGCTGATGGAACATTATGGAGCAGCAGGGACCCCCAGGCGAGTTTCACCACATAGCATCTTTCGGATTGAAAGCAGCAGGAGAATCCTCTTCCACATCATTTCCCAAATCATTTCTCTTCTTGAGAAGAATGAATATCAACTGTGAAAGAATATTGAAGTTATAGTAAACTAAAAAAGAAGAGAGATTATGGCAGGAAAGCTTTTAGAACTACATGGATCAAAGTACTTTTTAAATAATGAAAGTATCTTATAGAGTTTGATAGCAATATACATGTCATTTATCATGAAGTTCTTAATTAGGATTTTAGACTCAATAAATGATACATTTTTATGTCTTTTCTAGTAGTGGGCATTGTTCTAATTTTAGCAAAATTACGAAGAAAACTTCTTGCTAGATTGTTAAAAAGTATTTTTTACTTTAGGTGTGAAGAAAGTATATTCCTTGACAGGTCAAATGAATCAGGATGTTCAGCTTGCATCTGAGTAGTTCTCATCAGTGATCTGAGTCATTATTTTACAAAATACAGAAACAAATACTTCCTTTGAAAGGGCATGGTTTGCTGATGTGTGCGCTCTCTTTCTATTGTCCTCTGCATGCATGAGAACATGGATGAAAAATTGAATGGGTTGAAGCATTGAGAAAATTTAAACTGCTGGGAGCAAAAGTCATGAAAGTGTTTGCTGGGGAAGCAAACCTGCCCCATGTCATTCATAACAAGTCCCTGCCTCTAAGCCTAATTTGCAGACATAGGAAATGAATGAAATCCAAAGAAAAAGAAGGAGAAATCACATTTTTTACAATTTCATTAAAATCAATGAGGGGTCAAGGTATTTTAGGGGAATGATCTAAAATAATATGGAAGCAAAAATACAGAAAACAAATTCTTGAAAGCAAAAGATATGTTAAGCATTTACCTTCCATGAATACCTGAATTTGTACCTAGTCCAAACTTTACTTAAAGTGGCAAAATACAAAACAAACAACAAAAATACAAAACTAAACACTTTGAGAATATAAAACTTTCCTTGTCAATCTTATCTAGTTGTCTTAATGTCAGTATTTAGTCAGATTAGATCAAACCTTCTGAAAGCCTGTTCATTACCAGATAATTGACTGGTAAGCGATTAATATAAAGGAAGAACATGGAACAGAGTTGGACTTGTAGTAGAGATATTAAATCTAAACAGAAAATGTATTCTTGTTATTATTAGTAGTTAACTTCTCAGTCAAGTCTCTGCAGGTAAAGTCTGACAATCCTGGGACTAACAAAGCCATCTGAAATGTTTCATCAGGACTCATTCACAGATACAACTATAGTTTCCTCACATGAGTGATTTTCCTAAAAATTAAAAGGTAGTACCACCGTGCTTTTATTAGGAAATAAGAAAACAGCAATTGGAAGAAAACATCGGAAAGTGACAAGTGAGAAAAGATACTTCCAAAGTTCTTTGTAAGTTAATTAGAAACTTAAAGATGCTGTCAAAATGTATTTTACATGATTTAAGATGAAACCTTAAAAAAGAGGGATAATAGCCGGTAAATTATCCTATCAACTGCTGTACATAATCCTGTTATTTCAGGCAAGATAATTACATGGTAAACAGCATTAGCTATTCATTAGCTGTAGCTATTTCAGCCGATTCTTTCTCATCTGCACAGATTTAATTTAGTGACAAGCAAAATACTGCAAATCAGCTGTCATATGAACTAAGTAAATACAAGAATAAATAAGTAGGGGAAAAAATCACACACACTGTGTTTAGATAATAAACACCACACAGCAGCCTGTGTTTAGATAATAAAATACCTCACAGTGGCTTGCCATGATACTGCATTAGATAGTTATAGTACCTGTAAGTAACAACGTTAACATCCAATAGAGTATGGTAAATTTTATCAGTATATATGGTTATGTTAGACGTTATAAGTAACTACCAGCTAACTAACAAATAGTATCAGATTCATTCATCATTATCATAATTATTCTTCTGTGCGATTAAAATCAAACTTTCTTGCTCATTTCTGCCCCCTTCTTTTTTGTTGTTGAAAAACAAGTTGTTGATTTTTACATGGATATGGGAACTTGTGACTTACACTCTAATCAGGATGTAGATTTACTTGATATTTTTCGATAAAATACTTTTAAGGCAAAGCATCAATTCTTTCTGGAAATAATCAATATTATTTTCTTCTCTTAATTGTCAAATTGAGCCTCTTTTTAGTGACTTAGCTAATCATTCATCTATATTTTTACCTTTGAAATCTAACATAAAAATCCACATTTCCACAAATCGTTCTATCAGTTGTTCTTTTATGCTAAATATTTCCTTGCCAATAATCACGAACAAAATTAAATACCACAGTAAACACCAGGTCATTTATATTTCAAAAAAATCTAATTAGAATTTGTTATGAGTTTTTCACTATTAATCCTTGTGGTTTTTTAAAAATTCATTTAAGTTCAATGTTTTCAAAAGAGTGATGTTACTGAACATAAACCCATCAGATAATCTCAGCCATTTCAATATCATCTCAGGAAAACTTCCTCAAGTAGATCAGTGAGTGAATGGAAAGAAACAGTCAGGATTAACTCAGAGAAAAGAAATCTAATGGAATATATTGTTATAGCTTAGTATTTGTAGGATCCTTATATAAATCTTTGACATGAATTCTGTTTTGTTCCTGAGGAAGAGTGTTCTTAATTTGGAAAGAAAATAAAGAGAACTTTTGATTCATTTCCTTTAAAGTATGAATATAGAGTTTGTTCTTACTGCAAAAACAGTAAATACTGAATGCAGGGAATAAAAATCAAAAAATGCAACATACATGTTTCCAGATAGGCATTTTCCATAATCATAATACCTAGAGACAAAAATAATATCTGTGAATTTTCTATTTTTAACATATTTTTCTAAGATAGACATCTATCTGTCCATCCATCTATCCAGCCAGCCATCATCTATATGTCTTTCTATTTCAGTCCTTCAATAGCTGTCAATAGAGATAGTAGCAATTACAGACAGAATTGCCCTACATGATGAATTGTGAGCTGTATGTCAGGGTGAGGCAGAGGCAATTTCTACACAGAGAGTGGTAGGAAAAAATAGCCTCTAAGATTCTTAAATACCATGGTTCTATGCAGCAAGGATTCCTGTGCATCTATAATGAAACCTTAGGATGGGGAATATGAATATATAGGTAAGTTTTGAGCTAAGCAGATTCTAGATAGCATTACACCCCTCACTCCTTTTAAATTCCTTCTTGGATTGAGTCACTTGATTCTTAACTTGAAAGTCAAGGTAATATTGTCTCTCAGACTTGGACCTCAGTGTAACAATCTTTGGATGTATCCCCATAAGTTAACATGATGAAAATATTTCTTGATAGTCACAGTCTGATGAAGATCAAGAACTCTCATTTTCCTACCCTCTTGAAATAACTCAGGGACCTAGTAACTTTCCATCAGAGGACTCTTTTATCTTTGAGTCCTCAGTTTCCAGTCACAGAGACTGGAGAAAAGGAGACAGTGGAGAAACAGGGGTGACCTTTGAGAGGCCAGGTCTGGAAATGCTGTTCACTGCTTTTGCTCATTCTCTCTCGACACCTGGTTAACCACATGGCCCCGAGAGAGTGCCAAGAAACACCCAGAAGTGGAACTTTCCTACAATCCTGGGAAGAGGAAATAGTATTTGTATCTAAATCATAGAAACATATTCAGAGGTACACTTAACAATGTAAACACGTTCATTAATTAATCAATGTTTATTAAATACAGCCTTGCACCACCTAATGATGTTTCAGTCAACAACAGACTGGGTATACAAGAGTAGTCCCAGAGGATTTTAACAGAGTGGAGAAATTCCTATTTCCTAGGGATGCTGGAGGCGTCACTGTGTCATAGATCAAAGAATTACTTAGGTATTTGTGTAAACAAAACTAGAGGATTGCTAGGCATACCAAGATAGCACTTACAGTCATGTGTACTACAAAACTATACTAGGTGTTAATAATAAACAATTTTGTTCCTGGCTTATGTATTTATAATACTATATTTTTTCTTACTATTTTAGAGTGTATTTCTACTTAAAATTTATGATACTGTATTATGTTGGCCATAGTCTCATACAACTTCTGTTTGTGTCTCTTGATTGCCTCAAGAGGCCACATCAATCGAGTGACTAACCTCAATCATCTAGGTTTGTGTTACTACACTCTGATGTTCCTAGGATAAAATTGTCTGTGTGTTTCATGGCATGTGTTCCCATTGTTCAGTAATCCATGATTGTATATTTTTTGCCAAAGCTTAAGGAACATGTTATATAAAAATTGCTGATAAAACTCAGCCTCTACGATTAAGTGATATTCATATTAAATTGATTTTACTCTATACTCAACTATCTTTTGAATGCTATTTTATCCTTTGATTGTAGGGTCATGATCATTCAAGGTGGTCAACAACCAAGCAACAATTTGAACTCTGTGAATGTACTCATTTTGTAGATTTATTTTCCCATTAAAGGCTTTATCTGAAAGTCTTCCATGTGACTGTTATGCATGATTTAAATTTTGACCTAATTACTCATACTTTAGGAATAATAACTGAAAAAAAGGATAAATATTTTAAAAAGAGGAGGAAACAGAAAATAAAGTGGGAACTCATAGTAGTAAAAAGACTTGGATGAAGGGAATTATTTTTGTAAAAGAGGTTTTTATATCTGTTATAAAGTAAAATATATATACATAAATGCATAAAATATAAAAATATTTAAAATATTTAAATATAAAATATGTAAACTATAAGTGTGTATATATGTGCAATATGTGTGTATGCATGTTTATGGTGTATACATATGTGTGTGTGTGTGTGTGTGTGTATATATATATATACATATATATATGTATATATATATACAAGTGCTATCTTGGTATGCTTAGCAATGCTGTAGGTTTGTTTACACAAATACCTAAGTAATATACCTAAGTGTGTATATATATATATATATAGAGAGAGAGAGAGAGAGAGAGAGAGACAGAGAGAGAGAGAGAGAGACAGAGAGAGAGAGAGAGAGAGAGAGTGAGAGAGTGAGGAGAGATATTTTGTTTCCAGTTCCTGGCACAGAATGCCTAAAAAGGTTGACATGTCCTGAGTTTCAGGAGTAGCTTTTGTTGTTTGTAATGAGCCCTTTCGACCACACTTAACTGTATGCTAAAGAGATAGCTTTTGGTGGTCCCTAGACCATTTTGGAATGGGGCAGGAATCCAAGCTGTGATTAGAAGATTAGAACTTTTAGTCCCTGCTTTACACCTTACCTCCAGGAAGTGAAAGGGATGGGAGATTCGATTAATCATTAGTGGACAATGATTTAATCAATCATAGCTGCTTAACGAAATCCCCATAAAACCCTTCCTAGGTGGCAGGGCTCAGAGAGCTTTCATGTCCGTGAACTCATCGAGGTGTTGGGAGGACAATGGGTCTGTTTAGACATGGGAGTATCACATTATTCCTTATATCTGGCCTTATGCATCACCTTAATTTGACTGTTCTTAAATTAACCTGGTAATAGTCTACAAATGAGTCCCCTTAGATTTTGGTGTTGTTCTAGTGAAGTATCAGATTAGAAGGGGTGTATTAGTCACCTTTCCATCTTTCTGACAGAATAGCTAACATAATTTTTAAGGAAAAGAGGTTTATTCTGGCTCACAGCTTTAGAGGTTTCAGTCTGTAGTCACTTGACCCAGTTGACCTTGGACCTGTGGTGAGACAGTGTATCATGGTAAGAGCATGTGGTGGCCAGGGGCAAAGAAAGAGGATGAAGGAGCTGGAATCCCAATATTCCCTCTAAGGGCATGCCATGGATGATCTAACTTCCTTTCACTAGGTTCCCCATCTTAAAGATTTACCATCTCCTAGTAGCACCACAGGCTTGGGACTAAACCTTTAACACATAAGCCTTTGGGGGACATTCCAGATCCAAATTATTGTAGGAAGGATTCTGGGAAATCTGAAATTTGCCTTCAATTGGGAAGAAACATGGGTAGCCACAGCACTCCAATTATGACTGGACTGTGGAGTGGAGTTGTATTTTGTAACCGAGTTCTTAACCTGTGGGATCTGATTTTAACTCAGAGTAGTTAGTGTTAGAATTACATTGTTGAGTATCCAGTAGGTGTCAGATAATTGGGTAACTGGTGTTGAAAAAGCTGACTGATATTTTCTTGCAATGAGAAAACACCTCTCAAGTCCCTAAAGAACAAACAAAAATTAGTTTACCTAATAACCCATCACATTTTCCTTAAGAAAAGCAATGTAAGTGACTTTAGTATAATTTCTTTTGTATCAAAAGTTCTTCAAGGTGAAATGATAGATATAATTTGTGACTTTATTTGGTACTTAGAATTACTATTTGTTGGGGACAGTGCAAAGTCTTAGAAACAAAAGAATATGATACAATCCCTGACGTTTAGAATTTGTGGAGTGTGAAATGAGCATCTCAACAGATCCCAACAATGCAAAGATGGAGAAAAGTACAAGGTTAAAAAGAGCCCAAAGAAATCAGAGGTGTCTGAAGGTCAGAGGAAAATCATTGGGGTGAAGTGGGAGGTAAGTAAGATGGAAGCTGCAGGTGGAGAAGAGATGGCAGACAACTCTATCCTGAATAGAAAGTCAATCCTGTTTTGTATTGATTTAAGGGTTCCCCCTATATTACAGGTTTCCCTTATAGAAAAGATAGGAAATGATTCACTAGGATGTGAGATGATTGGGAAACATTCCTGGTTGAAATTTTTTGGATGAATGCAATCCATCCACAAAGCACTGCAAGAAGAGTACCAGACGGACACCCCAACCCAAAGTTCCTTCAGCCTCCAACCTGATAGCAGTGGTACCTATTGGCTACAAGGAAGCCACAGAGCCAGAGAGTGGTTGTTGTAATCCCTATAGGTCAGTCTCTCAGCACACAGAGCAACATGTAAAACAGATCTGGAGGGCCAACAGAGGCATAGCCAGGACCACACTTCCATAGCATGTTGGATAATGGCTATTCATTTCTATGTACTAGCTCTGAAGATTCCATGCATTTATCTAAGTCCCCAAATACTTCTTTTTTTTTTTTTTTTTTTTTAGGTGCTGGGGATCGAATCCAGGGCCTTGTGCTTACAGGTCAAGCCCTCTACTGACTGAGCTATCTCCCCAGCCCCTAAATACTTCTTACTAAATAGTGTTTAATGAAAACAACAAAAAAAAAAAAAAAAAAAAAAAAAAAGAAAAAATTGCTTGGATGATGTGATCTGACACCTTTTATACATACTGCAGGACTCCAGAGTTCAGGTCATATTGATAAAGATGGTGGGATAAAACCAGAAAGATAATACCAGATATAAAGAAAAATATGCAACTCTCTGTTCAAGTGTCCTGTCAGCTTTATGCGAAAAACACGCTGGCAATAAATCCAAATATACTGTTATTTTTTGAAAGAATATTTGTGAAATTTCAGGCATAACAATATGTCAGACTTCAACAAATGATACCTTAAAGTAGGTGCTTTGACTTGGTGAACACTTTGAACTAAAGGAGATTAGAAGGTCTCAGAAGCAGGCTTGGTTGCTGGGCTAGTCAACTTTTCATCACTGTGATCAAATACCTGACAAGGACAACTTAGAAGAAGGAAAGTTTATTTTGCTCATGGTTTAAGAGGTTTAGTTCATGGTGAACTGACTCCATTGCTCTGGGCCCAAGGTGAGGAAGAATAAGAGGGGTTTGCTGAAAGGGCACTTTGCTCTGCTTACAGTGTCCAGGTAGGAGAGATAGAGATAGAGAGATAGAGAGATAGAGAGATAGAGAGATAGAGAGAGAGAGAGAGAGAGAGAGAGAGAGAGAGAGAGAGAGAGAGAGAGAAGAGGACTGCATGAAAGATACACGTTTTAGGTCATGCCCCCAGTGACCCCTTTCCCAGCCATGCCCTACCTGCCTACTGTTAAGACCCATTAGTCCATTCAAACTAGGATGGACTGATTAGGTTACAGTTCTCACAATCTAATTTTTTCACCTCTGAATATTCTTGCATTAGCACAGGAATTTTGGGAGGTACCTCATCTCCAGGCCATAACAGAGGCAAATTATCTTTCTGCCATCCAGCAGATGCCATCCATCTCTCTTCCTGTCTCTCAACCATCCTTCTTCTCTGAATCACTCATGGAAACATAGAAACTAGAAATGTGCTCTAACCTTTCCCTGCCTGTCTGTGTAGAAGCTGGCCACAAAGAAATTCTGTGACCTACTTTTTCTAATAGTGCATCATCTCTACTTTGTCTGATAGTGCCTATGGTCCTACCCCCTAATCAGGAGGAATATAGGGTACATAAAGAGGCCAAGAAGAATCTCAACAGACAGTCCACGAGGCCCTGTCTCCCCAGTCTGTTACCATTAGATCATATCCTTTCTCCAGTCATATTTTCTATGTGGCTATTTTTCACCGAACTTAAGCGCAGAAAAGGTAGTATTCTCTGAGTCTTCATTCCTGAAGGTTCCAACATCACATAAAATGTTAATTAAATCAATCTATGGTGCTTTCCTCCTGTTAATCTTCTTTCATTATAGGTATATCAACCATGACTCTCATAAAGGGTGAGAAGAGATACATTCCCTTCTGCCCCTACACATACAGCATAATCTCCGAGGTAATTCCCAAGTCACTGTGACAATGTTCATAAAGCATCAGTGTACAGAATTTCCTAGGCCATTCAAAACCCAAGTGCCATTCTTATGTAGACCACATTTTCCCATTTCAAACACCATATAATCCATTCTCAGTTCACTCTGAAAATTCATAGTCCATAATAAAAGGCATATTTATGCTTCTGACAAATTATAGTACATAATGTAAATTTTATATAAAAATGTTAATTTTCTCTCTTATTTTAAAATAAATTCATTATTATTAATAGGATAAATTCTGACGTTAAATGTATCTGTCATGTTAAACGTTAAATGTTTAAGATTATAAAAAATTCAGTATGACATTTTATGTGTTCTTAAAATTAGTAATTTTGCATTAGACAATATAAAAATATAATTTAATCTGATAACATTGCTCTAATAATATATTCATTAATGATTTCTATTATATATTTAATATTCTAAATGTATTCTGGGTTTCTCATTAAGCAACCAAGTAATTACATATTACATTGCTGCTTATTTATATTTGGACTATTAGTATATAGGATGTAAATGAGTCTTACATAATACGTAAATCATGGCTTTCATGTGATATCTTAATTCTTTTATAAAAATTGCGTAAGTAGGTATCCAAGAGGTATAGAAATTCTCTTCAAGTGTATTAACCTTATTATAGGTATAGTACTTCTAAATTTCATCTGGGCACGTAGCACACCCGTGGGATTTTAATTTCATCAATTACCCTCTATCACCAGCCTTTCCTGATCTATTGATTTCCTTCAACCAGCAGTTCAACATATTCAAATTCCTTACATTAAACAATAAATAAAGTGAGACTCTTTCAGAATGCAGATTTAATCTGATACTGCCTTGACTTCAAATCATTCCATGATCCTCTGCCCTCAAGATAAAGTTCAGAGTGTCTTAGTTACTTAGTACGTTAGTCAGTTAGAGCTGCTGTAACTACCTTTGGCAGGTGGCTTATAAGTCTCAGTTTACTTCTCATGGTTCTGAAGGCTAGAAAGTACAAGATCAAGGTACAGTTAGGTTGGGCATATGGTGAGGGCCTGCTTCCAGGTTGCAAAAGGTCGACTTCTCATTTTCCCTTCACCTGGTAGATCTTAAGTTTAGAGAGCCTCTGGTCTCCTCTTTTAAGTTCACTAATCCTATTCAGGAGAGCTCCACCCTTATGACCTAATTCCCTTTCAAAAGCCTCACCGCTAAATACCATCACATTGGGAATGGGGTTTTCAAAACATGATTTTTGAGGAGTGCACATTCAGTCCACTGCCCTTGGTGTGACCTTGGGAGGCAGTTGCAGTTGACCTCTCCAGCCTTATCTTTCCATATTCCCACACTGTATGTTTCATCCATCCTGAACGGCTTTCAGTTTCTCAGTGCATCATGCTTTCTCTGGGCTTTTTGCTCATTCCTTCTCTTGTGTCTAGATTTCTCTACAGAAATTTTTTTTTCTTAGCATTTTACACACAGCTCCCATCTCAGATTAGAGGTACTGTCTAGATTCCCTTCTCTGTACCCTCGAAGACTCAGTTACATGCTTCTTCCCAGGTATTCAGTTGCTGCAGGACAGAGGTGCAGCCTTGGCCCTGTGAGGACACACTTCACCTTCAGTCCCACCAGTTCTTCCTCCCCGTTTTCCTTTTCAATCACTTCCTCTCTATTTTTGCTTGTTCCTTCAGGATGGATTTTTAAAACCATCAAATATCAAATTCAAAGAAAATTCCTAGTGGAAATCTGACGGTGGTGCTGCTAAACCTATACATAAAGTTGGGTAAAATTAGTATCCGAGAAATAGTCCTACTTCTTCAACTACATAGGTTATTATGCTATGTAACGAACTATCTTTTAGAAGTCTCTAAAATTTTATAGGATTTCTCATTCAACTCTTTTTCAAATAAGTATTAGCTCTTTGTATTCTTTGCATTGTTTTTCTCATTTTCTTAGTGTTATTTGAAAAAAGAAGAAATACGTATATACTATCCGTAAACACAGACACAATATATATATGTTCTATATTTGAGTATAATTTCTGTTTAATTATCTGTTTGTTAGACCAACATGAATGAGGATATCTACATGTTATTGCCTCTAGTGTCTTAGAATCTACTATAGTAGGTGATACATAGTCTTTTACATGAAATATTCATTTAATGTAATGAATAAATAAGTCAAGAAGAAAAGAAGGTGGCAGGGATAGAAGGAGGGAAGAAATACGAAGAAGGGAAATACAAAGTTGTATTCTACTTTGGTTTATGTGAAAACTTCTCAATAATTTGGAAAGAACTGACCTTTTGTGGCTTAATTTTTTTGTGACATATATGTCTGTTTATTTGATCTTTAGATATATCTACAGTTACATAGTTTTTTCCATAGACATCTAACAACTTGATTATTGCTGGTTTAAACCTTGGTAGCTTGTTTTTCTTTTTTTTTGTACTGGGAATTGAATTCAGGGGCCCTCGACCACTGAACCACATCCCCAGCCCTATTTGTATTTTATTTAGAGACAGGGTCTCACTGAGTTTCTTAGTGCCTTGCTTTTGCTGAGGCTGACTTTGAACTTGCAATCCTGTATCAGCTTCCTGAGCTGCTGGAACTACAGGTGTGCACCACTGTGCCCAGCTTGTAGTTGCTTATATGTGATGATTTTTCAGGGCTTTTAGGTATAAAAACAAAACATTATTAGTTTTCTCTACTTTTCAATTAATTATTTCATAATCTTCTCAAAAACTCTAGAATAATGGCACACGAAAGTTAATCTCACATTGGGGATTAGATTTCAACATTAGAATTTTGTGCAGTTTAAACATTGAATTTACAGTTAATAATATTAGTTAACCAGCAAAAAAAAAAAAAGCAGAGATAAATACTGATTTATAATTCATAAGCTTTTTAATGATCAAGTTGACAAGATTTAATGAGGAAGTTTATAGTCTATAAGATGTTTAATGGTGAATTTAAAGATTTAAATTTAAAGATGTTCCTGTAAAAGTGAGAAGTAATTTAATTCTTGACAAACTTAAATTCTACCTTAGTTCTATGGGTTATAATTTTAGTCATCCAGTAATCTGAGCAAGAAGAATACTTTCTTTGAATGAGTAAATTGATGGAGACGGTAATAAGTGGGATAATTTCAGAGCAATCTAAGAGGTAAAACCTGAAGGACATGTGTTTGAATAGTGATGGATAAATCACAAGTTTCTGACTCAAATACCTAGATGTATGTTGTGGCTAATTATTGTGATAGGAAATAAATGATAAGAATATATGAATTGTTTATTTAAAGGATTGTAGTCTTTCTAAATTTTCTAAAGCATCATATAAAAAACTAATTTCTAATGTATCAAAAGTTCAGGATTTAAAAAAAATAAAGCCATACAAATTCTACCTGATGTAATATTAAGTAACTTACATACTTAATTTTATTGACAACCATAAGTTATGAAGTTAGTTTGGACATGGTCTTTGAATTCTGTGTGTGTGTGTGTGTTTGTGTGTGTGCGCGCCCACGCGCGTACGCATTTCTATACATAAACAAGGAGATGTTGTAAGAGTGCTCACACTCTAGAATTGGCTTTTAAAAGCATGTACTCTAGTTTCACTTTGCATCTTCCATTACCAATACCCTAGATTCCTTATGTTAGGGTAAAAGAGTCTGATGAGTCAACAAACTGGTATCTTGAGGGAAATAAGTACTCTAGTGAAATGGGAAAAAAATGTTCGTAGAGCAGTAATGGACTGACTAGTTTGGAAAACACAGTAATGCTGGTGTCATGCATTCAGGAAACTGATATTGAGGAGCCCCTGCTGTCCTTCTGCACATTGGATGCAATTTAAATTCATAATGCCACCTGCTACAACTGCTTTTCCTTCTATGAATTGTAATGACTAGATAGAGCATTTAACAGAGCTTGATAAACTCTAAGGGAAAACAAAGGGTTTTGTTGTTAAATTTTTTAATATATTGAAAAGAAGACAATCTGTTTAATTTTCATTAGCACACAATCCAAAGACTTGCTGTTTGTCTGTCTATCTATCTATGTACGTCCTTGTTTATTTAATGAGGGATACAAAACCATATTTTATGATGGGAGAATATACATATTAATTCTGAAGAATTAATTCTTATAACAAGAGTGGAGTGAGACAAATTAATTTCTACTACATCATTGTAGATTTTAAAAGGTATCACTATAAAACGTTCTTCTGAATTTCAATAACAAAGTACATACACTTTGAATTAGAACAATTAGAACGGGAGCAATTGAATTTTCAGATTTATATTTTCTGTGGTATAAACAGCAGTGTTATAAAATGAGAAGGAATTCCAAGTAAATGGCATTGATTAAATAGATCGCCTTAGATGATTAGTGTGAACAAGATGGTGTCTTATGGTTTTGTTTTACTTAGCAATGATATAAAATATTTCTCCATATGTTTTCAGTTGAACTATGTGATGACAACTGTTTAATCAACTAGTACTTGATTGCTTCACCCATCTATTGCTTACCATAGCTTCCACATTAACATGGTAGCTTACATGCTAATGCTTATTAACTTGGCATTTTCTAGATATGTTGACAGAAGGAAATTAAAAATAAATTTGCCAAAGATTAGTCAGTCACAGAAAATAAATTTTGTTATGCAAATGTGGAAATGGTTTAATTTTCCAACTACTCACATTGAGACAGTAAAATAAAGCATACCTTTTAATGAACTGTCATCTGAAAGAAATTTTGAATTGCAAGGTGTTTTGATCTTTTCCCTTGGAAGAAATCAGGGGATACCATTTTGATTCTTTGAGGTACTCTTTGTATCTAAGACAATGGTATAATGTATTTCTACCCTAAATTTAATTCTTCAATTTAGCATTTTAGAAAATTCTAAGAATTTTTATTAACTCATTTAGCTCACAAAATTTATTTTATCTGAAAAACATGGTTCAATTCGATTAGTTTTACGTGATTTTACAGTACAAATAAAAGAAGACAAATTAAATTATAGGATATATATGTATTAACCATGTGCTGGGATCATGTATTATAACACATTTCTGTTCCTTCTTCTAGCTAGAATAATGCTATTTACCTTTTTTTTTTCATTTCTTTATTTCCCCTTCCCTTTCCTTCACATTCATTTACTCTTTCATCCTCCTTTCCAATTCCAAAGAGGAACAGAGGTAACATTTTGAAAACTAATAATGAAAAGAGTTGGCCCTCCAGGTTATGGTTTAGATGTGAGGTGTCTCCCAAAAGCTCATGTATGAGACAATGTAAGAAGGGTGCAGAGGTGAAATGATTGGATTATAAGAGCCTTAACCCAATCAGTGCATTTATTCCCTGATAGGGATTAACTAGGTGGTAACTGAAGGCAGGTACAGTGTGGGTGGAGGAGGTGGGTCCCTTGGGGGTGAGCCCCTCATGTTTGTATTTTGTCCATGCTGAGCAGAGCTCTCTCATTGCTTCCTGATCATTATGTGAACCACTTCCCTTCCACCATGATGACCTGCCTCACTTTTTGAGCCCCAAGGAATGGAGCTGGCCATCTATGGAATAAAACCTTTGAAACTTTGAGCCTCCAAATAAACTTTTTCTCCTCTGAAATTGTCCTTGGTAGGTCTTTTGGTTACAACAGTGAAAAAGCTGACTAGACCACTCAATATTCAGAAACCTCACAGGTACCAAACTCCACAGATGCTTAAGCCCCTAATATAAAATGGTACAGTATTTGCATATAAACTATGCACTTTTTACTAGGTAACAAAGATCTTTAGACTACTTAGAATACTTAATGCAATTTCAATAGTTGTTATACTGTATTTTTTTATTATTTTTGTTAAACTGTTATTTTTTGTTCTTTTAAAAATATTTTTGTCCCTTGGTTGGTTGAATCCACAAAAGGCAGAATGAATACAGAAATTTAGACTAAGTATTTACAAGGAGTAAAATTGGAAAAGAAATTTGTTTTAAGAACTTGTGAACTTGCAGAGGCAAAAGGAGTCAAGGTATGTGCCCTTTCAATGAAAATTTGAAAAATAGAACTTGCAATATAGAGAGCAATAAGTGACCATTTAAAAAATATACTCAATACCAAAGGTTCAAAGCACCACGATACACTTTGTAGAGACAGATTTATTTGTTCTTTGCAAAGACCAAGACTGAGGTCATATTGCAAGCAACTTTGAATGTTCCCATTTAGGTATCAGTTCTGTGTTACCTGAGTATCTGTAATGTTAGATACATTCAACACACTGGATGGAATTCTTAAGTAGAGATTATTTTTTAATGGAAAAGGTTACCTGAAAATAACCCTAAATATCATATGGACAAGATAGAGTTGGGATTTATAACATAATAACAGAAAATATGGCAGCTTGGTATGCTGATTGTTTTATATTCAAGGCATTTGGGGATCATCAGAAGCTGGATGAGGCTTGTTTTAGTCAGCTTTTTGCCACAGTGATCAAAGACCTGAAGAGAACAATTTAGGGCATGAAGAGTTATTTTGAGTCACAGTTTCAGAGGTTCTGTTCATAGATGGCCGACTCCATTGTTCTGGGCCCAAGATAAAGCAAAACATCATGGCAGAAGGACATGGAGGAGGAAATCAGTTCAAGACATGGAGAACAGGTTGTGAGATTTTATGGTGCATGAGGATGTAGTAGGTGTTAGTGTTCCTTAGGATGGGCAGGAGCTTGCACAGTTTGGAGGGAGCATTCACGCTTTCTTAACAATTTACCTAAACATGGGGCAGAAGAAAAAGAACAAGAAAACATAAAAACAGTTAAATTCTTTTTGTGTGCCTGTGTGGTACTAGGGATTAAACCCAGGGGTGCTCTACTACTGAGCCACATCCCAACCCCTGCTTCCTCCTCCCCCTCTCCCTGTATTTCCTTCTTTTGATGGGATCTCACTAAATTGCCCAGGCAGGACTGGAACTTACAGTCTTACTGCCTCAGACTTTCAAGTGCCTAGGATTTCAAGTAACCCTTCTTTCCTCCCCCCTTCTTCCTTTCCTTCTTGTTACTTTTCTTATCTTGTACGTATACTTGTACTTTTTATTACTTTCCTCTGTCATCTTTGTAAATTCTCATTTCTATTAAAAATTACAATTTATCTCTTAAGAAATTCTATGAATTGGTAGAGAAAGTACAACCTTTTCGATAGTGTTACGAAGAACATAACTCTTCTAAGACAGTAACTTCTGTATTACATGCATTTATGGCTCCTAGAAATTGGGCTTAGCAAGTTTTTTAAATTTATGAGCATCCTCAGTAAAGATTCAAGGCATGTGTCGTGTGCATGGAGAAACAGATTCGATTCATTGACTCAAGCACACTACTACCATTTGTCTCTGAATTACTGAATCCTGTAACAAACTATAATAGTAATGAATAAAATACCACAAACTGAACATTGTGTAATATATTAAAATCAACATTTTCACACAGTATTTTGGGCTTCATCATATTCTAAAGCTGGTATATGACTGTGTATTATGAAAAATCATAAGAAAGTGTATCAAAATGCAAGTGATTATATAAGCTGCTCACACATATTACAGCTTTGCTTTCAAACCCTTGGATTTTTCTTAGGACTTTGCATCTGAGTGGGACTTCTTCATCCCATCATTTTAATCGTGAATTTGTAGACCAATTATCCTTTAACTGCATTAAAAAATACCCAGCTTCATTTTCATGTATCCATGCCATTCACGTTTGTCACTGCAAGGTAGAATTTAATATTTAATAAAGCAAGTAACTAGGTAATGAGGCTACACTTTCAAGTTTGAGATTGATTCTTCACAGACTAGTCATCTAGTAATAAGACTGAGAGATGAAAAGATTTTGCAGTTTTGCTCTGTGCACCTGCTTCTGAGCGGAGACGATGATGTCATCCCTGCCTTCTGAGCTGCTAGGAGTTTCACATCTCCACGCTGCCTCTCATCTCCCTCTTTTATCCTTCCCTTTCTACACGCCATTCACTCCAAGAGAATTCTCTCACTCTTACCCCTTGGATTAGCTTTATATTTTTTTCCGCACACTTCAATGACATGTTCACACAATCTTCTGTGTCCTCTCATTTGATGTATCAATCACTAACCTATCTGTATTTCCATATATTTCTTCCAGCACTGCTATTAATTTTTAAATATATTCAGATGCTTATAAAGGAAACTTTATGAGAATTACTACTATTTGCAATGAAGTGAACTTGTGGCTATTTGCAGGACAGAGAGGAAACTTGGAGATAACTATAATCTATTTATTGAACCACAGAGACCATTTTTTTTATTTTTTAAATTTTACTTTATAACCCTTTAAAAAAAAAACCCATGAGATTATTTGTAAACTGCTCCTCAAAGAGGATAAGTTACTTGAAAAAATCAGATTACTAAGAGGTGGTAGGTAAGGGAATTTTTTAATTGTTTATTAGCTTCTAGACACATTTAAAGAAAATCAAATCACATTCAAATTCTGGCTACATCTCAATAAGCTATATTTGTTTCCATTATTTTTGTGGTCACTGTAGGAATTAAAATATGTGGCCTTAAGGAATCACAGTCCACTAAGAATTAATATTATCCCATTTTACAAGAAACAATGACTATTACATCTTTTATACTGTAGTGGTCATATATATTATATATACTTACCTTATACAACCTAGAAACAATAATATATTTGTTGTTTCTAACAAATGTGTCTCATAAAGGAAATCAGACAAAATTCCAACACCTATTTAGTGTTTCTAATACTCTTTATTTATTCCAGTAGTTACAAGGTTTCATATGATGTTATTATCTTCAACATGAACTATTGTCAGTCCTTTAGTGCAGGTTCATTAGCAACACATGTTTTGCTTTAGCCTATCTGTAAATATTTTCATTTTGTAAAAGTTTTGAGATTGAATTTTCTGTGTACAGTACCATAAGTAGTCCACATTGTTTCATAATTTTAATGAAATCATTTCATTGTCCTCTTGACTGACTTGATTCTGATGAAAAGCCAGCATTAATCATCTTGTTGTTTCCTGATAAATAAGCGATCAGTTTTTTTCTCAGGCTATATTTTTGTCTTTTCCTTATATTTAGAATTTTGATCAGTTTGTCTATATGTGAGCCCATGTGGGTTGTGTCTGTATTTATCACAATTGGGGATTCAATGAGTTTTTAATTCACCACATTTAGAAAATATTTGGCCTTTATTTATTCAATTATTTTTGCTGCTGCATTTCTATCAATTTCTCCTTATGGAAATACAATGACACATTAATTAGGCCATGAGATATTTTCCATAGTTCAGTTCACAAAGTTGCTATTGTTTTAAAAATCTTTTTATATTTTTTGGGTCAGTTGATTTCTATATGTCTATACCCAAGTACTTTACATATTTATTCTATCATTTTCAATTTTCTGTTAAAACACAGTAATTATTTTCTAAAAAATTATAGATATTTTACCTCTCAGTTTTAGAATTTTTATTTAATTCTTCTGAGATTTCTCATCTCTCTATTCAATATTAGCAATTATTTCTCTTAAGTTCTAGAACTTATTTATAGTATCTGCTTTACTAAACAAAATATGAGCCATGTTATGATTGATTTATATTTACTTTTTGAATTAGAGTTCATATTTTTCACATTTAATAATTTTTTATTATATGATAGACCTTGGGATGGGATATTGGAGATTCTGGATTCTGCTTTCTTCCACTAAGGAGTATGTTTTTTGTCTTTTTGTTTTAGTCAGCTTCAGGTTACCAGAATGAACTACTTGAGGCAAACAACTTATAAAAGAAAAGGTTGATTTAGTTCATGATGCTGTAGTTTCTAGTCCATGCAGGTTGGCCACATTCCTCTGGGCCTTTGGCAAGGGCATCACATCATGTTAGAACATGTGGTGGAGCAGGACACCTTCATGAACCAGAAAGTAGAGAGACCACTGAGAGTGGGATTCCACAATCTCTTTTGAGGGTCCAATGACATTAGGACTCTTCATAAATCCCGCATCTTAAAGATACACAGCACTTCTCAATAGCACCACCTAGAGGACAAAGTCTTTAACACATGGACCTTTGGGAACATTCATACAAATTATAGTGATTTATTTGACTATTGTTCTTGAAGGCAGTTAAATTAGTTTGATGCATACAACATGTTTCCCCTGAGCTGAACAGCAAATAAAAATTTCATTCATTTCTATTCTTTCAGTTATTGTTTTTACCTTGACTGTCTGGAATTTCCTAGGTATGCATAGTACAGGGATCAGTCAAAAATTTGGCAGAATGAAGTCCAGAATTTGGAGCATATATATATTTTTAAAGTTCCCTCTATTTTATATTTCCTTTGATTGCCAGTGCTTCAAAAGCCTTGAATTCTGTTCTCTTATATTAAAAAAAATACTGTAGCTTTCTGCTTTAGTTTTGCTTGTCCTGCTTCATGCATTATGGGAAATGACCTCAGGAAAAAACCCATATGAACATGAATTTTTAGTACTGTTTTGTTCTTTCAAGGTTGAACTTTGAACTTGTTTGCTTTTTGGTCACTTATTCCACATTAGCTTAAAGTAGTGTTCTTTTGTGTTTTCTTCAGAGTTGATAATATTTACCTGTAATTTGAAACAATTTCTGCTTTGCCTGTGACTCCACCTCATTTATTTACTTACATGAAATGTAATAGGGTCTGAGACTCCTGGTGAAACATTATTGATTCATTATCCAAGGTCTTGGCACTAGTTTGGATATGGTGTGTTCCCTAAACATTCATATGGTGGACCGGGTTCTCAGTGGGATAGTGCAGAGGTGGTGGAACCTTTAAGAAGTGGGTTAGTGGGAAGTAGTTAGGTCATGGAGGACACTACCCTTGGAAGGGATTAAAGTAGCTTTCATAGGGCCCCAGCTAGTTGCCAAGAGTGAGTGGTTATTAAAGGGCAAGACTGACCCCAAATTAACTTCTGGCTTTGTGCCTCACCATGTGCTAGAGTCATGATACAAAATGCTTCAGACTTTCACTAGAGTCCAAACGAATGGAACTGTCCAGTCTTAGGCTTGCAGCCTCTAAAACTGTTAGTGGAATAAGACTTCTTTCTTTGTAAAGTACCCAGTTTTATGTATTTCCTAATAGAAAAAGACAAAGGAAAGCAGATTCAAGCAGAAGTATAATAAAATGATCAAATAAACCTGTGTTTCTGGTTTATTGCTCATAAAGTTGCCATTCAATAGTCATCAGTAATTGATGGGCAGATGCAGATGTCCTTTATTTACTAAACATCATCAGGGGGTAGTAGTAACTTTATTTCTAAAGTTATTATTTTCACTTTTATTCACACCCATTTTAAGGTTTCATGTTCCTAGGTAACAGTTGTTGAATCTGATAGTTGCTTTCAAGATATCAGTTCAAAAAAAAAAAAAAAACTTTCTAATTTACCTGGACTTCAAATAATTTTTGGTCTCCAGTAACTCCTTTTATAGTAGGGAGGATTAAAAGGATGCTATGCTATAGCTGAGATAAATTCTAGTTAGGAAATATGAATGCAAGTGTGATTGCACAAAGAAAAAAAAGATTTTTTATGGTAATAATTTAACTCACTTAGACATTTAGTCTATATTTTTTGTTCTAATGTTTATCAATGGCTTTTTATTTATAGATTCTTTTGATTTGTTCTCCATTGAAATATCTGATTTATTGTAGCTTATTGTGGACAAGTCTCTACTTCGTACATGCGTATGTTTGTATATGTGTGTATATATGTATGATAAAATACATTTTAAAATTGCCTTTCTGCTTCAGAAAAACATACTCTCAATGAGTTGCTCCTGTTTATTTTTGTGAGTCAAAACTTCTTATTTAAATGCAATTTGTTGGAATCCCAGGATCCCATATGGCTCTACTTATACCCTCTGCAACTCAGTACAAGCTTGTGAAAATAAAGTAGTATGAAGTATTTAAGTGACTCTGTGACTTTGCATATGCTACTCAAACTGTGTTATATATTTATATTTATTTTATCTTCACTGCAACTCTATGAGCAGGTCCTACTGCTGTTCTTATTTGACTGGCAAGGAAATGTACACAAAGCAGGGTTATATACTGCCACAGAAAAGAATTGAAATTGCATTTTGGGGACCTTCTTACTCTTTTCAAATAAAATAATAGGTGTAAAATTCAATTTTCAAAATTAACACCAGACACTTTTCTAACTTTTCTCAGTGCCAACTTTCAACTTCCCCCCTTTTCTCTTATTTTTGTCCTGAAAATATTTAAATACTTTATATTCTTTAATATTACTATAGCAAATAGATAAATCTTTAGTAGCAAACTCTAGTATACATGTTATTTTGTTTCAGTTTTAAGATTAGCAATGGTGCAATCATAAATTTCATTTTTAAACCTGTTTATTACACTATAGAAAGGGCTTTCATATTATATATCATGTTCCTGGTTATTTTGTGCATTGTTTTGAATCATTTTTTAGTTATTCACAAATTTTTGAAGTAAGACTTTCTAAATTAATAAAATTCTTCCTGATACAATGGCAATGTCATGTCCTATGACATGGCATTGGCTATGTTCTTGAATGCTTTGTCATGCTTTATGACAGTATAAATGATCTAAACCTGAAAATAACCTATTTTCTGCAACTCTACATTTGAGTAAAAACAAAAATAGAAGATAAAGATAAAACTTCACAGTTAGAATAAATATCAAAGTATGACTTTTGATTACTATCATGTTGCTATGACAAGGTAGAAACTGAGCAACCTGCATAATAAATTCAATTAGACCTGTCTGCCTGTTACTGACTCATGATTATCACAGATAATGCAGAATGTAGTACAGTGACAATTTAATAGTTGCATAATGGCAGCTAGCTATACTACACAGAATGAAATGTCTTTTGTAAGGCTGCAGGGTCTTCTTAAGTAGATAGATGTGTTAAACTAATAAATGTTAGCATAGTAGAATTATCTACTTTACAGATTTCTGGTTGTTTTACTAAATTGCTCTGATACATTTGAAACCACTTGACTTGGAGCTTGCTAAGAGTCAATGATTATCTCAAATACTTAAATATTTTTCTTATTCAGGTCAGATTCTCCAATATAAATCTTTGCAAGAATGGTTTATGTTGTGAAACAAGAGCTGCTTGACACTTAACATTTTATTCAGAAAATGAAATCTATGATTTTGTTCCAAATGATAACTTTTCATAAAGTAATATCATTAAGGATTTGGATAAGGTGCTATTGATTAAAATCTTTATGTTGAAAATGAGAGAAAAAATAATTTTCAGTCCTTATGCTTTTATTTTTACTTTATTTTTTTATTTATTTATTTTTTATTGTAAACAAATGGGATACATGTTGTTTCTCTGTTTGTACATGGAGTAAAGGCATACCATTTGTGTAATCATAAATTTACATAGGGTGATGTTGGTTGATTCATTCTGTTATTTTTCCCCTTCCCCCCACCCCTTCCATCCCTCTTTTCCCACTATACAGTCTTTCCTTCCGCCATTCTTGCCCCCCTCCCTAACCCTCACTCTAACCCTAAAACTAACCCCTCCCACGCCCCATTATGTATCATCATCCACTTATCAGCGAGATCATTCTTCCTTTGGTTTTTTGAGATTGGCTTATCTCACTTAGCATGATATTCTCCAGTTTCGTCCATTTGCATGCAAATGCCATAATTTTATCATTCTTTACGGCTGAGTAATATTCCATTGTATATATATGCCACAGTTCCTTTATCCATTCATCAACTGAAGGGCATCTAGGTTGGTTCCACAATCTGGCTATGGTGAATTGAGCAGCAATGAACATTGATGTGGCTGTATCTCTGTAGTATGCTGATTTTAAGTCCTTTGGGTATAGGCCAAGGAGTGGGATAGCTGGGTCAAATGGTAGTTCCATTCCAAGTTTTCTAAGGAATCTCCATACTGCCTTCCAGAGTGGCTGCACTAATTTGCAACCCCACCAGCAATGTATGAGTGTACCTTTTTCCCCACATCCTCGCCAACACCTGTTGTTGCTTGTATTCTTGATAATCGCCATTCTGATTGGGGTGAGATGGAATCTTAGGGTGGTTTTGATTTGCATTTCTCTTATTACTAGAGATGTTGAACATTTTTCCATATGTTTGTTGATTGTTTGTAGGTCTTCTTCTATGAAGTGTCTGTTCATTTCCTTAGACCATTTGTCGATTGGGTTATTTGTAGTCTTGGTGTTGAGTTTTTTGAGTTCTTTATAGATTCTGGAGATTAGCGCTCTATCTGAAGTATGAGTGGCAAAGATTTTCTCCCACTCTGTAGGCTCTTTCTTCGCATTGCTGATAGTTTCCTTTGCTGAGAGAAAGCTTTTTAGTTTGAATCTATCCCAATTGTTGATTCTTGTTTTTATTTCTTGTGCTATGGGAGTCCTGTTGAGGAAGTCTGGTCCTAAGCCGACATGTTGAAGATCTAGACCTACTTTTTCTTCTATAAGATGCAGGGTCTCTGGTCTGATTCCGAGGTCCTTAATCCATTTTGAGTTTAGTTTCATGCACGGTGAGAGATATGGGTTTAGTTTCATTCTGTTGCATATGGATTTCCAATTCTCCCAGCACCATTTGTTGAAGAGGCTATCTTTTCTCCATTGCATATTTTTGGCCTCTTTGTCTAGTATGAGAAAATTATATTTATTTGGGTTTGTGTCCGTGTCCTCTATTCTGTACCATTGATCTACCAGTCTATTTTGGTGCCAATACCATGCCGTTTTTGTTACTATTGCTTTGTAGTACAGTTGAAGTTCTGGTATTGCAATACCCCCTCCTTCATTTTTCCTGCGAAGGATTGCTTTAGCAATTCTGGGTTTCTTATTCTTCCAGATGAATTTCATGATTGCTTGTTCTATTTCTGTAAGGTACATCATTGGGATTTTAATTGGAATTCCATTGAATCTGCATAGCACTTTTGGTAGTATGGCCATTTTGACAATATTACTTCTGCCTATCCAGGAACATGGGAGATCTTTCCATCTTCTAAGGTGTTCTTTAATTTCTTTCTTTAGTGTTCTGTAGTTCTCATTGTAGAGGTCTTTCACCTCTTTTGTGAGATTGATTCCCAAGTATTTTATTTTTTTTGAGGCTATTGTGAATGGGGTAGTTTTCCTAACTTCTCTTTCTGTTAGTTTTCCTAACTTTCTCTTTCACTTATGTATAAAAATGCATTAGATTTATGAGCATTGATCTTATATCCCACTACTTTACTAAATTCACTTATGAGTTCTAAGAGTTTTCTGGTGGAATTTCCTGGTTCCTCTAAGTATACAATCATATCATCAGCAAATAGGGATAGTTGAGTTCTTCTTTTCCTATTCGTATCCCTTTAATTTCTTTGGTCTGTCTAATTGCTCTGATAAATAGTTGGTTCTTTGAAAAAATAAACAAAATTGATAAACCTTTAGCCACACTAACAAAGAGAAGACGAGAGAATTCACCAAAATTTGGAATGAACAAGGAAATATCACAACAGACACGATTGAAATACAAAACATAATTAGAAACTATTTTGAAAATCTATACTCCAACAAAATAGAAAATTTCAAAGACATCAACAAGTTTCTAGAGACGTATGAATTGCCTAAACTAAACGAGGAGGATGTACACAATTTAAATAGACCAATTTCAAGTAATGAAATAGAAGAAGTCATCAAAAGCCTACCAACAAAGAAAAGTCCAGGACCTGATGGTTTCTCAGCCGAGTTCTACAAAACCTTTAAAGAAGAGCTCATTCCAATACTTTTCAAAGTATTCCATGAAATAGAAGAGGAGGGAACTCTCCCAAACTCATTCTACGAAGCCAATATCACCCTGATATCTAAACTAGACAGAGACACATCAAGGAAAGAAAATTTCAGACCAGTATCCTTAATGAACATCGACGCAAAAATTCTCAACAAAATTTTAGCAAATTGCATACAAAAACATATTAAAAAGATAGTGCACCATGATCAAGTGGGTTTCATCCCAGGGATGCAAGGTTGGTTCAACATCAGGAAATCAATAAATGTAATTCACCATATCAACAGACTTAAAGTCAAGAAACACATGATTATTTCAATAGATGCAGAAAAAGCATTTGATAAAATACAGCACCCCTTCATGCTCAAAACACTAGAAAAAATAGGGATAGTGGGAACGTTCCTTAACATTGTAAAGGCCATCTATGCTAAGCCCATGGCTAATTTCATTCTTAATGGTGAAAAACTGAAAGCATTCCCCCTAAAATCTGGAACAAGGCAGGGATGCCCTCTCTCACCACTCCTATTCAATATTTTTACTTTATTTTTAAATTTTATTTAACAAAATGTTTGGAAAGATATCTCAACGAATGATAACTTTGGGATTTCCTAAGAATTGTACCCTGAGGATAAGATTTATCTGTCATTGTTATAAAATATTTAAGGACAGCATTATTATTTTTTTCTTAAAATTTAAGTTATAATGAATGGAAATTGCTCCTAGATTATCATTTATTTTTAGATAGAAAACTAATAAATGTTTCATTATTGCTGCCAGAACTTTCAGGACAGTACCAAAGCAGAATTCATATCAACTACAACATTTCTGTGGTTAATTCAACTCTGACCAGGGTGAGTTATGCATTTAGACATTTGCTGTATTTACTATACCCTTCACCATTTTTATTGCATTCTTCTTTGCCATTTATTAAACTAAGTCTTTCAAGATTATTAGTTTTAGTCTTCTTAGTAAAACAATAAATCACTTATTTTACAAAGCTGAGAAATTCTTAAGTTATTGTCCTTGGATTCTACTTTTTCCCTCTGAATTTAGAACATTATTAGAAAAAAAATCTTTCTATTAATTTGATTCAAAATTGTTTGTATCTGTTTGTCCATAAGGCAGGGGACTCTCTTCCTGGCTTGTGGATAGCTATCTTCTTGCTGTGTCTTCACATAGTCAGGGGCAAGGAAGAGAGAGAGAAAGAGCGAGAGTGAGAGGGAGAGAGAGAGCGAGAGAGAGAGAGAGAAGTAGAGAGACTGTTTCCTCTTTTTATAAGACTCCCAGTCCTATTAGACCAGCGATCCACCTTTTCCCCCCATTTAACCTTAATATGTCCTAAAATTTCTATCTCCAAATACAATCATATTGGAGATTAGGGAATCAACATATGAATTTGGGGAAACATGGTTTGTTTATAACAGGTGCCTAAATTAGTGAAAGACATAAATTCAAGGAATATAAAAGAACACCCCAAACTGTGCAAAATGAAAGTACTCCTGGAATTACTTTGTACAAAACCAATTTTCTGTACCTAGTTGTAGAGATTGTTAATTAGGTCATCATATGGATTGGAATATTAATGAGTTTTCCAAAACTATAACAAATTCCTGAGATAAGTAAATTTATAAAGATAAAAGGTGTCTTAGGTTCAGTTTTGGAGGTTGTAGTCCATGACTGGTTGGCCTTGATGCTTTGGGGCCTGATGTAAGCTAGTACATCCTGCTGGGAGAGTGTGGTGGAGCAAACTGCACACCTCATGGTTGGTAAATAAAAAAGAGGCAGAGGAATGGACCAGCATCCCACAATCCTTTTTAGAGTATGCCTTCAACAAGCTGAAGACCTCGCACTAGGATCTAACTCTTAAAGGTGATACCACCTCCTAGAAGCATCAACACATGAGCCTTTGGAGCACATCGCAGATCTAAACTGTAGTAATTAGTAACCTGTTTGACAAATATCTTGTAAATGATAAGTTTCAGCATCATCAGAGACAAAGCATGTTTATAACATGTTTATAAGCTGTAGGGACCCCAGAACTGATGGCTTCCAGGGCTTAGGTGGTACTCAGCCGCTCAGCCTTGTCTGTCCTGCCCATTCTTGGGAGTCAGAGGATCTTGACCCTGCTGGTGTTGCACATGCCATGATTCCTCTGCTTCCCTCTTTCTTAAAGTAGAGTCAACGTGGTGCAGAGTGAAGCAGACCGTGCCTTGTTACTTAATGTGAACCCAAGACCTCTGCAGGTGGTTGGGCAGAGAAGGAGTTGGAGCTCTTAACCATTGAGACTATCCAAAGGGAAAATAATGAGAAATGAACTCCTTTTCTCATAGATTAAAGGAGAGATTCATGACGTGTTGTACCAGGGAAGAAACAAAGGGTGGTGAGCAGTAGGGCTGAAAACTGGAGGAGGGTAGAAATACTTGCAGGGAAGAGCAGACCCCTGAGCCTTTCTTTGATCCATCCAATCAGGCAGATTCCTCTTCATGTCATCACCTATCCCCATTCCCACAATCTTACCAGAATCCCGTATTCTGAGAAAATGAAGCCAGAAAGAATCAGAACAAAAGGTCACAAGTTGCCATAGAAATCAAGGTAGGTAGAATGGTGAAAATAGGAAAGTTCAGAAAAAAATCTGCCTCAGATGGTAAAACCCACAGCCCCATTTTCAACTGATCTTAGAACTCACGTAACTAAAAATGACTCTCTTCTCTCAAGCTCATACTGAAACAGAAAGCTAGAATGCTATTCTGCAAAATAATAAAACCAAAACAAACCAAAAGAAAAAAGCTGGTTGCAGAAAAAATATATATGATTTTGATACTTGAAGGTGCACAAATAAAGGCTGCTTGCCACAAGACTTTCTTCCAATAATGCCTGCTGGTGACAGCTCCTTCCCATGCCCATAGGTAAGGTTTTGTATCTGCTTTATAGCATGATTCATTCTTAAAAATGAACAGAGGTTGTTTCCAGACATTTGATAAAGTATTTGATAAAAGAGAGAAATCAAAATAACAAATAGGTGAAGACCATCTAAGAAAACAGTGATCATGCAAGGAGCAGAAGAAATTATTTTTAAAAGATTGTGATCGATATTAGAAAGAGAAGATATAACCATGGGAAGAAATCAAGATGAAATTAGAAAACAGTGATCATAACTTTGAAGATTGAAAATAGCACAGGAGGAAAATGAACTGAGGAATAGGAAGGATTAAAGTCCCTAAATGTCCTGGAATTACTAGTCTCTCTTTGATATATGAAAGACAGATAGATGAAGTTAAAGACAAAGTTAAAATAGCAGAAAGATGAAAAAACTTAACTTTCTCTGTACTTTTGCTTAAAAAACTATTACAGAACATGTTTCATTAAAATGAAAAGTAAATTAAGATAAAGAAATGTAGAAGAAGGGGTTCAACAGAGGAGGAAAAGACTGGAGTCCTAAACTTCAGCACACCAAGAAAGCAACTCTTTTGTATGGAAGCAAGTCAGCTCTAGAAAGATCAGGAGTAGAGTGGGGGCAAAATTAGAGCTAAGAGATTATTTGATTCACTTTATAGGAAATAGTACTGGACATTGCTTAAGAGCTCTAAGTGTATTTGTAAAGTCAGTGATCTATAAAACAAACTGAGCCAATCAAAAAGTGGCAATTATCAACTCCAAAAAAATAAAAGACTAAGAAATGGAAATACAATCACAAATACATTACTTTTCTCAGTTGTACTTAAATTTGCAGAGTTGTTGTTGTAAACACTGAACATGGATTTAATCAAAAATTTAACTTATGTGTAGTAGCAGAATGGAAAAGAGTAGAAAAGAGAAGTTAAAGGGAGGAAAACCAATTACATCAGAAAACACAATACGTTACATCTAAAATCAGAGAATCAGGAAATTGCAGTGGGAAGGATTATCTGTAGACAATTTTTCAGACACCAGGACCATCTTCTTCT
Organism: Sciurus carolinensis; assembly: GCF_902686445.1. Taxonomy (NCBI): domain Eukaryota; kingdom Metazoa; phylum Chordata; class Mammalia; order Rodentia; family Sciuridae; genus Sciurus; species Sciurus carolinensis. Next base: position 122,941,257 of record NC_062221.1, on the reverse strand, counting down.
TAATGTATTCTCTAGAAAATAGAGGCTGCAAACAGTATTTCCTGGATTCTCTTTCTTCATAGGATTCCCCCTCCAAATCATGCTTGTGTAGGAGTTGAAAGGTAGAACAGGAGACAATAATTTTTATCAGTTGGCAATTTAAAACTGTCCCGACCCGCAGGACATCAACGAGGACGGCAAACCTAAGAGAGAAGGAATGAAGGGACAAGAGACGCAGGGAGAGACAGCAAGACAGGAATTCTGATCAAGCTGCAAATTTTTATTGTTCTCATGGGTATTTATGCTGAGGGAATGAGGGGTATGACGAGGTGCAGCCTGGTTGGTTGTGTTCTTCTGCTGGGTTCCTGATAGGGTGCAAATTCGCGCTGGCGGGAAGGTGAAGTTCGCGCCGGCCGGAAAGTGTAGTCCCGGAAGAGAAGCCGTGGGCGCCATAGGCTCCATACTGTCAGAATTATCAGCCAGGAGGGGGGGGGGAGGGGCGCTGCTGCTTATTGTAAAGGTCAGAATGTTCTCAGAATGAGAACTTCTTGGTCCCTGACAAAAATAGACACTTGACAGCTCTAAGATTTCAGGAAAACTCCAGGTGAACTCCAGAATCATCACCATAGCTATTATCAGAGTTGCACAAATGAGAACTGTCCTGAAATTCCTGAGGTTCACAGTGTCTTGTGGGTAATAACATAAGATCTACTCATTGATATATGTACATCAAGATCTTTATTGTCTGTATTTTTTTTTTTATTGTCTGTTTTTGCAGGCTTTTCCTCCCTGGCCTTTCGAAGGGTCTCATAAGTCTCTAACTTCTTGTATTAAAACCATTGAAATGTATAAATTGTTTTCTACTTTCTTTACTGAATTTGCACTTAAATAACAATATAAAATTCACATTTTAAATTTGGAGTTAAATATAAGAGGAAACAGGTAATAAATCTTGGTGCTCATGCCCTGTCCAAAAATCATATGCTTAAACTTAATCTCTAAGTGTTGGCATTTGGACATAGGCGGTTGAGACGTGATTAGATATGATGGTGCATCATCAAGGACTGGAATTACTGCTTTATGAAGGAGACTCCAGACAACTCTCTTGACACTTTTTATTATGTGTGTATATAGCAAGATGGTGGCTATCTGTGAACCCTGAAGCAGACCCTCACTACACATTGAATCCACTAGCACTTTGACCTTGGACTTTTCTATCTTCCATACAGTGAGAAATAAGTTTCTGTTATGCACAAGAAACAGTCTATGGTATTCTGTTCCAGCAACCCAAATGGACTAAGATGCTTGAGAAATGAATGGGAGAGATAAGGCATGTTTTCAATATCCATATAATAAATACTACTCCCAGCAATTTTTAGGGAGGAGAATATTATTTATTTATAGCAAAGAAGCATGTGTGTCCCAGCTTCTTATCCCTGGGGCGAAGCAGTGAGATGTGGATGTTATCCTGCACATACTGGTTTGTATCATAGTTGAGTAACCCAGGAGAAAAGAATCTGGACACTGTTCTTCCTGGTAAGGGTGTTTTACTCAAGTCCTTTGGAATCTGTGTCTCTCCAGAGGAGAGATGAGGCCATTGTGTCTAGGTTGGAAAAAACTAGCTTAAAAAGGCCTGTGTCTCAGCCCCCATCTCAACCCCTGAAAAAAATTTCTCTAGAATTTTCTCATTATCTAATTCAGTCAAATTATCTTGTGGGTAATAACATGTCCAGTTTCTATAAAATGTATTCATAAAGCTCTTAATATAAAGAAATATAAACATATTTTCTCTACAACTCCACAGGGAATGATTACATTCCAGAAGAATCATGAATCATTTGGATATTTAAGCTATATACATGTGTTATTGTAATTAAACTATTCTTAAGTTTTTTAATTTTTTTATTTTTAAAATCGTAATTTATTTATTTATTTATATATTCTTAAGTATTAGGTGTACATTATTATTTACTATTTTTGAAAATTAGATAATTTGGAAACAGATAAGACTTTCTTCATGATTAAGTAGTTATAACTGTAGCGAGAGCAGTACTGTAGTGAAAAGGCAAAATAGATCATTACTGACTAATAGGTAATATTTGCATACGAAAGTGAGAGGTTTTAATATTCATATATTTTGTGAATCAAATGATCAAATATCGCCATCTCAATATTAGCCTTCAAAAGATTTTCACATAATTTGCTTTAATTTAAAAACAATGCTTCTTATTCATAGAAGAAAATAATCTCTATTAAGTGACTCATAACATTTTCCCCCAGGACAATAGGTCATTTTATACTGATACTGAGAGGTAGATTCTGCTTCCATTTCTAGGGGAAAAAAGACTCAGCAAATTAAAATTGAAGAATCAGCAGTACCAAATAAAAGAAGACAGGTCCTTAGAACTTGTGGATCCATTTGCATATAGCTTATGTTGTAATTCCCAGGAATACATTTGATTTTTTTTTTGCACTTGTCAATGACTGCGTATTGTATTCCCCTCACAGCAAAAGCAACTGCTCTGAACAGAACAAAAGTAATCCTGTAAGAGGTTCAACATGACTTTATCATCCCACCTTCTGAGTCCTTTTGCATATCTGCTTTGTGAAAAAGCAGATACATTCCTGGTGCTTGAAAAATGAGATTTTGGTTGGTCAGCCTGAGATGTTCAAATAAAACATGTGCCTGTTTTATTTCCTATTCAGTTCAAAAAGTGTTAGAGAGAGTGTTTTATAGCCACCTGATTATTTGTATCTTTAGAACAATGGTCTGGAGTAACCATAATTATATTAAAAAATTTCAAGGGGTCAGGTTTTCCAGGGATGTATACTCACAAATTCAGATGCATTTGCATTTCTGCTTTTCTTATGCCTTGGTATTGCTTTTCTTTTGTTGCTGCATCTATATTTCAGTCCCTAACATGAATGTGTCTAATTAGGAGGAACTGAATTCATTTAAACACAAGAGTCCAAAATTCAGGCATAAACCCATCCTTTCATATGCCTATGAGACTCTGCAGGTTCCTTTGGGTTCCTGCTGAGGTTTCTATTGTTCCTTTCCCATTGCCTCCTGGAGAGCCCCTGACTCGGGTCTCAGTTTTCCTTGCAGCAGCCCTTTCTCTATCTGCCCTCCAGTTCAGTTGCCCCTTTTTCATGTCTTCCCCTACTCTGTTTTTTCTATCTCCAATCATTCCCTATATGAATATAATACCCAGGTACAAAGTGTTCATGATTTGGCCTCACTTTTTCTTTGGTCCATTGGTTTTCCAAATGACTTTTTAGATAGCATGCACCCCAACCAGCAAAACCTGTTGTGATATACCTACAATGGGAGTTTCATTTCTGCAGTGGAACAACACACATGGACCATTCTTCTTTGCTGTTTTTTTAGCCATCCTTTTTCAAAATTAGAACTTGACAAAGAATTAAGTAACAGAGTATTTATTCTAAACTGATGTAACTTTTTCATTAAATTTATTTTAACTGATACATAGAAATAATGCAGATTGTGTATATGGATAGGATACCAGGTGACCTTTTACATTTCTTTATGGTGAAAACAAAAAAATCATTTCTTCTAACTTTCTAAAACACATAGTACATTATTGTTGCTATAGGCACCCTACTGTGCAATAGCACCCAATGAATTCTTGCTGTGTACTGTAACTTAGTACCCATTGATCAACCTTTCTTCATCAATCCCACTTAGATAATCTCCTAGTTTCTGGTAATTGTTGAACTTTCAAAGAGCTTATCAGAGGGCTGGGAATGCTTATCAGTGGTGGAATGATTGCCTAGCATGTGTGAGTTCTTGAGTTTGATCCCAGCATGTGAAAGTGAAAGAGATTACAAGAAAGATGTACATTTATATTTAACCTCATGCTCTTACTTTGGATCTACATGATGACCTTGCTACTAAAAAATTCTTCTTCTCCTGATGTTGAATTGTTCTTAGTGAGTGATGCTCAATCCCATAGTCATATTTTTCACTGAAAATACATTACAATGTTATAAGGAGTTTTATTCCATTTTTTAATATTTGACTTCTGGCCAATCTGCTCCACATCTGTGGAAGGTGATGAGAAATTTTGGGTGCTTCCTATTTTGATGTCAGAGGGAGATTCAAACCATGCACACTCCTGTTCATGTGCAGGAACCTCCTTGCAGTCACACTTTTCAATCACACTAAAGTCTCTGGCCACATTCCTTTGCATCCTCTCCCAAATCATTTGAGATTTGCTTAATGATTGGTTTTGATCTCCAAGAGAAGTCAATTCAAATGATGAAATATTTTATATCTTCTTGGTGTGCATTATGTGGAATCTTCAATTTCAATATTAAAACCCAATTGTGGATAAGAGTGCATTCTGTATTTATAGAATGACCACAGAAGGTGGCATTGCTGTATCATCTCACCTGGAAAATGAACAAAAGTAGATATAACATACACAACTTAACTGTTTGCTCAAGAAATTTTTGGGAAGGTAAGAGTGTTAACTAGCCAGAAATTGTTTCAGGAAGATTTTACAAACCTATTCATTTGAATTTTCCCATCTGGCAAATAGTCATCCCATCAGGGTAAAAACCTGTTCAAATGGACAAAAAGCTCACTTATCAGGACAGCAGCTGGCTTGCCCCTGTGGTTTCAAGATGCTGACCTTGCTATGTCCACTAATCTCAAACTATTATATTACAAAGTGTGATATGAACTTCCAACTATTTTTCTCATCTTGAAAGACTCACAGTAAACCACTTGAGCCCAGGGGATAAAATCTGTAAATGCTGTTTTCTTTCTCCCTCCTTTTGATGCTATTAAGAGTTTGTAAAGTTGGAGTTTTCCATTTTTTAGTATGTTTAATAAGCCCTGCTTTGATTAATTAATATATTTATTTTTTAATGGTGGGAGTGTGATCTTTGTGGTGACTCCAGAGTTGACACATATTGTGCCTTGCTTACACCTTTAATGTTTTTTCAAATTGTTCTTCACATGACTTAACATAGTTTTAAAATCACTCCTTTCACCCCCAGGCATGTAACACTGTGCCCAGTTTTATTTATTTATTTATTTTTTATTTTTGAGACAGAATCTTGCTACGTTACTGAGACTGGCTTTGAACTTGTGATTTTCCTGCCTCCATCTCCCTAGTCACTAGGATTACAGGCATGCTCAACCACGTGTGGCTACCAAGCCAAATTAGATACACAGATTCAGAAATAGGAGCTTTGCAAGAACAAGAGACTGAGTCTGCGACCTTTGGTGCTGTGATTTATGCAGTCAGCATCCATCAAATGTTTATCTTCTTAGTGAATTTCCCTTGAGAGTGCTATTGACAAAATTCTGAACTTCTCTCTTTTTCCTCCCACACATTAGGCTTCATAGTTTGTGCTAGCTGTATTCAGATGGGTGAGACTTCAAATCAAAGGGCAGAAACATTTGTGTAGATTAAACAGGGTTCCCAGAGAAAATCCAGTACTCCAAACAGAACACAAAGAAAGAGTTGTTAGTTCTGTTGTTACAAATATTCTGGGAAGGTCAGGGAGTGGGTGGGTCTGAGAAGTGAGCTCAGGCACATGACCTGTGATCCAATCAATCATGTTAAGATGACAAAACCTCAATTAAAATTCTGGATATCTGCCTTGGGAGAGCGTCCTTGGTCAGCATTATTCTGGGTATATTGTTAAACTCAAGTGTGCCTGGAGAGTGAGATTCCTTGACTCTACAGGATTAGGGCATCAGAAGCTTAGAGTATGGGACAGTCTCAGATCTGACCCTATATGTCTTTACTTTAGCTGGTTCTGATTTGTATCTTCTCTTATGTAATAAAACTGAAATAATACGTATAACTCTTTCTTGAGTTCCACAAGTCATTCTGATGAATTTCAAACTAATGCCATGGTGAGAACTTTTGAAGTTTAGCTAGTTGATCAGAGGTGTGGGTCCCCCTTGGGACCCTTGAGTTTGTGGCTGGCATCTGAAGTAAGGGTTGTCTTGTGGAAAACTGTGTCCATATTTAAGTCAAGTTTGGCCAAATATAGGTAGGGAGTGTCAGAAGTCATCACACTGATGTTTCCTGTGCTGCTGAATCTTGAGCAATTCTTTGTCATGATTCCAGCCACTCTGGATCCACCATCCTTTGCAGAATGTTTGTGACTCTATCCAGGGTATGCCAGTAATTCCAAGTTCCTTAAAAACCATCTGAAGTTTGGAGAGCTGCCTGTCTCATATGTCAATCTGCCATAGCTTCTGGCATGCCATCATTCTGCATCTTTTTGAAGTGCATACATACACCAGATGCTAATAACTATCTCCTAAATTTCCAGAGTGGATTTTATGATGTGGCACCTAAACTTCCCCTCAGGACTCAAAGATGTGGTAGTCCTCCAGATTCTCAGAATATCATTGGCCAGTTACCCTCAGATGACAGTTCTTTCTGAAAAATGCCTCATGCTGAAGACATTTGCTTCACCCTAGGTATAACTCCTCCCAGGGACAACCTGCATTTAACAATGATAGAAAAAGGAATATATAATCCCATTATTTTCTATACAATGGATACAGCGCTGGGGGATCCTCCAGTTTCAGAGATTCTCATGGATTTGGAAATACTTTTGTGTCAACTGCATCATGATTCAACTTCTCTTTCTGTCCAATCTGGCCTGCTTCATTTCATTACCTTTAAAGAGCCAGGCACTCTATGGTAAAATTCTCCTGAGATTCTGCTTCTCAGGGAAACCAACCTGCAAAAGTTGCCACCATGATTGATTAGAGAAATAAAAAATTCAGCTCACATGCTAGCTCACAATGAGGACCCCATAAGTGGCATTAGATGAGCACAGATGTCCTAGCACAAGGGAGCAATACTGCTAAGGCCTTCAGTGGTGGTGAACTGGATGGCATATCATTGGGGAGGATTGCAATAGCCAGGACGAGCCATGTCTAAGCTGATATATCTGGAGTAAAATGGACACAAAGAACATGGGATCAAGTGGCTTCTGCTAAGTGCAAATTGATGCTCTGAAGAAAGACAATCCAAAGGTAAAAGTGATTAGAAGGTGAATAAAAATTAAGAACATTAGACAGCATCCTTGATAGAATAGCACACCCTGACTACAATCAGAGAGCCGTTGAATTTGCAGAATAGAACAAAGATTTATTGATTCAAGTACCAGAGCTTCAAAGGTAAAACACTGAACCAAGGCTGTTCTCCTATGTAAAATCAAGGATCTGACTGAGAAATAAAGTGACTTGGTCATGTGATGGAAACATCTGGGTTTGAATTCCCACATTCCCCTAGATCATCTGTTGATGCAGAAGCACCGACCCCCTCCCTATTAAAGGCTAGCAGTCTCTCTGCCTACGTGCCAGGACTAGAGTTCCCCTAGGAATACATGCTTTATCCTTGGGATTTGTGCTCATCTCCATTCCTGGTTACAACTATTATATTAAATCACAACATAACTTGGCCGGGGGAAGCATTTGATCAGATAAGGGATTAAAGGGACTATTACCCACAGAACTGCAGGAAAGAGCCTCTTTTTCCCCAGGAGAGAATTAATCCTTCAAAGATTATGTGAGAGGATGGAAATGTGTGGCCCCAAATATCATTTATAATATATATTTTTAAATGAATGAATGAGTAGTTCAACTCAGTCACCTCCCTTAAGAATGTTCCATGTCCTATCAAGACAGAGGTGCTACTTATATTTGCTAATGGCCTCTTGCTCATATTCCATAGCTGTTATTCACAGGTCTGTCTTCTTTACTGCAGGAAGAGGTTCTGGGGAATAACGAGAGTATATGTATGTATTCTTTATATAGTTGTATATCAATATCATATATACCTGATAACTATCAATGTCTGGATTTGAATTGAAATGCTGAAACTTACATGGCTGCTTATAATTCTAATCATTCTGAGTGAAGAAATATTGTCTTGCTTTCAGATTTTCTCTTTGACTCACCTTTTTAAAATATACTTTGTTTTTTTTTCAAATTAATGAGTAAAATGACAGATAAAGACAATATGTTTATTTATTTATTCTTTCTAAATTCCATTGAGATTATGGAAAGTCTCTCTCTTACTCTCCAAGGAACCTGGTCAAGTAAGTGGGCTGAGATATCAGACATTGGGATATTTTTGAATTTTGGTTGACCTGATTATACTGCAATGACAACTAAGCAGAATTTCTTTTCTAGACCTAAGTCTGTTAAGTTTTTTGAGAGGAAATTCTTTCTTGGGTCACCAAAAGTACATGAAATTTGAGAAAATGGGTAATCCTAACCAATTCAATTCTGCTTACACCTGACTATAATGGTGGAATGTTGTCCGAATCCAACCCTAAGGACAAGGTCATTACCTCCTACAAACACAGGTGCTCAAAGCTGCCAATTTGAGTCTTAAGGTAAGCTCTTAAGAAATAGCTGATAGCGGTATTCTGTAAGTAAGCTGAAAACAGCTGGCTTACAGTCCCTTAAAGATATTTTATTGGCATCTAAGTCAGAAAATGAAACAAAACTACCACATTACAGTTTCCCAGAATAGTGGTGAGCCTTCACAATGCTTAGCTCCGAGTGACAGATGCAAATTTTTGAAAGCTGTGCCAAACAGGAATTATAATAAACTGACTGCATGATGAAGAAAATATTTAGCACTTTGGAATGACATTTGTGAGAAATGAGGGATTCAGTTGGTGCTGTTGACAGAACAGGAAAATGTATTTTTTTGTGATAAATCCAGGAAAATTTTCTTATGTGTGTGTGTGTGTGTGTGTGTGTGTGTGTGCGCATGTATGTGTGCTAAATCCATTCTCTGATGTTTCAATGAGAACACATGACATTTACTAATCCACTATCAATGCTGATCTCCTTACTCACAAAAAGAAAGATATGAAAGCAAGAGGGATCAAGAGTTTCCATTTTGTTTCATTCTTCTGAATGTTATTTTTGGAGGATTAATGATAACTAAAGCTGATACACTGAAACAACCAGTTTACACCAAGTTGTTCCTAAGAGAGAGCATTGATGGATATATCCAACTGTGCTCCTGAATACTGGGAAAATAATGATGAAACTGTGGCTTGAGTTTAGAAATATTCATTCTGATAGAGCCTATATAATGTATATTTGAATCATGCAGGATAAAGAAAAACTAGGCAAAGTCCATGGTAAATGGCACATTTGCCATGTCAAATTGTCATTTTCATGAGTATTCTTCCTACCTGGAAGTAGAATTAAAAGAACAGGAAGCACAATACTATGGACCAAAAGTCTGTGTTCCCTCAAATTAATATTGAAATTCTTGCCCTCAAAGTGATGATATTAAGATGTTGAGTTGGGCACAGTGGCACACGCCTGTAATCCCAGCGACTTGGGAGCCTGAGGCAGGAGGATCGCAAGTTCAAACCCAGTCTCAGCAATAGAGCGAGGCCCTAAGCAACTCAGGGAGACCCGGTCTCTAATAATATTTATATTTAAAAAAAGGGCCTGGGGATGTGGCTCAATGATTAAGTGGCCCTGGATTCAATTCCCTGGTACAAAAAACAAACAAACAAAAAAGAGGTTGGCTTCTGAGTGGTGATTAAGTCATGAGGGTGGAGTACCCAGGGATGAGATTAGTGCCATTGTAAGAATGTCAGGGAGATTCCTTGCTTCTTCCACCATGTAAGAACACAGTAAGAGGATGCTGTCTTTGAAGAACTGGGCCCTCTCCAGAATTTGCCAGTTTGATTCTGGACTTCTCAGATGCTAGAATTGTAAGAAAGAAGTTTATGTTGTTTATATGCTACCCAGTTAATGGCATCCTTTTAAACCATTTTGGGTGGACTAAGACACATGAACGACTGCACCGTCCACTAAAAGGTATCTACACTTTTCTTTGCAGAAAGAACAGCACTTTAAAATTTCTACTCAGCTAGCACGCTGCCCTAGTGAATTTTGTATTGACACTATAGTTTTAGCCCAGACAGATTCATTGCTGTGGGAGTGTCAACACACAGGGCCACCCATACAAACTCTGTAACTGAGAAAAATGAACAGAATCCAATCTTTTATGTCCTCACACCCTGGCAAAATGTCTAGTAAATGTAGGTGTCGTTCATAAATGTTTGTTGAGTTGAATTTTATTTAGGTGTGTAAGGTGGAACAGATGGCAAATTTTTTTCGGAACAAAAAAAAAAATAAATTGTGGGTGTGGGTTATAAATATTTTTGATTAAGTGTTTGAAGAAAGCCACTTTATATATTCAATCTCTAGTTTTATTACTAAAGCTGAATATATTCACTTTTATTTAAGTAACTACTTGAAATGAATTTTCTTAAACCAAAAGATTTTTCTTCTCCCCCATAATGGGGTAAGTTATTAGCAACAAACCCACTTTGATGTGACCTCAATTCCGCATTGATAGATCTCCTCAGTAAGCCATCATGATATGACTCAAGAATTCTACTTAATAATATATCGTCCATTAAATTGATGTATTGGTTGGATAACTTAGAATGAGGAAAAAAATGATCTCTCTTGAAGAATTGATATATTGTTTTTATCAGATCATGACAATTGGATAATCTATCATGTTTTCATTTTTATCTCGCCAGGATGCCAAGAACTAAATTTAATGCTCAATCAGTGTAACTACTTAGGCATATGCTGATATATTTTCCTTATTTTCTTTGACATATTTTTATTTTCTCTTTCTATTCTAATATTTGTACAGTGAACCTGAATGAACTAATGCATATATAAGAGAAATGAGGGTAGGTAGTCAACCTACATACCAGATATTTGTTATTATAAATACATTACATCAAACGTTCTGAAAAATATCTCATTGATTAGATAAACAAGACCTTAGGAGACTCATGCTGAGTGAGATGGAAATAATGACCTTCAAACATTACATTCTAAAACATTTATTAAAGTCATCAGAATGTTGTTCTCTTTCCCCTCAAATTTCAAAAGGAAAGACTAAATAAAATTTTATATCATTTTTTGAGAAAATTTAATGTCGTAAAATGAGGATAGTTAGTATTTTATTTGCTAAAATCTACAAGTAGAATTTAAATACCATCTGGAATTAAATTTTTACTTTGATTCATTTCTATAATTGTGTGTAAATACTCAAACTGATTTCTATGGGTTGATTTGTTTAATAAATATCATGGCTATTATCACATACAAATGTAGCACATATAAGATGTGTGTTTATATATATCTTTATTTAGGTGGTATATAAAAAAGGAAGGATGTTGGGTGCTACTTTATTTTTTAAGAGTCAAAAGAAAATTTGATGTTTTATTTAATAATCTGATATACAGTATTTTCTAAGATTTTTAGTATTAAAAATTTCCTGAGTGGCTTTTACAGTATATCTTTTCAACAGTAAAATCTCATATTATACAAAATGAGTAACAAGGTCTTTAAATGAGATATTAATGTCAACCATCATTGCTGTTATGTTGAAAATGAGTGTGAAATAAGGAGGTTGAAGTTGAATGTCCCCTAAAGGTCCATATGTTAAAGACTTGGTCCCCAGAGTGGCACTATTGGGAAATGCTGGGGACCTCATGGGAGAGGTGTGTACTTGAAGAGGATGGCCAGATCCATGCCCCTTTCTCTTCCTCTTGCTTTGCTTTTTGGAAAAGATGAGAATTGTTCTTCTACAAGCTTCCATCATAATATGCTGCCTTGTGACAGGCCCAAAGAATTGGGGCCAATCAAGCATAGACTGGAATCTCTAAAATTTTAAGCCAAAGTAAACCTTTTGTCTTTTTAATTTAATTAATTCTGACAATTTCATATAGTAAAGGAAAACAGACATGTACTATTTTGGAGATTTTTATGTGCTTAGAGGTGACAAAACTGGAGGCATGAAGTTAAATTTCTGTAAGAGAAAGCATTTGAGATAAAATTGTATTATATTATTTACTTCTTTGAATAAGATAACACACTGGAGACTAACAAAAGCACTTTCTCTGATAAATACAATATGCAATTCACTGAGTGGGAGATTCTTTTTTATGTGTTATTTTTCACCATTAAGATTTGTGACAAGGCTGGGGTTGTGGCTCAGTGGTAGAGTGTCTAGCACATGTGAGGCACTGGGTTCCATCCTCAGCATCACATAAAAATAAATAAATAAAGCAATGCTATTGTGCCCATCTACGACTTAAAAAAAAAAAAAAGACTCATGACAAACCCAAACATCTATGGTTTCTGTATCTGTGTCTTAGGTCAATATGTGAAACAATAAAACAATAAAAGGTAAGCTGGAACTTCTGAATTTGATGCAGGTATCAGTTTATAAAGGATTGCTATGTTCAGATACTGAATTATGCCTTCCTAGAAATCAAATTATGCTTCATTACCAACTTTCTATGGAATTCAGAGAAAAATGGTATAACTTTTTTTTAATATTTACCCTATTATCCTCTATATTTCTGTTAATTACACTGCCCCAAAGTATGAAACATTTTAAAAATAGAAAATTTTAATCACTGCATATTGATATTTGTTCTTAATGACTTTAATTTATACTTGAAAGCTCTGCCTCTAAGTGAAAAAACATTAAATGAAGAAAATCAATGAAGAATCATGACACATAACTTCCTAACACCAAATATGAAATTGCAAGATCTTGAAGTGTTTCCAGACCCCCACATGTTGAAGCCCATCCCCCTTGTGATGGTGTAAGAAAGTCAGGACTTTGAAGGAGGGGCTTAAGTCATGAGGGCAGAGCCCTCGGAAGTGACATTAGTGTCCTGGGTGGCTCATTCCTTTCATCATGTGAGGACACATATAAAGTATCATCTATGAATGACAGACCCTTACCAGACACTGAATCTCCTGATATCTTGATGTTGGACTTCCCACATCTTGTGAGCAATGAATTTCTGTTGCCTATAAATTACCTGGCCTGTGGTTATTTGCTATAGCAACCTGAGTGGATTAGGGGAACAAAGAAATACAGTTGTACATAAAATGAAATAAAGTTAATTTTAATGTTTTCTTCCTCTACTATGTTCTTCACAAGTTTTTCAACCTTTTGGGAGCTCATGGAAATTTTTCACTCAAATGTGCTGTATAATGAAATTTTGCTACAGGAAAATACCTGTAAGACAAAATAAAAGTTGCACATTGAAAGCTTGTAAAATTGTGAAAATACCACACATAAGCAACCAAAGATTCATAGCATTTGTTACCTCTTCATCAATTCTACTTTACACACACACACACACACACACACACACACACACCTCACACAAAAAAGGTTTTGGATGTGTGCAAATTGGGTGTACATTTCAAGCTTATTTCATAATATTGTCTGACTAAAAGCTTGTCTTAGGTGCCTGCACTTTTCTCTGAAATCAAAATGTCAGAATATTATTACTATATAGTATATCTTTGATATGGTTTGAGATTAAAAAAGAACTTATTAAACAAATGCAACAGGAGAAGTCATATAAAAAAGGACTAAGTTTTTTTCATTAATTCATTTGGCTAAAATTTTGGCTAGTCCAGATTTAACCTCACATGACAACTATACAGTTATAATTATTAAATTAATAGAAGTTAATTGGATTAGATAAAGGAGAATGAAGGAAAGGGAGGGGGATGGAAATAGGAGACAGTAAAATGAACTGGACATTACTTTCCTATGTTCATATATGAATGCATGACCAGGGAAACTCCACATAATGTACAACCAGAAGAATGGGAAGTTATACCCCATGTAAGTACAATATGTCAAAATATACTCTACTGTCATGTGTATCTAAAAAGAACAAATAAAAAATTAATAAAAAAAGGAAATAAAGTAAGTAATAAACTTAACTTTATACTACTTCTGAGTTCTTGATAATCCTTAATTAAAAAAAAAACCTGTTCCTAATTAAATGAACACAACTTTTTAAAATTTTCTTGTGGTTTTCAAAGAACATCTCTATGTTCAGGGTGTCTTCAGACACCTTGCTGTATTTTTCTCTTAAATATAATATATTATATTAAAAATATGCAAAATTCACTAGATAGAGCTTAAGTAAAATTTCAATTTTATTCTTGGGCTTTAAAAATGGAATATGTTAAACTACTGAGATAACTGATCTATCATGGAAAGGAAATTGAGCTATTTTAGCACTTTTTCCTCCAAGTAATGGGAAAATTTATTTCTTAACTAGGCAAGAAAAAAAACGCTTTTGATGCCAGAGTGAATAATTTTTCAAAGTCTTTTGTATTTTACTTTTGATGTTTTTCTGCTTTTCAGTACCATCACTCTCCTGACCCCAGAAGGAATGCTAATCTTTTTGTGGAAGAAAGAAGTCAATGTTGTCAGAAATTTTGAGTTGGTTTGTTATTTCCTTACCTATCTTGGATGAGGGGAAAAAAATGGGAGGAAATATTGATAGAGACTCTTTTATCTCTACTTTTTCTGGGTGGGTTTGCTAAGTCAACCAATTGGCAGGAATTTGATGGAGGATATTCATGATGTGTTGAACTTTCAGAGACAAACTTGAAGAAAACTTGAATTTAAGTGTTCACTGTGGAGGAGACGGAGGTCAAGAAGAGGACATAAACTGATGGGCAGAAGAGGAATATGGCGGGTATATGGCAAGCGTTTCTCCACTTAGGTATCTCAGCCAGCCTGTGTAGACCATGCTGTGGGGGACCAAAACAGATGCAAATTAGAAACATCATCAAAGCAAGAAGCTTTCCTCAGCCACAATTCTCACTCTGCCTGTCTGTCTTCAGAATACTTCTTTCTGGCTGAAACCCATTTGAGTTTGCTAGGCTTGCTGTATTTAACCTGGTAAGGATGCTATCACAAAATATCTCAGATTGAGTGATTTAAACAACTGAAATTTATTTTCTTAGATTTCTGGGGACGAGAAGTCCCAGATAAAGTTGTTGGCAGTTTTGGTTTCTCCTGAGTTTTTGCTCCTTGGATTGCTGATGTTCACCTCACGGTGTCCTCACATGGCATTTTCTCTGTGGGCCAGCACCACTGGAGTCCCTCCTTTGAAGTACATGAGTCATATTGGGTAGGCATACACTTATGACTTCATTTAACTTTGTCACCTTAGACTCCTTGTCATATAGTCATACCAGGGGTTAAAGCTTCAACATATAAATTCTTGGTTGATTTGTTCCATAACAGGTATTATAACAAAATGCCATAGGCTTGGCGACTTAAAAAGAAAAAAAAAATCACTTCATTTTCTCATAGTTGTGGGCAGTTGTTGGCAGTTTCGGTTTCTCCTGAGTTTTTGCTCCTTGGATTGCTGATGTTCACCTCACGGTGTCTTCACACGGCATTTTCTCTGTGGGCCAGCACCACTGGAGTCCCTCCTTTAAAGTACACGAGTCATATTGGGTAAGCATACACTTATGACTTCATTTAACTTTGTCACCTTAGACTCCATGTCTCCAAATATAGTCATATCAGGGGTTAGAGCTTCAACATAAAAATTCTTGGTTGATTTGTTCCATAACAGGTATTATAACAAAATACCATAGGCTTGGTGACTTAAAAAGATAAAAAAACCACTTCATTTTCTCATAGTTGTGGGGGCTAGAAGTTTAAGACTGAGGTCCTTGTATGACTGGAGTCCTCTTAGGCCTCTCTTCTTGACCTGTAGCTAACTATATTATTACTGCCTCTTCACATGGTGATACACGTTCTTAGCATCCCTTTGTATATCTTAATAACCTCTTACAAATACTCCAATAATTTTATTTTGGGGTCACCCACTTTAGCTTTTATTACCTGTTGAAATGATCAGTTTCCAAAAACAGTCACATTTGAAAATGCAGGGAGTTTGACTTCAACATATGAATTTGGGGACACTCAATTAAGTACTGAGAGTATTATATTAATTCATATAATACACCTTTAAATAAAACTTGTCCAAAAATAAATGTAATATGAATCACTTCCTTAAATATGAAAATTTACTATCTTTTCTTACAAAGGAAAACTATTCCTGATTGATATGTATAAAATAAAACTGTACACATTAATGTGGTAACATGATGTTGTATGATGTTTAAATAATTTTAAATATATTCTGAAAATTTTATCATTTCTTTATGATGAAAACATTCAAAATCCTTCCATCTTGCTTTTTGAAATGTACAGTATATGATTGTTATCAAGTCATCCTACTGTGCAATAGCACATCAAAATTTCTTACTCCTGCTAGCTGTAATTTTGTACTCATTGATCAACTTCTTCGTATCCCTCCCTCCCCACTATTATTTCCAACCTTAGTAATTACCATTCTATTCTCTAGTTCTAGATCAACTTTTTGAGGTTCCACATATCTGTGAGATCCTGTGGTATTAGTATTTCCATGCCTGACTTATTTCATTTAGTATAAGGATACTGAGTCCCTTCCATGTTATCACAAATTACAAATTTTAGTCTCTTTATGGTTGAATAGTAATGTATTATGTGTATGCATCATTTTTATTATCTATTTGTCTGTTGAGGAACACATATGTTGTTTCTACTTCTTGGCTATTGTAATAGTGCCACAGTGAACATGCGGATGCAGATGTGTCTTTGACATACTGATTCATCTTCTTTGGGTGCATGCTGAGTAATGGTGGATGCATCACATGGTAGTCCCATTTTTAATTTTTTGAAGAAGCTCTATACTGTTTCCCATAATGGTTCCATTAAGTACATCCCTACCAAAAGTATGTTAAGGTTCTTTTGCTTATATCCTTGTCAGTGCTTGTTATCTTTGGTCTTTTTCATAAAAGTCAAACATAGTGAAGTGGTGATATCTCATTGTGCCTTAGATTTGAAGTTCTTTAATAATTACTGATGCTGAGCACTTTTTTCATGTACTTTTGGCAATTTATATATCTCCTTTTGAGAAATATTTAGTAAGGTCTATTCTCCATTTATTAATCAAGGTTTTTATTTGGCATTGAGTTTTTGGAATTCCTAATCTTCTGGCATTAACCACATGTTCACTGAAGATTGCAAATATTTTCTCTCATTCTGTTTCTGATGATTGTTTCCTCTGCTGTGCTGAAGTTTTAATTCATTATAATCTCGTTTGTCTATTTTTGCTTTTGAGTTTGCTTGTGAGTCATTGTCCAAAAATTCCATGCCCATTCAAATGTCCCAAAGGGTCCCCCGCTTGTTTTATTTTTATAATTTAATCTATTAAAGCTCAACCTCCTTTCAGCTTGTGTAAATGTCAAAGCATATTTTGTAGCTAGCAAGTTAAGTGGTATTCATGTGGAAATAATTTTTCAATAAGCAAAATTTGTTCTTAACTACATTATAGATCTAATCATAAGTTCTAAAGCCATATTTTAGCTAAAAATTTAGAAGATTATCTCTGTGGCCCTAGGGATAAGCCAATTGTTTGTCAGGCAGAATAGAGAAAGAAATATTCATAGTGAAAGACACTGAGAAGCTAGAGATGATCATAAATCATAAGTTGAATTCACAAAAAAATACCATTAGGGAAATTTAAACATTAGCTTACACTTTACTGGTTGTTAGGTTATACTCAAAGTTGGATACCAATATATAAATCATACATACATATGCACACACTTGTCACTATAAACCAATAATCTATAATAACTATAAGCCTTAATAGTCTAAATATGGAAACAAATCACATGCCTACAACAGTAGAACAGATAGACATGTTATGGTAAATCCATGTAATGAGTTCAACTTATCAATAAAATATGGAATCTACCATTGAGATACAACACACATAGGAACCTCATAGGCACTCCGTTGAGTTAAAGAAGAAAGACAATCAAAGGGAAGAAGTATATCTGTCTACCTGTAGAAATCAGAAGTTGGTGCCTCTGGAGGGAAAAAGATATAAGGGAACTTTCCATGGTGCACAAACATGCTAAATCTTGTTCCCTTCAATTGTGGCACAGACCATAGTTATATATATATAATTGTCAAATACATTGACTCAAGGACAATCCTCACATTTTATTAGAATAAGTTGTTTTAGAAAAGAAAACTCAAATGTATCTAAAAAAATGTTGGTACTAGTGAAAATGACATCTCTTTTTATAGCTATCAGATACTGCCCTATTTAAATTTCTGGAGGAAGAGGTCTTGACCAATTTGTCACTGTGGGCAATACTCAATAGCTAAGTATGCAAGGGAAGGTAAATTGGAAAGGTAATGAGAAGTGAGAGGTTCTGAAAATGTAATTTTATTTACTTGTATATTTGATAGCAAAAAATCATGTGACCTTAATGCATAGACACACACACATGCACAAAGTATATGCAGAGAATCTTAGGATTATCTTAGAGTTAATCAAAACACAGTTTCTTATAGTTTTTCGAATTTTAACCTGGGGAATGTGAACCCTTTTTATTCATATGCTATAAGTTAACTAATGAAAAATATAACATCAATCTCTGTTATATACACAGTGTAAAAAATCTCCGATGACTTGGGAAATTCATGCAATTTGCATTTTAATTGGAAAAATTGTAGACTTTATTATATATTCCACTTGACATGTATGAAGTTTATAAAATAGGAACTAAAATGCAAGCTTTATTTGAAACCATTTTTCGATTCATGGAAGCATTTTCATCATGAATCGGGGATAAAACATCTTCCATAGTTCCCAAAATATATGTTTCTCAGGAAGATGTTTGAATTACATCTTAAAGATTTGAGATGATGTTGTAGAGAGAAAGTAGAATGAATGAAGGCATGAATAAATTAAATATAGCAAACCATAGAACATTTTAAAATTCGACCTATCATGTGATTTTGTGGAATATTAAATAGCATGAAAATGTACATGATAAAATAAATAGAAAAATCCAAAAATGACCATAATATCTACAAGAGAAACAACAAAATAATGGAATCCTAATAAGCACTAATTCCACAGAGTGGCAAGTATAGAGCTAAACAGTTTTATATCTACATCATCCTGTTGAATACACCATACGAGGAAGCACCAAATGACAAGTCTGAGGCACAGACTGGTTAATTTGCTGTCCAGAGGTCACACAGATAAAAGAGACAGATTTGGAACTCAAACCCAAGTTCTCGGGATTCAAAGTTTGTTCCCTCTACTGTACAATTAGGCAGTGCTTGTGTGCAAAAAGAGGATAACCATTAGCAAATGGAAACAAGTTCCCTTTCACAAACAGACACTTGTGGTTTTGACAATACACAAACAACTGTGGAGAACTTTTCTCTCCTTTTTTCTGTGATGCTTAAAATACTATGTTTCCATGCTTACACAATCAGACGTGTCATTTCCTATGCAGAGCATCCCACTGTAACATTGTGCGGTAAATGCATGGATTTATAAAACAAATGATACGTGATTAGATACTTTGTCATAATAGGATCCTGAGTAAATTCTTTTTTGATATATTAGTGTTAACTTCTTTGGAATTAGAACAAAGTTATATTTATTTGTGTAGGCACTATTATCAGAATATCAAATTATCAAAAGGAGAAAAGAAAATGGTAGACTAGAAAAACCTACAGTACCGTGGTAGCTCCCCAAGATTAAACTTAAGCAACAGTTCTGCAGCGACTTATTGAGGTTGGAAGACTGTGGGAGAATGCCGGTTGGCAACTCAGAGAGCTGGGAACCAGGCAAAAATCAAAATAACAGTTTCTAGAGTGGAAAGAGAATTAATAAAAGGAATAAATGATAGTAGTTTTGGGTGCCTAGGGACTTAGCTGGGGAGAGGAAACCCCCTGAGTTTAAAATAAACAGGCACTGTTGTCCAGTAAATTTTCAATCTGAGGAAAGTATAAGTTCATACACATGAACTGAGCTGGAGGAAAGTCCTGGCACTTTCCAGGGGAGATAGTGAAAGTGGGGCATAAGTGACAGCTTAAAAAGACTGTTTAATGATTTTCTGAGCAGGACACTAGAAACAAAGGCAGTTTAATTTACTTTTTATGTTTTGCTTTCTTTCTCTCATTTTTTTCTCTTTTCTTATCTTGTTCTTGGTGTATCTACTTTTCAAATATCCCAGACCAAACAGCCACTGATATTTTGCTTTTCACTGGATTGGTGGGGGCCCATTCTGTGAGTCAGTTTGGGCACAGAGAAGGTACTATAACCTGACTGGGAGAAACTCAGCAATGGTGAGGCCACAGCTTCCAGTCCAGCAGTCTGCATAGCAGAGAAGAGTGAGGCAGGCTTTCATTTGATATTGGCCGTCTGATCTCTGGGATAGGAGTGTAACTGATGCGTGCCGGAACTGGGAGAGATCAGGAACAGGTGCAAAGTGGTGATCCTGGGACAACTTACTGTGGGCCCCATGCCACGTCCCCATCCCCAGAAAATAGATGAACTGACGTGCCCCACACACCTCCCCACAGCCCATGGCCGAAGCTCTCAGAAAGAAGCCTGTGACACAATCCAGGTGGGTCTACAGGCAGCAGAGTGGGAGGGCTGGCCAGCAGCCCTGCCACACTTACACTCTCAAACCTGGTCAAAATAACAAAACAGAAATTCTTTTTTAATACTTTCTCCCCTCTCTGCTAGAGCCATTACCTTCCCCTTTCCCTCATCTTTTCTTCCTCTCCACATTTTATCTTCAGCCTCCCTTCCCTCTCCCACCATTTTTTTTTCTGTTTTCTTCTATTTTACTTATTTTTTAAAACCTCTTTTCAATTCAATTTAGTGTACTTTTATTAATGTTCAATCTGTTCAGCTTGTTCTATATTATTTCTCATCGACTTTTCTCTTTGATTAATAGAGTTGCAGAGATCATTAGTAATAACATTTATAGCATGGGTTGCGCTGTGGTTTGCACTGTTACTGGTGGTAACTTTCTCCTCTCAAAGTGGTACTGGATGTGTTGGAGATAAGGTATATCTCAAACCAGGGCTTATTATAAAGAGAGAGTGACACACTAAAGGACATCTACATTAAAGAAGAAGGGAAATCTATCTTAAAAGATGTGCAAATATGGCATCTCAGAAAGCATCAGTAAACAGACCTTTAGGTTCTTGTAAAAGTTTATAGCCTCACCAATAACTGAATCCACAGATGTTGAAGTACATGGACTCCTAGACAAAGAATCCAAAAAATGATTGTTAAAATGATCAATAACTAAAAGATCTAAAGAATGAAAGAAGAGAAAAAGAGAGGATGTGAGAGAGCATTTCAGAAAAGAAATAGGAATTCTGAAAAAGAACCAAACAAATCTGGGAAATGAATGGGGAAATACTGAAAGCATTCCCTCTAAAAAGAAGAATACAAAATGACCACTCTAACTATTCCTATTTAATGTAATACTTGAAATTTCAGCCAGATCTATTAGGCAAGAGAAAAAAAAAAAAAAAAAAGGAATGTGAATAGGAAAGGAAGAAGTCAAATTATAACCCCTTGCAGATGATATGTTCCTATATTTAGAAGGTCCAAGGAAACTTCATAAGACTTCTAGACTGATAAATTTAGCAAAGTTGCAGGAAACAAACTCAAAATACAAAAAGCAACAGCTTTCTATACATTAATGATTAATCTGCTGAAAAAAATCAAGAAAACAATTTCATTTACAATATCCTCAAAACAAAAACAAAAACAAAAACAAAAACAAAACAATAACAAAAATCAATTCTAGGAATAGATCTAGCCAAGGAGGTAAAGATCTCTATAAAGAAAATTATAGAATATTGAAGAAAGAAATTGAAGGCAACAACTAGAAATTGGCTAGACCTCCCATGTTCTTGAATAGTCAGGATTTAATATCATTAAAATGACCATGTATCAAAAGCAACCTACATATTCAATCCAATGCATACTAAAATACCAATGACACAGAACTAAAATAATTTTAAAATTCATATGGAAGAAAAAATATCCCAGGATAGCCAAAGCTGCTCAGAGAGAGTAGAAAGAAAAATAGAAACAATATTGTATCAGATATTCCATTATATAAGCTGTTTTTAAAATTATTTTAATTGTCTAACTTTTATAACTTAATTTTATACCTAATAGTTTCCTTGAATGAAATTCATTAACTTTCACAGCAATGCTTAGATGCTAGATGCTATATTTATGCACATATTTTAGATGAAGGAACTAAGAATTTAAGAAACTGTTCTTAGATAATAAAATTAATTAAAATCAATTCTTAGATAATAAAATTAATTAGCAGAGCAGAAGAGTTTATCTGTAAAGTGAAGTAGAGAAGTGAGGGACACTTGAAAAAAATAATAGTAAAATTATGTTTTTCCAGGATGAAAGATATTGAAGCATTACATGCAAATGGCATAATCTGGAAGAGGGAGAAAATTAATGGTATTTAAAATATATGTTTTACTTGTAGGATTAACTTCAATAGGACAGAAAGCATTTCATAAGATAAGAAGATGCTATTTCCTTCTATAGGAATATAAGCAATAGACAAAGTACATGATTCAAATACAAATAAGTTATATTTGTATGAACATATGGAAATTAA
This sequence comes from Sciurus carolinensis, assembly GCF_902686445.1. Classification (NCBI taxonomy): domain Eukaryota; kingdom Metazoa; phylum Chordata; class Mammalia; order Rodentia; family Sciuridae; genus Sciurus; species Sciurus carolinensis. The sequence goes on along the minus strand of NC_062221.1, from coordinate 122,918,828 downwards.
TTTATGATCACCTATTTTCCTAGTAAATAAGAGACAATGTAATAGTTGATATGAGGCTGAGGAAAAGAATGTTGGGATTATCAGAAAGAGTAAGATGTCATTTAGTCACATAAAATTGAGTAAATTGACACAAGAAATGTGTCTTTACACAAGGAAAGTAATTGTCCCATTGCACTAAGGGATAGATTGAGGCTGTTGGTGAAGTATTTGAAGTGACATGAATCAACACGGTTGTATAATTTTCTGTAACCATATCTAGCCAAACACGGGTTCTAGAAGAGGCAAATAATTTGATTTACTTTAAAGTGGGGTTTACCTGGCAGTTAAGCAGAAAGAGAAGTCCAAGGGAGTAGAGAGTACAATGCAGTAGTGTGGTAGTGAACCATGTCAACAAGATTAAGTTTTAAAAACATGGCACTAAGAAGTGAAAAGGCATAGGACGGCAGAATTGAAAGAATATGGAGGGATTGTTGAGGGCATGAGGTAGAGAATGAATACAGTAATCAAGACAAAACATAGAAAGAAACCTGGAAGGAGGGTGACTGAGGAAGAGTAGAGAATGACTCAGATCTCTACTGCAATCGGAAGTCAGAGTATAGGGTGCAACAAGACTTCTGCACACAACCGATTACACTACTGGAGCTCTGATTATCTTATAAAGTGGAATGTAGTTAGTGACATAAAACATGTATTAAGAAAAAAAATCAAAGGCCAAATGTTTTCCCTGATAAGTGGATGATGATATATAATGGGGGTGGGGCGTGAGAAGAATGGAGGAACTTTAGATTATGTAGAGAGAAATGAGGGGATGGGGTATAAAAAATGGTGGAATGAGACAGACATCATTACCCTATGTATATGTATGATTACATGAATAGTATGAATCTACATTGTGTACAACCATAGAAATGAAAAGATGTACCCCATTTGCATATTATGAATCAAAACACGGTCTGTAAAAATAAAAAAAAATAATTAAAAAAAGAAAGTTCTAGGTGAGGTCAGAAAAGAAAGACACCGCTCTGTTAACCAAGGAGGAAGTTGGATTTAAATCTTCCATGGAGAATAGGGAACATTTTTAAACACAGCAAAGGAGGAGGGAGAACATTTTTGTTAGAAGAAATGCCACAAACTGTACATTGAGAGCTTCTATCAGAGGGCCTTTTGTGGCAAGGAAAGGAATTTAGATTGATGTGATAGGCAACAGATTATCAGAGATTTTTGAGATGGATTATTGTATTATTTATCACTTAAGAAAAATGATGAATCCCATGTGTTAAGAAGATCCAATTAGATAAAGAATGTTGGGAATGGTCAATTAGATGAAGAAGTTTGGTAAAAGATTAAGTTGTGTATTCACATGCAATAATGGAAAAATTAACTCATCAGGTCCTATAATAGACCATGGTAGAAGGGAAGTGTATATATGTGAATAATCACAAAATTTCAAAGGCATGCAAACCAAATATTATTTTTGTCCTTTGGCTAGCCAGATGACTTTCAACTCCCATGACTGTGAATGGGGTCACCTATGTCTTGTGTCCACCTGACTGGTATTGATCTGGGATGGCCTTGGCTGAAAATACTAGTGCAACTTCACCAAGCTTCACAAACATCTTATCCTCTCAGACCAGGCTTGGGATGTCTCTTGCTAATGGCGAAGGGACAAGAGCAAAGTGGAAAAACCTCACATTTTAGTCTTCTGTTTATGTCTTAATCTGGATAAAGCAAGTCTATAGGGACTGATATCAGTAGCAATAGTCCATTTCTGATTAGCAAAGTCATCTAGTGTTTTCAACAAGTGTCACAAATACTATTTTTTTCTTTAACAACAAGAAATATATTCCTATAACTGGGTGAATTAGTTGAAGAAATAATATTTTTACTGGAGTGAAATCTAAGTTTGTCCTCTTTGTTAAACATTATTCCTGGCCCTTAGTTATCTTACTTCTAATGTGTGGATAAGTATCTATTTCACAGGTATAATTTTGAAGATGGAATGAAATATCTGACATAGTTACAGATGCACAGTGAGCACTCAGTGCACGCATGACCCATCTTGTTTTTCTTCTAATCTTCTCCTCCCTCCAACAATGGGTGTGTGTAGTAAATGCTCTCGTTTTATGTCAGAGACTAAAGAATGCCCATTTTGATATTTATAGTAGGTGGTCAGAATATAGTACTCCCAAATAGGCTCCTGTAGCAACATGTTTTTTTCCGGCTGATTACTTTGAGAAAATGCAAACTCAAGAGAAACTTTGACAACAAAATGTAAGTCTCTCTTTTGCAAGGGAAGTCTGTATCAATGAAGGAAACCTCCATTTCTGAAGTTTCTTCCTCTCCATGCCAGGAGAAGGGTGACTAAATCATCCCAGACTCCTATTAGTGAAGAAGGCACTGTCTCAGATCTGCATAACAAAATTTGCTTTTGTTTATGATACTTTTACTAATCACCTACTCATAACCAGCCTTCCCTCCTCCCTTCTTTTGATGTTTCAGGGAATGATGTTATTGAAGCTTGATTCAGTCACCTCTTTGAAATTTACTAATTTCTCTGGGCACCTCCTATATGTACCTAAGTTCTGCATGTTATTCCTCTTCTGTGTGTTTTCCTGTTGTAAATCTGCTAATTGGTACAGGAATCCACCCTCAACTAAAAAATCAGAAACTTTAGAAAGTTATTTTTCTTCCCGTATACTATAATAGTACAAAAAATAAAAACCTACTTTCCCAAATATTTAATTTCTTTCTCCAGGAAATGATCAATGACAGAACATTGAGATTCTTCTGCAAACTCTGCTGATACGTTTAAAAATGCTATGCAAATGTTAAAATCCCTGTCACAGATTTTCCTTGCCTACTTGCTTGTTGATGACATCTGTGGATTCTCTAGTCTCTTATTTGTCATAATTTGTGTCATGAATTCTAAGATCCTGTGCAATTTAATTTTGAAGAAACCAAACAGAATGAAATGAAAATAAGATGGAGTGGTGTTTAATCACCTCAGGATTAAAAGTGACAACAAAAGGAACTAACAAATGAACAACTGCTATCTTGAAGTAATCTAACAAAAGTGAGAGAAGTGCATTAGCTAACAATTTCAACTCCACCAATAAATGGAAACAAAGACAGATATGTCTGTCTTTATAAAGTACTCTTTTGTACAAAGATGCAGAACAAAAATACCTTGAATTTTTCTCTGCTGCATTAATTTATCAATGTATTTGGCATTCCTTAATGCACTTTATAACTTATTAACTGCAGTTAAGTTCTCTTTTCACATTGTAGGTAAACACTGATACACAAAAGTACATATAATGCATTGCATAAGGTTGTATACATAATATCAATCAATCAATTATTTATTTATTTATTTATTTTATTATAAACAAATGGGATACATGTTGTTTCTGTTTGTACATGAAGTAAAGGCATATCATTTGTGTAGAATATCAATCAATTCTTAAACAGACGAATCAGTGACTATTAATATCAAAAGATGTTTACAAAAGTCTATGCTTCCTGGGCATATTTTCTGATAAAGAAATTAGATAGCATCATTATCTAATAAGATACTGGGCTAAAGCATGATAACACTTATGATGATTGATAACAGGAATTCTGAAATAGTTTAACTTTGCAAAATAACTTCTTTTTGAGTTGGAAAAAAAAGAAAGTTTTTAAAAAATTATTATTTTAGACACTATTCTAGCAGAGATCATTGCTGTTAACAGTATAGTTACTTGTAGTTATAGTTACTTGGAGACTTTATTTACATGTGACTAAGAAGGAAAGACGAGGGCACATATTTTTCTGGAAATAGGTTTTAATCATAGAGAAAGCAAAGAATGGAGTTTTTGAGCACCGAATTGAGGGATTGCCTCAGAAAATCTTTGTGATCTTTGCAGTTTTGCTCAGAGTTGCTGGCTTCATGTCACAGGTACTGAAATGAAACCTGAACAAAAGACACATAAATGAAGTAGGTAGCTGCCCATCTGTGTGATCTGGAACAGAGAAGAAGCTCTCCTAATCAGTACCCTGCCTCAGGATTTCCTAGATCCTTGAATTTAATATCTACCATTTTAGGAATCTAAGTCATCAAAATGAACATGTAACTCCAGAAGTAGGTTTATAAAATTGCATTAAATTGAGAAAGCATCTGTTGGTTGAAGTATAGCTTTGGTGCTATCTTTATACTTCTGGGTCTCCATTTTATTGAAAAAGAAAGGGTGGAAACTAGGAGCTTTAAGGTCAATTAAGACTCTACATTTCCATGATGCTCTAATGAGTCAATGATACCTTAGTGAGAAATTCCACTGCTTGGGAATAATCAAGACCCTAAGGAATTGGAACTGTCATTACATTTGTTTTGTGTACAGAATGAAATGTCTAAGATGATGTGTCACATGAAAGAAGTGAAAGAAAGATCAGCAAGGGTTGTGAGCAAAGAAAATGCAGCTCCTGTTTTGCAAAACTTGATGGAAGAGACTGTACAGAAGACCATGTCTGGACAGGTGGCTTCCAGTGAGGGAGGCTGGTCAGCCTCAGAACTACACTCCAAAACAGGCCAGGTCAACACTGGGTGAATACAATCCAGTCGCAAAATCCAAAGGCTGAAGTAACTTCAGATCAGGATGAATTAGCTTAGGCAGAGAAATAAATCCATAAATGAGATAAACAAGAGTGATTACTGTATGGAATTTATAGGGTACTGGGATGACAAAGAGGTGTCAGAAGGGAATCTCAGCCAAGATGGAGAGAAATGAGGTGCACAAGTGAAAAAGCCCAGGTGAGGTTCTGAAAGGAGGTTGGAGATTCTGGCATTTCTCATTGGCACCATGTGTGAGGTGAACTCTCCAGGAGGTTACCAGGCTTCTCACACTAGTTTCCTGTAATTTTAAGTGGAGAGCACATATAAAGCAAGAGCATTAGAATGTCTAGTTGTAGTTACAATATCAGAATGAACACACTGGACATACCAATGCCCCTCTTTATATGGGGTTTCCATGTGAAGTTAGAGGAAACAGGCAAAAAGAATATAATGCATGCATGCATGTGGGAAGTGAGAATCCTGGCTAAAAGCCTGCACTCTTAAATATCTCCCCACATGGCTAACAGTTCCTGGAGAAATAAGAAATCTTCAGGTCCCTTCCGTTTCTGCTCTCTGCTTCCAGGAGAGACTGGGTATCAACACAGTTGGTTTTCAGGTACTTGGATGAACATTGCACATTAAGCTCAGAGCTTCATGCTGGGCTCCATCAATTCCTCTGAAATCAGTTCTGGCTCAAGTATCACACAGTTCTTTTCCAGAAGTATTGCCACTATTTTTCTCCTTCTTTCTAACCGACCATGAGAAGCCTGCTTGTGTTCACAAAATCAGCTCATACTTCCTCCTTAGTGAATGGACATCTTAGCTTCTCTAGGATTTGTATTCCACACTGTATTTATTAATTGCTGTAGCATGAGGTAGTCCACTCTTATGCCTACAAAGTGAAGGTACAATTTCATGACTTCCAGTGGGCAGTGGTCAAACTTGTATTTATTTCTGAATAAATAAATAAATCACAGGCATAAAGTGTTTTTTAAAAAAGAAGTTTTGTTTTTTATCCTTATTATTTTTTCACCTAAAATTATCGTAGGGTATTTTTGAAATGAGGAGTGAAGGAATAAATGAAACCAGTCATTGCACTCTTAATACAATCTCTCCAAGCTTTTATTTTCTAACTCATTCCTGACCTTTGGCCTTCTTCATTTCAGCATCATTATTGTGCTTTTTTATTTTGTGATTTTGTCTACATGAGCTTTATGAAATGCCTGCAGACAAGAGTGAACAATAAAATACAGAAGGTTGATAAACATACTTAGCAAATCTGATCAACATCTCTTTATCATTTGTGTGAATCTCTACAAAAGATCTTCTGATATATTTTTTTCTCTTTTGTGAAAAGCTTTATAGAATTTATTTAAAATTTTCAAACATAATAGATATGAATTCAAATTCAGAAAACTAATTCAAGTATTTTGGGAATTCCCTGTGAATAGATAAATTAGGTGGAAAAGGGGTCATATGAAGTTACAAAGGGAAACTCAGTCCATGTTTTTGAGGACATACATGCAAAGAAGGTTTGGCTGGGAAAGCATCAATCCAAGATAGCAACCTCTAAATACGAAGTGCTTCATTTAATTTGTACCTTCAAATAGACTTGCTTTTTTCATCTTTATAAATTAGTAAGATGGTTTTGTTGGGATGCAGTTTCCCTGTGATGTCTTGCCTTTCTGCAGGTTTCATTTTCTAAATCAAGGCACCATAAGCCTCTCTGAATTTCCTTTGCAGGATGCCTCGATAAGCAAGTTGCAGAGTGGAGATGTTCTCCCACTAGAGTGGACTTAAATTCCAGGGTAATAAAGGTAGTGTCACCATGGAGAGGACACTGGGCCCATTTGCCTACAGCATGTATGTAAGAGCATGGCATTTGTATACCCGTGGTATATAATTCATCCCACTGTGGTAATAGGAAACACCGGAGCCTTGTCATACTGCTCCATGGGAATTTGGGCCCAGAAAACAAGGGCACGATGTTACTCTGGCTCCTGATATAGCTGTGACCTAGAAACTGCATGTCTTTCTGCCAGTATCTATGAAAATGTGACAAACTATCTTGGTAGTTGGCAAGCAGGGTCAAAGATGAGACATTATTTCTGATATGACAAGTGTATTTGATCTTTAGGAAATGGCTTAACAGTTTCCCTTGATTGGATACTATTTTCTCATTGTTCGTAGAAAAAATTTTGTTCTTTTACCTTAAGATTCCTCTCCCAATTACATGAATAATATACATCTACAGTAGAAAACAAGAGGAACTCTGAAATGTGAAGACATTAAAGGTGCTCATAGTATTCTTACACTTAGAATTGTTAACATTATTTTTTCACATATCAGGTCTGATTCTCCTTGGGGAGAGATACGTACATACAAATACACACTTTCATGCAGAAATATAAATTTATCATATGGGACCATAATGCACATAATCCAGTATTTTCTACTCTATTTGTGGAACCCCCTATTTGCTCTACTTGTTGTTCCTAATATGATACATGATCATTATTAGGATGTGCAAAATGCTCTTTGGTTTCAATTTATTTTTTGTACTGTGTTCGATGTCTTTCACTCCTCCCTCCCATTTCCTGCAAATTATGTTCCAAAATAGCACCTATTGAGCGCACCCCACTCCACACAATCTACTATGACTTTAAGTTTGTTATTTTAAAATAACCTCAGTACTCTAAGAGAGTACTATTTACCCTTTCAAAATATTTTTTCCTGCCTTATCATGCCATACTCTGAAAGACTTCCTGCCCTAAGATAAAAATTCTATTATACTTCTTTGTCACATGCATTTACTTAGACCCCAATCCATGGGTGAGGTAATAATTTAATATTTCTAATAATTATGGTAGTTAATATTTACCAGACATTTGCTATGGTCACATGCTTTCCTAATTAGTATGTGTGTATGATGTCACTAAACTTATTTTCTTTGGCTGCTAGTATTGGTCTCAACATTTTACAGATGAGCTAGTTGAAGTAGAACATCTTTCAATAATCTTCCAAAAGTCAGTTAAAAAGCTAGGACTTACACTGTGCAGAGTCTGTCTCCAGAATCTTTTCTGAACAACAGTAATCTTATAACTCCTCAAGAATTAACCCAGCGTCCTACCACTGTTTCTTCTATAATCCTTCACTTGTGCCCTGGTTGAAATGCCTTTTAATGGTATGTTTAGTTCAGAACCTGGACTTGAGTCTATTTCTGGGCTTTCTTTTTGGGGACAAAATTCTAGCCTACTTGTCTTGTGTATTACAGAAGAGCCACTGCTTGGAAACAGCTTGCATGCCTTGACACACATTATTCCACCAAAGTTTATTTAATAAATATATCTAATAGCCACCTATGTGTGATAAATAAAGAAATTTACAGTTTATTTAAAAGACATCAATAATTCTGTGGAGAAGAATAAACATAGAGGTAAAAGATGAGTCTATTATAGTCATTCTGTAGCATGTCATTTCTGAATACTTGGATTATGTACAGAGACTTGTATGGTCCATCTTGTTGTCAGGGCTGATGGCAGAATGTCCTCTGGATTTGCATCCAAGGACAATCAAATAGAAGACCCAGTCTACAGAAAAGTAAGGCTTCAGATTCCCTCCATGGGGGCAAACAATGTCTTTCATGACTACATTGGTTAAGAAATCATTACTGGGAACGATGCAAAATATATCTTTGGGTTCACTTATTTTGAAGCATGTCACCTTCAGCTAGATAAAACCATCAAAATACTCTTCTTGGTGCTTCTCATCTTATGGTATTTACATTGGCAGAGTTGAGGCGACAGTTTTCTTAACTCCCTTGTAGCCTTTGCTTTCCTGCCAGGCTCTCTGAACTTAGATCAGAATGCTGCTTTAGAGTTTAGCATGTATACTACACTGCACTGCTGCCATTATCCTGATTCCAACTTTCCCCTCCTTTATATTTAGAAACTCTTTTATTGTTTATTTGTTTATGTTGCATCTTCTGGGTTGTTTTATCTTCAGCAATATGTAGTATGAGACTGAACTGTTCGGGGAAAAAATAACTATTTTCAAGCCATATGTATAGCTTTACATATTAGAAATTAGAGTCTTACATAAACATGGATTATGAGTTGTTTCCACTAGTTATTTACTAATTTTTCATACTAATTGCTATAAAAACTATTTTTATTACTGAAAAAAAACACATTTTGGATTCTGATGGTAGAAGATGAAACAATGTTTTTAAGTGTCAATTCTAAACATCTGGTTTTTCATATGCATTTTGCTGCATGTAATCTAAAATTATGTTTAGATATTTTTAAATGAAGTGTGATATTGCTAGTTTTAGTTGGAAAAACTCCTAAGTTTTTTATACTCTGGAATATACATTCTACACAAAATGACATAGGAAACATGCCACCAAAGAAAACTTCTATCATTTTGCATGACTGGGCTACCACAAAGGGATTACTGAGTGGCTTCCTTCCTATAGAGTGTCAGAAAGTACAGTCAGACAATGGATGGTGGCCTGACATTGCACACAGTCCCAACACCCACACTCATACCTGCACATTTTTATGTATTTCACTCTACCTTTGCCAGACTGCAAGCAAAATTAATATTTAAATTGTGTTCACAGATCATATGATTTCTTATTCATACTGCTTAATACTGTCAATAGCCTGAGTCAGTTTTTGAAGATTAAATCAATGTTTCTCTTTGAAAAGTTTGAAGATAAATCATCTTTATTTTTTCTTCTTTATAATTCATGTTAATTTTCAGAGTTAGATTGCTTATGGTAAAATTGAGAATTAGTCATTTAGTTAAGTATGCTGTTGATGCTATATCCTTCTTTCTAAAATATATAATTTTGAAAATTACTGCATGCAAGAAAATTCAGCTGGGAAATGCTATGGATATTTTATCTTCTTTAAGAATCAACTTGAAACATCATGTACATTGTTAATATATACTATTTTCCATATGGTTTTCTCAGAAGCAAAATATTTTATTATCATCTATTGGGAGTGACTGTGGAAACTTGTATTTTTATTTCTTAAAAAGGTTGAAGGATGTTGGGATAATGATGGGAGGGGAGAATATGTATGTGTGGGGGAGAGACATAAAGGAATTCTTTGTACTGCCTGAGCAGTTTGCTCTGAGAACAAATTGTTTTAAAAATAAATCCTATTACCATCATTAAAACTTAAAAATAGAGCTACTACCCAGCATCCCACTCCTGGGCATATAATCCAAGGAAATGAAATCAGTATGTTGAAGACCTATTGGTATTCTCATGTGCACTGCAGATTTATTCATGATATCTAAGATATGATTCAACCTAAGTGTCCATTTGGCTTTTGCGGACTGGCTTATTTCAGTTAACATGATATTCTCCAGTTCCATCCATTTACTGGCAAATGTCATAATTCCATTCTTCTTTCTGGCTGAGTAATATTCCATTGTGTATATGTACCACATTTTCTTTATACATTCATCTGTTGTAGAGCACCTATATTAGTTCCATAGCTTGGTTATTGTGAGTTGAGTTACTATAAACATTGATGTGACTGTGTCACTATAGTATGCCAATTTTAAGCCTGTCCCAAAAAACCAAATGTTCCCTCTGATATGTGGATGCTAATCCACAGGAGGGAGGGTAGGGAAGGAATGACTGTAGTTCATTGTATTAGACAAAGGGGAATTAAGGGAAGGGGGTGTGGATGGAAATAGGAAAGACAATAGAATGAATCAAACATAACTTTCTTATCCTTCTATATGAATACATGAGCAGTGAAACTCCACATCATGTACAACCACAAGAATGGGATCCTAATAAGAGTAAATTATACTCCATGTATGTATAATATGTCAAAATGCACTCTACTCTCATGTACAGCTAAGAAGAACAAATAAAAAATAAAAGTAATGGAGGGAGGAGGGAGGAAGTGCTGGAGAGTGATATTGGCCAAATTATATTGTAATATTGTATACAAGTACAAATATGTAACAACAAATCCCATCATTATATATAACGATAATGAACAACAAAATGTGGAAAAATAAAAGGAAATAAAGAAGGAATGAATATATATGCTATTTGTTACAATGTGGATGAATCTGGATTACATTATGTTAAATGAAATAAGCCTGGCATAGAAAGACAAGTATCTCATGATCTTCCTTGTAAATGGAATATGAAGAAAAAGTAGAATGGATAGAAGTAGAGTATAGCATGATGGTTTCCAGGGTCAATGAAGTGGGGTATCTTTGGGTCAAGGTTGGTCAAAAGACACAAACTTCTGATAGAAAGAGATCTATTCCACAACATGAGACTATAGTTAATAGCAATGTATAGTTAGTAGCAATGTATTATATTTTTGAAAGTTGCTATTAAGTATTATCACTACAAAAATGGCATGTGAAGTAGTAACAAATATGTTAATTAGCTTTATTCCGTCATACTAGAATATGTTAATTAGTTTGATTCAGTCATACCACAATGTATACTTATTTCAAAACATCATGTTGTATTCAAAGACTATTAAAAAAGTTTAATAAAAGACATCTAAGACTTTTACATTTTATATTGTGTGTTTCTAAGTTTTCTGTTAATTTTTCCAACAGACTTTTTGAGATAAATAGCTTTAAGATGATGTGCCTTTTCATAGGTGAAGATATCCACTCAGAGTTCGTGAATGACCATGAAGACCACACAGACTAGGTTTGGGCTTGGCTCTTTATGACTCTGAAACTAGTGAGTTTTTAAGTTAGTAGTTATTTCACATACAAATGAATGTCCTTTTATAGACAGTCCACATACTTATTTTTAGATTTTCACATATTCTCTGAATTGAGAAGAACAATATATTTCAGATTTTGCTTAACTTTTTGTATCTTCTTCCAATGATTCTCTTTTTCTATCTCATTCCTTCAGAAATGTCCAGGACATATCTTTTAAAATTTGTGGTGTGAACTGGTCATGGTTAGAGCACAGTACAGTGATATCCCCCTGACAATATTAGTGACTTTAAAGATTCTCAAATTCAATAAACCTGAACTGAATAATCCCATAGCCTTGACCATTTAAAAAAATATATTGTAATTCACCCAATGTTCAAGAACTTAGATAGAAGGGAGATTAATACTTGACTAAGGAAAGCAGAGAGAATATTTAGGGTGCTGGAAATATTCTGTGGAAATCGGGCAAGAGATGCCCTGAAAATCTTGGTGAATTTTTTTGCAACGTTTCAGTAAATCTAAAACTATTGTAAAAATTTTAAAAAATTATTTAAATAAATTTAAAATAAAACATTGTTGTCCTTGGAAATTCTCTCCCTCCCCTCCCCCAAACAATTTATCAGTGAGGTTTGTTAGTTTTTGCCTTAAAACATTTAAACATAAATATTTACTTTAAATACAAGTGTTTAAACATTTAAAGATAAACATTTGCTTTTAAATGTTCACTTCCCTTCATCTGTGTGATTACTACCCTAGTCAAAGATGATGTTGGCTCTCATCTGGTCTATTCCAGTAGCCTAACTAGTTTCCTTGCTCCTTTCCCCTGAAAATTCATTCTGTCCATAGTATCAAGAATATTTTAGATATATGAATTTTTATACCACTCATCTTTCTTAAAGTCATATATTTCTATTGCCATTGAAATAAATCCAGATACTCTATTGATTTAGATGATTTAGTTATCATTCACTTATTTCACATGGAGATTTCGGTGGTTAAACACAGTAGGTGTTTATTTTTTTGTTCACTAAAATTCAAAAACAAGGTTTTGGATAAGTGGATTTTACTCCTTCAGATAGTGAGCAAGTGACCCAAGCTTCTTTCACTTTATGTCCAAACAAAAGATGATTTCTACATTGAATCTAGGGAAAGTGCAGGGGAGAACACGTGAGAGACTCTTAGTTCTTTAAGTGACACAAAGCACTTATGTCCTGACTTATACTCAGTCACATGACTATAACTAATCAAAAGGAAGTTGGGGAATATACTCCAACAGTGAACCAAAGCCAGATAGGGTGAAATAATAAAAATAGCAGTTTCTCCCTTAATTGCTGTGGTTCCCAATATTAAATTTCTTCTTTTATATATACCTCCTTGAGATCTTTACATTAGCGGTTTTTTGCATCTATACCATTTTTGAATTCTTTATAAAATCATATATCAGACTTTCTGTACCCTTCCCAAGGAGACCTTATCAAACATTAAATTCAAACTATTCCTTAGCTCTTTTCTGTTTCAGCAAAGCAGAATATATTTCTTAGGCATATCAAACACTTATTAAAACCATCTCATTAATTTTTTGAAAACTCTTTTATTGTTTGCCTGTCTGCAAAGTTCAGGATCTGACTTCCTTGTTCAATACTCTGTCATCAAGACCGGGAAGCCTAGCCCTTACTAAAAAGGGATTTGTTGAATGCATATATGTCCAGAAAGAATTGACCCTCACTTCACTGAAAAGACTAGGAGGGAAAGAGCTAATTCTTCTTTGTGGAAGAAATGAAAACGAGGAAGCATAAGAAATGATAAAAAGAACATCCAAAATTTACATAATGAATGAAAATTCAACTGGGGTGGAATGCAGAGTTTCAGATTCCTTATCCAGTCTTGTGTTAAATCATAAGGCTTCATTTTAGAACTGCGCAGAAGCTTCAATTAGTAGACAAGCATTTCCATATATAATGTGAGGTAATTTCTCAGAAGAAAATCTATACAGCTTCTTCAAGGATTTTGTGCAGTTATTTCTCTTCTTTTATTTTTGCTAAACTTGAGGAGTATTTAATTGTAGGAAACACACTTGAACTGTAAATATCAATCATGCTTTTTGTAATCTCCAAATGTTATTTTGCTATTTTGTCTTTCCAAAGACAAAATAAAATCTAATTTACAAGAGATTCGTTAAATCTATTTTACTAAGAATGTTAGAAAGTTGAAAACCTTTGTTAACTGAAATTTTGGAATGAAGTATTATAATTTGAATACTTAATTGCTTAGTATTTTATTAACTAAGAAAAGATTTTGATGTGTTATTAGTAGTCTGTTTTTCAGTATTTCAGAAAGTGGTATTTGTTAACATACCTATAAAAACTGTAGTCTGTGCTCCACAGAAATATACCCACAATCTTTTCTATTGTTATTTAGCAATTTGACATGTCTCGAAAAGCAAAAATGAAACTTCTTATAATAAACTATGATGGATAAAACTTTATAAAATATGATGAAATACTTAACAAGTCAAATAATGTTACAAAAAATATCTTTGACTTTTCAAAGTCTGACTAATAGATCCTCTTTTTCAATACAGTACAATGTTGCTCTAATGAAATAATATGAATAGCCCCAATAATTTGCCCGTTTCCTTAGACCTTATGTAATTGAGTTGTAGATCCATTCTAGTGGAATTTTCCGGTGCACATCTTGAACCAGCTCCTTCCTGAATTGGTTTCTCTTTCGGTTCATATGTATAAACGGCAAGATTTGAGAAATATGAAAGATTATACAGATCCCAGGGAAAGGATTCTGTGTAGGGTAAGTTTAACTCAATTTGATGTCTCAAAGGCTCAAGCAGTATTTCATTTCTAAATCTTTCCATATACTGGAAGTAGGATATGAAAATTTGTGTCAGAAAGGAGCACAATACTTGTGTTGTGGCAAGAATAAAACCCCATAGGGATTTGCTTATGTAATTGGTATGAAAATACAAAAAAACCAAAAAAAAAAAAACAAAAAAAAAAACAAAAAACAAAACATAGCAAAGCATGTGCCCAGATCATTTCTCAGAATCAGCAAGTTGCCCCGTGGGGGAATTCAGAAAGCAGCCTCCAGGATGACTGGGTTCTCACTCTGTAACAGTGTGTCCCATAGGATTGTCCACAAACTCCATCACTGCAAGGAAGCAAACTAGGGTTTTTAAAAAGGTCAGTGATGCCTCTGTGAAATGAATGCCTGAAAAAGCACTGTGCAGGTCACTGCAGTGCTTAATGAGGTGATGTGTCCTAAAAAGCAGAACTGTGTTCCAGGCATGGCTCTTGCTACTCTGTACCTGTGGGTCTGAGACAAATAATTACTCAGTACTTCTGATTTCCAGTTTTATCACTTTTAAACTGGAATAATGAACTTCAACCTTAAGACACTGCTCATATCACATTAAGTAGAATGGAAATTCACCATCAGAGTTGCATTAATGAATAGGAGAATTACATCCTTCCATATAGTTCAATTTGTAGAAGATCCGTAAAAATATTGACAATCAATGTAGCTTCACCTCGAAAGTCAACATATTTCTTAGGATACTTATTTTTCTCCTTGGTAGTATTTGTGGTGATTGAAGAAGATTTTGCATCCAGTAACTATTTTATATTATATTTATTTGAAAAATTGTTAGCATTTATCTTTGTTGATTTTAATATATAACATAAAGATGTTCTAAACATTAAATAAAACCTAAAGCATGACCACACCATTTGACCCATTAAAATTAAAGTAAATCATTTCATGTGTACTAGTTCTCTAGGCAGAATAAAAAATAAACACGTCTGCAGACAAAAGTTACTCCACAATATAACAGTTTATTTTATCTACTTTTTAGATATGTACCTCTTTGTGTACCACTGTACAGACAATAGGGAGTTGGTTTAATCTTTGTTAGTCATTACAAAGGTTGATTAGCTAACTCAGAATGACCACTGGAGCAGCAAAATTAAAAGTAAACAGAAATAATCAAGCATTGTTTCAGACAATGGCTGGTAGTATTTGTTACCAGACAATGACTGGCATGTTCTATTTTTTATGCACAAGAAAGTCTAGAGAACTTTGGTGTCATCTGACAGATATTACGGACAGAGATATGTAGCTTCTGCTGGGAAAGATGACAGTTGTTCCATAGTATAGAAAGAACCCGGAAGAAGAGGATCCAAATGGCTTGCTATTTGGCAAGGGAAGAGTAGGAATGTCCATGGTCAATATTAGAAAAATAAATGGGCTAAAGGAGAAATTCAATTGATTTATTCATTTGCTTCTTACATTTAATACTTAATTTATTCATTCATTCACTTATCAGTTTATTAATTCATTCAATAGTAACCTCACTAAAATAATTTTAAATATTTTTCCTCCTTTTTTTTTTTTTTAATTGTGGATTTGACCATCAATATATCTGTTTCTTCTTCTTTGGGATTTTTTCCAGTTTAGCTATAAGGTGTCCCCCAGAAGCTCATTTGTGAGACAATACAGGGATTTTCAGAGGTAAAATGATTAGTTTATGAGAGGTGTAGCCTAATTAGTGGATTAATCCACTAATGTGGATTAACTGGGTAGGAGCCATAGGTCGGTAGGTTGTGGCTGGAAGGAGAAAGGTCACAGAGGATGTGACTTTGGGGTTGACATTTTATCCTTGGTGAGTGGAGAAGCTGCTTTTTTTCTGCCACACCCTTCTGCCATGATGTTCTGCCTCACCTCAGGCCCAGAGCTATGGAATCACTTTCCCTCCTCTACGTTGTTCTTGTCAGCTTTTACAGTCACAGTGACCTAAAGGTTGACTAAACAGGCCTATAGTTAATGGAATGTGTGATGGTATTTTCTCCACATGATACCACCTTAAAAACCACCCAATCAATAACCAGACAGACAAATACTGGGATCTAAGAAAAATCCAAACACTGAATAGTTTTAAAATTTTAGCTAGTACACCATTGCTCTGTAGGTTGACCTGATTTCAAATTCCACTAATTAATTAGCAAAGGAAGTGTTAAATAAGAATATTTTTGTTCTAACTTTGTTCCAACTTTGTACTTACTTACATGTAAAATGTGTGGCTCTGTATTGAATTGATGAAAATTTTAGTAACCATCTAAGTTAATGAGTACATGAAGAAGAAAAGGTTTACAAAATTATTATAATTAAGTTGCTTCAAAGGGCTACATTCTGGAAAAACAAGTAACTGAGGTGTTTAGTTCCCTAAGGAGATAAATAAATATCTGGTAAGGAACCAAATGTATTTTCTGGCTTAGAGCACTCTGATTTGGGGGATTACAGTTAAAATCACCTGGAGATGTCACACAATCTGAATGAAAACAGTTTGCTAGACTATGTTGGCTTCTGAAGGGACAAAATACAATTCAGTAGAACATCAGTTCCACCTGCCACATTCTTTGACAGGTGGGAGGGAGACACTAAAGCAGTCTGTGGTTTTGAAAAAAAATGCTTCTGTCATTATTTTTATTATATACTGTACCCATACATGTGTGATGGTGTCAAAATGAACCCCACTGTTACGTGTGGCCATTGTGCACTAATAAAACATTAAATTTAAAGTTCCATTCTGTATTAAGGATCTGTTGAAAAGAAATATTAAGTAACTAACATCTTAGAAGATGTTTAGAAGACAGGGAGGAGGCAAGATTCAAGAAGGTGACATGTTTATATCTTTATATTCCTTCTTTGCTTTTTAATCCTCTTTAATATAGAATTGGAATTTGTTGACAAATATACTAGTCATTCTGGTATATTTGAGGTCATAGAGGTATGACTATGTGGTTGGAAATAGTATATTGAATTATGTGAAATTGAAATTTGCAGCCCACCAAATTAATAAAGATATTTAAGGAAAACCATCAGCATAGCCCATGTTGGCAAAGTTGGAGGCAGCAGTTCTCACAGGCAGATTTTAACCACTGTTATGGGTTAAATGTGGTGTCCCCTAAAAACTCACATGTGAGAGAGTCAAGAAGGTTTAGAAGAGAAATGATTGGGTCATAGGAGTCTTAATCCAATCAATGAATTAATCCCCTGATAGGGATTAGCTGAGTGGTACTTCAGTGGTAGGGTGTGGCTGGAGGAGGTGGGAATTGGGGCAAGGCTTTGGGTATATATTTGTATTTGGCAAGTGGAGACCTCTCTCTCTGCTTTCTACCATCATGTAAGTCATTTCCCTCCACCACACTCTTCCACCATGATGTCCTGCTTCACCTTGAGCCCCAAGGAATGGAGCTGGTTGTCTGTGGATAGAGATCTCTGAAATGATGAACCCCAAACAAACTCCTCTACAATTGTGCTGGTTGGGTCTTTTAGTCACCACAGTAAAAAAGCTGACCAAAACCACCACCTTCTGCACCTTTCACTACTTTTTAATTCCCTTCTTCCTTGTGTCTCTGGATTTCCAGTACTTCAAACTGACTGTGTCCATACACATCAACAAAAATTTTCTTCAACCAATCAAATTTTCCATTTTCTTTTTGTACTTCCAACAGGGCTAGCTTCATATCCTGGCCTTTTTTGGTGATTTTCCATAATGCCAACTAAAGGGTAGTCACTTGAGGATATGTATTCTTTAACCCTCTTCATCTGGAACCTTGGGATGTTTACCACATTGGCCTATTGGGAAGCTGGTTTCAATATGTTGTTTTCGTTGGCAACAGGATTGAGTCAAGCTCTAGGCTTGTCCAACATGGCCTTGTATTTTCAAGGAAATAATGACTGCTTAAAGAATGGTACAAGGACCCAGGTAGGCCAATTAAAATCTTTCTATGAACTTTTCCTTTGGAAATCATGGCAAACACAATCTGTCTTTAAGATTATTAGGTGGAAGCACAGAATTTGATTTAGAGATTCTGGATGCCATCTTTCTTTCTTTTCTTAATTGTCATAGAACATTTAACATGAGATCTACTTTAGTGTAAAGTATTATTAACCATAGATACCATGTTGTACAGTTGAGTTCAAGAACCTAATCAACTGGAAATTCAGACCGACTGAGTAACAACCTTCCACCTGTCCCAATGCCTTACTCCTAGCAATAACCATTCTAACCTCTGCTTCTGTGTGATTGACTGTTTTAGATACTTTGACTATTTTGGAAGTGAAATCATGCAGTATTTGCCTTTTTCAAACTAACTTATTTCACTCTGGATCCACGTTGGTGGACGTTGCAGGATTTCTCTTCTTAAGACTTATTAGTATTCCATTATATGTAGGTACCACATTTTCTTTATCCATTTATCCATTGATGGGTATTGGGTCATTTTCATGCATTGGCCATTGCGAATAATGCTGTGATGGATAGAGGGGCTGCAGGATTGCTAGATTATATGGTAGTTCTATTTTTAATTTTTTGAGGAAGCTCAATGCTGTTTTCATAGTGTCTGTACAATTTTACCTTCCTATTATCAGTTTACGAGGATTCAAGTTTATTCATATCAACACTTGTGTTTTTTTGATAATACATAACAAATAAAAATAACAAATAAATCCTAACAGATGTGAAAGGATATAATATTATGATTTTGATTTATGCTTCCATAATGATTAGTGATGTTGAGAACCTTTTCATTTATCTGTATGATTTCTTTTGAAAAGTGTTTAATTCCTTAACTCACTTTAATTTTTTGTTTTTGTTTTTGTTTTTGCTTTTTACTATTTAATTGAATGGATTCCTTATGTATACTGGATATTGTGGTTTAAAAATTCTCTCCCACTTCATAAGTTTATTCTGTTGTTTCATTGTTCTTTAGAAACTTTTTAGTCTGATGTAATCCCATTTGTTTATTTTTAAATTTGCTGCCTGTGTTTTTATAGCATATTCAAAAAATCATTGCCAAAACTAGTGTCATAAAGCTTTCCCCCTTTTTCTTCAAAGAGTTTTAGAATGTTGGACCTGCTCTTATGTTTACATCTTTAATACAGTTTGCATTGATATTTGCATATGGAGCAAAACAAAAGACCAATTTCATTATTTGGTGTGTAGAGATCTACCTTGTCTGACACCATTTGTAAAAGAGATGTTCCTTACTAACAGTGCATTCTTGGCACCATTGTGAAAAATCATTTGATTTTTCTTCTATGCATTGGTTTATTTCTGAATTCTCTATTTTATCCCACTGGTCTGTACATCCATCTATGACATACAATACTCTTTTAACTAAGGGTTTCCATCTCTTTCTCCCTCCAGTTCTGTAAAAATTTGCTTTATATACTAGAGGCTCTGATGTTAAGTGCATATATATTCATAATTGCTATGTCTTCCTGGATGAATTGATCCTTTTCTAATATATAATATCCTTTTTTTTCTCCTCCTGTGATAATTTTTTATTTAAATTCTACTTTGTCTGATGTAAATGTAGCCACCCTGCTTTCATTTGGTTACCATTTTTATGGGATATCTTTTTCCATACTTTTGACCCACATTTTTTCTTAAGGCTACTGTGAGTCTATTGTAGACAGCACATCGCTGGATCTTATTTTTTATCCACTGACTACCTATGTCTTTTGGTAGGGGATTTTAATCCATTATATTTAAAGCAACTATTGATAGAGAAGGACCTTTTGTTGCCATTTTGTTTATTATTTTCTGTTTCACAGTGCTTTTATTCCTTTTTTTAAACTTTTCTTGCAGTCTTCCTTAGGATCTATAATTTTTAACATATTAATTTATAATGATTTAAGAGTTATCTGAGTTAAAATATGATCATTGGAAGTATATGTTGGCATATCCTACTTATAAATGAGTTTTGAAGCAGAATAAATTCATAATTTGATGACTGTGTAAGTGATGTTGAATCACTCTAAAATGTTGTCATTTTTCTCTTAGTCACCAATATAAAGTGGAAGGTACAAACAGGTATTGTTGTTCCTCTGAGATTTTCTTCCAAGAAAGAAGACTTGCTGATGGCCCAATACAACATAGAATATTGAAGATGTAACCCTTGTAACATGCAAGGCAGAAATGGCTTGAGTATATTGAGATGATTCCCTCACTAGCTTTTAGAAATCTATTTACATTTGTCTGAAACATTTTTCCTACCTAACCCTTTTGTTTGGTTGCTCATATTCATTCTTCAGATACCACTTTGTATTTTATTCAAGTGTGAGTCAGAAAGCATTCTATATATTTTCTATTAGAACATTTAGTGTAATGAACTTTATTGAATATTTTATCATTTATATTCATTATTAGACTTGAAGTTTGTTGAAAGCAGAGACCATTTACAGTTAATTTGGACAGAGGATACCTCCTAAGTAAAAAGGTAAGTACTGGTGATACGGGTGAATGAATCCCATTTCCCTGTGCTACCATAAAAATCTAGGAGTAGATGCAATAAAGGGAAGAAACCTTATTTTGAGTTGGAATTCAGGAAAGATTTCCCCTTCCTGTCATTTAAGATCATCTTTAAAGATGATAAATAAACTAGCCATGTGGATAGTGTGACGAATATTCCAAGGAAAATATAGGAGTTTACAGATAACCTAAGGCTGGGAAAGAGTTCAGTGAATTTCAGAAACAGAAAGAAAAAAGTCTACCTGGACTATGGTGAGCAAAGTCAGTGCTGAATGTAAAGTGAGTCTGGAGATCAGGGAGAAGCAAAATCATGCACGCACTCAACGGTAATGTTGATGACTGGATGGTAGCAGCTAAACCAGAAAGTATGTTCTTGTAGAATTAATTTTTTTTTTTTTTAAAGGGAGGATCAAAAGTGTCAAAGGGCTTCTTGGAATGAACAGTGTGGAAGACATTGGGATTTTGTCTAAAGCAGTTTTGGTGGGGGAGGGGGAATGGAAATTAGTTATGCATGATTTAAGGAGTTGTTGGAAGGTCAGGAAGAGGAAACAGTATATAAAAAATCCTTGTTCCTTACAGTAATAGGATGGATGGTAGTTTGTTGGCAGCAAGATTTTTAAAAAGTTAATTTTTAAGAATGGGAAGCATACACCTAGAACATGATTTAGCATAGAAGTCAACTAAATAGTTTGACAAAATTTTAACTTGAGAACATGTCGAAATAAAGTTTCTTATCTAACTGAATCAACATTCTAGAGTCAGACATTTATTGTAACTCAGAATCATTTGGTTTATGATTTTTGTGCTACAGATTTAGAGCTTCTACCTTTACAGACGTTTTCCATTTTTAGTAACTAACACCTACTTAAAGTCCAGTTCATTAAAAATTACTTCAGAAAAATGTAAATGTTGAAATACACCTTCTAACATGACATCTTGAGTTGTAATATTCTAAACATTACCAGTGTCAACATTTTCTACCTGATTCCAGCTTCCCAAAGCACTTTGATTAGTAAGATGTACACATTATACCCTTTAGTTATTTACAGAAATCTTCAAATCAATGATAAATAAGAATAAAAATTTATAAATTATAAATCAATACTAGCTTAAATTGAGTTCATACTGAAAAGTATTACTTTTGAAAGAAAAGAACGATATCCTTTTTGTAAATTAGAAGCACTTTTTCTGATTTTCTGCCCAGTAAACATGACCAATCAGACGGAGTGATGAGTTTCCCAAATAAGACAAAGGCCTCAAATGTTATGCTGATTTTGCTAAGGTGAGAAAAACAATTTTTACTCACTTTTCTTTCACGGTTTTCATAAGAAAGTCAATTTTCTGAACAAAAATTGTGCATCCCAGTAGGAGGAGCTGAAGGTCAACATGACACTGAAATTTAGAGCAAATACTCTGAGCTTTTGGGTTGATGGGGTAGTTACTGCCTGAAATAAAGATGGAAGAAAAAGAAAACTGTGCCAGAAATTACCAGTATTCTCTTTACTAGAAACAATGCAATCATTTCTACTTGTCTCTCACAACTTGTTTATTCCATCTGTCAGACTCTGTGATTTTCCTTTTTGAAGTGGGCAAGTCCAGTTCTCCAAACAGAGTTTGACAGCAAGTTAATCAGGTGTATGGATCACTGAATAATACCTAATGGGGCAAGATGACTGGTCCTAGTTTTTCTCTTTCCTCTGCTCAAAATACTTTTGCAAATGGAGAGCTAAACCCCCTAAAGCTTTGTCAAGTCATACTTCACAGAACATCAAATGTATTTTTTTTAACATACTTGCCTCCACATAAATTGCATAAACTCAGTTTTTGTGACTCTAACTCATGTCTTTTCTCTGAGAGTGATAAACATCCCGTAGGGATTTTGAGCTGACTCCTTAATCCCAAAGAACTGTCATCAGGAGGGCAAAGCAACTTCTCAGGGACACCAAATATCTCTGCTGCTCAGAGAAAGGATGTCATGGGTGTGCACACTCAGTTAGAATGCTATTTAAATGGAATGCCTTCCCTTTTCCAAGATTCTGGAAATTTCCTTTTCATGAACATTTTGAGTGAGTTGATCATTTCCTCAGATTTCATTGAACACTTTATGCTGGCCTTTGCAGATCTTCTCTGATGAAGGCCCCTTCCTAACAGTACCAGATAAATCCCAGTGTGACCTTCAAAGGGTTTCTGCCTAAGCAATAAACTCCTCCATGCTCTCAAAGAGCCACTGTTTAATTTCAGATGGTCCCAATAGGAAGCAGAACACATTTGCACAAAAGGTGTTTTAGGAGAGTGAACATGTTTTGGCATTGTATGTAATCAAATCTTTCTTTTTAATTATCTCCTCTTGGGTGACTATCCCAGACTAAAGTCACCCATATCCATTTCTTTTTTTTCTACAACGAAGTTACTCTGGCTGTCCATTCACCTGTAACATAAAAATATTCTCTTCAGTGGGGAAAAAATGCTAACTTTGACTTTTGTTTCATAACTCAAAAATCTTTTCCATTCTCTGTTTCATATTTTTTTCCCCATTTTTAGTTTAAGCATTGTAGGATAAATATAGACCTATGAATACACACTCAAATTTGTTCTATTTTTAAAAGTGCTTCTTCAATGGGAAAATTAAAGCTGAACTTATTAATTGAATTTGGCAATCAGCTCCTCACCTGAAAGTGGATATGTATTTTTGTACTTATTTCCAAGAGATGAGAAGCAAGAGAGTAGATACATAGGTGAGAGCATTATCAGTGAGCAAGGCCAACAAGTTCAGAAGAGAAAAATGAGCAGGAAGTGCTGAGCACAAACCATTAGAAGTGTGAATGGAAACCTTCATACTAAGATGTACATTTTCTCACTCTTTCCTAGACTTCCCCCTCTCGATTGGAGCAGAACTTTGGACTCACATGTGCAAATACTTACCCATATCCTTTTTCTCTCCCAATCTTGCAGTCTGACTTGCTCTGTGTTTTGTGTTCCTTTTTTCTTTCCTAGATGAACAGCATCAACATCTCTTTAGCATCTCAGAAATCACAACATCTCTTCATGGTCCCACATCTTGGAATCTCATTCACAGTGTGACTCCTCCCAGGACACTAGTGGGCTAAATAAATCCATTTCTTCCAATCCATCAGCTTTGCCTGATTTTCTTTTTTCTCTCTTTCTTTTTTTTTTTTTTTTTATTTTGGAAGGGTCATTTTTTTATTCCACATTATTATTGGTACATTATAGTTGCACATAATGATGTGATTTGTCGTTACATATCTGCTTGAATGTAATTAGATGCTCATAAACTCTTCACTGTGCTATAGCATAGTTTCTGGCTATCAGAATCTCCTATAGATCACTACCATGGGGATATTTTCTATGACTTCAGCTTTGTACCATCAAGCCATTGACTTAACAAACCAAGTGTTCCCTGGATTCTATATTCAATAGCATAACACTTTAGTGCATTTTCTCATTTTTATAAAACACTCTCCAAGTCCCTGAGATTGGCAATTTTTAGTTTTCATTTTCATGAGTCCCCCTGTGAATCTGGCAACGCAGCATCCAACTTTAAGTGTCAGTATAGAAATTGTTTTTATTATTCCAATAACTCCTTGTTAATATCAAAAGTATTCCTGTCTCTCAAATGGGATTTGTCCCAATTTGCTACATTTTCTCTTGAATTTAAGGGAATTTATGATGCATGCTTCACATTGACTCTCTTCCTAAAGTAGAAAAATGCCTTCCTATTCATAGTACACTTGCATCTTGACACAGATTTTTTCTAATAGCATTTTTATAGGTAAATTATCAGTTCATTAAAGAGAAATTATACCAGCTTTTGATCATATATTTTAGCCAAAAATTCTTTGAATGATATTGTCCTTTAGAGAATTCTTAACAATATTCCAAATATAACAACAGTTCTCCCATAGAGTCTGTTTAAGTTTCATACAGATTTTTCAGTGTAAGACAATTGGAAAACTTTCATTGGTCTTTCCTAATTTGTGAATCTTTCATGAATTTTTGGAATTTTATTATGAAGAAATTTTACATTCCTGAAAGGGCCATGATTCTGTTCTGGACATCAGGTTCTTAAATATTCTAAGTTAGTTGTGATGATTTCTCTACAGGTTTTTGTGGTTGTTTTCATTACTGTTATTATTCAGCCTTCTGGACTTAATTTCAACCTAATTTTTTTTAAATGACTACTAGTAGTTCTTAGAAATAGTTTTAATCATTTGGGCTGGATCTCTCTAAGATCCCAAATTCCATTAAAGTATTTTGCTAACACAGAGTCATTTCTCCTTGACTCAAACTCCAAGGTACAAACTCCATAATTCCAGCTTTCCTGGCTTTTATACATTTTTGTTCATTGTCATACTACCCATGTTTCTTATATCCTATTTATGTCATTCATGTACTCAGAATATTCTCTGACATGAGGAAATAACTCATCTTCTGTTTGCTTACTTCAAGCTTGATAAACTGTGTAAGTACAGATCAAGTTTGTCTCTTCTTTTGTTTGAACTGTTCCAAGGGCTACAATGGCAACTTCTTTCTTTCCACAGATAGAAATTCAACATTCTGTGCTGTAGTTCAATTATGCAGATTGTTATGAGCTGTTCCTCCAAATTTATAGGTTGAAGGTCTAGCCCCCAGTATCTCAGAATATGTTGAATTTGGAGAGAGGACCTTTAAAGAGGTAATTAAGGTTAGATGAGGCCTTTACAATACACCATAATCCATGAGTGGTGTGATTTCAAGAAGAGGAAATTTGGACAAGTAAAGAGACACCAGGGGTTTGAACACAGAGGAACATGTGTATAGAAGGGCAGTCACCTACTAGTTAAGGAGACAGGCAGCAGGAGAAACCCACTCTGTTGGCACTTTTATCACAGACTTACAACCTCAAAAACAGTAAGAAAATTAATTTCTGTGGGTTAAGTCACCCATTCTGTGGTATTTTGTTATGGTATCCGTGAGTTCATTACTTTTAAAACCCTGGTCAATTCAAGGATTAATGGAATATATGAACTATTGATTTCTGTAAAGGATTGCAAGCACTCTTAGATTAGTTATATTTATTGAAACAGAAGAATGACTTTAAAAAAGGTTATTGAAAAGTAGAATTAATACCTTCTCTGCAAATCATTTTTATTCACATGAAAGAATGTGGAAGTCAGGGCTAACCTACCAGGTCTTGAATCTCAACTATGCCGCATTCTCTTTGCAAGACATTGGAAACAGTTTAATCTCTCTCCCCGGGTTGTAATAAATGGGAGTATCTTTTTTCTTTATGCATAAAGGGAGCTGTACTTTACAGGGTTTTGATAGGATTACATGTATATATTACCACCTAATCATGTTTTTTTAACATATGCAAGAGTCAGTGTGGTTGCTAATAGAGATACCTTCCTCTTGTTTAGAACACTGAATGAACAGATTGAGAGATGTCACCAGCAGATGCCCTGAGAAAGCTTCTAAGATTGCTTAAAAGTGGGTAGTAATGTCCATAGACATATAGCAAAGGTGAGTTAATCAAGAAAAATTATAGATTTATAAGAAGGCTTCAAAGTTATCCACTTAGAAAATTGATTACCATTTAATTGACTGAGGATTTCCTACACTTATCATCTACTATGTCACTTATCCTAAATGATATATTGTTTTAATTTATTTGATTGCATTTTATCACACACTAGCAAGTCTTTGTTTGCTTTTCTATTCTTACATTGCATCTTTCTCTCAGATTTCAGGGAGGAACAATACTATGGAAGCTTAAGGTATCTTCCTCACCACTACTGATAAAGACAACTTTTACTTATGTTGTATGGATGAGAGGATGAACTTACTTTGTAGGAAGAGTTATTAAGCTTAGTTATCAGAAATAAAATGAAGCTAATTAGTAAATCTAGATGTCATATTACTAGTTGTTGATTTAAATAAAAGTAAGGATTGGATAAGGGGAGAAAGAAATGAGGGGAAGGAAAAGATTGGACAAGAGCAGACTTAATGAAAATTTTTTCATACTCTTCACCTAAGAGTTAAGTAATAACTTAGGGGAATTTGACTTAGTAAAGCCACTTTGTCAGTGAAAATTGGAACTGTGTCAAAATCACTCTCAGTCACTGGTGGTGAGACACTCACCTTACATGACAGTAAATGAGAAAAATAAATACAAATAGATTAGCAGTAATTAATGTTCTCATGAGTTACCCTTTGGAGAAAGTACCAAAGGGCTCTGTGGCATGAATGAAAGTAAGTTCATGAGAACTTGAAAAACTCACTTGAAATCTTGGCTTATGCATTGAACAGTCACCATGAACTTGAAAGAGTTTCTGGTTCAAGCTCAAGGCTGATGTTTCTCCTAATGATCTGCACACTAGCTGGTGCAATTAGTCAATCATGTTGCATGTACCATTGGTTCCTTCCATCTCTCAGCATCACAGGTTGGGAGAAAGATTCAAATACAAGATGGCAGAACCCATCCTTCTGAAGATCTGTGCATGGGGATATGAAGCATCCATGGCAATTGTAACCCTGGTTCTCATTTTGATCTCTTTGTTTTTCTTCTTCCCAGGAGATTGGTGTTCATCTACAAGTAGAGAGAGTCAAGGTAGAGTCAAGATCCCCATAATGAGTTCCATTATGCATGCTTAGAAAATAAAAATGTAGAGAGAAATATAGTTCTGTACAACAGGGAGTGAATATTTATATGCCATTTTCAGATCAGGGCATTCGCTTCTTATGTGAACACATCATGCCTATGGTGTCAAATGATGACTGCCCTGCTGGCAGATATAATGGAATGCTGACATTAGTGGGTTTCCAGAACAAAATACGCCAATCCAGGGGTGAAAATTTCTTATATTGAGTGAAAAATTAATGTGAACTTTTGGATTTTCTAAAATGTACTTAATATTATAAAATCAAAATAGGTTACCTCTAGCTAATGTGGAAGAGTGGGCAATTAGGGAACACTAGAGATGGTTGAACACTTAAAAATAGGTGGATATTCTCTTCAAGTCTGGTAACCTGGCAAACCTTAGATACTCAGGCTTCTTGGAGTCACCTTATGAAGTTTTCTGGTAAATTTCAGAAAACCTTGATTCCAATTGCCTTTTTCCAGCAATGATCACCCTACAGCATCACGTCAAATCCATGAATGAAATGGATTGAAATATGGTGATTTGGAGAACAACTCTTGATACAATGACAATTAGCCTAATATATATAAAGGGAATTGTCTTTACAACATTCTAGTAAAAGGCTGCAAAAAGTCAGAGGGGCACAAAGAGGTAGACTTTAGGTAATTCAGCAAATATGAAATGGCAATTTTCCTAGGTGACCCTTGGGAAATTTTCCAGGTACATATTGCATTTCATTCACACATAGTTTCTACCTTTGTCTTGTCTCCAAATATGCAAAATGATTATGGGAAAAAAAGATCTTCACAAAGTCACATCTAAATTTTTTTTAACTGGTACATAAAAAATTATACATATTTGTGGGGTACCATGTGATGTTTTGATATATGTATGCTTTGTGTAATACTCAAATCAGGGTAAACACTGTCTATCTTCTCCATTTATGATGAAAACATTAAAACCCTGTCTTTTAGCTTTTTAATATTTTAAAATACATAGTAGATTACTTATCTATTACCCTATGTACAATAGAGCCCCAGAAATTCCTTTTCCTTCTAGCCTAGTACTTGTTGATCAACCCCTAGCATCTGTCCCTTGCCCTGTTCTTCATAGTCTCCAGGAACCACCATGCTATTCTGCACTTCAGTTGGATCCATGTTTTAATATTCCACACGAGTGAGATCTTGCAGTCAGTTCCTGTCATTCTGAAAAACCACACTTTTAAAGACACAAATGGAAGCGCTTTTCTTGCTTTTGTTTGACTGCTGTTTGGAGCTCCTCAACTAAGGGAAACCCAAGCATCTGTTTTGTCCTTTTGAGATCTTTGCTGTTCTATCAAATTCCTTGGCAGACCAATTGTATTTTGGGCAGTTAACATGATTAACAACAGAGACATTTTTTTTTTTCAAAATTCAAAGTTTGTATATTTTTTTTCCTTTTATAAACAAAAATCATCAGAATCATTTCAGCAAAAGACGTTTCTACCATTGAGGGGAGATGCCCAATTCCAAACAAGAGTTGACACTCAGAGATATTTTTTAAAGTGACTGCTACTCAGTTGAAACCTAATCTAGACTCATGAAAGATGAACATTGTGAGATAGAGATGTTTGAATGAGCTCATATAAATCTTGGTAAGAACTTAACTGTGCATTTTTAGTTTTCTTTTCTTTTGTAAGATGTGCATAGATTTGAAAAAAAAAAAAAAAAAAGATTTTTGGCTGAAAGTTCAACCCCAAGAGATTTTCACATTTACCTAAGTTGTCACACATGCCCAGTTTTGATAGGTATGCTGCATGTGCAGGGAGGAAAAAATACATTTATTTTTGGCTTTGAAACTTCAGGACTTAGTATTTTATTTCATTTCTATCTTTTCCCTTTTTCTCGTTTGACAAAAGGTGCTTGTCAAGGTTCAGCATGTTTCTCAAAAGATGAAGATCGAGGGGGATGTGTAAACAAATGGTAGAGCAAACAAAAACACAGTTTATTTTATTCGGACTATGCTGACCTCAAATCCTTACAACCACCTGCCACCTGTTCCTGTCATTGTTTCCTCCCTCCAGCCTCCTCCTGATTCATTCCATTGTTCGAAGGGCCACTTAGAGGTTTCAGATAATTAATCACACAGCACTGTTTTTAACTTGTCTCTGCCCAGGGAGGTCTTTCAAACATCTAGTCTCTTAGCAAGTATTCAGAGATGGAGTACATTTTGCCAAGATTGCACTCTTCAGATTCCTGGCTTCCCGTTGCTG
Source organism: Sciurus carolinensis (assembly GCF_902686445.1). Classification (NCBI taxonomy): domain Eukaryota; kingdom Metazoa; phylum Chordata; class Mammalia; order Rodentia; family Sciuridae; genus Sciurus; species Sciurus carolinensis. The sequence goes on along the minus strand of NC_062221.1, from coordinate 122,889,294 downwards.
GTCTATATTAACCCAGTCTTTCAGGGCTTTATTTCCAACTGCTGGAGAGAACAGAGACACAAGATGGCACTGTTCACACGTTGTTAAAGGACCAGCAAGTACCGGCTCTACTTCACACAGAAAAGCTGTTCTTCCCTGAAAAATCACAGTATTATTGTTAGAAACTGAAAGTGAGATGCATATACAAAGAAAAATAATATTTGAACACTACACTAGGAAATAAAAATTTAGAGAAAGTAAAATAAGCAGCAAAAACTGGTCTTAATGACCACTGAGTTTTCAGGAACAGCTCATTTCACATGGAATTCAGTTCTAGTTATATTAGTAATCATGGCCCTTGGTGTTTGGGTCTCACTTTATTATTTCTAACCATAAGAACTTGGAGAAGTTCTTCAAACTTTCTCTGGCTCTAAATGTTCTTAATGCAAAATGGGGTAATGAGACCAATCCTGTATGATCATTTTGTGAATTGAACGAACATGTGGTGTAAGTTCATTATGAAATTGCTCTGTGTTTGGTTGTCTTGTTAATAACTCTGTCATCACCAAATAGCATGAGGCCCAACATAGAAATCTGTGAGAAGCTGATTAAATGACTGCAAAAAAGGAACTTAATTGAATTTTGTGTTGACCTACAGATGATACTTAAACGAGAAGCAAGGCATGCTTAAAAATAATTAATAAGTTACCAGTCATAAACTTGACTGTTTTAATCTTTTCCTTAGCAGAAAAATTAATCAAATTATTGCCAATTAAACTTTTGAAATTATTTCTTAATATATACTTTCATAAAATTAAAATAAAAAAGGAAAATTTATTGAGATTTTCAGAAGTTCTAAGAGAATACATTATTTCTACATGTAGAGATAAAAGATATTATTATTATTTTATACTTTATTCTATTTTTTATTGTAATGGTAGGTATTGCTTCATAATTTGCCTTTCCTTTAAAGAAATAAAATGGGAAAATTTAAAGCATATGGTAGAACATATTATTCCTATTGGCTCCCTAAAATTTAAAGTGAAGACAAATGATTTGTTTTGTATACTGTAGTTAAACATGAAAATTTTAAATTAGCATACATAGAAAAGACTTAACATTTTAATAGCTAACTTTGCAATAATATTAACTTTAAATATCAAAAGTTTCCATAACTCAACCTCCCAGGACACCCAGTACCATCTGAGGTGGGTGATGTACTGAGGGAGAACTTCTAGGGACCTAAAACTGCTGTTGCCGCTAGTTAAGCAGGGTGATCTCAGGTAGTGACAAATCTGTTTCACATGCCTACCTAGCACTGCAGAAAACTTCCTGGATTCCTGTTTCCTGGATGTGGAGATGAAAAAGAGATCTCAGTTTTTTCTAGATCCTTTCCAGCTTAAATTCTATTCATTAATCCAAAGAGTTAAAAAAAAAAAAATTTTACATTGCTGTTTAGACATTGTTGGATGTTTAAATATTTATTCTCATGACCTAAATAAGGTAGAACTACTCATCAAATAAATATAGTTTTTCTTCATGGTACATTGTCAGCATACATTTCTTGGTCTCCTCGGAAGTTAGATGTAGCCATGTGACTGAATTCTATCCAATGAAATATTCGTGGAAGCCATATGTGCTATTTCTATGCCAACGTTTCTAGAAACCATCAGACTTCTGACCCTGAAAGATCTACTTTTCCTATTATTGTTGATGCAAATGACAGAGAAGCCCTGAAGGATGTCAGAGTCAAACAATGGAAAAGAATCTATCTTCTCCATGTAAAGAATTCATCCATGGCCCATAACTACTAGTAAGTAGGAAGTCAGCTTCTCTTTATTCTAGTAGTTAGTATTACATAAACTTGTACTCCCATAATAAATAAGCTAGAAATACATTGTAGCATTTGATCCTACAATTCTTTATAAATTTCCAGGCTACAATAGGGAACAAAAAAATAACAGTTTCTTGATGGGAAGACCAGGATGCAGCTCATTCATCTCATCAGCAATTCTACAGAATGGATGTTCACTCTTTTTTTAAATTAAAATACCAAATAATAGCTCATTGGGTGTTAATGTTCGAGTGCATCTGCAGAGTTATCTATTTCTCTCTATTACCTTCTTGCTTCATTTCCTTCATTTTCAATCTATATAATTAAGGACAAATATTTAAAACCGAAATTGATAGCTGCTTATTTATTTCCTTTTTTATTGAGTGGCTTATTTATTTCCTATTTTATTGTACTTTTTCCTTCTCCTGGAATTTAAAGTAGAGCAAGAAAGGAAAGTTAGAAAATCCTAACTTACAGCTATATCTCTGCTGTGGAAGAGAGGACCTGGAGAGATGGCTGGTTGTTCAGCAGAACACAATCCTCAGTCTTTAATGGCGCAGAAAGAATCGGAAGCCTGGAGGCAAGCAGAGGGTGTAGAGCTAAACGTCTCTGAATAATAAAGCAAGGAAATAAGTTAGAGGGGTATGGAGGAAAAAGATACCAGTCTTTGAAAGAAGTGGGCCTAGACGAGTTTTAACAAAGCTTGATGTATCCAAATGCTTTTGGTGTGAAGGTCACATGCTGACGATTCTTTCCAGTTCTCTGCTCCTGTCTTCCTGTGCTTTTGGAGAGTGATTCACACAGATTCTTTCTTCCTGGCTTCCAGTTGTACTTGTCTAATGGGAAGTACATGAGGAAAACTGGAAGGTAGAAGGAGAGAGGGTGGCGTATTTCTTCCTTCCTCCCACTGCACAGAGCTCTACAAAGCCCTAATGACTGTTCTAGCACCTGGATCTTATATTCCGATTTCCCTCCCTGCCCACTCAGGTCTTTCCTGTTTGGCCAGTCCTTAGATTTGCTCCCTCCATTTTTGGTTCTCAAACCTCTAGAGTCTTTGCAGTCAAATAGCTTTAAGGTGACTCACCTCCTGTGAAGATGCTGGTTCGTAGAGAGTTGTTGGTCCTGGTGGGATGTTATGGAAAATGACCTCATTTATGTATGTTCTGGTCTTCATATGAATATAAAAATCTTGAAAAGCAAAATTGAAATGATACTGGTTGACATGAAACTTCTATGATATTCTGTAAACAAAACATGGAGACAGCATTCCAGGAATCTTATTTGCTTAAGGCAAATAGGCATTTTAAGCATAATTAATATTTTAATGGCCAAGGTATTTACTCCATAAATTCTTCTACTGAAATAGTTTAAATATATAAACCAAAATCAATCTAATGGTATCCAAGCTTCAACTCCAGCAGCTATTGAGCTTTGGGAGTCTGTGACTTTCGGGATTTAACAGTCTGTGTGAATGAAAGGATATGTGATTCTTTAGCAGAGATGATCGAAGAAAATGCCACAGGAATAAAGACAAAATAAAATCAATAATTAATCAAAAGAGGATTCTTTGAGCTAGAAATGTCTGTATATACTTAAGCTCCCTGGGGAATTTTGTGAAACCTTGGGACAGCATTAGATTTCTCACAAAAATTGGGTTCAGATAATAGAGCCAATTTTAAAGACTAATTTCAGGTGACAGACACACCAGCTAATACCCGGGTAATGTTAAAGAAAAATTATTCAATGACAATCTTTAAAGTACAGTAAGGAAAACTTTCTTCTGAACAATTGCAAGGCATGGAGAAAGCAACAATGGGATTTTGCAGTAGGGGAGGAGATTGGGTTTATCTCCAAATGGAACACGGGCAAGTGGGAATTTTTAGCTAAGGAATGTGGTCAAGGGCTGTGGATGGGAAACTTGCTAAGTAACCTTAGAGATGAGAAAGATTCTGACTAAACTGTTCCAAAAATGGCTAGATAAGTTAGAGTGCTCACTTATCACCTGTAGAACCACGAAGGATGAAAAACCCAGTCACAGTAATCATATCCGAGTGATCCCATTTTCAGAGGTTCTTGTTAAACTGACTTACAGGGTTCCTTCCTCAAGCTGGAGTTTACAAGCAAGTATTCAGAGAACCAGGAGAAGTTCAGGAACCCTAATAAGTTTGGTCAAGCAAAGAGCCCTTTTCAATAACTCAAGTCTGAAGGCTGATGTAGTATACACAGATTTATGGTCTGAGTTTCTATCATTAAATTTGCATAACTTTTTGCCTTATGATATTTTTCCTTCAGTGCTGTGGTACCCTATATTTTCCAAAGTTTTTATTTCATTTTGGATTTATAAAATAAGTTATGAAGCTAGGCAAGGTAGTGCACGCCTGTAATCCCAGCAACTTGGGAAGCTGAGGCAGGAGGATCTCAATTTCAAAGTCAGCCTCAGCAAGAGTGAGATGCTAAGCAACTTAGTGAGACCCTGTCTCTAAATAAAATACAAAATAGGACTGGGGATGTGGCTCAGTGGTCGAGTGCCCCTGAGTTTAATCCCTAGTACCCTATCCCCATCCCCCCATGCCAAAAAAATAAAGTTACGAAGATTCTGCAGAGTTCCCACATACCTCAGGTCTGCTTTCCTCTACTGTCAAAATTTCACATTAGTGTGGTGCATTTTTCACAACTAAAAATACTATCTCCCAAAGGCTCCACCACCATTTCTCTTTGGAAATCAGGATTTCAATGTATGAATTTGGGAAGGACACACACATTCAATCCATAGCAACAAGTGATCTCAATGCCATAAAATTCAGTTCTTCATCTCTACTCTTCTCAATTTTCACAATCCAGAGTCTTTACTCAAATCCTTTGGGAACAGTCTACTTCAATCCTCAAAAATTGTAAGTGGGATAGAAATTCAGCATGTTTCTTGGGGTTACTTGGATATTCATCAGTTGAAGAGAATACCTTGCTTTTGAGTGTCCTTTGCCTCCTACAGGACTGGGGATATGGGATAATGTCTTGACTGATACCAATTGTCTTTTGGCATGTCTTCCAGTACCCAAAAACTTGTCTTAGGAAACCCTGTAGCATAGTAAAAACCTCCTACCTTGGAGGGACAGGCATATTTCTAGGTATTTTTGCTTTTTCTTAACATTCAATTTGTGTATGAAGAATGTTCCTAAGGCTTTGCAAAGAGCAGCATAAGAGAAAGGAAAAGACTTCGCTCCTTTATGCACATTCCTTTCTTCTTTTTTCTCTAATCCAAACCTAATTCATAACTTGGTAGGGATAGAATCACATTTTAAATTTTCTTAATGACTACCCTCCATCAAGTTCCTTTTCTCCTTGTTATATAATTCTTCAGATTATATCTTCTAAATTACATCAGTGAGACTCCATCGTACAGAATGTCAGTAAATGTATTACATCTAAAAGACCAAAAGCTGAATGTTTTCTCTGTTGAGGGGATGATGATACATAACAGTGGGGAGGAATGGTGTAAGAGAAGAATGAAGAAACTTTGGAAAGTGAAGAGGGAAATTAGAGGGGGAGGGCGCGGATGAAGGAAAGATAGTGGACTGAGACAGATATCATTACCCTATGTACATGTATGATTACACAAATGGTGTGACTCTACATCGTATACGACCATAGAAATAAAAAGTTGTACCCCATTTGTGTACAATGAATCATAATTCAGTCTGTAAAAATAAACTAAAAAAATGTGTTACATCTCAATTTTCTAAGAACACAAATAGCACAGATTTTTTAAAATAAGAAAACACCCCTTAGGATTTATTACACAGGACATCCATCTTGTATTTTGATTTTTCAACAGTTTTTTATTTATAGAAATCAGATTTCAATTATAATAGACAACATAATTTTGCTTCTTTTGCTTTTATTATGCTCATTCCTTAACATTATTTGCTAAAAACTCACTCTGTAGTTTACAGTTTTATTCTGAAATGGAATATCCATTTTTCAAACCCAGGATTATGTGTCTCAATTCCATCTGGTTCAATGAAATTATTTTAAATGATATCTTTATGGTAGGTGAAAATGAATCAATGATTTTTAGCTAACAAGCTGACCATCAGATGTAGTACTTGTCCAACATAGAAAATGCTATATTCTATAGCATGATGTACAGCCCTCAAGTTCTTGATCAATTTGTCAGATGTCATCTGGACCCATGCCAGCTTTCTCCACCATGAACAATTATATTATTTAAGAAACTTTTTATTTATTTAGCACTCACTGTGAATGAAGCATTGTATGAGACACTGGATATCCAACACTAATAAATATAGGTGGGATTTCTGCCTTGAGGAAGCTTATAGTCCAGTGAAAAAGGATATTTTTCAGTGACTACAAGTCAAACATAAAAACACAACATCAATAACTACTATGAATCTAAAGTATACTATGCACTTTCAAATTATTTTTAATTGATACACTAAACATTAAATTCATTCTTTTAACATATACGATTTGGTGGGTTTTACTATATTCATAATGTAAAACTGGTATTACTATCTAATTCCAGAACACTTTGGTCACCCCCCAAAAAACCACTGTATCTACCACCATTGACTCCCCATTCCCCTCTACCACACACTAAACTATTTTCTGTTTCTGTGGATTCTCTTTTGGTGGACATTTCATATAAACAGAATTATGCAAAATGCAAATTTTGTGTCTGACTCTTTTTGGTTATAATAAAATTTTCAAAGATAATTCATGTAGCATGCATTAATACTTTGTCATTTTATATTCTAATAATACTCCATTGTATGAAAGTGCTCATTTTTATTTATCATATTTATCATGTAATAGCTACTTGGATGACTTACACTTTTTGACCATTATATATAATATTACTATCACATCTTCCCTGAAAATTCATCTAAAAATGTTAGTGTGAACATACATTTTTAGTTCTTTTGGCTGTATGACTAAGAGTGGTCACATGGTAACACTATGTTTAATTTTTCAATCTTTTCCAAAGTGCTTACAGTCCCATTACTTTACAGTTCCAATTTCTCTATATCTTCTCTAACACTTATTATTGGTAGTCTTCCCTTTTCTTTTTCTTTTTTTTGTTACAGTCATAGTAGTTGATATAAATCCTTAATTCATTCTAGGTTTGATGTGTATTTCCTTAATGATTAGTGATATTGATTAAATTTTCATGTATTTTTTGGCTCTCTAGACATATTTTTGAGAACTATTTATCTGAATGCTTTTTTCCCCCTTGTTAATTGAGTTATTTATCATTAAGAATTTTTATATATTTTTTGTTATTTTCTAAGTGGTTAATATCTTCATTTACAATAGCCTGATTAAGATCAATAACATGAATTTCAACTTCATACAAAATCTTTTTTCTCATATACCGCTTTTCCTTCTCTCTTTGTGCTGTTTTTGTCAGGGCACATCTACATTATGTGCCCAGCCCAGATTCATAATTATTTCTTCATGCAGTTGTATCTTGAACACCTTTATTGAACTTTTCTTTCTAGTTGCTGTAGTTTTCAGCCAACAACAAAAAACTCGTATTTAACTATTTATTTGTTTTAAAGTTTCTCTTCTAATCTTTATTTGAGGAGACATCATTCTCACCCTTTCCTTTAAATTTTCAGAGATTTTTTTTTTCAGTTTTTTGAAAATATTTAAAGTAGCTGATGTAGAGATATTTTAGACTTTCCAATGTTGGACTTCCTAAAGCCACTTTCTATTGATTAATATTTTTTCCCTGTGTGTGAGTCATATTCCTTTTTATATTTCATATTTATTTTATTTCATTGTTAAAAATCATGCATTTTAGATAATTAGTGTGGCAAATGTGGAAGTTTAAACCAAAACACCTATAGGGTTTGGTTTATTTGGTGACTTTTTGAAAAGCAATCTATATAATCTATATTTTAAATTATATATGACCACTGAGGTAACTGCTTAGTTAGACTAGTGGTGAGATGATCATTGGATCATAAGAAGTTTCTTATAGACCCTGAATCAATGTTTTCCAGTTTTCTTTGCCAAGAGCTCTGTGTGCTGACTGAACCACACCTTCATGATTCTGAACACAGGACACCTCTGCCTCAGCCTTCACATCCTCCCTGAACAGATCTTCAAGGTAAGCCAAGGTGAAAACTTAGGACCTTGTTAGGTGTTTCCTAAAGATGTTCATTGCCTTGGAAATGTGCCCAATACCTCCACCACACACACCACAGACATACACATATATCTGTGGTTCTCCTGGATCCCAGAAATGTGTCAGATATTTGGAAATTATGACAGACCTCTTATTCCTGAAAATTTTTTTTTACGCTCTTTGACTAGCTTATTCCTCTTCCCCAAATATTTGTCATTGCTTCAGGCATCTCTGAAGTTAAACTGTTACCTATAATTGTTTTCAACAAATGGGAAAAAGGGCTTTACAGATTGAGACAGTCCTTCAAGGAGACCTTCCAAGAAATGGCCAGACCTGTCAAACAATGGTAATTCACAGAAACAGGACTTTGATACAACTCCAGTCTTCATCTGTCATTTCCAGAGACTTGCAGGTTTTTGGGTTTTTTTTCATGGTTGTAGGGTATTGATTTTCACCACTACCAGATAGTTGTCCAGTGAGGGTTGAGATTCAGGTAAATTAAATCACTATAAAGCTTGAAGTTCTTGCCAAGGTTGAGTCATTTTTCTTCAATCAATACTCTCTAGATTCTGAAGTATAGTGTGAACTTCCAGAGTTGTGTAAACATTAATTCTGACAATGTCTTGACAGTCATATCCTGGCTTTCATGAAGGATAACATTTTGGGGAGATACTTTAGTCTGCAGTTTTTGTTGACAGCCACTGCAATGTTTTTTAAAGATTTGGGACCGACTTAAAGAACTCCTGAGGTTTAAAGCAGAAAGACACAGGGAAAAAAATAGTTCTAGATGAGGCTGAGAAGTCAGCTGATGGCCAGATTATTCAGTTTTGTAGATCACATTTATGAGTTTAGTCTTTCTACTAATGGCAAAGGGATGGATGTCAGTGGGGGTTTTTCAGTACAAGCTAAGTCAAAATGATTGCAGAGATCAATTAAAAGAAGGAAGCAAGATAACCGCTTGTTATTGAATGAAGGAGAGTGAAAGCGAAGAGATGTGGATAGATTTGGCAGATGTTTAGGAAATAAAATGAATTGGGTCATTGGTGGATTGAAGGGCAAGTTTAAGAAAGAAATTCACAAAGGGATATGATTTGTTTTTCCCATTCACCATGGTTCTACTCTCTTGGCTAAAGATTCTGAAGACTGTTAACAGCATTTCATGTTGGATACATGTACAATGTAAGAAAGTAAGATCTTCATGAAGTCTGGTGTCTCCACTCCCTCTTCCTACCTTTCTCTGTCAATTAACAAAAGAAAAAGAAATTCATCTGCAGAATATCTGGTTTCCAAAAGGAGAAATAAGAAAATGGGAGAATGGTTAGTGCTAAGCGAAAAATAGAACCAAATACCCTATCTCATCTTCTTAGGATTTTATGAAAATAAATACATAAAATTCACATATTCCTAGCAATAGCAGATTTTTTTTTCTTGCAATCATTTTGACATTTCTATGGGTATTGACTTAACTAACAGTTCAAAATATTTTCAGTAAGACTAAGAAGAGTGAAAGAGTTACTGGGAGACTGCAAAGCTTGTATAGAAAAGGGGCTTATGGAATTTTTTTTTGGTATATGCTGATTGTGTTTTTAATTCTGTTTCATGCATATGCACTAATTAACCTAATCACCTTGAAAAGTAGTATTCTTAAACTTCTATTCCCTATCATTACAGCAGGCTACACCTATCATCTATCTTTTTGTTTTATGCATTTTATCAAAATACATATAGACTGTAATATTTAATGTTTTCCAGATGAACACATAGGCACACAATAGGAATAGGCTCACATGATTATAGGTTTCTCATAAGTCCACAATCCACAGGGCAGAATGGAAGGCAGGAAATTCATACAAAAGTTCATATAGTTTTGAGTTTCACTTTTGCGGTGTAGGAGATAAAATCTCAGATAGTTTTTGTGCTACTATCTTGAGGACAGTTATTCTCTTCTTTTCTAACCTCAGAATTTGCTCTTATGATCTTCAACTGATGGAGTGAGACCCATACGTATCATAGAGAGCAATATGTTTTAGTCAGTGTCTACTTACTTAAATGTTATTTGCATTTGAATGTTCTCACTGGAAAGCTGACTAGACCAGTGTTTGATCAGCAACAGGAACTGTGGCTTACTGAAGTTCATACATTAATTTAACTATCATAAATACTCCCAAATCATGAGTTGAAAAAATGAAGAGCATTTCTACAAATGGGGCAAAGAAAGAATGAGTGAACGAAAATGCCCTATAACACACAGACAACGGATCACATACCTTCACAATGCCATCTATTCAAGAGGTGAATAAAGAAACAAAGGTAAGGTCTGAAAATTAGCTACTCTCTGATATCATGGTATAACAACTATTGCTACATTATTAGGGGTGGTAGAAATAAAACCAGAGATCAACAACTTTGAAAGGGGAAATGAAAAAGCTCAATGCATCCTGAGTATGACATTCCCCTGCCCTTTGAAACTTGGAAGAGTTCTTCTGTGTCAGAGGCACTTAGGTTGGTCATGTGTTAAAAGAAACAAGAGAACAAGAATGTGATCTAAGAAGGAAGATATATGTCCCAGTGCCACTTCTAGAAATAGCAGAAAATGGCCCATGAAGAAACCAGACCATGACTGTGAGTTTTCCAAGGAAAATGGACATTTAAAACAATCCCACAAAGCACATTGTACAGTTGAGATTTGGGAAACAAATAAATAGATCTCGGGTTAGGAGCTTGGAATTTTTGGTATAAGGTTTCCCAAAAGACCTTAATCTTTTTGAGGCACCTGAAATATTTAAAATGCTATTTTGTTTAAGGAAAAAAAATAGAGATAGTCTGTACAGCTATAAACTGGATATCAAAATGGGATTAATAGCTGAAGACTCAGGTTCAATTTTAGGTAGAATTTTTGAAAGAGTGGAACTATAACAGTGTGGGAAACTGTGTAAAATGTTGAACATTTGGTGTTATGTGTGACTAAGCAGAACCGAGATGGCAGGAAAGTAAATATAGGCATCAAGACTAAACTTCTTAGGGTTAGGCTAACTGACTTTAAGGTCTTACCTCACTTTAAGATTGTATGGTTCTAAAATTTATATTCCCTGTACTAAATTTATATTTTACTTAAAATATTCCATTTTAGCTATTCTTATGAATAGCTGAAGGAATAAATTAGCATACACTTCAACATATCTCAGTGTTTTGATTTTTTTGGTATCACATTTAAAGTAGCATGCATAAAGTGGAAAGTTTTAGGGAGAGTTTATTTTTAGTTGCTGTACTTATTTTTCTCTTGTTCTATGCCATGTTTCTTATTTCAGAATCAAGCCATTTAAAATTTGCAAAGAAGGTGAGCTAGGATTTTTTTTGTTGTTGTTTCCATTAAGTTTCTAGGACACAGTGTGCATCCATGGAGATTGAGCTATAGGATAAAACTTTGGAAGCTGAGAAATAAGCACATTTTAAAAAGGAGTTTTATGGAGGTGCACTAAGTAGTTTCATATGGTTCCCAGGCTTTTGGAAGTCATTAATCTACACAATTTTTTTTTACTTTAATGAGAGAGGACTGATACAGGGTTGTCAATGTTGCTTTTCAACTAAGTCTAGATTAAATAAAAACTAAGAGAAAATACTGAAATTTAATATTGCCACCATTTCCTAGAAAAGAGTTTTTAGTATATAAGTATGTAATTCATTTCTTGGGTTACATTAAAATATTAAGTATCTGGTGTAGTAATTGTACTAATTGACCACTGAAAATTAGTTGCTAAACTGTATCTTGTAACATCCAAAATCAGCATTTGATTGACATAATCTCAGGATAAAGCATTTTCCTTTATATCTTTCCTGAAAACTTAGTCATGTTGGCACTTTTCTGCATTTGCTAGGCCTCCAAAACATGTCAGACCTTTACTTGTCCAAGACTAGCATTTACAGTGTTGACTTTTGATAACTTTTCTGTGGCAGGGACCCTCGGAGTTATTCTATAGCAAAAAAAATGAATTTAAGATATTGTGAAAAATACTCAATTCCAATCTATGAACTCACTTAGATTTTTTTAGGGGATAAATTGGTCCCTTAGGAGAGATCTAACTAGAGAAAGGCAACATGCACCCTTGAAATTATGGGGAAATAGTTTTAACATTATTCATCAGTAAGTGTGTTATATGGGAGTTTGACCCAAATATATAACTACTATGATAATGTAGAGTAAAGGGCTAGTTATGTAGAAGTAAATCTAATCTGAAAAGACCTCACAGCTTTCCAAGGCAAAATATTTTAATTTTAACCTTTAAGAATTTTAATTTGCTTATGTTACAAATAATTCTTAGAGATCTATAATTAGACATTGGGTGTTTAAGGTCAGAAAAAGTGACTAAGAGAGAAGAGTATCCATGATCCATCTGTGCTTCCTGCTTGTGATGATATCTAGTGTTTCTTAACACATAACTCTCTTGGGGCTTTGGAATTTAAGCTGTTCTATCTGCTTCCAAATCAACTATGGTAAATAGCCAGGTTGATGCATTAAATATTCAGTAAAGTCATAATCATGAACTTGCTGGGCATACAGAGAAATGAAAACAATTTCCTTTTCTTGGCTCTTGCTCTTATTTTACATTTTAAAATTAGATTTCACTCAGTGATTTCCAAACTCCATCATATTCTGCCTTCATCAACTATGCCCTGTTTCTATTCATTTCTTTTTGAATGGCACAGATGAAGGGGAAGATGGATTTAGTATTTCTTTTTCTCTGAAGCAGAATACAGAAGTCAGATAATTATATGTGATTCATTTGACCTCTGGTGGACTCTTTGAAACCAGGGGTGTTTAACTACTAAGCCACACGCCCAGCCCTTATTATTACTTTTATTTTGAGACAGGGTCTCACTAAGTTATTTAGGGCCTTGCTAAATTGCTGAATCTGGCCTTGATCTTGTGATTCTCCTGCCTCAGTTTCCTGAACCTCTGCAAAAATCTTGGCTTGCACCACCACACCTGACTCTGCAAAAATCTAAAAAGCACATGGACTTTCTCATAACACAGATAATGGCACTTTTTTTGTAAACAGCAATTATTTCCAACACATCAAATTGTCCATTAAAAAATGTCATGTTATGGATTAGTATGTATTCTTTCCAGTTGAGTAAGTTTCAAAATGCAACATTTCAACATGAGCTTCAGATATATACATGTGGACACCTGCAAGCAGGTACACTCACACATGTTCATGTATTCTAGAATATTAATAAATATTAATTTTATCTATTTCATAATGACAACATTATAATAAAAGGTATTATGAACCATTAAAAAAAAATCCCAACCATTTTCTATAAAGAACAAATTGATATGTCACTGTTGGGGATGGCAAAATTATTTTGTTTTGAAGTGTTTACCAAAAGGAGGTATCTAAATGGGCAAGGGAATAAATTGGAAATCAATCTCTGAGTATTAGACAAATTGTTATCGAATAGAATGACAGCTCAAGTTCCTAGAGGATTGGACTGAGAATAGTTTGGATTCAAGCTATTGCAGTATTTATCATAAATAGAGACTGAGAACTAAGACCACCGATCAACATGGTAACTAATTGTGGTAGAAAATGTTTTATGTTGGAATATCAGACTGCAAATAAGTAAATGATGTCACTGTTTTAGGAAGTGGTTGTTAATTGAAGTATTAAAGCAAATAGTCTGCTCACCTGGGAAGAGAAGTGTCTTTTAGGATAAAAGTTATTTATCCAAATTCACCCAGGGCGCTTGATTCACTCTGTCCAACAGTCTGGATAAACTATTATCTTGTAAACTTTCTCAAATCTTCCAAGTTCCTCACCTTGAAAAACCTCTCCTTAAATTCCCAATCATGTCCCTAAATCTTTCTCATCTTATCTCATCTTATATTTCTCCTTTTGACTTGATATTGGCATTTCTTGAAGTGGAAATGTCTTCTGTCCCAAAGTTTAACAAATTCAGATTTTCTGTAGTTTAGACCAAGTCTCTGATGTTACCAACTCTATATTTGTTGACATTTAAAAATCTGAACAGGTTGTTATTTGATACAATGGACATTCTTGTAAAAGGACAAGAAAAGCAAATGAAAGTCGAACAAGTCTCCTAAACTTTCTCAAGTAACTGACAGAAACACATCTTAAAAGCATCACAGAACAATGAAAAACAGCTTCAGGAGAAATTAATGGGAAGTTTGAAATGAAGACTCTCATCTTTAGTGAAGTCTGGAACCACTTAACTGAGAAACCACAATGGAGGCAAAGAGTGGGATGGGAGAAAACAAAGAACAAACAGACCCTCAAGCCCAGAGAATGACAAGCCTGTTAATGACAAAAAATAAAATCTAATTAAAGGCAATTAAAATCTCAGAGTGAATTCATGATGAAGATCAAAATAACTGTGGGGAGCTGGCCCTGAGTGATTATAATGGACACAGAGAAAACAGACTGGGGCTATGCTTGGCGAGGGTCCTTTCTGTGTAGGCAGAGAAGATGAATGAAGGATGACTTAGACATTTTAAAATAATTCCTTTATATGCAATATTAGTACCAGTTTAAATAAGTCATAGTAAAGTCTTAGCAGGAAAATCATTTAAAAAGTCACCAAAGTATAGATACAACCCAGCAAGAGTTTTCTTTTCTGGAGAATTAAGTATGGAGTAATACATATTTGTCTTGAACTTCCATTTGGTTTCTATGATACCTGAAAAGCCCTCATGACCAGGTGATCTCACCTGTCAGTTGCTCCCACAGTAGGGACTGGAACAGCAAGAACAGCAAGGGCTGAAGGGCAGGGTGAAGATTCCCAAGATTGCCTTTACAATATATATTAAGCCAATATGATGCCTCTAGTAATGGTTACCAAGATGAATGTTATGTTTATCCTACTGGAGTGTACAATCACTGGAAAAGACTCATAAACTAGAGATGCACTCATAACTGGAACTATGCCTGATTATTTGTCCCAGAAGCAATCTGGGAGTGTTGGAGGGTCAGGAAAGCTTTTGGAGGAGGTGGCCTCTGGGCAAAACACTTAAGGATGAATAAGAGGTATTTACAATGCTTTTAAGTCTTTAAGGCATATATGAATCACGGGGAGATCATTTTACAGGGTAAGTTCTGATTCTTCAGGCCTGAGATGGTCTGGCATTTCTCCTAAATCATGCTGAGACTGGGACCAGAGTTGGAATAGTAAGAATCTTTAGATGGTTATGGAGAGATGGGAAAGGTTGAGAAGTAGGGGCATTTCTGCCAGAAGGCACAGCCCAGACAAACAGCACACAAACAATCAACAAACAGTGAAGTAGGGAATGAGTTTGAACACTTAGCTTTATGGAGTCCAGAGCTGAGGCAGGAGGGCAGAATAAAGCAGAACGAATGCATAATTTCCTCCTGTTTACCACAGATGAATTTTGTCTCCAGAACACTTTCAGTTTCAGAGGTGCAGCAAGAACCACAGGTTCTAAATTTCCCTTGAGACCTTCAGGACTCCTGTGTCAGTCTATAGCCCCATGTCTACTGGGTAGCTTAATTCAGGAATCCAGAGGTTACCTCCTGACATGTCCCTATTTCTCACTCTCTACCTACCTCTACTGTAACCTGTAATCCTTTAAACTCTACCTTTGAATTCCTTCTATTATCTTCTATCTCAATACCACCATCCTAGAGCAAAGTACCATTATCTCTTCCCCAGATCATGGCCACTGTTGTCCCATTCCTATTACTGAGTTTCCTACTAGCCCTTTCCCATCTAGTTCCACCTGACTAGAAGAGTGAACTCTCAAACCAGAGACCTAAACTTACTAAACATAAGCCAGACCTAGACCTGCATGTGATGAATGAACAGCAGAAGCTTCCCCTTTACTGCCCCTCCAACATCTCCTTGGCTCTGGGTCATGACTGCCCAGGGTGAGCACACGTCCCAGTATGCCACCAATGGGTCAGATTGATTCTTGACTTGGGCCTGGCAAGTTATTAATAGTTCTCTTTAAAATTGTTTTTGTTAGAACAAAAAATATATGGTCACAAAATAAATAACTTACCTGAGTTCAAGCTTTTCCAGCAATATTTTTTCAAAAAGATCTCATGAGCATGCTAGAAAATGAGTTAATCTAAATCTAATTGTAACCATTAACAATCAAAATAACACATTACTTTGTCAATTTAAGCAACGTGGAGACGTCACATCTTTCTTTAAGATGATTCCACATTCTTGAAGGTCAAATATAAGTTGTCTTAGTTTTGAGATGATTCTAATAGGAAAATGAATGATATATGGGATAAGCATAACATCAAACATCGTTACAGTGTATTGTGGAACCAGAAGCAACTGCATTGGAAAATCTTTTCACAGAATCTCATTTTCAAGCAAAGTTAATGTGATGTGATGCTCCTCTCAATTATACACAATGAGTCATCTGTTTGACTTAGGTTCAAGTACATTTTTGTGGTGAATTAAGATTGAGGCTGTAAATATAAAGACATGAAATTACTATGGCATGAAGAGGGCAACTAGAAAGACAATACATTTAAGAAGACATTGCAAGCACATATGTTTTGGGGTCCCTCTGAGACTCTGATACAGTTATTCTTGGGTGGGACCTGGACATCTGTATTTATTTTCAAATTATTTTCATGATTTTGATATATAGCAGAACTAGAAAATCAAGGTGCCAGGATATAAACTCTGGACTTAAGATGAAGAGACATGAATATTCTTGATTTAGCACAAAAGGTGCCTCACTTCTCATATCTCATGATCTAGTGGTTTATGACATCATCAGTTGGTCCTTCCATTTCCTCTCTGTCCTTCTCTATGTTGCTGTTTGCTGTTGAATGATGGAATGTTTTAGATTTTGGATTTCCAGATGAGGAATATTCAACCTGTAGCAGAATTTTTGATGGTATAGTCCAAGAAGATAGAATGTTTTTGAAGGTAGCTCAAGAAGACAGTTTTGTAATAGACACAGAAGTTTTCTCAAAAAGCGAACCACAACCAATGGGATATGTGAAAGAAAATAGTCATTTTAATGGAATAAACAAAACACTGAGGTAGGCTTGACTCAGATTTAAAAAAATCTTTATCACACTTGGTGGTAGGTAAATTGAGCCATAGTAGTTTATAAAGGGAGAATCATAATACATTAATTATTCACATATATTTGTTATTTAGAAGAAAACCTAAATTAACGTCAAAAATTTTTATTTTGGAAATTTGGTCTCTCTTTAAGTTTTTCACAGAGTAATAACATAGGTAGTTTGCCAACCCAAATCATATTCCAATATGAATAGTTTTCAATAAACGTATTCTTTAGTTTTCAATTTTTTGCAGTTTGCCTCTTTTATCAAAAAGTTATTTATAGGGCTGGACTTATGGCTTGGTGGTAGAGCACTTGTCTGGCATGTGCGAGGTCCTGGGTTAGATCCTCAGCACCACATATAAATAAATAAATAAAATAAAAGATCCCCTGACAACTAAAAAATATTTTTAAAAAAGTTATTTATATATATAACTAAAATCCCAATGAAAAATCTTTAAAAAATTTACCTATATTAGAGGTAACTTAGTATAATACCAACACATCTAAATAATACTTAAGATCTTTGATGATTGAAAAAGAGAAATGCCCTCCTTGCCGCCTGGCAAATTGCAAATCTGATTTCTCCCTCAGCCATCATGGAGGGTGCCTGCTGTGAGCATGGAAGAGGAGAGCAACACCATTCAGGCAGGAATAAGTCCAGAAGCAGTTCATGAGCTAGTCTTAATGAAATTTCTGCAGAACTGTACTTTTCGTAGGTTCTATTGCAGGAAAAATATCACAATGGGATTTAATAAAATCAGAGGTTAGTAATAGGAGCATCCTGGGAAAATAAAAAATAAAATTTTCTACCTCATAAAATATACCTTTCCCACTGAAAGTTCCAGTGTATTATAGGTGAAATTGCAGTAAGGATGAGAAAAGCACATAAAGATGATGATTGTGTTTTAGCCTTTAAAACAGTTAGATTGCTTTTTCTATGTACCTGCTCAAGCCTGAGTTCAGGGATTAGCTCTTTTCTGAATGATTATGGCATCTTGAAATGATCAGAGGGTTGCCACCTCCAGGGTGCTTCAGGTGTTAATGAGAGCTGTTGAAGACCTGGGAGAAACTGGGAGGGACTGAGAGGCTAATTTTCCCACTACGACTTTTTAGAATATTATTGAGGTGAAGTGTTTATGGTTTTCTGTTTTGTGCCGTTTTGGAACTCATTCTGTAAAAGACTGTTTAGATCATTCCTTCTATTAACAGCTGAGTTCTTTATAATGTTTTAATCATTTTTATTAAGAGCTCAGTCGCATCCCTATATTAGAGTCACATGTGTCTATAACTGCAAGTGTAGAACAATAAACATAACTTTGAAACCAAATATTTAGAAAAGAACATAAATAGCCATGAATTAAAGATTGTGGTTAAATAATAATCAACCAAAGATAATAGATAATTATTGCGGTTAAATTTCTGTGACATTCAAGACAATAAGCAAAAAATATATGTGAAGTCCAGCAAAACAGAGTCATAATAAACCAAATAAAGTAAGGCATTTAATTAGTAGGAGGTATCCTGTTCATCTTGATGTTGCCTCTGTTGAATACAAGAGAAAGAGAGAACTACTGCAAACAGATTGCTTTGGACTAGAATCACATGATGCTACTTTATGTTGAATTATTTCTTTAGAGCAATCAGTTCATTCAGGATAAGAGAAAATTTTGATCCAAGGCTGTTAATGCTCACACTATCAGGATAACCCCCAAAATCTGTTACATGGTCTTCTCTGTGCTGTTGACCATGATTTAAGACTAGCAAATGGCTTGAAGGCATATTGCCAGCATGCTGATCAACTACCAGTACCTCACTTGTGGGGAGGAGAGAGCTCTTAAACCTCTAACCATCAGAAGTATTTATACTAAACGTGTTCATGCTGTCTGAGAAGAAGGTGTGACTTCTGGGGATTGGAATTATGAGAGAAGCTATCATGGGGGATGGATTTGGATAAGCAAAATGCTTCCCAGGAAAAAAAGAAAATCATGAAAACACAGAAGATGAAGCAAAAAGAAGAAAGGAAAGACAATGGGGAGATCATACTGATAATTCCATTTTACATACTTGAGCATTGATTGACTTATTTATTTGGGCACTCTTGATACAGACTAATTAATTATTTATCTTCCTGTCTTCATTCCTTTAATTAAGCACACAAAATTTATTCAGTAAGAAATTTGCACACACAAACACAATTATATAGACATATGCTATAGGATATTTGATTTGTCTTAAGTTCAAAGAAAAATATAATAAAGCAAAATGGGAAGACAGTGGAAGAAGCAATTCTTTCCTTTTGAGAAGGGAGTGATCAGGGAAGCCTACTTAGAACTTGGTCTTAAGTTGAGGCACTTGGGTGGGTTACAATGCTAAAAGGCATTTTGAATCCTTATTGTTGAAAAGAGACTTAGGAAATTTCTTTGACCTTGAAATTCTGTTGTTGCTGGGAATCTTGTATCCCTGCAAACAGAGGCTTCACCTCTCTGACTCCTGAACCTGCTCAACACTGAATGAAATATAAGTTGAATTGATTCCCTGTCTATAACTGCCTGCAACTTGAACTTTGGTGAATACCTTTATAAGGAATCTCTCCCTAGTTTTTATCAAGCACATGTACATTTTTACCAAGTTTACCAACTATATTTGCTGAATAATATATTTCATTTGTTTATTTTAAAATATTACACGGTAGTATATAAAATATATACATAAAAGTTAGATGGATTAAAAAATAAAACAGAATGATTACCTATGTATCCTATTAAATAGAACAGATTTTTAAAAGGTTTAATTTTATTAGAGATAGATGATACCTCTGACTTTGACAAGAGTGACTGGACCTGGAAAATACAATTGTTATTACTGATTTATCTTAACATTTTCATCACCACTCAATATTCAGTGGGTTTCTTTGTTATGGTGATTGCATTCTATCTCATGCCAAACTCCTTCCCAGGGATTGTGAGATGCATTCTTTTGCCAAGAGTTCATTTTTCTGGAATGAAAGAATCATTTTTAATTCCACATTCTAGTATAATGTATGCACAGCTGATGTTCAATTCTCAAATATTTCTTCGTTTCCAAAGTTAGCTTCCCAAAGTCCTTGGCTAGAAGCAAAGTACATCTCTGGTATTATTTTCTTTAGTAGTGAACTGAGGATTTCAAAATCATTTCTTAAAATACAAATGAAATTCATTCTAAAGCAAATTAAGCAATTTGATTAGTTTTGGTCAACTCTCAACTGTAGTTGTGTTGACATAAATAACTACTCGGCTTTAAAAGAAAAAAAAATAAATAATTTAAGTGATTTATTATGAGCCCCAAATATATGATTATAGCCCAGGAACATGATTGAAGTTATTCTGGATGATTGTTACTGGAATTGTAGGCCCAAAGGCCAGGCTTTGGAGGTCCCAAAAGACTAGGTCCAACCACTGATATCCAAAATACAAATAGAAGAAAGAGGCATGGTAGAAAACAGGAAAGGAATTTGTTTCAGTGTGGCCAGTACAGGGGTGTAGGGGTCCCTCATCCTAAGCATGGTACTCAGATTGCTTTCAATAGCTTCAGGACTATACAGAGGAAGAACAAGGGCAGAGGTCTTTTGAGTAGTTGGGATTATAGCAGGTACCACCATCCCTGGCCATTGAGTAATATTTAAATTATATCCATCTTCTGAAAACATTTATCTTTTCTTTTTGGTGAAAACATTTAAAATTCTTTCTCCTAGTTGTTTTTTTTTAATTCTAATTAGTTATACATGACAGTAGAATGCACTTTGACACATCATATATAAATGGAGTATAACTTCTCATTCTTCTGGTTGCACGTGACGTAGAATAACACGAGTCATGTAGTCATATATGCACATAGGGTAACAAAGTCCAATTTATACTACTATCCTTCCTACCCCCTTACTTCCTCCCCTCCCTTCACTTCCCTCTGCCTAACCCAAAGTTTCTCCTAGTTTTTGAAAACTACTGTGCCTAATTGTTATCCATAATTGCCCTGCTATAATTGCACATCAGAATTTCTTACTCCTATTGATTATAAATTCGTACCCATTGATCAAACTTTCCCCCATTTCTCTAAACCCCTGCTTTCCCAGCCTCTGGTGACCACAATTCTATTTTCAACTTGTATGAGGTCAAATTTTTAGATTCTACATAAAAGTGAGATCTTGCATTACTTGTCTTCCTGCACGTGGCTCATTTCACTTAACATCATGATATCTGTTGCTGCAAAAGAGATTTTCATTCTCTTTTATAACTAAATAGTATGTTTTCAACCATTTCCTCTCATTCTATTGTTCTTCATTCTGATGGTTATTTCCTTTGCTGTGCAGAAGCTTTTTAGTATAGCAAAATCCCATTTGTCATTTTCTGCTTTTGTATCCTCTACTTTTGGAATCATTCCATAGATCTTTAGTCTGTTTTAATTTTTTAAAATCTTTGTTCCATTTATTTCTATCCTGGTCATTTTCTTTCTTTCTAGTAAGTCTGGGTGTAGTTTGTTCTAATTTTTAGTTTTTTGAGCTGAAGTGGAGTTGAGATCTTTTATTTCAGATCTTTCTGTTCTTTTATTGTAGGTGATGATTGCTGTAAACCTGCCTCTTGTCCTTCTTTTACTCTGTTCTATGGGTTTTCAAAAGTTGTGTCCCCATGTTCATGTGTTTTGAGGCCTTTTAAAATTTATTTTTTGATTTCTTCCTTGTTCCATGTTTAATTTCCATGCATTAGTATAGTTTCTAAAGTTTTTCTTGGTATTGATTTCTAGTTTTAACATATTATAGTTGGAAAGGATAATTGTTAAGGTCTCAGTTTGTTAGAATTTGCTGAGACTTGCTTTTATAAACTATCTCCTGAAGAATGTTGCCTTTGTATTTTCTGTACCTGGGTTTTTGTATCCTTCTCTAGGTTTGGAAAGTTTTCTGTTATTATCTCTTCAAATGTTATTTTTACCCTTTTGGCACTCTCAAATCCTTTTGAACCTCAATAACCCAGATATTTGTTATAGTAAAAAATAATTTAATGCTGCCCAAAAGTTTCCATAGGAATTCTTCATTCCTTGTTATTCTTTATTCTTTTTTCTCCTCCAAGTGTGTATTTTTAAATAGCCTATCTTCAAGCTCACTAATTTTTTTCTGTTTGAGTCATTCTACTATTTATGGCTTCTATTGCATTTTAATTTTTATCAGTTTACTTTTTAGATCAGGGATTTTTGTTCGGTTTGTTAAAATTGCTTTCATCTCTGTGTTACACTTCTGATTCAGAGTATTTAATAACTTTTCTACATTTCTTTGAAGTTAATTGAGTTTCCTTAAAATGGCTGCCATAAATTCCCTGAGAGTTTGCCCATGCTCTCTACTATCTAATCAGTTTCTGACTCCTTGTTTTTATCTTTAGGTAAGACCGTGGTTTCCTGAACGCTCTGCATTCTTAGTATGTAAGCCTCTGAGCACTGAGAGTTTGGATATGTATATCATTCTTCCCAATCTGGTTTTGTGTGTTTCTGTCTTTCCAGTAATTCTAAGCAGACTGCTTATTTTCTCTGACCCTGTAGTCACTTTGGCTATTTCAACACTAGAAAATACTCTAAGTTCAGGTTTGCCTAGAGTTTACTTTGGTGTGTTGTCATCAGTTAGAACTAGAGAATAACCCAAGACCAGGTATGTTCCAGATCTGCAGTTGGTATATTGTTCAGCATAAACCAGGGGAGTACCTTCAAAGGGTAATCCCTCCAAGATTCTTCCTAGGGTTTGGTTAGGCCCATACAACTCCTCCACTGTCACCAGCCGGTGGCTGCACTGTTTGGTCCAGGTCTGGACACTATCACTGTGCATGAGCCAGCCTCAGGTTCCAGTGTCACACCTGTAGCACACATCCAGAGCCCACAATCTGCTAACACCAGCGGGACATGGGTAGGACCAAGGACAACACTGTTATGGAATACCTATTGCTACGATGGATTCATGACCCAAGACTCTGCCACTTGCCACAGTTAATGCTAGTTTGGATAAAAGTTTAATATTCTGGGGCTGTGTGTCTCCACCTGGAATCAGGTCTGATCCAGAGACTCTGTCTGTGGGAACTGCCCTGAAGATGGGTGCTATTAGAGTCTGCCTTGCGTTAGGTTTCACAGTACAGAACTGAGTTCCTAGGCAATGTCTTATTGCCTTGGAATGGATGAATAGGGTCTTATTGAATACTGTGCTGTTCAAGTTTGGGGTATTGTTGGTGGAGGCATCCCCTTGGCTACCAAGACTGATGCTAATCATGGTCATGCCTGAGTCTCACAGCTACAAAGATCTGCATGGTCTCAAGGGTATACATAGGCTCATACCACAGCTGCTCATGATACAGGTAAAAGTAGTTCCTTGGTCACCAAGGCTGACATTAATCTGTGTCACAACTGAGTCTCACAGCCATAGGGATCTACTCTACACAAACTTGAGGGATGGCCCAGTCCCATTCCAAGGTTGGCACTGATGCGGGTTAAATTTTGATTCTTCCCCACTGGTGTGTATATCTCTGTCTGACATCAGGGAAGGCTTAGAGTATGCATCTTGAATTCAAGCTTGAGTATGGGGTCTCTGGTTTCTTTTGGTGGTGAGTCTCACCAGAGGGCCGAACACTGAGCTCCAAAACAAATCCCTGTGCTATCTTTATTGTCTTGTCCCCTGCCACCGGGTGGGTGCTCTCTTCTGCTGCCTGTGCTTAGAGTCAGTCAGCCATCTTGCCAATGGAGTTCCAGTGCCGCAGTCTGCATGTGCTGGCTTGACGTGTGGGCTTCTGCTCAGCAACAGGTTTCACTGTGGCATGCTTAGTGTTGGGTTCTGGCCTAAGTTATTCTCTCCCCATCTCTCCAAAGCTCTTCACTCTGCTTGGAACTGGGAGAGGGCTGGTACTGGAAACTTCCCTTCCTGACTTTTCAATGCATCTATCCCTTTTATTATACTAAAACAAGGCACTATAATCTCTCTCACCTTCCTTGTGGAGTTCTTGTGAAGCTTGGACAGCTCTTCAAGCTTGTTGTCTATGGGGAGATAATTATTGCAGGATTTTGCTCAGCTGCCATCTTACTCCCTACTCTTGAACATTTTGATTACAATTTACCTCCAGGTCAGTCTCTTTGTGTTTATGTTGCCTAGGGTTTATTGTGTTTCTTTGAAAAACTTGGCTACTATTTCTTGACTATAGCTCATTTCTTTCTCTTCTTAATGTAGCACTCCAAAGCACATAGATGTTATATAAATTAATAATGCCCCACAGATAAATGAAGTTCTGTTTAACAATCTTGAAATTTTTTCCTGTCTTTTTTATTGAATATTTTCAACTACCACATCTTCAAAGTCGCCTCAGATTTACTTCAGTGGCATCTAATCTGCTGTAAAGTCTGTCCCTTTATTTTTCATTTTACATAATTTTTAAGCAATAAAATCTCCACTTAGATGATTTTTCATGTTGCCCATGTTTTAATACTATTCCCTATTTTGCCCTATTTTTCATCTATTTGTGAAGTCCAGTAGTTATTTAACTCACAGTTATGGATAAATGCTTTTTCTTTTCAGTTTTCACACTTTGCCTGGTCTCCAGGAGTCTCACCCTGTCCATCCACACTTATAATCCAGCAAAGACCAGACAGAGCTTTACACATATTTCTATAGAGATTTTTGGAGTTTGCTATTTGTGTATCATGATATGTCAGGTTTCCTTTGTAGCCCCAAACTCTTAGTCTGTCTTACACATCAGAAAGACTCTGGCTCTCCCACTTATCTGAATCAGATCCATGTGTCACAAATCATCAAGTTATTGCATTTGTAAATGAAGACATGATTGGTAACCTTTGAAACAGAAGTCTTAGAAATGTTAGAACTTTTGAAGTACTAGTCTTGGAGATGTTAGGATAATCCTATTTTTTGGATTGATAAGTGTGAATAAGATAGGGGACTAACTATGATTATTAACAAACTCACTTCATGTTCTTAGTGTTGACTTCTCCACATGTGGGAGAGATAAGGAGAATAAAGCATTCATTAACCACGACCTTAGTACTGATGATCATGGCAACAGAAATAGCAAGGGAACAAAGCATTATGCACAACAAATGAAGGTAGAGAAAACTTGCTTTATTGTGCTCTGTTTTGTTTAAGAGAATGCTTATGGATTTAGCGAAAGATTTGTGCACACTCTAACTGTAATTTTTTTCCACTGAGTTGTGAGAAATTTCTTCTCAGTTTCTATCCCATAGCTTATAAAAGTGATAATCTCACAGTTCTTTAATATTTGATTTTCATAGCTAAAATTATTAAGTAACAATAGGGTTGTTATATAAGTGAAGAAAACAGCAATTTGGCTCTATTTAGGGAAACTACATGAAACATAAATAGAAAGTTTTTTATTACTTCCCAGCATTCATAGAATAGAATAGCACAGTATAGTGTAGATAAAATGAAACATAACAAAACTATAACACTGGACTAGAGTATTCATCTGTCTGTTGTGTTATCATTATTATTCAATAGAAGCAAGAGGGAATTCCTACAGGACAGTTAATAAAGCAAATACTTTTGGTTCTCTGTAATTTCGTAGCTCTTTTTCAATATGAATCAAATCTGTCATGCAGGTAAAATCAAATTGAAGAATGAAAATATAACAGACCATAAGCTTTAGAGGAGAAAGTTACAGTCTGAAGTGGGACTTTATAATAGTGAGAGCTGCAATGCAAGAGAATGAACCATTTCTCAAATAGTTTTCCCATTTCCATGACAGACCTGGGTATTTTCACAGACTCACTGATGTCTTTGGAAATGGTCAAGTGGTTTGTCCACACCCTTTCTACAGCTGGGTCATCACTTAAATAATATGGTGAGGTAGATTTATCTTTATTGCTGTAACTGAAATTGGCTTTTGTAAAAAAAATAGTTTATGCTTCACAATCTTAGATTATTGTAGCCTGACTCATTTCTGCTATACTTATCTCTGACCTACCTGCACAATGGCTTTGTCCTGATTATAAGTTGTATTCTACATAGATGACTGACTCTGATTGCATATTGGAAGACTGTTGGTTCTCAGTGCACCTACTATTGATGATAATTAATGACTTGCTTGTCTTAGGATTAGGATGCGGGTAAATCTAGAATTGAAGAAAAATCAGAAAAAATCCAGCTGATTGTATCATTTAATATTTTTATTAGAGGAACTCTGGTAATATAAATCTTTTTATCAACAGGAAAAATAAACCTACCTCTAGTCAAAAATACACACAAAAAAATTAAAAATAGGATAGTGAATCAGATGTTTTTACTTTCTCACTTTTGCCACTCCATTTTCCTTGAATTTTGGAGTCAGATTTTCTTAAAGTACGTAAGAGTGTAGCAGGATTGTGTTCTTACCTTCTGCTGCAACAAAGTATCAGGGATAGGATTCTGTTGTATGAATTGCTTTTATAAGACACTGAATGAGAAGTCTACTGAAAGCATATCAAATCCAGAAACTAGATCTAGTTGCAACCATTTTATCACTGTCAAAGAGAAGCTACCATTACAGTAACCTTAAATCTGTATTGTTTAACTTTTCAAACTACATAATAATGTACAGGCCGTGGAAAGAAAAGTTACTAACTCAGAAAGAGTTTGTGTTAGTCAGACTTTTTGCTGCAATGATGAAAAATCATGACAAGAACAATTTTAGATGAGGAAAAGTTTGTTTCAGGACTCAGTTTCAGAAATCTCAGTCCATATATGATCAGCTTCAATGCCCTGGGTCCAAGGTGTGGCAGAATCCCATGGCAGAAGAGTGTGATGGAGAATAGTGGCTCAGGACATGGCACTAGGAAGCAGTAAAAGAGATCTCTGCTCACCAAGAACAAAATATACATACCCCCCCAAACAAGGCCCCAATGACCACCTCCTCTAGCTACACCTTACTTGTCTATGGTTATCACCCCATTAATCCCTACTAGGGATTAATTCTATTAGGGGATTAATGCAGTGATTATGTTAAAACTCTTAAAACCAATCATTTCACCTCTAAACTTTTCTTTCATTGTCTCATGCATGAGCTTTTGGGTGACACCTCATACTTAAACCATAATAGAGTTCAAATATCTAAATAAGATGTTTATTTTTTCACCTAATATTTTAATAATGTGGCATTTTTTTCTTTCATGAAAAATAAGTTTAAGAATATATATTAATGGCTAGAAATGATTTAATAAAATAATATTTTAAAATTGTTTTATGATAACTAAAAAAATATATAGTTGAAGAATATTCAGTTGGCACCCATATCACTTGGAGGTATCAGACAGAGTCCTTTTTTACTTCTGGAATTCTGAACAACAATTTACCCAGAATTAACTTAGGTAAAGCATTGTCTTCTTCTGTGTTCTGCAACTCTAACAGAATGGCATAGACTGGATAATTTATAAACAATAGAAATTTATTTGACTTGCAGTTCTGGAGCCTGGGAAGATAGTGTATGGCAAGGACCCTCATGATGCCTTATGACATGAAAGAAGAAAAGAAGGACAAGCCAGCAAGTGAGAGACAGAGAGAGGGCTGGAGCAGGAGATAACATGCCCAAGAGGGTGCTCACTTTCATAACAAAGCCACTGCTGTGATAACTGACCCGGTCCACCATAATAGCACTGATTCATTCATTTGGTTGGTCCCCTGATGACCTAATCACTTCTCAAAGATTTCACTTTCCAACACCATCACAGGGGCAATTAAATTGTCAAAGAGTTTTGGAGGCAGATATTCGAATTATTATACTCTGCCCCTCGCCATCCCTCCCCCCCAAAAAATATCATATTCTTCTCACATAAAAAGTATATTCACTCTACCCAAACAAACCTGAAAGTCTCTGGACTCATTCCATCATCACATCAGAATTCCCATTCTAGAATCTCTTCTGAATCAGATTTGAGTGAGTCTCAAAGCACAGTTCATCTGTAGGCAAATTCACTCTATTCAGTGAGCCTGCAAAATCAAAACAAATTATTGACTTTTAAATTACAATGGTGGAACAGACATTCCCATTCCAGTTCCTACTGGAATCAAAAGACCAGAAGAAAGGGTAACTGGTCTCAAGTCCAGAATTCAACATAGAAAACAATGTTAAGTCTTATATCTGAAGAATAATCTCCTTTGACTCCATGGCTGACATCTTGGGCATACTGGTATGACAGTTGGGCTCTAAGGGACTTGGGAGGGACCTTACTCACATGGCTCTGCTGGGCTTAGCAGCTTCCTTAGGCTGGAGTGTCACGCTTGAAGTTCTCAACTGCTGGTAGCTCTGCAGTTCTGAGGTTTTGAGTGTCTGCCCACTCTTAGAACCCTACTATAAATTGCTCTGGGGGGACATTCTGTAGTAGATTCACTTCAGTGATAATTCTCTGTTTGGGCTCCAGATCGTCTATGACATATTTTGAAATCCAGGCAGAGGATATGACCCACCCTCACACAGAATTTTTACCTTCTGTATTCTTGCAGTCTTAATGCCATAAGGTTGCCACCAAGTTTTACGTCTTGTACCTTCGGCAGCAGAGGGTCAAGCCACACCTGGGCCATGGGATCCATAGCTGTTATAGCCAAGAAGTACAGTTCTGGAATTTGGGGAGCAGACATTCAAGGTGGCCCTGGGAAGGGAGTCCATGGTAAGCACCATACACCTGTCCCCTAGAGCCATTATGTCACCCTGGAGCTCTCAGCTTACAATAGGAGGGGCAACCTTCAAGACCTCTGAAATTCCTTTGGGGTCTTTCTCCCCCTGTCTTGATGAATAACACCTGGTTACTTTTTAAAAACATTTCTTAATTTGTCAATGGACCTTTATTTTGTTTATTTATATGTGGTGCTGAGATTTGAACTCAGTGCCTCACACATGCTAGGCAAGAGCTCTCCCACTGAGCCACAACCTCAGTCCCACCTGGCTAGTTTTTATCCATATAATAATGTCGTTATTCATACAAATGTCTTTAGTAAATAGTCACTTGACCACACTCTTAGTATTCGTTCTACAACCCATTTTTGTTTTTACTCTTTACATGGCCAGAATCTACTTTTTTCTAAATCTTTTCATTCTGCTTTCATTTGGTTTATAAATTCCACTGTTCAGTCTTTTCTTTGCTCTCATATCCTTGTAGTTAGAATCTCGGATGCTGTGTTGCCTAATGTTTCTTCTACCTGATATCCTGGTTTTTTATTCTTAATTCCTGTATTCCATAGGCCCAATGGCATTCCTCTTGCCAAGAGGATGAGCTTTAATCTAGACTCCAATACCTTTTCCTTATTCCCACCTGAAACTTTATCCTAACATTCTTTACACTCCATAGTTCTATCAACATTCTAGTTATGACCATTTAAATAAACTCTGAGAAGTTTCAAACTTTCCATACAACTCTCTTCTTCTAACCCTGATCAGAATTACCCTTGTCCATGAAGGGTCCAAGAATTATCCATTACTTTGTCCATGGAATCCTAAATTATTTTTCTAGCCCAATTCTCCAATTTCATCCAGACTCTACTCATTGCTCAGTTCCAAATCTGCTTTCTCATCTTCTAGCTTTTGTTTCACAAACAACCTCATTTCTTGGTAATAATTTTCAAAGTATGTTTTCTGTTTTTCATAGATTGGACAATCTATAAAATAAAAAATCTTGATTTATAACAGTTACAGAGGCTGGCAAATTCAGGACTAAGGGCTGCATCCAGGAAATTTCTTGCTGCCTCATAACATGGCAGAAGGGCAGAAGGGCAAGTGAGCATGGAAGAGATATCAAGAGGTTTGGGGCAATAGAACTCGCCATGGGAAAGTGAGCTTACTTTATAATGAGGCCACTCCCATGACAATATTATTAGCTCATTCACACAAAATTAATTGAACTGACATATTTTAGTGACACTTCTAATTGCACCCTAGGAGATGCTTCTCAACCTTATATATTTATCTGTGCACAAAGAAACAGCACTTTTCTGAATCTACAAGATCTAAGTTCAGATGAAATCAAGCCTCTGATGACTATAAAAACTATAAGTCAATTTTGTTTTCCAAGGTGTTATACTATCACTTGGAATAAATTGGTATATATAATAAATATTAAATACCATTATTCAGATCTTTCCTTTGAGATCTCCACATATTTGGTTAATTGTCAACAAATATCTCCCCCTGTCCCTTTCACTAAACCCACACTTGATGTATGCAAACTTAAATGTATGATTGTTTTTCTAATTGTTTTTCATCAAACATTAATTTTAAACCACCAAAACAATACCATAGTCTTCCTAATTCTGCAGCTTCTAAACAGGGGAGCCCTCCTTCTCAACTCCATTTTTTTTTTACCTTTGCCAACCCATATCCAAAACTGTGATTTTATTTCCTGACTGTACTTTGATTCCATCCTTTGATGATGTACCTGGATGACTATCATAATTACCGAACAAGTCTCACAAATGCAACCTTTTCATCTAAAATTTTCCCACATGCTTCAAACATATTCACATAATTCCATTTTAAATACCAAAAACAAAGTTGTCTTTGTATTGTGAAAATAAGAAGTCTTCTGCTACTAAAAACCTTTGATTTAGTTTAATTAATTAATTTAATTATTTTGTGGTCCTGAAAATTGAACCCAGAAGCCCATTTTCATTGAATCACATGCCCAGCCCTTTTTATTTTATTTTTGAGACAGAGTTTCTCTAAATTGTTGAAGCTGAACCCAAACTTTGCAATTTTCCTGACTAAGCCTCCAGATTTACTGGGTTATAGACCATGTCTGGCTTAAAAACCTTTCAAATGCTTCCAGTTAGTTCTATCTTGGGTTCCAGTTCACTACCTTTATCTGAAAATGCATTATTTTCCTTGACTAGTCCACATGGAGAACATGGTCTTTTCTATCAGTTCTCCAAGTATATCAGTTTTTCTCCTACCAAGCAGTCTTCACATGGAACACTATATGCCATATTTGTTAGGGGTCAAATTGTGTCCCTGCCTCCAAGATATTGAAGTCCTAAACATGACTAAATCCTGAATGTGACCTTATTTTGAAATAAGGTCTTTGCAGAAATAATTAGGTTAAAATGATATCATTGGGATGGACCTTAAACCAACATGATTTCTTATAAGGAGAAATTTGGACACATGTACAGAAGAAGTTGTCAGGGCTCAGAACATGTTAGCAAAATACATGGTACCTTGTGAACAGAGAAAGCAGCAGAAGCAGAGAGGTCACTCTGACCTTCCCCCACCTTTCTTTGTGGGAGAATTCTCATGTGACAGGTATTACATATCCCTAAACCCAGAGGAGGGAATGCTAGCCAGAGAGGCCAAGGAAGTTCTGAAGAAACAGGTTTTGCTAAATTCCCCCAATATCACCATTAAATCACACGCTTTTGCCAATCACATGTCTATTCATTTGTCATTAAACTCAAGTACAAAACACAGTTTTCCCTGGGGCTTTGGATTTTTATTTTTGTTGTCTGTTCATTTGATATCAGGGATGAACCCAGGGCTGCTCAACCACTGAGCCACATTCCCAGCCCTTTTTTGTTTTTAATTTTGAGACAGGTCTTGCTGAGTTGCTTAGAGCCTCACTAAGTTGCTGATGCTGGCCTCGAACTTGTGATCCTCCTGCCTAAGTCTCCCTCGCTGCTGGGATTACAGGTGTGCACCACGAACCCAACACTTGGATCTTCAGTTTTGAAGGCTCCTGTGTTACATAAAGCTTTGGTTAGATACATTTGTCATGCTTTTCTCTCTTTAATTATTTTTTGTTATAGAGGTGTCAGTTGTAACTCTTGTGAGGGATAAGGAACAACGAATACATTTTTTTTTTTATAGAGACAACTGGGGGGACTCTTACATAGCTATGAAGACAGATTAGAATATACTGCCACAAACCAGGGAACACTGGTACCTGAAAGAGGCAAGAAGTAATCTCTCTTGGAGGCCCAGAGGAAACATGGTCCTGACAACAGCTGATTTCACACTTTTAGATTCTAGAACTGTGAGAGAATCAATTTTCATTGTTTAAAATCACTCAGTGTGATGGACATTGTTATAGCTGCCCTATGACACTAATAAACCATTTAACACCTCTCTTTCTCTCTCTCTCATTTTTCAAATCTATACAATCACTACAGAACACATTCAGTTGAACTCATGACTAGCTCAATTTCCTTTGTTAGGGACATTCATAGAAAATTATGTGCTCCTTCTAACACTGATGACTGAATAGAATTGAAATTTTATGTGCATTTGTGTGATTATCTAATTTAACATTCACTCCTCAGCTTCTGATTTACTCTAATCTTGCCCAGTGAATTTTACTGTTTTTATTTCATCATTATACTCCAATACGTGTGTAATGACTATCTTATAGTACACATTCAATAATATTTAATATTGAATAAAAATTCAATCATTTATCATTAAGTACTTAAAACATGGAAATGAGAAATTGCACAAAACAACTGGTGAATGCATATAAATAGATTGGTTATTATTTCATGATTGAAACTATAGTGATGAATCCATGCATTTAATTTTAGAAGCAATAGTAAGATTATATGATTAGAGAGATAGTAACAGAATTCCTTTATCTTCCGAGTTTCATGACTTAATTTTCTTCCTATGTTGAACGAAAGCATCAACCCATTACTGAGACTAGGAGAGAAAAATATTTGATCTGGTAGAGACGTGAAAAATCTCAGCTATGAAAATGAAACACAAATATGATGTTTCAGGGATTGAGTTTTATAGTGATAACAATATCTACTGGAGTCTGATTCATTGGTCTAATGCTAGAATATTCTAAATCTTCTTTGTAAATCTTAATGCTTATATGGGTAATTATAAAGCATTTTGCCATCACTAGTAATTTCTGTTTTGGTTATATAATACATCTTCTGAAAGTAAGTAGTACATAGTTATCTAATTAGCATTTTTCAGTAGCTAATTAATAATGCATTCTTCATGTTAATGATTTTCCTTTCCATTTTCTCTATTTGAATTTCTTCGAAAATCTAATTTGGATCTCCCATCCCAAAGAGTTGATGCTTCACTTGCTGAAACACCTCCTACATTATACTTTTACCGTGAATTGTACTTTGGTTCATTCTCATTTTTCTAATTCTTTTTGCCTCAGTATTCTAATTTTCTGATTCTACCAGGTAAGCATTGCTGTTTTATAAGACCAATACTGAAAACAACAACAACAAAAATATTTTAGATATTTTTTTCAGAGTTTGGGAATGTACATGCTTTGGTGAATGAAAATATTTGATTTCTTGTAAATCTAAGATTTCTTGTATATATTTCTACATAAACTTTCTACCTTTCTGTAATAATATATTAACCTGATTTTATCCTTTAAATAAAGATATTACTATGAAAATGAACTTTTTGGAATCTACACATGGACTGAGTAAGGGGGTTCAGAACTAGGATTCATAAGTTACTCTTATAAATATATGTTCATAGTTATTCTCATAAATACACACATATAAATTTTCAGTTTTAAGACTAAAATTGTAAGGAAATCTTGATATGTTGATGTTGATTATGTAATATGCATATTATGAAAGATTCCTCTTAGATTTGGATGTTAAGTGTACCCAAGGATCATATATTAAAAGCTTGGTCATGTCTGTTGCACTACTGGGTGTGGTGGAGACTTCAGGAGGCGGGAAGAAGTGAGGTCACTGGGGTCATGTTCTAAAGAGGATAATGGGTTCTGGGCCTCTCTCCCTGTGTCTTTGTTTTCTGGTTGGCATATGGTGCACAACTTTCCTCTTCCATGTGACTGTGCTGTGATATACTGCCCCACCACAGGCCCAAAGCGATAGGGATAAGGGACCATGGTCGAAAACTATGAGCCAAAATAAATATTTCCTGTTCATAAATTGTTTAGCTCAGGTATTTGTCCCAGTGAAGGAAATCTGACTGACATGACTCCTAAGAGAACTGTCTGATGATAGGTACAGTGCTTAGTTCTGGAGATCTGAACACGTGGACCCTCTAAGGGACAATGTGGTACATACAAAGCCAAAATAAAGGAGCTAAGGTTACATGGAGAGTCCATCTCTTCATATCTGCAGACTTCTAAACTCAGCTGAAAGGCTTCATCAAATCATGTCCTGGACACGACAACATTTTAATAATTTTATAATAATAAAGGGAAATAGTTAGATATCGATGTCCTAGTTGTGACACTCTGCTAGTTAGTCCATATATAGTTTTTGAAAAGTTCATTTTCTTAATAATATTTTTATTTATAAGATAAAAATTAGACCTATGTAGAGTTACAGACTGGCAGAAAAGTTATGTAAGAAGATACATAAGAAAAATCTTGGAAGCTCTGAGAAAATTAAAAATTATGAGTACTATTTTCAAATGTATTAGGACTATTTTATTATGCCCATTATCAGTATAGGAAAAATGGCTAAAAGTGTTCTCACTCTACTGACTTTAGGTAGGCAAATTTTTCTTCTTTGTATCAGTGATTTACATGACTATACATGCCTTTGGTTTGTAAAAGACCAGTCTTGGGAATCACGACACATTAATGATAATCAACTGATGAACGTGCTTTAAAGATTCCATGAAGATCTGAAGAACAACACTATGCACAGTGAAAGTCTGGAACATTCACAGGCATTGTCCATGGATTACTCCCACTTTCTATTCTCCCTTCTGTACTACAAGTGAAGAGTTACATTGGAGTTCTCATGCAAAGAATCATGGCTGTTTTGGGAGAAAAATGAGTCTAAGTCCAAGAATTTTAGTACTCAACAATTTTGATCAGTCTTATAATTACACATTTTGTAAAGCAATTAAATTGGAGAAATTATAGCTTGAAAACAGGGACGTATGTCAGAGAAAAATGTTAGGTACAATAAATATGATCATAAGTGAAAATATTAAGCTCATTGTTAAAACCAACAACTTGGAAGAACACAGGAAACCTATTGGTCTAAATATTCAAAGCTGCCTTGGGCCATCAAATGTCCACATTATGATAACAATACATAATGCATATACAAACTACTGAATATTGAACACACTGAATTTCTATGAAGAATGTATTTACTATACCAAGGAGTATAGTACTTATTGTTTCTGCAAATGTGTTAGCAAATATCCACCGGGGAACCCGTTACTGTAAGTGACATTTAAATTTGTTTACCCTAATAAATCAAATGGAAATTTGGTTAGTATTCACTTTTAGATTAAAGTGTCTCCTGTAAGATTAGATTGGAGATTTAACATTTGTACTTGATGCATCAAATGCTTGCAATCAACATTGTGAGGGGGTTAAAAATATCTTTCAGCTTCAAGATTTTAAAATCCTGGGTAGTGTTATAGTACAAGCAATTCACTGTCAGAGATTACTTTCTTCAGTCTTTCATATAAATAAAGTCACCTTTAATGGCTGACATTTGTAAGAGTGTTTGCAAATTTGCTTGAATTTTGTTCTCATGACACAAAAGATTGCTCAGAAATCTAACATGTGAGTTTTCATGAAATTTATATATTAAGTATTTAGATATATTTTCTTGTGTAATACTAAAACATTTAAATTTTGAAAATTTAAATTCACTGTTAAATCAATTTTCAGCAAAATAACTGGCCCTTTATTTGCTTTTCATTTTTTTCAAACAATTTTTCATCGATCCATTTATTCAGTTGGTACCTGTATTATCCTCATTATCCTCTTCCTTGATTATGTTATTTCTAAAGATCATTATCTAGAATCTAAATGAGTAATAAAATTATGTATTTTTAAAAAATAGGACCTAAACTAAAATTCCTAATTGTGTCATTCTCATATTACATAGTGGAAGAAAAGCTGACCATTTAATAATTTTCTTAGTGAATAAAAAGCCATCCTGTGGTTAAAATTGAGCATCATTTTGTAATGCACCCAACTGCTGACCACATAATAATAATAAAATGCCAAGCTCTTTCTTAAAGATGTCTAAAATATAGATAGTATCTTCAGATGCTTGGTGATCATCCTAAGGACTACATATTAGTGGTCCAGTATTTTCTTTCCAAATATACTTTGTTTATTGTACTTTACTAACAACAATCAATTTTTTAACAAATGAACACATAGTGATGGATTCTTGTATCCATGTTTTTCATATTGTTTTCATACCAACAAATACAATGTATAAACAAAAACTTACAAATTATCAGTTGAAATCATCTATTATGTTTGTTCTTAGAGTCTAATTATCCAAATTGTGGATTTGTAATAATTCCAGAATACAAAACTAATTTGATTTAAACTGAGTCTAAAATGACAGAAATAGTACAGTGCTATGTCTGGGCACCCTGATCATTCTGAAAAGATAACTTAAAAATGAGTTTCCTCTGTACAAAGTATAATAATGCATGCAAATGCCCTTTTATTTGAAAGTTTGGGACATAATATTAAAATTCAAATGGGTATTTTTTTTTTTTAACAATGGCTAGTCCTTTATGAGGAGGATGATACCAAAATTATAACTGGGGAATGGTTAAGGAAAAAAATAAAAACTCTCTTTATGTCTCTTTTTTCTATTTTTACTTAAATTTAAACAAGAGAAAAGAGTATTGCTTAATGTCTTTCAATGGCTTCATCTCAGAATGATAATGTAGATGGAATTCCTTATTCTGCCTATGAGGCTGAGTGACAGAGGGCCCATCCCTTGGCTCAGACCTGCTTCTCTCAGCTTAGGAATTCCTTCCCCCTCAGGCCTTTCCTTTCCCAGGATACCCGAGCTTGGGCTGCCTTGGGAACATTTTTGCTTTGCAGTTCATCTTCCTCCAAATCATCTCATAATTCAGTTAGCAGCTGAAATATCAGCTCCCTCCAATAATATTTTAATTCAGGTCCTGACTCAAGTGTTGATGTCTCAAGCATGTTCCCTGTAGCCTCTAAATTCAGGTGATATTCCTTCCCTTGTTTCCTGCTCTTTGTAGGATATGTCAATATTTGGGGTTATATTGTTTAGTAGGGCAGCATAACAAGACGGACGAAGTGGAGTAAACAACAGAAATTTAGTTTCTCATGGTTCTGGAAGCTGGGAGTCCAAAATCAAGCAAAATCAAGGTGTAGGCAGGCTTTTTTTTTTTTTTTTTCTCTCTCTCTAGAGGCCTCTCTTTGTAAATGGCCTTTTCTCATTCCACTTTTCACGGGTTTCTTTTCCTCATGCACACCACTCCTGATGTTCCTTGTGTGTCCAAATTGTCTCTTCTTTTATAAACAATAGTCTAATTTTATTAACACCTACTATAATGGCCTCATTTTAACTTAATCAGTTCTTAAAAGGGCCTCTTCTAAAAATACATGTTCTGGATTACTGGGGTTTGGGACTTCAACATATGAATTGGGGCCGAGAACACATTTTAAACCATGCAAAGTGATGCTTAATTATTTTTTAATACCTAACTTCTGTCTTCCCCTTGGTAACATGAATTCTGTGAGAATAGCAAAATGCCTGGACTTCTTCATCACTCTCCCATTAATAAATAAAAGAGTTAATAGAGTTGGCTGCAATTTGAGGACAAAATTTATTAAATACTTGGAAAAATCATTTCTGTGATTAAGTATTGGCCTCTCATGTTGAGTAGGAAACTTTGCAGTGGAATAAGTGTAAGCACAACTAGCCTATTTCTAAAAGGGAATAAGTATAGTCAGTGGGGAAATAGGACTTCAGTCCCTGAATATTCAGTGTTAGATTTATTTTATGTTTAGAGTCCAAAATACGAATAGATTTTTTTTATTATGATAGATTTTTATTGAGGAAATGTTACCTATAAAATTATTTTACAGAAAATTTGGAAAGTTGAGTATTCTTCTGGATAAAGGAATATGCTTCAAGAATGTAGCTAAATAATGTCCATAGAAAACAAAGTCATCTACTTAGTTTGTCTTTAAGATATGTGAGATGCCAAGGTGCTAAAACAACCCAGAATTAAGTAGAACTTTTTCACACAATTTAAGCTTCATAATGTGAAAACTGAATAACATTTTGAAGAAGGAGGGAAAAAATTAAAGGCAGGTTATATAATAGTAAATGCAGACTTGGAATACCACTTGTCATTGCAGGATAAATAGAAGAGTCAGAGGATAGCACATAATAACAGCTTGTAGGTGAAAGTCTTATGTTTCACTTTTAACATTTCAATTGAGTCAGATCAACTAGCCTATTCCTAAAAGAGTAGCAGTGTGGACTGTGGTCATCATGTACTGAATGAAGTTTAAAGTTAGAAAGAAAGGGTTACTGCTTTCGTGATGTGATTAGATTGTGAGTGTAGATTGAGGTTGGTATAATATTTGATATATCATTACCAACCAGAAAACTGAAGTAAAGAATTATCCCCTTTTTATTTTGGAAACTGGTTAAAGAGTAAATTGAGCTAACAGTCATAGCATTGGTGAAGCTAGGGAATAGGTTGATATAGAGCAAAAATGATTTTTCACGTTCATGTGTAATATTTTTGTAAAATGGAAAGTAATATAAAGTGGAACTTTGAATTGAAATTAGTCTACATGAAACATATTCAGGAAGAGAAGAAATTTCAGAGTCATTAAGATAGAAAAGGTTTCCTTATCAAGGAAACAAAGAATACAGCAGATACCTAAAACTCAAAATTTCAAGATGACCACATGCAGAAAAAGATATGTGATTTTCAAGAGTATGTTCCATCACAAGTATATAGGAGAACTAGAGATGAATGTGGCTCATTTGAGGTTCTTGAAATTATTTTGAGGATGGACAAGGTGGTCTTCTTATTCTGGGAGATAAGATTTTATGCTTCTCACTATTGTGTGCTCATAGAGTAGACCAAAGGGATGTCAGTGTGCTCTAAGTTCTAGTTGACCTCCACCCAAGGGGAGACAGTCTATATTCTCATCCAGCAATTGCTGGTGTATGGAGCATACAAACGTGAATCATCCTCTCCATCTCCAAAACTGGACTTTGTGATGCCCCTGAAACTGTCGTGTGGAATAGTCTGTCTTGGTGATTACTCAGGGAACAATTTGATGAATGCTGAGATGACCTGCTGCATTTTGAATTCTGAGATGTAGCTTGCTTATTTTCCATTTGGTATTTTACAATGTAGGTATTTTTAGAGACAGATAACCTATAAAACAGGTTAATATATGAGGACTCTGGCCAAGAACATCCCTAGGAAGGATGGCTCAAAGAAGTGTTGTAGGATTTCCCACTGCCTGCACAGTGAGGGAATAAGTAACCCTCAGAGGTGTGGGTCAGCTGGAAATAAAAGGCTGAAACTGAAAAAGTATTATTAAGAAATAAAAACAAAGGGCACAAGAAATATATATTGAAAGTCGGGGTTGATAGGTGGAAAAGATCTGATGGGTCTGATCCTAACAAAAGGAAAAAGACTGCAAATGCTTTATTTATGCTGACACACACCAAAGGAATTTATTATGAGGAAGGATTCTTCAAGGTAAAAGGAAGTGAGAGGCTGTGGGAAAGTTGGTCTGATTGGGGACTTGTCACATGTGAAATAATTCTTCCTCCTCGGGGCAGCTGGGTCTCAAGCCTACTTGGGCTCACTGGTATCTCTTTCCACCTCCAGGGAGTTGCACTTGAACCTAGTGCTGTCTGAGCCAATAAATACCACAGTATCACAGGATCCTCTTTGAGCAGGATATTTGCCAAGGCAAAGGATCAGTCTCAGATCGGTGAGGTGACACCAGGAGTTGGCCAAGGGGCAACACCTCTGCTTAGAGATGCCTCAGACAGGCCCACAAATCATTCACAGCTTCCAACAGTAGGTAAGGGGTGAATGGAAGGAAGAAAGGAGAAAAAAAAGTCATCACCTACATCATAGTCATTTATTTGATTTTTTCTCCAATGTTTTATCATTAATAATAATAATAAAACAATGATATATAAAATTGCCCCTAAGTAGTTGACTGGTCTTATCATATTATATTTTTATTTTCTGTGAGGGGCAGCCTAGTACTGAAGATATATTTGTAGTATTTCTATCTTTATAAGGAACTATGCCAAAATGAGTCGTATTTTTGTTAGAAACTTTTCCTCCACTAGTTCACAGTTCTGTTGTTTGAAAAGATTTTGTACATCCTAACAACCAACTCACCTTTAGAGAGCATGAAAACAGACTTCTGCAGGACTTTGACCTTTCTAATGAAACTCCCGCCTCATCCTCCCTTTTGAATCTCTGAACCAAGCTCTTGTATTTTCTCTCCCTATTTTCATCTTCCACAGTGAGAAAATAAGGTGAAAAGCAAACCCAGAATCCCAAGACACTTTGGAAACTCATTCTGAGCTGTTTCTTTTCGGCCATAAGATTTCCCCACTCACTTTCAGGAATAAACAGCTTCAGGAAGCAATCTTTACAGTTTTAATAGCATGTGGCACTTGCAGTCTCCAAAGCCTAAACTTGTCTCTGAAGTTTCCTTCTTCAATAACCTGGGAATAATATCATCCTGGGACCTGAGTACTGTTTTCCTTCTATAATGCTCTTTTTTTTTTTTTTTTTTTTCTCAACCAGATACATTTGGACCTTGTTTTTCTCTCTTTTTTTCTTTTTCTTTTTCTTTTTCTTTCTTTCTTTCTTTTTTTTTTTTTTTTTTTTTTTTTTTTTTTTTGCCAATGATTGCTATAAAACAAAACACCAGGAGCATTTCAAAGCTGCTATTAGCATGCAAATGATCTACATCTTTCTTAAAATATTTATTTCATTTGCCTAGAGATATATTTGGTACAGGTCACCAGAGGATACATGAGTTTTATTTTATATAGCCATTATAAAATAGAGCACTATTTGTGTGGAAAATAATTCCATAAAGGAAAAAAATGGAATAAATAGGTATAGATTTTGAAAGGAAAGTGAAACATGGCGAGCAACTCAGAAACTAGGTGGAGAGATCCATGCACAGAAAGTTTATTTGCCAGTCAAAGTCTGACAAAGGTCATCACTCAAAAGGTGAGAGAAGGCAAGGAAAATCTAACTCTGGGGTGTTTCATAGGGATATTTAGTGTGGGCAGGCTTGAGCTGTCTACATGAAGTCCCAGAGTGGGCTTGGGTGGGCTATTCCTTGTGTTGTGCCCAAAGGCTCGAGACCCCACAAAGACCACCAGAGACCATGATCAATGCAAGCAACAAAGAGTCATTTATTAGCAAGCTCGAGCCTGGTCCTCTATCCTTAACCAGTGACGCTAAGAGAGGCCCCAAGCCCTCCTTAGCAG
This sequence comes from Sciurus carolinensis, assembly GCF_902686445.1. Classification (NCBI taxonomy): domain Eukaryota; kingdom Metazoa; phylum Chordata; class Mammalia; order Rodentia; family Sciuridae; genus Sciurus; species Sciurus carolinensis. The sequence continues at coordinate 122,848,004 of NC_062221.1, read as the reverse complement.
GGTTTTTATAATGAAAGGCAAGCAGTTTTACAGTGTTCTTTTAATTGGTTAACATTTGAACAGCTAAACATTAGTCCTCCTCTGGTTGGGTCCTGCCAATCTATTTGATTCTCATTGGGTCCTGCCAGAACTGAACGGTCCTAGTGGAAGAAGGGAGGAGGGAAGGGGTGAACTATGCAGGAGATGAGTCGGGGCTAAGCCCCGCTCCCATCCTTGACAGATAAGGTCTCCAGGCAACCGCACATTCCTCAGACAAATATCTCTTAACAACCTTGGTAAGCACAGGGGCCCAGCAGTCCTGTTTGTCCTTGAGACAGTTAGCAGCACAGATACCACCCTGCTCTCAACACTTGGAATTGTTTTATGTAAGGCCTCATGGTTTACCATTCCTAGTATGCAATGTACGCATGAAATTTGTGGTAAACCCCTAGGGAACAAAGAGAAGTTTCAGCTAAGTTGGATAACAAGTGATGATGAGATGTTATTTGCTAATATTTGGGGAGCAATACTTGGATGGGGAGCTTCTTACTGACTTTGTTTCTTTGCAAGTACCTCCCTATGGCAGGAAAATGAAATGTATTTCATAAAATGGCAATAAGGACTTAAAATGGTTGCATAGATTAAACTATGAACCTTATAGTTTTATCTCCTCAATCAAATGCACAGTATTACACAAAAAAGTATTGTGGTGAAATGAAGTATCTAAATAATTTGTGACTGTAAGAACGCAGGTAAAAATTAAAATGTATGCATTCAATTTCCTTGAGAAAAATATTGTTGTCAGAATTAGTCGTTCTCTGATTCAGTTCTCAGAGGTGTACTGTATTGACTGTGTTTCATGTGGTTGTGACTTCTTCATTTTTTTCTAAGGTAAAGTAAATATATGGGGAGACTATTCAAAAGACAAAAAGATAAAATAAAACGTGTTTTCTAATTGATTGCTTAGGAGATATTTGCCTAAATTCATTTCATTGTTTGAAATGATTTACCCCCATTTATTGCAATTTGATATGGCAACTCTCTGCAACTCTGGACAGTACACAGCTGTTCTTTTAAAAGTGGATTGTGAGTTTGATAGTGTAGCCCTCTAAAAGTAATATTTTTGGTTATAAAAGGATATTAATCAGAAAAGTAATTTAGAACTAGATAATTTATACCTTGAAAAACTATTTCTTAGGTCATTATTTTAGACACTTAAGTGTTACACAACTCTTCTAACAAAGAAAAGACAATATCCCCTTTTACTGTTCCAATTTTCTCATACATTATTGTCATCAGAATCAAAATCCTCTCTATGCTTTTAATCCATGACTCTGAAATATATCAGCACAAGGTGAACTATTCCAGACATTTCATTAAAATTAATTAGACAGGTTTACCTCCACCTGTCATGGAAGAATCTGGCTCATCATTTATCTGTCTTCTTTCTATAATGTCTAATGTTGCTAACCTCTCTCTCTCATTTACATATATGAAAATACCTTCTGTATTTCAGAGTCTATGATCTCATCCTTTATTCTCTCCCTCCCTTCATTTTTCCTTTTCTTTCTTTTTTTTTTTTTTACCTTGTCTTCTTTCTGTCTTTCTCAGTCTTTCCACATACTTAAATACCACTACTTTACATTTTCTCTGGAAACCTAGTGTTTTCAATTATAACAAGCTAAGTTGTAAATCATTTAAAAGACTTGGCTTTATAAAAATATTTATTCCCATTCTTTGTGGCATACAGTGGTTGACAGGCATAATTTATACTGAGCAGTGATAAATATTTTTTAAAGATACCAAAGTAAGACTAGCAAGGTTAAAAGAGAAGAAAGCACTTTAGAATGAAATTCATTTAAGTACAAAGACCAGCAAAGAGAAAATAAATTGATGTTGCCAATATAAAAAGGAATTGAAAATTTCGAAGAATGATAATATAGAAATAAAATATAAATGATAAGATAAAGTGTGCATTCTTATAAATTCAAAGCTTAAATTCTTATCACATTACATTCTGAAGAATGTATTCGTGTTAGTCCTGAGAAGAGAACTGAATGTTGAACCTGCTGGTATTGACCTTACTGATAGTCACAGATTAGTCTTTGCACAATCTAGAGGCCACTATTGATTTTAACATGATGGATTTCTAGAATATGCAGGATGTTATCCTTTTCAGATAGATTATAGCTTCTTGCAGGCAAGTTACTAATCTTTTCATCCTTGGCAGCCAACATGGTACTTTAAATTATCTACACGGTTCTACTCCTGCCTCCTTGGTCTACTATCCACAAAGCAGCAAAATTATCTTTAAAATGCAATTCATATTTTATCATTCTTCTGTTTAAAGCATTCACATGGTATTTTGTTTCACATATAACAAACTTGAAATTCTTTACTATGGCATATAAATCAATGTTTTCTTCCCAAACCCATATTATGTCTTTCTCTACAGTGCAATATCCTGCAATATTCTAACTAGTGTTCTTCTCTTTCTTGATTCCATTGTATTACTCCTGCCTCAGGAACTTGTGACAAGCTATTTTACCCCACAGAATATTTTCTTGACAAATAATTTTTATAGCTGGTTTCTTCTTGTCTTGAAGCTTAAGTTCAAAACCTGCTTAACCTTGAGATACTGTTCAATATTGAAGTGGAGTGGCTGAGTTAGTTTCTGAAAAATTAATTGGTTTTACTTTATTCATGACACTTTCCATTATATGAAATGAAATTGCTTATTTCTCCATATGCCAAAATATAAATAAAAAGAAGAAAAATGAAATGCCAGCTCTATGAGAAGAACTCTATGTTATGATTAAAGTGTTTGGTCTCTACACCCAGAAAAGTTTCTGGAACATGGTAAATCTGTTTTGTGAATTGTGGGCTGGCAGGGAGCCAAAGGGCGTGCTTGGTATGCCTGGAGAAAAACAGGAAGCTGTTACAATTGGCTACATGTATGCTTGAGCTGGTGATTGCCTCCTGACCTTTAACAGGATTGGGTGGACATATCTGATCGAAATTGCTTATGCATGAGACTGCTTATATATTTAGGGTGAGACTGCTTTTTGGGGGTTTTGTTGTTGTTGTTGGGATCTCAATAAAGAAGAAGCTGCTTCATGACAATTTGAGGTGTATATGTCTTTATGTCCCGCTGGACGATGACAGTGAATGAAGAAATAAATTTTAAGAACAAAGCATATACTCAATACTTATTTCTACCAAATTGAGCTATGGCCATATGCATATATATATATATATATATATATATACACACACATATATATATATATATATATATAAAATGATTTAAATGTACAAATTAAAATAATAATAATAATCGAAGGGAGATCAGTGGAGTAGTGCAAATGGATCTGGGGAGGGAGGAGGGAAGGGAAAGGGAAGGTACTGGGAAACATCATGCACATGCATGAATGTGGTGAAATGAATCCCATTCTTGCATATAATTATAATGCACCAATAAAAAATAAATTAAAAATATCCTTAATATCCCACAGCTACAAAATACAAAAAAAATTATTTGTCCATAAGAGTGAAAATGTATACCAAAGACTTTTCAGCTTCTGTTGTCCGACTAAATGCTTGATAAATCAATCATCCTATTAACTTGACCTTTCAATGCTATATGATTCCATCAGTCAGTCATTCATTCTGACAGCCAATCCACATTTTTAATGGCAATTAGGTGCCAGGCAGGGAATGTGATATGGGAAGTGAACAAGTCAAGACCCTGTGAATCCCTGCCTCAGGGGTCTTAGAATCTAGTATGAGAGCAAACTGTATGTAAAATTATACAGCAGCGTGATGATATCAGAAGAGTAGGATCATGAAATGATAAGTCAAGGATTCTGTGTTTTAGTTTATTATGAAGCTACTGTAGGGTGCGAAAAGGAAAAGTAAAAATATTAATTAGATTTTAGAAAGATCACACAAGATGCTCATCTATGCTAACTACTGTACTGCCAGAGGGAATACATCTTTTTCAAAAAAGTGAGAATTCTTTGACTTGAGATTCATGTCTGATTTGCTTTGATTTTTAAAATTATACCACTATTCCCTTTTCTTAAATATGTTCTGGCTACTCATTGTTCTTTGGTGAGTCTCTGTGTGATCATAATTTGCCTATTTCCACTTTGGACTGTCTTGCTCTATTTATAACACTTTTTTAAACATTTCATGTCTGGAGAATATTTTAAATATAATCTAGCTACTGACATAATTGAAATGAAATCCCAGGCTTTCTGAAATAAATGCCCACTTTGTAAATATTGACTGAAACAATTGCATAACTAAATTAAAACACAAAATATTTCTTAAGTTTAATTTTAATAGGTTAATTCTATAAGTGTTTATAAACAAAGGAGGTTTTATAAATTTAATCATCTAGAACTGTTACTTCTTTCAACTTTATTTCCAGTGACATAAAGTTCATAATTTTTGTATTTGTTAACTAGTCTAATATCTTAATATTAAGACAAACTAAATCAATCATTAAAATTTTTTAACAAATTACTTTCTTCAAAAAAAAAACTTCACTCATCAGATAATAAAGCAGCAGTAGTTTTGGTTAAACAGACTTGGGTTCATGCAGGTTCCGGGGTCACTTTTATCTTCTGCTGATCCTGAGTAGAAAGAGAGAGGTGATCCTTAGAATCTAGTCTGGAATTGATCATACTACAACTTTTGAGTGTGAAAATCAGTGTTTTTTGAGTGTGAAAATCAGAGCCCACCTGGAATACCAATTTTAAAAGATGAGGTCTCTTGCCTCACATTGTGAATAAAAAGCTAACTGATTGGACTGAGGTGGATTTTTCTGGATGACTGAGAATGGAATACTCTCAGGTATACTACAGGAAGTGATGTTATCAAGGAACAGGAGCGTCAGTTCATATCTAAAGAACAGATCTTGTGGCTTTTTTAGAAGTAACTTAGGAGTGGGAAGGTATGCACAAAAACAGTATTAAGAGACCGTAACAACATCTGGGTGACATCTGCAGGCATACAAGAATCTTCTTAGATTTAATAAAAGGACTTCATGATTGAACACAAACACAAAATACTTTTAAGTACATAACACCAATACGGTTGTTGAACATTCAAATGCTAAATAACTATTCAAATCAAACAAATGTGGATGCTGTTACTCCAGGGAAAGGGATATATGTCACTGTTTCTGTATTTATGATGCAAAACTCTTTTGAATGTATTTGGAATGAATGAATTTGCTTTTACGTGATTTACAATCATTTTCTCTCTTGGAGGAAAAGGGATGTGGGTATTGCCTTTGTCCTGCCTGTCCTGGCAGACAAGGGCGTGTTAGTAGGACACTGCTAGGTTCCTGAGGCCGTCCTCAGCCACGTGCATGTAATTGGACCTAATGAAAACCTGTTAAGATCTGACTTCTTCCTATTAAGCCCCTTTTCTTCTTCTTTTCTAAAATCTAAGAGTAACTTATTATCAAAGAGACATAGGAAAGTTTTTTGCTATGCATTTTTACTATTTTAATGTCGGCATTAGTTTTTGAAATGTTTCATGGGTATATTGCTGTTGGAAGAACATTTAGAAACAATTGAAATTCTTAGACCATTTTTATGCAATATGTGATTAATTTTAACTTGGCGATATGTAGTACTTAAAAATGAAAACTCTCTGACCCTTATTGACCTCGAATCCTGTTTCTTGGGAATTGAGCGGTATTGGAGGAAACCTAATTTTTGTTTCATCTTATTTTAATATTAAACAAATACTTTCAAAAGATGAAGAAACAACATTTTAAGAAATACAATTTAAAAGCATAATTACCTTTAATAATTATCAAGTAACCTATGCTCACTGGTAAAATGGCCATGAAATACTCAGAATACAGTTAATTGTATTTTCAAAAACAGAAATATCTTAGTGAAAAGATATTTAAAGTCAATTACCTGAGAATTCATATATGTTTGGTAAATTGATAAATTGATTTCCTGATCAAAAAAGAAACTACTGGATTTGTGTTCTCTCCTTTCCCCCACTGTTAATTTTTTCCTTTTAATTTCTTTTTTCCTTAAATTTAGAGATTAATTATGATTTCTTGATTAAGATATCAATTATTGCTTTCTTAAGAAATGGTTACCTATTTATTGGAGGTTCATGTTTACATTGCTGGTGGAGTTGCGAATTAGTGCAGCCATTCTGAAAAGCAGTATGGAGAGTCCTCAGAAAATTTGGAATGGACCCACCTTTTAATCCAGTTATCTCACTCCTTGGTTTATACCCAAAGGACTTAAAATTAGCGTACTACAGTGACGCAGCCACATCAATGTTTATAGCAGTTCAATTCACAACAGCTAGATTGTGGAACCAACCTAGATGCCCTTCAACAGATGAATCAATAAAGAAACTATGGAATATATACACAATGGACTATTATTCAGCCATAAAGAAGAATAATATTATGGCATTTGCAGATAAATGGATGGAACTGGAGAATCAATTAGTTTTTAAAATCCTAGTTTTTATTCCTACATATTTTTTTGAAAATTTTATTTTTGCTTTTTTTCATTGCTTACTTTTCATATTCTATTTATTCCTGTCTCTGAGATAATTACTGGTTTTTATATAGGGGGAACTTCCTACAGTAATTTGAACTGATTCCTTACTGTGGGTAAATATGACTTGGCACTTGATAGATTCAATCCAAACTTTGTAACAGAATATTGTTGACATTTCTCTCAACAATAGAAAAGTCATAGCACAAGCTTTTATATTAACACTCAGCTCCCTTTAACTACTTCAGACTTTTTTTTACAATGATACAGTTGTACGTAGAGAGGCATAAACCGCTGAGTGACTGTCGAGCCAGTGCTGGGATAGGTTCAAGATGGTGCTAGTGTTTGTTTTGGAAAATGAACTCCACGTAGCCCTTACCAAGTGCCCTTTGCTTGTGCTGTGGACTTGGATGAGTTCACTCTGCCAAATCTTCAAAAATGCAATTTTCTTTTCCCTCCCACTGTGCAGTAAACATTTATTTGTCATTGTCATGTGGGCTACCTGCCTTGCACTCCTTATTTAACAATGGCATTGCATGAAACTCCAAATGAGGATTTTGGAGTAGTGAGGTGAGTCAGGAGGGCAGGACGGACTAGGGTTGAGGAGTCTTGGTTTTAAGTTTGGCACTGTGAGAGAGCATTAATTTACGAAAAAATGTGTAGAAATATCTGCTCTATCTACTGTGTGTTTTTTTAAGAGTCACGTGACAAAATTAAGATGAATATGTAAGATAACTTATAAAACTGACAAAACTAATCTTTGTGTTTGTTGCATGATGATATTTATTGAAATCATGTGAGGAGCAGAAACTCAAAAATCCTTCTGAGAGCATATTCATCTTTGTTTTCCTGAGACAGCTGCTCCATTATCTCTTCATTTCTTCAGAATTATATTTTTATCTGGGAGAAAATATTGTCTCTGTGTCAGTGAGCTATTGCTGTGTAAGTCACTTTTGTAACTAAGTATTTCAAACAGCAGTCACTTATTGTCGTATTTCTCTGGTCATGAGGGTGGGGTTTGGGTGATCTCAGCCAGGCTCATTCATGTATCTGTGGGTGAGAGGGTTGTTGGATGATTTAAACTGGCCTCATTTGGAGCACCTGGCACTGTTTTGCTCTCTTCTGTGTCTTACATCTCATTCTGGATCTGGTAAGCAAAGCTGAGCATGTCCATCTCAGGGAAAGAGCCCAAAGTCAGCAGTAGGCAAACCTACTTTGCCTTTCTATTTTGACTTTCTATTTCTACAAGTTCCTCTGAAGCTTCTATTTCTATTTCTACAAGTTCCTCTGAAGCTTCTACTTGTGGCGTACCTGCTGCTATTTCCCTGGCTAAAGCAGGGAGTAGAAATTATACCCCTTACCTACTTATGGAGGCTGCTACAAAGTATGTGGCAAGGATGGAAATAGGAGGAGGGTGTTATGATTTGAAGTTTGTTTTTTCACCTCTGAAACTCGTGTCGAAATGTGATTGCCATTGTTATTGTGTTGGGAGATAGGGCCTGGGTGGAAGTGTTTGGATCTTTAATGCCTTTCTTAGGTAAGTTATCTCTGTGGGACTGAATTAGTTACCAGGAGAATAGGTTGTTATGAAGCAAGGCTGCCCCTGTGTTTTGCTCTTTCCACACAAGTCCACTTGCCCTTCTATCTTCTACCATGAAGCAGTATAAGGCTCTCATCAAAAGGAAAGATGCCAGTGCAGTGTTGTGTTCTGGAACTTCCCAGTCTCCTGAGCCATGAGCAAAAATAAACAGCTTTCCTTTATAAATTACCTGTTCTCAAGCGTTTTGTTATAGCAACAGAAAGTGAACTAAATCAGTGAAAATGACAAATTGGAGGCAACCTTACCATCTACTCTAGTCACTTTTCTAGAGCAGCATGTTCTGAAGTGACATAAATATATGTATGTGCATCCTATTGGTCACAGGTATTTAAAATATATTCATATATACTTACCACACTCTAATCTGAAATCAGCATATTACTTTGTTTTTCTTTTAAATCATTGTATTTAGAATACCAATCCCAAACCTTAGCTGCTGACACAGAAAACATTGCTAATCAATACTGAGTAAAAAACACTAAATATCTAGGTAGTAAAACACACACACACACACACACACACACACACACCATTTCTAATCTAAACCATATTTTAGAATTTGTAACATCACTTTAACATTCTAAATCAAACATTAATATAAAAACATCAAGCAATATAATTCATAATACCTCTGTTTTCTGCAACCAATATTTTAAGTATATTTTCCTGTTTATTATAATTCTTATATATGATACATTGAGAGAATCTAGTGATTCATATGATGCCTTTCTAGCAGGTATTTTAGAAAAACTATAAATACATTATAAAATTTAATCTGATTTGCATTTTATTTATTTTTGCTAACTCATACATGTATGGTATTATCAGAGATTTTGCACTTTTTCACAGACTTACATTTGCAATTATAAAGTTATTTAAATATAATTAATAGTCTGTTTTAATAATTATTAATTCTTCCAAATGTATTCTTGTTGACATATATTGCATTTATATTTTAATGGACTTTGCAGAAGCTGATGTTGTCTGGAAGGAAGGACTGATAAGTTTTCTTCATTGCATGCTTTGTCATATTCATGCTTGGTTCAGCTCAGTTGGAACTTAAATTTTTTTGACATTAGCATGCTCATCATTTTCTTCTGTGTATGTGTGAAGTAAAAAGTACACTAGCTTAAATTTGAATTTATACATTTATACAAAGATTGTTTAAAATCAAACTACTTTTGGCCTATTTGAAGTATAGCAAAGATGCTTACTTAACCATTTAAAGGAGATTATTAAAATGCACATTCAATAAACATGCCAAAAAGTTCACCTTTTTCCTTTTTGAAGCATGAGAAGTCAGATTTGTTTAAAGAAGGAATTGTAACCTAGAGTTCATTGGATCTAATTTTAATGTTTATCTGCCTGTGGTTTTATCTACCCTTGAGTCTATGTTCCTGATTTTAAAAAATAAAGATAATATTTGCCCGACTTATTCCTTTTGGGAACCAAGTAGAAGTTGAGGAGGTATTTAGCATATCCCAAAGTAACAAACTTAAGAACTTCATGTGGATCTACTTGAGTCAAGAGCTGGTGGCCACTTCTGGAAGCCACAGAGACCAAATAATAAGCTGGTGATTCCATTTTGGTAAAATCGAGGTCTCCCCTAGGGTTCAGATGTCTGGCTGGTTGGGGACACCCTGTAAAGTTTTGTAGTGGAAAAAGAACTACATTCCTTGACTTCGTGACAAAAAAAGGTACACTTATCAAAGATTGTTGGAGAGAAAGTTGGCAATCATATCTCTGAGCAAATAATTTCAATGATAAAAATAGTGCTAGAAATCTCTCTGCCAATAGCCTTAAGAAAGCATTGGATGGAGCAGGGAATGAAGAATGATCAGCAAGAAACTGACCAGAGTTAAAGAGACAGGAAGGGGCTGGAGGACTGTAGAAGAAAGAGGACATATCTGAGAGACAGTTTTGAGAGGATGACAGCTTTTGATGACAGATTGCAAAAAGAAGAAAGAAGTGTCACAAATGTTTAGATTTTTAGTTCGAACACACCTAATGCATACACGTGCACATCAATTTAAACTAATTTTGCAGTGTTTGTTTAAAAGATCAATGTTACTGAGATACAGTTTATAAGGAGTAAAGAAAAAATCTCTGAAATAGTCAATGGACAAAAATAGTAACATGGTAAAATACAATGAAATAATTAGGAAAGTTGAAACTCAAAACAGACATTGGCCTTTAAAGAATTTAGCTTAATAACTCTCCCAGTAAAGTTGTGGAAAAGTTACTTTTGTCATTTTTTTTTATTCTATGATAAATGCTTAAGAAATCAGTGCCAAACTTTAAAGGAATAAGTATTTTTTATTTGTAATCTTCTAAGAATTTTCTCTCTATTTAAAATCTCATATACTACCACATTTATTTGTAAAAAATAATTATAAATGGAGATTTTACTACCTTCTATTTTTATATTTGGGAATTTTTAACTTATTTGAGTGAATAATACATAAAAAATGTGATTTGTGAACACATAAACAAGATGTAAATAATGTAAAAGCTAAGGTCACAAAGGAAAAAGTTTTTCTAAAATGCTGTTTGATTATGCACATTAGTTGAAAGGTTTGGGTAATACTACTACAAAAGCAAATTATCAATTATTTTGGAAAACCAAACTCAAGTTTTAAATAAAATATCTGAAAAATGCCATTTAATTCCTATGAAAACCATCATATCAAAAACATAAATGAAACATTTTATAAATCTTCAGTAACAGGCAAAAATACATTGGTTAAAGAAGTGATAGACAAAAATGAAAAAGTCATAATGGTTTTTGAAGATGACTTTTTTTTGTGGGGGAGTGTGAGGAAGTCTCTATATAGGTAAATGAGTTTGTGTTTGATATTTGGGAACCAATGGCTGTTTTAGGTAGATGTTTCCTCAAGGACTTATCTGTTTGTAACAGAAAATATGAGAGATGACTAGGGAACTGTTACTTCACATGTCTTAGTTTTAATTTTTTAATCCAGAAAGATTTTCAGCCTTTTGAGTATAGAGATCATATCTCCTTCTACTGTATTTCCTACAGTACCTAGGACAACAAGCTCAGATTTGTCCAATGATGAATGTGATTGGCACTTACTACATGGATCCAGTGCAGCAACAATTGTGCCTGCCCATTTTGCACAAAAGAGAAACTTGAAAAATTTCTTGCTCTCAGTGATTTAATCTGAGGTTCAGATTCTTTGGAGCACATTTTCAATAAAGGCCCAGCGGCAATGATTTTCCTCTATCTGTATCCCCATGTTTTCTTCCGAGTTTCTGGCTTGGGGATGTAATGAAGAGCAGGCAAGAAAGGAAATACTGATGCTTTTAATTTGTGGTAGCTAATTTTAAAATGTAGATTGTGTTTTTTAGGTCAAAATAAATAGTATATAGAAAAATAGAGGAGAAAGGCAGGTTATATGTCCGATTGATCCAGTAGATATAGTAAGACCTTAAAGAGATAGGTAAGCATAGTTCACTTATCTCTCTGTTCAATTGCTTAATTTTTAATAAGTGTCAGTCACTTACATTTATTGTGGACTTGGTCACAGACTAGGTTGTATGTATGTATGGAATATATGTTTTATATACATGTACACAATCATGTATGTGTGTATCTATGTCTATATTTATATTTGTTTATATCTATATTTATAGATAATGCATGTTTTATACATAAGTATCATATTATAGTATACTATTTATTAAATTTAGAGGTACTAGTTTATCATTCAAAGGTATATATTGATGAGGTTTATTTTGGAAAATGCTGTAAAATTTTTCTTATAGCATGATTTTGTATATTTTGAAGATTTTTTTCTAAAAACAAAAAAGCAACAATTTGTGCCAACTTTTGTTTTTCTCCTGTTTATCATTCAATTTACATACACGTATATGGTCTTTTTCAGAGTGATAACCCTAACCCTATGTCACTCTTTCTATATAAAGAAATATATCTGTATATATCTATACTGACATATTTGTAAATAGTAAATATGCATAACATTTATTTCTCAGAATAATTTTCCCATCATGCTTTGCTGATAAAACATACTTATTTCTTGGCATCACTGTCAAATGTAATCTACTCTGAGCTTTAAAGCATTAATCAGCCTTTCCTCTAATCTTATAAATCTTTCCATCTACTTCTGGCATAGATCATAGCCATGGAAATTAACGCTGAGATTGGAATAGAGTACGAGGATCCTTTCTGGCAGCTCAGTGATTTGACCTAAGCGTGTTGGAAAGCCAGCTCCAAGTCTTTTAAGGCAGAAGTCAGTGACTGTTTCAAGTGTGCGTCATGTAAATTACTATGGCAGGAGTCTTCACTGGAGACTGGAATAGGAGAAACTTGACCAGGGACAGAGTAAGTAATCTACTGATCTTGTTAGTAATGATTTATTTTTCTATCTATAAGAAAGGAATATAACACCTGTTTCTAAAATGATTAGAAGAGCAAATGAGTAAAAACATGCAAAATATTGAGCACAGTGCCTGGGAAAAATAATTACTCAATGAATATTATCTATTGTCTTTAATAATGAGATATTGGAGATAACATCTAAATTAGAAAATATCTGTGTTGAGAGAAAAAAATGACTCAAAGTAAGAAAATGTGTCTGTGAATAAAAAAGTCCTATCATCTAAATAAGGGATAAAATATTTCTAATAAGGCATTTCTTGGGGGCCTCTAAAATAGGCTACATTATACTAGTATTTCTAAAGCAGGCAGTTTGGAACTCTAGGATATGTAAGTGTTCAAAATTAAAATTTTTTAATATAAACTTTAACAGTATTTTTACAAAATAATATTACACTAATTCACTTGTTTTGGTTAGAATTAAATTATTTTGTTTACTATACATCTAATTTTAACTTACTGGCTATAATTAATTATAAAAGTTTGATTACTTTTAAACATGGGAAAATTTTCATCATATAGCAATATTTCAAAAATATGAAATTCACAATAGAAAATTTACATGAAAAATATTCATTGAGAACAAAATTGAGAATCATCATCACAGTGGTGTTCAGTGAGTTCATCTACTTCAGATAGCAAAGTAGCTTACTTAGTTCTGGAATCCTAGAAAACCTCTGGAAAGTTACTCTTGTAAGTCTCCAGTGAGAAAATTTACAAGCCCAACTAAAAAAGTGCAAAAAACCTGATACCTCACTAAAGTTATCCAGATGGTAAATAAGCAAATAAAAATTGCTCATTGTCACATATAACTAGGAAATTGCAATAAATGACAGTGAGATACTACTACATATCTATTTAGAATGGCTAAAATGCAAAATGCCAACAATGAATGCTGGTGAGGATGTGGAGCAACGGGAACTCTAATTTCCTGCTACTTTGGAAGATAATTTGACAGTTTATTATAAAAATTAAGTATTTTCACTGCATTGATCCAGCAGTTGTACTCTTTGGTATTTATCCAAATGAGTTGAAAGCTTCTGTCCACACAGGCACCTGCCTTATTCACAGTTGCCCAAGCTTGGTAAGTAAGATGTCCTTCAACTGGTGAATAGATTAAAAAGAAATAAATGTAGTACATCCATGCAATGAAATATTATTTAACATTAAAAAGCAATGGGCTATCAAGCCATGAAAAGATGTTCAGGATACTTTTATGTACATTGTTAAGTGAAATAAGCCTGTCTGAAAAAGGGATGTATTGCTTGATTTCAACTGCATGACATTCTGAAAGAGGGAAAGCTATGGAAGCAGTGCATTGCATAGATCAGTGGTGGCTAGGGATTCCTGGGCAGGGAGGAAGGATGAATACACAGAGCATGAAGGATATTTTTTAAAGCAAAGAAGCTATTCTGTGTGGTACTACAATGGTAGGTATGTGTAATTATATGTTTGTCAAGATCATACAATGTAGAACACAAAGAATTTATTGCACATTTAGGACTTTATTAACTGATGACCCATCATTAATAAATCAATAATAAGTTATTAATAATAACAGTTATTTATTAATATTGGCTTCTCAGTTGAACAATGTACCATAGTAATGTAAGATATTAAGAGTAGAGGTAACAGGGAAAAGCAAGTGAGTATATGAAAACTCTCAATTATTCTCAATTTTTCTATAAACCTGTAACTGCTCAATAAAAGCATTTGCCAATTAAAAAAAAAAACAAGATTTAAATCTTTTATACTGCTTTCCTCAAAAATACAAAGCAATTTAAATTATCCTGAAGCCAATGAGATTCTGATCCTCAAATAAGAAAGTGGAGAGACAGTCTTCCCAACTCCTTAGGAAAAGCATACCTTGGAGAATAACTACATGACCTTCAAATTAAATAATGATGATGATGGTGGTGGTGATCAGGAGGAGGAGGATGATAATCCTTACACAGGATTAATGCACTTGACTCCAAAAAAGAATATAGCACTTGGTCAAATAAGTAGAGCTTTCCAAACCAGATCATATATGTATACACACACACACTCATTCAAAAACACACATATGTAATATCTGTTATATTATATGACATATACCATATGTGCATATACATAGTATATGTTATATGTAATGTACATACTTATATGAATTTTTCTGTTTTATTTTAAACAATACTGATACTAAACAAAAAATAATTTAGCTCCTTTATTTTCCATAATTGATTCAGTCTTTGAAATAGTATTAAGACTCTGTTAATGTAACATTCTCCCTCTTTGCAGGAAGTCTTTAAAGATAATTTTGCTTGGTCAATGGTTTAATGTTTTCTTTTTTCTTTTTCCTTTGGAGGATTCAATAGGCAACAATTTTGAAGACTTCTAGTTGAAACCTCTTCCAGAACTCTAACAACTACCTTAAATTCTGCATTGGATCTGTCCTTCAATTTCTTCTTCAGCTCCCTATATTTTAAATTTCTTATTTTTACTTCTATGTATGATTTATAATGTTTTAGAATTATTTGATTTTGTGACCAGATTTGAAATTCTTCTTTTTGGATGGAAACTTGCCTTTTCTAGACAACACACTCTTTTGTCTTTTACTTAGTTTTCATTTGTTTTTGGTCCTTGAAATTTGGTTTTTTCAGTTTGTAAGAATAAATGTTTAGGGAAGAGATCGGATGTGGTCTTGATGAACCCATCTTTTAAGCACACACCAAGGGTTGATGAATTCAGAAAACCATGCCAAACGGACATCATAGGGAAAGTTAGTGTTGGGGGACATTGCTCAGAATTTTGTTAGAGCTCATCACAACCTTGTCTGAGTTTGTGAGAATTTGGCTTGGAAGGAAACCTCTTGAAAACACCTGCCTATCAATAGAATTAGGAATTTATCAGATCTTCAGTTAAAAAGCTACAAATTGGATCAAGGCTCAAGATATGACATGAACAGAAAAGATATTTTGCTAACATGTTATCAGACTGATGGTTTTGTCTCAATTGTTGTCTATTTCCTTTCTGGGACAGAATTGATCTTCCTTCATGTGTTCACATTACATACAGTTCTAAGTACTTATATTCCTACATAGCATAATTTCTGCAAGGATAAATAAGATTTATAATGGATATTTTGGGGAACTTCTAATATAAATGCAATTGTTTATTTGAGATGGACCTTAGAGCAGAATAAATGAGCAAAATTCCAAATATCCAGTTTGTTCTGTTTTGATTGCAAGGATAAAGATCACAAAAGAAATTCATCTTTAAAAATTGCTTTCATACAAAATTTTGTAGCCAAACCAAATGAAAAAATATAGCAAAATACAAAAATATTTATCTCTCACTCACTAAGTCACAACTTGTTCCACCAGCCCTTATTCCACTATTCCTTTCTCTTGTATTATGATTCTACATTAAACTCTGCTCTGACACACCTACTGATCTACTTCCCTTCCTCTCAACAAGAAACCTTCCTATTACAATTGATTTTTAAAGTTAAATGTCCTTCAGATTAGAGAAAGCTCTTTATGGATGATTTTAAAGCACAACTCTTATTCTTCTAAAGAGCTTTCCAAAGTCATGACATGAAAGAAATTCACAGAATTTAGAACAGTACTGGGAAGATCTCTATATCCTATATCAGCTTTTTATTAGGAATCTCAGGTCCTCAAGTGCAAACAATTGGAAGTGTAGGTCAAGGAGAGTGGGAAGTTCCTGAGAGGGTTGTAAGAGAACCTCCTCCACCCTAGTCCACCCATCACATCAAAACTCAGAGGAATTTAAAGAAACTGTGTATGTTAGCTAAGAACTTTTGAAGACTACCACCAATGTCTTTTCTATGAAAATAGACTCGACTTAAATTTTTTCTTATAGGCATAAAAGATGGGCTAAAGCACATGAGAATTGCTTTGTTCATTGAGGGGAATGGTCTTCAGCCTAAAACAGGGTATAATATGAATACAAATGCTGCAGGGAAAACTAGCCCTAACACAGAATCTCTAACACTTCTGTGGATATTTTTGAAAAATCCAGTTGGCAAAAACATAAAAAGACCTAGAGTATGCATTGCTGATCTTACTGTAAAATTCCCAGATTCCAGTCGCAAGCACTAGAGTGTAGGAACCTTTAGATAAAGATAAACATAGATATAATAAGCACAAATGACACTGGAAAAGTTCTATTGTACCAGCTAAGACACTGAAGGAAATTTAAAAGAAGTTGGATTGATCAATGAGAATGCTACCTATTACCTAAATTACTATTTTACATTTAAACCACCAGGTGTAAACTTGGAAATTTATCAGTGATTTGGGTGCTGCAATACCTACTTTATACCTTTTTGCTAAAAGCTGCTTCTTCCTTCCTTAGACTAAAAAGTACTCATCAAATGTTGGGTACCTCTCAGAATGCTTAGATATTCTTCACCTATTGGTCTTCAACCATCATCTTTCGACATTTTAATTGAGGGACACTCTTTTCTCCTTGGTGACATTACATCTGCTAAGTTAAGAGGAAAAAGAGTACTATGCAAATAGGATTGTTAGACAAAATGTCACTCTGATGTACTTTTGAAGAAAAATTCTGTGAACACCCCCATTTATAATCAGGCCATGGCTGCCTTGAACATGAACTTAACATTCATGTATCTGAGTCAATCCCATATTGAAGATCTCCACAGTGATGTGGAGAATTCTGTATGGAGCTCACATTTCTAATTATGTTGGCAGAATCATTGGTCCTGAATCCATAATAGTGTACATTGATTCACTCTTAACTTTATAAACATTTGCACAAAACAGTCTAAAACTAAAATTACAGAAGACTAAATCCAATATCTGAGAGTCACCTTGCACCTGGCCATGCAATAACTCCATACTTTCAGTCAAGAGACCAATCTGAAAAAGATATTGATGTATTAAGCATCTCAGGGTCATAATGAAATGATCATTGAATACCTCCATTTGGTATTCAATAGAAATACTGTTTTATACTCTTTGTTGCTTTGTAGATATAGATCTGTGTTTTGTGTTGTTTAGTACCCTTCAGGTATGTATGTGATTTTTTTTTTGAATTTTGCAGGAAAAATCAACAGTGTATCCAGATTACTAGCCATTCTCTCCACAATTCTCTCTCTCTCTCTCTCTCTCTCTCTCTCTCTCTCTCTCTGTGTATCAATCAGTTTGCTGGATGCAATATGGATTATTACTGGGTGGCAAGGGTAGGCAAATGGGTCCTGGTTGGAGTAGTAGGTCACTGGGAACATCTCTGTGCTTCTTGGTTTCCATGAGTTGAGCAGTGTTCTCTGCCAAGTCCTTCCAGTATGAGTTTTATGTTTTGGAGCTAGCTGACCATGCACTAAGACCACTGAAACTGTGGGCCAAAATAAATCCTTCTTCCTCTATTGTTCTTGTTCTTGTCAGATACTCTGGTCACAGTGATGAAAAGCTGACTGTGTCAAGTGGCAAATTCATATTCATTTTGTCTCAGTGTAAGAGCATCTGCATTTCAACTATTAAAAATCTATGCTAGCTTATGAGTTTCCCTGAGCACACGTTCTCTAATGTTGTGAAATCCTTTTTCTCATCACTGAAAATAGAAGTATTTCTCAGAAAGTGGGTTTGCACTCCATGAAATAATTTTCTCTTTATGAATTCCTTCAATAATACTTTAAATCCTGCCAGTTTTCTTCCAGTACTGCAACAACAAAAAACTCATAACTGGCTATCATTGATCTGAAAAATCTACCTTTCTTTAAACAGATTTATTAGAGATACTCATAAAAAACATCCAGATTTGATCTTTCTTGTTGAAATCTCATAGTTTGAGACTGATACAGTGGACCATTGGCAGGTCATGCCTTAACAAACCTCAGATCACACCTAGTATGTGGCTCCTTAATGGGGACAAATCTGTCCAGGTGGCAGATCTCCTTGTTCACTGAGGAGATAAAAGTGTTGGTATCTGGTATCCACTACTACAGCAGACATGATTATCAGGTCATCCATTCTTTGGGAATGGCTGGAAACCAGTTTGTTTTATCTTAAACAGAAATACAACTAAAAATTGTAAACAGGTTAAAGTACTTTTAACTCTTCTAAACAGGGGTGAATGATTAAGGTAGAAGCCCACACTAAAAGAGGTCATACGGTGGTTGAAGTCAATGTCCTGGCAGTGCATTTTTTTCACATAGATAATATAATATAAAACTGCTCCCCTGCCCTTTCTGCTGCAGTCATTTCCCCGCCTCCCAACTTCTTGTCAGTCTGTGAACATCCTAGCTAGCTATTGGTTCATCAGTCAGCTTGCAAGTATCCTTCTCCATTATTGGTCCCGTTAACCCGTGGAATTTGACTGCTTAAGGATAGCTGCCCGCCACCTTTTTTCATGCTTTCTTCCTCCTACTCACTTTCTTTCTCTCTCCTCCTTGTTTTTCACACTCTCTCTTGTGCACACATTCTCTCTTTTTCCTCTCATTTTCTCCTTTACCCTGCAGGGAGACACTCTGTTTGCTTAATAAACCCTCTTACGTGAGTTCTCATGTCTGGAGTGGTTTCTGGGTTCTTACAGATATTCTTCACTAATACTGTAAGTAGTCCACTAAGATATCACAGATCTGCCTTGCCATTCTGAGGTCCAAGTTCATCACAGCTAAGTGTGAGCTAAGTGTGATGGAGTGGCAGCCTGTGTTTCATCCTACAGGTCCTATTAGAAAATCCATTTTGAGTGTTCCAGACTCCAAAGGCTTCTCACAGTCTTTGGCTCACATGCTTCTTTTATAGTCTCAAAGCGAGCAGGAGCAGGGTAGTATCGGCATAAGATCTGCTATTTTGCTGCTGCCATTATTCTCCCTCCCCCACACCACTTTGCAACCCAGATTGTTAGCCAGGGAACCTTCTCCCCAGCCATTGGTCTGTTGTTATCACCCCACAAAATTCCACTATTTAAGAATGGCTCTACTGCCATTCTCTGTCTGTCTGTCTCTCTCTTTCTCTCTCTTTCTCTCTCTCTCTCTCTCTCTCTCTCTCTCTCTTTCTCTCTCTCTCACCCTGCAGGCAGGCACTCTGCCTGTCTGCTTAATAAAATCTCTTGCATGAGTTCCCACATCCAGAGTGGTTTCTGGGTGCTTTCAGGTAGTCTTCTTCACTGTATCACTATGACCTTAACTTCCATCATCCTATCTGCTATCTCAATCTGTCTCCTCTGCCTCCATCTTTATCATTTTTTAAAGTTTACATTCAACACTCATATAAAATGTACAATTAAATGATTGGGAGTATATTCACAGATATGTTAGACTACCAATACAGTCCATTTTTGGTTATTTTGGTCACCTCAAAAAGAATCTTTATTTTCATTACCTATTGTCTTCCATCATCCCTTTGCCCCACATTGAGAAATCAGTGCAGTTTGGACTTGATAAGAGTTCTCTTTTCTGCACGGTTCTTACAAATTGATCCATGTAGTATGTGGTCTATTTTGACTGACTTCTTGGAATTAACATAACGTTTTCAAGGTTCATTCATGTTGCATAATGTATTGGTACTTCATTCCTTGTGATAGCCAAATAGATTTTCATTGTGTGGATTTGCCCACATTTTGTTTCCTTTCTTCTGATATTTGGGTCATTACTACCTTTTGACTATTGTGAATAATGCTACTAAAAACACTGTGTGTAAATATTTGTTTGAATATTTGTTTTCAATTTGAGTGTGTATCTGGATGTGGACTTCCTGAGACTTAGGGTGATTCCATAGTTAATCGTTTGAGAAACTGTGAGAAGATTTATCAAAGTGATTGCACTGCTTTACATTTTTACAACTACCACATGGGGATTAGATGTTGTCTACATCTTTATTAATACTTTTAATTACCTGTTAGAAATACTTGTGATTTTCTGTCTTTCTGACTTATAGATTTCCTGATGGCTAAGAAATAGCATCTCATTGTAGGTTCACTTGACATTTCTATGATGACTAACAAGTTCAACCCTTTTATCATGTTATTAGCCATTTTTTATGTTTTATGTGGAGAAGTATCTATTCATATTCTTTATTTTTTATATTTTATTTTTCCTTAATTGCTGAACTATAAGAGTTTGTATTACTATATTTTGGATACATCATATCTTTTTTTCTATTTTTTTCAGTATCAGGGATTGAACTCGGGCTCTCAACCACTGAGCCACATCCCCAGCCCTATTTTTTATTTTATTTAGAGACAGGGTCTCACTGAGCTGCCTTGCTTTGGTTGGGGTTGGCTTTGAACTCACAATCCTCCTGCTTCAGTCTTCCCAGCTGCTGGGATCATAGGCATGCACCACCGCAACCATTTTATAAGACACAGGATTGGTAAACATTTTCTCCCATTTTATGTATTGTCTTCTCATTTTCTTCATGGTGTCCCTTGAATCTTAAAAGTGTTTAGTTTTGATGAAGTTCAAATAATCTATTATTTTCTTTAGTTACTCATAATTTGGGTGTCATGTTTATGAGTTTTTGTCACATCAGAACTTGAGAGGATTTTCCCCAATGTTTTATAGTATTACCTTTGCCTTTGGAACTTTGATCCATTTCCAGTTAATTTCTGTAAGGTATTGAGTAAGGCTCATTTTTCATTCTTTTGCATGAGGCTCTTCAGTTGTCTCAGCACCATTTGTTGAAATGACTATTCCTTCTTGAATTGTTACAAACCAGTTGGTCATAGGTATAGACTTTCATTCCTGGTCTCTCAATTCTTTCTCTATTATGTGTTTTTCTTTGTGCTAGTTCCATACTGTATTGCTTTGCAGTAAGTTTTGAAATTGAGAAATATGAGTACTATTACTTTATTTTCAAGATTGTTTTGGATATTCTGGGTCCCTCGCCTGCCACTTTTATAATCAGGCAACAAACATTTCGTTCTCATACAAGTGGAAAAACTATAGTACCCATGAAATAATAAGGAGAGAAAAGATGAGTGATGGAACAGACATATTAATGTTTTATTTTCCTGAATGTTCACATAGGAGAATGCTCCTACCACTCTGAAGTGGAGAAGAAGAAAACCTCTGTTCTGGTTACAGAAGTCTATATTGGAGTTTCCATTTCTCTAAGTTGGGAGGGACAATGAGAATGAATGGTCTTTGTTCAAATATTGCACTTTTTTTCTTCTGAATATTCATAGATTTTACTGAAGACATATTTTAAAAACTTGCTGTTTGTCCTTAGAATCATTTCTGGAGCTTATGAAGTTTTACAACTATTATTATTCACTACTTTCTTGGGGAAGTGTGCCATGGAACTCCTAACTCTGTCCTGAGAGCTTCTCTCTCTCTCTCTCTTTCTCTCTCTTCGATTTTAGACTCTTATTATATTGTAACCACTTGGTAAGCCAGTATAATCTTTCTATTTTAAGGTTAGGTGATTATTATCCTTAGGTCATTCATAACATTGAATTTACCTTTACCATATGATCTAACCTATTTGCGGGATCTGGGGGTTAGGAAGAAGGCATCTTTGGGGAGCATAATTTTACTTACTACAATCACCCTAACACATCATATAGAGGTTCTGATCTTTGTCGACTCTATCTTCATAACATAATAGTCTACTCTCAGCTTTGGCTAGTGCATGACTGAAAGGGTCAGAAAGCATGAAGAAAACATAACTTTCTCTCCTTGTGTTAAACCATTCAAGGTCCTGGTATACTTTTTTGCTTTTGTGTTAAGCAATATGGGTGCTAAGCAAATTTACATATCTCAAGGTCAAACATTACTGAAAGCAAGCATAAATAACTGTTACTTGTTCCAATAAACATTTAATTTTTAAAGACAAGACTGTGAGTCAACTCTGGTATCTAACCAAGACTGACATCTGGCTTATCAAAAAGCGCTTCAAGACTCATTCCTTACTGTTCTCAGCAATCCAAAGCTATTTACTCATAAATTACATCCAATTTCAACTAGTTTCCAGCTTGAAATACCCATCTTAGAATCACACATCGCAGGACATAAAACTCTAAACAGCCTCTCCTCACATTTGTAAAGGTTATGACATTATTCCTTCTCTGTCAAGGAGTATGTGTGTTTGTCCCTTACTGCCAATTTACAACACTAAGTCTCTCTTGAGCATCTGATTTTTCTGATGACTGTTTTGGGAAACTGACAGTTGAAAACAGAATCAATCAAATGACTATAGACAAGATATTGACTGTGGAAAGTATTAAGTGCTAGAAACAAATGAACCATATTGTGAAAATGTAAACGGCTTATTTTTGTGTATTTGTGTGAACTGTCTTGTGAATAATGAAATTGGAAGAAAAGAATGATGCTCAACTATAAAGCATCCGAAACGGTAATTGAAAACATTAAGAAAAATAGAGATTTCTCTCAGATTGCTACTAATTTTTTTTCCTCCTCTGGAATTTTCTATGGTCTAGCTATTGGGATGGAAGATATGTATGATTTGTTTGTTTACTTACTGTGTTCCATTTTTCAATAGTACATTAGCAAATAAAATAAATATTTTCTCTTTCTCTTTTGTTTTGCCCTCATAAAGAGGTTAAATAGTTCTGAGTTTTTACAAAGGGTTCTATTAATAACTTAAATATAATATTACCTGAAGTAGTGTTACAGTATTACTGATAACTATACCAATGTGACTATGCAGAATATAAATTCTTAGACTTATCAAGTAGGAAGAGAACTGGAACTCAGAAGTACAATAGCCTCTAAGTCTAGGTGCAGATTGAAATTACCCGTTGGAGTTACATCAATGACATTGGACCTTGACTTCTCCACAATGCTTTTGATATTCAGCAAGCATGAAGCAGTATTGGATATAACCCTCTATGCCATATTTTGGGAAACATTTTCCCAGAGATGAAATTTTACCTCCAGACTTCACTCCTGTGGTAGATGTGAATTACAACCTATAATTGTCAAAGTAAGATCCTAAATAGATAAATAGGAAATAGGAAACTGATACTATAATGAACTCCTTGAGACATTTTATACTATCAATTAATCTTCCAAGTCATGATTATGGTATTAATATAACTTATTAAATTCAAAGCATTCTGATTCCAATATATTAGGGGTCAGGAAATTATAGCCTGTGAGTTGAATACAGCCTGCCATATGCTTTTGTAGAGTCTTGGAGGGAAGACTACAGTTGAATTTTTAAATTGTTGGAGAAAACTCAGAAAAGAACAAAATGTATCACGTGGGCAAATTACATGGAAATCAAATTGCAGTGCTCATAAGTAAGGTTTAACATAACCATGTTCATTCCTTTATACATTGTCTGTGGTTATTTTTTATGTCACAGTGGCAGAATTGAGTAGTTATGATGGAGTCCATATGGCCCACAAAATTAAACATATTTTTAATCTGGCCTGTTACAGACAAGTTTTGCTAACCTTTGCTTTCATCAAAGAGTTAAAAGCTCTGGATTTATGCAAATAAGTGGGTGTATGTAATTTTGCAGCATATGGAGTGGTTCAGTGCTTTCTTGGCCAGGATCCTCAGTATTCCTTTAATACCACTCATTATTCTGTTTGACTTTAATTGTGTTCTTGGGTTGATATGTTAAAGATTAATGATGCACTTAGCCTAAATCAAGATTCACAGAGATGTGAAGTTACAGCACAGCAGAAGTCATGGTAGTTAAAGGGCTCACTTTTTTCCTCTAGAGAAATCCTGAGAATTTTAAGTGTAAGGAATTTAAGTAATTGTAGTGAATCTCTCCCAGAGGATGCATAGCTTTGCTATATTCTTGTCATACAGTTGACAGCACACCTATGCTCTGCTACTCGGAAAAATATGGTGACCTGATGTGCAATGTCAGTCATATTGTACTTCAGTAGATCTGCATAAATGAGCAGAAGGCATATATAATATTTGCATAACTCTCTAGCTTAAAAAAGAAAACCTTAAAACTCTCACCCTAATGAGATGTTAGTGACTGTCACAAAGAGTTAAGTCTGCCCCAAATCAAGATATTATTTGGCAATAGATACAAACTATTGAAGGACTCTCAGTACAGATGTAGCTACTAAGTAATCAACATTTATTGTGGTTAATGTGCCATGGGATAATGAGAAAACATTCCTGTTGATTATATGGACAGGAGTCAACCTGTTACCCATTAAGATTAAAACAATAATGGCAACAGCATTAGTAATGACAGAAAGAGTAGAAGCATCACCAACCAACATATAAACATGTATTTAGCACTTTCTATTTTGCCCAGAACTGTTTTGGGTACTTAAAGGTTTTTTTTAACTCACATAAATACAGCAATTCTATGAGGTTGATACTATTACATTGTGCTAGGTACGTTGTGCATTGTACTGTAAAGATGAGGAAAATGAAGTACAGAGGAATTAAGCAACTTGGTTAAGATCACACAGCTAGGGTATGGAAGAATTTGATTTGACAGCAGGTAGTTTTCAAATCTGGCTGCAGCTTTTTCTTCTAAGTAATATTTCTTAATCAGTAACTAAAATTAATTTATACATAAATTAAGCAAAAGAGCAGAATTTTCACAAAATCATATTTTAGGAAAAAAAATCAAGACCCTGAAGGACTGGAATACATGAATGCACAGAGAAATATAGGTATAGACTGATACATCATGTTGGCATACTTAATTGAAAAATAAGAATTCTATTTATTAATATTATAGGAGAATGGGACTACCTAATAGGACGTGTGGTCTCTATTGCATTCAGTTTTAGTCTATTTCTGATCCACAGTGTATAGTATAGTACATGGTTGATTCTCCATGAAAGTTTGGTGAATGAATGAACTAATGTATGGAAAATGCTATGTGGTTTTCATATGTTCTGCCATATGAGCATAAATTCTTGCTGACTAGGAAGATGTGTCCTGCATTTGTTCCCTGATGTGAGGATTGCCCTTCAGTAGGTCTGGGGACTGTAAAAGACTGGGTTGCAAGTGGATCTCAAAGTGCTTTAATCTTGCTCTGAGATTCTCCTGGATAATCCATGGGTGGGGAAGAGCATGAGCATTAATTTTCATGGGTGGGGGTGGAAATACTTCACCAGTTTGTCTTTAGTGGATCCCGTCAGTTTGGGGATAGAACACTTTCAAGAATCAGGCAATCATTACAGACTTATGTACTTATTTAAGAATTCTGGGACAGGAAGATCACAAGCATAAGGCTAACCTGGACAATTTAGTGAGACTCTGTCTCAAAATAGAAAAAGGACTGGGTAGGTAGCTCATTGGTAAAGTGCCCTTGGGTTCAATCCCCAGTACTTCTCCCCCTCCACACAAAGAATATGTTGTTGGATGGACTATTAGGAAATCCAGTATTCTTCATTTTTTGGAGAGACTGTTAGTAAATCCAGTTCATTTTAATTAGTGAGTATAATATGAAATTTGTCTCAATATCCTAAATTCCTTTTTTCATTTGTGTATGGTGGTCCTGGAAATGCATATATCCAGTGCTTTTTATAGTTAATAACCTGCATCCTATGTGTTTTGTGGAAATCATCACATTGTTTCTTTTTCTAAATATAAAAGAGTTTATTGAGGTATAATTATAAATACAAAGAACTGTATATATACATGCTTGTGTGTATTACCTGATGAATCAACATATGTAAACCTATCAACCACCAAAAACATGTAAACCATCAAAATATTCAAGATAATAGACACTTAACACAATCCAAAGTCTTTGTGTGTCCATTTTTGTTTGTTTGTTTTGTGGTATGGAACACTCAACAGGACATTGATGCCCTTAACAAATTTTGAAGTGCACAACACCCTATTGTTAATGGTAGGCATTATATTGTACAGTAAATCTCTAGAATTTACTCATTTTGTAGTTCATTTCCCAGTGAGGACTGTTTGTTCCCGGGCTCCATATCCTTGTTGAAATCTGTGATAAGCTCTTTGCTCTCTTGTTGTTAGCTCTATTGTTCTGAAAAAAGCATCCACTATAACAGCATCATAGGAAATAACTTCACCTCACTAAAAATTCACTCTGCTTAACCAACATCTGATGAACATAAATGAAAAATTCTTAATAAAATATCAGGTATGGGGGTAGGAAGGATAGTAGGGTGAAACAGACATATTACCTCATGTACATGTATGACTGCATGACCAATGTAATCCTACGATATGTATACTCAGAAAAATGAGATATTGCACTCCATTTATGGAGTGGATCTATCAAAATGTATAAATGCATTCTACTGCCATGTACTACTAATTAGAACAAATTAAAAAAAAGCAAAATAAATCTAACAATGTTTTATATATATATATGTATATACATATATATATATATATAACTGGAATTGTGCTTTTAACTTCAAAATAATTGTTTATAATTGTAATTTGTTTCTTCTTTCTGTCCCCTCCTTGATTATCTTTACTATTAGTTTATCCATTTTATTGATGTTTTATGGTCCAGCAATGTGATTTACTTTCTTGAATGTTCAATGTGAGCTTAGAAATTGTATACTCCTGCTGTTGGATCATTTTGATAGACAAGTTTGCTCTAGTGGCAACTGTAGGGTATTTTTTTCCTTTCAACACTTTGAAGATTTCACTCTATTCTCTTCCTGATCTTGTGCTATCTGAATAGAAGACCAATATAATTCTTATCTTCCTTTTTCTATATGTAATGTATTTTTGTTCTCTACCTCTTCCAAGGTATTTTATTTTTTGTTCTGTAAAGTTTGCATATGCTATGCTTGGGGATATATATATATATATATATATATATATATATATATATATTTCTCTTGTTATATTTGTATATCTGCTTGATATTCTCTTAGAACCCTGGATCCATAGATTAATGTCTGCCATTAACTTTGGAAAATTCTCAGCCATTGCTAGTTCAAGTATTTTTTCTCTACCTTTTTAATCCTTGTGATATTCCTATAATATATCTTTACTGTGTCCAGTAAGCTTTGTGCTTTTTAGAGTTGTCTAGTAGTTTTTCATTATTCTGTTGTTTTAAAAATATTGTTGTCTTTCCATTTGAAAAGTTGCTATTGATGCATCTGCAAGTTCACTGATATTCTCTTGGCTGTTTCAAGTCTACTGAAGCCCCCATGAACAATTCTTCATTTATTTTATGGTGTCTTGATTTCTAGTATTTCTTTTGGATTCTTTCTTAGAGTTTCTATCTCTGTGGTTACATTGCTCTCATCTCTTCTTGCATTTTGTTACCTTTTCCATTAAATTTCTTAGCATATTTATCATAGTTATGTTAAACACCTCATGGGATAATTTATTTTTTCTGTTTTGGTACCAAGCACTGAACCCAGGGGTATTTAACCACTGAACCACATTCCCAGCAATATTTATTTATTTACTTACTTACGTACTTTTAATTTTGTGACTGGCTCTCACTAAGTTGCTGAGTCTGGCTTTAAACTTGTCATCCTCCTGCCTCAACTTCCTGAGTTGCTGGGCTTACAGGTATGCACCACTGTGTCCAGTTCATCTGATAATTTTAATATATGTGCCATAGTTGAGTTTAATTGTTTACTTTGGCTCTTAAGTCTGTTTTTTTTGCTTTTTGACATGACTTGCAATTTCTGGTTGAAAGCATAATAATGTATCTTGTAACAGAAACTGAGGTAAGCTGGATTTTAGTGTTGGATTTTGTTTGTCTGACTAGGACATTAGATTCTGTTTAATGTTTGCTGTAGAGACAGATGCCTATGGCATGGATTTCTCTAGTATGTTTATGCTTTTATCTCCCATTGGCTTTTTATTTTTCTGTAATCTCCTCCTTAAATGGAGAACATGTCTTTCATTCTCTTAATTGTAACTTACTGTCATTATTCTGGAGACGCGTTAATGTGAAGAAAGGTTTTAAAGATAGGTTATATTCTATAATCTCATAAATACTTCTCCATTATTTTAGAGTCCACAGTCTTGGGCTGTGGCTCAAAGAAGAGTTTCTTATCCTTATTAAACACTAAACAAGCAAACAAATCAACCTATGTGAAACAGGAAGGCTACAGGTCCTCCTGGTGTCCATTTGCCCTTGTTGTGGTCAGGAAAGACCATGGCAGTTTTCTTTAAGGGAAGGACTCTTAGTGAAAACAGAACACTCAGGTGGATAACCCTTTAGCATATTACAAAATAGTTACTCTTCCCTTCCACCTGCTTGAAGCATAAGCAGATTTTCTCTGATTTTCACATGTAACATAGCAGGTCTCCTGGAGGTAACACTCAGGAAAGTGAGGGGTTCCCTTTAGTTTGGACCCCAGGAGTTCTTCACTCTAGTTCACACTGAGCAATTTGCTAATTATGATTTAAATGTTCCTACCAGTTAACTGCTGTAAGGACTTCTGCTTCCCGTAATCTGTGGTTCTCTGTATTTTCATCTCTCTAGTGTTTTTGGGCATTTGGTTGCCCCATGATCTCGATTTTCTCATGACTCTAAGGAGACTCGTAGATTTTCAGTTTGTTGAGCTTTTATTTATCATTATGACAGGAGTCATTTCTTGCTTGTAACTTGTGGGAACAGAAGCCACCTCTCCTTTGCTTTTCAATCAGCAATGGTGGACTTATGTGTACATATGTCCATAGGGAAGGTCCAGAAGATGTTCTTGATTTCCAGGTCAAAGTTGGTGTTTTAAAAAATTAACAATAAAATTGTTAAGTTATTTCAAATGATTTCTAACTCATTATTACTCTGCTTAAAATTAAATGTGTTTATTTTCCTTTTAGTGGAACTGCTGTACCTTTTGCACAATCACATTTTTTTTCCTGTTCATTTTAGCAAAATACAAACAAACCTCACTTTATGACCTCTGAGTAGTTATGAAAATTGGTTTATTATCAAAAATGTTTTCCTTCCCCGAAAATATGTCGGGTATGTGGTCTGTATCCTCATTTTGAGTCAACACATGCTTTAATCTTGGCCTGGTTAGAAATCACGAAGTAATAGAGAAAAACTTAGCCTAAAATAGTTCTATGAAAAAGGCAAATTAATGTTTTATGTTTTTTTCTGAATAAGAATGTTAAGCACATAACTTCTATTCATGTGTGTGTATGTTTTTAACGAAAGCATAGTCCAAAATATTTTTTCAAGCTGATAAACCTCTTCCAAAAATGATGAGCTAATGGTCTGGAAGATTTGTAAGGAACTGCGTCCAAATCATTCTCTGTTAAGAGGAGCCTGGAAGTCCAGCACTGAACCTATTCAAGAGGATTTGATAAACACAATACATGCAGGTTTTCACTGATTAAAGTTTCATTGTTGAGCTCAAATTATTTTATTTACTTTCACTGAGTAGGTAAAAATGCATATTAATACATAAAAATGTGAGTAAGGATAATTTTATACTTTCAAAGAGTTACACAAATTCTCTTATTTTTTCTCATAAAGAGACAAATTGGATTTCTAATATTTTATGTGATGAGCCTAATCCACCAGCCTCCAAGTTATTCTCATAATTTTTTCCAATCCTTTGGACTAAAGCAGAACACATTTCTCTTTGATTATTTATTCATGCAACAGTTATCTATTGAACACTGCCAAGTACTGATTGAGCAGTGGACAAATTAAATATAAATTCCTATTTTCATGGACCTCACATTTTAGTAGGTTTGAGATCATAAGCACCAAAAATATATATTATGTTAGGTAGAAATAAGTGCTGAGGAAGCACACATAAGCTAGGAAGTGTGTTTTTGAGTGTATGTGTACACTGTGTGCATGCACAATTAAGTGTGACTAGGACTTAGAAATGAAAAAGAGGTCCCTCTGTAAGTCCTTGCTGAGGAGGTGGCTTTCAGTGGCTATGATGGGGCCATATATATAAGTATATATATGGGATACATATATATATATGTATGGGGAAGGATTCCCAGGCAAAGAAACAGTAAGAGTGACCTTCCTCACAGAAGGTAATTTTATTTTGTTTATTCTGTGGCAGTCTCTGAACAACTTAATGATCTACTAGCAAACCGTTCAATGCTTACTCTTGTTGTTGTTACTTCTGAAAAGTCCTGCTGTCTACCTTTACTTCATGCATAAAATAATTTATGCAAACTTTGATGACCCTGTGGCCTCTCTTCTAATAGCATTCTGTGATTTGAATTCTCCATCTTTTTCACATTGCCTAAGATCACACTAAATATTCTCTTGTTCCTGTGCAAAAATGATTGAAATGAATGAAAAGATAATTTATATTTCTAGAACCTTCTTTTTCAAAAAGAACAATTTCTGACATGATTAAAAATTCTATTGTCTCTTCATTTCTCTTTTGTATTAACCCTATTAATTTTCTATCTCTTTAATTCTCCTTGTTTATCCTGGCTTCCCATTCTCCAAAGAGGCACTCAATTACAGATTCTTACTAGAAATTTAAGGATTCTCTTTATCTCAGGCAAGGCTAAGAGCCACACTTGGATGTTGGGCATCTGATAAGGTTCACTCCTCTCATTTAACCTCTGTCCTTCAATACCTCTCTAGTTTGGTATCTAGCAGCAGAACTAGAATGACTAACTGCTAAATTTTAGCAAATCTCTGCTAACTGTCATTATTATGTCATTTTCCTCTAAAAGTCAAAGTGATAAAAATCAGTGAAGCATAGATAAATGGTATTAGAGATTGCACCTCCTTGAACAGTATAAATCTCTCTCAAGGTTTTAGTTGCTCATTGTAAATCTCATTAATCGGTAATACCTGTTATGAATAGAATGCACATATAATTTACCATTCAAACTGAGTTCCGTGAGTGACCATGGGCACTATTAAATATTAAGCCTGAACAACAGGTATGAAGCAGAACCATGCAAAGGAAACTGAATTTATGTTTTCTCTGATTCTATGTTTTATTGTTAAGGTAGTATCACATAGTGGCTAACAGATCAGATTTTAGAATCACAGAGAACTGGGTTAAAAGTCCAGTGTTAAAACAACATGGGGTTGGAGGAGTGGGGGCTGAGAGAAGAATGGAGGAAATTTAGATAATGTAGAAGGAAATGAGAGGGAGAGGAGTATGAAAAATGGTGGAATGAGACAGACATCATTACCCTGTGTGCATGTATGATTACACGAATGGTATGAATCTACATTGTGCACAACCATAGAAACGAAAAGTTGTACCCCATTTGTGTACAATGAATCAAAATGCAGACTGTAAAAAATTTAAAAAGTAAATAAATAAATAAAAACAGGTGGAGGGACTTGGGGAAAATTATCTAACCTCTATAAACTTTGATCCCACATGTGTATAGTGTAGCTATCAATAGCACTAATCTAAGTGTTTTTATGAGAATTCATTGAGGT
The DNA here is from genome assembly GCF_902686445.1 of Sciurus carolinensis. NCBI lineage: Eukaryota > Metazoa > Chordata > Mammalia > Rodentia > Sciuridae > Sciurus > Sciurus carolinensis. Next base: position 122,816,186 of record NC_062221.1, on the reverse strand, counting down.
AGTATGTATAAATTAGCCTGTTTAGGAGTTATGTACCATACACCCAAATGTTAGAAAAAAAGAAGCATAGAATTAGTGAGTCTCTCTATATTTAAAAAGAATCCATTAAAAATGAATTTAAAATCATATAGATAAAATCATGTGTCTATAAACACAATACTCACTTATTTTGACTTTTTGATTTATAAATAAATGTCTAGATAGCGGAGTTAACAATAATAATGAGAAAATTGTAATATACAATGAACATGGTTGGAAATGCTTAATCATCTCAATGAATCTATGAGAAGTCACTGTTACATGGAAATTGAGATACATGTTTAGAAGCTTATCCAATAAGTGAATGTCAAGCAGCTATTTAAGTTAAGGAAATCTGATATCTTTTGTGATGTGTGTGTGTGTGTGTGTGTGTGTGTGTTGCTGAGGATAGATCCCAAGGTGCTATGTATGCTAAACATGTTTTGCGCCTGAGTTACACTCCCAGCCCTGTATTTGATATCCTAAATTTTAAGATGCATTGACTCTCATTTGAGTAGACATAAGAAATCTATGTAGCAAATTTAGAAATAGAAAAATAAATATTTTAATAGACTTTATAAAAATCTGGCTTCTGCTTATCATGAAGCTGGAGTAACAGAAAACATGGATTTCCAGAATTTGAAATACCAGAAAACCAGACAAAATATTTGCAGTAAGGTTTTGTTTTTATCTACTTTTGTTTTTGTATCTAACAACAAGAAAATGGCAGTATAGGAAAATGATTCCTAAATAAAGGATAACAAATGAGATAAGCACCATCATTGCCTCAGCTTATTGCTTTGGAAAGAATTTCCATATGTAAATGTGGAATGAGGGATCGGGTAGATTGTGGTCTTACTGAGTCAAGGAGAGTGTTCAAAGTGCAGAAGACCAAGGTGATTAAAACCTACAGGGCAAAATGTAAAAGAGAGAACTGACAGAGTACGAGCACCTCTTTGAAGCAGCCTCTTGTTTTTGTCTGAAAACTGAACTTTGATTTTATCACAAAACAATGTACGAGGATTATGGAAAGAAGTATTAGAAAGGAATAAATGGAATAATGCTTATAGCTCACTCCTGTGAGAAAGTTTGTGTTCCAACCAGCCAAAGTGGACATATCGTCTAATACACAGAGCATAGTGGACAAAAAATAATTCTTAAAGAAATAGTGACTTATTTTATGAAATTTAATAAAACACAAACACAAACATTTGAGAAGTTAAAAGAACCACAAAAAAAGGAACATAAGGAAACTACATTAAGGTATATGACAAAGAAAATTCTGGAAATTGTAATAAAGGTAATACCTTTGAACACAAAGCCAGAGGGAAAAAATATAAGAATAAGGGCAATGTTCTCATCAACTTTATGCAAACCAGAAGATATTAAACAGTATTTTAGGAGTAACCAAAAATAGCTACAAGTTAAAGTACAATGTATAGAATATATTTCAGAAAGGAAAACAAGATTGTTGTGACCCACATGGTGTGTGAACAATATCTTGAACTAGGGAAGGTGAGAGGATTAGAAATAAAAGAAATAAAGACAAACAAGTAACTATTTATAAAAGTGGGACTTGGTGGGATAGCCAGCCCTGATGGGATTTGACTGAAAAAAGAGCAAGGCTCCAAAAGTTTATTATATAGGTTTAAACATCAAAAGGATTTATTGTGAGAAAGCTTCTTCAAGTTAAACAAAAGTGAGGTAGTGAACTGGAACAGCTTAATGGAGGCTTATCCGTTTGGAGATATTTCTTCCTCCTCTGGTCAGCTGTTATCTCAAGGCTATTGAGCACACCCATATCTCTTCTACCCCAGGGGAGGCTAGCATTTAAACCTGAGGTTATTTGAACTAATAAATTCTGTGAGACACAGAACTTTCTTTGAGCAGGGCATCACCAGCCACTGAGCTCTCTCCAATTGGTGATATCCAACCAAGAGTTCTCAGAAGGACAACACCTCTGCTTTGAGATGGTTCAAACACACCTGTAATTTATTTGCCGCTCCCAATGTGAGATAAAGACTTTTCTGAGAAAAAATTATTGAGATAATTCATTACTAGTAGACCTGTACTAAAGGTGATGTTAAACTAATTTCTTAAGACAGATGAAATTAGCCCTGGAAAGGGTTGAGGTTGTGGCTCAGTGGTGAGCACTTCCTTGGTCGTGTGTTCGATTCTCAGCACCATGTATAAAACCATGAATAAAGGAACTGGGGATGTAACTCAGTTGGTAGCGTGCTTGCCTTGTAAGCACAAGGCCCTGGGTTCAATCCCCAGCACCACAAAAAAAAAAAAAAAAGAATAAAATAAAGCAGCCCTGGAAAGTAATTTGGATGTGCACAAAGTAATAAAGTGCACAGAAAAGTCTGTCAATAAAACATTTCCTAATTTTAAGTCATTTTTAGAAGATAAATGACCATTTAAGTAAAAATAATAACATGTTGTGGAGTTTAGAGCATATAAGAAAATAAAATTTGGCAAATAACAGGAAAAAAGAAAAAGAGAATAGATATAAAAAATACTCAGTTTACTCAAAGGAAACCAAAAAAGAGAAGGAACAGTGATGTAAGAAAAAAGAGACAAATGGCCAACAAACACCAAAGTTACATATAAAGCAAATATTTTAACCACATCAATTAAAAGCACAAAAGTGTGGTTGGATTTTACAAAAACAATATATCACTTCAAAAATCCATTTGAATAGAATGAAATCAATAGATTAAAAAGCAAGGATGTTTATAATCAGCAATCAAGCTGGTTTGAGTGTCTATACTAATGTAAGAGTAGGGAATTTTTGAACAAAGGATATTAACATGGATTGAATGGGATTTTGTTTCTATGATAAAAAGTCAATTTAAAAAATACATAATGGACCTAAAAGTGTGAATATGTATGCATATCTTTTGTCAGTACTCCAAATAATATGTGAATCAACATTTTTTTTAAAAAAGGGTAAAAAGAAGGAGTCACATTGAACTATAGATAGACATTTCAATGCCCCTTTCTCAGTCATTAATAATTGAGGAAAAGTCAAACTGTATAGAGAACACTTAAGTAAATACCATTATTGATCAACTTGTCCTAATTGATATTTGTGGAATGCTGTACTCAGCAAAGGCATGATATCCATATTTTTCAATTTTGCCCCCAAAATTCACCAATCATACCATATTGTGTTCAATAAAATACAAATCAATAAATGTGAAAGAATTCAAATCATACACTGTGTTCCCTAAACACAACAGCCTTTGAAGAGACATAAATAACAGGAAACTCTCTGGAAAATTACCAAACATTTAGAAATCAAATAATAGAATTGGAATAAGTGATGCAGACAAAGAAAAAATCTTCAGGGAATTCTAATAAAGTCTTAACTGAAAAAAGTGAAAAATGCATACTGTTAAATAAATATGCTAATATTTTCATTTATGAAAATGAAAGAGGACAGAATAAATTCAAAAGAAGCAGAAGGAAGACAATGATTTTAAAAAACACAAACTGACATCAATGAAATAGATAACAGAGAAACAATAAATGAAGTTAATAAAAACAAAAGGTAAACATTTTAAAAGTGAACACAATTCCTGAACCTGTAACCAGACTACTTAGGAAAAATACATACAAGTATTAATATTAGGAATAAATTAGGAGTCATCATTACAGATCCCAAAGTCATCAGTAATCTAGTAAGGAGCTATATAAGAGAAAATGTATTCACAATTCATCAACTTAAATGATTGGATTCCTTGAAATAAATGAAAAGCTCTCTAAGAAGGAAGAGAGAGTCCAAATAATCCTATATTTATTAAAGGTGCTTATTTAAAAACCTCCGCAAAGAAAAATTTAATCCTGTATGGATTCACTGGTGAATTCTATCAAATACCTACGGAAGATATAAGTCCAATTGTACATTAATTCTTTGAGAGATTAGAAGAGGACACACTTTTTTAAAATAAGCAACATTTATTTGATAACAATATATTATAAGAAGTTAAAAGTATGAAATAATTTCTCTCATTGACATAGACACAAATATTCTCAATGTCATTTAAAAAAATTTCTTTTAGTTGTAGATGGACACAATACCTTTGTTTTATTTATATGTGGTGCTGAGGATCAAACCCAGTACCACACATGTGCTAGGCAAGTGCTTTACCACTGAGCCACAACCCCAGTCCCATCTCAATGGCATTTTATAAAATTAAAAATATAAATCAATATGCATGAGAGAAACAGAGAGACAGAGACAGAAAGAAAAGACATATATGGAATTTAATACAAGTTGTACTAACATTTGAAAATTAAATAATGTCATTTATCATATTAATACATTAAGAAAAAAATTAACCCTTTCATTTAAAATGCAAGAAAATATTTGGTACCTTCCAAAATCCATTAATAAAGCTCTCAGCATACAAAAAATTTAAAGACAAATTTTCAACCTGAAAAAGGAAATTACTCAATTTACATAGATAATGTATATATACTATTGAAAGACTGAATGTTTTCATCTAATTTTTTTGTAACCACTTTTATTCAACATTGTGCTGAAGGAAGACAACAGAAATGAAATAAGGCATGAAGAAAAACAAAAAGAATATAGATTGAGGTGAAAAAAAATTAAAATTGTGCTATTTGCAGAAAACATTATCATACATACAATTCAAAGAATCGAAGCCAAAAAAGTATCAGAAATTTTATGAGTTAGTAATGCCATAATTTACTTCCACACCATGCATATAATTTATTTATACATACTTACAACAAAAATAGAAATTAAAATTTTTAAAATTACCATTTTCAATTTTAACAAAATGAAAATATTAGAGATAAATTTAACAGAAATAATACAAAATATATACATGGGAATTTGTAGAACATTACTGAAAAATTACAGAAAAACTAAGTAAATGTAGAAACATGGAATGTTTAAGTATTGTAAGACCAAATATTAATGTTAATTCTCCCAAAATTCATCTCTATGTTCTAAGGAAGACAAAATAACATGAGAAAATAAGTGACAAATTAGATTTTTATCAGAATTTTTTTTCTCTTAAAAAGACAGTGTGAAACAAATAAAAAATTAAAGTCCAGCAAAATATATTTGCAAATTATTTTCTTATAATAAATTAATATTATAGTATGGAGAAAGATGAAAAACACCAAGAAAAAATGATAAGGTGGTAAAAAGATTAGAAAGGCATTTTACCACATAATAAAATGGAGTAGTAATAAGCACATTGAAAATATTTGCCATCATTAGTCACTAGGGAAAAGCAAATTAAAACCATAATGAAGCAGGCATGGTGGTGAATGCCTGTAATCCCAGTGGCTTGGGAGGATGAGGCAGGAGGGTTTTGAGTCCAAAGTCAGTCTCAGCAAAAGCAACACACTAAGCAACTCAGTGAGACCTTGTCTTTAAATAAAATACAAAATAGGACTGTAGATGTGAGTCAGTGGTCGAATGCCCCTGAGTTTAATCCCTGGTAACCCTCCAAAACAACAAAACTCACAATGAATTAGAACTATATATGTATTAGAATGCTTGATGCTTAATAATACTACAGATGTCATGGTCTTGAAGCAACTAGAATGGCAAAATGTTTCAACCACTTTGCAAACTGTTAGTTTCTTATAAAATCAAACATATACTTAACATGTGATCCAGGAATTCTACTATTATATACCCCAGAAAATTAAAACCTATATTTACATAGAGCTTAAATCAAAATGCTCACAGCTTATTCATCACAGTCAACATGAAAAGAATCCAACGAGTGGATCAATAACTTGTGTATCAATCTGTCATCGTTTGAATGATTATTAGTGCTAAATTCATATGTTGAAATCCTAGCCCCCATTGCAACGATATTAAGAACTGGGATCTTTCGGGGGCGATTCAGCCACTGGGTGGGGGGACTCTCATGAGTGGAATCAGTGTCCTTATAAATGATGACCTGGACAGATCTTTGCCTTTTCAGCCATGTGAGTTTATAGTGAAAAACAGACATCAAATTTGTGAGCACCTTAATTTTGGACTTCTCAGTCTCCAGAACTGTAGGAAATAAATTTCTGTTCTTTTTAAGCCTCCAGTTAATGGTATTCTGTTGCAGCAGCATAAATGAACTAAGATACAATCCAAAGGAATACTATTCTATAATTAAAAGAAATAAGCAATAATATGAACAACACAGATGAATTTCAGAACCCTTACATGAAGTGAATGAATACAAACTCAGAAGTCTGTATATCATGTGATTTGATTTACAAAAAACTATTTTTTTAAAAAGACAAAATCATTACTTTAAAGAAGATTAGAGTCTCCCATTTTCCAAAGGTATGAGAGAAGGGATGGATAACAAATTAGAAAGAAATGGAATATTGCAAATCATTTGCTAGTATTAATAACTTTACACATGTTGAATTTTACCATGAAAATTACTGAATTTCAGTCTGTTAAAACTATGTCTCAATAAGTAGATTTTAAAATTTGGATAAAAGTAATATTGAATATTTGGACTATTTAATAATGGCAAAAATCATAACAAAATGAAGTAAATATATGTAGAAAATTAATCATGCCAAACATTTGAAAATTATAAACCAGAATTGCTTAATGAGAACTTGAAAGCTAACTTATAATCATGAAAAGTAAATATGAAAATGTTTACTATTAAAATATGCTATAAAACTAAGAAATAGTACTGATGTTGACCCAAATAAAAACATCAGAATCAAAATCATTGCTTCTCAAGTTATAATTGAAAATAATTTAAATGAAGAAAGAAGTCTAAGTACAAAAGAATTATTAATGGAAACATTCCCAGATTGAATGCAATTATGAATTAGCTAAAAGAGAATATATGGGTTTTAATGTGAATTATTAATCTAAATGAAAATAGATGCATCAAGTGTATGTCACAGTGCTATTTATAAAAGTGCTGTCAAAATTTTTGTCATTTTAACAGATCATTTGAAAATACAGGCAAAAACATGTCAAAATTTATCTAACGACTCTTTGCCATTTGGGTCACATGAAAAAAGTAATGAAAATTTCAGAAAAACGGAAGATTATATTTTCATAAAATTATGAAATGAATAAATAATAATAAATTGCAGTAAATTGGAGGCCTCTATTAAAAATATATTAATGTTGGTCTTCAATGTAAAAGTATCTAATCATATCTTTAATTATTAAACTGTATTTCTACCTGAAATTTGAAAATTGTAAACTTGCTGCAATGGTGGAATTGAAGATTGAATGCTCAGGCAATGTGTACATGAAACAACCAGGATTGAAGCTTTCTGTGTTTGTGTGAGTCTGTCTGATTCTGCATCAGTTGTTCCTAACCTCTTTACCACCTCAATCAGCTTTTAGGAATGGCAATTGCCCAAGTCAAGCAAAATTTCAAATTGAGCTCTTAAAGAATAGCTGAATTTTCTAATCAGCATTTATTATATTTGAGAGATAATGGACATGCATGTTTTTGTCCAAAATACATTTTTACATTTTCCATATCTCGTCATAGTTTCAATGTTTTTTCACATAATTTTCACATTTGATTTTTTTCACAAAATTGTTCATTAAAATAAGCCCAAAGATTTCACTCCAAATTCACTGCTCTTATGTTGCCTGAATCCACAATAAATAGCTAATAATTTCTAGGAATGAAATATTAATATTAGAAGACAATTTTACTGACATAGTTAAAAATTCAAAATCTGGTATCATAGACCTAAATGGAATTTAAATGATTAATAAACAGAAACTTAGGGCTGGGGAGATAGCTTAGTTGGTAGAGTGCTTGCCTTGCAAGCACAAGGCCCTGGGTTCAATCCCCAGCACTGTAAAAAAATAAATAAATAAATAAACAGAAACTTAAAAATCCCTTCTCTCAAGACCTCTACAATGAGAACTACAGAAAACTAAAGAAAGAAATTAAAGAAAACCTTAGAAGATGGAAAGATCTCCCATGTTCTTGGATAGGCAGAACTAATATTGTCAAAATGACCATACTACCCAAAGTGTTATACAGATTCAATGCAATTCCAATTAAAATCCCAATGATGTACCTTTCAGAAATAGAGCAAGCAATCATGAAATTCATCTGGAAGAATAAGAAACCCAGAATAGCTAAAGCAATCCTTAGCAGGAAGAGTGAAGCAGGGGGTATCGCAATACCAGGCCTTCAACTATACTACAAAGCAATAGTAACAAAAACAGCATGGTATTGGCACCAAAATAGACAGGTAGATCAATGGTACAGAATAGAGGACATGGACACAAACCCAAATAAATGCAATTTTCTCATACTAGACAACGGTGCCAAAAAATATGCAATGGAGAAAAGATAGCCTCTTCAGCAAATGGTGCTGGGAAAACTGGAAATCCAAATGCAACAGAATGAAACTAAACCCCTAACTCTCACCCTGCACAAAACTCAACTCAAAATGAATCAAGGACCTTGAAATCAGATCAGAGACCTTTCATCTTATAGAAGAAAAAATAGGTCCAAATCTTCAACATGTCAGCTTAGGATCAGACTTCCTTAACAGGACTCCCATTGCACAAGAAATAAAAGCAAGAATCAATAACTGGGATAGATTCAAACTAAAAAGCTTTCTCTCTGCAAAGGAAACTATCATTAATGTGAAGAGAGAACCTAAAGAGTGGGAGAAAATCTTTGCCACTCATACTTCAGATAGAGCACTAATTTCCAGAATATAGAAAGAACACAAAAACATCTACACCAAGAATACAAATAACCCAATCAACAAATGGGCTAAAGAAATGAACAGACACTTCACCAAAGAAGATCTACAAGCAATCAACAGATAAATAAAACAATGTTCAACATCTTTAGTAATAAGAGAAATGCAAATCAAAACTATCCTAAGATTCCATCTAACCCCAATTAGAATGGCCATTATCAAGAATACTAGTGACAATAGGTGTTTGTGAGGATGTGGGGAAAAAGGTACATTCATATATTGCTGGTGGGGTTGCAAATTAGTGCAGCCACTCTGGAAAGCAGTGTGGAGATTCCTTAGAAAACTTGGAAATGAACCACTATTTGACCCAGCTATCCCACTCCTTGGCCTATACCCAAAGGACTTACAATCAGCATACTACAGAGATACAGCCACAATAATGTTCATAGCTGCTCAGTTCACAATAGCCAGATTGTGGAACCAAACTAGATGCCCTTCAATGGATGAATGGATAAATAAACTGTGGTATATGTATACAATGGAATATTACTTGGCCATAAAAAATAATAAAATTATGGCATATGCAGGTAAATGGATGAAATTGGAGAATATTATGCTAAGTGAGATAAACCAATCTCAAAAAACCAACGAACAAATGATCTCACTGATAAGCGGATGATGACATATAATGAGGGATGGGGGGGCAAGAATGGAGGAAGGAGGGACTGTATAGAGGGATAAGAGAGGTGGGAAGGGTGGGGGGGAAAATAACAGAATGAATCAAAAACTATTACCCTAGGTAAATGTATGAATTCAAAAACGGTATGCCTCTACTTCATGTACAAACAGAGAAACAAGATGTATCCCATTTGTTTACAATAAAAATGAATTAAAAAATCCCTTCTCTCCATCAAAGACATTTATATCATCTTCACTATTACTAAAATTTTCACCTTTGTTTTTCTTCCAATATTTATTCCTTCATTCCTATTTTTTCCTCAACTGGATCTCACTTGTCCTTTTCTAACACTCCCCCAACTCTAGATTTCAGATTCCATGAGGGGAGCTATTGTATTTTCATCATTGTTCTAATTTGTAAAAGAAATTTTATTTTTTAGTTGTAGATGGACTAAATACATTTATTTTATTTATTTATTTTCATGTGGTGCAGAGGATCAAACCCAATGCCTCACACAAGCTAGGCAAGTGCTCCACCACTGAGCCACAAGCCCAGCCCCATTGTTTTATTATTAATGCCTTGAACAGATACTATCACATAATAGGGTTTAATTAATGTATGTTGACAACAAATGAATAAATATGCTTACTAATTTGCAGTACTTAATACTAATAGATCAGTGTTAAAAGTTTAAACACTGACAAACATCAAGAAAACAAAGTCCATACATTCATGTTTGAAAATTTATTATTAGATAAGAGAAAAATTCTGCAAAATCTAAGTTTTAATTGTTAACAACAACCAGTCATTAAAAAACTACTGGAGAGATGGGTGATTTATTTAATGATTATAGTTTTTGCATTGTATTTGGAATGGTATTCAAAGCAAATAATTTTAATAAATAAGATCTAGACTTGTTGGTTTTCCACTCATTAATATGGCTGGTTTTAGTCATTGAAATATCGATTATAGTATGGATTTGGACATTTTGATGAAGATGACATAATGAGCTAACATGTCCATTTGAAATGAACATTGCTAAGTGGAAATTAAGTAATTGTGTTTAGAGAAACAATTAGAAAATACACTGACATATGAGTAGGTTTTTTCCATTAGGTCAAAGATTATAGTCCATTCTGAGGAAGATATTTTAGTAAACAATTAATTCCAAGCACTGTATATTAAAGTCATGGGCAAAATCAGAACCTCTATATGGAAAGTAATGGAGTACTCGTTTAATGACACATTTCCACATTTCTAACGAAAGTGACAAGAAAGGAATCCACAGTCCTTTACACTGAAATGCTGCAAAGGTGAGGATATCAGAAAGAGGGACTAAGAGGAACTAGATTAACAGTTATAAAGAAGGTGAGAAAGTGATAATAAACCTTTTAATCCTGGAGTATACAAGAGAATTCCCTATCTACCAGAAGTGAAAGCATGTCTGACTGGGTCACTAATAGCAGCAAAATCGTGGAAGAAGGTGAGAATGAGCCACTATACCCATGTCTTTTCAGAAATTGGGAACTTTAGTCATCACCAAACTATTTAATATCATCTCCCAGTTAATTCATTTTAAGCCTGCCAGGGTTAACATGATTCGTAGCAGATTCTCTACAGAGATTGTTCTCACACATGCAAAATAGATTCTATTCATTTTTTTACTTGTGAAACAGTTTCAATCAGTTCCTGTGGTTGAATTTACTTCAGGATTAAAGAATGAGACATTTTGACTTGCTTATATGTTACACAGATTTTGGAGTGCTCATGTGGAATCCCTTTGTTTAAGAAGGCTCAATCTGCTTTTGTTTAAGTAGATTGAATGCTAACTTGTGGTCTGATCAATCTTTGTGTTTAGGAGAGGAAGGTGCAGATTCTCACTCTCCAAAAAAGAGAAGAAAAAGTCCTAAAATGCTCAGACATGTCACTGGAAAGACATCAGTAACTTAGAACAAATATCTAACTCTTTAAGTTGAAAGACATCTGATTTTCCACCATAAGTTGCATTAGTGTTAACTCCTCCCCTGATATAAGAAAGCATCAGTCAAAAATCACTCATTTTACCTCTTCTTATTTAAAAATATTACTCAGAAAGCATAATTGGATCTAGGCTGGATACATGGATGTTTTCATTGTGTGTACGACAAAGGTCACACTTAACAAGGAAGCAAAGAAAAGGAAACATTCCATCAATGTTGCCACAATGACTTTTTTTTTAAGATTTCTGAAATCAGACCACATATGAAAATTACTTACAGTTGGAGAAAAGACATAAAAAGGCAAAACTTAAAAAAGTTTTAGAGAGAAAAATATCCTCATAACTTTCAACTAAGAATGAACTTCTTGTAGGAGATTTTAAAAGTTCAAACCATAAAGAATTATGTACAAATGTAACTACTAATGCAATGTCCCCATAAAATCAGTGAAAAGACAAAGTTATGGCTTTGAGTGGAAATCTATATAATAAACACAAGCATACCCAATTAATGTCCCATATGTAGGACTCCAAGAAAGCAATAGGAATGAGGAATTCAGAACTATGAGCAAAAGGTATGAATTAAACATTCACAAAATGGAAACCAAAACGGTCAATAAACATAATAACTGGCATTTTCCTCCATATTAATGAGGAAATGCAACAATAGAACATTTTATTGGATTAAACAAATCTTAACAAGTATGTTGCAGCATATGCTACTACAAGTATTATACATTTTATGTCTACATTGGAAAGTTGATTGAGCATTATGTAACAAAGCAAAATAGCCAGTTCTTTATGACAAAGCTATTTTACTTTCAGCTCTGTGACCAGGAATATTATTGTTCTACAGAAGGTTGTTACTAAGCTGTAATTTTTAGTGATTATGAATTTTAAACTGTAAATATTAGGAAAGAACTTAATTACCATCTATGGGAAAATATATTGGTAAATAAAGATCAATTTAAATAATAGAACATTTATAATAATGAAGACTAATGAAATATTGTATGAATTAGCATGGCTAAATTTCATAAACAGTCCTTATCGTAACTGTGATACATTATGGGGGAATATTCAAAACATGTACATGGTATCATAAATTACATATGGACACAGCCAGATGTTGTGAAAGTGCATGCAAGCTTGTGAGTAATTACGAAGAAGATAAGGGATTGTACCCATTGGTGGAGGGAAGTAAGTAGAGTAGGAAGAGTACACAGGAAGCTCTAACTGTATTGGTAAATTTAATTTACTAAGCCTGAAGGTGAGTATATGTGTTCAATTTATTATTATTATTATCAGCTGTTATTAAAATTCCTGGTATTTAAAAAAAATAAAGTATCTTTAGAGCATTTTTAGAATCACAGGAAAAGAAGGTGGTGAAATTTCCTATGTAGCCTCTCGTCTCACAGGTACAGCATTACCCAATAACAACATCCCCCATTAGAGTGGTACCTTTGTTACAACTGATCAACCTCCATTGACACATCATTATAAGCAAAGCCCTGTTGCAATTAGAGTTTGTTCTTGGTGTTGTCCATTCTCTTGTTTGGACAAATATGTAATGGTATGTATCCACCTTTATGGTATCATAGTACAGTTTCTCTAACAGTCCCTGTAATTCACCTGTTCATCTCTTTCTCCCTCTTAATTCCTGGAAGGTACTGATATTTTTCACACTTTCTATAGTTCAAATTTGCTTTTTTCACTTAGTAAGATACATTTGGGTTCCCTCCATATCTTGCCATGGTTTGGTAGATCATTTAGTTTTAGCACTGAACAATATTTCATTTTATGAGTGCACAAGTTTATTTATTCATTTGCCTACTGAATGATATCTTATTTGCTTCTAAGTTTTGGCAATTATGTATAAATAATCATGTGTAGGTTTTATGCACTTTTCCCCAATTTCTTTGGGTAAATACAAAGGAGCACATTTGCTGAATCTCATAGTAAAGTTCTGTTCATTTTATAAAAAAAAAAAATGCCAAACTATCTCCCAAGGTTGTTGTGACACTTTGTTTTCCCATCAGCAATGAACAAAGGTTCTTGTTGCTACACAATCTTGTCAGTATTAGGTGTTGCCAGTTTTCTGAATTTTGACCATCTTAGAGGTGCAATAGTATCTTGTTATTTTAATTTGATTTTTTCTTCATGACACATAATACAAAACATATGTTTTCACTGTATGGTTTTACATTCTTTTTGTTTTGTCTAAAATAGATAACAAAAATTACGGACACTAGAGACATTCCACTATTAAGTCATTTGCTAATACAGTTTTCAAAACAATTGCTCTGTAAAGAGCACAAGCAATACCCTGGGATCCATCAGAAGATCTCTAGCTGAACAGGTATGCAGAGCAATGGTGTCACTGGGTGGGGCAGTTCCCCCACATGTGCCAGAGACTAGTTTCTATCATTTGCTGTGTTCCAGAAATACTCAGACTCAATTTGGCAGGAAAGTTGGTTTTATTAATAGCCAGCTTAGAAGGAAAATAGAGGAATTTATTTTTCTTTGTTTCGAATTCCCCAGATTTCGTTCAGATTGCTTTAAGTAATAAGGTTTATACGTTTTACTGAGTGGAGTCTTAGCATGCCTGCCATAAGCAGAGAGTAGTTCAGAAACACCACTGTGAAAACACAACTGTCCCACTTGATAAGACCACCAGCTGCCATTTCATGAGATTAGAATGTAGAAGTTCAGAAAGAAACTCCATCATTATAACATGACTTCTTACAAACCTGGTGGTTCTAAATAAGGATGAGAAACTCTTAGTGATCGGAAAGAAGCTTCTAATTCAAATGTGAATACCTTTAGAAAATGTCAGAATCAGGGGAATTAGAGTGCAAGAACCTTGATTTTAGAACTCTAGATGGAAACATAATTGAATAGGGCTATGGATGAGATGCAGAGGGGTGGGAAGTGTTCAGAGAAACTAGATACAAATCTCAAGAATCTTCTATACCTTTCAGCTTACTTGGAGTCATAGACCCTTTGATTAAAACCTAGAAAAGCAAAACATGAGAAATCATTTTTTTTTTTTTTTTTGGTTCCAGGGCTGGGTTAGGACAAAGGACCATGTAATGAGGATAATGAGAATTTCCCCAAGAGTTCCTGATACAGCTATCTCTTTACTTCCTACAAGATCCCCATAAACAGTATTAGGTTTTTCAAACTACTTATGACTGCATCTTAAGTATTATATTATAGCCATAAAGCCAGACTCTGCTTGGTATTGTTTCTTGTTCATTAATTCATACTATTTCCATAATATTTCACTTTTACACACATATGCACAGATTTTCTCTATATTCCAAAAGGAAACACAGAAACACAAGTTATTTGGCAGTTGCCTGTTGGAACTCAAATTTATTTCTAAATGTTTATTTTAATTCCCATTTAAAACATTACAGTTCACAGTTTTTATGCAATTCTATTTTATTAGTGTCAATTTGCTACAATTTTATTATAGATAACAGTATATCTTTTATAATATGAATATGATACAGCCTTTTACAGAGTACAATCTTAGCAGATTTAATTATATCTAGACTGTGCTGATGGAAAATCCAGTAGGGAATCTGCAAAGGAATAAAAATTTCTGTCCTTTTTTAGAACTGGTAAAGCCATTCATGAGTGCTGGACATTAATATAGGTCAGGAAATAACAGAGAAGTAGAACCTGTTTTTGTTAAAAACACTGATTCTTCACTTGGGTCTACCAGTGCCCAATGGGTAACTAAAAGCAGGATAAAGCTTGGCATCTCTGCCTTCATTTTTTATCTCCTTTAATACCTGAAACTTTGATTCTGCACATAGTATCTTAATCACTTGAGGAGTGTAATACAAGGTTTATTAGCCCTAAATTTACTTATCTCATCCCCCTTCAAGACTGTCAACATCAACATAATAATAACTAAGAACTTTTCAAAATTTGCAGGATCATATAACTTCCAGCTTTTAAAGCTGAAGAGTAAAAACTTAAAGGATTCCAAGGATGCCTCTCCTCTTCCAGACCCCTGGAGTGGCACCAAAAAGTCTTCAGTCATTGTCCTATACCTTCTAGGAGCAGTGGAGCCTTGCAGGCTGATCATTCCATGATGAGGCTCTCTCCCTAAGCAGGCACAATCATCTCAAGGGACTTGAGTTGCTTCCTTAATGGATCATTGGTCTGATAAACATCCTGAGAAGCAAATGGAGATTGTCCCCTCAAATGATAAGGACTACTCTGAACCCATCTCACAGAACCCGAGCTTAGATAATGATAAAGCAGACCAAAGTTTGAGCAACACTATTTAATTATGCATATCTATACCAATTCTTCCTCTGTTTGAACTGAAAGCTCAAGTCAATAGTCAGAGAAGAAGCTTAGACACTTGATCTCACTCTGCAATCCTGATCTGGCCATTTGAGTAAAAAGTTACTTTCATGCTTCTTACTGATATTTATTTATTTATTTTTTTAAGAAAAGGGTTGGACCTGGTTTGTTGGGACCCCAGAGCTAGGCCTCAGGCCTAGGACTCTGCTAACAAAGGTCAAATGCTAGTGTTTAACCCTTAGAATTGGTTATGACTTCTTTTATAGAAAAAGACATTTGATCACAATTTTTGTTTGTAAGTTGACAAAACCAATTCAAAATTTCTTAACTAAAAAAGTCTTTAGTGCCTTATTCTCAACTGAAAAAGTGAATCGAAGGAAATACTACAGGAAAAATGAATGTGAATAGCCTTAAATCATGTGTTATTGACAGACAATCACTCTCTCCCTTTATGTGGAGTCCCGTGATTGTGAAGCATGATAGGACTACTTAATGCAAAGCCTTAATTGAATCACACTACATAGGTGTGGGGATTTCCACACGCCTTCAAAAGATTGAGTAAAGCAAAATATTAGACAATGTATTAAGCGTGTCTTTTCATTTTGATATTTGACATCTTTGGGCTTTGCTGACCCTGGAAAGGACTGTTCTTCAAATTTAGCTATTCCCCAGAGATGGCAAATGATTCAGTGTCTTTCATATGCAAAGTAGCCAATTCAGAGCCCATCCAATCCATAAGGCTCTTACACTCAGGTCAATATTTCCCTGTAGTAATCACCCCATGGCCAGATACCACAGAGCTCAGGAGAGTGCCTACAATGTACAATTCTCTGAAATTTGTGCTAGTCAATTCTAAGCCTCTTTGTCCTGCCTTTCCCTTTCTTTCTCACAGAATCCACAGTCAAAGCTCTCACCTGCTCCCTTCACCTCCAGCCTGCCCTCGTGATTCAGCATTATGTGTCTTACCTCCTGTTTTCAGCCATATATGGGTATAAACTTCTTTTATGACAGTGTTTCCATCAGCTTGAAAAACATCTGAAAAGAACAATTTTAGAGGAGGAAAGGCTTATTTGGGGCTCACAGTTTCAGAGGTCTCAGTCTATAGATAGCTGGCTCCATTCCTCTGAGCTGGAGGTGAGGCAGAACATCATGAGAGAGAGAGAGAGAGAGAGAGAGAGACTCCATTTAACAGCTACAGAATATATACTCCAAAGGTATGTCTCCAAGGACCCACCTCCTCCAGCCACATTCTACCTGCTTTCAGTTACCAACCAGTTAATCGCAATCAGTGGATTAACACATAACCCAATCACTTCAGTTTTAAACCCTCTTACATTGTCTCACACATTAGCTTTGGGGTGACACCTCCTATCTAAACCATAGCAGTCATGTCCACAACAACATGTCTTACCATGCCAGTACATATTTAAACACCATGTCAAAATATGATCTACTCTGCTCCCCTGGAAAGCAGTATGGAGAGGCCTCAGAAAACTTGGAATGGATCCACCTGTTGACCCAGCTATCCCACTCCTTGGTTTATACCCAAAGGTACTTAAAATCAGCATACTACAGTGATGCAGCACATCAATGTTTATAGCAACTCAATTCACAATAGTCAGATTATAGAACCAATCTAGATGCCCTTCAATAGATGAATGGGTAAAGAAACTGTGGTATATATGCTCATATTTTTGAATTAAAGTGAGTGAATTATTTTTTTATTCAACTGCTACTTTTAAAGTAGTTTGTTATTGATGAAAGTATTATTTCTTTAACTTAGGTATTCAAATCTGAAATTTAGTTCAGGTTCTTCAAATGGTAGTTTTTCCTCATTTTCTTTAAGTACCTTATCTCTCATGACATCATTAAATTTACAAAACTTATAATGACTTTGGAAATAACAGTCTAGAAATCAAAATAAGAAAGAGAGGAAAGAGAGAGAGAGACACTCTCTTAAACAGATTTAATAAGCATTTCACTTAGATTTTGCTTTTGTTTTTCACATTTTGGTATTTAGTTTCAATTTGTAAATAAAAAGTGGTAGATCATCCGAGTTTATTCCATTAAATAAATTTCAATATTCAAATAAAGTTTTATGTTTGCATTATTTTTAAAAGGTATTTGCCTTTCATTCACACTCTTATTTAAGGTACTTTTTTCATATTCACGATAGATAAATTTTCTAAAGCACACACTCAAATGACCCAGAAATCTGATCCAGAAAAATATGATATCTTCATAAAACTTAATATTAAAAACAGACCATAGTAAATAAGTAGACACAGAATGAAAAAAAAATATCCATTGACAGTTACAGTGAGATTAAGTTCGAATTTGTCTCATTGGAATTGAAATTTAAATCTGAGTTTTAAGACCAAGATAGGTCAGTGGTAGGACACTTGTCTAGCATGCCCAAGGTCTTGGGCTCAATTCTTGGCATAGCCAAGGGGAAAAAAGAAACAAGACAAAGAGTTAATGAAAAGTTTCAGGAGTATGTCAGTTTGATGCTAGATAAAAGGGTATGTGCTGTCTCTGCATTCCAACTTTAACTCAAATCCTTTTCTCACAGTTAAAGAATGGAGAATTTTAATGAGTGAAATGACTATTCTGCAGAAAAGTAGGAAGCTGTTTTATTTTATATTTGCTGACATTTTATAATAGCAATCACAAAGACAAAGAGTTTATTAATAGTAACAAAGTGTTTGGGATGGCTTATGTTACAGGTTGAATGTCACCTGCAAAACTCAAGTTGAAATTTAATTGCCTTTGTGACATTATTAGAGGTGAGACCTTTAAGAAGTTATCAAGTCATGAGAGTTTCACCCTCATGAATTTATCAAATCTGTTGTAATAATAGTAGGTTGCTTATAAATGGGGGGAGTTGGGCCTCCTTTTCTTCTCCCCCCCATATTATCTTGCTATATGGTGACTTGAGTCATGTCATGTTGAGCAGGAAGATACTCAGCAGATGTGGCCCCTGGATCTTGGACTTTTTAGCCTCCAGAATTGTGAACCAAATAATGTTTGTAAGGTACCCCATCTTGTGGTATTTTGTTATAGCAGCAATAAAAGTACTAAGTCAACTCACCTCATTAGATAATGGATTAAACTTAAAAAACAAATGAGAATACCTACAGAAATCTTGCAGTGGGATAAGGGATTTTAACAAAAGGAATGTGAAACCAATACAATTGTTAGACCATGTGAAGATGAAGACCCTTTATGCTTCCTCAAAAAGCAGAGTCCTTGGAAGAATGATGAAAGTTAGAATATATTAAGCCATTTTCCCTAGAAGTAGGTATTGCAATAACTCAAAGGTAAGATATAAATATTTGTGGATCCATCTATAAGGTCCAGTGGTAGAATTAGTCTTTGCTCCTCGAAGTCATCTAATTTGTGGCATATAAGCGTCACTGCAATATTTTTGGATACAGTTATAGAAGAGATTCTAAATACTTGTCTACATAGAGAGACCACAGTAGTAGAAAGGACCCTATAATGAATCAGTAGAGCCTAAAAAGTTCAGGGGAGACTGTTCCTCACACAATTGAATGAATTAATCTTTGGATTGGAACTGTGCCTTTTTGAAACTGTTCCTCAAAACTCAGTTGCACACAACATAACAAGGTAAAGATACCCAGGGAAAGGATTTAGGAGGGAACTTGGCACCACTGTGGTAGGGCTATGTATGTACTTGAATTATGGCCAGGAGAGTTTTCAGTGAGCCAACACACAGTAAAACGAATGGAAACAGCCTTGGCAGCGTGACAGCAAAAGCCAGGAGAGGCGATGCCAAGTCGGGCAGCAGAAGTAAAGGCTGCAACAATAATTAAGCAGGAGTACAGCTTTGCAATCTTTCTGAAACAAAGAGAGCTTGGAGGGAGCCCACTCTTTTCAGAGTCCTAATTGAAGGAAGGTTGTCTTTGCCCACCCACTTTATTCATCAGATCCCACTCCCATGACTTTCACAAGTAGCTCATATACACTGCTGAACACAACCCATTTTCTTACCCCATGCTGGAAAGAAAAAAGTCTCTATAGAAAAAGAGACTTTTAACAATCGTAGACCTGGCTGATCTGTAGCACAGGTGGAGACTGAACCTAATAGTCTGAGAAGATTGTCCTAAAATTAGTGTGTGGGTGTATTGGTGCTATAGTGGTGAGCATAGCTGCCTTCCTACAATTTGTTGACTTCAATAGGTCTTTCATTTCTTCCACAGTTTGCAGCCCTTATTTGCTCACCTCCTGCTACAAATGCACAAGGTTCATTTCTGTTTCCTTCTGCACTGGGTCATGCCTTCATTCTGATTATGGTTGTCCAACACATCCAATGGAGATTGAAATAAATAGAATTTTCTTGTTCTTCTTGCCTGCAAGACCTGCAGGGTTTCTTTGGTGCTCCTGGTTGAGGCAAAAACAAGGCTTTCCTCATGTGTATTTTACTGGAGAAGCTTAACTGATCCCATTCACTCATTTGATGAAAAATGCAACAAATGAATGAAGATTTAAAGTTATTAAGAAAGGAAACCATAGAGGGGAGTCTTCCTACGTTCATCTGTTTTATAGTTTCTATTCTTCAGTTTTCAGTGATCTTTCCATCCTTCTCACCTATGTCTGTCATGATTGTTTTAAACCATTTGTGTTCTTAACATTCTTAATAGTAATTTAATAATGCAAACATATATATATATATATATATATATATATATATATATCTCCTTAAACCCCATTCCCCCCTCTACTCTATAGTCCCATGAAACATTTTCCCAAAGAAAAATAAAATCTAATATAGTACATTTGGAAAATAAAACTATGTCACTCTCGGGAGACAAGAAAATAGTTTAATAAACAGAACACTGAAAGGCCAGGAATGTTTCATAAAAGCAAGCAGTAGATGGCTTTGATGGATCACATAGTGTCCAGTCACGACTATGCGTAAAATAAATTGTATTTATTAAATTTACTTCATGTTAAATAGGCATTGAGCAAATGCATCTATGCTTCAGTTTCTCACAGATCAGGAATACGTTGGTAGCACACAGCTCTTCGATGCCTTATTTTACTCATACATATGAAGAATAAATTGATAATACGTTTTACTTCATAATTTGACAATAGCGGTAGACTTCATGTCAAGATAAGACCGTCAGCACTATTAACTTGGATTAATAAAAACATCAAAAACAAATGAATTGGCATTCATCAAAATATCATTTATGCAAATGAGATTAGAGTTATTATGTGTCATTTCCATGAATACTTCACTGAGAAATTTACTTTGCAGTTATAACTTCCACATTTTGAAAATGCTCTGGGAATTTTTGATGGCTGCGATTTTTTGAAGAAAACAGAAATTGGCTACTAGAGTAAACATAAATATGAATTTATTTTCTTTTCAAACATTGCATTGAAAAAATTATGTCTCCTTCATGACCTTTAATAGAAACTGAGAGACTTACGTGTCCCAGCACCAGCTGTACAGAAATATCTCGAGGGAGGAAAGGTTCAGAAGCAAACTACGTGGGAGGCTGCTGTTTCTCCTAAGCCACTGTCTATGGTGGCATGTGACACTCATCATTCCGCCTCTCCTGCTGGCAGTTCTGCCAGCTGAAGAAGGCTGCTGCGTTAACCTTTACTCTAAATGCAGAAGTCCTGACGGGCTTTAAGACATCAGCCACATGTGGCGATGATAGGGCAGAGATAATCTGCAATATCCCTGCCATGCTCTCTTGTTATTTAGTGATTAGCACATTGATCTTCAGTTAACACAATAACAAGGAAGGTTGGGTTCTAATTAGTGTGTAATAACTTCAGAGATGATATGTGATAAGAAAGCCATTCATCAATACTTGTGCTTCTGGGGAAATTATTGAGTTAGAGAAATTAATCTTTATGATACTAAGTTAAATGAGCCAATGCATACCACCATAGACTGTAATATAAATATAACAAGATCTACAAAGTAAATAGTGTGCACCGACTTCAGAGTAATAGGAGTATGCCCCAGAAAATTGGCTCATCTGCTAGAATTTTAGACAATTTCAACAGGTCACTATGTTAACAGGCAGGATGACAGATGAGCCCCTGCCAGCCATTGCCCAACTTCCCTGAGACAGGAACCTACTTGGTGGAGAGTAACTTTAGTGAGAATGCAGAAATCTTTGTCATTCCCCGTGTCTTTATGATTATACAACGATTCTAAGGAAAACAATGTTTCTGTAAATTTATCCAAAGTAAAAAATAGAAATGTGTTTAGATCATATTTGACTCAAACTAGCATACAGTAGAAAAATAGGAAGGTGTTTGCTCAGTCACTCAAAAAGTTTCACATTCCCTATTAGATCAAGTCCCAAATCATATTCATAGTACCTGTGACCTTTCACAGTGGTCCAATCTTATCCCCACACTACTGAAAGCCTGTATTCTCTTGTAGAGTAGTTTATTGCTTTCTGTCACCCCAAATACAATCTGTATTTCCTCACCTCTATATTTCTTGTGATTTTCTGTTTGATATTCTGGTGATGCCTCTTCCACTTTTCCTAAGCCTACCACTCTTCAAAGTCTGATAAATACCTACTCAATCATGAGACTTTTCTAGGTGGTTGTAACAAATATCCTCTCTTATCCTCATGACTGACTGTTGTCTGTACCAAATACTACACTGTGTGCTTCTTGGTTTTTATCTTTAAACTCATTTATGATCTTGCCTCTTATTCTAGATGGAAATCTTATTTTGTTGTACAATTATGGATTCAATGTTCAAGCATTTCATTTCTACTAACTCTATAATTAACAGAGTAAGCATTTGGCATTTTCTTATTCCATATTACTTGAAGCAGGGCATAAAGAATATATTATACTGCTAATATATGATTGTCAATTAAACTGAATAGAAAAAAATAGAACACTGTCTTTAGATTAATTTTTTTACCTTGTGATATAACATGTTACTTTATCATTTTTTTCTGTTATAATTTATTGAAGTATTTTATTTCTCATTGGTGGGATGTCAAATCATACTATACCCTTCATTTAAAATATAAAAATGGGTTCATCTTAGGAATTAATTTAATTATAATATTGGTAGCTATAATATTGGTCATGTATTTGCTGTTGGTACTTTTTTTCCTTAACTTCTCCCAAACTCTGTAAAATAAAATACTCATCATGCTAATGAAAACCATGAAATATACTCATGGTTATAGGAAGTGATTGAGTTAAATGTTAAATCTAGATAAGTATTACATGCTTGCCGCTAATGAGCTAGTTAAAAATGTTATCTCCTGCCGCTTGCCGCCGACCAGCGGGACAAACGACACATACACTTCAGAGGTTCATGAAGCAGCTTCCACTTTGTTGGGATAACACCCTCAATATATAAGCAGTTTCATGCATAAGCAATTGTAACCAGATATGTCCATCCAATCCTATTAAAGGTCAAGCAATCACGAGCTCAAGCATACATGCATACATGTAAGATATATCTGTCCACGCGCTAGGCGGCTGAACTAATTATCATATAGCCAATGGTAAACGCTTCCTGTTTTTCTTAAGGCACATTCAGCACGCCCTTTGACTCTCTGCCAGTAGCCATCTTGGATGCATGTGGCCTAACCCTGGGCCCCGGGTCTCGCTCGCCACAATCTCCATTCTTAATCTTTTTAAATTATATTTATTATATTTGAAACTTTTAGGACCTCTGTGTGTGAAGGTGAAACCTTACAATTCAAAACAATGTTTAATTTTTGGCATTATACCAAGATTAGATTTGCTTAAAGCAGAACTATTATGCAGGATAGTGAAACTCTAAGCCTATTTAAGCACTGAGTTCCCTCATTCTCTTTACTGGTCCAATTGGACACATTTTTCATCTCCAGTATATCATATAATTGATTAAACTTTGTTTCTTTAAAATTTGACTTGTTAAAATTGTAATAACTTTTGACAAATTTCCACTAAGTCTATTTCTCTATACCATTCAACGTGCCTTTCTTACAGCGATAACTCATCCAAGAGAGAAATTTATTGTGCTCTGAAGCAAATGATAATATTAAAATGAACTAAACATCCATGCCAAGAAACATTAGTAATATATACTGAGAATTTCACATACACTGACACTTGCAAAATCTCAGTAAAAGAATATCCCTTCTTATATGCAGGAAAACGACAGCTCTGGGAGTTTAAAGATACCTTGATTGACTGTTAGGAGATGGTGGAGATCCTGAATCCCTTCCCCCTGCAGTAAAGGGCCTCCACTCTGAGTTCTTTGTCCTCCCTAGCATTGTTTCAACAAATTTACAACTGAAATGATTTTTCTTCTAATAGGAATACAGGGATTGCCATTGTATTTTCCTAAAGAGAGATAAAAGGGAGTAGAATGGGAGATAATGGTATGATTTGTAAATATGAGGAAAGGAAAAGAGGAGGATATTACACAAGAATATGACTAACTTTGTCCATTTAATAAATTTAATAATAAATTTAATGTATTTAATAATATATTTAAAGCACAGTTTTAGAAAAGTACTGCATATTATTTTTCCTACTTGGAAGTCAAAAAAGGTCAAGTTGAAAGGAGAATAGTGATTACAAGAGATTAAGAAGGGTATGTGGGAGAGGGTGGTGGAAAAAGAGAGGTTGGATTTGATCAGTTCACCCAGAATGCATATAATGGAATAACCATGGTAAAATTAATATGTTAATGATTTTTAAAACAAATAATAAAATCAGATAAGGTGTTTTTTAAAAGATTACAAATTAAAGTACACAGTTTGGAGAAAAAAATATACTTTCTGGAAAACAGTCTTTCAAAGAAAATCTTTTCTTTCAAATAAACATGTACATTTACCTTTTTTGTTTACTTTTTGATGCAATTTTATTGAGTTTAAACCTTTATTGTTCTTTTGACATTGAACTTTCATAATGCAAGAAACAGATAGTTCTGACTGTAAGTAGTGGTTGAATGGTCAAGTCACTGAAATTTTTATAGGGAACAGGTCCACATACATGATGCTCAAGTGTGTTGCTCATTTCATTAATATTTTCATAGGCAGATGAATTTGCAGATAAAAGTCACTTTAAAATGAAATATCATATATCTATTTTCTATTATTATCCAATATAAAGCATATCCTCATTCAGAATGTAATTTAAGTGCTTCAGCTGAATTCTCAAGTACTAGTAAGATCTTGTTTTCTGTTATGAAGAAAATAAACTAATTTAACATAAATTATCTTAGAGCTCAATGAGCATAATAAGTACACAGTTTTACAGGGAAAAGAATAAAATAAAAATCTGATATGATTTAATTTATGCTGGCATGAGGAAGTTCAGTTCAGTATTTGTGAGGAAAACTAGCATTTTAATACAATGGATCATTTAGTTCTCAAGTTTTCAAAGCAGATCACATCTTAATTAACTGAATTGTGAAAGAATGTTTATTTATCATTGTATTTGAAACATATATCATGTCACAGCTTACATTGACACGATAAACCAAAGAAGATTGCATTATATCAAGTCTGTTATCTTTGTGAAACCAATATTATATATTGCCAAATAAATTTCCTTAACTTAGGGGTACATTATAAAAATGAGAAAAGTCTTTTGACTGTGAATTACAGTCAACATCATGCACTGAATATTTTTAATTTATGTGCTCATTTAATATTTATTGATTTGGCATATATTTATAAAACATCTCTTATAATTAAGATGCGATTCTAGGACATTTGTATATAAAAGAAATAAAAAGTAAAATAAAAGTTAAAATGTAAAATTAGCTCTTATGATACTCACACTGTAATGGTGGAAAAAGATAATAGAAGAATCAAGTAAATAAGTTTAAAATTGAAGCTAGCCAGTATTATAAAGAAAGCTATATGGTATTATGAAAGTCATTAATAGTGGAAATGACATTATTCAGGAGGTTTGGGAAGGTTTTTCTTCTAAACGGTAGGCACCAATTGACCAAGATGAAAGAGCAGTATCTATAAGTGGTCAGTGAAGCCAGCGTGGATCAGATTATCAGACAGAGACTTGTAAAACTCCAACTAGGGTGGAACAGTTTAAATTGAAAAGTAGGGAATGGAGAAAGAGTGGTTGGACTAATCAGAACTCCAAAAGAGAGTTTTCACATAAAACAAGGAAAAGTAATGTTTATAGAAGGAAGATTATGAACAGTGTTGAATTATTTTAAAATGTCTAGTAAGATAAAAAGAAAATACTTTCCACTGGTTTAGCAACAGAGATATCATTGGGCATTTCAGCAAGGCTATAATGGATTGCCATAGACAGAAGCCAGTTTGGAGTGCTTAGGGCCAAGAGTGGAGGCAGCTTTTCAAAGAAGGTAGAACTGCACGGAAAAGAGATAGTTGTTATTGGTAATCAGGATACAAAGCTATCAGCTTTTGTGATGGGCAGTATATGCAAAAAAAATAAGACAATAAGTTTGTGGCAGTTATACACACCAAGACAGAAACACTGGGAAAGGATCAGGCATTGTTTCTCTGTTTGCTTACTTGCATGGGATGCATTATTAATTTTATTTTGGACATTTTTAATAATACATTATTAATTTTTATTTTTGGACATTCTAAGCCTGAATCAAATTGTAGTTATTCAAGACAAAAAGTAGGAAAACTGCTGGATATGTCAATCTGAATTTCTGAAAGGTGAATTGATGAGGGGAATGTGGGTCGCAGAGATGTAGCTTGATGGAAGGAAATTTATTTTAAGGCAATGGAAAGACTCATTTGAGAAAAAGGTAGATGTCAAAAGGGAAAAGTGCTGAGCTGAGAAGATAGGAGTGAATGAGAGTCAAGTCACAGTAGAGTGGCTGGCTTTAGGTAAGAGCAAGAATAGCTCTTCTATTAAAAAAGAAGGAAGGAAGACAATAGAGGATGCTGGACATGTTTAATTGTAGGAAAATGCGGGGGTGTCTGTTTTCCCATTAAGTTTATCTGATGACATGAATGAGAGTAAAAGTATGAGAATTTGGGAGTCAAGCAATACAGGCTAATGGGTGGGTAGTACTCATCTAAAAGAACCTTTATTTTAGGAAAGACTATAGATAAGTATTGAATAACAATAAAAAGTAAACGTTTGTTTAGAAGAGGCAGAGTCATTGGTGAGTGTTTGGTAAGTGAATCTGAGGTGAGAAGTGAATCAGCTTTTGTAGGAGGAACAGGGACATTATTGACTAGAATAGAGAATCAGCAAGTATGTTATTGGGGTCCTGAATAAGACTGCTGAATTAAATCTGGTCTGAATGGACTAGTGGCTCATTCTGGAGAAAAGAGCCAGTTTGGACGGAATCTAAAAATAATAACCTTGACATTGGGCATTAAATTTTGATGAGCAGTGATAATTGAGTCAAATTATCTTTGATTCTGGGGCACAGGGACTTGATGTTGTAAAATATGGCCACATGAAAATAAGAGTGGCCAGAGTTTGAAAAAGAGTTCAGAGGTATTGAAGTAAGAAATTGAGGACAATACCTAGAAAGATATTACAGAATTTTATATAAAAGGAAAAAGGTCTGAAATAGGATAGGAATGGGTAGGTGGGAGCTTAATCTGAACTGTATTCTGAAATACCTGCCAATGCTTTTACAGTTATGTTTGCATTTTTTTTTAAATTTTTACTCCAGTTTTGACATCAGGTATTCTGAGATAATTGTTTTGTTTTCCTGTTTTGTCTATAGAGGAATCCAGCATGGGAGAAGTTGGTTGAACTATCTTTCCTACTGGAAGGCTATTTCCTATGGTTCTAATGAATCATAATGACTTTGTATTTTAATTTTTCTTAAAGAAGAGTGAAAACAAATTGTATCCTACCATATGAAAGAAATGTGTTCACAATGGCAGGGTAACTTTGCTCTTCCTCTATTTGGGGACCCCTCCTCATCAATTAAGTAATGCTACCCAATATTTAAAGAAAATTTAAGGTATTCATCTTAGAAAAATCAAAATAAGGAAAGTATGCACCAAAAATTTCTCCTCCAAGCTAGTTTTGTCTCATGCATCATGCATTATAATCAAATTGCAATACAAAAGACCATTTCATTGTAGAGCACTGTAAACA
This sequence comes from Sciurus carolinensis, assembly GCF_902686445.1. Lineage (NCBI taxonomy): Eukaryota > Metazoa > Chordata > Mammalia > Rodentia > Sciuridae > Sciurus > Sciurus carolinensis. The sequence continues at coordinate 122,788,386 of NC_062221.1, read as the reverse complement.
AAAACAAAAACAAAATGAATCTACTTGAATCCTACTTTATGCTATACTGAGTTTTCTCCTTAGTATGCATTCAAATGCTCGATTTTAGAATTTTCTGATAAGGAAATAAATTATTGACATTAAATCACTTGATATTTCTTCCATAGTTCTTAGCGAATATAACTTAAATTTTAATTATCTCCAAGGTATTATTAATATTTTCAGTATTTCTTATTTTAATTTTTTTTAGTTGTTGACAGATCTTTATTTTATTCATTTATTTATATGCAATACTGAGAATCGAACTCAGTGCCTCACACATGCTAGGCTAATGCTCTACCTCTGAGCTATAATTCCAGCCCAGTATTTTGAGTATTTCAATGCAATTTTAATAAAGTGTACAAAATTATAAAAATAAAACATTCTAAAATGTTATTATGAGGAACTTTGCTTCTAGCCCAAAATGAAGAAATTGGACTGCATTTAGTCTTCTGAAAAAATTGTCAATAATTGTTAAAATATGTAAAATAGTGATTTGTAAGCACTAAAAATCAGGCAAGGAGGGAAAATGATTTTTAAGAGACAGGAAGAAAATGAGTTGAATCCTGTGAATTTCCTATATGTTGCTTTAGAGGAGTTCTCACCCTGGGGTGAAGAAAGAGACAGCCCTGGTGGAGACGATAGGAGTTCCTGAGCTAGAGTGAGAAATGGCAGTGTTAAGAAGACAGAAAATCTAGAATTTTTGGAAATGAGTACCATGAAGGGCAGAATTTCAGGGATCTGTAGAAGGTCTTCTTTTTATTTAGTTGAGTAGTGATTAGCATACTACTGTGAAGAAAAGATGCAGGGTTGAGGAAAGAATCACCTGGAGGATTAGTGGTCAGAGGGCTGGGGACAGTGATGTTTCCATAAAGCAGCCAGGAAGACCTCACGATCCATGGCGCATTGAGTAGGGTTCTAAGAAAGTTATGGCATCCAACATGGAGAGGATTTAGCCCTAACTTGAGAATTGCTCTGGTTCTGCCAAAAATCCTTCAAAAATGACACAATACAAAAGAATCAAAAGAATTCCTTGATACTTGACTACAACAGATCAAAGCTCAAGAATATTAATAGTAATCTAAAATCAATCATTCTGCTAAAATTATCTGTATTTGGCATCCAATAAAAATTACTAAGGGTGCAAAGAATAAAGACATGAACAGATGAGTCAAAATGCATACATAACTGACACAGATGTTAGAATTAGTAAGGAAGAGTATTGAAACAATTATGACTGAATTCCACATGCTTAAATAGATGTAAGTGACATAAAAAGACCCAGATCAAACTTCTAGCAATAAAAACAACTAGTTCAAATGAAAACTACATTATGTGGGATTAAGAGCAAGTCATATACTAAAAAAAAAAAAAAAAAAAAAAAAAAGTTACTAAGCCTGAGAATATAGCAAGAGAAACTACCTGAAACTCACAGAGGAAAGGATACTCTATTAGTTTTCAGTTACTGTAGGAAAATACGGGAGGCTTGGAACTTTGTGAAGAAATGTGTTCACTTAGGTCACAATCTGGAAGCTCAGCGACAAGGTACTGACATTGGCTGAGCTCTGATAAAGACCTTGTGATAAATGGCTTCATAGGGGCAGTGGATGTGAGAGTAAGAGGTTAAGTGGTAAAACAGAAATGGAGAACTTAGAAAGGAGCCAGTAATGACCTCTTGTTATGACTCATCTCTAAAGGTACCTCTACCTCTTAACATTGTCACACTGAGGACCAAGCTCCCATAGACTCTCAGAGGATACACTCAAACAGTATCCAAGACATACTGGGAATCAAATGAAGTAAATTGACCATTAAATATTTCTCAATATGTTTAAAATGATTCAGGTCATTCAATGTATGTCCTATAACCACAACAGATTTAAATTAGAAATCTATAACAGAAAGCTCTCTAGAAAATCCTCAAATGTTTGTAATTAAAATAACAAATATGAATAATTTATTGTTAAAATCAATTAGAATTAGAAAGTATTTTGTAGTTTTAAAAGGAAAATTAGAAAGTATTTTAAAGTTTGTTAAAATGAAAATAGGACATATAAGTACCTGGGGGGATGTTCCTAAAGCTTTGCTTAAATAGAAATTTATAAGATTAAATGTTGATAGTGAAAAAGAAGAAAGGTCCTAATTCCTCACCCTCAATTGTTACCTTATGGGACTAGAAAACAATAAGAAAAATTAAGCACAAAGTAACAGAAAAGAAAATTATAAAGATTAACATGAAAATTGTCAGACCAAAACCAGAAAAGCAATAGAGAAATCAATAGAACTAGAAGCCAGCTTTACGGAAAGATTAATAAAATTGATACACATCTAGCCAGACGGCTCAAAACAAAAAGAGAATTCCTAGAGAGGAGACCCCAGAGCAAGTGGGCTCTTTGGAACACATAATGGAAAAGAATTGTAGCATGTGCCAATTAGAGAACAGCCAGAGATTTATGTAGGGAAACAGACACACAGTCAAGAGAAAATGTGGGCTATCTTGAGATTGAGAAATTTGGGGGATAAAGAAAAGGATGCCTTCTAAGGAGAGTGCTGGCTATCTCCAGAGGATAAGATAGGGACTTCTTAAGTTGGGCGTAAGTATTTCTAGAGGGACAGTGGCTGTGAGCTGCACTGGAGGTGATATAAGGGCAGAATTACACAATTTTGCATCTATTTTCCCTGCTCTTGTGTATTGACCTAAAGTTACTTTTGTAGGCAAAGAAAGGGTCAAAGGCACAGACTGAGGGCACGACCTGAGTTGCTCAAGAGTAGTAATAGTTCATGGGTATATTCTGCATTCCAAGGTTTCACAGTTCTTCCTTTGAGACTCAGTATCTCTCTCTCCATCTGTATCCCCAAATCTCTACCTCAAAATGAGCAATGTCTTAGAAAGACATAATACCAAATATCACTGAAATAAAAGAAATAAGAAAGTCAAAACACAATAATGGGAACAGTCACATCTATTATAGAAAAAATTTAAACAACAGATACATTCCTGAAATACTCTTATATCTTCTCACCAGTTCTTTGATTTTTTTTTTCTTTTTTGTAATCCTTGACTGAGTTAAGAAAATATAAGATTTAGAGTTATGACTTAAGGAAAAATCTGTCATGTGGAATGCTACAACTTAAAATATGAAATGAAACGTATATTAAGTTCCACAATAAACTAAAGCAAGCATACACAGCAGTGTTTCTAAAGCCTTTGAAGGTAAATTCAGAAGGTCATGGCATAAAATGACGTTAGTGATGGAAATCTAAATAGAATGCGGAAAACATGTCATTTATTTTTTTCTATCCAGAAAATGGAACAACAAAGCTAAGCTCTCTAGCATCAAAATTTGCAAAATAAATAAGATATTTAAACCCATTTTTCTCTAACATCATTAAAACAAAGGAGTCAATTAAATGAAACAATAAAAACTGATGAATCAAAGAGTGGCATAAAACAGCAATTAGAAATAATGAGTTCATGAAGTAAAATGGCAATGGAGAAGTCATGAAATGGCAGTAACAGAACAGTCCATTAAGGAGAAGTGACAAGGAGGAATAGAAAGGCAAGACACAAGAGTGCCCAGGACTGAGTGTATACTGCATCGATTGCTGCCATCAACACCTCCAGAGATTAGGGAACTTTCACAATGTTGATTTAGTACACAGGAGAAAAAAAATACCCTTAAAATTAAGCTACTTTACAGATGATCACCAATTAAATCTATTTAGAAAATGATCATCTGAGCTTTGAATTTCAATGGTAGTTGTCTTTTGTTTAAAAATGATGATGGTTTAGTTTTGTTAAATAAAAATACAGTATATATAAGCAATGCTTTAGAAATGTCAGCTGTCCCTCTGCAGCTTAGAGAAAGGGAGATACTGGGTGTGTTGTTAGGCTGATGATCTCCTGATTCCACTTCTGCACAAGCAGAGAATGTATCCCCCAGAATGCTCCATCAGGGTGCCCAATGACAGTAATTCGGGGATGCTTGGATGGATCAAATGGGGTCAATTAGACTCCTTTTTAGGACTTTGGTAAGTGAAAAGCACTCAACTTTTATGATAGCGTGAATGGCATGGAACCTACACGCCTAGGGATGCCAGGGGCCATTATAACACCTTGTGTACAGCCTGCCTGGGAATTACAGACTAAAAAAGGAACAAAGTTAAGAACTGATGTGTGTGACTAAGAGCCTGTGTGTCGGTGCGATTTAGGAGGAGAAAAGTAGTAGCAATAAAGTGAATATATAAATGAAAAAAGATTATTTCAAATAGTTTTATTTTCTGAAGAAGTTTGCTTCATTGTTTTTAAGATACAAACTGGGTAGTAAGTGTTTGAATAAATGTTTCAGTTAATGAATATGAAAGAAAAATTGATATTAATGTCTCAGAACATAAAGTCTCTAGTGGGAGAAGTTCATAGGTTTGAGTCCATAGGAAAGTGAGACTCCCACAGGCAGTTTGAATAGCTCCCTGAAAGTCATTCAATGGGTTGTGCATTACAAGTGCTGCCAATTTTGAACAACTATCTCTGGGACTAAAGCTGGCAAGTAATAGCTATGTTAGTTTTAAGTGATCAGGAAGTGATGTTTCAAACATTTTATAATTTTGCATGATTGTAATTTATGTAAAATACTTTTCTATATTTTGTTACACTTTAGGGAAATTTATAAGAGTTGACATCTTAATAAATTGGATTTTTTTTCTTTTAAAATAAGTAGGAAAGAGCCTACCTATTTGCATTCTTACACTGAATGTTTTCAGAAACAAATTACTGATGTTAAGGTGTATGCTATGTATAATAAATTAATACTTTAATTAAGTAATCTTAAATATTGATATAATTAATTATTAAATATTAAATATTGATTAAAAGTTAAATATCGAAAAACCATTAATAAATTTGGGAATTTTGCTAAATATAGTGGGTTACCATTAACCTGAGGTTTTACATTATTAACCATGGTTATGTTTTAAAAACTTTCTGAGAAAATTATAGTTCAAAGAACAGAAATAGAAGTACAATGCCCCGAACTGATCTATGCATTTATATTTTCTTGTAATTTCTCAAAATAATAACCTCATGGATATATTATGGACTTTTGATATGTCTGCTTTACTTGCAAGTCATTGACAAATAAAAGTATTTATTTGACATACATAATGATATATATATCAGATATATATATATATATATGAAATTGGTAACTGTAATCAAGCTAACATATCCATCACCTCACCTAATGATCATCATTGTGTGTATATGGTTAGAACACTTGAAATCTAGTCTCTAGCAAATTTCAACTATGCAATAAAATCTTATGAACAATCGTCTCCATAGTGCATGACACCTGTCTTTGGATATGCTTGTTACCATTAACCATGTCTTAGGTCTAGACATGATATTATTATTTAAATATATTTCAGTAAATTAAATAAACGTTTATTTAGTAGTTGGTATGTAGAACCTAAACATAACAGAGAAGAAAGGAAAAAGACTGAAAGGTCAGAATGTAAATAAAATTGGTCTCTATTCTGCAGTTTGTGTTCTGCAGAGTCGTGAAATTTCCTCATTTCTTTGCACTCTGCCCAGGTGGCAGAACTGGCAGCTCTCCTGGAGCATGTACTCTTACATATTAAAAAGCATCAGTTATCATCCCGCTCTTAATGCCCTTGAGTACTTCTTGGCTGAGAAAACTTGTTAAAATAATGAGTGTTTCTTACTTCTGGAGAAGCTAAATTGTTAATGGTACTTATGTTACTTCTATCCAGGCTGTTAAAAAAATATTGTTTTCTGCCCAATAACACAGGCAAGGCTATGGTTATTCCTCATTCTCAGACTATTTTCCGAATCTGCTTTATCAACAGAGCAGTCTCCCTTGGCAGCTCTTTCAGATATTGGCCTTTTCTAATTAAATTAAACAAAAAATAAAAAGAGAGAACAAAGAAAGAAGGAGGAAGAAACATTGAAGACAGTCATAGTGGATTTATTTTTCCACACAAATCATCTTTGATGCTCCCCTGCTAATTGCTCAAAATACCAAAGCATTCACTCCTCATTTTCATTGTGTAACACACATGCATATACTATTAAGAGGTGATTCAGTGAAAACTAAACAGGAGTGATCTGTCCAAGAATTTCTCCAGCATGACACTATAGTAAGATGAGCTACTTTATTGTTAGTCACATCAGTTGGGCAAGGTATGAGAGGAAACTCTCAAGACCAAGAGAGTAACTCATCTATCTTCCTTTCCACCTTTGCAGACCATTTTTACATATACTTAGGGTCCATTTCCTCACCTTGAAATAGCTGATACTGAGCATGCATACAGCAGACCTACAAGCAAAGACACACAGTCATCATCTGCAGAATTCCAAGTTCTTTCCTTCTGAAATATGAGTACTTCTTAATAACATATGGTCACTGATTTTGCAGGTCTGGTGGTAGAGGTTATAATCTCCCTTGGATTCATTGGCACTGGGGTTGCCTAGGACATCTGAATGGTTCTACCATATGGAATTTCTGTCTCTGCCAGAGAGGCCAAGTTCCCTATGATAAGGTTGGTGGGTGGTGACTGTTAGAACTTCCATATCGCAACGCACAGATGGATTTCATTTAAATCAGCTTTAGGAATAAACGTTTTCTTAACAAGGATTCATTATGATCATTCTTTATAAATTGGATTTTATTCATAATTTTCAAAAAGAAGTCTCCAAATTATATCAGACCAAAATGGGCTGTATTTTCTTGGGGTGGTGGTCTTTAAAGTAATTAAGGGATGGAAACATGTACTTTAATGACACTGACCATGGCAGAAAATTTGTCATTAGTGGATCCTTAGAGAATGCTTCAAAACATATAGCCATAAAATGGTGTAGCAAAAATATTCTTACCTGTAATAAACAATAATACCACCGTAAATTTGGATAGAACATGCATCTGAAAACAGAGTGCTAAATGTTTTAGTGTAAATAAATTAATACATTTTCTATCAATACATTTGATATAGTCTACATAGAATGAAGACATTCTCATATTCTTCCTGTACTTTTTTTCTTTTTTAGTGTTATAAGTTGCTAAGATCTGCTGTTTTCTTCTGGTGCCAATGCTTTATGCCAATATATAGAAAATCCTGCCCGTGAAAAGAATTTTATAAATATGATATGGGAAACATATGAATGTTCTTATATCAGAATATTTTCGAGAACATTTATTATTTTCAAATTTAGGTGCTGAATTCTTACTTTTATTTATACTTTGGAGATTATAGTTTAGGCAAACACCTTCTCAATACCAGATTTGGAAACCACTACCACGCAGTTAGGACAATAGTACACTCTGTGGAAAGGATTATTATTTAGAAAGTATTCTAAAAATAATTTATGTAACACAATAATTTATTTAAGATATTAATAATATTATGTTTGTCTAATTTTATTATGTGAAACATGAGTATTGAAAGGACTTATTTATTTGGTTTACTTGTAAGGTATGTTGTATCTATTCTCTAGGGAAAAAAATTAAAACTTCATAGTAACATTCAACTCATATATGGATCTGCATTAATAGTTACTTCTTTATAAAATTGCTCATTGAGTAGAGCAGCTACTTACTAAAATTTTATCTAGAGAACCACAAGTAATTGGCAGGAATGGTGAGTCTGTGAACCTACAAATTTACAGAAACCATTTCCAGAAAATTATCAGTGACCTAGATATGCACAGTTCCCACATGAAATAAACTTTGAGGCAATTGAGTGAAATTCCTTTTATCTACCAGTTGCACAATGAGCTACTGTGGCAATTGAGACAGTCTGATTAAGGCATTATTAGGGTATACTTTTAAAACCACACTGAGAGTAATTTAGGCTGATTTGGTACTCATTTCTACATTTTATAGTGACCTAGGGACATATAAAGGTACAGTAAGAATGGCATGTAGCAAAGTAGATACAAAAAGGTACTGTATTAGATTCACAACGTTTTCACCCAACAAATTAAATTATATTTACTAAATTTTAACTGAGTTTTTGAAAAATCACAGGCTAGAATATAATATGTATGATTTTCTGCATATGTATGTGCCACTGAAGAAATAACTCTTTATATTTGAGTTTTGTAGTTTCCTTTTTAATGGAATAAACTATTTAGGTGAATAATATTTGGCAATATAAATTCTAATGAAAACATATCTTTAATATTCACCCGTCATAAGAATTCCTTTGCAAGCATGTATATAATTATATATGAATGCATATACTCATTTATATATGTGTATAATTTAATGAGTTTTACCACATATCATTAAGTGTTTGATATATGATTCATGTTTGATGATCACTCTATAAGTTGATAGTTATGTTCACAAATGAAGAATCTGAACTTACAGAAACTAGCTGAATTTCTCAAAATTATACACCTTGTAAGTGGGAAAGAAAACTTTAATTTTATCTGATTCAGAACATGAGTTCTTAATTGCTATGGCATACATCCTGTTTTCTGGACTCTGTCAAATCAGTTTCATGTTACTTTTTGTGATCTATCTACTAAACAAAAAAGAACACTAGTACTTCTTCACTAATTGCAGATTTTAGCAATCATGGAGCATTAAGGGTGACAGGTGCAGATATGTCAGACGGTTCCCCCACAAGCTTATAAATTACGAATTAACGAAACAATGCTATGGAATAGATGGCTTCTACAGTTTGGCAGCTAGAATTAAAAGATGCCATTCCTGTTTTAACTGAAGTTTCAATCAAAGTCTTCCTGTTTTCATTACACATTTTCACAGTATATTTCCTTTGCTTTGATAAATTATTGAGCTAACTTTTGTCACTGTAATTCAAAGAACAAAGAATGAAAGAAATTATTTTTTGCTATATGCACATCAATCCATCTCTGCAGGGAAGAGGAGAGGTGAAATAAAAGCTAAATGATTGTACTATGCCAACAAATGACTAAATCTCTCCAGTGAGACTATAAATCTGTGGAAATAAAATTGGACATTCAGTGTCACTGTCCCATATTGTGAGTTTTATTTTCCCTAGCAGTGTGTTATTCAAATATTAAAAATAATCACCATCCTTCAGCCTGGGCTTGAATGAGTGGAAAGTAAGCTATGAAACAATGTTTTAATTATGTGTTTTGTTTTGTAATGCTAACTGATATTTTAGCCAATATTTAGGAAGGAATCCTAAACCCTGAAGGAAGAGCTTAGCTCAGGAGGCTCTGTTCTTAGAGCAGAAACGTGCCTGGTTCACAGATGGTGCTACTATTGTCCAGTCATCCATAATTTGAACTTCCTGAAGGTCCTGGCTTATAGAGTTTTCCATGATAATTTCACTCTGAGATTATTTTCATTTCAGACTAGAAATGCTAGAGGACATCTTTGTTTTTGGATCCACTCTTGATATATCATAGCCTTTCCAAAGACATCTGTTTTCTTTTATCACTATTTATGCTAGAGGAAAAAAAACCTGGCAAGTTGTTTATATGCATTAACTACCTTATTTGGCAAAAAATCAAAACTGAAGCAATCTTTGCCTTTGCACAATATATTCTTTGCTTTGTTAAGGAAAACGTTGATTTTATGCTTTTACTTACATCAGGAAAGCACAGTGAGCAATTTTGAAGTTACATTATGTGCTATATATTCATTTCAAGAGAATTGTGTGTCGTGGTATAAATGCTCATAAAGACAAAACTAGAATAAAAATCATTCTGGGAAGAGATATTGGGGTCAAACTTACTTTTGTAGTGGTAATGGTTTGTATATTTCTGTCATTTTCTTTCTAAGGCTTTGAAAAGACTTTATCATATAGAGTTCAAAATAATTGTGCTTTAATTTGTATAAGTGCAAGTCAACTATAGTTATTTCTACTTTTTAAATGGGGAGATTGCTTTGTTTTATAGTACTTCAGTGGACAATTATAGTTTTGTTTACAGCTTCAACTTCTGAATTGCCTTTAAAACTGAATGATTCAATTTAAAAGTCCAGTAACCCTGTGCTTTAACATTTTGGTAGCTTCATCTAATTCACTGAAGACTTCATCCTCCTCTCTGCCATCATCTGTCATTCATCATTGCAAATTCCCTGCAGAGATTAATTATCTAGTGCCCTGGTCTCTGGATCTATTTCTTTTTTTTTTTTTCCATGTTTTTTAGTGGGGCATTATAGTTGTACATAATGATGGGATTTATTGTTATATAGTTGTACCTGCACATGACATAGCAATATAATTTGGCCAATATCTCTCCTCAGCACTGCCCGGTCACTCCCCACCTCCCACCTCTTAATCCCTATCTTCTACTATCTCCCTTTGATTCTCATGAGATCCACCCCGAATTTTCTTTTCCTCTTTCCTCCATAACTGCCACACATGAGAGAAAGCATAAGTCCTTTGACCTTCTGAGTTTGTCTTATTTTACTTAACATAATAGTCTTTAGTTTCCTTCAAATGATATAGTTTCATTTGTTATGACTGAATAAAATTCCATTGTGTATCTATACCACATTTTCTTTATTCATTCGTCTATTAATGGACACTGAAGCTGTTTACAGTTTGGTTATTGTGAATTGTGCTTCTATAAACTTGGGTATGCATGTATCACTGTAGTATGATGACTCTAATTCATTAGGATAAATATCAAGGAGTGGTATAGCTCGGTCATATGGTGGTTCCATGCCTCTTATTTTGAGGAAACTCCATATTGATTTCTATAGTAGTTGTACTAATTTACAATACCACCAAGAGAGTAATAGTGTTCCTTTACCTCCACATCCTCTCCAGCATTTATTATTATTTGTATTCTTGATGATTGCTATTCTGATTGGTGTGAAATGAAATCTCTGTGTAGTTTTGATTTACATTTCCCTAATTACTAATGATTTTGAACATTTTTCATATATTTGTTGGTCATTTAAAATTTCCTTTGAAAAGTTTCTATTTAATTCATTTGCCCATTTATTAATTGGGTATTTGATTTTTGTAGTAAAACTTTTTGAGTTTTTTATATATATAGATTTTAATCCTCCATCAGAAGAGTACCTAGCAAAGATTGTCTCCCATTCTGTAGGTTCTCTCTTCACATTCTTAATTGTTTCCTTTGCTGTTCAGAAGCTTTTTACTTTGATGTCATTCTATTTATTAACTCTTGGCATTATTTCCTAAGTTTTAGGAGTCCTTTTGAGAATGCTGTTGCCTGTGCCTATACTCTGGAGTGCTGACCCTATATTTTCTTGTAGGAGTTGCATAGTTTCTGGTCTAATTCCTAGACCTTTGATCCATTTTGAATTGATTTTTGTGTGAGGTGAGAGATAAGAGTCTGGTTTCATTCTACTACATATGGATAACTAGTTTCCTCAGCATCATTTGTTTAAAAAGCTGTCTTTTCTGCAGTGTATGTTTTTGGCACATTTGTCAAGGATCAAATGTTGGTCTATCCCTTCTTTGGTTTTCTTTCCTTTCCCTTCAAATTGTTTATCTACAGTGATGACAACTTCTGGATTTATCATCTGCAGAATTTGGACCATCTTTGAAATTTTGTTTCTAGAGATTGTCTTCCCAATGACCACATCCTAGCCTTTATATCATTTGCTTAAGAAACACACTATCACAATTATTTAATTTCATTGAAACTTTCAAGCTATTATATTTTCAAAATTTTCAAGATTATTCAGGTATTTTTTTTTATTTTTTTGTACTGGGGTGTGACATCACTTTCTTCTTTATCTAACCTTTATTTCACATACAACATTGCAATCACTCTTAAATATCCTCAATGACTCTATCTTATTATTACTGTTTTCATCACAGTTGCATTATTCATTATTTCTTACCAACTTCTCTACTACTTTATTCAAATCCACAATCAGGCTTTCTTACTTTACTGTAACAGTTTTGAAAGTTTCTGGGAGGAAAAATTTTTTTTCTTCCAACTCCCATGAGTTTTTAGTTGGGATGAAATTGTAACCCAAAAAAAAGTTAGCAAGGGAAAAATAAACACATATATTAATGTATGCAATGCACGTCACACGGGAGAACCCTCAGTAGAAAGTAATTCTTAGAAATCTTGCTTATCTAGCATCTGTAAGAAAGAACAATAAATCTGTGGAGAAATAATAGGACAAAGGAACTAGTTTTAGGCTGCCAAGGGTAGGAAATTGCAATGTAAATAGACTCGGGGAAACTAATGGGTCGTATTTGTTTGCAGATTTCCGTGGTGCCATCTCTGGACAAAAAAGATTAGAATCATGTTCGGTAAAGGAACATTTATGTCCTGTATTTACACAGAAAACACGGAGATCGAGAGAACCTTTCCTCCATTTACTGCTTCCTTATCAACCTCAACTCAATAATAATTTTTGTCGAAGAGGCATATTTTGGGTTAACATAGTCTGATTTTCTTCAAAAGTGTCTCTCCATTCTGTAACTCTTTAATACCAGCATAGCAACTGGAGTGACTTAGAAAAATTATAATTCGTGCTGTTTGCCTTTCATGCTTACAAACCTATCAGTGTTCCCTTATTGTACTTGAAATAAAATGTGAACTCTTGTAAACATCTCCAGCATCATCAAACATCATCTACTCTCAGCTAAACTGAATTTCTCTTATGTTCTTCACATACTATCAAGGATAGCCTGATTTATGGATTGCTCCTCTCCCCAGGAAACCTATGACTGTGTTCTTCTCAGTTCAGTCTTCCACTGAATTTTTCCTCCACAGGAAATGGCTTCCAAATCATCTTCCTAAAGTAAGCATATCCACATTTTTCTCTAATTGCTTGTCCTCTTTCTTTTCCTATTGCAACATATATGAAGAAATTACAATAAACATAAGCTCCAAGGAATTGGTGCTATGTGTGTCTTCATTATCATTATATTCTCTCTACCTCACATACTTTCTGGGCCACGTCCAGAAGCACCAGAAAAAAATATTTGCTAATATATTTTGCTAAATATATTTTGCTAAAAAAATTTTGCTAATATATTAGCAATTATATTTGCTAATAATCACTAATGCAGTTTTAGGGCTGGGTTCAAAATTCTAAGTTGTTAGAATTATACTGTGATCATTTCACATTTAAGATCAAATCTTTCCTCACCCAACGTGTCAGTGGATGAATGATTAAAAATTCAAAGAAACTAACAAATTTTTAGTGTTTACTAAGTGGTTTTGGACAAAATCTTTTTTAAGGAACAAACCTACTATCACTGTTTTGTTTAGTCCAATAAACCTAAACATGGGGAAGTATTTTTCTTTCAATATTTTCAGCTGAACAAGTTTCTTGCCAGAAATGTTTCAACTGCGAAATAGAATGTGATTCTGAGTCCTGAATTTTCTTGTTAATAAGGTAACTTTGTCATGAGAAGTAGAGTTAGTAATTTTTTTATTGCAATATTGGAAATCAGATGTTTTTTAATTAGTAATAATTTAACCACATTAAAGATCAGGTTGTAAGAAGTAAATCTACCAAACTTATAAATCTTTTCTTGATTTTAAAAGAAAAAAATCATTAATTATTATTGCAATATTATAGGATATATTCTATCACAGAGTTAAAATACAAGGGACAATGTAAAGATTTTCCTATGCTTATTTATTTAGGAGTCAATATGGTATCTGTCTTCATTATGACCCAATATTGCATAAAATATCTAATCAGTTATCTTAGAGAATCACTTTAATTTTATCTGCTTCTGTTTTATGAGATGAATTATTAAAATCTGTAAGTTATCCCAAATATATTTGCCTCTGTATGAGTAACATAAACTACAAGGCAATATTAACAAAACTAAATATTCAGTGTTTGTGCATATTTTAAGCATTTTAATAGAACATTTTATCTATAACCTTCCAACTATAGCTTTATGATATGGAAAAATAAGTTCATAATGTATAATTTTAAAATTTCTTATCCAAAATGAAAATTTATGTTACATTTTTCTGCATTTATGAAAACTGGGAATAGAAAATCTAATAGTGAATCAGTAGAAATTTAAAAAAAATTCAAAAGCATAAGTCCAGGGTTTAGCACTGTCATTAAAAGAGCTGAATCTGGAATTGCAAAAATGATATATAAGCACTGTGTGCCATATGCTCATTAGCCCTAAAATGGTAAGCAACTTATGAAATGGAAAAATTATAATAATTATATACTACATCAACAGTTTCTTATGATAGATTGTAAAACAGTTCTCTTTTCTAGTTACATATTATCAAGCTTCCATGGAAACAATTTTATATTCTAACCTTTGAAGCTTCTCCAGTTTGACAAAACTGTTTTCAATTCATCTTTCCCTCTTACAAATATCTGGGCATCCCATGACCAGGCCAGATCCAGACAGGCTCCTTAGCTTGGTTACCTGTAAGAACCTAGAGTTGACTTTGTGCATTATAAAGCTATCTTCTCCATCCAGAAACATCCATGTCCACCACTTTTCTTAATCATGTGATCATGCACTCTAATGGAGTGTGTTCAAGGATGTGCCCACTTCTACATGTGCTGATCAGTCTTTCCTATATAAATATGCATGTTTTTTTCAATTGAAGTCCTTCACTTTGGGAAGTTCACTGCTTTGCAAATTATCCCCTGTGCTCTCTTTAATTTTTGCAAGCAATAAACCTCTCTCTCCACTCCTTTATCTCCTCACAATGCTTATCAGCTTTGCACTCACCCAGAGGCAAATCCATTGTGTTCAGTCACCTTTGGGCAGTAATTTTTCAGAAGCCACCTAAAAATGCCTGGAAGTAAAAACTGCATAGGGAAAAATAACTAAAATTGGGGGAAAATATTCATTTACACCATTTAATGAATTCCTGTTGTGGTTTAGGATCTTGGATTTGTGCTAGAGAGATAAATACAATAATAACCATTATAATAGAGAAGTAATGACATGAAAATATGCCATTTCAAAGGAACAGGATTAGTAATGTAATGCATACTATAATATGTAATACATATAATGGAACATATATATTATATAATGTAAATTAATACAATAAATATAAATACAGCAACAGCAATGTGATAGAAGTACTGAAAAGGGAACACCTGGGAAAGTCACAGAAATGTTCATAGTAGTGATAACACTTTGCAGAAATAGTAAGGATTAATAAAACCCTGACTTTGCAACAAAATAGGGAAGAATATTTTAAAGGAAAAATAAAGAGAGGTAGGCTCCAGGATTTTTATGAAACTGCTTCTGTCATAAATGGTATTGTGTTCTGAGTTTCTAAGTGTGGCTCCTTTCCTCCTCCAAGTTCTAAATTATTGGGAAATAGAGGTGAAAATCAGGGAGATGAAAATGAAAATATGAGGCTTATTACCAAGTATGTTGTGTTTCTGGCTGAAATTTATACCTGAACATCAGTGTACAAAAATTACATTGACCTTCCCCAGTCACAGGCAACACTTGAGGATTTTAGAGATTTAAGAGTGTTATCAGGCCCCTATAAAGCTTGCATGCAGAACAAAGAAGACTGGAATAGATTCCAGTTTTATAGAGGTTAAGGGCCACAGAATATGTATACCCCTCCAAAATATGCCACTTTGACCTAAGAATTATTTTGAGCTGAAGGAAATTGAGAAGTAGCAGATAGGAGACAAGCTCTCTAGCCTCTTTCTCTTTGCCTAACAGGTGTCTGTTAAGTTTGCCAAGGTATCCATTACCTTTCTCTACAAGAAAGAACAAAATTAATCCCTAGAGATAACTTTAGACCCCATGAGCCTGAAGACAGCCAAAAGAAATTACAAAACAAATTTTGCCAAATAGCCTTTTATTCTACCATTACTTTCTCATGTAGTTGCTCTCCCCACAATTTGCTCAACTGGAGGTTCAAAATCCTGTTCTTTTGTCACATCAGTATTATTCGTTCTTTGCTTAGATGCTATATAAGTCCATGTTCTAATCAACCCTTTGAATTAACATCCCTATTACCATGTATAAGCTTAAACTTCTACTTGCTTTTCTTTTCTTAATCTGTCTTTCATCTATCTAATTTATAGGATCCCACAAGGCAGACAACCTAGGAAGGGAGCTTCTTCTAGGGGCAAACCCTCAAAGACAGACCCTGATCCTTCATTGTGAAGTCCATTCTCCCAAAGTCACCAACCATGCCAGTGTCTCTCTGATACCTTGGGGGTTACCAAATAAGGGTGGAGACAAGTGGAGTTATGCATGAGGATAAGGGCAGTGTTCTCTCCTAACATCCTCTCCGATTGTGCTCTTGTAGCCCTTTGTCTTCACTATCCACTATGTGTGAGGCCTGGGTGCCCCTCAAATGTGCAGATAGATGTCTTGCAGGGTAGTTCTTGGACGTTCCTGTGAAATGCCTCTAAACCCCATACTTTTTCTTCTTCATATTGTTCCTGGAACACCAGCAAAGGGAATTTTATCTTTTGCTAACAAAAGTCAAAGAAAAATGCTCGTATTTATTAATTCCAAATGTACTCTTTTTCCACAGAATAAAATTTACTCCATTCAATCTCTTTTGCAGCCATGTTATCGAATAAATCCATTAGAGGATTTGCAATGAGAGTAAATGGCAACATAAAAGTTTTCCAAGAGTAAAATGCCAACAATATAAAATATCCCAAATTTAAATATAAACTCCACACAGTTATGAGTTTCCTGGGATCTGGTAATTTTCATGTTCCAAAGAGGTTAAAGTTAAAAGTGTCATATTATATTTACTTAAAAGCTTGCCAAATATTTTAGTTCTCTTCTCCCTACTGTTCCATCTCCAGTCCAGGTGTAATTGGTAATATCAATCTGACATTACCATAAATTCTAGTCTTCATTTCTAAGGCAGGGATAATTTCAACAGTTAGTTAAAGTTTCATTATCAGTAGCATAGTCTTGACTGTCAACTGTCCCCTGGAGGGCAGTTTTGGCATCACTGGCCCTGGAAAATTGTCAGTAACAAAATTTCCAAGACTCCCTCAGCTTGCGGTGACTGACCTCTCATCTGCAGGAGTTGTTACTGGAAGCTGAGTAGCTCTTCAGCCAGTTTTCTCCATAGAGAAGTGTACGTTACATTGATTGCCTGCACGTCTGTATAAAAATTAAGACTTTACGGTTTTAAACATTCTAATCCTATTTCTCCAAATACTTCCTGATACTTAATCCTTCTGCTTGATTGTTAAAGGACTCATTTCTATGTCTATATGTCCACCTGACATTGTGCTTGAAACTAGCTGAAGGCAGATCTCTAAGTCTGTACATACCTACATGCAAATTCATTTAACCATGAAGCAATTATAAGATTTTGTTTAAAAAAATAGAACAAAGTTTAAAGAATTTTCCTAGAGACATATCTATTGTAGCTAGAATATTTTAATTTTAAAACATTATGGAAAATGTTTCTTAATATAAATCATAAGCTTTCCTAAAAAAAATCCCTTTTACGTTCTGTTTTATTTTAAAACAAAACTTCCATCAATTATTTTTGTTTATCTCCAAAGGAGATTAAAAAAAATCTATATGGAGATCAACATCAAAAAACAACTCATTCATTAATTTTTTCTGTTTCATTACTTGTGTCAAAAATGTGGGTTTAATAGGAAGTAGAGAAACTAATGGTGGCCATTATGATCCACCCTGCAGTGCATCTATTTTTTTGTTTTCTGCAAGATATTTGTGAATCTCAAGCTGAAGAACACATGCCAAACAGTATTAGATTTTTTCCTAAACATCTCTCTATGTTTAGGTAACGTATCATTGGCATATTTTTAATCCAAGTCATTCTACTAAGGCAAAGTTAGAACATATGAGATACACACACACACACACACACACACACACACACACAATTTTCTCAGAAAAAAATGTTTTCTTCTATCTCTGCTGAATTGGTAGGGTTTACAAGAAGGAATAGGGATTCTGGCACTAAAGAAAATACTATCTATATAGTTTGAAATGTCCTCCAATGGATCATGTGTTGAAGGTCTGTCCCCAATGCAGCAATGTTCAGAGGTGGGATTTTTGCAATGTAATTGGATCACAAACGCTCTGACCTCATCAGTAAATTAATCCATTGATGGATTCATTTTTCAGTAGCATTGAAACTGGAGTATCTCTGCTTTAGATAGGGTCTGCATAAACTGCAGTCCTCTGCAACTGAGAAAGCCCATTTTAGTATCAGCAACTAATCAAAACAGGGGATGCCTGCAAGAATCAGCCCTGAGGGTCACAGCCAGCAATGCCAAATTTTTTCTACTACTAAGAAGTGGCTATGCCCTCCAGTGTTACAGCAGACCCCAGCAGCTCACTGCCACTTTCTTCTTTCTGGGTTCTTGTCTTGTGAATTCAAAGAATGAAATCCACAGATGAAGAAGAGGGAATGTGAAGGAACAGGATTTATTCAAGTGAGAAGAAAAGAGACATATCTCTTTCAGGACAAGAGGTGAACAGATATGGGTTGCTGCTTGAAAGTGCTAATCTAAGGTTTTACATAATCTTCATTCAGTGTTATGGGTCCAAATTTATGCTAATTTGGTT
Source organism: Sciurus carolinensis (assembly GCF_902686445.1). NCBI lineage: Eukaryota > Metazoa > Chordata > Mammalia > Rodentia > Sciuridae > Sciurus > Sciurus carolinensis. Next base: position 122,769,867 of record NC_062221.1, on the reverse strand, counting down.
TTGGAGATCAGCCATACTATTGGTTAGCCCTGCTATCTCCATTTGGGCCTGACCTCAGTTCTTTGTTTCCTGTGCTTATTGGGCGGGTCCAGACTACTTCCCTGCAATGGGTCAGTACAACCTGGCTTGCCTTGACCTTGGGTCATGGAGCCTCAGGCCCCTACCATGTGGCCTGTGACCATGCTTGCCACCTGTGCTCCAGTCTGCCCAGGCTCTACCCCAGCATTATGTAGAGCTGGTGAAAACTCAAGGAAATGGGTCCAAATAGGTCACTGGGGCTTGCCCTGGAAGGATATTTTTGTACTTGGTCTCTTCTGCTCTTTCTTTGCTTCTTGGCTGCCATTATCAGAGCAATTTTCCTCCAAAATGCCCTTCCCTCATAATGTTCTGCCTCAGCTCAGGCCCAAAGCAATAGTCATCTGATCATGAACTACAACCTCTGAAATTGTGAACCAAATGCATTTTTCCTTCTCTAAATGTTTTCCCCCAGGTATTCATCACAGTAAGGAAAAGTTCACTAATACAATAAAGTTCATAATTTTTTCTTTGCTTTAGAACACAACTTATTTGTATTCACTTGCAGGATTTTAGGTTGTTCAAGAGTTTTGGAAGGGGATTGTTTGACACCAACCAGAAAGACATGACACATAAACAAAACCATATAGCTTTGAATTTCTCCCCTGCACTACTTTGCTCAAGCTGCTATAACAGAAAATCACAGACTTGATTACACATGAGGAACTTATTCCTCATAATTCTGAAGGTTACTAAGTTCAAGATGAAGGTGCTTATAAATTCAATTTCCCAATGAGGGTCTCTTCATGGCCACTTTCATCCTGTGTTTTCCCATGGAAGATGGAGAGGGATGGAGAGGGAGAAAGAGACAGAAGGAGTGAATGAACACTTGTCTCCCTCCTCCTTTTTATGAAGTCACTAATCCAATCCATCATGTGGCCTATACCACATGACCTCAGTCAAGCCTAATTAGTGCTCAAAGACTCCCCTTTCAAATACCATCATATGGAGGGTTAGAGCTTCAATGTATGAAATTTGGAAGAGACAAAATTCAGTCCTTAGCACCCACAAACTTTATGAAAGAGAATATAGTAGCCCAGAGAGGAAACATATTTACTAGCCAGAATCATGCACATTTATTGACAATGTTCTGTTGTATCCCAAGTCTCCTGATTCTTGACTAGCAAATTCCCATCCTACTATATCAAACTCTCTTTTGCATTTTTCCCTTTCTTCCTGATTGTAATCATCTGTTTACAAATCTTATCAATTTTAGTGGATTATATGTTCCCTGAATAGCAAATCATACCTCAAGTGCCTGTTGACCAGATATCCAGGATGTTAAAGACTTGCACATATCTTAATTATTTTATTTTTTATAACATATAAGTAATACATTCAGAAGAGCTAGTTTGGTTTTGAATTATATAGCTGTTATAAATTCAAATACACAGAAAGGTAATGCAGTACTTTAATGACATATTTTATCCTTATTACCTTTGTGTTACAGTGTTTATGTTAATTTTTAGCAATAGCATTTATTACTATATATATATGATATATGATTTTGTAATTTATTACTATATATATATATATATATATATGATTTTGTCAATTATTAATGGTACCACTAAGAAAATGAGCCTTTTCTTACTTAAGTGATTCTGGCTATATTTTTTTCATTAAGTTCTTTTCTTTGTTTTATTTGTTCTTTTTAGTTACACATGACAGTAGACTATATTTTGACATATTCATACAAACATGGAGTGCCTCTTATTTTAATTAGGATCCTAGTCTTCTAGTTGTACATGATGTAGAGATTCACTGTGGTGTATTTATATATGTACACAGGAAAGTTAAATCAGATTCATTCCACTGTCTTTCCTGATTATAATCATCTGTTCACCCTCCTCTCCACCCTCCCTTCCCATCATTCCCCTTTGTCTAATCTACTGAACTTCTGTTATCCTCCCTGACCCTTGTTGTGTGTTAACATCCATATATTAAAGAGAAATTCAAACTTTGGCTTGAAAATTGGCTTATTTTGCTTAGCGTAATAGTCTCTAGATCCATCCATTTTCTGGCAAATATCATAAAGTCATACTTTTTATAGTAGTATAGTAGTATTCCATTGTCTTTATCCACTAATCTGTTGAAGGACACCTAGGTTGGTTCATAGCTTGGCTGTTGTGAATTGATCTCTCATAAACATTGATGTGGCTTTGTCACTATTTGGGTATAAACCAAGGAGTGGGATAACAGGGTCAAATGGTGGTTCCACTTCAAGTTTTCTAAGGAATCTCCATACTACTTTCCAGAATGGTTGCACCAATTTGCAGTCCTACCCATTATGTATAAGTGAAACTTTTCTTTCTCATCTTTGCCAATATTTATCATTACTTGTATTCTTGATTGTTGCCATTCTAACTGGAGTGAGATGGAATCTCAGGGTAGCTATAGTTTGCAGTTTTCTATTACTAGAGATGTTGAAATTTTTTCATATATTTGTTGACCATTCATATTTCTTCTTCTGTGAAGTGTTTGCTCAGTTCCTTTGTTCATTTATTGATTGGGTTTTGGTTTCTCGTTGTTAAGTTTTTTGAGTTCTTTATATATCCTGGAGATTAATGCTCTATTTGAGGTACAGGTGGCAAAGATTTTTCTCCCGTTCTATAGACTCTCGCTTCACATTCTTAATTGTTTCCTTTCCTGTGGAGAAACTTTTTAGTTTGATACCCTCCCTTTTATTGATTCTTGATTTTACTTCATGCACTTTGGGAGTCTTGTTGAAGATGTCAGTTCCTACATGATGGACAGTTGGGCCTACATTTTCTTTTAGTAGGAGCAGAGCCTCTGACCTAAAGTCTAGGTCCTTGATCCACTTTGAATTGAGTTTTGTGCAGGTTAAGAAACAGGGATTAAATTCCATTCTGCTACATATGATTTCCAGTTTTCTAGCACCGTTTGTTGAAGAGGCTGTATTTTCTCCAATATGTGTTTATGGCACTTTTGTCTAGTTTAAGAGAACTGTGTTTATGTGGATTTGCCTCTGTGTCTTCCATTCTTTTCCATTGGTCTTCATGTCTGTTTTTGTGTCAATATCATGTTGTTTTGGTTACTATAACTGTGTAGTGTAATTTAAAGTCTGGTATTTTGATGCTTCCTGCTTCACTTTTCTAGCTAAGGATTGTTTTGGCTATTCTGGGTCTCCTATTTTTCCAAATTAATTTCATGACTGCTTTTTCTATTTCTATGAAGAATATAATTTGAATTTTAATAAGAATTTCATTAAATCTGTGTAGCACTTTTGGTAGTATGGCCATTTTGACAATATTATTTCTGTCTATCCAAGAACATGAGAGATCTCTTCATCTTCTAAGGTCTTCTTCAATTTCTTTCTTTAGTGTTCTTTATTTTCATTGTAGAGGTCTTTTACCTCTTTTGTTAGACTGACTCATAGGTTTTTTTTTTTGAGGCTATTGTGAATGGGATAGTTTTTCTAATTTCTCTTTCAACTGATTTTTTGTTGGTATATAGGAACACAATTGATTTACAGGTGTTAATTTTATATTCTGCTACTTTGCCAAATTCATTTGAGTTCCAGAAGTTTTCTGGTGGAGATTCTTGGTTCTTTTAAATATGGTATCATATCTGCAAATAGGGATAGTTTGAGATCCTTTCCTCTTTGCATCCCTTTAAATTCTTTCTTTTGCCTAATTGCTGTGGCTAGAGTTTCAAGAACTATGTTGAACAGAAGTGGTAAAAGAGGGTATCCCTGTCTTGTTCCAGTGTATTTTGGTGACATTTGGGGAAATTTCTTTGATACAACTATGGTATAAAATGCGAGGCAAATGCTTTAGAGTTGATGCTTTATTCTTGACAAACATAAATGCTCAGCATATACAGAAATTCGGACAGAAATACTCATGAAGAACCTCGTTTGTAAGCATTCTAATTTGACTAAGTGATGCAATAGTTGAACACATATTTTATGTTATGGAAGCATCAGGTGATTCACAGCACTCATTATTTGCTCTACCTGTGAAATAAGACATTTCTTATTCTGAGAAACTCTCACTAGGCAAAATGTAGAACAACTCTGAGGGGAGAATTTGAAATACAATACAAGCAATTACTTGCTATTCTTGGTGTAGCTACAATAGATATAAATCAACAAATGGACTAAGGAAAATAACAGACACTTCACAGAAGAAGATCTACAAGCAATCAACAAACATATGAAAAAAATGTTCAACATCTCTAGTAATAAGAGAAATGCAAATCAAAACCACCCTAAGATTCCATCTCACCCCAATTAGAATGGCGATTATCAAGAACACAAGCAACAACAGGTGTTAGCGAGGATGTGGGGAGAAAGGTACACTCATACATTGCTGGTGGGGCTGCAAATTAGTGCAGCCACTCTGGAAAGCAGTGTGGAGATTCCTTAGAAAACTTGGAATGGACCCACCATTTGACCCAGCTATCCCACTCCTTGGCCTATACCCAAAGGACTTAAAATCAGCATACTACATAGATACAGCCACATCAATATTCATAGCTTCTCAGTTCACAATAGCCAGACTGTGGAACCAACCTAGATGTCCTTCAATTGATGAATGGATAAAGAAACTGTGGTATATATATACAATGGAATATTACTCAGCCATAAAGAATGATAAAATTATGGCATATGCAGGCAAATGGATGAAATTGGAGAATATTATGCTAAGTGGGATAAGCCAATCTCAAAAAAACCGAAGGACGAATGATGTCGCTGATAAGTGGATGATGACACATAATGGGGAGTGGGAGGGGTTAGTGTTAGTGTTAGGGTTAGGGTTAGGGAGGGTGGCAAGAATGGAGGAAGGAAGGACTGTATAGAGGGAAAAGAGGGGTGGGAGGGGTGGGGGGAAGGGAAAAAATAACAGAATGAATCAAACAACATTACCCTATGTAAATTTAAGATTACACAAATGGTATGCCTTTACTCCATGTACAGAGAAACAACATGTATCCCATATGTTTACAATAAAAAGAAAAAGAAAAAAAAAGAAAATAAGAAAAAAAATAATTTTAACATTTCTTTAACTTATGTACATATTATGCAATTATTCAAGATATAATACTAGAAGAATTTTAAAAACTTGTAAAACAAATCCTAGTATGAAACTTTTTAAAATATATATTAAAAAGTTAAAGTATATTGAGGATTAAGTTGTTTAATTGATTTGGATTATAATTTAACTGTGAGACAATCAAATATTTGATTGATTGATTTTTCTGGTTAAGAGAGTAAATTGAAAAGACTGTGCAGATGCAGGATGAACATTACCAATGGACTGCTGAGTCAATCCACAGTAACTGAATGAACCACGCTGCTCAAAGGGCAGAATCATTCAGACTGCTTGCCTGATTTAATGGTTGTTTGAATTGACTAGTCAATTTGATCATATAAACTTCACATAGACTATGGTATACATGTTCTTATATTTAGAAAAATACTTTGGCATTAAGCCAAAATGAGGGTGTGCTTAGGACAGGCAGGACATGTGATAATGGGCACCATTAAGTGAGAAGGTACACGACTTCACACCAGTATTTCTAATCTTGTTTTTATAAGAAAACATGGGTTAGAAAATTTTAGAAATCCTTAAATGTTCTTCCCCTCCCTCTACTGTAAAGAAACCAGTTTTCTGTCTTTGTTCTTCTTTTTCCTATTTATCTTTGATTTGAACCTCTCTACAGTAAAGTAAAGCTAAAAACAACACCAAAAAAAAAAAAAAAAAACAACAACAAAAATCAAAACTTCAGAATTTTGAAATAAAATAACCAATCACAGGTATGAGAGTTCAGTTAAGCACATCTCCTTACCTACAAGTTTTCAATTTAGCAAAATTGTAATGCTGGCCAATAAGAGCAGAACCATAAGAAGTGTTACAAACTGAATATTGTGCTTCTTCCAAATAATATTGTGAAAGTCTTGCCTTTAATGTAATAGAGACAGGCGTTTTGGAAGGGAATTCAGTTATGATGATGGAACTCTCATGAAAGAGATCTGAGTCTTTTCAAGAAGAGAAGTGGTTGCTTGCTTTCACTCTTCTTTCCACATGGGGGACACCAGGTAAGGTAGCCATAAGATAAAAATTTACAACCGGAAAGAAGACCCCTAGTGGATGCCACATCTGTGAGTGTTCTCATCTTTGCCTTTGCAGCCTCCAAAACTGTGAGAAATAAATACTTTCTGTTGAGTTACTGAATCTGTGAGGTTTTTTGTTTGTTTCCTTTTTTTTTTTTTTTTTTTTGGTTGTCTTGTTGTTTTTGTTATAGCAGCCCAAAGACAGGAAGTACTGACACGCTTTGACATACCCTGGGGTGTTGTCCTGATAAGCACATCATATGCTGAAAATGATGCAAGGTGAAGATACATTTAATACACCAAACCTACCGAACATTACAGGTTGGCAAACAGTTCTCATTAGAGAGGTTGTTCCCTCTCCTGATAGCATGGATGACCGGACAGTGGCTCGCTAATGCTGCCCAGCATTACAAGAGAGTATTACACTACCTATCTCTAATCCAAAAATGATTAAAAAATTGAAGTACACATTCTAATCAATGTGTGTTGCTTTCATACTATCATAAGGTTGAAAAAGTGTAAGTCAAACTTTCAAAATTTGAGGATGATCTCCACAGGGCACCATTTAAATGGTTTAAATTTAATCTAGGTGGCAGTAACCCTTATACATTTATCTCCAACTTCACTTTTGATTTCTTGATCTTTAGCTTGTATCTCCTATACCCCATGGACTGTAATATCCTTGGTGCCCATAGGCTAAACACCAAAGTCAGAGAAGGAAGAATCTCCCCGGCTTCCTTCACATTCTTCCTCCAGTGGCTGGACCTATCTGGCTTTCCAGATTTCCTTGCTTGTTCTGATTTCTGCACCTACACAAATATTTTAGGAGAATATTAATAACCTTTCCTTTTTGGGCTCTTTGTTGACTAAATTTTCTGACTAATGGCATAAGATATTAATGCTCAAAAGAGTTTTCTTTCCCTGATTAAACATCACATAATACAATGAACTGCGCAAAAAAAGAATCCTTTAATTTTGAAAATAAAAAAAAAACTTGTAACTAGATAGAAACAGTCTGATTCACCTGCCATATTTTCACAGGTTTAACTATAATTAGAATATAGCTGTCAGACTTAGCAAATAAAACCTCACTTAAATTTGATGCTCAGATAAATACACGATTTCTAGTAAAGTATATCCCATGCAACATTTGGGACCTATTGATGCTAAAAGTTGCTTGTTTATTTGTCAATTAAAATGATTTGGGTTGTTCTGTATTTTATTTGCAACTTCAAAATGAAAGAAACCTAGAATTAAGGAAAAAACCTAGAGCTAATTCTAGGTTTTCATCAACTTGATGAAACACATCATCATCCTTGGATGGGCCTTTACTTCTCATGTAGCTTGTCTTCACACACATAAAAAAGCTACTGCCCATTTAAGAATTTACTTCCCTCTTCTTAAATAGATACAGACTATGCTGGTTATTTCTGTCAAATAGACGAATGAAAATGTGAATTTTATGAACAGTGTTAATCAATTCATAGATCCTGTCCTACACAGTTCTTCGAACCATATTGGTTTACAGTAATTTAATTAATAAAGAAACTAACAGAAACCATTTACCATTCTAAAAATTATGAGGCTTCACATTCAGCCCAAAGGTTATTTCAGTCCATACTTTATGTCCACTGTTAAAGAAACACAGTAGTTATTTGAGTCAGAAACTTAATTAATATTTAACAGAGAGAGTTGTTCGGTTCATAGATGGTGGCCAGGAGAAAAGATTTGCTTTGAAGAGGGGGCATTTCATAACCATCACTTACTCAGAATGTCACAGTTCTGTCCTTGCAATGTCCTGCATCCTCACCATTACCTGCAAACTTGCTAGAAACAGTTTTCTGGCCCCAATCTAGACCTACCCAACCAAGAATGCCATGAGTGGGACTTATCACTCTTTTTAAAAATTTCATTTTTATTTAACACATAATTGTAGATATTCAAGGGCTGAATTAATTGTGGTATTTCAATACATGTGTACATTGTGTGATACATCAGGGTATTTGTCATCTCCATCATCGTATTCATTTATCATCTCTTTGTGGTAAGAACTTTCAGCCCCTTCTCTTCAAATTATTTTAAAATATTAAATACAATATTGTTAATGATCATCACTGTCTTGTGCCATAGAACACCATAACTTAATCCTTCTATCTAACCATAACATTGTACCCACTAACCAATCTCTCCCAATCCTTCCTACCTCCTACCCTCCTGAGCCTCTGGTAACCACTTGTCTCTGAAATACTTCAATGAGATCAGCATCTTCAGATTCCTTATGAGCACTCTATATTTAAATAAACTCTCCAGATGTTTCTCAGAAGCAACAAAATGTGGGAATCACTCTCCTGTCTGAATGACAGGCTTTTACTCAGTTCTAGTCATATCTCAGATAAGTTCTGTTTCCATGAAGAAAGAAGAGCATTACCTGCTGAGTGAAGGGAATTATGATTTCAACTTGATTCTTTGTGTACATTTGTCACATGACTTACAGAAGTGAGCAACTTGAAGGTGAATTTAATCAATGTTGTTAACTAACTGGGATAATTGCCTCACTCTCTGCATTACTTAGCCTGAATATAAATTGCCTTCAAGACATGTTTTTGTGCAAATGGTACATCAGCTAGGGAATAGGAGGTTAATTAATTCAGGAAATTTTGAAATGTGTGTGATGTTTTGGACCAAACCATTATGGAATCATACTATTAAGCAAGTACCTGGAAATCAATATATCTAATGAAAACTATCACAAATGCTTTTGGCATGCTATTAAAAATTTGCAAATTTCATGAAAGGCTAATACCTGCTCCATTATTGTTTGCCAAATGCTCCACAAATTTGTCATCTTACTTTATCTTGTAAATAGTAAGTTCTATCCAAAAGAAATAAACCAGAATTTAAACTTGAAAATGTGTTGGTTGTGTTGAAAATTGTTAAATGTTGACATTACAAAGTAAAATTTTTCACTTAGGTAGCTTTCAATGTAACCATGAAGAACTAGTTACTATATTATTCAAATAAGGTGTGGAAAATTTTTGTATTATTTTTACCATGGAAAGTTTACATTTTAAAGCCATTACGCATATGAAGATTTCTAATGAGAGTACTGCTATGAAAATTTTTATATTTGTTCAATTCATATTTGGATAAAATGATTTGGCTATGTCAGAAATACTGGAAACCTACCCTGACCTTTCCTAGGTTTGGGGAGAATTAAGAAAGAACACAATATTAAAAATCCTCATGAATATTTAAAAAGGATGATCAGCAACCAATCTGAATGCAAAACAAATTAAGTACATGTCATAAGATAGCATGTAAATAAGTTACCAATCAGTATTATATACACTCCATAATATAGCAATTTTTAAATTGAGTTGCTGGAAATACAGTTCAAGAAGATGTGGTTAAATGTTAGAGGATGGGAGATCCAAGATGGTGGACTAGAGGGTGACTGCATTCCCGTCTCTCCAGAACTCAGGATTCAAGAAGGGGAGGTATTGAGAGACTTGGACCAACATAGAGCTGCGGGGTGAGTCTCTCCCACCGGGTGAAGCTCAGCCCGGGCGGCAGGCCCTGACCGGGGCAGCTTCTTGGAGCAGGGCAAGGCAGTGAGAGTCTTCCCCAAGAAGCCCTGCTCCCTCCAGCAGCAGGCGAGATCCACAGCCAGATTCTCAGACCAGGCCCGCCCAGTGAGAACTTTTCTGCACAGAGCCAACCACAAGCCCCGGACCCAGCGGTAGGCCCCAGCCCGCAGGCAGCTTCTGAGACCAAGGCAGGAGAGGGAGAGGCTTTCCCCGAGCAGCCTGGCTCCCTCAGATGGGGGCAGGCCCTGTCTATAGCCAGCTTCTAGGAGTAGGACCGCCCAGTGAGAGGATTTCCACGCAGAATCAGTCCCCAGCCCTGGAACCAGTAGGGGGTTAGGGGCAGCTTTCTTTGGAAGCACTGCATTATCAAGTTCCTCCAAGACTTCAGGTTACTGAAGGTTGGGAGGTGATATACTGGAAATCTATAGGGACACTATAAGCCAATAGAGGAAATCTGAAATATCTCAGAGTCCCACTGATATCTGACCAATATAACAAAACAGGGGAAGAAAATGTCCCAAACAAACCTAGATACTATCTCAATAAAACCCAATGACAGCACAGCAGAAGAAATGTCAGAAAGGGAGTTCAGAATGTACATAATTAAAACAATCAGGGAAGCAAATGAGGAGATGAAAGAGCAAATGCAGGCATTGAAGGAGGAGATGAAAGAGCAAATGCAGGCATTAAATGATCACACCAATCAACAGTTAAAAGACCAAATACGGGAAGCAAGAGATCATTTCAATAAAGAGTTAGAGATACTGAAAAAAAACCAGAAATCCTTGAAATGAAGGAAACAATAAACCAAATTAAAAACTCCATAGAAAGCATAACCAATAGGATAGAACACCTGGAAGACAGAACTTCAGACACTGAAGACAAAATATTTAATCTTGAAAACAAAATTGACCAAACAGAGAAGATGGTAAGAAATCATGAACAGAATCTACAAGAATTATGGGATATCATGAAAAGGCCAAATTTAAGAATTATTGGGATTGGGTAAGGCACAGAGAAACAAACCAAAGGAATAAACAATCTATTCAATGAAATAATAGCAGAAAATATCCCAAATCTGAAGAATGAAATGGAAAACCAGGTACAAGAGGCTTATAGGACTCCAAATATACAAAATTACAACAGACCCACACCAAGGCACATTATTATGAAAATACCTAACATACAAAATAAAGACAGAATTTTAAAGGTTGTGAGAGAAAAGAATCAAATTACATTCAGGGGGAAACCAATAAAAATACCAGCAGATTTTTCAATCCAGACCCTAAAGCTAGAAGGGCCTGTAACAACATTTACCAAGTCCTGAAAGAAAATGGATGCCAACCAAGAATCTTATACCCAGGAAAACTTACTTTCAGATTTGATGATGAAATAAAATCCTTCCTTGATAAACAAAAGCTAAAAGAATTTACACAAAGAAAGCCGGCATTACAGAACATTCTCAGCAAAATATTCCATGAGGAAGAGATGAAAAACAATGATGCAAATCAGCAACAGGAGGAACTAGCCTAAAGGAATAGCCAAATAAAGGAGAAACCAAATCACGTCAAAAAACAAAAATGAGTCAAATGACTGGGAATACAAATCATATCACAATAATAACCCTGAATGTTAGTGGCCTGAACTCATCAATCAAAAGACATAGACTGGCAGATTGCATTAAAAAGAAAAATCCAACAATATGCTGCCTGCAAGAGACTCATCTCATAGAAAGAGATACCCATAGACTAAAGATGAAAGGATGGGGACAAACATACCATGCACACGGACACAGCAAAAAAGCTGGAGTATCCATCCTCATTTCAGATAATGTGGACTTCAAGCTAAAACTAGTCAGAAGGGATAAATAAGGACATTACATACTGCTTAAGGGAAGCATAAATCAGCAAGACATAATCATAAATATCTATGCCCCGAACATTGGCTCATCCATGTATGTCAAACAAATCCTTCTCAATTCCAGAAATCAAATAGACCACAACACAATAATACTAGGTGATTTTAACACACCTCTCTCACCACTGGATAGATCTTCCAAACAAAAATTGCATAAAGAAACCATAGATCTCAATAACACAATCAACAATTTAGATTTAACAGACATATATAGAATATACCATCCAACAAAGAATGAGTACACTTTCTTCTCAGCAGCGCATGGATCCTCCTCTAAAATAGACCATATTTTATGCCACAAAGCTACTGTTAGCAAATACAAGAAGATAGAGATACTACCTTGTACTCTATCAAATCATAATGGATTGAAATTAGAAATAAATGACAGAATAGAAAACAGAAACTTCTCCAATACCTGGAGATTAAATAATACACTATTATATGATGAATGGATAACAGAAGACATCAGGAGGGAAATAAAAAATTTCTTAGAAGTAAACGAGAACAAAGACACATCATATCAAAATCTCTGGGACACTATGAAAGCAGTACTTAGAGGAAGATTTATTTCATGGAGCACATTCAACAAGAGAAGTAAAAATCAACAAATAAACGACGTAACACTACAGCTCAAAGCCCTAGAAAAAGAAGAGCAGACCAACACCAAAAGTAGTAGAAGACAGGAAATAGTTAAAATCAGAGCTGAAATCAATGAAATTGAAACAAAAGAAAGAATCGAAAAAATTAACAAAATAAATAGTTGGTTCTTTGAAAAAATAAACAAAATTGATAAACTCTTAGCCACACTAACAAAGAGAAAGAGAGAGAAAACTCAAATTACTAAAATTTCAAATGAACAAGGAAATATTACAACAGACACGAGTGAAATACAAACATAATTAGAAGCTATTTTGAAAATCAATACTCCAACCAAACAGAAAACCTCAAAGACATCAACAAGTTTCTAGAGAAATATGAATTATCTAAACTAAACCAGGAGGACATATACAACTTAAATAAATCAATTTCAAGCAATGAAATAGAAGAAGTCATCAAAAGCCTACCAACAAAGAAAAGTCCAGGACCAGATGGGTTCTCAGTCGAGTTCTACAAAACCTTTAAAGAAGAGCTCATTCCAATACTCCTCAAAGTATTCCATGAAATAGAAGAGGAGGGAACCCTCCCAAACTCGTTCTGTGAAGCCAATATCGCCCTGATACCTAAACCAGACAGCACACATTGAGGATAGAAAATTTCAGACCAATATCCTTAATGAACATCGACGCAAAAATTCTCAACAAAAGTTTAGCAAATCGTGTACAAAAACATATTAAAAAGAGAGTGCACCACGATCAAGTGGGTTTTATCCAAGGTATGCAAGGTTGGTTCAACATCCGGAAATCAATAAATGTCATTCACAATATCAACAGACTTAAAGTTAAGAATCACATGATTATTTTGATAGATACAGAAAAAGCATTTGATAAAATACAGCATCCCTCAAGCTCAAAACACTAGAAAAAATAGGGATAGTGGGAACATTCCTTAACATTGTAAAGGCCATCTACACTAAGCCCATGGCCAATATCATTCTAAATGGTGAAAAACTGAAAGCATTCCCCCTAAAAATGGGAACAAGCCAGGGATGCCCTTTTTCACCACTTCTATTCAACATTGTCCTTGAAACTCTAGCCAGAGCAATTAGACAGACCAAAGAAATTAAAGGGATACAAATAGGGAAAGAAGAACTCAAACTATCCATGTTCACTGATGACATGATTATATATTCAAAGGAACCCAGAAATTCCACCAGAAAACTTTAAGAACTCATAAGTGAATTCAGTAAAGTAGTGGGTTATAAGATCAATGCTCATAAATCCAGTGCATTTTTATACATAAGTGATAATATTCAGAAAGAGTATTTAGGAAAACTACCCCATTCTCAATAGCCTTAAAAAAAATAAAATACTTGGGAATAAATCTCACAAAAGAGGTAAATATCTCTACAATGAGAACTACAAAACACTAAAGAAAGAAATTAAAGAAAACCTCTGTAGATGGAAAGATCTCCCATGTTCTTGGATAGGAAGAATTAATATTGTCAAAATGGTCATACTACCTAAAGTGCTATACAGATTCAATGCAATTCCAATTAAAATCCCAATGATGTACCTTACAGAAATAGAGCAAGCAATCATGAAATTCATCTGGAAGAATAAGAAACCCAGAATAGCTAAAGTAATCCTTAGCAGGAAGAGTGAAGTAGGGGGTATTGCAATACCAGAACTTGAACTATACTACAAAGCAATAGTAACAAAAATGGCATGGTATTGGTACCAAAATAGACAGGTAGATCAATGGTACAGAGTAGAGCACATGGACACAAACCCAAATAAATACAATTTTCTCATACTAGACAAAGGTTCCAAAAATATGCAATGGAGAAAAGATAGCCTCTTCAACAAATGGTGCTGGGAAAACTGGAAATCCATATGCAACATATGCAACTAAACCCCTACCTCTCATCCTACAAAAAATTCAACTCAAAGTGGATCAAGGACCTCCGAATCAGACCAGAAATCCTTCATCTTATAGAAGAAAAAGTAGGTTCAAATCTTCAACATGTTGGCATAGGCTCAGACTTTCTTAACAGGAGTCCCATAGCACAAGAAATAAAAGCAAGAATCAATAACTGGGATAGATTCAAACTAAAAAGCTTTCTCTCAGCAAAGGAAACTGTCAGTAATGTGAAGAGAGAGCATGCAGAGTAGGAGAAAATCTTTGCCACTCATACTTCAGATAGAGCACTAATTTCCAGAATATATAAAGAACTCAAAAAACTCTACACCAAGAATACAAATAATCCAATCAACAAATGGGCTAAGGAAATGAACAGACACTTCACAGAAGAAGATCTATAAGCAATCAATAGATATATGAAAAAAATGTTCAACATCTCTAGTAATAAGAGAAATGCAAATCAAAACTACACTAATATTCCATCTCACCCCAATTAGAATGACGATTATCAAGAACACAAGCAACAATAGGTGTTGGGGAGGATGTGGGGAAAAAGGTACACTCATACATTGCTGGTGGGGTTGCAAATTAGTGCAACCACTCTGGAAAGCAATATGGAGATTCCTCAGAAAGCTTGGAATGGAACCACCATTTGACCCAGCTATCCCACTCCTTGGCCTATACCCAAAGGACTTACAATCAGCATACTACAGAGATCCAGCCACATCAATGTTCATAGCTGCTCAATTCACAATAACAAGATTGTGGAACCAAAATAGATACCTTTCAATTGATGAATGGATAAAGAAACTGTGGTATATATATATATATATATATATATATATACACACAATGGAATATTACTCAGCCATAAAAAATGATAAAATTATGTCATTTGCAATCAAATGGATGAAATTGGAGAATATCATGCTAAGTGTGATAAGCCAATCTCAAAAAAACAAAGGACGAATGATCTCACTGATAAGCGGATGATGACACATAATTGGGGGTGGGAGGGGTTAGTGTTAGGGTTAGGGTTAGAGTTAGAGTTAGGGAGGGGGGCAAGTATGGAGGAAGGAAGGACTGTATAGAGGGAAAAGTGGGGTGGGAGGGTGGGGGGGGAAGGGAAAAGTAACAGAATGAATCGAACAACATTACCCTATGTAAATTTATGATTACACAAATGGTATGCCTTGACTCCATGTACAAACAGAGAAATAACATGTATCCTGTTTGTTTACAATTAAAAAAAAATGTTAGAGGATGGGCCCGACCTTCATTATCAAGCAGGTGTAGTGATAGCTGGTTTAAACCAGGCTAAGCTGATGTCCTCCTTCAGGGCATTTCAGACTTTTAAATCTGTACAAGAGGGGAAATAATAATAGTATTTTCCAAACTCAATTAAAAATAGAATTTATGAAAAAAATAATCTCAGGGATCAGAATGTTTTACGGAGCACTTTTGGAAATCATGGCATACTCCCCAATTTGGAAAGCCCACTTTTTTGAAGGAGAACTCTTGCAAGTTCTAATAAAGGATTGGGATTTGAACTGAATTTTGAGAAAGAACTAAGATGTTTTCTAACAGGAAGACAAATGCTGCATGCCCTTACTTATATGTGGAATCTAAAAAATTAAAAATTGATGTTAATGAAAGTAGGGAGAATAGTGTTCAGCAGGACCTGGGAAGGCTGTAAGACAGAGTGGTTAGGAATGTGTTGGGCTGCAGATACAAAAGTTCATTCGGGAGGAGGAAATTCCAGACATGGGATATACACCATAGTAACTACAGTTAATAACAATATATTCTTAAAGAATGTTCAGAGAGTAGGTTTTAAGTGTTCTCATCACATAAAAATGATAAGTATGTAAAGTGGGTGCATATGTTAATTAACTTGATTTAACCATTTCATAATGTACCTATATTTCAAAACAACATGTATATATGATGAATATATAAAATTTGTCTTTGTAATTTTTAAAAGTAACAAAAATAAAAATTTAAAAAAGAAAGTACATAGATGACTGCAGTAAAGAGCTAAATACAATAAAATCTATGGGTATTATTGATAGACTAATAAAACACTTAACTAATGAGAAATGCATCCAAATAGGAAATGTACTGTAACTTAAATATTTACCCTTTTTGTTTGCAAATGAGATTGAAAATATATAATTTTTCTTTGAATTATAGGAGATGTAAAGTAATGGGTGGGTGCAATGGTGCACACCTGAAATCCCAGTGACTCCAGAGGCTGAGGCAGGAAGATCACGAGTTCAAAGTCAGCCTCAGCAAATGTGAGGCACTAAACATCTCAGTGAGATGCCGCCTCTAATAAAATCCAAAAATAGGACTGGGGATGTGACTCAGTGGTTGAGTGCCCCGAGTTCAACCCCTGCTTCCCCCCAAAAAAGAAATGATGGTTTCCTGTCAGATTAACATTTGTGTGTTTGTATGAGCAAAAAAATCTTCATGAAAATATTTGCTATACAGAAAAGTGATCTGTTTTGCTAAAATGGGGGAATAGGACAGCAAACATCACTACTTTTATTAAAAAGAAGTATTCATTGCTATCCATTTAGTTGAATCTGTAGTCTGTTCTTCATTCAACTGAACATACATTTTGACAGGCATGTTTTTCTCCAATAAGGAGTCCATATTTGGATGGTATTTATAGAAGAAAACACCAACTGTTCAGAAGACACCCTGGCCTGCTTTTGATGTCCTTGGGGCTGAGAGAACATGTGTGCTAGGCATCAACACCAAAGACAACAGCTCAGAGGCGATTCCTGCTTCACTCCTAAATATCATCAGTTACTTCAAAGACCACCTGGTCCACATCTCTTCTAAATCACTGGGCAGGTATACAGACAACATTGAAATAGAATAAATATTTCATGTCATGCACTGCCTTGACTGTACATGTCCTAAAAATATGAGACATACGAACCAGGCACCCTGGTACATGTCTATAATCCCATCGACTTGGGAGGCACAGACAGGAGGTTTGCAGATTCAAGAACTGCTTAGGAAAATTAGTGAGACCTCGTTTCAAAATAAATAATACAAAACTCTGGGCAAGAGATGTAGTTTAGCGAACCTCTAGGTTCAATTCTTAGTACCACACACAAAGAAGTTATTTTTAAAAATACAATTGTATCAAGATGTTCTTCTTAAATATCTTAAATGTACCATTTCTCTTTATGCATACGTTCAGTAAGTATTGCATTCACTGAGAGTTACTTGGACCACAATTAAAAACAAAGATACCATCAGTTTCTTATTTAATTTTTTGATTGTAAGTTTGAAAATAAGACTTTAATTTTTTATTATTTTGAAGTTTACGTTTTTTTCACAAACATCTATTTTGAAATCATTTCATATGTATACAAAAGTTATGAGCAAAGTACAAACCACTCTCATCCAGAGGACCAACTCTAAGCATTTTACTACATCCACCCACCCCATACCTAAAACTTTAAATTTTATCAACTGTCCCATTAATGTCTCTTTTTACGTTCTGGCCAGGAACATGATGATGGGGATGTGCATAAACCAAGAATGCTTGGGGGACTCTGCAGTGTATAATATATGGCCAAACTGATCAGCATGGGCTTCTTTATTGTGGTTTAATTGGTTTCTCCAGTGATTTGCAATCTTTGAGAAGTGGCGATGGAGAAGACTACAGTAATTAATTTGCCTGAGATGAATGCTGCAAGTGGTTCTATAACTACACGGCTACCTCTTGAGTAAACATGACCTCAGTGTTCTATCACTGGGGTGACTGCTGTTATTCAAATTCTGATTCATATTTTGCAATAAACCTTTGTGGCATTTTACTAGATTCCCCTGCCAGATCAGCACACCCAGATTTTTTTTGGACCAACCATTGTGCGATATTGTCAATCAGCAATTACCAGCAGGTCATCATGGCTTTGCCCCACACTGAGTTTTAATAGACTGAAATTTTCTGTGCAGCAAATAGTGAGAAACAGAGAGAGTAACATAATGACATCCATATTAAAATTCATTAACCTTGCAAAAGCACTTAGTGTCATCAGTAGATACAAATGCTGTTAACACAAAGTCTTAAATATTCACCAAGATACCAAGATTGATTTCTTCATAAACTTGTGGAGTTCACACTTTGGAGTTGGTGTACTGGATGTTGATAATTAAAGTATTTTTAGCAAATCTTTGCAGAATAAAACAGCATTGGAATTTTGTACTTGTTAATGGCAAATTATTCAGATTGCTAAAGCTATCATCATATTTCTTTATGGTCTTGATCTCAGTGTTAAGCTTACTTAGATGTCCACGATCAAAGCATTTTATTTAAAAGAATAAATGAGAAAAATTGGCAGACTTTCCTGCAGAGGCAGTGTTATAGTCTGTAGCTAAAAAGCTACAATTATCGAAGAACAGGATTTATTCAAATAAGGTGTGCTTTCTTCTGAATGGCAGAGGACTTGAGGATTTATGGTTTCCCTCCCTTCTTTTAGTTACAGACAAAGTCTCATTTTCCTCCTAATCCTGCACAATAGTTATCCCTTCCTTTTTCTTTTGTTCATATCCTAGTTTTTCTCGGACTCCTTTGACTCTGTAATTAAACCCTCTGAAGAATATACTAATACTCTTATTTTTCTCTTTATCTATCTCAAGCCAACATTTGAGCTTGAAATATGTGGACATCTTCCTCTAGAAGTGAAACATTGTTTAGGTAATAAGTAACTTCTTCCTGCAAATTGCAGTGGACGCTGGACAAATTAACTTTGTCCTAGAAACTGGTGGAAATACAATAACTGGATTTTAATAACATAATCAATTTTGTTATAAGCTATAAAATGTCTCCTACTCCCAAAGAGGAAGAGAAAAGAAGGAGTAAAGAAAGGTAATTATATAACACACATGTAAGCAGACATCACATCTGTCCACTACTTACAATAGAATTATTTTGCCTATTGTGGCACATGGGTCATTATTTTGCTGTAAGTTGATCTACTCGTGTGTCATGAAATTAGGGTTTGTGCTGAAATTATACCAACATTTAGGGTAGAAGAAGTCATCAAGAAGGACCCATCACTTTGGTCTTGAAAATAATTAGGAATTTGATAAACATGTTAATCAGGTAGGCATAAGGTTGGGAAGGAGGGAAGTATATTTCAGTGAAATTGATTTTACAAAGGTTCAGATTTACTAAGGTGGGACAGTAGGAAGTTTTTTGTGTGACTAGATCATAAAGTACACACCAGGAGGTTGCAGAAAATGGACTGAGGTACATTTCAGAGATCAAAAAGATTATCACTGAGTACATGTCATAGAAGCCAAAGATGTAGTAACTTCAAAGAGAAAAGAACAGCGAAGAGTATCAAATGCTCCAAAGAGACAGCTGGGTGAGAAATTAAAGAGGATGTTATATGCAGTAAATATTTAATCAGTTGTCTTTGAGATGTGATTTCATTGGTGAGAGAGAGATGGGCAATGTGTATAATGATGTTAACTATATATTTAAAAAAAGGGGACAGCAAAGGCAAAAGTCCCCAAAATATTAGTGACTTTTAAACAAGGGCTTCCTTTATAATGCTTTAAAAGCATTTGTTCTATGACCTTTATATCATTTCAAAGATAAGAGTTTCCAGTAGATTAAATTTTCTTAAATAATTTTCCTAATGTAGGAATATCACCTTACATTATTTGACCTTTCAGTACTTGATGAAATACTCACCACTTCTTTCAGATTGATTGTGTTCTTTGGTTCCTAATAAGTTTTACGTTTATAACATTTGGAAGTAAAAGGTGAAATTGTGATACAGGTGAACAAATTGTGAATAGTGACTCTTGGAGAATGAAAGTGCAGCAGAAAGAGAACTGGGACTCAAAAATCACAGTCCTGAGCCTCCAAGGACAATAGAGGGAATGGCTTGCTCAGCTTCACAGAATCCAGGTGTGACAGAATCAATGATTCCCTATTTCTATTTCTTCTACCTCTGCTACTTAGTGGGTATCTAGCTTCTACTTGAAACTCTCAGTAGACATCTTTGGTATTAAAGAGAGTGCATGTGGGATACCATAACTGTCTAGGTCCAGGGGAGGAGAGGTTCTATGCCATCTGCATCCTGGGGGAACTTCTTCTCAGGTAAGTTTCTCCATGAAATGCATTTTTACATCAGATATCACAGCAGATGCAGCCTTCATTTAATTTCCAAGAAGTAAAATACAGTCACAGATGCAGAAGCATTTCAGGGGTCAATACCCTTCAGAGGTTGAGTGTCTCACATGAGAATTCTCTGGACTGGTAAAGAAGACAGCTAGAGGGACCAGAGAGACAACAAAGTGCAGAAGGAAGGTGTGCAAATTTTATTTTGGGAACTGGATTTTAGCTCATAAAAGTGGATTTATTGACATTTATAAAATATACTTATTTTCTTATTCCCCCAAAGCAGTTCATCAAGCACATACAATAACACTGGGGATTCACTTTGGATTCAGTTTGATTACTCAAATCAGTGTGAGGGAAAGAGATTCAAAACTCTGCAGTAAGACTATCTTACTCTCTCTTAAGCCGTCCCATTCTGTCTTAAAAGAGTAGACAGACACACATACCATATGCATACCTATATGCTTTCATATGGCCAGGTTCACATGTATATTCGTACTTATTTCCCCAATCCGTCTCCCTAATTCCACCCACTGGCTTTGTGTCATAGCTGTTTAAAACAAATCTGATTCATTCTCCAAATAGGTCACTGAAGAAAGTTTTTTTAAACCATTTGGAATAATGTTATACTAATCTGAAATACCACTATTTTCTATACAAATATCAGGATTTCAAATTAAATTTCTGCTTTAGTTTTCTAATTATGAAAACGATTTTTAATAAATATATACATGTATTTCATATGTATCTTTAAGCCCTGAACTCTGGACTTTCTTCTTTCACTTCTAAAGGACAGATTTCATAGTTATGAGTCTGTGGGAAACTGAGGGTATCTTTCACCCTAGCATGAGAAACAAAAAATTAACTATGCCACAAATTTCAGACGTTAATTGGTCTTCTGTCAGAATATCAGAGCTGCCCTTGCCTTCATTTTGATTCTGTATAGTTACAAGTCTCACTATTAATTTCTCCTTGACTCCCAGAGAGGCTGTTTCCATGTGAGCAGACATTAGACCATTTTGAATAAAATTGTCTTATTTTATATTTCACACTTCCTAGTTCGGAGTTCTGATATTCTTTGAATTTGTATATAGCTGGACATAGACCCCACATTCCTTCCACATTATCATCTCCACACACAAAATGTACATGCCTTTTCTTTTTTGGAGATTCATATATTTTCCATTTTTAATAACTTTTCTTCAATCCCTCATTGGTAACTTTATTTTTATACACATCGAACAATTCATCCCCTAATTTCTTCAGCAGTATTTTGCTAAAAGCATAAATGTGATATTGACTACTCGAGCAGAAAGTTCTTTTCCAGAGATGAGCACTTCAGTATGGGAATATATTTCCATCTCACATGTTTCTCTTTCAATGTGATATTGATGTTCTTCCTTTGAGAGTTTGGGCTATATTCATAGCCTTTGAATTTGTGTTTTCACCAAAAGGGTGAAGCAGAAGTGATGTTGCATGCTTTTTGAGGCCAGATCATAAAAGGAAACACTACTTTGATCTTCTCTTTCATGACACATGGCTTTGGAGCTGTAAGCCATCATATTTAGCTATGCCACAGCCTCATTGCAAAGTCATGGGAAGAGACCATGTGCAGGTAGAGAAAGATGCCTCAGGAACTCTGGCTTCTCTAGCCACTGTTCTTCAAGTTTTCCAAACTAAGCTGCAGATTGATCAATAAAGAATTATTTGAGATGACCATAACCTTAGTCACTCTCTGGCTTCAACCTCATGAGTGACTTCACAAAACTTTCAGCCAGAAATTCTCAACTGAGTGGCTTCCAGTTTCCTGACCTGCAAAAACCATAACACATATTGAACTGTTTGTTGGCAGCCTCATGATTTGTATTTAACTTGTCAAATAGACTAACTTATTTTTCAGAAAATTTCATGATCTGTTTTCTCTATCCAGGATATCGGAAAACATGCTATTTGAGATAAATGAGATGACAGTGACTTCCTCTGTTTGTTCCCCACGGTTTTTTCTTTAAACACATTCAATCATAGTTGACTGTAAGGTCATAAATATTTCTCATTCCCTTGTGGAGTTACTTAATGAGCGCTCCTCCAAAACAGCCACCACATTGTTCTTGTAGAATGTTTATGTTAAATCACAACAGCTTCTGGTTGATGCAGGTGGAGAGCTGGAGTACAAAACAGGACCCTGGTTATCACTGAAATTGGCATTCAGAGCTAGAGAATGCCAGAATTCTGGAGGACAGGAGAACAAGGATTACTGGAAATGCAATTTTATAAGAGGGTGGAGTGTTCTGGTCATAGATGGGACCATGGAGCACTGGATTAAAGAGGAACATGACTGTGTGAAATTTGGGCACTGAAATAGGGAAATAGAAAGGAAACTGGCTTGAAAAATTCTCAAGGAAGATGCAGTCTAGATAAAGATGATCTCAGAGTGTAGACGGACCCAGGCACGGATGTCAGCTTCTGAAACTACCAATTTGTGCGGTAAGAAATAAACATATGACCATCTCATAGTAACATCAGCAGAACCACAAATGGGATGAAGAATAAGATGAGAGTCCCTGTCTGAATCCAGTGGCTAGCAACTGGCTGTCCTATGCAGTGACGCAGGGATGTTCCTTCTTGTTCAGCATGACACATCCTGGTGACAAACTCGCCACATGTTAGAAGGGCTGGCTGAGAGTTCTCCCATCTAACACCTATAAATGAAGGACTGTGAGGTTTGGATAAAAGAAAGCCCAGAGTGCCAGGGAGGCTCAATTCCATGGAGCGTGTTTACAAGCGTTTTTACAGGATGCTGTCATGTTTTCTTCCCAGGATCTGAGTGCCATCCAATTAAGAAAATGTTGGATGTTTGGGGAAAACAGCCTTTTCTTGATATCTCAGAGAACTGTTGTCGTGTTTTACATAAAAGAGCTAGCGTGAGATTTTTGATATTCAATTTGTGCAAAGGATGGGTTGATTTTAAAATTAGCATTCAGTTCATTAAAGTTAAAAATTGCCTTGATTGCCTGATGCCGTTAAAGGCAAAATGTATATTTTATTATTCTATGAGGATATAATCTTATTAAAAAAACACTTCTCTGAGTAATGTTAAATTAATGTGGTTAGAAATAAATTCACAGAAACAATTTGTATCACTGGTAATTTGATTATATTCACTTCGGTCTTATAAACTGCAGTTATAAATTTTTCATTTCTTATCAAGCATTTTCAATACCTAATGGAGCAAACATGAATCTAACAGACAAAACTTCTGAAGTAATTTACACTTTTTGTTAGTCTAGGTTTTAAGATTTCCTCTCACATTTTTCAGGCAATCTCAAGATATTACTTCAGCATTTTTCAGACTGCAGTTTTGCTGATCATTCCTTTTCCTTTTGTGTGTAAAAGTTATTTATTTTCCTTTATTTTTAAACGGTATTTTCACTATAAAGAAATCTGAAGCTAGTTCCTTTCCCTGCCAACCCTGCCTCAAAAAAAAAAAAAGTTAAAATATATTTTACAGTATATTTTATTACCCATTGTTTCTTAGGAGACATTTGCTGAGATTGTTATGTAATACGTTGTCTGATTTTATTTTTAAGATTTCACATCAATTTTTTATGCTAAATCATTTAATTGTGATGGGCATAGGTGTGATATTCTTTGTTTAGGGCTCACTGGGTTTCTTCAATATGAAAATGGATGTTTTCTAATTTAGGAAATTTTAAGTCACCCTTTTCTCAAAAAATTTTTTTTCTGTTCCATCTGTCTCCTCTCCCTGTGGAGTTTCAGTTATGCAAGTTAGATCTCTTAATATTGCCTCCGGTCTTATGGAGGGTGTACTCATTTCCTCTCTTTTTTCTGTCTAGTCTTCTGGTTAGATGAGTTCTGTTCATCCTGCTTTATATTCACAGACCACTTATTTTTTGAACTCTAGTGTTAAGAAGTCAATCAAATGGGTTTTTGTTTTCCCCATCAGATTTTATTTTGTTGTGTCTTTTTCATGAGCATACTCAAAATCCTCTGCTTTAAAATATGTAGTGTATTATGATTAGCTACACTTGCCCTGCTGTGCAGGAGACCACCAGTACAAATTTGTGCCATCCAAATGTAACATTGTGCCCCTGATCCGCCTCCCTCATCCCCTCTCTTCAGCCTCTAGTTACAGCTATTCCATTCCAGTTTTACTTAAAGATAATGTCCTTTTTAGGTATAGAGTTCACATTTGCTTTTTTGTATACTTTCCATTTTTTTGTCTGCTGTTATTCTGCCTGTCTTTACTCACTATAAGTATACTTACCTCTAAGTCTTTGGATATATTTACAGAAGAGTCTGTAAAAGCCCTTTGTCTGTTAATCTCTGGGAATATAGACAACAAATTCTTACTTGCTGCTGGTGAGGTTGTACATTGGTACAACTCCTTTGAAAAATTCTTTGGTAATGTGTGTTCACATTAAGCATATGCATGTTTAATGACCCAGCTACCTGACTTTAAGCGTACGCTGAAAATAAATGAATACTTCTCTGGGTGGAAGATGTCTATAAAAATATTCATATTTACATTATTTGTAATGATTTAGATCCGAAAAACCTCAATTGCCCAGGTCATCATGGTTAGAATGGCTATATAAACTAGTATAATTGTGCGATGTGCTATTAAGCATTGATAAATAAATATAGCATCCCTACATATGAAATTTTGATAAGCCTCATAAACTGCATTTGGATTGAGATGAGTTAGATATTGAAGTATACACGTTGTGTCCTTTAAATTACATGAAACTCAAAAGGAGACAAAAGTAGTCTATGTTGATAGAATAAACAGTCTTTTTGTATAAACTAAAAGAGATTAGAATTTGAGAGGGGCTTTAAGTAAAACTTATTGGTTACTGTTATGATTTGAATATTTGTGTGGTTCAAATACTCATGCTGAAATTTAGTCTCCGATGAGGTAGTGTGAAGACGTGGAGCCTTTTGGGAGATGAACGGTACTCTCATAGGATAGGTGGTCCTTTCTCTTATACCTTCTCTCCACTGAGGAGGAAGCAAGTAGGCTCTCGCCATGCACCAAATCCTTACGACTTGATCTAGGTCTTTCAGGTCTCCAGAACAGTAAGAAAGAAATTTATCTCGAATTACCTGCTATTTTGTTATAAGTGGCAGAAACAGACTCAGGAAACTCACATTAATATTTTAATAATAATCATGGAATTAGTCACACACATATATTTATTTTGTGATAATTCATCAAACTGTATACTTACATTTGTGCACTTTTCTATGTATCATATATTTTAGTTTAAAAAGCAACCATCATGATAAATGATAATTCACATCTTTGTTCCTCCCATTACCTTTTCCTGGTATTGAAAGGTGAATGAGATTGCTGGAGAAAGAGCAGCCTTCTTGGACTTATGTGTGACACACTAAGTGTCAAACAACAGTAGGTAGAGTATTTGGAAAATGGGGAAACTATATAATAGAGACTTTTTCCATATGAGAGGAATAAACTCAAATCTTGTTAAAAAAACAAAAGTAGTACATTTCTATCAATGGCATAGTTTTGGTCAGATTCCTTCTTGCTCTTTTCCTATTGCTCTTTTGTAAAGGGAATGTTCGCCCTGTATCTGTCTCACTGTCATGTATTTAAAGTATGTGACTTGATTTTTCATTTTTAAAGGGACTCACAGCTAAGAGTTTGTCTTGAGCTTAAGTGTAGACTTTGGACTTGGAGTTTTGAGCAATGGTGAGACTTTTAATGCTATGAACTCTCAAGAAATGGACTGAATGCATTTTGTATTGTCAGATGGGCATAAGCCTGGGACCAGGGGCAGAATGTTTGAATCTGAAATACGCTCCATAAAGCTCATGTACTGAAGGTTTGATCCTTAGCTGGTGGTACTGTTGAGAGGTAGTGGAAACTTAAGGAGGTGAGGCTTTGTGAAAGGACATGGGGACACAGAGTTCATGACCTTGAACCGGATATTGAGACCCTTGACTCTCCTCTGTCTCTCTCTGTCTCTGATCTGATCCTGACCACCTTGGGTGAGCAGCTTTGCTATGCTATACCCTTCCTGCCTTGCTTTTCAGTCTTACCACAGGTCCAGATTCAATCATGTACTGAAAGCTCCGAAGTTGTGAACCAAAATAAATCTTTCTTCCTCTAAGTAATTCTCTCAGGTTTATTTATTTATTTATTTATTTATTTATTTATTTATTTATTTATTTTTTGCAGTGAACAGAAAGCTGAATAACACATGAGGAAAGAATCAAATTCAGGACATGTAAAACCTTTCTACATTGTGGTGATCTTACCCATATTTATTTTATATTTGAAGTCAAACTTTGGAAAAATTTGATTACTAATATTTTAGCTTTTGTGTGTCATGTGTTCTTTGTTGTAACTATTTATCTCTTCTTGGATAAGCAAGAGTAACGATGCAGAATGCACCAATGAATGATTGGACTGTGTTCAAATATAACTGACTTATGAAGCCAGTCAATGGGCTGTATTATCAGACATTTTTCTTCATGGATCGTTCACGTTCCTGTACTACCTTGTAAGCAAAAGATTTGCCAGTGACATTGGTAAAACTGGAAGCATTTGAATGTAAAGATAATATACCCTTCTGGAGATTTGTGTGTCTTCCTGGATAACAATATGATGTCTCCTTCAGAGATTAGGCAGATTTGCTAAATTATACCAAGATGTTAGTGTGACTACTGCCTTCTGAGTTTGGGGATCCCACATTCTCTGCAATAGGCTCATTTTTGTTAGCACAAAGTATGGTAAAAATCTCTGACTCTAGACAATTCTTGAGAGGCCAGATTTAGTCTGAGGTTAAAATGTGATTGCCCTGTGTCTTAAGGTCTCAGATTCTACTAGTTGGCTTTGCTTTCTTCCAGAAATGGACTATGATTTTTTTTCAATAGTTCTAATGTTTTATTCTAAATGTTTAGTTTTGCTCATGAAAAAGACTGTTTTGAAACATACCTGAACCTGTGTGGTATGACCCAAGGGATTTCTAAGTATAATGCAAAAATATTGTGATTATGAAAAATGTATTCACATACTGACATGCTTCATAATTACTATTATCACAGTATTTAATATCAGAAATATTTCAATAATACTTAGTGTTAATTGAATAATATCAGAGACTGCTTTCTTTGTCCTCAAGGAAGAACTGAAACTTATAAACTTATACATGCAAATCCTAGACATACATAACTAATCCTGATGATATTTAGACAGCTAGGCCTACAAAAATCTGGAGTTATTCATTCTCCAACAATATGAATGCCTCGTCAACAGCATCAAAATTGAGCAGTCACGTTTATTTTAACTCCTAGTCGCTGCATTGAAGTTCTTGTATCATTGAATTTCTGGATTTTCTAACATCGAATAATATTTACTTTGCAAGGGAAAAAATCCTCTTAACACTCTGTGTGTGTGCATGTATGAGTGTGTGTGTGTGTGTGTGTGTGTGTGTGTGTGTATTTCAGAAGTGTTTAAACAATGCAATTTAATATTATGTGTTTTGAAGAATATTGTCAAATTTACAGAAGAGGCTAATGTGTCATTTGACTTTGTGTATCCTAGTTCCCTTTCCAGAATTATCTACTGTCAATCATTTGGTGTATCTTTCTATTCACTTACATACATGTGAATTTGGGTATGTTATTCTGGTTATTTTCTGTTCAGCATTCATTATCTAGTTTTCTAAACAGGTGTCATATTCTTACTGGCTTTTATAAATCCTTTATTTTGTCTAGTGAATTACTTAACAGCTGAGATTAGATTATATTTTTAAAATATTCCCCAAGCTGTGATTTTCATATTTTTCTATGCTTTCTTTTGACAGCATTTCTTATTATTTTAAAAAGGCAAATTCTATCATTCTATTAACAAGGCTTTTTTTTATTATATTTTAGAAATATTTCTATGTCAAGGAAAACCTATTATTCTATAGTCTTTTCCCATTAAAGTATTATAGTTTTTTCTCTCTCTTTTATACATCTTGACTTTAATAATTTGTAATTTATTATTTTATTTTTAATATTTTTTCATGGAAAATATCATTAGACCCCAAAACAGACAAGAATGCAGTGAATACCAGTGCCAATATAATTCATTCAATAATGATTAACTCACCACTTCTAAAAATTATATCTTATTCTTTAAGAACTTAATTTTTCATTCTCTTAATTCTATTCATTTTTATTTTGATTTACCTCTTTTTGTTATTTCTTGAACTGATAACAGAAAATTGCTTACCAGTTTATTGCTCAGAAGTATGTAAAAAAAAGTATATTGGAAACATTTATTTTTTGGAGCAGTTTGCATATGAGCAACTACATAATTGATTTTCATCAGTTGCATAATTCATTTTTAAAACCTCTTTCACCACTGGGAATTGAACCCAGGGCCTCACACATGATAGGCAAACATACTGAAATATGCTAAGCATTTCTATTGAAGACAGATTCAAGCATTGAAATTCATTATCACAAATCATTTATCTTTTCCTGGATTTTAATTGGCACGGTTCACAAAGGCAATAAGTTATAGGCAAGCATATTGAATGAGAAAGAGAAAATGGTTTGTGAGACTGGGCTCCAATGTTTGTTTCTGTCTTCAACAGGAATGCTTAGCATATTTCAATATTAATCATAATGTTTAATGGAGAACTTTCATTAATTTATTTTTCCCAGCATGAAAAACATAATGGAAACTTTTTTGATTCCTAATGCACCCATAATTTTGTTGTGAATGTATATCAGTTTTCATTCATTTTTTATTACCTCTATTAGATATTAGAGCCCTTTCCTTGAATCTATTAAAACATTGAGTTAGATAAAAGACAGTTTAATGTAGAATCATATTCTGCTTCTTTGACACACCCTAATAGCTTACTAATCTTTATAATAAAATAAATTTTGTTAATTGGGAAGATTTTTATAAATTTACGTGAACATGTTTTTGAAGTAACATCATATTGAAATAAAATGTATTTCAGAAAGAAGTTTTTTTTAATTTTAATTTGCCCAAGAACCCAATATATTAGATGAAATATTTCAAATGATAAGTTTTGCAAGGGTCAATGTTAGCAAGTCATAGTCTACAAAACAGGACACAGACATCTTCTTAGATGTCTTAGTTTCTTAAATTATATTTTGTACAATTGTATCCAATGTATTTCACATATATGAAAACTATAATTATAAAAATATTTAAGTATTCAGGGTTTAAAATATGTCATTTTAAAACTTAAGAGTCATTTGTAAAATTTTAAGTTATAATAAGCTCTGTGTGTATTATTAAAAACAGTTCTACATGGACTAATATTATCCAAAAAGAAACCTCAAATATTTGGTTAGAATGAATTTTCATTTGTTGTATACTATGCACAATAGTTCCAGTTGTTAAATGTCAGATAAAAATGTGCCTTTCACTAATTGACTTTCCAATTGTCCATAGAGTCATTCATATACCACATCTCAGGAAGTATCACTGCTTTTATTACAGAGTGATTTGCTTTTGACTAAGGAACAGAGAAAAATAGAACTGATCACAATTAGCAGTCCCTTTATCATGCACTTTCAATAATTGCCACTTGAAACCACACTGCATTAATTGAAAACTCTAATGGAAATATTCAGAACATGCTATGTTATTAAAAATGTACTTTGCATTGCAGCATTATATTGAACATTTTTGAGTAACAGAGAAATGTGTCCAGAGGTTGGTCCACTCATGCTTTGAATTGTCACCAGTATTTCTACTTATTTTTAAAATGAGATCATAATGTTCTTTCTATAATATCAAGCCTGATGGATCAACTGGAGGGGATGAAGAAAAATAGACTGTAACTCACTCTTTTGACCTTTTTCAAAGATATGTACATGCATGCACAAATTTAGATGAGGAGATCCAGGAAGGATTGTAGAATATAAAACTTTATGATAGTCTTTTCACACAGAGAATATTTCTCTGGTAATTTTGATGAAATACATGAAAAAACAGCATTGTATAACTGGGACACTGCTTCATTTTTGACAGTCTGACTTCTCATTCCTACTTTTTGATAATCACACAAACTCAATCTATGTGGGTTTATATAACAAAATACCAAACATCAAATACCAAATATAAACAACAGAAATTTATTTCTCGTTCTGAAAAATGGTAAGAACAAAATAAAGGCTCTGGCAGATTACAGGTGAGGTAGGGCCTGTTTTCTCTCACCATAGCCTCAGTTTGTGGAAGAGGTGAGGGGTCTCCATCTTGCCACTTTCATGAGGACACTGCTTCCATTTATAAGGACTCTGCTGTTATCTAGATTTTATTTTCATTATATTGAACAGGGATTGAAGTGTTTTGGCAGGGAATGAAAATGATGAAAACTGTGTTTTTGAAATTCTCCCTGCATTTTGATTCATTGTACACAAATGGGGTACATCATTTTGTTTCTATGTTTGTACATGATGTAGATCCATACCATTCCCGTAATCATATATGTACATAAGGTAATGATGTCTGTCTCATTCCACCATTTTTCAAAATGCAGTCTATAAAAATTTTTTTTTTAATTTTAAAAAGTATCATGGGAGCTTCTATAGTTTAGATCTGGAATGTTCCCTAAAGTCTCATATGTTGAAATCCTGATCCCCAATGCAGCAATGTTCAGGGGTGGGATTTGGGGGATGTGACTGGATCATGAAAATTCTGACCTCATCAGTGGATTAATCCACTTACAGCTGAGTGGACTACTGGAAGGTGGTAGAAACTGTGAGACCTGGTTGGAGGAAGTAGGTTACCAGGAGCATGCCCTTGGGGATTGTATCTTGTCCCTGGCACCTTTTTCTCTCACTCTGCTCTCTGGCTACCATGAACTGAGCAACTTTCCTGTGTATCAATCTTCCACCATGATGTTCTGCCTCATATCAGACTGAAAGCAACAGAGCCAGTCAACCTTATACTGAAACCTCTGAAACTCTGAGCCAAAATAAACATTTCTTCTTTAAAAAAAAATTCTCCCTTGATCAGTCAATAACTGATGGCAGATGAGCAAGAGACAAGTAGGACAGGCCAATCTAAGTGATACTGCAGTATTAAAGATGAAACATGATCGTTTGTTGAGTTAGTATTTGTAACCTATAGTAGGAAGAAGTAGCAAGTCCTAGAGTGGAGACCAGATGGACTTATTTCCTGGTAAGAAATGGTGGTATATTTTATAAATATGTCTTTTAAAAATGGTTTGGGGGGTAGCGCTGTAGTGGATAAAGAAAGTTTAGAGATGCACACTATGTGGCCTGGGAATTTGAAATACACATTAGAAAATTAGAGATGAGTCATGTTTGAGATAGAACTTTGAATGTTACCGAATTTTTCATTTCTTCATGTATTTATCTTCAAATTCAGTATTAACGTATCTGACTTCTTTTATCCAGTCCAAGAATGTTGAAAGTAAAAAGATAAATGACATTTGTGTTTCAAGGTATTCATATCCTTGAAATCTATCTAAACACCTAAATGTATAACTCAAATTTTATTTAAAACATGAAATAACTGCTTTCTGAATTGTGTCTCTATATAGTTTTTGGTGTTTCAGAGCAAGTGGCCTCAAGATAGTTGAGTTTCTTGGATAGCACCTCAAGGCTATAAATAACATTTGTGAAAGTTTTACCATGTATTACAATTTAGCTGCAAAAGTCATTATTAAAGACTGAATTATGTTCCACCTCACCAAGAAAAGTTTGTATATTAAAGCTCTAACGCACAGTATAACAGGATTGAGCCCTTTAAAGAGGTAATTAAGATCAAATCAGATCAAAAGAGTGAGAACTTAATTCAGTAGGAGTGGTGTCCTTATAGCAAGAACAGGGAGAGACACCAGCTATGTGTAAACACGGAGGGAATACCACATGAGGACACAGAGAGAAAGAGGTTCTCTGAAAGTCAAGAAAAAAGAACCCGGGAAAAACCAACCTCATTGGCCCCTTGATCTTGGTCTTCTCACCACCCTAACCATGAGAAAATAAATGTCTGTTGTTTAAGCCACTCAGTTGGTGCTATTTAATGGCGGTCCTAGCAAATAGTCATGTGGCAGTTAGTAACCCACCAGATTTCAGGAGATGATACTTTTGAAAAGAGACTGTCAAGTAATTAGCAATTAAGTTTTAAAGGTATCAAATATTATTGACTTTTCATCGATATTGGATCTTTGATGTCTTACCTGTATTTTAACTCATGTTATTACTTTTATCTGTGAGAAGTTTGTTGATACTACTCACTTGTGATCTTTCTTTTGTTAAAACCACTTACAGAGATAGGTGTGATGACATTTCCCTGGCAGATCCTTAGCCACCAGCTTTGTCACTGTGTTTGTTTTTGCTGTGGAATGCTCATAAACGAAACTTTGGTCAGAAGAAAGAAGTTACTCAAATAGAAAAAAGAATATCTGCTGGAAATTTTCATAAAATTGAGTCAGTATTATTTGAAATTTCTAGGGCCTACCTCTTTATAATTCAACTCAGTCTTCTTGGTTTATTAGTTTTTCTCTATTTTTTTAAGGCAATGTAGATCGAAAAAATATCTAAATTTATTTGCAAAAGTACTCAGAATTTGGTTAATACTTGGATACCATTAAAAATATCATATTTTAGAAAAAAATCCTCTGGAGTGCTATCAAACTAATAGAGAACAAATTCAAGAGACTAAACTTAAGTAACTACCTTTCCTCATATTCAAAGTCTCTGTATTTTCTAGTTTTTTTTTTTTAATTTTCTGGGAGATAGTTTATTTTAATTCAATATCTAAGTTAAGAATGGCCTACTTTCTTGCTTATGTCCTCCCATTAATGTGATATTTTATTGGCTTAGAAAGAGTGTCACTTATAGAGCACTTTAAAATGAGTTTTAGGATGAGAGATGTAGCTCAGTGGTAGGAGTGCTTTCCTAGGGTTTGATTCCCAACACCACAAAGATGTCTGCGTGAACACACTCACACACACACACACACACACACACACACACACACACATACACACAAGTCATGATGAAACGCATACACTTCTAAACTTTCTTACTATTAGGAGCCAATCTTCAGACAAACTCTTTCTAGTTTCTAGGGGATTTACCACTTAAAAGATACATTCCTGCATTTCGCTGGGTCATCATTTGGAGCCGAAGGTAGGTTCATTTCCGAAATTTATTGCAGATATGACAATGAACACAATTTGTTCCTTATTATTGACAATCACATTAAACTAAGTTTTCTATAAATTAAGTAAAATTTATTTACTTCTAAATATCATCAAGCTTTTTTCTTCTGCTTATATCAGTTATGGATAAATTAAATATATCTGAATGAAGAGGCATTTTACCCCTTAGAAATCGGCATCGCTCATATAGATTGATATAGCAAAGCATTGAAAAATGAAGAATATCCATTAAAAAGGAAGTACACTGTGAATTAAGTAGAATAAACAACCTGTTATGTTTTAAACAGGAGGAAAACAATGGTGTTTTTCTACATCAAACAGGACTTCAGCCAAAATACTGTTACGTATCTGTCTGAGTTGGGGGCTATTACCAAATGGGAAGAAAATGTATTTGTAAATGTTTTGTATATTCAAATCTGCATTTAAATATTGAGTAAATAACATTTATTACTTGTCTTCCTTAGAAACAGATGCTGTACAAATGCAGCAATTCAGTAATTATTCATTAGATTGGTAAATCAGAAGTTTCTATATCCATATGGAAGTTTTTAAGAATAATAAAATGAGCATCTTCCCTTTTTCATTTCCAGAGTGTTATACAAATTTCTATGTAGTTCCCCCTTAGCTATAATTTCAATCAAATGTGTATATTTTTGATTCAACCTTTGGTCTGAAGAAAGTGGTCTAAGTCTTCACCAAAGACTTAGAAAACAAATCTGAGTCAAATGTTCTCTCTTTTTTTATGTAGTTTACTTGTGCTTCTCTACTTTGTTTCTGCTTCTGGCACTTTGATAATTTTATTTGAGACACCTGGGGAAAATGTCCCTGTAGGAGAAGCGACTGGTCATGTTAGAAGACTCTACCTATTCCTTTTTTGTGGACAAGGACATGCACATCAGTGGATTAAACATGAGACACATACTAGGCATAGGAACAGGGAAAATGCCATGAAAATACCTGCATCAGCTAAGAAACGGTTGAAGCTGGAGAATTAAACATAAAATATCTCAATTCTGGAAAAGACATAGTCAGAAGCCAAAATAAAGGAAGTTGTTGTCATCATGGAGTTTAGAAATTGGGGACTGAGGCAGTTTGTAAAATAAGGGTAAACATAAGCTTTGATAGCTCCACAGAATTAGTTTTCTTAGTTCTGTTGACGTTATTTCAATGCAGAAGTGTACTTTACCTGTCAACTGTATCCCATAACTATGTTTTCCTAAAATTCTGTTCCTGCTGTTTTATTCTTTTTCTATGTTTCCATCTCATTCTGAATGAGTTCTGCATCTAGTTAGTTTTTCACATTTTAGCTCCATTCACAGGTTTCTACCTTGCTTGAGAATTACCCTGGCTAATGACACCTGCTTTTCTGTGGCTAATTTGAGTTCAGGCTCTTATAAAGCTTACACTTAGCAATGATCATGGTCACCTTAGAAAAGGGGCTAAATTGTAGCTTGCCCTAGACATATATGCATGAATACTCACATCTATTTCAACTGAAATCTTTGACAGTGTAGTCCACTATATGGTTTCCAATTTCTTTGGTCAAAATTTCCCTACTTATTTGAATGTGTGCTTGTAATTTTCAGTCCTGTTGGGTAGCAAAAAGATCTTGATTTCATTGCTAATCATATTTTTTCTTAAAGATCTCAAGTTGGGGTAAAAGAGTAATACCCTAGTGCACAGCAGTTTGCTGCTGGCAAGCTGGGTGCATTTGCTTTCAGTTTCTAACATCCCAATCTAACAGCTATCTAGTGTGTTTGGTCTACCAGAAGTCCTATATAGGATTGTGTATATCAAACCCACTCTGTCTCAGTCGTGGTGATTCCTTGATTCAACAATGGTAGTCACACAGTTTTCTCACTTGGGTCTAGGAAGTGTGCAGCCTCTGGTGATTGAAGTTTGGTTCACTTAACCCTGATCCTTTCTTTGAAGGGTTCACCTTAATCAAGGGCTTCATTGGTTTCATCATCATAATGATGTCTTAAATTCTTATCAGATCTCTACAAAAGATCCAAGGGAGAAATTCATGGCAAATAATAAATATAAAAATATAATGAGAATTGTTTTGAGTTCTCTAGTCTTTCATTGTCATTTGCCTTGTAAACCCAATCTGATTCCTTAAAATCCTGAATATGAGTAAATGTCTCATCTAAAACTTTCCCATCAGAATTTGTCTTTTAGGGGGATCTCTCTAAAAGAGCCACAGGTCTCTTCCTGCAGCCAAGATCTATTGCACTGAAACTCAGAGAGCTTGTAACTGACACTACTTAGTAATATAAGGAGCACAGGCAGACCTGAGCCCTAATGTGTCCCAGCTATTGCCATTTTTCCTTTGTAAGAGTTACACACTTCTCTTGATCTCTCCCATGAGAACCAGTGGAAGTTTAATAATTTGCCTGGCTTCTGCCCACTGCAGTTGTAAATTCCCTCTTTTTATGTCCTGTGTAACTGTATCTGGAAAGAATCCAGATTTTCTGCCAACCCCACATAGATTTAGTACTAATTATCAAATTGGGATGGACCAGATGTTGACTGCCACTTGGTGAATAAGTTTCCCTCCAAAGAGTAGAGTGGGCAATGAACTGGACAGTGTTTAATCTTTGATTCTAGCTCCTGGTACTTGACTTGCAATTACTTGTCCAATTAGGCCTTGGTTATAGGCCACAAAGATCAAACACCTTTTATGTCCCCATTGACCACATAATTCGTTATTTTCACTCCACTTATTTCCATGTATGCAAGTATTTTGATTCTCTTAATTAGTACTCAAGGATCTAATCCATCCTCTTCCAAAAGTCTTTTGTCACTATACTATGTCTACCACCAAAATGTCAAGAAATTGTGAAGATAGAGGATTTTATTCTACATGCAAACCTATAATTTAAAATCTCTTGTGTGAGACAATTTAGGAACATTCAGAAAAGAAATAATTAGGTTATTGGTTGTGACCTAATCAGTGGATTAATTTACTGTTATGGATTAACTGGGTGGTAACTACTGGCAGGTAGGATATGGCTGGAGGAGGTAGGTCACAGGGATGGGTGTGCCTTCAGGATTCATATTTTGATCCTGGTGAGCAAAGCTCTCCCTTTGCTTCTTTGTTGCCATGTCCTGAGCAGCTTTCCTCCACCTTGCCCTTCTGCCATGATGTTCTGCATCACCTCAAGCCCAGAGTGGATAGAGTCTGCTGACCCTGCATTAAACACATGAACTTCTCCTCCTCTAATTTGTTCCTGTCAGGTCTTTTGATCATAGCAATGAAAAGTCAACTGAAAGAACAGTGGTGCTATAGTTAAACGTATTCATTAGAAATTGTACTTCAAATTTTGAATTTTGGTCTTTTCCTAGGCTGGCAATATGAGGGTCTCTCAGAATGCTAGGCAGTAGCAGCAAGCACAGCTCCCAGTCAGTCATGTGATCACCAAGGGTAAATGACAACAGTGTGCTATTATTGGTAAGGTAAAATTATCTAGAGGTAAGGAGTATTAAATTGATTTTTTCTGATAATTTTTCAACTTACAACAGATTTATTGATACATAACTCCAATATAAGTCAAGCAACTTCAGAGTTACTTTTTTTCTGGTATACTTACATGGTTAATTTTCATGAGTATACACACTTCTGTAATTTTTTGAAGACATCATACAGATGACTTCAAAGCATATAGATGAATGATTGTTACAACCGGACAAAGTTCATCTTCTTGTCCCGGAAATTTAAGAAAAAGCAAGTTAATTTCTCACTCTTAATAATTTATAAATGGAATAAATTGTAGTAGGAAGGCAAGGACCTACTTTTATGCTGAACAATACAAGATAGGTAAGTCAAATTTCAATTAAATTACCTTTATTGCATTTATTTATAAGAAAAGAACATGAATCTTACAAAGAAAATCATGTAAAATTTATCCTTACAGTGTGCAACTCATGCTATTACCCAGTAGCTTACTAAAAAGTAATATATTTTATATTTTTCCAGTAATAATGGTTTAAATTAGTATTTTCCAGTAATAATGGTTTAAATTAGTATTGTAAAATTCATCCTTACATTGTGTAACTCATGCTGCTTATCCAGTAGCTTAGTACAAAGTAATATATTTTACACTTTTCCCGTAATAATGGTTTAAATTAGTATCTTCTAGGTAGTAAAACAAATTAGTTTATTCAATGTTTTCCAACTTTTTCTCCTGATAAATAGAAAATTATTTTTACATTTTTTAAAAATTTGTATAAAATCCTTTATTGGACAACTGACCCATTTTATTTGATGAGCACATTTGGTACTCTGCCTAAGGTCAGAGCAGAGGAGTTTCATCGGGGGCATTAATAACACATGTTACTCCCTGGTAACTAAATGTGAAAGTGTACTGTGTCTTCCCTCACAGAGGGATTGTTGTAGTCATCTGATGAGTCAGCCAATTATCACTTGAAGACATTTTACCTAATTACATCCTACATATGAATTTTCCAAGATATTGTTTTTTGGAAAACAAAACATTTGTAAATGTATTAGTCTTCACTTTTTTTTTTTTTTTTTTTTGCAATGAAAAAACTTAAACTCAAAGGACACTTTGATAATGACTCTGGAAGATGAACGCAGCATACTGCATCGAGCTTGCAATGTACTATTTACATTCACACGCAGAGTGAGTTTTGCTGCAATCAGCATGTTTGTCTCTTCCAAAATAAAGCATTTCAGGTCACTGAATCTATCAAATGCACTATAGGGGATGAATTGACATTCCACAATAATTGTTAATATGTAAGTTACATTATTAACATGGTTATTTATTTTTTTTTTATTTTGCAGGAATGTTGAAAGCTTATTATCAGAATAACAGATGCATGAGCTATCATCAGAGTGGTGGCTGGCCTGCTTGAATGTCTGAATCCAGTTCAATACACTTGGCAGCAACTTTAATCTCACAATCAACACATGGCGTTCAACTGTGGGAACTAATCATTTTTATAAGGGGCAGTGTTCAGAGAAAAAGAATCAGCACCAAAATGAGTACAAAGACAAAAATGTATTCTTTCAAGAAACATATATTTTCTAATGAATTTATTTTAATTTTTCGATTCAACTAATTTAAGTTGATACAGGAAAGCACAAAAACCATACCTATTAATGGAGTGCCTTGTGAGGGTGCAGGGAATGTATACTTTATGTAATCAGGTTAAACTTGTGGATCTCTCCTCCAGCATTTATTTTCATGGCACAATATTTAAAAATCCTTTCTTTGGTCTTTTTCTGATATACAGAGTGCAATTATTTAAGTGAAAAATCCTCCTTTTATTCAGCAAATTTTTGGTCAATATTTGTGACCTACTTGTCTTGGGAAATATATTTGGAATGTAATTTTATGATACTTTGATTAGACACATCTGCTGATCATGTTAATTATTTAAGAAATCATATCACAGTTGTATTACAATAATCTCTTTAGCAGCTTACAAAAATTTCCCTCTGAGAACTAAAGTAAGTAGAAAAGAGCTGAGAAAGTACAGTAGTTCAGAACATGGACTTTCCTAAAACACTTGGTTCTTGGTTCTGTAATTATAGACACATGAGCTTGGGCAGTCATTCAAAATCTTCCGGGCCTCAGTTTTATTGCCTATAAATCAATTGTCATTGTAGTTTCCCTTAGAGGATAAAGTTACTTTAAAGTATAAAATGATTTTAAAGTTTTGATGTTTTTTCCTTCTTTCTCTTAAACATAATAAATCCAAGTTTGATCTTATGCAAATAATGTTGACGGCATATTTTGACTATCAGGTTTATGAATTTAATCTGCAACATGCAGTACAATAAGTGAGCACTAGCCAAGTACTTTTAGGATGAGTCATTTTCACAAAAGAGGAAATCATTCTTGAGAGTGGCTGGCTTCCCTCTTAGAAGCCACCAGTAAGCGACTGTACTTGATGGAAGAGATGGAGCTCTAATGATGAAATATGTTTAGTTGCTCTCCAACTTCAAACTTGAAGTTTAGACCAGAAAAGTGGAAAATTGAGTAGATTATTCTTTAAAGTGAATTCCTCATAATTTTCGTATTTTTTTCATTATGTGCAAGTACTTATATATAACATCTGTATTTTATATAAAGGATTGATATAATCACAAAAATTTTCCAAGTACAAGGAGCTTCAGAATAGTATCAGTAATACACACTTATTCTACATGACTTGAAATACTGCTTATCTGCAGAGTGAAAACTATGTGTAGACTTGTTCTGTGGCATGCTCAGCAAATGAAGATGGTCTTTTGTGAGAAGGGCTTATAAAAATAAATTTGCACTTAGTGGACATAGTTCTCTCTTTAGTAGATAAACAGCTTCATATTCAATAAAAGTAGTGGTATGCATTTTCCTTGTTTTACTGACTGAACTGTGCAGTGCTCCTAAAGACTCCAGGGTGGTGACATCACTTGCTGAAATGAGGGCACATAAGCATGCTGCGTAGTGGCCATCCCTTTATAATTAACCATTTGTGTTTTATTAGTGCTTTACAAAGCATTTGCTAGTGTATTTGATAGATGTTTTAAGCTACTCTTGTTTATTAGCATTAAGAACTGCTAGCATCTATTAAATACCCAGATATTAGCATTTTGTTTCATTTTTTTCTAATTGTCATAACTGTATTTTAGCAGAATTTGTGAGACTGTAAAAAGAAACTTGATAGAGGGACTCAGTTTGAATTAAAGACTTGGTCCTTAACCCAAATCATGGTTCACATACTCAATTTACATGGTTGTCATCTAGATAGCAAATGGTAGGTAATAAGGTACCTAATATAATACTCACTCATTCATCCTGTATTCATTGAGGACATTTACATTACCCACCCCAGACATTGGACAATACAGCAGAGACTGAAACAGATAAAAATTACTTTTCTCACTTGGGTCAAGAAAGGGCTTATTATGGGAGCAAAGGTTAGCAAAGACCCCAAGGAGGTGAACACTTGAGCCACAGTTATGTAGGGAGGAAGTTTTCATGTGTAAGAACAAAGAAGTGCAAAACCAGGAGTCAGGACTATGCCCATTGGGTACAACCATGGGATCTGTATCTTCTGTGGAGATTAAGGCAGCAGTATTAGGAGGTATAAGAAAAGAGGTGCTGGGATCAGATCTTGTGGCATTTCACACACAACTCTGAGGTCCTCTTTGCTGTGACTGGAAGGGAAATCCATTGGATGGTTTTGAGAGACGAGATAGGTCTCTGCCTTAACGGGGTAGCTGTCACTCCTGGAGATAACACACTGAAGAAAGACGGGTGCAGAAAAGGGAGCAGTTAGAACAAAGGCATCATGCAGCAGGTGACAGGAGAGGAAGTCATCATGCAAGGACACGTTTTGAAAATGTTTTAAAGGTAATATCAACTGGGTTTGCTAACACGAGTCAAAGGCAAAATATAAGGAAAGGAGATAAGCAAGCTCAGGTTTTCCTGCTTTCACTCCGATGTTGTAAATCAGCACTGGAAATGTGCTGAAAGCTCCTGAAATTTGTACCTATGACATTCCTACAAGTTATTCTAGACCCATGCGGTACCCTGTGTCCTGAAAAGTGTAAAGGTCCATTAGTGTTCCCTGGCTAAGTTTCTTTTTTGTATTCTTTTGGGGACAATTTTCTTAAGAGAATGGACCCAAAATGTCAAGCTCTCTTCTATGGTCTTCTCTCTTCTCCTGGATGCTGAATTCAGAAATTCTCTCTGTCTAGGGAGTGACCTAAAGTCATTATTCACATTTGTATTAAAATGCCAGAAGAAAAATTAAATAAGCAAATAAATATGAATAAATATCTTATGTTCACTGCATCACACACACACAAAGAAAATTTTGGACCCTTAATGGACTCTGCCATTCAAATGTCATATGAATGATCTTCTTTGCCACTGAGACGTTGGGATCAGAAAACACACATCATTTTTATAACAACATATATATTTTACATTATCTCAGTTTTTATATTGCTAATATATTAGTTGGTGAGCTGTAGTTATATGGCATACTTTCAAAATCATGTTTCTCCAATTTTAATTCTTTTTCTTAAATCTGATATTCTTTGTAGCTATACGATGTACCTTTACTGTGAATTATTATGAGTTCATATTATGGATGAAATGGTGTTATAAACAAATCTTTCCAGCATGTCTAAGACAAAGCTTTTAGACATTTTTTTTCAAGATTCATTTTGAGTTTCACTTTCTCAATAATGACTTTTCAGGGTTTGAACCACATTAATACATTCATTTCAACTTTTCTGGTTCTTATTATCACAGTTATTTGCTCTACAATTGGCTTTATTATTAGATGCTTTCTCTTAGATCAAGAAACATGTGGGTCCAGAGACCATAATTTAATGTTGTAATTATCCTTTCAGCTCTTAGAACAACATCAGCTAGAACTAGAAGGAATTTAATTATTACTTGCGAGTTGTTGACGGGTAATGTACTGCAGTTCAGAAGAATCTGTCGTGAATTATACCTTCATTATTCACATATGATGGTCATATAGTTACATTCTATTAAAAGTTTCTTTCTCAATCTGTTATTTTCAGATATTCCTACATAACAGCATCTTATAGTAATTTTTAAACTGTTATGATATCAAGTTTGCAAGTTGATTCAGAGTGTTATACTACTGTGGGACAATATTTCATAATTTTCTCTATTTGTAAAGAAATGCAGAATAATCTGGCACATTGTGTTAATTTACTCATCTAACAAAAAAATTAAGCACTTATCTTGTGCCAAACTGCATTCAAAGTACTTCAACACATCTGTGAATGGAACAAAATAATCTGCCTGTGTGGAACTTATACACATTACATTAAATAATATGAAATGAGAAAATTGTATGAATAATGTGGAAAAACATAGTAGGGTAAGTAGAGTTAGTGTATGTGTAGAGGAGACATTCAGGTCTTAGAAGTTTTAATGTAGAAGGATCAGGGTAACATATTAAGAACTGTTATTAGTCTCCTGGGGTTCGTGTAACCAAGTGTTCAAACAGGGGAAAGACTATCTCAGGTCTGAGATGGGTTGGTGCCTTTGGAGAGGAGTGCAGAGAGGTGGCTCAGTTATGGATATATTTTGAATTCCATAGCTTATAATAGGATGTGCAACTTGAGGTAAAAATTAAAAAGTTAAAGAGATGGTGCTCAAATAATTTGAATCAATTTTCTCTCCCACTGAATATTTTTATTTAATCATTCTTTATTATTTTAAAAAATATTGGCTACAGATACACACATATTCACTCTTTCCCTCTAAATGCTCCCTCTGCAAAGACATATGTAAGGATATTTATTTAAATTAGAAGTGCTGTTCAAATAGTACTATTTTTAACCTGTTGATTGATACACAAACAGGGTCTTCTCTCAGTCCTTGAAAGCCCCTTTCACTTAATAAATTAACATATTCTCATTGTTTTACTTCTCTCCAGATAGTTTATATTTTGTAAAAAAATTCTCAATATGAAAATAAATTGAATGACTTTGCTTCTAGCCTTTATCACAGAGTGTAATTCTAGCTGAAAAGACAATCAGTGGGTAATTATGTTTGCTTTCTTCTAACCAGTTAAAATGGCAAGGCATGGATTTTTCTGTGGTGAAATGAATGTGCAAAATAGCAAGACAATTTAGATCTCAACTATTGGTTTACTTCAAATTATCTTTACTTTGGTTCAATTTTTTTAAATTTTTAAATTCCAAATCAAAAGCCGTCTTTCATTGCAGCATTAAAATATCACAAATTGATCTTACAACCTGGAATCTTGTTTCTGTAGCTAGATATAAAGCTTAGACTTT
Source organism: Sciurus carolinensis (assembly GCF_902686445.1). Classification (NCBI taxonomy): domain Eukaryota; kingdom Metazoa; phylum Chordata; class Mammalia; order Rodentia; family Sciuridae; genus Sciurus; species Sciurus carolinensis. The sequence goes on along the minus strand of NC_062221.1, from coordinate 122,726,516 downwards.
ATTCATCATCCTGGTGAACTATGTTCCTTTTGCCCAAGGACAGATATTACCCAAAATGTTTTATGACATCCTTGTTTCTAACAGTTGTAACTTGCTGAACCAAAGCAGTTAAATTTGAGATAGTCTTAACATCTTTTCTTCAAGGATTCATCCATCTTTCTGGATCTGAGAAACAATTTTGAGAACAAGCAACATCTACCCTCATCTGAATGTTGTCCATTTATTTTTCACCCAAGACATTTTGGAATTTTAAGGGACCCATGTTACCATATAATGACATCAATGGGGACACAAACCACACAGACCCCATTTTTAGAAGCCCAGTGCAATCCCCTCAATCATAGTTTGCACATGACCATGGGTGGCCAGTTCCTTTCTAGTCCTCTACCCTCTCTCAACCCAACCAGAGTTGCTGCTTCTCTTTTTAAGGAGACTGAGCTCTATACTGATATGATTAAATTCCTTCCTGGGCTCCTTAGGGGCCCTTCACAGTAAATTTTTCCTTCAGGATAATGTTGACATTTTCTGAAATGTGGACACTGTGATTCCTCAGAATCTTCCTCATGCTCTCAGTGGATGTGGTGTTCAACTTTGGTTTCAAATAAAATTATTCTTTTCCCTATATTAGTAAATATTATTTACTTTTAAGAATGAACTGCTACTTATAAATAATTTTCCAATACTGTTCCCTATAAATAATAGCTCGGATATAAAATCTAAAAAGCATGAAATGAATAAATGTTGTATGGAAATAGTTTCCTGGGATTGACATAAGAAAGTACAATAAACCAAGTATCTAAAATTAACAGAAATTTATTGTTTCCTGAAGGTGAGAAGTTCGAAATCAAGATTCTGGCAGGGCCATTCTCCCCTTAAATCTATAAGGGAGCATCCACCTTGACCTCTTGCTAGGCTCTGTTGGTTTGCTGGCAGTCCTTACACTTCCTTGGCTTGGCTGCACCTGTAGCACTGCAATCTCTGCTCTATGATTGCATGGGATTCTTTTTCCCGTTTGTGTATGTGTCTTTACATCCTTCACCCTCTTATAAGACCATTATCCTACTAGATTCAGGGAACATCCTGCTTCAGTATGACCTCATTACAGCTTAATAATATCTGTAGGAGCCTTATCTTACAATAAGTTCACATTCTGAGGTACAGGTGGTTAGTATGACTTCAAAATACTTTTTGGGGGCCATACTTCAACCCATAACCAGCAATCTTTTCTCTAGAGATTTTAAATCCATCTCTTCTAAGGGCAGTTTTCATTAGCCACACCAAAGTTTCACTGATAATAAAGAAACCATAAAGATCTTCATAACTGTTGAAACAAATGGAATAAAAATTCATTTTAAGTGATTTATATTTGCATAAAAATTTCAAAGACCTTTTTTTTTTTTTTTTTGGAGCTTATTCTTTTGCAATGAAACTTTGCAGATAAAGTTTTAGGTGAATTTGTACCTTGAGAAGTAGGTGTTTGCATTAGAGTTCTCCAGAAAAACAGAACCAAAACAGAGCCAAAAGTAAAATAGAGATAGATAGACAGATGATACAAAGATATTTACTAGAAGCAACTGGCTTGCTTGATTACCAAAGCTAGTAAGTCCCAAGAACTGCAGAGTGCATTGGTGACGCCGTCCAGCGGAATCAATTTGGCGTGGGGGACCAAAGAGTAGCAAGGCTCTTGAATTCAGAAAGGTTTATTTCAATAATTGCAGAGTCCTGGGGACTTGAACCCGGGACTCCAGCATTAGAGGCAGGCATGCTACGAGATGGGCTATATGAAGAATGATAAAATTATGGCATTTGTAGGCAAATGGACGAAATTGGAGAATATCATGCTAAGTGAGATAAGCCAATCTCAAAAAACTAAAGGACGAATGATCTCGCTGATAAGCGGATGAGGACATATAATGGGGGGTGGGAGGGGTTAGCATTAGGTTTAGGGTTAGGTTTAGGGTTAGGGATAAGGAGAGCGGTAAGAATGAAGGAAAGAAGGACTGTATAGAGGGAAAAGAGGGGTGGGAGGGGTGGGGGGAAGGGAAAAAATAAACATCATTGCCCTATGTAAATGTATGATTACACACACACACACACAAAAAAAGAAAGGTTTATTGATGAATCAGGAAACCTGGGAACTGGAACCTCAAACCTCTAGAAAAAAACCTTCTCTCTTCTTTTTCTCCTTCTTCTCTTGGCGCTCAAGGAGAGCCGGCTTATATCCCTTCCAGGAGGCCAAGGGTAGGGCTGACGCCAATCATGCAAAGATTAGGCGAGAGCTAGCTGCCCAATCATGGCAAAGATCAAAATGAGCAGGCATGAGCAGGAGCACCTATGCACACGTTGTGTGCGTGGACTTAATTGGATACGGCCAATGACAAATCACCTGGGTGTACCTATGCCAATCAACCTCCTCACCGCAGATGTGATCAAAGCAACCTCTGGCTGGCTGCCAAGCGCCATCCCAGCGCCTTCCACACCGCATAGCCCCCAACACATTGGCAAGCTAGAGACCTATGTGGTCCTTTGGTGTAGTTCCTACTTGACAGCAAGTACAGGAAGAGGCTGATGCTCTGGTTTGAAGGCAGTTAGGAAGAAAGAATTATGTCCTGCTCAGTCTCTTTGTTCTAGTTCGGCTTTCATTTTGCTGTAATCTACCAATTTAAATGTTAATCTTATCAAAAAATACTATCACACAAACACATATAATGATCTTTGACCAATTAAATATCTGTGTTCCTTACATAGCTCAGTCAAGGAGACACATAGCAATCATCACAGATTTGATTACCTTTTTTTTTTTTTTTAATTTTTTATTTATTTTTTTACGTTTACATAGGGTAATGATATTTCTTTTTTTTCCCTTCCCCCCCACCCCTCCCACCCTTTTCCCTTTATACAGTCCTTCTTTCCTTCATTCTTACCGCTCTCCTTAGCCTAACTCTAAACCTAACCCTAAACCTAATGCTAACCCCTCCCACCCCCATTATATGTCCTCATCCGCTTATCAGCGAGATCATTCATCCTTTAGTTTTTGAGATTGGCTTATCTCACTTAGCATGATATTCTCCAATTTCGTCCATTTGCCTACAAATGCCATAATTTTATCATTCTTCATTGCGGAGTAATATTCCATTGTATAAATATGCCACAGTTTCTTTATCCATTCATCAACTGAAGGGCATCTAGGTTGGTTCCACAATCTGGCTATGGTGAATTGAGCAGCAATGAACATTGATGTGGCTGTATCTCTGTAGTATGCTGATTTTAAGTCCTTTGGGTATAGACCAAGGAGTGGGATAGCTGGGTCAAATGGTGTTTCCATTCCAAGCTTTCTGAGGAATCTCCACACTGCTTTCCAGAGTGGCTGCACTAATTTGCAACCCCACCAGCAATGTATGAGTGTTCCTTTTTCACCACATCCTCGCCAACACCTATTGTTGCTTGTGTTCTTGATTACCTTTAAAATATCACATTCAGTTTCGATATATTTCTAAATTCTTTTTGATTGTGCTTTACCATAGAAAGACATTGCCTTTTGTTCTTCTGATAATTAAAAAAACAGGTGAATAATAAGCATATCTTCTTTTCTCAGGAATATTTCAGTTTGTAAAATGTTAGAGCCAAATAAAACTGGCTTCTATTGATTCAAAAACATTTTTTAAAAACAACTAACAAAAAATGAATTTATTGACTCGCTTGGACCTTAGGGTAAAGCTGCCTTCAGAAATGACTTATCATAGTTTTGCAGCTCATATTGGTTTTATTCCCTGGGTTAATTTCATTCTCAGACATTGCAGAGTGGTGGTAAGGCAACCATCCCATCAATTTGGAAGATAGGGTTTCTTAAAGAAATACTATAAAGAAAATAATGTTAAAAAAAGCAAAGGAACTATGTTGGTAGAAACATCAAATATGACATGGAAAGCACTGAATTATTTGCTTTACTTAAGTTTTCTTTAAGGTTCAGAATTACTACAAGCTGATTGTTTTATTATCTTTATCTTGGTTGGAAACTCATTCTAACTAAATGACTTCTCTAAAATGCAGACAGCCTAGTTGGTTTGTCTAACTCCAAATCTAATATTTTTTTTCTTTCTTTTTTTTCCACAGCACTGAACTAACTCTATTAAAATCAGAGCCAAGTTAAAGAACAGACCACATGGGAAGTTTATATGATAGCAAAGAAGTAACATCCTAAAAACAATTAAAGGCAAGATGTTATATGAAAAATTTTAATAAAAGACCATATTTTATAATTAACAAATGCTATGGTATTGTTCTGAACATTATGTCTAAATGTATTTTCTTCAACAGTGTAAGAAGATCAATATTATTATCATCCTTTTTTACAGATGATACATCAAAGATAGATTATTAAGTAATTTGCCAAAGATTACTGAGTAAGTGGCAGAGCAAATTTTAACTTGAAAAGAATGATTTATTCACAATAGCCAAGATATGGAAACAACGTAAGTGTCCATCGGTGGATGAATGGGTAAAGAGTATATGATACACACACACACAGGAATATTGCTCAGTCATTAAAAAGAAGAAACTCCTATCATTATTCATAATTTGAATGAACCTGTAGAACATTGAGCTGAATGAAATAGCCCAACACAGGAAGCAGAATACTACATTATCTGATTTCTATCTAAAAACATCAAACTTAGAGAACAGAATAGTACTTGCCAGGGACTGGAGGGGTTGGAGAAATGGGAGATGTTCTTTGAAGGAGACAAATTTATATTTGCAAGATGAATAAGTTCTAGGTATGCAATGTGTAGCAGAATGTCCATATGTAATTATACTATGATGTGGTACTGTTTATCTGAAATTTGCAGGAAGAGTAGATAGAAGTGCCCTTACCTCCCCCATCCCACACAAACCCTGGATATGTGATAAAGGATGTGTTGATTACTTTGATTGTAGTTGAACATTACACAATGCACATGTGTATTAAAACATCACATAGTACACTTTGAAATAGAGATGTATAATTTGTCAATTAGATCTTAAAGTTGAAAAAATATGCTTTCTTCTTTTGTGGTTTCAAAAATATCAAAACAAGGCAATATCTGTGAAGGTAAACTATAGTGTTACATTCCTTATATGCTGTTCATCTTTTATTTCACTTCTTTCAAAGTTAATGTAGTATGAACATGTATAGAAAGGAGCTCCCTCTCTTAGCACTTATCTATTTTTATCTTTGTTTTCATCTAGATCTGAAATATTAGCCTGCTACAAGTGCCCATGCATCTTGTCTAGGTTTGACATAAAACTTTCATAACAGGCAGTTCCTAATTTAATTAAGGACATTTTCCTGATTTTCACTGAGTTGCTTCCAATATCTATGCACTTGATTTCTTTTGAACTCCATTATCCTAAGGGTGAGTCATTTCTGCATAAGAAAGTTACTTTACTTACCTTCCTGTTGAAGCTATCTTTGTCACTTTTCTCTATTTTCTTTGTTTCCTTTTCACATTAGGAACCCAGTAAATTATTTTAATTTATCCTATTTTAAAATTTATATATCAAATTAGAAACACACAGAATAAACTAACAGAGAAGAAGAGTAGAGATAAAAGCAAATATACCCCTATACACATGCACACATGTGCACACAAAGGTACTATGAATTTGACCACCACAATAATATATTCTATACATTTATGACTTTATTTAAGTTTGATTTTAATGTTTACATGTTATGAAAGGATGTATGATAAAAAGGGTAGAACAATTGGTATTTGGAAATAGCTTAGAAATGTAAAATATGTTGTTAGACATAATGTTACATTTGTACAAATCAATCTCATTCAGGAAAAATTTAGTTCTTATTTTTCATTTAGTTTTTTATAAATTACTTGATTATAAGAGAACAAAATAAGAACTTTTTGCTTGTACTGAACATTTTTTGCTGGGATTTTTAATTAAATTTCTTATTGCTTCACACAAGCAGAATATTATTAATTTGGTTTAGTTGATGCTGATGAAATCTCAATCATCGGTAGAGTAGTAATTATTAGGCAAACTCTCTCATACTAAAATGAAATAATATCTGATATTTTTCACTTTTGTTGTACAAATAGCCATTGTTGGCCTATGAATGTTCTCTGAGAATAGAAAAAGTTCTTATAAACATAAATTATCTTGCAACTCTTAGCCCTTGGAAATCTTCTGTAACTATACAAATGATTCTAAGGACTTTATTCACTCCACATTTAATTTACTTTGACAGAATGAAGTTTTATTTGCCTTTGTCAGTAATGACAAGTATTATTGCTATCCGTTTCCCTTTGGTAAACATTTCAGCACATATATTTGGGACTACTGTGCTTCTTACTCTGATATTTGTCTTCAGCTTTCAAGTACATCTTCTCTTCCCACACTAAGCACTAATTCTTGTGTAGCATACCACAGCAAATTAACTCACAGGATTATTTTAAAAATTTAAATGGTTATATTAGATTAAGAAATATGTTAAATTTTCAAAAGAAATGCAATGACATCTCAAACCTACTTGGTTTACATTCATAGTTAAACATTAGACCATTAAACTCCTCTGCATGTTGACTTATAATTGTAAGTCTGGGTTTTCACAAGTGACTAAGGTCAAAGGTAGTCAGTACTTGGAGCAAAAACAACGTGGAACAGTAAATGAGAATGCCAGGATCTAATGTCTTGGAAGTTTGAGATATTGTTCTGGGCTTAGGTGACCAGTTGCTGAGGAAAACATATCACAGTGGGCCTAACTACTGTAAGTAAAACTCAGATGTTTCTTTTGCTTTATGTTTCCTTTGACCAAAATGTAAGAAAGAAACAGAGACACAGAGATCATCTATATATACAATCTACATGTAAAGGTAGCCATTCTAAGCAAACCTTAAACTCTTACTTATGATGTCTGTCTCAGACATCATTTTTCTGAAGCTTGCACTTAAGCTTACACACACACACACACACACACACACAGAGAGAGAGAGAGAGAGAGAGAGAGAGAGAACAAAGGAAATATACAATCTCAAAATTCCAAAATGAATCACTCCTAATGTCTACTAAAGTCTGACAGTCAGTGGAGGTGGGGAGACCTCTGTCCTGTTAAATTACAGGTGTGAGGCAATCCTGTGCTTCTATCTCAGCCTCACTGATTCTTTGTAAAGACCCTTAAGATGGAGTGTTTTGTCAAAAAGAAAAGTAAATTCACGTCTTTCCAGAACACACTTAATTCAGTGACATTGAAATTATGAAGAGAGAATTTTGCTCGCTATTTTTCTAAGAAATAGAATAATTTTATTCATAGAAAATAAAAATGTGAAAAAATTTGACATTTAAAGGAAAAAACCAAAAATGTATTTTTTACCTGTGAAAAAATATCCCAAAGATATTTAGACAAATATTTATCTGTGGAATCTACATAAAGTTACATAGTGGTTGGGTCAGATATGTGTACATATACGTACTCATTGTTATGGTTTGGAAATGAGGGGTCCCCCAAAAGCTCATGTATAGAACAATGCAAAAAGGTTTAGAGGAGAAATGATTAGGTTATGAGTGCCTTAACACAATCAGTATAATTGATCCCATGATGGAATTAACTGTGGCAACTGAAGGAAGGTAGGGTATGGCTGGAGGAGGTAGGTCTTTGGCTTTTCTTTGGGGTATATAGTTTGTATCTGGAAAGCGGAGTCTTTCTTTCTGCTTTCTGATCATTATGTGAGCTGCTTGCTTCCACCACACTTGTCTGCCATGATGTTCTGCCTTGGTTTGAGCCCTGAGGAATGGAGTTAGTCTTCTATGAACTGAGACTTCTGAAACCATGAGCCCCAAACAATTCTTATAAAATTGTTCTTGTCAAGTCTTTTAGTCACAGCAGTGAAAACACCAAGTAAAACAGAAATCAGTACTGAGAGTGAGGTCGTTGCTGTGGCTGACCTGACTATGTTGTTCAGAAGCTTTTGGAGCTTTTTGAAATGTGTTGAAGAAATTTTGAGATGTGTAGTGATACAAACTGGATTCTTCTTGAATGGGTTCTTGATTGCTGTTTCAGTTGCCTGAGGATATTAAACTTCAGCTCTTTCACTCTTCCAAAGTGGACTCTGCCAGTGATTCTCCAAGGAGTTTCCAGAAGCCTTCCATCCTAGTCTGGAGTAGCATCATTGATCCCTCTTGTTCTGAAGCTTCAGCATCTTGGACTGCACAGCCTACTAGTTCCTCCAGATCTCCAGCCTACAGATGGCCATTGTGGGACTATCCAGTTTCTGGTTGTGTAAGACAATATAATAAATTCCCTTTCATCATTATATATACACACACATACATATATGTATACATACATGTATGGATATATATACACACTCATATATATGCCAATTTAATAAATTCCCTTTTTATAATCAGTCAGACACACATACATACATGTGCACACACACACACACACACACACACACACGCACACATACCTCCTACTGTTTTTTTCCTTCAGAGAATCCTGATTCCTGCATTCATACATACTCATAATGGCAGGACACAAGACCTTGCTTAAGGCACTATGGATTGGAAGTTTGTTATTGCTCAGTATTATTGGTATCATTCTACTACTAGAGACTACCTGTAATAAATTCATCATCAAACGTGGAAAATCAGGAGAGAGACATGGAAACGGTTGCTTTATAGACTTGACTTTTCGATCATCAGAATTAGAACATCAAGATGATTCATTTTCTCTTCTCCTCAGAAAACTGTTTAGTGAAGACCTAGGCCTGCTCTTTCTCCTGACAGGTTTGAATGTCTTTGTGTTTTACTATTCTCAATATTTCTGCTATAAATACAAAGGTTAAATTTAATTATAAAACAAATTTAATTACCAGTGTTGCCTAAGGATAAACACAGCCGACTTACTGGTCTTATGTAATTCACCTCTGCACCATTTATTGAATAATTACTAGCATTGATTTTTTCACAGGTTCCACAGGATCTATGTAAAAATTGGCTGTTTCTATGAGGAAGCTGAGATTGGCAGCAATGTTCTCAGTTGTAGTGTCAGTCAGTGTGCTTCATTCAGGGCTTCAGCAACCGAACCCAGGCCACTCCTGTCTATGGATCTGTGGATCAAGTGGCTTCAGACTTGAGGACTGAAGCTTATTCCTTTTGATAAATTGAATAATTACTCTGGAAGCCCCTTTAATGAACTGATTAAAGTGTTCATCTTCTTTCAACCCAAGTATCTTTGATTCTGTCTGCACCTGTGATACTCAATTTCTTGATGGAAAAAATGAAGGTATGGCAAAAATACCAGATAACGCACCAATCTGTCAATCTTCTTTGCAAATGTCTTCTAGGGTGTTTAAACTGAAAACGTCTTTTAATATCTCAGAACAAGATAAATATTCAATTATATTTTCACACATTCTAATGGTTTGATTTTGTTTTTCTTTTAGAACAAATTCTGATTCACAAATACAAATAATTAATTTTATTGTGGTATATTAAATTAGAATATAAAATGATATTTTTTGGGAGTAGTTAAGATTGACCCTGCAATACTACTGTGTCCACAGGTGTTCTAGGTTATGTGGGGTATGCCTCTCTGATGTTATTCTTGGTTAAGTTAGTATGTGACTTTTTAATTTCATGATCAATATAAGTACAAAGGAGTACACTTAACATTTTTTTTTTTAAATCAGAAGCTAGGCATTTGGCTTTCTGTTTTGCTCCTAGACATGGCAATAGGGCAGCAGGTGGTGTCTCTCTGTAGAACAGGCTGTTAACCACAGTTGTGATCCGTAGGCTTGGACAGGAGGATGGCATAGTAATCTACCATGTTCTACAGTCCTACATTTTACCCTAAAATGATAACCACACAACTTAATTTTTCACTACCAATTAAGTTAACTCACACAACATTTTCCTCAAGAATATATTTGGGCAGAAACTCCAAACTTCTTGAGATGTCTTCAGTGTTCTAGGTTAGAGTAAACACAGGTGGTGATTTGTCTTCTATATATTTTCTCTGTTCACTGCCTTCATGTCACTAAACACACCTAGAAAACTTAGGAGGTATTCCTCCACTGGCAGTTCATATTTTCCCCAATTCTATGGGGATAGTCACATGTTGGCAGTATGACTGGCTAAGTTATCTCCTGTTTACAGTTTAGGTTGGGCAAGCTCTGCCCTACAATATATATTTGGAACGTGTAAAAACAGAACATCCCAGTTCCTGACATCAAATAATGTGTGGAGTTTGGTATGCTACATAACTTTTGATTCTATTGTGTTTGATATTTACAGCCAAATGAGATACCGAAATTGAGTATTCTAGTATCCTTGAGCTGCTTCAAGAAAGTTGGAAGACTTTAGTTCCTGACTGATACAGAAGAAATGTGTCAAAAGTAAAAATAGGTGTTTGATTAATTCAATGAGTAATAGAAGTAAATCATACTAGAAAACAATGGAATATTTTCTTATATGGCATTGAAAGAAGAAATTCAGGTTTTTCTATTAATTTAAAGGATGTTTAAAATTTATTAAAATAAATAGTTGGCAATAAACAATGTAATATAAAAGTTCTGGTACTATTATGGTTTGGATTTGAATTGTCCCCCAAAGACTTGGGTGTTGAAGGCTTTGTCCTCAATGCCATGATGTTCAGAGGTGGGACTTTTGGAAAATGACTGGGTCGTAAGGGATTTGACCTCATCAATGGGGTTAATTCACTGAGAGATTCATAATTTGATGACATTATTAGAAGGTGGTAGAAAATGTAGGAAGTGGGACCTCGTGGGAAGATGTGGGGTTAGGGGTGTTTACCCTGGAAATTCTCAACCCCTTTCTCTCTCTCTCTCCTTACTGACTACCATGAGGTTAGCAGCTCTGCTCCATCACACTCTCTCTGCCATAATCCTCTGCCTCACTAAAGATTCATAAGGATGGATCCAATTGACCATGGGCTGCAATTTCTGAAACCATAAAAGAAAATACATCTTTCCTCCCTGCATAAGTTTTTCTCAGATATTTTGTCACAGCAATGAAAAGCTGAGTGACACAAATACTTAGGCTTTTTGGTTTGGAAATCACAAAAATTTACTAAAGTTGACTTAAGCAACGTAGGAAACTTCATGGCATATGGAATTCAAAGAAGTATTTATAAACACAAGAATAACAAGAGAAGGGAAAGAGATGAATAGTCAAGGAAATGGCAATTAGTACTGACATCATGATGAACATGTAAAAATATATGAAATATATATGATGTATATATATGATATATATGTATATATATAATGTATATGTGATGAATATATGAAAATATATGAAAAAAATGTACAACATCTCTAGCAATTACAAAAATGCAAATCAGAACTACAATGAGATTCTGAGTCACAATGGCAATTTTCAAGAATACAAGCAACAATAAATGTTGAGGATGTGGGGAAAGAAGGTCACTCATACATTGCTGGTGGGACTGCAAATTGGGGCAACCACTCTGGAAAATAGTATGGAGATTCCTTCGAAAATGTGGAATGGATTCACCATTTGACCCTGTTATCCCATACCTCAGTTGATACCCAAAAGACTTAAAATCAACATATTACAGTGACCTGGCCACTTCAATGTTTATAGCAGCTCAGTTCACAAAGGCTATGGAATCAACCTACATGCCCTACAACAGAGGAATGGATAAAGAAAATGTGGTACATAAACACAATTGAATATTACTCAGCCATAAAGAAGAATGAAATTATGGCATTTGCAGGTTAATGAATGGAACTTGAGAATATCATGCTAAGAGAAATGAGCCAGTCCCCCAAAACCAAAGGTAGAATGTTCTCTCTGATATGTGGATGCTAACCCACAGCAAGCGAAGGCAAAATTAGAAGTACACTGGACTAGACAAAGAGGAATGAAGGAAAGGGAGGAGGGACAGTAATAGGAAATATAGTAGAATAAATTGGATATATCTCTCCTATTCTCATTTATAAATACACAATCTGCGTACCTCCACATTGTGTACAATCACAATAATGAAATCATAAGGAACAAGTTATACTTATTCTATGTATGTATAATATTTTAAAATGTACTCTACTGTCATGTAAAATAAATAGTTATAGTAAAAATGATGAAGAATGATGATAATGATCTTATTACATAGTTCATGATGGAATTAGTAAATGAGTGGAGATGTGATCATTTGCTTAAGTGTAAGAGTCAGAAAACTCTCAAAATCTTACCACTATTTCTTTCAGAACATCATTTGACCTTGTGCATGCAGGCTTCCTCTATATGCTGGCAACATGGTTTATCAGCAGTAGTGTTGTTTTACAACTCATAGTTTGTACTATTAGAATAAGGGTCTCATCATGCTTTGCTGCCAAATTAAGAAATCTCAGGGAAGGGATAGAGTACTTCTACTTGTATTGGCTCTTCAATTCTATACCATCCAGCTGTGTGAGTGAGTCTGGTTGGGTCAGGTAGCCATATATAATTATAGGAACAACTATATTTGTGGTCAGTCACATAAGATTATGTGAGTTTCTGTAGTGGGAAACTGCATGATAGAGTAGAGACAGGGAGGCAGTTCCTAGATTAAAGGAGTAAGTGACAGCAGGTATCCTAAAATTATATTCATTATTGTTGGATTACAGAAGTTATACTATGATCACATATTATTGTTCAAATGGCTATGATTATAAACAAGTCATCTTCAAATATCAACTATAGTATGCTTTTATTTCCCCCATTTTTAACAGCAACACAAATTCTGGAAGCTTATTTCATGGTTGCTGTAAGTCTATTGAAATTTATTAGAGAAAGAAAAAGTATTAGATGATAAATATTTCTCCCTGTTTTGGAGTTATGAATAGTGATTGATTATAATGAACTTTACAGAGTTTCTTAGATGAACTAGATCCCAATCAGAAATATTTTTTGTATCTAATCAGAGTGTAAAATGGATAGAGACTCCCATTCATGGTTTGAGTGATGGTTCATTTACATGTTAACTTGACTGGGTACCCATATAGTTGGTAAGACATTTCTGGATACGTCTCTTAGGGGGATTCTAGAATAGATTAGTATTTGAATCAGTATTCTGAAAAAGAAAGAAAGAAAGTCATTCTGAAAGAAAGTCATTCTCACCGATATATGTGAATATCATGCAATCCATAGATGGCCAGGATGGATCAGGACAAGTTTACTCTCTTCTTCAGCTAAGATATTCATCTTCTCCTGCTTTTGGATATCAACACTCTTGCTTCTTGGACTTCTGGACTCAGACTAGGCTAACTAACATCCCCTCCATTTGAAGGCCTTTAAATGCAGCCTGAATTACACCACTGTTTTTCCCAGTTTTCCAGGCTACAGACAGTAGTTTGTGGCCCTTCTTCACCTACATTACTGTATAAGCAAATTTTTACAGCATGTCTTCTATTGGTTCTGATTCTCTAGAAAAATCAGACTAATAAACAAGCCTATTCTAAATTTGGAGGTTGCAACTTAAGTTTCTTCCTTTAATATATTTTCACATTCCCAGTTAAAGAACATAGGCTAGTAAGCTAAGGAATATTTTCTAATTCAGAAGGACAACATATTGTAATGTTTCAGAGCATTCTGACATCTTCATTTATTTTTTCATTAATTTTCTTTGTCATGTAACACTTAAGGTCTAATGTAAATATGTTGAAGATTCCAGATAGACTATCATGCATTATCATTTGAAATATATTATTGTAAAAGTTTTCAGAATTTTTGCTTACATGAATTATTCACAGATATTTTAAAAATATTTATACTTTTGAGTCTGTTAAATATTATAGAGTAAATGATAAGTAAGATAACAAGAATTTGTATATTATAATTCAATAAAGAGGTTTCTAAACCTTAGAATTTTTTAAACCCAATGCCAATTGATATTCTTTAACATAAAAATGTAAGGCAGGAGCCTATTTTCTTTCCTACATTCTGACTTTGCTTCTGCAGTCTGAGAGTCAAGAACCTCTTTGAAAGTAGTTACATTAAGACCTTCATCCACAGCATGTCAACTCTACAGGATATAGCTACTCTATTTATGGTGGAAAAGGAGGAATGATTTTAGGATTGACAGAGTAGGCTAAAAGGTTTCATATTCCTTGTTTATTTACCATTTGGATAGGGATCTATGAACATTGATTTATGGCTTATTTTAATATTAAAGTTAGCTAATTATTGTTAATCATATTCTTTGTAACAATGCTGAGACTTCCTATTATACAAAGCCATTATCAAAAAATTTATGCTAGAAAATTTTTTGCAATTAATTGAAGATCCTCAGCAAAATTTTGAGGATTATGAGGTCACAGTGCTACTAAATAACTCTCATTCCAACCAATTTTAAATTCACAATCAGGCTAAGTAGACATGTGATCATACTGATGTGTTCCTTGAGTATTTGATTTGAAATCTTTCAATGCTAATTTCATTCCTCTGTTGATATGTGGATATTTTAAGGACAAGTTAAGAACACATTGTATGTACCTCCAGGGTTTTACTCGATGTTGGGAGAACTTGCAGCTATTGAAGCTTAAAATATATCCATCAGAAGAAAATGATTAATTTCACAACAGTGTTGTATCAGTTTCCTTTGCTATTGCAATATTACCACCAGCTGAGTAACCTAAAGCAACAAAAGTTTATTTTCTTGTAGTTTTGGTGTCCAGAAGTCTGATATGACTTTTGTGGGATAATAATCAAGCTGTTGGCAAGAGTGATTCCTTCAGAGACTCCAGGACAGATCCCATATCTTGCCTTTTCCGGTGTAGAGAGTTGCATTCCTTGGCTTGTGGCTAGGTTCTCCGTCTTCAAAGCCAGAAGAGCAGCATTACTTCCCTCTGCTCCTATCGCATGATGTCTTCTCTCCTACTTATAGTCAAATCTCTTTTACTTCCCTCTTATAAAAATACTTGTGATTATACTTAGGCCTATCTGAGAATAATGTCTACATATCAATATCTGTTACTTAATCACAATCTACACGTAAGATTTGCAGGTTGCAGGATTAAAACCTGAATATTATGTGGGACCACTATTCAGCTTACAGCTAATATTAAATTATTACTGGAAAAAAGTTAACCTTTCAGACATCACAGGAAAAATATTATTTCAAATAAACTATATTCAAAAAGTTCAGGATATTAAATGAAAATGTATCATTACAGCTTTCTCTATATAGATCAGTAGTAAAAAACAAAACCTTCATTATTTAAGACATTATTAAAATAGCCAATAAATACAAATTGACATAATTCATTGTGCTGTTTTCTTCTGTTTATTTTATTTTTAAAATTTATTTATATTTTACAATTTTCTGTTATACCCAGTGCAAAGATAATAGCAGGGCACCATCCATGACCTGCAAAGAAACAAAAAAAGCAAAAAACAAAAAACAACAACTATTAGGGAAATTTGGCTTCAGGAATTCAGAATTTTGGAAAACTTTTTGGATTGCCTGAAGTATGTGGTTACCCTGCCATTGGTTCACAGCTGGAGGATGAATGCAGGCCCTGGATGTGGGAATGCCCCGCTGGACCCAAAGGCTTGCTAAACTCTACCCACTATCCTATTTTCACAGAAGCAGCTCCTCTGGGTTCCCCTTTGATCTGTACTACTATAAATAAAACAAACGTGGGCTCCTTCCTTTGTTAGAGCCAGTTCCTTTTGGAGGCTCAATCGGTCATGCCCCTGCTTCAAAGATAATTCTGTCTTCTGTAGTTTTTTATGATAATTAAATTTCTTAGCTATTATTTTGCAACCAGCCCATCCCTCCTACGGGAACCCTGTCCATTGTCCATGCAGGACATTCTGCGAGAGAGAATCATAGTGAGAGAAACTTTGTTACTAAATTTGTTATGATTTTATGAGATGGTTAAGCTAGGAAATGATGATGCATACTTGTCAACTATCACTCTGTTTAACTGTCCTCTTGAGTGCGTCAGTGGTTCCTATGCGCAAGGTAAGTTTTTAGCTAATCAAGAATTGAAGTATCAGGCAACCTGTAGCACCATTTTGCATTTGCGCAAATTATCCTTGCATAGGATGCTTAGGACTAAGAAGTGTCTTCAAGTTTGAGCCATTATAACAGAATACAATGGACAGGGTCACTTAAACAACAGAAATGTGTTACTTAGAATTCTGGAAGCCAGAAGACCAAGATCAGAGAGCAGTATGATCTGATAATTGGTGAAGGCTCTTTCCCTGGTTTGTAGAGAGCAGACTTCTTGTAGCTCCATGAGGACACTAATCCCATGTGGAGTCCACCCTTATGCCTTTATCTAAATCTAATTCCTTCCTGAAGTTCCAGCATTTTTACCACCCGACAGGTGTTTGAGTTCAGAAACTGTGTTTCACCACAGATTACTTAGGATACATGTTTAGTATTAAAAATATTTGGCTTCCATTCTTTAATCTTTCAAACATTAGTACCCAATTTGTTCTTTTGCAGGCAGTAAAGGGTTTAAAGGGTAAACCTTTAAAGAACTTTTTTGAGAGAAATTAATGTCACAATGAACGACTGGAAAAATAGTAACTCTATTATTAAAGTCATGAGAATTAATATCTTCAAATTTTACTTCTCTAAGACAAGGGAGAGTATTTTTAACAATTACAAAATTGAAAAATTGAAATGGTACACTTCAGGTCATCACAAAAATGTAGTATTAGTCAAATGGAAAAAGATTAATAAATGCACTTTTGAGTGTAATACATAGTAACTTGAGAAAAAAATGCTCTCCTATCCATGAAAGGCATGGATTTAGTTAGTCCTTATTGCTGGTTGTTCTGATATTAGTAGCTTTGTCCTATAATTATAGAATAAAACTGGGTGGGTGACTATTATATTTATTAATGAGGGTTTTTCAAATTGATCTGTTAATTTAACAAAGCAGAAATGTCTAGTTCTTAATACCAATCTTATAATAGGTAACTACAATGGAGTTCTTCACAATACATAAATATCCAGTCAACCTTTGTCAATTAATTTAATTTGCTTAGTGTAATTTACATGACCTTCATAAAATATCCAGTAGATTTATCTAGTCATATTGCAAATATAAAGCTTAATCAAGCTGTAATGCAAAGAAAAATGAGCTTCCTTTATAGATTTTTTCACTTGATTAGGAAAGGTTAAAAGACACTAAGAAAAGTGCAGAGAGATATTGAAGATCTTTGTTCATTAAGGATATATATTCTGCTGCTTTGATTCCTTGTTTTAGAATAAGGCTATAAATAAATGCATACGTAAATAAGTCACAGAATTTTTATTTTAGATAATTCTGAGGTTGGTTATTTAGTCAAAATGGTATGTATATATGTGTAAGCATGCATACCATGTACACACACACACATACACACACGTATAAAGTATATATGTAATGAGAACATAAATCTACATAATCTCAAAAACTTATATAAACTTACAGTTTTTGATTTGAACAATTTTTCATGAAGGAATTTTATAAAACATAGGTGCCTTTCACAAGAGTAAGTCTCCTTAGTAATCTAATTATATTGTCTCATGCCAGTTTTGCACAGGCTGTAGCACTAGCTAAAGTTGTACATATGTTCATGGAGTCTTGGGTAGTTTGATTTAAACTTTCCACTGAGTATAATCAAAGGACTTGAAAAAATGAACAAGCCATCTTGATCGTATGAGATCATCATAGAAAGAGACTTGAATCTGCAACAACTTATCCCTCAACATTTATTTCAATGTTTGGAAGTCTCAAGGAATAAGGAGGTAAAGTCCTATACTAATGTTTTAATGCAGACACATGTGTGTCCGCTATTTATTTTCTGGGTATCTGAGAGCCCAGAGATTCCTGAGGGGTATATTTCTGCTACCATGGACTTGATCAAAAAAGGAAAAGTGTTGCTTATAGTCTAAGATTATGTAAAAATAGGCAGATGACACTTATTGCTGGCCAAGGAATCTGGTGCTGAGTGCTTGAAGCTTGACCAATGATACTGAATTCTGGCATATCCTTTATCAGAAGTATTCTAGTTAAGGAGTGAAAAGAGCAGCTCTCCCCTGTGTTTATCATGTGCAATGGCAATGACACCAAGTGTGAGACGTGTGAACTTTATTGACATCTATTCAGGGCTCTGAAGGTTCTCCAAAGGTAGCCAATGGAACTGAAAGAGGGCTGACATCTGCCAGTGCCCTGCCATCAGTAAAGAACTGAGAACCGGGAGGCTACCTCTTCTTGCCAGTAGGATATGATCCAATTTGTCTCCATCCCATAGCAGAGTTCTCAGTGGCTATACTGTGCTTGTGTGGTGCCGTCTCCAAGAACTGAGCAATTATGGGCAACAAGGTATGCAGGATTACAGGCAGCATCAAAGAGAGCTTCTGTTTCCAAGAGATCCCAGTTGGTGGCAAGGAATTCCTGCTCCAATGGCATGTAACGTGGGTCAAGAGGGTCAGTTTCTGTCAGCACAAATTTATAGACAATATGTGGACATCACAGATGATCCAGACCCTCAAGAAATTATGAGAGTAAGTTACTAAAGTTTCTGAAATGAAGATTTCTGAGGGTGCTAATTGTATTGCAGTTTAGACAGATTGCAGAAACTGTTTTTGGAAGAAGCTGCATTCCAAATTTAAGATTAATAGTATCAATTGATATAAGTAAGATTCTTTTTAAGTGAAGAACTCTTTATACCTTCCTGCAGAGAGAGTATGGACTCTCACCCAAAATTCGTTTCAGATGCTAAGACAGACAAAGCCATAAACATAAATCTAGAGGGTATGAAAAAGTGACTACCTACAGAGGCTTTATGAAGATAGTGGTACAGTCTTCTCAAGTTGATCCAAAAATGGCTTAATAAAAAAATAAGAATAGACAGGCTTGGGGTTTTCTTTGTGCTAAGGGGATAAGGCAGGTGTAAGGACACCTATGTATGGCAGTGCATGCACGGCTTAAAACTCTGAGAGACACCAAATGGAGAAGCACCTGGATTCTGTCAGCTTTCCAGATGGGAAACAGAAAGGGAGGAGAGAGGTACAAGTAATATTTATAAGTTGTCCACAGTCAAATATGTTAAAAAAAATGGAATCAAAATTTTATTATACAAATTCTGTGTCAGGTCAAAAGGAGATGAGTCTTACAAATGGGAGTTTCCAAAGAGCAACCAATCAGAGCACACAATTATAATGCTCTAGGGACAGGACTTTTGGGGGAACTCCAACCATGTTCTACTTCCTCGAATTGCTCCTGGCTGTGGTTTTTACAGCTCCTGTGTTTGAGAAGCTGTGGGAGAGGGCAGCTTGCTTAGGAGTGTGGATGGGAGTAAGGGAGTATTGCACATTATAAGCCTCACTGTTCTTATTGATATTTAATCATTTTTCTTAAAAAAGTAGTCCTCAGTTGGTAACAAACATTCGCCTTATTTCTGGAGCTCTGAAAAATGGACTTTTGACAATTTTTGTCAGAGTCCTCGTTGCTTTTGTGGAGGAGTGAATCTTTGGAGGTAATTACCATTCTGAAATGTTCTCTCAAACTTCTCTTAACATAAAAATCCAGAACTTAGATGCTTGGGTCAGTATTCTGAACTTTAAAATATCTAGAGTTCACTTTGAAAGTTAATTTATGAAACCAAGTATGTTTAGAAATATTAAAAGACAAATAAATATATATTATCAGATCTTTTCTGTGACTTTTGCTTTATTAAGGTTGAGATGTATAATCAAAAAATAAGCAATTTAGATTTTAATAAAAATACAGGAAATAAAAATTTTTTATCCAATTAAGAATCCATTAATTACCAAAACTAAATTCTTCTAACTCCTCCAAATTATTTTTTCTCAAGGATATACTAGAAAGACAAAATAATTTTTAGTACCTTAGATGATTGCACTTGTGCACACATATGAGAAATTCTATAGGATAATAAATTTCCAACCAAAGCAGTTTTCCTCAAAGAAGCAATACATGAAATAAATTCATTTCATTAGGAATTTTTTTCATTTCCTTTCAAGGTATTTATATTACTTTAATAGTTAATCTTATTTCATTTTTAGGACAGAAGCAAATTCAATATGAAAGCACAGAAATGCACAATTTTGTCTGCTATTGGATATTTCTGATCTCGTTACTCAACTCTATTAATATACAGAAAATGATGTACTCATCATTTGTGTTTTGACATTTTTCTTTCTAGTTTAATCTTTATCCACACACAGAAGGGGTGATTAAGAAATAATATGCCTGCCGGGCACCTTGGCACAGGCCTATAATCTCAGAGGCTCAGAAGGCTGAGCCAGGAAGATCCTGAGTTCAAAGCCAGCCTCAGCAGCTTAGGGAGACCTGTCTCTAGATGAAACATAAAAAGGGCTGGGGGCTCAATGGTTGAATACCCCTGGGTCCAATCCTCAGTACCAAAAAAAAAAAAAAAAAAAAAAAAAAAAAAAAAATGCCCTTCTACACAGTAATTCCTTATTACCTTTTAACTCCTCAGAGGTAGCTGGCTTTTTTTGCAAACTGTGGGTAGCACAACTACAATGCATTCAGTGTCCATGACTTCCTGACTCTTTCTTGATCCTACAATTTTGTGGGTGTTTAGAGTAATATTAAACTTCCTATGAACCCTAAGATCTTATTTTTCAGCTCAAAGTTATGTCTGACTTGGCATTTGCAAAAAGTGCTTGGGAGGATTTCTGGGACAAAGGAAGAAAAATGGAGCAGGAATTCTACCACAACCCCCCATAGTAGAGATCCAAGTTCCCTCCTCTTCTGTAGTCACCACCAGACCCATAAAATGGCAATCGATGACACAGACATATGGGCTTGTTAATAAACTTGACTCTTCTCTGGGCAAGGGTGATAATAGCTCTTTTCACAGTTAGTTTTGGCAACATGATTTGGAGGCATTATCTCTGGTTAATTTTTCTAAAGTACCAAATGGATTGTTATAGGCATGACCGAACATGTTAACTGCTGTGGTGGCCCAGGATCAAGGACTCTCAGAAAAAAACCAATTGTCACTAGGGTAATCTGAATGACATCTTGAAGCATTGAGTCATGCTGGGTTTATTTCAATGTTGAGTTGTGGAAAATTGATGTCTATAGGCAAAGTTACTCTTTTTATCTTATTTGGCACATTTTAAAGAAAGGGAAAAAAGAAATTGCATGTTTTATTAATTCTCAACACTAAATATTTTCATAATTAATTTGCAGTAGTCCATATTCATAAAGCAAAACTGAATATTTTCTTAATTTGAATACTTTCTTTTATGGAATAGAGACTAAAATTTTTAAGCCTGTCTGACTCACATAAGAGAATTCAATAATAGTTCTATTTGATTATCATTATAATAATTAGGAACATTTGAGCCCTCAGAGAATTATAGCAAATATTTCCAGGCAGGAAAATAGAAATTAATTAACCAAGCTATATTTATCACATAATAAAACTGATAAAACCGTTTTCTAAAACATTGTTAATAACCATCAGAACTGGTATTCAAACAAGAACAGTTTTAATGCTCCACATGCAAAGTAATGATCAAGAGATGGAAATACTAAGTAAACTGTTTTGAGCAGTGTACATTACATACATGCAATATTGAAATATTACACTGCAACTTATAAATATTCCTACTTATTAAATATTAATAAAAGTTAAATTCTTAGGCAGATGTTTATATTAGCTTCACTTGATCATTACATAGTATATACATGCAATATACTATCACCTTGTATTCCTATTACATACTCCATGTGATGTAATTGTATTCCATAAGTATGTATAATTAAAATAATATATCTTTTTAAAAACTGGGAATCAAGTTGTGTGCTACTGGTTGATTGAACTCTTTTTATCAGTCTTCTCTGTATCCAAGTTTATGTCATATTGTTCCTCTGTTGGTGAATTTGTTTCTTCAGCTGTGTTTTCAGAATATGCATGTATGTAAGTGTACACTGCACATATGTCTTTATGGTTTCTCATTTTTGGTTTCTCTTGTATCTTATGAATATTCAAGTCTTTACCTGTTGGTACTCATTTTGTAGCAAACATTGACATCCTGGCATATAGCTTTGTCAACAAATGTTAATTTTTTTCCAAATAAAATTCAGTTATTTGGTTTGATTATAGTATTTACAGGGAAAGGAACTTTTCATGAATAATATGTATTCTTTTTAGAAGCATCCCCCCCAAGATGAAAATATGTTTAAGACACAGTCTCAATTGGGAAGAACTTCTGGAGAGAGAAAAAATTCTCCATGAGAGATGCTCTTGGTGACCTGCCCATGACCTCTCAGGTTTCTCTGAGTGCATGTACACTAGGGGTTCCATACAATAAGAAATGTCAGTCAACTCTTTCTTGTGAAAGACATGACAAAGTCACTCAGTAATTGAAGCCTGTTTGAACAAGTTTGTAACAATGAAAAGAGGAAGGTGGATAAATATTCTGGCTTCCCTTACCAGTCGGAGGTTTCAGGCCTGCACCAGTGCCCACTAAGGGTGAGTTCCTGTTACCTATACAGGTCACTTACTTTTGAACACACGCCCTACTGTCTTCCTTTCTTTCTTGGTCTCACTTTCCTCCTCCCCTATCAATTCTTCCTAGGATCACACCCAAAATGAACCAGTCCCCAGGGGCTGTATCTTGGATCATCTCACAACCAACATTCTCACAGTAGTCTGTTGTGAACACTTAGAATGCAAAGGTGTTTATAAGACGAAATAAAACGAGTGAATCCTTTTTTCCTACTCAGATCATGAGCCAGTGATAACCTAAGAAAAAGCAGTTGGGAGATGGAGACCAAGATGTGTCATTTATTATCGAAGCTGGTGCTACTGCAGAGTGTAGGTAATGTCTGAAGGCCAGAAAGACCTTCCTATTACATACTCCAAGTGATGTAATTTAGTCACCCTGTCACGGGCATAACCACATTCCACACCTCTCATCTTTTCAAGGTTGACCTCTGCCTGTCTCAGTATCAGGAACTGGGTAGCTTTTGATAGAAGCTTAAAACATCCATGAGGAAGGGCGAGGGGCTGAGCTGGCCATGCACAGCTCACTGTCTAGCTCTTTTTCTTCTTCATGTTATTATTTTTTTCAGTGCTGGGGTCAGTTTATTATTTATAGATTTGTATTCGGAACTCACCGCCCTCTTTTTTGGGTAGGACTGAGTGAAGAAAAAGAGAATGAGGTCCAAGGGGTGTTAGTGGAACTTCTGTTGTGTAGAATGAAGAAAATAAAGTAAGACAAGAATCAGAAGAAATCTTTCCTTTGCCCTACAGAATTGACCAGTTTGGGCCCATACTTCTGTACTTACAGTTAGGCCAAGAGAAAATGTGTCCTTAGTCTTTCATTTTTCTTGTTTTCTAGGTGATGGCTGGTCCTAGCCATGGGGCAATGCAGGTTCTTCATTTTACCTCTTACTCTACTTGGACTCCTGTATTTCCCCCAAATACAGTTGTCCCTTGGTATCTGGGAGGGAATTGAATCCAGGACCCCTCACAGATACCATATCCATTAATGCTCAAGTGCATTATATAACATGTGTAGTGTCTGCACATAACCTACACACATCCTCCTGTATACTTTAAATCAGTTGTAGATTACTTGTAATACCTGACATAATGTAAATGGTATATACATAGTTGTTATACATTTTGAGGAATAATGACAAGGAAAAAAGTGTATATGTTTGGCACAAATAAAATCTCTTTTTTTCTGAGTATTTTTTATTTGTTGTTGGTTGAATTGGTGAATGTAGAACCTGTGTGGTTATGGATGGCGCGTTGTAACTTATACAAATACAACTTGATTATTCACATTTTGTCATAATATGACCATGAAATAAACTGTAATTAAACACTTTGTTAAAATTTTCTTTGAAGGTTTTATAAACAAAGAATTTTATTTTTCTAATTGGCTATTTAGCCAAGTTTCCATCTCTTAAGGTGTTTGGATCTAGGTTTCTTCGTTTATATTATCAGATCTAATAATTTAAGATCCTATTGCAATGTCTTCAATTATTTTGGTTATTTACAGTTAATTACTTATCTGTATGATTACACTTTTGCTCTTGTTGATCTCATTAACAGACTTTATTCTTCAGAGTAATTTTGGGTTTAGAGCCAAATTGAGTAAGATTTGCCCCTACACATACAAAATTTCCCCATCATTAGCTCCCTTTATCACAGTGCTACATTTGTCCAATTGATGAACCTAAGTTGTCACACCATTATCACTCAAATTCCATAGTTCACTTTAGAGTTCACTTTTGGTATTGTATAGTCTATGGGTTAGGACAAATGATAATGAGAGACCATCATGAAGTAGTTCCTCCTTATTTGCAGTTTCAATTTCCAGGGTTCATTTGCACATGGTCAGTATTAGTCTGAAAATACATGTCAGTACAATAAGATATTGATAAAGAAGAGAGACACCATAGAAACTTAACTTTTTTTTACAATGTAATATTTAATTATGCCATTGTGTTGTTAGTTAATGTTGTTAATCTCTTACTGTTCCTAATTTATAAATTAGATTTTATAATAGGTATGTATGTACAGAGGAAAACCAGTGTGCATATATATGTATATTACACATATCTTTATTATAATATCTTTATGCGTTATATATAATATATTATATATTATTGAAGTATTATATATATTGATTATATACTTATATATATTTTGCATTTATATATACTTATTGATATTATATATAATTATTTATTCATTTGTGTATATAGTAGCAGTGTCTACAATTTCAGGCATCCTCTAGGGGTCTTTTTAAAATATTCTTATTTTTATTAGTGCATTATAATTATATACAATAGTAAGATTAATTGTGATAACCATATGAAGATTCTGTTTTTCAATCATTTTTTTTATTTTTACAGACTGCATTTTGATTGATTGTATACAATGGGGTACATCATTTCATTTCTATGGTTGTGCATGATGTAGATTCATACCATATGTGTAATCATACATATACATAGGGTAATGATGTCTCATTCCACCATTTTTCATACCCCCCATTTTCATACCCCCCATGTGATCTAAAGTTCCTCCATTATTCTCTCACCCCCACTCCCCACCCCCATTATATATCATCATCCACTTATCAGGGAAAACATTCAAGGTCTTTGGTTTTTTGGGATTGGTTTATTTCACTTAGCATGATATTCTCCAATTCCATTCATTTATCTGCAAATGCCATAATATTCTTCTTCTTCAGGGTCTTGCAATGTATTTCCCATGAATCATGTTCAGACTGGACTAATGTAGTATCATACAGAGTGTTTTCATTGCTCTAAAAATTCTCCATGCTCTGTCTAGTCATTCCCTCCTTTTCTCCATAAACTCTTAAAATCATCAGTCATTTTACTGTCTCTACACTTTTGTAGAATTAGAATTCTACAATATGTAGTATTTCAGATTGGTTTCTTTCATTAAGTAGTGTGCATTTAGATTTCTTCCAGGTCTTGTCATTATTTCATAGTTAATTTTTTAGCAATGAATGATGATCAATTGTCTTGATTTGCCACAGATTATTAATCCATTTATTCACTAAAGAGTATCTTGGTTGCCTTCAAGTTCTGATTGTGAAGAACAAAGCTGCTATAAATATCCCTGTGCATCATTTTGTGTAAACATATGTTCAACTCTTAGGGAAATGCTGAGGAGTGTAATTGCTGGATTGAATGGTAAGAGTATGTTTAGTTTCGCAAGAAACAACAAAACTATCTTTCAAAAGGCTGTAGAAGGTTGTGTTCTCATCAACAAGGCTTCTATTGTTCCACATTCTTGCCAGCATTGGGAAGTGTTAGTGTTCTGGATTTTAGGCATTCTAATAGGAGTGTCATGGCATTTTATTGTTAAATCTAGTTCCTAGATGACATGTCATGTGATATGTCTTTCATATTCCTATTTACCAACCTGCTAATATTTGTTAGAAACTTTTGCATCTATGTTCATGAGAGATATTGGTCTGTAGTTTGCTCTATGTCTTTTTCTGGCTTTGTATTAGATGATGCTGGTCTCACAGAGTGAGACTATATTCAGTCTTCCACTTCCATCTTTTGAGAGAGAGTGTAGAGAATGGGGATAATTCATTCCTTGCAGTTTAAAATTTACCAGTTAAATTTTAATTTTTTACTCATCTAGTGCGTTCAGTTGTGTAAACTGATTATTTTTCTTCAATTTATTTTGTAGATACAGGTTTATTTTCATAGCTTTTTCTTATTGTAGGGGTTTTGTCATATTATGTCTTTAAAGGAATTGGTCCATTTTATTTAGGTTATCAGATTTGCAGGTAAATAATTATTTGTATGATTTCTTTATTATATTTAATATCCATGGGGTTGTAGTGATGTCTCCTCCTTGATTACTGATATTAGTAATTTGTGTTTTCTTTCTTTTTTTGTTAGGCTGACAATAGTTGTCAATTTCATTATTTGTGTTTAAAGAACAAGCCTATGTGCTGCAAAGATATTCTTTAAATTGAGGCCATTTACTTTGGCTGACTTATCAGCTTTCTTATTTCTCCTTCAAATTCCTTCTAAAAATCCTACCACTAGTCACTGCACACTAATCTAGCTGTGTGCAGTTGAAGAAATTCACCTACTTAAGGATCCTCTTTAAATATTTTCTGATAAAAAAGACAAATTTGCCTTTGTTAGCACAAAATATTAGAACTTTATTAAACAAAACATATTGTTTTGGAAAGAGTAAAACCATATATTAGATTCAAAGATGGAAACCAAACTTGAAATGAAGATGAAAAACAATAAATGAAATAAAAACAGACCTGTTAATAAGGTTATGAGAATGTTATAGTTTATATCAAGAATATCCCACCAAGTCTCATGTGTTGGAGATTTGGTCCCCATTGTTAGCACTATTGGGAGGTAATAGAAACTTTAGGGGATGAGACTAAATTGGATGAAGTTGATCACTGAAGTATATTCTGGAAGGGTGTATCTTTCTTGTTTCCAGCACTTTCCTCATTCTCCCTCTCCCTCTCTTTCTCTCCTTCCTGGCCACCAGGAAGAATGCAGCTTGGCTCTGCCACACATTTCCATCATCACGTACTGCTGCACCACAGGACCAAAAACAATGGAGTCATTTGAACATGGATGGAAACCTCCAAAATGTTGAGTCAAAACAAGTCTTTTTTTCTCTATGTGGATTTTCTCAGGTATTTTGTCACAGTGGTAGAAAGCTGGTGAACAGAGTAATAGAAGAGTACAAAGTTAACAGAAAACCTTGTCTCCTTCGTCATATTTCAACCATGAAATATCATAGTGATGCCTTTTTAGTGATTAGTGTACTTTTGCCAGGGCTTTTCTGTAGTAATTTAGTCATGAGGATTACAATTGGTAAGCTGCTCTCAATTCATTACAGTTCTCAATCCATACTTGCACTCTGCTTTTTCCTAATCCTAGTTTGGAAACAGAAACCAAAGCAGAACTCACCTTTAATTATCTTAGATTCTATTCAAGAGTCTTCTAATGGGAATCAAACCTTAAAGAGATAGTTGCCTCTTCTATCCTGATTAGCCATATCCCAAAGTCCTCTGGGATACCCTATCTTGGTGCATTGAGTAAATAATTATGGTTTGTCTGGTGTTGTTTGGCTAATTAGGTTTTGTACTTGATTATGTACCATATTGGAATCATTGTATGGGAGGGACAGACACCACTGGTTTTTGTTTCATTTTGAATACAGTGCAATGTGATCTAAATGGAGTATTTGTACTTTTAAAGGTGACCTCTGTAGAACTTTTGAAAGTCTACAAATACAAACAATTTCATAAGGATTAATTGTACAAATATTTGCATGTGGTTCCCTGGGAAAAGTTGTTTGTATTTTACTGTTATATGTTCCTTTATGCTATTGAGTTTTGACTAATTATATTTTTACAAAAAATATATTCATGAAATTTTAAAAAGTCTTTATTCTCACATAAATTTCTATTTGTTTTTATAAATGGTAGGAGTATTCTATATCTCCATTAAAATTGTGTCAGTGATAAAATCTCACAAAGTATGACCAACAATGTATGGAAGTGCAGTGATAAATATCTGTTATTATTCAATATAATGCCATTATGAATGTACTCTTAGAAAGCAAAATTAAACGTGTATTTGGACTGCAGCTGAGTAGTAAAATGTTAGATCTATTTTTTTGTCTTCAATAAGAGTGCTTTGATCCCTATATAACTGGTTTTATCCATTTTTATACAAAATATAATAGATTACAATGGTCATTTTAAAAATCCAAAATGTCATCCCAAATCAGACATTGTATAGGCATATTTGTCTATGTCTACATCCATCACTGTATCTCCATGCATATGTATATCCACATTTATGTCTACATAATTGTATGAATTTATTGAAGTAAACCTACTGATTATAATATAAAAATTGCAACACTACCAAATAGGTCTAAATTAAAATAAGTTGCTGGGGAGATAGCTCAGCTGGTAGAGTGCTTGCCTCACAAACACAAGGCCCTGAGTTCGATCCCCAGTACGGCAAAAAAATAAGTAAATTAAAAAAATTTAAAAAATTAAAATAAGTTGACAACGTTTGGCTAATATTAATGTAAACTGACTTGGTAGCCAAAATAACCATGGTATGAAACTTGAAACCCACTAAATTCTGGATGACATTGGATGACTTTCTTAACCATTCTGTGACTTGATAAATACAGCAGAAAGTGAATGATCATTTTTGTGAAGATTGTTTGTTTTCATTATTTCACTATATAACATGGTAGTGAACACACCAGGTTGTGTTTTCCCAAATGGCAAATAAGGGACAGAATCACACTTTGTTGTTCTCAAGAACCTCCATTCCATGTGTTTTTTGGAGAATTACATTTCTTTCCACATCTACAATACTGTTCATAAGTATACCAAGCTTGTTTAGTAATAAAGAACATTTTGATAACCTGTTCTATCATGGGTCCTGTTTTTCTTCTTATTTGGTTTCAGCACTAGATCATTTCTTTTTTCATTATTATGCACAGGCTCTGGCCCAGGGATAGGTTTTGTGTGTTGATTTGGAAAGTTCACAGAAGAGTGATAGCTCACTATCATTCTGCCATCAGATGCAAAGTCAGCTCTACTTAGCCATGGGGTCATATGGAAAGGAAGAATATGTAGATGCATGACAAATACAATATAAAGCTTTATTATGAATTGGAAGTAAATGCTTCAAGATAGTTCTCTTTTATACCACCTGTTGCACTGCTTCTGCTGCCATGGTGTGTTAAGATGCTTATTTGTGATGAAGGAGAGAGAGCTTGTGCAGAGAAAATTCCTTTAAAATATGCTCCTAGGTACACCGATTTTCATTCCTGAAGGTGTCCCCAGAGTCACAAGTCCATCAACTACAGTCGAACATTCACCAGGGCCCGAGGTGGGAACAAGAAGAAGCAGGCAAGCCCACATTCCTGGTCTAGCACATGAGGTCGAGATGCCAGCAGATTTTCCCCATGGCCAACAATAGGTGGAAGATCTGGACATTTGAGGATCTTCCCTCTGCTCACTCAGCTTCTAGGGAGCCCCCATCAGAGGAGGGGAGGGCAGCAGTGACCTTAATAGCTTCTCAACACAAGCTCACCACACTGCCTGTGGTAAATGCCCTTTTATGTGTTGAAAAACAGCATAACACAGAACCTTACCTAAATATGTACAAATAATAAATTTATCCCCTTGTTGCTTGAAAAATAAGTTATAGATTTATTAAGAAGTTTCAACATTTGCAAAATTACTAAAATAAAGTTACAGATGACTATATTCCAGCTATCATTTTTCTCTTGCAGTCGAGAACACTATAAACTAGTATAGTAGAATGGAAAAAAATATAAGTATAGAGGTAAACAGTGAAGAAGAATAAGAACGAAGTGATAACTCTTGAAAATCAGGGTCTTATGAACCTCTGCAACTGGCTTGGTCATTCTGAAGGAATAGATTTCAACTACAGAAAAACATCATTGAGAGTATTACTCTACATTCTAGGAACAGTTTCTCTCTTTCCATCTATTATTTCACAATCACTTAGGATTTATCCATCCTCTTAATTGGTCTAATTATTTCCTATCTTTAACACAGCATTGTTTCAACAGGAATGCAAATACATACAGCAAATGCTGGAGAAATCCTTCCTTAGTTCCTTTCAGACATGTCTTAAATTTCTGTGGATTGTAGATCTGAAATACTTTACTAGGACAGCCTACTTCTTTCTATTCTATGCTTCAGAAAACAATAGATACATTCTAAAGACAAAATGAGATTTGATATCTAAGTATTCTATATTACTCTGTGGTTTCCATGGAGATAATTCTTCCTGACTGCTTTAGTTTAAATCCTTAGGTAAGAAAATGTGGGGCAGACAATTTTTTAAAAATTAATTAGGACAGAGATTTCTTTTGTTATTGTGCTTGTGAGGAATGAGATATGGAATATGAAGTTGATGGGACATTTAAGACCTTAAATTCCAATAGGTAAAATTATCCTTGTTTTTGGTATAAGCAACAAGAGACAGAAATCCCTGTAGTTGGTTCACTCCTGTTGAATCTCATTGTCTATATTCTTTTCTCTGCCTTCATCTCTCTCTCTCTCTCTCTCTCTCTCTCTCTCTCTCTCTCTCTCTTTCTCTCTATCTCTCTCTTTTTCTGCCAATAAATGTTTTATTCCCCAAATACTCTCTTAAAATTGAAATGGAATGATTCTTTAAGTTATTCTATAAAAATTTTGTGTTAATGTAGTACAAATAGAAGGGCTACATTTTTTTATGTTCATACAAACATCTAAATTAACTTACATGAATTGACTCACTGTGTGACTTTATGTGTAGTAACTGTGAAACCTGTCCTTTTCACAAATCAGACTATGATAAGAAAACAACACTGATTTTTTTTTCCTATACTATGTCTAAGAGAATTCACAAAAGTGTCCTATCACATTGTTTTTCACCAGGGATCACTTATTGAATATGCTTGTGAATATGTCTTCACTACATAGTTCTTACGTGATAAGGAAGTAAGTTTTATGCCAAAAATCTCTGTTGAAACTGATATCATTACACTTCTATTTCATGCACTCTGTTTCTAAATATGTTCATTTTGCATTAAATTTTTAGGTTAAGATGATGGATTAATATCTTTATTCATTAGTGTAATCCATGTTTCTCATTCAGCCTGTTTATATCATCTGCTGTGTACCTTACTATTCTATTACTAATTAAATAGCAAATCTCACCAGTTAGTTTCCTTACTTAATTTTATTTTAGCTAGTCTTGTTCTTAATTAAAGTCACTTGTCTTATGAATTTGGAAAGTCGAATACAAGCTCAATTATAAATGTCTTTAGCCAGAATCACTAAGGTGATTAATTCTAATTGTGCCATGATAGAAAATTGTAACAAGGAAAGAGGACACTCAGTAATGTTTCAAGAAATCATTAGCACATACAAATGCTTCCAAAAGGCACCTGGGGAACTTAGGTTTTATTATCACCATGACTGATTACTTCAAGACCTGACTTTTAACTTAAGTATGCAGTAGACAGAACTATACCACATGAGAGATCTATGAGAGTATTAATTAAATTTCTTCATAAGAGAAAAGGAAAGACATGACCAAGTATCAGAAGACTCTAATGTATCTGCCCTGATCTTCAGCTCTGTGTGTATTTGTGTGTGTATATGTGTATATATTTACATCTGTATCCATAGCTATATTTATCTAACATAAAATATCTCTATATTTTATACTTATATACTTATTGACAAAACAAATATATATCCATCTATAAATACCAGAAAAAACAGAATTTTCCATTGAAATAAATATTTCCATATTGCAATACACATTTAATGATTCTAGTGAGAGAACATGATGTTTCATATTGTGGTTTTGCACCCTTTCAATGATGCAAGGTGTCATTGTTTAACCTGGAGCTGAGTTTCCTACAGTCTTTTTCTCTGTGGTTCTGAGTTAGAGCTGGGCAAACAAATACTTCATAAGATTTAGAGGAAAACACCTGCCATTACTTTCTGAAGGTTTTGTGATTACATAATGTATTATATGAGCATGTCCTTGTCCCCCTCCTCCATTGCCTTGTTAATTGCCTCTTCTTTGGATTCCCTGCTGACCACTGACCTCATGGTGCCAAGAGCCACAGAGGCAGCAGTTCCACCAGCTTTCCTTTGTGGTCACACTGGGCATGTAGGTTGACTGGAAAGGTCTGAATTGCCTTGAAAAGTGGGTGCTTCAGGAGGCCTGATTGCTGAAGTCACCCTGACCCTGTGTGTGTTAGCACTAAATGACCAGGTCAGATGTAAACTTCAGGGATCATCTCAGTATTTCAAGAACGGGATTACACATGGGAATGAACCCACTCTTGTGGTGGAAAATGAATCACTGGCCAAAAAGAGGAGTTTGGGTTTATATAGGTTATATTGAGAGGTGATTTAGTGAGTGTGTCAGTGTGGGCACTCAGGAATTTGGGTTTTTGGGTTGGGGGTCAGTTGGCAGCACCTGGGGAGGATTTATCTTGAAAGAGATTAATGTTTACTAGAAACTATCATTCTAGGTTTGATGGAACACTTTCTCTCTCCCAGTGCCCAGCATCTGAAAAGGCTTTATCGTGAAAGAGATGAGAGCTATTCATGTATGGCTTTCTTTTTCACTCCCTTTTCCCAGGACACACTATGTTTGGGTTTTTCTCTTTTCATATAGAGCAGTATGTCCTCCTTCCAGCCTTTCCCTTCTCATCTCCTCTTCTTCAAACATGTGCAATTCACTTCCCCTAACCCTTTGGTTATTCACCGAGTTTCTGCTTCCCTGAAACAAACAATTTCAGTAAATGAAGGTGAGAACCAGCATCTCATAGGCCTGTAATGAAATCTATTCTTTGACTTTCCACCTGGATGGTAAAAAGTCTCATGTAGCATAGAACTGGAAGAAAGTTCTAGATAATACACTATTAGACTCATTACTTTTATGCTAAGCTGACTTAGAAGCCAAAAACATTATTCCATCTTTTAGATTTAAAAAAAAAATCAGAATTTGCAGCAAGAATTACCATGCAACTAGCATAATAATGTGCTAAAGGAAACCATATTCTTTACATGAAATAACAATACTAAAGCTCATAGATTTTGTCACTGAATAATATATGTTAAACACTGTCTTCATAATTATAAGCAATGTCATGGGGGAAATGGTTCACTTCATTAAATGTAGATCTATAAGTTACCTTTCACGAAATAAAAAGTAGTAAAGTTTATATGTGGGTTTGACTAAAATTCTGGAAAAATCATAATAAATTACATATTTTAAAAATTAAGTATGTTTTTTCAAAGAAGGTTGAGTTCTTCGACTTTCTTCTATATGGCTTATGATTTCTAAAGGAATATTATCTTAATCTATGTTAATGGGATAATTCCTTAGTTACTCCTGCCATAACTCTACAAAGATTTTGATTTCTAGGATCATATATTTATTCCAACTTGAACTTATAATAGATGAAATTTCCACTTTTGTGAGAATATTTATGAAAATTTAAGCTTTAATTTTTATTCATGAAGAGTATTCTATATTTTGTGGTTTAGAAAACATTTTATACTGAACTTCTAACTGGGCCATAAATAACGCTAAAATAATTCTGCAGGGGTGGGGTGAACAGTAATAGGAGTTTGTGTATGTGGGTATTCTCTGCTTATTTTTCCGTGATGAATTTTGTTTCTATTTCCTCCATCCTTCAAAGAAATAATGAGAATCTTGAAGCTGGTCAAAGGTTTTCTTTATTAAAAGATTTTTGTGAGCAAAATGAAGCTGGTGGAATGTTACTGTCACTTGGTGATTTGCCCTAATTATTATAATGTGACATTATAATAAGCAGAAAAGTAATGTGTAGAAGACTGAGATTCAACAAAAACCTCAGGTTCATTGATACCATAAAAGTCTCTTTTCTACAAAACAGGTCCTGAATACAAGTTCAAACCTACTATAAAGGTATTTGGTAGACTGTATGTCATCTGTGAAATCTATTTTGTTTCAAAATAAAATAACAGCAGCTATTCAGTCACCAACTGTGCACTGAGAACTGGAAGACAGTTTCTGTTGCATTCCAAAGCAGTAGTCTGAATTTGCAGGACCAACATCACCTGGGGACTTGTTAGAATTCCTGACTCTTGGCCACATGGGATGGGTTGTAGCGGCCTCTGCATGGGTGGTGTCCAGTTACATGTGTTTCAACAAGCCCTCTAAGAAACTTGCTGACATTTCAGAACTACTCTTCAAGGGAAAAAGACTTGGATAAACCTGAAGATATTTACAGAAAATGTGTATATCTGTGTCATGTGTGAAATTAATTGGTTTTTGTCATTGTTGCCACATAATATCTCTGTTTTCCCTCACTGAGGTATTGTCAGAGTACAGTGTTAACCTCAGAATGAATTTGTCAGAATAGTACTAGAGAATGGAGGCAGGGAATTCTTGACTTTTGATTGAATTAATTAAGTTGCAGAATAATGTATATTCTGTTAAAATTTAACTTTATTATAGAAGAGTTCAGTGTTTTATGCATCTTTGTGTTAAATACTTACTGCATAAAAGAATAAAATAAACTGCTTTATGTTTTATTTTTATTTTCAATGTTCTTTTGAGTTATACATGACAGTAGAATGTATTTTGACATATCATACATACATGGAGTATAATTTCCAACTGCTTTATTTTAAAAGGAGACTTTACTTGATATTGTCTCATATAGTTCTTCACGATTTGACTGCACATTAAACACATGGGAAAAAATCTTAAAAACTAGCAATGCCCCATCACCTTCCAGATCAACAGCTATAAAATTAATTTAAAACTCTTCTCACTGTTTCATCCTTAAAAACAATGTAAAAATTTAGGGATATTTTATGCATTGGAAACTGATTGTATTGAGGGACACTGAGCTTTTCCAGAAGTCTGAAAAGGATTAGAAAGCTGAACTATGAAAAAATAATATATTTACAAAATGTGTTTCTTATGATGTTAATATTCAGAATAAGATACAGGGTTAGTACTTTTATTGATACCAAATTGTGCCTTAGAAAACATATTAATATATTGCATATTAGCCAAGTTTGTCTTTCTAACAGAAAAAGAGGGCAGTTTATCTTAATATACTTCCCTAAAACATTTGTATTGAGGATCTGTATTAAGGTGTATCTTTTAAACTCAATCAGCAATTAGGTTTCTAAAACATACTTGCTCATTGCTGTTGTTCTTCCTCTCTTCTTTCCTTTTTTTTATTCTTTGGAGATATGGTATTTACACTTTTATTTTCATATTCATCTTATTTTATTCTATTCTTTCTTACACAATCGAGATATTCATTTTATTTGGTCTAAATTTTACTGTTGGCTATTTAGGATTCTTATTATTTATTTATTTTCTTAGAAGAATTGTTTTTTATTGTTTATTTTCTTAGAAGGATTGTAAAAGCTTTAAAATGGTGAAATGTGAAAGATGATTCTACACTCAAAACAACATTTCTAATATTAGATTATTTTCAAAATTGGATAACTCTCTTAGTATTAGCATAAGCTATCATAAACTGTGGTGACAGATTTTATAAGCTTCTGTTGCTTTCCTTTTGCTTACTCAGGAATCAGGTGCATCTGGCAACTCATTTAAATCAATGACATTTTGTATTAACTTCCAATTATTTCAGTCATG
This sequence comes from Sciurus carolinensis, assembly GCF_902686445.1. Taxonomy (NCBI): domain Eukaryota; kingdom Metazoa; phylum Chordata; class Mammalia; order Rodentia; family Sciuridae; genus Sciurus; species Sciurus carolinensis. The sequence continues at coordinate 122,690,766 of NC_062221.1, read as the reverse complement.
ATGGATGGAAGTTTTCACACTTGTGAGCCTTCAAAAATATCTGAAACTGATATTTTTGCTGTCCTCACTTAAAGATGATGACAAAAACTCTTCTGAGAAAATAACCACCTGTGTCCACTTCACTGCTCCTGGTTACGCTAGATATCCTAGTGGGGCAGTGGAAATGTGTTCATATTTCATGTGTTCCTTATTGATTACAATGTAATTCAACTGATGTGCCTGTATTTTGTATAAATGCAGTCCTGATTGTTAATATTTTATAAGACAGAAGACCAACTGTTATGGTTTAGATATGAGGTGTCCCCCAAAACTCATGAGTGAGACATCTCAAGAAAGTTTGGAGGTGAAATAATTGGGTTATTGAGCCTTAACCTAATAGTGCATTTTATCACCACTATAAATTAAGTGAATGGTAACAGGAGTCAGGTATGGTGTGACTAGAGGACGTGGGTCACTGGGTATGTGCCTTTTTTGACTCTTATGAACAGACATTTTCTGTCCCTGTTGCCTTGTCCTAAGTTTCTTTCTTCCACCATGATGTTCTGCCCCAGTTGGGCCCAGAAGAATGAATTCAGCTGTCTATGAAGTGAGATCTTTGAGAACAAGAGCCCCAAATAGATTTTTCCTCCTCTAATTGTTCTTGCAGGTCTTTTGGTCACAGCAACGAAAAAGCTGCCGAAAACACCAAGCTGCACTCTGTTTCTCTTGAGTTTTGAACTCTGTGGAGTCAGGGAATTAATATAATGTCACCATTAATAACAATTGAAATATTTAAATTCAAATAAGTGAACAAAAGTCCTATTTATGTATTTTGCAGTTGATATATTTCTCAGATTAAGACACTTAAAAGTCAGTATATATTCTTAAAAACCAGTATTATATTTTACCCTGAATGTATGAAGATGATGGTTCAAATTATTTAATCCTTCATAGCTATGTCTATTGCTTTGATTGTGTTGATGATTTTATAGCAGCATATATATGTCTAAAGTCATTAAATTGTATGTACTAAATATGTGCAGCTTTTTGGATATCAGTTGTATTTCAAGAAAGTTATTTATATATTGTGTAATCATTTAACTCTCATAAGCATGAGATAGAATGGAGCTCTTACTCAATGAAAATGTGGATAAAGAAGTCTGGAAACTGTAATTACTCTCTTATAAAAATCTTAAATATAAATTTCTTAGGTTAATGCTTTTTTGAAATCATTCTAATAGTAGTCATAGAAAATTGAAGTTTCAGCAAATAAGATTTGAAGTAATACACTTGAGTCCAACATATATAGTTTTAAAAATAAACACTGGACCTTAAATATTTATACATATTGCAAAATATCATTTAAAAATATCTTTTGTTATCTCTGAATATCCCAGGGGAAGAATATGATTTAAATAATATTTTTAAAAATAACATTGTTAAACTCAGAAATTATAAGTGACTTTTAGAGATCATATTGTTATTAAAATATAAATGGACCTATTATTCAGGCATATGTTTTCATAATTCTTGCTGGTTACACCATGTGAAACGTTTTTCCCATGATAAAGAAAAATTAATTTGACAGGCTTGATGAAGTGAATGTGAATGAGGAAATTATGTGCTCAAAATTGCAGTTTTAAAGCTTTTTAAATTGTAGTCAAGCAAAATAATTAGGAAAAAGTAAGCATTCATTTGTCAAATTTCAAAAGTTTTGATGAGTTAGAGTAAAATAATATGATCTTTTTTTTTCCTCCTTAAATCTTTCCTTTGAGGCTTCCCCAAATCCTCTTTATACCCAACTTTGCAATCTAATATTCATCACATTTTCTCAGCTAAACAAAAGAGCATCATTCCTTTAGGATGAAAACTGTGCAAGGTCAAGATGTTAAACCTTTATTTGCAAATAATTCATTCTCTTGAGAAGATGGGTAGTGTTTGTTTTTCTGCTCTCTCATCATTATAGTTATCATTATTCCACTATGTTTTAGAAATTTCTTTACTCCAAATTTCTTATTTTTAAAAACCTGACAAGAGAGAGCAAATTTCAGTTTATTTAGATGCTATCAACATTTTTATCAAAGTATGAATTGAAACAAGATTGTATCTTTTATTCTTTTAATTCCCATAGTTATTTCCATAGATGCACAATTATCATCATTTTTTCTATCCTTATCCCCTTAATCTATAGTTTCATGCATTTCTCTGATGGAATCAGAGACCTCATTGTTTTTATTCCAGGAGCTTAACAATCATATGTTAATACAAATTCTCTTTCTTTTCTGATAATATTTCACTATTTGACACAAATATTTCCATTTCTTTGACCCAACACATTTTGTAGTAAACATTGAAGCAAAAGCTTGTTTACACTTTTGAAAATCCCGTTGGTTCATAAAACCATGTGATAACCCTTTTCCAAATTTTTATTATTAAATTAAAAATTAACATAGTAGAAGCTATTTAATAAAAATGAATTCTGGAATAAGATCCAACACATTTCTACACAGAAGAAAGTAACCTCAAAGCTCACAATAAGTTCTTTTAACATAAAGCGGATGCTCTAACATATCTTTGAAAAGATGATATTTACAAAGAAAGCAAGTAAAGGAAAATGTCACACATTATGGTACTGTGGTGTCAAATTATAAAATGGCTAACAAAATAAAATATAAAAAGGCTACATGTGATAATAAAAAAGGTAAAGATGCATAGAATTAAAATCCCAAATACCCTAACGTTAGAGTTTTGAAGGGGAAAAAAACTAAATGAAAATCCAGTAAAAATGAACATCATAACACTGCACTCATCCAGACCCTCTGTATTCAAAGTAAATCCTCCTGTTAAATGCTCTAGGGAATTCTCCTCTCCAAGTCTGATTGGCTATAACAACAGCCATCTCAGGGGACTACTATGACAATCACTGCATGGTTGTGAGTAGGTGAACTAGGTGATTCAGAAATGACATTTTACAAATGGGTTTCTCCCAATAAAACTGAAATTTAATCAGGTTAAAATTTTAAAGGTTTAACATTTCTTTGTTTGTATAAACAAGATGTGTTTATTTGATTACTGATGTCAGATCCAGTCAATTTACCTTTGAATATGATCGTATTTGAACTTTATTATTTTTTCATTGCAATATAGCTCTGGTATTATAGTTGAACATTTTTTGCACCTATCCAAAGTTTCTATTTGCTAAAATTGATGTTAATTCTTCTATTTTCTTCATTTCCATCTAAATATGTAACCTTTGAGAAAATAATAATATGAAAAACTCATCTTCTTTTTCTGTATAAGATTATTTTTATTTCAGAAACTAGCAATGAGTTTATGATCTCAAGTCCTGAAAAGAAAATAAATAGAATGAACCAAAGGACAACTGTTTCTAAGGGAAAACATCTGGAAGGCAACTTAAATTTTATTGTAACTGGAAAGGGTTGTTTCCATTTTAGAGAAATAAGCAGGTGGTCTTAATATTTTGCTTCATATCTGTAGGGAGCAGGAATGAAAGAATTATCCAAGTTCCTGCTAAGCAGAACTTTAAGAATCTATCAGGTTAATTAAATATTTTTTCAAAATTCCTGTTGTCTCTTGCTGCCTATCTGTAAGTAGTAAATATACTTCATGTAACTTGAATGTGATGGTGTTCTTACTCACTCTGCTCCACCCAGTTGGCAGGCATACTGTCTGGTATACTGTCACCTGAACTCGCAGGGAGAGCTTTTCTAGTTCATTCTATGAAGTCAGCATCATCAGAATACCAAAACCAGAGGAAAACATGACAGAGTAGAAAACTATAGACAGGTTTGTCCCAGTAAGATTGGGATTACATTGGCATTTTAGTGTTGACACTTGACAAAATATTAGCCATTTGAAGTCACCATTGTATAAAGTGTATTATATACCCAAACCAAGTGAGATTTATTCCAGGTATTCAAGGCTGTTCCAACATTCAAAAAAATGTTAATATAATTACTCACAGCAACAAGCTAAACAGGTCACAAGATCATTTAAATAGATAAATAACAAACATTTGTCTAAATTTCATATCTATATGTGATAAAAACTCTCAAAAAATTAGGAATATAAGGAAACTTGTGCAACTTGGTAAATAATAACTACAGAAAAATTTCAACTAAGCATATTTTATGCTGAGATAGATACTTGGGGTTTTCCCACGAGGGTCAGGAAAAAGACAAGAATTTTCCTTTTTATCACTGCTTTTCAACATTGCCCTAGAATTCCTATTAATACAATAAAGCAAGCAAAAGAAATAAAATTATACTGGTTGGAAGTGAAGAAATAAATCCTTTTTATTTACTGGTTACCAAACTGTTCATATTAAAATCTACCAAATACTCCAGGATATAATAAGTAAGACAAATTTGCAGGATACATGGTTGATATGTCCCACATACAAACAACGAATAGTGGAATTTCAAACTAAAAACATAACACTATTTACATTAGGACCCCAAATGAAACACTTAACTATGAATCCAATTATATACAAGTTGTTTTTGAGGAAAACTATAAAATTATGATGAAAGAAATCAAGAAAAAACTACATGGAGAGAGATTCTGGGTTCATGGATAAAAAGACACAATAGTTTCAAGATGTCCACTCTTCCTATGCTGATCTAAAGATTTAATGTGATCCTAATCATAATCCCAGCTTTGTCAATATTCACAAAGCTGGTTCTGCAGTTTATGTGCAGAGAAAGAAAAGACCCCTAGTGAATACAATATGGAAGGAGAAGAGAGCAGGAGGAATGACTCTCTTTGACTGCATGACCAAGTATAACACTGTAGGAATCAATAAAGTATGTTTTGGCAAAAGAATGGGACAAACAGATCAATAAAACAAAATAGAGAGGGCAAAAATAGACCCACATAAATAGAGATGACAGATCTTTGACAAGGAGAGAAAGAAACTCAATGGAGAAAAGATCAGATCTTCAATGGATGGTGCTGGAATAACTGGAAATTTACACTCAAAAAATAAATATAGACTCAGTTTTTATGTCCTTCTCTAATATTAACTCAATAATCACAGAAAACTATAAAACTCTTTAAAAGGAGCATAGAAGAATACTGAATGACACAGAATTTGGCAATGACTTTGTAGATATGACACCAAAGCCATGATGTATGAGTGAAATAATTGACAAGATGGGCTTCTTTAAAATTAAACAGTTTTGCTTTATCAACAACACTGCCAAGAGAATAAATGGACAAGCCACAAGCTGGGGGAAAAGTTTTATGAAAGACATACCTGACAAAATTCTGTCATCCAAATTATATAAAGAACTCTTAAGACTCAACAATAAAAAAATGGACCAAAGACCTTAGTAGACATCTTATCAAAGAAGATATATAGATTGCAAATAAGTATGTACGAAGATTTTCCACACCTTATATCATCAAGGAAATGCAAGTTATAACAGCAGTGGGCTATCATCATATCCACTGGAATGGTTGGAATTCAACACACTGAACTACCACATACCAGCAAAGATGCGGAGCAACCGGAACGCTGCTTCTGGGAACACAAAGTGGGACAGCAACTTTGGAAGACAGTTTCGAAGTTCTTAGGAAACCAAAATGTATTCTCTTAGCATATGATCTAACAAATGTAACCTGCTCTTGGTATCTCCTTTAATGAGTGGAAAACTCGGGTCCGAACAAAAACCCATATAAGAACGTTTATAGCAGCTGTATTCATAATTACCCAAACTTGAAAGCAACCAATATGTCCTTCAGTAGTTGAGCAGGTAGATAGGTTGTGGTAGATCCAGGCAATGGAATCCATGTTACATGGAAATCACATTAAAAGACTGTTTATATAATCAATAAGATATATTTCAGTGTGAATGTATATGTGTTAGTGTGCATCTGCTTGCTGTAATCTGAATGTTTTCATTTGTCCAGATTCATATGTTGCAATTTTAACCCACAAGGGAAAGGTCTCAGCAAAAGGGGCCTTTCTGAGGTGATTTGTTAGCGAGGGTGGACCCTCACAAATGGGATCAGTGTCTTTATAAAATAAGTCGAAGGAAGCTTGCTTACCCATTCCACCATGTGAAGACATGGTGAGAAGGTGTCATCTATGAACCAAGAAATGAGCCCTCAGAGGCTGAACTTGACAGCACCATGATGTTAGAATTCCAGGCTCCGAACTGTGAGCAATAAAATTCTGTTGCTTACAAGACATCCAGTATAAGGTATTTTCTTATTGTAGCCTGAAAGAACTACGATACAATTTATTTATATATATATATATATTTATATATATAATCTCCTTAAAATAGTCTCCCCTTAATCAAGGACATATTCCAAGACCCTCAGTGAATCCCTGATTCTCGATAGTACTGAAGTCTATACATATTGTGCTTTATTCTATGCATACATACAAGTGATAAAGTTCAGCACATAAATTAGGCACAGTATGAAATTAACACTTATAATTAATAATAAAATACAACAATTCTGACAATATTCTATAATATCATGTGAATGAAATTCCCTTATTAAAAGACTCAAGGTAAATATTAATATTTTTGGATCATTGTTGACCAAGTGTAATTGAAACCAAAGGAAGAAAAACTTTGCATAAGGGGGTGTCTACTATACATACAGACATATATGTACATACACACATTCATATGTATATAGACATTTAACTATACATAGATATGTGGAATATATTAAATAAGCTTAAATATGCATTTGATATATTCAGTAATATACTTGATTCAAATTTATGACCTAACAATCCCATTTTCAGTGGTAATTCATTTTCAAGACAAAATCCTTAATCAAATAATCTGTTGATGTTACTCTTTAATTCTTAGACCCCTAAACTTTCATATAAATGCTTGGTGAAAAGAGAGATATTACTTGACTAAATCAAAGTCAATAATAGTTTTGTCAGGATGACACTGGTTGAAAATAATTTGTGGAAGATCATTACTTTAAGTCATTTATTAACCCATTAATTCATTTGCTAAATAATTTAACAAAATTTGACTTCAGTGAGCAACTCATTTCAACAACATTTTGTAAGAAACTTTTGGAAAGAGAAAAATTGTCTAATATGTTTTGTCTCTCATTGTTAAAAATGTACACAAAACATTTATATTTGTTGCTTTACAAAATATTTCCACAGATCACTCACCTCTTTTTTATCTTATTATTACCTTAGTTTTTCCTTTAACATTTATCACCTGCACATTGATTTTTTAACTCATTTATATTTTGGACTTGCAAAATCAGCAGTATTATATCCTGTGACCCAAACTGCTCAGTTGCTATTTTTAAGGCAAATGTCGTTAGTTTTCATTAGTGCATTTATTTTATTATTTTCTACATAAGCAATGAAAACCAACCAAATTCTGTTTTTCTCAAGAGAAATAATTTACCTTTCCCTTGGATCCTATCCTGTAATTTAGAGGTTAACAGCAGTTAGAAATTATGCACACAACATATTTATAGACTTACAAACACATCCACAAACACCTTGCCCTCTGCTTGTGAAAACATAATAAGATTTATATCTTTGAAGTTTAGATGAAGCATTATTAGAAATCACAAATATCTTTCTCCTTGTGGGAAATTGTTCTTGCTCTCCGTGCTCACAGATTTCTTTATCACTTTCGTTGTTATTCATTAACATTAATCAATATTTCTGGAACTTGAAACATATTTTTCTCAATTATGGACATAAATTTTTTCAATTGACATTTTTTTCATATTACATTACATATTTTATATAGTATATACATGTTAAATATAGCTATTTCTTTCAAGGAGTTATTTAAAAGCAGCATGCCACTCTCATAGCAATCTGCAATTTTATGTAGTTAAATGGCTTTTGACCACGTGGATTATAGACATATGATTTTTTTTCCTGGCAAACATTATGCTTCTCACTGGTAAGTGTACATTTAATCTAGCCCAATTTTTATCCCCAAATAAAATGCCAGAATTGATATTCAGTTCAAATAAATGTCTCTCAATTTTTCATAAAATTCTAGTCTGAACTGATTGAACACTAATAATTACTTGCTCAAGTTAATTTCTTTTTCCTCATATTTCAGACTTCCACAAACATCTTCTTCTAATAAAACCTATTCTAGAGATTTGACATAGAAACCACTAGGCTCATGTGGTTCTTGAACACATGAAATTGGGCTGGTCTGGATTGAGATGGGTTTAAATGTAAAATGCACAATGAATCTCAAATGCATATTACCAAAGAAATGTAAAATATCTCATAGAAATTTTACATTGATTGTGTTACTATAATACTTCAGACATATTAAATTAAATGAGGTGTTATTAAATTTATTTTCCTATTTGAAAATACACATCTCCTAGAAATTTTAAAGTTACATAAATGGCTTACATTTGCATCTCACATATATTGTTTAGACAGTGCTTTTCTTTTGCTTTTCTTTTTCCCACCCCTTCTTTCAATCTCAATATTAATTTCTAAATTATTATCCCCATTATGTGACATCCTAAATGCAGTTACAAAACATTCTAATACACCATTTCTTCTAAAATTTTTATAGAAGTCCCTGTCAGAAGTATTAAATGACTTTGACTAATTGTAAGAATGAAAACACTGCACAGGGTCAAGTTATTTGTCCTTGCTCTTGGTGCTGTCAGCTCAATATTCAGATCTATTTTTCAATGTGACTTCTTCATACAGAGGATTCATGCAACTCTTCTTAAGATATCTAGCATATTCCAATTGAACTGCAGTGCATATTGAGAATGTTGCATTAGAATATTTTATTCATAACATTAATCAACAACTGAAACTATATACTTTACTTACCTATTTTTGTTTTGTTTTGTTTTGTTTTATGTGCTCCTGAAAAAACAGCTCTAAAAAAGCATTACCCTTGTCTGCCTCACTACCATCTTACCTGCAACTGGTAGAATAATACCTGGAAGATAGGAGGTACTCAATAAATATTTTAAAAAGAGTATGTGATCACAACATTTATGGTAGATTCAGAGTATTAAATATTTCTTTCATGTGTATTTATTCGATGATCTTTTAAGAGTCAGGCATATTTAATATTACTATTTTCAAGATTTTATTTATTTTTTTAATGGCTGCTCAATAGCATGTATTGTTTCTGTCATCTATTCATTAAATTCTCTTGTTTCTGTACACCTAACTCTGTCCAAAGAAAAAGCATTTATTTCTTCTTCTCTTATTGAAAAAACAAACACTAGAGATTGAACAGATGCAAGATTTTTTGTCACAGAATTAAAGCCTTGAAACTCTTAAAAGAGTCATTGTGATTTATACACATGTTGTGCTGCAGAAAACGTGGTCCATTTAGAATACCCATTAGGGGACTGCTTTCTATCTTTTCCTTTACAGAGCTTCTTCTTCTCTTCTGAACATTTAATTATCCAAAGAATGTTAGAATAATTCTGTTTATCATTGCCTACAGAGTGTCATTGTAAATAATATCAATGACTTATTCACGTTTAATTGATGTAATGTCTTGATAAACAATTGATTTTAAAAAATGAAGTAATGCCTAGCATATTGTCTTTTCAGAATTGCTTAATAAATACTTAAATACTTAACAAAAACTGTACTATTAGCTTTAGAATATCGCCCCAAGCATTCTCTATGACAGTAAAATTATATCAAAATGTGGAATCTATTTTTCCCTAATTTCAGCAATTCAAGTGTTCTGCCTTCTGTTTTCTGCCTGTACTCTCCAAGGTAGACTGTGGAGGGAGAGAAGTTATTATGCAGCTATAGAACAGAAACAAAATCTGTGCTTTGATGAATAGAGCAGAAAGATGGAAGGACTCTTAGCCACCACTGATGTGAATATGGGCACCAACCTTGTAATAACTACCTTTTCTCCCATGAAAAAACTAAATAAATCTACCTTTACTTGGTTAGATTACTATTTTCAGATTCATGATATGTATTGTATCATACATAAAATATAATCTTAAAATCTCCAGAGTACATTAATCTGTGTGTGTGTGTGTGTGTGTGTGTTAAAGATGTTCTAGAGGATATTTGGTCAAGATGGCACTGCAACTTTATACTGAAATGTTTATATTCTCTCTAGATAAATATATTCTGAATATGTATGCACATATTTGATTCATAAATAGGATGGCAATATGCATGGGCTGTGTAACATAAGAACTGAGGGTCTTCTAGACTCTGGGTCTTGAGTCATGGTGAAGTGGTCAAGAGGGTGACAGACTTCCCAGGATGATGGAGCCCATAGCCTGGCATATTTCTTGAAACAGCATTATGACAAGACTCACACAGGTATGACAACAGGGTAATGGAAGCCTACGCTAACTGAATAGGTATATGACTTATAGAGTGTTAAGGGAAGTGATACCTGGCTTCATGAAAATGAATTTCCCTAAGAATAACCAGGGCCCTGCTCTGTCTTTTATTATTACTCCACTGTATGTGCGGTGAATGATAAGATGCAGGTGTACCAAAGACAAAGCACTTACCTGATTTTTTTTCTTATAACAAATGACAGTTATAGTTGGCTGATCTCCTCCCTGTAGTCTCCTAGAGGTAGAGCAGGCTGCTGAGAAACAAACAAATCTTGTTCCTGGCCTACCCCTCTATGTTCACTTGGGAAATTATCTGTAACTTTTATCATTGCTCTACCAGTAACATTTTATAAGGAATAGAGCTCTGCCATTATTCAGCCTGTCTGCAACTGGACAAGGCCTTGAGCCTAATTCTGGGGTTTGGTTAATAACCCACTGGGCTAAAGACCTACAGTCTCACCCTGCATCCAAGTTTCTACCCATACTGAAACTAGTTAGTTTCACCTCAGAATTTCTCTTATTTGTTTTACTTCTCAAGATGTTCACAATATGGTAGGAAAGAAAGACTAATAATTATCAGAGACACCCATTCCTGAAATCACAGCAAGGTTGGCAAGAGAGATAAGAGATATAATCTGAATCTTCTGTTTTCATTATAGAAAAAGATTTAGGACTGGCTTTTTTTTTTTTAAATTTAAATCTTGATCTCATCTATTCCTTTCATTCCATGATGGTGGAGCTTCTACCACTTATAAGTTTGTATTTCTTAAGAGTGCTACCTTGTCTCTCAATATCTTTTTTACATTTTTCAATACTTTCTCTATGTTTTATTATAAGTGAGTTTAACAGAACTCAATTATAATGTGCTAATTTTCTCTGGGATTTATCCATGTTAAGAGTTTGTAACTCAATAGGTTTTACTTTTAGGACATTTCATATTTATGTGAAAACTTATATTCACATTTTTTTTGTTGTTGTTCATATGCCTGCTTTTGTTTCATCCCTGTCAAAAATAGGTAAAATCTTTCATTTTTAGCATAACAATTTTATTTGAAGTGATTTTATCCACCATCTTTAATTTGACAGTTCTTTTTCTTTGCTTCCTTTGAATATTTTAGAATGTTAATTTCAGTATGAGTGGAAGGTGCTTTTCTCCTTTGCCCTGCACTCATTATTCACTGACTACCCATTTCTTGTTGATCCTACAGGGAATCCAGGGCAGTCATTAGTCTGAAACTGGAAGCTGTTTACCTGTTATACTGAGGCATGATATAACAGAGGAAGGGATATTTACAGATATGGTAAAGTAAACTTCATCTCTACAAGTATTCTCTTCAACTTTACTGGGAAGCATATCAACATATTATTTTTTTGTGTGCTCTTTTATCTTGTATTTGGAAAAATTTTTTCCTGAATTAATTCATAGTGTTATTTTACTTGGTTCACCTTTTTCAGATATTAATTATTCCATAGATTTTAATATTTTTTCTTCTTTTATCTTGTACATTTTCCTTAGACAACCCCATCTAACCTAATGCCATTATTAATATAAAATCATCCATCAAAATAAAATAGGCCTGTAGACTTTAGATTTCAAAGTACCTTCTGGCTCTTCTCCTTTTATAAATCTTTTATAGAGTTATTGACATCATAAACCTGAAAATTACTTTGATATTTCTATCTCCTTTGCTCCTGTATTGGGAAAAAAAGGTAACTTTTTGGTGGGGGAGAAACTATATTTAATAAGAAGTGAGAAGGTGAATTTTTTCAAGATATTGCATTCATTTCACATCACTATAATGAAATAACCGAGGTAATTAACTGATGATGATAAAATGTTTGTTTTGACTTGTGGTTCTGGAGGTAGTATCGAATATTTTGTGCCCCTATATGATTGGGCCACTGGTCAGGGCAGCACATCATGCCAGGTGTGTATGGTAGGAGTAAACTACTTATGTCCCAAGCCAGGGAGCAAAGAAAGAAAAAGAGGAAGATGCTTGGGCCCCAACAGCCCTCCTCAAGGACACATCCCCAGTGAACAGAAGACATCCCAAGGCTCACCATCTACCACTTCCCTGTGGATAAAGACTTTAAGACATTCAACACGCAAATTATAGGAAATAAGAAATCTCCAGTTGTAAGTTTTAAAAGTCAGGTAGTAGCATGCTGTGGTTTAAGAATCACGCCTAATTATATTTACCATGGAATGACAAGAGATGGAAAAAGAGAGAGAAATGATTGCTCCTGGTTTCATATTATCATATAGGTAACCATAGAAAATTTATTTCACTCACGACTCTTCTCTAAAATGTGTAGAAGGAAAGATACACCTGGATTCTAATATTTTATCTTGTTCAAATTAATAAACATAATGGTCTTTGTTGTGTATTCTTTGAAAACTTCCACTGGAAACTGTACAACTATAACAAATACTAAGGATTATGTCAAATGACATCTGAAGATTATATTGTGGTTTTTATAAAAACTATACATTTTCATAAATTAAAGTTATGTAAAATTTTTATTACTATTATTATTTGTATTACTGAATCTTGTGTATTTCTTGGCCAGTCCTTTTTCTGTGTACTACATATGTGTCATATATCATCATTTACAACTTTTTGGGGGGAGATCATTGATACTATGAAGCTTAAGGATTAATATTACAAAAAATAAAACTAATCTGTGACTCAATTCTATCATGTATTTCAGTGTTCTTATTCACGTTTTTAAATCCCCAAGAGTAAAATGTGCTTCTTGACTCGAGGTGAATTCTTCCTATACCTCCTTCTCACTTGCCACCTCACAAGAGCTTAATTGGACTCTTTGTCAAAGAGGCCCACTGGGTAAAGTACTTACATTTGAAGAGATTTCTTTAAAAGCATCCGGAGGGAATAGTTATTATAATAAATCTGGACTATTCAAAAGGAGTGGGTAAGAAGATATAAAAGAGACAAATGCAACTTGCTGGTAAAGGGTATATGTATAGAGAGAACAGATGTATTCAACTTCCACTTAACTTCCTGCCAAATAATTACTTGTTTCCTTGTATTTTTCATCTGACCCATATAAGGTACTTGAACAACAACAACAAATCCAGATAAAATAGCAGTAAAATAAACCAAGCCTTACTTATTTTGTGCCTCACTCGACTCTGTAGTCCTCATTCAGATTTGTCTCATACTGATTTATTATATGAATTGGCAGGGTGCTTGCCAGCATGACCTGTGACTCTAAATACAAACAACGTCTGAAGCAACTGTATTTCCTAATCACACTGGTAGTGTCGACTAACAACTTTATAATGGAAAAGAAATCTAAGGTAAGGAACACCAGACACAAAGGAAAAACTGGAAGGCATGAGTAAAAACAATAAAACCAAGATAAAGCAGATAGGTATGGGATCATAAATCCCACCAATTCTGCTACTTTACTGTAGATCATCCCAAGTATTACAAGAATAGCAAGACATCATGTCTCTGGATTCTGGCTTTATGACTTCCCTATGAAAATTAACTCCAGAAAAATGATTCGATAATTTTAATTAGACAAGTTGCTCTTGCCTGCTGGACTTGGAAAAAATCAAAATCAAGTATAACTGATAAGTTTTATGATCATGATAATAAATGTTTCCAAAATTGCTTATATCCGAGAATACATAACAGACTATTTTAGAATGTGGTATGTCATAAAACATTGTAAAAATAAATCTCAAAGTTCTGTATTATTCAGTTATTTACACTATCATGACTTGGTAAATTTTAAATTATATAGAATGCTTTAATTAAAAATATTTTAGCTGAGTGTGTTGGCATACCCTGTAATCTCAGTGGTTTAGGAGACTGAGGTAGGAGGATCGTGAGTTCAAAAGTTAGCCTCAGCAACTTAGCAAGGTTCTAAGCCACTCAGCAAGACTTGTCTCTAAATAAAATACAAAAAAAAAAAAAAAAAAAAGGCTGGGATTGTGGTTTGGTGGTTGAGTGCCCCTGTGTTCAATCTCCGATACCAAAAAAAAATAAAAATAAAAAAAAATATTGGGTTATTGTTCCTATTATCAATAAAACAATAAAGGATTTATGATGTCTAAGTAATTCTATTACTGAACAACCAGGTAAGTTACATATCTTATGGTGCTGAAGACCACTCTCCTGTATCTCTTTAGAAAATTGTCTCTACTATCTTGCAAATGCAGAGAGATCTGCTGTCACTGTTAACATGTTGTGGATATATGACCTAAGTGTGAAATGTCACACCTAAGCTTAATAATTGTGGTGCATTCTGTAATTATGATGCGTTAGTTGCCTGTGAAGCTAGTCCGCACTTATAAATGTATAATTTTAAGTATTCTACCTTTTCTGATTATCATGCAATGTTGATTTTATTTGTTTCTGAGTCATTTAGATAATTTGAATTCTATGTTTAAGCACTTATAAGATATATAGAAAGGTAAAACTATACCCATTTTTTAAAAAATTGCTAACTTATTTATGTTTTGCTGGGTTAAGGAGAAGAGTTAAAGTCACCCAAATGTTAATATTTGACAGAAAGTTTATACAAGGGAAAAATCCAATCTAGGAGTGTGTAATTGGGTTGGAATATTTCTATGGTTTGTTGTTTACTCTTGAGGAATACAATCACTTAATGAAAACTAATTTCAAGTACACAGAATTTCATCATTTACATATAAGCAGATGAATTATTTGTATATATGGGAAAAAACTTTGTCAAATAATAAACTGTATACATTAATGATAACATGTCTGTTTTGTTCCTCTTTTTTGTCAATGAGACCAAAATACCTGATGATAACAATTTTAGAGGAGGAAATGTTTATTTGGCACTCATGGTTTTAAGATATCAGTTTATAGGTGGCCTACTCCTCTCCTCAGAGCCCAAGATAAAGCAGGTTTGATTGGCAGAAGAGTGGGAGAGGAAAGGGGTTCAGGACATGGTTGCCAGAAAGCAGAGAGAGAGGGCATCCCTCACCACTGACAAGATATAAACCCTAAGGACCATCCCTATGGACACACTTCCTGCAGCCACACCCTACCCTCCTTCAGTTACCACTCAGTTAATCCCTGTCAGGGAATTAATGCACTGATTAGTTAAGGGTCTCATAACCCTATGATTTCACCTCTAAACCTTCTTGCATTGTCCTGTGCATGATCTTTTGAGGGACACCTTATAAATCACGACAATGTCATATTAGTGAATTCAAGAAGTTTTTAATCATTTGTTGTATTAACTTATCTTTAACTCAAAATACCTAAATCTTCTAAGATACTGAATAATAAAATATATACATGTAGGTTTAAAAAGGGATTCAATTTTCCAAGTCGAAAGAGTAGTTTTTATTTAAAAGTAACTGCTTAACATTGTAGGACTATTAAGTAGGGCCATTTTGGAAAACTCGGTTTTCATCACTATCTAAAAAGTCAACTAAAGAGAAATGTGTTCTTGGAACCTCTAGTCTTTATGATTTTTTTTTTTTTCCTTTTGGAGAAGGGGAAGAAGTGATTATTAAAAAATCTTTCTGATACAGTGCCATATGTGTGTAAGGACTGCTGGTGAGTTTTTCTGCTTAAATGTACAGAAGTGGTGATCCTTTTATGATTCCTCTTGCATCTGATGTGATTAATACAGAGAACATGAGCATTGTGAATATTCATATGTCTCTTTTCCTATACAAGGTTTATTTTCATTATAACTATCCGGATATACTGTCAGTACATCTGGTAACTTAAATCTAAAAATCTAAGTTCCAAAAATAACTGGAAAATTTGTTTAAACATTTGCAGATCAAACATAGTGATTTGAACTAGAGCATGTCAGAGTAGCACCCATTCTCTGAAGTAAAGAAAAAATGATTGTTGGAGTAAAGTATCTAAATCCACTACTCCTTCCCTCTCTCTCCGGACTCCTGAGAAGGTGCTATCACTCTCCTCCCGCTCTTTCACATTTAATTGCCTTCTCCTAGAACATCTCACATCCCCAACTCTTTCTGACCTATAGTTAAACTAACTCTAATTGTAGTTCCAATATCATTTTCTCCAAAACTACCATGGCAAGTGAAATGAGAGTTAATTAACCTTTCTATTATACTCAGTTCATATCCAACAACACAATAATATTCCTAATCATATGATATTGTCCTCTTAGCTATGTATCAACCTTTTATCACCAATCTCCAGGAGCAGCCTCACCTTCTGCTTCATGAAGCAAGACGTAACTGTTTTCATTACCATCTGCCTGCTCCCCCAGTATTGTATCTCCCCAGTCCATGGGAAAGGGAAGACAATCCACATACTATTGGGGAAAAAAGTGGACTTTACTGAAGATTCTGAACAAAGGTCAAAGGAGGTGATATCTATAGCTTGGTTTCCATCATTTTATTTCAACATTTTTTAGACTTTGTTTTAAGCTTATACTTTGGGCCATAGGCTCCAGATACTCTTCCCATTGAAATGTTCTCTATTTAGAATTTTGTTCTGTGAATCATGGCAACTATGAATCATGGCAACAAAAGAAGTGATCTGAATTTAGATTTTCACTTTCTCAGATAATATGTGTTAAAAATAACTCAATGGAAATTCTCCTACTCTTTAAAAATTTTGTGGATATTTAAAAAATGTCCAGAATGGTTATAGGAATAAGCAGGTTTTCATAATACTTGATGAAAATTTTTGACAGTGCTGGGGGATCAAACTCAGGGTCTTGTACATGCTAGGCAAGCACTCTACTGCTAAGCTACACCCCAGCCTGAACTCACATATTAAAAATAAATTGGACTTTATATTTAAAGAAGGAATCTAGAATTAAACAATGAGATGATTTATATAGTTTATGAAAATACTCAGTATGCATCATCATTTTAATAATTTACATCTTAAGTGTCTTTCACTTTGTCTTGATATTGAAATCAATAGGTATTTCTCAAAAATGCACTATAAATGATTGGCATAAATTATTATAGATTAATATGTTTTTCTTTGTTTGCATAGAGTTCATTTACTTGAGCATCAAAACACAAAAGAACAAGGACATTGGCTCAATGTGACATTTTAAAATAGACGCCAAATTTAAGATACCACTTGACTTATTCAATTTGTCTTCTATAACAGACCACTGTTACTGAGCAATATATAAAGAACAGAAATGTATTTGGTAAAATCTGGAGGCAGATTCAAACTTCAGCAAAACATCCATACCAGGATGGTTGACAGGCATCTCAAACTTCATTTATCCAGGACAAATTACTAGCCCCTCCATGACTATCCTTCTTTAAATCTTGGCTATCTGAGTGGGAAGCGGCACTGTCCTTCTAGTTGTTCAGTCTGGAAGCTTTGTTTTCATCCTTGATTCTTTTCTTCTTGACCTATTGCATTAGTCCATCAACAAATTGCATCAATTCTATCTTCAAAATATATTTAGATTGAGCTAGGACTTTATTTCTGTCTCAGAGCAAAAATGAAGTGCTTATAAATATGAAGAAAGTCTACAATGATCCACCCGAACTCTACCCATTTCCTGCTTTTCAACTATACTCCTGTCCTGCTATTCACTGTCTCCTGTCTGGGTTTCAGCCTCACACATTAGCCACCCTGAAGTCTATCATGGACCTCAGGACCTTTGAGTAGGCCACAAGACTTTCCACCAGATAGGAACAAGAGTCATGATCTCTCACTGCATTTAAGTCTTTACCTAAAAACTCCCTCAGTGATACTTTCCAGAGCTACTATAATTTATACAAATATTAAAACAAAAAAATTAAAAACCCTTCCCTCTATTTCCCTCATATTCTCTTTTTCCAGAGCACTAATAATTTGAAATACTATAGATTCTATTTATTTGATTTTTTAAAAAAATATATTTCCCAACCACCAGAATTTATATTTCATATAAGTAGAGGTTTTGAATATTTATTCAATGCTTCATCCCCATTTCCAGGAGCACACAGAGTGAATACATTATAAAAACAAACTACTGAAACTACAGAATATATAATGAACTACTTCAATCATTGATGTTATTTCTAACTGCTCTTGTACCGGAGGTAAGGTTTGCCCTAACATATCCACTTGGCAGTTGAGGAAAATTAAAATTAAAAAGATTTATAGTATTTCCTAAATTACAATCAAGACTTCATCAATTCTTTAAGCTTGTCAGACACAGTAGATTCCCATTGTTGCTGTAGCAAATTACCCCAAATATACTGACTTGAAACAACACGCACGTATTATCTTATACTTCTGTGGGAAGAAATTCAAAATGGACCTGAAGGGGCTAAGATCAGGTGTCAGCAAGGCTGACAGGTGTCAGCAGGCTGATTGAATGTCTGTGTGTGACATTACAGCTTCTGAATGGGGCTGCATTCCTTGGTTCATGGACCTCCAGGACACAACTATATCTCTCAGATCTCAGTATTAATAGTTACATGTCATCTTGTGTTCTGGCTCCATCTTCTCTACATATATAACACACTAGTGACTACATTGGGTCAACGTGGATAACCTAGGATAATACCTCTAATTAAAGAGCTTTATTATATATTATATTGACAAAATTCCTCTGGCCAGATAAAGTAACATATTCACAATTTGGGGAATTAGGAAAGGAATACTTTTAAAAAGATAGTATTGCATATCACACCAGAACAGTGCAAAATATTCTATATCATATTGTAAATGAAATTTTAATGTAAATTACATGTTAATATTTCTTAGAAATATTTAAAATTCTGTAACTTAATTCATTTCATAGGTTTAATTAAAAAAATATTAACTTTTAACTAATACTATCAAATTATTTTATTACTAAGCATTTTGTGACAAAGATGTAGGAAAATGCTGAACACAGCAACACAACAAGAGTGACTTTGCCTTCATAGAACAGGGAGAGGGCTAAGCAAAGGTGTAGCTATTGCTGCTCATGTTGTTGACCTTTGTTAAGTAGTGGTGGAAATGTCCCAAGGGATCCTTTGAAAGGCAGAACAAGAGAATCTGACACTTTAAGCAGAAATTATTGGAGAAATGTGAAATATTTTCTGCTTGGTAAAGTTCTACCAGAAGACAAGTTAGATTATTTAAGAGGTGGCTCTACTCTAAAGGGACGGAGAGATCAAGAGTCAACTCTATGTCCCCAAGGTCTTCTCATTCCCCTCAGCTAGACTGAAAGACAGTCTGACTGTTGGTAATAAATTAAGGCTTATTGTTTCTGATTTCCTTAATGCAAGACCAGTTTGTACAGCTGAACTCTGCATTGTAAAAGGCTACCAGTAAAGAGGGTGAGGTGGGTAAAATCCAGCTTCAGTTCTATTTCACCTGCAGTGACATTGGCTGAACCTAGAGGTAGGAGCACCATTACCTTCAAAGACACTCTCCAGCAGTGAGTTAACAAGCCTGTGGGAGTGCCATAGCACCAACGGGGAAGGTGGGATTTCTTCTATCTATCCATCCGGAGTAGCAGTTCATCTCTAAATCGAAACTTTGCTGTTGTTGCCATTATGTTGACAGTGAGGGATGGCAAAGTTCTAAGGACACTGAAATAAAAAAGGAATATAGAACTTCAGAGATAAAAACAGGCATACAACAAAATAAATCAATTGTTAATCTTGGTTGTAGTCCCTTGCACATGAACCTCATTAGAAGCGGATATACCGAAAGCTTATTATGTTTTATTGGAAACTATATTACATAAATAAATGAACCAATAATCACTAATTACCTGGACAGATAATTACGAATATATGACTTATAGGAACTCTGGGTCCCTGACAGATCTCATGAGAAACAAAAGAAAATGTTGGTCAGATCTGTAAGTCCTTTCCTATCTCTGATGTGGACACAATAAGATAATGAACAAAGAAGAACATCCAAGAGAATATAACACAGAACCCAGAACCCAGAACTACTGTAGGAACCCAGAACTGCTGTAGGAACCCAGAACTGCGGTAGGAACCTGTCAGGGGAATTCCTGTGATGTCAGGGCAGAGAACTTTCACACTCATGTACCAGAAGTTGTGAAACAATTTGTTTCCTTGGTTTCTGCTTTCCCAATTGCAGTATTATGATTGTTATCATGTTCTACTCTCTATTATATTTTATATGGGAGAGGGTTTAGTTTAGTATATGGCTTAAAAAATGATACCATCATACATTGCTGGTAGGACTGCAAATTAGCGCAACCACTCTGGAAAGTAGAATGGAGATTCCTTAGAAACTTGGAATGGAACCACCATTTGACCCAGCTATCCCACTCCTTGGTCAATACCTAAAATCTGCATACTACAGTGATGCAGTCACATAGGTGTTCTTCTTTGTTCATTATCTTATTGTGTCACATCGGTGTTTATAGCAGCTCACAATAGCTAAGCTATGGAACCAACCTAGATGCCCTTCAATACATGAATGGATCAATAAACTGTAGTGTATATATACAATGGAATATTGCTCAGCCTTAAAAGAGAATAAAATCATGGCATTTATAGGTAAATGGTTGGAGGTGGAGAATATCATGTTAAGCAAAATAAGCCATTCCCCCAAAACCAAAGGCCAAATATTTTCTCTAATATGTGGATACTGATCCATACTGGAGAGGCAGGGAGGGATGAATGGAGGACCTTTGTATTGGGTGGAGGTGAGTGGGCAGGGGAATGGGAAAGAAGGTGGAATGAGATTGACATCATTTCCCTAGCAATGTATGATCTCACGAATGGTACGGCTCTATATCATGTACAATCAGAGAAATGAAGAGTTGTGCTTCATTCATGTACAATGAGTCAAAATGAATTCTGCTGTTATGTATAACTAATTAGAACAAATTAAAGAAAACTACTAGAAATGATCGATAACCACAAGACACTGGAATTTTACCTTGGTGTGGTAAATGGATGAATCTTTGGTTGCTGTTGTCAGTTTAGAGGGTGTGTGTTTGATGTGTGGGATGAATGACCACATAGCACCAAGTCCTCCTCCTATCTAAGGTAGAAACAACATTCCTATTTCATCAATGCAGTGCAAACAGAAATGTTGTCAAATTCTAGGTCATTCCTTTTCTCTCTCTCTTTTTCGCTCCCTGGTAAGAACTCTTTTTCACTTTGTAGATGAAGGATTGTGGTGATGGAAGAGTGAAACATGAAAGAAGCATGATGTTCTAACACAAACCACTATACGAACCCTGAAATACTCACCTAGCATGTACACTAAAAAGTAGTAAATCCTTCTTGAGCCACTGTATGTTGGTGATCTTATTATTCAGAATATTAACTAGATCTTTAAATAAACTGTGACTTACTGAGTTTTAAACCTGGTGTGGAGGGAAAAAATGGTATTTTGAATATAAATTCTTTTTTTGTGTTAATTATTTCGCACCCCAGCTCATGGACTGTAGCATAAGATAATTTATACATAGCATGTGTCTGGAATGCAACATTCACACCATAAGTGTTTGTTAAAGTGAATTCTTAAGCAGTTTCGTCATTTATTAATTGTCATTCTTTTTTCCATAGAAAAGAATTGTGCCTTGTTAAAGTTTTGTAATCTTCACGAAGTTTGCGAAATTTTAATGATTTTCTTATTCCTTTATCAAAACACAGACATGGGAGGCAAACCAGCATCATAGAACTGAAAGTTAGTTTTCAACTGAGGAATTCCAAATTAAATTTCCTAAGTTCTTATTTTTCTCCTTTGTAAATACAAAACTCTGCTGCTGACCAAACATGGTTTGTGCTTCAACTGAGCCTCACCTTTATCTATTACTAACACAAAGCTCAGAGATAAGTTTGGGACTCTGTTTTAGGCACATCTCATTAACTCCTCTCATTTTGAGGCTTTCTGCCTGCAGTGCTGGAGAACACCTCTCAGAAGATGTGCTGGCCTCTCACAGAGTTCAGACACAGGATGCCCAGCAGCCCCGAGAGGGACAGTCTTCATCATGTAATTGACAAGCACCAGTATTTGACTTGTGTCATCTTATGCTATTTTGGATTAGACAATTTTATAGCAAGCATGAATTAATATGAATCAATGTACCATGATATGTTAATGTATAGCTATAATAAACTAGGCAATATGTAAATATGAATTATATTTAAGCCATTTTAAAGATATTAAAGAGTTGGTAGAAATTAAACACAATAATTATTCTAATTTCCTCTTTTATATCCTTTTTATTTATTTATTTTTTTCTGATTCTGAATGCCTGACTTTAATTTAGAATTCAGATACTGTCATTTTAACAATTATAGAGGTTATTAATATCCTATATCAGAGGAATTCTTTTGAATTGGATTTAAATAAAATAAGACTGCTTCTGACATTTTTAAAATTCAAATGAATTTTTTAAATTATTTTTTTTTTTATTTTTACAGACTGCCTTTTGATTCATTGTAATGAATGGAGTACATTATTTCATTTCTAAGGTTGTACATGATGTGGATTCATATCATTCATGTAATCATACATGTACATACAGTAATGATGTCTGTCTCATTCTACCATTTTTCGTACCACCCCCCCATTTCCCTCTACTTAATCTAAAGTTCCTCAACTCTTCTCTCATCCCCCACCCGCCACCCCTATTATATATCATCATCCACTTACCAGGGAAAAGTGAAATAAGTCAGTCCTTTTTATTTTTTTGATGGTGGTACTGATCCTTGGGCCCCAACATACTAGGCACACACACTACCATTGAGCTACATCCCCAGCTACTGATCTTATTTTAAATTTTAATTTGATTAGTTTAAAGTTAATTTTGATACAAAAATGTCTGGTTAATTGCACTCAAATCTGGACTCTAAAGTAATACTATTAGCCAGAAAGTAAGATGATTAGAGGAAAAAATAAGGTTAAATATTAAGCATAAAAACAGATAAATGTAATACATCCCTAAATATAGATGTTCTCACACATGTATGCTCTCACTATGCTATGGTTAGTCTTTGACTGTGCCCTATATGCATCGGGTGTTCAGTTCTCTTCTTTCCATTCATTTTGCTCTCAGTGCTTGAAGTTTACAATACTTAGTTAAGTCTGTCTTTATTTCCCACAAGTGTCTGTCCATTTCTCTATTAAAAGATAGGAGGTACGAGAGGGCACCTCAGTGTCACAGTAAAATGACTGCTTCAGTGCTGGGGTACCGCTACACTTAGTTTTGGAAGGGTAGCTTTGGTGTGTATGTGTGGCATTCAGGGGCAAGTGCTTGCCTAGCATGCTCAACACCATCACCAATGAACCGAAGATACAAAAGAGGAAATGGTTACGCCATAGTGAATTCCACTCTTATGTATATTTAAAAAGCACCTATTTTAAAAACACAATAAATAGAAAGAAGGAAAACTAGTGGAGTACAGGAAGGAGAATGGGAGGAGGGAGATGGGGAGGAAAAGTGGAACCACTGAGGGTTGGACAGGAGCAAATTATATTCCATGTATGATTATGTCGAAATGAGCCCACTAATATGTATAACTATAATGCACTAATAAAAATACTTCAGAAATTTTTTTTAAATTCCTTGAAAAAATAAAGAGGATATGAGAATGATCATTTTTATTTAATTTCCATCAACTCTATGATATCTTTGAAATTGCTTAAACTATAATATTAAATTTTATTTAAATGTATTATGTGGATGTTTTACTTTTCTCATGTATAAATGCACTTTTTTTCAAATTTAAAATAAATCCAAGGTTTATTAAAAGACTATGTTCTTGCCTTCATTTATTTAGTTTTTGTATTTTAAAGGAAGGGCAATACATAAGGTGTCTTGGCTATCTCCTGCACCTGTCTTACGGAGATGATATAAGGCCAGACATGCAAATAACTTGAGAACCATAAAGTATTAAACATTTTATAACAAGATAGTATGATCATATTATTCTGGACACACATAAAAATCATATGAGAAGGCCCTGGGAGGGGGAAACTTTTGGTGTCTTTCAAGAATTGTAAAACAAGTGCTTCTGTGAATGAAACAAAGAAAGCAAAAGAGAATGACCAAAGATAGGCTCATAAAGGTGGGTTGTGCTCACTTTACACAAGTGATTTATTCTTTAATACATATTTTGACACTCCCTATATTCTGGAAATTATTGAAGAAGTGTGATAGTGAATGAAGAATGAGAAAAAGAGAACTTTGATTTTTGTGTGTTCAAAACTATCAATAAACTTTCCTTGTTAACCATATATACCCTTTGCATGTGTAGCATTTGTGGACAGAGATGCTGTTGCTGCTACCACCACCTCCATTCACTCCAGCAAAAGGTGTCCAGGCCCTAATCCCCGGAATCGATGAAGAGGTCACCTTAGAGAGCAAAGACCATTTTATATATGACTAAACTAAGGGCATGGGGGTGAATTTTCCAGATAGGACCAATGTGATCACATGGGTCCCTGTAAAAACATGGAAGAGCTCCAAAATTAGAAAGATACATGATGAAGAAAGCAATGTTGAGCTGATGCACGTTGAATGGGGGAAGGAAGGAAAATGAGCCCAAAGATGCAGATAGCTTTAACAAGTTGCAAAAGAAACAGGAAAACAGATTCTCACATACACCTTCCAGAATGAGTCCACTCCCCTAAACATCTTGATTTTGGCCCAGGGAGACTCATTTAGAGTTTCTGACCTCCACAACTATAAAAAAAACAAAAAACAAAAACAAAAAAAACCATTTGTTGTTTTAAGTCACAAAGAATGTGGCATTTTGTCTTTTCTCATTTTTTATCCCCCAAAGGGCATATTATCTTGCTTAACCCTACAGATTCAGTAATGTGGGGAGAGGAGAGATACAGTGACATGAAGTAGCCTGGGACCCTCTTCATTGGAGGGCAATGGCTATACAGCAGGTATTAAAACTCTGACTCCTGAGGAAGAGGCATGCAGAGGGTAGATCTAGATGGTTATCTTTGTCCGAGACATCTTGTGATCACTGATCAATTTTCCAAGTTTGCTGTACTGAAACTTTCCTTCTATTTGGGGATCTTTCTTTTTGATTAGAAAAATATACAATGTGCACACACACACGCACACACACACACACACACACACACAGAGAAACAAACATAAAATTGCAAAATAGCAATAACTTGCAAAAAAGAAAAAACGATAAGATTTAACAAGAAAATTCTGAACATAGACACATTCCCAGTATTTTAAAATTGATTCTATGGCATATGATAAACAGAAGAGTGAAAAAGAGAACTCATTTCAAGATGAAGTTCTAATTGCATTATATCTTACCATGGTTTATCATCTTGGTACACCAAAAGCTGACGATGATGTTGAGATTTGATCTTAGGTCTCTGACACGGGAACTAAACAGATACTGGAGTTCTGAAAGCAGATTAGTTTATAGTACAGTCAATTCACTTCTATCAATTTTAACATGAAGCTGAATTACGTTCAGGGTCAAGTGTTGAATTTGGAAACAAACTAGAACAAAGAACAATCATTTTTTGTCTTTTTGTGACAAGAAAAGAAGCTTAAAATCTTGTCTTTCATTTTGCCTTTTTTCAAGCAGTCATTCATTAAAGCTGAAATATGTATATCGTGATGTAAATGTGGTTTAAGCTATAAACATTATAAGCAGGCTTAATTACAGTTATATTTATGTATGGAATTATAAATACATTTGTTTATTGTTGTTACAATTTCGTCTCCTGCCCAACCTCCGCTTATACTTTTATTCATAGCTGGTCTGCCTATTATGAACCTCTCTTCATACCTAAGAAGAAAGCCTTAGAAAACAAAATATAGTTATTAAAGTTATCATATCTATTGAAGGCAATCATATAAGAGATTCTTACTTTACTTACTTGACATTATATAGCATCACATAAGAAATTGCTGTTTGTATTCAAATGCTATAAAATATGTATAAAATGTATAAAATCACTTAGAATGAAGGTGGTACAAAAATCACATATATTCATCTATTACAGACATGAGTATACACGTTAATGTCTAAGGACAGATATTTGAAGCGGTAGATGGCAGTATTGCAGCAGTTTTTATGAATGTCATACAGCTACTGCTGGTCGGTATCCTTCACCCAACAGCCTTCATTTCTTTCTACAGTTTTATAGGTCAGTGCAGGAAGACACTGAAATGTTAATTTGAAGACTTTTTTTTTTTATTTTCACTAGACGACTTTGATTTGCATTTTCTCTCTGTATAAAGAACTTTACCTGGAGAACTGCAGGAGGGGGAATGAAAGGTTTTTCTTCTTTTACATCTGGATTGCATTGCTAAAGAGCAAGGTCAGGGAGTTATGGGATAGGCACAGTGAATTGCTATGGACTCACCCATTCTCTTCTTCAGTTTATTGAGTACTCAGTGGGCTTCCAAATGTACCATCTATAATACCTATTCAGACCTTAAAAATCTCTTGGATTTCTACATATCCTTTGATGCTAGGGCTAAATACAACTTATCTATCTTTGTGAAACTTGTTCTCTGCCATCCCATAGGCATTTTAAAGGAGGATACGTTTTTAAAAATATATAACTAGATCTCATAAGGGAGAAGAAAGTAAAGTGCTCATGTTTTGAATAGTACCAAGCAGATGACTATAGGAGATTCTGGAGGACAGCTGTAATAGTGAAATTACGAAGGAATGGATGAAGCTATGCGTTTGGAAGAAGGGAACCAAAAGGAAAACAAGTAATGAGTCATCTGTTAAATTGTTGTCTAATGCTTTGGAGTGTAAGTGAAACTGCAGAGCCAACCATACTAAATATATGCTTTAGTTGCACCAGAAGTAGTGTTTGATACCAAAGCAGAGAGAGTTCTCTGAATCTTCCAATGGGTTTATTGTGTTAGATTTTTCTTCCAAGTGTATTAGTTCTCCAAAACAACAACAGCATCAGCAAACATAACAAAAACATCTTTAAAAGAAACCTAAAACATTGTCTTATTTTTTTCATAAAAGACCAAATTCAATTGAAGTTAATAGCTGAAGAAAGTACCAATTTAATCTCATTAAATTTTCGTGAAGATTTTCAGCTGTAAGCAGGCAATATTCAGATGTCACACTGATGTGGTATCAATGCTCCTTTGTATTTTCAAAATAATATGGCAAAATTCTGGAGCATACCATGAATAGCTACAAATGTGGGAACAAACTGAGCTGCTCAGTGTTTCTGATAGCATGATTGGGACTCTGTAGAAAGTTTTTCTTTTGAAATATCTAAATTTGACCAGATAAAACAAAATGATGAAGATCAAATTTCTCTTTGTGATTTGACACTTACTTTTATTTTTGACTTCAGTTTTAATACTCAATCTTGAGCAAATAACAATGGCAGTTCATCTTTTTAGTGGTAACTTTAAAACTCTTTGTGACTTTCAGTATATCTCTATATATGTTACATAGTTTTATCCTAGAAACCACACTTTAAGAGATTGTTCAGGTGTTCACAAATGGCAATTTCAACTGGACACAGTTTAAACAATTTGAAGAGTTGTAAGTCAAATAACAAATAAATGGAAGAAACTACAAATGATAAATTCTGAAAATTTAACTTGGGAGCTTTCTGCTAGCTTAGACAGCTTACAAATATGAAAATTAGTTGAAATTATTTCTTTTTAAGACAGAATAACTATTGGGAACCTTTAGTTTATGTTTAAAAGCTCAGATAAATGTGTGAAGGAGTCATTTTACTGTTTTCCAGAATGATATCTTATGAAGTAGAAATAATTCTCCTACTTATAGGAGAATTTACTAAATAATTTGCTTTTACATAAGTGTTTCATGTATACTGCTTGAAAATAGGCTATTATGCAGTAATAATTTGTAAAAGCTAGAGTTTTTAAATTTCACAATATTTTAAAATTACAAAGCAATTATTGAAATTAATAAAGTGCATTAAGTATCTTATTTTTAACAATAATGAATTACTGAATTGGGACAAAATATGTTAACAAATTACAACAGGAAAAGAGAAGCCTTCTTAGTAAAGTTCCTTTTACAGTTTCAGAAACATGATATATATGAGTGCACATTTAGTTAAATCTACATTCGTTTGCTAGACCAGTTCATGAAACCTGCTACAGGTTAAAAGTTCAAGGAGAATAGAGACTGATGCAGATATTTGAAGACTTGTTTCTGTATGATATAGAGCCAAGTCAGAAAAAGAGCAGTGTTAAAAAGGTTAGATTTTAGGTGAATTTTCATGTCTGTGTTTATTTTGTTTCTTGCAGAGGCTAACCATTTTTGAGAACAGTTACTTTGGCAAGTACGGCATAAACAATCTACCTTGACCTTACTTAACCTTAATTAAACCACCAGACTGCTGAGAAAGCCAAGTCTGTACTCAAGGGTCTGCCTGCTATCTTTCAAGGGAATTTTTGCTACATTCTAAATAACTAATCCTGCTTTCCATTTTTCCTGTGTTAGGCCAACAGCATTTCTAGCTATTGGGTACTGTAGTTGATATCCTACACTGTATCTACATGAACTTTGTCAACAATGCTTACTGAAGTGTGCTGCTATATGCCAAGCAGACATGTATGAGGGATCTGCTTAAAATATTTAACATATGAAAAATCGTGTGTTTGAAGGATATCATGGTTTATTAGAAGAAAAAAAAAAAAAAAAACTCATCCTTTTTTTTAAACCAATCAGCATAAGAACCAGACTTTAAAAAGCACATCATAGCTCTCCTTGATGCTTTCTCAATCTCCCCCTTAAAATTAGCTAGGAACAAGAATTTTCTGTTCATTGGTTATCTTTTTTCCTACTTTATTTTAATTTTTAATTTATATATGCTTAAACTATGTACAACGATGTTTAGGTTTTGCCTCTCTTTCAACATTCTTTATTTAATACTATGCCAGAGTTATTCAACAAATTATTATATCTATCTTATTATATTTATCACTCAGCAGTACATTTACATGTTTCATACACATTTTTCCATGCCTTATATTATTTTATATATAAATATACTCACTATAGGTACTCTCCTGTCAATAGTCATGTGAGCCATTCCTAGGTTTTTCTTTGTTTTGCTTTTGTTTTTGTACCAGGAATTGAATCCAGGGCAGCACATTGAGCAACATCTCTGACCCTTATTTTTTAAAATTTTTTAAATTTAGAGACAGGTTTCACTAAGTTGCTTAATGCCTTGATAAGTTGCTGAAGCTGGCTTTATTCTTGCAATCCTCCTACCTCAACCTTGGAGCTGCGGAGATTACAATCTTGTGCCTGGCCCATTCCTAGGTCTAAACAATGCTGTCATGAAGATTGTGTATGGGATGCCAGGTACAGAATTCCAAAACTTCCTAGAACAATATTTAGGAATGTAATTGCTAGGTCGTTGTATTTAATTTTGGTAGATTGTTTCAATTGGTTTTCAACATGTTCGTAAAAGATTTTATTTTGAGCAATGTATGGGTCTGGTCGCTTTACATATTCCCCAAATTCTTGTTTTCGGACTTCATATTTTGCTACACCTGTGGGTGAAAACTTGAATCTCAATTTTATTGTTTGTTACTTTGTATCACCTTGAATACTGATGAGTTTCAGCATCTATTTTTGAAATAAATTCTTTGTTTTGCATTTACTCTGTGAATGCTTATTTATATTCTGCATTTATTTTGTTTTTATGTAGTTTGTATTTATATTCTGACTTCATAAATATTTTACACAGATTTTTATTTGCATGTAGATTCATAGATTGCTTAATAGTTCATAGATTTTTAAATATTTTTTATAACACAATCTGAGTGGAATAACTTTTTGAGGTGAGGAGTAGGTATTTTTTTAAATTAGTAAACTATTAAAATGATTAGTTCCCTGCTAATTAAAAAAATAATTAACACCTTCACCACAGACATACGTAAAATTTCCATGTACCAAGGGTCTGTTTTCTGAGTTTTCTGTTATATATCACTGGACTATTTTTCAACAATCTCAGTGTATTTTTCCTGTCACCTAATGGTATTTGCCAAGTTTGATTCAATTATCTTTTGTCCAATAAAACATTCAGTTGCACCTTACCCCCCACTTCCTCATAATACCTGGAAAAAATTGTGTAAGTTTATTGTTATGTTTTTAAGCGTTTGAAAGTATTTGCTAATAAAATCAACTGGACAAAATTTCTTGGTTGACAAGTTCTGCATTTCATTTTTAGTTTGAGCTAAGTGTGCTCATGATAAAATTCACAGCCTTCTATGTAAGTTAATATCCTTAATCAAGAGTTTTCTTGATTAAGAGTTTTCAGTTACTTGCCATCAACCATAGTTCAAATATACTAAAGGAAACATATCAGAAAAAAAAGTTAAATATTTTAAATTGTGTAGTGTAAGGAAATCATATGCCATCCCACTTTGCCTCACGGGATGACATCATCCCTTTTTTCAGGGTGTGGACTCTGCATAACTGGTCTGTCCATGAATTACTTAGTGGCCATCTAGGTCATCAGATTCACTGTTGCGGTACTGCAGCAGTTGTGTGAAAGTAAACCTTATTTTACTCAATAATGGATCCCAAGTGCAACAGTGGTGATACTGGCAACTTGGATTTGCCCAAGAGAAACTGTAAAGTGCATCCTTGAATTGAAAATATGAAAGTACAATAAGATATTTTAAAGGACAGAGACCACATTCATATAACTTTTAGCATATTACATTGTTATAATTGTTTATTTATTTATTTATTTATTTATTTATTTATTTATTTATACCAGGGATTGTACTTAGGGACACTCAACCGCTGAGCCACATCCCCAGCCCTATTTTGTATTTTAGAGACAGGATCTCACTGAATTGCCTAGATCCTTGCTTTTACTGAGACTGACTTTGATCTTGAGATACTCCTGTCTCAGCCTCCCAAGCCAGTGGGATTACAGGCGTGTGTCACTGCACCTAACTAATTATTGTTTTATTATTACCTCTCAATGCTAATAGTTTACTATGGATAATTCACAAATTAAAACTTGTCATAAATAAGTATTTATAGGAAAAACATAGTGCCTGTATCCACAGGGATCAGTGCTACCCATGGCTTTAACCGGGCACTGAGGATCTTCAAACAGCTCCTGTAAGAGGGGACCACTATATCAAGCTGAGAAAGTTTCTTCTCAGTTTGGTTTATTAAGAATTTTTAATAATGAATGAATGTTAACTTTTAACAAATTCTCTATTAATTGTCATGATCCTTGTTTCCTTTCTAGTTTTGTTTCACCCTGTTAAAATGGAACACTGCATTGACTGTCGAAATATGAAGTAACTTGCAAATCTGGGGTAAACCATAGTTGGAAAAGATGTTCGCAGTTCTTATATATTCCTTGATTTTGTTTGCTAATATTTTGTTCCATCTTTTTGCATTTATGTTCACAATAGATACTAATATTGGGGGGTTTTGTTTTGTTCTTTCTTGTAACATCCTTGCTGTTTTGGTCAATAATTTAAACTTCAAAGAAAATGATTTAAGAGATGGCCTGTTTCTTATTTCCTGAAAAAGTTTGTGTAGAACCAGTACTTTATCAGATTGTTTGATAGAATTTACCAATGAAGCTATCCAAACCTTTAGTTTTGGGGAAGGCTTTTTTTAAGAATTCAAATTCTAGTATAATATGTGATTATTAAATTACCCACTTCCTGATGGAGTCTTTGTAGGTTTTTCTCCCAAGGAATTGCCGCTTTTATATCAATGTTGTCAGAAGACAAATGCTTTTGGAGTTTGGATTTATTTTTTTCTAGACGAGATATTTGAGTCCTTTGTTTTCTGCAATTATAGAATTTCACATCCATGAGTTTTCCCATTCCATCTATGATTTTGCATTTGTTACTAATAAAACAGTCATCATTGTACAGTTTTCAATAACTGTACAATGTGGTCTTGGGATTTCATTTTTTTACTTGAAAAATATTTCTAGTTACAAATATAATAATGAAATAGTTTATGTTTTTGGTGATTCTACAGTACATTTGTTTTCATGTTGTGTTTTGTCTTGTGTCATTGCTGTTTGTTCTCACTCTATTATTTTCTACCTTCTACAGTTCCTGGGTTTAGTTTGACTCTAATTATTTTCATAATTAATAATATTAGTCATTGAATCATTTTTTAGCATCCTTTCTTTTTTAAAACAGTAAGCGAGGTTATAAATATTCCTAATTCACTGCTAAAATGCACTAGAAAAATTTTGATTTATTGTAATTTATTTTAATTGAATTGGAAGTATTTTATAAGCTTCCTTATATTTTTTCACTTACTGATTATTAATAGCTATTGCTTATTTCTAAACACATGCAAGTTAATTCTCCTCTGATTAGAGAAAATGAATGGTCCTTTGAAATTCATTGATCTCATTCCACCTTGTTAACAATGTTGGTAAATATTTTATGTCAACATGAAATAATGCATAAGCATTGTATCTTTCTCAGGGATGCAGTTTTCCAAAAAATTAAATTAAATCAATTTTAGTAACTATGTTAATCAAACTTATTGTATATTTCCTGAAGTTTTTTTCTGGACAGATAATTCAAAACATTACATAACAAAAAGACTCATTATGTCTATTTATAAATAAATCCATAAATAAATCAACTGCCTAGAAGAGTTTGTGTTGGCAATATTCCATTTCTCCTTCAGTGTCTTTTTTTTCTGTGCTTAATTATTTTATTTTGCACATAGTCCATTATGAAAAAATAATATGAAATATTACTTTTCCCTTTTACTTGTTACAATTTCCTAATAAATATTTTGATGTAGCAAATTTAAAATTAATAGTAATAATTTTTGAGCCTACATTTATAACTAAATAAATTCATGAGAAAGGACACTGAAAGAAAGTAGCCATGATAAAAAGTTTATCTGTTAAATAATATGTTCTTTTTAATCTATGATTTTAGTTTAAATGACATCACAATAATAACACAATGCCAATGTATGTTATTTTGCATGATGAATTTTCTTCTATTCTGATACTAATACAATTAAACTTTTTTCCAGTGTATTTTTTCTGGCTTAGATTCAGTAATAAAAGCAACAATAACAGCAACAACAACAAAAACAAGAGGTACAGTTTAGAAATTGAGCTTTATGTCTAGTTTTTGGATAATTTTGTTGTCAGATTAGATTTAAAGCATGTGGCATAAGAGAGAACTGATTAAAAGCAGTTCAAAAGTTTGCAATAAAATATGTATTCATTCATATGAATAAATTGAATACGCATCAACTTAATATTTTCTGGTGATTGATATTTTTAATTGTTTAAGTAGGTCCTCACTAATGGCATTTTTTACAAAAGTTATGTAATATGATTAATGAGGCAAGAATTTAGAATAAGGAAGGAAAATTCAGTATCCTTGCAACAAAGCATATCAACTTTTTAGTTTTATGACTTTACGTTTTAATTGAGACTACCTTGACTTAATGATTATCAAGAGTCTCTTTTTGTGCCATTAATAGTTATTAAACTAGCTCTAACAGTTCTTTGACCAAAGTCAATAACTTTAACTTTTATTTGAATTACTTCCATTAAAAAACACATTTGCTTTTAGAATATGTTTTTCTTGTTTTCTGAAACCAATAATTCACTTCAAAAAGATATTTTGTTCATAAATTTTTCATTCTCTTTTATAATAACAGTGATAGATGTGTCAAATCTTAAATGAGGCTTGGTTCTAATCTATCCTGAATCAGTAAAAGTTCTTATAAACTAATGAGTTCTGAGGATGGCTATTCCAGATTTTTCTATCAATAAAATTCAGTTTAATTGTGGATTGGAGAAAACTTTCAGTATACAAAACTGAGAGAGAACATTCAGGTCAAGCAAAGTGCTCTCCCTGAGTTGAGATGATTGATCTGAGACTTACATGAGGAAGAAGAAGCCATAGTTCCTAAGCTGAACTACCACAGAGTAGAATACTTTAGAGAAAAAATGCCGGCAATCTGAAATTGATCCTTCTAAAAGCTTCTGTTGAATAGTGATCATCTCATGTGCAAGAGGGAGATAACGAAGTTAAGGAAAGAAACACTCCAAAAGATAGAGGAACCAAATGTGGAATTTGGTTCCACATGCAGGGAATAATGGCTGCTTTTACTAGAGTGAAAAACATACTTCATGGGGTTTGATAAACAGAATTCAGAAAATTATTGTCATATTATTGAATTATAGAAATACAATAATTAAAAAAATTAACCAAAGTATAAATTCTGCTCTTGTCCTACTTTATAAACCTGAGAATCAATATCTGAAAAATATATCCAAATTTCTTTATCATATCACAGTGCAAAGCTGAATAATTTTGAAGGAATACAAATATCCAGGACCCAAAAGTTAAGCTCCCAATGTGGGTCATTCAATTGAAAATGACCAGAAAGCTAAACAATAAGTAATATGGCTGACAACACTAAAAAATATCAATAAATGATGTTCCAGAAATGACAGTGATGTTGGAATTAGTAACAAGCATTAAAATAGTATTAATTTATGTCTAGAAAACCAGAAATAATTAAATAGAGACATGGCTCCATAAAGGACTCAAATTAAACTTCCAAAAATAAAAGATGTAATAACTGAGGTTTAAAAATACACAAGAAATCAAAGCAAAAATCAATAAATGGGAAGGATTCAAACTTAAAAGCTTTTTCTCAGCAAAGTATACAATCAATAATGTGAAAAGAGAACCCACAGAATGAGAGAAAATCTTTTTCGCATGTACTTCAGATAGAGCACTTAGCTCTAAAATGCATAAAGAACTTACAAAACTTTACACCAAAAATACAAAGGACCCAATCAATAAATGGATCAAGGAACTGGACACTTTACAGAAGATATACAGGTGATTAATAAATATATGAAAAAGTGTTCAACATCTCTAGTAATTAGAAAAATGCAAATTAAAACAACTCTTAAGATTTTATTTTACTCCAATTAGAATGGTTATTATCAAGAACACAAACAATAATAGATGTTGCCATGGATGTAGGGACAAAGACTCACTTTTACATTGCTGGTGGAGTTGCAAATTGGTGCAGCCACTCTGGAAAGCAGTGGAGATTTCTCAGAAAACTTGGTATGGACCCACCTTTTGACCCAGTTATACCACTCCTTGGTTTATACCCAAAGGACTTTAAATTAGCATATTACAGTAATGTAGCCACATCAATGTTTATAGCAGCTCAATTCACAGTAACTAGATTGTGGAACCAACCTAGAGGCCCTTCAACAGATGAATGGATAAAGAAACTCTGGTATATATAAACAATGGAATATTATTCAGCCATAAAGAAGAATAATATTATGGCATTTGCAGATAAATGGATGAAATCGGAGAATATCATGCTAAGTGAACTAAGCCAATCCCAAAACACCAAAGGCCGAATGTTTGCCCTGATAAGTGAATGAAGATATGTAATGAGGGTGGGGGGGGCAGGGAGTGAGAGAAGAATGGAGGAACTTCAGTTTACCTAGAGGGAAATGAGAGGGAGGTGTGGGAGTATAAAAAAATGGTGGAATGAGACAGACATAATTACCCTATGTACGTGTATGATTACATGAATGGTATGAATCAACATAGTACACAACCATAGAAATGAAAAGATGTACCCCATTTGTGTACAAAGAATCAAACTGCAGTCTATAAAAATAAAAAATAAATAAAAAAATGAAAAAGTACTAATTAAAAATAGAAATGTTAAACATTAAAGTAGGAACAACTAGTTAACTTGAAGACATGAAAAATCAAAGATACAGAAAAAATGATTGAAATTAAGCTACAATGCATCCATAAGCAAATGAACAACCTCCAATTGTAGGCCTAACACATAAAGTGAAATTCTGAGGGGAGTAGGAAAGAAAGTGAGCCACAAAATTTATTGAAGAAATAAGGTTTTCAAATTTTCTGAGTTGAAAGACTCAACATCCAAATTAAGGATATTTAAGAAACTCAAGCATAACAAAATGAAGACTGTTAGACCAAAGACTCAAGTTCCTTAAAATGACTTTAGAGAAAATTTTAAAAATGCTCATAAAATTGGCTTATTTTTGCCTATAGGAAAAAAAATTACTAAAAGAGCTAATTCATTAGTCTTATATAAGTAAGCCTGAATGACACAAGAAGCTTAAATTCCTGAAAGAAAACAATTGTTCACCTAAAATTCTTTACCTAGTAAAAGTACTTGAAGATGTAGTTGATATAGTTTTTCAACACAGGGATGGTTACAGAATTCATCATGACTAGAAGGAAGTATTTTAAATAGAATAAATATAATATTTGATAGAAATTTATTTACACAAAAGAATGGAGAAAATAACAAATCATAAATGATAATTTCCTGGTTAACTACAAAATTATTTACTTACTTACTTAAAACTTAAGTTTATGCTCAGGAGGCTGAGACAGGAGGATCTCGAGTTAAAGCCAGCCTTATCAACAGCAAGGTGCTAAGCAACTCAGTGAGACTGTCTCTGAATAAAATACAAAATAGAACTGGGGATGGGGCTCAGTGGTTGAGTGTCTCTGAGTTCAATCCCTGGTACCCCAACCCCCCCTAAAAAAAAAGAGAAAAAAAAAGTCATGTTTAAAGACCTTCTGTTGAAATAGTGGGCTGTTAAAACAACCTCACTGTATTCTAAAGTGTACAGGCACACAATGCATAGGAAAACAAATACAAAGACTAGGGGAGGTGAAATAAACCATCTTTGTAAGTCTCTTTAAATATACACAAATGAAGTCATATCACCTGAAGGTAGACTGTAGAAAGTTGGAGGTATAAATTTTTAATCATACAGCAACTGTTAAACACACACACACACACACACACACACACACACACAGTAAAAGCTAACAAACAAAAACCGAAAATAAAATGATATAAAATCAGTCTAGGTGTCCAGAAAGCAAAAATAGTATATATACATAATGATGTATTATACTGTATATATACACAAAAAAGCATAAGGAAAAATAAAATCCTGTTATTGTAGCAAAATGGATGGAATTGGAAGACATCAAGTCAAGTGAAATAAACTCAACACAGAAAGACAAGTGTGGTATGTGTTAAAAATTAAGATTCATAGTTGAATCTTAGTTCATAGTTGAAATTCATAGTTGAAAAGGAAAGGACACACTAATAGCAATAGAATCCAGGAGCAGTGGTGCACACCTGTAATCCCAGCTATTTGGGAGGCTGAGACAGGAAGACCACAAGTTCAAGGCTAGCCTCAGGAACTTAGGCCTTGTTTCAAAATAAATAGAAAGGGCTGAGGATGTAGCTCAGTGGCACAGTGTTCCTAGGTTCAATCCCCGGTACTACAAAGGAAGGAAGGAAGGAAGGAAGGAAGGAAGGAAGGAAGGAAGGAAGGAAGGAAGGAAGGAAGGAAGGGAGGGAGGGAATCACTTTATTAATATTAGACAAAGTAGATATTATATAAAGACTATAACCAGATTATCATCCTAAATAATAAAGTGTTCAATTCAATAAGAGTACATGAAGTCCTAAATGTTTCTGAATCTAATAACAGAACTTCAAAATATGATACATATATGATAGAACTGCAGAGAAGTAGACACACACAGATACTCACAGATTTCAACTGTCTCCTATAAAAAAAATAACAAAAAATACACAGAAAATTGGGATACTTGAGGTTCACTAGCAACCGATGTGCCCTAATTGACATTTATAAACATTTTCATATAACATTAGCAAACATCAAGTCAGTTTTTCTCCTAAAATGGAGTGGGATAAATGTAATTCAGCTCTGAAAACTGTTGATGCTAACATTTTCCTAGAATTTATCATATAGATATTCTTGACTTTAAAAAATAAGTACTTCATGGAATATAACTAATGCAATTTGAAAGATTCTTATTTCAACATTAAAATTCAATTCATGCATAACTGAGTTGTTACTTTGTTCACATTTAAAATCTATAATAATTATAAAATCTTGTATTAAGGAAGGGTCTTAAGTTTTGAATGTCATTGCATTACATATAAATTGTATTGTAATATATAGAGTTAGAGGGATTTTACCCATCCATTCAAATTCCTATCATTATTAATAGAAGAAAGAATTTATATTCAGCTACATTTTTGATTTCCTATTATCAAATCTTATTTTCTATAGAGTACAGATGAAAATTATCTTCTTTTATCCAAATATTCTTCACTTCATGAGACATATGTGAAGTGATTTTTTTTTTTAATTTAAACGATGATAGGACTTTCCCATTGTTTTGAAAAACAGAAGACAGTAAGAGGTAAAGCAGATGATAAAATAATTAATTACATATGTAGGGAGATGAGAATAACACATATTTTGGAATAGGGTCAATAAATGAAAAACAACTGAAAAAGTTCGAAGTTGAAACAATGAACCAGTAGCCAAAAACTCAACCAGCAATTACAAATAAAAAACTAGATTATGAGAAGAAGTATACAAAATGGAGTATTTCCATGTACATTTATTTTTCACTTTCATTCATTTCCCTATTTATACAGAAGGAACACTTTTTATAAATTCACAAAGACCTGTAAATATTCACCTCTAAATGCATTTTTTTGAATAGCAATTTACATAAATGAGAAAAATAACATAAATAAATTATTTTCTGAAAATTTGTTCTATAGGGCAATAAAAAGTGAAATGAAGAATTGCCTTAATATTTGAAAGAAGTGAAATGAATTATCTGAACATTTGACTATATAATTCAAGTGAGAGTGAGGATCTGAATTATATAAAATGACAAATTGGCATATTTCTTATGGGAAAATATAATTTGTATTCCCAGAATTTCTTACTGTTTATTTGGTCTCTCCTTTTATTTAACAACATTTGTTTCTGAATATTAAAGCATGAATGATCATTTAAATTTGTATATTTTATCATTTAGCATACCAGCTACAGAATGATCCTATTTTTTGAAGAGTAAAGTTAGAGATCACTAAGATTGAAAACAGCTTTATCCTGAGGTACCCACTTTTACTCTTCTAGTCAGTCAGAGTCCTAGATTGAATGCTGGAGAAAAATATAGAGTTCTCAATCACATGGAACCTTTCATAAACCAGTTAAAATGACAGACAGGTTCCACACAACCATTCACTCACAAGAGGAAAAATGGCACTGATTGGATTAGAAGTAGAAGGACAAATACATTTTTGTCCTTAAGGGTTAGAAGACAAATGGATCTTTCATCCCTGCCAGTGAGCACAACACGCAATCCAAAAGCATTATTTGCGCGAGGTACTTTGTAGAAACCATTTCATTTCTCACTAGAACTATTCGTTGAGCTTAGAAAAACTTGAGTTATGTTTTAGGCCCAGGATCAGTGACCACATGTTCAGAGTAATACCAAGTATGTAAAGGTGATTCACATCCTCAGAAACACTGAGGAGCACCATCTATACCCAATTATCAGTTCTTCAAATTTCCATGTGGGTAGAAAGAAGTGAGGCTTGGGTAGCCTGAAGCAGTGGGGAAAAATGAAATTTTACAAATTATTTTTCCCTAATGAATAATTACATCATTAGAGATGGATGATGTCAATCCCTATACACTTTATTTTTGTGTATAATTATACATTGATCTGGAAAGTGAGGAATGTCTTTCTTTGAACATTATTCAGTGTTGTAGACAGAGAATTTCTCAGAAGTTACTTTTGAAACCTAAAAAAGAAAATTAAAAATTAACTCCAATGCATTCAGACCTATACCAGCAACTGGAAAAAGATGGCTTAAAAATATGATACCTTTAACATTGATAGAAAATACAAATACAATTATATACATATATAAAAGGTTGACAGATGGAATGTGTGAAGACACAGGGCATGTTTGGTGTCATCAACCTTTAAAAATCTATAATAATTATGTAATTCCTTAGGATTCTTTGATGACCTTTTCTGAAACACCATCCATGTATGACTACGTGAATAGCAGTAGTGTCTACCACATATATCTAAAATGAATTCAGCATTCAAACTATTTCCAAATCTAGTCATCTAGTTGATCTAAGTGACAGAAAAAACAAATGGAGCAAATTCATTAAGTATCAAAGGAAAGTCAAATTCATGACGTGTGACCTGTGACAAGCACACTTGCAGACACTGGGAATAGAGGCTCTTGATCTGATGTACTTTCTTTTTCACCTGGTTAACCAGTTCCAAATGTATAATACATACTTATTTCCATGAAAAGAAAATGAACTTATTTCAATGATTTACCCCCAAAATAATATAAAAGAATGATTTCTGTCATGTAGCAACATAATCTATCTTTACTAATTTATAGCTATGGTAGATTGAATCATCATTTTTCAGAATATATTATTTTCAAAATAGTCTTCATATTTTTAATATTTTTATAAGATAGTCTATAATATTCATGTTTGCATTTTATCACTTAATGAATAAACTTAAAAATGATCAAAATATCAATTTCAATTAACTCATTTCTCTAAGACTGAAATAGACTTTTAAAAAGGTATCTCTGCTCTAGTATTCCCAGAGATAATTCTTTAAAAGTAAAAAAGACAATTTGAAAATTGAAATTATTAAGGATTTATATGTGGTGCTGAGAGTCAAACCCAGTGCCTCACACATGTTAGGTACTGGGGATTGAACTCAGGGCCTTGTGTTTTCGAGGCAAGCACTCTACCAGCTGAGCTATCTTCCCAGCCTCCGATATTTTTTATATTGAAAATTATAGATATTTCAGCACTAATTGTTTTAGTCAGTTTTTTCACTGCCGTGACTAAAAACCTGACAAGAAAAACATTAGAGGAGGAAAAGCTTCTTTAGGGGCTCATGATATCAGAGGTCTCAATTCATAGAGAGCAGGATCCATTACTCCAGGATTGAGGTGAGGTTGAACATCATGGTGGAAGAGTGTGGTGGAAGCAGGAACTCACATGATGACAGACATGTGAGACAGAATCTAAGCTTAACTCAACAAATACATACCAGAAAGGCACACCTCCAATTCCCACCTCCTCTAACCACACCCTACCTGCCTCCAATTACCACTCAGTTAATCCCATCAGGGGATTAATTCACCCATTGAGTTAAGACTCTCATAAGCCAATCGTTTCTCCTTTGAACCTTCTTGCATTGTCTCACAAGTGAGATTTTGGGGGACATCTCAAATTCAAATCATAATGTATTTTCTAAAAACTGTGTATGACCTTTTATGAATATCATTAGTCTTATAAAAATATTTTATTAAATATATTACATCTTTACAATGTTTTGATGACAAAAAAATCAAAGATTTTCTTACATTTATTATATTCTGCTACAACAGAAAAATCCATTAAATTGAGAACAGAAATTTCATCAAAAAAAATTACTACAAATTAAAACTTCAAAATG
Source organism: Sciurus carolinensis (assembly GCF_902686445.1). NCBI lineage: Eukaryota > Metazoa > Chordata > Mammalia > Rodentia > Sciuridae > Sciurus > Sciurus carolinensis. Next base: position 122,649,111 of record NC_062221.1, on the reverse strand, counting down.
TAAATTAAAATTTGGAGACACTTTGAGTTAGAAAATTTCAAATATTTTCTAATTTAAATAGTGGTGACTTTCTTTACTCTTTTAATTTTTTTAAAGACAAACTAATCTCTCCTGATTTCAAGATCCTTTTTAAAAAATCACAATTATTAGAAACATATCTTACACTGAATATTTTGTCAGGACACTGAACTGAATTTGAATGAAATGCAACAAAAATTCAGATCACTTGTTTACACAATTGTGAGATGCATGGTGTAATTATCATGTAGTCTTTCAATGGCATAATGATTTCAAAGTTCCTTTATTTATGGGCAGCAGAGAGTGAAAATGATTATTGTCATGCTAGCATGTATTTTTGTATTTAATACCAATGTTGCTGAGTTAATCTGGATATGTATATGTTATAGACAACTGTAGCTTCTCTTACTAATGTTCAGAACTACTTAAGTGCAATTACAAATGATATGAGCACCACAATCAAGTTTATTTCTGTTCCACAGGTACTAATTTATTAAGAACACTTACTTTTCAATAAAACTGGGAACAACTAAAATTTTTACTTTTTTTGTGCAAAAGAAATGATTTTTCTTCTTTGGTTGATTTTTAAATTAAATTTTAAAAATTGAAAAATAAATTTCACTATAAAAATGTCTCATTTTTGGCAGAATGAACTTATAAAAACTCTAATTTTTTTTTATTTGAATGGGAAAAGTGTTTACTAGAATGAGCCTACTTTCTCTTTGAAATATCTGATGATGTGATATGAAAATCCTATTGTTTGGTATGTTTTTCCTTCACCTGTGTGTCCAATACAGTATCAGCTTTCACTTTAGTTTTTACACATGTGCAAGAAAGCATGGAATAAAAAAGCATGAGCAAACACAAATTATAAGAGCAGTCATTTGATCTTAAAAGAACACAAAAAGCCTCATGCTTCAATGAATTATATGTAAATGCAACTTCTGTAGTTTGCCTGATATTTCAAAATAGCTACTAATTTTTGAAACTGATAATTAAGTTTCCTCAGAATATCATGTTTATAATTTTCACATTAGTAGTGATATTGCTATAGTGTTTATAATGGATAGAAAATGTCAATAGATATTCTATGCTTCATGTTTCTGCACTCAATTTCATGAAATTATAAATATAATTTCATATTAATTGCTTTTATTTAGCTTGTATTTTCTGAATGATTTTATTACAAATTTTCTTAAAAATCTACTCCTTCAACAGTAGAGGTGTTGATTTATATGACATGGTAAATGACAAAGGCACTGTGATTTATGGTACTCTATCCTCATTGCAAGGCTACCCAGACTTTATTTCAAGTATGCTCTTTCTATGAATGCCTAATTTACAATTCCCAAGCTTTTCCTTGAAATCTTAAAACTTGTGGCCTGGAGATTTCAAGCATCTTGTAAACTCCAACACAAGTAATGACTCAGAGGGAACCAAGGACCTGGAAGGGAATATCACTGAATACACTCATTGGACACTTCTCTCCAGTGACCAGGGCTGTTCTACCTGACCCTATCCCTGCTCGCTTATGCTTCTGAGGAAACATTCTACTACTGCTGGTTGCTAGAGTTTGGACTGTGAGTGTCCTCCAAAAGCCTATATGTTAAACGCTTAGTCCCTAGAGCGGCACTCTTTGAGGTGCTGGAGTATTTAAGCAGTGGACACTAGTGAAACCCCTTTGTCTTTCTTTCTTTTGCTTCATAGCTACAATGTGAATGGTTTTGCTCTCCAGGTGCTTCTACCATGACCTGCTTCCTTACCACAGGCCCAAAGCACTGATGTCAATTGATCATGGTCTGAAACCTCCCAAAATGTGAGCCAAAATAAATATTTTCTTTCTGTAAGCTGATTATTTAAGATATTTATCATAGTGATGCAATACTAACTAACACACTAAGGCTAACACTGGTCTTAAAGGGAAGAGTTCATTACTTTAGATCTGAAGTAGTTCATTAGAGAGTTGCTGGTATTGCTAGGGATCTTTTAGATTTAGCTGCATTTCCAGCGAACACTCTATTGACTCATAAGCATCTCACACACTGCTAAAATAAACTCTGAGACAAGTGGAGAGTATTAAGTGGATGCGTGCCAATCCAAGTAAACACATCTATGAATTTTAAAACAACTATTTTAGTGAAGCTATTAAATAGTATTTTATCTCAAAATGAAGTCACATACAAATCTTGTCTTAGTACATTCAGGTTGCTATAGAAAGCACACCACAGAGTAAGAGACTTGCAAACATCAGAATTTTATTTCTCACATTTCTACAGTCTGGAAGTCCTAGATCAAGGTGCTGGCAGACTGGGTATATGGTGAGGGCCTGCTTTGTGGTTCATAGAAAATATTTTTCTTTTCTTTCTTTTTTGCTTTATTCTCACAAGGTAAAAGAGTCAAGGCAACTTTCTGAAGCATCTCCTATGAAGACATTAATCTCATTCTTGTGAAAGAAATCATTGCAATCTAATTTCAAAGGCTCCACCTCCCAATACATAGTCTTAGTTAGCTTTTTCACTGCTGTGACTAAGAGAAATTGGTACCAAGAAGTGGAGTCATTGTTGTGAGTAAGCTAACCATGTGGTTAAAAGACTATTGGAGCTTTCTGGAATTTGTTGGAGGAATTTTGAGATATGTAACATTGCAAACTGGAAATGCTTTAGATTGTTGTAAGCAGAGTTTAATGGCTTATTCTGGTGGGAGCTCAGAAGATCAGCAAGCCAATGGGACCTTGGACAGTGAAGACAGGGCTCAAAAGTGTTCTGAGAAGGAATACTCTTTTGGAATTTGAAGCAGAGGCCATTCATGTTATGTTCTGGCTGAGAAAGTTGTTTGCATTTTGCCCATATCCTGAGACTTTCTGTAAGACAGATTTTAAAAGCAGATTTCTTAATCTGGTGGAAGAAATTTCTAGACAGTGTAGAATTCAGAATGTGACATAGATAATGCTGGTGGTTTTTAGACAAAATTGTGGTGATAATCAGGAGCAGAAAGCAGAAGAGAAATATTTGCAAAACTTGAACTTAAAAGGTTGGAATAAAATTGAGATAAGGAAGTTGGGATTGTTAAAAACATTGCTGCCACTAAAGAAATGCTAGACTTCACCCAGAGACAGTAAGAAAGTGATTTGAAGGCATCCTAGAAATTGGCAAGATCATAGTCATTTGTCGCTCAAGGGAGCAAAAGTAAAAATTCTCTTGAGAAGAGACCAGTGGGGCACCCTTCTTTCACAAGGGGCCCTAGGAAGTTTTTCAACATGCTCAGCCACCCAAGCACTCACAGGCTTCTGCATCCGGGTTCTCTGGAAGTTAGGTTACTGCTCAAGATGGCAGTAGACCTTGGTATCATATTAGTTTTGCAGGAATGCAGGATGCTGGAGTTACAGGGTCATGGAGGTGTCTACCAAGATTTCAAAGGGAGACCTGGCAAAGTGAAGCAGGGTCAGAGTCCCTGCTGGCACCCCCTGAAAGGGCTATGCATGGAGATGTGAAGAGAAAGTCAGAACTGCAGTGGAGACCACTGAGATCAAGAAATGCCAGTAAAATGGGACATCATCCTAGGAAAGCTGTAGGAATTGAGCAGACACAAGCCAACAGAAAGGTCACTTCAGCTGCAACAAACAAGGTCATAGGGATGGATATACACAAGCCCTTTGGAGAGAACATCACCGTGACATGTACCCCAGATGTTGGACATGGAACTATAGGATTTGTGTACCCAGTCTTGCTTCGATTCCATCCCTTCTTTCTATGCTCCTTTGTTACTGCATGGAAATATTTACTCTGTATCCTTTTATATTGGATACTTATAAATTACTCTTTTATTTTATGGGAGCTCACAATGTGAGCCCTGAGTCTCAGAGGAGACTTTGGACTTGAACTTTTGGGTGATCTTGGAACTGTTGAGTCTATGAGGACTCTTAGAAATTGACAAAATGTATTTTGCATTGTCAAATGGTCATGAGCTTTTTGAGACCGGGGTGGAATATTATGGTTTGGACGTGAGGTATAACACAAAATCTCATGTGTGAAACAATGCAAGAAGGTTCAAAAAAGAAATAATTGGGTTATGGGAATTTTAACACAATTAGTGAATTAATTCCCTGATGGGATTAACTGAGTGGTAACTGAAGGAGGGTAGGGTGTGGCTGGAGGAGTTAGGCATTGGGGGCATGGCCTTAGGGGATATATTTTGTATCTGGAGATTGGAGTCTGTCTGTGCTTTCTGATCATCTCTGAGCCACACTATTCTGCCATGATGTTTAGCCTCACCTTGTGCCCCAAGGAATAGAGTCAGTTGTCTGTGAACTGAGATCTCTAAATATGTGAGCCCCCAAAAGACCTATTCCTCCTCTAAAATTGTTCTGGTCAGTATTTTAGTCACAGCAGTGAAAAAGTTGACCAAGATACATAGTCTATTAATTTTTGGCATTTGAATTTTAGAGGAACATAAGCATGCAGTCTTTAGTATATTTGAAACTGGATAGGAAGTTGGTAAAAGAGTCACAAACAGGACTCCCCAGAATAAAGCAGAGTATATAAAAATCATGCATATGGAGTGTGCCTTGTGTGGGTAAATTTGCAATTTGAACAGGAGCATTATCATAAAATATGAATTTTTTTTTCTCCTAACAAAACAGCACTTCATGTTTTAGTTGTATTTTGTATTGCTGTGACAAGAAGGCCTGAAAAGAACAATGTAGAGAGGGAGAGTGTTTTGGTTCATGGTTTCAGAATTTCAGTTCATGGATGGTTGACTGCACACCTCTGAGTCCCAGGTAAGGCATAACATCATGGTGGAAAGTGTGTTGGAGAAAAGCAGAAAAGGACATGACAACCAGGAAGCAGAAAGAGAGCTATGCTCATAAGGGGTAAAATATAAAACCCAAAGATAACTCCCCAGTTACCTAATTCCTGCAGTCACAACGTACCTTCCCATAATTATCACCCAGTTAATCTATATCAGTGTATTAATCTGCTGATTAGGTTAAAGCTCTCATAATATAATCACTTTACCTGTAACAATTCTTGCTTTGGAACACCTCATATCAAAACCACAACATTCCGCCCTGGGACCCCAAAATCTCATGCCCATTTCATGATTAAAAAATACATTTAGTCTATTTCCAAGAGTCCCTATAGTCTTAACAGTTCCAAGAGTGTCAAAAAGTCAAAGTTCAAAATCTCATCAGAGACTCAAGGGAGAGTAAGATCAAAAACAAGTCACAAAAGTCCAATATATAATGGCAATGCATAAATATTTCCAATCCACATGGAAGAAATGGGGCATAGAAAGAAATGAGATCAAAGAAAGAGTGAAATCAAACTGGGAAAACAAATCCTGTAGCTCCATATGCATTATCTGGGGCACATAGCATTATGCTGGTCCCTCTAAAGGACTTGCATAGTTCTAGCCTTATGGCCTTGATGGTTGTAGCTCACGTGGTCTTTCTCTTGACTTGCTTCTATTAACTTTCTGCAACTTCCCTCAGAAGACTTTCCATGTTACAGACATCTCATAATCTCAAGGGTCTCTACTGCAACTTCTTCACACATCATCCTTTCAGAGTCACTTCCCAGGGACTCTGACCCTGCAACAGTTTACCTGGCCTTTCAGACCTTCCTTTGAAAGCTTGTGGAAGCTTCTATGACTCCCTAATTTTCAGTATCCTCAGAACTAGTACAATGTACTTGATGCCAACGTCTACCACCATCTCAATTCTCCAGAACATAACTGCGACAGACTCTTGAGTGTGTGTGTGGTGAAAAAACTTTGTAGGCACCTGTGTGCAAATAGGGTATCCCATTGGTCTCTTTTCAAAATAAATTTTACTTTTAAACCTTTGTGCTTGAGATGAGTGTGGCCAGTTCCTGAGATAACCTCATCATCTTTTCTATTATTTCTGAGTAAAGTACTTTGTATCTCTTTAGTGGCTATAATCTCTTTAACAACCACAACTTCCTTAGCCTCAATTTTACTTGCATTTTTCTGGTCAAGGTGGAAGCTTTGGAAAAAACTTTCTGCTTTTTGTTCCCGATTATCATATGAATTTATCTAAAAGCCATGAGTCATATTCATGCCACTGTTGGAATACTGTGCTGTCTTGAAGTTTTCTCTGATACATTAATTAGTATATCATCTTTAAACTCAGACTTACAATAAGTCTTAGGACATGGGCAAAATGTTGAAAACTTCTTTGCCAGAAAATAACATAAATGACCTTTAGGTCAATTTCTGATAGAGTCCGCCTCCTTTGAAACCTCATGAGCCCAGTCATTACTGTCCATAGTCCTATAGGCATTCTGGTATTCTGATCTCCTACTAATTTCTTTAACCATATTTCTGTTGCTCAATTGAGAAGAAAATAGCTTAAATAGAAGCTGACTCTTTCCTTTTAAATATTGTTTTGGAAACTTTAACAAGTAAACTATTATCTCATGCATTTGCTATTTCAGTATCAGTTTTAAATTATTGGTTTTGTTCTTTAAACCTTTCTTCAAAACAATAGTTAGATTAAAAGTGTAAAATACATAAAGCAAGTCTACTTTGGATAAAAGACCATAGGAAAAAAGTGTAATCCTAACTCCTGTAATCCCAGAGGCTCAGGAAGCTGAGGTAAGAGGATCTCAAGTTCAAAGTCAGTCTCAGCAAAAGTGAGGTGCTAAGCAAGTCAGTGAGACCCTGCCACTAAATAAAATATGAAATAGGACTGGGGATGTGGCACAATGGTCTATGGTTGAGTACCTCTGTGTTCAATTCCCACTATCAAATATAGATATATAATCCTATCCATTGTATTCTAATGATGTAAATTAAAAATAATTTTTTGCACTAATACCCCATTAGTTGTGGCTAGCTTTAAAAATTTTGGAAACATTGCAGTAGTTTTGAAAACAGTACTGGGTCCCCTCAATACTGATTATGAATCATCCCCAAATATTTTTTCCTAGCATTATACACATAATAATGTGCACATAATGAACAATGTGTACATATTGAACAATGAGTATTTTAAGCATTATCAATATTCTTGTTATGATGAGCTTCTTATGTTGCTGAACTTTTGTTTTGAACTAATCTCATAGGAATAACATTAAGTATATTTCACAACAGAATATCAAACATGATGTGATAAGATACAACTTTTGCTTTAAAATTTTCTTTGTTCTTAATGTATTAGTGGTCAAAACCACTGTATTATTTTGATAGAGTAGGTTGCCATAATAAATCACTATAGACGAGGTGACTTAGACAACAGAAATTTATTTTCTCACAGTTCTAAAGCCTGTAAGTCCATGATGAGAATGTTGGCAGAGTTGTTCTCTACTGAGACCTGTCCTTGGTTGGCACATGGCTACCACTGCACTTTGTCCTCAGGTGGCCTTTTCCTGTCCATATGTATACTTATTATCTCTTCCTCTTAGAAAACCAAAATCAGTGATTTATGGCTTCAGTCTTATAATCCATTTAACCTTAATTATCCAGGTGAAGACCCTCTCTCCAAATGCAGTCACATTCCATATAAGGCTTTCACGTATGAATTTGGGGCAGGGGTAGGACACAAATCAGTTCAGACAACAAAAAAAGATATGAATGATCATCACAAGAATCTGTATTTTTGTAGGTAGGTGTAATTTTTATTCACTTTATTCATCTGCAATGATAAGGTCATCCTTCTTTTTCCAGTATTATATGATCAAGTAGATCAGTGGCTTATTTTGCAATTATGGTTCTAAAGAATTAGAAATAAACATTATCAAATACACTTTGATTTTATTTAACCCTTTTAAACTACCTTTAATGAAATGAAGACAATAGTCTATTATAATTTTAAAAATTCAGCATTTCAATTGTTAGTACTCATAAGTCTTCCTTTTTATATGTTAATTACACACCTTTTCCCTTTTTTAAAAATTGCAAGTTGATGTTTAATGACTTCTTTATTATTTCACTTGAACAACTGCCTCAGAATCTGTTGACTATACAGATTTTCTTTTTCCAGTCTCTTTGTAATACTTATCAATGTGTTTTGACTACTTCTTTCTAAAACAGAGATTGATTTTTAATATAAATCAAATGGGTGGGGGAAGTCAGTAGTTTCTTTGATGCAGTTCACTTTTAAAAATTATCCACGTCATTATAAAAGAAATAGGCAAAGGTTTTCATATTGGTTTTCTATGACTGTCCACATGGTTCTAAATTTAAGGTAACATTCTACAACCTTAAGGTAAATGATTAAACATACAAAGGTAAAAGATAAAATTAAACATACAAAACCAAAGTTAAGATATCACTATTTCTTCACATTACAAAATAATTTTGCCTGCTTGAAAATAAATGAACAGGGCTGGGGTTGTGACTCAGTGGCAGAGTGCTTGCCTAGCATGTGTGAGGTACTGGGTATGCTTCTCAGCACCACATATAAATAAATGAATAAAACAAAGGCCTACCAACATCTAAAAAATATTTTAAAAATAAAATAAGTGAAAAAATAAATTTAATATATAGTTGAATATTTTATTTAAATTTAATATCATATAGAATATGTATACCAAATATTTTAGTGCACATAAAGCACACCATCAAAAATGCAAAGATTGTATGAGCCATGAAGAGAAATAATTTGAACTGATCTTTTGCGTTGACCTTGAGCCATCTTTCTCTATCTGTATTTCTTCCTCTATCCCTGAGACTTTCTAACTAGAGCATGCCAGTCAAGTTCAATACAGAAACCACAGTCATCCAGTTGGTGTTAGATATGAACGGGATAGTCATTCCAGCATCCCTTTTATAGCATCTATCCCCTCCCATGCATTTGATTTTCTATTGCTCCTATAACAAATCATCACATACTTAGTGGCTTTGAAAAAAAATTTTTTTTGAAACTGTGTTGGAGAGAACCCTGCATGGGCATAGTGCTCTAGAAAAATCCTTTTTTTGCCTTTTCCAGAATTTAGAGATCGCTCTCTCTTGTCTTACACATAAGCCTCTGCAGAACTGGCAATGATGTATCAAATTCTTTTCATGCTACTATTTCTCTCTGACCACAGATGTGAAAGATTCTCTTTCATTTTTAAGGAGTCTGGTGATTACATTGACCTTCTCTAGACAATCCAAGATAATGTCCATCATTTCCCTTTTAATCACATCCATGATTGTTATGGAAACTAAGGTAAAATATTCATGGATTCTGGGAATTTTAGCATAAGAAATATCTTTGAGGTTATTATTCTGCTTAATAAACTTTCTTTTTCCCCTATGTATATTGCCAGAAGTGTCCTATTAATTAATTGTAATTCTGTCTACTGATAGTTGCGGACTGAATCAATTGTGGGTAATTAATTTATTCTGGGTCAAGAAGTACCTTTGTTTTAGTCAACTTTTCTGTTGTTGTGACCAAAAATCTGAAAAGAAAAATTTTAGAGGTGGAAAAATTTATTTGGGGTTCTTGGTTTCAGAAGTCTCAGTCCATTGATGGCCAGCTGAATTACTCTGGGCCCGGTGAGGCAGAACATGTCAGAAGGTATGGTAGAGGAAAGAAGCTCAGAACATGACAATAAGAAAGCAGAGATAGACTTGGCTAACCAGGAACTAAATATATACTCCAAGAGACACAACCCCATATACTTACCTCCTCCAGCCACACCCTATCTGCCACAGTTTCCACCCAGTTAATCTGTATCAGTGTATTAACATATCGATTAGATTAAGTCTTTCTTAACCTAGTAATTTCACCTCTGACCTTTCTAGCATTGTCTAATGCCTGAACTTTTGGGGGACAACTCACATTCAAATGATAATAAACTTCATGGAACTTCACTTTGGAACTGGGTGCTAGTCATTCTTTCCATTGTGCCTATAACTATTAATGTTACAGAGAACTGTTGGCAGATATGTTAATAATAAAATAAAGAAAATATGCCAGTGGAAATGTTTCAGGGCTGGGTCTTCCAGGAAACTGAGACAGCACAAAGACCCCACCTTTAAGCCCTGATTCTTGTAATCAAGTCAGGAAGATTTTAGAACTGTTGCTCAGAGTAAGAGGCATGAGATTATTGAAGGAATAGGAAAGGGAAAGGAGACACTCTCAAGTGAGATAGTGCAACCTTTTAAAGAGGATAGGGACAACATTTTTCTCCTGCACTCCAGTTTTATTGAGGATCCCAGCGAAGTTTTCAGAGTCCCACCCAGATCCACCTCGTGACTGACTTCAGGATGACCTTAGACTTTTTTTTTAAGTCCCCACTGCCTTAACAACTCTAGGTCTCTTTGGCCTATGCTGACTCGTTCTAATTGGATACTTAACCATAAATTCTTACAGACTTTATGTTTAGAAGAAATTGTATTTATTTCCCTGAGTTTCAGGATCTCATAGGTAAAAAGGGTCACAAAAGATTCCTACTTCAGGATAATTTGGGTTCCTCGTATAACCATTATTTCCAGCTTGCATTTCTCCTGTGGATAGTAGATAGTTCTCTAAGGAATATGACATATCCTGTCCACTTAAGCCAGGCAGAGCTGCAAGTAAATTACTTCTTGGAAGAGAGAGCATGTGAGGGTCAGCACAGTGGGCCCATTTTATAGGATTAGTCCCTTAAACTCATGCCCCAACCATTCACATCCGTTTGTCCTATGAGGATCAATAATGCCCTGAGATTAAGAAACAAAATTCAGAGATTGGGAGAACCTGTTATTATTTATCTTCAGTTGGCCTTTCCTGAGGTCCAGCTCAACAGTTTCCCTTTTTGTGTCTAAGTTATTAAACGTCCCTTATGTTCCAGGAACCAAAATTATTAACTTCTTGTTTTAAACTAAGTCAATGAGAATTTCTATTCTTGTAGTCAAGAATGTTAACTAATATGCAATGAATTGGAATTATGTAGAGATTTAGATTGGAAACATTTCTTGGTCAAACTAGTTTCATTTTGATTTTATGTATACAGCATGTTAAATGATTAGACCTGCTCTTTTGCTGCCTGAACCAGCACTATTTCTTCATGCCTTTTAAGTTTTTTGACCAGTATTAACCAAATTAAAATTAAACAATTTATACTACTTCTTAACTTTTTTCTAAAAATGCATTTTAAATCCAAGAAATTCCTTATTATAAGTCTTATTTTTTCCTCTTGACTTAAGAAAACCCCTGAACATTTACTTACTCACCTAACTCTTGAAATATCCATTTTGTGAAATTAGATGTTTTTCAATAGTTTTGCATACATGTTTAGCTCAAGAAAGTGGGTATTGCGCATCAGATGATCTCATGGGTTTTCAAGGTAGCTGAATGTATCAGGAACCCTTTCTGATGGAGGTATTCCTTTCATTTTTGCTTTTCTGGTGAAGGTAAGATGGGAGTAGATTACTTTTAAATGGCACCTGTAAGGCACAAAGCTGCTCCCCCTCCCTTTCCGTTGCAGCCATTTCCCCGCCTCCCAACTACTGTCAGTCTGTGAACATCCTAGCTAGCTATTGGTTCATCAGTCAGTTTGCAAGTATCCTTCTCCGTTATTGGTCCCCTGTTAGCCCTGCAGGATTCTTAAAGATATTTTCACCGCCATCTTTTCTCTCTTGCCTTTCTCTTCCCCGACTCACTTTCTTTTTCCTCCTTGCTTTTCCACTCTCTCTAGTGCACACCCTTTCTCTTTCCCTTTCTTTTCCTCTCATTTTCTCTCTTACCCTGCAGGGAGACATTCTGTTTGCTTAATAAATTCCCTTATGTGATTTCCTGTGTCCGGCGTGGTTTTTGTGGGATTCCTTATACCACCCTTCACACTGTTTTTATTTATGTTTAATTAACCTAGAACAATAGAAAGGCATGAGTTTACACCAGTGAATTTCTGAAGTCTGAAATGTTCAAGTCCCCAGAAGAAATGTAACAGTAAATAATTGTTTGGACACTTTGAAATAACAATCTTTTTCCTTTGCATTTTAGAGCAATTTCAAATTGCATACAGAACCCCTATAGTTTTCAGTGGTCATAAAAATGAATGACTACCAAAGAAACAGATGAATGCCTACAGCAATAATACATATTAATTAAATTATTTCCTAAGTACTTCACAAATATGAATTCATAATGGTCTATTATAGAAAAATAAATTTCCTTATTTTTAGGATCTAAATTTGATAATCACTTTAAATACTTAACATTCTCTTTTCCCCAGATTCTTTGTATAAGGATTCAGAAAATGAAAGAGCAGGGAATGCAGTCTATAACACAATACATTAAAATTCCCTAAGTCATAGAAAACTCTAGCTGTCTTCTCACACCACTTTCTATTTGCTCTTTGCTCTTCCAGACCTTGGAACTGCTTCAATCTGTATGGAGAATTCTTCTGTGTCAGATTAGAATGAGTGACTTTGTTCATACTCAGCTTACTGGTTACATTTCCAATTATTGAGTTCTATCTGCTTATGAAAATATATTTTAAAAGAAAACTTTTTACTTAAAGAAATTTTCCCTCTTTTTTTGTAAAATTATTAAAATTCATGTTGACAGGTGTGGTGGCACACCCCTGTAATCGAAGCAACTTGGGAGGCTGAGGCAGGAGGATTGGAAGTTTGAGAGCAGCCTCAGCAACCTATTCAAGCCCTAACTAAGCAAGAACCTTAGTTATACCCTATCTCAAAATTGAACAATAAAAAAAAGTGCTAGGGATGAGGCTCAGTTGTTCAGGGTCCCTGGGTTCAGTCACTGGTACGGAAATGAATAAATAATAAATAAATAAACAAAGTTCATGTTAATGCATAGATTTAAAATAAATTGTCCATGCATTTCTTTACATATGCCATAGGTATATTAAATATTGACCTTCTGAAGAAACATAAATCTAGAATAGGCAGATATTGCTTCTTTATATCATGTCTACCTAGTAATTTGTCATTTTTGTATGTGTTTTAAAATGTAATTTTCAAACTAAGGAAAAAAGAATCCTATTCTCTTAGAGCAAATTCCTCTTTTCTACAAGCATCTCTAGAATCCTCACAGTCCAGTGGAAGTTTTTTACTGTGTTTTAATTTCAAGCCATGTTCCAATTGCAGGGTCTATAAATATTCTGGTGATACCAAGCTCTCCAGTCAGAAGAGACATTTTACAATCCACCCTGTTTTTTTGCCAGAAACAGAGTTCTCATGAGTGCAAGGCAGTATCCTGATTTCTTTCCATATATCCAGTTTATAAGCCACTGTGTAAACATCAAGTACAATAATAAAAGACCAAAATTACTATGTGAGTAAGAAAGTTGTGTTTTCTGTTTTGCCTCCCAGGAGATAAATATTCACCAATTTTCTCACAATAGCTTGGTTTCTGATTTCAAGTGTGTATAGATATTTCTTTGAACTTAGCACTAAACAGGAAATAGTTCTACCAGCTCACATAGTGGATGCTATTCAGTTAAAATCCCTTGAAACTTAACAGAGAACTGTTGATGAACTTCCCTCTGTGTCATGCCACTTGCAGTGTATACAGACTTTGTTAAATCTAGTTCAGGAAATGCCTTTTCCTTTGAGCTTTGATTTTAGGATTGATATGAAAATCCAGATATTAGACTGATAGACCAATTTTATCAAATTGCATTCCAATATAAAATTGTGCAGTAGTAGGAATGGATTCACTCTGTCAAACTTGCGTACCACACAAAATAAAAATAAATATCCTTTATATAGGACTTCAGGATTATATTGTTTCATAGTATATACAATTAGATCATGAACAAAGCAAAATTTTATCCATTCTTTATTGTATGCTTTCAGCTTCAACAGTGAAGGCTGTGATTAATCCAGAAAAACATGAGAGAAGAGAAAATAATGCAACTGGCGGTCTTTCTCAGCTAAAAGCTTGACATGCATACCTGTTCTATACCCAAACTTCTTTTTGTCCTTGCATGGCAATCTAAGAGCAATTGATATCATGTAGCATAAATATTATCTGTTTTAGTCAGTTTTTTTTTTTTTTTCCTGCTGTGACCAAGCCACGTCAAGAACAAATAGAGGAAGAAATAAAGAAATAATGTTTATTTGGGGGCTCAAGATTTCAGAGGTCTTAATTGATAAATGACCCACTCCATTCTTTGAGGTTTCAGTGGTCTTAGACCATAGACAGCTGACTCAATTCTTTGGAACCTGAGGTGAAGCAGAACATCATGGCAGAAGAGTGTGGTGCAGGACAGTGGCTTGAGAGTAGTATCAAGAAGCAGAGAGAGACAGTCATCCTCAACAAGGACAAAATATATACCCCAAAGGCACACCCCCAGGGACCCACCTACTCCAGCCATACCCTACCTGCCTACAGTACCATCTAGTTAATCCCTATGAGGAGATTAGTGAACTGATTGGTTTAAGGCTCTCATAACCCAATCATTTCACCTTTAAACTTTCTTGCATTGTTTCACACATGAACTTTTGGGGGACACCTACGACCTAAACCCTAACATTATCCCATCTTTTTATGAAGAAATCCCATTTCTTAAAAGTTAGCATTAGTTAGTTTAGACTAGAATATTGCAACAAAACTTTATTTCTTCATCCAGTTACACGTCAGATATGAGCTAATGGGGTAGTTTCTGCTATAGGCAGTTAATCAAGGACCCTGTTTGTTGGGGTCATTCCCTTTTGGGAGACAATTTTTAATGGATGACTTGCATTCCTGCATATTTTCTGAAAAGGCATTGATAACATTTTGTCTGGATTATGTTTTCAAGAATCTTTGGTGAAACAGATTCATGTTGCACTTTTTTAGTCTGGTGAGATAGAACATTCACATTGATAACAAGTTACATGTAAAAAGTTTATGTCTTAAAGCAGGGAAAATAAAAGTCTACTGTTTATTGTTGTCCACTCACCCACATTTCAAGAATGCTAACCAAGGGTCAGTGGAGTTCTACCTGTGCATGACCAACTTGAACAACAGCTGAGAGACACAGAAAGGGTGTTTTATACCCGAGGAGCTAAATGAAGTGCTTGACTAAAGTGCAGAGGGACATCTTGCTCTAGAGGGAGACTGGTTCTGAGCCTGGACAATTCTGGTCAGTCTCTCCTTTGTTGGGGGCTATGCCATGCGAACTCGCTGAAGATGGCGCCTGGCAGCCAGCCAGAAGCTGTTTTGATCACATTGGAGGTACACGAGCATAGGTGTTCTTGAGTGTTCCGGCTTGCACCTGCTCGTGATTGGGCAGCTGGCTCCTCGCCTGATCTCAACTGGTGTGGCTCCGCCCTCCGCCTCTTGGAGGGAATATAAGTGGACAGTAGGTAGAAGAGAAAGGAGCAGCAGCAGGCAGAGAAAAGTGACAAGGAGTAAGGAGCGACAGTTAAGAGGAGCAGCTAGCAGAAAGAAACAGAGAAGCCATTAACAGAAAGGAAGAAGAAGAAGCGGCAAGCAGATAGAAACAGCGAGTAGGGGCAGCAGTGGAAGGCAGATCGCAGAGCGGAGAGCGGAGAACTAAGAACACATCTTTAGGTTGCAGATCACAGATTGCAGTAGGCGGGACACATCCCTAAAGCACCTTAGGTAGATGGACCCTTAGTTCACAGGATGCAGGACGCACCTCTAAGAAGCAGCAGCAAAACTGAGAAGACATGGATTTCTGAAAGTGTAGTCTCTCTCTCTCTTAAGCAAAGTCTTTCTCTCTTATGCAAATCCTCTCTCTCTCTCTCTCTCCTTTTAAAGCAAGCAAACCTCAGTTCCTCTATCCTCTATACCTGCGCAAAGTGTTGCTGCAGGCGGTGACAAATTGCCTTGGGCGGCGACACTCCTTATCTGACGATGTTGCAATCCCAGTATGTCTACAGTTATTCTTGAGAACTACATGTGAGGAAGGGAAGAAGGGAGGAAGGGTGGAAGGGAGGAAGGAAGAAAGGAAGGGAATTGTGTTGATACAAGGAAACCCAGAGAACCACCCTCATCTTTGAGTAATGAACAATCTTAGAACAGACATAAAATTCTTCTTTGGGTCAGAGGGCAGATTTATTTCTTGATCAGGAGAGTAAAAATATTGTCTCCAACTGGAGAAAAGTTTAAGCAGATCTTGTAGTATTCCTTTCAAACCATTAGGGGTTTCCTAAGCTATGGGCATTGCACTGGTGATAAAACTCATGGGTCAGCTTTCTCTTTGGACATTCCTTAGTGCTCCCATGGAACTTGAGGAGAAGTTGAGCCAATGCAGACATAGAATTATTACTGTTTGGTGCACTGTGAGGAATAAAGTCATTTGTCTCTGATCCAGTATTTCATGTGCTTTGCTAGAAAATGAGACTATGGCAAGCTAATTTGTTAGTTTGCAAGTAGGGTAAACTACTGCTTCTGACACTTCCATCTTCTCTGCTATCTGGGACATGGACTCCCATCACAGCTGCCTGGAGGACTCCAGCAGAGTCCAAATATCACATCTGAGCCTTCATGCATTAACCAAAAGTGATACTTTGAAGGCCCATCCATGGGAACTTGTTTAATTAGGAGGATGCATTTACCTTTTCCACCTCCAGTTCTCAAAGAGAAAGAGAACTATGACTTGGTGAATGCTAGTAATTCATAACCCCAGGTTTCTCTGTTTTGTGGTCTGCAGATCAACTTCCCCAAGAAACTTAGGAGATTTTCTCCTGTTGATGATAAAAAATTCATTTAAAAACTTTCTAGTTTTTTATATCTACTTCTAGTCTTCCAATTTGGAAATACTAGTGAATTGGTCTAAAATTTTGTTTACATATAAATCCTAAAACTGGACTCTTTTTCCAGGATCATAGTGATTTTCCTCTTAATTCATTATTTTCCTGTTCTACTTGAAAAAATCTTACACATATTCTTCAAAATTTTCTGTATTTCATGGGTTCTGATTTTGTTATTATTTTCTAAATATAAGGATATTTTCCTATTCGTATTTGACTTCCATCAACCTATAGGTTTTCTAAATGAGAATTGGGAAGAAAGCTATCAATATGTCCTCCTTCTTTCCAGATGTTTCCAAGAGAACATTGGGTTTTTAAACCACCATACAATTCTAAGGAACCCTCAGCTATTTTCCAGCATATTTTGACCTAAGTAGTTTTTAATGTGAGTACTTTAATCCTAAGTAGGTTTGATTTCATATTAATTTCTGAAGTAGTGGTAGAGGGAACCCAGATGACTGTGTAGGATAAGTGCTGTGGACCTGTGAGAAAGAGAATGAGTACATGCACAGAACATGCACAGCCCAACAGAAGTCCCTCTGTGGAGTCTGACTGAGATTTAAAGCATGAAGTTCTTCAGGTTCTGCAGTCAACAATACAACACAATATTAACTTAGACATTTATATGTGAAATGCACATTTGCTCTAAATTGTTTTCTTTAAGTTATAAATATCAGCTAACACTAATTTATGAATTAAAATGTTTAAAGATATTGAAACTAAACATATCCAGCAACTAATAATTTACAATTTGTTTTTTAAATAAGTAAAATAGCAATTTATTATATTTATATACTATATATATGTGTGTATGTGTGTGTGTGTGTGTGTGTGTGTGTATATATATATATCGCCAGGATATTTTGATTGATAAAATATACAGATATATTCAAAATAAGTCTTTTTGTATGGAATTTTGCATGCCCTTATAATTGCAAAGGACACGGATACTTACTTTTGATAGCAGAAATCAACCTGAATTTTGTGTATTTAAGAGGGATATCTCTATCATTCTATAGGATTATTTGTAGTTTAATAATAAAGGTGGAGATTCAGAAAAGGACTGCTTTAGTACTTTATTTTATTTATTTATTTTTTTGGGTACCGGGTATTAAACTCGGGGGCACTTGACCACTGAGCCACAGTCCCAGCCCTATTTTGTAAACAGGGACTCACTGAGTTGCTTAGTGCCTCGCTTTTGCTGAGGCTGGCTTTAAACTAGTGATCCTCCTGCCTCAGCTTCCTGAGTCGCTGAGATTACAGGCATGCACCACCATGCCTAGCTCCCGTTTTCGTACTTTAATTAAGCAATCCTTACAGCTGATTTACATAGTCCAGTGTTATATATAAAGAAAATAAATCCTTGGAATTTAAAAAATACTGGTTATAATTATATGAGGTGGCATCACGGCTGGCCTGAATGATCAATGAGCAGATGAACTATGATAATCTCATTCACTTCTGGAATTTAGCAGCCCAGTTGGATTAGGGTGATTTAGAATGCATATTTTCTGGTCTATAGGGCCATATGTTTGAACAGGCTGTCCCAGGCTTCATCAATGTACTCATCTTCACTCCACATTGCCTCACCCTCTGAGAGGCTCACCTGGGATTCTTCACATAAAGACTCTCAATGATAAAGCATCAGAACTCATTGAAAATCCTTTCAAACATTTATGGTGTTACATTCGCTAGTGTATCATTGCTTAAAGCAAATCCATGGCCAAACATGGATTGAAGATGTTAAGAAATAAATTCCAACTTGACATGAATTTTGGATGAATGCATTTGTAAGTGTTCTCCTGAGAAAGAAAACTGACAGGATGTGTGTGTGTGTGTGTGTGTGTGTGTGTGTGAGAGAGAGAGAGAGAGAGATTGTGTGAGTGGGGGAAGGTTTATTATAAGAAATTTGCTTTTGCAATTATAGAGACTGAGAAGTCCTAAGTCTGCCATAATCAAATACGACACTTAAAAATCTGATGGTGCAGATCCAGTATGAATCTAAAGGTCTGAGAAGGAAAGTTGATGATATAAATTCTGTTCCAAAAGTCTGTAAGAATAGAAGCAAGAATAGCTGCTATTTTATTTCAAGTCTGAAGGCAAGAAACGTCCATTGTCTCAGCTTGAGGTACTGAGAAAGGAGGATTCTTTTTACTCAGCCTTCTGTTATATTTAGGTCGTAAGCCCCATAGGCAAGACCCACTCATATTAAGGATAATTTGTCTTATTCCATCTACTGATTCAAATATAAATGTCATCTAGAAAAACCCTCACAGAAACACCTAGAATAATATTTGACCAAATATTTGAGCACCTGGTTGTCCATTTGACACAAGAAATTAACCATCACAATGGGTAAAGCAATGAAATCACACTGAAAGGGGACCTTCATACATATAAAGAAAGACGTTTGGATTCTAAAGCAGTCTGCTGCATGAAACTTTCTATGCAAATTTTCTTGCTTTATCAGAGATGATGGTAAAACCTGCATTAGGTTTTTATTTTTATTTTTTTTAAATTTTATTTATTTTTACGTAGTACTGAGTATCGAACCCAGGGCTTCACACATGCCAGGCGAGTGCTCTACCACTGAGCCAAAACTCCAGCCCTCTGTATTAGGTTTTTATAAGGTTTAAAATCATAATACACAAGACATGGATTAGCATGTCTGTACAGAGCAATATAAAATATTTAAATATAATTTTTAGCAGTTCGAATATTCAGTAATTTTCAGTGTCTATAAATGAGTGTAGAATGGGACTCTAAACAGGACTCATGTTATTGCAGATCAGATAATACATGATTATACTTCTCCATTTAACATATTTGGTTATTCAAATAGTACTGAGTTCACCAGTTTATTTCTAGTGTACATAAAATAAATGTGTAAATATCATATGTGTTGCTTTTTAAAATGTTTGTGGTGCTGGGAGATCAAACCCAGGGTCTTGAGCATGATAGATAAGTGTTCTACCACTGAGCTATACCCCCAGCCATCATTTATTGTATTACATAAGTACATATCTCATCTTCTTTCCAGAAATTGCACTCCCTGAGTTCTAGCATTTATTAATTTTCTTTTCCTTTTCTTTTCTTTTATGTTTTTATTTGTTCCAATTAGTTATACAAGGCAGAAGAATGCATTTCCACTCATCGTACGCAAATGGAGCACAACTTTTCATTTCTCTGTCTATACACGATGCAGAGTTACACTATTCATGCAATCATACATGCACATAGGGTAATAATGTCCATTTCATTCCACCATCTTTCCCATCCCCATACCCCCTCCCCTCCCCTCCCCCTCCTCTGCTCAATCTAATAAACTAAATAATACTCTTATTTCAAAACATTCAAAAATATATAGTTCAAGTTGTATGAGTTTAGAGGTATAATCTAACAAATTCTAATTTTGAAAGCTATTTGACCTTTTCAAGCCCCAAGTGCATCATGCAATATAATGCTAAGAGTCAATTTCCTGTATAATATCCTACTAACCTAACAGAGTATGACTTCTAAAAGTACTTGTTAGTCTCTCTAGTATAGTTTACACAGGGGAAAATACAGTGAAGTATGTTGAAAACTGAAAGAGTAAAACACAATGGAAGCAATTGTAATTTTGGTTGTTTGAAATGATTTCTTAAAAGGAGTGTATTTCTAATAACAATAAAATTACATGCTGATATGCAATATTAAAAGAACATTTCCCAGTTTTATAAACCTTACCAAAATATTTGTATTCATCCACACACCAATTCCAAGACTACCTTCAGGGTATAAAAGAGCGTCAGAAGAGATGGTCCAGATCAATGAAAATATCCTGAGTGTTCATGGAATGATAGTTTCCACAGTCCCCGATTGCTCTCTGAGGTCATTTTATAGTTCTGCAAAACAATATTTTATGGTTTCAAAGCTTGAACACCAAATGAGACATATTATTAGTTCCATGAAATTATACACAAGCAAAATCCTAGTGGTTTTGTACAGTTATTTCAACTTTCCTACAGAACAAGTTCCTATACTAACCATTCCCTGTACAGTGAAGAATACTGATTTATTGGATTGATGGGAAAACACACTGGAACGAACAGCATGTGTGCACAATACATTCCCATAGCATCATGCACACTTTAGGATGGCTTTTCCCTCTGCAACAGTAAATAGGGAGGAAAGTCCTTCTCTTCCATAGTCATTTTCCTCTCATGCTCAATCTGAGGAACCCTATGCTTTTTAAGGTTCATGGTTCCATTTGAAACCACTACTTAGAAGTTGAGAATGAATAATATAGGAATTCAATTCATATTTTATTTCTATAAATGATATTCTTAGAAGAACATCAAATGATTTTCATTCTTTGTGATATTTGGACATGAAAGTGGGCAGGAAACACCCTCACACACCCACACATGCTCATTTTTATACTCCCAAATTTACCTAGGAAATTGGTGCTGAAAAAAAATTCACTGTGATCATCTTGTCAAAGAATATGTGTGCCCAGTCCTACACAGCATGCTCAAGTGTTTCTCAACCAGTAATACATGTATGAATCTTGTTTAAGGTACCGAATCTGATGTAATATGTCTGAAAGGGAAATAGATGTCTGCATTTTTAACAACATTGCAGCTCAGAACAATGTTTCTAGTCATATATATTTACATATGTATGCACTTTTTATACATTATATACACTACACTATACATTACCTATAAAACAACATGGATTATTAAAGTTATTAAATAGTATTTTTATTTAATAAATTAAGTGCATTCTTAGAAATAAAATTTTTAAAACAAGAAAGCTTTGTCCATTATTAAAGTCAGTTTGAAGTGGCAGAAAAATGCCACATGGGACACAAATTTTATAGTAGGATGATGTTATTTAGCATTTTGTAATTAAATAACTACAGTTGTAAACTCTGCTAGAAGAAATGGAATGACAAGTTTATGTTAGTAACCTAAAACAATTTTTCTTCAGGTCCAAGTTTATTTTTGTTAACATCTCTGCATTAGAAAATTTTATATTTTTCCTGTGTGGAAGGTAAACATAAAATTTGTAGTATACCACATAAGATATGAAATTTATGATATATGCATATATAAAGTCAAATTATGATAATAATCAATAACACCTAAAGAATGATCTCTGCTTGTCCATATGCATTGTCCTTTGAATTGTCAAAACAGCTATGAAATCAGCACCATATATACTCATTGAGTAAATGGAGAAACTCGGACTTAGCAAAGTCAACTCACATGCTTGCCACACATCTAGTAAGAGTAAGTGTGAATCTGGGATTGGAAGCAATAACAATGTGTGCATACAGTTTTCAATGTATATTAGTCAGTGTGGTCACTCATTTCTTCTTACTTGCCATCACTGAACAATTAAGATAATCCCATATATTTGAGAGTTTTCTATTAGCAGCTGAGTGCTACCAAATTTTATATTAATCATTAAAGTATTAGGTTATACTAGTACACACATAAATTTTAAAATCTCAGTGACCTGAAATAAAATATAGTTTATTTCTCATTAGTGAAAATCTATTTTCCCTCCCAAACCAAAGAACTTATATTAATATAATTATACAAAATTTATGCCCATATTTATTGAATGTCAGTTACTATTGTGATGATTCACTGCTTCAAATTAATAGTATAATAATAAAAATACAAAATCATTCTTGTATAACGTTTCAGTCAGCTTTTTGAACTGTGTGACCAAAACAACCTGACAAGAACAATGCAGAGGAGGATAAGGTTCAGTCCATGTTGGGTCGACTCCATTGCTCTGAGCCTTAGGGAAGACAGAACATCATGACTGAGGACATGGAAGAGGACAATGGCACAAGACAGGGCAACCAGGAAGCAAAGAGAGAACTCCTCCACTCCCCAGAGACAATATACAACCCTCAAAGGTATGCCCCAAATGATCTACCTCCTTTAGTCACACCCTATTGCCTACTATTACCAGTACTGCTATTAACAGTGGTTTAATCCACTATTAGTTTTTCAGCTCTCATAACCCAATCATTTCACCTATGAACATTCTTGAATTGTCTCATGTATGAGCTTTTGGGGGGACACCATTTCCAAACATTTAAATTATGACAGTGACAGTTTGATAACATCTTTGAAGAGGTAGCTTTTATTGTCATCATGTTATCAGTATGAATTTAGGTCCAAGGTCACCACTCAAAAAATTGCTCAACAAGAATTAAGAAGGGGCCAGGCATGGTGGTGCATGCCTGTAATCTCAGTGGCTCAGGAGCCTACGGCAAGAGAATTATAAGTTCACAGCCAGCCTCACCAATTTAACAAGGCCCTAATCATTTATTGGAACACTATCACTAAATAAAATATAGAAAGGGTTCAGGATGTGACTCAGTAAAGTGCCCCTGGGTTTAATCCTTGGTACAAGAAAAAAAAAAAATGTAAAGAGAGAGAATGAATTAAGAAGGGACTGGTAAAAATGTAATTTAAACTTGAAAAAGAAACTTTCAAAGCTTTAAGTTGCATCAAAACACATTGAACTATGTTCATTTTCTCAAAATTAAATATACCTATAACCATGTATGATTTGAACTAAATTGAATTATCAGAAAAAGCAATCAAGAAAGAAATTCCCCTTTCAACAGCTACAAAAAAAAAAAAGTGTTCAATAATTAAAAAAAATAATAACCAAGGAAGTGAAAGAACTTAAACAAAAATGTATAACTAAGTGGGACCTATGACTGGGACTACCAATCTAGAATGGGGGAGGCTGGTAAATAAATTTATATAATTAAAAATCTCTGCAGGTTGTCAGAATGGTCAGTCAATATGGGAACAACTGTGATCACTGACTCATTCTTCCACTTTGAGTCAAGACTCCTTCTCCCTGCACATTCTCTTTCTTTGCTCTGCTCGCACTGATCTTCACCTACGTGTGTAGCTACAACTAGAATAACTGATGTGTTCTGAGCAGTCTGTCTTCTGTAGTCAGAGTGAGCAGCCATGGGACTTCTATGAGAACTTTTGTGAAATATTTACTTTAATTTGACAACAATTTAGGTGCTTTCAACCTGCAGTACTCTGGAAGACTGAGGATGTGCTCCATTGTTGCAGATTGCATTTCAGGGTATCTTAAAAGGTTTCTTCCGTAGTCTTCCAACTTTCTCTTCTAAATGACTGTTTCAAAGTGGCCAATTGAGAATCAGCTATGTGATCAATATTGCCAAATGTAATTGTTAAATGACATAGGCAGGTTGATCTTATTCTTCATCATGTTCTACTGACTTTGTGTTAATTTCATACTTTGCATGATTGATGATGATAATGAAATGGCACCAAAAAAAACGACTCATAAAACTAGATTACAGTAGTTTTGAGTTTTTGAGATTTGGTGCCATCATTAATATAGACATGTGATTTAAATGAAAATCCAATAACATACTTGTATCACAAAACTTACTTTTAGCTCAAAAGACATTGTAGCATTCTAGATGTTGTTTGCTTTTTCAGAACTAAACGTATTTCTATGAGATGGAAAAATACTCATGATTATATTATGATTGTAATTATATTTTATGAAAATTACACTTCAGTGTTTCATTTTTGTCTTGATTCTTGGTGACATCAGACTTATTTTGCATCATCATTCAAAGCACAGGACAGAATCTGCATATCATTTCGAAGTTTTTGTGATGTTCTTGTACAACTGACTTATTGTTTTTTTTATGTAAATGATCCAGATGGCAACAAAATCTTGTGAGATAAATAATACTCCATGATTTGGACAAAATCATACATGATTATATCCATCTTTGATAGTGGAAAAGTGAAGGTAGTACAATGTATCATAAGTACGATTTATTCTTTTTGAAACATGTTACCTTTCCAAGTTTGAATTCCTATTCTATGATTATTTCTTTTTCCTTGCTGACTGCATTTTTGGACCAAGAACTTGGATCCAGACTGTCATTGGTAATATAGTGATAAAAAGAGCTGTTTTTCAAGGTTGTTTTAAAGTATAGAAAAAAATAATATTTAAAATGTCTGGTTAAAAACTCATACGGGATTGATTCAAGTTATGTTTATTAGAGTCTTGTCAATATGATGGAACTTTCCTAAGAAAAACCATCTTTCCATAAACATGAATGAGATTTTCTTCACAATCAAAATGACTTAAAGCCTTCAAGATTTAGATGGAAAATAATTTTTCTCTATACAAATTTTCCAAAAAGTGGACATACTGCTTAAACATGACTGTAGGCACAATCTACCCATTGACCTTATTTTCAGAGTACATGCTACGTAGTGTTCACACGCAATAATTCTATTAAGGTTTTGTGCTTTTTCTCTTTCTTTTAGGTATCTTCCTGCCCTTTAAGTTCCTGCTAACCTTGATCTTTGGCAATTCTGGCTGGCATAGCTTCCTGGAGTCTGAATGCTCACTCACAGACACTGTCTTTGTTCTCATTTGTGACCTACATCATGAATAACCTCCTCTACCACATATAATGGTGGTCTAGTAGGCCATCTTTAATGTTACTGTACTGAAATCTTAAAATGTTTTCTTTAGATTTGACTGCTATTGTGTGTACATATGTACCCTATCATAAAGGAACACATTCAATTCAAGTAGGGCATCAATAAATTCACTTACATTTCACAAGAAGGACTCTAATCACAATCTATAATAGCTGTTGTTTATGTGAGTGCTTATATAGAACCAGAAAAATAAAGTTGATTGGTTAGGGTCACCCTAAAGTGTTCTTGAACCTGTTTTCTGATGTTTTGCTGTCTTATCTGTTAGTCCAGTAGGAAAAATTACCTAGAGTAGTTGGTAAGGTACTATGCATGTGCAGTCTATGCATGACTCCTCTCAAGTGTTTGTTTCCCCTGAGATAATATCTATAACTCTTTACAGATTGCTGCTTCTTGGCTATCACTAGAAAACAAATAACAAGGATATTTACTCTAAAAAGGACACAACTAAATCAATGGATGAAATGAAGTATGCACTTTGGAGTGGAAATATAAACAAGCCAATAGTTTTTAAAGGGTAAATTTAGATTCTATTGCAGGTGCTGAAAGAAACAAAACTGTTAATATTCACATTGGTAGTACTGGTGATTGTTCTGATTCTTAGGAGTTATGGACAAATCTTTAGATAATTCAAATGGATGCAAACTAAATTAACTTTTGTAAATTTTGAACTAGTTTGACAAGACTAGGTAAATGTAAATGTCAGCTACATTGGCAACTTTAGGAACAGAAAGGTAAGCTGATTGATCAAAATTTGCCATTTCATTTCCATGCTGATAACAGCAAATTTGTCTTCAGGGGAAAATGTCTTAATAAATATCTATTTAATTAACCTCTCAATGAACTCAACATATAACACTATGTTCTAGGAACTATTATACACACAGGAAATAAAAGAAGGGATAAGTTCACATCAAAGAGATGTGAGTGATAAATTATCAGTTAAAATATGGAAGCATGTTCTGAGGGGTAAGCCATGTACTTTACACCATAAATCAAAAACTGAATAACCTTAAGACTTCTCAAATCCCCAAACACACACACACACACACACACACACACACACACACACACACAGGTATATGCATTAACACAGAGAATTATATATAGAAAACATATTTTGTATGCTTCTTGCAAAATTTGGAAATCATATGTGGGTCAAAAATCAATAAAATAAAACCAAATAATTTATTGAGGTCTGACTTAGGTAAACATATTAAGGATTAGATCACATATAAAGGACATGTATGAAGAGCATATGTAGAAGTGATCTGGAGCAGGTTATTTCTTAGATTTCTTAGATTCTTTTCTTTTCAAGAAGGTTAGCTTGGCACAGCAATCCAGGAGACTGAGGCAGGGGGATTGCAAGTTCAAGGTCAGTCTCAGCAATTTTGCAAGGCCTAAGTAACTTAGGGAGACCCTATTTCAAAATAAAACGTCAAAAGGGCTGGGGATGTGGTTCAGTGGTAAAGCACCCCTGGGTTAAATCCTTGATGCATATATGTATATATGTATGCATATACCTATACATATGTGTATATGTATATATGTATGTGTACATATGTATATATAAGTGTGTGTGTGTTTTATCTTAATTCATTTTTGCTATAACAGAATATCAGAGATTGGATAATTTATAAACAAAATAATTTATTTCTTACAGTGCTAGAGGCTTGAAGTCCAAGATAAGGCACCAGCAGATTCTTTCTGTGTCTAGTGAAGGCTGTTCTCTGCTTTCCAGACAGCACCTCATTGTATGGTTGGAGGGTAGGAGTAAAGAGGGAGAAGACAGGGGACAAACCCACCCTTTTAAAACATGACAACTCGTGCAATGGCTACATTAATTCATGCAGGAAAGCAGAGCCCTTGTGGTCAAGCCACCACTTCTTAAACATATCACTTCCTGATAATGATGTAATGGTAATGAATTTAACATGAGGTTTAGAAGAAACAAGCACTTCTAACCATTGCAAAAGTGTAATATTTTCAATTCTGGTTTAGAGACCACACACACATCTCTGACTGCACATGTGCATATAGCATATGCATATGCATGTGAACTCATATATTTATCTGATCTGAACCCTCTTGTGTTTCTCCTTTTTATCCAACTATGTATTAGTAACAACCAACTTTAAGAGCATGCCAAGAAAATAAAACAATTAAAAAAAGAGAGAGAATCTTTATTCTGAATATTATACATCCCATCCTCCACTCTCCCAAGTACTTCAATATTCTCTGTGGCTTTACTAAACAGTTCCAAACCATTTTAGGTAGTCTGTTAAGTTTTCCTCAACATTTTTAATATGAGTGCAGCATTTGTTTAATTATGGTATCCTGACTGATTTTAAAAGAAATGGTCTACTTTACATGCTCAAAACTAAACCCATCCTCATCAACATCCCTTAACGAGCATTTTGTCTAATCTTATTTTGGCTCAAGACATTGTCTTTCATTTAGTTTACTAAGCTGGAATCTTCACAACATGTTCTATTGTGTTTTTTTTCCCTCATTCCCAATGTCTGAATGTCTCTCAGATCAGCTTGGAATCTTTAACAACTCCCAGTTTTCTATTTCTTATCATCTGCTTGTAATCCATTGCTTTCTTATTTCTTATTCTCCTGTTTCAAGTAGTGACTCTTACCACAAAAAAGACTTTGGGGATGTTTGTTCAAATCTTTAACCTTGGACCATGCTATCCACAATTCCTACAAAATTTTGGTGTTATAAATTCCGGTTTCATTAACCCCATTCCCTACCCAGTCAATGCATACATAATTAGTCTGGAAAAGTAACCAAGCATCTATGCTTTTTAATGAAATTTCAGTCATTAGTGAAATTCACTTGCTAATGAAATTTGGAGCCTATCTTATGAGAGACTGTCACTGGCACCCCAGTAAGCCTCTCCCATACCTAAATGAAACTAAATATTAAAAACAGTTGTTTGTTTCTCTGGTCAGCTCAAGTAGAGGAACTAATGCTTTTAGTCCTACTCATTTCAGACTCATCTGTGGTCCACTCCTAAGGTGGATGTGATGATTAGTGACTAAAAATAATTTCTTGGAATTTTCTTAGCTATTATCATATCCAGATGCCAACTTCATTTTCCAAAGACAGTTATTCAAATATAAATGGAGAGGCTCTGATCAGAGATCAGGATTCAAAACACTCACATTTAATAGCAGTAAAGTTGCCCCTTTCCATATACCACTTCCTATGATTAGAGTGTTTGCATCCCCCTATATTAATATGCTGAAATCTAATCCTCAAGGTAATGGTGGTCAGAGGTGGGACCTTGGAGAGGTGTCTAGGTCAAGAAAACAGAAGCTTCATAAAGGAGAGTGAGACCCTTATAAAGTACTAGTTTGCCTTTTCGACATGTGACAACTCAGTGGGAAGACAGATAAATAGGATGATTTTTGCATGTTTCTAAGAGTGGTGAGGGAAACTTACATATAATGCAGCCTATAAAGATGATTTTAGCCATCATTAAAACTCCCATGACCTCTGCTAAGTTAAATCTCATATTTTTCTGTGCTAATCATGGCTGGCAGTCATACAGTAGAATTGGAAGCTGAAATTCATGTTGGTGCCCTGGCTTCTATTCTCTCTGTTGTCTCTTCCACCTCACTACCACTTCCTATATCATCTTTCTGTTCCTGACCTTTTTGAATTCTCCAATGACCCTACTGGGGTGCAAAGCTCTCTGTGAGGTGACTTTAAGGCCATTTTGTATACATGTGTCTTGATTATAACTCATCAAATATTGCTACTACACATTTAGCACTGGTCATTTTGTGAAATGTACAGTCACCTCGGGCAATTGTTTTGAAGTTGAATGCAATGTATCAAGTTGTCTATCACCCCTGATATTCTATCTAGACTTTTAGTCTAGTCTAGAGCTGAATCTTGATCATGCTTCTCAGAAACTCAGGTTTTGTAAATTCCAGCATCTTTGCTAAACCTCTTCTTCTTGGCTTGTTGTTCAAATGAGCATCTTTCCCCCCTGCCAGTGGGAGGAATGTAGCTTTTGTATAATTCTCCATTGGCTCCAATTCTAAAGTTTATGGCATAAACCTTAGTCTATCAGTCTTTCAACCTCTTGGCATAGTGCTAAAATTCTTTTATAAAACAGCTGAGCTTTCATGGTAAAATCATATCTGCTTTAAGCTGAATATCTCTTTAAACACAAAAATAAGCTTCTTTAGAATTCTGCTGTCCTCCCTGAGGAAATGAATGTTACTGATTGATAGGTTTGAGGGAGAGTAGAAAATATCAGTATTTCAAATCATACCATTCTCAGATATATTTATTTTAGAAGAGTTTTGCCTATAAATAATAAAGATGTTTCTAATTAGTTTAATGAATGGTAAAATGTATGTTCATACATAAAGCAAGCCTAGAGGAAACTTACCTTCTGTAATGTTCAACCATGTCTTTTAGGACCTGGGCTCTTTCCGTCTTACTTCCTTTTTGTTTGTTCAACTTCAGGCAGGTATGGTAGAAAACTACCTGTATTTTCTACAAATGTTCCATCCCCAAACACGAACACATACTGAGGAAAATGAGCATCCTTATATTCTGTAATCTATTTTAAAAGTGTGAGACATTTTCCTCTAACCTCTGAGTCTACTACTACCAGCCATATATTGTTTTGCCATACTGGGATGATAGTTCACTCCTGAATCAACCCCTAGAAGATATAAGATATTATCCTAAGATCAATTATGCCATTTGTTTCTCTCCCTGAGGTTTAATGGAGGTAGCAGGGAAAGATCCATATCTGCAAAAAATTGGGATCTATTTGGAAGAAGAATTCTATGGATGTTTATTACTTGGATAAGCAAAAATATCTGCAACAATCCTAACACAATCTTATATACTTGTAAGAAATTGTAAGATGTCTTTGCTTCCCTTTAAAATTTATCCTGCAGAGACTAGACAGTATTGAATGTTCTCAAGTTGAAATGCAAATGAGCATACTTGCATTAAAAGGATCATCTTTGCAAAGTGTGGGGAAATATGGTGACTGTGATATATTTGTGTGCATGTGGGGAAGCTAAACAAAAGAACTTTCAGAAAACTCTGGAAGTGGTTTAGAGATGTGAAGAGAAGTGGTTCACACACAGTGAAGAGATAAAAGAGATTGCTTTTCCCACTTTGCCTTCCTTCAGAAGAAATGGGAGTATCATTTTGGAGTTGACTTCTGAGAGGCAAGTGTCTAAAGAAGAGTAGTGGGTCAGGGTGTTCCTGTGAGAGGGAATTTAGAACAGTTTAAAAATATATATATAAGTTCCAGAAGTGCAAACACGAGATGCAAAGAAGTTTTAACAATCATATGCACAGGGACAGAGAGAAAGCAAAAATTGGACTGAGATTGAAGCCCAACCATGGCAGGCTGGTTTAATGGAGTCTGAGAGATGTTTGACATTGATAAGAAAACCAACCAGGTTGAGATCACATACATCTTGGTTTCATTTTCTGACCTGCTTTTGAGGATGGTGAAGAGCCTCTACTTTGTGATCTGACAGACAGATGAGCGTTATATCTTGTGTCTAGTCATTGAAAGCTGTGGTACCCTGTGTTATCTGGGGGCATGTTTCCAGTACATGTTTGTCCTTGAGCCCTGTCTCCCTGCCTGTTCATGTGCCATAGCATAGCATTTTAAGTTAGCACTGCCTGAGTTGGGTCTCAGCTTCACTGCTTAGTGGATCATACAATGAGCAAGATGTTAGACTTCTCTGTGTCTTAATTTCCTTATATGTAAAATGAGAATAATGATGGTACCCATAAAATAATGTGTGGTTTTACTTGTTTTTTTTATCCTTAATGAATTTTTAGAAGTTTGTCTCCTGATTAGTGTTGAAAGGTAATCATACATTTCACTATTTAAAATTGACAGTTATACAAAATGAAAAGATCACTACCTAAAATAATTTAGGTATATAGGACTTGAATATCATTATATTTTGATTCATGTGTATTGTATAGAACTATTGAATTACTATGGATATGTGAACATAAGAATTTTTATAAGGTTTGACCAGAGAATATTAGTTTGAGGCACACATACAAACATACAAACACACACACACACACACACACACACACATATACATGCACATATGCACACAGTGAAATATAATTAGTGATTTTGACTTGAATTAAGTTGAAAGCTTAGATAAGTATTAACTTTTTAAGTTCTTTAATAATCTTGGTTATAACAACATAAATGTATAAACAATAACATGCAACACTTAAAATGTGCTACAAGCTAGCAACAATAGTATACCAACAATTTGTGAATATTTTCCAATACTTTTTATTATAGAATTTATATATTTATTTCTATTGTCTACTAATAAAAAAGAAAGAAAGGTAGATGAAAGTCCCTACCACTTATTTTGGGAAAGCTTTCCTTGGTTGTCCATCATGTGGTCCTTCCAATTCCCCTGTGTGCCAGGCCAATCCCATTTGCAAACCTGATGATAAAAATTCTAGATTCTATCTGCTCTTAGCAATATTTACTGTGAAAAGATTTTAATTTTATTTCACCAATGATTGAAATACAAAACTGCATTTCACTGGGCTTCCATTTTTAATTGATTGAATTTAATTTTTGAGTATATTTTGACATGTTAATGGACAACTTGGGTTTTTATTCTGTGAAATGTCTCTTTATATTTCCTAACCATTTGTTTAACCTGCTAATGACTGATAGGACTTCTTTACATAGGCTAATTAGAAATTCTTCATTGGTACAGTGTTATTCTGACACAGCGGTATTTTTTCTCATTAATGTATGTTAATGTATGTTTTCTCTGAAATTTAATATAGTCCAAGTTATAAAACATTTCAATTATAGTTTGCATTTCTTTCCTTCCTAGCAATACTTTCACATGCAGAATATAAATATTCTTTGATACTTCCATGTAAAACTTTTGTAACTTTATATTTTTAATTATGTTATACAAATAAACTGGGGTTTGTATATGTTGTGAGGTAGGTATCTAGTTTCAATTTCTTCCATATGAAGGACTAATTTTTTCAATTGCACTTACTGTCTTTTATAATATTATTTTCCATAAAATAATATTATTTCAAATTTTCTGATTAATTTTTATTAATACCTATATAACTTAAGATAATTTAAACATTTTCCAATTATCTGAAATACTTGTTCCAGAATAAGTCAAATTTCCCATGCATATTTAACCTGATCCTTGGTTCATTCTTTAAAACTACTGAACCATTTGTCTATACTTGCATAAATACCATGAATTGTCTTTACTAACATTTTTATTGTCTGTCCAAGTATTTGATAAAGTATGACTATTCTGATCTTTTATAATAATCTCAGTTGTTTGGACATTTTTCCCTATAATTGATGTCTACTACTAACATCCAGTTGCAATTTTTGAAAGAATTATTAAATATATGAATTGTTCAGAAAGAACTGTCATTTCCATGATACTAAAACTATAAAAACATGCTAAATAGAAACATCTCTCTGTATTTATTTAGATATTTTTCTGTCCTTCAACACTGTACTTTCTACCACTCAGAATGACTTTTGCTTGAAAACTTTAGGTAAGTTTCTCATATTAGATTAAACTGATTAATGGGTTTTATTCAAAACTGTTCAAATTTAGTGCATTATTCAAACTTTGTGCAGTGACTTAAGTGACAATTCTATTTTCCTTGCTAATTTCTTTTATTGTAAGTATTCAGATTAATCAATCTGTCGATGCCATACCAAACCAATTTTGATTTCTGATAATCCCCAAATGAGCTATTCTACATTA
This sequence comes from Sciurus carolinensis, assembly GCF_902686445.1. Taxonomy (NCBI): domain Eukaryota; kingdom Metazoa; phylum Chordata; class Mammalia; order Rodentia; family Sciuridae; genus Sciurus; species Sciurus carolinensis. Next base: position 122,616,101 of record NC_062221.1, on the reverse strand, counting down.
ACATTTTTTCATGCATTAATGAGTATTAATACATTAGTCTCTGATTAGTACATTTTCCTCACTAAATTTCATCTCTTCCAGAAACATATATATGAATATTATGAATCAATGAATGCTAATGTCCTAGGGAGCTATGTTGGAGACCCGCAAGTTGTTTACATAGTAGAATGTTGTACTGGGTCTAAGTAAAATGAAACAAATAAGAAAATGGGCCATCAGTGAAACTATTATTTGTTTCTATTTAAAATGCTCTAATTCAAAAATGTTTGAGTACTATTTGCAACCAGATAGATTGGAGAAAAGAAGAAAGAAAATTCAATAACTCTAATGTCAAAGATGTGCACAACATTTTAACTCACATGAAAAGAATACAAATGTATCTGATCTTCATAAACAGTCAGAAATTTCTTCTTAGAGGCACAAACACAATATCAAATTTCATGCCTTTATAAATTATAACTTTAATCTTACTCTAAAATTTTTAAAACTTTCATACCTAAAAAGATTACAGCTTTTTTTATTCTAATAATTCATTTTAAGGGATGTGTTTATTTAGTTCTCTAAACTTCTATTTTCTGGATATACACTCAGTAGTAGTTGCAAGATCACAAGGCTGTTTTGTTTTAACTTTTTGAGACATGTCCACACCGTTCTCCATAGTGGTTATATTAATTGACTTTCCCACCAATGGTGTGTAAGAGTTCCTCATGTCCTCATGAGCCTTTATTGTGTTTTGTCTTTTAGTAATAGTCGTTCTAATATGAGTGAAGCAATATCCTGGTTTTGATTTGTATTTCCCTGATGATTAATGATGTTGGGGAATTTTCCACATATCTGTTAGCCATTTGTGTGTCTTCTATCTAAAGTCTATTTGGAATCTTTTGTTCATTTTTAAATTTTTTATTGAGTTGTTTGAATTCCTTATACATTCTAGATATTAACCCCATGTCAGATAGTTTCAAATATTTTATCCCATCTCATAAGTTGTCTCCTCACTTCATTGATTCTATTCCTTTTAGCTTTGTGGAAGCATTTTAGATCAATGTCATCTGGTTTGTCAATTTTTGCTTTAGTTTCCCATGCTTTTAAATTCTTGTCCAGAAAAATTCTTTCAGGATGATTTTAAATTGATTTTTATATAGTGAGAGATAGGATCTAGTTTTATTCTTCTCCAAATGAACATTCAATTTTCACATCACCATTTTATTGAAGCAAGTATATCTTCCTAAATATATGAAATCAGTGTACGTCAGAGTGATTTCCACTCTTTTGTGTTCATTAGAGTGCTCTTTATAAGAACCAGGATATGAACTCAATCTAAGTATCCTTCAAAGGATGAATGGATAAAGAAAAAGTGGTGTATACATCCACAATGGGTTGCAATTAAAAAAAAAAAAAAAACCCCTGTCATTTGTAGCAACATAGATGAAGCTGGAAGACAAAATGTTAACTGAAATAATCCAGGTGCAAAATGACAGGACTGCATGATTTCACTCACATATGGAATTTTAAAGAACCAAACAATCAAAACTTATCTCATACAAGAAGAAAGTAGAATAGTGGTCAACAGAGAAGAGGAGGGTAGGGCAAGGAGGAGAAAGGGAGACTGATAAGGAGAGAGAGTTGAGGAAGGGAAAGTGTTTAATGGGCACAAATTTACAGCGACAGAATAAGTTTTTTTACAGTGGAATAAGTTTTGGTGTGTTATCATACAAAGGTTGATTATAGTTAACTATGCTGTATCATATGTTCTAAAGTAGATGGAAGAGAAGATTTGACTAACCACATAGCAAATGTTTGAGACAGTGGATGAGCCAAATATCCTAAGTTGCTCACTATAAAATTATACATACATAAAAACATCACACTGTATGCCATAAATACATACAATTTCTGTGTGTTAATTGAAAATAAAAATGTCTACTTCCATTTAATATAATGTAATACATATTTTACAAATTTCAAAAGAATTATAAATCAGTAGTGCCTTTTGATATTATGACTTTGATGGTAGATCTGTTAGCAAGGACTTGCCTCAGCAATTAGTCTAGGTGTTCATGTAAGATTTTGGATTTCATTTGAATATTTCATTATAGTGAATTTCTTTTACTCTATTACTTTTAAGAGGAATCATTTCTCTTCAGAATTCATGAGTATAAGTCCTAATCTGTGAAATAACAATGAACAATTTTCTAAAATGAAGCGATTTGCTATTCTAATAAGGTTTTTATAATTGTAAAGTCAATAAACAGGTGTATTGTTTTGAACATCATACGTTTCCTACTTTTGTGCTAGCTGAACAAATATATCTTAAAAAGCAGGAAAGCATTTTATTCATCATCTATCTCTTTCATAATTTGACAATTAAAAGTGTACCTCTCCAGGTTTTCTTCACTTCCTACTGTAACACATGTTAAAACTGGAGAGCAAAGTTTCAACAACAGGAAGCCAAGTGTTGAATAGAATTTCAAGACAAATTTTATTTAAAACAATCCCAGTTGAAAAAGCACCTGGCAACTCTTTCCCTAAATAGTTATTTTATTAAGAGTTGAACATTTACTGAATTGGCTTAAAAGTATTGAATGAAATATTATCACTGAAGTTTGAATATTTTAGAATCTCTAGGTAAGTATTTTATTTTTATTGAAGTTGACCATTTTTGAAATAAAGTAAATGATCCATTCATTTGACATAAATGTTACAAATTTGTAGTTCTCCTAGTCCTGTGGACATTTTGCAACACATTAGCATTGTTAGATAATTTCTACCATCTTAAAAAGACAAAGTTGGGTCTTATTTATGTTATCAGGTAATTCTTAAAAATATAAGTGTATGCACACACATATAAGTGAAAATGGAATATTTAAACCTCATATTCTTTATTTCATCTAAAATACTTTATCTGGATTCCAGAGAGACCAAACAAATTTCCTGTGGTCAAATATGTCATGGATAATGAAAATGGTGTTAGAATATTAACCTCCTGATCCTTAGATTGGAGACATTTCTGTTACTTCCATGTAGAAGGAAAGAAACCCAAAGTTGAAGAAAAAAAAGCACGGATTCAAGTCACATTTTTCTTTCTTAATATTTGAATTGGGTCAATTATATTTTCTGAATTTCTTCTTTCTCATCTATTTGGTAGAGACTATAATAATGGCTTTTAAATTGTTATCGAGATCTGATAGTATGATATGTATGGAATTGCTTGAAATTTTGCTAGTGCTATTAAGCACCAATTATTTCAATAACAAATATTCTTTCCCTGTAGAAGCTTCTAATATAAAGTGAAGTTACAGAAGAATTGCTAAGTATTTCATTAATTATGCTCTCTTAATTCTAGATATATTAGTGTAGTAGAGCAACATGTAATCTGTGCCTATTTCAAAAATCTTATTAGCCAATTTGGGGTTAAATCTCAACTTCACATTACAATATGTTCTATCTGAACTCTGAGAAATAATACATAACTCTTTTATTCTTTTGTTTCTCCTTAAACAAAAGATTACCAGGTCAGCAAAACAGGAGAACAACTGTAAATATAGTGACTTCTATGTTTATCTATTTTGCTAGTATTTCATAATGTTAATACAGGTCTCAATGAGGGTGACTGCGCAGTGTCAGACAAAGATGGGAATACCTCCAGCTCCTTGCACAGTTTGAAGTCGTATCCCTCACTCCTGCCTTTGGAAATGTCATGTAGGCTGGAAGCCGGGGGTGAGCACAGCATCTCTGATCTTCCTGTGGAATTCATACAATGCTGGTTTTCCCCTATGGGCTTGTGCCAGCACTGTATTAATCAATTATTCTAAAAACAACTTAAAGAAAATAGTTGTTCAATGTGGAAAAAAAAATCATCTTACATAAAACAAGAAAATGAGATGGAAAAAATAAGGCAAAACTTCTGGTAACAGTCAATGAAACAGCTGCAGCAAAGATGGTAATAAGAGAGAAAGTATAATTAAACCAGATGTTTTAAAGCATGCAATTTTTAAATGATATGCAACATTGATTTTAAATATGAATGCAAATAAAAAGGATAGATTGAAAACATAATTAAAACTAAAAAGAAACAAAAATAAACTTGGCGAAAACAAAATTAGAGTGACAGACAATAAATGACTTTGGTAGACAACAAAATATTAGCTAGCAAAGGGAAATTTTTCTTGATTTTTAATGTCAATGCTGCTTAATGAAACATGCATTTAACAGGGACTCTGTAGGCATTTCAATTTCTGATGTTAAACTTCAGAAAATACAAAACTGAAAATGTGCTCTCTCAACATTTAAAAATACAATACAACTTATTCTAGTCAATGCATTCATAAACATTCTGCTACCCTGGTACTAGGAAACTCAGAGTAATGAGATTAATTTGATGATAATTTAAATTCTTGATTTGCTCTGTTTTCTCACCTTAGGTTAAATTCTCTCCCTCTCTGGACTACCAGTTTTCTTTCATCCTCAAACTAAATTCAACTGCAATACCTAGACAAACTCAGGTCTGTCTCCTCTTGCTCTTGCTTTCCCTTTATTAATGTAGTGCCATTCCCTACCCACACTTTATTATATTAATAGTTGTCAAGACTGGTGATTGTCAAATTTATAATTTATGCTATCTTCATCAGAGACTAATATTGAGCAAGAAGCATGGATAGAAATATTTGGGAAAAGTGAGGAATAATCCTGGAGAGAGAAATGGGGAGTAAGTTGGGTTTTTCTCCAAAGCAGTGTGAGCACATCCAGACTCAGAACTCCCATGTGCTGTGACCCTGGGGAATGTCCAGAACACCTTGAAGAATCACTGGTTAACTGAACTTTTATATTAGGCAGATTTTATGTGACTTAGTTACAATCTCAATATGTATAAACTCTCCTTTGAAGCCCTAATCATTTTTAAGTTTTAGAGAAAGTTAGTTCAGCCCCAGTCATATCATCAGGACTGCGTGATATAATATAAACTATAACACAATTTCGAATATTTCAAATAGAATAATTGAGAATGTAAGGAAACAATTAGAACAGGAGGACTCCTGTAACAGTTTTGATTTTAAGGATAACCCTTCCTGTTTCTCATAGACAATTACAGTTCAAATGAGGCATGGGTGTCCCAACATCTCATTAGGAGATGCTGATGAAGGGCTGCATTAGAGACAAGAACACTGTGGATGTCTGGTCCTCTTCACAGGCAAAATGAGAACATGTAGTGTTTTGATGCTTTGGATAGAGAGTAGATGTTTTTGAAGTTGGCAGTATGCATTGCATGGACTGACCTCTCACGCCCTGCATCTTTTAGCTCTTGTTAGGGAAGAAAAATAAGTCTACATGATCATTCATTCTCCATTTTTTAAAGACAAGTCTTTCCACAGATGAGCAGAGTTCTCCTCTGCAGTGAGATTATGCTGAGGTGTGGTGAGGAGGGTTTTGAAAACTTCTAGAAAACATCAATTCATTGACCTACACAACACCCAAGAGCATTTCACAAATTACAAATAATGACCAAACTACAACTTCATTTAACATTTGAGTGCACACACAAAACATTGTGATGCAAATATAAAACACTAGAGCAGAAGGTTCCAAAAGAAAGAAAGTAATTTTAAGGAAGGAAAGTAAGTTCAGCACTGAGTAAATATTTCATCAGTGAGATTCCAAAGTCTGATTCCTATGTGGGGGAAAAAATCACAACAGTATGAAAAAGGAATGGTAATTGAAAATGAAGGAAATCTTTAATGTGGGAAAAAAAAAAAAAAAAAAAAAGGTGCTAACAAACAGCAGAAGAACCCCTCCTGAGACTTGGATTGGAAATTTAGAAGGACAATTTAGGGGACTGTGAGACTCTCACTACTTATTAAAGACTCATAATAAGCTAGAAATTGTTCTCAGTATCACAGTAAGGACTACATGTGCAATAAATTCTTCCCTGTTAGTACAAAACGCTTTAAGTGCCTTGGTTACTACAGAAAAGGAAGTAGAAGCCTTCCTGGGAGCTTCCAACATTAGGCTGCTCCTTGGGTCCAGATCTAGGAAATCAAATTTACTGTGGTGCATCATTCTTAAATCAGTTTTACCCCATTCTAGCTATTTTAACTTGTACCACCCATTAAACTCAACATACATCAGTTTTCTTATCTAGAAATGGCAATAAGACAATTGAATCTAAAACATAGTGGGTTTGTGAGGATTCAATGAGTTGACACATATAAAACACTTTTTAAAAACCTAGAAGATATCAAAATCCCAGCTGTTATTTACTTTGTTTTAGTATTTTCATATTTACAGGTTTAAAATATTTACTCTATCTGGGATTTCATTTTTTTATGTTTTAAAATCAAGATATTATTCAAATGTTCCATGGTCAAAAATGTTAACTTGTTCACAGTCTAAACGTGTGTGCCTGTGTGTGTGTGTGTGTGTGTGTGTGTGTACAAGTACATTTTTCACTTTCATTAATAAGATATCTTATCATTTGGATTTGGTATAAACACATAAACACAAACACATATACCACAGGTACTGTTATTTAATGTGTTAATCATTGTTCAGTTCATTAATCCTAAACATGTTCTAGTCTTATTTTAATTAAATTAATGTTATAGTACTACAGATTCAATATCAGATGATTTTTGTCTTTATATTCTTTAAAACTAACTTAAAAGTTAATTAAATTTTCAGAAAGAAAAAAAAAACATAAAGGTGGCTTACTGAAATACATTGTACACACACACACACATTTATGAAGAACGGGCATCTTTGGGGCAAACAGAAATCCACAGCTATTTATTTATTTCCTATTATTGTGTGACATTTTTCATTAGATTTGCACTTTCATTAGGATGTTTAATTCAAATAATTTCAAATAATTTTGTAAGTAGTAATACTTCACCTCCTAAATGCATATGTAAAATTCACAACACTCTCCAAATAGTAACTGATTTGATGCTTATTGCAAACTCAGAAAACAGGGACTGTCACCATTCCAATTTTACAGAAAAGGAGTAAAAGCAAATCATGAAAGAGAATAAGTACATAGCCCAAGGTCCCACAGCCGGCACATCCGAAATCTAAATTCCTGCCACCAGATTCTGTTTAACCTTTTCTCTCCAGTCCCTTTTATATTGTTTGACAAACATCCTTTCTTTGTGATTAGTGTGGTTTTTATTTTCTTAACCAAATACTTACACAGAATTCATTGTATGCCTGGAATTCACATATACCAACTTCCTGTAGTCCTTGTAGCAACCTTATTAGGTACTAAAATTCCATGTGGAAGTTCTTTATTACTGCCTTAAATCTTTCAGTCCTATATCTGTGTACCCAGTTCTCATCGTGACTAACTACATACAGTGTGTAGAGTCATACATCAAATTTTAAAAAGTGACTCTCCGCTTGTCTTTTTGGTGGAGACAGCAGAACTTTTATTTTTAAATGCTATTTATAACATAGATTGGTGTCTTTACAATAAATACATTATTGCATTTATAACTAAAATACCTTTGGAAATGGATAATATAATGAAAAGGGTTGTTTGGCTGTCCGTGTCTCTGAAATATACTGCAATCCATACTTTTCTCTGTCTCCTTTGACCAGAAGCAGATCACCAAGTATGGTGGCCTCCTGGTGATGACTGTCTTCTCCCACACAGAGAGCAGAGCACTAGTAACCTCAGGAGACGACCAAGATGTGACATGAAGTACAGTGCATTTTAATTTTCAAAGAAAATCTTCATTCTCATTTCAAATTTTTCTGTGTAAAATTAGATAATAAGAGTTAAAATTAAGTCAGCATTGAAATTTTGTAATTGTGAAAATAAGCATATTTTTTGCTGTTATTGGTAATGCTCCTTTCCAAATGAATTTAATCATTGTGTGACATTTGACCCAATGGGGGAAAAATGAAAATTGTGAAAACATACTCTTCCTCAGGCTTTTTGTGGTAGGATCTAAATTGTAGTTTCAGAGAGAATTGAGGATGGAATACTTTTTGTGATTTTCTTTTGCAGATATATTTAAATAAAATAGGAATTTAAAAGCTATGGTATATTGCTTATTAATATGTATCTTTTACACATGACTTAAAATTAGTAAAATGGAAGAATGAAAACTGACTTGAAATATATATAAATAAAAATTCTATTGTATCATATGATACAATAGAATGTGAATGGAAACTACTACACTGCAGTAATCTGACATCACTAACCAAATGAGGTTATGTATAGAAAAACTTAGTAGTTGTGAGAAACCAAAGGCATTTCAGAGTAAGTTTTATGACACACAATACATTCTTTCTTTCTCAGCAATTGGATAAATATAAAAACAATATTTACTGACTTAAATTGTTTATTAGTCTTTTGTTACTAATAATTGCAAAACTGAAGACACACCTTCTTATTTTTAGCTTATTTTAACTGATACATAAAAATATACAATTTATATATACTAATGCAATAATGTGGTGTTTAGATACATGTATACCTAGTAGAATCATTAATTTAGGTTAAAAATGTCTAATTCTTCACATATTTATCATTTATTTGGGTAAACATGCAAAATTTTCACTCCACTACTATGACAAAATACCTGAGAAAAGCAAAGGAGAAAAATATTTGTTCTGACTCAGTATTTCAAAGGTGTTAGTACATGATTGGTTTAGCTCCATTGCTTTGAGCCTAAGGAAAGGCAGAATATCATGATAGAAGGGCATGGTGGAGGAATGTTGCTCAGCTCATCGCAGTTGGGAAGCAGAAAAAGAGAGGAGGTATGGGCAAGCTATACCCCTAAGGACCAACTCCCTTCAATTAGATTCCACCTTAATCAGTGTCCACCATCTCCCAGACATTCATACGGCTATAAATCTATGAGCCTTTGGGGGACATTCACATTAAAACTATAACACTTGTTTTTTGAAATATATGCTATTTTATTGATATTTATAGTCTCCCTGCTATAAAATAGCACAACAAAAAACCCTTGCTTCTGTCTAGCTAACTTAGCACCCATTGATCATTCTTTCCCCTTCCCTCTCTTCCTCATAATTTCCTCAGCCTCAGGCAAACCACTGTTCTACTAGTGATCTCATCATATAAGTGAAATCATGCAGTATGTACATTGCTGTGTCTGACTTACTTTATTTAACATAATGGTTTTCAGTTCCATCTCTGTTGCTAAAAAATGATGAGTTCAGGGTAAGGGAGGAAAGGAGGAAATGAGAAGGTAAAGGGGAAAGAGATGGATCGAATTATGTTTGTGCATGTATAAATGTGACATAATTAATTCCACTATGTTACATAATTATAAAGAAGTAGAAAATGGGGTTTCATTATTTTCATGACTGAATAGTATTACCTGGTGTATATGGCATCATGTTTCTTTATCCACTCCTTAATCGATGGACACAGTGATTTCCATTTCTTAGCTATGATAAACTGTGCTACAATGAACTTTTGAGTATAGATGTCTCTTCAACATACTGATTTTACATTGGATATTGTTATGGTTTGGATGTGAGGTGTCCCCCCCAAAGCTCAGGTGAGAGACAATGCAAGAAGGTTCGGAGGAGAAATGATTGGGCTGTGAGAGTCTTAACCTATTCAGTGAATTAATCCCCTGCTAGGGATTAACTAAGTGGTAACTGAAGTGGTAGGGTGTGGCTGGAGGAGGTGGCTTTGGGCATGGCTTTGGGATATATATTTTTATCTGGGGAGTGGAGACTCTCTCTTTCCACTTCCTGAGCACTATGTGAGCTGCTTCCCTCTGCCATACTCTTCTGTCATGATGGAGCTGGCTGTATATGGATGAGACCTCTGAAACTGTGAGTCTTCAAATAAACTTTTCTCCTCTACAATTGTTCTGGTCAGATCATTTAGTCACAGTGGCGAAAAAGCTGACTAAAACAGATTTATACTCCCTACTGGGATTTCTGAACAGCATGATAGTTCTATTCTTAAAAAATGACTGGAATAATTTACATTCCCTCCAAGAGTGTGCACGGGTTTCCTTTCCTACATTACTCTAAATGGGAAAAGTTGAAAGCTTTCTCTCTAAGAGCTGGAACAAGACGAAGATACTCACTTTCACCACTTTGATTCAACATAGTGGTGTAAGTCCAAGTCGGGAACAGGCAAGAGAAATAAAAGACACACAAATTGGAAAAGAGGAAGTTAAGTGGTTACTCTTTGCAGATGACATGATTATATATAGAAAATCTTAAAAATCTTACCAAAAATGTATTCAAACTAATGAATTAAGCAAGGTTTCAGATACAAAAACAATATAAAAAATTAATAGCATTGCTATATGTCAGTAGTGAATTATCTGGAAAAGAAATCAATAAAACGATTCAACTTACAATAGCTACCAAGAAAGTAAAATGCTTAGGAAGAACTTTTTTAAATGAGATGAAAGATTTCTACAATAAATATTATATAGTACTGGTGAAAAAAATAAAGAGAATTCTATTACACATTCACACTGAAAAACAATGGAAAGATACGCCATATTCTTGAATTAGGAGAATCATTGTTATTAAAATGTCCATACTAAAGTGTCTTGCAAATTCAATGCAATCTCTTTCAAAATACTAATAACAGTCTGGTACAGTGGTTCATACCTGTAATCGCAGTGACTCAGGAGGCTAAGGCAGGAAGATTGAAAGTTCAAAACTGGCTACAGCAACTTAGCAAGCCCCTAAGCAACTTAGCGAGACCGTGTCTCAAAACAAAATATAAAACATGGGTTGAGGATATGGCTCAATGCTTAAACACCCCTAGGTTCAATACCTAGTATCATTTCCCAAAAATACCAATGACATTAATTACACAATTAGAAAAAGCAATACCGAAATTTATATTGAATTACGAACAACTCCAAACAGTGATAAGTCAATGTGAGCAAAAAGATCAACACAGACATCATCACACAACTCTTTTCATAATACACTCTAAGCTGTTCTAATCCAAAAAAGCATGGTACTGGCATAAATACAGACACATGGACAAACAGATAGAATGGAGAGCTGGCACTAAACCCACATATCCAGTCTACTGATTTCCAACAAAGTCGCAAAGAACATACACTAAAGAAAGAACAATTTTTTCAATAATGATGTTGGATATCCACGTGCAAAATAATAAAACTAAAAATTCTTTGTTGACTTATGCAGCCCTGTTTTTCACTTTAGTCTTATGGGAATGTATTATGTTGCTTCAGTATCTGTCAGGAAGAAACTGAATACGTTAATGAAAAAGATATTCCTTTTTTGGGTAAATGTTAGAGAGTTGGGACTATTTCTAGTTTTAGGAACCACATATTTTCTTTAGATGGAAATTCTGTTTATTCTTTAGCCCAGTTCTTATCACTGTATTCTGCTTCTTAATCCATCTTGCAGTTGTTTTTGACACTTAAACTTTTATTTTAAATGATTTTTAGACTCAAATCAATTCTTTTCCCAAAATTAGATATTAAAATATATGCATCCTTTCTGATTAATTATTAAAAATACTATACCTCAGCTTCTGCAGAAGTTACCAATATGACTAAATAATTGATCAAACTAAATTCTTAAGATAATTATATTATTAAGGTCAAGGAATAATCTGGAATTTGGTGATGGTTTTTATAATTCTTATGTTTAATATCATGCTCCAATACTGTCAGAAGGTAAGTTCCTGGTTTTACTCCATGTAAATATATGACATCTAAGGAAAGAAAATAAAGAGCTTAAGAATGCAAACAAATAATGAAAAATAACCTATTTATGTTTTCATACTTTGTAAATAAGAGACAGTTAAATATTATCTTAAAGGTAATTCAGATGACTGTTACAATGAGTTCAGTGATATGAAAAATTTTGGTCAGGAAAGAGAAGACCTACATAAAAGGTGTTTTGTTTGTTTGTTTGTTTGTTTGTTTATTTTTTGCTTTGTTTTCTCTGAATTGGAGAAGATTTGGAAATATTGCTAAAAAGCTCTGACAGAGACTCTGGAGAGATCCTAAGTTACTGAGTCCTTCAGAATTAGATGTCTCAGAATCAACAGATGATGACTGTTTGGGTGTTCTTGAAAAATAGTCCATCTTTATCAAGAGAAAGTTAATAAATTTGGAAAATAGAATCTGTTGAGAACTAAGGAAATAAAAGATGTTGAGAGCAGACTAAGGGCCTGGAAACCAAGCAGAAAAAATGATTTGGAGTACAAATTCAAAGGAGGCAATCATTCTGAGAAAGAGGAAGTAATTGAAAAACAGATGGTATTAAAGATTTTACATGAATGATGAAACAATAAGAATTACAATATACTGTTACTGTGAATACTGTGTTTTCTCCCTGTTCTGTATGCTTTTATAAATTTTATAACAATTTTATTTGTCGGTTAAAATATATAAAAATAATTTTGTAAAGTAGAAGTTGGATAGCACAACTTTGATTCTTAGCAGAGGAACCAAGTTCTTCCACAACAAATAAAATTGAATGGCCCAAGGGTAGTAAACATAGCCCTTTGGGATTTTTGAGAACCTGCACAAAATGAACTGTAATATTGGAAAGATAGAATATAATAACAGAGAGCTGCAAGTGAAATTTTAAGGTACTATGTGATTAAAAAGCAGCACAGTTATGATGAAAAGACCATTTAGAAAATAAGAAAAAATGCCTATACATGGTTTCATGTATAGAAATAGAATAGAAATAGATGTGTTGCAGGAATGGAGGACTTCATAGCTGACCTATGGTTGGTTAGTGGGCGATTAATATCATCTTCTAATTCTAATTGATCTTATTAATTAGGAAGCTTTAGAAGTCATCCAAATTTCCTCTATCATGAATTTCAAAACTTATTAATAAAATGAATAGTTAAAAGAAAGAAATTAATTGAGAGTAACATGCTATACAATGACCTTACTTGATGTATGAGAAAAGACGATTCTTGGACACTATGTGGATTATTAGGACTTGAATAATCTATTTCCATCATGAGCCTCTGCTTGGCCACCATGATGAGAGCAATTCATGATGTCCAATAGTTTTTTGGTGACTGACATGCCATCATAAACTTGTGTGGTACAAGACCTAAAAGTAAGACTGAATATAATGTACTATTTTGACATCTGGTCAAATTGGCAGGAGCTCAAATGGCCTACCCATAAATTCCCTTTTCTGTCCCGACCCACGGGACATCAATGGAGGACGGCGAACCTAAGAGAGAATGAATGAAGGGACAAGAGACACAGGGAGTGACAGCAAGACAGGAATTCTGATCAAGCTGCAAATTTTTACTGTTCTCATGGGTGTTTATGCTGAGGGAATGAGGGGTATGACGAGACGCAGGCTGGTTGACTGTGTTCTTCTATTGGGCTCCTGATAGGGTGCAAGTTCACACTGGCCGGAAGGTGAAATCCCGGAAGAGAAGCAGGGACGGCGGCATAGGCGCCATATGGTCAGAACTATCAGCTGGGAGCGGGGAGGGGCGCGCTCCACTAATCCGTCAGCCGTCAGCTGCAGGGTGTTTGCGCAGGGCGAGGCAACCGCAAAATGTTCCCTGGGCTGCTGCTTATCGTAAAGGTCAGGACGTTCTCAGAATGAGAACTTCTTCTTGGTCCCTGACACTTTTCCATTCTGCTTCCCTGGATACAATCTCCTACAAAAAACACCTGTTCTCTTGTAAGGGAGCAGTCTCCATTCGAGTTTGTCTCTAACCAGTGGTTTTCAGTTTCTTGAAGACTCACAGTTACTCACACAAGCTAGTCATATTCTCCTGCAGAAGTCAGGGGCACCCCAATCTCTCTAATGTACAAAACCCCCTCTCACAACCCCTGACTGTTCATTCTGTTCCTGAGCACAGTTCTCTGTGTGCTGGTATGGGGTGAGGCATCCTCCTCCTGTGGGTTGTGGGGAAATGTAACTAATACGCTGCTGTCAACCCACTGATCCAGTGTTGGGTGGTCAAGTCTTCAGTCATTCCCAAAACCATAGGGTGAGGACCTTTTTCACCAACAGGGTCAAGAGGGGGAAATAGTTTGATCAAATTTTTAAATTCCCATTTTATATTAGAGGATAAATAATTTAATTTGCTTTTTTATGGGAAGGCCCATAATTTACATTTAGTGTCTTACTTAGAGGGTACCTGGAAGAGACTATCTTTCTCAGAAAGAATGACAAAAGTACAACTTAATAATTACTGAAATTCTGTGTGCTAAACATTGTTTTAACATAAATCCACTTGATACATCATATTTGTATTTATAGAATAGAGTTTATAAGAATATTCCCATGCCTGATGCAAGATGAACAAGAATCCAGCCAATGTTACTATGTTCTGGCTTAAACACTAGTACATCATTATGAGATACTATTATTGAACTGGAACTGCTCTGGAGAATTAGTTTGGTACTAGCAAAGAGTTAAGTGAGTCGTTGTTTATGAAAGCTGGAAAAGCTCAGAAAGGGTGGCTTCTCCGTATGACTCATGATCACTCAATTGTCTTCCTTGTGACTTCATATAAAGTGACTGGGGCTTCTAAAGTTGGTCTTCTAAATCCTGAGTTGTTACTCTACCCTGTCCTTGCCTGGCCTCCATTCTTTATTAAGTCAAAATATATATATGTTGGTGGGTCAAGTATATTGTGTTCACAGATTTAGTTTAATATTAATGAGACACTATATGTAAAGCACTTAGCACAGTGACTAACACATATTTAATTCTAAATAAATTATTTTGTTGGTTGTTGGCACACATGCAAGATAATTGTTAATTCTCCTTTGAGTTTTCACATTTGTCAAGTAAAGTTACAAACTTATTAGACACATGAAAATATTGATAGAAAAGTATTTTTCCAAAACACTTAAATCGTATCTATGTGTTAAGTAATATGTGTTCAGTTTTGAATTACCATATGCCAGTTCAAGACATGGAACTTCAAAAAGGCAGTAAACAAGGGAAATGATTTTCATCTAGTGATGACAGAAAAAATTAGAATGTGTCCAAACAGAGAGTGTGGGTAGAGTCAGTGACAGAGCACTTGGTCAGCAGGTGGAGGCCCGGGGGCTGATCCTCAGCACTGCCAAAAAAAAAAAAAACAAGGAGTACAAAGCAAATGATACCTGACATCCCTTTTCCTATGATTATACTATTTAACAAATAAATTCAATTTGAATAATGATATTGTAAAATTTATTTTCTTGATTTATTTTCTTGCATGTTCTTGATAAAATAGAAGACTGATATTTTTTATACTGTTCTTAATTTAGATAGAAGCTAATTTGTGAATTGGTATAAAATATTTATTTTGAAACTTGGGAATATTAATCTTTCTCAAATATCCTGACATTTATTAGATAAATAGTCAACAAAATATGCTAATTTAATCAGTCATGATTTGACTCATTGGGGAAAAATTGAAAATATGTGCTTGATTGAATTTGCTTAAATAGTTTATTGATTTATCAAGTCTTTCATATTGTGTGTTCAATTTGTGGAAACATGGCTTAAATATTTTGTATCGTATTCACCTATAACCACAAAATTTCTTTGAAACTTTACTTAATTTTTTCAATAGTTATAATAATTTTTGTCACTAGTAAACATAGCAAAATATGCAGCCTTTTGGGACACTTCTGGTTTACATCAAATTCAAATTTAAAATGTGTTTTGTTATAAAATTTTATTTAAAATGAATATGAATGATGTTCTAATTTTCTCTCCTAAAGTGCATTAAAATGCCAAAACTTTCCAAAGTCAGTCACTCTTTGGCATTTAATATCACTCTGCCAAGAGGAGACTATAAAATATCTCTGCTGAAGGCATTTCAATTTTCTTTAGCCTTTTATGATATAATTGGGCAAATTCTCATCACTTAACTTTCTAAGTCTGACCAACTCACTATGATATTACTCCATAAAAATCAATTTCAAAGCCTATCAAATGTATGCTTTGTTATTCTCCAAAGGAGGATTCTTAAATAGTTTATAATCCTTAGCTTACTGACAAATCTCTAAAGATACACTGTAATATCAAGAATTAGCCATTTGGATAATAATGTGTATACTTTTGTGTAATTGTGCAGTAATATTGCATATATAAGGCTTTTTAAATATGCATTGTATTTGTAACACACAGCATGTTATATTATGTATAATATATTATAGGTATGTATATGTACACACAGATTGCCTTTGAAGGAGCCAAGAATAGTCACCTTCCTTACCCCTATTTTCTTTTTCTTAAGGCTTCCCTATTATTATAGGGCACAAGTTCATTATCCTTGTAATTATTTCAGTTGTCAAAAATATTCATAGATTCATAGAAATATTTTAGATTAAATATCTAACATAACTTTATGGAGAACATGGTCCAAATTATACTTAATTACATAACAAGCACAGACCTCCATTATATCAGATGAGATCACACAAATACAAATGCAAATATCACCAGAGGTAAACAATCCAAATATCTTAATTGAAAACCTTCTACTGAAACCTGAAAAATGTGATAAGAATTTAGTTAGCATGATTTTTGTCTCACTGATTGCAATTTCCCTTGGAAGAGGTGACCCAGCGATCACGTTGCAATCATGAGAATCTTAGAGTGAATGAGTAATCATGTCATTTCTGACTTGACTGCTGGCTGAGGAGTATTTATTTAATGAAGTTGAACAGGGTGAGAAAGTTCAGGTATCTGTGTGGTTTGTTATATTGACAATGATAAAAAAAGAAAAATAAACTCTGCTCATAATTTATGGTTAATGGCCATATTCTAAATTGAACTAGTTCAAGAACAGCTTTGAATGCATTCATTGTATTATCAGTTTTCAATAAACTTAAATGAAATCATGGGCAAAACATTTTAAAGTTAAATATTCATGATTAGAGTCTTACTGAGCACTGTAAGTCTCTTCAAATGGAAGGAATCACATCTTTCAGATGATTTGAAGAACGATGGAAAAAGCTAGAAGTGTCAAAGGTGAGAGTAGAATAGGAAGTTCATTTTAGAAACTTGTAACAGTGACTTTCAGAAACCCTATAGCTGTGTTCTTTACATGGGTAATATCTGTATAGCTGTCTCAGTGTTATTTGATTGATATTTATTTTAGATTGATATTTTATTTAGCAGGGTATATGAAACAACTATATCATAAAGGACCTGAGGAAAAAAGCTAAAATTCCAATTTTTAATCACACCTCATAAAACAGCAGCTAATCTACACTCAAATTCACGAACCATTAGTCTACTATGTAAGGGCTATGCTTGCATGAATTAATTAAAAATCCTGCTACACTAGTTCATTTCCACCTTTCTGGTATAACATTAGTGAAATCTTTAGTGCATTAAAATACACTTTTCTCATCTTAGAAGAGACAGAATATCCCAGAAGTGAGCATACTCTCAGTGGGAAACATCTATGCTTTCCAATTTCCATTCCTGAAGAAAGGAAAATTTCCCAGTGACAGCACGGATATGAAATGACAGTAAAACTTGTGTTTACTTTGCCTAACGAACCAGCTTTCTCTTAAGTCACCCTGCCTTGTTGCTGGGAGTGCGTGTCTATCCTAATGGCTTTGTGATCTCACTCAGACTTCCAGAGACAGGGAAAATAGAAAGTTCACATTCACTTGTTTTTCTCTCATCAGGTTTAGCTGCAGGAAATGTCAGGTCTAAAATTATTTCATAGCTTTGCCACACATTTTAGAGAAAGACCTCTTTTTTTTTTTTTCTGCACTGTATAATACACTTTGTCAGAGTTGGAAATATAGGTGAATGGGGAACAAACTCTCAAGAAAAAAATAAAAATATTTTCTTATGAACTGATTCTCTTTCACTCCTTCTGACTTTGCTTGTTTATTATAACAGTAATTCTAATCTGGAGCCCCGGATAGTGTTTAACCTGGTAAGACATTAGGGCAGTTGTTTTAGCCTGGTGTCTGATTCCATCTCCAGGATATTGGTGCTAGACAGTACCATTTCCGGGGTCCCATCTCCTCAACTCTGACAGCAGGGCCTTATCTCATTCCACAGATTGAACCAGGGCCTAATTGAAAATGCCTAAAAATATTTTCTCCCTGCCTGTTCTTTCCTACACAGCGCTCTGTCTAGAAAATTCGAGGCAAGAATAGTATGAAAGCCCTGAGGTAGGAGAAAATGGACTTGGTTTATTATTTTCAACTTTGTATTTGCCCTAATTGTATAGAATGACTGAGAGACTTTAAGTCATCCTCAAGTTCTTTCATTTAAAAGATTTTATATTAAGTGTCCAAAAAGGAGGACTTGTTATAAATTCCCACTTTCCTATTCAAAACTACTCTAACCATTGAAGAAATTTCACTGCTACATTGAGTTATTTGCATACTCCCATACTCCTTCAAGTCCTCAGGGTGATCTGTGGCAAAGGGACCCAAAGTTCTCAACTTCTAGGCCCATGATATACCATTTCCCATTGATATTAGTGACTCTTTTTTTTTTAATAATCACTTCCTTGACTTGAATCCTCTCATTCTGATGTGAACATTAAAAGATAAAGCATGACAATTATTTTATGAAGCTAAAAAGAGAAAAATTACTGTATCAATGTATACTAGATTTTGCACTCACAACCACAGCAGGATTTCAGTCATGGAAATATCAAAAAAGCAAAGTATCAGGCAAATTCCAGCACTAACCTGTGAGTACAGATATCTTCAATAGACAAAGCAAAAACTTTTAAAGTATTTTTGAATGAACTTATTTGCAAAAAGAATTGGCCATTTAGATTCCAATGCACATTCTGATTTTTAGTGCTGATTTTTAGTGCTTCTGTGTAAGGTGGTGTTAAATGTTTATTTCTGATAAGAATTATTTTTGAGTGGATCCAATTTAAGTTGAGGAATCATTCATGTGGAAAATTTCATTTGATTCAAAAGTGGGGACAGCTGAAAGAAACTATATATAGCTTTAATTACATATTGAACAAAGACAAAACAGCACAGATCCTAATTGCTTTGGTTCATAAAGATGCTGATGCTCATTTAAATAGTTTTTAGGAAGTGACAATCAAGACACTTTGAAAGGACTCTTTTGGGGACTTTACAGGAAAATCATTCTTATGTACTTTCATGTAAATTTCTTCATGGAAAAATAAACTATTTGTCTGTAGAATAGTTTTTGCTGATTATTAGGATAAAGCCCAAAAGATTGTTTTGGGGCATGATGAATTTATTCTGTCAAGTCAAGTCATGCAGAGTCTATGATTCTGTGTGTGTGCATGTATGTATGGTGGTTACAATGCATAACATGAAATTCACCATTTTAATCCTTATTAAAGTGTAAAGATCTGTGACATTAAGTATATTCACATTGCTGTGTAACCATTAACAACACCCAATTCTAGAATTTTAACTCCTTCTAACTGAAACTCTGTATGTATCAATTTCTTTCTCTTCTTGGCCCCTGGCCACCACCCAATATACTCTCTCTTTATGAATCTTACTATGCTAGGAACGACATATAAATATGTGCTATAGTTTAGATACTAGGTGTCCCCCAAAAGCTCATACGTGAAATAATGCAAGAAAATTTAGAGGCAAAATGCTTAAGTTATGAGACCCTTAACCTAATCAGTGTGTTAATCTGCTGAAAGGGAATAACTGGGTGGTAACGGTAGGCAGGCAGGATATGACTGAAGGAGGTGGGTCATTGGGGACATACCTTTGGGGTATATATTTGGTTCATGGTGAGCAGGGCTCTCTGCTTGTCATGTCCTCAGCTGCTTTCATCTGCCACATCCTTCCACCAAGATGTTCTGCCTCATCTGGGGCACAGAGCAATGGAGTTGAATGTATATGAACTTAGAGCTCTGAAACTGTGGGTGCCAAGTTAACTTTTCCTCCTGAAGAATAATTCTTGTCAGATCTTTTGGTTGAAGCAACAAAACGGCTGACTAAAACAACATAGTACTTATTTTCTTGTGACTGGTTTGATTCACTGAGCACATTATCTTCAAGGTTCACCTGTGTTGTAGCATGTGTCAGAATGTGTTTTTCTTTTACAATTGAATCCATATTCCACTGTATGAATATAACACATTTTATTCATTCATTCACCCATCAGTGAATACTTGGGTGTTTCCACCTTTTGTCTCTTGATAACAATGCTGCTATGAGCATGTGTGTGTAAATAGGTGTTCAAGTTCCTACTTTCACTTTTATAGGGTATATACCCACAAGCAGAATTGCTAGATCATGGTAATGCTATTTTCACTATTTGAGGAATCATCAAATTGTTTTCCATAGTAGCTATACCATCATGCATTCCCACCAGCAATGAATGACAGTTCCGATTTCTCTGACTCTTGCACTACATTTATTTTGTTTTCAGTTTGTTTCTTTTTTGTCTTCTTTTGTTTAGTAATAGTTATCCTAAAAAATGCAAAGTGATAACTCATTGTGGTTTTGCTTTACATTCCCTTAACTACTAGTGATATTGGGCGTCTCTTGCTGCATTTATTAGTCAAATGTGTATTGTCCTTAGAGAAATGTTTATTCAAGTCCTTTGTGCATTTATTTTTCCATTTTTATTGGATAATATTAGCTATACATAACACTAGGATTAATTTTGACATAATTATAAATACATATAAATACATATAATTATAAATATATATAAATACATATAATTACAAATACATATAAATACAAATATGATTTGCTCTAATTCATTTCCTGTCCCCTAACCCTAATCCTTATCCTCTCCCTCCTCCGTACTCTACTGATTTTTCTGCTATTTACTTACTTTTTTTTTTTAAATCAGTGTCTTGTGGATATATATAACGGTAAGATTAATTATAGTATGTATACATAGAATTCATTCCATTGTTTTTCCCTTATCCCATTCTGTCCCTCCTCCCTCCTGCTTAAATCCTTTTTTTCTATCACCCCGATCTTTCTTTTATTTTAATGGAATCCCACCCTCTTTTTTCTCCCTTATTTTAAACTAACTTTCGCATATCAGAGGAAACATTCAATCTTTTACTTTCTGTCTTGTTTCTCTTAACCTTAGTAATCTGGTTACTTTTCAGCTGTTGTCACCAGTATATTAGAAAATAAATATCTGGGAAAAAATACAATTTAACAAATAAAGAAAATATCTCAAAAATAAGCTCTATCTCTGAATATTAAAAAAAAATCAAATAAATTTGAACTGAATATTTTGTAAGTGAAAGCTTATAGATTAGTATTGTGTTAATGTATCCAGTATAATGAACTAGTTCTCAGTGACAAACTGAAATACAAATTATAAGAGTGTCTTGAAGAAACAGCTAGTAAAGATAGAGCAAGAAAGATGAGCTCCAACCCAAACTATCCCTGAGCAGTCATATCACCATGGAAGATTCACTGAATGTGTGCTAATTTTAATTAATTAGCATGTTCCTTTAAGAAGGCCTAATGTATAAAACTTTCACCAACTTACATTGCACACATATGGAACGCTGTTCCAGATACTCTATGAAGACTTTATTCAGATATGAATTTTATGTAAGTATTACATACTTTCACATTTGGATCTTGGAAATTCTCTCAATATCATGAAATACCTTTTGAATTTTATAAAAGGAACTTTTTAAAGTGCTAAATCGATTTATTTGAAAGTATCATAAAAAGAGATTGCATCCCTTCCTGCTGACATTGGTTGAAAGGGGAGAGTTCCAAGTAGTTTATGCCAGTTGCTTAGCAACTTTCAGAAAGATTACTTGCTTGCCACCATCCCATTGTAAACTAAGTATTCCTTTTGACTTCTAATGTAAAATACTATTATTTCCATGGATGCTAAAGCTTATCCAACATTTGCCCTGAGAATGAGACTTCTAAGTAAAGCAGAAGCTATTTTGTTTCATTAAAGTTCATTTGTTTCCTTCTCATTATTGTTTATTATTGTTATCACTATAGTTATGATTCTCCTTTTGAAAAACAATTTCAAAAGTAAAATATTTCAAAGTCTTAGAATCAGTTCAGTTCCCTGCTTTAATGTTTTGTCATTCAGATATCCGGGAAGCTATTTAATTGATGAATGTTGGTTTATTCATCTGCAAGCTCTCAGTGAGAAGTACTTGACCTATTTAAATATAACCAAAATATGAACATACACTTCGACAAGAACTTACTGTTAGATGGAATAAGCATCCCCATTTACCAAAAAAAAAAAAAAAAAAAAAAAAAAAACTTGCAATATACAATTCCTTTTTACTCTTTCATTGCACCATTTCGTGGTCTAGAAAATATATACAGTATCATAGTAATTAGACAGAGGCAAACAACAACAACAAAATCTTATTCATCTCCTTGTATTCAAATATAAAGTAGGTCATATCCCAAGAACAGACACAGGTACAAACCTAAGAATGGATACACACACATTCACACACACACACACACACACACACACATACACACACAAAAAATTCTTGGGAATTACATTAGGACTGTAAGACCAGCAGTATTAAATCTTTTCATTAGAAATAGTCAACCACAGTAGCCACTCCATTATTCTTTGCCTTCTCTTTCTCTATGGGGCTTTGATTAAGATAGAATTTGCTTTTCAACTCAGTTTCTACAGCTCAAAAATTCTGCTGTAATTGCTACCTTAACACTCTGCTGGGAATCTTCATTAACTGTTAACCCAGAGGAGAAATAAAAGACCTGACAATTTTAGAAGTGAAACGATGAATATCTCAGAGTTTAAAATAACCTCTGACTATGATGCCATTTTGAGAATGTTGCAATAGAAGCATGTGCATGATGGTGAAAGGAAAATGAAGGCGAAATTGGTCTATTATCGTCAGGCCTGGGTGCATTCTGAGTTACAAATGAGTGAGTAATTTTAATAATGGTTTCCATGTACTGAATGGCCATTATGGGCTAGTCACTGCAGTAAGAGTTTTAGATGTGTTAATATATTTAATACCCTATGGAAGGTTGCAGATGAGCAAGCCAACTTCCATAAATTTAATAGCTCCCCAAATATGTAAATGCTAAAACCATGCAACTGAAAGAAAATATGATGTTTATTTTAGGAAAATATATTTTATAATTTTATACAGCTTTCTGAAATAATCATTCCAAATATACTAGCTATTCATTAAATTTCTAGGAATTGAATGTTTTCTTACAGATTTTCTATTTTACATTTTAAAGAAGTGTATTCCAAATTCAAAATAAAATGCTGTTGATTTATGGTTTAAGAAGCATAAAACATCATCACCATTCAGTAAACCTAAAATTTTTAAATATTATAATAGACAATTGTAGATGATTGATATATTAAAATAAGAATGAGAGAAATTATATTACTCTAACACTAGGTTCACATGAAAAGAGATATATTATGTGTTTGACTAAAATATCCTTAATTTTTTTTAAGTTTTATTTCATATAAGAAAAAATATTAAGAAGAACAACTACACAGAACTCCAAAGAACAAAAGCAAATTAAAGTAGCTAAGTTAACTTAAAGGAATCCCATCAACACTTCTGCCCGTAAGAGTTAATCACTGTTGCCTGATTCAACAAAATAACTTGTTATCTTTCGATATTGCTATTGTATTAAATAATATTTTGTGCAAATATTAGCTGCTGAAACCAAACAAAAATTGTACAGTTTTAGTTGATATATGATCTCTTAAGTTAGAATGGATTGTTAGAATAATGGTTGCTTGTTCTGAGTACAAGTGTCGTTTGAAGAAAAGTAAGATAATTATATTCTCTAAATTCTGATTGTAATAAATAAGCTGGGGAACTATGCTTAAGTTGTCATCATTTGTAACTTTAGGTGATAAAAATAAAACTTATTAAAAATTAAAACCAATGATCACTGTTGTTAAGATAACAGTAAATATATGCATATACCATAGTGAATCTCCACATCATGTACAATTACAAGACTGAGATCCTAATTAGAATGTTATACTCCATGTATGTATAATAAGTCAAAATGCACTCTACTGTCATGTATATTTAAAAAGAATAAGAACAACAACAAAATACAGCAGTTTATTTTACTTAAAGTATTTTAGACCATTATATCTAGATTCATTAGATTTTACATGAGATTTATAAATTAGAAATTTAAAATACATATGAAAAATTTTCCAGGTTATTTTAAAAATGACAATATGAAATCTACTTTTAGTGCAGATTTAGTTTCCATATAGTTAATTAGACTAAATCTATTGCTTTCAAGATTTATACTACCAAATATCAAACGTGCTTTACACTTTAATTCCTTAAAGTTATTGAAAAATCACGTTTCCTTTGATCCAGAAAGATGGATATTTTCTTTTAGTGAGTGTGTTACACAAGATGTACATGCCTTTGTATTCAGTTCAAGGAAAGAAAGTTAATGTCTACCTGAGGCAATGGGTATATAGGTGTAAGATATAGGGAATAATCCTTAGACATGAGAGTAAAGGAGTTTCTAGAATCTTGCCGATTTGGTATGTAGGTACAATAGGCACTTTCAGCCTTCCAGAATGTTGTGAGTGTTATGCACAGTATAGATTTTGAGAAAGGATATCTCCTTATAGAACTATTTCATAATGGTTCCCTTAAGGTATTTATGTGTCTTAGTACCCTTACATGAAAATTGGTATGCTCCAGGGTTGGAAACAGAAAGTCCAACAGCTTTATAGTAACTGCAACAGCTGTAGCTTTTCACAAGACTTCAATCCATTCTGAAAATAAACATAAAGTGATTAAAATATATCCCATCCTATGAAGGGAAAAAGCTAGTTGTATTCTATCTAGATATCCAAGTGGCCAATTGAATCTTTGGTTTCTGACTATATGCTACTTTTAACACTTTTATAGTAACATGTAGTTGATGTATCACAACTTGAAAAGAACTTCAGCTATCTCTTTAATGTCCTCCTCCTATGTTGATATACCAACTAACTAACTTGTTTGTAATATAATTTATTGTTTTATGGAGAAATTTAGGTAACATACACTTGAAATAATTTGGTGTCAAAAAGCGGTGATCATGGGAAATAAGATATTATCTGCCTTAAGAGTAAAACCAAATTTTTTTTTTCTTTCAAGCTCATTGGTTGAAAATTGCTGTTTTATACTGACCTTTCTGTATCAATGGAAATATTTATCTTTTGATTATCACCTTGTCTTGAGTAGGCTGCTTGCAGCTTGTTTAGCATTCTAATGGGCTAAATTTTTTTCTATAGTACCTGTATTGTATGTGTGTGTGTATGTACTTTAACTTTTATAATAGAAGTAGAAGTCAATCTAAAAGTTCTTTAAATTTTCTATTTCTGACTTGGTACACCAGTGGAAGAAAGAAAAATCCTTTGCTTCCGAAAAATAGAAAGGCCACATACTACTTCACCATCATATTTATCACTGGTATCTATATTTACTCTATGACTATTGACTGGTTGACTAGTATATGCAATAGTTTCTGCCATCCAAATTGATCTTGCCTCAAGTTTAGGGCTATTTAATTAAGGAGAACTTTAAAATGATGTCATATTTTTATGAACCTTCAACTCTTCATGCATGGTCCTTCAATAAATATTCCATGGGATTCTTAGAAGTCTGAGCCAGACAAAGACACTTATGTAGCTGGATAAGATAATAGTGAGGATGTCCTCAAGGTAAGGCTCAGAGAGGGGCAGGATTCTGGGTGAGAGAGAGGATAGCAGATTCTGTTAAAAGATTAATTTACTGGCTTAAAAGTGCAGCATTCTCTCAGTAGAAAGTGTGTACTGTATGAAGGACCACGGGCTCACTGGGGAGCCTGGCACTAGATAGGTGAAAGCATTGATAGGGTTTTCAGTGACTGCTATTGCCCTGCAAAAAGGATTCAGTCTTTCTTCTGCAACCTGGATAAGGATCAAGTGATAGTAAGTGCTTTGCTTTTATATTACACATGCAGCTGAGTTTAAATGTCAAGGATTCCGGATGCCTCATGTGTAAATAGGTTGAAAGACTTTGTAGAGGGTGGGGCTAGAGAACAGGCTGTACCATCGTTTTACCAGGTTCTACCAGGCTGGGTCATGTTTATGATCCCCAAAGAGAGGGTTCCTTATGAAGATCTTAGACAATTGACAAATGTGTTCTCAGACTCTCAGGGAAAATTGATTTTCATGTATACATTTTCCAGTTTAACCTAGGTGTATTTTGGATTGTCATTTTTGGGGAGTCTTTAGTCTCTTGGGAGAAACTGTTGCTCCTTCCTTAGGTAGGCCATGCAGTTAATTATGGACATTAGGGATTGCTCTTCTGTTGTTAGATTGTACAGCTTTGGTTTTGATTTTCATTCTTAGAACTATGAGCAAATTGTGGTGGACTATTTTCTAAGTTCAGTCCGTTCTGCTCCTGGGGTCACGTCAAATGACACACTTCCCACTCGAGTCCCTATGTGACCTTGGCATTCTGAGTTGAAACATCTGTTATGGTTTCTTCTGAGGCTGACCCTTAACTATTTTTTATCGATGTCTTGTCAGTTGCTTCACATGTTCACATCCTAAGTCTTCTTTTTCCTATCCAGATACTTGTTGAAATTTCTAATCCCTTGATGGAATCTCGAGTATCTGAAGATACCTGTTGCTTTTCAGTAGGATTAATGGTACACATTGTACACTGAAATATTATTTTCCTTCTTATTTTCGGTGAAACTTTTCATTAGCTGTCTTATTGGGTCATTTATACTTGACTATAACAAGTCATGTGCTTGCATAACTCTTCATTACAGGGAGGACAAATAGCATAGGGCAGAAGAAAAAATTTTTTTCTGTTCTTCCCAGAGAAATAGGCCTTCGGATTATAGAATAGTGGCTAGTGAATGTAAATAGTAAACTCATCATTAAAATCAACTTCATTGAGTATCATATCTATTTAAAATGGTGATTGTGGCAATTTTTTTCACTATAGAATTACCTCATTCTGCATCCAACTGCTTGTACTTAAAGAATCAGTGATTAAATCATCCATAACAATATTCCACAGAGAATGAATCTTTAGACTCAGTCTTCGTCTGTTAAAAAACTTACCTTGACCATTATAAAATTTCCTTGTTTATTTTGTAATCTATATTTAATCTTTTGAGTTAGAATGTCCAACGATTACAAAATAAGAGAAAAAGTTAATATACCTGTGGCAGTCAAGAAATAAATTTTAGGTAGCCATCTGGAGACTGTCTCAAACTTCTATCCACAGTGTACTTCACACTGACAGGTTTATTGTACTAGCCTTGTGGGTAAACTATGGGTACACTTCTGGTAAGGACGAAGCATTTGTAGAGGTGAATAAGAGCAAATAGTAAACTGGTCACAAATAACTTCAGATGAACTACAAATGTTCTGCACAGACCATTAGGGTTTTGTATCAATTACTATAATAGATGTATTGAAGACAAGGTTTTCCATATGCATAAACATTTTTTGAATAGCAATCTGTATTCAAAGACAACCAAAAATGGTCATGAAAGTAAGAATACACATTCAAAATGTTTGACTTGGAGAAAATGAAATCAAATTCAGTATTCTTTAACCCATGCAAAACAGAAAAGCTACACTTCTTCGTTTATAATTCTACTTTATTCTGAGCATTCTGATTTTGCTTTGTAGAAACCCTACTCCCCTGACTTTTAGCTGCTTTTGTTCAAAAGAGGGCAGTATGTCGTCACATATATACAGGAAAATATAAAAATAGAAAGACTTTTCAAAAAATTTTAATCTCTGGGGAATATCAAGAATAATTGAATTTGAATATAATGACTATTATGAGAACATGCTGCTTCTGTACCTTTTCAAAGTGGACATTATTTTCACTTAAATTGTTTTAATGTCACAGTAAGTACTTGAATATGTAATATAGATGCTTGTTTTTAGACAAGGATCCCATATTAAATACTGATTTAATCCACAGGAGTCTCAGTGTAAAATTTAGTAATACATGGCAAAACACATTTAAGGTATTTGCAAATTGTACTGCATTTTAATAAAGCCATTGGTTTAATTTTAAGTTTGTGTTAAAGCAATTTACACATACTTTGATCTATTTTTACTCCCTTTAAACTTACAAACTGGAATTTAAAACAAAATCATTATTTTCTTGAAAGACTGATTAGTAAGTTCTAAAGAATTTACTCATAATAAGATGAAAAAATCAGTACTAATGAGTTATGAAAAACATTCTCTAATTCTGACCTGTAATAATTTAGTTCAAATCCTATTATGGGATCTACAACATTCAGATGCCAGAGAATGGACAGGTATTCAGGTAAATGGAAAATTAGATTACTTAAAAAGGTTTATCTTTGAATGAAATGTTATGAGTGAGAGAGCAATAGTGGAATTAAATTATCCTTTTAAACCATATAATGCAGTGGAAGAAAGCCCTGAACTGAGCATTGAATGATCTTAAAGACATTTTTGCCTTTTGGTCCAGTGTAAAAGCATCTTATGGAATCTATTATTGATAAACTCTAGCATAATCATCATCTGATTTAAGAAGCTGAATGATGTCCCTGAAATCCTGTCTGGACTCCTAGTTGGGTCATCTTAACTCCCTCCCTTCTTTTCTCCTGTAGAAACCAAAACAGGCGAATTACATTAGAGCTCACGTTGTCCCTAAATCACTTTGTGTTTAACAATCTGCACAAAATTCAGATCCTTATTTTTCTGGTATGATTGCAACAATGCATGATTATTGCAGAAAACATACTGAATAGAAAAAGGTGATAACAGCATTTTTCTTTGTTTTGTAACTGATCATACAGAAATGTTCTAATGTTCTCCCCATGTCTGACTTTCATTATCCTTTCTTCTACTTTCCAAAACTTTATGTTGAGTCAGTAACTTGGCAATTGTGAATAAGGCTGCAATAAACATGGAGTGCAGGTTTCTTTATGAGGTGTTGATTTCATTTCCTTCTGGTGACTCTCTTGATCCTCCTGGTGTCTCTCTTGAATGTCCCATTTATCCCCAGTGTTGTATCCACTCTCTGAAATAAGTCAAATAACTCCCAATGTGTCTTTGTGAATTCTTATTGTATAATTGTTTGGTAGTTGTTATTTCATAGCCACATAGATTTATACAACGCATGCATTGATTAGTAATGAGCCAATCACCCACATGGACCTCTGTGATGATTTCTAAAGCTAATGCTCTGCAAAGCTATGTTTCCCCCTGTAGCTGTCTTAATTTTCAGGGCTCTTGTCTTTGTCTCCTCTTCTCAATGAGACTGTCAGGCTCTGCTTGAGATTCCTTTCCTACTCTGCAGATCAGAAATTGTCTGCTGAAAGGAAGCTCCTACCATCTCAGTGCTCACTTCCTTCATTTCATTTGTCTCAGAGATAACAGTAGAGTCCACTGGTCTTCACTGCCCAGGGTTAGACGTCGATTTCTCAGTACATTTTAATCAGTTTTTAGTTAGCTACAGTTGGAGGGTAAGTTGTGTTTAAGTTCATGGGTAGAAGTTTAAATCTGCAGTTAATACTTTTTAAGTTTTAGGCCACTTTTCCACCAAATTATCATTTTTTCCCCACCAAATTATTATTCTTTTATCCATAATAATTAGATAGAAAATAAGACTAAAACATAAACTAATATATTTTTAAACAGATTTGGAAATCAAGGTATGGAATTTTGAGTTGAATCTGTAGTCACTAAGAAAAATATTTGGCAAGAAAATACATAATATAACTAATACAACATTTCATTTAGGTATTTAGACATAATCTAGTGAATAAACTGTCTACTGAACATCAATCATATATCAGGCAATAGAGTTGACTGTAAAATAAAATTAAATAAATGTAGGGTAAATTAAATTAAATAAATAAAACACACTGGAATTTATAAAATACTAAGTATAAGTAATTCTGGGAATCTGGTGGAAAGAAACCTGTGATATATGACTAGTTAATAGATATTTTGTATACATTATACTTGTAAATGTATAATAGATATGTGTCATATGTATTATTCATTATACATATGTATAGGTATAGTTGGATAAGCTTGTATACCACACTTTTACTTAGTGTATTTTTTCAATTGCATAGGACATTTTAAGTGCATTCCTAGAAATAAAATGTTTAAGACAATGCCTGACAAATGATAAGCTCAATACATTTATTTATCTTATTTTCAACTTGTAATATACTGTGCAATATATGATCTTACCAAACTAGTTTGGAACCTTTAAAATTTGAGGAAATAAAATATTGTTCTATGTAAATTCAGTCTCTCAAAATATGTAGTATCATTTCTTTAACAGAGAAGACTTAAAGCAAAATGAATTTCCCAAATAGGAAAAAAAACGCTGTATAAATTGGTAATGTCTGAATGTGGCTTTTAAAATAATTCAAATTCAATGTAAAAGGAACTTTACTTCATTAATCAATCTCTAGGCCTTAAAATATTCCTGTTGTATTTCCCTGAAGCCTATGTCAGCCCCTGAATTTCTTCTGCCTTCCAATGTACTTCACTCTTCCTACACCCATTGTGAATTTTGTGATATTTATATATATACATAGTACATATCAATTATCAGTAGATAAAAAAATGACAGCACCTGCTCATATGACCATTGAGAACACAACGTATAAGATAGAAGATGTAATTAATAGATAGTGGTTAAGTGATCAAAGCTGACTCTTAAGATAAACTTAATTAATCATTGATAGAAAAGTTTCCAAACTGTAGCCCATTGAGATGTAAAACTAGATGAAAGTTTATCTAAAAATAAATTCTAAAATACCAAATTAAAGATAATGGAATATGAAATCATACAGCATCTTTTATTTACCTGTTTATGGTCAATTCCAATACCTCTGTAAAACTATCCTGCATACTTATGTGTAACTTAAAGTTTTTGGATTATAGTATAAAAAGAAGTAGTTACTAAATCAAAATGTCCATTTTAAGTTTAGGTATAAAATAAATAAATAAATAAATTCTTAATATTATGATATTTTGGAACATGGAGTCATTCCTTGGTATTCTAAGATGTTTGGATCTGGGACCCCTAAAGACATTGAAACCTGCAGACACTCAAGTTCTTTATATAAAATCACATGGCATTTGCCTTCAGTCTATGCACACCTTCCATTATACTTTAAATCATCTCTAGGTCAGTTATAGTACTTAATACTATGTAAATGGTATGTAAATATTTCTTAAACTGTTTTGTGTAGTGAATGACAAGAAAAAAGTCAATGTTTGCATTCAGTACAGACACAATTTTTAAAAAAACACTTTCAATCTGTAGTTGGTCAAATGTGTAAATGTGGGACCCATGGGTGGTGGGCCAATTATATATTGTCATATTTCAAAGAGCCATCAAATTTTGTTTAAAAATAACAGAACATTGATTTGGCTAAGGAAACCTTGATTTATCAACAATATTGCAGTTCTTGACCACGTAGGAAAAAACAAAACAAAACAAAAAACAGAA
Organism: Sciurus carolinensis; assembly: GCF_902686445.1. Taxonomy (NCBI): domain Eukaryota; kingdom Metazoa; phylum Chordata; class Mammalia; order Rodentia; family Sciuridae; genus Sciurus; species Sciurus carolinensis. Next base: position 122,584,669 of record NC_062221.1, on the reverse strand, counting down.
AATAGTGCAATATTGGCTAATCAGGGTTAAAATTATTTGTTTTCCCCTTGGAGTGAGAAGATATAGCAGTTTACATCTACAGGGAATGTCTTAGCAGTTGGCACTTTATTTAGTGTTAAGTCCATGAAATATTGTACTATACACTAGGAAATCAATATTTAATTTTTCTTATAGGTGTCTTGTAAGTATCCAAGAATCACAATAAATCAAAGACTATTTTAGTAGGGGAAAAGAGAGATAAACTAGCAACTTAAATATTAAAAAAAAGTTCAGTTACATTTGAGTGATGTTCCTTTATGGTCAATTGAAAATGCAGATAGGTATAAATTTAAATGTGTTTAACAATAAATTAAATAAAACAAGATAAATAAGTAATAGTACAAATACAAGTACTAGTGCTATGCATCCATATCATATTTAACTGTGTAACCATAAATCACCATCTAATAGATATCACTGAACTACATTAAAAATACAACATCTTTTAAGTTTATGTATTTTCTGATATAATAAGTTTATTGATGTAGCTCTCACAAAGTACAAAATTTGAAAATATTTAAATAAAGCACAAAAATCGATGTTTGTAAAAATATGCAGACTTATCTCTTTGTCACTTACAGTTTTAGCAATTGCTCCAACTCCTGAAAACACATACAGAAAATAAATGGAACACTGATTTCTCTAAATCGTTTTCCTGAGACACTAATCATCAGAATCCACAGACAAGCCACCAAGGACCAACATGCAAAAATAGAATCAGCACTGATTGCTTTTATTGTTGTGCGCATCTGCTTTTCTCATTATTCATTCATTTCCTTTGATTTGTTGCCAAATTTTTGTTTCAGATTTTACAAAAGCACTCATAAAATTATTAATAAAGCATCTACTTGTTTGTTTTGACTTAACTGGAAAATCTAATGAAAAAAAGTGGAATGAAAGGAGAATTGATTATATTTATATTCAATTTGGAGCTTCTCTTACCTGCCTTCTACCGGCATTTCAGAGAGCACACTGTATGCACAGAATTGACAAAGAAGGTAGAGGTAACTTGGTCCTTTCACACTAATTAGAAACAGCTTGGATAATGCTTCATTTTAAAGTAATATCAAGGCCCCAACGTAGATACTGTTGGATTTTTCAGCCATATGTTCAATTTTCTAAAGTAGCACTACTAATATGTCTATGGAAATTTTTCTCAAAAAGTAAAAAAGTTTAAAAGCTATAGTTGTTTATTATATGTCAAGGAATGTTTAATGTATAAAGGTCCTCATACAAAATTACCTGAACTTCAACTCCTAATGCTTTTTTCTAATGTTATGGACTCAATTATGTTACCTAACATTTACATGTTACAGTTCTAATCCCAGTGTGAATATAATTGGATCAAGATCCTTTAAGATGAAGTTAAGTGAGGTCACAAGGGTGGGCCCTAACCAACAGGACTAGTTTACACAAGAGATTCTTTGTTTGATCCCATGTGTGAATGCACAAAAGAAAGGCATGTGTGTATACAGTGAAGCATCTACAAACCCAGGAGAGCTCTCAAGAGACTAGCCCTGGGAGCACCTTGATCTTGAACTTGCAGTCTCCAAAAATGTGAGAAAGCACATTTCTGTTTTGTAAGTCTCCTAGTTTATGGAATCTTCTTGTGACAACCTGAGCAGAAAAGCACATCTAATATAATCTTTAAAATAGAGATTATTTTTAACCCCAACCTATGATAATTGGGATTTCTAGCCAAAGTTGAGATGACATAAACCAAGCCATCTGTGACTATTTCATAAACTGGGTTCAAAGGGCAAATCCAGAGACCACATGTTGAATCTTAATACTTTTCTAATATATCTCTAAAATTAGAAAAGCAAAGCTTTATGAAAAAAAATGACCAAATCTAGGGTCTCGGAGGCAAAATACAAGAAAAAACTGTAGTATTCTGTAGTGGGAGAAAGCGAGGGAGTGGTCTAAGGGGAGAAGGATGAGGACACATCAAAGGGACAGAGCAGTCATTTGAAAAGTTCCAGTGGCAAATGATGGAGAAGTTCGAGCTAATTGAATAAACAAACAAATAATAAGGTACTTTAAGATTATAATCCAAGGTAGGAAACTTAATTGCATGAGTCTATAGTGTTACAAGTAAATTACTGAGTTAGTAAATAAATGGAGGTAAAAGGATAACTATTCCTTACAGAAAATTCCAAATAATGTATTTGGACAATCCTGCAGGAGATTGACAAGAACATTTATTCCCCTTGAGAATGAGCTGAACTTAATTATTGACTTCCATACAGTAGAGAAAGGAAAAAAAAAGTCATTTCACATTGGAAACAACAACAAACACTATCTTACCAAATGATCAAAAAGTAACATAACCCATGATAAATAATTTTGATATAAAGTACAACCTGATAATATGTAATAAAAAGGCATTTTCTGTGATATACTTCCCATTTTCACTGCTATAGGCAAATCATGAGAAAAATATTGCTCAAACCCAAATTTATGTGAATTCTTCAACATATATGGCCAGTGTTCCTCAAAGTTTAGGTCCTTAAAAACAAAGATTCAGTGTTTTAGTTAACTTTTCTGTCTCTATAGCTAAAATGTCCAAGAAGAATAACTTAGAGCACAAAAAGTTTATTTGGGGCTCATGGTTTCAGAGGTCTCAGTCCACAAAGAGCCAACTCCTTTGCTCTGGGCCTGAGATGAAGCAGCACATCATGGGGAAGAGCCCAGGGGAGAAAAGTTCACAAAGGGCATGAAATAGAGAGGGTGGGGAGTGTCTGGAGGAACTGGGGGAATATGTACCCTTCCTGGGAACACTCCCTATTACCTACCTCCTCTGTCTAAACCCCACCTACTTACAGTTACCTAGTCAGACCATTCACATTAAGATGAAACAATTAGCTTACAGTTCTCATAATCAAATCATTTAATTCCACATATTCCTGCAGTATCAGTAGGTTTTGGGGGAAGACCCCTTATATTCAAATCTTGATGATGAAGAAATTCACAGTTAGAGGGAATTAAGGAGACAAGATGCGGTATCCCAGAATATATATTGAAACAGAAAAAAAAAAAAAAAAAAAAAAACTGGTAAAATTCTAATAAAATCTGAATGTTAACTAATTGAACTGTTCAATGCCTATTTGTTAGTTGTGACAGATTTCCCCTAGTAATATAAAATGTTAACATTAGGGGCTGGGGTTGTGGCTCAGTGGTAGAGCGCTTGCCTAGCATGTGTGAGGCACTGAGTTTGATTCTAAGCACTCCATCTACATAAATAAATAAATAAATAAGTAAATAAATAAATAAAAGTTCATTGACAACTAAAAAATATTAACAGTTGAGGAGACTAGTAATAATTTGGATTACTGGTTTGTAACTATGGGTATGTGGGAAAAGACTGGGAAGAAGGTCTCTGGGGAAATGCCATTGGGGATTATATTTTGTCTCTGGCCGCTCTGTTGTTTCTTTCAGCTTCCCTGAGGTGGTTGACCATGGACTGAAATCATGAGCCTGAAATAAACTATTATTTTTGTCAGGTATTTTTGTCACAGGAACAAAAAGGTAACTAACACAGATGTAGTCAGACTTGCCTATTATCATTTGTGTTTCTTGTGCTTTTAAAACGAATGTGAAATTACAAAGAATTTAGAAAATATTTTTCTTTGGCTACTTAGAAACTTATAGAGCTTAAAAGGAGATAAGAAACGTCTGGGGAAAAATTGGCAAAAATACTGTTAGTGAGTATGAGATACACACGAGCACACGCATACACATACTTACCAGGGAACTAAAAATATGGTATGTAATTATAGCATACTTGTAATTGTTTTCTGGGGAAGGAGAAAAAGCAACAGTGAACATAAATAATGTCTTGCTTTATCTAATTGAATGAGAAGTTGAATATTTAAACTGAAAATCAAGTAATGTAATCATATTTATTAATATGTACAGATAGCAAGATCTAAAATCAGATAGTGAATAAAATTGAAAATGAGGGAAAAATAATAAACTTTTTATTCATTATAATAGAGCATTATATATATTGTTTAACTAGTGGTATCATTTAAATCTAATTATAAATGTCACAAGTAGACTTTATTAAGCTTTATACTTTGTTAGACATATAAAAGTAAATATATACAATATCAGTTTAGAATGAGAGCGTCTATAACATGCATGATAGATGTATAAACAGAAAGTATAATTTATAACAATATGACACAATTCAAGCTAAGTATAAATTTCCCATCAATGACTACAATATTGTTGAATTCACTAAATTAAAAGTATTTTCAGATTGAATCAAAAATCCAATTTCAATTTCATGTTGACTGTGTAGACACTCATTGAAAAAAAAATGATTCATAAAACCTGACAGAAAACATTGAAACATTGATGAAAGAATGACAGGGAAACACAAACAAAATGAAATAAGTTCGATCTCAGTAAGTCCCACCTTTTAAAGTTTCTACCAACTCCCAATACTTTCACAATGGGGACTAAAACTTTACAATATGGGTCTTCAGGGGACATATAAGACTAAATTCTAGCAGAAGAATTTCTAAAGAATATATGGATTTGAAATGTCTATGTCTAAGTATTTCGAAAGAATGCAACTTATCTATTGTTGCCATTTATGAAAATTAACAAAAAATTGGAAGAGAGAAAATAAAAGACCACTAAGGGCAAAAACATCCTACATGAAATTTTTCTGTGAAATCTCCCTTGTTATTAGTATCATTTACCTTTTCTATCACTATAATTACGTACCTATCACAGACTACTTATGCAATTAAGAGATTTATTTTGTTCATGGTATTAGAGGTTCAAAATCCAAGATTGATTGAGAAATATTAATGCAACTTCTAGAATTTCTTTATGACTTCTGAAAGAAGTCTTTGACGTCATTCATTCTGTATGCTCAAGAATGTTGGTTTTGTAATCAGCCTTGGAGGGTAGAAGTGATGTTTCCCTTCAGAGGAAAGAACAATTATTTTTCTCCAGAATAAAAAAAAGAAAATATCTCTCTCTGAGACAAAAGTTGAGCATATTTTTAGCTGCTGCTTTTGAAAGACTGCCAGATTATCATTAATAATGTAAGCCTATTGTGTTTATAGCATCTACCTGGGCTGTTCTGCATTTCCAAGTGGGTCTTGGAGACAAAGGCTGCCAGAGTTAACATAAAACTAATCCTACTCTATGTACCTTGATACAAGAAATTCCACTGTCTTTGATTCAGAAGAATCTTCTCCTATCTTCTGCCTGCATGCATGAAACTGTGACAAGTTACCCTGTTACCTTATAGGAAGGATAAAATCAATCCCCTCCTTCAGTGCTTGGCACCTTAACTATATTTGTCTTTTCATGATTAAATCTATATCACAACTGGAGAAAATTTTGAATTCAGAAATGTTTAACTTGCTGTCTCCTGTACCCTTGATCTCAATCCCCTTATGTAGTTTTTATTTATTTAAATCTACCCATTGGTCAATCAAATGAACATTCCTTCTATAATTCCATGACAATTTCTTATAGTGAAGGTCAGATAACCTACTTTCATTTTAAAAATGAACAAAACAAAACAGCTATGCCAATCACATAGACATGATGAATATGTACATATCTCTGTGTGTGATTTTATGTGTTAGTTTTCTGGACAAAATGAAGCATTCAAGCAGACTCTTTTGATGTCATAACTTATGTTTAATGCGTCCTTTCATTTTTTCCATTTTGTGAAAAGATGTAATTTGAAGGGGACTATGAATTTAAAAATTTTTGCTTGGCATTGCCTGGCTTGACAGAAGAGTAGTTATCACTATTTATAATCTGGTTCTTAGCTTTATCATTATGACACTATTAAGATGAATTCAGTTGCTGAAGAATTGGCTCACATTAGTGAAGCTCTAAAACTGATATAAAAACAGTCTATCAGTTTACTGAATTGTAGTGAGTGACACAAATTCTGTGAAGATAACTGCATTTCTTCATTACAGGAAACACATGTAAGACATATTTAATCAGAAGTGTTTGGGAAGTATGTAATCAGGTTAAATAAAATAAGTAATATTAATGTAACATTTAATGACATCTGGTTATCATTGTACTTAATGCCTTCATCTCTAATGTGAAAATAAATGCCTCCTGAGAAGATCTTGTATTAAAATAAAATGATGATTCCACATACACCTTTGATCTAATTGAAAAATACTATTTTTATAAGATCCAAATCTTGCATTTTTATTTCATATTCAGATATTTATATAAGACATTCATAGACTAACTTTTCTGTCAGATTATACTTAAGGTGCAATCATGTTTCTAGCAGTTGATTTATTAATTTTTAGTTTTATACATTCCCTAAAACTGTTAGAATAGCATGGATACAGCTTCCTTTCCAACTGATCAGAAGAATATTCATTGCAGTCACTTTGTTTATACAAGCTACTCTTACTTTAGAGTCTTTTGTATCTTTCAGGTCAATAATTTTCATCATTTTTAAAACAATACAATAGGGACTTGTGAATGGGGACTATCCATGCTGGACATTCCTTAGAGATTCATGTCTCAAGCTGGTTACCTGCTGATGCCTCAGCCCATTTCTGCTATCCTAGACTCTTCCAGCATTTCATTAAGGTTAAAATGTGGCCAGAACTTGTTTGCCACTTGCAGGAAGGATGCAAAGCCAAGTAAGTATATTGGTTTTATTTCTAGCTCTTCAAACAAAAACGGAAAGTAAAAAAGGCCCCTAAAGAGTCCTATGTACTTTGAGGGAATGGCTTTATAAATAATTGAGTTACATACCCTGGAAAGAAATAATTTTTATTACTCTTCTCCTTCTCTTTCTCTTTCTCCTCCATCTCCTCCTTTTTATCTTCTTCCTCCTCCTCCTCTACTTTCTCTTCTTCATCTTCATTCTCCTCTTCCTCTTTTCCTTCCCCTCTTCTTTTGCTAATAATACTTTTTAAATTCTACATAACTTATATGAATGAACAGGATTCTTTACAAACGAGTTTACCTGCTAGGCAATACAGAAGGTTTACTTTGATCTAAATAAAGGAAACTGAGAAAAGCCAGATACAAGAAAAGTTTTCTTCTGTTCCCCTGGTAGTCCAATAGCGGGACATAAATTTGTGAAGGTCCTTCTAGGAAGGATAATAGTTCATTGTCAATCACCGGAAACAACTATGTTTTCTAATAAGCCTGAATACAGCACCAGAGGAAGTTACAGGACAAATTTCACCAACCAGTTTTTCTCTTCCATTAATTTCTCCCAGATATTTACCTTCCTCCACTTTGCCACCCTTTGAACTCAAAGTCCCTAAAGGGCTAAGGAAAATATTAAAGATTGTACCTGACGGTGTGACTGTTATGACCTCTGCAAATCTTTAGTGGAACTTCTAAAGAATGCATTCTTCCAGGTGGGTTTGGTTCACTCAGGGTAACTTGGAGTCATTCACTAACTTAAGGACATCGCTCCCTCCCTTTGGGGATCTGGCCAGGACTTAGCAGGATGTTGTTTCCTACAGGTGATCACTAGGTTGTTAGAGCAGAGATTTTTTGTTCTAACTTGTATTTGAGGAGTCCCACTGGGAATAAGACTTTGGAGTCTCACAGTGGAGAGGACGCTCTACCCTGGGCTTCACAATCTGGACCCTGAAAGGCTGCTCTAGGACTCTCAGATGCATGACCTCAGCTATGGTATTCCCCCAACCTGATGATGTATTTTTTTCTCCTTCTCTCTTGCTATCACTTTTGGTTTTACTATTGCTTTCATATTATTATTAAAATAAAGTCTATCCTGTATAGAATGTCTTTATTATCTATGGAATCCAACCTGACAAATTCAGCAGCTACACACATATGTTAGCTTAAAAGTTATAGTCCCTTTCCTTTTCTTCTTGTTTCTTTCTCTCATATGTGTTTGTAATATGTATATGTAATCCCAGTGTGTGTGTGTGTGTGTGTGTGTGTGTGTACACAAAGAGAAGAGAGAAAAAAAATACTTTATAAACCCAAGTTCTAACCTCCCTTTCAAGTTATTCACCTTTAAGTGCTCACATGTATAAATACGACTTGTATGTGAGTTCATTTTCTCTTGTTAATCTGTGTTTTGTTAGTCTTATTAGCGGGGTCTCAGCCTCAGAATGGAAAAGGGTATAAAAAAGATTTTTATAATCCTTCTAGAAGGAATTCTGAATTTCTGATGTAATAACTCATTTTTACCTTCATAGTAAAATATACATATATGCTTTAAAAATCTGCTGACTTAATATATGTATTATTTATATTACAGTTCAATGATATTATAAAGCATTCACATTCATAGACCAAAAAAAGTTACTGAAAGGATTCTATTGATTTTAAATAATAAAGCATTAATTTTCATTAATAGCCATGCTTAATTAGAGGGTTAAAAGTTATATAAACACCACAACCTATTTAAGTCTCAAAAGAAACTATTCCAAACTTTAAGGACTATGAAAAATAAAAGTACATAAAGCCAGGTGCAGGAATAGGGAAAGAAAATAGCATTCTCAATATTTTCAGTGTGTATGCTATTTCTCTTGGATGATTCCAAACAACTTCAGTCACTCTGGGGTCCTAGTCGGTGATTCGGTTCTTAGGCCTCCATTCAGAAGGGCCCACCACGGTCTCCACCTGTGTTCCTACCCGACTGTGAGAGTGCATCTATAGCCTTTCCCTTAACACGCCTTTCCTATCAAACTACCCACATGATGTCTGGCCACTCCACCCTGTGGCGTTCTTACTGACACCCATGTACTGTTATCTCATTTATTTTTAAAACTACAGAATTCTAAGTTTTAGTTTCTTTATTTATAGATAATGATCACTAAACTCACTGTAGTACTGACATATAAGTGGGTGTGTAGCTGAGTCCATCTTCCCTTTTCCTTATTAGGAAAATCCCAGATATGAGTGGGCATCACTGTCTTCCCTGATTCCAATGATTATCAATGTGAAATTTTTTTTGTTTTCTCATAAGTTTAATACAGTTTGGTCTAAAACAGTGGTTCTTAAAATTCAGTCTTCAAAGTCTTCAAACAATCAAACTCAGCATCACTTAGGAAGTTTTTAGAAAGGCAAATTCATGAGCATTATTATCCCAGACCTAATGACTCTAAAACTCTAGTATGGGTCAGGCCTCATGAACTTTTTTCATAAACTCTCCAAATAATACTGATAAGCATTGCAATTGAGAATATTTTGCCTAAACCAATTATGGTAGTTCCTACTTTCTTCCCAGAAATTGACTTAAAAGTGTTGGTCACCACATTCTGATCCTTAAGATAAGAGAAGAAATATATTCTTTTGTGGGAAACAACTTGAGAACATCTTTTTAAAAAATATATTTAACACTGGCCTTCAGAAATTATCACCAAATTATCAACTTTTGCAATTAGAGGTAATAAATTCTCTATATTGTAACCCAATTAGAGTAAAAGAATTTTCATTACTTGCATCTAAACCTCTATAAAAATATATTTACAGACTATTTTCATAGCAATTTAGTATGTTAAAGATGTTAAAATGCCTAAGCCAGGTATTCAGAATTTCACATTCAAAAAGCAAAGTCATTATAAAGTTTTTCCAAAAGCTTTTGCTGTTCCCCTGGCCTAAACATTCAGAGGATTGAAGAACTAAGATTTATACATTATATATGTGTTATATCTGTGTTATATCAGTAGACACATCAGATAACCTTTTCATTTGATGATCCCTGATTTCTACTGCTGAAATACTTTCTAAAAAATATACTGTCTCACCAATGACTTCACTGTTACTTTTCAGACTGTTTTTTAAAATATAAAGAACTTTTTCATGTTTCTATTTTCTAAAAAAAACTGCTATATTATCAATGAAAGAACGTAGATTTTTATTTCATTTTTTATTATTTTTCTTTATCAATTTGCTGTGTGGGGGGTAATGCTAGATTCTCTTGTAGGTACCACTAATGTGGCACCTTGTTTCCAAAAAAATATAATGCCACCTGCCTAATGGACCCCACTAGGTTTAGATAATTAGAATAAGCTAGCTCACAACCATGGCACCAATAAAACAAGGATGGACAGAACAATGGGAAGAGAGTACACCTCTTTAACCATCTTAGAAATAGGCTAATTCTGGCAATTTAGTTAAATGATGCACAGTTCCGTGACTAGACTGAATTGACTAGAAGCCCCTTGGTAGACAATGGGTATCAGTAGGTTTCAGCACCGCTTGAAGACTGAATAGGACCTCAGTCCCCTTTACTTCACTTAATAACATCTTTTCACCATAAGATTTGCTAACTTGTCAGTAAATGCTCTCCTCAGTTTATGTCTGGCCTTTCATATTTTTTTAATTCTTGTCAAAATTAAATACAAGTTATTTCCCTTTAAATAATACTAATGTATTAAAAAGCTAGATAAATAAAAAATAGTGGTATGCTCAAAATTAGTAAATGAGATATGGTAGTTAAATTTCATTTAGAAAAAAATCTAAAAATAATAATAACCAAACAGGGAGATAGTGTTGAGTAGAGGGACAGTTCCTGTAAGATCATTGAAGCTGTGGGATAGAAAAACTGAGATTCATGATACTACTATTTTTAGAATTTCTAAATATATACCTAAATTTGCCAAAAACTAGCATAGAAAAATAGTAAAATTAACTCTGTGACCTGAGATGAAGTGTATAAAATATGGATAGAAAATTAAAACAAAAATACTGGATGGGATTTTTAAAAAAGGATGCGTGCAGTCTTTCAACAATGAAAGTAGGCTTTTTTTTTTTTCTGAAGCTTTGACAAAGTTAAAGAAAATTTGTTTCAGGTTTTGCTAACATTTGTTTCATAATTAAATTATACTTGATAAAGTAAAAATGAAGCCATTATTCGCTTTTTTTTTTAAAGTAACTTATTAAATGCCACTCTTTTTGGAAGTGTTATTTTGTGTTCTGTTTTTACTGATAATTTCCTATACAGAAAATGGAAGAAAGGTTGATAGATGGGCTTTTTAATAGTTGTTTTAAATCCTGGCTCTTTATAATCAGTTTTTTCATAATACTAAATGATCAAACTTCCCTAAAATATAAGATCTTTTCTTTTCACTTTTAAAGTATTCACAGTTTTTAAACAAATCTTTGTGTAGCTGAGATCAAAATTTTCTTCCTACTTTGAAGACCCTTAACAATCTCTCTCAACATGAGATACGCCCAACACTATTCCTCTCTAATTCCGATTTGCAGCTCTAAGTTACAAATAATTCCCTTTGGACCAGGCATTTCTTAAAGTATGACGCATCTGGTTTCTCATATTTCATGTCTTTGTTTCATTTTCTGCTCTTTGCAATGCCCTGTTCCTTCTATGACTCTCCTATCCAAAATCTCTTCATTAATTAGGGTTGAACTCAATGCCAACCTTCAGTATGCAATATTCATAAAGGGATTTTTATTCCATGTTTTCTTTCAGCATCACACATTTGAGTATCTGAACTCTATTAGGTTATGTAGTTTATTATGCATTTCTAATGTTATATCAGGCTCAAAAACTAATGCCTCATATAGTCATAAGAGAGAAGGCAGAGATACAAATAGCTCCCCAAGGTCCATGAGTGTGGAAGCATAGTGTATGACTCAGGATCCCCCCAAGAATATCCAGCATCTTGCAAGGCACTTATTTTGAGTTGTTTTTCTTGTTTGAAATAGTGCAATGTTTTGGACAAATGCAATTCAAAGAAGATTATGGAGGGAATAAAGCATGTCTACTCCATCTCACTTAAGTTGTAACTACTCATTACTTGTGTGTGCAGTATCTGATGACATGAATCTCATCTCTCCTCAAGGACTGTGTGCAGGGAACAGCTCAGTTTGTAGCTTAGTGTGACTGCACTGAAATGCGGTCTTATAGAGTTAATGTCAGTAAACCTGTCAAATTCATCAAGAGTTCCTGTCATTGTCTCTGGAGCAATGAGGTAGTGCTTTTAATCAGTCTGCACAGTTGTCAACTGCTTGACATCACTCAGGTTTTCCCTGAGCTTTGAATGAGTTCATGGTTATCAATCAGCAAACGCATATACACAGAAACTCTCTATTTGGCAACTCTTCTGATGTTAATATTACCAAATCACTTGTGATTTAAACCAAATGTAATGCTTAAAAGGACAAGGCATATTTGCATTTTAAGCTAAATTTCAGATTCTTTTAAGCCACAGAGATTTAAGTCAGGACTTAGGTAACCAAACATTAAAAAACTAAAGAAACAAACAAACAAAAAATAACAAGAACAAAAAAAAAACTATGTAATTGCCATTTAATATTTAGAACTTTGATATTTTCCACCTATGTTAAAAAATTATAATTACAGATGCAAATTTTATATTACAAAGTAGCTTACTGAGATCTCATTTAATAATGGCAATTTTACATAAAAATTATTTAGGAATGTCTAGGGATGTCTTACCAATTTCTAACTCAAGGGAATACGTTTTTGGGAAATGGAAAATTTTGCAGTTTTTTTTTTTTTAATAATTGTAAAGAGGTGACAATAAATCTCTGAATGAATATTGAGGAAGGATTGATAATAGACATTGAGTTTGTAGGTCATAAAAAGCTCTCTTCTCATTTTTCCTGGTCATGTCTGAGTCAATATAGGACATACATACCTGCATGAAAAGCACTGGCACCATAGACTGCTACCAACTGCTAGTGCTAAGGTTATCTCCTCCCTTCATCACTAAATCGTAGATAGACACTGCCTCATATAATCTAGCAGCTGACACAACTTTATCCAACTCCTTATCATAAGGCAAATAACCTCAACAAGATCACCCTGTATAGCGGCAGATCATTCTATGTGACAGAGGTGTTTTAGAGCAGACTAGAAGATATTTGTCCATATCCCTCAGATTGTCTGTGAGTTTGGATTTGACTTTTTGCCAAAATAAATGAAAGTGGTTTAACTAATTAACTAACTAATTAACTAACAAATTAGTTTAAGATTCAAAACTTCCTTAGTGACATCAGACCTGGTATGTTTATGGACAGAATCCTCTGAAGGCAGACTTCATGTACATAAAAGAATTAGATGGAAGATTTTCCAGAGGTCTTCTGGAACAAGCATTCATCGGCTCATCTTGGCAGTTCATTTCAAAGCCTGACCAGGTATAAATAAAAATATGTAATGGTGGTTTGGTCCTGGATATTCCTTGGACCTCTGAATTTATTCTACTCTCTCTTGCTCTATCAGATTTCTTGCTTAACCACAAGTTCTGTGTATGTATTAACATTTGGATGTGACGTGTTGCTGCTTTAGTCAGCTTTTTCATTGTTGTGACCAAAAGACCTGACAAGAACAATGTGGAGGAGGAAAAGTTTATTTTGGCTCACAGTTTCAGAGGTTTAGTCAACAGTCAGCCAACTCTATTCTGGGCCTGAGATGAGGCAGGACATCATGTTGGAAGGGCATCACAGTGACCTACTTTCCCCAAGCATAACTTAGCTGCCTACAGTTATCACCCAGTTAATCCATGGCAATGGATTAACCCTCCGATTAGGTTACAGTTCTCATAATCTAATCATTTCACCTCTGAACATTCTTGCATTTTCTCACACATGAACTTTGTAGGACACGTTTCCAAACCGCAACATCCCCCAAACTCCTGAGTTAATGCAGAAATTTGAAGTGATTGGATTTGGAGAACTGTAACCTAGTAAATCCATCATAGTTTGAATGACTTGGTGTTAACTGTGGGTGGGCGGGCTGTGACCGAAGAAGGGAGATCACTGTGGTCCTGGTGGGGGTGGTGGGTTCCCTGGAATGGTACATCTTTCCTGTGACCCTCTCTTTCTCTCTGCTTCCTGACCTGCCATGAGGTGAGTAGCTTTGCTCCTCTGAGCCCTCCCGTTACTACCTCACTTTAGGCCTGGAGCAATGGAGTTGGCATTCTACAAACCCTGACCTTTGATACCATGAGCCAAAATAAATTTTCTCCTCTGAGTTATCCTCATCAGGAATTTTGGTCATGGTGATCCAACATCTGGCTAAAACTGAAAGTATACACTGTGAAGTTTGTGAGCCCTTGCTATGTGTTTGAACATATATGATTATAGTTAAAAAATCTGATTAAGTTTTGTTTCTTTTCCAATCATCTTCCTATATCAGTGTGTTTCTGTGTATTAACCTTGAATCTTAACACAGCTTGAAACTGCTCAGATATCAATTTAATAATCTACCCTCCATCATTCTTGCTGAACCTATTCTTTTGTCTTTTAAAAAAAAATTTTTTTAGCAATGAATTGTTTTGTCGTCCTCTATCAGGAAAATTATGAATACATTTGATTTAAATTCCATGATCCATTGTTTCAAACAATTCTTTGGTGGCTCAATCACAGAAGTTCAATCACTTCTGTTTTTCCTTGTCAGAGCAAACTGGCAAAAATCCCAGTTCTGGATTAATCAAAGTATATGTACTTTATGATTGGTTAAAATCAATTAGTCATGTGCTGATGAAAAAAATAAAAGGGAAAAGGGCAATGTTCTTTTTGCAATAGCATGGTCAAACATTTAAACTGTGTCTCAATTCTGCCTAGAAATTTTTGTGTGTGTTTCTATAGCCACTGTTATTTATATATATATATATATATATACACACACACACACACACACACACACACACACACATATATATAGAGAGAGGAAATAATATATATAAAATATATACTATATATATTTAATTGCATATTTTCATTTTTATATTTATATATGTATTTATAAAATATATATAGATATAAAATGTTTATTTTATATTTACATGTTATATTTTATTTTTATTCATATATATATATTTTTTTACAATAGGTGGAGAATTTACAGGAGAATTTATTTTATTTTTAAGGCTTTATAAGAACACTTCCTGGGTAAGAGGAAATTTTGAGAGAATAGGGCCTACTAACTTTTTCAGTTATGTTAGCTTGATCATCAGCTTTAATAAAGTAACCCATTCAAATAGGCCATCAAGATTGTTCCCAAGGCCAGCATTAGTAGAGTTTTATTGGGCATGGAGGTGGGATCAGAGGTTGGGGTTTTAAAAATAACCCCAAACTGAAAAGACTCTTTTGAATATTTATGAAATGTAAGCTTGCTTTAAGAACAAGGTCATGGAGAAACACACATCAAGAAGAGGGATTATCCCACCTTTGGCACAGTAATCAGGGTGGCATCTTGCATACTCAGTTACAAGGAACTGGGTCCAGCTGGTAAATACATGATAGGCGGCAACAGCATTAATGAAGAGCACCATCTTACCTGGAGCCCATGCTTGCGAAAGTCCTAACACTGGTCTCCAGATCCAGGAACATCACTCAGTGCTACAGTTTTCAGCAGTCTGACAAAGCAGCATTAACCATACTAGACTGTAAGAACTACCATTTCGAGAGCAAAAGGCAAGAATGTCAGTGGCACAAAGGAAAGGACTTTGGACCTCGGTGTACAACTCCTCACAGTGGGTTCTCTGAGTACAGTGGGAAGGAATTTAGAATTAGGTGGTAAGCCTATAAAGAATAAATGGGACAAGAAAAGTAATATGGTTTCTTCCTTTTTATTGAAGTCTCCTTTTTATTCTAGTAATCACATTAATATTTATTCACTCTACATGATTTCACAAATTAATCTGAAAGAGGAGCTTTACTCCCCCAGATTATGTATTATTATTTAGTTCTTATTATTTACCAAAATGTAACTGTATAGTTTGGTATTATATTAGAATATTTGACATGTGTAAAACATCAAAATACAAATATCTTTAAAATTCCTTTTATTTGAAATGGCAAAACAAGATTTAGAAGCGCCTGAAATTTTGGATAACAAGTTTATATCTTTTCAAGCATCTTTATAAGGTTTGTGATTTGTTTTCTTAAAGATTTTTTTTCACTACCTGCAGTGAGGATATTCAAAGACACTTCCTGTCAGGTCAAAAACCCTGGAATATGGATGAAGGATCTAGGAATTAGACCTCAGACCCTTCCCTACATAAAAGAAAAAGTAGGTCTGAATCTTCATCATTTGGCTTAGGACCAGACTTCCTTAACAAGACCCCATAACGCAAGAAATAAAAGCAAGAATCAATAAATGGGATAGATTCAAACTAAAAAGTTTTTTCTCAGCACAGGAAACAATCCACAATGTGAAAAGAGAGCCTACAGAGTGGGAGAATATCTTTTCCACATGCACTTCAGACAGCGCACTCATTTCCAAAGTATACAAAGAACTTAAAAAACTTTACACCCAAAATACAAAGAACCTAATCAATAAATGGGCTAAGGAAATGAGCAGACACTTCACAGAAGAAGATATACAGGTGATCAATAAACATATGAAAAGGTGCTCATCATCCCTAGTAATTAGAGAAATGCAAATCAAAACCACCCTAAGATTCCATCTCACCCCAATTAGAATGGCAATTATCAAGAATATAAACAACAATATGTGTTGGAGAGGATGTGGGGAAAAAGGTACACTCATACATTGCTGGTGGAGTTGCAAATTGGTACAGCCACTCTGGAAAGCAGTATGGAGATTCCTCAGAAAGCTTGGAATGGACCCACCATTTGACCCAGCTATCCCACTCCTCGGCCTATACCCAAAGGACTTAAAATCAGCATACTACAGAGATACACCACATCAATGTTCATAGCTGCTCAATTCACAATAGCCAGATTGTGGAACCAACCTAGATGTTCCTCTCTCTCTCTCTCTCTATATATATATATATATATTTACCATGGAATATTACTCAGCCATAAAGAATAATAAAATTATGGCATTTGCAGGCAAATGGATGCAGTTGGAGAATATCATGCTAAGTGAGATAAACCAATCTCAAAAAACCAAAGGACAAATGATCTCACTGATAAGCAGATGATGACACATATAGGGGGTGGGAAGGGGCAAGAATGGAGGAAGAAGGGACTCTACAGAGGGATAAGAGGGGCTGGAGGAGCGGGGGGGAGAAAAAAAACAGAATGAATCAAAACTATTAGCCTAGGTAAATGTATGATTACATAAATGGTATGCCTCTACTTCATGTACAAAGAGAGAAACAAGATGTATCCCATTTGTTTACAATAAAAATGAATTAAAAAATAAACTGTGGTATATATACACAATGGAATATTACTCAGCCATAAAGAAGAATTAAATTATGGCATTTACTGGTAAATGAATGAAGTTGGAAAATATCATGCTAAGTGAAATAGGCCAAGCCCAAAAAAACCAAAGGCTGAATGTTTTCTTTGATAAGTGCTTGATAATATATAACGATGGGGGGTGCCAGGGGGAAGAGAAGAATGAAGGAACTTTGGATGGTATAGAGGAAAAAGGGGGGGAGGGGGAGGGGATGGAAAACCAGTAGAATGAAACAGACAGTATTACCTATATATATGTATGATTACATGAATGGCGTGAATATACATTGTGTATGACCATTAAAAAAAAAAAAAGATTTTTTTGTCACTACCTGCAGTGAGGATATTCAAAGACACTTCCTGTCAGATCAAAAACCCTGGAATATGATCTTTGCTTTTCTGCATAGCACTGTTTTTCTTCACATGTGTACTTCCTGTCTGTTACCTATTCACTATCATGAGGAGATGATCATAGACACAAATGAAAATCAGCTCTGTTGAATCATCAAGGTATCTGATCTGAGTCCTATGACTCATGCACAAAAACTATTCTAGAGTACTAAGTACTTTAAAGCTTTTCTAAGCTAAATAGCCTATCGTATTGAAGTAAGATCATAATGTGATGATATTTCCCCCAAATTACTTGTTACTTTCCCCAAATAATTTATTAGTTTCCCCAAATAATTATTAATTTCCCCCAATTAATCTGTTCACATTAACAAAACTTACACTCTTTCCATTCCTAACCCCTTCCTTTTCACTTTCTTCTAAAACCCCATTTCTTTTCTTACTGTCAAAGAATTATTGTCATGCTCAAACGTCAGTGTAGAGAAAATTTAAGGATGTTTTCAAACCGCCTGCAAACTACAAACTTCAGTTCTCCTTGCTTTGGTTTTGACGCAATCGGACTGCTGCAAATGAGAACTGTTTTATAGTCCTTGTCAACTGCTGTACTCTCTCACTTATTCTAATCACTAAATTAGCTATGGTGGCTCTTAGAGACTCCTAGAGTGGTACTACTGCTTCCTGTGTTAAGCTCAGTAAAGTGGATCCAATGCATAAAATTACAGGTTTCTACTTATCACTTTACAAGGTTTTAATACGCATTTTTGTGTTTATGTATTCTACAAAATGTTCTTGCTGTCTCTGGCTTACAGAGTAAAGAGGTACTTGGAGCCTCCCTTCAGTGTTGTTCCACAGTTTTACTTTCCACACAAAATATTGCTACTTAATATGTGTTTTGTTACCAGGCTATAATGTGATAAGTACAAATGCTGACAGTATGCATTAGAAATTTTATGAAAACATGTTGTAGCAATATCCAAGTGCATTATCAATAGATTCCTTTTACTGAACAGGGCTTAGACTCTGTTGGGTATGGAGATATTGTCATAATGAGTTAGTGCCCTGAGTTCTTCTACAAATGCACATTCAGGGTCTTTTGGTTTGTTAACTTGATATATGTATTAAAATCTGAAATAGGGTAAGCACTTTTTATAATTTTTCACATTTTAAGTCATTTTTATCTATGCTTAAACTTTATTACTTAAAATACTGAGTCTTTGTTTTTGTATTTTTTATCTTAAATATATAGATGCAAAACTATTTTTTAAATGGAGAACATTTTCTGAATGTAGTGGTAGTTGGAAGCCAGAAAGTGGCCATGAAATTTTAAAAAGTGAATAAAATAAAGATAAAAACCAAGGCATTTGTACCAGTTCTGGTGGAAAGTATGCTACTGGTTCATATTGGATACAGTTTTGTAATAAAAGTAAGTATAGTGCTAAGACCACAAGATGTTTCAGAGATGTGCTGGTCAATTCAATCAATTTGACAATTAGACCTTTAAAATATTAAGTAATATTTGCTTAAGAAAACAAGGAAGGTCATACCAAAGTAATTCTTTGAGAATATTGGAATGATAGAAGCATATGTTCAGTATTTTACATAAAATTAGTTGTGCTTTTTTGTTTATCTTGTTAAAGAGAATTCTATGTTGCTAAAACTTAAGTGAGAGAGTGTGTGTTTGGAGGGGTGGTTCTGATTTATTTCTGGCAAACAAAATTAGGACTGAACCATATCCAATTCTGAAGGATGTCATCATCAACAAATTGGCTCACAGTTATGATTTTTGTTAAAGTATTGTCTGACTGTTTAGCTGCAACCACAAGCAATCCTTCACCCGTCTGAAAGAATTGGTGCCGGAATTTAAAATAACACATTGCTGATCTAACAAGAAACAGCTATAAGAAAGTAAAATGTTACCTCAACTAAAGAGGGAGATCATTAATGTAAAAGCTGTGAATTCTGTAAAGGTGGGTGAACTAATGAGAGTTAAAATCATCTTTCTTAACCTAAGAGTATGGATATTGATCATAATCTAATGTTATTATATGCTGTGATTTAATGGTTACTGAGAGGAAAATGTTTCAGAGAACATTTAAACGACAGTACAAAAAAACTCTTTCTGCAAAAGATGTAACTTGTTTGGTCTCAGTTTCTTACATAAGTCAATTGGCTAGCCCAGCTGACTTGGCTAAAATCTTCTGCAGTTGTAATATTTGTGATAATTATTTACATTTTTTGTTGTTGTTTGTTCTGGTGATCCACTGAAATGCAAACTTTGCTTCCTTTTAATCTAATAAAATATTATGTGTTTTTCAATATCATTTTCCTAATAATTCACTTATTCAGCATTAAGAACATTTTTCAAATAAGTAACAAAGATAAAAGATAGATTTGATCACCTGTCTATCCATCTTTCTAGAAATCCTTAATCTGTCAACTAGCATATCTAATGTTTAAAATACCTTGTAAAGTAAGTTGACAAGATCAGTCCTTTTCTACCAATTTCACATTAATCATAGTTCAATATGTATTTTTCATGGTAAAATTTACATTTTTAGAATTACTCATTTTTAAAGGTGTTTTTGCTGAATTTTAAGAAATAATGTACCTATGTAATCAAAACCACAGGAAGATGGAGAACATTAGCTTCTACCATTAAGTTTCCTAATACCCATGTTCAACCTCTAGAGTATAATCACTCTTCAGATTTTGCACTACTCATTTGTATCGTGTATTCTAGAATTTCATTTAACTTGACTTACTCTGAATTCACTCTTTAATAAGTTTATTCATTATGATCATTTTGAAAATTCATCCATGTTTTTAAATGTATATGTAATTTATTAATATTAATTGTAGATGGCATTCCATTCTATGCGTATACTATAACCTGATTTTCCATTGATGGACACCTGGTCTTCAGTTTTTGTCTACTATGAATAAAGCGACTATGTATTTGTACAAGTAATTTTGTGAATATAATATTGTTTTATTTTTGTTTTTATCTTGAGTAAATATCTAAAAGAGGAATTGCTTAATCTCACAGTATGAGTACAATTTTCAGAACTATTTTTTAAGTACCTGCACTATTTATGCAGGTATAGGAGTGCTGATTATTCTACAATCTTAGATAAATTTATTGATACATCTATATCTGTCTACATATATATATATACACAGAGAGATGACTAAATTTATATGTATATTATATTTATGGGTATATATAATTTCATTCATATCTGTGGGTATAAATGTTGTCACATTGTGATTATAATTTGCAATTAGTTTTGTTGGTTATGTTTATCAATTTATCACATTTATTGTCTGTAAATTTTATGAAATGTCTCTTCGAATCATTTGCTAATTTTTAAAATTTTTTAGTTGAAAGTATTCTTGGTATATACTGTTCTGACCTTTTATTTGGTGAAATGTATTTTGTAAATATTTTTCCTTCGTTTTATTTTTTTGGGGGGTGGGGTATTGGGGATTGAACCCAGGGGCACTTAACTACTGAGCCACATCCCCAGCCCTTTTTACTTTTTATTTTGAAACAGGGTCTCACTAAGTTGCTAAGGGCCTTGCTAAATTGCTGAGACTGGTGCTGAGACTGGCTTTGAACTCACGATCCTCCTGCCTCAGACTCCTGACCCACTGGGATTACAGGCATACCCCACAGTGCCAGACTCTTTTGGCTTATTTATTCTACTTCTTAATGGTCACATATGTTAAATAAACAAGCATTTGCTCACTCGTAGATGGGAAGAGAAAGAAAGAAAATTAACATGAATAGGCTGTTAGCAAGTAGAGAAAACAAGTATCATGGATGTTTGGTCCCATGTCTCCAGAGTCTGCGTGATCAGAGAAGCGTGGGAAGCCAAGAAGGTTCAGGAAAACATGTCCACATCTGCTCAAGTCATTTACCATATCCCAGCTTCTTGAGAAGAGAAATTACAATGGCTATTTTTTTGTGGAATAAAAGTGGAAGTCCTCCTTTAAAGCAACACAAAACAATAACACTATATTGAGTACTATTTATTTTGAAAAATTGCAACAACCAAATCTGTCTCAGCCAATATTCCCTAGATAAAACTTTGCTAACTATTTTTAATTTAGGCCCTAAACAACAAGGGAGACAGGTATATGACTGCTGAAGAAAAACACAATTTGTTCCATCATTAAACAAAGGGTATTAAAAGGAAAACTGAACATGTTGCTATTCTAATTGAAAGCCTTCTCTCAGATGTAAGTTAACATGTTTTTAACTACTCCAGAACACAAAGATGATGATAAATTTGCAATAAAAACGTTGTCTCATCAAAATAGAAATCATTTTAGAATTATGTGATAATCTAAAAATATCTAAAGTCCATTTTAGCTCTGACAATGCTAATATTTCAGAGGATATCAGGACACAGACTGAGTTTTCTTGACTTTTAAGTTCTAGTGGAATCCAGATTCTGAGCTAAGTGTAGTGGCACATGTCTGTAAACCCAGCTACTCAGGATAATCATGCAAGAGGATCACAAGTTTGAGGTCAGTCTGGGCAACATGGGGAGAACCTGTATCAAAATAAAAATTACAAAGTTCTGGGGATATAGTGGAGTAGTAGAACTTACTTGGGTTCAATCCCCAGTAAGGTAATAATAATAATAATAATAATAATAATAATTAATAATCCAGATTCCCAGGCTCAATGATAATGAGACACATATGTTGCATTAACCAGATGTTTGAGTTTGCCTCATTTTTTTTTTTGAATTACTGGGAATTGAACCCAGAGGTACTCTACCACTGAACTAAATCCCCACCCCTTTATATTTTATTTAATTTTAAAAAAATTTGACACAGTGCCTCACTAAATTGCTAAGGCTGGCCTCAAACTTGGGATCCTCTTTCCTCAGCCTCCTGGAAATTGCTTCTTGTCTACCCTACTTGTTAACTGTGAGACTTTGGACAAGTTTCTGTCTGTAAACTTCACTTTTAATACCTGTTATGGGAATATCTACATAGCTACCTCATGGATTTTTGTAAGGATAATTCATCTAAAATACCTAAATCAGTGTCTGACACATAGATAGATAATAATAACTACAGTAATACCTAACATGTAGCCAATTTAATTGTACCATACTCAGAACTAAGTTATGACCGTTCTCTTTCATATTTACTTGTGCTCCTGTTCTCTGAAGTAATGTATTTTGTGGTGAAAAACTGATGAATGAATAGAAACTAAGTAGATGAAGGTTAATCATGGTTAGTACTTGAAACTAGAAAGGGTGTGGCTTGTTAAAATGTGAATATAAACCCCTGAATATAGCTGCACAGCATGACAAGGGGAAGATCTACTTGTCTTTGGAGATTTGCATGAAACTTATTATTCAGCATGCGAGGTTTGGGAAGTCGATAAATCAACTCAGTGCTGCAGTGAATCATAATCAGTTTTAATTTTTAGTAAGGAAACTCTGTAGTGAAGGAAATGGGTTACAGGATAATGTTTCTTTTATATAAGTTTGAAATGGTAGTAATTTAGCTCAAATGTGGATTTTGAAAAAAATGAATGGATTGAGTTTTAGAAAGCCTCTGTAAAAAAGATTTGATGGATTGAAAATAAATGTCAGACAGAGAAACTCACAGTTCTCTGCAAGATTTGGATGGTGAGATCGTTGATTGATATTGGAGCACGAGGTGGAGGAAGAACTAAATTGTGTTTGGGGTAGGTGACTAATGGTGACCAGGGGACAGGATATCACAAAGAAAGCAGTTACTGAAAGGGTAGTTGTCTGAAAGAAAAGGTCCCCAAACTCTAGACTTACAACTTAAATGTAGCATCATGGCCGTAGAGCACGTGGGGCCATATCTCAATAATTAAGAACATAGAATAAGAAAAGGATAATATTTTTCCAACATGGACCAACAAAGTTGAGTAGGTGACCTGCCAAAAAATAAATAAATAAATAAAGCAAAAGGAATAAAGAAAGCAAAAATAAAACAGAAAGAATGAAAGACAAAAGAAGAAATAGAAGAAGAATGATAATTATATTAAAGTGATGATCACTAAATACCATTACTAAAAAATAAGTAATGAATGCTGGCATTGGAGGCACAGTTGACATAGGGGAGAGAAGGGCAAGTGAAAAAGCCAGGACATCGTAGACCTTAATTATCCTGATTTCTTATTTCTTCCACACTCTGTGTATTGGTGGGGACAAAAAAGTAATTTGAGAATATTCTGTTTTCTTATAGATTAGTAGATGTGTACTATGTACATTTATAACAATTGACACAAAATTGCAGGTAGCGTACAAAGGATATGACTGTGCAGATGTATAGTGTCAATTTTATGATACTGTTGGGTAACAGAGCAAAACAAGTATCCTATTCTCTGCAAATATATAATTTGGATCTTAGGTACTGTATATCACCATATAGATATTAGCTAGAAACCAATTCAATTTTTTTTGGTTTTGTACCAGGAATTGAACTCAGGGGCACTCGACCACTGAACCATATCCCCAACTTTATTTTGTATTTTATTTAGAGACAAGGTCTCACTGAGTTGCTTAGTGCCTTGCTTTTGCAGAGGCTGGCTTTGAACTCAAGATCCTCCTGCCTCAGCTTCCCAAGTCACTGGGATTGCAGGTATGTGCCACCACTCCCAGCTATATACCCAGTTTTAACAAAAATATAAGTAATAAACATACGTCATTAAACAAATTTAAAGTAAGATAAGAGATGTTAAATATTATTTCAGTAAAGTAAACATTTGGCTGAGACATGTGAAAAATACGATGGTGCAATCTAGGAGGACAATACAGATCAAAGTAAGAAAGACATCAAGTCCTATGGATAAAGAGTTCTCATAATTAAAACAGTTCTTTATCATTATCACACCAAAAGTTTAATCAAGGAAGAAATTAGCACTCTTCAGCATGAAATGAGAAATGAGATAGCAAGGAGGGTAAAACTAGTGAAGTATTAAATGAATATTTCCTGATGTATTTATAAAGAATAGCATTAATGGTCAAGAACGGAACATTGCTAATTAATGCATTTTACTAACTCTTAAGGGAGTGTCTTTTTAAGTGGGCCCTCCAATTTGCCTTCAGAAAATCTGATGATACTAACGGTTAAAAATTCCAATAATTTTTACTGATACTATTGGGCTTTATATATGAAAATGTTAAAATGCCATGACAGATTTAGCAAAAGCTATTTTAAAGCCTCAGTTTGGTTGTTAGTGCCAGCAAAGTAATATCAATAATTGCTTCATGACCTCAATAATGATGGAAGGCTATAACTGCTTTGGCAGCTTTTTCCATCACTTGATAACTTTTTTCAATAACAAGCAATGAATATGCATTGTACAGACTGTACCAACTACAGAAAAAAATACATTGGGGGGAGAAGTATACTCATGCCTAACCTGACGAACCAGAGAACATAGAAATGAAAATAACCCAGCAACTATTCACACACAGAGACTCCCACAGTAACAGAAACAAACACACACAGGGTGTCACAGTGAAGAAAGATGCAGGAGAAGCAATACCTTTTGTTTAGGACCACTTTATTTTAGGTCCTTTTGGTGAGAACCAACCCCAAAACAATAAAAACCAGATGTACAGTAAAGAGTTGCTGTCCTAAGAACATTTTGTTTAAAGAGCTTGAGCCTTCCAGATAAAAGTTTGGAAAAAATCAGGCCAAAAGAGTGGAGGTAAAATATCAGCACGTTGTTATTGAAAGCACAGGAGACAAAATAAAGGTCTTTACTGTTGCATTTTCTATTTCCTCAAGTTCCTTCTGTGGTTCAAGTGTGCAGCCTTCTAAAGAAATGACAGTTCCTGAGAGACGATGATTTGGAAAATAGTAAGCTGAATAACTTGCGCTGTGCTTGTGTGAGAGAACCTGAGGATGCTTGGGGTTTCTGGTTGTGGGGAAGCACACTCAGGTGGTATGAGTGATATAATTTTGGATGAAGGAAATCTGTGCAGGAAGATGCAGGCAGAAAAATCTGCATCAGTCAATTACTGCTGCCTGTAATAATCAATTTCAAATCTTCCTGGTATTCACAAGTCAGAACTTTGTTTTCCTACTCAGAAGTCTTCTGTTCAGCTGGTCTGGGTTGGACCCATCTAGGTAGCTATTCCTCACTTGGGCTTAGCTCCACATTGGGCCTTGGACTTCTGCACTAAACATAATTTATTCTAGGGCCCAGGTGCAAAACAGAGGTCATCTTAAGCCTGTCTGCTTGTCCTCTAACATCCCCGTGTGAACATCTAGTAGAAGGAACAATTTGTTGAATTATTTTTAGAACTATCACAACCTCACTCTGGATTTCAGCCTGTTGGCTGGTAAGTGAACATAATGGCTTGAATTCAGAGAGTCATGTTCAACTGCAAAGTCTATGAGGTACAGTGATGAGGATGGAGTTGGCAAAACACCAAGTAGGAGGATCCACCTGCCCTGAAACACATCTCTTCAGACACCTTTTACATAACACAAAAATGGATTCTTAGCCCTCTCTCTCAGATGAAGCAATCCTGAGCCACTTCATAGGTACAAGGAGAATATTGAAAAGTCATTTTTTGAAGTGGGAGTAAAGTTACTTAACGCATCCCATCGTGAGGTTTAAGTGGGCTTTGGAAGAGGTGTGCATCGGATGCATGATAGACAGCAGCAGCATCTAAATAAATACAGCAAGCTAGAGAAAATCAGTAAGCAGCAGAGACAGGACAGCATGGACCCAGGAACCTCCTAGAGTAGCTCAACTACTTCCTCAAAGATACCACTGCTTGCATAAATGGTGATGAGGTGCAGGAGTGGAACTCCATACCGATGTTAAAAAAGTATAATGGTCCGAAAATTAAAAAAAACAAACAAACAAAAAAAAAACCAAGACTCTCTCTTAAAGACACAGAGATAACTGAAAGCATTGAGAAATGGGATGAAATAGTGATTATAGTTTCAAAGGTGGGACAATAGATCATTAATTTATGATATTAATACTGTGGAACATCTCTGGCATGTTGGGCTAGACAGTGTGTTCTTTTCCTGTTGCTTTGGAAAATTACCACTATACCTTTGAAAACGCTGTGAGAGCAGTATTTATGGAATATTGATGGAAAACCTAATCATTGGAACTTAATAGAGGAATTTTCACAAAAACTATAAATTCTTTGTGACTTGTGATTTTCTTAGACCAACTGTACAAAGTAGTTTTGTTATAAAAAGAAGAGATATAGGAGAATAAAAGACCTATTTTAAAGGGGAAACATTGAATGTTAGATAGAGACAAACATCAGTTCTGTGTAGCTTGCTAATTTAGTTGGGTTTCAGTTCATTTGACCCTTGCAGGGAGTATAAGTAGAAGATATTGTCTTTGCAGGAGATGTGTTAGAGTACTGCTAAATATAGCTAAAATCTTATTTTACTGCTAACATAAAAATAAAAATAATTGATGGCATCAAACCCAGATAACTTCAAGCAAAATTCACAAGCTGCAAATAAAGAATGTGGAGATGTTCAGTTTGTAAAGTCTTTCCCCACCTTGAGTAAAGTCACAAAACTAAGGATTAGAAATGTCGATGATTAGAAATAATCTACATTTTTATTATAAAAATTTTGCAATAAGGTTGCCTTCATATGAGAAGTCATCATGAGAGAATTAGGTTGTAGAAATAATGATGTGATTAGGAATAATATTTTTAGAAATTTCTAGAAAGACAAAGAATTCTAGTCCTGACTGAAGTTGAATATATCATTAGCCTGATTCAAAATTCGCTTAAAAGAGATTAGAGAGTTTTTTTAAAATGTAATATATTTCATAAACTAAATTTTAACTATTTAGCACCTGAATTTGGTAGAAATTCAGCACAGGAATAAGTTGCTTAGTGGGTTAATTAAAACTTCTGGTACTGGCTTTCTTTTTTCCATCTCTCCTTCCCTTCTTACTGTCTTTTAGAATTTATTTTGGTTCACTTTTAAAACATCTGTTAATGCTATTTTTGATTGAAAAATGATAATTATACATTTGATATGCATGAGATATGTTGTAATGTTTTGTTTCCTGTTTACCATATGGAATAATTAAATCAAAATAATTAGTGTAACTGTCATCTTATATATCATTTTTTTTGTGATGACACATTTTAAATTTATTCTTTCAGATATTTTAAAATATAAATTATTATTATCTATGGACATATGATGTGCAATAGATCTCAAAAACCTATTCTTTTTCTGTAATCTACCACCCTCTTCCCATGCCCACTGTGCCCTGTTCATGCCACCCTCTGGCAATCACTATCTGTACTTCTGTGAGTTTGAGTTTTTTGGTTTCCACATATAAATGAAAATGTGATATTTTTCTTTCCATGCCTACCTTATTTCATTTCCCATGTCTTTAAAGTTCATCTAGGATGACATGCAAATGAATTTTCTTCTTATTTTTTATGGCAAATAATATTTCATTGTGGACAAATAACATTTTCTATATCCATTCATCTGTTTATGGACATTGAGGTTGTTTCTATATCTTAGCTATTATGAAAATTTTAATTCAAAATCCATTGAATAAGGAAAAGAAAGGTAAGTGTCAATGATTCTGTGTGTGTCTGTGTGTGTGTGTGTGTGTGTATATGTTTGCATCACCTGAATATAATCTTGAGAATATACATGATATGTGCAAATTCAAGCACTTTCTTCAAAATATCTATATTAAATAAATGCATGTAATGTCCTCTTTTAGTTAAGGATGATGAATTGGCAGGTGTTAATACCAGGTATGGAACAAATTGAATATATACTAATATAAAAATTATTTGAAAAGAAGTGAGGCTAATCAAAACTTAAATATAAAACCTCTCAAATAATTTATGTAGGCACTCTGCCTTCAAGGAACAAAATTCCCTTTTAGTGTTCACTGTGCAGTGTGTTTCTATAATGAGGTAAATGGAATAACAGTAATGTAAGGAAGGAAAATAGTAAAAGAATACAATAAAATAAGTAAAATAAATGGAATAAAAATTACGATTTGTTTTAAATTTGCTTAACTGTATATTGTTGTGTCACATATAACTAAGGATTCTTAAAAATGGCAATAGTAATTTGCTTGATTTTCTATTGGCCAATATAAATACAGTGGTTGCAAATACTTAAAGGCAAGAAATAAAGGCTGCAAACTCAAAGGAATCATACCAGTATCCACATGTAAATCTAATGCATGTGAGATCAGATATATATTAGAACTAGATATTTTTTCCAAATGTTTTCAAAGATGTAAGAAATCCTACAAATTCCAGTTTATTATTATTTTTGAGTCCCAATTTCTAATTTGAAGTCTTTAAAAGCATGTTTTTATTGGTGGATTATATTTGCACATATCGGCAGACTTCATTGTGATATATTCATACCTGCACATAGCATAATTTAGTTTATTTTATTCCTCTGTACCTCCACTTTTGCCGGGGTCCAGCCCTAGCAGGAGTCCATGGGTTCCACACAGGTAAACGGGGCGTGGGGAGACAGTGTCGGCGATGGATGGAGAATGAAAGACAGAGATTCTAGTTCTGGTGCAATCAATCCCACTTTATTCCGGGGAAAGCTGGGTTTATATACATTTTTCTTCAGGCTATAATGGCAGTCTTGTGGTTAATATTAAAGAAGTTTCCAAAGCATAGGCAAAAAAAACAACAATCTTACAGGTTATCCTTACCTAATCACAATTGTTTTAAGAATATCTAACTACGTCGATGAACTAATACAATGTTTATTTCCTTAATATCTAAACTCTATGTGACCTAAGACTATTCTTATTATTCTTGCGGTTAAAGCGATAGACAAGTAATCTCATGTGACCATCTCTACTAGGTCCATCTGGTTAATATCTAAATTGCTGAGTTAATGGCTACAGGAGGGCAGCGGTCCCAATGGTTATTGTGTGCCAGCATTTATTATAGGGGTGACATATTCTTTGTAGGAAGGAAGGAATGTTGTGAAACCTTATTTTTTTACCTTGCTACCACACATAAACAAAACCATCATTAGAATTTAACCAGCCTATTGGAGACAAAGGCAGATCTATAACTATTTTCTCCAGAGGCTTTCAGGGACTCATTGCACGGTTGCAAAATTATTTTTAATTTTGTTAGTGGTAAAGACCCATTGTCTTTCAGATTGTAGGTAATATTTTCTGGAATTTTTGTTGTATTTCCTTCACCCCCTTAAGCAATCCGTTCAGACTGAAATGAGTAATATATTATCAGAAAAACACAGCAGAAAAAACACCATGCTTCGGAGCAAAACATCCGGCAATTCCTTTTAGGATGAGCCTTTGCAATCATCCTCCAGAGGATCTTTGTCAAGCACTGGATGGAATTCTGGACGCCCCCGCACACTTTTCCCCTAATTCCTATCCTCTAGCTTCTTCTATTTTCATGAGCTATACTTCCCCCATTTCTCTTTAGAAAATACCATCCTTGATTCTGAGTCTAGCTTATTTCACTTAAGCATGATGTTGTCCAGTTCTATCCATAGACATAATAAATTTCATTTTAAAAACTTACTGGTAAAGTATCAAAATACATGATTGATTAGCCAAAAAAATTTGCATACTATCAATGAACAATGCTATTGAAAAAAATGCACTATAATAAACATTAAAAATACATAATAATAAATTTGATTCATGATATTTGATAGGAAAGAATGGGACACTGAAAATAATAACATATTGCAGAGAAATATTAAAAACCTAAATAAATGGGAGGGTGTTCATGAATAAGAATGCTGAATATTATTAAAATCTCCACTTGATACTTGTGACATACAACTTTAATGTGATTCCATGTAATATCTTACAGAAATTTTTGTAGAAATTTTAAGTTTAATCTAAAATTAACGTGGACTGGCAAAACAAACTTAAAACACACTGAAACTAATAGAACACAAACACACCAATTAAAAGGCAAAGAACAAATTTGGAGATCTTATCATACCTACTTCTGTGTTAGTTTGTTGCTTGTTTTCACCTTAAAACACATATATTCTTAAAGTTTGTCTAAAGATTAGCTCCTTTTTCTTCACTTTCTAATTCAAAATAACATCCTCCAATCATATCGGATGGATCATCTTTCCCTTCCCCAAATCTACCATAAGCTAAGTGTGCTCAGAAAAGCAAGTCCTTTACAAATATCTTGTTTTTTATCTTGAAAGAAGTTATAGTTATAGTTTTCCAGATTAATCTTTTGTTTAATAAGGGGCAATAAATAAATTTGGTAAATCCAGTCTCTCACAAAATATATACTCAAAAATTATGTCTCAAACTAATTTTGAAAGTAGTCATGTTCTTTCCAGAATTTCTTAAAAATGAATAGATTCTCTTAATGATCCTCTCTTTTTTGCTCATTTATCATCTATTCTTTTTTTTCTGGTTTTGAGGATTGAACCTAGGGGCAGTCTACTGTGGAGCTGTATATCCAGTCCTTTCTACTTTTTATTTTAAAATATGGTCTCACTAAATTGCTGAGCCTGGCCTTGAACTTGGAGTGCTCAACCTTTGACTTGCTGGGATTATAGGTCTGTACCACCTTGCCTGGCCTATCACCCTTCTTTAACAACCTTAATTACTTCAACATTCTTCTCTTACACTCCATCCTCTAGCTCTGTGGCTTTTACTATTTCTGCAATCTTCGTATAGATTGAATTAACCTTTTAAAATTAACCTTTTAAAATTAAAGCACTTTCTCTCTTCTCTATATTTGAACTTTCTATTCTTTATAACCATTTTTTATTCCCTATTTTAGGAGTTTAAAAGGATGCTTCTGAGAGATGGATTTTGAAGAAGATTCTGAATCTTCTTTGGGAGGAAGAAGGTTGGGAAGAATTTGGAATAAATGCACCATATGAATGTATTTATATATACGAATTCTCTTATGTTCATAGCCTTAAACAGAAAATGAAATGGTGAAGTAAAATATTTGTATCACACTATAAAAAACTTTTCAAAATTTTTATCTATAAATACATGTCTAATTTCATTACAATTTTGCTTTAAGGAAAATTATTTCCAACAAGCTAATTCTGCAGTTTAATTTTGGAAGGTAATTTTAGAAAGAAGAAAATAATTATTCAATTTTAGTTCATATTAACAAAAGGGAAAAAATTGAACAGTGAATGTCTTTGGATTGTTGATGGATAGCTAGTAGATTAAGGAATTCTCAGAAGTTTTAGTAGCCTGAGCAATTTTAAGAAAATTCTTTGTGCGTTTTATGAGATGGTGTTTATATATTAGATGATATGGAAGATTTTGTGTTAGATTAGGTTGGAGGACTTTTCTAATCATTGATTGGATCATAAAATATAGAGTACCAAGGTCAGGGCTCCAGGTAGTTAAAATACAAAATGAGAATATGTGGGAAAAAAAGAAAAGGAAATACGGGAAGAGAATAATGAAAAAGTCAATTGAACGGTTGAACTGCTCTGGGGTAGTTGGTAACATGAGCTTTTGTGGATTTTGAGTTTTCAGAGCTAGAGATGATTGGCAGTTATATTGTTCCATGGTTCCTTGATAGGGCACGACAAATATAGAATCCCTGACCTAGGAGCAAAATTTCACAATCTTTTTAAGTTTTGGTAGTTGACATAAAACAGTGTGTGTATGATATAAATGTGCAGATTTTTGTACTCATTATTAAAATGTAGTATATTGTAATGTTTACTGATAATTTATGAGAGAAAATAATTTTCATCACTTCATCATTTAGGCAAATGGAAACTAAGGCAGTCCTCTTAAAAGTCAGCGGTGAGAAAAGCAACTATCGCTTGTTAAGTTCCTCATTCCTTGTAGGATTTCAGTGAAAGAAGTCTCTTGACTATAATGATTTTCTCAGGAGTGTTAATATCTCTCCGGATGATGAATATGGATTAGATTGCACCAAATATTTTTTTTTGTTAGATCAGCTTAGGGATGTATTTTAAAAATATTTATTGGACCATGAAATAGAGATAAGTCAAGGTCAGGACTCAGGTAAAGTTTGAATATAAAATGAGAATATGTGAAGCAAAACTAAAATGGGAAGTATGAAAAGAGAAAAATAAAATAGCCAACTGAGCAGGTTAAATGGCATGTACAGTTTCAAAATAAACCTAAATAAAATACAAAATAAAAACAGCTTATGATCTGCTCTGTACAATTGGTATGTTTCCTCTGGAAGTAGGTGACTGATCTTTCAGAGAAGTTATATTGTGAACAGACGGCAATTGTCAAAATATTTTTTTCTGCTGTAAATCTATTGGGATGATAGTAGAAAAACTGAAGGCTGAAGACACATGACAGATTTTCCCATCAAGATTACAGAACACTTATATTGAGTGATTTTTCTCACGTTAAGTGATATTCTTTCAACTTAGGAATTCATGAGAGAAGGTTTGTTTTTTTTTTTGTTTTGTATTAACTCTTGGGTGACCTAGTACTAAAGTGCTAGAGAATGTCAGGGAGGAGGTGGATCGATAGAATGTGTTCAGTACACTTATTTGTAAATGTGAGATTTTTTTTTCTCTCCATGAATAAGTCATCTGATTTTCTTAATAGTGTTTACTCAAAACACACTTTCTCTTACCTTCATGATGGGTTTCTTTCAGTCTTGTTCCAAGGCGGGCTGAAGTTAATCTTTCATCCCACAGAGACTGGAAATTAGGGATGCTATCTTCCTTCATGGTTAAAAATCAAAGATCCTAGAGGAAGACATTCCTGCCCTAAAAAACTATCAAGAGACTTTTCAAAAGATTTACATCTCAAGAGGAAAATTTTTAAAAATTAATTAAACATTTTTAAAGTAAATGCTATAGGGGAAAAGGTCAGGGAAGCATTGGAAGGAAGAAATCTGTGTAATCTGTCCTACCTGAGGGAAATACTAAGGCTGTTTGCCGAACTTTTCAAGTCGTCACCTACAACTCTTTACTAAATTTACCAGTTGTAGCATTTTTCTATCCTTGCTTTACCTTTGTTCCACGATAATTAATAGTACTAATTTGCTAAACAATTTGTGAATAAATGTGGGCATAACATCTCCCCTTTTTTTTCCCTAAAATGCACTCTATGTTTTCTCAGCCTTTCTCAAACCCAGGAAACTTCATTCCATTTATTTGACATAAGGTTTAGTCTCCATAAATCTGGAAATAATTTCTAAGTGAAGAATGATAGCAGTTAATGTTTATCTGATTGTTTTTTTACTAAGATTCATTCTAGGTAATATATTACTGTCAGGAGCAAAAACTAAATTTATTGATGTATTTTAATTGACACTGGTTTTACTTATGATGGGAAAGTATGGAATTTCAATAAGTGCATGCAATGTGTAGTGATCAGGTCAGGGTAACTGATATATCAATCACTTCATACACAAATGCAATACTAAGAACTTTGAAACTACTTGAGGAAAATATAGGAGAGACTACAGGTCATTTGTGTAAAAAATTTCTTTTTTTTGATATGACACAAAAGAACAGGAAACAGAGAAAATTGAGAAATGGGATTACTTTCATCTAAAGAGTTTCTGTATAGTAAAGGAAATAATCAACATAGTGAAAAGACAAACTAAAGAATGAGAGAAAATATTTGCAAACTATTCATCTGACAAGGGATAAGTATCCAGAATATATAAGGTATTCAAACAACATAATAATCCAAACTAGAAAATACAATAAAACAGGAGCAAGAGACCAGAATAGACATTTCCTAAAAGGATATACAATTTATATTTTTTTAGTATGTCATACAGGTGATACATTTTGTCAGGATTTTATTTTATGAATTTTGTGAATTGGCTTTGGGAACTAGCTCTGTAATATAATTGAAGACACAAATGCCTATTTCTAGTGGTAAAGAGAGCGTTGAGAGTCTATGTTATGATTCACAAATAAATGTACAGAAATTATCACCAATGTATACTCCTAGCCAAATCCTTAAAAAAAGCAAGATCTGAGTAACTACTTCTGAATATTTTGTCAAACAAACAAGTAGAATGAGATTACTTGGTGGTATGGTGTGGATATGATTTAAATGTCCCCCAAGTGTTAATGTGTTAGAAGCTCGTTGTGATTGTGGGAGGTGGTCACATTTTTAAGGAAGTGGGTCTTGTTTGAGGTCATAGCTGGCCTCTCCTTGGCCTCTGGCTTCCTGTTGTGTTCTCTCTCTCATACACGTGCTACTGCCATGATGGTGTTCTCCTTGATTTCTTCACCACAGTCAAGCCAAATTCAAAACAATCCTCCCAAACTCTGAGCTAAATAAACCTCTTATTTATAAAGTTCCTAAACTCGGGTATTTTGTTAAAGTAACAAAAATGGAACAAGACATTTAATTGTCCCTAATATCACTGGACAAAGTAAGGGAAAG
Organism: Sciurus carolinensis; assembly: GCF_902686445.1. Classification (NCBI taxonomy): domain Eukaryota; kingdom Metazoa; phylum Chordata; class Mammalia; order Rodentia; family Sciuridae; genus Sciurus; species Sciurus carolinensis. The sequence continues at coordinate 122,549,739 of NC_062221.1, read as the reverse complement.
TTAAGGGTCAGTTCTGTTACTCAAATTTCCAAGTTAAGCACCACATAAATGATCTAAAATCTTGTCCGCCCTGAAAGATACCTTTAGCTCCTAACCCTCGCCAAACTACAGTGACTGAAACCAAACCAAGAATCTCATTCTAGAAATGTTTGATATAACTCATAATTTGAGTTCCAGCCTCACAGGATATATACCATCAAAGTGAAGACACTAATTAGGAAGGAATGAGATCCTGAAAGTTGAAATAGTGACATACGAGAAGACATAGAGGAAGCAAGAAACATTGAACACCTAACTTAAAACCAGTATCTTCTCCAATTTCATCCATTTGCCTGCAAATGCCATAATTTTATTATTCTTTATGGCTGAGTAATATTCCATTGCATATATATACCACAGTTTCTTTATCCATTCATCAGCTGAAGGACACCTAGGTTGGTTCCACAAGCTGGTTATTATGAATTGAGCAGCTATGAACATTGATGTGGCTGGATCTCTGTGGTATGCTGATTTTAAGTCCTTTGGGTATAGGCCAAGGAGTGGAATAGCTGGGTCAAATGGTGGTTCCATTCCAAGCTTTCTGAGGAATCTCCACACTGCTTTCCAGAGTGGCTGCACTAATTTGCAGCCCCACCAGCAATGTATGAGTGTACCTTTTTCCCCACATCCTCACCAACACCTGTTGTTGCTAGTGTTCTTGATAATCGCCATTCTAATTGGGGTGAGATGGAATCTTAGGGTAGTTTTGATTTGCATTTCTCTTATTACTAAAGATGTTGAACATTTTTTCATATATCTGTTGATTGCTTTTAGATCTTCTGTGAAGTGTCTACACGCTGAGATAAGCCAATCTCAAAAAACCAAAGGACGAATGATCTTGCTGATAAGTAGATGATGACACATAATGGGGGGTGGGAGGGGGCAAGAATGGAGGAAGGAGGGACTGTATAGAGGAAAAAGAGGGGTGGGAGGGGTGGGGGGTGTTGGGGTCTTTAGCCCCCTTGCTCTTCTCGACCAACGACAAGGGAAGGGGACACTCCCCATCAAGGCCGGACTGGGAAAGGTAGGGCCGACTGACCACCCACACTCAGTCCTCCGGGCGGAGGACAATCAGAAGTGTCAGGGAGACCAGTCACAGCAGGAACTCGTTTATTGAGGAAGTCACACAGCTTTTATGTAGGGTGGAGGCTAGGCGAGAGCCAATCTGCTTAAAGGTCAGCAAGGCAGGGGGGTTCATGCAGGTGAGAGTCCCATTGGACTATATGGCAAGCACAAGCTGATCACGTTCGCAGAACTGTTGTTAACCAATTCCTGATGGTGGTCCGGTTTATCGTCATGAACCTTTGAAACCGCTTTTGAGTCTTGATCTTGCTCACTCGCCAGGTAGTAAGGAGTCAGCCTGAGTTAGTTAACGTGTCATTAGTCCCAACGGGGGAGGGGGGGGCAATAACAGAGTGAATCAAACACCATTACCCTAATAAATGTATGATTACACAGATGGTATGCCTCTACTTCATGTACAAACAGAGAAACAAGATGCAACCCATTTGTTTACAATAAAAATAAATTAAAAAAAAAAAAAAGTATCTTTTTCTGTAAAAGCATCCTTACTAGAGATAGCCTCTTCACTCTCATCTTTGGGACTTCAACTTACAGGAACTCCAATGTCCTTTCCTGAGGGAGCTTGGAAGGACAATGCTAATTCTCCTCAGGACTCATCGTAACATTCTTCTTTGTTTCTGCACCTACAACTAACTAAAGTCCTAGCTGGCCCATATAAGTGAAATACAAAGTGTGACCTGTGAATAAATGATTCTTCATTCAATGATGCAGCTTGAAAAGTCAGAAGGGGCTCGACTTGCTGACTAGTTTTGATGAACCATGGATGAAAATGCAGCCCATAGTATTTAAGTTAGAAATTCCAGACCTCTTCTGGTTTAAGCAAGAATAAAGATTAAAAGATTTGGAGAGATGGGAGTGTTAAGAGTTCATTTGCAGGCTGGGAAGCTCAGTTGGTTGAGTTCTTGCTTAGCATGCACAAGGCCCTGGTTTCAATCCCCAAACAAGAGTGCATTTGCTGTTTACGACCTCCTCTCCCACCACAACACACCTTTCACGACCGCTGTATTTCCACCTCTGCAGGCTAAACCTGGGAGATCAAACCTTGGAGTGGGAACTGCAGTCACTGAATTTGGAAACCAAAATACAATGTGGGCAATTGTGATTCTGAGTGGCAAGGGACAAGTGGCAGCACTCAACTGCCAAGGATAAGGTGGACATGGATAGCATAATAAACAGCAGAGTCAAAGCAATAATCCAAATATCTGACTCCAGCAGACTGAACTTTGGTTAGTTAATCATGGTGCTCCTTGAAGTAGACTATTTAAGACACCAATTGGATTCTTTCTTGGCTGTATAAACAGAAATATTCTAGATCAAGTGAAAAAAGTCTAGCCTGAATCATAAACACAAACTCATGTCCTCTCAATCCATTCCCACTTGTAAGGTACTTTTACAGGCCCAGAACCCCCTGAAGGAAGAGGAGAGTATGCCCTTTGGGTGAAGGATGCTGAGATACCCCTAAAGATTGATGTGATAAATCTTTCTGCCATCCTTCTTTAGAATTACTTATACTTTTTAAAGGGGAGCTACATTTTAGAAAAGTAAATAATGAGTTCTTTAGGGGACTTTTGGGAACTGGATCAGAACTGACATGAATTCCAAAGATCCAAAGTGTGACTGTGATTCGCTGATAAGTATAGATGCTTACAGAGTTCAGGTGATCGTGTCTTAGCTCTGATCTATCTTGCAGTGGATTCAGTGGGTCCTGGAGCCCATTCTGTAGTTGATTCTGTAGTGGAAGAGTGTAAAATTGGAATCAACAAGCTGAGCAACTGGCAGAAGATGTGCATTGGTTCGCTGAGGCCTCTGAACTTTGTGTAAAGCAGTTTCTCTCCTTAAAGTGGGCAGTCTTCATCCAGTTTTAGGTCTGAATAGATCAAAAAGACTGGTTTAACCAAGCAAGAGAGAATTCACCAACTGACAGTCTTTGGACTTCTGAATGCTCTTTATTGAATCTCCTGAGTTGCTAACCTGTCAACATGCAGAAGAGTTTTAATTTGTCAGGCTCCATAATCAGTAAGCCAGTTCCATATAATCAACAAACAAACAAATTTATATAATTGGTTCTGTTTGCCCAGAAACCCTACTATACCTTTGTAATGAATTCTTGTTTTCTGTATTTTGCTATTAGAAGCAATTCTGTTTAATAATAATGTATATCTTTGATATAACATCATGTAAACTGGATTTTAATAGATAATCCTAATTCCTCTCCGCCAAAATTGCATTAGTTGCAGCACTTCACATTTCCACCAACAGAGTATAAGGAAGTATCCTTTCCAGCAATTGTACCAAGAAGGTGTGTTATGGAGTTCTTGAAATTTTGGTAAACCAATTGCAAATAAATACAACTTTCTTTATTGTAAATGCAAAATTTTTATTACATTTTTCTTCTTATGAATAATATTAGATATCTTTTGATACCACTTTATGAATATAAATTTATGTTCAATTTCTGATCTTTGTTTTTAATGCTTCTTTATTAAAATATTTTGATCCTTTATAAATCACATTGCAAGTAATTACTTTCATTTTTCATCTGAAAAGTTGATATTAGTAAGAGGTTTTTTTTTGCTGAGTCATTTAAGGAATATAATTAAACATGCCTTATTTCTTTTCACACTGCAACTAGTCTTTTCTCATTTTTCATCTAAAAGGAATTTATCTATACTTTCTTTCTGTACTTGTAAGACTTAAACTATGCATTTTGGTCTTATTAATTTGGAGTTTACTCTTACATGTTACATGTGAATTATAAATTCAATTTTATGTTTTATTAATATTATTATCTCTGTATCCCAACACTTGTTAAAAAGCTTCGTTGTGTCAATATTATGTTTCTTTTATCCTATACCAAATAAATATATGTGCTTAGTTTTATTCTATTGCTGGGAGTTCATTCACATATCAATATCATAATACTAATTACGGGTGGCATATATTATATTATGGAAACTGGTGGGTTTTTCTTTCTAATGGATTTTCTTTCTGAGGGGTTCTGAGTTATTCTTAATCCTCAGGTATTTATTTTTTCATAAAATTTTATTTTATTTTTTTAAAACATTTAAAAAAGTATTTTAAGATATTGATAGACCTTTATTTTATTCATTTATTTATATGTGGTGCTGAGAGTTGAACCCAGTGCCTCACAGATGCTAGGCAAGTGCTCTACCACTGAGCCACAACTCCAGCACCCTCATAAAATTTTAGTATCAACTTCTCAGTTCTGGAATAAAGTTTTATTAATGTTTAATTATACTTAATTTAATTTAATATTTACATATATTACTTTTATGCTGTTATTTTATCACATTTATAATGATTACATAATTTTTTCAATTTTAGAATATATTATAATATGATACAAAACAAATAAGACATTCTGTTATGGTTTGGATATGAGGTATCCTCCAAAAGTTCACATGTGACACAATACAAGAAGGCTCAAATGAGAAATGATTGGGTTGTGAGAGTCTTAACACAATCAGTGAATTAATCCCCTGATAGGAATAACTGAGTGGTAATTGAAGAGGTGGGAAGTGAGAATTGGTGTATGACTTCTTCCTGATCAGGATGTAAGCTGCCTTCCTTTGCAACACCCTTTCGCCCTGATGTTAAACCTCACCTCAAGCCCAGAACAATGGAGACAGTCTTCTCAAATAAACTTTTCCTTTAAAATTGTTCTAGTTGGATATTTAGTCACAGCAGTGAAATAGCTAAAACACATTCTAATATTAATTAAATTTTATTGATGAGTGATATCGATCAAAGAAACTTGTACAAGACAGGGAGGATTTATTATTTCTCTCATTCTTATAAAAATGATAAATGATGAGAAAGTCCATTATATTAAGTAACAAAAGAATAAATATTTATAAATTCAGCGAAATAAGGAAAACTTCTTTTAAAACTGTTGAAAGTCTTGAAAGAGGGTAAGAGTAAACTAAGATAGATTTTGTCCTCAGGATGACCTTAAACAAAAATATCTGTTTTACAAATTATCAAGCATTTTGTATGATACATGTATCTATGTTATGTTATATCAGTGACATAGGATGTACTAAACTAATAGATAAATATTGAATATGAATCTGATTACATATTGACGTAAAAATATAAAAATAATTTGTATTGCACTTAGCAAATTATCTTAGCTGTTGTTAATAGTCCTCACTTGCAGAAAGGTTCAGTTTTATAAAGGAATAATGATTTCAAAAATAAATTTTTTATAGTCTTTGGGCTTTGAAATTATGCCCTTAAATTACTGTGTCTGAACTTGAATTCAATATGAGAACTAGCAGGTTTTTGTGGTTGTTGTAGGTAAATATTTTAATAATTTCTCCTAAAACTACTTTATAGGATGGCTATATTGGTTGGCTGACTTAGGCAGATTTTGTTACATACAAAGAAAAATTAAATAATTTATGATCTCATTTAAAACATACTCAGGACAATAACTAAGGTAGATAACATTGCTTAAACATTCTTATGTATAACGCATAACAGTAATTTGAAATCATGGGCAAATTGTGATTTTGATATGAAGTAATTATATAGCACTGTTATAAACAAATTTCAATAACAGATTAATTAAAACATTATTCCCAATAATTTCAAATGAGTTTATTACATTTTTCTCTAACTTTCTACCATATAATTATAATATTATAGTTTTTAATAATATGATTTGAATGTGATTGGATGTGTTTCCAGTTCCACACAGGAACCAATATTTTTTGAATGTGTACACATGAAATTTTAAAGGACAATGCATTTTATAGTTAAGTAACTATATACAATTTAAAATACATCTATGAATTTTGTAAACTCGTAAGGGAAAAGCAACAAATCTTCATTAGATCTTTTTTTTTCTTACGTACTTGGCTTCTGATCTAAAATGTAATCTTTCCATACAGAAGGAATTCTGTGAAAAGTCAATTTGATTAATTTGCAGTAATGGGAACACGCAAGAAATACTTATTCGTTATTCTTATTTGGCATTATTGTTCATAGTGAGTACAGAGGTGAGCCTAATCCATCAAGCACCTTCATGGAATGGTAGTTTCTTCTGGGAACTTACAGAAAATACTAGTGGTGTATCACACAGAGGCACTTAAAACTGCTACCTTAGAGCAAAAGTGGGGAAAATTAAATACAGAAAACTTTCCATGATAACACACATTCATATAATTTTAGTAAACTTTAAAGGCTTCTTGAGTAAATGAGTTCTTGATTGCATGCATGAACCATTCTTGAATATATAACAAAGTTTATTCAGAAATGTAAACCTCTCGAAGTGCTCCTTCAATGAATCATCCAAAAAATAGCAAGATCAGAAGAGTCTCTCGTTGGCCTGCATATTTTTTAAAAGTAACAGCAAGTACATAGTAGTTCTATTGAATTCTCCATGAGCATAGAAATATCATATATGTTAGATCATCTGATATTTTTAAAGCACCACAATTAAATATAAGACCAAAAGAAATTAAAATGCAAATTAAATCAAACTGTTTTCAGTACCTTCAAATACCACAGATAATATTTTATTTCAATTTAAATAGTGTTTACATAAATGGACTTCATAAATTCATATTTTCAGACTGAACTTAAATTCAAATTTTATTTTTTAATTTTAAAATAATTAGACTTTATAAAAAAATTCCCAATACGTAGAATATGTCGCTTCTTTTTGCATTCTCAGTAGACTAATTCCATTTCAAGGTGTGATTTCAGAAAGGGCTTGCTGCCCTAAAATTGAGTACAAATTCCTTATATGCATCCAGAATGAGTAATGAACTTCACAGGCTTCTTCTAAACAACAAAATATTTTCAAGAATCAGAAGTTTGGAGTTATTGCACTCAAATTACTCATCATGATAAAAGTTATAGGAAATGATGAACACAGTGATAGTCACTTTTTATAGCTAACACTAGGTCCATAAGATTTAAATTCTTTAATTAAACAAATGACATTGAATCTCTCTCTCTCTCTCTCTCTCTCTCATGTTTTTGAGGACTGAACACAGGGGTACTTTTCCAATGAGCCACATGCCCAGTACCTCCCTTTTTTGTGTTTTATTTTGAGACAGAACCTCACTAAGTTGTTTTGGGTCTCCCTAAATTGCTGAGACTGGCTTTGAACTTGCATCCTCCTGCCTCAGTCTGCCAAATCCCTGGGATTTCAGGCATGCATTACGCCCATTATGACATCTATTTAATCCCAGTTTAACAGTCAAAGAAAAGAACAGAAAAAAGCTCATAAATTGTATGTGAACGTTGTTTCATACAGAAAACTGAAACCATGAGACTGTTTCAATTTTAATTTTGCTTGAAAATTAAGTAAATGTGTATGTCTATGGTTCACATGTGAGTCTGTATTTCTTAACCTTGAATTTTTAAAAATAAAGATTATTTATACCACAGTATGTATTTTTAATTTTTAAGTGGTATTGGAAAAATCGTAAGGTTTAATTAATTAAAAGTAACTCAAAACACATAGGAATTTACTCTATGGCAGATATGTTGTTTTAGAGTGGTAAATATATTAAATATATTCAATAAGTGAAACTGGATCATTTTAATGGAATTTGCGGAAAATGTTATAATTTTCATTTATGCTACATTATATTAAATTCATATTTACCATACAGGGAAAGCACTTGTAAGCATAAAATTAACAAATTATAGAATTAGCAAATCAATTTACAAATCTTTGTTAAAACATAGAAAAATTAATTTTAACAGGTAAGGTTTTATTGATTTTTGTATTTGTTCTATTTATAGTTATACATGACAGTAGAATTTATGCATTTTGATAAATCATACAAAAATGGAGTATAATTTCTTATTTTTCTGATTGTACATGTTGTAGGATCACATCAGTCATGCAGTACATTAGGTAATAATGTCTGTTTCACTCTACTATCCTTCTTATCCCCATACCTGTTTCCCTCCCTTCACTCCCCTCTACTTAATCTAAAGTTTAACTCTATTAACTTCCTTAGTGCCCTGCTGCATTGTGAAATAGCATATCAAAGAAAACATTCAGTCTTTGGTTTTTTGGAATTTATTTATTCGCTTAGTGTGATATTCTCCAACTCCATCCACAATAGGTAAGATTTTAAAGATTTATTTGTATTTATTAATTTATCTATTTAATTTATTTACTTTGTGTGTAATAATTGCTATAATCAAATATAATTACTTATTTATAATAATTACTATAATAAAATAAAATCACTATTGTTTAAACTATGGAAGTAAAAAGTAGTGGAAACTTATGAACCGTTCCAGATTCTTCAAATATCTATCAAGTAAGAATTTATGTTTGAAGAAAAAAAATGAAACATAAAAATTAAGCAGAAATTTTGTTGTTTTTCCTTTCAAAGTTGTCCTCCCATAAGTTACTTGAATTATTCCACATCTCAAGTTTTGTTTCTTAATTAAGACAAAATAATTGTAACAGTGAATAAAAGATGCAGTGAGGTCAGTATTAATTAAACTTAAATCTAATAAAATATAAATTGCTCTCCTGTGGTAGTAAGATAATATAGATAATCCTATCTGAAATCTACCAGCAGGTTCACTCTGAATGACAAAATGAAGGACCAGGTCATCATGTCCAAAATTCATATTTAAATCTTATATCCAGGAAAAAGAAAAATTTAAAGGAATCCAGACAAGTCTTGTCTTTGCCTTTGAAATTCTGCCACTGTTTATTGTGTATTAAAACACTGATCAATTTTTATAAAAGAGATATTCTTTGTTATGCAGATTATGTTAATATAAATAATCAAAGTATCCTTTTTTTATATGATCATTTCATCTATATTCATTTAAATTTATCTTTGTCTTCAAAGTTCAGAGAACATTAAATATAACTTTACATTTTCCTGGGACACAAGGTTTGAACCAGGCAAATCCTATAATGAGTGCAGACCAGTCTGGCACAGCTTACTTGCTTTTCAGTTTTCAAATAAAGAGTAACTTCAGTAATAGAAAATATCACAGCACTTAAAAAATAAAGTGCTTTATATTTTTTATAATAGTTTTTTAATGAACCACAGAGTTGATTAAATTTAACTTCAATTAGTTATAGCATGACTTAAATGGCCTTATCAATTTTTCAATTAGTATTTTGAAAATGTATATTAACTACTCTTAAATTTTTACCTATGTGAAATGGTGTTTTGCTCTTAATACTATAATCAATTATTTGGATTAATTCAATTTAGACAAAGTCCAATTGATTTTTTGCTTTCCTATAAATCTTGTATTGCTTCTATGCTTAGAACATCTATCGAATTTTTTAATTTTCCAGTTATTGGATTTCTATTAGATACAGCATATTTGCCAGTTTTATATATTTCTTCAAAGGGATATAAACACTGTTTGCTTTTTTTTCCCTCTGTTTTCTTTCTTGGTTTATTTGTTTTGTTCTTCCAACTTTCCTGAGTAACATTTCTCAGGATGAGAATATGTTGAGCTCAGATCAGAATATCTACAGTATGGTATGGTTATTTCATAGAGATGAAAGAGTGTAATTTTAAAAATTTAAGGTGTTTCCAGAAATATCACAGCAGTTTTGTCACTACCTTTAAAAAGCTGTTTTGCTTATACAACATTTAAAACCCACAACAATTTTCTCTAACTGCTTCATAATTCACTTAATATAAATTTAATTCATAGGGTACTCAGTTTTGAGCAATCCTTCTTGGTCTTCTATGGGAACCACACCTTTTAGATGCAGAGTTATATGTAGTGAGTGAAGGATGCAGAACACAAAGCTTGTTTCAACTACAGCAGTATTGTCTTTTTCCATTTAGTTAGTGTGTTTTCTGTTTTTATATTACCTTTTATATTGTGGTTCCTTGAACTGAAAATTTTGCAAACCTTAGTTGTAAAATTTATTACTTATAATGATCTCATTTCAAAATATTTGTTACTAATCCTTTCAGTTTGGAAAAAGATATTTTCCCCCCACAATTTTATTTATGTACAATCCTTAGGTAAAAACTTATGATTCACAAGTATTTTTGAGAATCTTTATTTTAATGTGTTACCAGCAGTGATGATCCAGAAATTATGTCTAAAACATGTTTATAAACATTAAGAAATTCTTGTCTAATCAAACTTGCCTTAAATTATGTGATTTTCATTAAATCATCCTTCATGTCCCTACTTCTAAGACCATATCATACATTTTAACAGTGCATTAAATGTTTTTATAATGTTATTCTTTCAGAAGATGTCTAAAAGATGGTGTATAAAAGTAAAAAAATCCAGACCACTATGGTCCCAGTCTTTGTTTTAACCTCATGTATCTTTTCAACCGTTTATTATTATACCATTACTTTAATATTTGGCTTGTTTCAGAAGAAGGAAAATATTTTTTATTTTGTTGATTTGGATATGCCAGAAATTTTTCAAAAGGATACAGAAATATTTTATTATGAAATCTTTTCATGTATGAAGAATGTTTCTTTTTCTTTAACATATTTTATCTAGTGTGTTTATTTAATTCTGAGAACCCAAATATCTTTGAGTTCTTTCTTAGAGAGCATATAGGCTATAAATGCTTTGAACTCAGAAGATTTGGCATGATTTTAAAATATGTAATCATTAAAATATGAATAAAGTTTAAAGGAAGAAGTTGCACCAGTTATGATTTCTTGGGAGGCTTCTAATTAATGTCTAGATTTTATGAGTTTTATAGCAAAAATGTTATTTTGACTTTACAAAGTTCATGGTTGCCATAGTAACCTTATTTCAGTGTTGCACATAGTACTTTCTTCATGCTGAATAGTAAGTCTGGCAAAATAATTGAATTATATTTTATGTAGTTTATATACTATTTTAAATTATTATAGAATAAAGCCTTTTTTAATTTGAGAAGGTTGACTGCTATCATAGAAATGAATGGTTTTACTCTCACAAAATAAACAAAAAACTCTTTGAGAAGTGTAATTTTTGATTTGAACATTTAAATTAATAAATGTGTACCTAAGAAGAATGTCAAACCTGTTGTTTGTGGAGATCTAACTAAATTGATTAAAAATTATTAAAATTACTACTACTAACCTGTTAGGTATTTTATTTGTTTATTTATTCTGTTTCACTCAATACAATATAATCTTTGTAAAGGCAGAAATATTGTATCTGACATTGAATATTAAATGCCTATGACACAATCCTGTACACAGAAGATTTTTACATTTGTCAACCACAAAGAATAATTAAAATCATATTATTTTGCAATTAAAACAATAAATATCTTTAAAGTGTTGACATAAGAAAGCAGTATTTATTTTTACTTATTTAATTTATTTATTTTTAGTTTTGATACTAGAGATTGAACCCAGGAGTACTTTACTACTGTGTTACATTCTCAACCCAGCCTTTTTATTTTATTTTTTTATTGTTTATTTTAAGACAGAGTCTCAATAAATTGCTTAGGGCCTCCCTCAATTGCTGAGGCTGGTTCTTGAACTTGTGATCCTACTGTCTCAACCTCCCAAGTTGCTTAGATTACCAGCCGTGCACCAAAGCACTCAACAAGAAAATAGCATTTGATTTTTAATAAGATTCAGGATGACAGTCTGTGCCCTTCTCTGAATTGCTCCATGTTACACAAAAGAGTAATTCTCAGACTGTACCTAAACTTGGTATTCCATTTTATGAAGCAGTAGTTTGTCATAAGCTACTTCATTTTGAGTTTGAATGCTCAGGCAGAATGGCTCTATACCTTGTTTAAACAGGTAAACAAACACCATCTGCCTAACACAACCATAGGCACAAATTGATCAATAAATTAATCGTGCTAATAAAAATGATCTCCTGTGAACTTACTGAAGTAATCAGAAACAGATGAGTGAATGGGCCTACCACACTGATAGGAAAATAGCCAGGTCCATGATCTTATCAAACACAACAGACCACAAAAGGAAGAAACCCCCTCACTTGAGGTCCATAAAAGTGGAAGCACCCTGAGACTGGACATAGTGGTATCCTTACCATAAGCCTTGCTCAAGAAAATCACCAGTGACAAGTCTCTGATTTCCAGTCCCCTTGGACTTCAGCAGAGCATGGTTTTTCCTGCCCTTGATGACCCTGCTTGATCCTCTCAAAGCCGATGCCTGTAGCTGAAACTCCAAGGTGAGACCTTGAGCTGACACTCCAAGTTGATTCTCTGAAATTGAAACTGCTCTCCATCTGCATTTTCTGCTTTGACAACTCTGTGGAACTAGCTCCTTAAAATTCTTTTGACGTACTGTGATTCTCTGACTCTGTATTCATATTTTTGTCTACCTGTGCTCTTTATATAGCTTCCTGTCACTTTGTGACCATCTTAACCCCTTTTGTGACACACACAACACTCACACACATATTTATTTGTGAAAAGTGTGATGTGTGATTAAAGCATTATAGCTATTAGAAATTAAGATTGCAATAGAAGAACTTCTATTTGCCCAGCTTCTGAATACCTGAAGACCTGTAAATTTTCAGTGAACTGCCACCAAAGAAAATGGTGTAGCTTCTGAATTTATTGTTATTCAATAAATTGACATTGTGGAAAGACACACGTTTGCTCTGTTAATGACATAGCTCACTCATGACAAAGATGTGCATTAAAATTTCTGTATTCCTTCCGTCCCTCTAATTTCCAGGAATACAGTATTTCTGTTTCATTTCTACATACTAACATCTATTTTAGACAAAATAGAGTGAATTATTTTAGGGAAGCTTCAGTGAAATTTATTTTTCAAATATAATCACTCCAATTGCTGATCATCTGATTTCTAAACTTATGTAAAGAATTGGTCATGAATATGATTTGGAATCATTTTTCAACTCAAACTAGAGAGAAGTTGGGTAAAATATTCTTCAGTTTTATGTTCATGGCATAATAAATGAATAGACTAAATGCCATTGTTTTGAGTTTGCTCACTAAATATATTAAAACCATGCAGTGTTTAACCAGGAAAATAAGAACAATGTTTGCATTGTATTACAATTATTATAAGCAGGTACTCTACATTACAGATTTGGGAAAGGTTTGTGATCTGGAGGCTCCAACGGGTTTATTATCAAGTTATTGTACTTTCCTTTTAAATCAAAATAGAAATTATAGGTATTTCAATTTAAAAAAATCAGAATTATTATACTGCGAGAAACATCAGGGTGCTGCAAGAAATCAGACACATGCTCAAAAGATACTCAGTAAGGCAAAATTTTCTTCTGCAGAAGGATGTGCCACCTGCCAGGGTCAGGCAAGCAAACACATATGGGTGGGCAGTTTTGATAGGAGCAAGTCAGGATTACGATCTATGTGATTGGCTAATTCAAAATTGGGGAAGGAAAAGTAAAGGGCTTTAGTTATGATTGGTTCATGAGGACACTACACATGTTATGATTGAAAGACCAAGAACAAAGGGAGATTATGGTTGGGGGTTGTGATATAGATATCGGTGTCTGCATTCCTGACCATATGGGGATATAGATTGTATTTGGAGAGGAGCTCAAAATGACTGTAATTTAGCCATATGGTTTTGTAACTTAAAATGGCTCCTCCAACTCACCACACATTATGAAATTTGTTTTGGGATACTCAAGAAGATTTTTGTTACATATTGGGAAACTAAGACTACAGTTTTAACAGAAAAGAACATTAATCTTACAGTTCTACAATGAAGCAATATACTCCATTAACCTTTCCATCTTTAGAAATTAGACTGACTTCAGCTTGTTCCAATTGAATGCACTTGTCACCTCATTTTTCTTTTTTCCCTTCAGCTCAGAATTTGGAAACAGAGTGTGCCAAGAACTAAATAAATATGATTTTTTTCTAAGAGAATTCTCAGGCAATTAATATTGGAGCAATATTTGAATGAGAAACAGTTTCTATCTAAACTCAAGACAAATAATAAAAATATTACCTCCAGTTTGTTACACACACACACATACACATGTTCTGTGTATATGATGGGAATTGACTAACCTTGTGAATCAACCAGTGTTATTTTTAGCTCTTTGGATTATAGTACTTGACACTCAACTCATTAAGCTGAAGGTTTACTACTTCAAATATATAAATAACACTTTCATATTTGTGGTAAAACAGAAAGCAGATTAAAATGTATGCCATGATATTTCATTTATAATATTGTAGAAAGAGATTCCTTAATTCCTAACCATATATTTCTTCAAATTATTTAATATAATAGGCAGGATCCAAGATGGCAGCCTAGAGGGAGACTGCACCCCCATTCACTCCAGAACCCAGGAGTTAAGAAGGGGAGGCATTGAGAGACTCGGACTGAAGTGGAGCCACGGGTGAGTCGGCCCACTGGGTAAAGCTCGGCCCGGGTGGCAGGCCCAGATAGAGGTGGCTTATCGGAGCCGGGCAGGGCAGCTAGAGTCATCCACAGGCAGCCCTGCGCACTCCGGCGGTGGGCCCCGCCCACACAGCCAGCTTCTCCAGGTTCTCGGAACGGAACTGGCCCGCTAGTGAGAGCCTTTCTGAACAGAGCAGGCTCCGAGTCCCGGAGCCGCTGCAGCGCAGTGTACTCCTGCAAAGAACCAGCGGAGAGCCTCGATCTGCAAGCAGCCTCAGGGATAAGGGCAGGGCAGCCGGAGACCTTTTCAGGCGGCTCTGCCCACTCCGGCTGCGGGCTCTCTTCACGGGGAGATCCAAGATGGCGGCCTAGAGGGAGACTGCACCCCCGGTCGCTCCAGAACCCAGGAGCTAAGAGGGGGAGGCATAGAGAGACTCGGACTGAAATAGAGCCACGGGTGAGTCTGCCCACTGGATAAAGCTCAGCCCAGGTGGCAGGCCCAGATAGAGGTGGCTTAGCAGAGCCGGGCAGGGCAGCTTGTGTCTTCCCAAGGTAGTCTTCCACACTCCGGCAGTGGGCTCTTCCCACACGGCCAGCTGCACGGTGCAGGCCCACAGTGAGAGCATTTCCGCACAGAGTCAGTTCCAAAACGTGGAACCAGTAGGGGGCTAGGGGCAGTATTCTTCGAATGAGCTGCTTTATCAGATTCCTCCAAGACATCAGGCTACTGAAGGCTGGGAGGTGATACACTGGAAATCTACTGGGACACTATAAGCCAATAGTGGAAAACTGCAATATCTCAGGGTCCCACTGACAACTGACCATTATGAGAAAACAAGGGAAGAAAATGTCCCAAACAAACCTAGATACTACATCAATAAAACCCAATGACAGCACAGCAGAAGAAATGTCAGAAAGGGAGTTCAGAATGTACGTAATTAAAACGATCAGGGAAGCTAATGAGGAGATGAAAGAGCAAATGCAGGCATTGAAGGAGGAGATGAAAGAGCAAATGCAGGCATTAAATGATCGCACCAATCAACAGTTAAAAGACCAAATACGGGAAGCAAGAGATCATTTCAATAAAGAGTTAGAGATACTGAAAAAAAACCAAACTGAAATCCTTGAAATGAAGGAAACAATAAACCAAGTTAAAAACTCCATAGAAAGCATAACCAATAGGATAGAACACCTGGAAGACAGAACCTCAGACATTGAAGACAAAATATTTAACCTTGAAAACAAAGTTGGACAAACAGAGAAGATGGTAAGAAATCATGAACAGAATCTCCAAGAACTATGGGATATCATGAAAAGGCCAAATTTGAGAATTATTGGGATTGAGGAAGGCTTAGAGAAACAAACCAAAGGAATGAACAATCTATTCAATGAAATAATATCAGAAAATTTCCCAAATCTGAAGAATGAAATGGAAAACCAAGTACAAGAGGCTTATAGAACTCCAAACATACAAAATTACAACAGACCCACACCAAGGCACATTATTATGAAAATACCTAACATACAAAATAAAGACAGAATTTTAAAGGCCGTGAGAGAAAAGAATCAAATTACATTCAGAGGGAAACCAATAAGAATATCAGCAGATTTTTCAATCCAGACCCTAAAAGCTAGAAGGGCCTGGAACAACATATACCAAGCCCTGAAAGAAAATGGATGCCAACCAAGAATCTTATACCCAGCAAAACTTACCTTCAAATTTGACGATGAAATAAGATCCTTCCATGATAAACAAAAGCTAAAGGAATTTACAAAAAGAAAGCCAGCATTACAGAACATTCTCAGCAAAATATTCCATGAGGAAGAGATGAAAAACAACGATGCAAATCAGCAACAGGAGGCGCTAGCCTAAAGGAATAGCCAAATAAAGGAGAAACCAAATCATGTCAAAAACAAATATGAGTCAATTGACTGGGAATACAAATCATATCACAATAATAACCCTGAATGTTAATGGCCTGAATTCATCAATCAAAAGACACAGACTGGCAGATTGGATTAAAAAGAAAAATCCAACAATATGCTGCCTGCAAGAGACTCATCTCATAGAAAGAGACACCCATAGACTAAAGGTGAAAGGATGGGGACAAACATACCATGCACACGGACACAGCAAAAAAGCTGGAGTATCCATCCTCATCTCAGATAATGTGGACTTCAAACCAAAACTAGTCAGAAGGGATAAAGAAGGACATTACATGCTGCTTAAGGGAAGCATAAATCAGCAAGACATAACAATCATAAATATCTATGCCCCGAACATTGGCTCATCCACGTACGTCAAACAAATCCTTCTCAATTACAGAAATCAAATAGACCACAACACAATCATACTAGGCGATTTTAACACACCTCTCTCACCACTGGATAGATCGTCCAAACAAAAATTGAATAAAGAAACTATAGATCTCAACAACACAATCAGCAATTTAGACTTAACGGACATATATAGAATATACCATCCAACAAAGAATGAATACACTTTCTTCTCAGCAGCACATGGATCCTTCTCTAAAATAGACCATATTTTATGCCACAAAGCTACTGTTAGTAAATACAAGAAGATAGAGATACTACCTTGTACTCTATCAGATCATAATGGATTGAAATTAGAAATAAATGACAGAATAAAAAACAGAAACTTCTCCAATACCTGGAGACTAAATAATACACTATTATATGATGAATGGATAACAGAAGACATCAGGAGGGAAATAAAAAAATTCTTAGAAGTAAACGAGAACAAAGACACATCATATCAAAATCTCTGGGACACTATGAAAGCAGTACTTAGAGGAAGATTTATTTCATGGGGTGCATTCAAAAAAAGAAGTAGAAATCAACAAATAAACGACTTAACACTACAGCTCAAAGCACTAGAAAAAGAAGAGCAGACCAATACCAAAAGTAGTAGAAGACAGGAAATAGTTAAAATCAGAGCCGAAATCAACGAAATCGAAACAAAAGAAACAATCGGAAAAATTAACAAAATAAATAGTTGGTTCTTTGAAAAAATAAATAAAATTGATAAACCCTTAGCCACACTAACAAAGAGAAAGAGGGAGAAAACTCAAATTACTAAAATTCGGAATGAACAAGGAAACATCACAACAGACACGAGTGAAATACAAAACATAATTAGAAGCTATTTCGAAAATCTATACTCCAACAAAACAGAAAACCTTGAAGACATCAACAAATTTCTAGAGACATATGAACTACCTAAACTGAACGAGGAGGACATACACAACTTAAATAAACCAATTTCAAGCAATGAAATAGAAGAGGTCATCAAAAGCCTACCAACAAAGAAAAGTCCAGGACCAGATGGGTTCTCAGCCGAGTTCTACAAAACCTTTAAAGAAGAGCTCATTCCAATACTCCTCAAACTATTCCATGAAATAGAAGAGGAGGGAACCCTACCAAACTCGTTCTATGAAGCCAATATCACCCTGATACCTAAACCAGACAGAGACACATCAAGGAAAGAAAATTTCAGACCAATATCCTTAATGAACATCGATGCAAAAATTCTCAACAAAATTTTAGCAAATCGCATACAAATATATATTAAAAAGATAGTGCACCACGATCAAGTGGGTTTTATCCCAGGGATGCAAGGTTGGTTCAACATTCAGAAATCAATAAATGTCATTCACCATATCAACAGACTTAAAGTTAAGAATCACATGATTATTTTGATAGATACAGAAAAAGCATTTGATAAAATACAGCATCCCTTCATGCTCAAAACACTAGAAAAAATTGGGGTAGTGGGAACATTCCTAAACATTATAAAGGCCATCTACGCTAAGCCCATGGCTAATATCATTCTAAATGGTGAAAAACTGAAAGCGTTCCCCCTAAAAACTGGAACAAGGCAGGGATGCCCTCTTTCACCGCTTCTATTCAACATCGTCCTTGAGACTCTAGCCAGAGCAATCAGACAAACCAAAGAAATTAAAGGGATATGAATAGGAAAAGAAGAACTCAAACTATCCCTGTTCGCTGATGACATGATTATATATTTAGAGGAACCTGGAAATTCCACCAGAAAACTTTTAGAACTCATAAGTGAATTCAGTAAAGGAGCAGGTTACAAGATCAATGCTCATAAATCCAATGCATTTTTATACATAAGTGATGAATCTTCAGAAAGAGAAATTAGGAAAACTACCCCATTCACAATAGCATCGAAAAAAATAAAATACTTGGGAATCAATCTCACAAAAGAGGTGAAAGACCTCTACAATGAGAACTACAGAACACTAAAGAAAGAAATTCAAGAAAACCTTAGAAGATGGAAAGATCTCCCATGTTCCTGGATAGGCAGAATTAATATCGTCAAAATGGCTATACTACCTAAAGTTCTATACAGATTCAATGCAATTCCAATTAAAATCCCAATGATGTACCTCGCAGAAATAGAGCAAGCAATTATGAAATTCATCTGGAAGAATAAAAAACCTAGAATAGCTAAAGCAATCCTCAGTAGCAAGAGCGAAGCAGGGGGTATTGCAATACCAGATCTTTAACTCTACTACAAAGCAATAGTAACAAAAACGGCATGGTATTGGTACCAAAATAGACAGGTAGATCAATGGTACAGAATAGAGGACATGGACACAAACCCAAATAAATACAATTTTCTCATACTAGACAAAGGTTCCAACAATATGCAATGGAGAAAAGATAGCCTCTTCAACAAATGGTGCTGGGAAAACTGGAAAACTATATGCAATAGAATGAAACTAAACCCCTATCTCTCACCCTACACAAAACTCAACTCAAAATGGATCAAGGACCTCGGAATCAGACCAGAAACCCTGCATCTTATAGAAGAAAAAGTAGGTCCAAATCTTCAACTTGTTGGCTCAGGATCAGATTTCCTTAACAGGACTCCCATAGCACAAGAAATAAAAGCAAGAATAAACAACTGGGATAGATTCAAACTAAAAAGCTTTCTCTCAGCAAAGGAAACTATCAGAAATGTGAAGAGAGAGCCTACAGAGTGGGAGAATATCTTTGCCAACCATACCTCAGATAGAGCGCTAATTTCCAGAATCTATAAAGAACTCAAAAAACTCTACACGAAGAATACAAATAATCCAATCAACAAATGGGCTAAGGAAATGAACAGACACTTCACAGAAGAAGATGTACAAGTAATCACCAGATATATGAAAAAATGTTCAACATCCCTAGTAATAAGGGAAATGCAAATCAAAACTACCCTAAGATTTCATCTCACCCCAATTAGAATGGCGATTATCAAGAATACAAGCAACAATAGGTGTTGGCGAGGATGTGGTGAAAAAGGAACACTCATACATTGCTGGTGGGGTTGCAAATTAGTGCAACCACTCTGGAAAGCAGTGTGGAGATTCCTCAGAAAGCTTGGAATGGAAACACCATTTGACCCAGCTATCCCACTCCTTGGCCTATACCCAAAGGACTTAAAATCAGCATACTACAGAGATACAGCCACATCAATGTTCATTGCTGCTCAATTCACCATAGCCAGATTGTGGAACCAACCTAGATGCCCTTCAGTTGATGAATGGATAAAGAAACTGTGGCATATTTATACAATGGAATATTACTCCGCAATGAAGAATGATAAAATTATGGCATTTGTAGGCAAATGGTCGAAATTGGAGAATATCATGCTAAGTGAGATAAGCCAATCTCAAAAAACTAAAGGACGAATGATCTCGCTGATAAGCGGATGAGGACATATAATGGGGGGTGGGACGGGCTAGCATTAGGTTTAGGGTTAGGTTTAGAGTTAGGCTAAGGAGAGCAGTAAGAATGAAGGAAAGAAGGACTGTGTAGAGGGAAAAGAGGGGTGGGAGGGGTGGGGGGAGGGGAAAAATATAATAAACATCATTACCCTATGTAAACATAAAAAAAATAAAAAAAATAAAAAAATATAATAGGCATACCTATTTCCATTGGAAATGTCTCTCTTAAAAAAATATTGGTACTATGTTCATATATGTTATTTGCTCCTTTTTTTCTGTTTCTTTCAAGTTCTTCCGTCCTCTACCTTTGAGGGTTTGATAATAATATGTCATGAGGTAGTGATATTTGGAATAAATCTGTTTTTGACCTTGTCAACCTACAAATACCTGGATATTTCAGCTTTTCTCCAGGTTTGTTTGTTGTTATTTTCTTGAACAGAAATTTTACTCCTTTGTCATTTTCAAGTCCCTCTTGAACCGTGGTTCCCCTTAGATGTATTCTTTTGGACTTGTCTCTTACATTCCATATATTACATAAATTTCTCTTGACTTTTTTTTTTCCTCTTCTGATGTTATTTTCAACTGGTCTGATTTACACTCCTGTCTTTTCTCCACGGCCAAATCAGCTATTGAGGCTCTTCCCTGTGTTTCTTAATTCATTCACAGCAGTTTTCAACTCCAGAACTTTTTTTTGGCTTTTAATTATTTTAATCTCTTTGTTAAATTTCCATGATACATTTTTAAAATTGATTTTCAGTGTTCTTGTAGAGTTCACTGAATTTCTTCAAAAAAAACATTTTGAATCATGGTCTAAAAGATCTCTCATATCCATCTGAGAAGGATCAGTTACTGATGTCTTGAGATCATTTTAAGGACATGCATCTATGATTTCACACTGCACAAACGGGTACTTCTCTGCCACCTAGCATGTTTTTTGCCTGTCTTTTTAAGTTTATATCTGTTTAATGGTTCTCTGAAGATTGCTGAATTCCCTTTACTTGATGTCAATGTATAATTTTTGGCACTAGATGACACTTAATTCTGGATTTTGAAGTTTGCAGGATAACTAAACTGGATGAATATTAAAGGGAACCCCAAAGATGGATCCAGATGATATAAGAAGGTCTATTGGCACTCCCTGTAAGAGCACCATATTACGTATCATTCAATAGGACTTGTTATGGTAAAAATCTCTAGGATTTGGCACTTTCCCTGACTGAAAGGGCAAGTCACCAGATGTTCATGCCCTGCAGTTACAGGTCCTACATCTACTTTTTTTTCTTTAGGATTTTAGCCCTACAGACATTGCCAGAGCTTCTCATAAGCTGAGGCAGTAACATATTTCCTGTAAAGACATCCATGATGGCAGGAAAGCCCAACATCTGCCTTGGTCTCACTTTTTCCAATCTAGAAATCATAAGATTGGAGAGATTTTTGCACATGATGTTGACTTGAGGGAGGGGAGTTGAATTTAGAAATATTCTTTTTCCTTCTTAAAATCTGCTTGTCATTTTCCATATTAATCTTTTATCAAGTGTATGGTTTTTAAACATTACTTCCTTCCCTTCCCCTAATTGCTTTTTTACTCTATTTATTCTTTTCCATGCTCTGCAGAAATTGTGGAGAAGACCCATATTGAGAAGATTTTCCTTTGCATTATCTTCTTATATTACAGTGTTCCCTTCTTATATTTTAGTCTTTAGTCCATTTCTAATTGATTCTTGTCTATGGTGTAAGAAAGTGAATGTCCAAGAAGGAGAATGGTCCAATTTTATTGTTTTCCTTGTAGACATAGAGATTCTTTACCTATATGTTTAAGTGACTACCCTTTCCCCATTAAGTATTCTGGCAAAATTGTCAAAAATATGTTGACTTCTGTGTGACTTTATTTCTGGATACATGTTCTTTTATGTTCCAAATCTGTATGCCTGTCTTCATGCCAGTACATACTACTTTGAATATTATAGCTTTGTAATATATTTTGAAATCAAGAAATATGATTCCTCCAGTTTCTTTTAAATTTCTAATGATTTATTTGGGTATTCTTGGTATTTTGTGTTTCCCATGTAAATTCTAGAAATGTTGTCTATATTCCTTTAAAAATATCATTGAGGGCTGGGGATGTGGCTCAGTTGGTAGAGTGCCTGCCTTGCAAGCACAAGGCCCTGGGTTCAATCCCCAGCACTGCAACAACAACAACAAAAAAAAAAAAAAAAAAAAAAAAAAAAATCATTGATATTTTGATAGAGATTCCTTTGAATCTATAGATGACTATCAAATTCTGAACAAAAAAGAATGCATGAAATGTAATTACAACTGTATGGTACTTGAATCAGTAATCAAAATTCCCCCAAGTAAAAGACCCAGGACACTAAGGGTCCTCCATTGGCAAATTCTACCAAACAGTTCAAGAAGAATTTATGCTGATTCTTGTTAAACTTTTCCCAAAACTGAAGAGCAAAGAACACTTCTAATCTCAGCATTTCCATTATATCAGAACAAAAGACAATTCAAGAAAAGAAAACTAGAGGCCAATGTTCCTGATGAATATAAAGGCAAAACTCCTTCACAAAATAATAATGAATAAATAAATCCAGATATATTTAAATAATCATGTACACTGGCCATTTATCTATCCCTAGGATACAAAAATGTATATGAAAAATCAGTATGTGAACTAATGTGATGAACACATAAGCAGAATAAGGAACAAAATCACAATATATCTCAATACGTTTTGAAAAACTTAGCATATCCTTGAGATACCCTGAGAAGAGGATTCTGGTGAGACTTTACCAAACTTCTAACCCATGAATGTTATGAGACTAAAAAGTTAATGATCAGTATGTGTTGCCGCAAGCCAGTAAGTTTGGAAGAATTTGTTACACACCAATGAAAACAAAACTAGCATACCCAGGCTGATAAACGTTCCAAAATTTTGTAATAGCAAAACCTACAAAACAGGATATTTTCAATCATGAAGGTGAGAAAAAAAACCTACGTGAAAAATAAGTACTGACTACTCTATGCTGCAGCTGGAAAATAACATGTTATTTGAACTCGTAATTATTCACTTGTCAGTCTAAGTGAAAGAGGGCTTAGAAATGTGAGAAAAGATGATCTGTTTGTAGAATATCATTTTCTAAGTCATAATCCACTTTTATTGTAAACAAATATGTATTTTTCTTTCTTCTTTTCACAGTTATATTAACTTTGTCCTACAAACGGTAGTACAGACTCTAAACTAGTCATGGTCTTGAAATTTAAATCCAGAAGTTCCATGTTTTATGAAACAAGATCTATAGACAGTTTTTAAAGTAGACTTTATCATAATAAAATTGCCATTTTTAGTATTAGATAATGGGATGAACAAGACATGAACTCAGTTAAAACTCTCATTTGGAATGTTATCTAGCTTTCCAATTTTTCTATAGTTACAGGGAGTTATCTTTTTTATTATACTCCATGACATGTACATCTAAATTTGTATTTTGTTTTTTTGTTGTCTTGTATAATCACATGTATCCATCACATTGTGATGGGATTTATTATTTGAATTGACTGACATGAGTATGGTGTCCACCAGATGGAATTCACCTCCTTTCTGCCTTTTGTTCTACACCTACCTTTAATGGATTGAATGATGCCTGCCCACTTTGGTGAGGGAGCACCTTCTTTACTAAGTCTACTGATTTGCTTTCAATTATTTTTAAGAAACATCCTGGATGACATACCCAGAAATAACGTTTTACCTTCTCTCTGAGTATCCCTTAAATCGGTCAAGTTGACAAAAGTGACCACCTCGAAGTAATAAAAACCATACTATAGCATTTTAAAATACATGTTAGAGAAAAGCAAAATTTTGTATACAACTTTCTGATAGTGGGAAAAATTAGATTATCTTCATGGTCATTAAATCTGGAAGTAACTCAGGTATACATGACTTGTAAGAAAAGAATTACTTTGATATTGGTAGTATGTTCATATTATCATATTGTAGCAGTAATGGATGATAGATTAGGAAAGACTTTGTATTGGTTGCCTTTGCATTACTACAATGAAATAACTGAGGCAGCTGACTTTAGAGAGAGAAGGTTTATTTAGTTCATAGTTTTAGAGGTTCAGAGTCCAAGATCAAATAGGCCCTGTTGGCTTGGCCTCTGGTGAGGGTGGCGGATCCTAGCACATCATGTGAGAGCTGGAGTAGAACTAGTTAGTTAGTTCCCACCTCCTTGAGGTTACACCATTCCCAACAGTGCCCCTCTGGAGACGAAGTTTTCATTACTATAGGCCTTTGTAACACAGATCATATTGAAGTCATAGAACACCCCAAATTAAACAAACAAAAAACAAAACAAAACAAACATACTGCCTGGGCATGATGGCATATGCCTGTAGTCTCAGTGACTCAAGAAGCTGAGACAGGAGGAATGAAGTTCAAAGCTAGCCTCAGCAACTTAGAGAGGCCCTAAGCAACCTAGACCCTGTGTCAAAATAAAATATAAATAAAAGGGCTGGGGACGTGGCTCAATGGTTAAGACCCCTGGATTCAATTCACAGTACCAAAAAAAAAACAAAAAACAAAAAATGAAAGTACTGGTTATATTAATAATTCATGTTTATTTAAAGTTTGTAGTTAGCCGAAACTCACATGAATATACTTCTTTAATTTTATATATATGGCATGTTAAAAAAAATCACACAGAACATGACAAGAAAATATTCTTATAATATTGCCAACAAGAGGGAAGAGAGCACAGGGCATCTGAAGACTCCTCCATGAACCTAAAAGGCAAGAGGATTTGTAAATACTTTCGTGGGCTATTGGAAAAGTACTGATGAATGTTCAGTGGGAGACTGACTGGTCAGTGGAATGTGTCCAGCACAATAAATTATTTTTGAGTTTGAAAATAGTTTTCTCCATTTGCTAATTAACTTTCCCCAAGGAAAAGTATACAAAGGAGTACCATTCAGTCTTACGAAGGAAGAAAATCTTGTCATGTTTGAGAACATGGAGAAAACTGGAAGACTTTATGTTAAGAGGAACAAACCAGGCAGAGAAAAACAAATGCTATACAATATCATTTATAAGGAAAATTTCAAAAAGTTGAATTCAAAGAATTAGAGAATAAAATGGTCACAACCAGGAGTTAGGGTAGGGGCAGATAGAGGTGCGGAGATGTTGGTTAAAGGACACAGAATTTCAGTTAGAAAGGAAGAATAAGTTCAGGAGAGTTATTGCATAGTCTGGTGATTATGGTTCATAACAATGTACTGTGTTCTTAAGAATTGCTAAGAGTAAGCTAGACATGGTAGCACACGCCCATGTTCCCAGTGACCTGGGAGGCTGAGGCAGGAGGATTGACTGTTCAAAGCCAGACTCAACAATTTAGTGAGGTCCTAAGCAACATGGCAAAACCCTCTCTCAAAATAAAAAATAAAAAGGGACCGGAGATGTGACTCAGTGGTTAAGTGCCCCTGGGTAAAATTCTCCACATACACAAAAAAGCTAAGATTTAAGTGTTCTCTCCCACAAAAATGATATGTATGTGAGGTAATTACCATGTTAATTTGTTAATTAGCTCAAGACATCATTTCATAATGAGTACATGTTTTAAAATGTACCGTTTTATATGATAAATAGGCACACTTTGTCACTAAAAATTGATAAGTTAATAAAATACAAGTTATCTGCTCCTGTGTTGAAGGCAGAAGGTAGTTAGGTTCCAGGTTAGGGCAAAATTAAATTTGTACCCAGCCAGAGCCCAGCAGGTGGGATGCTGTCTTCCCAGATGAGTACTTTCAAAGTGAAGGCTCCAAGGTCCTTGAGAAAGACAGTCCTGGGTGGTGAAATTGACAGTGACTTTGAAAAAGATTTAAATCTCAAAGTTACACAGAAAAATTCTAATTTCAATTTTTCTAAAATAAATGCCCTACAGGAAGAGCGGATAGAGGAGAAAGTAATGTAATACAACTATGTCGACTATATACTTCAAACTTTAATATGTTAAGAAATATGAAGATTATCTGCTTCAAGCTAAAAATGTAAGTTTCTTTTTGGCAAAAGCAGTCAAAAATTTAAGTTTATATCTTTCTTCAGGTCTTACTGAATGTGTGACTGTTCAACATATTATACATTATTGAATTCCAATGATTAACTCAATGTTATATACTACATTTTGTTATTCCGGCAAGGATCTTTTTTATATATAAGAATACTATCATTAACTCAGTGGTCTATTAACTGTTAAAGTACTGGTCAAGTTTTAACTGATAGATCTCTAAGAATATTTATTAGTATTTCCTGATCACTGCTACCAAGATTGTAAGCCTAGTATTTAGCAAGATAGAGTAGGTTTACCAGGACAAGTGTTGCATGCAGACTCAAATATTGATAGAATGTGAGTAGGGATCTCTCTCTCTCTCTCTCTCTCTCTCTCTCTCTCTCTCTATATATATATATATATATATATATATATATATATATATATATGGGATATATATTTACTTTAAATATATATCCTGAATCTAAACAAAGAGGAATTTGTACCCTTCCAGGTAGATAACTGAAAAGACAGACAGGAATGAGACTCCCCAGAAAAGGATAACCTGGTTACCACAAAAATAAAAAAGTAAATAACTTGTTTTATGTTCAAGAAGTCATTCCCTCAAGTCCGAAGAACACTGACACATCCATCTGTTTATTTACAAGTTACTTTATTTACAAGATATTTCAAATTCAGGGAAATAGTGCATTAAAGCAATCTCTTGTGTACCCAGTGGATAACATTCTCTGTATCAAAGACAAGTCACATGCATATGATAAAATCTAGGATTATTATTTCAGTGTATGGGTTCCTTTAAACAAACATTTTCAATATCAATAGATCTCATTTTTAAAGTCATCCTTCTTTCTTTTAGCCACACTTACTTCTGTTTAATCTAATTCCATGGCAGTCAGATCACCCCCTCGTCTCACTGTTAGATGGTGGCAATAGACTGACAACTCCTTGCTGCCCACAGCAGCAACAGAAGCTCACTCAGGGTATTATCAACAATGCCGAATCTGAGGCCCTACCTTACATCTCCTGAAACAATACAGATATTATCAAGATACCCACACATATGATATCTTGTACTTCAAACTTGGAAGAACTTTCTCCTAGCTTGCCTATGTCTTCTATTATCTCTCTGTTAGTTCCTTCT
This sequence comes from Sciurus carolinensis, assembly GCF_902686445.1. Classification (NCBI taxonomy): domain Eukaryota; kingdom Metazoa; phylum Chordata; class Mammalia; order Rodentia; family Sciuridae; genus Sciurus; species Sciurus carolinensis. The sequence goes on along the minus strand of NC_062221.1, from coordinate 122,522,312 downwards.
ATTCATGATATGTAGTGCTGAGTTCATGCAGACTAGCCAAAAATTGTGTGGCACTATAATTTCAGCTCTGGGTAAGCAGTTGTAAGCCTTCTTAATATTTTCTCTCCTGGTCTGCAAAAATACAACAGAAGTCCCCTGAAGTCCTCTTCATTCAGGAAGAGAGTACTGCCTTCCCTACCTTTCTCAGACTTCAGACTTTTCCGTTCTATGGTGCTCACATTGGCACAAATACATATGCAAGCCTCTCTCTTCTAACAGTGGTTTGTAAAATCTTTGAAACAATTGCTTCAAAGAAACATCAGAGAAACAATTATTATGTAATGTGGTATAACATGGACATGCAAATCTATCTGTAATATAAACTAGAACTTTAACTTGCAAAGTCCTAACACAAAGCTCTCAGAAGATAAACCTCACATACACTTCAAGAATTGTGAATTTGAAGGTGAAAGAATAGACCTTGGGATAAACAACTCTCATATTAGAAATGTCCACATTAATGCCAAGGAAAGACAGAAAATTAGAAGTGCTATTATTAGTTTTAAACTGCTTTACTTAGCTTTGGATTCTTTCACTATTTTCCCAATTTCACGTAATACTTAAGAAAACAGACTTTGGAATTAAGCTAACTTGAGATTGAATCACAATCCATCCTTACTTTAAAGTAAGATCACATATTAGTAGTTAAACCTCTGTAAGCTATGCCATCCTGTTATTAAGCTAGGAATAAAATACTACCATACAGGTTTGTTGTTGATATTAAATGTAATGATACATGTGAAATAATTAGCATGCAAATTATTCCAAATAAATGTTAGTTGATTTATAATTATCACTGTTATAATGTATTTAAACTTACTTAGTCAATATTATTATCATCTATTTTCTGATTGAGAACATTATTTTTTGTATATAATTTCTTATACAGCACTTTTGTGTAATTTTGATATCATTTATTGAGCATCTATAAATGAGACTTCAATGGTGAGAATTTAATAATGGAAAAAAAAGGTTACAAGAATACAGGCTCATTTGAGAGAAAGTTTTTCAAAATTTTTGTTTAAAGTTCATACCTACACATGGATTATGGATTCTTTATGCTGTTTTCATTTGTTAGAAAATACTTTTTCCCTCTTACTGATCAAAGGTCATATCTTCCCATGCCCAAATTCTATCTTCTGTAGACAACTTCCCTTGAGAGTCCACATATTCTGTTCTCTGAATTTTTATCACTTTTATCACTGTAGAGGAAAAAAGTTGCAATATCTTTTCCTCATCTACTTCAATGTCCAGTGCAGAGCCACTCTTTGAGAACACAGAGAAACAAAAGCCTAGCAATTTTATTTAATCAAAGTTTTATCTGGTATTGAAGTTTTCAGATATGAAGACCCTAAGACCCAGGAAAAACTACTTTTATGCTTCGTTTCAATGAAGAATGAAGAGTCATGTAGAAATGTGGTTACACAAAAAGATCTGATCTAATGGAAATGAACCAGGAGAATTTAACTAGTTAGGTTCATATTTTTCTTGGACCCTCATTATTCTCTGGATATGGGTAAGGATATTTCTGGAATGAGGGTCTCGTGGACTACTTTCAGAGAAGGTAGGTCAAATATCATCCTCTCTAGGTTTTATGTCTTTCTTTGTAGGGGAAGAGATCTAGTGTCTACAACCCATATTGAGAAAGAGGAATTCCAGTTCTCATGACTTGATTTGGGGGGAAATAGGAGAAAGAGAAACAAGAATGGTACAGGGTAAGAGCCAGCTTCTTGCTATTGAGACCCTTTCAATACGCTTCTGTTCAAAGCACTCACCATGCCAACTGCCATATTTGGGGGTATCATTTTCTGAGGTTGACAACACACTTTTGTTCATCGATTTTTCCCTCTCTAAAAATGTAGGTTTTTTTTTTTTTTTAATCATAAGCAACCAAACAGCAGGAAAAAAATGTAAAATAATTTTGCTTCTTCCTTGATTCTTAGCCAATATTTTGGAACAAAAATAAATTAAAATAATGTATTAAAGGCATATTTATAATCCATAAATTGAAAACTGGGAATATGAATTGTTATAATTTAAAGTTGCCTCATCTGAATGGGAAAAGGAACACAAAGCTCTTCTTGGTATATCTCTAGTTATTCAAGAGGTGAGTAAGGAAGTAGGTAATAAGATATGATGCATACATAGCACTTTCTCTTAATATTAATTGTGGAACTCTAAATAGACTGCTATTTGACCTTTCTTACCGAGCAGCTTGCCTTCAACACCCACAACTGTTGTACATACATGATCACTTGGCTGTCAATACTCATAACCATCTGTTATGATGGCAACATGCCTGATCGTAAAATACAGTGACAGCATAGTCTGCAGTTGCCAACTAAATAGATTGGCAACATGAAATTTTGAAAGCACTTTCTCTTTTTCAGCAGAAAGTAATGCCACATTAACACCCACATGGCATCTTACCACCATGCCACCTGTTCATTATTTTTAGGCCAAAAATGTTCATAGCAGGGGCAATAGTACATACTTGAGAAAAGTCAGAAAGAATCTGTTGTGAGAGAATTACATCTTGATCTATTTTAAAAACTGATGTATATTTTAAAAGAATAAAACAACTATGTTGATGAAAAGCCATAACACGAGAAATTGAAATTAATATTGTTGACATCATTTTGTATTTGGTCAGTAAGAATCCATTGTGTACAATTCATGCAGTACATAGGCTCAAGAAAACTTCTGTGTTAAATATACCTTTGCTTCAGAATCCCAAAGCCAGGGGTCGCAGAGGGCTAAGGAAATTGAAAAATCTAAGTGATTATAATCTAAAGATGCTACTGTTAGCTGGCTTTGTTTAAAAAAAAAAGTGGCATATGCTTACAGTTGCCTGATATTCTTCTACATTTTCATCTCTTTCTTCATTTACATCATTTCAGGCAAACACTATTAATGTCCTGGAGTTTTACACCCCATCATGCTAATGCTTGGAATCTGAAATACTAATGCCTTCTGTTTCCGTGTGATGGGAGGAAAAACCTGTTATCCCTTAAACGTATTCCATATTTTCTCCATTCTACTCAAATTATAGTTTTTCTGGAGACAAAGAGGTCAGCTTTCGGCAAGATTCCCAGGGCACTAAATGAGAAACAGTTATCTAAGTCTAGTCTATGGGGATAGATGGACTCATATGGTTGGAATAGCGAGGACTTTCAGCAACAGTGTTAGGAATTGGCTAGCACATCTCCATCAGCTGTAAGTAGAAGACAAGAATCAACAAAAATGACACAACATTAATCAAAAGTATTACATAATGGGGTTGAATAATGACCTGGAATTCTAGCCACTGAATAGAGAAGTCATGTCCCACAGATTTCAGCTTGAGACTATAAGGTGTCTTACATAGATGGGAAAAAGTCGATTTTTCATGAAAAGCTGAAATGTCACTGGGCAGAAGCTTTCCAAATTCTTGAACATATTATTCTAGTTTTACAAATGAGACAATTTTGGATATTTCCTACCTTGCTAGTCACTGAATCAGTTTACCTATGACAGAGAGTCACAGGGACTCTATGAATCTGAGAGAATTTGCTGCTTGTAGAAGTACCCTAATATAAACACCAAAAGAATTCTTGAAGCAGAAAACATGTGACCTGAGACAGTAATTCCAGTCCATTCCAGCAACTGTACCATTATATTAGTTACATAACAATAACAGAAACTATAAATACATGCTTCCCATCCCTTTCTCCTATGACTAAAAAATCAGTGGTATAAAACAATTTGTATATCATTATATTATTGGGCCTATTATTGTTTTATTTCTAACATATAAAGCATAATATATTTTGAAATAGCAGCACAACGTAGGTTGGAGCAGAGTTGCTTATTATCATAAGCTGTGACACCAGATTTATTCGCATATACTGGAACAAATGAAGAAAATGAGAACTAGTAAGATGAAAAAAGCAAACACTATGAATATATTCTTGTCCCTTTAATTCTCAGCATCTTTAATATGTACAAATTATAAAGTAGCGAAAAAATATATATCGTCATTTATATAATATTTATAAATGGCACAGAAAAGAAAAAAGGGCAGGGTTGTAGAGGAGCAACCTTCTATATTTCACTGGAATGATGTCAGTATTTTAAATTTGATGTAGTTTCTCTCAAACTTAGATGTAATGAAGTAAACTAGAGTGTAACCACCAAGAAATTAATTCAAAATATAGTGAAACATTTTTAAAGGAATTTAAGTGTTACACTAGCAAATATTCACTGAATAGAAAAATAAATCAGCAGAAGAGGAATAGACGAGCCAAAATACATGACAAAGGTGAAAACAATGTAAAATGTAAGTGTAAATCCATCTGTGTCGATAGTAACTCTAAGAGGAATGGATCATAAAATCCAATCCAAATGCAGGCATTGCAGGACTAGTAATTCAACTATGTTACCTATAGGAAATAAAATTCATATTCAAATAAGTACATATAGTGAAAGTGATAATATGTTAAAAGATATATTATGCAGACAGCAATCATACAAAATCTGGGGTGACTTTACAAATATCAGACAAAATAGACTTTTGAGGAAAGCATATTACCATAGATAAATAAGGACACATGATAATGATGAAAGTCTTGGCACGATTGAAGATATAGCAGTTCTATAGATGGGTGGACCTAAGGGAGCCTCAAAGCACATGAAATAAAAACTGACCCAACTGAAAAAAGATATAGACAATTCAACAATGATAACAGCACCCCACACTGCTCCACTTTCAACAATGGATAGGACTGTTGATAGAAGTTTGTGACACTGAAAACAAAGATATAATAAAGATATAATAAAGAAAACCACAGTTCAATATTATTTATGAATATAAACAAACAAAAACTCAGCAAAACACCGGTAATCTGGTAAAGTAACCAGCAGTTTTTACACCATGATCTCCACAACTTTTCCCCAACCATATAGAGAGGGCTTAACCTCTGAAAGTAATTATTTTAATACACTATATTAATAAATTAAAGTGCAAAAGATATTCTTGTTCATATAAATAGAGAAAAAACATTAGACAAAACTTGGCATACATTCATGATAACAACTAGTCAATTAAATAGAAATAGCAAAAGATAAGAGGTTATTGAAAAAGGGATCCAGATTAGAAAGGGAGAAATGAAACTTTCTATTTGCAAATGGCATAATCTTGAATACAGAAAATATTAAGTAATCCATCAAAAACCTACTAGAACTAATAAATAGAGTTAGCAAGTTTTCAGGGTATAATATCAACATATAAAAATGAATTTTATTATATATACCAGCAATGAAAACATAAAGACAATTATATTACAGGGTTCAGAAAATTATTACGTACTTAGAAATTAATTTAACAAAAGTCAAAACTTAGATTTCAAAGAAAAATATTGAAAATCATTTAAATAACTTGAAAAACATCCCATGTGCATGGATATGAAGATGTAATGTTAAAATGGTTGTAATCTCCAACTTGAACTAAAAGATTTAGTATGATCTCCATAGAAATCTCAACTGTTTTAGCTATAGAAATTGTAAAGCTCATTTCAAAATGTATTTGGAAATCAAGTTACTCATAGTAGCCCAATCAATTTTGATAAAGAACAATATCAGAGGACTTAAAATTCATAGTTTTGAAATTTACCACAAAGACACTTTAATCAAGACAATGTCTTACTACCAGAAGGTGGGCATATGGATCTATAGACTATAACAGAGAATCCTGAAGAAAAATCATACATTGACAGTTCACTTGATTTAATTAAATTTTTATTTGTTCTAATTAGTTATACATGACAGTAGAATGCATTTTGATGCATTGTACACGAATGGAGCATAACTTCTCATTCCTCTGGCTGTGCATGGTGTAGAGTCACACAGGTCTTGTAATAATACATGTATATCCAGCAATAATGTCTGTCTCATTCTACCATGCTTTCCCATCTCCATGGCTCCTCCCCTCCCCTAACTCTCCTCTGCACTATCCAAAGTTCCTTCATTATTCCCTATCCCCCACCCAACTATGGATCAGCATCCTTTTATCAGAGAAAACATTTGGTCTTTGGTTTATTTAGAACTAGCTTATTTCACTTAGCATGATATCCTCTAGTTTCTTCCACATACCTGCAAATGCCATAATTTCATTCTTCTTTAAGACTGAGTAATATCCCATTGTGTATATGTACCACATTTTCTTTAGCCATTCATCTGTTGAAGGGCATCTAGGTGGGTTCTGTAACTGAGCTATTGTGAATTGAGCTGCTATAACCAGTAGTATGCTCATTTTAAGTTCTCTGAGTATAAACTGAGGAGGGGGATAGGTGGATTAAATGGTAATTTCATTCCAAGTTTTCTGAGGAACCTCCATATTGCTTTGGATAGTGGTTGTACCAGTTTTCAGTCCCACCAGCAATGTATGAGTATACCTTTGCCCCCACATCCTCAGCAACACTTACTTGTATTCTTGATAATTGTCATTCTGACTGGAGTGAGATGAAATCTTAGAGTAGTTTTGATTTGCATTTCTCTAATTGCTAGAGATGACGGATATTTTTTTCATAAGTTTGTTGATCTATTGTATTTCTTCTTTGAAGTGTCTGTTCAGGTCCTTAGCCCATTTATTGATTGGGTTGTTTTTTCTAGTGTTTTTTTTTTTAGTTCTTTATATATCCTACAGATTCGTACTCTGAGGTGCATGTGCTAAAGATTTTCTCCCATTCTGTAGGCTCTCTACATTATTGATCGTTTCCTTTGCTGTGACGAAGTTTTTCAGTTTGAATTCATCCCATTTATTGATTCTTGATTTTACCTCTTATTCAGTTCATTTTAGATAAGGGTTCTGAGACAAACTGATGGGGGAAAATGACTTGTCAAGAAAGATGCTGGGAAAGTTTGATCTACATACATGGAAGAATCAAGTTGGGCCCATCCCATATACCATACACAGATATTTCCTCAAAAGTAATCAGAACCCTGAATAAATGAACTGTAAAATTCTCAACAGAAAATGTAGGCACAAATATTTGTAACCTTTGATTAGAATATAGATTATTATATATAATATCTAAAGCTCCAGTAAAAAAGATAAATAGATCAATTAGGTAGCATCAAAAATGATAATCTAAAAATTGATTTCACAAAATAGGAGACAAATTTTGCAAATCATATATTTGATAGGGGACTTCAATCTGAAATTTACAAAAATACTTCTGCAACTCAATGATAAAAAGATAACAAAATCCAAAACTATGTGCAAATAATCTAAATACATGTTTTCCAAAGCAGATATACAAATACGTAAGGCCAATAAACATAGTGAAGGATGCTCAGCATCATTAGACATAATAAGATGCACATGAAAAAAAACAGAGAAATATCATGTCAACTCCACTAAAAAAATGGACAGATAAGGAGGAGTGTTTGGGAGGACAAGGAGAAACTGGATCCCTTAAATCGTCTGGTATCAATGTTAAAGGGTACAGTAACTTTGGAAATTCATCTGGCAGTTCTTCAAAATATCTAGTATGAAATTACCATAACACTCAGTAAATCTGCTACTAGTTTTACAACAAAGAGAATTGAAAATATATGTCCATACAAAAGCTTTTACATGAATATTTATTAAAGCATTATTTATATATATCCAAATAAATATCCAAATGTTCAATTGATGATTAGTAAACTTATATGTGTTATAGTCATATAATGAAATACTATTTGACTATAAAATGAAGAACTGATATATACTATAGGCTGAACATTCTTTTTTTTGGGGGGGGGTAGGGGCCACTGGGTATTTAATTCAGGGTCACTTGATTACTGAGTCACATCCCCAGCCCTATTTTGTATTTTATTTAGAGACAGGGTTTCATTGAGTTGCTTAGTGCCTCACCTATACTGAGACTGGCTTTGAACTCCTGATCTTCCTGCCTTAGCCCCCAAGCTGCTGGGATTAGAGGCATGCACCGCTGTGCCTGGCTAGGTTGAGCATTCTTGATCTAAAATTGCTGATCATCTGAAATTTTTTAGGCATCAACATGATACCACACTTGGAAAGTTTCATACATGACCACATGATGGTTCACATTAAAAACAAAAACACAGTCAAAATATTGTAGAAAATTACCTTAGGCTAGGCATCCAAGATGGATTTGAAAAATAAATGAATTCTATGTTTAGGATTGAGTCTCATTTCCAAGATATCACATTATCTATATGTAAATATGCTAAAATCTTAAAAAAAAATCTGAAATCCAAGAAATACCTTGTTCTCAAACATTTTGAATAAGGTATATTTAACTTGTATGATTTAGATTGACTCTGAAAACATTTTGAAAACAACCACTAACTATCTTATCATTCAATTTATATGAAATATTCAGAAATTAAAATGTTTAGTGATACAATATAGACTGTATTACTAGGTCTAGGGGCTGGTGTTACAGGACATTGAGGACTGACTACTAATAGGTACAGGTTTTTTTGAAAAGATGAAGATGGAATGTTCTTGCTCTTATATGAGTGTTTGTGTCTCCCCAAAAATGCAATCATTGAAAATCCTAAACCCCAAGATGATGGTACAAGATGGGCATCTGGGAGACAATTAGTTCATGAGAATTGAGCACTTATGAACGGGATTAGGGTCTTTACAATGGGGGACCCAGAGAAGGCATTGTTCCTTTGCCTTTTGAGAATACAGAATTTTTAGACGGAACCTGGAAAAGGATTCAGTATTCAATTATGCTGGAATCCCAATCTTCTACCTTTAGCTTCCAGATACGGGAAAAGATAATTTGTTTGTTTATTAGTCACCTAGTTCATGGTATTTTGTTATAGAAGCCTGAAACAAGAGACTGTTGCAAAATTGATAGTCATAATAATTGAAAAACTATGTAAATACATTTAAAAATTCATATTTTTACTCTAAATGGACCAATTATATAGTCTGTGAATTATATCTCAATAAAGATATTCAAAAAAATCCAGCATTGATAGATAAATCTTCCTCTCTGTACATAAACAATATTTTGACCATACTCAAAGACCCTGGAACATACCCAGCCCTCTTCTGGGATAAAAATCTGTAAATGATGAAATGAAAAGAGGAATTTATTGTTTAAACTTAGAGTTTGTGAGAGAGAACTACAAACACACCATGAGAAAGAACAAAACCAAGCTTATTCACAAATAAGTAAAGATAAACATATTTTAGCTAGAAATTATGTCAGTTGGTTTTAGTGTATTTTTATAGTTAAGGCTGTTATAGAACTGCAAGTCCAGGTGTCTTGAAGAAGATGACATAACTGGATGGGTTCAAAGTCTAATTGAAAGCTGATTCTTCTGAGTCCTTGACAAGTGCTTCCTCAGCTTCATTAGAATGAGTTAGCTATCAATTATAAAAGATAAGAATAAAATAATTACTAGTTCATCTCCAAATGCCTTACAGTACATAGAGTAAAAAGATTAACCTCTTTTTCAGCTGTACATATTTCAGTAATTTTCATTATCTATTCTGTATGCATTACATATATTTGTCAGTTATCTTCTCAAATAGACACTGACATTTCAAATATTAATCTATGTAAGTTTCCATTCTAGAAAATGGTATTTTAACTGAAGTCAGTTATGATGACGGGGAACTCTGTTCCTTAAATCTATGAATACTGTTAATTATAATTGACAGGAAGCCAACCCCATTGAATAGATATCAGCTTGGTGATTCTAACACTGGAGACAAGAGGCATACTTCTTGCTTATCCCTAACTTCATCTTAGGAAATAGAATATTTTACCCTGATGCAATTTCACAAGCAATTACATAATAGAGAAAGAGTTGGGTTTACAAGCATAGCAGATTTTTGAAATGATACTGAGGAATGTATTAATAATGATAGACTATGGAAGAAGACTGGAGTGGTTGACCTGACTTTACTGTGTACCTCTCTTCATATGTAATTTTATTTGAAAATAAACTGAATTATTTTAAAATGTATGCTAAATGCTAATGAACCATGCACAAAAAACCTGCTACAATAAAAGTAGTGTTATATTAATGTATAGTATGGATGTGGTCCTTCATACAAATTGCATTTAAAGTAACTAACCTACCTATGACAATACAGATTCTATGACAGACCTCCAGACATTCTAATTTAAAATATCTAAGGATGCTGGACCAGAAATCTGAATTTCTAACACAAGCTCCTATTGGACTTTTTAAAATACTAAGTCTTAGCAGCTACTTCACTGAATTATCTACTGTACCAACGTACAGTTAATAAGTTAATCACAGAGTCTTCTGGTCTAACAATACCATCTCTATATAAATGAAAGCATTCACCCAGTTAATGGCAGGGGAGATGGACTCCAAATTAACTTTCATATGCTCATTTTCAGACAAGTTATGCAACATGAAGCTTTTTAAATCTTAAAAAAATGAATAAAAATAAACACAGTCCCACCCTTGGATCTCTGAGAGTTTCACATTGATTCTAAGTTGTTTTTACTTTGAAATGCTTTATCTTAATTGTGCATTTATATATAACTTTGATAACTCAAGACAATACAAATTACTTTGGAATTTTTGCATGTGGTGAGACTTAAATTTCATGTATAGTTCTTAACTACAGCAAATATGCACAATTTGCTCTTGTTCATGTTATTTATTGTTTTCGTAGATGATGGAAAAAGAGACTGAATGAAGAAGACACAGACTTTATATAGGATATATGTTGAACTTTCAAGAACTATATTATTTGCAATAATTTCAGATATAATGTATCAAAATATCTTTTAAATTTCAGGTAATTTTAAACAAATTATTTTAACAAAACCACTAAAGAATATGCTGTCTCTCATCCTGGGCATACAGATACTAGTTTTAAATAAATTCATCCAATTGTTCAATAATGTTAAGCCAGATCTAATTTATGATTGCTACTAACAATTACTTTCACCTTCAGACTAGCTTTGCTTTGATGGAAAATCACTACACGGAGATGTCATGCTGTGTGCTTTGACCTGCATACCATGCAAGAAATAAAAGCCATAATTTGCATCATTGCTAACCAAACCCTTGAGTGGCACTATGATTGGATTGGCTTAAAGTGTGTGATGGTTCACTTTACAGTCCCTGTGGCCAGAAGGTTAGGACACAGTGATTAGTCTTAGCAAACCACAGACTGCAAGCTTGTATGTCTTGGTGGTGGATGATTATCCAGGGAACAAGGAAGGGAAGGATTAAGGGAGAAGAATATAGGGAAGAGAGTTTTGGAGAGACAAACCCATATACCCCACTGAACATTTTAATCATGTAACAAAGTAATTAAGTAAAATGGTCCAAACTTCATTTCTCACAAGAAATTTCAAGGGTTTTTGTTTGTTTGGTTTTAAAACAATACAACTATTTAAGTCTTTAAAGACAGATTTTTAAAAATTGGAAACAAAATAGTTAAGATATTTGTAATGTTATTTAAATATATTTCCACAGGTCTTAAATTAATTTTGGGAAATATGCATATTTATTTAGTATTTAAATAGAATGTACTTTCAACATGACAAGGATAGTTATAAAATATGTTGGCTCAAAACAACTAAGAGCTCAGGTGTTAGTCAAAGTGTTAATAAAGAAAAAGAATTTCAATTGCAAATATTTCATAATCGTATTTACTTTTATATACTTATAATTGTAATACCAATAAATAAATAAATAATTGTATACTCAATAAATGTAGATAGAATAGCAATAATAATGATTTAAGTAAAGTCATGGGAGAAAAGTCAACAAATGATTCCTAATTCTTAAAATATAGTGAGTTCATTGTTAACAGTCATCTTCCTCTGATGGTTTTATCTCCAACTACCATGCCCTTTTCCCAAATAACTCAAGAATGAGGAATGTTGATTGCTTTTGGTTTCACACGTGTGAAACATGATAGACTAACATGTATTTAAAACAGAAACTATGGAATCAGAAAAATGATGTGCATCGTACAGAGACAGTAACTTCCAAACATTTTGGAGTTCTGTTCTGTGGATCTGAGTGATTCGTTCTAGTATAAACTTGAAAGAAATAGAGACCTAATATTGACAGCTTAGAGCCATGGTACAAAATAATTCATAGCAATAATCCCAGACCAGCAGCACCAGACTCACTTAAAAAACTTACTAAAAGTGTCAATTCTTGGACTCCCCTTACAGAAAAAGAAACTCTGGACTTGAGTCCAATCTATGTTTCAACAAGGTCTCCCAATGCTTCTCATGCACACTAAGTTTCAGAACTACTGGTTTACAATTTCCAAGTCCTCGGTTCAATAGAGTATTTCAAGTTTGTTTCACAAACATATTTGGTCATTGACAGAGTCCACATGGAGTTTTCAACCATCTTTGCTCTTTGTCAATAAATAAGTGGATGGTTGTAATTCAGCAATAGAAAATTCATAAGAATTGTGAACTTATTATTGAGCTTGTACTATTGATTTTGAAATATCTGGCAATCCAACCATGTATCCTGACTATGTACAATTTCATTCATGGAATAGTGCAATCCTGGGCTGCCAGAATGCAGTACATATGTGAGTTTGAGGCACTCACACTACTTATATAGGTAGGGTGCCTGAATAAAATATTTGCCTGTGATCCCCACTCTAAGAGTGCCCCAAGATCAGAGAGTTCATAAGATTTCTTCAAGTCACACTGCTAAACACACATCCTGTGCCCTTTCTGTAAACACTATTCTCTGTACAGTTACAAAAGTATTTTTCTTTGAACATGTACATTTGAAGACATAAGACTTTAAAAGTGTAATACCAATGAACAATTTATAAATCACATATAACTTAAAAATACATGTATTTGATAAGAATATACTTCTACCATAGTTGAAGATCAGTAGAATGAATTTATTTTGATTGTATAATAACAAGTATAACATGATAGCAATGATATTAAAAATGAGAATAACAACTATGTACGGGTAAGGCACAGGCAAAGCAAAATAGACTTTATGTGATTGATCATGTTTATTCATACTAATTTTATGCCCATTATTTTGATAAAAGAATAGTCTGAGAAACTGAGCAACTTTCCCATATTACATAACTATTTAGTGACAGAGTAAAGATTCAAATGCTTGTCAGTTTGCACAACCTTGCTGGTTGGGATCACTGAGAAATAGAGCAACTGTCACTAGAATCAGTGAATTTGCTAACTTTTGAATCTATAGTTTTTGTAAGTTTACTAAGTTTTGATTTTATTTTTATTGTAGTTCCAGGTATACTTTTAAAACAATTCAATTTTAATCATGATAAATATGTTTATTAAATTTGAAATGAAATTCTGTCAACTTTGCATTACTTCATATGCTACAGAACATTTAATGCTAATCTAAAACTTATATTGAATTAGAATGAATTCTTATCTTGAGTAACACAAGATTTAATTTTTCAAAAATGTACTTCAAAATAGCTGTGTTTTGGTGTGAGTAATTAACATTAATTTCACCTTCAAAATCTCCTTCACAAATTTTACTTGAAGTACTATCTAGCCTGTAGCATCTTATTGAAAACTGTGTGCAAGCTCATATCCAAACGACCTTCAGTACAAAAGAAAAGAGTTTGGAAATATGATGTCAATTTATTACAGTCTTCAACATTTACTCAAAGTGATATAGTGAAGAAGGAAGTAAAAAGAAATAAGGCAATCCATCACTTCATTATAAAAAGGACCTATGATCTTAATGTCCCTTTTTACTGTTATATTCCACCAGGATCCAATGAGAGATGTTACTGAAAATAAAATTTAAGAACTGTTAAACCACAAATATTCCAATACTGAAGGCAGTTTCTGGATTCTGAAAGAACATACTGTTCTATTGTTTTACTTTTCACTGAAGAACTTTAAACTTTCATGATTCCTAATATCTGATCACACAGTCATTGAACTGCATTCATCTCTTAGGCCGAGAAAAATCATTAATGATTTGTTTTACATTATATGTGTAAATAATAGAGCTCTTTCCTTTCCTAGTATTTAAAGGCACTGAAATAATAATTACATCTTAGTTTTTGTGTTGTACTAGAAGAGAAATGATTGAAGAAAGGAGAGGATATAACATGGTAAGGGAGCAGAATTTTCATCATGACTCTTTTGAAATATATTCCCATGACATTTATTAAAATGCTTTTCCACTGTTAGTCTGGCTTTTTATTGTTAACTATACAATTCTTACTTTTTCTTTGTACTGAAGATTACACAAAGAAACCACCTCACACCACCATTTCTCTTTTTTGATGGGGGGTGGGTACTGGGAATTGAACTCAGGGGCACTTGACCACCGAACAACATCCCCAGCCCTATTTTGTATTTTATTTAGAGACAGGGTCTCACTGAGTTGATTATTGCCTCACGTTTTGCTGAAGCTGGCTTTGAACTCGTGATCCTTCTTCCTCAGCCTCCTAAAGTCCCTGGAATTACAAGCATGCGCCACCAAGTCCAGCACCATCCCCATTCTTATATAGCTCAAAATCTCTGTTGATCTTAATAGACTCCCAAGGCCCAGCAGATAACAATTTTGTAGCTTCTCTAGCAACAACTCCTGTAGATAGTGGAAGACCAACCATCTCAGCTCTTAGTTCTTCTCAACTGTTTTCATGTTATAGGGTCTGTCACTTATAAGAGACTATGTTCATGCACCTCACTGCCAACAGTGCCACTGTGTGGATTGAGAATGGTGAATGCTCATAGTTGTGGATGTGCCATTTGTAAACCACACAGTGAATCTACTACAGAGAATGGTTAATGATAGCAGGCGATTGAGGGTCAAGGCACTAAAAATAAAACAATAATAAATAAATAAATTTGATAAAATCCCTAAGGGAAAAAAACTTTCATGAAATAATTTCAAATGTGTTTTGATACAAGATCCCAAAAATACACTTGGAGTATTTAACTCTCTCTTTTTTTTTTTTTTTTTCTTGCATCCAGTGTTTTACCACACTTTGCTTGTTGGTTTTGACTCTTCTTTTGATGTTGTTATGATCTACTACAACTTCTTGGGTCAATACAATACAAAAAAGTTAGAGCCTGTTTCCCATAGGAGTGGATGATCCCCGGTGAGGATTCTGATTGGTTCAATTTCTCATCAACTTGTGCAAGCATCCTTGGTCCTACAGGCAGACTGGGGAAAATCAACACTGTTAAAAGTCCATGCAATAGGGAAGGAAAACTTTAAAGGGGGTTTTGACCACAAAATATAAACTAAATGTAAGTAACTAGTATGAAATTTTGAGTTGTAAAATTTATTTTATGTTTGTTTATTAGTGAGTTATCTGGAATTTTGTTAAACAAAAGAGTATCATGATTGTTTTGTGTTGAGGATAATGAGATGTGATTTAACCAATAGAACTCCAAAGTAGTGCCTCTTCTCTGAAGCAAAAGGATGTTTTATCATGACCTCAGGCAAGAATCAGTCTTAATGTTTCATTTAGAAAATTTACTAGAAGTTGAATGAATATTTTTCAATAATCACAGAAAAGATTCACTACTAATTAACATTTTCTTTAAGAGACCCCTTACCAAATCTGATGAACCCTAAACTTTTAGATAGAGTAATTCCTTTGTGGGAAGAAGATTATGTTAATAATTTACAGCTACTTTATCCTGGGGGAACTTAATGTTTTATTTTACTAAAATTAGCATAATAATGACTAGCAGTTATTGCTGCTCAAATTAAAATAATAAAAAGAACTGCAGCTGAATTTCATGTTATATGCTCTAAAAGGATGTGTTGAAGACTAAAAAGCCAATCTCAAAAGTCAATATGAAGCCAATCCAATTTATCACCTTTCCTTTTCTTAGAAAAAGGAATGGGATTTATTCCTCTCTGCTAGCATTTTCTTAAAATGCCTTGGCTTACTTCTCAATTCATTTCAGCATTTCAATTTCTTGTGAGTGCTTTCCATTTGTCACTACTTACTAAAAAAGATAGTGATAGTAAAAATAACTTAAACGTAATTGTAATTTTCATGACAATGCTTCAGTATTTCAAAGAATGAAAGGGCAATAATCCAGTTAAATTGCTATTTTCCATCCACATTGGAACTTTTAGATATAAATGAGTTCACATAAATGGAAGGACTTCCTTGTAGGTACTGTCACTTAAACAGTTGTTTTAAATTGAAATAGTTCCATGATAGACCAAGGTGTCACACAGTAAGGCACAGAACTGATACTTTGATCAATGATTTTTCTCAAGGTATTTTCACTCATATGGATTTTGAAAGGAATTTCAAGGAAAATATTTATGCTGTATTGTGCCTATGTCTAGCCAGTGAATCTTTAGGGTATATATCTTCTTTTTAAAAAGTCATTGGTTTCAAAAGGGGAGTGTAATTCTTGAATGAATTCATTATATTTTTTCTGTAGATCTTGATTGATGCATTAGAGTAACTAGACTGCAGTTGTGACAGGATAAAATAAATAGTGACATTTTTGCTTGTGTTTAATCCCAATTGGTTTGAAAGGAAAGCTCTTAACCATAAGTATGAGTTTAGAGTTTGATTGACATAAGTCTTCACAAGTGTTGTAAGAAAAATTGTCCATGACTCATGACTTACGTCTGTGTTAAGTAACATAACATATATGACTCTTATTGAAGAATAAAAAAAATGGACATGAGTAATGATTCCAAATATGTTTTACAAATGTCAGGAATAAATAAAACTGTTTACAAAATGAAAGGAGCGAAATGGTATGAAGCAAAAACAACCTAATAATAGGTGTTTCAAACTTAATTATGTCTCCATAATTGGAGTATAATATATATGTGTACCATATATGGCATAATCTTTAAGGAAACAATAGAAAATAATTTATTTTATTAGGCTCAAATTATTCTTCTGCTTTAAAAGATATTATAATGGTCCTTCTCAAGATGAAGGTACTAAGTTAATCAGCTTTTTGTTGCTGTGACCAATATACCTGACAGTTACAACTTAGAGGAGGGAAAGTTTATTCAGGTTCATGGTTCCAAAGTTGTAGTGCTAGGTGAGAGAACTCCATTTCTACAGATCCAGGGTAAGCCAGAAGGTCATGGTGGAAGGGCATGGTAGAGGATGCTACTGGTGGAGCATGGAAGTCAGGAAGCAGAGGAAGGACTGGGAAGAGCCAGGGACAAATTACATAGTCCCCAATGCATGTTCTCAGTGGCTTACTTCTCCAGCCATGCCCAACATCCCCGTATTTACCATTTAGTGTAGTAATCCTTTCAACTCATTATTTTTTTAAATTTATTTTTTTATTTTTTTCCTTTTAGCTATACATGACAGTAGAGTGTATTTTGACATACTTTACATACGTGGAATGTAACTTATTGTAATTAGGATCCCATTCTTGTAGTTGAACATGATGTGAAGTTTCACTAGTGATGTACTCATATATGAAAATATGAAAGTCATGTCTGATTCATTCTACTGTCTTTCTTTTTCCTATTCTCCTTTCCTGCCCTTCCCGTCTCTTTGTCTAATTCAATGAGCTTCTATTCTCCCTCCACATTCCCTTATTGTGTGTTAGCTCCACATATCAGAAAGAACTTTTTTTTAGGAATTGGTTTATTTCACTTAGCATGATAGTCTCAAATTAATAATCCATCAAGTGTATTAGTATTAATCCACTGAAAAGGTCAGAGTTTTCATAATTTAACCTAATATAATCACATAGTCTCATGGTTTAATCATTGCTACTTTGAACATTCCTGCATTAATGCAGACATTTTGTGTTATAAGGGGGAACTGCCTCATATTCAAACCATAATGTGTTCTACCTTGAAAATTTGCTTCCATTAACAATGAACAAAATTTCAAATGTAAGGTCAAGTTGTTATGCTTCTCAAAGAAATTATTTTATTAATTAAATAGCAACAAAGTGCCATTTAAAAATTTTTCTAGCTTTTATAAATATGAATATATTTAGAAGTATTTAGATGATACTTAAATTATTTAGCTACAGTTATATACAAAATGGGCACCAAACTATGTTCAAATGGTGTTAAATATCAATCTGAAATTCATTAGCAGACCTAAGTTGACTTTTCTTTTAGAGATTCTTTTTTTTTTAATTTTTACAGACTGAATTTGATTCATTGTACACAAATGGGGTACAACTTTTCGTTTCTATGGTTTCACATGATATAGATTCACCTAAGTTGACTTTTGGAATCATATTTTTTATTTTATAATACAATTTTGAAACCATATAAATGCTCCAACTGATAGATCACAATGTTGAGCTTGAGGTGTTGCTTTAAAAATAGTGGATTTTTAAGTTATTGCTCAATTTTTGTTTATTGTTATAACTAAAGTTTCCATAGCAGTTAAAATTAACATCAGTTTTGTATCTAGAAAACAATCACAGACCTTACTGTCACTGGATCCCACTAGTTGAGCATCTCCCAACAGTTTGAAAATGTCTTCCACATATCCAGGGTAATGCTATGAATTTCAGATATACCTACCCAAGGACTATTTGTGTAGGTTTATGTTACTGAGTGACATGTGTTTCAAAATATTCAACAGCTGGAGATAAATATTCCCTAAATGCCTGTGTTTATCTCTGGACATTTTAACACTATGCCCATCTGGCAATCATCAACACAACACAATCACAAATCTTATCTTTTTTCCCTTAACATATTTTAAACTTTTGTTCTATGGTGTTTTTGTTGTTTGAGCAAGTCTTCAGGTTTGCTGCATAGATCCACTTATATTCACATATGGAAGGGATGGGACTATTTTATGTGTGCTTACATCTCTGAAAAAAATGAATCATGATTTTATATTTTACAGTTTTTTGTTTTAAAGATAGAATTAATTGTTATGAATTTTATTTAGAAGCGTTTGTTAAAAATAATTATTTGAGTTGGGCTTGGTGGTGCACACCTGCAATCCCAGTGACTTGGGAGACTGAGGCAGGAGGAGGGAGAGTTCAAACCAAGCCTCAGCAACTTATCCAGGCCCTAAGCAACTCAGTGAGAACCAGTCTTTAATGAAATATATTTTAAAAAGGTCTGGGAATGTGGTTCAATGATTAAGTGCCCCTGGGCTCAATCCCTGGTTCCAAATAAAATAAAGATTTGGGGAAAAATTGTATTATAAAAGTTATGAAAGCGTTTTATTTTTGAAAAAATGATTTAAGAAAAAGACTACAGAAGAAAGTTAAAATAACATTTTGTGCAAAATCAGTAATGTTTAGAAATTTCAAAACTGATATAAGGAAAGAAGAGCAAATATTAAGTGATCGAATTTCTTGATTATTCTAACAGAAGAGAGAAAGATACAAAAGTTGGTTAGTAGTAACAGAAAATGTAAAGTCAATAAAATTAGGGGAATATAGGTAGAGAGTATCAGGAACCTGTGAAGAAAACAACAGAATGTGGAGGAGAGAGGAAATGAGTGTGTATTTCTGTATATATTTATAAAAAATATAAGTGGAATATAAAGTAAATGTATATAAATATGTAAGTAATAAGTATGAATTTTATTTATATAATAGTTTAGTACATGTCATTATGTCTTTGTATGTAAGCACATATACATGCACATATATGCAGAAATGTGTACATGTGTGTCATATGCATGTGTATTTTGCTACTAAAGAAATCTGAATTACATAGAGCTGAATTCAGCTCACCTTGTCTGATAGTTTCTGGATATGGTATTGGAGGTATTACTGTCCTCTCACTTTGGCTAGGGTCTGTATATATAACACTGTCTGTAAATCAATACCTGCCTCTATGGCCTAGCAGTGTCCTAGGGCCACCTTAACAAAGCACACAGATTTGGTGGTTTATGCTACTTTCCTCCAGGCTAGGACCCCAAGATCAAGGTGTTGGCAGGGTTGGTTTTCAGAGGACTCTTTCCTTGGTTATGCAAGCTATCTCCTTTCTGGACATCCACAGTATCTTCCGACTGTATATGTCTATGTCCTAATTTCCTCTTACTATAAAGATGCCAGTCATATTGAATTAGGGCCCACCTATTAATTTCATTTTAACCTAGTAACGTTGTAAAGACTCTATTTCCAAACATAGTCACATTCTAAGGTCATAGCGCTCAAGTTTTTAATACATTAATTTTGGAACTAAGTACTAAAGCACATAACAGTTGACAAAAACTAACAAGAATTTGGTGCTGGGAGAATCTAGAAATTATTATCCCAAAACGCCTTTAGTTTTCTGTAGCTCTCTTGTCTTTCTGTCTTGTTTCCTTTACTACACTTGGTTTGGGCTTACCTAGAAGAGATATTAGGAATAAAAAAACACTGAGAACTTAAGTTAACACTGTATTATTTAGGACTTTTTGAAGAATAAAAATAGAATTAATAATTTCTGGATTTTAAGTTTTATATGTGTTACTATCTAGCTAACACAATGTATATTTTTGAAATAAGTAGTGTGCCCTCCCTTCAGATGTCATTTTATTAGGCTTACAGATTTAAATTTCATAATATAGTGCATACACACACTAAAATGAAACATTTATTTATTTATTTATTTATTTATTTATTTATTTATTTATTTTTGCAGTACTGGGGATCGAACTCAGGTTCTTGTGCTTGCAAGGCAAGCATTCTACCAGCTGAGCTATCTCCCCAACCTGAAACATTTATTTAAATAACTTAAAAAGTATTTAGTTTGAGGTTCTTCTGAAAAAAATGGGAATGATGCACTATATTCACATTAAGAAAAGTAATTAGAAAAATGAAAAGATTGATATGGGAACTTGCAAGTACACTCCTCATTTTGAATGCTTATAAACTTATCTAAAACATTTCAAAAAATAAGCAAACATACTCATTTAACTTATCATTATCATTTCAATGTCACAATGAATAGAATAATTATGTGCATTGAAAGTTGTTTCCATTTAATTAAATTTAAATTACTTTTAACTACCTATAATCATATCTTAATATTTATGGTTTAATGTTTGGCATTTTGTATCAATGGGGTGCAGTGAATTAGAGAAGCAACACTTAATTTCTCCCCATATAATGTATTCAAGATCTTAATTTGAAATCTGTTCTATATCTGAGATGTTTTTGGAGTCATTGGCATTTGCTGTAAACATCCTGCTTTAATATCTTGCTTGTTTTTACTCAGCACTTATCTTTAAAATGCTCTATTTAAAGCAAGCATATAACCTAGTGTATTTGTTGCTCACAAAGGAAATAAAAATTTTAATAAAGAAGAAACTAAAATTAGTTACTTGGGAAAGTTGAAGGGCAAGGCATTTCTACTTACTCATAAGAAATAAACTATATTGTATAAAACTGACTGTATGGAAGTCTTGATGGCAGAAATTATACTTAGAGTGTGATTTTAAGCCAACTTTTAATTTGAAGTGTAATAATTCCACCAGAAATATGAGAACTCCTTCCTGGAGTATGCTGTTAAATAAGTAATGTTTTAATTCTGCATTTAATTATTACATTGCTATATATTTCCCTAAGTTAAAAAATTTAAGATGTTCAATTCATTTTAAATGCAAAATTTGATTAGTCTAGGCTTTTTAAAAAGGCACACCTATATATCATTTTTTAAAATTTATTTGACTTATAAATATTTCTCTTGTAGAAAAGTTAAGTTAATTTGATATTTTATTGTTAACAACTATCTTTCTTGTAGCTTGACCATTCTCTCCTTTATTCCTTCGTAGTTCAACTTTCTTACTTAATGCATGTGTAGTATAGAGAGTAGATTGTTGAATTCAATCAAAAATTTTAGTTAGAATTAGATCCTGTTGGAGACTCAGTCCTGAAACTTAAATTAGCAAATAAAATTAATAAAAGTAAATGGAAACATTATCTTTGTCAAAATATTTTAGACTTCATGCTTATAACACTAAAGAATATCTAGTAGCTACATTTCAATTCAGTTGGATCTAAAAAAGGCATGCAATATATGATTTAATGTTTTTAAAAAAAGAAGAGAAAACTGGTGACGAGCCACCCTCCCATCTTCTCACTGATAAACATTCCTGCTATATCCAGGGTACCAAGTCTTGCAGTCGCTTCCTCTCCAGCAGGTCTGCCTAAGTCACCAGGATGCAGTTTAGAACCCCTGCTAAGCACCAGCAGCATTTGTCTTCCTTATCATGATCTTCACTTCCCCCTATTCTTTCTGCTTCTTCTTTGTTTTAAAGAAATTTTAGGTGTGAACTTGATAGGGATAAGGAATGCCCAAAGAGCTACCATCATTATTTCTGTGTATGTCTGTGTTCCCTGAGACTTTAGTATTTGAGTTAGTTCACTGAGTAAAGATCTGCCTCCTTCAGTGTCCACAGGCATTGTGCAATCCACTAAGGGCCCAAGGAGAGCTAAAAAGTGGAAGAAGGACAAATTTCTGTCTCCTTGAGCTGGAAAACCCATCTTCATCTACTCTCAGAGATCAGATTTCCTGAGGTGAGTCTTCAGACTCTGGGAGTTACATCTGCAAATAGCCTCTTGCCTTTCCCAGGTATTTTTTTGCCTCAGACTGGGAATTTTATTATTGGGTCCTCTGGTAATCATGACTTCAGACTCAGACACCACTAAATTTTCTGGTTCTCCAACTTGCAGATGCCATATTACGGAACTTCTCAGGCTTCATAATTATGTTGGTCAATTCACTTTCCATAATAAGTGTATAAGTGTGTGTGTGTGTGTGTGTGTGTGTGTGTGTGTGTGTGAGAGAGAGAGAGAGAGAGAGAGAGAGAGAGAAATGCATTCTATTTTCTGGAGAACCTTGGCTAATATATCCTCTTCTTCCTCCTTTCATGAATTTTCTCTTCATTATCTATATTAACTATAAAACCACGTGAGGACAGATTCTGAATGGCAAATAAACATTCTTTGGCTAATAAAAAAAGATAAAATTCAGTTAACAAATAAAATATTCACCAAATAACCAAATGTGAAACATGGGTTATTAATATGTTCAGATCTATGCACCAAAATGAGAATTTAAGAAAAGCAAACTAAAGGCAAATTGCATTTGGAAAGTGGAAGGAGAATAAAATGAATCGTTCAATACATTTATATAAAATGACTGAGTACAATATCATCAGATGACACCTTATTCTTATTCCAAAGTACAGCATAGAGTAGGTAAAGTTTTTGTGAGTGATGTAGTGAAAGGTTTGCTACCTAAATTCTAAAATTCCTCTGTTCACATAATTCATGCCCTTTGCATGTAATGCAATTAGCAAAAGAGAATATAAAATATGAAAGTATGAACTCTAATATTAACTGGTTTGAAAATGTGATGGGTCATCCTGCCAATTAAACTGAATAGAACAATGTCAAAATCTTAGGGCAGCCTTATTTCCCAGATATAGGCAGAGAATTCAGAATAAGTTCCTGCTTCTTAGCTCTACCCCTAAGAAGAAAATAAAACCTGAGTCTTTTGTATAGACACACAAGGCAGACAGTCCACAAGGCAGTTGTGTGCAGGGGTGTTAGGTGTGTGGTCTTTATTGATTATTACCTCTTGCCTTAGGAAGGTGATAACCAGAGCTAGAGAAGTAGAGATTTACCCTTGGAAGTTCTCTAAGAATGCAGAGGTAGAGGTTTTTGTTGTTGTTTTTTCTCCATGAATTAATGCATCATTTCACATTTCAAAATGGCGTTCCCTTATCTATTGGATTTTCAAAGTCTATAATCAAGAGAGAGAGAGAGAGAGAGAGAAAGAGAGAAGAGGAAAACCAGTCTAACAGGCAAATTGGCATCTATCTTCTTATGGTCTTTCCCCAAGACCTGCCTCTGCTTCCAGAGTGCGTTTCTGAGACCAGGCAAATGAAATTCTATCTTGCTTAATGACATTTCTTATTTGTCAACTGTTTCCCACCAGAGACACTTATGCATATAAACTTTTGTTTTACAACTTAACATGTCCTGGGTTGGAAATTGTCTTCTAGATTCCACTTAAAAATGTAACTGTTTCTTCTTTAGTTTATTTTTATCTATACTTTGACATATGCAGTTAAAAGAAAAAAATTCGCATTTCAATATTCTACTGGAGGATCTCTTTAAATACAAGCTTGCGACATAATCTCCATCTTCTGTGTCACTGCAGTTAACAATGTTATGTAATTTTTGTCTATATCCCCAGCTTCTAATGGCAATTTATTTTCACCTATTTCACATTCCACCAATAATTGCTTTCACTGTAGTTTTCAATCATAGTTTTTTTTTTTTTTTTTACCATCTTTACTTTCCTTGTTGATTTGCATCTCCAAAAGTCAGTACCACGTATTTCAGGTTTTGTTCAACAGCCCACTACTGGTTCTAATTTCTGATTATTTATTTATCATGATTAATGATATATGATGATATAAAAATAACCCCACAGTGTCTCAAAACAGTAAGAGCTTATTATTTTTCCTGCTCCTGAAGATTAACTGGGCAGATGCAATGTTGATGATAATCACACATGAGACCAGGGTAACTTAGGGTCTCAGCTAGGTTAGGGGAGATCTCACTCAAATATACGGGGCTTTAGTGCAGGTTGTTGTACTAAAGCTCCACACATTATTTTTTATTCCACCTCATGTCTGTTCATTCTATGCTTCTTAGCAAGTTTGATGAATTCAAGGAAGAGTTGTTTTAAGATTTTTTTTTTAATTGCAGTGTGGTTAAGCCAGCAGATTAGAAAATGGTACCTGTTGAAAAGATGTTTTTTTTGCTCCCCGTTCTCAGAGGAGAGCACACCATAACATGCAGGATACGTAGGGAAGTGCGCTGTGAGTCAGGAGGCACAAAGGGCAAGAAAAGAGCACTGCTAAAAGACTTTATGTGCTTTTAATGGAAAGAATAGCAAGGAAATGGAAGGCGGCTTGGGATTGGATAATTTAAATACTTGGGCTGGGCCCAGGAGTATAGTCACTGTCACTAGTTGTGTAGCACCTGACCTTGGTGTGACTTAGGGTGGGAGGGTAGTTTTGGATTGCAAAAGGTGATGGATGGGGATATGAACTCAGGTTTTGATGGACTACAGATCAAAGGTGTGTTTACAGGCAGGGTTTGTGCTGACTCTAAGAATTGACTAACCCTGGGAAAGGCAGTAGCTCCCCAGGTTTGGAAAGCCCCAAAATGTTAAAGTTTTATGCAATTCAGAAAACAGAAATCAAATATAATTAATTCAAGATTATTCTAAGATATTTTAAAAGAAGCAAATGGATTTTAAAGCCCTGCTGGTGAATTCAATATGGTGACAAGGTGATGTATCATTTATGTTCCTCTTAGGAAAGATCTTGTTGTCCAGAAGTTGGGTATACTACAGACAAAAGATTTTAAACTGTCTCAGTTGCAGAATCACCTTATCTGTGGACATCCCAAAGTCAAGGTGCCCATGTTCAGTGAATGATTGTGATAGGAATGGAAAGAAAGACTTGGCCATTTTATTTTAATGCAGGATGACTTCAAAGGACATTTCAGTTGTAGAGCTCCCTGTTAGGTAGGCTATCACTATCATTAGGAGCTGGCTTCAGACCAAATTTTCTCTGTTCAGTCTTCTTTTCCTTTCCTTTTCTGGATGTTGTTATCAAGTGCACACCTGAATAAACAATGTGCACACTAACTTTCATTTTATTTTGTTTCCTTAAGAATTTGACCTGTAAAGAACAATGCTATTTAAAACACATTCTACTCAGTGAAGCAATCCACAAATCCATCCCAATTTCAACGGGTTGTAAAAAACAGACTGTAGTTCTTCAAAGGAAGAGCAGTATCTGTTGGGGTTCAAGTTTGTAATTTTCTCCAGACACTAAGATTTTAGAGCAACATTCTATCTTCTGACCTAAAACACTATGTGACAATTAAGTAATGGTTTATGATATGTTACTGGGTCCTGGTGGAGACACAGAGACTGATAGTGGAATGGCAGGTACCTAAATGGCAGAGCTTGTTCATCATAACTCATGATCTTCTCAGGTCCCCAAATAACTAGGTCAGAAGGGATGTGAGTACAAAAAAATTAAATAAATGATGTATATGTATACAAAAGTGTGTAAATTGGCTCAAGACATTCCAAAGAACTCAGTAAGCTATTTAAAGGTGGCTCATACTCCCATTCTACCTAATTCTTTGATCTTTTTTGTCTTGTTGTATTATACCTACTCTTAAATATATGAATTCTTATGTGTATTTATAAGGGGGCAGTGAATTTCTTCTAAGTCATCAAAATTATGTTTCATATGCTGACTAGAACAGGATAAGCCACTATCACATTTTTTTCTTATTTAGTGGCAACCCAAATGAACATCAGTGTAAAATTTTCATAGCAAACCATATTGTTGGCAATAAATTCTGTATAAATATGTTTGTGACCTGAGGCAAATAGATGTATGGATTTCTGAATGATGGTGTATGACTCAGTTTACAAGTGGGAAGCCCATAAGGAATAAATCTAAAAATTGTAAACAAAACACTCCAAAAGGGAAGGATAGAGTTGGATTCTTTGGAATAAGAATAAGGTATGGGATCTTTGAATCATGAATCAATGTCCAGTAAAGAAGAGGACATCATTTGAGATGAGTTATTTCACAACTACTTAATTGGTACATGTCAGCTGCCTCTCTTCCTGGTCACAGAGAATTTATATGGCAGGTCCATGAACAGTTTCCAAGATATACAGGATAAGCATGAGTCCTGACACAGAAGCATGACCCCTCTTAACCAAGAAAATGTAACTGCAGAATTTTTGATCTTTCATCTACAGAAACTTATGATGTTCCCTACATATTATAAATCCTTTGAAGCCAGGTATCCACTTGCCAAGTCAATTGCAGCATTTAGCTTGAGAAAGTAGAAACTTGTTATTATAATTTTCATAATTATTTCTGATATATGAATGATGTCTCTGCCACCATCAGTGTAAGAACTCTTGGCTTAATTACTTGAAATCTTGCTCTAAGTTACCTCAGACAAAGAGACCCACTTAATGGAGAAGGAGGTACCTCATGGATAAATGATCATAGGATCCACTAATTCTACAAAATAGCATTCCTTTCATGAATCTCTGATCAGTTAGAATATTTGAGTATGCCATCAAAGCACAGATAAGGACTCAGCTTGAATACAGTGCTAAGCAAACTGAGATTGCTGTTCTACAGGGTCAGTTAAAGTCATTGAACCAGTTCTGAGGTATCTGGTATTATGTGGTATTTGGATGAACAGCTGGAATATGTGGATCCACATAGCAAGGTATAGGAGAAAGGTTGACGCTTCCCTTCAATCTTCCTGTGACTTACTTGTGTTTCTTGCCACACCAATTTTAACACACATTACATTACAACCCTTTGATGATTTGACCATGGGAGTGTAGGATTTGCATGGAATGTGAAGCTGTCATGGCGGTTTTAACATTCTTATGTCAACAGAACAGCAGGTAAAACAAAGAAGTTTATGTGAGAAGTTAGGCTTCTTGACACAGACTGGAGTATGCCTAAAACGCAGGGATTTCATTGTTTATTTTCTGGCAGATTATAGCAACAAATGTCAATTTCAGAAACCAAAACCTTATTAATAAAGCCAGGAAATCAACGCCTATCTCTCTCATCGATGAAGCTCCGAACTACCCAATCAGCTAAGCAGTCTGGTCTATCTAAAGTTCTGAAATGAGTGTGGAGAAGCAGATGGTGATCACCAAGAACTATGGTGGAAATACAATTCAAAAACCCTTCTGAATTAAAGACCTAATTTTTTTAAAAAACCTGCATTGAAACACCACCTTGAAAAGTTAAAACAAGAGAGGACTTTAAAAATCACCAAAAGCTTCTGAAGTTAATGAATGTATTCTTCATTTTGAATGCAGTGATAATTTTACACTGCATATGTTAAAATTTATGAAACTGTACAATTTGAAAGTTTTCATTTTAGTGTACATCAATGATAACTCAGTACATCTTTTAAACATTTAAATAAGTATATACAATGCATATATATGATAAATATTCATGTATACATATATATGTGTATAAATACATTGAATTTCATTCCCAATTACATGTTGTAGGTCAGATATTTTGTAATATGACAAAACTCCTTGCCATAATTATCATATTGAATTATTTAGAAACCTAACACACTTTATTAGGGTCCTAATCTTCCTAACTTAAGTGAAGCTTAGGAATACAAAAGTCAGTAACAATGACACTGAGAGAGTTGGTTAGTAGCACTTTATTTTGACTTCATAATATGGATATAAATAAATATATTCCACTCAGGACCTATTCCTACCTATAAAATTATACTTGATAAGGAATAAAAGTAAATGGAGTCAACAAATTTAGAAATAAAAAATATTTTAAAGGTCATCAAAACACTCTTCTATGATTGAGAAAGGAAATAATGCCATAGAAAGTTTAAATAGTTTGCCATAATTATGCCTTATCCAGGGTTTAATATGTTCTGTCAACTGATCCTTCACTATGGCAAACATAATGTTATCTGTATAAATAACAATATTGTGGTTTTATGAAACAAAACAGTCATTATATTGAATGGAGAGAGAACAAGAAAAGATTGATGAATGTTTTAAAAACAGTGAAATATTTCAGCAGCTATACCTGTGATCAAGAGTTGTAATCCTTATTAGTTTTCTTGTCTGTTTCTATCAAGTTACTATGTTAAAAAATCATAGGACAAAATGTAGCTATGATTTTGTTGAAGTAAACTCAATCCATATGCATAATTATATAAAATAAGAATTACCTTTGCACATGTATATCCAGAGATGGGATGGTTTAATTGCTTTTAGTATGAAAAGCTTGGTGAAATAATAGACTTTAATTAGAGTACTACTAAACAAAAAGAAAACAGGACGTGCAGCATCCTGAGATAGTGGTCAAGATGCAGCAGGTGAGCAAGAGTTACTGCAGCCTGACAGTGAGAAACACTCCAGTGAAAACAGCATGAAATATGATAAATGAGGACATGAGTGGAGCAGCCTCAATTTTGCTAATTAGGCAGCATTCATGCGTCAGTGACGCCACAATTTACCACTCCATCTCTCTGTAGCTTATTGTGCAAATGCTCTCACACTCTAGGAGCCATAGAATGAGTAATATGTGCCGCCTACTGAGATGTCCTTATAACATGACAATAGCAACTGTACAACAGGATGTTGAAAAACTCTATAATAATTTTTTTTCCACAAAAGATAGGAATAAATCCATTACCAGCTTTTTAATATTAAAATAATTTTATAGACTTAATACCTGTCCCTAAGACTCATATTACTGAACTTGTTTCATTATATTAATTATATTGCTTAATTATTTGAAAAATATACACAATTTCTAAACATACCATCTCTTTGCAACTTGAATGTTGCAAGCTGTCTCTGCATTGTTATACAAGTATATTTTTAAAAGAATCATAATAGTTTAATAATTTAAAAACTTATGACTGATGGACATAAATGACAAAGAGATGATGATTATGTCCTTTATTGCACAGAATATACACAAAGGCATGTTTTTATGCTCATATTTCCTTTTAAGCATTTCATGTTATTTTCATAGTGTGATGGCACTACCCACACGTGTTGTGCTAGCTGAAATACAGGCAAAGACTTGAAAACAGGCTCAGTGGAAGTTCTCATCATGATACCATTAGCAGTGGTGAAAAAAGGACCTTGTGATATTCCCACCAAGGTAATCAGAGAAGAAATCCCATGTTTAGATAGTGACCACAGGGTCTAGTTCACAGGAATTGCTCTGTAAAGATGTTAATTGCTATTATAACTCAAATTGTGGATAATTCTGTTCTTACTATACAAGTTCCTAATTTATATTATTAGAAATGACTGATTTACCAGAGATTTTTAGTTGTTTAAATGTAAAAAGGAAACTTTCTCTTTCTCACCTTTAAACATCTGCAACTGCTTAGTTATGAGGTATTCTCAGAACAAAAAGAAGGGTGTTAGAGAAATACTGCAATTATAGAGTCCTGAATGTTAATGTTTTGCATTGTATACAAGATTTAAATCCTGTGGCTGTGGGGACATTGATATAAACCTAATAATATTAATATGTTTCTCTCATTTTGAATCTCCATCACTGAACACTACATCTCTTTGTTCATGCTGATTCTGTGTTGCAAATTAGAAGTATAAATGTACGTGAATAAAATATTTAGGTCTACATATTATATACACATTATACAATTATTTGCCAACTATTTCCCATTTTCTTATATTTTAAAAATCTTGAAATACTCTGATCTGTAAATATTCTGATATTCTATATAAATAGGTTCAAAACCATGTTTTCTCACTTTTAATGTAAGTAATTGAATTTCAGTTTTGGCTTTTTCTTCTGTTTTCATTAATACTAATAGATGCCACCAATCAAAATAGTAAATGTTAAGAAGTGTTATGTTAGTACCTCTGAAAAGTGGCCAATTTCACACCCAAGTGAATGCTCATCTTTTGCCAGGTCCTATGTATCCCCTGATTTCTATAATGAGAATACTTTGTTAAATACGAATGTGTATGATTTAACCAAAGCAAAAACAGCTAATAGTGTAGTTTTGCTCTGTTTTGTTCTTCCTTGTAATTGCACATGAGTTAAAATTATGCATTTTATGAAGGCCTTATTGTGTTTCCTTTTCTTCCCTGTTTCTTTGAAGAAACACTGGGCTTTAATTCTTGAAGACCCAAGAATACTTACGTAACATAACCTCTGGTTTATGAGAAGAAAGCAGATCTCCTTCATTCCAAGTTCACACAAAAAGTATTCTAAGTCAAATGAGCAGTCATAGCATCACTGTCATGTTTAAGTCAGTGAGTGCTTTGAATAAACACTACAGATACATCTATAGCACCCAGTTTTTCTCTGTTCTTTCCACAACAGGACAGACTCACAATATGATTGATTAAGGACTATTCCCTAGAAAAATGCTTCTACAATTTGCTAGACATACCCCAAATGCTGTTTATTCTCTTTAGGTAAAAAAATTTAACTGTTGGCTTTGATAAATGTGCATTTTAACTGTGAAGCGTTTGAATACCCCAAACAAGATGAGCAGGAAAGAGTCAACAGTTTTTGTTTTGTTTTGTTTTGTTTTTGGTACCAGGGATTGAACTCGTGGGCACTTGACTACTGAGCCAAATTCCCAGCCCTATTTTGCATTTTATTTAGACACAGGGTCTCACTGAGTTGCTTAGCACCTCTCCTTTGCTGAGACTGGCTTTGAACTTGCACTCCTCCTGCCTCGGCCTCCTGAAACACTGGAATGACAGGTGCACACCACTGTGCCCAGTCTAAATAGCTTTATTATTCTCATTATAGACCACATTATTTGTTGTGAAAGAGCAGAAATTGAATGGAAGCCATGTCCACTGACTAATATTTCAAGTGTGAGATTAAAATAAACAAAGTGTTAAGAAGAGGTCCCTTTGCTTGTTACATGTGCTATATGTCGTCCAGTGAGAAGGCCACTTCAGTGACACAGAAGATCCATAAAACAGGATGATGAAGAGATTTTGTTTGCTTATGTATTATCACCATTAGGGGTATTATTTTGAGTACAGTAATGCATGCTGTCATTTCAATGAGTTGGATAAAAGTCAAATGGAGTCACTGTCATGGCCGTGAAGAAGAAACTTCCTGTGCATCAGGTTGTCGGGGTCTTAAGCCCCCTTGCTCTTCTCGACCAGCGACAAGGGAAGGGGACACTCCCCAACAAGGCCAGACCTGGATAGGTAGGACCGACTGACCGCCTGCACACAGCCCTCCAGACGGAGGACAATCAGACGAGTCAGGGAGACCAGTCACAGCAGCAACTCGTTTATTGAGGAAGTCACACAGCTTTTATGTAGGGTGGGGGGCTAGGCAGGAACCAATCAGCTTAAAGGTCAGCAAGGCACAGGGGTTCACACAGGTGAGAGTCCCATAGGACTATATGGCAAGCACAAGCTGATCACGTTCACGGAACTGTTGTTAACCAATCTCTGACGGTGGTCCGATTTATCATCATTAACCTTTGAAACCACCTTTGAGGCCTTGATCTTGCTCACTCGCCAGGGAGTAAGGAGTCAGCCTGAGTTAGTTAATGTGTCATTAGTCCCAACATCAGGTCTGCCTCTCCTGGCTTTCCATTTGGTACTTTCCTCTTCTACTTTCTACAAACAGCTCCTGCTCTCAACTTTCACTGTGGGTATAAGGATTGACAATGAGGAATAACTGTCACAAGGAACCAGAAAATTGCTGCATGTTCTAAAACTACCACGTTGATTAGAACACATATGTTCATCATGCCCATGGAGAACAATGAAAAGATACAATCAAGCATAGGTGAAGTACTCTATTTCTATTTTCATTGTCATTTACTAATAATGGGATAGAAGTGCTAGAACACAGAATAGAGTTATGAAAAAAATCATAAAAGTTGTGAAATTATTGTAAGAAAAGTCATTCATTGTTATTAACCATAATCCATCATTAAGAATATGACAGCTTAAAACAGGACCTCAAAGGTGTATTGGAGCTTGGGAGAGAGGGGAACAGTGTACTGAGGCGCTTTACCAAAGGTTTCAAGAGATACTCAGCTAGTTTTTGTAACATTCGATAAAACATGGACTTCAAGAGATGGAGGATTTATTTTGCATTTTAACAGCTATTTGTAATATAGTCTTAGTGAGAACGTTAAGGAAGGACAGGCAAGGGTGAAAGAGCATTCAGATATCAGAGTGGGAGGAAAAGCAGTAGGGACCAAAGTTATGAAGTGAAGATAGGTAGCTAAATAGAAAATTCTCAGGCATTCAGGGTCTCTTGTGACTACTCCTTTTGATCAAAGAGGAGGTTAACTTCTATCCTTTGATGACTTTTATTAATCCCTTCAGATGTGTACCACTAGTGTTACTTGAACTCTTACAGTCATTGATGGCTGCCATCAAAGTGTCTCACAAAGTTTTTGCAATTTCAGTAACTTAGCGGATGAGTTGCTATATGGAAAGTTTTAGAACTCTAAACATGCATTCAAAACCTGTGACTACAACGAAGTTCAAGAATTAAGGCATTCTTTAAGATTCTGTTAATTACCAAGAAGTTTCACTGCACTTATTATACACTCGTATTCAGGAAATATTAAGGGATGAATAATACCACATCTAAGGTGATTTTTGCAAACCCATGGAAGGAAACTTGGGTGTCCTAACCAAAGGCTTTGCTCTTAGTTCTCATGGTCATTGGGTTCACTCAAAACAAAAACAAAACAAAACAAAACAAAACAAAACAAAACAAAACAAAATTCCTATGTCATTGTAGGAGATTGTTAATGGACACATTAACTCCTAAGCCGAATTCTGCTCTTTTATAGGCTGATATGGCCAAATAATGTCAGGTTTACTTTTAAATTGTTTCCTTTGTGATGAACTCTGCTTCCCAAAACTGCTGAAGAAATTTTAGTTTGAGATCTACTATCAACATGGAAGTATGAGAAGTGAGTGCATGAAGTGTTTTGAACTGGGAGACTATAATTTCACTGGCGTTTCACCAAAGTGTTTGTGGTTAACAGTAGCATCTTCCCAACAAGCCTCAAGAGCACCCTCACATTGTTGTTCCAGTAAACAGCAGCACTGGTCATTCAAGAGTTCTTTGTTTTTTTGTTTTGTTTTGTTTTGTTTTTTAAAATATTTTTAGTTGTAGATGGACACAATACCTTTATTTTATTTATTTTTATGTGGTGCTGAGGATTGAACCCAATGGGTCACATGTGCTAGGCAAGTGCTGTACCACTGAACCACAACCCAGTCCCCCAAGAGTTCTTAATTTTATCCTTGCTAAAGGCCATTAAATCTGCTGATGATAAGCTTGGGCATTTGGCAATAGACCTGCATATTAGTTGGTCATATCAGCCTATAAAATGTGAAATCAGCGTTAGGAGTTGGGATCTCCAGATGCAGAGTATATCCATTAACAAGCTTCTATGGGGATGTAGGAGTTTCTTTTGAAGTGCACATAATGGTCGTGAGAACTAAGACCAAAGCCTTTGATCTTGGCAACAAACGTGCCTCAGATGAGTTTGTGAGTATGTGATATTATTTCCTAGATGTTTTCTGAATACTTAGTGTAGTAAGTATAGTGAGACCCTTGGTGATTGACAGAATCTTAAAGAGTTTCTAATGCTATTCTAGTGAAATAGGTACCTATTGTGGTAAGCTACACGTTGTCCCCAAGATATTCATTTTCCTGATCATGTTCGGGTAAAATAAACATTATATTCTCTAAAAAGTTCTATGAACTATAAATATATGTTGATATGAAGTAACTATATTAGAAATTAATTTTGGTTTCCACTTCTGTGCAAACAATTCCCCAACATAATTACCACAATGCTTAAAAAATTCTTTCTGTGATCATTATTCTGAAGTTTAACAAGTCTCGTAGGAATGGCTTATTTCTTCTCCAAATAGTATAAACTAAGGAATCTCAACTCAAGCTGGAATGTCTTCTTCCAAGATTGCTCTTTCATTCCACTGATGAGTTGGACTGTTTATTTTGTACTAGAAGCTGAATTTTGGCTTTCAATTGGAATTTTTTTCCCTAATCACGTGAGCTTCTTCATAAGCTTTCATAAAATCCCTCAGAACATAGTGACTGGGATAGGAAAACATTTTACCAAAAGTCCAAGGAGGAATTTGCCAGATTTTGTGATAGAACCTTAAAGTCTATGCAGTGTCACCTCTGCTGCTTCTGTGGGTTCCACCAATTTTCAGATCATGACGTAAGGACAGAGGAGGACACAAGTGAATGATTGTCTGGAAGAGTATTTCACTGGGGCTGCTTCAGTTTCTTCCAAGGAATTATTGTTTAAGTTGGCACTTGAAGAAAGAGCATAAATTACACAGGTAAAGCATTCCGAGGACAATTTCCCCATAGAAGATGATATGTGCAGATATCTAGAGAGGAAAGAGCTTGTTTCATAAAAGAATCTTGAAGGTTCATCGGATTTGAGTGTATTAGATGAGGGAGGAAGTCACATTATTGCAACAAGTGGGAAGCAGGTAAAAATTTAAGAAGTTCTTCCTGCAGTTCAGGTACATGATGATTCTAGGATGGTTTGAACTGGGGTAATGAAAATGAAGATTGGGAGGAAGTAACATTAGAACTAACATTTAATGATAGGTTGGATGTGAGGATTAAGAAAAAATAATGAATGTTGATGTTCTGATTTTTGGTTTGAGCATATTCACATGAATTGTGTCATCATTTAACGACACTGGAAAGCCAGAGTGAGAATGTGAAGGAAGATAAAAGTCCAGTATTTGATTTTAAATTTTTAGGTAAATAATGTAACAGTTAATTTTTGGTGTAAACTTTAAGGGTTACCATTAAATTACCCAGATAATTGATAAAGCATTATTTTGGAGACTGACCAAAGAAATTGGTATTTGAATCAATGACCTGAGTAAGGAAGATCCACCCTCACTTAATATGGATAAGCGCTAAACCATCAGCTGAGGGCTAGGAGGGAACAAAAGGCAGAGGAGAAGTAGGTTAACTGTTTCCCTTCTGGAGTTGGGACACCTTCTCTTGCACTTTGACATCATATCTCCAGGTTCTACAGATTTTGCAATTCAGGATTTGCACCAGTAACTCCCCATTCCAGTTTCTGAGGCCCTGGACTTCAGATTGAGAGTTACTCCATCAGGGTCCTTGGTTCTGAGACCCTCAAATTTGAACTGATTCTCTAGTATTTCATAATCTTGTGAGCTGTTTTTTCTAATAAATTTCCTCTCATATGTCTATATCTGTCTATAGGGAGAGCCTTGCCATCTCTAATTAGTTTGGTATATCATTCAATAATTTAGAAAAAACCTAACCTTGCTTCTTTCTTTTTTTTTTAACTCAGAAAATCTGGAGCAGTCAAGAACATGAAAACATGAAGAGTTGCCTTCTAAAAGAAATAGCATGCTATTAGTGAAGTTTTCTTAGCCGCTATTTAATTTCACATGGAAACACAAGCACGCACATTCCAAAGGAAAATGTTTACAAGTCCATCTGGTTTCCTCCAACCTCTGCTCTATTAAACTTCTATATAAGCCCGTGATGGGTGATGGATAATTTCATGTGCCTTCATATTCCAGGCTTTCTGAGCAAAGAACATTGACAGACATGGTTTAAAATGATTGAATGGAAAACATGTCTAAGAAATTAGAGGCAGAATAATATTTTGAAGGTATACTCTGGAGACTTCTGTTTACAGTGTAAGAAGTAAAATCTAGAGCAATTTTCCATTCCTTCCCTGGAGATATTTGATTATACCTCATGGTAAAGGGGTCTCAGTCAAGAGGAGCATGGACTGATGTGCCCGTCATCCTGTACCTAACCTGTAAATCTGTTAGGATGCTTCTCTTGTAGTGCAATGTGTCACTCGTGCAGGGTAATATGTGTCACTTTTTGACTAGTAGTGTTTCAGATATGCTCACTAAGATGGGCTGTGAGCAATAAATGGCTTATTATCTGATCCAGAAATCTCATATATCCTGTCAGAATATGAGTAAGTATATAAATAGCATAATAACCATAAATTGCATCTTGGACTTAAATTTTTTTTTAATAACAAGTAAGTAAATGCATAGTTGTACTTTATTCATCCAGGAGAAAAAAATTACTCCATAAATTATCATTTAGTTCATAAAATGTTCAAATGCTACAATTAACTTTCTGAGATACATTAAAAAATTTAAATAATAAAATATTATATTTTATTTAGTAAAATGCCATTATATAACATTTTAGTTTTAAAATGATGTTTTACATTTTTCCAAGCTCAGTAAGACTTATTTGATCTATTTTAGTTGTTTTTAGAAGTAAAGATATTCATGGGATGCAGATATTAAGTCTGTAGATTTGAAAGACAATCATAGAATTCCTAATAAATAGAATATTTTCTTTCTTGTCCTTTGATGTATTTTTAAAAGTTCTATTTTTCAGTTGTATACCTGATTTTTAAATAGTTACAATTACATGAAATCAGAAAAATTATTACATATGCTATTAATTTGATCAAGTTGGATATTTCCTCCATATTTGAACAGCTTTATGGATCTCAAAACAATTGATTTTGTTATGAATTATTACATGAACCACATACTAATAAGAAAATTGCACTTCTTCAGAGTTTAGACTTTCACTTATTATAAAGTACTTAACTAGATTGTATATAATTTCTTTTTTTTTTATTTATTTTTTTTATTTTTTTTACGTTTATATAGGGTAATGATGTTTATTTTATTTTCCCCTCCCCCCCACCCCTCCCACCCCTCCCACCCCTCTTTTCCCTCTACACAGTCCTTCTTTCCTTCATTCTTACCGCTCTCCTTAGCCTAACTCTAAACCTAACCCTAAACCTAATGCTAGCCCGTCCCACCCCCCATTATATGTCCTCATCCGCTTATCAGCGAGATCATTCATCCTTTAGTTTTTTGAGATTGGCTTATCTCACTTAGCATGATATTCTCCAATTTCGACCATTTGCCTACAAATGCCATAATTTTATCATTCTTCATTGCGGAGTAATATTCCATTGTATAAATATGCCACAGTTTCTTTATCCATTCATCAACTGAAGGGCATCTAGGTTGGTTCCACAATCTGGCTATGGTGAATTGAGCAGCAATGAACATTGATGTGGCTGTATCTCTGTAGTATGCTGATTTTAAGTCCTTTGGGTATAGGCCAAGGAGTGGGATAGCTGGGTCAAATGGTGTTTCCATTCCAAGCTTTCTGAGGAATCTCCACACTGCTTTCCAGAGTGGCTGCACTAATTTGCAACCCCACCAGCAATGTATGAGTGTTCCTTTTTCACCACATCCTCGCCAACACCTATTGTTGCTTGTATTCTTGATAATCGCCATTCTAATTGGGGTGAGATGAAATCTTAGGGTAGTTTTGATTTGCATTTCCCTTATTACTAGGGATGTTGAACATTTTTTCATATATCTGGTGATTACTTGTACATCTTCTTCTGTGAAGTGTCTGTTCATTTCCTTAGCCCATTTGTTGATTGGATTATTTGTATTCTTTGTGTAGAGTTTTTTGAGTTCTTTATAGATTCTGGAAATTAGCGCTCTATCTGAGGTATGGTTGGCAAAGATATTCTCCCACTCTGTAGGCTCTCTCTTCACATTTCTGATAGTTTCCTTTGCTGAGAGAAAGCTTTTTAGTTTGAATCTATCCCAGTTGTTGATTCTTGCTTTTATTTCTTGTGCTATGGGAGTCCTGTTAAGGAAATCTGATCCTAAGCCAACAAGTTGAAGATTTGGACCTACTTTTTCTTCTATAAGATGCAGGGTCTCTGGTCTGATTCCGAGGTCCTTGATCCATTTTGAGTTGAGTTTTGTGTAGGGTGAGAGATAGGGGTTTAATTTCATTCTGTTGCATATGGTTTTCCAGTTTTCCCAGCACCATTTGTTGAAGAGGCTATCTTTTCTCCATTGCATATTGTTGGAACCTTTGTCTAGTATGAGAAAATTGTATTTATTTGGGTTTGTGTCCATGTCCTCTATTCTGTACCATTGATCTACCTGTCTATTTTGGTACCAATACCATGCCGTTTTTGTTACTATTGCTTTGTAGTAGAGTTGAAGATCTGGTATTGCAATACCCCCTGCTTCGCTCTTGCTACTGAGGATTGCTTTAGCTATTCTAGGTTTTTTATTTTTCCAGATGAATTTCATAATTGCTTGCTCTATTTCTGCAAGGTACATCATTGGGATTTTAATTGGAATTGCATTGAATCTGTATAGCACTTTAGGTAGTATAGCCATTTTGACGATATTAATTCTGCCTATCCAGGAACATGGGAGATCTTTCCATCTTCTAAGGTTTTCTTGAATTTCTTTCTTTAGTGTTCTGTAGTTCTCATTGTAGAGGTTTTTCACCTCTTTTGTGAGATTGATTCCCAAGTATTTTATTTTTTTCGATGCTATTGTGAATGGGGTAGTTTTCCTAATTTTTCTTTCTGAAGATTCATCACTTATGTATAAAAATGCATTGGATTTATGAGCATTGATCTTGTAACCTGCTACTTTACTGAATTCACTTATGAGTTCTAAAAGTTTTCCGGTGGAATTTCCAGGTTCCTCTAAATATATAATCATGTCATCAGCGAACAGGGATAGTTTGAGTTCTTCTTTTCCTATTCGTATCCCTTTAATTTCTTTGGTTTGTCTGATTGCTCTGACTAGAGTCTCAAGGACGATGTTGAATAGAAGCGGTGAAAGAGGGCATCCCTGCCTTGTTCCAGTTTTTAGGGGGAACGCTTTCAGTTTTTCACCATTTAGAATGATATTAGCCATGGGCTTAGCGTAGATGGCCTTTAAAATGTTAAGGAATGTTCCCACTACCCCAATTTTTTCTAGTGTTTTGAGCATGAAGGGATGCTGTATTTTATCAAATGCTTTTTCTGCATCTATTGAAATAATCATGTGATTCTTAACTTTAAGTCTGTTGATATGGTGAATGACATTTATTGATTTCCGAATGTTGAACCAACCTTGCATCCCTGGGATAAAACCCACTTGATCGTGGTGCACTATCTTTTTAATATATATTTGTATGCGATTTGCTAAAATTTTGTTGAGAATTTTTGCATCGATGTTCATTAAGGATATTGGTCTGAAATTTTCTTTCCTCGATGTGTCTCTGTCTGGTTTAGGTATCAGGGTGATATTGGCTTCATAGAACGAGTTTGGTAGGGTTCCCTCCTCTTCTATTTCATGGAATACTTTGAGGAGTATTGGAATGAGCTCTTCTTTAAAGGTTTTGTAGAACTCGGCTGAGAACCCATCTGGTCCTGGACTTTTCTTTGTTGGTAGGCTTTTGATGACCTCTTCTATTTCATTGCTTGAAATTGGTTTATTTAAGTTGTGTATGTCCTCCTCGTTCAGTTTAGGTAGTTCATATGTCTCTAGAAATTTGTTGATGTCTTCGAGGTTTTCTGTTTTGTTGGAGTATAGATTTTCGAAATAACTTCTAATTATGTTTTGTATTTCACTCGTGTCTGTTGTGATGTTTCCTTGTTCATTCCGAATTTTAGTAATTTGAGTTTTCTCCCTCTTTCTCTTTGTTAGTGTGGCTAAGGGTTTATCAATTTTATTTATTTTTTCAAAGAACTAACTATTTATTTTGTTAATTTTTCCAATTGTTTCTTTTGTTTCGATTTCGTTGATTTCGGCTCTGATTTTAACTATTTCCTGTCTTCTACTACTTTTGGCATTGGTCTGCTCTTCTTTTTCTAGTGCTTTGAGCTGTAGTGTTAAGTCGTTTATTTGTTGATTTCTACTTCTTTTTTTGAATGCACCCCATGAAATAAATCTTCCTCTAAGTACTGCTTTCATAGTGTCCCAGAGATTTTGATATGATGTGTCTTTGTTCTCGTTTACTTCTAAGAATTTTTTAATTTCCCTCCTGATGTCTTCTGTTATCCATTCATCATATAATAGTGTATTATTTAGTCTCCAGGTATTGGAGAAGTTTCTGTTTTTTATTCTGTCATTTATTTCTATTTTCAATCCATTATGATCTGATAGAGTACAAGGTAGTATCTCTATCTTCTTGTATTTGCTAACAGTAGCTTTGTGGCATAAAATATGGTCTATTTTAGAGAAGGATCCATGTGCTGCTGAGAAGAAAGTGTATTCGTTCTTTGTTGGATGGTATATTCTATATATGTCCGTTAAGTCTAAATTGCTGATTGTGTTGTTGAGATCTATAGTTTCTTTATTCAATTTTTGTTTGGATGATCTATCCAGTGGTGAGAGAGGTGTGTTAAAATCGCCTAGTATTATTGTGTTGTGGTCTATTTGATTTCTGGAATTGAGAAGGATTTGTTTGACGTATGTGGATGAGCCAATGTTCGGGGCATAGATATTTATGATTGTTAGGTCTTGCTGATTTATGCTTCCCTTAAGCAGCATGTAATGTCCTTCTTTATCCCTTCTGACTAGTTTTGGTTTGAAGTCCACATTATCTGAGATGAGGATGGATACTCCAGCTTTTTTGCTGTGTCCGTGTGCATGGTATGTTTTTCCCCATCCTTTCACCTTTAGTCTATGGGTGTCTCTTTCTATGAGATGAGTCTCTTGCAGGCAGCATATTGTTGGTTTTTCTTTTTAATCCAATCTGCCAGTCTGTGTCTTTTGATTGATGAATTCAGGCCATTAACATTCAGGGTTATTATTGTGATATGATTTGTATTCCCAGTCAATTGACTCATATTTGTTTTTGACATGATTTGGTTTCTCCTTTATTTGGCTATTCCTTTAGGCTAGCGCCTCCCGTTGCTGATTTGCATCGTTGTTTTCATCTCTTCCTCATGGAATATTTTGCTGAGAATGTTCTGTAATGCTGGCTTTCTTTTTGTAAATTCCTTTAGCTTTTGTTTATCATGGAAGGATCTTATTTCATCGTCAAATTTGAAGGTAAGTTTTGCTGGGTGTAAGATTCTTGGTTGGCATCCATTTTCTTTCAGGGCTTGGTATATGTTGTTCCAGGCCCTTCTAGCTTTTAGGGTCTGGATTGAAAAATCTGCTGATATTCTTATTGGTTTCCCCCTGAATGTAATTTGGTTCTTTTCTCTCGCGGCCTTTAAAATTCTGTCTTTATTTTGTATGTTAGGTATTTTCATAATAATGTGCCTTGGTGTGGGTCTGTTGTAATTTTGTATGTTTGGAGTTCTATAAGCCTCTTGTACTTGGTTTTCCATTTCATTCTTCAGATTTAGGAAATTTTCTGTTATTATTTCATTGAATAGATTGTTCATTCCTTTGGTTTGTTTCTCTAAGCCTTCCTCAATCCCAATAATTCTCAAATTTGGCCTTTTCATGATATCCCATAGTTCTTGGAGATTCTGTTCAT
Organism: Sciurus carolinensis; assembly: GCF_902686445.1. Taxonomy (NCBI): domain Eukaryota; kingdom Metazoa; phylum Chordata; class Mammalia; order Rodentia; family Sciuridae; genus Sciurus; species Sciurus carolinensis. Next base: position 122,480,368 of record NC_062221.1, on the reverse strand, counting down.
GATTTCTTACCATCTTCTCTGTTTGTTCAACTTTGTTTTCAAGGTTAAATATTTTGTCTTCAATGTCTGAGGTTCTGTCTTCCAGGTGTTCTATCCTATTGGTTATGCTTTCTATGGAGTTTTTAACTTGGTTTATTGTTTCCTTCATTTCAAGGATTTCAGTTTGTTTTTTTTTCAGTATCTCTAACTCTTTATTGAAATGATCTCTTGCTTCCCGTATTTGGTCTTTTAACTGTTGATTGGTGCGATCATTTAATGCCTGCATTTGCTCTTTCATCTCCTCCTTCAATGCCTGCATTTGCTCTTTCATCTCCTCATTAGCTTCCCTGATTGTTTTAATTACGTACATTCTGAACTCCCTTTCTGACATTTCTTCTGCTGTGCTGTCATTGGGTTTTATTGATGTAGTATCTAGGTTTGTTTGGGACATTTTCTTCCCTTGTTTTCTCATATTGGTCAGTTGTCAGTGGGACCCTGAGATATTGCAGTTTTCCACTATTGGCTTATAGTGTCCCAGTAGATTTCCAGTGTATCACCTCCCAGCCTTCAGTAGCCTGATGTCTTGGAGGAATCTGATAAAGCAGCTCATTCGAAGAAAACTGCCCCTAGCCCCCTACTGGTTCCACGTTTTGGAACTGGCTCTGTGCGGAAATGCTCTCACTGTGTGCCTGCACCGTGCAGCTGGCCGTGTGGGAAGAGCCCACTGCCGGAGTGTGGAGGACTACCTTGGGAAGACTCTAGCTGCCCTGCCCGGCTCCAATAAGCCACCTCTATCTGGGCCTGCCACCCGGGCCGAGCTTTACCCAGTGGGCAGACTCACCCGTGGCTCCACTTCAGTCCGAGTCTCTCATTGCCTCCCCTTCTTAACTCCTGGGTTCTGGAGCGAATGGGGGTGCAGTCTCCCTCTAGGCCGCCATCTTGGATCGCCCCGAGAAGAGAGCCCGCAGCCGGAGTGGGCAGAGCTGCCTGAAGAGGTCTCCGGCTGCCATGCCCTGATCCCTGAGGCTGCTTGCAGATCGAGGCTCTCCGCTGGTTCTTTGCAGGAGTACACTGCGCTGCAGCGGCTCCGGGACTCGGAGCCTGCTCTGGTCAGAAAGGCTCTCACTAGCGGGCCAGTTCCGTTCCCTGTATATAATTTCTTAATGATTCTATAATTGAAGTTAAAACTTTATTTCTAGACTTTAGCAATTTATAATTTTATTTATTTCTCCAGAAGGTAATTATTTTACAGAATAGAATATTTAACTTTCTAAATAAATATTTTATTCAATGCAATCTAATTTCTGTTACTTGACTCTTTGTAAAGTAAAAATTATGGGAAGTTATTTATGTTACCTCTCATTATATAAGATCTCAAACAGAGTGTGTTATTATTCACAAAGTGAAAATAAACATTTAACTTCAAAATATTCAAAGTTCAGAAGTGAATCTTTGACAAAAACTTCAGTCAATGATACAATGGCTGATAATCATAGTTTGAAAATATTTTGTTGCATATGCAACTATATCTATTTATTTTGTGTTTATATATTCTATGAAGAGCTGGAGACAATTTCCATTATAGGAAAATGCAAGGCATATGCCATACTGTAATACAGGAGAATAGAAAGTTCTATATCACAGAGATACAGGTTACTATGTCAGGATATGGCTGTGAGAAGCTTTAATTTAGTCCATGTGAATTTAAAAATAATAATAATAAATGTGCAAATAAAAATAAAAATCTAAATTATACCAAAGATATTAAATACTCTATTCAGTTAGTTTCAATTCATAGCATAACTTTTTTCTTTTCTTTTCTTTCCTTTCTGTCTTTTTTTTTTTTTTTTGGAGTACCAGGGATTGAATTCGGGGGCACTTAACCACTGAGCCACATCCCTAGTCCTTTTTTGTACTTTGTGTAGAGACAGGGTTTCACTGAGTTGCTTAGCACCTTCCCAAGTTGCTGAGCCTGGCTTTGAAATCTGTCCTCCTACCTAAGCCTCCCAAGCTGCTGGGTTTGCAGGTGTTCCCCACCACACCTGGCTCAGAGCACAATTTTTTTAAAGTTATGTCTTAGCCACCATTTAAGCTCAGTAAGCTTTAATTTCCCTATTTGTGATATGGAGCAGATGATAGCAGCATGGTTCCTCTAGGAATGCAAACTAAAACTTTTGACAGTAAACAGACAGTACCAGACTTCCCATATTTCAATTTACTCTTTTTTCACTTTCTGATGGTGCACATTCAGTGGACAGCATACTTTGATTTTTGTGTTTAGATCTTTTCCCTGGTGAAGAGTGTGTGACCCAATATTCTCTTACAGTGTTGGACAATGTCAGTGATCTAAAACTGACAGATCACTATGTGATCATGAGATTGAGGATCCAATACTTACCCCTTACTATGTTGCTGAATTATTACATTCTGTAAGTGAGGTACATTACAGGCATTTTCCATTTCCAGTATTTTCAGCTAATGATGGTTTCATAAGGGCACGTCTCATAATTAGTTGAGGAACATCTGTATCTGAAAACATTTTTAACCTATCTTGCCACTTGATGCTAATTCCTTGTAAAATTTTCAATAATTATACTGGCTAACTTTTCCAGTCAGTTGGAAGATCAAATGACAGTGTTGGGATTTTGATCTTGTTTTTGTCCTTTTTGTTAAAAGAGGAAGGCATGAATTATACATAAAAGTTCACAGGTGGAAGCTAAACAACTTTTACTAATATTTATGTAAGTCAATTGCATTTGTTTCCAAAGATTTTAAGTGAACAATTAAAACTGTGTATTTTTCAGGTAATAAGTGAGAATGCAATTTATGAGGATACGAGGGTTTATGGAAGGAAGTGCCTCCAGTAGAATAAGTCTTTGGCTGAGAGTTAGTTGTGACATTAAGAAGTGAAGCCTGTAGGCACAGTGGTGCATTCCTATAATACCAGTGGCTCTGAAGGCTGAGCAAGAGGATTGCAAGTTCAGGGCCAGCCTCAGCAAAAGCAACGTGCTAAGCAACTTGGTGAGATCCTGTCTCAAAATAAAATACAAAAAAGGGCTGGAGATGTGACTCAGTGGTTGAGTGCTCCTGATTTCAATTCCCGGTAGCCCCCTCACCTCCCCCCACTCTCCCCCAAAAAAACAAAGAAGAAGAAGAAGAAGAAGAGGAGGAGGAGGAGGAGGAGGAGAAAAAGTGAAGCCTGTTCAACCTATCCAGGGTTAATCCTTTCCTAAATAGCCAGAGTAGAAGTAAGAATGTACGTGTCTTACATGATTGACAGTCATTTGTTACCTTTTCTTTCACAATAAATTCCAACACCAAGCACTTTTAGCAGTTTTTGACAAGAAAATGTACTTTTTCCGCTTTAATTTTATCATTATAACCCTTAACAGCACAGACCTTCCTTAACACTTCTTGCCTTTCATTATTTTCTAAGGGGAGATAGGCACTAGCCCACCCTTTGGCTTTCCTGTTTACCCAAGTGTCCATCACTGTAAGACCTATCTGGGAGACAAAACCAGTATAATGGCTATTCATATATTACTATTATTTTGAGGGCTTCTTTCCAAATCCAAACCTTATAAGGAGAAAGTGAATCACTGTAAGTGTGAACCTAGGTGATAGAAAGGTCATTGAGAGAGGATATTTCTATTATCTATGGAACTCCCATGATTGGGCACATGCATCTTGGGAGAATAAATGGCTTTAGGGTTCACGATGTAGGAGTATTGTGCCCCTAACAATACAGGACTGGCTGTTTATTGTTAAGAAGCATACTGGATGCCTTATTAAACCATATAATTTGAGTGACCAGGGACTGCAAATTACTCCTATTATCCCATTACACTGAGCATACTACACTCCTCAATTGTTCAAGGAAACACTCTCTCAGCAATGTTGTATTGGTAGTTATTTTTTGGGGGGGAGGGAGTTCTTCAGTTCTATCATTATTCATCTTTACTTTTATTTTTGATAAGTCTTAATGATATTTATGGTAGAACTGTTGATTCTCTGCCAAATATGCCATTTGCCATCTCTTGAAATACCCAGGAAACATTTTTAATCATCTTTCTAATTCTCCTTCTGTGGTTAATACAAATTAGAAAGAAAGTCACATTTAAACATGGCATTTCTAAATTGCATGTGTTGCATTTATTTGTATTTCAATCCAATAATCACTATGTCCAAATCATTCTTTTTATATTGTTTTATTTTTAACTCCCCTCTTATTAGCCTACTATTGTTTTACTATTTCAAATAATTTGCTAATTTCAAATAATCTTAAATTCTATTTGTGTCTATAAATTTTATTCATGTCTAAAATATTATAATACTACACTAATAAAAGTACTTATATAGATTATATTTTATGGCCAGTAACTAAGATTCCAGTGTGTATCATATGTGTGTTTGTGTTTCTGTATTTGTATTTAGTGTAAAATTCTATATTGCAGCATAAAATAACTTTATTAAATACAAATTAGGTAATTTATTGTTAATACCCATACCTTTGCACCTATGAACAAAGTATCTGCATATATCCTAAGAATTTCAGATTTTATGGAAAAATTAAATTACACTTCTTATGTGAGTTTCTGACAATTATAAAATATGATCATAATATTTAGTTATATAGAGTATTAATCTTTATATACTTAATAAGCTAAACCTGCTATACTTTTATTTTTCAAAGCCCTGTTAAAAAGCATGTGGAAATTTCTGGCTTCTTTGAGATTCTTCATATCTTTCCTTTTTGCTCTTTTTGCACTGTGTGCATTTGCCTATAGTTGCTTATAAGACAAGGGATTTTAGTGTGTTTATCTTCCCCACTTAAAGTTAATCCTCTTGACTCCAATTCTTTTATTTGATTTTAGGTACCTAATGCCTATAACAGTGGATCATGATGAAATATAACTAAATATTTATTCAATGGATAGAAGAATAAATATACGAGGATGATCTGAATATCTGGAGTGCATGCATAAAAACTTTCTCCATCATCTTCCCTGTGTTTACCGATTTAGTCGTAGTTTACAGACAACAAAAATGATTATACAACAGAGTAAATCCAAAATGCATATCTTCTTTGTGATGGTTCGGAATCCACTGGCTTCTTCTTTGGTGTATCACTTATATGGTTAAACTACTCTATTGAACCTGTCAGTTCTTTGATGTTTCAAGCAAGTCTCTATAATGAGATGTCATTCTTTTTTTTTTTTTTTTTTTTTTATGTTTTGTGTTTAAGTCATGTGTTCGTTCATTTTAGTTTTTCTCAAATGTGTTTATGTATCTTTCTCTGTTCCACTGCTCAGATTTTGCCTATTTAGTACATCACTCTTCAGATAATTGTCAATGATTTTCCATCACATATTAGACTTGGTAATATACAAATCACAATTCTGTTTTGTTTATTGTAAATCAGGTCAATATAAACAATTCTATACTTTGATTTTTTTTCCTTCATCTGATCCTTCTCTTTTCATAATGTATCAAAAATGATAAGAAGATTATCTTCTTTGTTAAGATGTTTCTTAATGAGTTTGGGTGGCAACAACAAAGTATCATAGACTGGGTGGCTTACAAACCACTTTACTTTTCAAGGTTCTGGAGACTATAAGTTTGAGACCAGAGTTCAAGCAAAGTTCTGAAGAAAATTCATATCCTGTTGTACAGGTGGCTGTCTTCTCATTGTATCTTCAGTGAAGAAAGAGGGCAACAAAACTCTCTGGGATCCTTTTTATAAAGGTACTAATGTCATTTGATTCCTGGGGGTTCAACTCTCATAATTTAATTACCTCCCAAAGGTCTCCCATAGGCTCACTTAATACCATCACATTGAGAATTGTGATTTCAACATATAAATTTTGGGGACATAAATATTCTATCCATCAAAAGTTGTAAAATCTTAATATTGCAAAAAATATTAAACATGAAAATCTCTTTACTCTATATTTTGACTGCCTCTTCCAGGTCCTTCTGTAACTAACCCAAATTTATGGGTTAGTTACCCATCACAATATTTTTTCTATGTCATTAGGAACATCTTTGTAAGTCAGGAAAACAATATTGTATGTACACATCTGTTTGTTTGCTTTTACTTTGGAATATATACACACACATATACACACAACACTCCAAATTTTAAATCTTCTATCCAAAGGATATTTCAACCTACTTTTCAAGTTACATTGCATTCTCAAGTACTAATTTGAAATTTGAACTGAGCACAACAATTATACTTTTTACACTAGTTACTACAAATTACAAGCTATATCCTACAAGCTACATTCTAATAGAGTAAAATCATATTTATAGATACATAAATAGGTATTAAATTTCAAATCAATAGTATGTTCTGGTACTTATTTTATAATTGCTTCCTTAAAATATTTCTCAACCATTTACTTTAACCCCTTTCAATTTTCAGCTATTTTATTGAAATTTAATTTTGTGGTAATGAATAAAATGTATTTGCTAGTAGTATATGAAAAATTTTTTAAATTCAAGAAAAGTCACTCTGAAATTAGACCAACTGCATTAAAACAGAATTCTTTGAACGCTACTAACCAAGGGTATAATAATAATAGTGTAAGAAACAAACAAAATATCCAAAGGTAATTTCTTAGAGGAGTAAAAGGATGATTTGGCTCAACTTGGGGTTTTATACAAGATGTTTCCAAGTGTGACATTAATGTAAATTCAAATTGTCAAAGTAACGGGCAAATTCATATCTTTTTATCTTTCTAAAACCAGAATATATCAACATGAATCAGCATGTTTCCTCTTTCAAATTTTGGCTTGCAGTGAATTTCAGCTTAGAATTTTGCTGTTGAAGTAAGAGTTGTTTCCCATGGAAATTAAAGTTACATCTTAGAAGTTTCAATGCAAAGCATTTGCTGTGCTACAAAGCCTTCTCTCACGGTTATACTTTAGTCTGTACTGTGAGATGGCAGGCAGCTTAACAGATACAGGGCAGCTTCTCACGGCCATTGTGAACATGTGGGAAGACAATCCCTAGGCAGAAGATGTGGCTATAGGACTGATGTTGCTAGACATGTAAGAAGCCAGTGTTCACGAAACTACCACAAAATGATACACTTCTTCACTCACCTCTTCTCCAACTGGGAATGAACAAGAATGGAAATTGAATAGATTTTAGTTAATAGTGACCAATTCTCTTTCAAAATGTACTAATTTACTTATCTGATTTTATAAATAATTTTCATTATATAAATTATGTGCTATATAAATATGAAACAGTCAATCTAGACAAATACTATTGTGTCTTATGTAAATATCAAGATCTTGAAGCTCAGAATTTAGAACATTAAAATTATTTTCTACTTTCTTTTTTTTTTTTAAGTGTTCTAGGAGAGAGTACACAGTATTTAAAAGGGCATATTGATCCATTTTTTAAAATTCTATAATATGTGTGGTAGTCTAGCTGAAGGCATTTATTAAGTAAATTATTCACATGCTCATTCATCCATTTATTCAAACAAAAGGAATTAAGCTACTATTTGACCAAGTACAGCGTAAATCAACTCTCACTTTCACTCCTCTTAAAAAACTTCAAAATTAAAGGTAGACAAAAAATATGTAGACTTGAACTATCACTACTTAACATTAATTTAATTTATATCAGGCTCTTGGAAAAAGAAGAATAGTTGTAGATATTTAAATATTTGAGATATCGATGTTTCCCTAGAATCTCTAAGTGTTAATACGTAACTGGTTTTTGATTTTTATAAGGTCTCATAGCCAAAAGCTTGTCTTCAGTCTCCGATGAAACTGTGGATATAGAATTTTGGGCAAGGACAAAACTGCTAAGACTATGGGAATACTTGGGGAAGGGACTAAATGCATTTTGCATTATGAGATGGACATAGCTTTTGAGGGCTGGGTACAGAATACCAATGTTTGATTATAAGGTTTCCTCCAAAACTCCTGTGCTAATGTAGTGATATTGAGAAGTAAAGTAATTAGATATTGAGAGCTATAATCTAATCAGTTCATCCTAGTTTAAACAGACTAGCTGGGTGATAATGATAGGCAGGTGGGTCATGACTGAAGGGCAGGGGTCCCTGGGGGAGTGCCCTGGAAGGGTTCATCTTCCACACAGCAGCCCCCATGCTTCCTGGCTGCTACCACTGGGATAGTGCCATCCATCACACCGTTCCATCATGATGTCTGACTTGCCTGGGGCCCAAAGAAGTGGAGTCAGTTCACAAAACCTCTGAAATTATGAACCAAAATAAGCTTTTCCTCTTCTAAGTTATTTTCATTGGCTATAGCAATAAAAAAATGACTAGCAAAAATAATGTTCCTTGCTTATCCTTATTGGTCTATGGGAGACAATCATCTTTAATCCTACAGAGAACATATTCTTTTTTTCTTTTTTCTTTTTTGGATACCAGAGATTGAATCCAGGGTCATTTGACTCCTAAGCCATATTCCCAGCTCTTTTTTATATTTCATTTAGAGATAGGGTCTCACTAAGTTGCTTAGGGCCTCATTAAATTGCTAAGGCTGGCTTTGAACTCATGATCCTCCTGCTTCAGTCTCTTGAGCTGCAGAGATCTAGGCATGTGCCACCACATCCAGCTGAGAGCACATTCTTTATGAACTTAATAAACTTATCTACTTTGAGGACATCTGAAGTATACCGTTATTCTAGCATGTCCAATCCCTCAGCATGATATTCTATCATGGCAGATCTGGAAACTTCACCCCATGTAAAATTGCCTATAGTTTTTCCATAATCCATGACTAGATCATACAATTAATATTCTGCTAATTGACTCCAATTTCCTTGAAACCCACTGAATGGTGTGTTTCCTTCATACTATAAGGCTCCATATCATCAGCTTTTATTCTAGTCTAGGGCATACCGGTAGGATGTAGCCATGTAAGGTGTTTTTTGTTTTTGTTTTTGTTTTATTCTGTTTCCTTCTGGTACAGAAATCCAATTTCTGATGAATCTAGAGACTGTGAATGAGTGTTTCTTGAGGCCCTGGTGTGACTTAACTCTAACTTTTGTCTTAATGGTAGGAGAGAATGTAGAAGATCTTATCTCATGGAAAGTTTTGTCTTTCAAGGAATCTGCATAGGTGAGTCCACTGGAGATTTCTAAGGAATCTATTATAATCTGAAAAAGAAAAGTGAGCCAATTCTACATTTAGAGGCTTCATGGAGATCCATGTTTTTCACATTCTTGCACCCCTCCATTCAGTTGGTCCCATTCTAAGTGTCAGGGTTCCATCATTTCCATTTATGAACCTGATTTCAACATGTGGAGAAAAATGAATCAATTGGAAATTCGGATAATCTTAAAATTAGATACTAGTCCAACATCAAGGTGCTAGCAGGTTTGGTGTTAGGTGAGACCTCACTCTGCGTCACAGATGATACATTCTGGCTACATAGTCACATGTTGGCAAAGGGAAACAAACTACATTGATCCTCATTTAGAAAGCACTAATCATCCCCTAAAAGTCCCTTCTCTGAATGCTACTACACAGGAGACTAAGTTTCAACACAGGCATTTTGAGCAGGACACAAATATTCAGAAGATAGTAGTTGAATTAAGCCTATAATATTATCTGCTTAATTTAATAACCAGAGAAGAAAACGATCCATTCCACACATCTTGTAGTTGCTATTTTCTCCATCTCTCTCTCTATTGATGTAGACATGACTCTGTGGATATTATAACAGTATTTGATGATGGATGATCACATCCTATCACATGTAAAACAATTTTCAGTTATAATGTTACAATATGACAGAAATTAGTACCATGCTTTTGTCCAATCTGTTGTTGTTTTTTTTTTTTTTTTTTTGGTTGATAAGAGATCCAATTTTAGAATCCTATAAATACATTCTGCTGACAACCACCTCGGTTACCCACATTCTTAAATCAGACTTTCCAGAAGCAGACCTGAGACAAGGTTCTATTTACAAGCTATTCGTTAAGAGAAATCTCCCAGGAAAACAAACAGAGAAATGGGGAAATCAAGACATGAAAAGGGAGAAAATCAAAATAACTGCAATCTCTGCCAAGTTCCCCAAAAGAGTCCCACACACATCTGTTATGTGTCAGTTATACTTTAAGGGATGCCCAGGAGGAATGGAAAATCCCCAGCATTCTGGTTCTTTCTGGGTGATGCATTATAGGCTTAGATAGCCATAGGGAGTTATCTGAAAAATAGTCAAAGATGTTGGCTCTTTGAAGCAAAATCACACTATTCTGATATGCACAGAAGGGATAGTGAAGTAATAAGATAGTCTCTATGAGAAATATATTTTATTGAAAATTGTAAAGGGAGTTAGCTTGGGGATCATTGGATTAAGAGCATCCAGAAAGAAGAAGGAGATAATATGAAAATCTGTAGTGGGGATTTTGTGTATCAGACATGAAAATCAAAAAGGGGGCAGTAAGGCTGGAGAAAAGTGGGGGAAAGAGGAGGACAGCAAGAGAGAGCATTTGCAAAGTAAAGCAGCAGGTTACTGCATACATAAGGACAAATAGCCAAGCAGCCCACATGTTGACCTGCTGGGGCCATGTTCACTAAGGAACAGCCACAGAGACAGAATCCGTGCATGTGTTGTCACTGATTCTTCCCACTGTCCAATCTGTGTGCAGTTCACAGAGATCTAGATGTATAAACTGATAGATTTCAGGAAAGACATCCAAGATATTTTGCTTTTAAGCTACATGATAAGAAAATTACTTATGTCCCACTTTGTGAAATCAAAATTGAATCACAATACGATAGGACAGAACATTCCCTCTAGCCCCATATTTTTAGATAGCACCTGCCTTTATGAAGGTAGCGCCAGACACATCCTTCATACCTATGTATATAACCTGTTGAGCTCAGGGGTCTGTGATGAAACTTTGTGTTTGATCAGAGCTATACATGATGCCCACAGAGCTTGACAAGTGGTCAGTCCCTTTTCTGGAAGAAGTGGCAGAGAATAAATCTTATTCAAGTTAGTAATTGCATCTCAGCAGCAGATTACAGACGGTCTTTTATGTCTTAGCAAGAAAATTTGTTTTTATTCCTGGAGAGATGTAAACTGCTGCAAAATTTTAATATAGGAATACTAAGAAATTAAGATTTCAAAAAGTTGTCATGAAGTAGATTTGCCAAAGCTGAAAACAGGACCCATTAGGAAACTAATGATATAATCCAGACATGGGAAGATAGTGACATGGTGAAAATTGATTTGCTTCAGATATATTTAAAAGGTAGAGCTGAAAAGCTTTCAGGAAGAATCCATGATAGTGTATGAAAGGAAGATAAAGACTCAGTGATGACAGCAAATAGTTTCATTCAAGTAAGTGAGAGATTTGAAATGTGAATTTATAGGGACTGAAGTTTGGTACAAAAGAAGCACAGATGAAGAACTATTCCTTGGGACACTCTAACATTTAGGACCCAAGTATGAAGAAGAATCAGTCAAGGAGACTGATTAGGAGTGATCAGATATATAAGTAGAAAATTAGACGAATTTGGTATCCTGAAGACAAAGTGAATAGATTATCTCAAAGAGAGGAACTCGCTTTGGCCAGTCCTACTAATGGACAAGAATTAATCACAGGACTTAGGCACATAAAGATCCTCAGTGACACCATCATCACTTACCTGGCTTATTTCAACAGTATTTACGCTAGGTAGGATTACCTTAAAAGAGATTATGGTGGAGGCTAATGTTCAGACAGTTTAGTGGGAAATATGCTCTTGAATGGCATTTGGAAGCCCAATCAGGTAGAGAAAGAAAGTTGAAATGTGGTGCACTTTCAAGGTGCCTCTGACAACCCTATAGGAAGGTCTAGAGCTGGGATTAACCTTCTGAGACCTTCTGAACTCAAGCTCAGGTCCATAGCAGGCTTTGGTGGAGCTGCCTCCATTAGCCAAGGGAAATGCCTGGCATCTGCTGATCAGAAAGTCATTATGAGACCACACTTCCAATACCTGGGGAAATGGAGACTTTATCCCAGTGAATGAATTTCTGTGTAGTGTCCAACCCAGCAACTGTCAAAATGATTGTGCTAAAACAGAAGTTCACACAATGTTGAAAACCCTCCAACAGCTTCCCATTTTAGATTGTTAATGAGAGTAAACAGAAATCTACACAGAGGCCTCTGAACACAGCATAAGTTGACTGCATTTCCTACTTCATATCCCACTGCTCTTCCTCTTGCCCTTCCTTTGAAGGATTTGTGCATAGAAAGTACCAGTTCTGAAACCTCATACTTCCTTTTTCATATGCTTTGCATACCCTTGTCCAAAAAACCTCCTAGGTTCTACCCAGCTCTGGGCTTCTTGCAATTACAGCACAGTTTACCACCATCTTTTCCACCTTGTTCTTTGATCAAAATATCTTCTTGGTAAACATTTTCATATGGCCCTGTTTAATATTGCAAAACACTTCACCACTAGAAGCCCCCATTCCCATTTTCTGCTTTAGTTATCTAGTATTTTTAAACCTCTATGTAATTAAAATATTATTTTGTCAGGTATTTATCAAATTCCCCTACAATCCATGTCATTAGGGCAATTATGTGTTTACCTTACCACTAGAAAAGGAGTCTAGAAAACCCAAGCACATGAACAGATCCACCCAATATTTATTGAATAAATGAGTGAATGAATGAATGCATGATGAAAATTTAGATAAATTTAATCAAAAAAGAAACATGATAATTAGAATTTGTTTGATGGTCAAATAAATTTTACTGTGTACCAGGACCTTATAAACATGCTGGAAGAGTGCTTACAGTCATTTATTATAAATTTTTGAAAATATTACAGAAAATATTTAAAAAGTTGGATATTAATCATTGAATCCCTTATATAAGAGCATTTATTAATGAATAATGCCACATTATTAATAAAAAGAAGTACAATATATATATGAAAATCAAATAAGATTAGTAACATTTGCATTTTGTGTTGTACATAAAAGTTTATTTTGGATTATCTGGTTATTTGCCTTGAGTATCTGAGTATCTATGTGGTCAAAAATTAATAAGGACATTGACAATAAGAAAATCTTGACTTATTACAAATACTACCAATATAAGTTCATTGTGAAAATAAATTATTTAAAGTAGTCTATGGGCTAAAACTTGGCAGATTAGGTTAAATGTATTTGAAAAGCATATGTATGCATAAATAAATAAAAGTTGTGAAAAAATACCAAACTATAACATTTTCACAGGTCACTTTTATTTGAATAATTTTCCAAGGTAGCATCATTTTTTTCTCTTGATTCTTGATATTGAACCATTTTTGTTCCAGTTGAAAAACATTTTATATGATATAATTAAATTATTTATTTACATAAAATCATATGCACTGCAAGTGAAAGTTACCTGATGTTTTTCTTTCAAAAGAGCAATGCATCAGTAGAAATATATGATTTTACTCCATCATTCAAACATAATGGACATCTGGAGTGTGCTAAGTGCATAGAGTTGAAGCATGATTTACAGCTTTGTATGAAACCCTACTGATAATGTCATTTCAATATTATGCTTTCTCATCCTTGTCCTTATTTTAAAACATTTGATGTATTTTAAAGTATCACATTCTATCTTGATTTATTGAATAAAAATTTCATATTGCCATTAAATTATGATTCCAAACAGTGTGCTCTAAAAAATTTACTTCATTATCCTATCCTTTTTATCAAAAGTTGTCTTCTTACATAAAGTAGCACACAAGCTTATGACTGATACAAGGTGTCAAAAATACTGTGTTTTCCTACCCTAGTGCTACCAAGTACCCTTTTCCACACATGATAGACATAAACTTGTAGTAACTTAGAATGATTAGTAAATGTATTCTTAGGAAAGATTCAGGGATATTATGTCTTGAGAATGATCTTGGGTTTAATAGAATCCCAGTTTCTCATTTATCATCTCACTTCTATGCATCTTATTTTTCTCAAGACATTCAGTTAAAGCAACTGAAGCATCTAGCTACATATGAAATAAGTCGCCTCAAAAGAGTAGTCATTGTATAATCTAATTTTTTTTAAAAAGGGGAAAAAATCAGACATCAAATTTACTTCAGTTTCTACTGGGACCAACTTGAAATGGAAGTGAAGAGGCCCTTCAGGCAGATGACCAGGCTCCAACACTTAGTGGGACTTGGGGAAGTGACTTGAATGAAAGATGGCAAGAGTATTTACATCATCAGTTGTTTTTTAAGGAGAGAGATAATTAAATAAATTAAGGAATGTGTTGTATTTATTAAAGTGCCTGGCACATAGGAAGCATCACTAAGACCTCAAATTATTATATCTTTACCTCAAAGATGTCCCACGTATCTACACCTCCAATGAACTTACTTTATTCTTCTTGATGGTTTTGCTAAAGTCATGCTTTCTATTATCTCCTAGAGACAAAAATGTATGTTCTGCTGAATCTTTAGCAGATAGCCCTGGCCAGCTTGTGAAAATCATGGGGAAAGAAAGAAAAGATGAATGTTATGGAGTTATTCTGAGGTAGGATAGAAGAAATAAGGATAGATAGAAAAGAGACCAATAGAGAAGGGAAAAGAAACTAACTAAATCTAAGAAGCTCTCCAAACACCTTGACCTTTACTCCCCAAACCTGTTTTCCTTCAGACACAAAATCTTTTAAAAAAAAACCTTGAATTTTTTTAATTTTAAAAATATTTATTTATTTATTTTTGTACCAGGGAGTGAACTCAGGGGAACTTTACCAGTGAGTTATATCCCAGCCCTTTTTATCATTTTTTATGAGACAGGATATCACTAAGTTGCTTAGGGTCTTGCTAAGTTGTTGAGGCTGGCCTTGAGCTTTGATTCTCCTGCCTCAGCCTCCTGAATCACTGGGACCATAGGCACGCACCACAGCATCCAGAAAGCCCTTGATTCTTCTAGTATGAAGCTTACACGATGCATTTTTTTCTGATGAAAAAAAAAAAACCCCCAAAATATTGTCAGAGACTTATGATACGGGTGTATTCCAAATGCAGTCATTAACTAGAAGGTGTCAACCTAGACATCCTGAAAGCACCAGACCACAGTGACCCACCTTCAGCTCCATGATTTCTTAGAGTGTTAGGCACACCAGGTTCATGTCACCCCCACATACTACTCATACTCACTACTTACAGATTGCTTTCCAAGAGGTCAGCCAAGGCTGTCTCACTGCCCAGCGGCCACACTCCTTCTCCCTTGGAGGACATACACTACTCTAATGCTTGTTTTTCTGAATAAATCCCCCTGTTTTCTTAAATAAAATTTTATGCCTTATTTAGTGCTTCCTGAAATTCATCTCTGTGGTGTAACTCAAGAATACACCAGGGCTGAGTTGAGGTCCCCTTCTCCCTTCAGGGGACCTCCTTGGACCCCTATATGGTGAGAGCTCTACCTTACTTCATGACAGTCACTGCCTCTGGTGTAGTGGAAAGGTAATGATTTATGTTTCTAAGACTTATAGATTCCAGTTATTAAAAATATAAGGGAATGAAACTTTTATTGGATTTCAAATGAGTACAATAAGTCGCCATTCCTTTATCAAAATTTTTCTCCTTACTTACCACATCTTGCATATTAATTTATTTTGGGAAACTGGACAAGAGTTATGGGATTAAAATCATTCATTACCTAAACTTGACTTTAGCAATATCTGATAACTAATCTGTCATGTTCTTTGCCACATAGAACTTATTGTGCTTTGATTTTGTGATGCTAATCCTTGTTAGGTGTGTGTTGTACTGTGGACTCAACCCAGGGTCACTTTCCCACATTCCCAGCCCTTTCAACTTTCATTTTGACAAAGGGTCTCACTACAGTGCCCAGGGATCCTCAAACCTGTGATTCTCCTGCTCAGCCTCCTGGTATTACACTTGTGCATCAGCTCTCTAGGTTAATTAGAATTCTTTTTACGAGTTTCACATATACATGGAAAAATATAATACAATAAAGCAGATTTCTATTTTAAAATATTCTAAAAGTTATTCTGCCATTTATCCATGCCTTTTCTATAGCATTATCTGCCTATGCAAACATTTTAATAGTTAAGTTCTCAAAATCTTTCTATAAAGTTTTACGATTCTGTACCTTGCTGGAATGACTTTCCTCACTAAAATATATCCTTCAATCGAATTTTTAATTTTAAATTCACATTTTTAATATATGAATCACATGGGCTTGTATTTCATATAAGAATCAAGATAAATCTAAATTGAAAAATTAATTTAAGAACACAATCTTTTTCTACTCTCTATATCACTCACTCACAGATCTCTTATTCATATATTTTGGGGATAGAGTGATCCTAGTTTGGGGAATAGAAGAAGAGATAGAAGAACAGATGTAATAAGGGTGCCACAAACACTCTAGTGTGTCCACTCTGGTGTGGTGAAATTGAGACTTCTTCTTTCGACTGATGTTGGGATATAATCTTTGAATCAGACATGTGCCAGGGTTCATGCAAGCTTCCACAGACAAGGATCTGATAATATATATCATCTTCATATAGAGAAAATAAGCACACTGATGCAAAGAGCTAGTGGAGCCAAAATAATATAAAGAATGGATTGGATCCCTGTACCATCCTAGCTGCCTGATTCTGACTCATTGACTTAAGTGTCTTCCTAGATGCTCAAATGTAAAAGAAAATTCAAGTTGCATAACCAAACCTACTATTCTCACACATTGTCTGATAACAAACAATACACAAGTTCTGACATTCTTTAGCTTCCTCTTGAGTTGATCTCGCCTGTCTGTTAGCACAGGCAATGGCACAACTTGTTTTCGTGCCTATGTTAAGAACGATGCCACAAAGAAGCTATGAATTCTGATTTTCTAGAAGTCACACAACTCTCATGTTAATTTTGTTTAATTTATCTTTGACATCTTCACACTACATGCCATTCACACACACACACATACACAGGAGAAAAACCTTTCCTTTATAAATTTAGAGTGAATTTATAATATGTTGAATTGTGAATATTCTAAATAAAAATATAATGTGACTAAATTGGCCTAAATATTTGAAAATGTTCACGACAGTATTTTTTGGTACTTAAGAAATCAACTTTTTCAGGTACATCAAAGATTCAGACGGTAAGTCTTGAAATTAGTTGGTCTATATTGAAGACAGATCTCCTTTTCATGATACTAGAGGGAGGCAGACAAATCTATTCTTCCCAACCATAAGATGTGTATGCTTTGATTGAAGGAGTCAGTTTTCATCTTTACTTTGATCTTTAATCCTGGATTAGTATATTAAAGAACAATGGGAGGACCTGAGAGCAAGGCCATTGGGAGGGGAGAGACTGAAGAACGGATGCAATGAGATCATAATTTTGTCTGTTGAACTTCATAATAGCAATGTACTCATATATAAACTTTGGGTAATAGAGTTTATTTATTTTTATTTTTATTTTTTTTTTATCCTTGGGTTAGTATTTTAGTTCCCAAAGACAGATTTTTAAGTACATTCTTTTCTTAATCATTTTGAAAAGTGTATTTGAAGTGTTCAGAATGTAGATATTAAATCTCTGACACCCTGTGTTCCTGGAGTTCTGACTCAACTACAGATAAAAGCAGGAGAAAGGCAAAATTGTATCAGCAACAAAGTTTGCATTAGTCAGGGTTCTCCAGAGAGACAAAACCAAGTGTAATGTACATTACAGTCGGAAAGTTTGTGTTGCTCCAAAATTTATACATCGAAACCTACTCAACAATATGATAGTATTAAGAGACAGCAACTTCAGGAGAAGATTCAGTCAGTCTTTGTGAAGGGCATATCCCTCTATCCTGTGGAGACCAAGCAAGAAGGTACCATCCATAAACCTAAAGTGTGACCTCCCCAGGCACAGATCTGCCAGCACCATGACCTTGGACTTCCCAGTCTCTAGAACCTTGTGAAATAAATTTATGTTGTTTTTTTATACTACCCAGTTCATAATGTTTTGTTACAGTAGCACAAAGACGGCAAATAAATATAAATATATACACTGCCACACACATGTAAGTATGTGTGATATGTGTACACACACACACACACACACACACACACACACAGATGCACATACACAGGCTGACAAATCCCAAAATCTATATGGGAGTCAGTGAGATGGAGAACCAATGATATAGTTTCAGTTTGAGTCCAAAGGACTGAGGAGAAGGAGACCTCAGGGTAAAATCCAGTCGAAGTTTTGTCATACTTGAAATTGAGGCTAGGAGGATGCTTCATTTGAGTCTGAGGGTGGGAAAAAGTCATGCCCTGGTTTGAATGTCCCAGTTTGAATATACTTGGGCAGGAAAAAATTCTCTCTTATATAATGGAGGGTCAGAATTTTTACTACCTTCAAACATTCAACTGGTTAGATAAGGCCCACCCACCCTCGCAGTCTGCTTTCTCAGTCTGCTAAAATGAATGTCAATATTACCCATAGCCATTAAAGACATTATCACAGAAACACCCCAAAAAATTGACCAAATATTTGGATACTTTATGTTCCAGTAGTCAGGTTGACATATAAAGTTAACCAATACAATACTCCCTGATTTACTTTTTCAGATAAATTTTCTTTGTGATTGGCATGGGTATTAAATTAACATTTTATATTTGCAATATTGAAGTTTGAATTTGTATCAGTGTAAATAAACTTTGATAACATACAAAACTTCTATTCCAAAACCCTATGTTTGTGGTTGTCAAAAATTCTTTCTATACTGTGTGTCCAATAACATATGATTCAATTTAAACCTTGTTTTAGACATCATTCTGGAAATAAAAATGAAATTAAAAAATAAAAATGAAAAATTCCAAACTACAAATATCAGAAAGAGAAGGAATCCAGAAATTTAAGTATTTGCAATTGTCACCTAAAATATCATTTCTCTACAATAAAGACTGAACTGATAACACATCAAAATTATAAATGTTAAATATATCACTAAATCCCATGTACCCACAAAGAAAAAAAAAACAAGAAAAATATCTTTAATCTTAAGATTATGGATGATTTTAAAAGAGTTCAGAGTTCATTTGTCCTGATTACCTTGTCTGGTTTTGAACTTCACTTTAAAAAACAGAAAGAACATCCCATCATTAGAGCAATGTTTTCTTAGGAGAGTCTAGGGAACTTGAATGTTTTAATCTGTATGCAGGTTGAGTTTTTGAGAACTAATTATTTATTAACTCTTGTCTTTGAGATTTTCATAAATATCATTGTAAATAAGGAACAATTAGTTGTATTTTTTTAATCACAATATGGGATTGCTTCTGCTTATGTTTAATTTCATGTAAATATGTCAGGAACTGAATGATAGCATCCTTATTTTTAAATTTGAGGTTTTATTTCTGTCTCTAAATAACAACCAGAGAACCACAAATTATTATTACTAAGTTATTATTAAAATTATTATCAGTCACTCTTCTAGAAAAAATATTTATAGTCCTCCCTGTCTGATTAGGTAAATAGACAACAAGAAGTATAGAAGATCAACTTTCAATAAAAATCCCACAAACTGATAGCATTTAGGGGTTTAAGTGTTTAGCATAATAGAAGTAATTAAATTAAAACCCTAATAAGTCTAACTATTTAAGATATTCCTGATTATTTAGGTATTTTTGGAAGCTAATTTGTAATTTGCAGGCTGGGATGAACTATTTGGTGCTATGAAGCATGGTTTACATAAATGATTTCCTGTGGACATTGAATCTTTGAAAAATCCTTTGCAACTCCCCATAGTATCAAATCGATCTTTTTAAAGCTTTTTTAAAATTTTTTTTGTGGTACTGAGGTATGAACCCAAGGCCTTGTGCTTGACAGGCAAGCACCGTACAAACTGGGCTATATCCCCAGCCCTCAAATCAGTCTTTGAGGAGACCTTACATATAAAGATGAACTAAAATAGATGAATTTATGTGGTTATTATATTGCATTTTATTCACTTAAGAGTCACATTTTCATTTTTTGAAGAAACAAATATGAACACATAAGCCTTTTAAGCATTATTACTTCTTATTTTTAACCACACTTTAGAATTTGCTCCTTTTTGAATGAATAATTCTAGAAATCATATAACTTGCCTCAGACAATTTTCACAGGTACTTTAATAACTTTGAGGATGCCCTTTAACCATTTTACAAAACTTCACCATTTGAATTTCTTTCTGAAGCTTAGAAAACTCCACTTCCTCATCAAGATTAATTTTATGGTATTTGTGAAATGTCCCATAACAATCATTACATGTTTGTTTGGTAGGTGAATCGCTAAATAAAAGGAATAAGAGTAGTGCTCAATTTGGAATCAGGCAACAAGAATTGAATCCCAGCTCTGCCTCTAACAGGCTGTGTGACTTATAATTTAGCAAATTTTTATCTCAATTGCTTCATCTAGAAATACAGCTGTACTAAACGTAAATGCCCCATAGGGCTACTATAAAGATTAATGAGTAGATATATGTTCAGCACTTAGAAGAATGGTTGCTCCAAACAAGAGCTATAAAGGCATTTGCTACCATGACTATTAGGACTTAATAAAAGAATCATACGTACACATAAAATAGGAGTGATTTCACTGAGAAAGTGTGCATTTTAACAAGACATGATGAACAGCTACAAAGCCTTCTCAGCCCTTAATTTTATTTTCTTTCTCATACTTCTACAAAAGAATTATTTTTGTATTTGAATGCTATTTAGGCAAATTATAAAATGTGCATGTATATTCTCCTTTTTCATTATGTGAATTTACTTCCATATTTGTTTTATTTATTTCTATAGAAGATAAAAATGACATAGCTGGGTGTGGTGGCATGTGCTTGTGATCACTGTAAGTTGGGAGGCTGAGGCAGGAGGATCCCAAGTTTGAGGCCATCTTCAGCAGATTTGCAAGACCTTCAGCAATTTAATGAACTCTGTTTCAAAATAAAAAGAAAGACAAAAGAATTGGAGAAATAGTTGAGTGATAAAATGCCCCTAGGTCAACCCCCAGTACCAAAAAGAGAAAAAGAAGAAAGAAAAAAAATGATAGGAATTTCTGCATGAGCAGTTGTATTAGAATAATGTACATTATTGAAAACATTGCACAACCTACTTTAATATTACACTTCTTAACATTTTAAAATGTATTACATAAAATTAAAGATTTGGGGAGAAAATTAATACACTTTAAAAATGTTCAAAAAGCTCTGTGAACTATATTTTTAAAGCATTAGTAAAATCTTGAAATGTGAGAAAAGAAAACTTAGAGATAATACAGATTGAGTATCCCATTCCATGTCTTGTCTTCCATTACTTTTAAATATAATGCAAGAAATATTAATATCTTAGTAATATACATATGTAACATGTCTACATGAATGTTTTAGTCTGTTTGGATTGCTTTGAAAAGATACCATGGACTGTGTGACTTAAAAAGGCTTTGATTATTCACAGACCCATTGTCTGAAAAGTCCGAGATATAGGCATTAGCAAATTCAGTTCCTGGTGAGGACCTATTCCCTGTGTACTTACATGATTTTGCCTTCTGTGTTCATGGGGAAGAAAGAAGAAAGAAACATATAGAGAGACAGAGCTGGATTTTCCTCTTCTTCTTCATAATGCCATCATGAAGTCACCACCTTTAGAACCTCATCTAAACATAGTTAACCCCCAAAGACTCTGACTTCAAATATGATAATGCTAAGGATTAGAGTTTTAACATACGAATTTTGGGGTAGCATACACATTCAGTATGAACTATTGTAAAGAAACCCTCAGAATGAAAAGAAAGACAAAAGAATCGGAGAAATAGTTGAGTGATAAAATGCTCCTAGGTCACCCCCAGTACCAAAAAGAGAAAAGGAAGAAAGAAAGAAAAATGATAGGAATTTCTGCATGAGCAGTTGTATTAGAATAATGTACATTATTGAAAACATTGCACAACCTACTTTAATATTATACTTCTTACATTGCAAATAAGGGTTTCTACAAAATGTAAAAATACAAAATAACCATCAATGAACAGAAATTACCAGTTTTCAAATTTGAAATTTATATTAGAAGCTATCTCTTCAGAAGTTATTTTAGTACAGATTTATACATTATGTGAATTTTTATATTAGTACTGAAAGAAATCACAAAGTAAATGTATGGGCTGTAGTCAGAAAAATAAAATGAGAAATTAATGCTTAAATTTATTAAGTCTTAAGTCAAAATAATAGAAAAAGTAAATGCACAGAAATTATCATTAGTCATAATTAAATACAAAATAAACTGACAATCTACATCAACAATAAAATTGTAACTTTTTCTGTAGACAAAGAATTTGAAAGACTTTAATGCAACGTGATTGTAAAGTGGGAAATTAACACATGCAAGGAATTTTAGTCAGCTCCCTTTACTATAACAAATACCTGAGATAATCAGATTGTAAAGATAAAGGGTTTATTTGGCTCTTGGTTTCAGAGAATTCAGTCCATGTTCAATCGGCATAGCAGTGCTGTTTAGGGGCCTGTAATGAAGCAGTACATCATGGTAGGGAGTTTGTAGTGTGTGGAATGCAAAAGAGGAGATAAAGAGGAAGGGCCAGGGTCAAAATATCACCTTCGACTTTTGTCCCCAATGACCTAACTTCCTTCCACTAGAACCCACCACCTTAAACAACTTATCAGTAGTACCATAAGCTGGGGACCAAGTCTTCAACACATGGACTTCTGAGGCATTTTCAAGATCCAAAGGATAACCAGGCATGGTGACACAGGACTGCAATTCCAGGGATTTGGGAATCTGAGACAGAATGATCCTAAATTCAAAGTTAACTTCAGCAATTTAGTGAGACCTTAAGAAACTTAGTAAGAACCTGCCAAAATAAAAATAAATAAATAAAAGGGCTGGAGATGCGCGTCTGTGATTAAAGACCCTTGGGAACAATCCCAGGTCCTCCTCACCAAAAAAAAAAAAAAAAAAAAAAAAAAATCCCAATGTTTCTGGCCCCCAACGACTATGTCCATCTCACAATGCAAAATGTGTTCTGTCCATGTCAGGGTACTCAATATCTTAATAGCTGTGGTACTGCTTAAAAGTTCAAGTCCAAAATGTCCTATGAGACTCAAGGCAAACTCAGTAGTAAGCCCACATAAAAATCAAAATGAAAATAATGATTGCTACAATGGCATGGGGTCAAAAATGGTCACTCCAAGAGACAGGAACAGAAAAATAGCAAGGAACATTCAGACTAAAGCAAGACTGAAAACCAACATGAGAAACAGAATTCTCTAAAAGTTATGAGGGAGAGTGAAATTGTAATGAGACCTCTGAAGGAATGAGTCAAAACAAACATTTCCTCTTTTAAGTTTTCATTTGCCGTTACAATGTAAATAGGTTTTTGGTTAAAAGTGTTCATCAGGATTTAAATTGTTTTTCTCTGAATTTGATGCAAATTTTTCTATAACTTTTTGATACCTTATTTGAAGACTTGTCTTGGGACATGTTGGAAGACTCCTGATGTCCAAATGTCCATCAAGGTGAGCTGCATTTATGTTAATTTGTTACATAAGTGCCCAATGTCCAGGTATAGTCATATTCTGACATATGGGGGTTTAGGACTTCAACAAACAAATGTCAGGGTACCCAAGTCAGTCTATAATATGGCATATGTGAATGAACTGGACTTTATAGAAAATTAAAAAAGAGGGATCAAGTAGCTGAGAAGTAAAGATGCTCAATATTTTTTGCTGTTGAAGGATAGGAACAGGAGCAGATGAGGAATATAGTGAGCCTTCCACTATATTAAATTAGGAGCAGAGATTGGATGACTAAGAGCTGGCAGCAAAATGGAAGGGAAATGATGGTAAAGTCTGAAGTCAAGACTTTCGAATTCCCTGCAGAAGAAGGAAGACATGATTTGAGATTGGGAGTGGGTATGCATGAAGAAGGTTGCTTCCCTGAGTGACTGGGACAAAGTTGAGAGCATATGAGTGAGTGAACTTTCGCGTGTGAGGGTTCCAGTTATGGCAATCTTCAAGACAGATCAAAGTTTCGGCAAAATAGTGTGTATCATTTTCTAACCAAATTCTTCTCCAATGGCTTTATTTAATTCAATCCATAGCCTCATCCTAAGGATATTCATTTATACCACCCTTTATGCTTTCATTAATATACTTTCCACAGCTCGTGATTTATTTATTTACTTCCTTAGAATTTGATTCAGTTTGACTTTTTTCTCAAGAATATTATCATTCTACAAAAGTAAAGGCTGCATATGGTTTGCTTGGTATAGCAGATGTAGTCACATCCAGAGCCTAAATAGGTCATCCAGTGTACATTTCAGTCACGAGCCTCCACCTGAGGAAAGCTGGCTCAATGAGAAAAGAAGGTGTCATGGTTACTGGCTTTGTCAAGAAGTTTTGCAATTTTTTACCTGAGTGAATATTTGTTTTTGAATCTCTAATATAGAGAAGATGAATTTGAGTGTTTCCTACCTGTGCTTTTTAAAATACTTTGATTTTACTTTCAAAGAATTAACATTTGAAAGATGACTGGGAGGTATGGTCTGAATGTTTTTGTTCCCTCAAAATTCCTTTGTTGTAACATAATCACCAACATGGTGGAAGTAGGAGGTGGGGCCATTGAGAGGTGATTAGGTCATGAGAGCTCTGTCTCTGTATGGGGATTAGAGCCCTAAATAGAAGAGACTTCAGAGTGCTAGGTAGCCTCTTCTACCATGTGAGAACACAGAGGGCATCATCTATGAGGATGTAGTCCTTCAGAAAACATCAATTACATCAGTTTCTTGAGCTTGAACTGCTCAGCTTCCAAACCTGTGGAAAATATACTTCTGTTGTTTATTAAAATAGAATCCATTAAATTACCGCCCAGGGTATTATGTTTTCTTATGGCAACCCTGAAGAACTGAAACAATGTGTTTCACAATTGATTTATACAATTCCCTAAAATTTGTTCTTATGAGGTGACAGACTGAAATGTCACAAGCAAATGCTTGGGCCCATCCAGGCAGCCTCATGCTCTGATCCTGCTACTTTTACAGAAGTCATGGAAAAGACCTGGACCCTGCTTTACAGAAAATGCCACGTTGGTCTCTCAACTTCTTGCATTCTTCTTCCCGCATATTATAATCTTCTCTAGAACCTCAAAACTTGACAAAGGTCGGGGAAAGAAATGTCTAAGGAAAGCTCCTACATTTAACCCTGCAAAACCTGCCTACCTTGACACAACAGAACATTGCAGTAATTGACATCCATCCCATGAGTTTTCCACCTTGTTGTTAATAGGGAATCTTGAGAGTGAGGAGTTGGTTGGTCAATGTTTATGAACACATTTTACATTCCAAAATTGAGTTTTTAAAAATCATTCTCTTAATCTAGCAGCCTTTTATCTACAGAAGAGTAATAATTACCTGGAGGTTGGGGGTTCTTTTGATATTGAGTTGCCCATGATGTTTATTTTCTCAGCATTTATAGACCATTATCCTATTTACTAAACAGTAAATGACTACTTTTTGGCATAGGTGTCAAATACTAAAAACACAACCAGAGAGTGAATGAATACAGCAATTGAAGGTCAGAAAGAAACACATATCATGGGCATGCCAATTATCTGATTTTTTTTTATTTGTTTTGATCAAATAGTAGATGTCTGTGCTGATTATATTGTGTCTTCAGAGGCATAGACCTTACTGATCAAAGGTAGAGCTGCCAGCAGGGAGGAAAATAAACACTTTCAAATATGGAAATGATAAGGCATCATTGGAATATTGGAATGATAAGGCATCATTCCAATTCATCTTCAATTGTGACAAAAAGGCTGCTAAATTCAAAACTGAAATAGTAATGAGCAAGATAACAACCTACTTTTGCATAATCTTTACATAATTTACTCAAACCCCATTTTCTCTCATTCCCACACACGTATGTCCCTCAATGTCAGATACTCAATCTGGGAAATTTCTCTCCTACATTATATTTACCTACTTGTTAATGGGAATTGAATTTGAGTAATAAAATGCCCATTTATTTGGTGAATATTTAAATATTTTATAATTTTTCCCATGATTTCCTATTTGCAGAAAGTATGCTACATAGAGCAAGAGAGATTCATAAATACAAAATTTTATTTTCAAGAGCCTCTAATATTAAAAATGTTATGAACAAAAAAAGGTACCAATGGAGGGAATATCTTGTCATTGATTAAAAGTTAATTTTTTCACCTCTTCAATTGCTTAATTAAAAAAAAAAAGATTTAGATCAAAAATATTCATTCATTGCTTTCCTCTTTTAGATTTTTGAATGTTTATACACACAATTTTCTTCAAGCATATTTACATATTTATTCACAAAAATATATCAAATGTAATAAACGAAATCATATAATGAAATTCATAGTGACAAAATCAGCGGTGGATGGAGGTTGAGTAAGAAGTACAGGAAAACAGCTGAACTTTATGGTTTGAACCAGAAAGCTAGTCAGGAATGAATCACTGTTATCAACAGGACTTTATGCTAGTTAATGTAGCTCAGCTCCAAAGGCTTCTGTTTTTCACCATCTAATCAACTTTGTTATACACTATAGATCCATTCTCAAGGGTGATAATTTGACAGGTCTGTTGGTTATCCATCATTATTATTTGATCAAAGCCTTATAAAATGCAACCAGAAGGACCATTTGCTTGCCTACAATGAACTGTCTTTGATTTGGTTCTTCCAGTAGTTCACTGAGTTGTGGAAAACACTGGTTGATAACATACAGTTCACCCAAGATATGAGAAATCCATGTACTTCATCAAGGAACAAGGAATAAGAAACACTTATTTAAAAAATGAAGAGGTCAACATTGGACTTGTCTCTCCACAAAATACTTCTCCTATCCTGATAATCTTCAACAATCATAAGCAACACATTGCCCACAAAACTGCAAATTAACCATTAACCAATCCCAACAGACATTTATCCCACCATCATATTTGGAAGTTTCCAGAATCACTTCAAAGTTGTATGATAGTATTTCTAGGGATATCCATTTGTCCTTCAATATTGTCTTGATTTCTTTAAAAGCTATTTTCTTAAATTCTGCAAATTATTTAAAAGTTATTAAGTTTAACCCAAATACAACTTCCAAAACCTAAAGACATAAGCCAGCAAAAACAGTATGTTTGACTCTGGTTTCTCAATAGATGGCATGGTGACCACAACCTATAAAAGCAAGTCATTAAACTGTTGCCTCATTTGTAACAAGGAAAGAGTACAAGAGAAGAAGAATTACAATATCTATTTTATTTTTCTTGACGCTAAAATATATCCAAATAAAAGAAATGTAATACAAAAGAAATATAAGGATTTTATATTTAAATATAACTATTTTAATGTGGTTCTGGCAAATTATCTTTATTGATATTGCCTTTTTCTAGGTTTTAAACAAAACATTTCAGAGCATTTATTAAATTTTATAATACAAAAAAGAGTAATAGGGTGAGTAATTCATCAAAGTTGGAATATTTAAAGCAAGAGAGGGGAAAAGTAAGTAAGTAAACAAACCTGAGTATGGTTAGAGAAGAAGTCTTTATCTCTGAAAATGTTTATGGGACTTGGGCTGCTCTGCACCCCTGCCTCAGTACTGATGATCTATGCTATCCTTGTCTTCAGTCAGCAACCTGCTCTCCTGCTCTGCCTGGTGGTAAGAATCAAAACTCTTTTCTAGTCATCAGTTTTTAAAATTTGTCTAACATATATTATTCAGCTAATTAATTCTGGGATAAAGCATTTCACATGAATAATTTCACCTTAACTTCAAAATAGTCCAATAAGGCAAGTACCATCATTATGTAATTTATATGAATCTTATGTATGTAAAGATCTCAGAAATATATGTATATATATATGATATTTATATATCAAATGTTCTTGATACTCATAAGTGAATTCTTTATCATATAGTGATGGAATGTATACTAGCAAAACAGTTCTCTTTGTATAATATCTTTTAGTAAATTTATTAAAATAATATATAATGTTAAATAATTGTAACATATATTGTGTTGTCATGTGTACATTGAATGCATTTTATCATTTGAAATAACAATGAAGTATTTATTTCACTTTAAATTCTCATCATGATCTAAAATTATGTTAGAAAAATGTCCCATCAAATCTGAATACATTAATTAG
The DNA here is from genome assembly GCF_902686445.1 of Sciurus carolinensis. Classification (NCBI taxonomy): domain Eukaryota; kingdom Metazoa; phylum Chordata; class Mammalia; order Rodentia; family Sciuridae; genus Sciurus; species Sciurus carolinensis. Next base: position 122,452,219 of record NC_062221.1, on the reverse strand, counting down.
CAACATTATAATGCCTAACTTAATAATCTGAGAAGGAAAAGTCTAGGAAGTTACAGGAAATCTTGATTGATTGCAATTGATCTGAAATTATATGTTCATTACCATAGCACATCCTTGACAGTGTAACAAGTCAACCTTCATAAATGATAATGAAAGATATAATGCCACATTTTACACAAAGATGCAGTTTGACAAAATTCAAGGTGTTTACTCATATACTAAAGCTTGATTATATATTTGATTATAGTTTGGAAAATTATATTCAACTGCATGTTTAACAGTTGTTAAGGTTTAGTTTGTTTTTTTTTTTACTATAACATAATATGTTTCTCCAGAGGCACAAGTATTTTTTAATTTTTTCAATATACTATTCATACATTTAATTATGTAAACAACTATTTCAATGCAATTTGATAATATTGCACAATACCTACGTTGTAGTTACTGAGGTAGTCACATTAATTGCTGAAATAATCTTGGATACTTAAAATACTTTAGCATTAGCATTTGAGTAACGATTAAATACTGAAATCTTTTTAAAGATTTTACAGAAAATTTTGCAAATATAAGCACAGTTTGAGAAACATTGATTATTACTAACTTCTCAGGGTTTAATAATGTGCAGGGAATTTTTACTCTTCCGGGTGTATAACTGAAGTTAAGTACGATTAAAATTTTAAGAGCAAAAATCCACTTTTAGAACACTCGTATATTTTCGATTACTTTAGAACCCTCCAAATTTCTAAGGAGGCCACATGAATCTTGTAGGTAACAACTGAAGACTTCAGCAGACTTATTGGAAGTGGTATGTCTCCATGTGACGTCATGGGACATTTTTTTCAGTTTGTTGCTGCACATCACTGCTTTTGTTCAAAGTGTTCACAGAAAGTCACAGAGACATTAGAAAGTAAAACATGAGTGAGCACCTTAAATATGTCTCACTGCTCATCACAGAAAACATATGTCTTTCTGCAGACAACTTATCTCAAGTCATTTTGCTTCCATGCTACTAACTGCCAAAAATATTTAATAATCCATCAATTCAGAGTTTGAATGAGAAACAAAACAAAATAACAGAAAAATAAAATTAAGAAAAAAATTAAATAATGCATAAGCAAAACTCTGGGATAATTAATTTCTTTATGGAAGTAAACAGGTTCAAAGACCTATATGACCTATAATTAGATGATTGCATGGAAACATGGGTAGGAAACCATTTTATGATTTTAAAAATAGCCATTTATTAATGCATAAGTATTTTATCAAATTGATCACACAATTTTAATGGCTTTTAAGCCCATGGTTGAAAGAAACTAGGATGATATACAAACAAATTATTTCTCAAAATACACTTATGTATTTTTAAATGGCCTCATTGAAACATGAACACAAAAATATAATGTATATATTATACATAAAAATTATATCAATTTTTAAGATAGGATCTCTCTAGGTGCTGCCAAATAGAAGAGCAATCCCAAGTTTCCTCAATATCTTTTTAATATATGAAATTGTTTTCAACTATCTAAACATCGTAATAGTGAATTGATTTCTCCAACATTGTTACATGGCACTATTACATATGAAGTTGCACTTCAATGAATTATCACAAGTACTTTATTTACATTATTTTTAAAGAATTGCCCTTGAAAAAATAAACTTTTCATACTATGGTTAATGAAAACAAAACTTTTCCATAATATATGATATTTAAAAAGACATTATAAAATCAATTTTTCTATCCATATATTCTTATAATGTTTAAGAAAATGTGATACAGACTCAGCATAAGATAAAATGTAGGGAAAACAAAACAGCTAACCACAGAGGATGTTTAAGAATATTGGGCAGAAATTTGTGTTCTATCGACCCATATCGTATTTGCTCCTATGACCCAAAATAATTTGTGAGTATTATATAAAGGGATGGTATATGTGTTGGTCTCAAGTGATTCTAATGAGGAAGCACAAGTGAGTGACACTATTGGCACTAGTCCTGTAATCTGAAAGACATGGAACTTAGGATACAGGTGATAATGTAGATGAGAGAAGAGGTTTTGGTTGAGGCTATTAATGAGTTTATGAATCAATGTATCATCTCAAAAGTCTAACATCTTCATAGTAGTTTTCCCTATTCTATATGTAAGCAGCCATAACTGATATAAATGGAGACTTGTTCTTCGAAAATCTATATTGCTTATATTGATTATAGTTTTTAAATGCTGTAATTTATTTCTAATTGCTCCTGTATATTTAAGAAAAAAAATATAGTAGTTGTAAGCATTTTCCATACATCTGTTGGTCACTTGTGTACCTTCTTTTGAGAAATGTGTGTATTGAGGTCACTTGCCCATTTATTTCTCATTCTTTTTTTATTGGTTCATATTAATGATACAAAATATTGGGTGTCCTTATGCAGCCTAGTCATTGTCCATTTTTAAATTGGATTATTGTTTTCTTTTTATACAGTTGTTCAAGTTCCTCATATATTTTGTAAATTAATCCATTTTCAGATACATGACATGCAAATAATCCATTGGTGGTTTCTTCACTGTTTATTTCATTGTTGTGTAGACACTTTTGATTTTTTGATAATCTCATTTGTCCAGTTTTGCTTTTGTTGCCTGTGCTTTTGGTGTCAAATCTAAAAACACACTGCTCAGATCAATGTCATGGAACTTTTCCTCTGTATTTTCTTCTAGCAGTTTTTCAGAGTTTTGTTCTATGTTTAATTCATTTTGAGTTGATTTTTTTATGTCTTGTGAAGTGGAGGTCTAATTTCATTTTTCTGCATGTTTTCAATTTATAAAAATTACCATAAAGAAATGATTAATGTTTGCAATGATAAATATATTTAACCTTATGCAAACATTATACAATCGCATGGTACCACATAATATACAAATATATTATACTTTGTCAAAGTAAATTTAATTTATGATAAAATTAAAATAAAATAAAAATAATATTTTTCTGAATCTAATTCTCATGCAATACTAACAGACCTGTAGCAGTAAATGCTGTGGTCACTACCATGTCTGAAACAGACAGTGAGCCTCTATTGCTCATGAAGATTTTTGAAATAAGTCATGGACTATATAAATTTAGAAATATTAAAATTTACGTGACCCTATTTTATAGTAAAATGTTAATAACACCAAGTCATAGAAAAGATAAATTTGAATTTAATTGGAACTTAAGCAAATGTGTAATAGTTCTGAGTATCACTGATACAAAACTCTTTTAACCAGTTATTCATAGTGCAAGATGATTTATCATTTCCCAAAATTCTGTTTGCAACCTCCCCTGTTTAAAATATTTACACTGGTTCTCTTTACATGGTTGTGGGGGTTTCTCTGCCACATCCTGTGTGGATGAGAAAAGGATTACCTGCCAGAGGACGATGTTGGCTATAAATCAATCAATTACCCATAAACTTATCTAATCAATAGACACATAAAAGCCAATGTTCTTTTTAAATGAGAGGGAGTGTGATGGATCTGGCCATACCAGATCTGGCCTCTAACAACATAGAGTAGCCCAATTCTCTTTTACTTTTATAGGTAGAGGGACCCAGACTGGGAAGGACTTCTGTGATGAACAGGATGAGGTGGAGTTAAGGGAGCCAATTTGCTCAGGGAAACTATCACAGAACCACACAGCACCACATACTCCCCAGTGATCTGGGATAGTCCTCCATGGCTTGCTACTTCCTGGAAGTCAGGCCTCTGTGTCCCATGACTCAACCTCATCTGATTCTGATAGATAAGGATGGCTCCCCACACATGGCCAAAAGGCTACTCATTGTTGGACATGACAGTCATCCTTCAGTACTTTTCCATTTGGGATTTGTTCCAGGGTCCCTCCTTGAATACCAAAATCCATGGATGCTCAAGTACCTTATATAAAACCCGTTTAGTAGGAACACATACCATAAGCTTACCCTTATGTGTACTTTAAATTAGCTCTAAATTACTTATAATTCTGGAAACAATGTAAATACTCCTTACAATTTAGAAATTGTTTAGAAATTCGTGACAAAAATGTCCATACATGTTCAGTACTATTAAATAATGGTCAGTCTACCTACATTTTCAATTTGCTCTTTGTTGAATCCACAGGTTGGGAACTCACAGGTATGCACAACTATATTTATGTTTCTGGTTCATTTCCTAGAAAATATTCCAAATCAGTATAGTCCAGAATTCACAAACTTTAAAAAAAAAATTATAATGGCAAAATAATATAGGGACAGCAGAAATAAATATCTTAAATTAAGGATGGGATGTAATAGCTTCAATTACAGTGACAGGATATCAGAATTTTATTTATGTTTTTATACAAAATGAAATGAATAATATAATTACACATTTATGGCATTAATAAAATAACAAAAAATGATCATAGTATATAATATCACAATGCATTAAGGTTAAGAAAATATTTAAAGAACACAAGTTTCCACTTTTGTTTTGGCACAAACCCTGCCTTCGAACACACTTTTCTGGCATAGAAAATATGAATATATAATAATTGCCTAATATTGGGTGATGGTGATAATGTAGGCCAATGATTGTCAAATAAAAATAAATTAATATAAAATTTAGTTGGTAAATCGTTTCTATTAAACAAAATGTTGAGAATAAATAAATATTTTGAAAGACTTTATTAGATAATGGCACATGTTTTAAAATGATTTTGGTTGGAAGAGCGTTCCAGTTTTTCTCCCAGAATACTCTATTTCCATTTTCAGTCCATATCAACTCTGTGCAGACAATTTCTGGCTATCTTTTCATAGAGGCTTCCTATTACTACTCCATGTATATGTATGAATGCACAAAAACATAAAGAACCTATCGTTTTTATTACTTTATATATATTCAGTTTTACCTCTAAGCTACTAGGGAATAGCAAAGATAACTACAAAAGTACATTAATGTGTCAAATACTCTGCCGATCATTACACTGTGATTTTACCACACCAAATATTATACAGTATAAATATTTATCTATAACAAACTGTTTCAAATTTTTTTTGGTGTGTTTTAGTTATACAGAACAGTGGTTTTGTTGTGGAATATTCATACAGGTGTAACTTTACTAATTTTGTTTCCTAACCCTCCTTCCTCCCTCTCCTGATCCCTTCCTATGAAAAGGTATCTAACAGATGCCCTACTTTCCCTTCACTCTTTTCATTTCCCAGGTAAATCTCGAGAGTATACAGGCTTTATGTATTTCAAACCAAATTTTTATCTCCAGTCTAGTTTTCTGCCAGAGACCCGAGCATGGAGATTTCAAGATTATTCTTGCAAGCCAGGTAAAAATTACCATGTTCCAAATTGTTCTTTGGGAACAACCTCCAATTCTTAACCTTATTCTTTGATTTGAAGGTGTTTATATTAGAAATATTAGAATAATTCCTTACCATTTGACATTCTTATTCCTTTAACCCAGGGAAAGAAGACAAAAATTGCATGCTTCTCTTCAGTTGCTTGAATAAAATATTCCTTCTTCTTGCCAAGTAAGCATTTTTACCTGATTCAAATATTCCTTCTTCTTGCCAAGTAAGCATTTTTACCTAATTCATGTCTGCTGGCCGGTTCCTTGTTTGGGGGTCAGATCCTGCACCCATGGGACAAGGTTGCACTTTTCAGATATGGCAGTCAATACTTGGAAAGTATTTTCTCAATTCAGAGATAATTAACTATACCACTAAATACAGACCTACAGACATTTTTCATTTAGTATCAACAGTCAATGAACTCACACTATATAGAAAGATACAGAGAGGAGATGAGGTCTTTGCTATTAACCATCTTTAATTTGTAACCATTTGAGTGTGTTTTCCAGAACTAGTCGAAGATTCAGTATTTTGAAGTGCCCCTAATAACTTGAATGCATCATTACAAAAGATTTAGAGTCAGACATCAGTTAAGCCATTCCTAAATTCTTAGTCCTAATAAAATGCATATTATAATTTGAAAAACTATTTTTGAAGTAATCCATTACTATTTTTGGTGTAACTAAGTATCTAACCGTAATAGATCCATTGCATAGCTATGTCTATCTAAAACAAATGTGCTATTGATTGTCATCCCCCCAAACCACAATTCATTATTCATAACTCTCACAAATGAAAATTTAATGTACATTCCTTCTCTCTATGAATAGAGCCATCAATGATGAAATTCTTCACAGTTTTTCAGACTTCCTTCCTTTCTTGTACTCTCCCTAAATGATCAATCATCTGTTGATCCTCGTTGTATCTCATAATGTTTTAAATAAAGTATTTCTCTAGGTCTCCAACTCCATGGCAAATAACCATGGCACCTCACTAGAATAAATCAGTTTATGAGATGTGAATTTTATCTTTTACTCCCTGAAAACCTTAAATTTAATCTTTACGACAGAGAAAACAGAAATAATTAAAAGTGATTTTAAATCTGTTAATATATTTAACTCCTCAGAACCTTAAACATTCATATTTCATAAAATAGTTCACATGTTCTTCCTTGTTTTAGACTCTGCTTTCTCTTTTATTATTATTTCTTTCCATTCCTACCTTCTTGAGCTAACCAGATGGTGCTAGGTTAGAATCTCTTCTAGATGTCAACTTCTAACTTACTCCAAAATTGTGATAAACTAAAATATCAAAGAATACATTTTCTTTTACATATCTGGGAAGATAGAATACTTTTGGTTTTCAGTGTGGTTTTTCTTCCTCTGTAAAGAAAGACATGCTGAAGATTTAAGGGTTGTAGATCATGATGTCCACCATATCTTTCAAAGGTTACAAATATAAAAACATTTCGATATAGGTATATGAATATTTGACAAAATATTAAAAATTAATAAATCAAATTAAAAGGCATATGGATATTGATTTTATTCTTGGAATTTTTCTACAAATTTTAAATTGTGTGTGACAGTCAGCTTTAGGTTGCTCTGGCCAAATACCCAACAAGAAAAACTTAGAAGAGAAGAAGTTTATTTGGAACTCACAGTTTCCAAGGTTCACTTTATGGTCAACTGACTCCATCACTTTAGATCCAAGATGAAGTGGAGCATCATGACAGAAGGGCACCAGTGGAGAAACACTGATAATTCCGTGGTAGCCAGGAAGCATAGAAAAAGGAAGAGGAAGAATTTGCAGGGAAGATGAACCCTTCCAGAGCATGCCCCCATTGACCCACCTCTTCCAGTCATGTACCACCTACCTGTAATTACCATCCATTCAAACTAAGATGGATTGATTACATTGTAACTCTCATATTCCAATTGTTCTTTTCGTTGAATATTTCTTCAACTAACACATGAGCTTTGCGAAGGGAGGGCTCGTATACAGGCTATAACATTAAAATTAATTAGTTTTATAAGATGAAAGTAAGTCCTTTTTTTTGGAATAATAGGGACCAAATTCCCATCTGAAAAATTGAAAGACTAATCTAAATGTATGGGAAAAAATGTGATTTGATTATGTTGAACCAACCTTGCATCTCTGGAATGAAACCCACTTGAACTGTTATCTCCTTAATGTGCAGGAAAATCCAGTGATCTGTAAAAGTTGATGAACAAATCAATTGAGCCTTGAAATTGTTCTAGTTTACTTCTCAGAAAATGACCAGCCTATGATAGAAGAAAGACGAAACCAGAAACTACCTCACAATCTGCACTGAGATTGGGAAGAGATTCAGGAAAGGCAAGGTGGATAGAGTTTGCAGAAAAGAGTATCAGAGTGCCAGAGAAGATAAAACTGCCCAGAAAGAAAATTCAAGATACACAGTTTCTCATCACACAGTGTAGATCTGAATACAGACTAGGCCACATGTATGAGGATTCCAGTTGAGGCCTGGGAAAGAAGTACCTGAAATTATTAGAAGTAACAGTGCAGATACCCAAGTGAAAAACTCATAAATCTTGGACCTTGGATAGAGTGGTTGTGATGAAAGATTAGCCAGAATAAATATTATACTAGTAAAGTGTAAAATCCAATTCAAGAGAATTAATTAGACTTTAAGTTACTTGACTGCATCCTGCAACATTCTCAAGAATATGTTTCAGGAAGGTAAATCTTTAGCATTCAACAAGGTACAAATTCACATTATCCAGAACACAATCAAAATTACTAGCTATTCAAAGAAATAAGGATATACATACAGCCTGTGATATCTTTAGGGAGCATATACTCTACTGCAATATAATTAGGTATCAATACACTAATTTTAAGGGAAAAAAACCCACAATCAACCAAAATTAACCAAGAAATGACATCAATGATAACACTAGTAGAAAAAAAAACTTAGAATATTTTCAAAATAAGCATTTTGAAATAACTAAGGAAAGATATATTTTCATCCAAATTATAGCAACATAATTGAAAATCACAAAAGATAAAACAGCACAAAAAAGAAAAATAAATTTACCTAGTGAGCATATTTTTTTAAAAAGTGAAATAAAGACTTTATTTAATATATGAAATAATAAAGACATAATCACCTGCAGATATGTACTACACACATACACAAAGTAAGAAGTTCTTCAAACCAAAGAAAATGGTACCAGACATAAACTTGGATCCACACAAAAGATGAAGAGTTGTGTGAATTCCATGGTAACTACATGAATATCTATAAGTACTTTTATTTCTTCTTCTTTGAAGGCTTAAAATTAAAATAGTATTAAGGTTTTTGGTATTAATTTGTATCAATGATATTTTATGATAAGAATATCACAAATGGGGTTGCGGAGATAGCTCAGTCAGTAGAGTGCTTGCCTTGTAAGCACAAGGCCCTGGGTTCGATTCCCAGCACCCCTCCAAAAAAAAAAAAAAAAAAAAAAAAAAGAATGTCACAAATGTTTATAGGGAGAAATGGAAGTGTACTGTTGTAAGAAATCTAACATAACTTGAAGGTAGGTATAATGTGGTAGGCTAAAGGTGCAGACTATAAAACTCAAAGAAATAATGAAAATCATCTACAGATCTATAAAGAATAAGCTGGAAGTTGGATTGACCAGTATAATAAATAAAATAATCTTAAAACCTAAAGAAAACAGAGAATGAGTAAAGAAAAACAAAGGAGAGATGGGGCAAATAGAATGGAAAGATAAACTACATGAAAACCCAATCAAATTGTTGTAGACAGAATTCTCCTCAAAGATATCACATCCTAATTCCCATAACCAATGAAGATGTCATCTTAAATGGCAAAATGAACACTGTAAATACAATTAATGATTTTAAATGAGGAAATTATCCTGGTATGCTGAATATAATTGAGCTTTCAGAGAGAGAGAGAGGAGAGAGAGAGAGATTGGAATGCCAGTGGCAGAGGAGATGTGATATGGAAGTATGAGAGAGAGAGAGAGAGAGAGAGAGAGAGAGAGAGAGAGAGGGAGAGAGAGAGAGAGAGAGAGGAGAGAAATGTAAGAATACTTTTCTGAAGGCTTTGAAAATGGAGAATGCATCTGGAAACGTGGAGTCTCCAGAAGGGCGGCAGCTCTGTCCATATCTCCAGAGGGCTTCGACTGCCTGATTATGAGTAATACATTTGGTTTGGATTAAGCCACTAAATTTGTGGTAATTTGCTATAAAAGCAATGGGAAATTAACACATCTGTCAATCATCACAATAATGCAAATGGTCTAATTGGATAAAAAAGCAAAACTGGACCATCTACTTGTTCCCTAAAACATTCATTTTAATATATTACACCAATGGGATATGAATAAAATGATGAAAAACATTATATGATAGCAATAAAAGAAAGAAAGCTGGAATGACTATATAAATTTTTGAAAAAAGTTTTCAGAGCAGAAATGATTTTCCATAAAGGAATAATTTCTTTGATAACAGGATAAATTCAAAATTAGAAATAATGGTTATAAGTATTTATAAATCAGCAACAGAACTTCCAAATAATTCAAGCAAAAGTTGAAAGAAATATAAAGGAAATATTCAAGTCCAAAATTATAATCATAAATCTTAAGCACCCATTCTTTCTGGAAAAATTAAGAAAAAAATCAGAAAGTGAAAAGAAAATGTTGAACAGTATCATAAAACAACTTGATACAATTGACATATATAGACAATTAGTTAAAGATCATAAAAATACTCTTTTCATGTTTATAGTGAATGTTTAAGACAGAACAGGTTCTATGCCATAAAAACAAGTCTCAGCAAATTTTAAAGTATTCATGTTATACAAACACAACTACAATACAACTCAATTTCAACCAGACACACAGCAATATCTGGAAAAAAATCCCAAATAGTTGGAAACTAAATAATATACTCCTGAATATATGCAAGGTGTCCAGGAAGGAAACAAGTGGGAAATTAAAATGCATTTTGCACTTAAAATTTTTTGAATTCAGCATATCAAAATTTGTGGAAAGAAGATGACATAGCACTTGGAGAAAATTTACAACACAGAACATTTAGAATAAACAAAGCTCTTTATTTGTTTACTTCAGTTTACAAATTCAGAACCTAGAAAAATAAGATCATGTTATCAGAAAATAGAATAAGAAAAAAAATAAAAAAGATTAATGAAAGCAAAACCATAGGAAAACAATAGAGAAAATCAAGGAAGTTAAGCAATAGAACTCTATTTTCTTATATGCTAGTTAGGATGTGAAAAAGGAGAAGGGGACCAGGGAAAGAAGGGACAAGAGAAAAGGGCCTCCCCTGCAGACAGAACCTTGTGTCTTAGTCACTTACCCACAGCTACTTCTGGCACAGCATGACACAGAGGAAGAACTCAGTCAATACTGGTAAATGAATGAATGAATATTTCACTGTTTATTTTCTAAGAACATCCCTTTTCTGATGAATAGCATGAGACACAAAAGAGAAAGCATTCTGTGCTCCAGGTGTGTTGTATGGCACGATATTTTTTTGTGATAAAATAAACCCTCCATAGCATTTATGGAAATAGCATAAAAGATCATTTTGTGCAGTTTCTAATCTATTGTTGCCTGGTACAATATATGATGTACACATGGAGAACGTGCACACCAAATGAAAGCTGTTTCAAAGAATATAATATGTGAAAGATGAACATTCTGTATTAGAGTTTTCTTACTGACTTTAATAATTTATTAAGTAAACAAGAAGTGCATTCAACTGTATTTTTCAATTTAACATTTGTTTGCTTTTACCTGTTTTGGTTGGCTATCACTTTATGAATATGTGTAATAAAAAAGATGCTCTTTCCTATACAACACACACATACAATCACATGAACACATAAAGATTTATACATTCATTAAAATATATACTACTTAAATTGTATACATAATATAGTAAACATTTAAAAATTCTTACTTATTCTCATTTAAATCATGCTACTTCTTAATAAGTGATACATATTTTATTTCAAATAGTTAACTTAATAAATTCAATTTTCTATTGTTAATTAAGATTAATAATTTTCCAAATCTATAATTCTACACAATACCTAGTGTCATGCAGAAAAAATCTCAATGTATAATTATTGAAATAATTATGCCTTCAATGAAAAAATCTTTATTATTGACATAAGTAATCTAGAATATTGATTACTAAATTGTCTATGAAAATTTATCTTTAGTCATTTTTTTTCCAAGTCTAGCCTATTACATCTTCCCTAGAGTCACACATATAATTATGTCCCTCTCCTTGTGAAAGTGCTAAACTGTTAAATACAATAAAGTGCACAGCAGTTAAGAACATAACAGGTACATAATTTTGTGAATTTTATAAACCTCATTTAACCATAACGTAATCACACATCATTCTAGTATTTTCTGAAAACATTTGAAGAAATATGAAAATATTTCTCTTGATCAGCAAGTTTTACCACTAGATGGTAGCATATCTTTAATCATTGCAATGACATTCAGCATCTTAGAATACAATTTCAATGTATCCATTTAAATTGTGATGAATCAAAAAATGTGTTCCTTGCAGTTACAGTTTTGTTTCATTTATTAACCCTCAATATACAATGACATTTGATCTGTTTGATTTAATGTGTCCAGGAGAATATTAAATATATTCATTATGATCATTATTATTCAGATTTGTTATTAAGAGAATATAGATGTCACCAAGACTCTTAATTTCTTAAGAGAGAACTAGGTAGTTTGTATGGGCCTGTATTGAAAGAATGTCCCTTTGTTCTAGTGGGATATTTTGATACTTCTACTATATATTAAAGACTTTCCACCTTATCACCACAGCATAAATAATTACTCTTCTATAAATGCTCTACTTGGTAAGAAGTTTCAATATTTCAGTTTTTCCAATACAGCAGGGAATATACTGTAGTAGAGTTTATTTTTCCATTAAGAATACCAAAGTGTTTCAAAAGGCTATTAGTGTGTCCTTGCTTCATTTCCCGAAAACAGTATTTGCATTGGTTCTAAAGAAGTTTTACCAATGCATGTTGTTATTTTTTATACTGACCAAGATCAATTTTATGCAATGTCTTGGGAAATACATCATCTACAACTTGAATTAGGGCACCAAATTATAAATTCTTAATATGGAGTTTTAGCAAATGATTAAGCCTTATAAATACTGGTAGATAAACTAGTATAAACAATTTGGAGGATGGTCAGGCAGTATGTGTGTATTTTGAAAAAAATAAATGCACACAAATTATATTTCCAAGTAATTACTGAGAAACTGAAGAAATTAGTCATAAAGATGTCCACTACATTGGTGCAACCACTCTGGGAAGCAGAATGGAAATTCTTTAGAAAACAGTATGGAAATTCTTTAGAAAACATGAAATGGAACCACCATTTGACCCAGTTTTTTTCACTCCTCAGCATATACCCAAAGGATTTATAATCAGTATACTACAGTGAGGCAGCCCCATCAATGTTTATAGCAGTTCAATTCACAATAGCTAGACTATGGAACCAACCTATGTGTCCTTCAGTAGATGAATAGATAAAGAAAATGTGGTACATATACATCATGGAATATTACTCTTCCATAAAGAAGAATGAAATTATGGCATCTGCAGATAAATGGATGGAGCTGTAGAATATCATGCTAAGTGAAATAAGCCAATCCCCGGAAACCAAAGGCTGAATATTCTTTTTGATATGCAGATCCTGACTCACAATAGGTGGCAGGGGAGAGGGTAAGTGGAGGTTTGGAGGATTGGACTGGGGGAAATAGGGGAAAGGGTGGGGAATTGGAATGTGGAGGACAAGCAAATGAATTGGACATAACTTTCCAATATTCATATATGAATACAAAACCAGTATAAATCCACAACATTGTACAACCACAAGAATGGGAAGATACATTCCATGTTTGTATGATATGTCAAAATATGTTCTACTATCATGTTTACCTAAAAAGAATAATAAATCTAAAAGAACACATTTCAGGTTTTTGTATGTTAATATAGATTTTTGAGCATCTAAAAATCAAGTCTTAAATCTTATTTTAATATCTTTTGTGTCTCAGACCCTTATACATAAATAAAATATGTATTTAACTTCATAAAGCATAGCCATTAAATTAATTTTACTATAAAAATGATGTCCACTACAGTGTGATTTATAGCAGGGAAAATTTTGGTACAATCTAACTATCTGATGCTGTGAACCTGTTAATTTCATGATAAATAAAAGAGTGGTGTCATGTTCCACATGTAAGATGTGCCCCCAAAACTCTTGGCAATTCAGGAGTGTCCAGAGGTCAGATGCTTAGATTATGAGAGCTGCAATCTAAGCTGTGGATTGATCCACTTGATGGATTGATAATTTGAATGGAATGCTGGGTATGGTTGGAAGGAGTAGATCACTAGTTTGTACTGAAGAGCAGAGTATCCAATAGGCATGATTCCTGTATATCTAGAGACAGATCTCTCAAAACTACTGAGAGCAGTTACCTTTCTTCCTCCCCAACTCTTAAAATGCAGCAATAAATAACAGTGATAAATTGAATCTTATATTTCTTAAGTAACATTGGGTTACTTAAGTATATTTCTTAAGTAACATTGGGTTACTTTTTCATAAGCCATTTATTTGAGTGGTATTCTACTCAATTTTTCCTCCATTTTGAATTTTATGCATGGAAAGGATCAGAGGAGTTTTTGAGCATCTTGACAGAAGATCTAATAACATCTATTTCTTAAAATTCAACGGAATAGGGTAGCATGTAAAATTTTTGAATTGTCTTCTTCTCTGCAAAAATATTAATGACATAATTTATTTAGTAATTTGTCTCTCTTATGGGTATGACATTACTATTTAATCTTTACAAAGCACTGTGTTAGAAAAGCCTTAAAAACCAAGTACACAAAGTACTTTCTTCATATTCCAAATAAAGGCAAAAAACTAATAATACCACTAGGGTCGTAGAATCTTAAGAAATTAGAATTGGGGCAGCATAGCCAAAGGTTGAGCAATGAGAGTTCGGGAGGAATTAGAAGCTCTGGTGTGCGATTTCAAGTTGTAGTGACTACTGGTAAAAAGAATGTACTCTTCATTCCAAAGAGCAAGAAGAAAAATATTTTGAGTTTCCACCATAATGAAATGGTAAACATTTGAGGAGATGAATATTTAACCTGTATAAATATTAAATCATGTACACATATATCAAACATACACATTTCCTATTAATATGTACAACTTTTACATTTTTTATGTATCAGTTTGAAATAAATTAGAATGGGCAAAGAACTGATAAAATTCCTATAAACAAAGAAAAGGTGAACTATGCAAGTCTCCTTCCAAAATTCCCTTATAGAAACCGATATCTAAAACTTGTAACCAATGTTAAAACTTCTTGAAAGTTGTCTGAATCACCTTACAATTTACAGATTCTTCTTGAAGTTTTTGGATTTCAAGATTAGCATCAGAGAGTGCATGCAACCCAATCTGGAATAATTTCTAGAGGTAGCATTGATTAGTATAAATTTCTTACATCATCATTTATTACTTTGATGGGGAAGGACACTAATATTTCTGAGAGAGATGCAATCAATCTAAGGTGCTGTATAAATGGAGATGTATATCATGATCATAAAAAAAATCAACATGACAAAGATGTCACTTCTTCTGATTAACCTATAAATTCGTTACAATTTCTCTACAGAACCCAACAAGATATCTAAAATCACATGATAAAATAAGTTTAGAAGAATCAAAATACACATTTTAAAATTTCCTAAGTGACTATAGTAAACAAAATAGTATATGTTGATGAAGGATTGGCATATATATGTGTGTGTATGTGTATGTGTGTTTGTGTGTATATGTGTCTGTGTGTGTAACAAAAAGCAGAATTCAGAAACAAACTCACATATAGTTGAGAAAGTTACCATGAGAAAAGTGGAAATATCATGGTCTTTTTTTGAAAAAAATTCTTCTTTAACCTATATGCAAAAACACTAAATTGTATATAGTTATGGAATACCATATTATTATATTATGATACTGGTGTAAATTGTGTAATGTTTAAAGTTGGGTAAACCTATGCATCTCCCCAAACATTTATCATTTCTTTATGGAGAAAACATTCAAACTCCTTTCTCTAACTTTTGAAAAGTGTCTGTTCCTAGCCTGTTTTCTCTTAACATCTTCTCCATGTTGTCATACGTGACAAAATTTCATCCTATTTCTGGCTAAATGATATATCATGGTATGTGTGTAGCATATCTTCTTTATCCACTCAACAGCTGATGGACATGCAGGTTGTTTCCATTTCACTAATGTGAATAGTATGGCAGTTGACATGGGAGCATAGACATCTCTTACACATACTGACTTTGTTACTTTTGATATATACCCAGCAGTGTATATATAGCAGAATGGCAGTTGTATTTTCAATTTATAGAGGAACCATAATGACTGTTCTGATTTACATTCCCTCCAATGGTGTGCAAAGGCTTTCCACATCCTCTCCAGGGTACTTATCTTTTTCTTTTTCCTATTGGAGTGATTTGATATCCTTTGTGGCTTTGATTTGCATTTCCCTGGTGGTTAGAGATCTTAACTATTTTTTTTTCCAACACCTTTTGATCATTTTTTCAAGGCATTGTGACCATTTTTATGTCTTCATTTGAGAGATGTCTATTTAGGTCTTTCACCCATTTAATTGGTTTCTTTATTTTTTTTCCTACTAGATTTTTTGATTCCTTACATGTTTTGGATATTAACCCTTTATCAGATGTATAGTTTATAAATATTTTCTACTATTATGTATGTTGCCTTTGATGACTGTTTCTATTGCTGAGCAGCTTTCTAGCTTGATGCAATCCTGTTAGTCTATTTCTATTTAGTTTAATATGTATTTAGGATCTTGTTCAAAAATCTGATATATTTTCTTTTTATTTTCTTCAAGAAGTTTCAGAATTTCAGGTCTAATATTTAATTTTGTAATCTATTTTGAGTTCATAACTGGTGTGAGAGAGGAGCCTAGCTTTACTCTGCTGCATGTGGATATTCAATTTTCTCAGAGCCATTTTTTGAACAGACTTTTGTTTCTCCAATGTATGATTTTAGCAACTTGAAATAAATCAGTTGTCTGCAGATGTGTGGGCTTACATTTAGGATTTCTATTACATACTATTGAACTCTCTGTCTTGATTGTATGTCAATACCATGCCGTTTAGATGACTACAGTTTCATAGTATATTTTGAGTCAGGTAGTGCAATGTCTGCTACTTTGTTCATTTTGTTCAATGGGTTTTTAATCTTTAGCATTTTTTGTGGTGTCATACACTTTAGGATTCTTCTATTTCTGTAAAAAAATCATTAGTATTTTGAAAAAGATTACATTGAATCCATAAATTGCTTTGGGTAATATAGACATTTTGGCAATAAGGATTCTTCTAATTTGTGAACATAGGATTTTTTTCTATTGTTTGTGTGTCCTCTTCAGTTTAGTTATTAATGTTTTATGGTTTTAGTTATATAGATTTACACCTCTTTGCTTAAATTATACCTAGGTATTTTATCATGAATGTATTATAGTTATTCTAGAATTGCCTCCTTGGTTTCTAGTTCAGATAATTCAATACTGGTGTATTAAAAAAATTGTTTTTTTCTATATTGATTTTGTATACAGAAAATTTGCCATATTTGGTTTTTTTCTAGAGTCTGTGTTTTTCTGTGTATAAAAGTATGCTGTCTGCAATCAGTGACAATTTGACTTCTTTTTTTTTTTTTTTTGTAATTTGAAAGTTATATTTTCTTTCTTTCATTTATTTTCTCTGGCCAAAACTTCTATAAGATACTGGATAAAATTGGTGGAAGTGGACCCCATTGTCTTATTCTACATCTTACAGAAAAAGCTTTCATCTTTTCTCTATTGCTAGCTATTGATTATTATTTATGGTCATTATTATGTTAAGTTTTTCTTCTTCTGTTTTTATTTGCTCAGT
This sequence comes from Sciurus carolinensis, assembly GCF_902686445.1. Taxonomy (NCBI): domain Eukaryota; kingdom Metazoa; phylum Chordata; class Mammalia; order Rodentia; family Sciuridae; genus Sciurus; species Sciurus carolinensis. The sequence goes on along the minus strand of NC_062221.1, from coordinate 122,434,827 downwards.
GTGTGTGTGTATGCTAAATAATTTGTGCATCTGTTGAGTTGGTCATAAGATTTTTATCCTTCATTCTGTTTGCATTTTACCATTTTTATTGGTCTTTGTAGGCTGAAGTATTCTTGCATCCCTGGAATGTATCTCCCTTGATCATGATGAATAATACAATTTTTGAATTGTTGAATTTGATTTTCTAGTATTTATTGAATATTTCTGCATGTATGAGTTTGGAAGAATTCCCTGTTTTTCAATTATTCAGAATATTTAAAGAAAAATTGGTATTTTTTTTTTTTTAATTTTGGAAGAACTCAGCAGTAAAGTCAGTTGATCCTAGACTTTTCTTTGACAGGAGACTTTTTATTACTGATTCAATCTCATTGCTTATTTTAATCTGATCAATTTTCTATTTTTGAGGATTCTTTCTTGGTAAAGTGTATGTGTCCAGGCAATTCTTTCAATTTATCAAGTTTTTTGTTGCATAGTTCTTAATTATAATCTCTCAAATCTTTTGCATTTCTGTGAACTTCTGTTATGTCTTCATTTTCATATCTCATTTTACATATTTCAGTCTTCAGTATTCCTTATTTTATTCTTACTTATTCTGGGGAAGGGTTTGTCAAATTTGATTTTTCAAAGAACAAGCTCTTCATCAATTTTTGGATTTATTTAGGCCTCTATTTCAAATATTTCTGATCTGATCTTAACTCTCTTTCCTTCTGCTGATTTCAGGATTGGTTTGAACTTACTGTTCTAGTTCCCTGAGATGTAGTGATAGGTCACTTACTGAGAGCTTTCTTCTTTGTTAATGTAGTCAATGATTGTTCTAAAATTCCCTTACTACTGTTTTTTTTTGTATTCTATAGGGTTTTTTTTTATGTCTACATTTTCATTTCCTTACTTAAAATTTTCCTTCTGGATTTCTTCCTTCTTATCCATTTGTATTCAAGAGTGAGTTGTTTGACTTTCATGAATTTTTATAATTGTCAAAGTTTTCATTGTTATTGGTTTCAGTGTTAATATACTGTGATAGATTTTATTCATTATTGTGAAAAACATTTTCCTATGTTTCCACTATAAATGTGAAAATTATTCATGTGTAGTTTTGCATTTTATTTTAAAAATGTTTATTCAGGTCATTATTTTGCAAAATTTTGGGAAACCTCCTTTTAAGGCAGTCATGAGAAAACCATTTTTAAATAACATGATAAAAGTGACAAAAATTATTTTTGCTTTAAAAATTTGTAGACATTTATCCTTAGCACTTTTCAGAAAATTGACTTAAGTATCGTTATTCATATCCCATTATTTGGGCTGGGGATATAGCTCAGTTGGTAGAGTGCTTGCTTTGTAAGCATAAGGCCCTGGGTTCAATCCCCAGCACCGCAAAAAAAAAAAAAAAAAAAAAAAACCAACATATCCCATTATTTTATTTCTTAAATGATTTTTGCATTCAACTGTTCTCTCAGTTATATGCAATAAAATTGATCTCCATTTATTGAAGATTTTATATTTATAGTATGATTTATTCATTAATGCATAATCTCAAGTATCATACAGAATTTAATGATAATTTGGAGTGTGTCCAAACACAGTCTTTTAATTAAACTACATTAAAAGTTGTATGTCCTGTTGTTTAAACTATTTTTACTAACCTTGACACAGAGTCTCATATTAAAAATAGTTGTTCAATCAGAAACTGTAAAGTCAGAGAGCTGTCCTAACTTTGTATCTAGGAAGTTAATCTACTACAGTTTTATATACAGATGCTGTCAGAAAATACAAGTCCCCTTAATCAAAGACAAAGCCTGTTCAGAAGTCATGGTAAAAACCACAATAATATCTTGTGCAGATTTCCAGTCCAAGTTCCCCCAGGCTCCATAGTGAAGGCCAAAATTATTTTTTATTTCCTTTGAAAAGATTCCCAAAACAACAAAGCACAATTAATGAAAACATTATTTTACTTTCTAGATAGTCACCTAATGTATTTAGGAAAATAGATATTCCTGTAATGCTTTATACTTTTAATTTGGTTTCTTTAATCGAAAAAGATGCTTGGACCACTAAATACTGAGTGTTTTCAAAATTAAATCATATAAATTCTTACTTTTTAATAGGGCTAACTTACAATGAGATAAGGTGATTGCTCAAGAGATGGCAAAGTGGAAAGCAGAATAAAAGTTCTAAGTTGGCCAAGGTCGAATGGACAGGGAGTAGGCAAGAAATAGTACACATGAATGCAGGAATGCCTACTTGCTTATGCTCTGACTCCAGAACACTAGGAACACAGAGGTGTTCTCTTTTTCAATGTTTTTCTGGTTCTCTTTCAAACAGAATTATTATAAACGGAAGGATTACAAATCCAACCATTAAATACTAATCCAATGCCAATATTAATGCATAATAAGTGACTTTCTTGCACATGGATACCTACTTGGTTTTCAATGAATTGTCCCTTAGTATAATTTAACCTGTTTTGCTTTTTTTCCCCCAAATACCTCTCCTCCAAAGTGTAATCATTTTCTCCCTCCTTATTTCTCCTTTGTTCCTATTTATGTTGCCAATAATTCTGTACCTACAAATAATCAGGTAAAATCTTTTCAAATAGGCATCATTTTAACTCGTCACTAACCTGGCCTTTAAAAATCTCTAATTAGAAATTCCCCATACTTCTCAAGATAACTTATATATTCTATTGTTGTATTGAAACCATTTTCCACTTCACCAGCTAGATCACTTAAACACTTGCATGATGTAAATTGGTAGTTTCTTTGACTCAGTGAAATTCTCCCAATTTTATTTTTTTATTTCACTGATTCTGTAATTTTTCAATCACTAGAGCTAAAAGTTTCAAGTAGATATTTTGTTCACATTGGTCTACAATCAAGTTTCTTAAATGATCAATTCTTAAACTTAAATTCTTAAACTGATCATTTTTAATATATTACTGTCTAGCATAGATTACCATCATCATAGCCTGGGAACAATTATGTATCATAACTGGAGTACAGAAAACATCTTTAATCTCTATTTTCACATGTTTTCCCCTTCTCTACCTAAAAACAGTTACTAGATAAATTCTTTCTTAAAACAAAATCCCAAATTTAAAATCTTTGATATTTAGTCAGCTCTAATCTCTGTAATCTAACCTAGGTGAGATTTCTTCATGTAGTATGCAACTTGATTGACATGGTGAAGTGAACCAATATAACTATGTATGTTTTTTAAACTCAAGTGAATTTATAAATAAAGTTCTATACACGTGGCAGAAAAACTTGCAATAGATTTGAGCTTTCCAACTCCTAGCATCTTTCCTGGGGTTGAACTTTTTTCCAGGTGGTTTATGGGTTACCAAGGCCTTGGTGCAGGGTGGAGAGTCTGGAATCTTAGACATTTGATTGAGTTTCTCAACAGTTATATCATGTTTCTTCCCTGATTTTCAGTTATCAATCTGTGTATATCACTTCAAAATTTCCCCACTTCCCATGATCTTCTCTATTTCAGTGGCAACTCTGTGCCTTTTTAGTGTGAGTGAATGATGCTAGGACTTCATTGTCTCACTAGGTCATGGGAACTAAAGGTTTAAATATTTGTCTATTTATGTTGAATGTCCAGTCACTCTTAATCCTACTTCTTCTCCAACCAGCTAGGATTTATCCACAGTGAGTTTTCCTATTCTCATTGGTTTCACAAACTTCTTTTTGGGCACTTCCAGTTTGCTCACTCTAGACTATATGCAGAATCCATTTCCCTTTCATTTACAGTTTAGTAAGATCTAAACCTCCTTGGCCTTCTTTCTATTCTCTCCTGCACTAGGAATATTGCTATACCTGAATTTATATATTATGATTATATATGTTATGATATTATGATTTTTTTTTCTATTTGTGGGGGAAAAAAGCTTAACCCAATCAAACCCTTTATTAGCAGACATTTTAAACTTACATTTTCCCTTTAGGGCCTGTGCTTCTGGAGTTACAGGAAAAAAATATCTGATGATCATCTTGAAGCAATGAAAACAGGATAAATTTATTTTTTTATGGGAACTTGGAAAAACATAGATAAAGAAACACATGGAAAAAGTAGCCAATCAAAACGAATACAATCATTTAATTTAGATAAATTTATTTCAAATTAATTTTTCTTAACTTTCTAAACCATTAAATATGATGATCCATAACTTGGATTTAATTTCACTGTGTGCTCACCTGTGCTCAAGCAAATCTACTAATCTTTTACTCTTCCTCAATTTTTCTACAGATTCCTTCACAGATTCCACTTAGGGTGGAATCCTTTCTTCCTGTGGTCAATCAGCAAAGGACAAACACCTACCTGAAAATTTTGTCATAAATTGACACTGTTAAGCCCTAAATGTACATCAAGAGGATATGTTGAAGTGCGTTCCTTGCATAATGAGGCTTTCTCGGGAGAACAAGTCTAGTTTCCAATCAGGTTGAAATGGTTTGAGAATGAAGGGAGAGGACAGTGACTTGAGTTTTCTTGTGGTCAGGAAAGGAGATCCAACTGAGAGTTTCCACATTCAGGCCTGAATCTACCCAATTTGAGTTTCCCACCAATATCGAGGAAGGAACATGGGTTTATTTATAAACTTAAATATTGCCTGAAATTATTCCACATTGTGCATGAATGATGTGACCTATTCATTTAATGTATTAATATAAAATTAAATATTGGCAATTACAATCAAATTTAGAATTTTGAACCCCAGGATCTCTCCCTCTGGTCAAAATGGTTAATACAGTCCCATCCAATGTTAAACAGAGGATTGAAACAGAAAATGAAAGAGCTATTTAGAAAAAAAGTGATTATCCTCACTGTTTCTCATCATTTAACAACTGTATTGGGTCAGCACTGAAACCTGGAAATAATGAATAGCAGTTAATGGTGGATTATTACAACCTTAATGTCATAATCCCACACATTGAGGCCTCCATATTCAGGATCACTTAAACTAATGACTCCAGTCAATCTGATCAGTATCTGGTAAATACTTTGCAGTCATAGACTTGGCTAATATATCCTGCTCATTGTCTATTTCAACGGCTTCTCAGATGCAGTTTTTCTTCACCTACAAAGTAACATAATACGCCCTACACCTACCCATGAGGCATCACAATGTCCTTAATATGGTATACAAACTTTGAGGGCAAGAGCTTAATCACATTCAGATTTCTCTAGGCTGACATGTCTATGCCATTTTATTGATGATATCCTCCCCTGAGGAGACTCACTTGACACAACTTTCACAAAAGGGCTCACCAAAATGAATGGCCTCACACAGAGTCAAAAGACCTACATTCTCAGTGAAAATTCTGAATAATATTTAATTAGATAAGTGGGACTCCATCCCTAATACTTTTATGAAAGACCTTTGACTCTCTACCACCCACCATATGAAAGAAAATCCAACAGATTTTAGAACTTTTGCAGTAGCATATCATTCCTCATTTATATATTATACTTAAGTATATTTATTCTATTACCCATAAATTCTTTTACTTTGAGTCCATCAACAAGAAAATGTCTAGAATCTATCAGAATTGGAAGCTAAGGCTTCAGTTAAGAACACACACAAGTGATCACCTGCAGAAACTCATGACTGCAGAAGTTTTAGAAATTCCCTCACAGGTGTCCCTGATGCAAACATTTTCCTTGGGTGAGTATACACCATCCTGGAGAAAGAGGTTCTTACAAACCTGGAGTACACAACTTACTCCAAAGGATATGGTCAAAATAGCTAGGTACATTGCTCAAAGTCGGCAGCTTCTGTCTCTGAGCAACCTGTTAATCAAGCTTATTCAGTGTTCTTACTGAAAAGTGTGTGCCACTGTACCATAACTATTGATGATGAGTATTTTCCATAGTGCCTACTTTTCTGCTATATTATTAAGTTGTGTCAAGAAAAAAACAAAACATACAATTGAGCTTATTAAAGAGTATATATAATAGTTACAGTTAACTATTAAGTAGTAAAATGGATCCAGATTAAGTCCTTAAAATATAAAATGATCTAAAATTACAGAGCAGTCTTGTACTCATTACAAGTTAAAATGTGTTCTATAGCAGACCATTTATTTTCTTTCTTTAAGAAGTGCAAACTCTATAGGTCAGGTAGTCAAGAAAAATCTCCTCAGCAGGATATACAAATTTGAAATCTTTCAAAAGGCAATGTTTTTGTTCCCTATAATTAGGCAATTAATTCTACTGGCATTTATAGGCTGCATGTGGTGAGAGAAAAAGAGATAAAGAAAAGTAGTAAAATCAAATATTTCAATTTTACTTTAAAGGTCACTGAATTATATGACCTACCATAGGAGTATTTAACTTGAAATAAAGAAGTCAGGAAACAAATGAGCTGGATAACTCAAGTCATGAAGTTTGCTACTTTAATTAGTACATAAAACATTTTCTTTTTAAGAACTCATTGGTGTGTTTGATTAAATGATCTCTCTGTAAATGTCTTGAACTAAAGTTTATTTGTTCCTCATTGGTTTATTTCATACACACATATGTCTTATAAGGAAGATTTTGCTTCTGTTTCATGATAAATATGTGAAATTAAAAATCAAATTTTAAGTTATTTTATATGATAAGAAAATAGGCTTACAAAGATAGTAAATATACATGTAGGAGAGTAGATGTCACTCTTGAAGCAAAATAAAATTATTTGCTAACAAAGTATCAATATTTACTAAAATATATTCAAAATGTAGACAGTAATGTAAATTATTGTCTATTAGTTAATAATTCTTATCTCAGTGGGAGAAATAATGTGATAGTTCCAAAAAGATTTTTGATCCATAAAATAATAAAAAGGAAATCTGTAGAGGTTTTGAATATCATATATAATGCCATATATGAAAATTTTATTTTCTAGAGGAGCTAATACATTTTCTTTGAAAGCTCCATTTGGAACTTTCAAATAGGACCCGTAGAACAAGTAGAATATATATAGTTATTACATATTGGTACATAAAGAAAATCTGAAATAAATTCTTAAAATACATACATACAGAACATAGTAAAAATAGGAGATAAAATGAAGTGCTGGGAATTAATCTTTCATAAGTAATATTTAGCTTAACAGATAATTATTGATTAGTGTATTTTTAACAAGTAATTCCCTATGTTGTTTAGAATATAACAATTATTACTGTACAGTTATTACTATAGAGATGGATTCTTATTTTTAAAGTGGGTTCTTAAATGATCTATTAGTGGAAGTGTTGGGTGAACCACTGGACAATAGCTGGAGAGGACATTTATGAGCCTTACTTATGGTGATGCATGGATTTAGGTCTGGATCTTCCATCTAACAAGGGTAGAAGTGATGTATGTAGCTGCCAGAGTCTGCCATTCATGAAAAGGCCGGTGCCTCTTTTTCGTCATATCTAACTGCAATGTGAATAGGATTGTGAGACAAAATTGAACACCAAGACACTTTGTTGAACATGGTTGAGCAACAGGAAAGAACCTGGGTCCATTTGTTCATAAGCTATTTAGTCAATAGAGATAATGATTTGTATTCATTTGAGAGAGAAAGCTAGCAGAACATTATTTTTGTTTTTACTCCAGCACATCAAAGAGTTATTTTTCTACTTATAACACTAGTTCATTCTGCTGGTGTTGGAAAAGGAATGGTATCCATTAAAATATCTAAGTATCTAATCAGTAACAAGTGGATAAAGAAAATGTAGTGGTATATATACACAAGGGGATACTATTCAGTCATAAAAAAAGAAGATAATTTCATTTTTGTTATGGTTTAGCTATGAAGCATCCCCAAAAACTCATGTGAGAACAATGAAAGAAAGTTTAGATGAAATGATTGTGTGATGATAGCCTTAACCTAATCAGTGTATGGACCACTGAATGGATTAACTGGCTGAAAGTTATAGGTGGATAGGGTATGGCTGAAGGAGGTAGATCACTGGAGCTGTGCTTTTGGGGTATATATTTTGTTCCTGGTGAGTTGAGCATAGTCTCTGCTTCCTTATCTTGCCTGTCCTGTGCTGCTTTCCTCCATCCCACCCTTCTGCCATGAGGTTTTGCCTCACCCTTGGCACAGAACAATGTATTTGGCCATGTATGGACTCAGAGTATCATGACCCATGTGAGGTTAATTCAGTTTCTCCAAACTAGGGCAGTGAGTCCTATTTGAAATATTAAAGGCATGAGATGTTTAAGAAATAAGGACAAAGACACAGAACTAAGTGAAAAACAGGAGCCTGGTGGGATGATTCAGTTCTGATGGAAACTGGATTAGCACAAGGAACGAAAACCTGCAGGTTTATTTTATAGGTGTGGGCATTAAAGTTTCAGTGTGAAAACTTCTTGAGGTAAACAGGATGAAGTTGAGGAAAACAACTTGGTTGGGGCTTAGCAGGTTATGCCCATCTCTTCTACCTATGGGCAGCTGGGATTTGCAATCAAGGCTTTTGAGCTAGTGAATTCCATGACCAGCACGGAACTTTCCTATCAACAGGAGTCATGCTGCAGATGGGTCTTCCCCTGGCACCCTCTCACCACGGGGTTCCCAAAAGCAGGTCTCACTGTCCAGGTTCACGTAGTTCAAAGCAATGATTTTTTAACTGCTCACGACACCAGACCTCTGAAAATGTGAACCTCAAATAGACTTTTTCTCCTCTAAACTTCCTTCAAGTCTTTTGGTCCCAAAAGAGAAAAAAACAACTAACATTTTTCTACCACACTAATGAATCTGGGGGTCATTTTGTTAAGTGAAACAATTCAGACACAGAAAGATGAATACCATAACTCATTTCAATGTGGAATCTAAACAAAATGTTGGTTTATAGAATCAGAGAATTGATTAATGATTGCAAGAGCTGTGAGTGGTGATAGAAAGTTTAGCTGGCCAATGATTGTTGAAAGATACCAATTTTGTAGTTATAAGTAACTTTTAGTGAGTAAGTGAATTTGCAAGTATGTAATCGTGACATATGAGGACCAATAGTATATTTAATAATATACCATTCACTTTAAATAGGCACAAAATTTATGAGTAACTATCACTTGCACCATCTTCAAGAACAACTTTGAATCTATGTAGAGAGTCAAGGATTGTAGTTAGGATAATTCCCTGTATTCTCTCATGAGGTTGAACACACTGATCTGCTTTCCAGTTTCAACCTGCTTATTATAAATAAGTGTTGTTTTATGATTTATCTAGGGCAATATTTTCACACATTTGTGAATTTTTTTGTTGATGATTTTACTGTTTTAAAATGTTGCTATTCATAAGGCCTGAAGTGCCCACTAAGTGCAAGATTGTGATGGGACTTATATAGAACTAATGTGGAACACAAGCTGTGTCTAGGCTTGTGTTCTGTTGCATTGGCTGTGATCAAAATGAGGAGAAAAGTTGGGGGAATCAGATCTCATAAAGATATAGGAAACCAGTCAACACGTACATTTATGAGGACGGAGTCCTAAGTAGAATAAGATATATTCTATGCCTGCACAATTATATCAAAATAAATTCTTCTGTCATGTATAACTCAAAAGAACCAATGGAAAAAAACATAGGTTTAAACTACTAAAAATATAGGGAAGATCAGTGGAATAGAAGAAGGAGACTGAGAGGGGAGGAGCAGGAAAGGGGAGGAAATGTGGAATGAGTTTAACAAAATCACACTATGTACACATACAAATAAATGTACCATAGAGATTCCACCTTTATGTATATGTACAAAGCAACATTCAAAAATGAATACATAAATGAGTCAAAGGAAGTACAGCAGAGTAGAGGAAAGAGAATAAGGGAAAGAAGAAGGCAGGTAAAGTGGGGACAATGGAGGACTGAAATGGAGTAAATCTAATTTCAGACATGCATGATTTTGTCAAAGTGAACCTAACTACAATGTATAACTATAATGCTCTACTTAAAAAAAAAAAAAAAAAGTAAAGAAAGCTAATGTAAGAAAATGTTTCTCAATGCAAATGACACAGGAAGAAGCTATTTATCCTTTATTTCAAATTCGTTGCTTTTGCTAAAACGATGAATTAATGTATATAGATACTGCAATTTTAACTTCTCTAATTTCTTACATACAGTTTCTATATCTATCTCATTGTCAACCAGTTAGTTTTTTGACCAGAAGTCAATAGTTTGGTATTAAGTGGTTGGATTATCAACATGGCAAATCAGAATATTTAGAAGGATGGAAATAAGTCACAATGGCAAAAAAGAAGTAAAAGAAAACAACTAAAAAGTCATTCAATGGTGCCGCAGGTAAAGAGGTATATTATAAAATCCATAGAAAACTGAGGAGAAAGAGGTGAATGTGGCCAAGGGACTACTCTCAGAAGGGTAAGGATTTTGCCAGAGTTTAGCAAGGAGCAATGCAGTCTTTAGAATAAGAGCATAAACAAGAGGCAAGGGAGATGATATAATGAGAAGAAAACAGGTTGTAGTTAAAGCAAAGAGCATTCCAGAATGGTTTCTAATATGGGTTTAATCACAAACCAAGAATACCAGAGTGATACAGGAGGAGGAAAACCACGCTGGTGAAGACTGATAAACAATAGCAAGTAGAATGCAGGGGATGGATACCCAGAGGAAAAACAATCTGGGTGGTGAACAGGACGTGATCTTATTAAGCATGGTAGGGTTAGCTAATTGCTTGCCGCATTGTCATAAGAATGTGTTGATTTAACTTCTGATGAATGGTGTAGAAAGAAAGTTAGCCCTTGGGAATTGGATTAAAAGGGAAACCGGGCAGGGCTTAGGATAACTCTGACAAAACTCTGTTACATGTTTTTGTTTCTTGAATGCCAGGAAAACATCTTATTCTTGCGAATACATTATTTTCTACTTTCTTTCGCATTTGTTTTTATTTATTTATTTTATCCCTTGCTATCTTCTTGCATACATATACTAAGACTGATTTCAAATTGGATAAGAGCAATTAGTTACAAAATTAAGTATTATAACCTAAGTTACAACATTCTGAATAACTCCTGTCACTACAGGTCATTTTTGTTTTTTCTTTAAGGTAACAGATTTCTGCATGAGATCTTCATTTTGCACTTTTGATTTTATAGTTTTTTTCAGATAATGATATCAGAAGCTTTGATTGTAGGGAGAGGATTAGGAGATTAGTAAGAATGCTGCATAAAACAAAGTTTATAAATATTCAACATGCAGAAATCTGTTTTCTGTTATTCATGGTTGGCATGTTAGTTCTTCTATGTGTATATTCTTTGTGCTTAGTAAGAAAATACATTTTTGTTTTCACATATCTCAGGAATGGAAACATCCCAGGATACTTATTCTTCTAGAAAATATAACATAGATTGTAGTTGGGGAGGAAGAATTGTTGTATAATCGGTAAACAAAAAAACTGCATGTATTTAACATGGAGAGTTAGATGGGTTTTGACATGTACATATGCGTAAGAAAGTACCACTACAATCAAAGTAATAAACGTATGCAGACCACATTCATCACCTCTGAAAGTTCCTGTGCTCACTTGCTTTTAACAAAGTGCGTAATAGAGAATTGCTAACTATACCCACAACATTTTATGGCCCATCTGTAGAACTTAAGTACCTTGCATAACTTCAACTTTATGCCCATTGAGCAACTTCCTTTCCCCCCCTCCACAGTTTCTGACAATCACTGCTCTACTCTCAGCTTTTATGACTTTAATAATTTTAGGTGGAAACATCCAGGATTTGTCCTTCTGTGAACTAGTTTATTTCTCTCAGTATAATATCCTCCAAGTTTATTCATGTTGCCCATATGACAAAATTTTCCTCCTTTTTGAGGTTAAAAACTATTCCATTATGTATATATATCACATTTTCTTTTTTATTATTTTTTTTTATTTTTACAGACTGCATTTTGATTTGTACACAAATGGGGTACAACTTTCATTTCTATGGTTGTATACAATGTAGATTCACACCATTCATGTAATCATACATATACTTAGGGTAATTCGGTCTGTTTCATTCTACTATCTTTCCATTCCCACCCCTTCTCACCCCATTGTCTTCTACACCATAGCACATTTTCTTTACCCTTTCATCCAGCAATGGATATTTAGGATGATTCCATATCTTGATTATTCTAAGTAATTTAAACTCTTTAAACCATCTTAACTACTGAGGGCCTGGGGTGTTATTTAATGTTAATGAATGATCAAAAAAAACCAAAAAAAAAAAAAAAAAAAAACTGGTTTGAAGAAATTAACAGTTATCACACTTTGCAACTGATTTAAAAACCTCACATAAAATTTTTTGTTTGAAATTAATGAAATGATAATAGCAAACTTTTTTTCCATGGCAAAAAATACCATAAGCTTTTAAATATTATTTGTATTTAAACTTGTTTTCAAATTATACAAGAAAGTAGGAGAAAATGGGAGAAAAAAATATGTCTATTGTACAAAACCCTTCAAAACTCATTGGCCTGATGTATATAAGAAGAGAAACCTGGTTTTAATTGCTGGAGGTGGTTGTCTATTTTCCAACACCTCTTAGTCCTGCTCTAATCCTTCTTTACCACAAAGTTTGCAAATTACATTTTCTAGACAACAACTGCTTCATTTTCTCAGTAGGACATAGGAGGTGGACAGAATAGAGGATCTTTCTAATTCTGCCTTGAATATCAAGTTAGTTGTTTGGTTCAGTAATCAGAATTACTGAAATTTTCTCTAAAAGCAGTCGCAGTAGCATTTGGGATGATTCTAGGTTCTAGCACCCCAGCATGGACAATGCCATTTTGGCAATTCTACCTTTGATTGACTACAGCAACTCATATATCTCTGTACAAAAGAAGATAAATTTGCTTTTTTCAATCTATTATTTTTAGGATCTTTGAATCTCTGTGATTAACAAATATTTCCTTTTTTTCTTTTTTCTTTTTTTTTTGCGGTGCTGGGGATCAAACCCAGGGCCCTGTGCTTGCAAGGCAAGCACTTTACTAACTGGGCTATCTCCCCAGCCTAAAAAATATTTCCTTTTGTTTCTCCATCTCTTTCTGCATAAACTGTTATTTTATTTTTTGGAAACTTTGTAATATTTCTCTGTATTAAATTGACCCTCTTTGAAATGAGTTTTATTTCAATATACAAGTGTTATGGGTTAGGTATGAAGTGTTGCCCAAAAACCTTGGTGTGAGAAAATGAAAGAAAGTTTAGAGGTAAAAGGATTGGGTTATTAGAGCCTTAACCTAGTCAGTGTTTAACCCAGTTGAATGGAATAACTGGGCGGGAACCATAAGCAAGTAGGGTGTGGCTGGAGGAGGTAGGTCACTGGGAGGCTTGCCTTTGGCATTTGTATTTTGTCCATTTGGAGCAGAATTGTCTTTTCTTTCCTGGTGGTCATGTCCTGAACTGTTTGCTCCTCCAAACTTTTCTGCCTGGATGTTCTGCCTCATCTTAGACCCAGAGTACTGGAGTCACCCATCTGTGGACTGAGACCTCCAAAGTTATAGAGCACCAAATATGTTTTTCCTCTTCTAAAATTGTTTTTTTTTTTTCAGGTTTTTTGGTCACTGTGGCAAAAAAAAAAAAAAAAAAAAAAAAAAATTGATTAAAACAGGAAACTTTTTAAAAGTCAGATGAATATATATTTCCCCAAAGCATGTTTTAAAAGTGTTTTCTATAACATTTCTTCCACATGAAATAATATTGAGTATTCTCAAATTATATGCCAGAAGATATGTGAGCCCTTTCAGCATTAGATTCATCAGTGAATAAGAGAATGGCCTTTGTTCTTATATACCTTATAGTCTACCAAGATGCAACAAAATAAATGATAAATATAATAATTATATTTTGTAATGTATTAGGAGTTAAGGGTTTTTATCCAAGGAAAATATAGAGCAAGAACGGGCAATGGTGAGGGACAATTAGAAAGAAGATCTTAGTGGTTATAATAGGAAGTTGAAGAAATAGACCTCACTGTGACATTTCAGCAGAATTCAAGGAGATGTGTGTCTTCTCTGGAAAATGCAGGGCAGATGCTGTAAGAGAGGCTGTTGCTCAGGTCAGTGAAGACCTGGAAAAAAGCCTGTGTGGCTGTAGTGTGGTACAGGAAGACAAGGGGAGTGCTGGGCACATCAGATCATGGAACTGTGTAAGAATTTTGTCTTTTTCTTGAGTAAAGTAAGGGACTGTGTTTGGAATATGAACAAAATGTTGACTTGGTCAAATCTCAGTTTTATAGGGATATTTCTGGCCAGGTGCAGTGGCGTGCCTGTGATCCCAGTGATTTGGGAGGCCGAGGCAAGAGGATTTCAAGTTCAAAGACAGCCTCAGCAAAAAGTGAGGCGCAAAGCAACTCAGTGAGACCCTGTCTCTAAATAAAATACAAAATAGGACTGGGGATGTGGCTCAGTGGTCAAGTGCCCCAGAGTTCAATCCCTGGTGCCAAAAAAAAAAAAACCCTAAAAATAAATTAAAAACAAAAATTAAAAGGATATTTCTGATTATTGTGCAGAGAATAAAAGATGAAAGTGAAGAGACAGAGAAACTGAGGTTTTTTTTTTTTTTTTTTTTGCAATAATACCAGTGAAAGAATATGTGGCTCAAATATAGGTGGCAGCAATGAATTTGATCTGAAAAAAATGGATATTAGCAATGAATTTGATCTGAAAAAAATGGATATTATTTTTCTTTTGCAGTGCTGGGGATTGAACCAAGGGCCTTGTGCTTGCAAAGCAAGCACTCTACCGACTGAGCTATATCCCCAGCCCATGATATTAGGTATATTTTGATGAAAACACAAACAGAATATCCCATATCCCAGTTATGGTAATAAAGGCCTGAAAATTTCTTTAACTTGAGTGGTTTTTCCATTCTTTTTTTTTTTTCTTTATTTTTTACAGACTGCATTTTGATTCATTGTACACAAATGGGGTACATCTTTTCATTCCTATGGTTGTACATAAAATAGATTCCTACTATTTGTGTAATCAAACATGTAAATAGGGTAATTATGTCTGTCTCATTCCACCATTTTTCATTTCCCCCTCCCTCTCATATCCCTCTACATAATCTAAAGTTCCTCCATTCTTCTCTCACCCCCAAACCCCCACCCCTATTATATATCATCATCCACTTATCAGGGAAAACATTTGGCCTTTGGTTTTTTTCAGATTGGCTTATTTCACTTAGCATGATATTCTCCAATTGCATCCATTTATCTGCAAATGCCATGATATTCTTCTTCTTTATGGCTGAATAATATTTTATTGTGTATATATACCAAAGTTTCTTTATTCATTCATCTGTTTAAGGGCATACCAGACCTTAAACTATAGTACAGAGCAATAGTAACAACAACCACGTGATATTGACACCAAAATAGACAGGCAGACCAATGGTACAAAATAGAGGACACAGAGACAAATCCACATAAATACAGTTGTCTCATACTAGACAAAGGTGCCAAAAACATATAAGGGAGAAAAGATAACCTGTTCAACAAGTGGTGCTGGAAAAACTGGTATTCCATAAGCAGTAAATGAAACTAAACCTCTATCTCTTACTCTGCACAAAACTCAACTCAACATGGATCAAGGACTTAGGAATTAGACCAGAGAACCTGTACCAAATAGAAGACAAAGTAGGCCCAAATCTTCATCATGTTGGCTTAGGACCAAACTTCCTTAACAAGACTCCCAAAGCACAAGAAACCAAAGCAAGAATCAATAAATGGGATGGACACAAACTAAAAGGCTTTTCCATTCTTGATATGATGATGGCAAAAAGGAAGAGAATCCTAGAAAAAGAGCACACTTTTCCATTCTGTATGATTCAAGAAAGGTAATCATTCTGCTCATATTCTCCTTTTGGAACACTTAAGTAATTTTTAAGTAATTTGGTTTACCCAACACTTCAATACATCTATATTTTGATTGTCTTCAGAAGCAAACTTGCTTGAAATTTATCCTTTTCAACATTTAAAATTTGACTATGTACACACACACACACACACACACACACACACACAGCTGTAGTTTTGGTGAAGTGAATTAAATACCTAGGAGAACATATTTTATAGAGCATTTAGATTCTCTTATTTTTACTAGTAAGCAAGCACAATCTTCTATTTTGACTCACTATGGTTACACTTTTGATTAATTATAATTAATTTGGATGAATCCAACATGTTCTGTTGTTTATTCCAGATGAAATAATGAGTACTGAAATTGAGTTTTGCAAATAAAATCTAACAGAAAATATTTTAGCATAATAGACCTTCCTACTTATAAAATATATTTACAAAGTCAAATTTATGATATCTGTGCAGAGAAACTTAAAGAAATGAATATAAGCAATTATATCAGTAATTTAAAATTCCCTACCTTAAAAAAGAAAATGGTATGAAAATTAAATGATTCTATGTTCCAAATGTAAAATAGCAGAAATAACCCGCCATCTGTTTCATTTGATATCATTATGAAAAATAAGGGGCTTAGTGAATCTCATTTTGTAATCTTATTCAGATTATTGAGAAAAAAATTTCTGATATTTTATAGATTGAAAAGTCTTCATGAACAGCATATTTCTTCATTCATTTGTTCAAATAAAGAGTTGTTAAAAATCAAAGAAAAGATTATGTAAAGGAACAAGTAGTTCAGTTTAATGCTTATCAGCATTCAAGTATGTTATTTTTAACATCTTCCTAAGCTAAGAACTTAAGCTTATTTATAACATCTTTCCATAAATTCAAATAATTTATTTTTGTTTATTACCTCAAGAAGTGAAATTCAAAAAGCACACCTTTGACAATTCATATAAGAAATGCACATTACTGTACACGTGCATGTGTATACATACTCATGAAAAGAATGTGCATAAGATATTCATATTTTAAGAACATTGTTTAGGAACATATACAATTATGTGAAAATACTTACACATATCTTTTGAAATACATACATAAATCTTTTTAAAATTTCCCTTAAGTCACACAGGAAGAAGGTCCAGCCTGGTTTAGAAAGGGCATCACACCTGTTCTTTTCAAGAATAGGATCATTCTGAAATAAGTTGAACACAGTGATCAGAAAGGCAAATGACCCAAGTAAATACAAAGATTGGAAAAACTGCATCATTAAATTCCAAGGGGTCACCTAGAAAAATCAAGTAAAGTACATCTTCCTGTGTGGGTACAGGGATTTCTTAGCATGTTTTAAGTAGAGGTGTTTGGAGACTGGACATACATGTACCTTCTTTGCACTAATATTCATATTTTTGCAAAGAGGTTCTATTTTCTTAACTTTCTGTGATATTGAAAATTACCTTTCAAAATTCATGAACCAGCATTTACTATAAAGATATTACTAAAAAGGAGTATCATTCTTACACGGTATTACTTTGTATATTTAGTATGCACACATTTATGTTCTTTCATTTGACTGCTGCCAGAAGAATTTAACCATGGTCATTTTGCTAAATCTTAGAAACTAAGAATTCTTTGGGTATTAACAGTATATTATAGTATATTATCTACAAAGTACCTTTAGTAGTATATCACCTGGGAATACTTTTTATTTTTCTGTTAAAATTACTTTATATGAGACTTTAAAGTGAACAAAGTTCTTTAGAATAAAATTTAATTATTTTGCAATTTACAAGAAAATGCATACATATGACATATTTACACATATGCACTACTATTTACATTAGCATTTTAAGTCATTTCTCTTTATTCTAATTGAATTAAATATTATCTAAAAGCATAAATGCTACAAATGCAAGAAAATTTTATAGCAATGATGTACTTTAAAGGCAATCTCAGTATGATTGGAAGCATTAACATTCAGAATGTTTCCCACAAATTATTAGTTAGCATAAATATCTCAAGAAAAGTATTTCTTTGGTCTGTCTAATTGCTCTGGCTAGAGTTTCAAGGACGATATTGAATAGAAGTGGTGAAAGAGAGCATCCCTGCCTTGTTCCATATTTTAGGGGGAATGCTTTCAGTTTTTCACCATTTAGAATGATATTAACCATGGGCTTAGCGTAGATGGCCTTTATAATGTTAAGGAATATTCCCTCTACCCCAATTTTTTCTAGTGTTTTGAGCATGAAGGGGTGCTGTATTTTATCAAATGCTTTTTCTGCATCTATTGAAATAATCATGTGATTCTTGACTTTAAGTCTGTTGATATGGTGAATTAAATTTATTGATTTCCTGATGTTGAACCAACATTTCATCCCTGGGATGAACTAGAATGGTGATTATCAAGAATACAAGCAACAACAGGTGTTGGCGAGGATGTGGGGAAAAAGGTACACTCATACATTGCTGGTGGGGCTGCAAATTAGTGCAGCCACTCTGGAAAGCAGTATGGAGATTCCTTAGAAAACTTGGAATGGAACCACCATTTGACCCAGCTATCCCACTCCTTGGCCTATACCCAAAGGACTTAATCAGCATACTACAGAGATACAGCCACATCAATGTTCATTGCTGCTCAATTCATCATAGCCAGATTGTGGAACCAACCTAGATGCCCTTCAATTGATGAATGGATAAAGAAACTGTGGTATGTATATACAATGGAATATTACTCAGCCATAAAGAATGATAGAATTATGGCATTTGCAGGCAAATGGATGAAATTGGAGAATATCATGCTAAGTGAGATAAGCCAATCTCAAAAAACCAAAGGAAGAATGATCTCTGATAAGTGGATGATGACACATAATGGGGGGTGGGAGGGGTTAGTTTTAGGGTTAGAGTTAGGGTTAGGGAGGGGGCCAAGAATGGAGGAAGGAAGGACTGTATAGAGGAAAAAGAGGGGTGGGAGGGGGGTGAAGGGAGAAAATAACAGAATGAATCAACCAACATTACCCTATGTAAATTTATGATTACACAAATGGTATGCCTTTACTCCATGTACAAACAGAGCAACAACATGTATCCCATTTGTTTACAATAAAAAAATTAAAAAATAAAATAAAATAAATAAATAAATAAATGAAATAGTAAAAAAAAAAAAGTATTTATTTAAAACACACATTACATGGGACAAAGAAACTGAGCATTTTTCCAAATTTTATAACAGAAATTTAATGTGCAAAATAATACTAATTCATGTTAAGATATTCTAGTTAAATCAGATATTGAATAACAATTTTAATATTTCATATTAAAAGATAAAGATCATTTTATTGTATCATACATATTTTCTAAAAATTAATCATTTTGGGATTCAATAAATCATGGAGACTTAAAAGCAAGATGACTGAATTCAAGATTATGTACTTGAATAACTCAGATTTTAACTGTGTTTGCTATATCTTTTGGTTTCCTAAGTTGACTTGATAATAGAGAGATCAAAGATTGGATTTCTAATCCCATAAACTGTACTACATTCTTTTCTTCTAATCAAGGGAACTTGAAACCTGTAAATTAAGGCTAATAGATTTAAAGTAAAGAACTAATCAGTTCCAAAACTGTAGGGAAGTTAAAGTTCTCTGACTTTCTCTCTAGTGCTCATTCTACAGCATCAGCAGTATTGTTAGGCTTTAAAAGGGTCTGATCTCTTTCTCTGGAAGCCTGTCAATACTGCCTTTGATTTAATTTGAAATTCCCTTAAACACAGTTATTTCTTAGTTGCTACTTTTTGCGTTAAATCCATCCTTGGTTTCATAACATATATAATATTCTTTTTCATTTTCCTTCACTTATGTTCTCTCATTTCATCCACAGCACAAGCTGGACATTACGTTAACAAAGGGTATTGAGATTACCATTAATTATATATCATGGCTGAAGGTTTACAGAGAACAGAGAAGTGGTTTGTGTGAGTGCTTAGTTTAGCAAAAAATAGATTTCCCCCAAATTTACTGCAATAGGTCCCAATACTTATCTATTTGACTCATCAAGCAATTATGTCAATATGTGTGGTGTATGTGTATATGTATCATTTAATTTATTCTCTAACTCATCAAGTTTCATGGCATTTGTCCTATGAATTAGATATAGATGATGAGAAGAATTGATCAACCAGTGATGATTAATAGTAAAAAATTGGACAAAAGACTTAAAAAGAAAAAGAATAAATTTAAAAAGAGCTAATATATGCTAACCTATAGAAGAGCGAAATAAAAAAAATAATAACACTTTCAACTAGTAACTTGGAAGAGAATCAGTAGGTTGCATAACAAGCATCTTGCAATGTTGAGGGAGGGTATAATGAAAAGCTGGTGTTTTTCTTTCAGTGAATCAGAGAGCTGGCAACACCTTACTTGGTTTGAACTTTTACCTGGTTACTGCCCATTGCTAGGTACCCACCTACAACTTGTATATTCAAAACTAAGCCTTATGATAACCTCCCCATCTCACTCCATCTCTCCTTTTCGTGTTGATTCAGTTATAGTCAGATTACTCGAGAATGCTTCCCACATGCCACAAACCATCCTACTTGTGACCCCAATAAAAGGCTCTGGTCAATGTGTCCTTCTTCTGCCCTGTACCTGGTTATTGGGACCCAGCTACAGGCATTTAGAGGACTTTTGTGGATCTCCAAGCATGCCATGGCTCTCTCTTTAGGACGCTGTATAGTAAATCCTTCAATTTCATTTGCTTCTCAAATTGCAAATTCTGTAGCCCTTTTGGAGTGATTTTTAATGATCTAGTGAAAAGGACTTATTTCCCATTTAGAAAACAGTGCATAAGCTCAGTGAAGAAGAAAAATGGTTAATATTTTCAAAAGAAAACGTGAAAATATTAATTTAAAAAGTAATGTGCAGAACTGGGGATGTAGTTCAGCTAGTAGAGTACTTGCCTCACATGCACAAGGCCCTGGGTTCAATCCCCAGCACCACAAAAAAAAAAAAAAAAAAAAAAAAAAAAAAAAATTAAAAAGTAATGTGCAAAATCTTTCCTGTTATAAATTTCAACCTTAGGAGTTTACTTTTCAGAATCACCTAAAAAACTGTCAGAATATGAGTTCAATATATTGATTGTTAGCACCATTTTAAATGAAATAAGAAATATTCTTGTAGGCTTGGAGGTTGAATCTAGCATTGCTCTACCACTGAGCTACACTATCAGCCCTTTTTCTTTTCTTTTTTCTTTTTTTCCTAATTTTGAGACAGAGTCTTACCAATCGCCCAAGTCTAAGCTGACCTGGAAATTGTGAGCCTTTGCTTCCACCTCCTGAGTACCTGAATTTATAGGTGTGTGTAAATAGCAAACTATTTAAATATATAATGTTTTATGCACAGAATGGAATAATTTGTAGACTTTAAATATGAATTAAGTATACCCACATGCTCTGCATGGAAAATCCTCTAAGGTACATTATTAAGATAATTAAAATAAGAGTCAAAGTATAGGTAAGTGCTTATCAGTGAGACTTCTAAACCAAATTTCTTGGCCCTTTTTTGAAAGTTATGTCATTTCAGTATCTATTGGGTAACAAATTTTCAAGGCATTTATTATAATTGCTGTTTATTTCTAAAGATATTTCAATTTAATTCTATTCATTACAATAATTAGAACCATTCAGTTAATAGTATTCCACTTCTTTTTATATCTGAAGTACAATGCATTGAATAGATCTACTGTATTCTCTTGTGTCTATAGACCCACCTGCTGATAAAACAGTGAGGTAATTATAATTTTGGCATTTGAACATACAAAGTTTTTGTGCAAACATGATTTCATTTTTCTTATGGAGATGCTTAATGAGTGGCATGTTGGATCATAAATTCAGCTTACATTCAAATTCTTAAAAAACATCCAATTGTTTTCCAAAATAGCAGCACAGTTATTATTGTTACCAGCAATGTTTGAAAGTTCCTATTTCTCCACATTTTAGTCAATATTTTTAATAGCCATTCTGTGAGTATAGTATAGTATCTGTGGTTCTAATTTGCATTTTCCTGATGACTAATGAAATTGTTAATAATAATTTTCAAATCTTGTTAGGAATTTTTACATCTTTTTAAAATGTCTACTCACATCTTTACCCATTTTTATGAAAAGATCATTTGTTTTCTTATTATTGTTATAAGAGTTTATTAAATGTTCTTAATGTAAGTCTTTTATATTCTGTCTATTTCCATTTGTTATTGAGGGTGACCTGTTTTTACTATTACAGTAATCCAAGTGGAAATTTATAATATTTATGACAACATTCAGACAAAGTAACACAGCCCAACAATTGTGTAATAAGGTGTGTGGGGTAAGAACATGTTTACTTTCATTGGCTCTTATATAAATAAGCCAAGTGTTATTTTTCTAATTAACAATAATATTTCAAAGTCCAGTTTGAAATATTTGTGTTTTTAAATGAAGAAAGTTTGTACATATATGTGCATTTGTGTAAATGTGATGCGGCTTATATGCTTAACTTCACATATCTTTTTTAAAGCAGTCAATTGAATTTTCAAAATGAGAAAATTGTAAAGTCATTTTAAAAGAAAATATTAAATGAGCATAGATTTATCACAGACATTTTACAGATCATTTTTGAAGGTCACCATTTTGTGATACTAAAAAAATCTGAAGGCATTGATGGAGGATTAATTAAAGATTAAGAAATCACCCTTGATTTAAAGAGATAAACAAGGAAATAGATGAAATATTGTCATGAATTACTGACTCCCATATTAATAAAAATAACAACAGAGAAAGGAGAAGTTGATGAATCCCAGAATGCAATAAAAGCTCAAAGACACCCCGAGGATGCAGAAGGTGCTCAGCCATTGCTGGAAGTTGGGAAATAAGGAGGTAAGGACACCAACAGCAGACGAGATTTTCTACATCGATCACAGTCTTGGTTAGAACTTTCCATTTGTTGATTATCTTTTCTGTCATATTGCCTGTTGTTGTTGTTGTTCCTACTAAATTTAGTTTTTTGGTTTTTCAAGAAATTTAAAGCATTCAAAGAATTTTAAGAATTCAAACTACAAAATATTTATAACTAAAACGATTTGAGGATTTATGCAAAGAAGAAGTTGTCAACAACTTGGGTTATTCTCATAGCTCAGGCTTCACTTCCTTTAAGTGTGTTTGGGGTTGGACCACCTTATATAACATGACCCCCACTACACTCACTTTGTCTTGTTTGTGCTACCTTCTTTTTCCATAGTGCTTCTCTTTTCTGGAGGAGTACAGTCCTCCCCGTATTCACAGAGAATTAACTCTAGGACTCACACAAAAACCAAAAACCTTGGATGCTTAAGTTCCTTAAATAAAATTATGTACCATTTGAGTAAAACCTACACACATCCTATAATAGACTTTATTTTATTTTAGTTTTTATTCATTTACTTACTTATTTTTGAAGTATAGAAGGTTGAACAAAGGGCTTCACATATGCTAGGCAATGACTTTCACCATTGAGCTATACCTCCGGCTCCTTCCATATACATTAAATAATATATAGGCTATTTATACAATGTATTATACTTAAATACTATACAAATTGTCATTAAATAACATTCTTAGGAAATAATTACAAAAAAAAAGTATATATTCCATACAGACGCAATTCTTCAAGTATTTTTGGTCTGTAGTTGGTTGAATCCATAATGCAGAAGCTGCAGAATTGCAAGGCCACCTGTACTAATAGTCAATTGATTATTAGTGTCTGTCTTCTCAAAAAGGAAGGAGAATTCCATGAGATAAAATATCAAGATCTGTGATGGCCCTGAGAATTTATTTTATTTGTTAGCTTGTAAATTTTTATACAGTAATTTATAAACTCTCCTGCTTCAGAGATAAAAATAAGTTCAAGTTTCCAACTATAACCTTGCTCTCAAGAATCATAGAGGTGATGCTGATTTCACAATGGGTTTGTGTTACACAGCTAAGGAACTCTGAGCTTCAGACTCCCCCAGTCTTTTTAGCATATTTGGTAAACCTGTTTGAACTTTTCCCTGAATGGACACGTCATCTTTAGCCCTGGTTGGATAAAAAATTTATCTTCTGTCCCTGAGGGATAATTTCTCTCTTCCTCCCAAAACTGCTTGCTATACAAAATTTTCTTAAAGTAGCCCAAAATACATCTGTTAGTGCTTCTTACTCAAAACACATGCTGTAAAGTGAGACCCAAGGAAGAGTGTCCCCCATCATATTCACCCTCATTTCTACACTACTGAGGCTTTTGAAATTTTTATCATGAATACTTCACTTTGTTAACTACTGACACAGAGTGAGAAAAATTTGCTCAGTTTGTCCCCAAACAATTGAATTCAGACCTCCAAATATCTGAATTTTGCAAACCCTCAGTGCTGACTCAGTTCTGTGTAGACCTCACTGCCTCTATTTTCCTAGCATATCAAGTCTCCAAAACCATCACTGTCTACCTTACAAAGGTGGCTGTCCTTTCATTTTCCACTTGGAAAAATGCAAATGTATATTTTCAAGTGAAAGTGATACAATAATTTTGGAAATAACTTTTTAGGGTTTTCATTTGTTTTGTTTTAGTTTAAAGATATAATCACAACATGACTAACATGACTACTATATTCAAATACCTATAGTAGATGAAACTATATGACCATAGAGACTTCTACTTATAGACTTTATCCAAAAGAACCACCAAATCAACTGCAATATCCAAATGATAAGTGGGTAGGCATAATATGGTATATCCATACAATGAAATACTATCCATCAGTAAAAAAACAAACAAGCCACTACTACACCAATAAGATTAATATATGGAGACTCTAAAAATAAAATAAGTGAAAGAAACTAGACACAAAAGCCTACATGTGTATAATTTTGTTTCCATAAAATTAAATGGGATACAACTATAGGGGCAGATATATAGTCAGTCCTTGCCAGGGGCCAGAGGATGCATTGAATGCTTAAGAGCATAGGGAATATATGGAGTAATAAAAGTGTCCTAAAATTAAATAATGAGGGTCATTTTTCTTGCATAATTACCAAAAATTATCAGAGGACAGATAACATGAGTGAAGATTTTTATGTTAAGAACACTATGGAAAAATCAGAAAATATATCTTCAGATGTAGTTAGTATAGTATAGTATGTAGTTAGTATAGATGTAGTTAGTATAGTATGTAGATGTATAAAATGAATTATTTTGACACCTATGAAATTGATGTCAGTGATTGGTTCTCAGGAGAGAAGTGGTACATTAAAAATTAGTACTGAGCAAAAATACTTATTTCCACAGAACTGATTCCGCTGAGGACAGCTTAATGGTGGTCCTTAAGGACCCTAATCCCACTACGACTGCATGAAAACTTGATCAATAAATATAAAATCTAAAATAAACCAGTGTATGCACTGTTTGTATACTTTAATAAATTATCTTAAGTCTCTGTTCATTCATTCATATTTTAATAGATAACTTTGTCAATACCATATATATAAAGTTATTTATGTTTATTGCTTAAAAGTCTGCAGGCACAATCTACCATTATAGAATTACTGGTGGTGAATACAATGCATTAGAACTATGTGCAATGCAAAGTTTAGTATCCAAATCTTTCTACATTGTAGAGTTTTCTTAAACTGTTAACAACATCAAACCTTAAGCACTTAAGATAGCATTTTTTTCTGCTACCACATTAGGAAGATCAGTAGACAGCCCATTTCATCTTGCAGCATCCATTTATTTGTAGTATAAAATGAAGTGATTTTCCTACAAAATCAATAGAAGCATGTAGATAAACTTTATTGTATCAATTACATTTTTAAACTTTGAATATTTCATGAGATTATTTTCTTTTTTGTTACTAATATTCCCTATGTTTTCACTTGTTTTTAACATATTGCATTAATTCTTTAAGCACATTTATGAAAGTTATAAACATTTGCCTGGTAAATTCAACATCTGGTACTAAGTCATTTTATTTGAATGCTCTTTTGAAAATATGACTTACATTCTTTTATTGTTTCCCATATCCAGAAATTTTGTTTTTGAAACTAGAAATTTGAAAAGTACATTGTGGTGACTGTTAATTCTGCTCTGTTCTTTGAAGGTCATTAGATTTTTATTCTCTTATGCAATTGATGTGTCTGTTCTCTGATTTTTAAATCTGTGTTCTGTGCTGTGTACAATGGTGCAGGGTGGTCACTGCAGCCTGTCCCCACAGGCATATGTTCCCCACTGCTGTGGCTGAAGAGCCAGTCATTCAATGACTGTGCTCAGACTCTTCAAGCCAATAGGTCTCCTGTCAATCAAGAAGTATGTGAATAAAAAAATGTACTTTTTGGCACAAGATTCTACATTTTCCAGACTTTCCATCTCCACTAGAATCCTGCATTTTCCATTCTTATGTATAACTTCTGTGGGTTTTCAGTCATCACAAAATGTATGGAAAGTTTATCATCCCTTCAAAAGCTCTCTCTTGTCAAAAATTTCCCAGATAACTTAGGTTCCTCTTCCATAGACTGATATAAATAGACTACAAACTTGCTGTTCTTATCTTACCATGAGGCTATTTTTTTTTTAAATTGCTTGGGTAGTTTTCAAACTGATTGAAGTTTTTAATTTGTAACGTTTACATTACTGTTTTTATTTTTGAAATAATCATTTCCAATCTACTTTTCTCTGAAATAAAATTGACAACATTCCTCAAGTTGCCATGATAGAAAGTAAAGTTGATTCTCATCATTGGTGGTATCAAAATAATTCTGTTTTTAATCATTTTCTTTTACCTTTAGTTTTCTGAAATCACTTGGAGATTGATGCACCTGATTAATGTGAGAATGTATTTGACTTGATAAGCAAGGAATTTTCCTTAAGGATTATATTTATATAAGAGATTACCATGGCAGCTATAGTCTAATTGAGTAATGTTTAGCAATTTTTGCCTTTCCTAGGTCCTGTTTCCTTGGCGTTGGGCCTTTTTCTTAAGAGGCAAACAAGCATGGCTTCCCCTATGACAATTCTTTCTGACTTAACTATCTGGTTTAGTTGAGATAATATTCTTCATGCATGATAATGATTAGAGAACCCAGGGGTGGGGGAAATACACTAAAACACCAAATAAGCTTGCTGAGTATTTACTTTCACATCCAAATTTTCAAACATATCAAATATTAAATCATTGTTCTTTTGGTCTCTTTCAAACTATTATCTTACTAGAACATAAAGGGCTAACTGTAATTTGTATTGTCAGCTAATAATCTAATCATTCAGGAAAAAACAAAATGTTGTCTCTTTTACCACCCATAAATCTATTCTTACTGAGGATGATTAATGACTTATTGTCATGCCAGTACTAAAGTAATTAAGAAATTAACAAATAGAGATAAAGAATTTCAACTGACACCAAAGCAACTATTTGCACTAGTTTAAACAAAAATTAATCTGTTTAATTAATAATGCCTTAACATTTAATTTTTAACATCTCAAAATTTGATCAGGTCTTTGAAAGATGTTTACTACATCTTCTTAAATATATGTGTTATTAGTTAAATTTAGCCGTACGTAATATTAAGGTTCGTTATGACACAATTGTACAAGCATGAAATATAATTTGCTCTGATTCAGTCCCCTGCAGTTCCTCTTTCCCTTTCCCCTCTTAGTTCATATAAAGATTGATATAGTGCAAACATTAACAAAACTATGAATACTAGCACAATATTATAAAAATGCATAACTGTTTTGTTCGTTAATGAGGATATTATTTGTGTAATGCTGGCTTATGTCAACCAGTTTGCTAGCAAATAGATACCATACCCAGATTATATTTCATGGTGTTGCTTATAACACATGACACTATGAGAAACAGTGTGGATTTGCTTATCAACTCAGTTGAAATATTCTAAATCAATCAACAATTAACTTCTTTTCTAAATAAAAATCTCTGTACCAGTCAACAATCTATACTGATTGATTTGTAGAGAATCAGTTTTTAGTATTCAGGACTAATTCTATTTCACATTTTAGGATTTCAATTAAAATTTTAATATTACTTGTTTCTGAAATGTCACTACGATGACAACATCATACTTTAAGAGCACAAGAACTAAAATTTGTGTTCATGTAATTTGGCACATTGTTATGAATTATAAGTCACTCCCCCTGCATACCTTTGGAATAGCCTTATTTTAGTAATACTGTAATTCAAAAACTTTGTTTTCTATGTTAATAGAGGGCATTCATTGCTCTTTGGAACCTGGTCATCCAAAACCTATCAATATTATTAATTGTTTTTGTGATACTTGGGCAAGAAACTTTTATTTCTCAAAATGCCCTTCAGTTGATGAATGGATAAAGAAACTGTGGCATATTTATACAATGGAATGTTACTCCGCAATGAAGAATGATAAAATTATGGCATTTGTAGGCAAATGGTCGAAATTGGAGAATATCATGCTAAGTGAGATAAGCCAATCTCAAAAAACTAAAGGACGAATGATCTCGCTGATAAGCGGATGAGGACATATAATGGGGGTGGGAGGGGTTAGCATTAGGTTTAGGGTTAGGTTTAGAGTTAGGCTAAGGAGAGCGGTAAGAATGAAGGAAAGAAGGACTGTATAAAGGGAAAAGGGTGGGAGGGGTGGGGGGGAACGGAAAAAAAAAGAAACATCATTACCCTATGTAAACGTAAAAAAATAAATAAAAAAAACAAAAAACAAAAAACAAAAAAAAAACAAAAAACAAAAAAAAATAAATAAAATGACTGAGGAAAGGAAAAAAAAAAAAGTTTTATAGGATTAATAAAAGTCTCATATTTTTAATCCTCATGATTTCCTGATACTGGGAGACATCAATAAGCTATCAGTAGGACTGGGTCACACCAGGCTAATGTCTCATTCTAAAGATTACCTCAGTTACATTTGATTCTATTCACTGGTGCCAAGAGAACACTTTTTATATTTTCTTGTCTCCATGCTATTTTCATGTTATTATGACTGACACATAATAGTACATTTTATGGAGTCCAATGTGATATTTATATATAAATATAGCATGCATTGTACACTGCTTAAATTAGAGCAACGAGTATCAATTGCCACCTCAAATGTTTATTTAATTGTGTGTTTATTAATTTATGTACTTACTTATGAGCACAGTATTGCAAATCCATTCTTCTGCATGTCTGGCCACATCACTCAGTTAATTGCAAGAATCTTCACTGGTAACAGTCAGTCCTTTGGTCAATTTAAATGGTTTGTTGGGTGTCTTATTTTAGTTGAAACTTTTTTGGAAGATATCTTATTATACTGATTGGTCTTTTTAAAACAATTTTTTGTGATTATTTATTTTTTAAAATTTGTTCGTTTTAGTTGTACATGACAGTAGAATGTATTTTGACATATCATACATACGTGCAGTATAACTTTCCTTTCTTGGAGTTAAACTGGTTGTGTATTCACATATGAATATAGGAAAGTTATGTCCAATTCATCCTACTATCTTTTTCATTCCCATTCCCCTTCCTACCCTCCATTTCTCCTTTTCCAATCCAGTGAACCTCCATTCCTCCTCCCCTCCTACTATGAGTCAGAATCCAAATATCAGAGAGAACATTTGACCTTAGGGTTTTTTGGATTGGCTTATTTCACTTAGCATGATAGTCTCCAACTCCATCCATTTACCAGCAAATGCCATAATATTATTCTTCTTTATGGCTGAATAATATTCCATTGTGTATATGTATTATTCTTTATCCATTCAGCTATTGAAGGAAATCTAGGTTGACTTCACAATCTAGTTTGAATTGAGCTGCTATAAACATTGATGTGATGTGTCACTGTAGTATGCTGATTTTAAGTCCTTTGGATATAGGTCAAAGAGTGGGATAGCTGAGTCAAATGGTGGTTCCATTCCAAGTTTTCTGAGGAATCTCCATACTGCTTTCCAGTGTGGCTGCACCAATTTGCAACCCCACCAGCAATGTATGTGTGTACATTTTTCCCTACATTCTTCCCAGTACCTATTGTTGCTTATATTGATAATAGACATTCTAATTGGGGTGAAATAATAGACATTTTAATTGAGATGAAATTTCAGGGTAGTTTTGATTTGCATTTCTCTTATTACTAGAGGTGCTGAACATTTTTTCATATATCTATTGATTGCTTGTGTATCTTATTCTGTGAAGTGTCTGCTGAGTTCCTTAGCCCATTTTTTGATTGGGTTATTTGTATTCTTGGTGTAAAGTTTTTTGAGTTCTTTATAGATTCTGGAGATTAATGCTCTATTTGAAGTGTGTGTGGCAAACATTTTCTCCCACTCTGTAGGCTCTCTCTTATTGTTGATTGTTTCCTTTGCTGAGAAAAAGCTTTTTAGTTTGAATCTATTTCAATTATTGATTCTTGCTTTTATTTCCTGTGCTTTGGGAGTCATGTTAAGGAAGTTTAGTCCTAAGCTGACATGATGAAGATTTGGACCTACTTTTTCTTCTATTAGGTGCAGGTTCTCTGGTCTAATTCCTAGGTCGTTCATAGTTAGGGACATTTATGTGGAATACATAATGAACTTTTATAACACTTATCAGAAGACTTTCCAATTAAGTAAAAACAAAAAATTAAAATACAGGTATGAAAATAAGCAAATGAAGTGATATACAATATTATTAGTCATGAAGAAAATGCAAATTGAAAACAATGAGATACTACTTTTATTCAGTCTACTAAAATAAATTAAAAAGAAAGACAACACCAAATGTTGGTCAGGATGTGAAGCAACTGGATTCCATTATGCATTTGGGCCAACCTAGACAGTATACAATTTCTAGCAAGTTAAACACCTAACTATCCATTTGTCCTGCTCAATTACATAGCTATACAATACTGTGTAATATTTTAAACAGTCCAAAGAAAAAGAAAAAATATTGTTGCTAATAGCAAAACAATGTGGGAA
Organism: Sciurus carolinensis; assembly: GCF_902686445.1. NCBI lineage: Eukaryota > Metazoa > Chordata > Mammalia > Rodentia > Sciuridae > Sciurus > Sciurus carolinensis. The sequence goes on along the minus strand of NC_062221.1, from coordinate 122,404,025 downwards.
AAATCTCACAGTTTATACTGAGTGAAAGAAAACAAATTCAAACAGTATATTCTGTATAATTCCACTTACATGATGGAAGTCAGACCCAGAAAGACAAGTACCACTTGTTCACTTTCGTAAGTAGAAGATAAAATAATGTTGAGTTGAATGTAGAATAGTCACTCTTAGAGGTTGGGAAGAATGGAGAAAAGGCAGATAAAAAGAGATTGGATAATGGGGATCAAAGCATGGTTAAATAGAAGGTATAAGTTCTTTTGTAACCCAGCACAGGGGAATGACTAGAGTTTACAATCATTCATTATGTATTTATGAGGATCTTGATGAGAGACAATCAAAAGCTTCAACCATAAAGAAATGATAAGAAGAGAAAAATGCTAATTACCCTGACTTGATCGAGGGTGTGGTAGAAGTATTTTATTAAGCTCTATGGATATGCATGATTGTTATGCTCTTATGTATCAATCCAAAATAAACTTATTTGCAAAAACTTTAAAAACCAAACACGTCTTTTTTCATTTTGATGCAGACTATTATTATTTTGCATGTAATGCTTTTGTGTCCTGGCCCAGAAACTTTTGCCTTTTCGGTTTTGCAAATATTTTCCTTATATTTTTATGTGCTACTTCTCTTTATTCTGTGGCTGATTTTATTTTAATTTTGAATAAAATGAACCAGTGATTAATATACTTTTTATTTTTATAACAGAGATTGCAGGTTGTTCTAGCACTGCCAACAAATTAAGGGTCATTATATCTTGTGAACTATTTGATTAATGCTTATTTTTAAAGAAGGTACAAAATAATCTTCATTCTTGGGTAGATTTCAATATATACACTTTCAGAAATGTTTAATTTACCATTCTTATTCCCAAAACTTAATAAGAAAATAATTAAATATTTTTGATACTCATTTTATTGATACTCATTTTATTTATAATGTTGATATCTCAATTGAATGATCACAGATTACTGGAGAGAGGCTCAGTTGTTTACAGTACTAGCCCCAGTGAATTTATTAGAGATTACTTGGGTTGGAGACATTAGACATTAGAGAATTAACACATGCATACATACATGCACATACACGAACATTACTCTCACTATAAGCTCCAAATCAAAACATGTAGTAGAAAACTAACTGAAATTTTGGTTTCTGGACCAACTTCACACAGTATGGAGGAATATGTCAACTTCTTTTCAGAAATTTCTTTTTCTGTTTTTGACAAATCTACTTTACTTACTGTCTGAATTTGAATTTGACTCAGCAATAATCATGTCTCTTTGCACTTTAAAGAGTCATTACTCATTAATTCCATTGAGACAATACATTGCCAAAATTCAACAATATTTGAAATGTCCACATTGCACTCCCATTATGAAGGTTTTGCAATGAACTCTTAACTGCTTCCCAATAATGACTGGTAGGACATTACTAGAAAGTTACTTGCGACAGTTGCCAAACACATGTCTTTTAAAGATAACTGTGGTCCTAGATTTTAGCTAAAATTGCTTTTATTACAAAAATACATAAAATTATTTTAAAATCCAAAATGCTCATAGACTGAGAATATTTTAATAGAAACATGCAGAGAAATGTTTCCTCATCAAATGCTCAGGGTATTCTTGGAGGTAAAAATTGCCCCCAGGAAGAGGTTTCTGCAATAACCTTAACACCCACCATGGATCCTCCTGAGAAATTCTTCTGACTCCACTGCCAAATTTGTTCCTCTTTATGATCAGTTACTACCAGTTGCTTAATAAACAGCATGGTTTACTGTTCAAAGGTAAGAGCTGGCCATCAGCCTGGAAACAGTTATATTGCATCTCAACAATTGTCATATTTGTAAAGGGAGAAGATAAGTCCACTCAATGGACAGAAAGAATGGTGGTATTGCTGATACTCTCAGATCAATGGGCAATGATAATCATAAAGGAGTGTGAGTTTACACCTGTCTTGTGCATTAGCCAATGAACTGGCAAAATGGTCCAGAAAATGGTCCAAAATAACTTAAGTGGGAGATAAAAAGAATCACAATGTAGAGCATAACTTATGAAATATATTTATGTATTCAGAGAAGAAGAAAAATGAGTAATACTGAATTCATCATGAGAATTAAACCACTAGGTATCCTCATTCTTTTATTGAAATGGTCCCTTTGAGTAGACATAATGCAAGGTCATAAAGTCATTCAAGTTGTGCAACAATAGGCAGAAAAAATACATATTCTCTTTATTCCTCAGTAAATAAGGGTTTTATTAACAACTGATTTTTTCTTCAATAGAAATAGAGTATAGAAGCAGCTATGTGTCATCTTAAGAAAGTCAGGTTGATCCATAAATGACTAATGAAGTACACTTACTCAGTAGGATACAGGTAGATAATTGAGAGTTTAAACCAAAATTTTATTGATTCTTAATTTGAATTTGCTTATCTGGTATCTGAAGCATTGCTATATTATTACTAGGATTTTTAAACTGAAGTGTTATTTTAATTTGAACCCCTTCCTTTATCAATTGATAAAGCAATCCATTTTGTGATATTCACACCTAACATAGAGCTCAGGTTAATCAACATACACAATGATTTTATCATTTGCCTATAGCTTACGCATTAGTAGACTGATTGTTGTTAAAAATGATGAAGCCCCTGCTTGCAAAACTGAAGGTTCATAAGAGACTGAAGAAATGATCTATGATAGAACAAATGTGTGTAAAAGTGAAGAACTCACCATTGGATTAAGGGTAGAGTATTACAGCGAAGATGATAAAGATGTGATAGAGAAACTTACATCCAACTTTTCACTGCTTCTAATTTTTTTCTCTGCCTTAAAATGTGGTGCTAAGAGTTTATGAGCTCCTAAAGAACTCTTGTTCACCAAATATGACATCAGTGCCATACCTTCAAATATTGCTGTGAAAAAGAAATGCACATATAACTGCTGTAAGTCGATTTGCAATGTATATTGCAATATATGTTATAACTTTGGCACTCTTGGAGGTCCCTGTAGAATTTTAGATAATGGCCAAATAATAATTGGTATTTGGAATCAAAATATGTCCATCATGTCTACCACTTAACAGGAGGATTGCTGAGAACAAAATGTGTGCATTGTTTTCTATCTTTGTGAAAATCCATCAGTTCACTGAATTCTGGGATTTAAGCCAGGAGGATGGTGATATTCAAATAATGTTGTTTCTCTATTGTGATATTTATTATTCAATTAATTTTTTGATGGTTCCATCTCCTATTTGCAAGAACAATAAAAATCCCTTAATTGCTTTGCATTGCACATAGATCTGCCTTGAATGTTCTCAGAAAACAAATTCTAATTAGGAAAGTTAAAAAACACTCAAGAGTAATTTTACCTTATGATTTTTAGTCACTACTAAATTGGAGGTCAAAACAATAGTCAAGATCATAAACATAGCAAAACTCAAGTGTTCGTATCAAATCCTTTTAAAATTCATTTTATATTTAACAGCCTTCTAAAGTATTTTTCACATTTATTGTATAGATTAATTATGTGATTACAATGTATAAAATTCAGAATTATTTAAAACAAATCTACACCTAATTAACATTTTATATCCAGCCTTGTTAACAACTAGAGTTGATATTTGTAGCCTTAACTTTGTGCGGCTGAATTTTTTTTATGATGACTGTACAGCTTGTATATTGATCATTGTGCATCTTATCTGAACTGTTTGGTTAGATTTAGTTAGAAACATGAACAAATGATAAAATCACTTATCAAATGATGAGATCATAAACAAATGATAAGATTAAGATAAGTACTTGACATCATTACTCTAAAGTCCTAATAACAGAAATATCTCTTAGTGATATAGACCATTTTAGAGACTGGATTCACAATTGTATAATTAAATATAAAATCAAGAATTCAGTCTGGATGGAAACATGATCTTGTAAGCTCTTTGTCAAATGAAATGGCTATGTGGCAGAACAGAATGATAACTGGAAACCAGAGGATGTAGATTTTGTTTGAGAAAATGCAGGATGCTAAGAGACAGGCACTCGAGTCAGATTGCCTGGATCTAATCCCAGTTCTGTAATTTATTATCACTGTGATCTTTTCTCATCTGAACTTCTCTTTTTTTATATGTATTAACAGGGTTAATAATATCTCCTTCTTAAAATTTTTGTTTTAAACAATACAGTTTAATGAAATCGCTTAGATTAGTCCTCAAACATGATATTTACTTATTTTTATTATTACTGTCATTGGTTATAAAAACTTAAACATAACTTTACTTCCTGCAATTTTAACCTAAAAAATTACAGTAAAATCTAAGTACATGCACAGAGGAATAAAACGACTAAATTCCACTTCCAGACTGGTTTATCATGTCAGAAGTTATCAGAATTAGCCTCTTGCCTTAGCAGTCTTTTCTTATGTCAGGTCTTCTTCACAATTTTCTAATTAATTGCCTTGTTCAATGCATAGTTCCTGCTACTTTTTCACTCTCTCTCACTACCAAATGCTCTTGCTTTCTATTTTACTAAGCTTAGATCCTAGGGCACATCATTTTAATCATAATTACACATACCACAATGAAGTCTGACCCTAAGTCAACATGATGAAGATTTGTGCCTACTTTGTCTTCTATTTGGTGCAGGGTCTCTGGTCTAATTCATAAGGCCTTGATCCATTTTGAGTTGAGTTTTGTGCAGGGTGAGAGATAGAGATTTAATTTCATTTTACTGCATATGCATTTCCAGTTTTCCCAGCACCATTTGTTGAACAGGCTGTCTTTTCTCCATCGTATGTGTTTGACTCCTTTGTCTAGTATGAAGTGACTCTTTATGTGGGTTTATCTCTGTATCTTATATTCTGTACAATTGGTCTGCCTGTCTATTTTTGTGCCAATATCATGCCATTTTTGTTACTATTGCTCTGTAGTATAGTTTAAGATCTGGTATTTGTGATACCTCCTGCTTTACTTTTCTGCTCAGTGTTGTTTTGGCTATTCGAGGTCTCTTGTTCTTCCAGATGAAGTTCATGATTGATTTCTCTATTTCTATGAGGAATGTCATTGGGATTTTAATTGGAATTGCATTGAAACTGTGTAGCACCTTTGGTAGAATGGCCATTTTGACAATATTAATTCTGCCTATCCAAGAACATGGGAGATCTTTCCATCTTCTAAGGTTTTCTTCAATTTCTTTCTTTAGTGTTCTGTAGTTTTCCCAAATTAGTTTCAATGTCAATGAACAGAATCTCATTTGAACTCCTCTTCTTGACACTCTTTTGCTCTTTTCTCTATTCTCATGTTACTTATCACACCAAATAATGCATTGCATGCTTTGTTTGCCTCTGAATCCCCGTGTTTTGAGTGGAGGGATCCAAAATCACTTCATCTTCTGCCTTCAAAAGGCACTTGTATTATGATTTCCTTGTTGATCACAATTTGAGTGGTTCTTCCCTGTGAAGGCTGAGTCCTGTGCAAATAGAAAGCATGGAATAATTAATTCTTCATAATGTGAACTTCCACAGGTTGTAAACCAACTAGCTTCACCTTCCTGGAATTATACTTTTAAATTTTCACCAAGTTTGCATTAAATGAGAGGGCTATTTCTAGGAGTATTTTACCTTTCTCATTATAAATATGTATAAGAATGTATAGTTTTGTTTTTTCTTTTGTTTTACAACATGTGTTCAAAACAAATTGTTTTGTTGGCTCTATCAAACCCAAAGTTTAAAGAAAGATTTAAAAGGCAAGACAGAGCCAAAGCCTATTTAAATTCCCAGAATGCAACTGTTGAATAATAGCTGAAGAGTTGAATAATGGCTACTAGATTGATGATCAGTTGTATTGTTCTTGCTTTACCTGGTCTCATCATTGTCCAAAAATGTGTAAAGTCTTTAAAGTCCATATCAATAGACTTTAAGTTAAAGATGAAATATGGAAGTGAAATATACACAATAATATATATTAAAATGTGAAATATTAACAGATAAATTAATGTTCATTTATAATTATTAGTACAATATGGCTATTATATGTAAATGTTTTACTTGCAAAAATTCCAAGTAAAATAAAAGACATTTTATTGTGAAATGTTCTCAATATATAATTATTTCAATTTTTTATTGAAACATGTTTTCCCTTTGAAAAGGTCTTAGGTAAGGAACTTGGAAATGAAATGTAAGAACCTTGAAATGGAGCTTACGGAGACACCTATGCATAGACACCATCTATGTTTTGATGGCTTTGATGATGATGCCAGCAGAGATTTCTTGAAGTTTATTCATCTGGTCCCAATCCTTTTCTTAGAACAATGGTGTTCTTCCTCTCTGCCTTCCAGCCTTCAGAAAATTTAGTCCAATAGGAAAACTCTCATCCAGAGAGAATTTTTGAAAGTGTAGTTACTGCATTCATCTCTAGATCACAGCAGAGACCTTAGAAATGGAAGATAGTAATGAAAATAATAAAACAAGCAAATTCTCTTTCGAGGGTTAAAATGTCATAGTCTTGCCATCTAGAAACAAGACAGTCTCTTTGAGAAGTAGCGCCATATTGCTCTTGGAACTGTGCTTAGCTTCCATCTCTGCCAGTGTTAGCACTCCACTGATGTTTATATTTTCTGAGGGTGTCCAATGACAAACTAAAATCAACTAGTTATCTGCTTGGGTATGTAGCCCCCATATGCCTCCAAAAACCCCTATTTGACCTTGAATTTCCCAATCACTTTTCCTTTTAGACTTACTATCCTTAGTAGGATCAGTGGCCAATTTGTGGTTCTTCTCTTTCTTGTAGTTGTACTTCACTCTTATTGAAATATGTCCATGCCAATAGTTCATGTACTGTAAGCTGGTCCTTATTCTGGACTCCATGTATTATGTGGTCCCTGTAAGTTCTGACCCTACAAGGGAATCTATGACATTTTGTTTATACAGATATATTAACTCAGATCTGAAAATTTTATCAGGTCTAGGAATAAAGCAAGGAACCATGATTTCTTTTCTTTTCATTTTCTTTTTTTCAATAACAGCAATCACCATTCTTATTTCTTCAGGAAAGTGATTGCAATTATCCTGATTATATGTATTAATCTTCTTCTGCTTATATATATTAATCAGAACTTTCTTTTTTACTACTAAGGAAAGCATGATCTATCACCATAAACTCCAGTGTTTGCTAGTTCTATGGATTCTTGTGGTTATGCAGTACTATCTAGTGTCTGTTGATTCAGAGATGCATCTTTCCATCACTGTTAACAAATTAAGCCCTATACCATTTCTTTTACCATCATTTCTGTTCTTCAAAAGAGAACAAACATTTTTTTTTTTAATATAATACCCCTACTCATTTTATGGTGAATACCATGTCCTGTGGGATATGTCATATACCATAATATCTTGTGGATCTTATGGTCTCACAAAGCCTTCATCTCATCATGGCTGCTTTTATGAGTTTATTTTTTTTTCCTTCCTTAACTTCCGCCTAGCAGTTCATGCATCTTAGTTTCAGATGGCATGGGCCACCATGTTTCCCAAGCTACTACCACCTCCTGCAGTAGATTTGCCCTACAGATTCAGGCCAATACGTTAAATTCTGTGTCTTAGAAAACGGCATCTAAGTGAATTCCTACTTATACAGTCTTACAGTCTTTGCTTGAGGACTCTCACATGTATTCTAGTCCTATTCTCCTGGCTCCCACCAATACAGTTACATGATATTTGATATCTCAGTTTTAATCTTCCTTTCTTTCTTAAACCCAGCAAATTATCAGATGGGTTATACTAGGCAATGATGATTATTGGTTTGACAGCCAAAAGAGGAGTTAGGGTATGCTCCCATTGGAAGCTTTTCTTGTCTGTGAGGTAGCCACAGCTCCAAGTTAGCCTCACAGTCATGAAGGTAATCAACAGAGGCTATGTAGTAAACTATAGTGTGTTCCTAAGTTATATGTTTAGTATCCTAGGTATACTAAATGCATTTTTTTTATTTACAACATTTTAAATTTATGATGGATTTATTAGGACTTAACACTATCATAAGTTTAGGAGCATCTGTGTATGTATCTTCAAATAAGTGGTTTGATTCTTTCACATATTTGAAATATTTTTATTATCCAGTCATTTTAAACTGCATTTGTATGTATACACATAGGTATTCCAAAGTTTCAAAATAAAGCCAAGAACAACTTCCAAAACTAAAGACTAGTAAGAGATACACTTGTTAGATGAGAAAACATATTTACAGAAGATCTTCCCTAATTTTCTCCTATTTTGTTTATATGTGATAGATAAATACAAAAAAAATTTCCTTATAAATGCATGCAGAAATTAGTTTGAAAACTTATTTCACTCAGTCACCAACCCATTACTGATCTTGCTATAACTATTTGCAAATTACTAAACAAGCTACATAAGGAAATCTTATTCTTGTTTTGCAAAATTAAAGAACTTTGACAGTTCTTCAGATATGAAAAATCTACTTCATGTAAAAGAAATGCATCTGTATTATCATTTTGTATTATATTAAAAATTATCATATTGTTAGGAAAAGCACTTCATTTTTATATAACACAAAATGTAACCATTTTGCCTAAAATAAATTTTAGATTATTTATCTTATTAACATGATTAATTATAAGGCAGTTAAACATTAAAATTCATTTAAAATTGATGAAAAAACACTTGTGGGCCCACCTAGATATAAAAAGTCCAATGATTTCAGCTTTTAGCACATTTAAAGAAAGTAACTTGTATATCAAAAAGAACTGAAATAGGAGCAGATTTTTAAAAATGCCTATAAAGAATTAGAATTTCTTTTCCCTTCCATTAATCTAATTCAGTTTTATTGGGCAAAGTTCTCTAATAAATGTGTCTGTGCACTGTGGAAATGTCAATGAATGTGATAAAGGAACTTCTCTGGAGATTTATCATAGAATGTAATTTTCAAATTTTACATTTTGTTGCACTGTGCAGTGTCACAGATAAAAATGCCTTTGAAATTGCTGTTTCTTAGATGATACTGAAAAACTTGAAAGGTCATGAGTCTCCCCTCTGTGACTATTAGATAACAAGCATAGTAATATCTTACAGGGAATAATTAAGCCATTGCATAAGATCATCTCCAATGTTAAGGCACATCTTCTTTTATTTTTGTTCCAAGATGTTTAAATACAGATGGCTCATTTCATATAAATGTTTGCTTAAAGGCATATGATTATTTAAAAGGATAGGATTAAAGTGAGTATGGATAAATCAATTTATTTAATCTAATATCAGACAGCTTATGGTGTAAAAAATATGAGCTTTTCATACCAAGAAAAGAGGAATCAGTCTTGCTGCTCCAGATACTTGTTATTTTTTTGAAGACTGCAAATAAATGTCTAAAAGTGGTATGCATAACAGAATAATGCAAACATATACATATATGCATGTCTAGTTATATGCAATTCAATTGAATCATAATATTATAGACATACAAGTCTAAATAAGAAAAGAACAGTTTCTTAATTGTTTTGATATTTTCATGTGACCATAATAACAATAGTGGCAATATTTAAATTTAAATGGGTTTTGATTCTAGATATGTGAACTGAATAATTTAGAGAGACTCTCAGGTGCAAGGTTGCATCTCCATTAGCTGAGTAAATGGTGGAACCTGGGAGGATTAGCTTAGATTGCTGTGAAAATGACTATCAACAGAAAGGTAATAACTCCACCTCTCCCCAAAAGGTATTTAAAAAAGAACTGATTCTCTCAGAAATAACAAGACAGAAGCTAAGAATCAAGTTTAGAATCGAGCTAAGAGATTGGTGACATTTTGGAAATTTTCATGAAACCCATTTTTTTCTTTAATTACTAAAAGCTATATGACATTTATAAACATTACATTCTTTTTGTTTCATCCTTACTTTTAATCTGTATTAACTCACTTTTTATATGCAGAGATGTCACCAGTTTAACAGAATTGGAGGGAGGAGATTATAAGGTAAAGGAAGAGGTAAGACACAAAACACAGTAAAGATGGGAACATCGAAAGTGACATGGGATGCTATACAGCAGTATTCCATTGTCCTGTGATTATGGGGCTGCTGCTTATGATTTCCATGGATTCCAGAATCTCATGGCCCTGGAATGGTCAGCAAAACATCAGGCATAATAGAAAGTCTAATGTCAAGAGGAAAATAGAATGCACCCTTATTTAAGGTACTTCTGTGGTTGAGGGAAAAATGTTTATTTATACAAATTAGTGTCATGAATTATAAAGCATCTGAGATTTTATTGTACTTGCAAGAAGACAGGTTAGTCAGCCCCTGTTTCATAAATACTGGCAGAAAACATAAGACTGCTGAACCAGTGACAAATGGTGTTTTATTATTCAAAGGAGTAGCTAGAGCCAGAGAGTCAGCATTTTCTTATGACATTTTTCTGAGCTCCTATTTCCACAGTATGACAACAGGAAGGTTAGATGACACTTGCTTGAACACATACTAGGTTGTATTACAGGACAAGAATCTAAGCTTAGGAAATCCTGATCTTTAAAAATGGGCTTCAGAAAACCTGCCTGACCTTGAACATTGAGGTAGACACTATTAAATGGGATAATTAAAAAAAATAAATTTTTCCCTTTGCTTTTTGATGGAGACACTATCTTTGGCTCCCAAGGCAAGGCTGTTCTCTACCAAAGTATCTTTAGAATGATATTTTGGACCCAAGGTGCAGTGTGTTTTCCTGCAAGATGTGCCAAGACGTGAGGAACCTTTGAAGATGTTGACTCTTCCTTTCTATACTGTCTTCTTCCATGGATGTGTCCCTCCATCAGCCACTCAGATTAATATGACCAAACAGTCTATGACCAAAGTCATCTTATAACACAACATTTAGTTGATGAAAGCCACCTTCTTAGGGCTCCAAACAGCTGGATATGGTAAACTGAAGTACTGACCTTTAAAAGTTCCAGAGTTAAAAATTCATCAGGAGAGGAAATACCTTAGAGAGCCACATTACCTCCTCTTAAAGATTCTGTATTGACTTTTCCCACTTTTTCTGAATCATTAATCTAGGCATATGTATAGCTGTTGCATAGACTCTGTCTTGGACCAGAAAGAGAGGGTCTAGAAAAGTTTTGTCTTCCATAACAACTCTGACCAATCAGTTGAGGCTGAATGCTTTCTTTTGATGAAAGAATATTATTGATCATTACAATTTTAGTCAGAAATTTCATACCCACTTTTCAATAGTTTTCAGACTATTGAAAACCACTTATGGTTTGGACATAAATCAGAATTCTTTATCTCTTGGGAACCTTTGCGTAACTAAGGGAGCCTTCATTTTGGGAAAAACCTTCATATTCATTTTAGGGTTAAATAATGTATTAGTAGTTTTAAATAGTACAGGTCTCTTACTACTCAATCTAAGGAACAAGTCATAGTGCTTTTGGAAGATCAGTTAGTGATTGATTCCATATAAGAACTGTATCCTTTAAGAAATATTTTTTAATTGCTGAGACCCCACAAGAGTGACCTCCACCAGTTTGGGGACAGAAATTGATATTGTTTCCAAAGTAGCACAAGGACTATTTGCTATGCTTTCAGATTCACCTATTCTTTACATACTGAGTCTAGTCTTTTGGTTTTAGAGGGACTATGTAGAAATGATTCTAACCTTTAAAGGTAAGGCACACCAATTAGGTGTCATTCCATACCAAGGAATGATGAGTGTGATACTTTGGGTGTGAGAATGTGGCAGAAAACTGAAATGTGGCAGCTGAGTTCCATGGTAGGTACAGTACTTTGAACCATCTTAACCCAGCAGACTATTTCTGGTAGACTTCACAGAGAGGTTTAGGGGAGGAGTGGTCCAATTTTGTTTATTGCTTTTTGTTGGGCAAGAAAACAAGTTAGTTACATTACATATATATGCATATATCTATGTATATAGTCTATTTCTATGGCAAAGAGACAGTAAGACAGAATAGAAGGCAGCGAAACTCATTGTTTTATCATGATCCTACTCCCTATTCCTATAATAAATAACTCATGTCTTGAATAACAGCACTAATCCATGTATGATCGCAGAGCCTTCTTGACCCCATCACCTCTTTTTTTTTTTTTTAGTCTAATTTATTTATTTATTTATTTATTTTATTTATTTTTTATTGTAAACAAATGGGATACATGTTGTTTCTCTGTCTGTACATGGCGTAAAGGCATACCATTTGTGTAATCATAAATTTACATAGGGTAATGTTGTTTGATTCATTCTGCCATTTTTTCCCTTCCCCCCCTCCCCTCCCACCCTTCCCCTCCATCTATACAGTCCTTCCTTCCTCCATTCCTGCCCCCCTCAAAAGACCCACTTCAATCACTGGTGCATTGGGGATAAACCGTGTTTTTTTGTTTTTTTTTTTTTGCAGTACTGGGGATCAAACCCAGAGCCTTGTGCTTGCAAGGCAAGCACTCTACCAACTGAGCTATCTTCCCAGCCCTGGGGATCAACTTTTTAATAGGAAAACATTGGAGGACATATTAAACCATAGCATTAACTGTGATTACCATGCTGTGAAGTAGATCTTTAGAACTTATTTTTCCTGTCTACTGATCTTCCATTGGTCAAAATCTACTCATTTCACATTCCCATTTTCAGCATCTGATTACTACCATTCTGCATGCTATTTCTATAAGTCTGAATTTTTATAATTCCACATATGAATGAGATCATACAGTTCTAGTTTTTTGTGTGCCTGGTTTATAACATTTCACATAATGTCCTCTAGGTTCATCCATGTTGCTGCAAAAGACAGAATTTCCCTCTTTTTTAAGGTTGAATGGAACACTTTTGTGTATATATTTCACATTTTCTTTATCCATTCATTTATAAATGAATGTAGGTTGATTCTGTATCTTGTTTACTGTGACTAGGGAAGCTCTACTGGGTGTGGAAATAAGTTTTTGGCATAATGATTTAATTTCCTTTTTATATATATATACAGTAGCAGAATTTCTGGATCATATTATAATTCTATTTTTAATTCTTTGAGGAACTTTCATACTGTTTTCCATAATGTCTGTACAAATTCACATTCCCAACAACAATGTGTAAAATTTCCCTTTTCTCTACAACCTGTTCAACAATTACTATATTTTCCTTTTTTGATGGTAGCTATTTGAACTAGAATGAGATGGTATCACATTGTGTGATTTTGATTTGCATTCCCCTGATGTTTAGCTATGTAAATCATTTTTCATAAACCAGTTGGCCATTTACTTGTCTTTCCTTTTTAAAAATGTCTATTGAATTCCTTTGACTATTTTATTTAAATCAGGTAACTTGTTTCCTTGTTATTGAGTTGAATTCTTTCTTTGTATATTTTGGATATTAACACTTTCTCAGATATATGATTTGCAAATATTTTTCTCCCTAACTGTGAGTTTTCTTCACACTATTGCATGCTTTTCTGTGCAGAAGCTTTTGAGTTTGAGGTAATCCCATTTGTCCTGTTTTGGTTTTGTGGTCTGTCTCTAAAGGTCAAGTATGTATGACAAGTTTACAGCTAACATCTGAATTAGAGAAAAGTTAATATGTTTTCATTTAAGATTAGGAACAACAACAACAACAACAAAAGGATGTCTATGATCATAATGTCTTTTCCACATGGTACTAGAAGTTCTAGCCAGAGAAGTTGCAATGAAAGTAATTTTGAAAACACATCCAATTATCAAAGGGAGAAGTAAGACAATAAAAATGATATAACATCAACAAAATTAATTGAAGAAAACATAAATGAAAAGACCTCCCATATACATTGATTTTAAGAATTAATATTATTAAAATGTCCATAGTAGCCAAAGAAATCTGTAGACTTAATGAAACTACAAACACTATCAATTCTCAAAGCTATCAAGAACAAAAAGAATGAAGCATGAAGCATCACACAACCTGACTTCCAAATATCCAAAAAGCAATCATAATAATCAAAACAGAAAACAAAAAAAGACAGCATAACAATAGATGCATGTCTATTGAAATAAGACAGATAGATAATGCAAGTAAACCCATGTATTCATGTCCCACTGATTTTCAATGAAGTTTCCAACAGCATTTTCTCTTGTATAAATGGTATTGATAAAACAGGATGACTAGTGCCGAAGAATCAAGTCAGAACTTTATCTCTCAGTATACACAAAAATAACTTCGAAATGGGATAAGTACTTAAATTTGTGACCTGAAAGTACAAAACTACCAGAAAAAAACATAGACAAAATCTCCACAAAATTGTTCTGAGTAATGATTTTTCTGATAAACATATTTCTTACAACTTTGAAGACGATTTAGCTAGCGTCCTGTAAGATGAACTGATAGAAAAATTGTTATCAATATCTATGGTAGCAAAAGCAAAGTTTCCTGTGCTCTGGAAAGAAGATAAAAGTTTGAACTTTTAGGAGACATGGACACCAGTTTCTGTTTTCTAGTAGTGTGCCCTTGAAGTTAGGAAAAAACTAAGGTATTCATTGTTTGCTTGTAAGTATTTGGAAAATATTGACATTTTGAGGTTTGTAAGAATTGTGTATGTGTGTGTTTGTGTGTGTGTGTGTGTGTGTGTGTGTGTGTGTGTGTGTATGAATACTCAGGAAATAAAAGTTTACACTGTAGTCTTGGTAAGACTTCATTTAAGGATACATATAAATTGTCAGTCAAATTAAATATACATGGAAAAAAACGGTGGGATGAGTAACAAGGTCGAGGTCCCAGAAAAAGAAGAAAAGAACACAAAAAGAATTGGGAAGTTTACAAACTCATATTTATTTCTCTGAACGTACAAATTTTAAAAGTTGAAGAGGGAAGCTTACAAAACTTTTAAAATTCAATGGTCATTGAGAAGTAGAGATGACTTTATTAAGAAGGTCAAAGTATTTTAATACACTGAAAAGTGATGATGGATGCTACATGACCTGTGTTTTATAACAGCAGAGGACTTCAACCTATTTTCCTATATAATTAATTATGATGAGTGTTAAAAAATATAACACTTATGCAAAGTGTACATTTGAACTTGAGAGAAAGAAAAGCCATTCCATTCATTTCCGGGTTTAAAAGCAGTGTTTTCAATTTTTATTTTACTTGTGCATTGAAGTGGTATGTATGTATGTATTTCTGTAAGGAAAAAGAAATATTTCCCCAGAAACTTCCTATTTTGCATGTAGAGAAACAGGATTTACACATGAAACCTGATAAAGATTTTTATTTCAATGGCACAAAGTCAATACTATTTTCACAATTCATTTCCTACTTAATAATGGAATTTTAAAATTTTATAGTCATTTGAATAACTTAGGAAAATTTTGTCACTTTGTTGTTATTTATTTCCAGTAAGTCAATTCCTAATATTTTTCCTATTATCTTCTTTTCTCAATGAAAGATAATTAAGTTATGTTAAGAAAATATTTGAGAGAGCAGAAGAACAAATGCCTGAACTTTTTATTTGTTATGTCCTAGAAGGAATGAAGTGTTTCTTTCTGGTTGAATAATTTGTGAAGTGTTTAATAAACAGACTTTTGACAAAGATGCCAAAAGAGTGTAGGAAAACTTGACTGGAAGGGTGAATGTTGATGGAAAATTGGGGACCAGATAGATCTTACAACTGTTAGACTTTATGGGACAAGAGGAAAGTTGACTATGGACTTCTCTATGAAGAAGATGACCTTTCAGGAGCCTGCTAGTGTGAACCCCAAGGGAGGGAGGCACCTCACTCTCCTATCTCTCTTTGATCTTCTTCTGTTGCCTGAAACTGATCAGCAGGCAGAGCACAAAATATCCAATGCTACAATTCCAGAGCAAAGAGAATACTGCACACTGGAGTAAATCTGGGGGAGTCAATGGAAGCTGTGCAGTAGAATCTCAAACAAAAAGGCAAAAACCAAAGAAATGAGTTTAAAAGTTGTACCCATTTATGGGTCACCTATGATGGGCATAATTAAAGCAGCAGTAGACACCATTTCCTGTGGCATACAGGGTTAACAAGTAAACAAATTGTACTTCTGCTTTCTCCCCTCCCTTTCCTGGTTCCATTATTACGTTCAACATTGAATCTCTGTCCTTGGTTTGTTTTCATCATGACTTCTGTATACTCACCCTTAAATATTCCTTAGTGTAAAGGCTTGCTCCTAGTTGAAAGACTAGCATTTTCTTTTCCTCTTTCAGAGTTCTGTTTAAAAAAAAATTTCTCTTCCTTTGCCTCCTTTTCTTCCTGCTCCTCCTTCTTCTCCTCCTCCCTTTCTCGCTGGCTGGCGTGGAACCCAGGACCTCACATGTGTTACACAGGAGCTCACCCATTGAGCTACACCCTCAGCTCAAGAGCCCATAATACTGAATGAGAAGTGGTTCAGATGGATTAACAGACTCATTCTAGATGAACTCTCAACACAGTTGAGCCCTCATCAAGGTAATAACAGTAAAAAAGTAACTGAATGACATAGTTATCTGAGAAACTTCACTAATCTAGGCAATCCAAGCATAGCAATTGTGCTACAAAATGAAAATCACAGTTAGCTATGACAGAAAAATTAGGTCATATATCTTGGTGATTTATATATATGCTTGGGACTTCTTGATAGACCCTACTCATATTTTCGGAGTTGCTTGTGTTTATTCTGTTAAGGTTTCATTTCAAGGTATAGGGATACATTCAAGGAATTTTAATTGTTGATTATTTAAAGGTACTTATAAAGCACCAAAAATATGAAGAACTCTTATGAAAGTATACACACTTGTAACTAAAAGTTGAAATTGACTAATGACTCTGTTGATGGTCTGATTTCTTCTGTTGATAAATTTTATTGGAAATAAATGACATAATTTACAGAATACCATGGATAAAATAAATATGTAACTATAAAGTTGGGCAAAATAAACTTAAATATTAATGTTCAAAAGAAGATGTGGAGAGTTTGCCACTCTAGGTCCCCAAGGTTATAAATCTAGAAATTGAAATCAACTGAAGCAATCCATTAGAAAACAACTGTTCAATACCCACATTGTATTTTATTTAATCCAAGCCTAACATCGCATTTAAAATAGGCAATCTAAATTTATTCTCAGTGGATAAGAATAAGCCCTGAAGAACTACTTTTTAAATGTTGCATTTCTCCTCAAAAACTGGACTTCAAAGATATTCTGAACACACCATAAAGTTTCAAACTTCAGTACCCTCGAAAGGCACACAGGGCTCCCTTTGGCATCAATCAGAATTTTATGTGCATAGACGAAGGGCAAAGGATAACCATTTATATGATTGACAATATGTTTGATGACTAAAAATTTGTCCGAAATTTCACTGTGACATTATACTCTGCAAGGACGTTTAGTCTCAATTGCTGACTGGCTATCTTAATATGGTAATAATACTAGTTTGATTTCAAATTTGAAAAGAAAAACTTTATTCGATATTTGAAAGTCATAACTAAATTAACTGAAGCTTCATAAATATTGAAGAGACATAAAGTGGTATGAAGTTTGTCTTAACTGAGATAATTCTTTTTATATCAAAAACTGACTTTTAAATACCATAAATCCATATGCACAAAAAGCAAATAATGCAGTTTTACAATTAAATGAAGTACCAATAATGAACAATAGGAAGTTTCAACCTAGTAAATGGAAAACTTTTCTTCCATTAGAATTACAATATTAAACAGAATGTTAAATCCTATTAGCTGATTATACCTGGGATTAAACTTCAGGTATTTTTCAGTGTCAGCTCCCTGCATTGTTAAGGTTTATGCTTATTCATTAAGAACTGCAAATCTTGCAGGTTGAGTTCCTTTTTCTGGAAGAGACTTTTTTTTATTATTTGTTCTATTTACTTATTCTGTGTTGTTCTGTTCCTTGAATTATTGCGAATGCCTTCTCTGCTTTAAGGGTGAATCATAAAGGTAATTGTATTGCAGGTACCTTCCTAGTTTAACACTCTTGAAATTATGCTGAATGACTGCCTGTGATGAGGGTCTATTCCATACACTGTAGGCCACTTAGTGAAATCCCTGGACCTCCGCCTGCTTGCTGCTCGTGGAATTCCCATCAAAGTTTAAAAACTAAAACTTTCTCTGGACAGAGAAGTTCAAATTACAACTTTTATTCATTGTCTGTCTCAGTAGATGAATATTTATTTTTATTAATTATTCTTTTTTAGTTTTGTGGTGCTGGGAATCTAAGCCAGGGCTATGGACATACCAGGCAAGTACTCTAACACCAAGCTACAACCTCAGTCCAAAGGACTTTTTAACATTAAATAATCTATTAAAATGCAAGTGAGATTGGGAAAGGCAAAAGCTTACATTGCCACTAGCTGACTCCTTAATAAAGATCAGTAGGTCAGAACAATTTTAAGCAAAATAATAAGATATCCCATAAGGAAAAGAATATGTTATAGAATAAAGGGAGACTGAGGATAAAATTATTGGGAAGAGTTGGGTAAAATCAAATAAAAGACTACCAAATCTAAACATCAACTACCTCACCATTTTGACTTTGACCCTTTCTTTTACTTTCTTTTATACTCAGAGTTATAACTTCTTTTTTTTTTTTTTTTTTTTTTTTTTTTTTTTTTGGTTTTAAGGTAAAGTTTGGAGCATCATTTCCATAGTTAATATATTTTCTGACATTTGAACCCTGGAGATCCACTAATAGTTTCAATGTTAGCAATTATTGAACACTATGTGGTAACCAACCACTGACCACAAGGATACACATTAAAATCAGCAAAGGTAAATGTGCATAGAACAAAGTCCAGGAGAAACCATAGGAAGTTTCCAATTGTCGTCTCCTAGTGAAATCTTAAGAGATATCACCTAATTCTGCCAGCAGTGATAGGAGTCAATCTACAGAAAGTTTTGCTAACCAGGAAAATTCCCTGGAAACTGTGTCAGCATTTTTCTTAGGATCTGGTCATGTAGATCAACAGCATTCTCATGGATAACATTAATTCCTCAGTCTTTTGCCTCCCACACTTTTCTCTCTGCATTAAGATATATCTTCCAGTTTCTCTTCAAGTCAAGTATTACTGTGTGGTCCAAGGTCTTCTCTATTAACCACAGAGCTACCAAAAAAGATTCAGCCTAGTCCAAGATCCCAGGAAAACAAAGACATTTTGGGGGGCAAAGATATGGTAAGGGCTTAGAGATTTTCTCCTAGTGTTGGTCAAGGGCCAAAGTTTTCTTGAGAATGTGCAGAGTTTGGACAGCCCAGGCCTGTGGAGTGTTGCTTTACTGCCCATATGCCTTCCTCACTGCATCCAAAAGGCCAGTGATACACAATCAAAGGAACATGAGATTGTTCTCAGTTTTCCAAATTGTTTCTTTTTCAGTTTCACTATATATGTATTACTATGAATGCGATTAATATTATTTATATTCACACACATAAGTAATACAAATTGGAAAATATCCTGTATTGCACTGAAAAGAAATCAAGAGCTCGTGTATTGTTCTTATGTACTAAACTCAGTGCTAAGTGCCGTACATGGTTTAATAATCTAACGCTGATGACAGGCATTTGCAGTGATATAATAGAGTTGTTTGCTACCTACTTGCAAAGGCTAATTGTTATATTTCAGACATCATGTTGACAGCTTGATATTGTTCATGGGTGGTGATATTTACACTAAAATTTGCAAAAAATTCAAATTATCTTTCCTCCACCCCAAAAGCCACTAATTAAATATTTTAACCAGCACATCAATATGAGGTAGGTAATTATATCCCAATAAGTGGCAAAGTCATGACACAGTTTTTAAGAAGGTTTATTCTGACCCACGTAACTTAATTCCCTTGGAAAATGTGCTTTAAATGTTCCAATTCCTAGCCAGACCTCAAAGGAAAATCACTAACTATTGTGTTCCTCCTCTGTCCACTCACAATAGCCTCTACCTACTGGTTAGTACCTTCATTTATTACTTTATGATCCTTGGCTCTATTTTAGAAATAATATGCTTTCATACTTGTTCAATAAATCATTTTGTTGTCTTTCATTTCCATCTCAATTTGTCTTTAATGTGTTTATATACCAACCCCTGAATTTCCTCCACCAAAGCACCCTGCAGAACCATTTCCCAAAAATAGGGACCCTTAGCTCCTGTTATGTTGGGTAAACAAAGTTCCTTTTTTTTTTCCCCCCATCGGTCAAGTGAAGAGTATTTTGATTGTAAATTTTGATTGGTGACTTTTCATTTATCAGTTTTCAGTTCAGTTATGTGAAAGATAACTAAGATAACTTCACATTTTCTTCTATAAGATAATACATGGTAAAGTTGTAAGCAATGAAGTATAATTGGATCCTGTATCTCTTCCAATACATTTTATTCAAATATAGAGCAAAGTAAAAATTACTTAGTCAAACTACTCTTATGCAGATCAATGGAAAAATCTTGTAGTATTTTAAGTCAATATCATATGTCATTCTTTGACTACCCAAGCATAAATTTCACCTATACCTATTTCGTACTTAAAATAATATTAAATATATGATGTCTATTTCCTGGGAAGGTTCTCATGTAACATTTAAAAATGTTATACAATTTAAAGGACTGCTGGGATATTCACCTAGGATTATAATCTTGTGCCATGGTTATAACATAATCTGTCTGCAGTGCTCAGATTATGTTGGAGTAAAACACTACGTCCATTTACATTTCATTTCTGTTCTCATCAGTCCTTCACTGGTATCTGAGCTGTACTATATGATATGTGTTTTGAATATCTTCTCTGCCACATGAAAGTAACTGCTTCATGGTGAGGGGGAAAGAAACAAAACACCAGGTGTATGTAAAATTCCATAAATTTGAAATAATGTAATGAAATAAATTAGCTTGTCAGAGTATTTCATAACTGCTTCCAATCTTGCATATATTTTCATGATAGTTTTTCATTTCAGATACACATTTGTATGTATCATATTATCACATGGATGGTACATTATTTTCATCAAACTGAAAAAATGCAGTCATTGATTTGTTCCTTCATTCTTTTTCATCTCCATGCATACACACATTTCTGTCAACATCATAGATACACAGGTACATATATTTTTGGTGTATCATTTTTACTTAAAGTTGATCTCTAAAGAACACAATGTTGTCTGCAAACACTTTAATATAATTACATAAATGTATAGGTATATACATTCTAAATATACAATATTGTATGTACATATTTCGGTATATAAATATATAATCACATGAATACATAGGTATATACCTTCATATTCAAATTGAAATATGTTTCTATACATCATGATTCATAATATACTTTAATACTGTGATGCATCAAGTTGTTCTGTGAATATTAGATCTGTTGCCTCTAACTGTTGCTTCATTTCTAATAATTTTTCTCCACAATACCTTACTCTTCACTAGTGATGACTGCTCAGATTGCTTCTAAATGCTAACATCAAAACTATGCTATTTTGAACTTATTTATTCACATTAGTTTATGGACTTACACAGAAATTCCCCAGTATTTTATAACTAGAAGTGACATAGATAAGTCATTTGCATGTTTCTATATTCAATCTGACAAATATTGCATCATTCTTCTGCTTGGCTCTGCCATACTAAGATTATAGAAGCAATGCCTGAGCATTCTGATTTCCCCAAATTTCCACCAGGAAATGACTGTATTTGAATATTGTGTTTTCCAATCCTGTACACATATAAAACGTTATCTCTTATTTTTAGTTACAATTTTTCTATTACCAGGGATTTCTGTACACTCATCACAATGCTGATTCTTTAGGCTTCCCTTATATGGCAGGCAGAATAAAACTCCTTACTCCCAGAATGTGACTATGTCCTAATCTTTGGAATCTGTGAATGATACCTTACCTTGTAAAGGGATTTTGCAGAATGATTAAGTTAAGGATCTTGAGAGGGAAAATTGCCCTGGATTATCTGTTGGGCCCAATGCAATCACAAAGTATTATAAGAGGGAGGCAAGAGAAAAAGAATCGGAAGTAACAGTTGCAATGACAGAAGTAAGAGATCAGAATGACATGAAGAAGGACCACGAGGTCTTCTAGCAGCTGGAAAAAGTGAGAAAACAGATTTTCCCATCAGAGTTTCTGGATAGAAGTAGTCCTGCTAATGTCATGACTCTAGCCTAGTAAGACTACTTCTATATCCCCAAACTTCAAAACTTCAAGATAATACATTTTTATTGTTTTAGATTACTGATTTTGTAGTATTTTCTTTTTACGGCAGAAACAGAACAAAATATACTATAACTTTCAAATTTCCTTTTAAAATATTCACAAAATATATTTTATTTTGTTTTATTCTTGTTCATTGGTATGTTTCTTTATATTCTAAGAGCATCCATTTATAATTTTGAAATACAGATTTTTTTTTCCTTTCTACCATCTGGTGTCAAAAATCTTTATTCATAGCATTCTTCATTGGACAGGATCTTTGATATAAATATTGTTTTTGCTCTGTGGCTTACACTTTTGAACATATTTTTCAGGAAGTTCTCTTTATTATTTCACAGAAATTCTCCATTTTCCTCTGCTAAATATAGTTTATAACTTTGACATTGAGGTAGATAAACATCTAGAGACCATATTTATTTTCAATACTACATGGGGAGCATTTTTATTTTCTCTCATAGATTGGGTCCCAGCACGTTTTGAAAACAACCTATTCCATCCACAGTTGTTAGTGATGTCACCTTTAGGCACTGCTAAATTTGAAATTTAGGTATGGGGTACCTTTGCTAAACCTATTTATGAGTGTTCTGTGTTTATACTCCTTATTAAACTACTTTTATTTTTAAAATGATACTGCATTATTCCTATTTAATCTTTGCATCATAAAATTAGTGCTTTCTCTAAAGATTCACACATTAATTGAAAATAATCAATATCAAATAATTAAATATTTAATATTAAGTAACAAATTATTTGATAAAGAATAAATTCTATATCTACTCTGAAACCATCACATACATTTAATATAAAAAGAACAAAATCTATATAGAGTATTTAAGTAAGCCTGAGGGAGAGCATTGTGTATGGAAACAGTAGTGCATAATCTACAAAAATCCAGGGATAAAACGATTGAAAAGGTATCTCTGGAGGTGCTTGTGTCCATGAATATGTGAAAGTGCATGATTAAGCATTTAAGTATTTGCTTACAATTCTGTTAGCTGAAAATATTCATATTTTTCAATTTTTTAAAAGTAGATGAGCATTCAAATTCCACACAATGGTGATTGGATCACTTGAGAAATTACAGTAACTCAAAAGTAGGAACATTGTATGATTTAAATCTCATTTTACATGGATGAGATTGCTAAATATATTAAAAAACAATAATTGAATTTCAAGATTAGAACTAGCTTTTGTATTTTCCAGGTAACACTGAGTTAACCCTGAATTTCACGTATTCGTTATTGTAAAGTTCTGATGCTTACTAGGTCAGGACAGCAAAGAAGCAAGGAAGTGAGAAAGCAAGAAAGAAATAAAGAGAAGGAAGGACAAAAGAAAAAAAAATGAAAGAAAATATTTCAGTCATATCACAAAATAATTTTTCTATTCAAATAGACATAAAATTGATTACTTTTATTCAAATCATTTGTAGAAAACAACAAAATAAATGGTGTTTTAAAAGTATTATAGTTATATCCATCTATGTATGTTTACACTTATGTTTCTTTGAATACTCTCATCATCTGAATGTTTCCAATTCCCTGTGTTTTTATCATTTATATTTCTTCCAAATACTATACATTATAGTTTATTATCTGTTCTCCCTAATTCAAACTTTCATGTTTCCTTCTCTAGGTCCTCCTGCACTCTTCTCCACCCATTTATAAACACAAACTCAACAAACTGCCTTTAATAAAGCACAGACCCGATAATGTCTGCAAGGAACATCTAACCTCTTTTCAGAATCTTCAAATTCTCTGCATGCCCTGGTCTTTCATCTCTGGTTTCACTTTATTTTACACACCCACTTTTCTGTGGCACTCTGCCACTTGCTCTCCTGTGGTTTCTGGAATGAGGCCTTATCCAGCATTTGTTGACTCTAGTCTACACGTGGGAAAAGGACCCCATTCAGAGGTTATACATGTGTGTCTAGTGTGTTCCTGCAGCCATGCCATTCCTGGGTGTCAGAAAGCTTGTGAGAAGGAAGAAGGACAAATCATGGCCTCAGGTGTCACACTCGCTTACAATAGCATGAGACATGTGGAAGCCTTTAACAGAACTGGTCAGCTTGGTGGGCCCACAGAGGCAAGTGCAGAGATTAAAAAAAAAGTATGCAGTACCAATGGTGAACTCCCAAACGGAGATAATGACAGTAAGTACATCACATTATTGATAATGAGAATTAAATAAGTTGATATAATTAAGATATGATAATAGATAAAGTAAGATAAATTTTAACTAGTCTGCTTTATTATTAATTCTGTCAGTATTATTATTAAATTTGCAACTATCTGATGACTTTTTACTTTTTGATTCACAATTCACTTTGTATTCTGAATATTTAAACAATGATTACTTTGAATGTTGGAAATATTTTCCACAAATTGGTATTTGTCACTGATATAAATTGTTACAAACTAAATTTTAAATTATGACAAAACTACAATAATCATTTCCTGATTGTACTTTCTAATATTTGTTCTAATTTTTCCCCTTGGCCACATTTAAAAAATATTTCTCTAATTTTCTCGATTTTCATTGCCCTATTTCAATTTATTTTTATGATATGAGTCAAGTACTAATTTTGTTTTATTTTTCATATGTAAATCTAAGGTTAGCAATAACCATTCTTGAATGTATTTTTATCAATTTCATGAATATGACATTATCCCTTAGTAAATTGCCACTGGCATACATTCATTTCTGAAATACCTATTTGAATGCATTGATTTCATTTAACAGTTCTTGATTCAATTCAAAGTGAAAATATTTTAACTTTCTTTTGAGAGTTGCCATGTTCATCTATAAATATATTTTAAAATATTTAACATATTCAATATATTTAAAGATCTAAAGATTTATTTCTGGAAACTTATTTTGCAATGATCAATCCTTACTATTTAAGCATAGCATGCCTTCAATTTATTTCAGTAATAAAATACCACAGAATATTCTGATATTTTCTGTAAGAAGATCACTTGAGTCTTTGACCCCAAGTAGTGCCTACCTAACTGGCATGTATTTGTTACTATAGTGTTAATGGCTTATGTTCAGTGTCCTGATTTCAAGGTCAAGTAGGAATCTGCATAGTAAAACTTAACTGTGGTCTGAATAGTAAGCTAAATCTCAATACCTTAATTCTTGCAGTTGAAGGAATAAGATCCACTCTACAGGATTGACTTACCTTGCCTTTCTCTTTGTGTGTGTGTGTGTGTGTGTCCGCGCATGTGCGTGCGCTTATTTCAAGGTGTTATTTAACTAAAATGTCTCTTTTTAATTGATTAACTTACCTAGCTAAATCTAATGTCTTTCTTCATATTAAATTGATTCCCTCTGTGAGAAATAGTTTTCTCAGCTGTAAAATTTCACTTCTAGGGTTGCCTTAATATTCCTCTTATTGTATTTTGGAGAAGAATCAGATCCTGTAGTTGAGAACAGGGTGGGATAAAAGTCATAGGGAGATTGGAGCAAGAAATGAGAGTGGAGAGTAATCCTCTCTAGGGGTTTCATCAGTTTCTTTCCCTACAATTTCCAAGCTGAGCCAAGTTTCTAAGTTTTTAAGTCTAATTTATTAGGGTGGACACTGACCACCTTTTGTGGTTAGTTATAATGGAGGGTAGGTGTTACCTGTAGCAGTGAGTCTTATCAGGCTCTTATTTTCAAAGTTTAGTAAAACTAGGACAAACTAAGTACAGGGAAGGTATGATTCAGACAAGGGACACTTAGATGGTTCCTTTTATTGTGTTTCCTGCAGTCAACAGAGTTTTGAAATTTTGGCTCAATTTCATAGTTTATCCTTCTACAGGGAACTGTTTTGATAAGATTCAGTGCCACTAAAGTCTGAATACTTCTTTAGAGTAAAATATGTCAAAATTAATCTTGTTTTTCAGTGTGCCTCTTTTAAATTCAATATAAAAGCAAAACAATGTTATCTCCTTCAGGGAAACAGAATGACCAAAATTGATAACATATTCTTTGAAAAGTATTACAGAGAAGGAAGAGCTATATTTTCTATAACCACTCCAAGTTTGGTTCTTAGAAATTTTAGTCAATAAGCTCTAATCAATCCCTTAAATAGACCTATTAACCTTTTGAATAACAAATCTTATGAGTTTAAATGTACATCTATATACGTCTTATATATTATTAGATATTGTAAAAATTTATGTAAAGTTTATTGTAAAATATATGTATAGCAGAAAAATAAAAAGAAACATGCTTCTATTTTCTTCTACTAATTAGTGATATGCATAATCATTTGATTATTTTAAAGTATTTTAAACTGTACTCAGTAGTTGCATAAAAATGCTATACATTTATTTATTTTGTCTTTTTTGGGGTGTAAGATTAGTTAAGTATGGTGTCTCTGTCAGGGTTCTTTGAAAAATTTCTAAGAATTGCACTAAGGAAACTGTGGGAACCAATAAAGCAGTCTCTATAAGGATGTTGTCTTCCGTCAGATTAATTCTAAAGCTTCAATACTACAAGACAAGCTTTTAGGATAAAACAATAAGACATGGATAGCAAGAGGAAGCACAAGCTGGAACCAATTGTGAGGTTTCAGATGCCTGTGAATTCTCTTTGCCTCTAACCTAAATGTGGTAGGGACCCAGAAGCAGCTAAGGACTTTTATTATCAAGCTAAAACACACACACATATACACACACACACAGCTCAGGATTTGAAGAAGTCTAAGAAGGATCCAGTAGATTCAAATTAATGAGAAACTGTTAAACTGTGACTGGTCTCACATCTTAGTGTTCCCTTGTCATGTAAATTGAATAGCAGAAGAACAAATGTCTCATTAGAAAAGAAATTACATAATCAGGTTAGAATAATATAATAATTGTAGACTTGATTGAATTTTTTATCTCACTGTCCTCCCACTTCCCATTTAATCATTATCGTATGTATTTTATTTTTTTTTTAATTTGTAACTTCTGCTGATGTGTGGATCAGAGTCGTGTTTTAGTGTTGTAATCCCTGTGGCACTTATGTTTAGAATTCAATTTTTCATCATGTATTAAACACAAAAGGAGGCATAAAAGCAGAGATTGGAAAAGATATTTTTTCCTTAGGTATTGGTTTTCCCATTCATTGTTTACTTTTTAGTTCAATGGACTATTTTACTTTTTAATGGTTCAATTCTTTGTTGCTTCAAAAGACACAATCTATAAAAAGCAGTAAAAATGTTTTGTTATTTTTCCCATCAACAATTGATTCAAAAGGCTAAAGTTTAGTTTCTATAATATGTATTATAATTTGTCTTTTATACTTCTTGGTTTCATAAACTTCTGGCATTAAAATCAATTTTGTAAGATTATTTTAAAATACTTGCTTAGATGACTATGTGTAGCAGAAATGGTTGAAGCCAGAAAAATGTGTTATGTGAATTAAAGGCCACAGGGGGCATCTCTGCAACTGGTTAGTTATCTGATTTTTTCAAGCAGTTATAAAGATAGTATATATGGAATATGAAAAAGAGAATGCTGTACTGGCAGGGATAGGAATTGTCTCATGAAGTAGAAAGTGCATTTACATCTTCTGTGGAAGTAATAAAGAAAGGGCTCTTTCATTTGCATCTAAGGACTATAAAATCTAGGTTAATCCTCACAATTAAATGAACCAAATATTACTGTCATTGTAATTTTCAAGTTGAAGAAAATGTACACCTTGTGCTCTTCACATTTGAATTTAACCATTAAGTTAAAAAGTGTGGTCTATTTTACTTCACACATACTGTAAATTTCAAAGAATTATGAAGGTAGGTGAACATAACATTCTAAGACATACCATGGAATCATTTTTTAAAGTTCTATTAGCAATAGTGCCAACATATTTATTTAGGTTTACATTTTACAAAAGGCATGGAAGATCTTGAAACTGAAAATGGTATAACACTGTTGATAAAAAGATAGAAGTCCTAATAAATGGTGGGATAAACTATGCTCATGGATCAGAAGCTTTATTATGACTGAAATGACTGTTCCCACAAAAGTCATGAGTAGAGTGTAGCTCTAAAGCTATGCTAATAAAATAGCAGTGTTTTCATATAAAATGACAATCAAGATACCTAGGGCAATTTTTACATGAAAATATTAGAAAATTTAAACTATAAATGTGTTTTCAGTAATCAAGCCATAATGAATATATAGAACACAATAAATATTTCAAAGGTAGACACATATAATGATCAGTTCATTTTCAACCAAACTACCAACTCAATTAAAGTTGAAAGAAAACCTTTCTAAATAACTTGTGAACAACTCAGTATCCATGTAGAATATATATAAAATGCAGTGACCGCCAAGTGCAGTGGTGCACACATGCAAACCCAGAAACTTTGGAGCTGAGGCAGGAGAATTGCCAGTTAGAAGTCAGCCTCAGTAACATAGCAAGGTACTTAGAAACTCAGCAAAGCCCTGTCTGTAAATGAAATACAAAAAGGGCTGGGGATGTGGCCCACAGGTTAAGCACCCCTGGGTGCAATCCCTGGTATCAAAAAAAAAAAAAAAAGAGAGAGAGAGAGAGAGAGCAAGACCTTGACCTTCCTTTCACATCATAATCAATATTAACTCAAAATGTAACATAATACTCACAGAAAAACTAAAATGATGAAACCTTCAGATAAAAATTTATGGAAATAAAAATGCAAATGCAAACCACCTAATGAAAGATATATTTTTAGCACATATAACTGAGAATAAAAACAGACAGAATATAAAAGGACCTTAAACGTCTTAATTGTGAAATGGAAAATAACTGACTAAAATGGGAAAATATTGCCAAAGGCATTACATTAAATGAGTGTATTACAAACCATGAAGCACATGAAAAGGAGGTCAGCAAAAATCAAAATAAGATACAGGCAAATTAAAACCAAAAATAAGATTATCCTGGGTATCTTTGGCGAGGCCTTGAAGTAGATGAAATGCTCATACATTGCCAGGGATGCAAAATTGTATAACCATTTTGTTAAAGGTTTTTGTAGTTTTGTAAATAAGTTAAATGTGTTCCTACTTAATTCCATGGTCATTCCACTCCTAGATACTCATCCAGAGCAAATGAAACATGTCCACACAAAGATATGTACAAGAGTATTCACAGTGCCATAATTCATGATTGTCAATAACTGGAAAAAATTCAAATGCCCATCAACATATAAATGGTTGAATAAAATGTATTATGTCCTTCAATAGAATACATTCCATTAAATACAACAATATATGTTATTTATGTACAACATGTATTTTTTATTCGCTGGGAAGTTATTGATAAATCTGAAAATCATAATCAATGAAAGAAGCTAAAACACAGTAATGCATTTAAATGTTAACTAACGTATAATGATAAGAAGCAGGTCAGCCATTGCCACAGTCCAAGGCAGAGGGAGGGATGTACTGATAAAATTATGAGGAAATTATTTGAAGGAGGACAATAGAACATAAGGGATTTGCATCAGAATGCTGGTTGCAGAGGACAATTAAAGTTGTCACTGTCAATTAAATTGCACAGTTTAAATAAAGATTATTGTACATGAATTGATCTTCAATAAAAATGATGAGGAATAGTAAAAGTTAGGAATAAAAATATTTTCAGTATAACAAAAAAGCTGAACTTAACTAGCATAGCAATGGGACTTCTGGTAAACTTCCACCATCCTGGCATTATTTTTATTATTTTTTATGTGACTCATCAATGCATTTGGTTGATAGCACTGGATGGTACATAGTATAACATTTAATGAGAATCAGCCAAATAGTAAGTTTTACTTAAATTCCAGAGACTGTTGAAATGCTGAATTAATAGCAAGTATGAACATACTTTGTTACTTTTTACACATCATTACAAAATAGAAGAAGTTGAATATATTCTGAAAAACATCCCTTATTGACTAAAAAGGAGCAACACTGTACTCTTAAATTGGAATTGAATCCATTTAAATTGTTTCTCAGTGTCTAAAAGTTCTCAGAAGCTTTGTGGAAAAAAAATGATGAAAACCGTTGAAATCTTTCATACTGACATTGGCGCCATTTTTATTGTTAAACAGAATAAGTGCAATGCTGCCTATTATTTACTACTTTATTTAAGGAAAATGTTATTCAGTTATGCTTTCTTGTTTGCATCTTATTTTTATATTTTTGCAGTCTCATAAGTATCTGTTCTGTCCCAGATTTAATATGTGGTTGACTATAAATTAGTTGCCATGGTTTAAAAAAAAAAAAAAAAAAGACATGTTTCCTAAACCTAAAATGTCAGTCTGAAATTTTTAAATGCTCTGATTTTTTTTGAAAAAATGAATATTTCTAAAATTCTTGACAATATAAAATCTGCCAACTAAAATGATTATAATAAGCAGACAAAAAACTAAATGAGTCTGCTGGATTCTGAAGGAAAGTAGCTAATAATCCTTGAATTTTAAGATAGAAATCCTGCATACATCATAGTGTTTTAATAAGAAAAACCAATTTCAAAATACCTACACATTTTTAAAATATCTTTGGACAATGAAAACATCAATAAATATAAAGCATGGAACAAAATAGAATGAATAGGACTTAGCACAATTTCAATTTTATTATATAAATATGGTTAAATTTTTGTAAGATTATGTGATATCCAAAGAGGACATATACTACAATTAACATGCTTAATTACATTAAATGCATATACTGTAAAGGAAAAAAAAAAGAAAACAAGAGCATTAACAGTGACATATTAATTTCTGGGACTATCATAACAAGGTAGCAGAAAGTTCATGGCTAAAATAATATACCTGCATTGTTTCAAGTTTCTGAAGCCTGAAGTCTGAACTCGAGATTGGCAGGTTGGGTCCTATTGAAGTTCAAGAGGGTCAAAACAGTCTACTTTTTCTTTCTGTTTTCTTTCTTTCTTTTTCTTTTTTTCCTTTTTTTTTTTTTTTTTCAGTACTGGGTGTTGAATCCAGGGGTGCTTCACTACTAAATTATATCCCAAACTCCTATTTATTTTTTATTTTGAGACAGGGTCTTGAGGCTGACCTTCAATTTGTGATCCTCCTGACTAAGCCTCCAAAGTCACTGCCCCAACTTAGTCTGCTTTTTCTGCCTACTGGTAGCTTCAGGCATTTCTTGACATGGTGGTGTCATCCTTGTGTCCTCAGTGTCTTCCCTCTGTACTTATCTGCCTTTGTGAATAAATTTCTCTTCTTTCATAAGGACACAAATCATATTATTGAATTAGGTCCACCCTAATCAGTTGCAAAAATCCTTTGTTGAAACAAGGTGATATTCACAAGCACTAGGGGTTAGGACTTCAGGTTTCTTTTTTGGTAGGGGGTACAATTCAACCCCAAAATATCACTGCAAAACAGTTCAAAATCTATTCAGGAAATAAGGCAATAAAGTTTATTTAGCACCATGAGTGCACTGTGTTCTCTAGTTTAAGTCCCAGGTTTTAAAATAATTTGTGTGAGCACAGCCTTTGAAATGTGGAAAAGTTCACCCAAATTGCATTGAAGGTAATGGTTCAAGCAAAAGAACAAAAGGCTCTCCTTGTATTAAAATTTACTTGGCTGGATATTGACCAGCATATAATAAAAAAATAACATTAGTAATGGCAACAATACTAATGTTGATGATAAAGAAAAGTGATGACTAAGATTAGCAAAGACTAAAGGAAGATAAATATCTCCTTTGTCATAAGTGATTTATAAATGTTTACTTAATAAAATATACACCACTATAGATCTTATCTACCAAATATATTTTGCAATGCTTATTGAGTTAAAAATAGTATAAACATGGCTGAGTGATAGTAGTTTTCAGTGTATTTTATACTGAAGACAATACAAAAATATTATGGCTGAAAGAATATAAACTTGGACAAGTGACCTAAATGATATTTAATATTAATCCAAAAATGTCTTTGTTTTAAATTTACAAAGGAAATGAGATGAGAAGAGTGTGCTAAAAGATGATTGAACTGAAATTCAAATAAATAATAAATACCTTCACTGACTTAAATTGCAGATCCAATTCAGGATAAATACCTAGAAACACATATTGAAAGGTGAAATGGAAAAGAGGTAAAAAATAGTTTTAAAACACACACAAAAAAAACCAATTTTCAATAAAAGTGTGTTAATATAAAAATACAATACCAAAAACATTTTACATCTTTTGTGAATGTAGATAAAAATTTCAGCTAAAATAATAGAAGCATAGTGTCATCAGGTAAAATTTAACTAGTCCATCTGTATTTCTAATTCTATATTTTAATATAAAATCATTGTAAATATGTTGCAAGCAATAAAGATATGTTAAATAAGTAGAAAGAATTTAGTAGATTATAAGGCAAACTGTGTAAAATGTTTGTACATGTAGTTTTATAATATATTTGGAAAAATTGGGACATTGACTAACATAAGTGCAGAAATAAGAATTAGAACAATTTGAATTATAAAGGTACTAATGGTATCTGACTGATACTTTAAAATTTTAGAGGTGAAGTGTACATATATGTTGTTCTATTCAAGGTTTCTGTTTTCTGGGAAGAACTCTTAATTCTATTCCAAACAAATCACTTGAATGGTAGTTACCATGTTTCTACAGACTTCTGACCCTTGGAAACACACTTTTATTCCAGGTATAGTCTTTGGATTTTATTTGCACCAATATCACATCAAATTCTCCACAGCTGACTGGCAATACTTTTAAATCTCAATTCTTTAGCCACAGTTAATGTATTTGTATTGTACCAGGGATTCAACTCAAGTTGTGCTATCTAGAATTCTTCCTTAGGTTATTTCCATTGGGAACAATGAGATTCTTTAGTTTCTTTGTAGTGGTATGAATCATAATTAATGGATGTTAGAAGTCAATTTCTACATTTTTCTCAGGCTACACAGGGAGCAAATATGTAGTAAGAACACAATTAGACAATGTGGCCATAGAAATAAAAATAAGGCCTTTCAACCAAAGAATTCACTGAAGCTTAACTGCATTTCTGTACGTCCTGAAATTTGCTTTTTTAACTTACTTATTTTATCTTATGTACTATGCCTATAATTTTTAAGAAGGTCTTATTCTGTTAATGTTTGTTCAAGTAATTAAATTCCTGTTCTGTATTTCTAAAAGGTACAAAATGTGCTTTAAGATCTGTTTCTTGAGCTTTTGTCTATAAAAGAGACTTTGTGAGCAATTGTATTTTTATGTGTCTTGGCGTTATGATTTGGATCTAGGAATTTTCCCCCAAAATCTCGTTTTTAAGCAAATGCTGTGGACTATAATAACTGTAAACTCATCATTGTATTAATTTATTTGATGGATTAATAACATGAATGGACTACTGGGTGGTCACTGTAGGAAGGTGGGGCATGACTATAGAAAATAGGTCACTAGGGGTGTGGCCTTGGACTATATCTGCCCCTAACTTCTTCCTCTCTCTTTTCCTCCTTTCTCTGTTTCTCTGCCTGCCATGAGCTGGGCAGTTTTCCTTCACAATGCCCCTCTGCCATGATGTTCTGCCTTTACTCAGAACAATGGAGTCAATAGACCAAGGACTGAAAGATCAGAAACCATGAAAATAAAATAAGCTTTTCTTCCCCTAAGTTGTTCTTGTCAGGTACTTTGGTTAGAGCAATGAAACCCTAATACAGAAATGGGTACTGAGAAATGGAGTCATTACTGTGACATACAAAACTCTATAGTTCAGAAGCCTCTGGAACTGGTTTGTAGGAGGAGTTTGGGAAAGTTTGGAAATACAAGCTGTAGAAGACTTAAACTGTTGTTAGCAAAACTTAATGGCAGATTCTGATAGGAACTCAGAAGACCAAACACTGACAGAAAAGTGGAGGGTAGAGACAGAACTCATAAGGATTTAGACAGAAGTAAGAACTCTATTGGGAATTGAGCTAGTGTCCATTCAGTCTACATTCTGTGAACAAGTATGTACATTTTGTCTGTGTTCTCAGACTTCAGGTGAGGATAAATTTAAAGGTAATGGAGAAATAGATCTGGTAGAGGAATATCTAGGCAGGACAGAATTAAGGTGGTAGCTTGTGTATTTCTGGATGATTTTAGCGCAGTTTACTGTGATAATTGAAAGCAGAAAGCAAGCAGGATGATTTTAAAACTTGCTCTTTGGTTGGATATGCATGTGCAAAATTGGGGCCAAGGAGAGTATGATTGCTGAAGAGATTATGACCATTAAATAGAAGCTAAGTACTTTGACATCAGGGTATCTCAGGAATTAGCAAGACCAAACCTATCACAGGGTCAAGGGTTTAAGACTAAGACTCCTTTAGGAGAGACCCTAGGAGCACTCTTTTTGCCCATGGATGGGGGAACCTAAGAAGTCATTTCTTCAGGATTCCTTTCACTGTTCTCAGGTACTCAAGCACTCAGGTTTCTAAACCTATGATCCAAGGGGACTTGGCTACTGGTAGATCTGGCAGCAGAACTTGGTATCATCCATGTGATGCTGGTTCTGCAGGAGTGCAGGAGGCTAGAATTAGTTGGTAATGGAGGCATCTGCCAAGATTTTAAAGGAATGTCTATGAGTCCAGGCACAATGCAGCATTGTCAGGATCCCTGTGGGAAGTCCATGAGAGAGCAATGCATGAAGCTGTGAGAACAAAGCTTGTTGGATTGAAGGTCTCAGGAATTAAGAGATACCAGGATGGTGGAGGCCATCTGCTAAGAAAAACAATAATCAGGGAGCAAAGCCAGGTTAAAAGAGAGCTCATGTGGAAGGCAATTTGTAAGACCAAAGGACCAGGACTGCCTCAGCCCTTTCAGGTTCATGGTTTACAACTATATGCTCTGGATGAAAGATGTGGAGCTACAGGACATGTTTACCCAACTGGCTTTCAGTCTTGCATTACTTCCATCCCTTCTCTCTACACCCCATTCCCTCTTTGTAGAATGGGAATGTTTTCTTGGAGCCATTGAATATCACAAGCATGTAACTTGATTTTTGATACAGAGGTTCATTGCTGAGAGTTTGCATCCTATCTCTGAGGAGACCTCATGCTTGAACTTTTGAGCAATGCTGGAACTGTCAAGATTATGTAGACTCTGAGAATGAGCACATTTTACATTGTACGATGGGCACCAGATTTCAGGGTTGAGGGTGCAATGTTATGTTTTGGATCTAGGAATGTCATCCAAAAAACTCATATGTTAGAAAATGTGGTATTTTTCAGAGATGAAAAGGTTGGTTTATGAGAGCTACAAGTGGATTCAACCATTTGTTAAATTAATAATTTGAATGAGTACTGGTGATCTCTGTGGGAAGGCGTGGCATGGCTGGAGGAAGTATGTCATTGGGGGTGTAGCTTGGGATCTTGCCTGTCTATTGCTCCTTCCTCTCTGCCACCCCCACCACCCCTCTTTCTCTGCTGCTGAGGTGCTTTTCTCTACAATGCCCTTAAACTTTGATATCTTACATTGCTTCAAGTCCAAAATAAACATTTTCCCTTTAAATTGTTCTTGTAAGGTATTTTGGTCACAGCAATGAAAAGCTGACTAATACAGTAAGATTCAGTGACTATGACAGTAATGACTTTAATAATAAATTCTGAGGTTTATAAAATATAGCCCTTTAATTTCTTTTGTTTAATTCTTATTCAAAGCAAGAATTATTCACAGCATCTATTTGTGTTCTTTATGTTTCTGAATGATAGATCAGTTTTACCCATGGTTTTACAGTTTTCACAGGACTCTTGGGAAACATGACTCGGGTAAATAAGTAATCTCGTGTGATGATTAGGATAATTAC
Organism: Sciurus carolinensis; assembly: GCF_902686445.1. Classification (NCBI taxonomy): domain Eukaryota; kingdom Metazoa; phylum Chordata; class Mammalia; order Rodentia; family Sciuridae; genus Sciurus; species Sciurus carolinensis. The sequence goes on along the minus strand of NC_062221.1, from coordinate 122,368,090 downwards.
ACTAGTGTATAATAATGAGTTACATTTCAGTACTCAGGTTTACATCAGTAATAAAGGAATTATAGAATTTAAGATGTAATATTTAGACAGAATTCCAAGGCAGGTTTTAGATATCTGAACAGGAATGTTTCATCCTATTCCATAGAAGTCACTCCAATGGTAACAGCAATGTTTCTACACACTTTGACCCTTAACCACACTTCTATTGCAGGTGTAACCATTGAACTTTATTTGCATCCATCATTGAATATCTCCATAGAAGACTGTCATTAATCTTCAAACTGGAGAGCTGATTTGATAAATTCAAATTTTGATTCCCAGTTACTTGATTTAACATAAAGATAATGTGTCACACACTTTCAAATGGATATTTAGCAACCTACCTCAGCATAAAATTATATAGAGCCAGAATGAATTTTATGCACTAAAAGGAAAATTATATTTGCTAGGTTGATCCAACTCTGGTGTCCTTTGTCCAGTGAATTTTCTTTTGGGGACCAGAACATGTGGAGATACAAATTAAAATTAGAGTGGTGAGGATAGGACACAAGTGGAGTGTTATGTAAGATTTAGTTTTCTGTGGAACATACACAAAAAAGATCTTATGTGCTCAGTCCCACAATAAGCTGATATTAGCAGCAATAGGAGGAAGAACTCCTTTCCATTTCCAAAGGAATTCAGAGTTAGATGAAAAACTTTATGGACACCCTAAGGTTCAATGGCTTGAATGAAATTATACAGGTAGTTAATTGAGTTAATAGGAAGACTAAGAGCAGAGATTACCTGTGGTTATTTTAACACAATGAGTTTTCAGTAAGACTGGAGGTGAAATTTATGCTTGAAGGAGTCTTGAATCTGAAACATTTCATTACTTCATAATAAATCTTCAGTGCCTATGCATTCCATCCTTTATTAAGTTCTAGCAAGAAGCGACATAAATGAAGACACTTCCTTAATTCATTAGTTTAATTGAATCCTTACAGCAATTTTTGATAAATGTTTAACAAACCTAACATATGACTTGATGAACTTTTGTTTCTCTTTTTTTGAGAATGGTTATTATCTTGATGATGCATTTAAAATAGAAAAGGCACAAAAGATAAATACAAAAATATAATTATTAGTTTGTAGCATTCATTCTTAATTATAGGGATATATTGTTCCCTGGTAGGTAAAAATTCTTTCCTGTAAATTGTGGAAAATGTTTTAATTTTTGGTATAAAAATATTGTTAGTACATAAATAGATAGTAAAGTCTCATGAAAGAAGTTATTAGAAAAACAGCTCAGATTAATTTTATTGTAAGATGAAAGGAATTATTAAATTTCATACAGAACAAAGATCCCTTAAAGATAATGTAAAATAACTCTCATTTCAATATAGAAATCTTTTTCTTCTTCTTCACATGTGTTGTAATTCTTCATTTAGGTTTCAGTTTCCCCTGGAATCGGGTCATTGAAAATTCGCCTGTTCTTGTCAATAATCCTTCCTTCCACCATACATTCTTCACAAGGTTCATCAGCAGATCTTGTCCTTTGATAGGAACACTCTGTTCTGTTGCTATAAGCAACTCACAGTTCAGAAATTCAAATCATTGTCTCTCTTATCATCTTGGGAGCCTTTGTTTGACTTTTTTTGTTCTATTTCTGCAAAAGTAAGACATTTCATCTGAGAGAGAAAAAAAAATTAAAATGTATACTTTTGCCTCTTGACATCAAGTGCCAGAAATTCTTAAAATGTGTAACTTAGAAAGTTCCCATTTCTGAAAAAATACTGGGAAGAAAGAGATGCATGTAAGGATTCTGGGCTATTCCCTGCAACAGCATGGATAAACATTCCAGAAAAAAACTGCGAGCCCTTCCTTAACCAAAGAAGATTGGCAGAAGCTACCTTCACCATGATCACCACTATGAACTCAATTCCTCAGTACAATTCAGTAGAGGAAGGAGACAGTGTCGTTTATTTTCTGCTGAAATATAGCCACTCTCAGAGAGATCTTCACTAACTGTAATAATAGTGTGCCACAAATAAATATTTTTACCTTGCTTTATTTTGTTTTTCAAAGTTATCACTCTGATCTGTGCATGTTCCTTTATGGATCACTAACCTTTCCACACTAGGTGGTCAACTGAAAAAGATTATGGCATTTTCAGGTGTGTTCCAGGGCCTGTCACTAAGAAGGTGACAATAATTATTTTTTGAATGAAACCAATGTGACATGAAAAGCATATTGTCATTCAAAACAATTACCTCAGAAAAGCTGAGGTGATATTACATTTTAAAATTATTTTCTTAAAAAATTAATGTGCTAATGTATCAAGGGATGATTTATACTATGATCATGAAACAATCAGTATTAATAAATGACACCTAGTTATTACATCCCAATTTTTTACTACAAATTCTCATTTATTATAGAACAATAATGTAAATGAGTCCAGTTCTTATTGAATACAAATAATGAAAGTTTAACATTTTCAAAAAGCAATAGCCTTTTGTCATAGAGCCTATTATCCATTCTCTGGAAGTTTATAACAACAAAATGTCCATATACTGGCATGAAATACCACAAAACATAGAAATGCAGACAGATTTAAATTTCAGTATTTAAATTTTTATTGTTGTGTTTAAAACTAAAATAAGAAGGACTCTGCTTAGAACAATTTTTTATGAGATGCAAATATGGTTGCCCATCTTTTATAGTTTTCTTGTCAGTAAAATGTGGTTTTGAATTCATAATATTCAGAATGATGACCTGCCACATTCCAGATGTGTTTTTGGTCTGCATTAGGTTTTCTTGGTGGATTGGTATAAAAAGCAAAACGGAAGGCAAAGCTCAGATAATCAGTTGTAGGTTGTCAGGAAGTTCACATGTAAGTTCTATTTTTTGTGACCTGAATCCTATAACCTGTTAAGAAGAAGCTGCTGTTATGGATTTCTCTGCAGTCCAGTAGCCCGCTGAAATTTGCCTGCTAGTCACTGCTGCCCCTCTAACCCTCCCTCAAGATATTCTCATGTGCCTGGAGAGTGCCTAAACAGCACCTTGAAGAATTGCTGTGCTCTTCTCAGAGAATAAGAATTTTCATGTCAGACATGATAAACATAGACATTTACAATGGAAAAATGCAACTTGCAAAGAACATAGAAAGTAATACAGAACACATATCAAAAATAAATTTAACATTTATCATGTATATTTTCATAGATTTATTTCATAAAAATATCACTGTTACTACTTGTGTTAGCTTGCAATTTTGCTTAGCTATATGTGAAAATGTCATCTCTCTACCTCATAAAATTAAACTCAACTACATAATTTAATCTGATGAAATGGGAAAGCAATAATGTGTGCCACATTTATGTGAAAATATTTTATTAACACATTAATTGTTCATAGTAACAGGATTAAGTGTGACATTTTCTTACATGCATACTGCACACATTGATCATATTAAACCACACTTCTTTCACCTTAACCTCCCTCTGCAGTCCCTGGCACACTTCCCAGTCTAGTAATTACTATTCTACTGTCAGATCGACTGAGGTTTTAGTTTCCATGTATGGGAGGAGACATGTGGTACTTGTTTGTCTGTATCTGGCTTATTGCATTTAACATGGTGTGCTCTGGTTCATTCATTTTGCCACAAATAACAGGATTTTAGTTTTAGTTTATTTTATTTTAATATATCAGGGAATAAACCCAAAGGTATTTAACCACTGAGCCACATCCCCAACCCTAAATAAATTCATTTTTTATTTGGAGACAGAGTCTCTCTAAGTTACTTAGGGCCTTGCTACATTTCTGAGACTGGCTTTGAACTTGCAATCCTCCTGCCTTAGCCTCCTGAGCCACTTGAATTACAGGCATACACCACTGCTCCCTGCTTTTTCTTATGAATGAATAAGTTTTAGAGACAGTGAATTTTCCCATTCCTTTTGCTATGAAGACTATTAATTGTCTTCCTGATGACTGCTCCTTCAGCTTGGATCCTGAAGTGAAGACATCGAGTCCAATAGCCAGAGCTGACCCATGATGCACTTAGTACTTCTTTCATGTAAACCCCCAGAACTTTCAGAATTGTTTATTGTTCTAGCAAACCCTGCCTGTCCTGTTCCATGAAATTATCAATGGTGGATTTGGAACTAAGGTGGAAAGAAACAACTGTAAATGTTGGCGCTTTTGAAATGTAACATTTAATAATACCATTCTGAAAATATTGTTTACAAAATGATATAAATATGAAGATGTTATTTATGTATATGAGAAACTCCTAAGAAAACAAGACAGAACTTCTAAAGATAATCAGTGTGCAATACAAATGCTCAAAAATAAAATAATGGTTACTAAAATAATTAATATGCAATATTAACATTGTGGTTGTGAAAACAAATGTTCATCTGTTTGAATGGTATCACTTAACATCTCAACATTCTTATTATGGGAAGTGTCTGCTGCTTAGTGCTGGTTTTGTGGAAATCATTGCTGAGCATAACCGACACCAGCAACTACAATTTTTAGTCACCGGGTTATCCCCATGTCAATTCCTGAATAATCGTATTTCAGTATCTGGAACTCACCTCCAAATCTTTATTTATTTAGTTAGTTAGTTTTGTTTGTTTCTTTTTTATTGGGGCGGAGGTACTAGGGATTGAACTCTGGGGCACTTGATCATGAGTCACATTCCTAGTCCTACTTTGTATTTTATTTAGAGATGGGATCTCACTGAGTTGCTCTGGGTCTCATAATTTGCTGAGTCTATCTTTGAACTTGTGATCCTCCTGCCTCAGCCTCCCAAGTCTCTGGATTACAAGTGTGTACCAGCTAGTTAGTTAGTTTTGTAATTTACATGATCACTGGAATAAATTTCAATCTTTCCAAATTTTGTCGAGATTTCTTTTGTCATGTTGTGTGTACTAAATCTTTTAGAAAGATTGGAGTTTTTAATGATAACATGATGTATCTTTAAACTCTCAAATAAATTTAATATTCATATATGGATTGTGCACATGTTGTATACAGTATTTTTTCTAAATATAATTATTATTTTATATTTTATAGATTTTGTACTTTTACTAAATATATTTTGTTAATGAAATCTAACATAGTTTTAAATATTTAAATGATTATTTAAATATCTTTAATTTTTTACTAGACATTTTCACATTTTTCTTCACATCATAATTAACTTTACATGTGTTGAAGTATTTTCTACATTATTTATTCTTTATGAAATTTATGGAGTTATTACTCTGTAATGCAGTAAGCCAGTTATTTTTGTTTCAAGTCACAAGAAAGTAAAATTTGAATTTACTATTTTAGGGATATATATAAAAATACTTTATATATATTTCATGGACATATACACATATTTCATAGAGATACTATATATATATATATACACCTAATTATATATATCCCTATCTTAATAATTATTACTGGTTATTATTTAATAATTGTTTTAGTTGACTTTTGTGGCTAAGAATGAACTAAAATGTTATACCTGAACATGTTTCTGTTCTCTGAAAATTGAAAACAGATTTGCTTTGAAGACCTCTAAATAATACTGCTAAGTCTTGTTGGGTTGTAAGTCACCAGATCCTGGACACAGACTCCCGGTGAAGGGTTATTCTCTCACAGGTCCCTGTGTTGGAGAAGTGGTACTGACTCTGCTTGCCTTTTTTCTTCTGTAATCTCATATTCAACAGAAATGATCTGCTTTAAGATATTAAGATCTTTCTTCCAATCCGATATTTGAAACACAGAAGTACTTTTCCCCAATCAAAAGTTCAATAACATTGGAAATAAAATTTTAAAAAATTCACCAAGAGGAATGATGAACTGCGTTCACTGCCTCTAATTTCTTAAATCATTCATTTTGCACTGACTCAAAACCCGAGTTGGTATTTGACTGCAAGGATAAGAAACATGGGATGGATTCTCTGTAGGCATGAGGTTGACATGTTTCAAGGTCTTGAGTTGGTTGTGTCTTAAAAAATTTCTAAATGGTTCTGATCTGTGGTTTGCATTTTTCCCTATTATGCACCACATGCTGAATATAATTATTTCTTGTCGATTTTTTGATGTTTCTATTTCATTGATTTTGTTAGAAGGAATTCAGGTAAAAAGAAACTTATGATCATTGGGGATGAAGATGTTGCTCAGAGTTTGGGTGCACCCTTAGCACATAGAAGGTCCTGGGATCAATCCCCACCACCATGAGAGGGAGGAGGGAGCCAGGGTATGAATGATGGGAGAATGAGACAGACATTATTACCTATGTACATGTATGATTACATGAATGGTATGAATCTACATCATGCACAACCATAGAAAGGTAAAGGTGAACCCCATTTGTGTACAATGAATCAAAATGCAGTCTTTAAAAATAAAAAAATAATAATAATAAAAAGGATTGATTATAGTAACCTAAATGGTTATCATGAAACAAACATTTGATTTGGTGCTTAAAAACAACAGAAATTTATTTCCCATAGTTCTGGAGACTTGGAAGACCTTGATTAAAGCATTGACAGTAAACACTGTCTATTATAATACCCACTTGCTGGTTCATAGAACTTTCTGATTCTCCCTGAGTCCTCATATGGCAGAAGTGTCAAGGGGGCTCTGTGGAGTCTCTTTTTAGTTCAGGTCATAACCAAAAGAATATCTTCCTCATATCATCATTTGGGGAGTTAGGATTTTAATATATGTATTTTGGAGGGACATAAACATTCAGTCCATAGCAATATTGAATGTTTAATTTTAATTGACCATCTTAGATTATGCTATTGAAATTGAATAATAAATCTTTACTTTTCAATCCATGTTTTCAGAACAATTATTTCAATGTAACTGTCAGATTCCTCAAAAAAGAAAGAATATTTGGGGACTATCTTAAAGATTTGCTCTAATTCAGTGGCTTTGTTTTCCAAAGATTTTTGATCCTACATTCCCTGGAAAAAAAAATAAAATTAAGAAGAGGAAATGACACTTCTCAGCTTCAATTGAAGCAGATTGAAGTTCTTTTGAAATGCTGAGTTTCTCATAGATTTTATTTGTAGAAAATTCACCTTATTGAAATTATCAGTTAACTTTCAATTGATAATATTCTTCAACATTTTTCAGGTTATGAAATATTTATTGCAATAATCTATTATATTGTGTTGATTGCTTAATTTTTGGCAAAAATGGGAAACATTTTTGAACACTGGGTTTGAAGTCAGATGTGTTTATACCCTATCATGTGAGAGAGGATTAACAAAGGGAAATGTTCTTGACCACTCATGGCCTCAGGTTTCTCACTTGTATCATAGTGAGAGAAATAATATTCCACATGAGGTTGCATTAAAATTTGTGTGACATAATCTATGTGACGTACTAAGAATACTTTCCAAAATGTTAGTTGCTTTTGACAAATGTTATCTATTATTATAAGGATGATGATTCATTGCCAATTCAGATCAACTTTGAATATAGATACCAAATGGACTACGTACGAGTTTCCATAGGATATCTAACAAACCATGTTTGCAATGGAAGTCAAAAAATATAGTATACAATTTAGGATTGTATTCCATTCTATGATAATATTCATGAATGTTTTTGTCAGCCCACAACAAACATTCAGAATGATATACCAAGAAGCACACCTACAGCTTAATTCATTTAAGAACACTCATCTTCCATTTTGGAAATCTTTCCTTGGACAAATTAATGTAATAACACCATAAACACTATTTTCACTGAATGAACAGTGGATCAGATAAAGAGAAAGGGGATACTTTGCTACCAGCACAGGGAAAAAAATGAAACAAGTCTGTTGCTTCTGTAATTACTTGCAGGTATTCAACCCATGTGAAATTTGGAGAATGTTGAAAACACAACTTAAGTATTATACTACTTCAACTTTTGATCCAAGAGATTAAAAGCTCGCAGGCTTTAGAAAAGTAGAGATTGTATCAGCTAAAGCAAAAATGATAGTTATTTCTTATAGTCCTATTCTCTGAAAAAAAATCCAAGGGAGCCTTGTAAATACATTCCTTCAGTAACAATGTTTACCTATTTTTATGAAAAAAAAAAATCATTACACTTTCTATAAATCTCACATATTCAATGACTGCTCTTCTTAGAACTATGTGACATTTTTATTTCAAAACTAAGAAATAGGTCTTGCAATCATTATAAGTACAATCCATGAATCCATTTCATATGCAGATGCTTCAACTTCAAAAAAAAAATTGACACTGGATTGTAGGAGATAAAATATTTCCAAGCAATTAGGAACTAAATGAGTATGTATCCTACTTTAGGAAAATATTGCTCATCCTTTTCTATTTTATATAGCATTACAAACACTGTGATTAAAACACAAACAAAATCATCTGAGAAAACATTTAGCTTGAACAACTGATGGTAAAGTATTATATCATTTTCATTATATATAGGAGTGTTTTCTTTAAGCAGCAACACCTGACAAATAGCCACATTCAGTGAATTACAGTAATAACAGTCATTGTGCTTTGAGGATTTATACCGGGCACTGTGCCAAGTGCTTTGCATATAATATCACAACAAAATGCTTGCAAGAATTTGAGAAGTTTTAAGTACCACTATTATGTTCAATTTACCAATGTAAATTGAGAATTATAGAGATTAAACGTCTTGGCCAATGTACAAAAATAATTAAAAGAGGCAGCTGGTTTCTGCAACTAGATCAACCTTGGTTCAGAGCCGCTGCTATTATCTAGGATGTCCGCCTATCTTAACTCTTGGACTCTTCCTTTTCCAGCCTCTTTTTCCAGTTCCCCAGCTCAGACAGCATCATGTCTTTTTTTTTTTTTTTCCAATTACTACAAGTATCTTCTCATTGATTTACTGTCTCCCCAACATAAACCTAATCAAGTTATTCACTGCTCTACTGCTTAAAATATGTCCAAGCAAGATAATTTATTACCTGGTCACTACCTCTCTCTTTGAGGGCCGTAGCCCTCAAAACCCCCTCATTTATAGGTGATGCTCTAATTTTACTTTTATCCTTTTAGTGCCTGTGATTTTCCCTGGACAATACTATCTCTATCTTCGTTTCTTAGCTCAAATATCACATCTTACTCAAAAATCAATTCTACCTGGAAAAGCCTGCTCAGGTGCTTGCACTGTAACTGCATCCAGGTCCAAGAGCACACTAGCAAACATATCAATGGGGATAATTTAGACATTTCTAAGGAACTGATGCCGATTGCCAGTGGGAATCAGGTATTTCCTCATTGTCATACCTGCCTCTTATCTTTTCTAATTTTAACTTTCCAAGAGCTAAATACTAACACTAAAGCTTGTTTCCCTAGAGTCATAGGCCTGTCTTTTTATAGGCCTGTTTTATAACAATGTTTTAGTGTGTGTGTGTGTGTGTGTGTGTGTGTGTGTGTGTTTTATTTTTTCCTTCTTTGGTGTAACCCAAATTCACAGGTCTCCACAATTTAAATTAGAGATACAACTTCAATATGTATTATGTATATATGTATATAGATACACATATTTTGCATATGTACATATATTTTAACAAAAAGATTCTCAATACTCCATCATTATGGGAAGTCCTCCCCTACTCCTCTTAATTTACTTTGTGATCTAATTTAACATTTTGACACACTGTACTTATTCACAGGGCTGTACATAAAAGTAACAAAATTTAAAAACCATTTTCCTTATTTTTTAATGCACTATCCTCCCTCATTTGCACTATTGCCTCTTCATGAAGCTCCACAGGTTTGGCCAACTCAGGCAATGCAGAAGATAGAATGATAAGTTAGACTCCACATGGATATTATCTGCTAATTTTTTTTTTTTTTTTTTTTTTTTTTTTTTTTTTTTTTTTGCTACCAGGGATTTAACCCAAGGGCACTTAACCACTGAGTCACATCCCCAGCCTGTTTTTATATTTCATTTAGAGACAGGGTCTCACTGAGTTGCTTAGGGCCTAATAATTGGCTGAACCTGTCTTTGAACTCATGATCCTCCTGCCTCAGTCTCACAAACTGCTGGGATTACAGGAATGTGCCATTGCACTTGGCTTGTCTTGTAATTTTTATTGGGTCTTGGATCATTGCCAATGGAAAGGTTCAGATGACCACAGTCTACCCTGAGCTAATGTCCTTCAAATAAACAATAGTCAATTGGATAGTTTTACCACTAAAATGGGCACCAGGAACATAGGTTCAATACTTGGTCACTTAATGTCAAAGACATTAAAACATCTTTGGTTTCGTTTGTTTGTTTGTTATTTCCACAATCTAACAGTGCTGAAGACTCAAACCCGGGTCTCGAGTATGAGAGGCAGGCACTCTACGTGATAGGCTACATTGCCAGCCCTAAAACATCTTTGTAAAAAGACAGTATGAAGTTTACACACATTTTTAAAGTATCCTTTTTTGACAGAAAATAATCTATACAATTACATGAATTAGCCAGCATTTCTTAAGTAGTGTAAGAAAATTAGGAGTGATCATTTTTCCCACGACTTTTTAGACATCTCATGATAAATAATGATAAAGAGTTACATGTCATTTACCTTTTGCACATTAAGGTACTAAAATAAAGTATCATTGACTAATGACATATAAACTGTAAAAATGTAGTTTGCACAGTTCTAGAGCCTGGAAGCCTGGGATTAAAATGCCATCATTGTCAGATTCTGTGGGGAGACTTCTTCCTGGCTGCAGACAGACAACATTTCTTATCGTCAGAACACAAGGAATTCTCCAGGGTCTCTTATTAGTGGGCTGATTTTATTCATAAGGGCCCCCCCACACACAACCTGATCACTTTCCAAAAGTCCACCTTCTAATATGATCACGTAAGGGTAAGGATTTGAACATATGATTTTGAGGGAGCACGTTCTCTCCCTAATAGTATTAAATGATATTTTGCTGACAGATGCTGAAATAATGTTATCAAATCCTAAGCATCACATGTTATCATCACCTGTCCACAGAAGAGAATTATGGTGTATAAGTGGTTGGAAAGGAGTCATGAACCAGAAAATGGAAACACAATGTATTTTCTAAAGAAATTAGTCACAGTTTTAGTTAATAAATTGACCTACTAATGTGTAATAAAAATTAATCTTCAACCAGGCACAGTGGGGCACACATGTAATCCCAATGGCTCAGGAGGCTGAGGTAGGAGGATTGCAAGTTCAAAGCCATCTTCAGCAACTAGTGAGACTGTAACAACTCACTAAGACCCTTTCTCTAAAATAAAAATAAAAAGGACTGGGGATGTGGCTCAGGGGAAAGCACCCCAGGGTTCAATCCCTAATACCAAAAAAAAAAAAAAAACTAAATAAATAAGCTCTCTTTCTAGGAAATATAGTTTTTAAAATAAGCAAAAAATTAGAGATCATGATTTAAACAAATGTTTATTTTTGTAATAGAAAATATAATGGGCTTGACATGTTTTAGAATTTAACATTTGTTCATTTTCAGAACAATACAATAGTAGAAAAAACCCAATCAAATGGAAAATTTTCTTTATCCTTGGCAAAGCACAACATTTTGAAATACAGAAAAAAGGAAGTATATAGAATAATGTTAAAAATTAATTTCTGTCTACTTTATATATTTTTCAATAAAAATATCCTTTTAAAGTGTTTCTTATGAATTATCCAATTATTTTGAATTAAATATAACTTTTTATGTAATAGTGGAGAACTATGAAACAATACAAATACTTCTAAAAACTAAGGAGATAACATAAAATACTCATTTTTTACTGAACTATCTCTTATCTTCAAAATATTTTAATGAAAAGTAGTTATGTTACTATTATAAAAATAAGACCTTCACTATCAAATGTCATAAATGCTTAGTTAACATACATTTTTCTGCAATTCCAGTTAATGTTTATTTTGAGCTTTTATTCTACCTGGGGGAAAGGATATGTAATCTTCAGTAACTTAGGTTAAATTCACCCAACTCTTCTGGTGGATATTCCTCCTCCTTTCTCTGGGGTTGATTTTTAAAATGAAGAGTTTATTAAATCCTTGGTATCATTGCAGATATAATATTGCTCCATCTGTTTCCCAGCAAATATTATATCTCACATTTGGCATCTGGTGTGACAGTAACATTTTAAATTGATTCATGAACATGGGCCCAAACTAAGGTGAATGAAGCATTTAAAGAACAAAATTAAAGGAAATTAACCATGGGTTCATCTGAGTACTCTTCTCAGATGTAAACACCTACTCCATGTTAGGGTGAGGTTTCCAATCTTCAAAATTAGAAAAAATTAAAATCAGTCTTTATTCCATCACCTGATCTGTCAACTTCTAGTCACTTCAATGGCAAAAGTAAATTCTGTCACTTTCTTCTTCTTTATTCTCCTTTTTTTTGTTCTGGGGATTGAACCCAGAGCCTTGTGCATGCGAGGCAAGCACTCTACCAACTGAGCTATATCCCCAGCCCCCTTCTTTCTTCTCTTAAGCTAAAATTTGGTGAATCTGTCACACACACAAAATAAAAATTTCTACCCTTTTGCATTCTGTCCTCGTGGCTTTGAGACCATCTGCAACCTTGCTATGTCTTAGGAAATAAAGCCAGAACATGAATTCTAGTCCCATAACAAAACTCACAGTCAGACTGCATAAAATTTGTGATTGAGAAAATATTTAAGCTTCCAGGGGGTGGGGGGAAGAAATGCATTGTATACAGAGAAAACAAAAGAATGGCATCAGGCAGCTGTTTTCCTGTCATTAAAAAAATAAGCCAAAAAGAAGGGGAGCAACATCTTCAACATACTAAGAAAAATGTCATTCTAAAATTCTGTACTAAACAAAAATATTTTTCAAAAATAAAGGTGAATGAAAGATATTTCAGACAGCCAAGAGTTGGAAGAATTCACTATCAGCAAACTTAAAACTACAACACAATCTCAGGGGAAGTGGCTCAAGGGGAAGCCAAATGACACCAGGTGGAAACCAGATCTATGAAAAGGGATGATGAAAAGCAAGCAGTAAATATGGGCGCAAGTATGAAATAAACACTCCTTCAAACTGTCCACAGCCAGTGTCCAGAGACCTAAATCGCCACCTTGGCACTATGATTAACCAAAATGGGCAGTGAAAGAGTAGCAGTTATGGGCCAGGAAGGAATGGGTTTGGACCTAGATGGTCCCTTTAGATGGTTTTCTCTTTTATCTGTCTCTCATAATCATGAGTATGAGCAAATGAGCGCAATAAAGTGGGCTAAGAAATGTATGTTTACCAGAGCTCAAGATGTCTCTGGAATGAAGATATGGACCACACTATGAGTCAGCCACTATGACAAACAGATATGGTTTGGGTAGGAAAATACTCAATATGAGGGAGATATAGAAGAACTTAAGCAGCCAGGACAAGATAGTGAGTGAGGAGATTGGGGGCAGGGCCCAAACAAAGGAGCATGGAGGTGTCTTTCAATGAGGTCAACTTCCTGGTTAACAAAAGCACTCATGGACACGAGTGGAGGACCCAGTTAGGCACTTGTGTACTTGTGCTCCTAAGTGGGGCATCCAATAGAAAAACTAAAACAGATGTGTGGATGCAGGGGCCACCAACCTACAATAGTGAGGAGAGTATGGACAGGGGAAGAATTAAGGAAAAGGGGAAATTCCAAAGACCATAAGAAGAACAGGCCCAAACTCCCCCACCAGATTCCCAGCTCTAGAATTCCTTCTCTTTGGAGAAGTTTGACTCTATTGCTTGTGCAACAAACCTTCTGTTGCTTTCTATCTCTGTGTCTTGTTCTTTAATTCTTTGCTAAATGGAGACAATTAACTCATCACTCCTAGATGATGGAAGGCTACAGTTATGTCCATCTTCTAAGTTTTCTCATAGGAATCTTGGAAACCAAGCACATATGGAAGAAAGCTTCATGGTGTACACATTGTGACCTGTGAAAGCAATGAATATGTAGAGTATAGATAGCTTTCCACAGAGGACCATGTGTGGGGTGTAGTTAGCTGACACGTCTCCAGTATCTACTAATTTCCAGATCACATACATCTTTCAAACTGAGGTCACACTCTTCCCAGGAAGCCCCAGCCAATGATAAAGTTGGGTCTAGCCATCTCTTCTCCAGATGAGACTCTGCACAGGCTTTCCTCTGAAGATCCTTGTTGGGTAAATTCAGACCTTATATATATGCATCATGTCTGGGCCTCAACCTATTCTGCTTCTGTATTTGCTTCTCATGATACACTGCAGTCTAAAGAGTTTCTTCCTCTTAGGCTGGTTGTCCTCATTTCATCTTTTGCAGGCATTAACCCCTAATAAACCTCTTGAACACCTCCCTCCATCTCAGCACTCACTTCCTAGAGGATTAATTAATGCAGATATAGCTAAAAGGTCTATACATCAGTGTCTGAAAATGTAGAATTTTAGATATATACATTGAACAATCACCCCTTTAATTTGGTAAATGTAGATAGTATTAAAAGCTCAATCAACTTTTGTTGTTTTTGTTGTTGTTCCTAATGAATGCATATAAATTGCTTTACTTCAATTACTTGGGTCATTTCTTTATTTTTAATATTTAACACTATACATGAAGAGATCTAACCAGTTCTAAAATTGTATTTTTTAATGATGTCTTCTAATTTTAAACTTAAAATATTATCACAGTGCATGTAAATAAGCAAGTTAACAGTGATCTCATGGTGGGGGTCAACAATAGTACAGCAATTAGCTGAAAATTTTTAAGTGTGATTTCTACTGTAGTATTATTTTCCTTGGGTTATTAATAATCTCTATTCTTGGGTATTTTATAGGTACTTGCCCTACTCTCTCATCTTTTTACCTATTTCTCTGTCTTTCAGATTCTGATCATTTAAAACATAATTTTGAAAAAAGACTTTCCATTAAGTCTTGAATTCTGTTGTATGATACCACTATTTTTTTCTTTTCTGATTATTTTTTTCCATTTCTTGATTGACATGTTTCTTAATCATACAGATGTCATGAATGGTAATCACTTTAAAATTTAAGCTTTCTCCTTAAAAAGGTTTGTACTTATGACTTTTAGTTTCTTGTTTGCTTCAAACCAAAACATCTCTGTTTTTGTTATGAAAGATTAGGGTGAATATAAATAAATGAAATATGCAGTTGTTGATCAAATATTTACTGATTGTTGTAGGTAGGATTTCCATTCCAAGCAATTCATCAACATTGAACTAAGTGCTGCTATCAAGGGACTTTGCAGAGTACTTAAAGTTATTAATTAATGTCTCTTAAAATTGGAAGATTATCTGGAATTATCCAAATGTATTCAATATTATCACACAAGCCTTAAAAAGTAAATAGCTTTTTCTTTGATTAGAACCAGAGAGACAGTTCAGAAGATGAAAGCAAAAGACACTGAGCAGGAAGAAAGGCAAAAGCGTTGTTACATATGAGAAGGTAGGTGGCTCAGGAAGCTGAGGTTGACTGCTGGCCTAAAGCTGCTAAGGAAATAAGTAAGGCATCAGTCCAACAACCCACAGAAATTCAATTTGACCAACAACTGGAATGAGCTTCAAGACTGATGGTGGGAAGCCACCCATATCTAGCAGAATCAGACTAGATCGAACCTCCTGACACAGAGGCCTGACTTCATGGAACTGGCAGATAGGGAAGTCTGCTCCAGATTGCTGGGGGGCATGTGGGAGTGATTCCCTGTCTGGTTCTGCCACAGTCCCCCTAATAAAATGGCTCCCCTAATTCTACCCTATTCTGTTCATCACCGAAGAAGCTCCTCCTGTTCTGGAGCCTGTTTACCTCTATGTCTATAAATAAAAGAGAGTTGGGCTACCCCATGTTGTTAGAGGCCAGAGATGGTATGGTCAGACTGGTTACTCCCTCTCTCATTTAAAAAGAGTGTTGACTGTTGTGTATTTATTGGTTAGATAAATTTATGGGTAATTGATTGATTTAGAGCCAACATCATCCTCTGGCAGTTAACCCTTTCCTCACCCATGCGGGACATGGCTGAGAGACCCCCATGACTGATTTTTCCCAGAGCCATGTATAAAAAGCCCAGTCAACTGACATCTTGATTTTGTCCCTACAGAACCCAGAACAGAGAAAGCAGCTGTGTTAGCCTGGACATTGATAATAAATGGTCTGTGATAATAAATCTATATTGTATTAAGCCACCAAGTTTGTGATCAGTTTTTATAGGAGGAATAGAAAACTTATAGAGAATTTCATTCTGTTATATCCTATATTATAGATTTACACATTTTATTAGTCCTACTTCATGAATACTAAACCTTCATGATAGAATATATAGATTCAGGGTGAAATGTGCCCTGGGGTCTCAAGAGTATCTTACATTTTTTCTTCTACTTTTGCAGTGAGTACAGAGGTCATAGGGTAGAAATAATGGAATCAGAGAAAATGTGACACCTGGTTATTAAGTGGAAGAATGTTATCATATGAGACATACTATCAATATTGAAGTGCACCAGGAATAAGAAATAAAATTTGTTGTGCTAAATGACTGCAATGTTTTCATTTGCATGCGTATGTATGGAATGGATATGCACATAGTCATATAAACCATATGGGCAGCTGGTGCAATTAGTTTAGCTTCAGAGAATCTGGCAGATTCTTCTCTAGTTCTTCTTAGTGAATGCATTCCATCATGTAAAGACCTTGCAAACAAATCTGTGACTTGTATCAATTTTGACAACTTTTGGATGGTGTGACTAGACATGAAAAGCTGACCAGAATCTGGTGTCATGTATCCTTCTGGTGTTGGGTTGAATTATGAATATGAGTTTTTCCTGGACCCTATAATCTCATCAGGTATAAAATTAAGTATAATATTGAAGGTGTAAGGTATTTTCCTCTTTCTTGTGTTTGTAATATGTAGAACTACAGTAGATAATTGCTGAATCTTCAGTAATATTAACAATCTTATGGTTGAAACACACTTGTGAAAAAACATGGTTAAGACAAAAGAAAAGATCAAGGCTTGGAAATGATGCTAAGCACTCAGAGTTAGTTTAAAATCTGAAGGTTGTTAGGACTGCTTTACATTAGAGAATGATGTGGTGAAGATGAATTATCTACAGTGTGGAAGAGATTTGGCGACTTGTGGAACCATTATCTTATAGCAAGTGTTCAAGAGAATGGAATATTCCCTTGCTTGAACATTTTTATGATATATTTTAATTGGAGTGCTCTCAAAGGTGATTTCCTGCTCACAATCTAAATCTTAGTGGAGATAAATGGGAAGCGCCATCTTGTATCCTCTTGTACAAGAGTTCACCCTCTTTTAGTACTTCTTACATGAACCAACAGTTTAAGGTGCTGTTTATCTTTATCAATTATTAACAGGTCCCAGGAGAAGCCATAAACATAAGCCACAGAGTCAGATCAATTGATAATGAAGTCTAATAGTTCAGTAGGCATTTGAAGCCTAGTTATTGTTAATGATATATGAAATAAAAATTGTACCCTGTGGTAATAGCTGTAATTAATGTGCTATAGTCAGGCTATTTCCATTTCCAAATATATTATGTGTGGTCATCATACATTAACAATTAATAATGATATTGCACAATAGATCTCTGACAATTTGGCTATGCCTTTTGCTGTAATCACCACATCATTTTCATACTAAATCATGTGAGAAATACCATTTTTAACATTTCCCACACTCATTCGATCCCCTGAGTATCACATATAGAGGGCAATGACATATTCAACATAGTGTAAATAACTTCAAAATCACAAATTCATGTGTGTAATGGTTGTGTACACATTAAATAGACTCTAACAATCAATGTTACTTAATATATTAATTTAAAATTCAGGCACTATTCATTGTGATCATTGGTCATATAAGATATATGACATATATTTTATTTTTATGTATTTATGTATGTCAGAGGAAACTGCCTGCAATCTGGAAAATCACGCAAGCCAGAATCTCAGGTTCAATGCACAGTAAAATAAGCTGAAGTCATTTTTATCACCTCAATGGTCCACTTTGCAAAATAGTTTTCAGTGAGAATAAAATCAATGAAAACTTTGATTTAAATAACTTTTTCAATAAACTTAATAAAAGTTTGCCTTTGTACATTCAGGTAGAATTAAACTTCCAGAATAAAAACTATAAATTTATGTAATTGAGTTCTGTGCTTCTATTATTTACCAGTTGTTAGAATGATATTTCCATAAGTCTTTCCCCTAAATATTATGAGATGTCCTAAACCACAAATTGATGTTCTCATTATTTTTCTAACACTGGATATGGCCAATTTTAAAAATGACATATTGTTTATTTTAGTTTCAATTTGAAATAATGGAAGAGTTTCACCTCAAAGCTCAATGGATCAACCAGAATAACAGAAATTTCACATATCTTTATATTCAGAGCTTTTGAAATTTGTGATTCTCAAAGTCAACTTTCCAACTTCTCTAACACATCTCACATTTTTTCTGTCCTCAAGCCCCCCAAATGGTAAAGAGTGCTATGCACCAGTGAGAGGAGATTCCTGTACTCTAAAATTATAGTCACTTCCTGTTCATACATCTTCCTCCAGTTATCTTTCTTGGGGACTCTTGCTCTGAGATGTCCTTTACCTTAGAAGACTGAATTTACTTCTATTAAATAGTTATTTACTCTTATCTAAAATATTTTCATTTCTCCTAAGGTCTTAGTTTTTTCAAGATCTACACTTTCTTCTGATATATCTGTTAACTGTAGTTTTACTTCTGCACATTAATAAAGTGCTTATAAAACGTGCATCTCTGAAAAATATATTTTTCTCTAAGTACTCAGAAACATAGCATTTCCAACTCATTAAATATTCCAGAGGGTGATTTTTATTGGTGGTGTTTCCAGAAGTTATTCTAAAATACTTTCAGACCATTTGGTGAGCTTTTGAAGAAAATTTTTAAATGGAAAATGTTTCTCTAAGTTATGTCAACTTTAATTGAAATGTTATTAGGAGAATTTAATTGTACTTTAATTAAATTAAAATATATGTTACTGAATATATCTTCTGATCTAAGGTGAAATGAGAGTACAATGTTTCCCTCCTGTTTCTCGTTTGATTGGCTATCTTTATGAAAATGGCAATATCTCATTTAAAGATGTTCCAGGTAACATCGTCTCTCTTTTTCTTTGTCAAATCTGCATATTAACATGGAACATAGTAAGAACTTTCTCCACAATGTCACGCTTAGGAATTCCAATTCACATTTATATGGTTTTGACATAATAACGTTACAGTCACCTTCCTCAGAATCACTGCCCTGTTAACAATATAGGACCTGTAGATTCTTTAAAATGACAAATTAATAGTATCTCTCTCATGGAGGCTTTAATAGTCATTGGTTTTGAACTGATTGAAAGATTGCCAATAATAACTTTACTTTTACCTCATAGATTTCTCTTTAAATCAAGATGTGAAAGTTAACCCCTTCTTGCACATGCTAGTTTCTCTTTGGGAAAATCACTTTTCACTCATTTAAATCCTCTGAGTTCACACACACCACTACACTCATGATGTCTTCCATGATGACTCTGCTAAGGTCAAATAGTGATTTAATATGTCGGATACTTAAACTGCTAAGCAATCACTATATCCCAGAGAATATTGTAGCAGAGCAATTTATATGAACTTAACAAGTATCATACTTATCCACCACACAATAGCTAAAGCTACAGTCTCATGTATTACATAAAGTCTTCTTTTCTTAGTTTTTTTTTTTTCCAGTAGAAACCTGAAACTTTCCACGTATAAGTAACTTACTAAAGCAATATGGCTATGAAGCTTCAGAAAATAATGGAACTCCCTTTAAACATATGATATAATGCAATATTTCCCTTATTTTTTACAATCTGTGATAGTTCTTCTTTGTTACCAGATATTCCAATTCCAGTGTAACATTTACACCTATAATTCTTTTATTATGCTCTTTCCACATATGTGATGGTAAGATCCATTTGGTAGGAGAGATTCTGGTTTGGCTTATACCTGAATCTTCGACAGCTAGTAAACCATGTGACACACAGAAGTGGATGAATCATTTTGTGGAAGAAAATTAGGAGAAGAGAGGGGCTGGGAATGAATTAAAGAAGAAACTGGAAGAGAAAGGATAGAAAGAGAAAGGAGAAGAAAAGAAGAAAAAAAAAACCTTTCAAGTTTGTTTTGGATTCAGGATGGTGGGCAATACAGCATTTCCTATTTGTTGAGTCTTGTTAATTCCATGTCTGTGTCTTGTGTGTTAATTTAATTGTTATTCCCACACCTAATTCTAAAAGAGCATGGAAAGAAATATAATCTAGCAGTCATATGCCCAGCTATAACAATTTCTGCTGAAGAGATGGAGGGTGAATATTGGTAACAGTTGAGGAATCTTAATGACAAAGACCGCCTACATTGCTTCTTTGCAATGCAGTATATAAAACCTATTTAGTATGCTGATTTTAAGTCCTTTGGGTATAGGCCAAGGAGTGGGATAGCTGGGTCAAATGGTGGTTCCATTCCAAGTTTTCTAAGGAATCTCCACACTGCTTTCCAGAGTGGCTGCACTAATTTGCAGCCCCACCAGCAATGTATGAGTGTTCCTTTTTCCCCACATCCTCACCAGCACCTATTGTTGCTTGTATTCTTGATAATTGCCATTCTAATTGGGGTGAGATGGAATCTTAGGGTAGTTTTGATTTGCATTTCTCTTATTATTAGAGATGTTGAACATTTTTTCATATATCTGTTGATTGCTTGTAGATCTTCTTCTGTGAAGTGTCTGCTTATTTCCTTAGCCCATTTTTTGATTGGGTTATTTGTATTCTTGGTGTAAGGTTTTTCTTTTTTTTTTATGTTCTTTATAGATTCTGGAGATTAGTGCTCTACCTGAAATGTGTGTGGCAAAGATTTTCTCCCACTCTTAGGCTGTCTCTTCACACAGACACATCAATGTTCATAGCTGCTCAATTCACAATAGCTAGATTGTGAAACCAACCTAGATGCCCTTCAACAGATGAAAGGATAAAGAAACTGTGGTATATATACACAATGGAATATTATTCAGCCATAAAGAAGAGTGAAATTATGGCATTTGCAGGTAAATGGATGCATTTGGAGAATATCATGCTAAGTGAGATAAGCCAAACCCAAAAACTCAAAGGCCAAATGATCCCTCTAAGTGGATAATAATCCATAACCGGGGGTGGGAGGGAGACAAGAATGGAGGAAGGATGGATTGTATAGAGGAAAAAGAGGGATGGGAAGGAGACGGGAGGATGGAAAAATAACAAAATGAGACAGACATCATTACCTTATGTACATGTATGATTACACAAATGGTGTGATTATACTTTGTGTACAACCAGAGAAGCACCACTTGGACCCCATTTGTGTACAATGAATCAAAATAAATAAATTATTAAAAAACCTATTTATTTGCATAGAAATAATCCAGATTCCAATCCTTTCATGAAACCATCCCTAATTTTGCTGTGTAGTGTATGAAATATGCTTCATTTAACTGCATATGAAATTAACTTAGCAACATGACTAGTCATAACAAGTTCTTCCTCTTCCACTTGCTCTGACTTGTTCATTGTATTGTCCTTGTCACTCACTGAGTAGGCACAACCTGAACTCACCTTTAACCTTTTTGCTCTTCCTTTTCCTCTACATGAGCCACTTCCCAGACATCATTAAGGTTCATACTCTCCCTTTTGAATTTCTTTATTCAGAGGTCATTTTCTCATTAAAGTAAACACTGGCAGTCTTTTCTTTAAAATTCCCAAGTCGCCACAATTCCTAGATTTTTCTTTAATTAGATTTTCTTGTTGATTTTGTCACTAAAATGCCATTTGCTTTACTTGTTTTTCCAGTTCTGTTTGTCCTCTACTCCATGGTAATTCCTGAAGTGAAGGCAAGGATGTTCTCCCTTGTGTACTGCTTTGTCACCTATGTTGGCACCTTGTACACATTTAATAATCATATGCTGAGGAGATCGTTGTTTATCACACACATAGTATCATCAGTACAGAAATCAACCTGGATCAGGAAAGAATGTGAATATTTTTCACATTTTTTGTACAGTCATAAATTTTTAGGCAAAAAGTATCAGCAACATGGCTTTGAAAAATGAGGAAGTGGAAGCAAGTCTCTGAAATTAAAGATAAATACCCTGGGGAGATTTATAAACCAATTATCCCTACAGCTGGTCATTTACATAACAAAAGGCAAATAAATCCCTGACCCATTGATTTATATTCCAGAGAACTAAAAACTTAAGAACCTTTTCCTATACGTCCTTCTGGGAAATTTCTAACAATACAGGGTAAAGATTTTCTCTTTCTTTCTGTCTAGATGACAGAAGAAGAAATATATACACACTGTCCTATGTCCTATGAAAGTTTTGAGATTCATATATTTGGTGTTCCTCTTTTATACCACAGATATCTTCTGTATGTACAGGATAATTCTGTCTTTACCATGTTGTCTACAAGGTAGAACAGAGTTGTGTACAATCTGTGTTAACACATACTGTAAGTGCAGAGTGTGGTGTTGCATGCCTGTATCCCATAAACATGGGACACTGAGGCAGGAGGATCACAAGTTGAAAGCCAGTCTCATCAACTTAGCAAGATCCTGTCTAAAATGAAATAAATCAATAAATAAATAAACTAAAAGGGCTGTGGATGTGGTTCAATAACCCTAGGTCCCCAGTACCACCAAAAGAAAGAAAGAAAGAAATTCTATAAGCAACTATTTTTTCATGTCTGTGATCTATAAAGTGCATTTTCATGGTCAAATTCAAATAAATAAATGTAGACATAAAATACTGTAACTTAGACCAGGCCTCTAATCCCAGTGACTCTGGAGGCTGAGGCAGGAAGATCACGAGTTCAAAGTCAGCCTCAGCAAAATTAGAGAGACCCTAAGCAACTTAGCAAGATACTTTCTCAAAAAATAAAAAAGGGTGGGGGACATGGTTCAGTGTTTAAGCACCCCTGGGTTCAATCCCTAGTACGAAAAAAAAAAAAAAAAGAAAGTATTAACTTAGATGAAGAGGTAAAATACTATTGTCTGTCATAACATGATTGGCTGGAGAAGAAAAATGGAGGTGGGGGTCTGATAATCAGCAGATACTAGTAGCAAATATATTGAGCAAAGCATTCAGAAAATGGATATTATATGATTCTCTCCTCTGTTTCTCTTTAAGGAGAAATTGGGTGGATGCTTGCTGGCTTGAATGTAAGTTTGACCCAAGCATCCTGAATGTCACTTGCGGTTCTCTCTCTCTCCTCCTAAAGGGAAGGTAATGGCCATCTGATTGCTGAGGCTAGTTGCTAGTCTTGAACATGAAGCCCATTTTTCTCCATTACTGGTACAGAGATACTTTTTCCACGTTCCTCTAATTCCTTGATATCTATCCACCAAGGACTCAGCTGCTGTAAAGTAACTAGGGTCAAGGTCTCACTAGACTCCAAGTTCTCACACAGTCCATTAGATCTCACTCAGGAACGTCAAGGAGAAAAGGATTTGAATTTTTATCACTCTATTGGACACAGACACTCAAATTCCAATTCTCTTTGGACTCTGGGTACAGAGATGACAAAAGGTGCCAACAAATGTAGTGTGGAACTGTGCTATCATGTGGAGGGATGGAGTAAAGGATCAACTGAAACCTGATTGATCCAGATTTATAAGAGAGGAGAACCCTAGGGCAAGGGAGAGAGGAGGGAGAGATACAGGCATGGGGAGCGTGTGTATGTGTGTGAGGCAGCACACACTATTGACACTGGCTGCTTACAAGAGCTTTTAGACAGCTCTCACCTACCCATTTCAGTTTCACCTTCGTGTTATCAATCATCTAATCAGAAGATATGTCAGGATGACCTGACAGTTGTGACTTCATCCCTGAAATGATAAAATAAGTGGGTGCTTTGACCAAACCCTGTCGTAAAGAAAAGTCACATAAACAAGCACTTTGTTGTATTGTTTCATTGGTTCCACCTTTGAAGGCATGTTAGGGATGATCTGTTATGTCCTTTACTTGTTATTTCTTACCTCCTGAGATCCAGAGGAGATAGTTCCAATATTTCAATGGGGGAAAACTGCAGTTACAGAGTAAAATAAACTCCCCTGGCATTTACGAGCAGCAGGTGAGTTTGGAGTTATAACAGTGCTCTAATCTCTGAGCTCTGGCTGTCAAGGCAAACTGTTATCTTTGTGGCCCCAAACCAAGAAAAACGGAGGCAGCATACACCCCCTTTTAAAGTTTTCAATTTTCTCTTTCATAAACTACTAGATATATGCCTCCCTCCCCCCCCCAAAAAAAATCATCAGCTATTGGCTTGACAGTGAACTTCTGGTGAAAGGTAACACCTAAGGAGGCATAATGATTCTTCAACCTGAGATACCCATTTTCCATTCTATAACTCTCAAAGTGAAAGAAGCTCAGAAAACTCTCCATCAATACCATGTGTGATTGGACTTGGTTTTACATTACATTGTGAAAGCTAAATCAACATTTTTTTTCATCATCAGAAAAATGGTAAAGAGCCTGAAAATTGTCCTTTCCAGATCCTACGTTTTGACACCTACTTGAGATATGACTTTTCAAAGAGCTGCCATAAATAAGCATCGTAAATATACTTTAAATAATCAAATTAAGAACATGCTGTAACTTTTGAATGCACTTATAATAAAATCCACATTCCTTAATCTGGCCTCCATCTCTGACATCTTCCCCACCCCTTCTCTTTTGAGGTCATTAGACCCATAGACAGTATGTTTTCATAGGTGGTAGTTAGTTTTGTTTCATGTTCCTGGTTCCATCATTATATAAAAAATATTTCCAACTATTTTAATCTTTTAAAAATGTAGAGTAGGGCTGGGGATATAGCTCGGTTGGTAGCGTGCTTGCCTTGCATGCACAAGGCCCTGGGTTCAATCCTCAGCACTGCAAAAAAAAATAATAATAATAATCTAGAGTAGCCTACACATATAGAGAAGTTGATAGACTACTAATTTTATTTTTTATCTCATTACACTTATAATTAATATGCTCTTGCTTATTCAACTTCTCATTTGCTTATTGTCTTTTTACTACTACAATATCAAGTCCATGAGATCAGCTATCTTTTCTGTTATGGGTAATGTTGTAACTTTAATGCTGAAAAAAATACATAGGATATAGTTATGCTCTCAACATCTAAATTAAAGAAATGAGCAGTTTTATTGGAGAGTTCAGACTACATATACTGTATTCTGCTGAATTTATAACTATTTCAAATATTAGATTAACACAAAATCTATCATTTGGAGGGATTTTGTGACTATCTGCTTCTATAGCAAGGCAGGGCAAAAGTGCAGGGATAAAAATCAATGTCAAATGCTTTATATGAATTATCTTCATAAAATAATTAAAGTCTTTATTTTTCTACTATAATAATATATGTGCTCCGATTTCCATGCCTATTTAATGAGAAATTCAACCTCATTCACAATTGCTTGATCCTTTCTTTCCTGGAGGTAGGAATTTAAGAGTTATCATGCCATGGAAAGGAAGGATTTTTTAATCGTTTGTGCTTGGGGATCATCTTTATTGGCCTTTCTTTTTCTGTTGTATAATAGTTTACTCTATTTAATAGGACACTGAAATCTTTGGGGAATTTAAGTGCTGCATTTTACATGAGTTTTCTTTATTGAGTTTGAATTTAAAGCCATATTCCAAAACCTCAGACCCTCATATTACATTAATGAGATGAAATCTTTGTAGTTCATTAGGTTTTGGTGGTTTCTCAGTGCTGCCACGCAAAAGCTGTTTATATATGTCTTAGGTAGATCTTTCAGTATACAAACATGAATGCTTAGTCATTTCTTGGGGGATGGGAAAAGAAATATATTCTTATTCTGAATCTCTTCTCTAGCAGCAATAAACAAATATCGATGTTATTCAATTGCTTTGCTAAGATTAAATATAAAATCACAATGGAAAGAAGCACCTCAAACTCAATTTAAGTTATATTATGGTTTGGATATTGGTGTTCTCCAAAACTTCCTGTGTTATTTCAGGAATGTTCAGAGGTGAAATAATTAGGTTATAAAATCTTTAAACAAATCAGTAGATTAATCCATTTGAAGGATTGATAATTTGAATGGACAAACTGCATGGTAACTATAGGCAGGTGAGGCACAGCTGGAGAAAGTAACTTATTGGGTTTGTGCCTATGGGGTTTATATTTCCCTGGCACCTTGCTTTCTCTCTGTGTTTCCTGGCTGCCATGAGATGAACATCCTTCAACCCCCATCACCCTTCCACCATGTTTTGCCTCATCCTGAGCCCAAAGTGATGAAGTCAACTGTCCATGGACTGAACTTCTGAAAGTGTTATCCAAAATAAATGTTTCCAGCTCTAAATTGTTCTTGTTAGGTATTTTGGTTACAAGGATGAAAGGTTGACTAATGCAGGTCATTAAGCATGTTGATATTAACAGAGCTTTCCACTGATGTTAAATATTCTCACTTCTAGCCCTTGATTAGCAAATTTTAATATCCTAGCCCATTTATAGATATAACCTTTTTCACAATTACTTTATTACTTGTTTAGACAGTAACTATCATCAAGGATTAAACAAGGGTGATAGATCTAATTTAAATACTAAGAATTTAGGAGAAAAATATTGATTTGACTTTTATAACTCATTTATCAATTACCTAGTTTCACTTTTAGGATATGCAACAAGAATCTAGAAGTCATTTTAAACAGTAAAGATTATATAATCTTTTTAAAAAATATTGAAGTGCAACTACATATCGAAATGAGGGAAAAATAGCATTTTATAAAACAAAAAATTCTGAGGTATTCTAATAATGATATTGCATTTAATGTGACGACAATTTTCTTGGTTGTATACAGAGAGTTTACCATACGGACGATAAATGAGTCTGTGTCTATACTGTGGGAAAATACACATATCAGTTTATTTGTTAAACAATTTAAAGTAAAAATAGTAACCCCACATTCACATAAGAAAAGTGTACATCAGTATTAATTGTCCTGTACATCTGGTACAGCCAAATCTTGCTGTTGTTGGTGCTAATGTTTGACGGGACTTGCAAGTGGTAAGAAACTGGAGATAATTATTATAGCATACATAAGAATATGCTTTCACCTGTTTTAGATTTTGTTGAGTCTTTCTATATTTTTTTATATTTTTAAAAAAATTTTTACAGACTGCATTTTGATTCATTGTACACAAATGGGGTACATCATTTCATTTCTATGGTTGTACACATTGTAGATTCATACCATTCATGTAATCATACATGTACAGAGGGTAATGATGTCTGTCTCATTCCACCATTTTTCATACCACCCCCTCATTTCCCTCCACATAATCTAAAGTTCCTCTTTTCTGAGCAAAAGATATAATCAATAATGTGAAAAGAGAGCCCACAGAGTGGGAGAAAATCTTTTCCATACACAGTTCAGATAGAGTACTTATCTCCAAAATTTATAAAGATCTTACAAAACTTTACACCAAAAATACAAAGAACCCAATCAATAAATGGGTCAAGGAATTGGACAAACACTTTACAGAAGAAGACATACGGGTGATTAATAAATATGTGAAAAAGTGTTCAACATCTCTAGTAATTAGAGAAATGCAAATTAAAACAACTATAAGATTTCATCTTACTTCAATTAGAATGGCTATTATCAAGAACACAAATGATAATAGATGTTGGTGGGGATGTGGGGAAAAGGCACACTTTTACATTGCTGGTGGAGTTGCAAATTAGTGCAGCCACTCTGGAAAGCAGTGTGGAGAATCCTCAGAACACTTGGGATGGACCCATCTTTTGACCTAATTATCCCTCTCCTCATTCTATATTTTTAAATGGTCTAATATATCAAGATTTTTTTCCAGTGTGCCTCTGCTCTTGTGTCTTATACTTTTGTGTTTGCTTGTTTTGAAGTAGAATCACAATTATATTTACACTGTATAGTGATCTTTTATCCACCAATTCCTATATATTCCCCTTTAATTTTTATCCTTCAAAATTTTTCTTCATATGATCACAACACATTCAAATATTATACCAACATTCTAGTAAGTATGTATGTACATTCATAAATATATAAATAGCCTTATAACACAAAGGAAAAATGAACATTGATGGTATTTCAATACAGTTATAGTTCAGAGAAAAGATTATTTTCCTTAATTACCTTTCTTTTTTTAAAAGAAATTAACTGTTATATCTTCATTTCAGAATCAATTATCTTTTCTCTGCTATAGATATTCTTTCAAATATCCTTTAATGAGGTTGAATTTCCATATTAGTTAAGATTTCTGGTGACATGGAACAAATTTCTGACATATATTTTTAAATGTGTGCATGTGTCTTGTCTCAGAGGCACAGTCTTGCGAAACTCAATCCTGACGCCATTTGCAGTAGGGACACATCTGGCTCAGCAATGCAATCCAAAGCTCTGTCATAGCTGCCCCCTAGAAAATCGGTTGTCTTTGCTGACATTCCTGTTAGAGGATTCGATTTTCTCCGTTACCATTATTGCTCTTATAACTCACTTATTTGTCCAAGACTCCCATGGGTACAGTTAACTCTTGAAACATCCCATGGAGACATTGGAGCACATCAGCTAAAGGGTAACAATGAAGGGTGGGGATATGTATGTAGAAATACAATTCCAGTATTTTCCAAGCAATTCCCCACAGAGGTTTTACTCTGTTCAAAAATAGGAATATTTTTATAAATATAGGTTAAGAAACAAGACAATTTAAAAATGTCCATTGACTATATGCATGAAATACGACTATGATACATTTTTCAGAGAAAGAGAGAGAGAGGAGGCTGAAAAGGACTCTCTCAAACTGCACTTTGGAAAGTTAGACTATCTCAGTGTGCAAATAAAACTTGCAGGTAAAGTCCATTTTGTCACCTACATTTGGAAATGAAGGTTGTTTGGAATAAGATCAAATGCATTCATGTACTGATGGTCTAATGTCACTTTACAGAACAAGGGTAGGTTGAAGTAGTGGGCACTACCCATGAAGAGTTTCCTGGGCTGGGGATATAGCTCAGTTGGTGGAGTGCCTGCCCCGCAAGCACAAGGCCTTGGGTTCAATCCCCAGCACCGTGAAAAAAAAAAAAAAAAAAAAAAAAAAAAAAACCATGAAAAGAGTTTCCTCTGAGAATCATAAATTGAATCCCTAACCCCTGATGTGACTGTGTTTGGATGTAAGACCCATGAGGAAGTAATTAAGGATAAGCAAGATTAGGAATGGGGTCCTGAATCTATAAGATCGATATCCTTTAAAGACACTAGTGAGATCACTGCCTCAGACATACGAGGACACAATGAGAAGACAACCTTCTGCAAGCCAGGAAGAGAGCCCCACAGGTACCCAACCTCAAAATAAACTTGTATAAAATTGTGTATACAAAATATAATTGTCTGCTGTTTAATCCTCCCAATCTATGGTTTTCTTATGGTGGCATAAGAGGATGAATGCAGCCTTTCAATTTTAAAAAGCTATTTGGTCTTTTATAGAAGAAAGTTGACTAACATCTGCTTGCTAAAGTAGCTCGCATAGATCTATGAGCATGACATTGGAATACAAAAGGTCCCTGGAATTTTCTTGTAATTGTAGATACTTGGCAAAATAAATAAAGAGAGATAATGTTGAGAATGTTTAGCTTGTAATGGAGGCACGTAGCTAAAGAATGAGAACTATTCGGTATGTGACTGCACACATTAACACAAGTTACAAATTGTGAGTTTCTTATTTCTTCAATAATATTTACAACTTGCTTTATTAATATAGCTGAAACATGTTGCCTTTGATACATTAAGAAGATGATTGAGGGGTTCATTTTCAGTTTTAGATGATTCTGTCTACTAAATTAAGAATGCCTTTGAGAGTGTTAGATAGGTGTGTGTGTATACTTATGTGACTCAGACTTTGGAGCAGACCAAATTAGGTTTGAAAATAAACACAGAGATCGAGCTCAAATTCTAACCTAGAGGTTTTCTGAGTCAAAAGAAGACTCCAACATCCCTACCACCACAGAGTTGCTAACCAGTTCTTCTGAAACAGGGAATCCAAGTTTGAATCCATTTGCCACAAGGGCTAACAGAGACTTGCTACTCAATATACTCTTCTCTGTGCTTTGAGACAATCCAGGGAGAAAGAGATGATATCTAAAAAGCTATATAAGAAAATTATCTGGAATCTGGTATACAAAATCCCAAAAATGAACCAAGTATTGCAATATTCTCCACTTGTCAGAATGAAAATTTGAATGGTCAACATCATGAAATTCATGTTAGGTATGCAATGCATGTATATTTTCAAGTATTCACATAAGAGTCCTTATTGTATCTTTGACTTTTTTCCTACTGTAATGTTTTAATTCACACCTCTCCTTTTATATTAAAAGGATTTTGTCATTTTTAAAGAAAATCTACATGCATGAAAAATGTGAAGTCTCACAGCAGTATGGCATCACATCACAATTACTCACAGTTACTCAATTAGAGACTTCCATACACAGCTATAACACAGTGCACTCCTCTAATTAACTTCTGGAAAGAAGAATGAAGACTTTTCCAACATTCAAATGAGGCAGAGGGACTTATATCACACAGATTACATAGAAATGTGGCCCTTGAGCAAAGTATTGCAATATACGATGATTTTCTTTTCTTATTTTAAATTTAACAATTTTTACTGCTGCCTGAAAAGTCTTTCAATGTCTGGTTAGGCACTTCCTCTACCTTATTGGAACCTGTGTATCAGCCATTGTTTTCTCCTACCCAGCCATGCTGGCTTCTTGCAGCTCAACTAACACATTCTGCCATCATTGGCCCTTTTGCCCTGCTATAGCTTGAGTGAGCAACTTTTACTACACCCTGCCACCACAACACAAGGAGGCCACACCGCCACATACCCACTGAACAAGAACCAGCCACACATCTTTCAGTTCCCAATTCCATCTTCCTGATGATAGGTAAATTGCCCTGGCCAGGAAACCAGGTCAAATCCTCAAGAACCTTTCTTTTTAGACGGAACACATTTGATATGATCCTGATATTTCATGAGTTTTAATAAGTATTTTATTGAATGAATAAATTATTGAACTTTTCACCTCACTCATTGGTCTTTTAAAGACTGTAAACAGAAACACCAAATATTACCTTTGAGTTTATCCAGTGAGTTCTAATTCATATCATTACAAAAGTAAATATTTCATCGCTTCATTTTCAGAGATTGACACAGGACTGGGATTGAATAAAGCTAAAATTAGAAAGCATCTGGTGGTGTTACTGTGCTATTTAACAAAGGATTATTAATTATGTACTTTTGTTCAATAGAGTTTTTGAATCCTTCATTTAAAAATATTTATTAAATCATTATTCTGCGTCCTGCAGACTGTCTTGGGCATGGTTGACACCATGATTTGTAATGATAGACAAGTTCAATTGTGATACAGATGTAAAACACACATAGAAAGCATTTTTATTTCAGTTCACAAATGGAAATTTCTTATCTGTAAAGAAGTGAAAAGTTTTCCTTTTTCTTCATCACTCCTTTCTACGTTCACACTTACTCTAGAATTATCAACAAAATCCTTTGCTTTCATAAATTATAATGCAGGAATAAATCAAATGAGATTAATAAATAGTTATTTTGACTGAATCTAATTACTGTTGCTGAGATTCAGCAGTTTAAAGATTACAACTAAAGATACATTATATGTAATACTTTTTTCTGTTTATATGCCATATTGCTCCTAGAGAATACACAATAGAATTACACTCCACTGTGAAAATAACTGTTAATGAAGCAGTACCATGGCAATATCTGTAAAATAAGGGCATGAGTAAGCATGAACTCTGTGTCCAGGTGCATGTAACCTAGCACAAGAAATTGCATATATATGTAAATAAAAATGCAGACATATATATATACATTTATATGTGTACAGAATCACACAGAGAAGCTGATAACTAGTGAAGAGAGTGACAACAAAAACATTTTAACTGTTAAAGGAAGGGTTCTAGAGATAAATATTGAAATTCTGATGGTATATCAATGAAAATATTTTATTGAATATAAGGGGAATAAATTATAAAAAATATTTTTAAGTTTTTAATCTTTAAAATTTTTGCAAGTGATTTCCTCATAAGGTATTCCTATATTAATCATTCAGCAGAACACCTAGATTATATTGAGTTTCTATTGTCTAACCAAGAGTTTGGGTTTTTTAAATAAATAATTTAAAATTTCAAAGTTTTACAAGTAACTTAAAATTATAAGTTGCTTTTCAATCTTGAATATGTATTTATTCGGATCAATAATTGCCACAATTTTATTTTCCTAATTGAACAGATCTAGTGGTCTGTGTGTTTGCCATATATTAAACATGTATAAGAAACCCAGAATTCTGGCATTTCACTCTCAGCCCAGACGAGTTTTAAGAGGCAAACACTGCCTTGAAGGAATCCTGCATTTTGTGAGATAACTAACCATAGTAATTGGTCAGAAACAAATCTATTTCTTTGTACATTTCTGTACCCTGTGGAAGATTCTTTGCACTCTAAAGGCTTGACGGCATTTTAAAATATCAGCCTTAACAAATGTAGTTAGCTAAGCATATTTACCCTGTTCAGAAAATGAAAATAGTAGTTGAAAGACTTTCCACTGAAGCCTCCAAGGCATTTTAACTTTGGTGATAGTACAAAAGAGAACAGAGCATGACACAAGCATAAGCCTCTCTGGCCTCAGACTTAGAGGAACAATCTTCAAAAGAAACTGAGTATTGAAACAATGTCTTCGAAGACCCCCACTCTCTTCCTAGTCTGAGATGGGCAGCATTTTTGAGAGTGAGGCGGGAACTCTGCAAAAACATTGAGAAAATAACAGAAGCCCTGAGAGGCACAATGAGGAAATTTTCTCTTTCACTTTAAACTTGCTAGTCTTTAAAGAAAACAAGCATTGTGGTTTCTTTTATTTCTTATTTACATACATAATAACCACATAATCATTGTGAATGTTATAGAAAATGTAAGAAAAATGTGTCATTCAACCCTGAGTTTGTAGGATAACTAGGAACATTCTGTTCATCTATTTTCATTTTTCACATCTACCAGTAGTGAGTATGGGCAAAACCTGTTCTATTCTGGTTTAAACACAGGCAAGTGACACAAAACTCCCCATGTGTTAATTTTCTATTGTGGTGGGAAACAGAAGAATCGAATGTGTGACAGGGTGTTAAATTGGGAAATGCCATTGAATAAAATGAGGCTGGTTATTTGTCAGATGGAGCAAATATCCTACTGAAAAAGAAGAGGAGAGAGTGTGAGCAAGAACTAGTGCTGCCATTGCAAATAACTGCTGACCCCGTCATGAGGAAAAGTTTCTCATTACCCAGGGCCAGCAGTGGACCTAAGGAAGTGGTGTTAGATCAGGCAACTTACAATGACCTCTGCCTATGTGATTCTGCTAGAAGAAACTGAATGAAAACAGTGGGAGTTTTACGTGGGTTGAAATGCATTAAAATCAGAAATTCTGACCTCTCTCAGAAACAAACCTCTAAAGGCAAATTCTGTCCCTGGAGAGGATTCAAATGTGAACAGGCTAGGTGGGAAAATAAGAGAGTCGCCTACTCTCAATGCCTACTCTCAACGCCTACAGAGGTCAGAGAACTTGACTTTCAGTTCCTCCCTGGAGTCCTGAGAGTTCTAATCCAGGGAAGAGGTGAGGAAGAAATTGAAGGACTCTCACCTCTTCCCTGAGAGATGGAGAGTGTCCTGCTGACCAGCCCATGATGGAGGGGTAGGCTCACTAATAAGTCTGACATTTTATGCAGGATTCAAATTCTGAAGAATATATTGAATGAGCATTCTGATTCCTTAACTTTCCTTCTTTCAAATTTAAAGTAACTATGAGATTATGTCTTAACAGAGGGATCAGAAAACCTGTGTGCCTTCTGGAGATTTCATCTGATGATAGAAGAAAAAGTTATTTTCTACCAAAGATGAAAGGAAATTGCATTATTTGTGATATTCTTCTACAACACATATGTTATATCTGAAACAATTCGGTACTATAAGCTTTATTTATTTATTTTCATTATTTAATGAAAAAAATTGTAGTACTTGAGATTGAACCTAGGGACCCTCTGTTACTGTTATAGCCTCAATTTCTTTTTATTTTTTATTTTGACACAGTGTTTCACTAAGTTGCCTAGGTTGTCCCTGAACTTGCAATTCTCTTGACTCATCCTCTAGAGTGACTGGGATTACAGGCATGTGCATCCATGCCAGATGGCAATACAGATTTTTGTTAAATTTTATTTCAGTCTACAAAGAAGAGAGAAATTTTTTTAAATTTATACTTATACTCAGGTATTAAAATCAACAAATGTTCCTGAATAAAATATGGTCTTAAGTGATGATCTAATTTTTCAGACTCCTCTAAGGACAATACCAATTGGAATAAATTAATTTTATTCATGATCAGGAAGTTGGATTTATGTATCTGTGCTATACATTAAGACAAAAACAGTATTATGATAAATAGTAAGGAAATTTATAGAACTAGGAGATACTAATAACAAAAAACTGTAACTGTAACAGGATTTTAATTAAAGATTAGTGGTGAGGGGCAAATCTCAAGGTGGCAGAATAGAGAAGATCACTTTCCAGACTGCTTTGTGGTGTGAAACCAAGAAAGCAAATAAAAATTTCTCAGCAAGGTGGGTAAAGAAAGGGTGGGGGGAGGGACTTTACTGGGAATTATTACTGGACATTCAAAGCAGTGTGGTACTCAAGAGATTGAATATAATAAAAGAAGGAAGAAACCCCCAGTGCCACCATAGCTATCCACTTGTGAGCAAAGTGAGGGATAAGGAAAGTAAAGGAACCTGCACTTTTACGAGGCCTGAGGCAAGTCTGGGTACATGCCTGATATCAGACTACCTGACTAACCTGAAAGGTACACTGCACAATATCCTTGCGGGGGAAAGAAATCAAATCTCTCCTGGATACCTGCAGAGGACAGAGGAAGGAACCATTTTGCAGCTGTGGCATGAGGGCCAGAAGCTGAGAGAGCTGAGCTCCTGGCAAATCAGATTGACCTGAAAAATAGTCCTGACAAACACACATAGCATGTGATTGAGTGTGCCTAAGTGACCAGAAGCAAATCAAAAGTTGAGAGAGTTTTACACAGGGGAATATAGGTTGTGTAAACTCACCTTGTTCCCCCTTCCCCTTCCAATCAGACCTCTCACAGGACTGGTTGGGAGACATTCCCCAGCCAGAAATTCAAAAAGGCACATATTGTGAGTGTTTTAGTTTGGAGACTGAACCCAAGAGACCAGGAAACATGGGGTCCATGGATGACAGAGGGGTCTAAGGATTGACTCCTCCACCACAGGAGTGGAACCCATGGAATATTATTGGGGTGCAGTCTGCCAGTATTTACCAGCAACTCTGGGCCCTGGAGGTACACTGATTTAAAATCTGCAGACCAATCACCATTCAACAAAGAACCTGGAGCCTATAAACCCCATGTCCAAGACCCCAGCCTACAGGATTTCTTCTCACACCCCAATAATCCCACCATGAAGGCGGAACAGATATCACATTCCAGCCTACACCATCTAACACTGCTGCGAAGGGAAGCTGAAAATATTTAGAACTCCAACAGAAACAATTCTTTAACTTTTCATAGAGATTTTTTATTTATTTATTTATTTTTCTTTTCTCTATTTCATTGTGATCTGAATGGTTCATGAACACTTATATATATTCATATTTGTTTCTTTTTTCTCATTCTTAGCATTTTCTGAAAGTAGTTATTTTTCATGGATCAGTATTTTGAAGAATGGGAAGATTGATGAGTATATTTTGCTTTGGTTTTATATCCTTTTATTTTTATTTCTTAAGTTTTTATTTATATGCATATTTTATCTCACCTGTTTTCCTTGATTTTCTTTCTCTCCATTCTTCTACTAACAGTCACTCAAGATTGTTCTCTATTCACCTTGCTTTAATTTTTACTTCTATTTTCTCTTATCCTTCCTCATAATCATTACATCCTACATCACGTCTGTTCTCTCCTTGTTCATTGAAAATTGTAAACCCTTTTTCGAACTTACTGTTTTTACTGTGGTCAATGTCTGATCACATAAATTCTGTTCTTATTGTGACAACATTGTAGATGACATAGTAGGAAGTATTTTGTCTAATGATGTATATAGTTTGCATTGATTGTTATTATTTGTCTCCCCTTAAATCATGAGGTACTAGAAATGTTCATGTATAAACTAAGTCCTCAGGATAGAAAGTCTACTGACTCAGATCCATACTGTGAGATGGGTAGACACATAAACTACATAAAAAAAAAGGGGGGAACAAATCACCCAACAAACCAAAATGCTTAAATAACAGAATCCATCAACACCACAGTGGAAAAAATGTCAGAGAAAGAGTTTAAATGTTCATAATCTGTGAGACAAATTATGATGTAAGGAGTGTACTCAGAGAGAAAATACAGAAAGTGTAAGATCACTTCAATGAAGAGTTAGAGATTCTGAAAAAAAAAAAATCAAGCAGAAATTCTTAAAATGAAAGAATCAGTAAACCAAATTAAAAGTCAATGGAAAGCATCAACAGCAGACTAAACCACTTGGAAGACAGCATTTCAGGCAATGAAGATGAAATACATAATCGCAAAAATAAAGTTGACCATGGAGAAAAGATCTTAAGAGAACATGACCAGAACTCCAAAGAAATATGGAATAACATGAAAAGACCAAATATAAGATTTGTCAGGATAGATGAAGGTTTGGAGACACAAACCAAAGGAATACACATCTTTTCAATGAAATAACATCATAAAATTTCCCCCACCATAAGAATAAAATGTAAAATCAAGTACAGGAGGCTTAAAGAACTCCATAGATACAAAATTACAAAAGATCCACACCAAGTCATAAAAATTATAAAAATGCCTAACACACAGGAAAAAGATAAAATATTAGAGTCTGCAACAAGGAAATAACCGGTCACATTTGGAGGAAAACCAATACAGATCTCAGTTGATTTCTCAACCCAGATCCTCAAATCTAGGAGGTCTTGAAATAATATATATCAAGAAAATGGATGCCAGCCAAGAATACTATACCCAACAACATTAAGTTTCAGAATTTATTGTAAAAGAAAAACCTTACATGATAAACAAAAGTTAAAAGAATTCACGACTAGAAAGCCTGTACTACAAAACATACTCAATAAAATATTTCATGAACAATGAAAAATAAAACTGAAAACAAGCAAAGGGATGAGCTACACAGAAAGAACAGTCAATCAAAGGAGAAAGTACTTAAAATTCAAAACAAAAAAAAATCAAAAAAGCAGGTAATAAAAATAATTTCTCAATAATAACATTGAATGTAAATGGGCTAAATTCATCAATCAAAAGACACAGACTGGCAGATTGGATTGAAAAACAAAACCCAATGCTGTCTCTGAGAGACTCACCTCATAGGCAAAGATTCCCCATACTGAAGGTAAAAGGATGGGAAGATATATATATATATATATATATATATATATATATATATATATGTATATATATATATCCTTTTATATATATATATATATATATATATGTAAAATTCACATGATCTTATAAACAAGCAGAATTTTTTATCATCATCTGAGATAAAGTGGACTTCAAGCCAAAGTTAATCAGAAGGGACAAAGAAGGTCATTTTATACTACTTAAGGGAATTATACATCAACAAGACATAACGACCATAAATATTTACAACATTAGAGCATCTATATACAACACACTTCTCAATTTCAAGAATCAAATGGACCACCACCAAAAGAACTGGGTGACATTAACGTGACTCTCTCATCATTGGATTGATCATCCAAATAAAAATCAAATAAAGAAGATAGAGAAGTAAATAGTACAATTAATAATTTAGAATTAACAGACATATAGAATATTTCATCCTTCAACTACTGAATACACTTTCTTCTCAGTAGTATACAGATCCTTCTTTAAAGTAGACTGTAACTAAGGCCACAAAGCAACTAAGAAAAAAAAAATAGAGATAATACATTGCATTCTACCAATCATAATGTAATGAAATTAGAAGTCAATGATAAAATAAAAAAATAGAAGAATAGAAGTCACTCTAACATCTGGAGACTAAATAATATGAAATAGAACTACCAATGGATAGCAGAAGAAATCAGGGATGAAATTTAAAAAAAAAAAAGTTAAAGGTAAAAGAAAATAGCAATTCAACATATCAAAATCACTGGGACACTATGAAGTAAATTCTAAGAGAAAAGTTTGTGGCATTGAGGTCAATCATTAAATGATAGAAAGTCACCAAATAAATAACCTAATTTAACACCTCAAAGACTGGAGAAAGAATAACAAATCAACACCAAAAGTAGATGGCAGGAAATAATTATTTCAGTCAGAGCTGAAATCAATGAAATTGAAACAAAAGAAATGATTCAAAAAATTGACAAAACAAAAAGTTGATTCTATGAAAAAAATTAATAAAATGATAAAATATTTGCTAAACTAATCAATGGAAAGAGGGAAAGAATCAAATTATTAAAATTCATGATGAAAAAGGATATGTCTCTAGGGACACAACTAAAATACAGAACATAATCAGAAACTATTTTGAAAATTTACACTCCAATAAAATAGAAAATCTTGAAGACATTGACAAATTTCTACAAACATAGGACCAAATTGAAGTAGGAGGTCACAGAAAATTTAAACAGAGCAATTTCAAATAACAAAGTCGAAGATGCCATTAAAAGTCAAGCAAGGAAGAAAATCCCAGGACCAGATGGATTCTTAACCAACTTCTACTAGACCTTCAAAGAAGAACTAAAACCAACCCTCCTCAAATTATTCCATGAAATAGAAAGGAGGAAACCCTTCAAAACTTATTCTGTGAAGTTAGTATCATTATGATACCAAAACCAGACAAAAATACATCAAGAAAAATTCATCATTGATGAATTTAGATATGAACATAGATACAAAATATCTTAATAAAATACAGTCAAATCACATACAAAATTGCATTAAAAATATAGTGTACCATGATCATATGACCTTCATCCCAGGGATATGGGGTCAGTTCAACATATGGAATTCCATAAAAGTAACTCATCACATCAATAGACATAAAGATAAGAATCACTTGATTATCTCAATAGATGCATAAAAAGCATTTGACAAAATACACCATATATTCATATTCAAAACACTAGAAAAACCAGGATAGTAATAACCTATGTTAATATTGTAAAAGTTGTATACATTAAACCCCAGGTCAATATCATTCTAAATAAAGAATAATTGAGAGCATTCGCTTTAAAAACTGGAATAAGACCGGAATGCCCTCTTTCACCACTTCATTCAACAAGGTCCTTGCAACTCTCACCAGAGCAATTAGGCAAAATAAATAAAGAGATAAGAAAAGAAGAGCTCAAACTATCCCTATTTGATGACAATATGATCCAATATTCAGACAATCCAAAACACTTCACCAGTAAATTTCTAGAACTCATAAGTGAATCCAGTAAAGTAGCATGATGTAAAATTAAAACTCATATATCGTGTTCCTATACACCAATGATAAATCAACTGAAAGAGAAATTAGGAAAACTATCCCATTCACAATAGTCTCAAAAAATAAATAAAATACTTGAGAATCAATCTAACAAAAGAGTTAAAACACCTCTACAATGAAAACTACAGAACATTGAGGGAAAAAAATTAGAAAAAAACCTTAGAAGATGGAAATTTCTCCCATTGGCTTGGATAGACAGAATTAATATGGTCAAAGGGCTTTACTACCAAAAGCACTCTACAGATTCAATGCATATTCTACTAAAATTCTGGTGATATTCATATAGAAATTTAAAAAAAACAAAGTCATGAAATTTATTTGGAAAATAAGAGGCCCAGAATAGCCAAAGCAATCTTTAGCAAGGTAAGGGAATGAGGAGGCATCACATCAGACCTTAAATTATACTAAACATCTACAGTAACTAAAATGGCATGGTATTGGTATGAAAATAGACATAACAACTAATATAACAGATTAGAATACACAGGACAAACCCACATAAATACAGTTATCTCATACTAGATGCCATAAACATTCATTGCAGAAAAGAAAGACTCTTCAACAAATAGTGCTAGGAAAACTGGAAATCATATGTAGATTGAATGAACAAATCAGAGATACCTTTCCTATGTTCCTATATAAATATATGACTAATGAAATTCCACATCATATAAAACTACTAGAATGAGATATTAATTAGAATATGTTATATTCCATGCATGTATAATATATCAGAATATTTTTACTGTCATGTATATCTAAAAGGAGCAAATTGAAAAATTTGAAAAAATTTTAAAAAGATGTTATGAAACTATTTATTGAAATAGTTTGTTAAAACATGACATTATTGCATTAGCTAGTACTTCCAGTAGGATGCTGATTAGGAGAGGTGAGAGAAAATCAAGACATTGTTCCCAGTCCTACAAAAAACAGCCTTATTTCTTACCACTTAGTTTGATGTTACTGTAGGTTGTCTGTATATGTTCTCTGATAATTTGAGAAATTACTCATCTTTTTTTTTTTTTTTGTATTGGGATTGAACCAGGGACTCTACCACTGAACCACATCCCCAGCCTTTTTTTATATTTTATTAGAGATAGGGTCTCCCTGAGTTGCTTAGTGCCTCACTAAGTTGCTAAGGCTGGTTTTGAACTCACTATCCTCCTGTCTCAGCCTCACAAGTTGCTGGGATTATAGGTGTGCACTACCACACCTGGCACCTCTCTTTTTTTAGTTAAATAGTTTTCCTGTTGATGAGATGCTGCTTTTTCCATCAACAGGTGCACTGGCACAATGTTTCTTCTTCAGTCTGTCGATATGGTGGATTACCTTGATAAATGTTAAAATGCTGAACCAGCTATGCGCAGTGAAATATTTTCTGCTGGATCGTGGCATATAATTCAATTTATACATTGTTACATTTGATTTGTTAATATTTATTGAGCACTACTGTATCTATATTTATGATATCTGATGTGTAGTCTCCATTTTCTCTAATGTTTTCATCTGATTTTGACAGTAGAATAATGTGAACATGTTCTTTCTTTTTCTAAATTATGGAATAACTTGTGGAGAATTGATATACTTTCTTCCTGAAATGTTTGGTAGGATTTATTGGTGAAATCTTTAGTGGCTAATGCTTTCTCTTCTTACAGGGTTATTAACTATTGATTCAAACTCCTTAATAGAGATAAGCTTGCCCAGATAATTCCTCGTTGTGTGTTTTTTGGAAGTTTATGTCTTTCAAAGAATTAACTTATCAGCTAGATAATATCATTTATTGTCAAAGCATCATGATATTTGTCTATTATCCCAGTTAACTTATAACTATAACATTCCTGCATTTTTTCTAAACTCTGTAAAAAATCTCTAATTTTAGAAAATTTCTCACATTTTAAACAAAAATAATTTGTTTTATTGGAACAAGAAATAAGAGGAATTATTACAAAAATTAGTGACATCCCTAGCTTTATTTTAATTTTCCATGAATGAATGCAGCATTATGTCACAGAAGTTTGAAATGTAATAGTTTGGGATTCTGATAAAAAATGTGGTTTGAATTCATCATTATTTCAAAGATTGTGGAAAATTTAGAAAATGTGTATTATACATGATCTCTGCTAGTGTTTAAAGGTAAGAAAAACAATATCATTATGATAAAAATAATCATAATAAATAGCATTTGAATCTGATTAACTAACATATTTTTATGTATTTTCACATATATTGTTTCATTTGATATAGTTTATATACAGAAATCATATCTAAAAGAGATAAGAATGCTATATAAACATACACCATAAAAATCTGACACATTCATGACTTGGAATTCTATTATAAAAATACATATTTAGAAATAGTAAGGATCATTTGAAAATGAAAAAAAATTACAAAGGACAAATTATTTCCTGTTTTTCATACTCTAGGTTGATTTTCTTCTAAGGCTATTCTGCAGGTATTAGCTTTCATAAAATTGTGGAGGAAATAAAGAGGGTACATTAAGCTAAAGTAAACTTATTAAGTCTTCTGATTTCTAATTTATATGAAGGTGTTAACTCTCTTGAATATTTATTCAAGAAGTTCTTGCTAATCAGTGCATGTGATGAAATTACGCTTTCTAGATCTAGAGAATCCTGAGGCATGTGCTGAAGGTATGAATGTATAAAATCAATTATAGCATAATTTTTAAACACACCAAAATGAAAGCTTCAGAAAGCTATATGATAAAATAAATTTTATTAAATATAGTACAAATAAAAATACTTTAATAGAAGAGTGCAACAGACATTATTACCTCATGTACCTATATGACTTTATGACTGATGTGATCCTACAATATATATAATCAAAAAATAAGAAATTACACTCCATTTATGTATGATTATCAAAATGCATAAATGCTTTCTACTGTCATGTACAACAAATTAGAATACATAAAAATTTTAAAAATCCTTCAAATAGTCTTGTAATTGGAAATATAAATTGAAGGACATAGAGTCTTGATGAATGAAAATTTTAGTATTTAGAATAAGTTGAAGTATGTTAAAACATTTAAAGAAAAACATTTAACAGCAATACAGTATATTTTAATGAACTTAAATTAAGAAGGTGTAATTTTGTGTGCTCAAATATTTTAATGGTTTTTTGTTCTGATTAGTAATGTTCTAATGTTTTAAAAGACAGCTTTCAAAGTCAAAACTTAGCCAAAAGTCAAATCTGACTATGGGCAATTACTTTGCATCTTAATTTTCATATCAATACAATGAGACAATATTACATAATTCACTGAATTTTTGTGTAAGGTGTAATCAGTTAATAGACACCTATGTCTTTGAAGAGAGTCTGGTACAAAGTAAAGATTCAGTAAATTACAGTTGATACTGACTTTGAGGCTCTAAGCCCTAAAAGTTCTTATTAAAATATTCCATTTCCTTGATCAATTGACCAGTGCTCTTTTATTAGAGCTTGGTATTTGAAAATTTTAATTTTTATTAGATAACAAAGATTAAAAAATTTATATGACAAAAATTTATCACACTACTTAAATATATAATACCCATTAGATCTCTTCCA
Organism: Sciurus carolinensis; assembly: GCF_902686445.1. Classification (NCBI taxonomy): domain Eukaryota; kingdom Metazoa; phylum Chordata; class Mammalia; order Rodentia; family Sciuridae; genus Sciurus; species Sciurus carolinensis. The sequence continues at coordinate 122,324,806 of NC_062221.1, read as the reverse complement.
AATTTCATTCTCATAGCACTTATCTCCAATTAAAGTCCTAAAAAGTGTCTTTATAATCACTGTTTGTTTCTGAATATATCTCTGGACTCTGCGGTATCAGTTTGTATATTCATTTAATATTTGTTTCTTTATAAAAAGCCTGCCTTTCCAGTCTATTTTTAATATTTTCTTCCTCTTAATTTGATGATCTAAATTTCAGAATAATTCATCTATGTGAAAATATTGTCCTTTAATTGTTTTTCTTGGTTTTAGTGTGTTCCTTAAAAATAAAGATTCATTCTTTGCTTCATTTTGCAGCAATTAGCAGTTTTTATGTCAAAAATCACTTCTGCTCTCTTGCTTTTTCTGTTATCTTTTTTCAGCCTGCCAGCTGGATGTTTATCAGACTACTTTGAATTTTTTCTGCTTCTTAACCTTTCTCTGCTTCCAAATTTTCATGTCTTACTTTTTCTCTGCTTCCAAATTTTCATGTCTTACTTTTCTGTTGCATTTGGATTAACATTCTGAATTCTTGTCTTCCAATTCAACTCTGTCCAGTCTTTAGATTAAACCAACAATAAAACTTTTAAACCCAGTGACTTTACTTATCATTTCAACAAGTTATTATTTAATTTAAAAATTTCATGTGATGCTTTATAGGTTCTTGCTCCCTGTTCACAAGTTCAATTCTTTCATTAATTTAAAAAGAAATATTTATACAGTCTGTATATGTTAGCTCAAATATCTGTAATACTTATTTGCTCTAATTTTGTTTACTCTCATTTATGACAGTTTCTATTTCTTGTTTTGAAATTTGTACTTTTAAGCAGATATTTGGGTGGACATGAACAGTAGTAATCTAGTAATAATTACTAGTGCTGGGGTGGTTTGGAATTTCTTTTTAAAGAGGATTTGGATTTGCTGCAGTCAAATACCTGGGGGTTACTGACATGAGAACACATTAAAGCTAGAATTTTTTTAGTAAATATTCAAATTCTAAAAATGGAGGTTAAATGAATAACATTCTTATTTTATCTTCTTAGTCCAGGGTGAATTTTATGGAGTTCACCTTTTCATGGAGTATGAATCCCTATTCACATGAATTGTAAAGGATTACCATTCCAACTTCTTACTTGGGCCTTGTCTCCCTTAGGCTGGTCTCCTATTAAGAATCTGAACTGGAAATCTTCTTCAGCAGAATTCCCTTTGTAGTCTACACCTACCAATCTTTATTTTGTTCTCTTTCTATTGTCTCCTGGGCTTTCCTTGATTTTATTTAAAAAAAATTTTTTTTTTTAAAGTTTGTTTCATTTTGCACAGCCTGTCTAATGCATGTAAGGAAATTTGTTTTACATTATATAAACGTCCATAAAATTAAATACAAAATTTATTAGTAAAGACTTTTTTTCCTCTATTCAAATCCATGTGAGTCCATTATATAGTGATAAGATTGAATATATATGAATAATATGAATAATATTCATCAAAATTATTTCTCCAATTAAAATAATTTTAAACTATGATTTTTTTCTTAAGAGATTTTTTTGGGGGGTTACTGGGGATGGAACTCAGGGGAACTTGATCACTGAGTCACATCCCCAACTCTGTTTTGTATTTTTATTTAGAGACAGGGTCTTAACTGAGTTCCTTGGTAGCTCACTTTTGCTGAGGCTGACTTTGAACTTGAGATCCTCCTGCCTCAGCCTCCTGAGCTGCTCTGATTACAGGTATGCACCACCCAGCCCAGTTTAAGAGATTTTAAAGTAATACATTTTAGTGAAAGGTTAGATCTCACTATAATGATGCACACAGGAAAAAAACAGTATTAATTGATTGTTAAAACATTAATAGAAAATGACAAAACATGGCAATATTTTGAATGAATTTGAAGAGAAAATCTGAATTTGACTTGATATTTAGATTTTATTATAAAATATGTCAATCCATAAGGCAACATATGCTATTTTAAAAAAATTCTCTGTATGGTGATTCATTACCATTTATAATCCATGTTGAAGTAGAATTTTCAATTAGTTCATGTTGATAATAAGTATTATTTTATTTTCCATTTCAAATATTATAATTATAAATTCTTTTTATTTATGTAATGATGTATAATTTAGAAAGCACTTCCCTTTTCCTTTTGTATTTAATTTAATCTTCATTATTTCAAAGGGTACAGGCACATAACCTTTATTCTAATTTTTTAAAGAAGCAAACTGAGACTCAGAAATTGTCTTACATGATATTATTAGAAAGCAGAATCGTTCAGATTTAATTAGGATCTTTTCATCTTCTCCAACACTTAGAGTATTAATTTTAATTTTTATTGCAACTTTAGAATACTTAAGAGTCTATAAGTAGCATACTGTTCTTTTCTTTTTTCTTTTGGTATTATTTATTTCAGTCATACAGCCAGTTAGTAGGGGTTCCCTGAAGTAAAAGTATTTCCTTTATCTTTAACAATGCAGACTTATTTATAGAACTGGGGATTGTGAATATGTTTTGATAAGGGACATTTCATCAACACAGTGACAGTCTCTATTTCACCGTGCACTGCTTGTGAAGGTTTAGGCCACACTCCATTTTTTCTATAGACAAGTGATTCTTATAAAAGTAAGTTATTTGCAACATAAATAAAATGTAAGGGTATTCAATATTTATTTTTTTCTCTTTAACTCTGTCCAATGTTTCAGTAAAATGTAAAAGACTTTGGGCAATTTGGCTTACTCATCTTGATCAGAAGCAATGGTTTTTATTTCAGTACAAAAATTGTGTTCACCTGCTCCCACAGTACCCACTCCAGTCAGTAACAGAGCAGATGCACCTTCAGGAAAGTTGCAAAGAATATGCATCCTAGTTTGTAAGCCAACTGAACTAATGAGTACCTTAGCCACCATAAACAGTCACTCTATATCACTATTCAACTAAGTTTTAAAGGAGTCTTGCAAGAACATTTATATTTAGAATAAGCAACTCCATGAAGAACACTTAGTTACAAGTGACACAGAAGTTACATAAATGCAAACAAGACAATCAACTAAATGCTGCTGTAGTAGTAATTAATGTAACCTGCGAACTTCTTGAAAACCCATAATCTCGGTGGTATCACAGATCCAGCAAATCAAAACTTTCATTTCAACCTATATTCCTTAAAGTTGATAGCATTGCTATAGGATTTGGGGGGAGCATGGACTTCATGATTAGTAAATGGTTTTCAATTGCATATATTGACATAGAGTATTGTTTGCAAGATTGGAATTCTACTCTTTAGGGAACACTTGGATGTGTAACAGTTCTACCCATTAGGAAATCAGAGTCTCTTACTCAGCTGCTCCTTTCCATGATGCTCTTAATGAACACTCTGATGGCAGATTTTAGACAAATTTCCCCCCTTGGGTTTTGTTTACCTCTATTGAAAACTAATTAGCTATAAATACATCAGAAGTAAGATAGTCAGAAATTATTTACTTAAGGACAAAATCAAGTATATCTCATATCATGAAGTACTTACTCTTTACAAGAAGATGATTTTCTTGAAAATGACTGGCATTAGAGTAAAAGACCTTTGACACTGATGTGCTTCAGATTGTCAACTGAGCACTTACTGCTCACAAGCTTTGATAGAAAGTGCCTCTTCTTAAGTGTTCAGGCATGTGTCTATGCACGGGGGCAGTCTAGGGTAATATAAGTTTCGCACAGTGATGTTAAATGATAAATTCTATTCAGAAGATCTGGGGAAAGTTCTGGGATTCCTAAGTGACACCAGTGCTTCTGTTCTGCAGACAACAGATCCAATACAATGTCTTAGTGAGTATTTAAGCAAAACACTAAAACAAAGCATCTCAGTCTTTTTTACTTAACTCTTTTATTTCCTATTATCATTACCTCTCGCCATGCCTCCCTGAATATACTCCACTTCTCTCTCCACCCAATAACTTCATGACATTTGATATCAAGATTAATAATATAAAACTAAAGGTAAACCCTTCATTTTTTAAAATTTATTTATTTTTTTTATTTTTTACACACTGCATTTTGATTCATTGTACACAAATGGAGTACATCATTTCATTTCTATGGTTGTACATGAGGTAGATTTATATTATTCATGTAATCATACATTTACACAGGGTAATGACATCTGTCTCATTTCATCACTTTTCATTCCCTCCTCCTTCTCATTTGCCTCTACGTAATCTAAAGGTCCTGCATTCTTCTCTCATCCCCCAACCCTCTACTCCCATTAGATATCATCATTCATTTATCAGGCAAAACAATCGGCCTTTGAATTTTGGGAATTGGCTTATATCACTTAGCATGATATTCTCCAATTCCATGTATTTATCTGCAAATGCCATAATATTATTCTTCTTTATGACTGCAAAATATCCAATTGTGTCTATATACCACATTTTCTTTATCCATTCATCTGTTGAAGGGCATCTGGGTTGGTTCCAAAATCTAGCAATTGTGATTAAGCTGCTCTAACACTGATAGATCTGCATCACTGTAGTATGCTAATTTTAATTCCTTTGGGTATAAACCCAGGACTGGGATAGCTGGGTCAAAAGGTGGGTCCATTCCAAGTTTTCTGAAGATTCTCCACACTGCTTTCCAGAGTGGCTGCACCAATTTGCAACTCCACCAGTAATGAAAAAGTGTGCCTTTTTCCCCACATCCATGCCCACACCAACATTTGTTTGTGTTCTTGATTATAGCCATTCTAATTGGAGTAAGATGAAATGTTAGAGTTGTTTAATTTGCATTTCTCTAATTACTAGAGATGTTGAACACTTTTTCATATATTTATTAATCACCTGTATGTCTTCTTCTGTAAAGTGTTTGTCCAATTCCTTGGCCCCTTTTATTGATAGGGTTCTTTGTATTTTTGGTGTAAAGTTTTGAAAGTTCTTCATAAATTTTGAGATAAGTGCTCTATCTGAAGTGTTTGTGGAAAAGATTTTCTCCCACTCTGTAGGCTCTCTTCACATTACTGATTGTATTCTTTGCTGAGAAAAAGCTTTTTAGTTTGAGTTCATCCCATTTATTGATTCTTGCTTTGATTTCTTGTGCTTTGGGAGTCTTGTAAAGGAAGTCTGATCCTAAACCAACATGATGAAAATTTGGGCCTACTTAGTCTTCTGTTTGGTGTAGTTTCTGGTCTAATTCCTAAGCCCTTGATCCATTTTGAGTTTTGTGCAGGGTGGAGAGGTTTAATTTCATTTTACTGCATATGTATTTCCAGTTTTCCCAGCACCATTTGGTGAACAGACTATCTTTTCTCCATTGTATGTTTTTGGCTCTTTTGTCTAGTATGAGGTAACAATTTTTGTGGGTTCATCTCTGTGTCTTCTATTCTGTACCATTGGTCTGCCTATCTATTTTGGTGACAATATCATGCCATTTTTGATACTATTGTTCGGTAGTATAGTTTAAAGTCTGGTATTTGTGATACCTCCTGCTTCACTTTTCCTGCTCAGGATTGTTTTGGCTATTCAAGGTCTCTTATTCTTCCAGATGAAGTTCATGATTGCTTTTTCTATTTCTATTAGGAATGTCATTGGGATTTTAATTGGAATTGCACTGAATCTTTATAGCGCCTCTCAAAATGGCCATTTTGACAATATTAATTCTGCCTATCTAAGAGCATGGGAGAGCTTTCCATCTTCTAAGGTCTTCTTCAATTTCTTTCTTTAGTGTTCTGAAGTTTTCACTGTAGAGGTCTTTCATCTCTTTTGTTAGATTGATTCCCAAGTAGTTTATTTTTTTTTTTTCAGGATATTGTGAATGGAGTTGTTTTCCTAATTTCTATTTCAGAGGATTCATCACTTATGAAGGGAAATGCATTAGACTTATGCATATTGATTTTATATCCTGCTACTTTGCTGAATTCATTTATTAGTTCTAGAAGTTTTCTAGTGGAAATTTTGGATCCTCTAAATATAGAATCATGTCATTGGCAAATAGAGACAGCTTGAGTTCTTTTCCTATTCACATTCCTTTAATTTCTTTGGTCTGTCTAATTGTTCTGGCTAGTGTTTCAAGGACGATGTTGAATAGAAGTGGTGAAAAAGGGCATCCCTGTGTTGTTCCAGCTTTTAGAGGAAATGCTTTCAGTTTTTCTCCATCAAGAATGATGTTGGCCGTGGGCTTAGCATAGATAGCCTTTACAATGTTGAGGTATGTTCCATCTATTCCTATTTTTTCTAGTGTTTTAAGCATGAAGGGGTGATGTATTTTATCAAATGCCTTCTCAGCATCTATTGAAATAATCATATGATTCTTAACTTTACGTATATTGATGTGATGAATTACATTTATTGATTTCCAAAAGTTAAACCAACCTTGCATCCCTAGGATAAACCCCACTTGATCATGGTGCACTGTATTTTTAATATATTTTTGTATGCAATTTGTTAATATTTTGTTAAGGATTTTTGCACCTATATTTATCAGGGATTTTGGTCTAGTTATCTTTCCTTGATGTGTCTTTGTCTGGTGTTGGTATCAGAGTGATACTAGTCTCATAGAATGTGTTTGGAAGGGTTCCTTCCTTTTCTATTTCCTGGAATACTTTAAGGAGTATTGGTATTATTTCTTCTTTGAAGGTTTTGTAGAATTCGGCTGAGAATCCATGCAGTCCTGGGCTTTTCTTGATTGGTAGGTTTTTGATGGCTTCTTCTATTTCAGTGCTTGAAATTGATCCATTTAAATTGTGTACATCTTCCTGATTTAGTTTGGGAGGATCATATGTCTCTAAAAAATTGTCAATTTCTTTGATATTTTCTCTATTGTTGGAGTATAGATTTTCAATGTAACTTCTAATTATGTTATCTATTTTCAGTGGTGTCTGTAATAATCTTTCCTTTTTCATCATGAATTCTTTTAATTTGTGTTTTCTCTTCCTTCTTTTCATTAATGTGGCTAAGAGTTTATCAACTCTGTTTACTTTTTCAAAGAACCAACTTTTTTTTTTTTTTTTTTTAATTGTTTCTCTTGCTTCAATTTCATTGATTTCATCTCTGATTTTAATTATTTCCTGTCTTGGAATTTTTTTGGTGCTGATCGGTTCTTCTTTTTCTAGGACTTAGAGATAATAATGTTAGGTCATTTAGTTGTTATTTTTTTAATATATGAGCTCAATGCAATGAACTTTTGTCTTAGTACTGCTTTCAGAGTGCCCTGGAGATTTTGGTATGTTGTGTCATTTTTCTCATTTACCTCTAAAAATATTTTTTGTTTCTTCCCTGATGTCTTCTGATACCATTGCATCATTCAATAGCATATTATTTAGTCTCCAGGTGTAGAAGTAGTTTTTTATTTTTATTTTTTTGTTGATTTCTAACTGCATTCCATTATGGGGTCTGATAGAATATAAGGAAGTATCTCTATTTTTTTGTATTTACTAGTGGCTTCTTTGTGGCATAGCATATGTTCTGTTTTGGATAAGGATCAAGGAATTGCTAAGAAGAAAGTATATTCACTCGATGATGGATGAAATACTCTCTATATGTCCATTAAGTCTATATCATTGATTGTATTATTTAGTTCTATAGTTTCTTGGTTCAGTTTTTGTTTGGAGGATCTATCCAGTGGTGACAGCAGTGTGTTAAAGTCACTCACTATTTTTTTTTTTTTTTTTTTTTTTTTTTTGTGGTGCTGGGTATTGAACCCAGGGCCTTGTGCTTGCAAGGCAAGCACTCTACCAACTGAGCTATATCCCCAACCCACTATTATTGTGTTTTGGTCTATCTGATTCTTAAATCAAGAAGAGTTTGTTTGATGTACATAGATGCTCCATTGTTAGGGACATAAATATTTAAAATCATTATGTCTTAATGGTTTTTGGTTCCCTGAAGCAATATGAAATGTCCTTCTTTATCCCTTCTGGCTAACTTAGGTTTGAAGTCCACTTTATCTGATCTGATGATGGAGACCCCTGCTGTGTTACTGAGTCCATGTGCATGGTGTGTTTTTCCTCATAGTTTCACCTTTAGTCTGTGGATGCTTTTTTCTATGAGATAAGTCTCTTGAAGGCAGCATATTGCTGGGTCTTTCTTTTTAATCCATTCTGTCTTCTATGTCTTTTATCAATGTGTTTAGACCATTAACATTCAGGGTTCTTATTGTGATATGATTTTTATTCCTGGTCATTTTGGCTTATTTTTGGTTTTTAACCTAACTTGGTTTCTCCTTTGATTGGCTTTTCCTTTAGGGTAGTTCCTCCTTTTGCTAATTTGTATTGTTGTTTTTCACTTCCTCCTCATGAAATATTTTGCTGAGAATATTTGCTGAGAATATTACAAATAGAATGCAGGTTTTCTATTTGTAAATTCTTTTAACTTTTGTTTATCATGGAAATATTTTATTTCATCATCCAATCTCAAGGTTAGTTTTGGTGGGTATAGGATTCTTGGTTGACATCCATGTTCTTTCAGAGCTTGAAATATATCGTTTCATGCCCTTCTTGCTTTTAGGGTCTGGACTGAGAAATCTGCTCATATCCGTATGGGTTTCCTCTTATATGTAATCTGGCACCTTTCTCTCACAGCCTTTAAAATCCTATCTTTATATTGTGTGTGAGTTATTTTCATTATAATGTGCCTTGCTGTGACTCTGTTGTAATTTGGTGCACCTGGTGTTCTGTAAGCCTCTTGTATTTGATTTTCCATTTCATTTTTCAAGTTTGGGATATTTTCTGACATTATTTTGTTGAACATGTTGTCCATTCCTTTGGTTTGTATCTCTGTGCCTTCTTCAATCCCAATAGTTCTTAAATTTGATCTTTTCATGATATCCCATAATTCTTGGAGGTTCTGTTCATGATACCTTACCATATTCTCAGTTTGGTCAACTTTAGTTTCAATATTAAATATTTTGTCTTTATTGTCTGAGATTCTGTGTTCTATGAGATCTGTTCTGTCAGTGATGCTTTCTATTGAGTTTTTAATTTGATTTATTGTTTCTTTCATTTCAAGTATCTGTTTTTTTTTTTTTTTCAGAATCTCTATCTCTTTATTGAAGTGCTCTTTTGCTTCCTGTATTTGCTCTTTAAACTGTTTGTTGGAGTGATCATGCATTGCCTGCATTTGCTCTCTTATCTCATCATTTGCTTCATGAATCATTTTAATTATGCAGATTCTAAATTCTTTTTCTGTCATTTCTACTGCCTTGCTGTCTTTGGATTCTATCAAAATAGCATCTTGGTTTGTTAGGGACACTTTCTTCTCCTGTTTTTTCCTCTTTTTTCTGTATATTCCCCTCTAGCAGTGAAGATCTGAGGTTGAAATATCCCCCCTACAGGCTTATTGTGACCCTGCAGTTTTCCAGTACCTCTCTTTGATGGGGAGATCAACATTAGCAGCACCCAATACAAAGAAAATGCTGCCCTGAACCAGAGGGCCTCTATAAAGACTTCAACATTATTGTAATAAACACGATGAGTTTGATTATTATTTATAGAATTTCTAATGGTGGATGAAGAGGATGGGGAAGTACATAATATGTAAGTGAGAAAATAGAGGTAACTGATCAAAGGAAGAGTGAGAGCAGGGTCAAAGAAGTTTGTTTTTACCATGAGAAAAGGGAGAAAGAAACTCCAAGGGAATAGGTAAGTAGAAGGAAAATAGAGTGAGACAAAAAAGAAGAAATAAAAAATTAAAAATTAAAAACAATACAATCTAAGATTCACAGTCATCCACCACTCAAATATCCCAGTCCTCAGTATCTCTATGCCAGTGTGGTACCTGTCAAAGGACCTCCAGTCTCCTGTAGATGTCTTAAGAAGGGAACTGTCCCTCCAATGATGGTGGCCATGCCCTCAAGATTAATCCAAAATGTCTGCACCAGCCTCCAAAGAAGCTGGGGAGCCACAGTGCGGGCACTGTCCACAGGAGGAGGAGTGGTGGCAGGCGTGATCCCCATATTTATTTTTCAACAACTACAAAATGCTTTCTATCTTCAGTGTTTTTTTTTCCCAAAGATGTCTTTGTAAAAGTGATTTATTTACTGTGCAATGTCAGATTTGATACACGTTTTTATTATTTTAAGATTTTTTTTTCTTTCTCATAATCTATTTGACACTGAGGACAGTTTCCTTTCTGAAACTCTTTTGGCCACCTGCACTCAACTATTTTCATGTTTTATTCACTTCTTGATAATTACTTCATAATTTTCACTGGGATCCAATAAATATCAACTCTCACTTCACAATGATATTAATTCATATGACTTCAGCTGTAATCTGCATACTGATGATTTCCAAATATCAGCTAGAAAATATCCAAGCAGGAGGTCCTTACCTTTCTCATACTTTCATTATTCATTTTATCTAATTTCAGTAAATTCTTAATTGACTTACCCACATTCTAGCTATCATCCAAGGTTAATCATTTTTACATTGTCAACACAGGACACTTATATTTCAAAATATGACTTTTAAATTCTTAAAAAGTAAACCTGTGTATTTCCTAACTACTTCAGAAATTATTTCCTTAATGTAGTAAACAAAATCTTGATAATTTGGAACATTCCTATCGAGGTTTCTTACTCCTAATTCATTATGTTCTTTTTTCATTTTCTCATCCAACCTAGGCATTATATGCTTCGAGAAAACCTAGTATTCTCTTTCTTTTATCTTATGAGTATCACTTATGATGTTGTGCTTTGAAGTTTTATTTTCATTTCCTTCTTTAAAACATAATCATATTCATGTTTTATTTTCAGTTTCAAGAATAATAATAGTTTCATGGAAAGGTATTTAATCTTATAGGCTCAATTAAGATTCATATATACTTTACTATAGGAAAGCTTAAAATTTCTGAAATGACTTTTTGAATGGAAGAGATGTTAAGATAATTTTCTGAGGAAATGACCTAGTATTTTCATATGGCAATTCAATCTAGTACTTGTGTTTATTTCTATTTCTGTTTAAGAATAATTATTACATAGCTAACATTTACTGTTCAGATATGTTTGAAAACTCACTTTTATTGGCTTAAGACCAAGATCCCTTATTAGTGGAAGTTGCTAATGACAGAAACCAAACTCAAGCTATGCTACAAACAAACCCTAGAGTTGATGGATTGTTAGATAAAGCAGCTCAAGAGGTTTCCATATGCATCAGTGCAGTTCAAGTGCATGAGTCTCAAGTTGCCCCCCACCCCGTATCAGTATGCACTCCTTCTCTTTCCCTACCCTGCCCTCTGAACTTCCACATACACATGTTCCTTACAACTTTCATTTTGTTACCAAAATTTCTCCACCATGAAAACATTTTAGATGCCTCATCCTGATCTCTACCTCCTCGCATTCACTCCTTGGTGTAATTTCCTTTCTAAATGGGACTGGTCTGTGACTTGAGTTTAGCCGATAGAATAAGGCAAAAATGATAGAATGTTGAGATGACATGTGCATTATTACATAGTCTAAGATTGCAGTGCTCATTGTAGGAAGAGACTTTTCTTTGTTGGCCTGTGAAGCAAATAGTTAAAATAGTTATGTTGAGTACCCAAGAGACAAAAAAAGAAAAAAATAAAAATGAGAATAGGCTTTGGAAACTAAGCCTTCTGCAGTTAACAGTCTAAAAGTTAAGAAAATGAGTTATTTTCTTCTACGACCATAATGAATTGAATTATATCAACAAAGCATGAACTTGAAGTATAATCTTCTTTATTCGAATTTCCAAATTAGAATCAGTACTAATGGGCTTGTTGATTACATTTTTGACAAAGAATCTGACAAAGATTTTGATAAAGTTCTGAACTATTCACCCTCAATCTGTAAGAGAATAAGTGTGTGATAAACATTTAGCAATATCGTTATGTAACAGTAAAGCCCATACATCTTTTTTCTCAAGTATTTTCTACCTGTGTTCAAGAAAATTCTACAATGGTTACCCTAATATTTCCTACCATAATTTCCAGGACTTGGTATATAATGAAATATACAGCCCCTGATTTTTGTGTTACATTGACACAGGGATTTGTAGTTGTAATTAATGTAAGATATTTGAGTATGATTAGCAAACTCTCAATAGGGCAATTAACTAAATAGGCTCATACAAAATACAGGATAGCTTGTTTATTTTCTCTGTCTGGTAAAATATAAGGAATTGAAGCCATTCCAAGCAAGTTTGAGGTCATGATGCTAATTTAATGATGAAGGGGTCACGCATCAGGAAAAACAGGTCACCAATAAAAAATGATACTGGCTTCCCTCTGACAGTCAAGGAGGAAATGGGACTTTAGCAATGATGCAGTTACTAGGAACTTAATCCTCCCAAGTATCTGAATGAATGCTTATGTAAATCATAAATTGTAATTTGCAATGGATAACATAACTATTCCAAGGGTGCTTGGTCACTATACCAGGAAACTCAGGATCAGTAGAAGAGCCCAATCTTGGGGTATATTTGGAAAAACTTCTCATAGCATTTGTTTATGGACTGGATATGCTTTCATATTAAATCATGCTTCAGTGAAATTATAGCAAATATGGCCTATTGAAAACAATATGATGTAAAAATATGTAAAAATAAAAATCTGAATAACACCAACAGAAATGGTATTTAATGAGCTAAAGTGAGAAATCTGAAATGGATGGTAAAAGAGAAAACTGATAAATATCAGCTAACAACTATACAATACTGATAATCAGAAATTATTAAAAATTTCTAATTCAAATATTTTTGTAGATCTGATTTATAAATTCATAATATAAAATAAATTTAATAGGGAATCAGTTACATGATATTTAAAAAGCGTAACAGTATATGTGAATTCTAGTTAACATTAAATAAGGATGTGCGTTTCTTAGTTGATATTAAATAAAAATATCTAAGTAGTAGCAGATATCCCGAAATCTATCAAAATTTCACAGTGGCTAATTTATTATTTTGAAATACCTGCAGGAACCTATAAATGTATATAGAATTACATGTAATTCATATTGGTGACAAGTATTAATCTTATTACTTTATAATGGTTGCCTATCTTCATTAGTAGGCCTGAAATTTCAATTAAGAATTAGTGAGATAAAATTGTCTTTACATTCAAGTTTATGGTTTCTCTGAAATCTATTTGTGGTCAGCAATGATAGTACAGTGCTTGCTCTGCTGGTCGGGCCCACTTATGCTCTTTGGTCACCCTTTATATCCGTCAAGCTTCAACAGATATTAGACTACAGAAAGAAAGTCACATTTTGTGGGCCAAGAATACTGAAACAAAAAGCAAAATGGAAGTCAGGAAGTACAGTGGAGGACTGAACTTTCTAAAAGGCAAGAGCTCATATTTTGCATTAAACTTTATCAGTGTTGAGAATCATTTTACTCACAACAATTAAGTCTTTACAAACCATGAATTAAGGCATTTACCTAAAGATGCTTTTATTAAAAAAATACAAATGAACTTTGCTTTTGTCATTTTATTTCAGGAGGTACAGAAATTTAAAAGCATTACCATTCTTCCAAATAGGCATATCTTTGTGCTTTGTTTAGAAATGAAAATCTATTGACAATTTTCTAAGATTGTGTTCATACAAAAGAATATTCATAGAGCAGATATAATTCAAACATATATCTCATTCCTTGGAAACTTATTTTCTATGCCAAGAAAAATATTGAATAAAATCAATGTCTTATGGTTTATGAACCAACAAAATGGAGTGATTTAAGCACCAAATTCTAGGAACTATTTCTACTAAATAAAGTGGTAAGAATTCTTCAGCTGATCAGTCACCTTAATGTCTATGGTTCATTAATTTAATCAGAACCTACTAAAATTATTCCATCATGAAAAATGTAATAAAGGCATGACAACTTATGAAAGTATCTTTACATTCTCATAAGAACATAAAGAACATTATTTTAAGAAGCTTTACAAAAACATTAAAAGAAAAATTGATATAAAATAGAAATATGAAAGAGAGAAATTTGTTTTTTTGCCTACTGTAACAATTGATATGTTCTTACCTTTTTAGAAATTTGCCTAAGATTTTGTAGATTTATTTTAAATTAAAAAGTTAATATTCATAACTGCTAAGCTGTATAATCTTATTTGAAAGTGATTTTTAATTCCACAAGTAACAGAAACAGCTAGGATTATATTCATACATACATGCTTTACTTTTTAAAACTTGTAATTCAAATATTTTACTTTTATGTCAAATTTTCAAAAGCCAATATGCCATGCAACATATGTAAGCTACTGTTACATGTATTTTTGTGACATTCAACCAATTAATTTCCAGATTTCCACAAATTCAGAATAAGTGAGTAGTTAATGGAAAGCATTTTGGGGTTTTGCAAAGTAGTCCCCACAGAATTTTACCCCAAAACACCTCATTTTCCTTTGTGTACATTTTCACATCATTTCAAAAGACAGAGTTTATTTTTCTTAGCCTGTTAAATATACATCTTTCTATGACTAATTTTAATCAACAGAATACATCAAAAGACAGAGTTTGGGATTTCTGAGGTCAGTATTATGAGGATGTAGTAAGCTTCACTTTGTGGAATCCAGTTGCCAGGCTTCAAAAACATGGATTACACCATGCAGAGACCACCAGGGCAAAATCAAGAGTGAGTCATGTATGTAGTCCCAAATATATGACCTAAATAAAATCACTCTGCCTGTCTGCCCATCAGTTTAACCACTATAAGTCATTGTTTTAGTGAGCACTTTAACTGCTGTGACTAAAAGACTGATCAGAACAATTTTAGAGGAGAAAAGTTTATTTTAGGGCTCAAGGGATCAGAGATATCAGTCCACAGATAGTAGACTCCATTCCTTAGAGTTATGATGAGGCTGAACATCATGTCAGAAGAGTAAGGCAGAGGAAAGTGTTTCACATGATGATCAGGAAGCAGAGATTCCACTCACCAGATAAAAAATTACCCCCAAAACACACCCCCAATGATCCACCTCCTCCAGTCACACCCTACCTGCGTTCAGTTACCACTCAGTTAATCTAAAGGACATTAATTCAATATTGGGTTAAGGTTCTCATAACCCAATCATTTCTCCTCTAAACTTTCTTGTATTGTCTCACACATGAGCTTATGGGGACACCTCACATCTGAACCATAACAGATATTAAACACATGATAAAAGAGATCATCTTGAATGCGGTGACTCAGCAGACCTCATGTGTATGAAAGCTTAGCTCTCTCCCTGGACTCAAGAATTTTCAGGTCCAGTAAAATTATGGTTGTTTTAAGCCACTAAATTCTGCAGCAGGCTATTCTTAGAAATCTTGATAACAAATAAGAGTGAAGTATCAATATTTTCAGTCATATCCAAAGAATAATGGACCCACCTTTTGACCCAGTTATCTCACTCCTTGGTTTATATCCAAAGGACTTAAAATTAGCATACTACAGTAATGCAGCCACATCAATGTTTACAGCTCAATTCATAATAGCTAGATTGTGGAACCAACCTAGATGCCCTACAACAGATGAATGGATGAAGAAAATGTGGTTTATATATACATAATAGAATATTATTCAGCCATAAAGAAGAATAATGTTATGACATTTGCAGATAAATGGATGAAATTGAAGAATATCATGCTAAGTGAAATAAGCCAATCCCAAAAAACCAAAAGCTGAATGTTTTCCTTGATAAGAGGATGATGATATAAAATGAGGGCAGGGGGTGGGGGATGAGAGAAGAATGGAGGAACTTTAGATTATGTAGAGGGAAATGAAAGGGAGAAGGGGGTGGGAGTATGAAAAATGGTTGAATGAGACAGACATCATTACCCAATGTACATGTATGATTACATGAATGGTATGAATCTACATCATGTTCAATCATAGAAATGAAAAGATATACCTCATTTGTGTACAATGAATCAAAATGCAGTCTGGTCATTGAACACGGTGGCAGCTTTTTGAGGTTTGCGTGGTTTCTTCGCAAGTAGATTCCGGCCTACACATACGGAACCATGTCTAAGGGACCTGCAGTCGGCATTGATCTTGGCACCACCTACTCTTGTGTGGGTGTATTCCAACATGGAAAAGTGGAGATAATTGCCAATGATCAGGGGAACCGAACTACCCCAAGCTATGTCGCCTTCACCGACACCGAACGATTAATCGGTGATGCTACAAAAAATCAGGTTGCAATGAACCCCACCAACACAGTTTTTGATGCCAAACGTCTGATAGGACGTAGATTTGATGATGCAGTTGTCCAGTCTGATATGAAGCACTGGCCCTTTATGGTGGTGAATGATGCAGGCAGGCCCAAAGTTCAAGTAGAATACAAGGGAGAGACAAAAAGTTTCTATCCAGAGGAGGTGTCTTCCATGGTTCTGACAAAAATGAAGGAAATTGCAGAGGCCTACCTTGGGAAGACTGTTACCAATGCTGTGGTCACGGTGCCAGCATATTTCAATGACTCTCAGCGTCAGGCAACCAAAGATGCCGGAACCATTGCTGGTCTCAATGTGCTTAGGATAATCAATGAGCCAACTGCCGCTGCTATTGCCTATGGTTTAGACAAAAAGGTTGGAGCTGAAAGAAACGTGCTGATTTTTGATTTAGGAGGTGGCACTTTCGATGTGTCAATCCTCACTATCGAGGATGGAATCTTTGAGGTCAAATCCACAGCTGGAGACACCCACTTGGGTGGAGAAGACTTTGACAACCGTATGGTCAATCATTTCATCGCTGAATTCAAGCGCAAGCATAAGAAGGACATCAGTGAGAACAAAAGAGCTGTCCGACGTCTCCGTACTGCATGTGAAAGAGCTAAGCGTACCCTCTCTTCCAGTACTCAGGCCAGTATTGAGATTGATTCTCTCTATGAAGGAATCGACTTCTATACCTCCATTACCCGGGCTCGATTTGAAGAGTTGAATGCTGACCTGTTCCGTGGCACCCTTGATCCTGTGGAAAAAGCTCTTAGAGATGCCAAACTAGACAAGTCACAGATTCATGATATTGTACTGGTGGGTGGTTCTACTCGTATCCCCAAGATTCAGAAGCTTCTGCAGGACTTCTTCAACGGAAAAGAACTGAATAAGAGCATCAACCCTGATGAGGCTGTTGCTTATGGTGCAGCTGTCCAGGCAGCCATTTTATCTGGAGATAAATCTGAAAATGTTCAAGATTTGCTGCTCTTGGATGTCACTCCTCTGTCCCTTGGTATTGAAACTGCTGGTGGAGTCATGACTGTACTCATCAAGCGTAATATCACCATTCCTACCAAGCAGACACAGACCTTCACAACCTACTCTGACAACCAGCCTGGTGTGCTCATTCAGGTATACGAAGGTGAGCGTGCCATGACCAAGGATAACAACCTGCTTGGCAAGTTTGAACTTACAGGCATACCTCCTGCACCCCGTGGTGTTCCTCAGATTGAAGTCACTTTTGATATTGATGCCAATGGCATCCTCAATGTCTCTGCTGTAGATAAGAGTACAGGAAAAGAGAACAAGATTACCATCACTAATGACAAAGGTCGTTTGAGCAAGGAAGACATTGAGCGCATGGTCCAGGAAGCTGAGAAGTACAAAGCTGAAGACGAAAAGCAAAGGGATAAGGTGTCATCTAAGAACTCACTTGAGTCCTATGCATTCAACATGAAAGCAACTGTTGAAGATGAGAAGCTGCAAGGCAAGATAAATGATGAGGACAAACAGAAGATTCTTGACAAATGTAATGAAATCATCAACTGGCTGGATAAGAATCAGACTGCAGAGAAAGAAGAATTTGAACATCAGCAGAAAGAGCTGGAGAAAGTCTGCAACCCCATCATTACCAAGCTGTACCAGAGTGCAGGAGGCATGCCAGGAGGAATGCCTGGGGGCTTCCCTGGTGGGGGAGCTCCTCCCTCTGGTGGTGCTTCCTCTGGGCCCACCATTGAAGAGGTTGACTAAGCCAGCCCAATAATAGAAGTAGCATTGTTCCACAGTAAAATATGGAAGGGCCCAAATTTATAGCAAATTCTGTGGCAGTTTTAAGGTTGCTGCTATAGTAAATTACTGGGCATTCTCAATACTTGAATATGGAACATGTACACAGGGAAAGGAAATAACATTGCACTTTATAAACACTGTATTGTAAGTGGAAAATGCAATGTCTTAAATAAAACTGTATTTAAAATTGGAAAAAAAATGCAGTCTGTAAAAATTTAAAAAAATTTAAAAAATAATATTTTTATGTTCTACTTGTTTACATTCTAAAAGTGATTCAATTAAAACTACAGAAAACATTGACCAAAATCAATGTCCCCCTTTCACCAAACTGAACTTTACAGTATATAATTTTTTAATTAATTTAGTTTGCTAATACTGACAATAAAGCATACAATGGAATTCAGTAAGACAGTTGAGAGCAAATTTGGAATAACTTTTGTTAATCCTTTTCTCAAAGGCTATCTGAAAGTGACAAGTCTTTATAGATTTTCATTTATCTCTGGGAGGCACAGAACACTGACCACAGGCGATCCAAGATGGCGGCCTAGAGGGAGACTGCACCCCCAGTCGCTCCAGAACCCAGGAGTTAAGAAGGGGAGGCATTGAGAGACTCAGACTGAAATAGAGCCACGGGTGAGTCTGCCCAATGGGTAAAGCTCGGTCCGGGTGGCAGGCCCAGATAGAGGTGGCTTATCGGAGTTGGGCAGGGCAGCTAGAGTCATCCACAGGCAGCCATGTGCACTCCGGCGGTGGGCCCCGCCCACACAGCCAGCTTCTCCAGGTTCTTGGAATGGAACTGGCCCGCTAGCAAGAGCCTTTCTGACCAGAACAAGCTCCGAGTCCCGGAGCCACTGCAGCGCAGCATACTCCGGCAAAGAACCAGCGGAGAGCCTCGATCCGCAAGCAGCCTCTGGGATCAGGGCAGGGCAGCCAGACACCTCTTCAGGCGGCTCTGCCCACTCCGGCTGCAGGCTCTATTCACGGGGCGATCCAAGATGGCGGCCTAGAGGGAGACTGCACCCCCAGTCGCTCCAGAACCCAGGAGTTAAGAAGGGGAGGCATTGAGAGACTCGGACTGAAATAGAGCCACGGGTGAGTCTGCCCACTGGGTAAAGCTCAGCCCGGGTGGCAGGCCCAGATAGAGGTGGCTTATTGGAGCCGGGCAGGGCAGCTAGAGTCTTCCCAAGGTAGCCTTCCACACTCCAGCAGTGGGCTCCTCCCACACGGCCAGCTACACGGTGCAGGCCCACAGTGAGAGCATTTCCGCACAGAGCAAGTTCCAAACCGTGGAACCAGTAGGGGGCTAGGGGCAGTTTTCTTCGGATGAGCTGCTTTATCAGATCCCTCCAAGACATCAGGCTACTGAAGGCTGGGAGGTGATACACTGGAAATCTACCGGGACACTATAAGCCAATAGTGGAAAACTGCAATATCTCAGGGTCCCACTGACAACTGACCAATATGAGAAAACAAGGGAAGAAAATGTCCCAAACAAACCTAGATACTACATCAATAAAACCCAATGACAGCACAGCAGAAGAAATGTCAGAAAGGGAGTTCAGAATGTACGTAATTAAAACGATCAGGGAAGCTAATGAGGAGATGAAAGAGCAAATGCAGGCATTGAAGGAGGAGATGAAAGAGCAAATGCAGGCATTAAATGATCGCACCAATCAACAGTTAAAAGACCAAATACGGGAAGCAAGAGATCATTTCAATAAAGAGTTAGAGATACTGAAAAAAAAAACAAACTGAAATCCTTGAAATGAAGGAAACAATAAACCAAGTTAAAAACTCCATAGAAAGCATAACCAATAGGATAGAACCCCTGGAAGACAGAACCTCAGACATTGAAGACAAATTATTTAACCTTGAAAGCAAAGTTGGCCAAACAGAAAAGATGGTAAGAAATCATGAACAGAATCTACAAGAATTATGGGATATCATGAAAAGGCCAAATTTAAGAATTATTGGGATTGAGGAAGGCTTAGAGAAACAAACCAAAGGAATGAACAATCTATTCAATGAACTAATAACAGAAAATTTCCCAAATCTGAAGAATGAAATGGAAAACCAAGTACAAGAGGCTTATAGAACTCCAAACATACAAAATTACAACAGGGACACTGTATTATGAAAATACCTAACATACAAAATACTATTACATTATTTTGAAAATACCTAACATACAAAATAAAGACAGAATTTTAAAGGCCGCGAGAGAAAAGAATCAAATTACATTCAGAGGGAAACCAATAAGAATATCAGCAGATTTTTCAATCCAGACCCTAACAGCTAGAAGGGCCTGGAACAACATAAACCACGCCCTGAAAGAAAATGGATGCCAACCAAGAATCTTATACCCAGCAAAACTTACCTTCAAATTTGACGATGAAATAAGATCCTTCCATGATAAACAAAAGCTAAAGGAATTTACAAAAAGAAAGCCAGCATTACAGAACATTCTCAGCAAAATATTCCATGAGGAAGAGATGAAAAACAACGATGCAAATCAGCAACAGGAGGCGCTAGCCTAAAGGAATAGCCAAATAAAGGAGAAACCAAATCATGTCAAAAACAAATATGAGTCAATTGACTGGGAATACAAATCATATCACAATAATAACCCTGAATGTTAATGGCCTGAATTCATCAATCAAAAGACACAGACTGGCAGATTGGATTAAAAAGAAAAATCCAACAATATGCTGCCTGCAAGAGACTCATCTCATAGAAAGAGACACCCATAGACTAAAGGTGAAAGGATGGGGAAAAACATACCATGCACACGGACACAGCAAAAAAGCTGGAGTATCCATCCTCATCTCAGATAATGTGGACTTCAAACCAAAACTAGTCAGAAGGGATAAAGAAGGACATTACATGCTGCTTAAGGGAAGCATAAATCAGCAAGACATAACAATCATAAATATCTATGCCCCGAACATTGGCTCATCCACGTACGTCAAACAAATCCTTCTCAATTCCAGAAATCAAATAGACCACAACACAATAATACTAGGCGATTTTAACACACCTCTCTCACCACTGGATAGATCGTCCAAACAAAAATTGAATAAAGAAACCATAGATCTCAACAACACAATCAGCAATTTAGACTTAACGGACATATATAGAATATACCATCCAACAAAGAACGAATACACTTTCTTCTCAGCAGCACATGGATCCTTCTCTAAAATAGACCATATTTTATGCCACAAAGCTACTGTTAGCAAATACAAGAAGATAGAGATACTACCTTGTACTCTATCAGATCATAATGGATTGAAATTAGAAATAAATGACAGAATAAAAAACAGAAACTTCTCCAATACCTGGAGACTAAATAATACACTATTATATGATGAATGGATAACAGAAGACATCAGGAGGGAAATAAAAAAATTCTTAGAAGTAAACGAGAACAAAGACACATCATATCAAAATCTCTGGGACACTATGAAAGCAGTACTTAGAGGAAGACTTATTTCATGGGGTGCATTCAAAAAAAGAAGTAGAAATCAACAAATAAACGACTTAACACTACAGCTCAAAGCACTAGAAAAAGAAGAGCAGACCAATACTAAAAGTAGTAGAAGACAGGAAATAGTTAAAATCAGAGCCGAAATCAACGAAATCGAAACAAAAGAAACAATCGGAAAAATTAACAAAATAAATAGTTGGTTCTTTGAAAAAATAAATAAAATTGATAAACCCTTAGCCACACTAACAAAGAGAAAGAGGGAGAAAACTCAAATTACTAAAATTCGGAATGAACAAGGAAACATCACAACAGACACGAGTGAAATACAAAACATAATTAGAAGCTATTTTGAAAATCTATACTCCAACAAAACAGAAAACCTCGAAGACATCAACAAATTTCTAGAGACATATGAAATACCTAAACTGAACGAGGAGGACATACACAACTTAAATAAACCAATTTCAAGCAATGAAATAGAAGAGGTCATCAAAAGCCTACCAACAAAGAAAAGTCCAGGACCAGATGGGTTCTCAGCTGAGTTCTACAAAACCTTTAAAGAAGAGGTCATTCCAATACTCTTCAAACTATTCCATGAAATAGAAGAGGAGGGAACCCTACCAAACTTGTTCTATGAAGCCAATATCACCCTGATACCTAAACCAGACAGAGACACATCGAGGAAAGAAAATTTCAGACCAATATCCTTAATGAACATCGATGCAAAAATTCTCAACAAAATTTTAGCAAATCGCATACAAATATATATTAAAAAGATAGTGCACCACGATCAAGTGGGTTTTATCCCAGGGATGCAAGGTTGGTTCAACATTTAGAAATCAATAAATGTCATTCACCATATCAACAGACTTAAAGTTAAGAATCACATGATTATTTCAATAGATGCAGAAAAAGCATTCGATAAAATACAACATCCCTTCATGCTCAAAACACTAGAAAAAATGGGGGTAGTGGGAACATTCCTAAACATTATAAAGGCAATCTACGCTAAGCCCATGGCTAATATCATTCTAAATGGTGAAAAACTGAAAGCGTTCCCCCTAAAAACTGGGACAAGGCAGGGATGCCCTCTTTCACCGCTTCTATTCAACATCGTCCTTGAGACTCTAGCCAGAGCAATCAGACAAACCAAAGAAATTAAAGGGATACGAATAGGAAAAGAAGAACTCAAACTATCCCTGTTCACTGATGACATGATTATATATTTAGAGGAACCTGGAAATTCCACCAGAAAACTTTTAGAACTCATAAGTGAATTCAGTAAAGTAGCAGGTTACAAGATCAATGCTCATAAATCCAATGCATTTTTATACATAAGTGATGAATCTTCAGAAAGAGAAATTAGGAAAACTACCCCATTCACAATAGCATCGAAAAAAATAAAATACTTGGGAATCAATCTCACAAAAGAGGTGAAAGACCTCTACAATGAGAACTACAGAACACTAAAGAAAGAAATTCAAGAAAACCTTAGAAGATGGAAAGATCTCCCATGTTCCTGGATAGGCAGAATTAATATCGTCAAAATGGCTATACTACCTAAAGTGCTATACAGATTCAATGCAATTCCAATTAAAATCCCAATGATGTACCTTGCAGAAATAGAGCAAGCAATTATGAAATTCATCTGGAAGAATAAAAAACCTAGAATAGCTAAAGCAATCCTCAGTAGCAAGAGCGAAGCAGGGGGTATTGCAATACCAGATCTTCAACTCTACAACAAAGCAATAGTAACAAAAACGGCATGGTATTGGTACCAAAATAGACAGGTAGATCAATGGTACAGAATAGAGGACATGGACACAAACCCAAATAAATACAATTTTCTCATACTAGACAAAGGTTCCAACAATATGCAATGGAGAAAAGATAGCCTCTTCAACAAATGGTGCTGGGAAAACTGGAAAACCATATGCAACAGAATGAAATTAAACCCCTATCTCTCACCCTACACAAAACTCAACTCAAAATGGATCAAGGACCTCGGAATCAGACCAGAGACCCTGCATCTTATAGAAGAAATAGTAGGTCCAAATCTTCAACTTGTTGGCTTAGGATCAGACTTCCTTAACAGGACTCCCATAGCACAAGAAATAAAAGCAAGAATCAACAACTGGGATAGATTCAAACTTAAAAGCTTTCTCTCAGCAAAGGAAACTATCAGAAATGTGAAGAGAGAGCCTACAGAGTGGGAGAATATTTTTGCCAACCATACCTCAGATAGAGCGCTAATTTCCAGAATCTATAAAGAACTCAAAAAACTCTACACGAAGAATACAAATAATCCAATCAACAAATGGGCTAAGGAAATGAACAGACACTTCACAGAAGAAGATGTACAAGTAATCAACAGATATATGAAGAAATGTTCAACATCCCTAGTAATAAGGGAAATGCAAATCAAAACTACCCTAAGATTTCATCTCACCCCAATTAGAATGGCGATTATCAAGAACACAAGCAACAATAGGTGTTGGCGAGGATGTGGTGAAAACGGAACACTCATACATTGCTGGTGGGGTTGCAAATTAGTGCAGCCACTCTGGAAAGCAGTGTGGAGACTCCTTAGAAAACGTGGAATGGAACCACCATTTGACCCAGCTATCCCACTCCTTGGCCTATACCCAAAGGACTTAAAATCAGCATACTACAGAGATACAGCCACATCAATGTTCATTGCTGCTCAATTCACCATAGCCAGATTGTGGAACCAACCTAGATGCCCTTCAGTTGATGAATGGATAAAGAAACTGTGGCATATTTATACAATGGAATATTACTCCACAATGAAGAATGATAAAATTATGGCATTTGTAGGCAAATGGTCGAAATTGGAGAATATCATGCTAAGTGAGATAAGCCAATCTCAAAAAACTAAAGGATGAATGATCTCGCTGATAAGCGGATGAGGACATATAATGGGGGGTGGGAGGGGCTAACATTAGGTTTAGGGTTAGGTTTAGAGTTAGGCTAAGGAGAGCGGTAAGAATGAAGGAAAGAAGGACTGTGTAGAGGGAAAAGAGGGGTGGGAGGGGTGGGGGCAAGGGGAAAAATAAAATAAACATCATTACCTTATGTAAACGTAAAAAAAAAAAAAAAAAAAAGAACACTGACCACAAGTAGATGAATAATTGAGATATATGAAGTTATTTTTTCTAAAATTGCATCTCCCCAGAAAATAGAAACATATTATTTCAAACCCTTGAGGTGTGTGTGCGTGCATTTGTGTGTGTGTGTGTGTGTGTGTGTGTGTATAGTGTGAATTATGAGGCATTCACTCATGACTCTGGAGACTGGATACCAAACTCTGACATCTAAATTTGCACTCTATAATCTAGAACAACAAGACAGATAGCTTAAAGGACTGAGAATAGAAGAACTGATGATACAAATTCCAGTTTGAGTGTAAAGGTCTGAGAACTAAGGGCACAAGTGAAGATTAACGTACCATTTCAAGCGGTCGGGCACAGGGAGAACAAACAGAACCTTCTTCTACCTTTGGTTCTATTGAGGTCTTTAGCAGATGGGAAGACACCCACCCATATGATGAGGGTCATATGTTTTTTTCAGTCTATTCATCAGAATGCTAATTTCTTCCTCACAGACATCTTCTCAGGTGTGAAACACCTTCACAGATACATTTGGAAATGATTTTAGTAGGAAATCTGGGGATCCTGTGACCCAGTCAAGTTGCTATGAAAGGTCAATCATCGTAGTCCCAAAACTACCTTGTCTGTTCCAACAAAGACTAGCTATTAATCAGGATGCATGAGCATAATTTTAGGGAAAAAAAAAAAAAGGATAAAATGAAGAAAATGGAAGTTATTCGAACATACTGATAAATGCGTGGCTTATGGAACACAAAAATCACAGATGAAGACAGAGTAAAGCAAATAAAACATCTATCTTTAGAATTAGAAGAAAAAGACAAGTAGACAAAAAATGCAAAATATAGTTTTAAGTAGCAAGTTGAATAAAGTCAGAAATCTTAACATGGAATTAATTGGAATCATAAGAAAAGAAAAATATTATATAAGGAGATGATAATTACAAATGTTAAAAAGGTGATTTAAAGTTTAAAGGAATAATGAAACAACGTTTGATAAAATAGTTGACAAATAAACATTTTGTAATATACGTCAAAACACTAATAATGTGAGGGATTAGAAAAGGACCAAACCAAAATACCCAAAGAAAGTAACATAAATGTCAGCAAAGATAAAAATATTCTAAAATGCCTGTATTGTTTAAGAAGTCTGTTAAATATATTTATTCTCAGTTTTTAAATTTCAATGAATTTTTAAGATAAATATTTTTCATCAGTTTAAAAGTACAAGAACTTTATCCCAAAACTTTAGAGTCATAAGTAAAACAAATAAAAATCAATCAAAATGAAAATTAAAAAGAAAGAAAAAGTAACTAATGGATGGATTTGATAAAAATTACAATGTATTACTAGTCAAAAATCAATGCAAATCTAATACATTTATCCATTTTAACTAAAATGCAATGTCAGACTTTTTAAAAAAATTAACCTAATTTTATTTTCTTTAAATCTGTATTTTTTTTAGAAACTGGTCATTATTATGTAGGATGACAGTACCATATTAGTTCAGTAGTTCCTTTCTAAGAATAGAAAATTCCAAATCAATTCCCAGTGTCATGTATTATATGATATTGAACACCTGGAGACACAGCAAGGACCCTACAAACTAAAATTCTAGAGGAAAGAGTCTTTCTTAATGAACCCATGATTCTTAACTGCACCTCCTCCCCAACACGGGCGCGCGCACGCGCACACACATACACACACACACACACACACACACACTCCATATTAGGGAATATGGACATGTCCTGGAGATTAGAAGCTTCCTAATCAAGGTAAACTGTGGGGAAATAGGAGCCGGCACATATTTTCTCTCGACAAGTCTCATAGAGCCACAACTAAAGGCTGTTTTGCCTGGGAGGTGAGCTCAGTTGCAAGGCAGCATAGGAGATATTCCAGAGCAAGTAGGATTCGATGAAAACTCCTAAGTCTCTTCACTTCCTTAGTTTCATTCTTCAGGTCAGAGTTGCAAACATGGATTTGAAACTATCCAGTGGTCCATTATGAGCTGAACCACTACTATAAGGCAAGAACGGAAAGATGGGGAATGAATTTTCAGTTGTTCATTTATTTATCCATTCATTAAATAAACCTTAAGGAATTAAGCAGATGCATTGTAAGAAGTGATACAATTAATATTCATAAATGTGTCCATAAGTATAATCTGTGGAATTAATATAAATCCCCTTTTATCTTGTTGGATGACCCTTTGTGCACTGAAAGCAAATACGGACATTGCTAATCATATAGGAGCTAAAAAATTGATCATGTTTCCAAGTCATGCAAGTCATTCCACACTATGGACAAAGAATAAAATATCATTAAATCAAAAATTGCTTTTTTACCTTCAGGAATAAAATGTTTCTTATTTTTCTAAGTAATTGTAATATTTCAATAATTACACAACAATATTATTGGTACATGCGATTTTTATGACATTTCTTTTACTTGTCTGTGATATATAAACAAAACATCTATTTAGGTCTCATTCACATTTTTAGTTCCACCTCAAAGTCTTACATTTTATTGTAAATGCAGTTTCCTTTCACATTCTTCAGTTTTCCACTTTCCCTTGAAATTCTTTTTATACTTATTATCATATGTGCTCTGTAAGCATTTTACTAAACGATGGAATCATATTGATGCAAAATAAACTTCACAGGAAACTAAGAACAACAATAAAAGGTGCATGATTGTGAAATAACAAGTGCAAAATCAATTTTCTAAATTGCATTTTTCTGATCCTACAATTACATGAAGATAGATAAATCTTTATAGACACTTTCTGACTTTTATTCTTTTACTACTTTAATTACTGGTTTATTCCTTGCCCTTAGGGTCACTTTGCTGGACAGTCAGTGTCTTATCAGACCAAGGCTAAATAAATCAGCTTTCATTATTTCAACTCACTAAGGACTTTCCATTAGTTTCTGACTTAAAGTCTGAGAAATAGAAGGTCACAGCTGTCAAAAAGAAGAACACCGTGGGCCAACATCCATCAATCTCAATAAGATGTCCAGCTCTTCCAAGTTTAGTTGTTCTTGGTGAAACTTGAGGACATTCTGTAACTTAAGAACTCTACTTATTACTGGTATAAATATTATGACAATAAAAAAATCCACTATCTGAATAGTTAAAAACAGTTCTATTTTTTTGAAATCCACTATTTATTGCAAAATATTTTGTATATGGCTAGAGTTACAATTCCTACAGGCACAACTGAAAACAGAACGTGTTACTTTTTATTGCTCAGACATAATTTCTCAAGACCATTGTTTAAAAATTATTGAAGAAAAATTTCATAGAATTTAGAGTAATTTCTAAATAATAGTATTATTTAATATAGTGCCAAACATGAGACAACTTTTGATTATTCCAACCTATCACAAGAAATATGTATGCATCTCTTAATTGGTAATCTATGAATATACAAAATGTTGCTTAAATACTATTACAGCAGTTTTTTGTCTTTACCTTCTAATACAAAACACAAATAAATAGTTTTCTCTTTCCTGGAACTATTGAAATTAGAAAAAATTAGATTTGATTTATCTCCTTCTTTTTCAAAAAGGTATTTTTGAAATTATAAAGTTCCAATTCATGAATAATGGTTTTCAATTTCTGCTTTCCTTTTTAATTTCTTGCAACAGTCTTTTAGAATTTTACTTATAAAAATCTTTCACATCTTTGGTTAAATTAATTCCTAGGATAGCTTGCTTTTCTTATCTCACTATCAGATGACTTGCTATTGCCATACATCAATGTCACTGATTTTTGTATTCCAGTATTTGTAACCAGCAACTACATTGATTTCATTTATTAGTTATAATAGTATTTTGTTGGCGACTTTGGGTTTTTCTACATAAAATGTCAGGCAATCATCAAAAAATGCTATTCTGACTTCTTATTTTTCAATTTGGATGTCTTTTTTTTTTTTTTTTTTTTCCTGATTGCTATGGCTAGCACTGTGTTGAATAAAAAATGGTGAAGAGAAGGCATCCTTGTCTTTTTCCAGATATTAAGGTTTCTCTTAATATCTCCACTTTTCTCCACTCAGTGTATTAGCTGTTGGTTTGTTATAAATGACTTTCACTATGTTGAGATATGCTCCTTCTATTACTCATTTGTCCAGCATTTTTATAATGGAGAGATCTTGAAATTTACCAAATGCGTTTTCTGCAGGTGTTGCGATGGGCATGTGATTTTTGTCCTTGATGTAGCCTATAACATTTGCTGATTTGCATATATGCAAACAATTCTTATATCCCTAGGATGATACAAATTGATCATAGTTAATAATAATGTAATTGACTGTTCTATTCCTTTTCCTAGAATGTTGTTGAGAATTTTCTATCCACATCCATCAATGATATTAACACAGAATTTTCTTTTGTTGTTGTTGTGTCCCTATCTGATTTTGTTATCTAGGTCACACTGGTCTCATATAATTTATTTGGAAGAATTCTTTCCTCTTCTATTTTTTATAATAATTGTAGAAGATTTTTTTTTTCTTCAAGTTCTTCTTTAAATGTTTGGTAGAGCTCAGCAGTAAGGACATCTGTACCTGGGCTTTTCTGTGATTGGAGACTTTTTGTTATTAATTCAAACTTGCTATGTGTTATTATTTTAAGTTTTTTATTTCTTCATGATTTAAATTTTGGTACGGTGTATGTGCTAAGGAATTTGTCCATTTTTTTCTAGGTTATCAAATTGGTTAGTGTAAAATTGTTCACAATAATCTTTAATGAGATTGTGTTCCTGGACATTGATTGTAAGGTCTCCCTTATCTCAGATTTTATTTATTTGAGTCTTCTTCCTTTTATCCTTGGCTTGTTTCATTTATCTTTTTTTTAAATTTATTTTTATTGAAAACAAATGGGATACATGTTGTTTCTGTTTGTACATGGAGTAACAGCATACCATTTGCATAATCATACATTTACATAGGGTAATGATGTTTGATTCATTCAGTTATTTTTTCCTTTCCCCCACCCCTCCCACCCCTCTTTTCCATCTATACAGTCCCTCCTTCCTCCATTCTTGCCCCCCTCCCATCCCCCATTATGTGTCATCATCCGCTTATCAGTGAGATCATTCGCCTTTTGGATTTTTGAGATTGGCTTATCTCACTTAGCATGATATTCTCCAATTTCATCCATTTGCCTGCAAATGACGTAATTTTATTATTCTTTATAGCTGAGTAATATTCCATTGTATATATATACCACAGTTTCTTTATCCATTCATCAATTGAAGGGCATCTAGGTTGGTTCCACAGTCTGACTATTGTGAATTGAGCAGCTATGAACATTGATCTGGCTGTAATCTCTGCAGTATGCTGATTTTAAGTCCTTTGGGTATAGGCCGAGGAGTGGGATAGCTGGGTAAAATGGTGGGTCCATTCCAAGTTTTCTCAGGAATTTCCACACTGCTTTACAGAGTGACTGCACTAATTTGCAGCCCCACTAGCAATGTATGAGTGTACCTTTTTCCCCACATCCTCTCCAACACCTACTGTTGCTTGTATTCTTGATAATCGCCATTCTAATTGGGATGAGATGGAATCTTAGTGTAGTTTTGATTTGCATTTCTCTTATTACTAAAGATGGTGAACATTTTTTCATATGTTTGTTGATTGCTTGTAGATCTTCTTCTGTGAAGCATCTGTTCAAATCCTTAGCCCATTTGTTGATTGGGTTATTTGTATTCTTGGTGTAGAGTTTTTTGAGTTTTTTATATATTCTGGAAATTAGTGCTCTATTTGAAGTATGAGTGGCAAAGATGTTCTCCCACTCTGTAGGCTCTCTCTTCGCATTGCTGATAGTTTCCTTTGCTGAGAGAAAGCTGTTTAGTTTGAATCTATCCCAGTTATTGATTCTTGCTTTTATTTCTTGTGCTATGGGAGTTCTGTTAAGGAAGTCTGATCCTAAGCCAACAAGTTGAAGATTTGGCCCTACTATTTCTTCTATAAGATGCAGGCTCTCTGGTCTGATTTCAAGGTCCTTGATCCATTGTGAGTTGATTTTTGTGCACGGTGGGAGATAGGGGTTTAGTTTCATTCTGTTGCATGTGGATTTCCAGTTTTCCCAGCACCATTTGTTGAACAGGATGTCTTTTCTCCATTGCATATTTGTGGTACCTTTGTCTAGTATGAGAAAATTGTATTTATTTGGGTTTGTGTCCCATGTTCTCTATTCTGTACCATTGATCTACCTGTCTGTTTTGGTGCCAATACCATGCCGTTTTTGTTACTATTGCTTTGCAGTATAGTTGAAGTTCTGGTATTGCAATACCCCCTGTTTCATTCTTCCTGCTAAGGATTGCTTTAGCTATTCTGGATTTCTTATTCTTCCAGATGAATTTCATGATTGCTTGCTCTATTTCTGTAAGGTACGTCATTGGGATTTTAATTGGAATTGCATTGAATTTTAATTGGAATAGCACTTTAGGTAGTATGGCCATTTTGACAATATTAATTCTGCCTATCCAAGAACATGGGAGATCTTTCCATCTTCTAAGGTCTTCCTCAATTTCTTTCTTCAATGTTTTGTAGTTTTCATTGTAGAGATCTTTTACCTCTTTGGTTAGATTGATTCCCAAGTTTTTTTTTTTTTTTTTTTTTTTTTTGAGGCTATTGAAAATGGAGTTGTTTTCCTCATTTCCCTTTCAGCTGTTTCGTCACTTGTATATAAAAATGCTTTAGATTTATGTGTGTTGATTTTATAGCCTGCTATTTTGCTGAATTCATTGATGAGGTCTAGAAGTTTTCTGGAACAGTTTTTTGGATCCTCTAAATATAGAATCATGTCATCAGGAAATAATGACAGCTTAATTTCCTCTTTTCCTATTCGTATCCCTTTAATTTCTTTAGTCTGCCTAATTGCTTTGGCTAGAGATTCGAGGACAATGTTGAATAGAAGTGGTGAAAGAGGACATCCCTGGCTTATTCCCGTTTTTAAAGGGAATGGTTTCCGTTTTTCTCCATCAAGAATGATGTTGGTCATGGGCTTAGCATAAATAGCCTTTACAATGTTCAGGTATGTTTCTACTATCCCTATTTTTTCTAGTGTTTTGAGCATGAAGGGGTATTGTATTTTGTCGAACGCTTTTTCTGTGTCAATTGAAATAACTGTATGATTCTTATCCTTAAGTCTATTGACATAATGGATTACGTTTATTGATTTACAGATGTTAAAACATCCTTGTTGTGGTGAAAAAGGAACACTCATACATTGCTGGTGGGGTTGCAAATTAGTGCAGCCACTCTGGAAAGCAGTGTGGAGATTCCTCAGAAAGCTTGGAATGGAACCACCATTTGACCCAGCTATCCCACTCCTTGGCCTATACCCAAAGGACTTAAAATCAGCATACTACAGAGATACAGCCACATCAATGTTCATTGCTGCTCAATTCACCATAGCCAGATTGTGGAACCAACCTAGATGCCCTTCAGTTGATGAATGGATAAAGAAACTGTGGCATATTTATACAATGGAATATTACTCCACAATGAAGAATGATAAAATTATGGCATTTGTAGGCAAATGGTCGAAATTGGAGAATATCATGCTAAGTGAGATAAGCCAATCTCAAAAAACTAAAGGACGAATGATCTCGCTGATAAGCGGATGAGGACATATAATGGGGGGTGGGAGGGGCTAACATTAGGTTTAGGGTTAGGTTTAGAGTTAGGCTAAGGAGAGCGGTAAGAATGAAGGAAAGAAGGACTGTGTAGAGGGAAAAGAGGGGTGGGAGGGGTGGGAGGGGTGGGAGGGGTGGGGGGAGGGGAAAATAAAATAAACATCATTACCCTATGTAAACGTAAAAAAAAATAAATAAATAATAAAAAAAAAAAAAAATCCTTGCATTCCAGGGATGAACCCCACTTGATCGTGGTGCACAATTTTCTTAATATGTTTTTGGATACAGTTTGCCAATATTTGGTTAAGGATCTTTGCATCTATATTCATCAAGGATATTGGTCTAAAATTTTCTTTCCTTGATGTGTCTTTGCCTGGTTTGGGTATGGGGGTGATATTAGCTTCATAGAATGAGTTTGGTAGGGTACCTTCCTTTTCTATTTCCTGGAATACTTTGAGAAGTATTGGAATTAGTTCTTCTTTGAAGGTCTTGTAGAACTCGGCTGAGAATCCGTCTGGTCCTGGGCTTTTCTTGGATGGTAGATTTTTGATGGCTTCTTCTATTTCATTGCTGGATATTGATCTGTTTAAATTGTGTATGTCCTCCTGGTTCAGTTTGGGAGGAGCATATGTCTCTAGAAATTTGTCAATGTCTTTGGTAGTTTCTATTTTGTTGCAATACAGATTTTCAAAGCAGTTTCTCATTATGTTCTGTATCTCAGTGATGTCTGAATATACAGAAGTTCTAGATAACAGAAAGGGTGAGAGTGTAATCAAAAGAAATTGGATGTTAGCATGCAAAAAAGGAAGAAAGAGACTCTGAGGGAACAGGTAAAACAAGGGAAAGAGAGCAAGAAAAGAAAAGAAATAAAAACATATTTTTTGAATAAGGAGAAAAAAGAAAATCTATAGTATAACAGTCATATAGTAATGAAACCTCCCAGAGTTCAGTAACCTGATGCATGAGAGGTACCTGACAATGAGCTTCAAGCCTCCAGCAGGCGTCTCAGGATGGGTTTTGCCCCACCTAAAGATCGGAGCTATGGCTTCCAGGATTATCCAAGATGGCCACTCTGGCTTCAAAATGTGTTGGCAAATGGGGAGCTGAACCTCGGGGTGTGGCTGTGGTCAGCAGGAGGTCCTGGAGGTGGGATGCGGTTGGTCAGGCAGGGTTCCTGGAGGTCGGGTGTGTTTGGTGTGTTTGTGGGATCCTGGAGGCCGGTTGCAATCAGTCAGTCTGGGGTCCCAGTGATAGGATGCAATCAATTGGTCTGGGGGTCCTGGCGGCAGGGAGCAGTCAGTCGATGTGAGGGTCCCAGAGGCAGGGAGTGATAGATCAGGCTGAGGGATCCTGGAGATGGGGCTCAGTCAGTCTGGCCAGGGGTCCTACGGGGTCTGGCTGTTGTCTCAAAATGGCGGCAGCCACGTGTAATCAAACTTGCAGGTACTGTAATAGTGAACTTCCAGGCAACAGCAGGCAGTTGGTGCTCCACTGGTGGTCGGCGATCAGTTTGCTGACTGTTGTCAGACCATCGGGTGGTGAACCTCGTGCGTTGGATGATGGATAGGTGTAAGGCAGGCGATGGACAGGCGAGAAGCAGGCAAATGGCCTCATTTATCTTTTGAAGAAACAGCTCATTATTTCATTGATTTTTTTTGGTATTATTTCATCTCTATTTCAATTATTTCTGCTTCATTTCTAATTCTTTTTACAGAAAATGTATAATTTAAGTTTATGTTGATGAATTAAGATGTTGCATGTCAACATAAATTTGCTTGATTTTTTCTTGCAAATATTCACATTTTTTTAATCAATTATCTATGTGGGATTACAAAAGAATATTTTAAATAAGTTTTTAATAAGGATATGTGGTATGTGTTTCATAGGCACAAAAATGTTTTGTAAGTTTTTTTTTTTTTTTTTTAAATTAGAAATGTTGGGTGTTTTTTGTTTGTTTGTTTGTTTGGTGCTGGGAATTGAATTCATGGACATTTAACAACTGAGCCACATCCCCAGCCCTTTTTATGTATTATTCAGAGACAGGATCTCTCTGAGTTCCCACGGGCTTCACTAAATTGCTGAGGCTGACTTTGAACTTCTGATCCTCCTGCCTCAGCCTCCTGAGCTGCTGGGATTGCAGACATGTTCTACCACACCACAGAAATGCTAAGTTTTATGCTAAGCCTACTGATTTCCATTGGGATCTGTAAGTTGCTGTTATCTTCCTCCCAGTTGAGATCAGTAGAGAGAGGTTTAAATTCATTCGTCTTCTACCTTGCACCACAAAATGTTTTTAAGAAAAAACCTGGGTGACCTAGGTTATTTCTTTTACTAATTAATTTCTATCACCTCTTTGTGTTTACAAACCATACAGAAACAAGTGTCTTAAGTCAGTCTGCACTCCTATTTTGTATTATTTGAAATAAAGAAGCATAGATATTGCCACTGTTTTAACAGATGTGACTTCAGCTTTATCTGAGGTCAGCTGCTGCGGGGTTCTTCTTGACTATCCTCTGTACTGTCTCTTGAAGTTTTCCAATTTTCTGCTCCTACTCACCTCATGCTGTAGCTTGAGGTTGAAAAGTATTTTGTTTGTGGTGATGCACACCTGTAATCCCAGAGGCTCAGGAGGCTGAGGCAGGAGGATCATGAGTTCAAAGCCAACCTCAGCAAAAGCGAGGTGCTAAGCAACTCAGTGAGACCCTGGTTAAGTAAAATACAAAATAGGACTGGGGATGTGGCTCAGTGGTTGAGTGCCCCTGAGTTCAATCCTGGGTACCCTGAAAAGTATCTTATTTTATGGACAATGAATTTCACCTTTTTTTTTTTTTATGTCTCTTTATTGTTAAAAGGTTTTATGAAAAGAGAAGACAGGGGTGTTCATTGTATTCCATTCTCAAAATCAGAAATGTTTTTTTAAAAATGTTTTAAGACATATCAATTGTTTAAAAATTCCATTTTTAATCAATATGCTATTTCCTTTCTCTTAACTGTAATTTCTTAAAAGATCACAGTTTTGTTTCATTTCTACTCTATCAACAGGTAAAAGCTTCAAAGGTGGCTGTTGCTAACATGCCTGGGTGAAACAGACTAATTATCTCTCATTTTCCTATTGCAGTCATTTAGTCTTTGCTTGTCCTTGTGTGAAAAAAAATGCATTAATTGCTCTTGTATGAAGAGTCAGACATGTACTTCTTGACACTGGTAGCAGAATAGATTTATGTAATTTAAATGTGATAAGTAACATTTTGTGACACCTTCAATAAAGTACCATAATAATCGTGTTAATCAACATAGCTAACAAAGTAATATTTATTCATTTAAATCCAAATTTAAAATGTACTCTTCTAGTTTTTTAATGAAAAATCTACACTATCTAATGGTAG
Organism: Sciurus carolinensis; assembly: GCF_902686445.1. Lineage (NCBI taxonomy): Eukaryota > Metazoa > Chordata > Mammalia > Rodentia > Sciuridae > Sciurus > Sciurus carolinensis. Next base: position 122,289,252 of record NC_062221.1, on the reverse strand, counting down.
TTGAATAGAGAGATGCAGACATTTTTTGACTGAAAAATCTTCATTGTATTCTAATCATTTCAATTGATAGTTAATATCAGTCACTTAACAATTATTGATCTAAAAATTCTTGAAATTTTTATTTTAGATCAGTTTCTGTTCAATTGAACAAAACTTTTACTGGACAGATACTGCACTTCACTATTTTTTTTTCTTTGGCAAAATAATGTGCATTATAATTTTAAAACTGGAACAGAAAGAGAAACCTAACATTCAGTAAAACTGTTTTGTTTTGCACTACAAAGAATATCATGCACATTTTTTTAAATTCTATAAAATTTGTTGAAGAAATAATAACATAAATTTGTTTAGAACATTAAAAAGCATGTTCCAATTAGTTTTGATGCATCTAATTTAATGCAGTGATAACATGATTAAACTAGTCTTGAATTTTTTACTATTTCATTCCATATTTTTATATTGTCTCCAAATTTCTTAGAAAACAGTATGCTAAATATGCATACTATGCAATTTTGGTCCCACTTTTGAGAAAGTAAATACATACAAGTGAATTTCCCTTATGTATAGTGAGGATAGTTTGAAAACCACAATACCTTAAAAATTATGTAATTCCATTAAATATTTCTAATTGAGTAGATTAGCTATAAATATATGCAAAATTATTTTCTTAGTTGAAATCTATGAAAAATCTCAAATAATTATTTCATTAACTAATCAAAAAGTATTTTAATGTTTTAAATGCAAACCAAGGATATAAAATATAGCCATAAAACATACTATTATTGAAAATGGCAATTTGAATGGTTCGTAGTCCTGATAAAAATAATTATGTCAAGAAGTAATATGTATTTTCTATAACCAATAGCAATGATATTTTTTCAAATCAAAATTTTGGACTTAAAAATTTTATATGCATTTTAAAAGTTTGTAGCAGGCCTGATGGTACATACCTATAATTTTAGGTCCTATGGAGGCTGAGACAGGAAAACTCACAAGTTTGCAATAAGACCTGGTCAACTTAGGATACACTGTCTCAAAATAAAAATAAAAAGACCTGGGGATATAACTTATAGTTGGGTACTTCCCTTACAGATATAAGGCTCTGGGTTCAATCTCTAGTACAGTCCCCAAAAGTTGTAGTTTCATTCCTTCTTATCAAAGTTCTTCATATTATTCCATCATTAGTGAAAAAAATCCATTTATTACCCCATTGTGTAATAACTCACTACCTGAAACATCTCTATTAATAAAAAATATAAATGTAAAATATTCATTTAGAAAGAAGCAGACTTTGCTATATTGTTATTGTTATTGTTCCTTCTTAAGAACTTAGGTATTTGTTTTCTGGTTTTTTTTTTTTTTTTTTTCATTCCAATGAATCACTCCTTGTTCCCTTCTTTTTCCTTTTGGATAACTTTCATATATGTTCTAGATTTTAACCACATATTCTGACTTTAAGGTTAAAGAAATTCCTTTCCCTACTAAGGATCTCATGAGGCTAGAAGGCCACCCAGTGTCTGCACAAAGATTCTTGGAAGACCGTGCTGTTATGACTGTAGAACTGAGTTTGGATTACTGTCAGATAAAAGATTCTTGGAACAAATTTTGAAAAAAAAATAAAGCAGAGCAATTTGTCAGGCATACAAAAGTGACCTGAATGACACATTTGCTGTACTGAAATAATAGTATAAGTACACTTTTGTTATTCTGTATTGTTGCAACCAAGACATAGAGACAGGAAAGACAGGAAATCACTAAATGGAAAAAAAATGATACATTTTTGTGCTGCAATATAGATTTTTTAACTTCTATTATGAGTGACAATATATTACAAAGTTTTAATTTACTAAAATTATATTATAGCATACAAAGTATGAAAGTTTGTCATGTTAGTATTGAGAAACATCCCTTACAAGAATGAGGAGTAGGACATTTCTTTTTCACTTTTTTTTTTTTTTTTAACAAGAAAGTTGCATCAAAAACTATCATTGAAGTGATATTTCGGCTTAGGAACTGACTTCCTTAACAAGACTCTAAAACATGAGAAGGTAAATCAAGAATCAATAAACGGGATGGATTCAAACTAAAAAGTTCTTCATAGCAAAGGAAACAATCAATAACGTGAAGAGATAGTCTGCAAAGTGGGAGAAAAATCTTTACCACATGCACCTCAGATAGAGCATTAATCCCAGGATATGAAGAACTCAAAACATTCAACACCAAAAAATAAATAACCCAATTAATAAATGGGCTAAGAAACTGAACAAACATTTCACAGAAGAAATACAATCAATCAACAAATACATGAAAAAGTGTTCAACATCTCTAGTAATTAGAGAAATGCAAATCGAAACTACTCTAACATTTCACCTCCCTCCAGTCAGAATGACAGTTACCAAGAATACAAGCAACAATAAATGTTGATGAGGATGTGGGGGGAAAAGGTACACTCAGACATTGCTGGTGGGACAACAAAATGGTGGAATCACTGGGTAAAGCACTGTGGAGATTCCTCAACTCACTTGGAATGGAACCACCATTTGACCCAGCTATCCCACTCCTCAGTTTATACACAAAAGACTTAAAATCAGCATACTTCAGTTAAGCAGCCAAATCAATGTTTATAGCAACTCAATTTACAATAGCTTAACAATGAAACCAACCTAGGTGCCTCTAACAGATGAACAGATGAAGAAAATATGGTACATATGGGCTAAGGTTCTGGCTTGGTGATAGAGTGCTTGCCTCACATGTGTGAGGCACAGGGTTTGAATCTCAGCACTATATATAAGTAAATGAATAAAATAAAGGTCCATCAACAACTGCAAAAACTTTTTTAAAAATATGGTACATATACACAAAAGAATATTGCCCAGCCTTAAAGAAGAATGAAATTATGGCATTTGCAGGTAAATGGATGGAACTGGAGAATATCATGCTAAGCAAAATAAGCCAATTCCCAAAAACCAAAGATTGAATGTGGTGGTGGGGAAAGGAAAAAGTAGAGGTACTTTGGATTAGGCAGAGGAGAGTGAATTGAGGAGAGGGGGTACAGGGATAGGAAGAATAGTAGAATGAATCATTATTACCCTATGTAAATATATGATCACACAACTGGTGATTCTACATCATATACAACCAGAAGAATGAAAATTATACTCCGTTTATATATGATGTGTCAAAGTGCATTCTACTGTCATGTGTAACTAATTAGAACAAATAAAATAGAATTAATAATGAATATATGAATAATTAATATGTAATGTGGTAGTGGAGAGGGACAAGTTAATATTTGCAAAGTACTTTTTATTAAAGAGAAATTTCTACATTACTTTTATAATCTTCCTTCCCATATTGTTTCAAATAATGAGTTAATAATGATTTACAGACACTAGAAGGATGATCTTTAACTCACTGAAAAACACTTCATCTTGGCTCTATCAAGCTTCTTATCTAAAGTTTGATTTGAGGCAAATAGACACATTTGTTCTACAAATGAAAGAAAATGTAGCAGAATGTTTTCTTTTATCAATACAATAATTCTATTTACAAGCAACTGATCAGAGAGCATCAGTAGTCTGTTCCTTTCTTAATCTTAGTCATTCTCACCTGGCAATTTAACTTAGAATTAGGTGAGGACTAAAATTAATGATATGTTTATTTATTTATGCTTAGAGTTTCAATTTTTAGAATAGAAAATGACTCCTGAAGAATAACCTGGATTAATTCAGGTAAAATGATAAGTAAATTCATTCTGCAGAATCCTATCATTTTGTTTGGTTTAGTTTCCTATTTACAAATTTTATTAAATAGCCATTAGCATTGGATTGCTAGATTGAAGAACAGATGAATGGATATTCAAAACAGAAGTTTTGAATTATAAAAATTCGTTTTAGTTTATTATATCTAGCATTGAAATAAGGTAATATTTTCACAATGATCCATATTTTTAAAGGATGATTTCTTACAGTATTTTTATATGATTTAGTCTTCACTTTACTGATATCACAATGAATAAGGACTCTCTTTGAAAAAAAATATTGTTTACCTTTCACTAATGTAATCCACTGAGATTGGTCTGTAAAGTGAACTGTATTATTTGATTCCATTATTGTTGTAATTATTACTTCATGAGCAGTCAACACTATTTTAAAGCAACCATAACATGACTGTGTTCATGTTAGTTCAGGTGAAAAAGTGACCTTAAGTGCAGTTCCTTTAATAAGGTTTTACTACTTTTTTTTTAACACAGAACTTTCTAATAATGCATTAATCATCAACATGTATTTGGGTCTTTGAGATTTGAAATTTTAAATTAGATTTCCATATGTTTTGACTGACTCAAAATTTCTAAATCATTAAGAAAAGTATTTAAATAATGTGACTCTCATACTTGTTTCCATCTTCCTAATTCCCCTATTCAATTTTTCATTAATAATTACTTTTGTAGTCAAAGCAATTATACTTGTACATGCAGCTGCACCCCATTTTTTCTTCAAAAATTCTCTTTTCCCTCTACTTTCTGTTCCAATATTAATACTTGGTAAAATATCTTTGTTTTTCATACAAAAGGACTTATAAATTTTTAATAGACTATTACCAACAATTGAGCTTCTTGATCATTCCTTCTGACAACTAATCATCATCAACAATGGCTTGTTACTGTTTACTCATATATAAAGAATTTGCTGCAAAACTCTTTTGTTATAGCCAGAGGTTGATTTTTAATTACTACTTTATAAGCAATTTTTATCTTCTCTTCTCTAATTTTTCATGTAATAGAGTTATCCTCTCTACCTACCTACACCTACCTATCAATGAAGGAAGAGACAAAGGGAGAAGAGGAAGGTAAATAAAAATAATTAGCATAAAAACCTATACACAAATATCTGGAGAATTGTTTATGCTATTAATAAATTGACTTTAAACTAAATTCATTGTTTAACTTAGAGTGATTGATATGTAATTATATTGTATTCTTCCTTTCACTGTGTCCATGTATTTTGAGTTCCAGAAATACTGATATCTATTTTTTACACAATTTCTTGCCTGTGTTTGAACAAATTACATCTTTAAACTGCTCAATGATACATAAAATGATAACAATAACATTTCTTTCAAAAGATTCTTGAGCTTATTTAATGATATAAAGAGAGAGATGTTGATGTAGTTTGTGCTCAGTAAACCAAAGTTGAACAAAATTTTTATTATAAGCATCATGCACAATAAAAATTTATTTGTACCCTTGATTTTTACTTTAAGCTAGAATGCCTTAATTTCTCCACATATTTTCTTTGAGACTATATTAAAGCAAATGGAATCCTTAGTGCTACTACATGTGTTCTGTATTGGTGGGCATCAGTGCTTTCTAACTTTTAAATGCAAAATTGGACTTATAGGTGCTGCAAGCATGCGAAGCCTTCCAAAAGACTGGGAAAATGAATATTAGAAAAAGTTTGAATTTTATTATCAGTATTCATTATAGACAAAATAAGCAGCAGTACAAAAAATAATGGCCATTTCATTTTCCTGCTTTATCTCTACAAATTTAAATTAATTCTTCCACTTGGCTAAACTGCTAAATTTTACAGACAGGTATGAATACATGTTTGTGCATATATTAGATTATTATGTGGTGAAGAATATTTATACTCTCAAACAAAACTAAGTAAAAATATACATTGATGCAGGTTTATAACCTTGCTAAAATTACTTTTCCCCCAAATCGTGAAATCTAATAAGTATTTCTACTTACCAGATGTGCTCATCAAATGTTAGCTTAACTTAAAAATTCCAGACTTTATCACCAAAAATAAAATAAAATTTTAAGCTGATATAAATAATTTAATTTGGAGGAATTTCACAAACAACATGTTGAGCAAAAAAAAGCAGAAAAAATGTCATTACTGTTTTAGTTTATATGGAGTACAATTTATTTATTGCTTTTAAATATTTTATTAGAGTCTTATACATAATATTGGAGTTCATTTTGACATAATCATACATATATGGGTTCAGTTCCCAGTTCTTCATCTGTGTTCATTGAAGTCACAGTAGTAGTTACAATTAGTAGGTCCTAATCAATATAAGGAAGAACAACAGGAATTTTGGGAGCTGACACTGTTCTGTTTCTTGTTGAATACTGGTTTACTGGGTGGATATGATTTGGTAAGATTTGTCAGGTTGTGCAATTTTCTGCATGTATATTAAATTAACAAAAATTTTAGAATCTAGTTTGTTGATATTTGGCGTCTCAGTTTAAATCCTACAGGTACAGGTTCATAGAACCTTGAGAAGCTAGGTCCCTTATCTTTAAATACTATAATACTATGCATAACAATGTCACCCCAAACAAAATGTCTTATCAAAAGACTTACTTTTTTGGTATCAGGGATAGATTCCAGAGGTACTTAACCACTGGACCACATCCCCAATCCTGTTTTATTTTGAGACAGCATCTCACTAAGTTGTTTAGGGCTTCACTAAGTTGCTGAGGCTGGCTTCAAACCTGCAATCCTCCTGCCTCAATCCCAGAGCCACTGGGATTTCAAGCATGTGTCATCGCTCCCAGGCCAACGACTTCTAATTTTAAATTGTCATAAAAATTCAATTATTCATTTCTTCCCAAGCCACCTTTTTTGCCTAGTCCTACTTTTCTTAATAAACATACCTAATGTTCACTTTTAGCAAACATCTTTTTGTCTTTTATTTTTCTCAACTCCTAAATATGTCAACAAATTATACTAATTTCATCAACAAAAACTTTTTCAAGCACACCCACTTATATACTTCCATTCCCTCTCACCAGTGTCAACTCAAAGATCTTCTCGCTTATTTCCCTTCATATATTTTGGCCCCATTAGAATTCACTCTATACAGCAGGAAGAATAATCTGTTGAACATTTAAGCCATTACATCACTACTTCTTTCATCTATATAATAGTTTCAAACATATTTAAAATAAAATTAAAATTTGCATGTAAACAGTACATGATACACCCATTGCTCTTGAGTAATCAGAAATGACTAAAAACCAAAGTCTACAGAACAACTTGTGTGTACACATGTGAGATCTGCAACCTATGCATTGCTCTCACCTCATCCCATCCCTTCATCTTTAGGGTTCCATAGACAAGTATATAGAGTAACTCTATATAGAGGAACTATATAGAGTAACTAGCCATCCCAAGTCTTTAATTCTTTCCCCTGACTTTGCCTTCTGTATCATTCCCCATACATGCATCAGCAGCTGAAATATTATGCATCTGATTTTTCTATCATTTTCACTTTCCCACTTCCCTAGAATGTAATACTGTTTCCTTTAATCTCCCATTCAGATTATGTAAAACATAATAATATGTGAAACCATAGGAGGATTTGTGAGACTACTTCCTCATCAGCTTCATCTTTTGCCACTCCTTTATTCTGTCTGCAGTGCTACCACATTTATCTTTTTTGTGGTTTCTTTAATAACCAAGTGTGTGTACACTGCTCAGTTCTTTTATACATACTGTGTCTGCCTCCATGCAGAATGTTTTACTACCATTCAATCAAATGAGCTCCCCACTTACTCATCATTTTAGAATTATTAACTTAACTTTCTTTTAATATTACTAATCCAGATTTGGAATTTTCTGTGGATACACACACAAAACACACTCATGCATATATACTCCATTTGTATTTTTTTTTTTATTCAATATTTCCTCTTGGGGAAAGAGTTAGTAATGGATTATCAGTTTTATAGCTCCAGCACTTAACACCATATCACATACATTTTGCTTCCTAAATTAAAAGAAAAAAAATATATAACTAAATAACAATTGATTTAGATCATCAGATCTAAACAATGATTATTTATAAATTTATAAGTACATTTGAAAAAAATTTAATTTGTATCATTGAAGTCAAGACCATTTCTTCAATATGCAGAACATTTTATTAAACTGCCTCTTGTTAAGCTCGGAGCGAAGTCCCTTGTAGCAGTAGATAAATAACTCTAAGAAAACCAGTGTAGAAAAAAAATAAAGAACTCTTGTTCTGTCAATTTATTTTCATTTTTAATTTACATTTAATATTTGTGTACATTTGTGGGGTACTGTACCATATTTAATTTAATTTATATATGCCATGTGTAATGATGAAGTCAGGGTAATTAGCATTTCCATCTCTTCAAACACATATCCTTTCTCTGTGTTAGGAAAGTTCAGGCTTTCATTATGTATAAATAACCTTGCATTAAACCTACATATAATTGTCCTCAAATAACGTAATTCTCAACCTTGATCACATTGTTCCACCTGTCTCTTAATATTTTGACCACTTATTTTTAAAAGAAAATAAAGGAACACTTTTTTGTTTTTACTTCTGGTATCATGCACATACAAAATGTGTTTTTCTTTAGTTTGAGTTCAACAAATCTGTGTTTAATAGGGTTTTGTTTGCTTGATTTCTATTGTTGTGGGATTATTTGCTTTAAGAAGTTAATCTGATGCTATGACCTACCATTTCTTTCAAGTTTAAGAATTTATTAAGAAAAAGGGTTTAAAAGTTCCCTACACAGACTTCCATTCATAAATCCTTCCCTTTTGATTTCTTAACTGTTTGGTAAGTATGAAAAATATTGCACATCATATTAGTATGAACTCAAGGGAAGCGTTTTATGCATTTTCTCAATAATTTATTTATGAATTGGCATACTTTAGAATTTCACTGAATTACCTAACTTAAAAGATTTTGAGAAAACTAGGCAAATTATAATAACACAAACATTTGTCTTTCCATTAGGGAAAGTCATTATGACCCACTAGTTTACCACTTGTGTATCACGTATTCATTAGGGAAATAAATGAAGAAAATTTTTGAATGAAATACCCAGGAAGATGTGAAGGGGTAATAAAAACTAGTGTAATTGAGGTTAATAAGTATACTGAGTTTGACAAGTCATAAAATAATTATGAAGCAACTGGTGTGTAAATACTTCCCATCTGAGGTATTTAGGATGATTAAGACACAGTCCATATTTTTAAAGGTTTAATATTTGAGAAGAGTTTATAAGTCAGAAGAACAAGGTAAAATAAAATTTAAAAAATATCTGTGTACCCTTGTCTTTGGAATGACAGTTATCATAAGTGAAGGTAGAGGATGGTGTGGACATCAAAGGACACATATTTTGTGATTGAAAAATCTATAAATTGTCACTTAAAATGTATTTTTAAAGATGATGTATGAAGGCTTATGTAAAGTTTATTTTTCTGCTAAAATGGAAAAGAAGACTTGTTAGGTTAAAAAAACAAAACAAAGAAAAAGAAAGAAAGAAAGAAGGAAAGAAAGAAAGAAAGAAAGAAAGAAAGAAAGAAAGAAAGAAAGAAAGAAAGAAAGAAAGAAAGAAAGAAAGAAAACCATGTCAGGAAGAAAGGCATGGTGTCCTGGAGCACATTTGGAAGATCTTGCATAGTTCCAACTGAATAGAACCCAGGGCACCTGGAGGCAATGATGCTAAATCTGGACAGGAGTGTGCAACTTATTCCTGCATCAGTTCCAGGATCAGTATTGCCATACTTTCAGTATTGTTTCAGTATTGCCATAATTTCAGTACATTCTTTCAGTAGCAAATATGGAGTAATCTTGTACTTTTTTACCTGCAAATTACCTTGCAATAGGCTTACAATCAAGTTGCCCTGAAATAGGAGACATTCTAAAAGTTTTTATCTATAAAGACTTTTTGAACTGGTTAGCAATTCTTTCTTCACCCTCAATCGACTCTTCAATGTCCTTTGATTTACAACTTACATAGAGTGCTCAAAATTCATCCCTTTATCTCCCATTTTCTGTCAATGGCTGCACAATTTATTTTTGCTGTCTTATATGACATGAACACTCTAATTTCTTCCTAGGTAAAAGATCCTTAATGAAGAGAAAATGGAATTCTGCATCTGAGATGGGAATATCAGGTGGAATAAGTTGGATTTAAGCCCCAAATGCCTTTAATCTTTACTTAACAGAAGTGACTCTTTCACTATATACCACCCTAAGCCAGAGTCATCTTCTCTGGTGCAGCCTAAGAAAATTTTGGTTATCATGATTCAGGATAGCAAGGACAAAAACAAAAGTCATTGGAGCGGGGAAGGATAGCACTTCATCAGCAGGTGGAGATGTGGGAGGAAACTCAGCAACTGAGTTCTGGCAGCAGCTCTGGTCCAGGTTGACATTCTGTAGTGTTCTCATAGATTTCTTCAAAGCCTGGCCTTCACTCTGTTGGAGTATAAATGGGTCACTGTTATTAACACATGAGACAATGGCCATGATAACCAAAGCTCTGTTTCGAACATTGAAATCTTACAGGGCGAGTCTAACAAAACCCAAGAAGATGGAGCACCCAACACACAAATGGGATCTGGCATAAGGTGTGTCTGTTTTGTTTTTATTTCTGCCATTATTCTCAGATACTGTTATGTAGTCTCCAAGTTCAAATTTATAATCAAATTGCTTTTATTGCCTATATAGGCATAATAAATGTAGATGGACCTTAGATGAATGCTCTTTGGTTAAGTCATCGTTTTATGTCTGAAGAGGATTGCTCATATATTGTTGCTATGCAAGGGAATCATCATGCTTTTCTCATGATGTGCATGAGGATGCTTCCCAGACAAAGTGGCATGGGAAAGGAATGGGCCTCTAGGAGACATTTACAGACCAAGAAACAAGTGTGAACTCCTTTATCCTCTCCACCTCTTTTTTTTTTTTTTCTTCTTTGTTAACAAGCAAATGTAAGAAGAAGATTCTAATTGGGGATCTAAGGAACAAGGACTTGGAATATAGCTCAGTCGGTAGAGTGCCTGCTCGCAAGCACAAGGCCCTGGGTTCAATCCCCAGCACTGCAAAACAAAACAAACAAAAAACAAAACAAACAAACAAACAAACAAACAAAAAACCCAAGGATTTGGTGCATCAACTGGCTGAATGAGCTGTCTTGGAAAAACAGCTCGTCAGCGTCTGGAAACCTTGGTGGTTGTGGAGAGCAGCTAGAAGTTCTTTCTGATGCAACTTTCCTTCCCATTGGTGATGGGACAATCAGAGCTATCTATGAGGTCAGTAGATGGACTCTTGTCCATGCAATCCACAGTAACACTGAAGGTCAGTTCTGGACAAAACTATTTGTTGCGCAAGACCTTAGAAATAACATGTAAACAAGAAATTACAAAAGGATACTACAGTGTAGCAAGCATAAATATACATGGTTACAACTTTTGTGATTATATTTTTTGCAAGATGTTCTTGACAAGGTTGATTTTACTCAGTCATTGGCAATTTTGCAAAAAAAATGAAAGTGAAGGAGAAAAAGGATGGAGGAAGGAATGAAGAAAGAAGGGAAATGAGGAAGGAAGAAAGGAAAGGAATAAACTAGACTTAATTATTACCTTAATAAAAATTCTATTCCATTTTGACTCTGTACAAATTAAGTAAACAAAGAATTGAATTTTCAACATAATATCTCAAGTTCGAAGGACAAATAAGGTTTTCTCTATTTAATCATGTTCTTTGTATCACAAAATTAGTTGTCAATAATTTTCCCAGGCTGGGGATATAGCTCAGTTGGTATAGCTCTGGATTCAAATCCCCCCAGCACCCCAAAAAAAAAAAAAAATTTTTTTCCCTCCTATGCTTTTTCAATACTTGAGATAATCCTTATTTGATAATTAATATTAAGCTAGTCTCATGAATGATATTTCAGAAAATTAAATTGATCATAACATACTCTATCATGTATAAATATTTCATTTATAGAAACAAAATTAATGTTATTTCTTATAATACTTTGCAAATGGTATTTTTTAAACATTTAACCTAAAAACATTGATGATTAATGTTTTGGTGTATATTAAAGCAGGAGTAAAAGGCATATGTAGTACTTAAAATATTTAAAAATTATATTTAAGACTACTACATGAGACAACATTTACATTCTATATTGCTGTAAAAAGGTTGATAATAAGGTATAAATTTTGTAAAATAAGTATTCATTTAAACATTTGTTATTAAATATATGCTATATTTCATACAATGCAAAGAAGATGTTTAATGCACAATTAACTAATAAGTAATTTTAATGAAATAATGTAACACTATGGCTTTAATTATTTGAACAGTAAAATTGATGAATAGTATCAACTAAGACATAGCCATTAAAAGGCTTCTTAAAATATAGAAGTCTGTCCATAGCATAACTCTCTGAAAAGTTCTCTTCCCTTCAGATAACTCCTCTTCCAAGAAACCATTCCCTGTTAGTGTTGATTTGTTCTTCCTCTGTGCTACCAAGACACCATTTTATGGAGGCAGATTTTATTTGTTACAATAAGATTGTATGTATTTTCTTGTATTTTTAGTTCTCCATTTAGAAACTAAAATCCTCGAGGGGAAAAAAAAAAAAAAAAAACAAAACCTCCATCTTATATTGATTTATCCACAGCACATTACTTTTAGAACATCCCTGAGAAGAGTTGCTTACTGCTACAAATCAACAAGTGTCTCTGACTCCAGACAAATTAATTCAAAAAGGGTGTCTCTGGACTCTTAGGATACTATTAAAAAAGCAACTGAGAACTTACAGTTTAATAATATTCACAAAACTATAGTAGCCACTCACTGTGGTTTACAGCTATAACTCCAGTGACTCCAGAGGCTGAAGTGTGAGGATTGCAAGTTTGAGGCTAGCCTCAGTCACTCACCAAGAATCTGTCTCAAAATAAAAATAGAAAAGGCTAGGGATGTAACTCAGTGGTGGAGTGCCCCAGGTTCAATCCTAGTACCCCCACCTCAAATCTGAAAACAAAAACCAACCAAATGAACAAACAAAACTAGAGCAAAATGCATAAACTTTTGCCCTACCCTCCGGAGCACAGGGCCCATATCAGTCATCCTGTTTTCTCTCCTTAGAAACGACCTAATTAGCCTAGTTTGGGAATCAAATTTAAATGTGTTGTTAAAGTGAAATGAGGATTATTCTGTTATTTAGTTATTTCCCTTAATCCTCCTTTTCAAAGGTGTTATTAAATTGAATTCAAAATATATCTTGGTGTTTCCTATGCTGGAGACTATAAATAACTAGAAGAGCAACATTGTCCAAGCTTAAATGCTCATTTGGATGTCATATGATGTTGTTCCCAACTGAAACAACAAAAGAACACCAAAAGACACTCTTGAAAATTAAAATCATTTCTTGATTGTCATAGAAATAAATATAAAAGGCCACATAGAGTTACAGCATGAATACTTAATATTTCTGATTTAGTCCCCTCACTACCTAAAATTCTGGGGTTTTACTTAAACCACTGAAATAATTATTAAAGGATTTTTCTTTACTCTGAAAAAAATTCCCATTTTACCAGCAAGGATCCTGAAAAAAGTATACGGTGCCTTTCCATACAAATCACATCTGTCCTAGTGTAGGAGAAATGCTTAATGGGAACAGCTGCGTAAGAAGACAAAGCTGTCGTCACCATCTTTTAACATCACAGATTGCCTCACTCATGTGGAACACCATATGTGTCATTTGGGGAATTTTCTCAGTTTATTTGGTAAGAATTCACAGCAAGTCACACAGGTCTGCTGCCTGAGGTTACACATCTCATCCTCCTTCTCCCGGATATTTTAGTTTTCACATCGATAACTGATAATTTGACAAGAGTTAACATCTGCCTTTTGTAGCATCACCTTTTTGAGGGTAATATATTTGCCACTAAAATCTTGAATATACATATAGTTAGAAGAATGTAATACACAATTCTCAATAAATTATTTGTAATTTTTTTTTGTTTTTACTTTTGCTTCATGTCTATTTGTCACCTGTGCTAAAATTTGAAACTGGATTGATAGAATTTCTATTGCTGCCATTTGTCTAAAATGAGCTAAAAATCTAAGGTATGAGACATCTATAAACACAAATGCATGGAGCTGGGGTTGTAGCTTAGTGGGAGAGTGCTTGCCTAGCATATGTGTGGCACTGGGTTCAATCTTCAGCACTACATAAAAATAAATAAAATAAAAAGGCATTTTATCTACAACTAAAAAAAAATTTTTTAAATGCAGTTATTTGGCTATTATGGGCAAATAACTGCTAAATAGCCTAAATAATGATTAGCCACGTATTTATTTGAGAAAATTTTCACTTTGGGTTCTTGAGTCTTAGAATAGTAGTGGCTAATGTTTTGGGGGATGCTATGAGACACCATTATAAATAAACTCATATCCTGTATGTGAAGTTCTCCTTAATTTTATCCTTATAATTATATTATGAGAAGTGTCCCATTATTATACTCCATTTTAGATTTGAATGTGAGAAAAAGGTGTTTTTAAAATAACTGCAAAATCAGGTCACTGTCACTGCCCGTGGCAACAATTGTGCAGGTATTTATCAGAGGGGCCTGGAAATAAACTATTTTTCCTATATTCACTAATTTATAGAGAAAGAGAGACTTTGAGAGAAAGATAGGCTTTGCTTAGAGGAAGAGAAACTTTGCTTATCAGGAAGAGAGAATTTGCTTAGAGGAAGAGAGACTTTGCTTAGAGGAAGAGAATTGCTTAGAGGAAGAGAAACTTTGCTTATCAGGAAGAGAAACTTTGCTTAAAGTTTTAGAGAAAGAGAGGCTTCTACACTTATCAGAGATCTATTTCTTCTTAGTTCTGCTTCTTCTTCTTAAAGGCGCGTCCTGCATCCTGTGAACTAAGGGTGCATCTATCTGAAGTGCTTCTTAGTGATGTGTCCCGCGTACTGCAATCTACCTATCTGTGATCTAGAGGTGTGTTCTCGATTCTCCGCTATGTGATCTGCCTTCCCCCGCTGCCTGCTGCTTCTCTCTGCGAGCTGCTTCTATCTGCTTGCTGCCTTTTCTTCTTCCTTTCTGCTAGTTGCTGCTCTTACTACTGCTCCTTACTGTCGCACCCCTGCCCACTGCCCGCTTATATTCCTTCCAGGAGGCGGAGGGCGGGGCCACGCCAGTTGCGATCAGGGGAGGAGCCTGCTGCCCCATCACAGCAAGGGTTAAAACAAGCAGGCCCGAGCAGGCACACTGGGGAACACCTGTGCACTCGTTGTGCACATGGACTTAACTGAATACGGCCAGTGATAAATCACCTGAGTGTACTTATGTCAATTAACCTCCTCACTGCTGATGTGAGCATGGCACAGCCCCCAACAGGTCACCAATCAGTAAGTTGTATAAGTAGGCTTCAAACAAAAATAAATTACTCTTGCTTTATCTATCAGAAATTACAAAAATGTCTAGAAGAGTTCGTCATAGGTCATTCATTCCAACACTAAATTTCTCATTAAAAATTATCTACATGACTTTCTTCAGCCCATTGCACTTTCTGGGTCTCAATACTCCTAAACCCAGGCCTTCCTAAGTATCACATTTCGCCTCACATTTCTCCCTCTGACAGGCCAGTCTCCTAAGTGTCCACTCTGCACTCGTGGCTTCAAATACTGCTGTTGCTTCCCTCTTAATACTTACTGTCATGTAGCATTGTCAACAGAGAAAAAGTAAGAGTGAACGAGATTAGCACCATTGTGGCTACAATGAACCTTTAATAAATCAGAAGTAATATTACTCCTACTACTTTTAGTATAATGCTCCCTTTCTTAATAAATATTATTATTAGCAGTATCAATAATATGACTAATAAAATTAAGCTCTTACACTTAAAAATAATTTTACAACTTCAGTAATGTATCTTTTCTTACGATTTAATAATTAGGAAAGGACTTAAAATTCCATCTATATATACACCACCAAGCATGAACTCTAAAATATGGAC
This sequence comes from Sciurus carolinensis, assembly GCF_902686445.1. Taxonomy (NCBI): domain Eukaryota; kingdom Metazoa; phylum Chordata; class Mammalia; order Rodentia; family Sciuridae; genus Sciurus; species Sciurus carolinensis. The sequence goes on along the minus strand of NC_062221.1, from coordinate 122,273,436 downwards.
TTTGTCAAAGCGGATTCACCACCTGTAACAAATATACCCTGTAGTGAGGGGTATTGATAAAGAGGAAGCACTGCCTGGTTGGGGCATGGAGAACACAGGGACCCTCTGGATTTTCCTCTAAATTTTGCTGTGAACCTAACACTACTTTAAGAATAGCTTTCAAAACATAAGCAGAAAAATTTACACTCCAGAAAAGGGCAAGGTATGTGCAAAGAAATCAAAATGAAGAGAAAGCACAAGAGAAGAGGGGGGACTTTGCACATTTTCCTACCCAGCAGTTTTCTTTCCTTCTGATTTTGCTAAGTCACTTCGATTAGCTCCTTTAATTTAATTTAATTGCCCTTCCTACCCACATAGGTACAATATCACAGAGCCCATGAGAGAAATTATGAAGTCTGGAAAATTAACTGTTATTCATTAAATATTATACATATATGTGAAATAATTAATAGCTGACTCTATCTTATCAGTGCATTGATCATAAAAAAAAAAAGATTTGACACTTAAGAATTTTTTATGTAAGAAATGATGTAGATTTTTAAGAAAGAATTAAGGGGAAATTATCTGGCCAAGCATCAGAGATCAGACGTCTATTGGAAAGAAACCTCATATGGCAAAAATTATAAACATTGCAATAGCAACTGGTGACTATTTATTACCGGTGTTGTTTATAATGTTTTAATCATGCCTTTAAAAAAACTAATATTATAATAAACATGACTGGGATTTAAAACATCTCGTATGAAATGTAACAACGTTTCTGGAAAGAAGTTCAATATTAAATCACTTGCTTATATTTAGTTTTAAAGTAATTTTGTTATTTTGCAGAGGCCTATCAGCCAAAAATATAATGTGATTTGTTAGAATGTAAGTACTTTTGTAGGTAGAAGTCAAGTCTCTCCTATTCTTCATTGTATCCTACTACTAAGCACTAATGTGGACACAGTTAAACACATGTGAATCAAGTAATGGAGTATTTTATTTAAAACAATATACTGTTTCCTAGACATATTCAAAATCTAATGATGTGATCCGAATTAAATAAAGTCACTTAAAATAATTTGGCTTGTCTTAATGGTCACTTTGAGATCAAAGTTCCTCATGAAATAGACAAAGCTTTCGAAAGAAACTCTAAAAGTCATAGAAGCAAATTTAATCTAATTTAATCTGAGGTATATATTTCCTGTGGTCTACATTATAATCTCATTGTGCCTGAACCAAATAGGAAATCCAGTTTAGTATAAAACTGACTGGAGAAAGGTAAGGGATTGGTATAGCTTCAAACTGGCCTGACTTCCAGAAAACCTCCATTTTCCCAAAATATCCCTCTGTGCCCTGAGAGGATGCTATCCTACTAAATGAGACAACTATAAATTTATCAATTAACAGATTTTTATTTCTCAAGACATTATTCTTTCTTGAAACAGTAATTGAATAGAGAGAGATTAGAAAATCCACTGATACAATGTCAGAATAGAGTAGATATTTTTTCCATTTATATAATTTTAATGGTTTAGGAAAAGAAACTAAAATTTTTATCTAGTTATACTCTCCTTTTGCCCCCAGTTCCTCAACTTGCCCTCACATTTAAAACCTGCTGGAATGGGTACCCACTGCGCAGGTGTGAAAACTTCTATTAAAAGTCTTGTGAGGGGATGTCTGCACCCAGCCTCGGGGAGCGCCTTCCTGAAAGATGTTGTGGCCTATGTTGAGGTGTGGTCTTCCAGTGGGACAGAAAATTACGCAAAAACGTTTACCAACCAACTCCTGGATATGGAAGCAAAGGTTTCAAAGACTTTTAACAAACACATAACTCGTCGTTTTCAAAGATGGGTTCCAGAGCACTTGGGACAAAGCCCAGAAGAGAGGTGGGAAGCTGGTGTCGGTGCTCTGGGTGGAAAAGTGCCGAACAGGCGGCGCGCGCGTGGAGGAGTCGCTGTTCCCTGCCGCCAGCACCTGCGAACTCCTACTGGGCCTGATGCTGAGGAAGCGTAAGTGTATGCAGCCCAAAGATTTTATTCCTAAAACACCAGAAAAATGACAAAAGACTTCAAAAGAAATTTGAGAAGATGACTGAAGAGCTACAAAAGCAAAAGACAAATCTAGTTAACGACGTGCCTGTCCTCTTATTTGAATTCCATGGCTCCTTGGTGTATAGTCCCACAACTAAAATCAGCACAATGGAGAAGAGACTACAGGAGGTGAAGGAGAGGAGGGAGAGACTTTCCCCTACCTCTTCCCAGATGACTGAGCCGTCTCACGAGAATCCAGGTAACTCTGGGTGCAAAGCATCTTTGAACACGTCACATGGTTCTTGTGTTCAGATGAATCCTTTGCTGGTGGCTTACACACATCTTTGGATGATCTCGGTGGAAAATCAGGATGTGGAAATCAGGGAAGCAAATTGGGAAGGGCCGCAGATGGAAGTAGAAACGATACGTGCACATCCTCGTGTGTGTTAGAGACAGAGAGCTCTCACTTACCAGCAGCGGCCAGTCACCTCCATGGGTCAAGCCCTCAGAGATCCCTGATTCCTCCTCCAAAAGAGGAGGAGGTAAATTGGCAGAAAGACGCTATCGGAGAAGTAGTCACCCCGGACGAGAGGCAAGCCAAGGGTGTCACTGAGAGGTTTGGTGAGAAATACTGCTCGTCTTCTGCAGTGTCCATGGCAAAAGTCTACCTTTCAGAGCGTCCAAGGCCCTGGAGTTCCTCAGCAAAGAGAAAAAGAACAACTATGGGCTTAGGTTCGCCTCCCGAAGGGCAGCCGAAAAAAAAGGAGGCTCAGCCGGAAGCCTGTGGTGCCTGGGCTGCAGCTCAGGGTGGAACCCAGCCCGCCGCTCACGGCCAGGCCTGCCCCCTCCACTCCTGAACGCGGGGAGGCCTACGAGGACTATTTCTCCCCTGACAACCTGAAGGAAAGGGGTTCGGAGCAGCTTCCTCCTGGGTCTCTACCTCTGCCAAGCCCTGGTCCACTGGGCTGCAGAAGTCTTTCTAGGAGGGACAGAATGAGCATATTAGAAATGTCTGATTTTTCCTGCATTGGTGAGAACCCCAGATCAGTCCCTGTGTCTCCGTTAACATCGAAAACTTGCTCCCGACTCCAGAAACCTGCAAAATGTGAACAGAACACAGATTGCATTTGCCTGTCTGCAGAGGAGACACCTGCTGCTGAAGAAGGCCAGGGGTGTGCCGGGCAGGCTGAGGACACCCGCCTAGGTGGAAGCCCTGCTCGACCAGAAGGACGCAAGGGGGACTTGCATCCTCCTGAGGGAAGGTGGGAGGATGTGCGAGGATCCCTTAGTGTAAAGAACAGGCAGAAGGAAGGCTCCACTTCCCAGGGCCGGGCTCTTCTGGAGGCGAAGCACCAGGCGATGGCACACTGCATTTGGGGGCTGATTGTAATGTAGAGAAATCTACAGAAGAAAAGGAAAACTTATACACAGGATGTAGCAAAAGTATGTGAATCTTTTTAATATTATGAAAATCCATAACAGTGTATCCACATTTAAAACCTACGCCATTCTTCATAATTTAAATTGTTTTTCTGATTTTATTTTGAAGAATGTGTTTGATAGCTCCCAGTGATACAACTTTAGGGATGCTTGCTGCTCTGGAATTCCTAGGCTTATGGGTCAGATCTTGTTGTGGATAATTTCCCCAAGTTTTCTCCCTGGTACAGATGGAAGGGACCAGAGTACCTGGCCTGAGCAGTGGACCATGGCCACGTTCCTCCTGTTCCTTGTGAGCCACTGTGGCACACCAGGACTTTAAAATCCGGGCTCACACCCAGAGACTGTTCATGCACCAAGAAATTGAGATGGCATGAGCCATTGATTCTGTCCAGGAAGGAGGTGTGAAAAGTCAACTTTGAAACATCAAGATTTATTTTTGAAGAAGCTTTGGATAATGTTAATTTTAATCCTACCTGTCCTTTAATTGGAACCATTATGAGGACTTATTTATCAACCAGTATAATAGACCATATAACTCTCACAATTGCAGTAAAAGTAGCAATAATAGACATTTTTGCACTTAAATCAAAATTGAAGAAATCTTGGGTCTGACCATCTTCACCTAAAGATTTGGTTAAAATATGAATAAGACCCAGTTGGCTCTAAGTCATTTCTCTAGTCTTCAAGTGGTTTTAACCACCATTTTCAAGAGGGAGAAGTCACTAGGGATGAAATAACCAGAAGTGTTACATATCTTTTCCTTGAGTATAAATTCCCCAGTATTGTCTCACTAAAATATTAACATAATTTTCCATACTTTAATATTACCACTTATTTTTCTCAACATATGCCAGCAAGAAATTGTAACTTAAGCTTAGTGTGTGTTTTAACTGTAGACTCGTGTTGATTCTAAAGTGAAGGAGAAGTAGTTTGCATATGGACTGTTCTGGTAATTCAGGACACCATGTTTATAAAGCTGATGCTGTCACTGTTTTTAGCTAGTGTGTTTTTAAGATTTTGAATAGCTCTCGGTGACACATGCATCAAGTGGAAGAACACTGGTTCCAGACAGTGTCATCTTAAATCCCAGGGTCAGTGGGAGTGGAGTGGTCCTCAGGGCGGACGAGGCTCTTGTCCCAGGGCTGGGCCCGGGAGACCCCAGGCCTGAACGCCTGGCTTACGTGGGAGAAGACGAGGGGCCAGCACGGTGGGCTCCCTGGGACTTGGAGACGCTAGACTGCGGTGAGGGTGGGTGTGGGCCATCACATGGGTGTGCAGGCAGCCTCTGTGCCACTCGCTCTGACTCAGATGGGAGTGATCCTGTGCCCTGATATGGAGCATCTTCTAGAGTCTCCGGTTTCTCTTCATGGCATCCCCAAGAGACGGAAAGTCATTTGATCCTAGGGCAAGAAGAGACTTCCATGCCCAGTGAACCTCTCACTTGCATGACGATTGAGACTCCTTGATGTCTTACTGTCTGTGTCAGCCACTGGGACTCGGGGACACCAGCACTTGGGGAGTCCACCCCTGCAACACCTCGCGAAGCCCACAGTTACACGGACACTGCCCCACCAGAGTTGTAAGCAGGCCTGCTGCACGTCACGGTGGGCCCCTCCAGGTCTCCTGTGCTGGAATAAAGTCTCTTTCCCTTCATTTTCAGTTCACCTGTGCTTGTTGCTGTTTTCAGTGTCTCATTGTAAGAAAGGTTTCAAGAGCAAGTTAAAAAAAACTCAACGATAAACTTAAAACTAAATTTCGTTTGAAAAAATAAAAGTCTTGTGTGGGGCTTTAAGCACACCTGAATATCATTAGCAGCAGGCTTCATATGGCCTTGTTGGAGGAAATAATACAAGTTTCAAAGGGTGAAAAGTTAATTGATGTGACACATGGAAATGATGAGCCAGTATATAGAGAAAGCCAATCAAGCATAGTAAAAATTGGAACCTTTGATTCACTCTAGAAATCCTTGCTATACATGCCTTAGAATGCAGTTTGCAACTGCATTTCATTGCAAATAGTTTTTTACAAATGCCTTAAAAGTACTGTCTAACTTATCTGTTCTTTTTGAACCTATATGTTCTTTTTGTATATATATGATTTCTTGTTGTTGTTTACTGAAACTTAAGCCTAAGAAATGTTTCCAAAATCTCATGTAAATGGCCTGATCAGACATAATTTTATTTTCAGTTTAGGTCCTCCATTTTATACAGCACCTTTCCATTTTCGAAGCAATATCTACCTGAGGATTTAACTATTCCAGCTCTGATAAATGACCTCAGGTATCACTGATAAGAATCTAAAACATGTACGAAGCAGTTCAATCTATTCACCATGGAAATACTGGATTGAACTCCTGTCATGAAATAGGTATTATTCTGAGAGCCAAGCATATAGTGGTGAACAGAAGATATTCAATACTTGCCTCTCTGTTAAGTCATAGTTTTTACATTCAATTATCTGGGATCGAAGTGGTTTGAATGTACAGGTAAGAAAAAATCCAACAATATATTTGATATGGCAAAAAAATCAATATGTTTGACATAAATAATTAAGTTGTTAATTTTTCCACTTCTTTTTATTTAAATTTTTGTTACCTGTTAAATAGTTCTTTTAAATTAATTGCATAAGCAGCACATAGATGAATCACCTCATTTACATATATCATTGATTGACTGTTTTATAATTGACACGTCTGTGAGTTACATATCTGATATATAATATAAATATATATAGTAAAATGTTCATTCTATATATTATTTCTAATAAAAAATATGTGTATTTACCTATGTGATTCTATATTTAAAATATGATTTACCTAAGTAATCAGGATAAGACAATTAGAAAAATGTTCAAATACAATTCTTATTAGTTAGGTTTTGTTCAAACTCATAAATACATATTTGTCCAGTATACCCATCCTTAAAAATGTGTGTCATATATAGTATGAAGATCTTCAGATGACAAGAGCAAATGAGCTTTGGGGCTGACCATTCAAATCCATCTAAAGATTGTAGAACTTTTCCCTACAAGAGTATTGAGTATTTCTATCAAAAACTCCCCAGAGCTTATAGGAAAGATTAAACACTTTGTAAGATCTATATTACTATGACTGTAATACTGCATTTCTTAAAATCTATTTATAACAAACTAATAAAAATAACTATCATTTGATAATCAGAACAATAAATAATTCTGATTAGTAATTAATATAATCTTATTTTACTCTGTGATTAGGCATTTGACTCAATATGGGCAAATCAAGTTACAGACAATTGTTACTACCAATTAGAACTGTGGTCTCACTCCTTAACCTTGAATAGTAAAATCAATCACTCACTCAAACTGAAAAACTCTTAGAGATGACAGATGCTTAATCCACAGAGCCAGGGTCACATCAGAATATAGCCTGATGCCCTTTCTTTAACTGGTGCTAAAAACAGCAAATCAATTAAACAAACAAGCAAAAGAAAGTTGAAGTGAAAGGTTTCTCATGCTATTCTCTATAATTTGCTCAGTTTTAGAAAAAAAAAACTGCACACTAGTATATTTGATAGTGTGGATTATAAATATCTACCAATTTCAATGCTCATTTAGTTTCTATTTTCACCTTTGAAATCTAAAATTTTTCTACTTGCATAAAAAAAGCTAAGTGTTGATGTAGTGTTCTCTAACATGATAAAGACATCCTCAACAGAATGAAATATTTATCTTTCACAAGGAATATGGTTATTTTTTATTTTATATATACTACAGCTACTTTTCAAATAAATCTTGAAGTGTTTTCCTTGTCCAAAGATGAGTTCTTTTTGCAGTAGATTTCTCTAAAGTCTTCTTTGAATTCTATAGTCATGAGTTTCAATGTTGACTCTAGCACAGGGCTTGCATTTTAAAGGGAAATGTGAGTTTTATCTCTACTATTAGGTTTTAATATTATTGATTGTGGTGAAGATTCTGTTTATGTTAGTAATTATGCTCTTAAGGTCAGGAGACTACAGACATCTTCATGTCACATGCAACTTAAGTCACCTCAGGCAAGTTACTTAATTCATCTAAGTTTCAGTTATGTCACAGATGAAATATGTTTAAATCCTTGGTGTAGATAGAATTCATTGAGTTTGTGTTAATCAAGTATAAGTATAATGTCCCAATTAATAAACATGAACTAATTTTTTAATGTTATCACTGATATTATTGCATTTGTTGTGATTAGAATTCTTTGCTTTACTTTTGATAAAATTTAGATAAAATAGCTTACAGAAATATAAAAAATTAACATTTTGTACTTTTTTAAGGAAACAGCTCTCAAATAACTGCTTATGGCAGAAGGTAAAGCAGTAAATTGTTGGAGAAATTCTCTTGATAATTATGAGATTTACGGGGAGATAATGTGACTTTTTCTTTCTACAAGTAGCTTCTACCCTGCTCTTCCTAGCCTTCCTCATTCTTCATCTTTCTATGTTGAAGATGTCTTAGTTCTTGTTCCTAATAGGATTAGGTATCTCCTTTAAACACTCTAAAAGAAAAAAAAAAATGGAAACCACATACAAGCTGACTTAAGAAAAACACAAGCTTATCTTATCCAGACTATTTTATATTTTCTCTGTTCGTGGTGTATAAAAGAGCATTTGTAAATCATTAAGAATTAAATTTCTAACAGTTTCTGTAATATTATATAGCTTTTATATAGTAACAAGATCATAATACAACAAAAGAATTTTTGGTGAGGAGCAAGGTAAAGCAAACATTTGATAAAATGATTTGTAAAGGGAGAAAATAGCCTATAATCAATTTATGGATAGTTTAGCCCTAGATGCTGTAGACCACTAAGTGTGTTACAAAATTACAAAACAAGATAGATTGTTCTGCTTTCTTGGTTTTGTCAGAAATGACATAATTTGTCAATGAAAAGATCAATGGATATGCATTCTTTATTACAATGGATTTTTTTTTTTTTTTTTTTTTTTTTTTGCAATGCTGGGGCCTTGTGCTTGTAAGTTCTCTACCAACTGAGCCATAACCCCAGACCTACAAAGAATTTTTAATATTACTTGATCAATCAGAATTTTCCAAAAAATAAGAATGTCATATCAAAAACAAAGTGATAAAATTTCAAATGTAGTCTAGAGTAGTGTTGTTTTCCAAAGGGACCTAGAGTCATAGATATATTGTTTCCTTTATTCAAGCATAACAACAGTTAATTTGAAATAATCTATCCACCAAATCTATGAACTTTAAAGGAAAAATAACATCAAAAGTAATTCATTGGGGCTGGGGAGATAGCTCAGTCGGTAGTGCTTGCCTTGCAAGCACAAGGCCCTGGGTTTGATCCCCAGCACCGCAAAAAAAAAAAAAAAGTAACTCATTGGTTAATAGTTACTATAAATCTACAAGAATCCTCATGAGTCCTTGATTCTTTAAACTCTTACATCTGTAGTAATAGATTGTCTTTCATATCATTAAAAGAAGTAAGTATAAAATTATATGCACACAAATATAGAACATACACAAAGGAAAGGAACAAATAAAGCATATCACTATAAAACCCAAGAAATCACAAAGGAAGATAGCAGGATAGGAAAAGAGCATTAAAATAAATAAGACAGAATATAAGTTAAAAAAAGGCAACAGTAAGTCTTTCCTAATTAAGTTTAGTGAATGGATTAGCCTCTTCAATCGAAAACACAGTGACTGAATTTTAAAAAGTTCCAAATATATGCTATCTACAATAGACTCACTTTAAATTTAAGAAACATATAGGCTGAAAGTGAAGAGATGTAAATCATATTCATTATTCTATACAAATAGCAACCAAAGGAGAAAGGAAGTGACCCTGTTTACATCAGATAAAATAAACTATAAGTCGAAAACTGTCACAAGAGAAAAAAAGGTCATTATGCAATGATAAAAGGATGCATTTGCCAGGAAAATATAATAATGATAAATATATATATGCACCTATCATAGAACCACAAAAATTTTATAAAGTTTCTATTTATAGGACTGAAGAGATAAATTGACAGCAATGACATAATAGTTGGAGACCTCAATGATGAGTAGAATATTTTTCATTCATGAATTGAACAAGACAGAAAATCAATATAAAACTGTACATTTGGACAACAACAGGCATACAGAGGAGATTCTACCCAACAGCAGAACACATTTTTCTCAAGCACACAGAAAATACTCTTCAGAATATGTCATGTGTAAGTTCTTAAAGCATATCTTAACAAATTTAAGAAGAGTAAAATCCTACCAAATATATTTTGAAAATCACAGTATAATTAAACTAGAAATCTATACTAGACTCAAAAAACTGAGCATTTAACAAACAAATGGAAATCAAACAATACAATGTTGAACAATCAATAGGTCAAATAATAAATAGAAAAGAGCCTAAGATAAATTTAAAATACAACATACCAAAATTTATGGGATCTTAAAAATAAGTTTTAAGAGGGTAATTGATAACAATAATACCTATATTTAAACAAAGAAATATCTTTTTATAACAACCTAATTTTATAGTTCATGGAACTGGAAACAAAGAACAAAGATCAAAGTAGGCAGAGGAAAGGATATAATATACGTTAAACATAAAATAGAAAATAGGAAACCCTATTACTGTTGAAAATAGCAATTGTTTCTGTTTTTGAAAGATCAACAAAAGTGTTTTAGCTAGACTAGCCAAAAATAAATAAATAAATAATAATACTTTAGTAGAACATCTAGGATAATCTAATAAAATGACTTAAATGAAAGAGGAGACATTTTAGCTGAAGGGCAGAAGTAGAAAGGATCAGAAGAGAATACTGTGAACAATTACATAAAAATGACTATACAGCAGGAAAAAACAGATATATGTCTGGAATGATACAACCTACTGAGAGTAAGTAATGAAGCAATGAAAAATCTGAACTGACTTGGAACTAATATATTAGGATATTAATTTAGTATTTAGATCCCTCCCATACCTGACTACTACAGGATCAGGTGACTTCACTGGCGAATTCTAGCAAATAATTAAAATAACTGACATCAATTCTTCTGAAAGTGTTCCAAAAAACAGACAAGAATACATTTCCAAAATCCTTTTTTGAGACCAGCATTTACTTTTGCCAAATCAAACAGAGACACTATTAGAAAAACACAGGATGATAACCTTGATGAACATAGATTCAAAAATCCTGAACAAAATACCAACAACTGAATTCAATAGAATAGTTAAAGTATCATATCCTATGATCAAGCAACATTTATTCCTGGAATATAGTCAAATATTGTGATACACCTCATTAACAGAATGAATAATAAAAATTACATAATAATATCAATTAATGCAGAGTAATCATTTAACAATACTCCACATATTTCATAATAAAAACTTTTAGGAAACTAGTTAGGAAAGGAATTTACTTCAATAGACAAAGGTCACATGTGAAAAGCCTAAAACAATCATCATTGTCAGAGGTGAAAATTGAAACTTTTTTTCAACAACAAAGTAAAGGATGCCTACCCTTATCATATCTATTCAATGTAGTTTTGAAAGTACTAGCCATGGAAATTAAAAAAGAAAAAAAAGCTATCAAAGTCATAAAGGAAGAAGTATCTATTTGCAGATGACATGAACTTAAATATAGGAAAACTTAGAAACTCCACAAACACACAGAAACATCCTATGAGATGAATCAAAGAACTCAGTGAAGTTGCAGAACACAAAATTAACATTCAAAATTAGTTGATTTTCTATATAATAGGACTTAACTATCTGAAAAGGAAATTAAGGGAAAAGAGCCTCAAAAATATATATATATATTTGGGAAAAAATTTTAACTAACAGGTGAAAGACCTGTACACTGAAAACTTTAATAATACATTGGCAAAATAAGTGAATAGAATATGAATAAATAGATAAACAATCCATGTTTATATTTAAGAAAACATATAGACTGAAAGTGAAGGGATGTAAAATCCTATTCTTTATTCTATACAAATAGCAACCAAAGTCATGGCTTAATTCATGACTGAATAATATACAATTGTATACAAATATGGTCTTTATCTTGTTATCCACTGATGTACATATAGGTTGTTTTCACATCTTGGCTGCTCCAAATAATACTGAAACAAACGTAGAATGTAGATATCACTTAGATCCTGGATCCTGTTCATGGATTCAAATAATTAATTATGATAAATTGTTCATACTACCCTAAAGTTAGCTATAGATTCAATGCAATACCTATCAAAATTCCAATGGTAATTTTTACAGAAATAAGAAAAACAAATCCTAAAAACCATAAAAGATCCAGAATGACCAAATCAATCTAGAGCAGCTGGGACATCATGATTTGTGAGTTGAAAACATATTAGAAAGCAACAGTGATCTAAGTTATATCACATTGACTTGAAAACAAATACACAGATCCATGAAAGACAGTAGAGAGCTAAACAATGAACCTATGCAATTATTATCGATTAATTTTCAAGAAGGGTGCCAAGAACACTCTGAGGAATAGACAGTGCCTTCAACCTATGGTACTTGGAAAAAATAGATATCCACTTGCAAAGGAATAAAAGTGAACCTTTATACCATAGAAAATTGATTAAATACTGTGATATAAGACCTGAAACTGAAACGCCTAGAAGATGGATAAAACTTTATGACTTTGGTTGTAGCAATGTTTTCATGTATATGTCAATGAAAGATCAAGTAACAAAAGAAAAATATAGACAAGGGGGCTATTTGAAACTATAAAGCATCTGCACAGCATAGGAAATAATTCAACAAAGTGAAATACCACCTATATATAATGGAAGAAAATGCATATAAGCCATACATACGATAAGGAATTAATATTCAAAATATATAAAAAATTGCTCAACAACAAAAAACAATTAAAAAAATAAGCAAAGACCTTGAATAGACTTTGTCCTCTGAAGACATGAAAATATCCAAAAGGTTGGAAATGTGCTATGTACCGCTAGGCATCAAAGAAATGCAAAGGGAAAACACAGTGAGCTATCACCTCATAGCTGTTAAGATGGCCATTACATTTTAACAAAAATAACAAAAAAAGTTATTAAGGATGTTGAGAAAATGCAGGTTGTATATACTCTGGGTGGAAATGTGAAAGGATGAAGTAGCCACTATGGCAGAAAATATGGGTGTTTTTCAAAAATTAAAAATGAAATTATCATGAACCCACCAATTCCATTTCTAGGTATGTCTAAAATGATTGAAATCAGGATCTAAGTGATATCTACATTCCCATGTTTGTTGCAGTATTATTTGCAGCAGCCAAGATGTGAAAACAACCTATATGTCCATCAATAAATAACGAGATAAAGAACATATGATATTTGTATACAATTGTATATTATTCAGTCAAGAATTAAGCCAGTCGTGAATTAAGCCAGTAATAAAAGATACACACACACACACAAGAAAAAAAAAAGCTGCTGCAGAATTTCACTTATAATTTACCACAGTAGTCAGACTCCTAGAAACAGAGTGCCTGGTAGTTAACTGATTCTAGGGGAAGGGGAAATGTGAAGATAATATCAATAGATTTTAAGTTTCAGTTTTGCAAGAATGTTAAATTCTAGAGGTCTGTATAACAATACGATACTGTTGTTGTCCCCACTAAAGTTTTGTTAAGAGGGAAGAAAGATACTGTTGTTTTTTGTCACGAGGGAAGATAATATGCTAAGTGTTCCTTCCCCTAATTATAAAAAAAATAGATACACTGGAAGTGATTGTCATGCATTTTGACTTTTTGAAACAAAGATAGTACCTTGCATCAGTGATATACAAACCTCAAATTACATAAGACATTTGTATTGAAATCATACATTTTAAGAATATCGATGGTACATCACATATTTAAGAAAAACTATGACTGATAGTAGGGACTCTCCAAATCAATTAGATTAGTTTTAGGGACTTATAATCTACTAATTTTTAGGAAGAAATTTCATTAATTTCAAGTCATTTATTCAGGGCTAAGTATATAAATATTTCTTTGCATTCTTTTATAAAGGGCAGAGAAGTTTTCTTCTCTTGATAGACTATGGAAAATGTCACAAAATGACCAATAATAAAGAAATGTGTAGGCCAAAAGAAACAAACTTTGCATATTTAATTTAAAAAGAGAGCAGAAATGTATTTACTAAGGCATTTCAGCCAACACTGCCTTTTAGCCAACTGTTTAAAATATGCATTCATATTTCATTCATGAATGTTTGGCAGGATACATAGCCATATTTTGGTCGCCTGTCACAAATACCTTATTTAGGCATTTTTCATATTGAACATGATCAGAAATACTACATTAAGGGAGGAAATGGTGAGAATGTGCACAACTTCCAGCCCATGTTGCCGAGGATGCTGACATTTGATTTAATTATGATTGGTGATTTTTAGAACCCTTTCTGGCAATGTTCCTTTTCTCTTATTGCTTTCAGTATTCTTTCTTCCTGTAGTCTAAGTCAATTACCAGCTATGGGCAGAGAGAAAATATTTGTTAGAATCAGACATGTCTGCAGGCTCTAATTTTCTACTCATCAGTTATAAAACCTTACATTTGGATTGTTCAAAGACATCATGTGAAAACTGGATTTTCTGTTAAACCTATGTTTTTGAGAAGCATACTTTGAAGTTTTCAATTTCTTTGTGATTAATTATATTGTCATGTAAATTCATAAATATTGTTCATTTAATAGATTATAAATTTTGGCATGTCAGGATCTCTAAGGAACACCAATATATCTTTGATTATATTTGACAATAGATATTTAAACCAATGATAATGTAATGTGGAAATATATATATAACTTCATTGAAATATGTGAATATTACTAGTCATAGATAAAAACATTTTAAAACAGTCGTTGAGACAAAAATTAATAAGAAATTTCAGAGGCCATTTTTGCAGAGATCAACTCTAGGAGTTATTAACAGTATTATTTTCTATAGGAAAAATATTCATTCTGAACCAAAAGAAAACATTAAAATGTCCATATAAGGAACACTGTCATTTTTAGGTGCATTAGGTTGAGTTTCCCTCTTTCTACACATTTTATTAAAAATTTCACAATACTGAGGATTGCACTCAAATTGATATTATAAGATTCTTAAATTCCTGGAGAAGGTTTTTTAGATTGGTCCCATGATATTAGTCACTCTGTAAAGGAAAGGAAATATATTAGTTACTTCTGACTTAAAACATTTTTTAATGTAAGTTGCTTCTGTAATTAGCTTTTATAGATTTAGATTGTTTATTATTTCTTCTCACTAGTAGAACTGAAAATCTGCTCAATAAATAAAATGTTTGTGATCCTTCAAATAAATATAGATAGATATAATAAAGCTGTTTCCATAATACATGGTTTTCTCTTTGCAGATCAGTTCATATTCAATTATTTTTCCCACAGAACCTTCCAAATCAAACCATTTCTTTTTATAAATTATTGGAAACCCATTTGGGAATTGTGGATACCCTAGAGGAGTAAAAGTCACAAAAGAAGCTTTTAACGTATACAGGCTCAGAGAATAAAGTCAGAATTGTAAGGGAAAGATAGAAATATTTTCCTATTTGCCTTGGGCAATGCCCAGATTTCTTAGGCTAAGACAGAGTTGAGGATGAGAAATGAAGTATGGTATCAAGCAAGCAGTACCCCGGCTGCTCTTAATCAATGGAAGACTTTCCCAGAGGCCTCAAAAATCACTGAAGTTCAGTTTCAATGAATCCAGGTTAGGTTACAAGTACCAGAGTCACCAACCCCAGAATGAGCTTTCACATGTGTGGACTGCTCTGTACGGCTGCTATTTCTTACTGAAGCTTAACCCCTCATCCTCCTTCACCTCCATTGGTCCTCAAGTGCCTGCAGGAGATGTGACCTTTGCTCTTGCAAGACTTAAGATTCTTACTCTTTTCTGCCTCAGAATCTGATCTGTTTATAGAAATCAGGTAGATGATACAAAGACATTTTTTTTAAAAAAAAAAACTTAAAACACAGTGTGTTCACAGATGATTCAGGATGACACCAGAAAAGTCAAGAGGAGGGAGCAAACACATTCATTCTCAAAGAGTAATGGTAGGGTAACCTGGGTTAACGATCCCATTAGAACTAGAAGTCAATCCTTTGCCATTCCTTTCAAAGAAATGTGTTCCTGAGAACTGCATGAATGTTGACATTCTGAGGTTATTGAATTCCCTGGCCATGCTCACCATGCTGCTGCTCCTGATTTGTCCTTAGTAGTCTGAGTTCATTCATGTCAATGTTCAAGAGACAGGAATCATCTTTCTCATGTTGTGCTGGGAAGCACTGAAGCACATATATATTTTTTTAAATATTTTCATATTTAAGAGGATTCCTTTTTTTTTTATTGTAAACTGTTGGGGTACCCCCAGCCCTATGGTGTGGCCAAGATGGTGCCTGGCAAGGTGCCAAGGAAGTGCTGAGAACAAAACCAGGTACCTCCAGCAGACTAATTCTCTGAGCAACAAGTGGCGTTATTTGAGGAAGTTAATGTGATTGGCCATGGGTCCTCGTGGACACTGCATGCTTGCTATATGCACGCTATTGTGCTCCATTACTGTCCATGCTTTCCCCTCGTGATCTATAAGCTGATTGGTTGTTGTATGTAATGTAAGGCGCTTGCAAGAGCCGCCGCCGCCGGCCAGCCAGAATTAGCAGACAGCAGAAAAATAAAGAACTTGCCCCGATCCGGTGTCGTGTCTCTCTGCGGGCAGGGAACGCGATAAATGGTGCCGAAACAAGACCGGGAACGAGAAAAAATATAAGGGTAAGTTTACATAAGTTCTCAAATCAAGAAAAATTAGTCCGAGAGTACAAAGGTGAGATGTCTCGATGATCGCGGAGCCGCGACAATTCATAAGACGATCGCGGAGCCGCGACAATTCATAACAAAAAGGATCCCCGTGGGAGGGACGAGTGAAGTAACAAAAGGATCCCCATAGGAGGGACGAGTGAAGTGGCCAGATACAGATTTATACATTGGTACCAAACTGTATGTGTGTGCGTGCGTGAGAGTGTGCGCTTGCACGCACTTGTCTTTTTGTTTGTGTGCTTGGAGCTCTTAGTGCTGTAAGATTTAATCATAGGAACAGAACTGTCTAAAACTAGGCTAAATTCAGAAATTTCATAAGAACAATAATTTTTCACAGACAAGGGTAAGTTAAGTGGTAAGTAATAAAGTAATAAAATAATAAAGCAATAAAGTAATAAAGTAAGTAAGGCTAGAAAGCCCGGTAACAGAGAAAGATTAATAGGCTTTAAGCCCGGTAACAGAGAAAGATTAATAGGCTTTAAGCCCGGTAACAGAGAGAGGTTAATAGGCTGAAAGCCCGGTAAAAGTTCACAGAAGGCAGACTCATTGCCCGGTAAAATTAGTTAGTTTCAATTTATGAAGGGTACCAAATTGTGTGTGTGGTGTGTGTACTTTTCGTGTTGTTTGTGTGGTTCATCTGGGTGATTGGGTTAGCTCTTAGCAGTGTTAGAATTTGACCATGGGAACAAAACTCTCCAAAACTAGGATGCAACAGCCTCTTAGGGAATTGCTAAAAAATCACGGAACTCCGTTAATGTTCCTTGATAACATAGAGAAGGTTTCTCCGTGGTTTTTAAATGAGGGGCTATTAAATATCCCACGGTGGGAACATAATATAGTAGCCATAGTCCCCACAAGTATTGGGAGATAATTGTTTCATGATTTTCTGCATTCAAACCTAACCTGATTTCTCAACCAGAAAAAAAGGGTTAAAAAGTCCTGGGTGATCCTCCCTCCCCCCTGCCTGGCCTTGTCAAAGCCTGCAATGGAATGTAAATTACGGCAGTCTCAGCGGGAGGGAGGAGGGGTAACCTGAAGAAGAAAAAAAAAAAGTGTCCGTTTTAAACTTAACTAACTTATTTTCTAGGATTCTTCGTTTGTTTTGTTTTTCTTTAATGTTGTATTTTTGAGCTCATAATTTTGATCCTACATACCTAGGTTAATGATTTTTTTCTTTTTGATCAGTTCTATTTTTTATTCAACTGAAGTTTTTAAACATCTGTTTCATTGCAATGAACATTTACCTATAAAGTTACAAGGCCTTTGATTTTGTGTTATGTGTTATGTTGTGCTGTCTAATGTCATGTTTTGTCAAAACTGAGCGCTCTTAAAATTAAAATTTAAAAATGGATCCAAATACTTTTATTCACGTGATTTAAAAAGGTTCAATTTAAATTGGGTAAACTAATAAAGTAAAATATCTTTAAAAATAACTTGCAAGTCTCCAGGTGGTCAAACTAATGAAATGTTAATGTTAAACAATGTCTAATATCAATTGCTTCTAGGACTTTTCTTCAGCAGGAAAGAGGCAACGGATCCTGTTCAGGACACTTGTCTGATATCTTGGTTTTTATAAATAAATAAATTGGAGTTAACATGTATGGGATTACTCAAATGTGTTTGTAGAGACGTCTGGTTAATTTACAAAGTTAAAATGCTAATTGTTAAATAACATCAAGTACTTTTAACTTCTTAAATTACATGGGGTAACATACTTAAACATTATTGGTGTTTCATAGGTTGGTAAATAAAAAGGGTTTAAACTTGCTTTGTGTCATCACTAAACTAAAAACAAGGTTATTAGAAGTTATGTCCTAACAAGTGGAATTCTATATATAAAGGGTCCCAAAAGTTTCACCTGTGTTTCAATTAAGAGTACTATAAACAACAAAATATTTAATCTTATTAAAATAGAGTGATTTATCTAAATTCAAAAATTTCATAAGAGTTGTTTCAGAATGTGAACAAAAAGGGGTCAATAGATAGGAAAGAGAAAATAAAAGGTTCTGGGTTTAAAATGTATTTAATAAAAAGGAAAAGGAAATGTTTCTGGGTAAGAAAGTCTGTGTGTAAGTAAAGGGCAAGTTTCAACAAGTCTGTGTATAACTAAGTTGGTTGTATGTATGTAAAACAGCTAAAGCTACTTAAGGTTTTTCCTAAGGTGAAATACTAATGTTCTAATATAAGCCAAAGTTTAATCTATATGGTAAAATGACATGGTAAAATGGCAAGGATTTCTTAGAAACACTAATTTACTCTTAACTTTGTGTCTCTTAAGTTTTATTCTTTAGAACAAAGTGTCAAGGTAATTGTGAAATGGTTTCTAGTTGTATATTAAATGTGTTCATATTTTTCAGGTATACAAGTTTTAAAGCAGGAAATTTATCGAGCTGCTATTCTCCAGATAAACTTGTCTGTAATGGTAATTTTAAGCTTATAAAGAGTAAATTTCATTGGGGATTAATTTCTATCATTTAGTGTTCTATTAGAGGACCTGTTATCAATAGGGTATATGTAAAATTGGTTATATTTTACACTGAGATAAAAAATTTCAAATGTAAATGTATTTCTAAACATTAGAGCCTGACTTGTTTAAAGGTTAATTTTGTGAAACATGAAAATATTTTGCCACTTTGACACACAAAAGGAAAGTTAAAAGCTCTCTCAGCCTTTCTTTGATTCATGTTTTAGATACAATGTTAAATTGTGTTAATTATAAAGTTTGTATAGACTCAGGAAACAGTATATGTAAACTACTTAATGATATTTAAGGAAGAAGCAAAGATCAACATCAGAATTAGAACACTTAAGATCTATAAAGAGTCACGCCTTACCTGAGATAAGGCTCTGCCTCCCACCTTACTGCATGTTAGAGTGACTCCAAAATAAGTCAGACTTCAGCTTATTTAAAGTTATAATCAAAAGATTGGTTTTTGTTGTAAAATTACTATGATCTCAAATAGGGAATATAATGTGGTTCTCAGTCAAAATTCAAGATAGCTATTATACAAGCAGAATATATTTTTACTCTTGCTAATTTCATTTTGTAAAACTGTTACCTGTTAATGTTTTGCAGAAGTAGCTGCTTCGAGAACACGCAACCTAGGTAACTTATGATAATAAGCCATCACCTATAGAACAGATAGTGGTAACTTCCAGAACTAATGCAGACTCCAGTTAGATAAAAGGGTAAATAACTGTAAAGTTATGAACATTAAAGTTAAAGCCCAGTACTCTCACTTTATGACTGGTGAAACTGGCTTGCTGGATGATTAAGATCAAACTTAGAGATTGGAATTAAATACAGAAGGCAAGATAGGCCAGTATTTGGATCTTTTGCCCTCAGTCAGCCTGAACCCAGGGAATAAGAGGACTTCTCTAAGGAGTGCTGCAACTCTGGGTCACACAACCTCCTGATCAAGGAGATTGTTGAGACTAGAGGATGAAAAATCACTCAGTGCATCTGCTGCAGAGGAGGGTCATGAAAAAAAGGGAGACATCCCTTAATGCTTCCTAAGGAAGTCACCTCATCAAGGAGACCCTGCCTAACCAATGGTACGGGAGGAGCTAAGAAGCTGCTCTTCAGTTCTCTACAAGTGGCCCCTGTGGGAACTCAGCTGACTTTTTAACAAGACAGGAACCAGGTCAATTTGACCAGCTTGATGTTAGACACCCAGCAAGACAGTAAAAACCAAAATATAGCCATTCTTGGGCATTTAAGAGAAATAATAATTAAATGTAACTTAAGATGTACACTTATGTTAGTCCACTAGAATAAAGACTGGAAGCTACAAATAAAAGAAAGATTCTTCAGCAAATGTGCCTGATAACTATCAAGAGAAACTGCCAGAGTCAGAAGTTTTTAGTCAGTTTAAGGCCTGCAGATCTTCCTAAGCTACACAGGTAGACTTAATCTATGTTTGCTCGTATGATTACCTAGCCCTAAGTAACAGAAGTATAGAGCTCTCTACTAAACACAGGTTATACCAATAAAGGGATATTTTCCAAAATCAGATGACTTAAGTAGCTTAACTATATTTTTTGGGATATCTATGACATTAAGAGTTAAATGTTGTGTTTACATTCCTGATAACCTGGACAATGTTAAAGTTCCCAAATAAAGGCCTTGTCCTTTCCAGCCTTTGCTAGGTCTAGTTATGGGAACAATTTCTCAGTTCTTCCACCTCCTGGTGAAAGATTGACTTCTGTCATTTTCATGATACTCAGTGGCATGTTCCAGATGCTGCAACATTTATTTTGTACTAATTTCATTTCAGTACTCATGTCTTTTTGTTCTTCTATCATAGAAGCACCCACCCCCAGATGACTTTACAACCTGCTCTTCCCCAACCAGACTTCTACCTCGGACCCCTCGATTGACCCGATTTTTAAAAAAGGAACTCCAAACTGCTTGCCCCTCACTGCCCCCTTTCAGCTTCGAAGCAGCCAGAACGACCGACGCCCCCTTTTCCTTAAAGCAGTTGGGAGTTCCTATAGCTAAAGCGGGGAATGAAGCCAGAATTAAGGACAGGTAGTTAGTGTAGAAATAGGGAATCGGGTCAATTCGAGGAAATGAAGCCATGAAGCCATCTGCCTTTGCAAATGTCAAGGATCTCCGGAGCCCATTGATTACCAAATTTACCTGCCTTTATCAAGGACTGCAAGCAAGGAGATGCTAATTAATGCCCCCTGGGCCCTTACCTGCCTGAATCACCTTGGCCCTCCCCCTGCCCATGGTTTCTCACTTAATGCAAAACCAGGCCTAGTCACGAAGGCAGGAAGGAGAATAAGGTAAGGGGGGAGAGAACTGAAGAACAAAGGAAACTTTGACCTATAGGGGATGTAGGGTGCGCTCACTTCTCAGGACTTTTGAAATATCAGCCAGGGCCCCTTTCTCCCTGCCGGGAGAAGTCTGTATTATTCCCTTTAAACAATCCAAACTATGGTCCTTACTTAACAGTACCAAATGATTAAGCAAACTGATAACCGAGGCAGGATGGACAAATGGATATAAGATTCTATCCATGATAAACAAAAAGGGGAAATAGAGGAGACCTTCAGGTCCCCTAAAGATAAACTTTCTCTTTGTCTCTTTGTTTGGGGTTTTTTAACTCTGGGTAATAAGGGTAACCCGGTGCTTTACTGGAGCTGCGGCTCAGTTTGTGTGTTTCCACGGAATAAACTAACTTACAACCTCTTTTTAGTCTCTTAGGAGGAACAGTTCAACTATGTAACAAAACAACTGCTTCTCTCAATTGTACTTCAGATTTGTGCTATCTCTCAATGTTAAAATGCTTCTAGGTTCCTGCTGGCAGACTTAATGTGTGTTCCTACCTTCCTACCAGTCCCAGTCTCTGTTACAGATGATGAATTGCCAGTATTGCTTTCCATAAATAAGAGGGACTTTGGAATCACCACGGCAGTCATTACCGCCGTAGTTGCATCAGCGGCAGCAGCCACTGCAGCAGCTGTAGCCTTAACTGTGTCAGTACAGTCTGCAGCTACACTCAATAATGTGGTTCAACAGACTGCTACTGCTTTATCCACTCAGCAAGCAGTGGATCAACACCTAAAAGCAGGGATTCTTCTTGTAAACCAGCGAGTGGACTTACTTCAAGAACAAATGGACATTTTACAGGAACTGTTAAACGTGGGATGTATTTATCATCTGACGGGACTGTGCGTTACACCTGTAGCTTACCATAACTTCAGTTATGCAGCAAATTTGTCTAAAATCATATCTACTCAACTACGTGCCAATTGGTCTTATAAATTTGACAATCTTACTGCCATTCTTAGATCACAAATTGTTAGCCTTAATTCTACTAGAGTTAATATAGCCCCTATGTCTGAAATGCAAAATTGGTTATCCTCCTCCTTCAGTTTTGTGAAGCAATGGGCAGGAATGGGAGCATTGTGTATGTTAATGATCATTGCAATTATCTTCCTCACACGCTTTATCATGCGTATACGCCAAGTTCATGCCAGAGATCGCATCATTTTCCATCAAGCCATGATGGCCTTAGAGGCTGGCAGCTCTCCTCAAGTCTGGCTGAGCATGCTGGATCGGTAGTCAATGACGGGTAAGGAAGGAGGTAACCTCGTATCGACCTAAGACAGGAGCTGTAGCATGCTCTGCAGTTATCCGATGACGGGTAAGGACGATGGTTGACCACTCCGCCTAAGACAGGCACGGTCCCGAGCCAGCATTCTTTTAATAAATAAAAAAGGGGGAGCTGTCGGGGTACCCCCAGCCCTATGGTGTGGCCAAGATGGCGCCTGGCAAGGTGCCAAGGAAGTGCTGAGAACAAAACCAGTTACCTCCAGCAGACTAATTCTCTGAGCAACAAGTGGCGTTATTTGAGGAAGTTAATGTGATTGGCCATGGGTCCTCGTGGACACTGCATGCTTGCTATATGCACGCTATTGTGCTCCATTACTGTCCATGCTTTCCCCTCGTGATCTATAAGCTGATTGGTTGTTGTATGTAATGTAAGGCGCTTGCAAGAGCCGCCGCCGCCGGCCAGCCAGAATTAGCAGACAGCAGAAAATAAAGAACTTGCCCCGATCCGGTGTCGTGTCTCTCTGTGGGCAGGGAACGCGATAGTAAACAAATGGGATACATGTTGTTTCTCTGTTTGTACATGGCGTAAAGGCATACCATTTGTGTAATCATAAATTTACATAGGGTAATGTTGTTTGATTCATTCTGTTATTTTTTCCCTTCCCCCCACCCCTCTCACCCCTCTTTTCCCTCTATACAGTCCTTCCTTCCTCCATTCTTGCCCCCCTCCTAACCCTAACTCTAACCCTAACACTAATCCCTCCCACCCCCCATTATGTGTCATCATCCACTTATTAGCAATATCATTCGTCCTTCGGTTTTTTGAGATTGGTTTATCTCACTTAGCATGATATTCTCCAATTTCATCCATTTGCCTGCAAATGCCATAATTTTATCATTCTTTATGGCTGAGTAATATTCCATTGTATATATATACCACAGTTTCTTTATCCATTCATCAATTGAAGGACATCTAGGTTGGTTCCACAATCTGTCTATTGTGAACTGAGCAACTGTGAACATTGATGTGGCTGTATCTCTGTAATATGCTGATTTTAAGTCTTTTGGGTATAGGCCAAGGAGTGGGATAGCTGGGTCAAATGGTGGTTCCATTCCAAGTTTTCTAAGGAGTCTCCACACGCTTTCCAGAGTGGCTGCACTAATTTGCAGCTCCACCAGCAATGTATAGTGTACCTTTCTCCCCACATCCTCGCCAACACCTGTTGTTGCTTGTATTCTTGATAATCGCCATTTAAGAGGATTCTTATACCAAAGAGATACACCTTATGTAAATTCTACTCAGGGAATATCACTTTGACTTTTATTAATTCTTTTATTGTTGTCATCATGCAAAGAAATCCCAAACAATACTTTTAACATTTGAAGAAAGGAAATTTGTTATCTGGGACTGGAATCTTGAGAACACCTGGTTCGACATGGAACAGTGACTACTTCAAAGAATGGAGGTGACTACAAGAAGGACCTTTGACAACCCTCTAGAAATGGCTTAACTGCTAAAATTCCCCCACTCTTCATGCCTCTATATATACCCCAGACTGAAAATGGAATATGGTTCCCAGTTTCTACCAAGCCCCCTCCCCAGGTTTGTCCTGAATAAACTTGAATTACAGTTGAGTCACCTCTTCTCTCTTATTTTCTTCATCAGGTGTCAGTAAATAAATGCCCCAGTTTTCTGTCCTCTAGAGGAGTGATTCCAGGGAGTTTTCTATGTGATTCTTCAGAAGATACTTGGGGGATTGAATCCCAGCTGTCCACAGTGATAACTGGCTTAATTATATCTGATTAATCAACTCTTTTTATTTCTCTGTCTCTATCAAAGCTTTTGGGAATATTTTTCAAATATAATGTATGAAAAAAAATTGTCTCGGGTGAATTCATTCTAAAAAACCTATAGCTTAGTATTTAATTCTAAATAGGATTTAGATTCAGCTAGCAAAAGAATGAACACTATCTAAATATATGAAAACAGCTATAGTTTATAAGCATCTGCTTGTAATCTTTCCCTGATTAAGAGCTAATGTTTCAGGTAAATCAGAAAGAAAATTTTACTTTTATTTGGAGGCTTAAAATGGCAGGTTTATGGTCTGACAATAGGTACAATTTTACTGTAGAATCTGTCATAAACCCAACCTCACCACACCCTTCTAAATTCTCTTATGAATCTCACAGGAAAGTTACTGATTTTATTTCCCAGAACTCCTTATTTGTGTCCTGTTTAGACTATGCCATTAAGGGTCATTCACTGAAGATTCAGAAGGTTAACAGACTGTCATGCCAAGGAGGTGATTGTGGACTAAATCATGAGCAAATGCATTGTCTGGGGACAAATTCATTGACTTACCAAATATCGTAAGATTCATGCATGTTAATATCACAAGTTGAGATAGTCAAGAGCCAATGCCCAGATGTATCTGTTTCTTAGCCCCTTTAGGGATAGAGCTTCAGGATCTTTAGTGCTGCCAGGTGCATACGTCGTCATTGTAGACTTGAAAATCCTTGCTCTATTAAAGATTATATGTGCCTATGTGCCTATATTTTCCTCTATTTGTGCTGGATCCTGTAAGTGTTCTGTTTTCTTATTTAAATCCTAGCAAATGCGAGAGGTTATTGAATAACCCAGTCAGAAATAATGGCAAGTATATTGCATGGGAATGATGTTAGCAGATATAATTGGGCATTGTTTAAGAACAGAAGTTTCCATTGAAAAGAATCAGTCTTATTTTAATAATGGGACCTATTTCTCTAGGCTTATGCTTGAGGTACTGTGTGTGTGTGTGTGTGTGTGTGTGTGTGTATGATGTAAGAGCAATTTGGTTAATGAATAATAAGGCACACTTAATGTGACATTTTTCTGCAATTATTTAATGTGTTTAGAGGCAAAACAGTATTTTAAACTTATTTATTGCCTTCGTTAACAATGGTTTAGCCATTTGAAACAATTAGCTTTAGTATACATGGAATACTGAAAACAGAATCAAGCACGTAGTAGAATTTTCAATGAGAATTTCCTGAGTTTGTATCATCTCTACTGCTTCCTTCATGTCTTCAACTTTTATACCAAACCTCAAATAAAACAAAACCAAAATCAAAGCAAAAAAAAAAAAAAAAAAATCAAACAAAAATAAAAGACAAAAAAAAAAAAAAAGTATAAAACATAAACACACATACAAATACACACAACAGTTTTTTTAGGAATAATTAAAAATTTTTCCCAAGGATAGAGACTGGATGTTGAAAATCAGTGTCCTAAAAGAGAATGCTTATTGAGGAAAAGATAGTTCAATCAATTTGACACAGGAAACATGGCTTCAGCATGACCGTGATAACAGCATTGGGGAATGTCCAGAAACATGACTGTTAACATTGGAGGGATGCGGATGCTATCGACATCTAGTAAGCAGGGGCCAAGGACACTACTAAATACCTCACAAGGCACAGACCACACACACAGCACCTGACTCCCCAAAGTTACATGGTTTTATTTGTCAGTTGAGAAAATGTCTTAACAAGGCAAATCCAACTGGTGGAGAGAAAACTTGTTACTTTTGTGGTGCTTCTACAATTGGGTGAGTTGCTTTCTCACTGACAATTACCTTCTTCATAAAATCACAGGGGATTCCTAACCCTAGAGTTAGAATAAAAAGCATCTATGTAATCATATGCAGTATAACTAGAATAAGAAAAACAAATGTTCTCAAATATGGATTAATTTTTAGGTGTTTGAAGAAAAACATGTCTCACATATCTCCCAAAGACCTAAATAAAACAAAACAACAAAACAAACAAAAAAAAAGGGGAAACATGCTAAAGAAATGTAGACTAGAAACATAAGGTAAGAAAACATTGGTAGATTTTAAAGATTTTCATGTCTAGAAGAAAATAAGATTTACACAGCATAGTTTGGTCAATTCATCTTAATGCATACCTATAAATCACTAATTTAAACAGCTAAAATTAAATAGAAGGAAGACCAATAGAGTAGAGTAAGGGGAACAGGGGAGAGGGAAAGGGGAGGGAAAAGAGAAGGATTGGGGACTGAAGGGGAGCAAATTATATTCCGTGCTTGTGTGATTATGTCAAAATGAACCCCAATCTTATGGATAATTATAAAATGAAAACACAATTTCTGGGTTACGGCAAGGAGTCTGAGAACCATATGGATAGGCAGGCCCTACAGCCACCTCCCTGTCTTTTCTGGCAACAATAGTAAGCATGCATGTGTGGATACGATACGTAGTCACTACTGGCTTGATACCTGAGCCTAGAATAGCATTTATTCATCAGTCCTGCTGCATGTGAGTTTCTGTCTACATTCCAATCATCAGTTACCAATGTGCGGGAAGCTTAATGGGGAAGAGAGAAATCATCAACTTTGATCTCAACAATTTAAGCGATTTTGCATTTCTGGCATGCTACTAAGTCAGTTAATGCTCCTTAGAGATACCACAGAGGATTCTTTGTTGGGTTCTGGTCATCATCATTCTCTAATATTGCATATCACTTATGATCAGGATCAATGTAGTGTGAACATCGGACTTGGATTTTGAAATGGAGAAATGGCAAATAACTGAAAGAAAAGATGCGAAACAATAGTATATTTATGGGAATCGAGATGATTTTGAATAAGTACACTAAAAGATCAAAATGAGAACAAAATTTGAGACAACTAAGAAGGATTTTATTGTTCATATGAGGTAACAAAAAGAAAGACCTTCCCTGAACTCTTCACTCCAAATCCATTGTAATTTAAAGGAATAGAAATCGTGAACTTGGGGATTTTGAGGGCATCAGAAAATTGGAAAAAAGATTTCTCATTTGAGAAAATTAGAAAAAAGGATTATACTTTGATTTTATCACTGAGTTACTTAAAATGAAATAAACAAACCCCTTAAATCAGTAGTTTTCTTTCCTGAGGAAGAGTGATATTGTTTCATTTTTCTCTGAGAGCAACAATAATATGTGCTACACATTTGATTTTTGAACAACTGTCAGAAACTGTCCAATAATGCTTTCCTATTATATATATTTTTAATAATATTCTACTCAATGCAATAATGCCCTCCTCTCCAATGTACTCTATTTTCACTGTCTCCTTTTTTCCAACTTTCAAGATAAGCAAAAAATGAGAGAATTTGTCAACACTAGACTGATCACACAAGAGAAGTATAAGGAAATCCTACACTACCAGCAAAATAGCAAGTACCATCATGAAAACACATAAGCACAAGACTCATTAGGAGAGGAGACATACAAAAGAGAAAGAGAATCAATCATATTAATACAGAAAACCACCAAACCATAAACATGAGTAAGAGGAAGAAAGGAACAAAGGACACTGAAAAATAATCAGAAAACAAGAAAAACAATAGCAGTGTTGAATAGCATTCAATCATAGTGTTGAATGTGAATAAATTAAATTCTATAATCAGAAGACACAGACTTGCTGAGCAGGTTAAATATATGAAAATAAACTAGACCCAGTGATGTACTAACTATAAGAAATTCACTTTACTAATAATGATGTTCATAGGTTGAAGGCAAGGGATGAGAAAGGGTACACATGTAATCAAACACCAAAAGGAGCAGGAATAGCTGGATTTATATGAGATAGAATACACTTAAGATGAACATTTGTATAGAAATGATGTTGAATTTTATCAAACCTTTAAATAAACACCAATACCAATTGTTCCAGTTGAAAGATAAAGACCCTTTACAACTCATTCTATGAAGCCAACATTATCTTGATACCAAAGTCAAAGACCCAACAAAAGAAGAAAACTATTACAAATCCCTAATGAACATAGATGAAAAATTATTGCAAATTATATCCAACTCAACATAGAAAAGATAATATACAATGACCAAGTGAGATTTATACTGTTGATTATATAATGTTTCACCATATGCAAATCAATACAAGTCATATAGCACATTTAACAGAATGAAGTATAAAAACCATTTATGCCATTTTTATGTATAATTTACCATGCATATTTATTAGAAAAACTTGTATCATACCTCGCACTGTATTATAAATACTTTGCAAGCACTAGGTACGCTGTATGATTTTTTTTTTTGGTCCTCATTATAATTTCAAGGGACTGAATTAATTTCTTTCCCATTTAAGTTCTAGAAGCATGAGTCAACAAGTTTCAAAATAGGTATTTATGTTAACATATCATATATTTCTTGAAAACTACAACCTCACTCATTTGGTTTCCTTTATTTATGTTGGAATTCAAGCTCCATTGTTTTAGAAATAGCCTCTATAGTTTGTATGTCTCTATACTACAGTTGTATAAAAGTGAAAATACTTGTTAAAATGTTTTATCTTAGCTCACTCAGGCCAACAAATGACCATAGATTGGGTGACTTATACAACTGAATTTTAGTTTCTCATGGTTCTGAGGTTTGGAAGACTGAGATCAGGGTGCAGCAGTTTCGGGTTCTGCTGAGTTCCCTCTCTGGCTTTGCAAAGGGCCTTCTTGGTTCATGAACATGGAGGGAGAAAGGTATCTCTCTCTTCCTCTACCTTTAAAGTTAATAATCCTGTCAGATTAGAACCACATCCTTATAATCTCTTAGAAGTCTGTCTTTAAATATAGTAACACTGGAGGTTAAAGTTTCTATATATGAATTTGGGGGACATCTTGGCAATAGAATAAATATTTTGAGTTAGCGTGGAAAATAAAATTTCTTTATATATTCATTCTTTCTTTTGTTCATTTAGTTTTATTTAGAAGTTAATTAGGTCAAAAATAATTATAAAATTTATAAAAAATTATTTAGAAATTATAAAAATTCTACCTGTAAAATCTATGATATAATTTTCTCAAGAAAAGGAAATAGTGTATAACATTTTGATTATTGTGCATCAAACAATTTGCTTCTCTTTTGTCTAATTCCAACTATAAGGAAAATAAGATTGAAATCCATACTGAAGCAGAAATGTTTACTCAAAAGTCATTTTATTTTTCTTTCTTTCTTTTTTGTTTTTGAATGTTTTTCTTACTGTTTATACTTTAGGAAAATGAGGAGTCAACCTAACAGATATCATGACTTACGAATTATCTGTGAGATAATTATACTAAAGAACAGAAGAAAAATAGAGCTTTTTAAAAATAACAATATTAATATAGGTTTTTGAATCAACTAGCCTAGCAGAGCTAATTAATAAGATCACTAGTTTGAGGAAGACAAGAACAAATGCTAGTTTTCCAGAATCTGACTTTGTGAAATCATAGGGAGAACAAACTTTACTCTCAAGAATCATCAGTTTTACTAATAAAAGTAGCATTGTAGGCAATCAAGTATAATTACTTTTAAATGAGGATCAACAGAAGCACAACAATACTTCCTGACAATTAACTTTTAGTAAAAATTGTCTGACCAGTTTCCTGGCACTGTTTATTAGCACCTTGTTAAGTGCAATTATGGAGTAGAGTTCCTGGTCATTGTCTAACCCTACCTCTTGTTAACAGTTTACATATAACTGACATATGAGTATTGTATAAATCATTCAAATTGAGCAATAATGAAAGCAAATATGTGAAAATCCCTGCCAAGACAAAATAACATATATTTTAATTTTTATCTTTACCTGGTATTTTTCTAAGAACGTTTCTACTTTTATCTACTATCAGAATATGCATAGACACTGGAGTACTAATCACATTTCAGTATAATTCTTAGTGATATTTAATTTATCTATGCATTGTAGTATTAATACACACTAATCACTTTTGTTACATAAACTTCAACTGAATATGCATATTAATCATTGAGTCCACTATTTATCTTAATTCTAGCTACTATCACACAATAGCATAGTTCTATGCCTTATAAACAAAAGGAAATTATTTCTCGCCATTCTGGAGGCTGGAAGTCTAAGGTCAGGGTGACAAAAAAAGTCAGGTACTGTTGAGAGACTCTTCCTGGTTGTAGACTGATGACTTCTTATTTTGTCTTTGCGTGGTAGAAGGAAAGAGTAAATATGATCCTTTTAATAAAGGCATTAGGCCCATTCGTGAAGGCTAAACCCTTCACAGAGACCCAACCTTCTAACATCAACATATTGGTGGGTAGGTTTTCAACATATGAATTTTAGAGAATACAAATGTTCAAATAAGTACAACCACATAATATTCTTGGAATTTTTAGATCTACTAACAACAGAGAACTTACTTTATTATTACTTTTCTGAAAAAATTTGTAGAACCTATGTCAATATTTTAAAATCTGATACATACCAGAACCATATATGAATTTGTTTATGCAACTATTTAAAAATTATTTGAAAATAATTTTTATATATTTTTTTGAAAAAAGTTATCCTATGAAGAATTTTTAAACTTAATTTAGAGCAGATTTCATTAATTTTATTGACATAAAATAACAATTTTGCTTTAAAGGAAATAAGAAAATAGTATATTTTCTGAGCATGACCTAGGAATACAGATTCCAGTTACCCTGAATCACATGTTTCACCATGGAAGAGACTACATGAACTTTTATAGTCACAGAACAAAAGAAAGTCATCATAAATCAGTGCATTTATAATTACAGAGGTGGGAATATCAGGTAGATAGGTGGATTGGTTATATATAGAAAGTTGAGGAAATCTCTTTAATGAGTTTTACATTTGTCATATACTTAACTTGAGGTTAGTGGAAGCTAGAGATCTGCTAAGGTTAATGATACATTCTGAAAAATTTAAAAGGAGAACCTTAGGTCAGTTACAAAAGTTAGGGTGATTGTCTATCAAAGGGCCTAAAGATCCTAAACTAAGGATTTGGGATATGACTCACAGTACTAAGGATGTGGTTCAGTGGTAGATTATTTGCCTAGCATGCACAAAACCCTAGGTTCATTCCCTAGTTCCTCAAAACACATATAGCAAAAACAGAACCCAAGCTAATTTTGACTTTTGCCAATCTTCCATTTCTCCACAGTCACGATTTTCTACACAGCCAAGGTCTTTAATACAGATGTAGCTGTAGAGATGCAGATTATTCAGAGAATTTCAGTTCACAATATTTACTATATTTTTATTAACTATGCTATTTTATGCATAGTCTTTTTTTGTGCTGTTGGTTCCTTTCTTAGCCAATCAATATATTTTAACTTATTTTAAACTATGTAACTTACTTTACAATTCTGATTTTATTGCAGTTGTATCTAGAAAACAGCTTATCCAGGTTTTATTTTAGGGTTTATTATGATTTGTGCCATGAAACATAATATTAGCTATTTGCTGTTAACAGTTCTTTCTGATTAGAAAGTTTCCTGATTTATACCTTTGGTGTTATAAATATTTGTGCTATAAATACATGACTTTATCACTTAAGTAGTACCCAAGACTTGCAGGTAAACAAGAATAGTTTTTTGCCTTATTTAATGTTTTTGGTATGAATAAAATTAGTTTATATTTTCTGACCACTTTTTCAATCATTTGTCTCATTTTTAAATTATATATTGTTGGTCATAATTTCTAATATTTTGTTTATTTTGTGTTAGCTAAGTGTTTTATGTGGAATGAATATTCATAACTTTAAGACCGAATCTAAATGACTTTTTATAATATAAAGTTTAGATGTTTTATTTTGATGTAACCATACCAAATGTGTCCTTTACCATCTTATTTCCTTTTACTGCTCATGTAGATATTATTATGTTCTATATTTTCTAATTATATAATATGAAAGATTCTTTTCCTGTTATACAGTGAAGTGTTTGCCAACCTGAATAAAATAAATTTAAGTTAAGAAATAATAAATGAACATAGTCTCCATATTTTTGTATTCTGAAACTTAGTTATACTGGAGTTCTAATTCTTAGAATTTTAATTTAAAGTGTTTATATCATATCTGTCAAAAATGTGATCATTTCTATACATATTTAATTCAAATGTTAGGTTGATATCTATATACTGATCAGCTTAATGGTCTGTGCAATTATATTCTAAGATTTCTTATTCATATTGTTGACTTTTATTGCATTTTCTATTAGTATCACATCAGATTATCTGATATCACTGCATCTGTGCAGACTTTATATATCCAAAGGTTTTATGTCCTAGTTCTACTATACCTATGAATATTTTAGTGTGGCTTTTGAACAGCAAGGACAATAGCATAATTTCTCCTAACATACATTACATAAAGGGTGATTTGAGATCAATTCTGTATTTTCCCATTTTTGTCATTTTGAAGAAGGTCCTAAATAATTTTAAATGTTTGTATTTATAAAGCTTAAATATACAAAAGGATAAGAAAATTATGCTTCTTTTTTCCAATGTCCCTTTGTACTTTTAATACTTTGGAGAGTAAATTGTAGAATTATAAAATTGGGGAGTAGTATATTACAAAAACAAAATCCAGTATATCACTCTAAAATTCTTCCCATGTTTAGGTTTCTGGTTTCACTGTGTATCTTTCTTAAATTGTCATTATTTTAACACTCCTCTCTTCTGCCCCTATACTGTAGGAGTTAATTACAACAGCTTTCAATTTGCTTAGCTGAAATGCTGTTAATCATATTGCTTTGTAACCATGTCTCCAAGGAGCAGCAGAGGCAGGTTGTTCCTCATGTTAGTACTACCAAGGGCAGTGAAACAGAAGAGTTAGCCTGTGAAATGCCAAACAAAACCAGACTTTGGGTAAGGAGAGATTTTTGTCCAAAAGCATGATTGCTACAGGGCTAAAGGGACTGCCTTACTCAGGAGAGGGAGTTGTTGAACTGAAGAGAACACTCTGATCATTAAGCTCTGTGAGCGTGTCAAAGTTCAGGCAGAAAGGAATTTCTGTCCTAAGCCGGGATAAACAGGTCTGAAAGAACCAGGTTGGAGAAGTGGAGTAGATGGGTGGTGTGATCAGATAATTGAGGAAAGTTTTTCTCTGGGGATAGTACGTTCTTGAAAAGGGTTGGTTTTTTGTGGGGTAGGGGTGCAGGGCAGTTGGAGGGTTTGTTCTGTTTGTTCAATCTTGGGAGCCAACGTTTAGGAACTTATGGAAACAAACTGGAGTTAATTTTGGTAACATCACACAGACTGTGTTTCATTCCCTCCTTTTTTTCTTCACACAACTCTGTGATACGTGTATTCTACATGGCCTCACAGTTTTCTGTGTATTTCCATTCTCTTTCTTCCTGTATAGCTTGTGTATTTCTTCTTATGAATCATGTTTCCCTTATAGTTCTCAAAATCCAAAAATGTGTCTTACTATATGCCTGTTCCCACTACCTACACAAGTTGCAGACACATGCATCCGGTCAAAATTTTTTAGATAAATGAAAGAATAAGTGAAGAAAGAAGCTTCTCTTTTAAATAAACAAATCACTGTGGCAGGGCAAAATATTGTTTAAAATAACTAGAAATAATTCAAGACTCTAACAACATTCACTAAATTTCTTTAACCTTGATTTTGGTCTTAGGCATATTAAACGAAAATTGGGAGAGGACATAAAACTAAGTGCATACAACATTTTATGACATCATTTCCAATTTAGAATAGGTAAGACTGTCAAAACTAAATTGGATAGTCAAGCAAATTGAACAAAGGTTTGCAAACTTTTGGATCACAGGGACATTCCTTTCATGTTTGAAATAGTGTGATACTGCAGGTAGTTAATGTGAAACATATAAATGAGCATTAAGTTAACTACTAAGGATAGCAGATGCTTTGCTGCATTAAAATTTAATCAGTGTGAGAAATTTGCTTAGTAAATCATTCAAACATATGACCTGACCCTTTTTAGATAATAAAGCAATTGGCTTACCATGTTGTTAAAAAAGGTAAGCATTTGTATTGAAGTCCTGGGCAATGTCCACAAGTGGGATCAGTTGTAAGCATTTTATAATTATGCTCAATATAATAAAAACAAATTAAAATATACACATAATGGTGTGCAACAATCAGCAAACTTTATATTGACATCAAATTTATGAAATATATCTCCAGTTTGAACAGATAAAATGCTTTTAGGCTTTTTAAATACTTACTTCAATATTTCTGATGTTAAATATTTTGATTGCTAGAACTAATAAACTTGAACTACCACTATTAGTGTAAAAGCAGTTTGGGCTGGTAGTTTAGCTAAGTCATAGAGCAGTTGCCTAGTGTATGAGGGCCCATATCCCCAGCACCAAATCAAACAGAAATAATTTTATGTTGGTTTTGAAATCCCTGGCACTGTGCTGTTGTGTACATGTAATAACATAATCATGTTGATTAGTGTTGGGATGCTCCTGTTATGTAATGAGATTGATGAGAATTTCACGTATATGAACATTCTTAGGTAGGTCAAAGTTAAATCCCATTTGCAAAATAACCAACCAACTGTTGTTACAATTATGGTGCTTCTTTAGTATAGTCACATTAATTTATGAACATCAACATTAGAAAAATGAATATTAATTGTATTAAATGTAATTAAAGTACTATGAAAAGTTTATATTTCTTTCAGGAAAGGGAAGCAAATATAATACATTTATTAAGAAGTTAAGATATTTATGTTAATACTCTATTCATAAATTGTTTATGTGTAAAAGATGACTTTAAGCCAAATTGCCTTTTATTACCAGAGTCACCAAAACAAGTCATATCTAATGTGTGTCTAAGCAGACTTCAAATCTTTACACTCAAAGTCACGTCGTTATTTTTTCTACTGCTTCATAAGATCTTCCATTCTCTCTTTTTAAAATGATAGTATGTGTATCATTTTCCTGTCATTAACGGAACATTCACAATAAATAAAATAAAATGAGATTTTTTTCATAATAAGACATTTCAGAATATTGAAAGAATTCCATATGGCATGATGAATTAGAAAACAAGGATGAGTTTCATTGAAAGAAAATAGGTTCATTAAAAATAATTATTTTTCATATTATCATATTTTTCTTTATCTTTCACCTCTCTTGTGAATTTGTAAGACCCTGTTATTCTGAGGTGAAACCAGCAATTATGCCAGAAGCGTAAGACACTCTCACCAGGCTTACCAGAAAGAAAGACACCCACAGTGCAAGATGGTGACCCCATCTGTCAGTAGAAGCTCGCTGAAATGAAAATGTTTCCCCAGCTCATCTCATGAGTACTTTCTTTACTCTCCAGTGCATTTCTTTAGGGATTTCCAGAGATAAGTATCTCTCTCTTTCATAATGAACACTTGGAGCTCACTGAGGAGCATATCTTTTGTTCCTTCCCTTGGGAGTCATTTATCTCCCCTGCAGCACATTTTCATTATTTTGTTTTAAAGAGAAAGGTTTGGGTGCATTTAACCCATTCTGTTATCAGGGTCAGCTGCAATTGCTCCTGTAATCCCAGAGTGCATGCCTCCCCACATGAGTGGCTTATAAATTCTGCTCACTTGTGTTATGTCTTTGCTACCTTACTATTTAGATAAAACCATTATTCATTTAAATGTCTGCTGCAAACATTATCAGAACCTAGTACAATTATTTTTCCAATACTTGAATTATCTGAACTAAACAGAAGGGAATTTGGTAACCCATCACTTCCTGAAACCCTGCATTTCCAGATTCAGAAAGCGGGATACCCTGGTTACCAACAACAAGATGGGAAAGGCCCCCACCTGGTGACATGCAGAGGCCACTAGAACACTGTCCAGCTAGGACTCTACACCAGTCTTCTTGATGGCAAAGATGCTCTGTGCTCCTTCCATTTATGCTGGACTGCAGCAGAAAATAGCAAAACTCTCCAGTCTTCTTATTTCTTTTCAGTCCTTATGTCATTTCTTGCTTTCTCCCCACAAACCCCTCTCTCCTCCATCTCTCACTATCTCTTATCCAACTTAGTTCCATTTTGGTTTCACCACTGGACACTAACCTTGAAATCATTCCCTTTCAATTGTTCTCCACTCTTCAAATTTGTATTTTCTATTTACTCTCTATAACTTCTTACAGTTAAACTCAAAAGGGAATGAAAACTCAAATAAGGATTAAACTATCAAGTACCATATTACGTTAAGCCTTTACACAGCAAATACTTCCCCTATTTCCAACAAGAATTGATATTTAGTTACCATATTGATAAAATTAAACATTTGATGCAAATGATTCTTTTAAGATTGGGCTATCCCAAAGGACTTAAAAATCAGTATATTACAGTGAAGCAGCCATATCTCTCACCTGTCTTGTGAATCTGTAAGACCCCATTATGCTGAGGTGGAACCAAACAATTCTCAGTGTTTATAGCAATTCAATTCACAATAGCTAAACTATGAAACCAACCTAGGTGCCCTTCAAAGATGAATGGATTAAAAAGTGTGATATATACATATACATACATGTGTGTGTGTGTGTGTGTGTGTGTGTGATGGAATATTATACAGCCTAAAAGAAGAATGGAATCATGGCATTTGCTGGTAAATGGATGGAGCAGGAGAATATTATGCTAACTAAAATAAGCCAATTCCAAAAACCAAAAGCTGAATATTTTCTCTGGTATGCAGATGCTAATTCACAATGGGTTGAAGGACTACAGAAGAATAGAGTTACTTTAGATTAGGTAGAGGGAAGTGAAGGAAGGGAGGGCATATGAAGTTAGGAAAGATAGTAGAGTGAAACAGACATTATTACCCCTCATACATATATAACTATACCACCCGTGGTATTCTACATCATGTATAACTGGAAGAATTAGAAAGTATACTCCATTATATATGGTGTATCAAAGTGTATTCTACTGTCATGTAGAACTAATTAAAACAAATAAAGAGTTAACAAAAAAGATTGGCAGTTCACTCAATGATAGTTATAGAATGTACTAGCTCACTACCATGTTTTCACCCTTGAGGAAATTAGTGTGTCTGTGTCACTGGATGCTTAAACAGTCCAATCTGAAACCCACTGTATTGCCTGAAAAAGAAAAGTAAAAACATTGACTTGGTTTTGCCACTTTGCAGAATTTCAATTTTTCATTATATAGTCATTTTCCCTTCTCTACTAAATAGCAGTTTTGGTAAGGAATGAAGTAGAGGACCACACTGTCTTGTTTTGGTATTTGTGAGGTAGCACAAAGCTACTTGTCTCTGCCATTAAAGGGGCACACACTCATGCATGCTACATTTCTTTTGTGCAATGTATGCTCAAAACAATTATTTGGATATTTAACTACTTCTTTAGATCTGTCTGCCTTTTGGTATACTCTATAAGCAGATTTTAAATTTCATTTTATCACATAGATATTTCAAAAATTTTAGGTGAGAACTTTTCTAGAATTTTTCTGTATATGAAAAATTGATAATTAAATTAGTTTAAGTACCTCATATGCATGTATGACTGCCTGACAGATATGATCCTGCAAAATAATAATAATCAGAAAAATTAGAGATTACACTCTATTTATGTATGATCTATCATAATGTATAAATGCATTCTACTATCATGTACAGCTAATTAGAACAAATAAAATTTAAAAAAAGTTTAAAAGTACCGTAAAACGGAAAAGTTTTGAATGTATGGTCTAACTCTTTATCCTTCCAGGTAATGTCTCAGTGCACCCCATATTCATTATAGACAAATGTTAATAGAATATGACTTCTTTTGTTTTAGATTATAAACTTTCTGCCATTGTCAAGTTTTCAGGTACAACTAAAAGATATTTAATCCGTTATTATTTCCACTGAAATTGAAAAAAAAATGCTAGGTGTTATTTCTCTTTGATAGCAGAGAAGTGTCCAGGTGATTCTGAAAAGTAGTTTTCCCCAAGGACCAGATAAAATGAGAATGCAGGTTCAGAGAAATGTAATCCTACTGCTATACTTTTTCTATCTAGCTAAGTATTCTTCAATCACATATTAGTTTTCTGTACTGTCACAGGGAGTGAAGGAGAACGGTGCTGAAAATGACCTGGATAAGTCAACTGAGTACTTACGTAAAGTAATGCATATAAAACAAATGTTCATGCAGAAGCATCTATCCTGACAAGTTAGTCCCAGGAAAACTGCTACCTGATATGTTATCCTGGGATGATGGACTGTGAACCAGGATGTTTTGTAGAATTTCCTTGTAATGCTTTTTTTTTTTTTTTTAACAGTGAAGACTATCAAACACTTTTTATTAGAGCTTTATCATCGTTACACATAGTAGTTGGATTCATTCCGACAAACCTATACATGCATGGCATCTGACTTCAGTTCTTGATGCCTCTTTATGCTCCCCGTTTTCCTTCCTGTTCTCTCTCTCCTCCCCCACGTTCTTTCCTTTACAAACTTCCATTTGCTCATCTATTTATTTATATTTGATTGGTTCTTTCTAGCTGTACGTACAGATGAAGTTCCCTGTGGCGTATTTATATATGCACATCACATGAATTTTTAAGACTTGTTTCTGCATTACCTCCCCCTACCCTTCCTTCCACACTGCTTCTTGATCCCCTTCTATATCATTGATTTTCCTGATATCTTTATTATCAAAATGCAGCTTTCCCTATTTAGGCTTTTCTAACCGTTCAACCTACTTTTTCCTCCCTCCTTTGTTGTTTTCACTTTCCCAAGCAGCTCTCTGCTTTCATACTTTTTTTTTTTTTTCATCACTTTCATGACACTGGGGATTGAACCTATCATCTCACAAATGCTAGGCAAGTACTCCACCACTGAGCTACATACCCAGCTCCATGCTGGGTTTTTCTTTTCCTTCTCTGTAGCTCTTCATTAAAGGGGCAGCATAAACAGCAATTCAACCTTTATATAGTCTGTCACTGAAAATGTAACAGTATCTTTCACTGCTATGTGTGATATAAATAAATGCATAGTAACTATAAAATAATATTCAGGAAAATGTAATCTTTCTATAGGTGATAATTTCACCAAAATATCAAGTATAAATTTCTTTCCAAAAGTAAATGATTCTTTTGCATGCACCTAGGCAGTAGATGCAATTTGAATATGTGACATACTTATTCAGAAATCATGAAAACAATTTTGTTTTTCAGCCTTGAGCCCATTACATCTGCTCCAGCCACTGCTTTTAACAATGGAAATATCAACCTTCCTATGAAAATAAAAGCAGCTGTCCAATGAAGGAATACCACTCAATCTTGTTAAGGGGCATTGTAGTCAGACTGACCCCCCCAACACATGCACAATTGACATGTTGAAATCTTACCCCTCAACTTGATAAGTGCAAGGAGGTAGAGCCTTTTGGAGGTAGTTAGCCCATGTGGGCAGAGATCGTCAGGACAGAGGTCATGAAGGCTGAGCCCTCATAAATGAAATTAGTGCTTTTATGAATCCAGAGATCAGCTTGCCCCTTTCACCACCTAAGGACACTTGCCAAAACGCACCTTATATGAACCAGGAAATGGGCCCTCACTAGAAAAGAAATCTACCAGTGCCCCAAATGATTTCCTAGGCTCTAGAACTGTGATGAAGAAATTTCTGTACTTTGTAAGTCACTTCATTTATAGTATTTTATAGTAGCCCAAATGAGCAAAGAAATAGACTTTAGCTTTTTCCAGATGTCTTTTGTGTTTGTGTGTGTATGTGTGTGTGTGTGTGTGTGTGTGTGTGTAAGAGAGAGAGAGAAGGGATTTGAAATTATCAATCACACTGTTCACATATTTTAAGGTGTTAAACTTATTTACATAAATTTATTTCAAGATTGTGAGAAGATTTTGAAAATGAGGGAACTTATAAAGGAAAATAATAATCATAATTTTACTAAGTAGAAGTATCCCTTTTAATATTATCTGGTTTTTACCTATTCTTTTTCTCCTTTCTTGTTCTTTTCATATATACAAAATAAACAAATTCTAAACACTAACTTTTCTTCTTAAACTTTTAATTTATTAGTTGAATATTCTATATGGAATAACAAATCACTAAATATTTTCAAGTGCTATATTTGGGATATTTATACTTTTAAAAGTTATTGTCCATGTAAAAATTATTTTTATAGAAAAATCAGCAAGTATCTAAATATGAACATAATCATTCTGTGTGCACATGAACTCAATATGGAGCTGTCCAACTCCTCACTAACTGAACCAGAGGATTAATCAAAATAATTTCAATTAAGTATTCAAATAAAAACTTGATTTAATAGATGTGATTAAATAGGTAAATTTGAATATGTGACATGCCAATATTAAATCTTATGCTAATACTCACTAGACTGAAGATAGGTTAGGAAAATTAAAGTGCCAGAAGAAGGAATTATTTGCAATACTTCATCAAACATAATTCAATTTGAGAGTACTATGCTTTATAAGGAAAGCTAAAGTAATCTACTGCAAATCTTGCATTTCAATGAATGCCAACGTAACCGGCTTAGTAAGATGATTACAAATTTAATGATCAAGAACTTCAGCACTATACTTTCCACTGGATGATTTGATCAAATTTCTTAGACTATTTTTAATATCTTTAGTTTTTTTTTTTTCCATGTAGGACTGAGGATCAAACCCAGTGCCTCACAAGTGTTAGGGAAGCATTCTACCACTGAGCTACAACCCCAGCCCTGAAACTTCTTAGATTTTCTGACCAGATTCTTTATCTAAATGTTGAAGTCATTGATTGTTATGAAAATAAAATTCCAAAAAGGAATTCTGAACACCTAAAAGATTTCTTCTTTGAATATATCTTCTCTGTATTTATTCAAAGAGAAAAGATATATGACATTAAGAAAAACAAACCAAATTCAGCTTTTATATCCCCTTTATATATGTATTTTTTTAATATTTTAAGTAAAATAGTTCATTTGGACTGAAATATCGAGATGCATCTCATAAGGTTTCCATTGGATTTATGTGTGTCAGCATGGCCTCTCTAGATCTGTACCTAGGAGGACATTTTTATCATATTTGTCGAAT
Source organism: Sciurus carolinensis (assembly GCF_902686445.1). Classification (NCBI taxonomy): domain Eukaryota; kingdom Metazoa; phylum Chordata; class Mammalia; order Rodentia; family Sciuridae; genus Sciurus; species Sciurus carolinensis. The sequence goes on along the minus strand of NC_062221.1, from coordinate 122,232,210 downwards.
CAAGAACAAATTGGTATCAGAAATAGCATATGCACTTGTCTCTTTTCCACTTGGATAAGTACATTTATTTTTCATCTTGTTTCAGGTAGTGTTCTGCTTGTATGCCCCTCGAGAAACAACCATGCCAGATGATCATGTCTGCAACGGGACACATTTCTGATAAATGAAAAGAAGTATGGTTTCTTTTCATGTATCACATTTTAGAAACTGATTTCTTTGAGTGATTTTTAGACATGTACTTAAAAAATATCTAAAAAAGAACAGATGAACTTTGAAATGTGATGCCAAATATAAGTTTTCTGGAAAGAAATTAAAAATTTTTAATCATAATTAGTGTCTGGCTTGGCAGAATTTTCAAACTTAAGACAGAAGACACCCCCATTTCCAGGAATACTGTTCATGTAATATGCTAAGATTAATCTTACTAGTCATTGGGTTGCGGCCCACTATTATGCCATAAATAGAAAATATGATCCCCTTAGTCCTCTAGTCAGTTGAGCAATCCCAAAACCCACCACATTTGCTTCTTGCAGATAGATAGATAGATAGATAGATAGATAGATAGATACACATAGAGATAGATAGTATTTTCTCATAATTTCTTGTACTTATATTCTAGAAAGTTGCCATGAATACTAAATTAATAAGTACTGAACCATGACTTTTTAGAAACAAAACAGATAGGTCTGAGTCCCTTTTTTTACCACCTGACCAATATATAGCTTTGTTTCATGTATGTTACTACTTAAAGATATCTTATTGAATATCTATTTTGGTTTATTAATATTAAGCCAATGACCAACATACCTGGTCCAGCCTAATCTAGCATACATACTTTCTCAAAAGGCACCTTACATCTTTCTTGCTCTTATGAACATTATAAACAAATAACACTGTGTTTAGGGCCCCTTTAGACAGAAAAAAAAAGGAAAATACACATAACTGTTAACAACTTGGCTCTAACTAGACATGAACAGAACAATGTTTTAAGCTGAAATGAGAGGGCAGAGTCACATAGCTCATACTGAGCAGGGAGTGTACATATTGAACAAATCAAAACTTTTCACTGTTCTGCAGATATATGCAAATAACCATGAAATAATTGTGAGCATTAATTTTAAGGATACAACTAATTTTTAGTGGGCAAATTCTCAGATACTTACACTTCAAAAAAATGGAAATTGAGTGCATATGCAGGCACACAGTAAAATATCAAATAAATATATTTCTATATGCAAATTATATATTAAAATTAAAATAACATATGAAAAACTGAAAACAAGTAAAAAATTTAACCTAAATATAAAAAATTTGTCAGTAAAGGACTAACATCTAGAATGAAATAAAATATTTTAAAAGTTTCTGGGGATGTTGGTACGTGGTACAATTCTTGGCTACTGTGTGTGAGACCCTGGGTTAAGTCCCCAGTACCTACCCCCATACACACACACACATACACCTGAAGGGAGGGAGACATTCTAAAAGTTAAAAAAAAAATAAGTATTTTTAGTGTGCATAAATTATGAATAGGCATTTTTATATCATATATAAAATAAATAAAAGTTCAACTTAACAAGTAATCAGGAATTTCAAATTAAGTCAGTGAAATTTCATTACATAATGTACTAGAGTGAAATCCTTATGAGTCTAATAGTATTATGTAATGATGAGGTTATGGAGTACTTGGGACCCTCAATAACTTTGTAAAATGTAAACAAAGCGCTTTGGAAAAATTGTATGTAATGGCAGATGTACACATGAACATGCTACAATCCAGAAAAGTTTTCTATTATAAAAGTATACTAGAACTCTAGTGCCTGTTCACTAAGACCCAATGTATTAAGTTTATCCTTCTTAGAATGATTAAATAAGCTCTGTTAAGTTTCCAAAATATAATATTATATATTTGAGGAGACATAGCTAAACATGTATTTATCTGTTAAACAATATTACACAAACATATTGAGTCAAAGAAAATGTATGCTTTATATTTTCACTTACAGAAAGTTCTCAAACAATATAGTCAGAGAAGAATATGGTTACACGATAATTCAGGAAAATATTTACCTGTGAGTCACTGGAGTGGGGATATAAATAGAAAGGGCTCTGGTGTTAAATTAGTTCTAAATAGGAATTGAAATGTTCTGTTTCTTAAGCTACTTAGTTAAGTAGGAATTATATTGGTATTGTTATTTTCAGACCACAATAGTTAATAAAAAATTAAAATTCTTCTTCTTGTATTAGGAAAGTTTCTGTGGAGTCAAATTACTTTCTTACCCTGCTGCCTCAGCCATTATTTGGCTAGTGGTTCTGCCATGCCTATGGACCCTCCAATATCTACACTATGTGATGGGAGAATGTGTAGTAAAACTAGATCTCTTCCTCTAAAATTAAATTCTAAAGAATCACACAATATTGGATATTGCTTTGCTACGCAGCTGGGTGGAATCACCCAACTGGGAGTGCAACTAGACTATAATTTCCCCCTTAAGCTCTTTAAGCAGAAGAAAGAACAATAGAGAATCTAATTTTATCCTGGCATTCATTCTTTGTAGAAACTCATCCTTAGTCCATCAGTGGGGAAAATTCTGTGAATTTTAGCCTGTGAACTGTATCCACAGGCCCACAAACTCACTCTGCCATGTTTAATATTTTAACAATAAATTCGAATATTATTTACAGGGCTAGGGATGTAACTTAGTGGTAGAGTGCTTGCCTAACAAGCACAGAGCCCTGGGTTCAATACTGATACCGCTTTTTACCCGGTGACGAGTCCTGCTTCCTCAGGTGTTGAAGTATAACGCCGGAGAAGCACGCCGAGGCAAATGTAGAGTGGAAAATACAGCTTTATTAAAGAAAAGGAAAAGCAGACTTCTCCCGGGTGGAAGAAGGGGACCCAAAGGCGGAATCCGTGGGATGAGCAAATCTCGTTCTTTTTATGGGTTTCATTCTCCCATTCTTTCCCCTTATCTCTTCCCTTCCTGCCTGCAGGATTAGGCCTGGTTTGCAGGTGAGATGTAAAAGGTAAGAGACGGATGGGGCAGGGGGAGGGTCAAAGTGATTCAGACAGGCAAGGGCCCAGGGGGCATTGATTAGCACCTTCTTGCCTGCAGTCTCTGGCAAGGGCAGGTAAATTTGGTTATCAATGGGTTCTGCAGGTCCTTGACATTCCATTCTCCCATTGCAGTCTCCAACTTCCAGAGGCAGATGACTTGATGGCCTCTATTTTCTTGATCTGACCCGATTTCCTATTTCTACACTAACTGCCTGTCCCCAATTCTGGCTTCATTCCCCCCTCTAATCTTAGGAACTCCATGCTGCTGGGGAAGGGGGTCGATGACCGCTCTGACTTCTTCGAGCTGAAAGTGGACGGCGAGGGGCAAGCAGCTTGGAGTTCCTTTTTAGAAATCGGGTCGATCAAGGGGTCCACGGTAAAAGTCTGGTTGAAGAGTAATAGGCTGGAGGGTCATTTGAGAGATGGGCGGTCTATAAGAGAAACAAGAAGTCATGAGTACCGGGATAAGATTAATGCAACAGTAAATGCCACAGCATAGGAACACGCCAATGAGTATGATGATGATTATAGAGACTAATAATGTTTTCCACCAGGAGGTACCAGAGAACCAGGAACTAAGAATTTGTTCCCATGATGAGTCTGGAGAGGACATGGCCTCTATCTGAGAATGTAAATCTTTAAGGATGTTAGTTACATTGTTAGAGTTGTCAGGGATGTAAACACAGCATTCAGTTCTAACAATAGCACAAGTACCACCTTGGGCTGCAGTGAGGATGTCTAAAGCCATCCGGTTTTGTAAGACAGCTTTCCTCATGAGTGTCACTTCTGTATTAAGGAGAGAAATGCTTTCTCCAACATCATGGAGGGCGGTTTGGGTATAATTGTTTAGGGTCTCCACATGCCACATTACACTTTCTAAACCAATTTGTGGGATAAACATTGAAGCTAAATGATCATACCAACGAAAAACAGATCGTCCCCATCTATGTTTGAGATTGGGGAGATTTGCTGGCTGTTCTATACTTGGGGTCCATCTCCCTTGCATCCAGGGGTACCCAATAGTACATCTTCCTATCCAGCCTGGGGGAAGCCAGGGCCATAAGTTAGTTCCACATATCCATTGTGTCCCATTGGGTGCTGGCCAGCTAATTTCAGGCCTAGAGAGCCAATTAGTTCCAAACCAATCGTTGGCTTGTAAAATTACAATTTGTTGGCATTGTGACTCTGGGGTCCATCCTAATTCTCGAGTACTATTAGGCCATGTATCATAAGTATGGTTATGTTGTTCCCAACAGATTGGGGCCTTTTGGTTTAGATGCCCAATGGTGGGTGTAAGCCATAAATTTCCATCCCAAACCTGATAATAACCATCTTTGTATCTGTGACATATTGGTGGCGGTGGTGGAGAGTTAGAAGTAAATGGGTCTGCATGTGACTTAGCAGCCGTAGAAATTTGAACATTGGTCTGCTCTAAAGTGAAAGCCTTTTTATGACCTGGTAGTGATAGAGTTTCATTGATAGGCCATAAGCCAACATTGGCACGAGTAGCAGTTTGTAAGGAGGGTTTTTCCTTCTTTTGTTCTAATATTAAGGACTGTAAATTTGACCAGTCATTTCCCTGTAAAGGAGATACCCACCAAGGTAATCCAGAGGTGCTGGAAAGGGGTAATAGTCCACATATCCAGCAATTATCTTTTTGTAAGTTAGTGGCATATTGCTGGGCCCAACTTAGGAAAGAATTAGTTTCAGTGGATCTGCCTTCAATAATAAAGAAAGAGAGGAGAAAAAGTTTACATATCACCATTGTCTCTGCGGAAGAGATACTTTAGGTCTTCTATTGGAGTGCAGGAGTATCGCTCCTCAGTTCCTTGGGAGGAAGTTTCTTTGGGAGTCGACTCAGGATGACAGGCTTTAACTCGAGAGTGGTGAATCCAGTTCTCTTGTCCCAGCACTTTTACTGCAGAGGGGGTAGATAAGATTACAGGAAAAGGTCCTTTCCAAATAGGGTCTAAATTTGGAGAACTTGAAGGTACGGTTTTTATCATGACTAGATCTCCAGGCTCATACAGAGGTGGAGAAGTGATTGGCTCAGATGCAGGGTATTTACAGATCTCAGTTTGAAATTTGGCCAACTTTGTGATATGAGCCACTAAATCTGCAGTTTCCTGATCTTTAAGGATATCATTTCTTAGGAATGGTCTTCCATATAGGAGCTCAAATGGGCTGAGCCCTAATGTTTTGGGGGTATTCCTGATTCTGAGTAGGGCTAGAGGAAGCATTTTAGGCCATGGGTAGTGAGTTTCTTGAGTGAGTTTTCTTAGGTGCCTTTTTAGGATGTCATTAGTTTTTTCTACCTTTCCTGAGGATTGGGGCCTCCATGCACAGTGGAGATGGTACTTTATGCCTAAGGCTTTGGATATTCCCTGAGTGACAGCAGCCTTGAAAGCAGCTCCATTGTCACTTTGGAGGCTGCGGGGCAGACCAAATCGAGGAATTATTTCCTGTAATAAGGCTTTGACTACTTCTCCTGCCTGTTCAGTTCTGGAGGGATAGGCCTCAGTCCACCCTGTAAATGTATCTACCATAACCAATAAATATTGAAATCCATTACTTTTTGGCATGTGAGTAAAATCAAGCTGCCAGTCTTCTCCAGGGAATTGTCCTGTTCTTTGTAGCCTTGGGGGCTTTTTGGTAGAGTTAAGGGGGTTATTCCTTTGGCACGTTTCACAGGCTTTGACTATTTGTTGGATTGTTTTTGAAATATGCTTCCCTTCAAATATCTCTTGAGTTAATTTGAGAGTGTTTTCTTCTCCCAGATGGAAGGATTGATGTAGGGTGTGTAAAATCTTCCACTGGGAGTTAGCAGGTAAGTAGAGTTTGTTATCTTCCATTTGAATCCACCCAGAGGGCAAGAGGTTACCTCCTCTAGATAAAGCCTGCTGTGTTTCCTCCTGGGTGTATTGGGGCCTTATCTCTGGGGGAGGGCCTGTCCATATCAAAGGGGCTAAAGTCGCTATTTGTTGCAAAGTTCCCTTAGCAGCCTCTTTGGCTTGCTGATCTGCTCGTCTATTGCCTTCTGCTATTTCATCTATTCCTTTTTGATGTCCAGGGCAGTGGATTACTGCTACCTCTTTGGGTAAATGGACAGCTTCTAATAGTTTTAAGATCTGTTTATAGTTTTTTATAGCTGTTCCCTCAGTTGTTTGAAATCCTCTTTCTTTCCAAATTGCTGCATGTGCATGCAGGATTAGGTAGGCATATTTAGAGTCAGTATAGATATTAATTCTCTGTTGTTTCCCTAGTTCCAGGGCCCTTGTTAGGGCTATTAATTCTGCAAGTTGTGCGCTTGTGCCTGGGGGCAAAGATTGCGCTTCTAAAGTGTCATGTAAAGTCACCACAGCATATCCAGCTTTGCGTTCTCCTTGTTCCACAAAGGAACTTCCATCAGTGAACATGGTGAGGTCTGGATTAGACAGGGGAAGGTTTTGAAGGTCTTCTCGGGCTGAGTAATTCATGGCTAGGACCTGTTGGCAGTCATGTTCAGGACTTTCCTCTAATGTTTCTGGTAGGAAAGTAGCTGGATTTAAAGTCGAACAAGTCCTTATTTGAGTTATGGGTCCTTCCAGAAGTAAAGCCTGATATTTTAGAAGGCGACTATCTGAAAGCCATAGTCCTCCTTTTGAGTTTAAAATTCCTGAGAGATCATGGGAAGTATAGACAATAAGGTCTCTTCCCAGGGTGATTTTGATTGCCTCAGGGACTAGTAGAGCTACAGCTGCAATTACTCGTAAACAGTGGGGCCATCCCCGAGATACCATATCAAGTTCCTTGCTGAGATAGGCTACTGGTTGTTGAATAGGCCCATTCTTTTGGGTTACCACTCCTAGGGCTATTCCTCCTCTTTCAGTGACAAACAGGTTAAATTTCTCTTCAGTAGGTAAACTAAGAGCAGGGGCTTGGAGTAAGGCCCTTTTTAATGTCTCAAAGGCTTTAATATGTTCTGGTTCCCATATTAGGTTAGTTGTTCCTTGTTGCAAAGTTTCTTTTATAAGACTGTAAAGAGGCTTAGCTAATTCTCCATACCCAGGAATCCAAAGTCTGCAGTATCCAGTTATTCCTAGGAAGCCTCTGAGTTGCCTTAGGGTCTGAGGCAGAGGATATTGTCCTATGGGAGCTATTCTTTCCTGTCCTAATTTGCGGACTCCTTGGGATAGTTGTAATCCTAAATATTGGACCTGTTGCTGACATAATTGAGCTTTCTTTTTTGAGACTTTATAACCCTGATTGGCTAAGAAGTTTAAGAGTTCTGTAGTAGCTTTTTGACATTCCTCCTGGGTGGAGGCGCATAACAGGATGTCATCCACATATTGGAGAACAATTGCAGTTGTCTTATCTTTGAATTCTGCTAAGTCCTTAGCTAGAGTTTGTCCAAATAGGTGGGGGCTATCTCTAAATCCTTGGGGGAGTACTGACCAGGTTAGTTGAGATCCACTATCTGGTTCCTCAAAGGCAAACAGATACTGAGACTGAGAATCCAGAGGTATGCAAAAGAAGGCATCTTTTAAATCTAACACAGTAAACCAAGCGGCAGTTGCTGGAATCTCAGATAGCAGAGTATATGGATTAGGAACTACTGGGTGGAGGGGAACAACTGCTTCATTAATTATTCTGAGGTCTTGGACTAAACGCCATTCCCCATTTGATTTTGAACTCCCAAAATTGGTGTATTGCATGGGCTGTTACAAGGTACTAAAAGTTTCTGCTGTTTGAGGTTCTGAATGATTTTTAATAAGCCCTTTTTTGCTTCTGGGCGTAGCGGGTATTGTCTCTGATGTGGAAAGACAGAGGGATCCTTTAAGACTATTTTAACTGGGATTGCTCTCTTTGCCCGTCCAATCTTGCCTTCAGTGGCCCATACCTCAGGGTTTATATCACATTCTAGTAGAGGTAAACATAATGATCCTTGTGGTCCCAAATTCATTGTAATGGAAGTCTGAAGTTTTGAAAGTAAATCCCTTCCCAATAGAGGGGTAGGGCATTCTGGCACTATCAGGAATGCATGAGAAAACATCATCCCATCCCACTCACAACTCAGTGGGGGAGTGAACTTTCTGGTAATAGGCCGTCCAGACACCCCTTGCACCGTTATAGTATTAGAGGAGAGAGGTCCAGGATAAGAGGTGAGCACTGAAAAACTAGCGCCAGTATCTAAGAGGAAGTTGACCTCTTGGCTCCCTACGGAGAAGCATACCCGGGGCTCATGCGTAGTGATAGGAGTTACGGGAGCCATTAGAATTGGCCCCGGGCCCCGTCAGGCCTGTGTGGAAGAGTCTGGCCTCAAGGACCTACGCCCCTGAGGACAGTCACTTTTCCAATGGTTGCCTTGACACTTGGGGCAGGGCTTTGGTGGTGGCCGTTTGGCTTGGGGACATTCCTGTCTGAAATGTCCCTCCTTTCCACAACGGAAACAAATCCCTTTTGTGGCCTGAGGTACATTCCGTTTTCTTTCTTCATCACCCGGGAAGCTAACTCCTCTTAGGGCTAAGACCAGCGCTTCAGTTTTTCTTCTGTCTCTACACTCTTTTTCCTTCTTTTCCTCTACATCTCGATTATAAAAAACGGAAGTGGCAAGTCGGAGGATATCATCTAAGGATTGATCAGGGCCATATGCCAATTTTTGTAATTTCCTCCGAATGTCTGGGGCCGACTGAATGATAAATTTGTCCTTTAAAAGTAAATGGCCCTCTGTGGATTCAGGATCCACGGTGGTGTGTTTTCTCATTGCCTCCCTGAGTTTCTCCATGAAAATAGCCGGGCTTTCTTCGGGACCTTGTGTAATTTCAGAAACCTTAGAATAGTTAATAGGCTTCTGTTTGATTCTCCTAAGGGCCTCAAGGACTAACATCTGGAAGTGTCTGATCTTCCAAGCATCCTGTTCATTGTTTGGGTCCCAGTCGGGGTCATTTCTTGGAACTGCCTGTGCTCCCGATGGATAGTTGGGTTTAGATCTAGTTTGGGCTCCTGGGGCATAAGCAAGGTGTAGGTCATCCCCAAATTGTTCAGCTGCTTTTAGGGTGGCTTCCTTCTCATTGGAGGTTAAAGTCTGGTTAAGTAACAGGATAATATCTTTCCAGGTGAGGTCAAACACCTGGCATAGGTTTTGAAACACCTCAATATATTTATCTGGATCTTCTGAAAATTTCCCTAGGTCTGTTTTTATCTGTCTTAGGTCTTGGAGGGAGAAGGGGTTGTATACTTTAATTGGTCCAAATTCTCCTCCCGGCATCTCCTGGAGAGGTAGTACATTTGATCTGTCCATTGGGGCAGATGGAGAAGGACCAGGGTATGGAGGACAGGAGGCCTGCTGATGGACTTTAGCAGAAAATTCCTTTCCCTCAGTAGGTGACTCTTTAAGGCTTTCTTCCTTTAGAGTAGTGGTTCTGGCTGAATCTATTTTACATTGTTGGCATAATTTGGGGTCTTCCCTTAGAATAAAGAAGATCTGAACATAAGGTACCTCACACCATTTTCCTTCCCTTTTGCAAAATCTATCAAGCTGTAAAATGGTATTAAAATTTGTACTTCCCTCTGGCGGCCAAGATTCTCCATCAGAGAGCTTGTATTGAGGCCAGGCCTGGCGGCAGAAGAAAATGAGGCGCTTTTTCTTGAGTGTCTGTGGGTCAAATTTGTCCCAGTTTTTCAGTATGCAGGCTAGTGGTGAACCTGGCAATACTGTTGAGAGTGAAGCTCCCATCTAAGTGGAAGAAAAGAAAAATAGACCTCAGGCGCCCGCGCCGGAGACTATGTGCAGGGACGTCTCCCTAAGTTTGAGCTTCAATCCGGTCCAGAAAACCCGTCTCTCACTACCTGGCTTTGCCAAAGTATTTCTGGCCTCCTTTGGCAAAGTGCTGGGGCTCTAGTTTGCCCTGTGCTAGAGACCCTTGGAGGATTCAGACTTAAGGGCATTACTGCTTTCCTCCCTGCCACTATAAATTCCTACAACAAAAGAAGAATTGTACATCTTCTTGCCTATTTTGTAGACTAAAGGGATCTCCAAAGGGTGAGGGGGACACCTATTGATTGTTAGACATATAATACCCTGTTCTCTGAGGGATTCGAGGGAGGGGTTGAATTAAAGTATACATCCTCCTTGCAGCTTAGAACACACTGAGCACCTTTAAGCACAGGAAAACTTTAAACAAACTAACAAAGGCTAAATATGCAAACAAAGATAACCTGAGTACTTTCCTATTGATTTTCCTATGATCCTACTATCTGAATGTTTAATGTCTGATCGGCGAGCGAAGGGAAAACATCCAGGAGGGAATGGATGTGTGCGGTGTGCTGCGCGGCCCATACGGAGGCAAATGTAATTGGCGCTTTCCCTCGGTGCCATTTGTCTACTGATCCACCTTGGATACCCCTTAGGGCGGTCGGGAGGGGGAGTCCAGAGAAGGAACCTTTGGGGTCCACCCGAGAGTAGCCCGGGCCGAGAACCCCGCAGTTGCTCCAACCTTTCCTCCGCCTCCACGCATCCTGGGCAGATCAGGACTAGGGACACTGTGTACTCACGGCAATTGCGCTCCGGGCCTGGACAGAAAAGTAGGAAACGGCTTCAGCAGAGCCCCAACGTGCCTGCAGAGCAGGGGATTGGAAACTTGCCTGAGCCGAGAAACCTCTCACCCGAGTCTTAAGAATGGCGGCTGCACTAGTTGCATTTAAGTAGCCGACGGGTGCCCATTTTGCCCTCCAGAAAGAAAGAGACAGAAAGATGCACCTCGGACAGATTGGGGTGCGTGAAGAGAAAAGCTCACTTACCTCGGCGTAGATCTCGGTGGGACCTCCAAATCTGATACCGCTTTTTACCCGGTGACGAGTCCTGCTTCCTCAGGTGTTGAAGTATAACGCCGGAGAAGCACGCCGAGGCAAATGTAGAGTGGAAAATACAGCTTTATTAAAGAAAAGGAAAAGCAGACTTCTCCCGGGTGGAAGAAGGGGACCCAAAGGCGGAATCCGTGGGATGAGCAAATCTCGTTCTTTTTATGGGTTTCATTCTCCCATTCTTTCCCCTTATCTCTTCCCTTCCTGCCTGCAGGATTAGGCCTGGTTTGCAGGTGAGATGTAAAAGGTAAGAGACGGATGGGGCAGGGGGAGGGTCAAAGTGATTCAGACAGGCAAGGGCCCAGGGGGCATTGATTAGCACCTTCTTGCCTGCAGTCTCTGGCAAGGGCAGGTAAATTTGGTTATCAATGGGTTCTGCAGGTCCTTGACATTCCATTCTCCCATTGCAGTCTCCAACTTCCAGAGGCAGATGACTTGATGGCCTCTATTTTCTTGATCTGACCCGATTTCCTATTTCTACACTAACTGCCTGTCCCCAATTCTGGCTTCAATACCAGTTCTGCTGGAAAAAAAAAAAAAAAAGAATTTTTATAACATTGAACAATTTTACCTGTTACAATTTTTAAAATGTAAAGATATTTTTTACTCTAGTATTATGTATATATTTTATTCTAAAATATATAGGTATATTTTTAGAATACAAAAAATATATGTATATATTTTTAATCTTTATTAGTGTGTGAAAGCACATTTCTTCATTTACAGGAATTGCTAATAAACTTGATTGACCAGAAGTAATTGTATATTTTCCTTTTTTATAAAAAAAAATAGAGGTCTATAAGATAGCAAAGAAACAAAGTGAATAACAAAATGATAAAATTAAAACACGTACTTTTGGTATTGATCAGTTAATTTGACAGACTTTATAATAGAAGATTGTTTACATGTCATGTGTGAAAGTATTTGTAAGTCAGCTTTTCATCACTGTAAACACAACACGGACCAGAACAAGTTAGAGGAGAAAAATTTATTTTTCCTGGGAGTCAGAGTTTCAGTCCATGGACGGCTGGTTTCTTTGCTCTAGGCCTAAGAGGAGACAGAACATCATGGTGGGGGGTAGCTGCAACTCATGAGAATGGGAAACAGACAGAGGAGGCTGTGTTTGCTGAGAAGATTCATGGTTCCAGAGAAGACTTCCAGTGATCCACTTCCTCTGGGCTCACCCCACCTGCCTACAGTTACCACCAATTTAGTCCATTCAAACTAGGATAGACTGACCAGATCCTAGCTCCCACCATATAATAATCTCACCTCCTTTCATTCTCATATTAACACAGGAGCTTTCGGGGGACACCTCATATTCAAACCACAACAGTGACATTCCAAAATTACACCCTGATTATGCTCTCACCTTTTTCCAATTTATTAAATACAGACTTTATCCTGCTTCAGAAGTTAAGAGTGTGTTTATCAGAATAATTAATTATTTGAGATTTTTTTAATTGTTTAATTGAAAACCAATTCAATGCAGCAATTACTAAACTGAATTGTGGACAAGGGACATGCTAAATTAGTGTTTCTATTGCTATTCATCCAGAGTATGCTGCAACTTCAGAAAGCTTACTTTATTCAGTGTATTTTTTAATATCCAAACCTTATATTTCATTTTATATTATTGGAAATATACAAATATTTGTGGTGATTACTTTCTCTCTGAAGAAACAATAATGTTGCCCAGAATCCGTCAAGAAGATGCAAATCGTACTCAAAGAGTGGGAGAAACCAAACTTTATTCTACACTGGTGCTGGTGGGCCCAGAGGAGATCAGCGCTCCAGATTCCGAGCCCCTCTTACCAGTTTTTCACAACATTTATAGGCTATTTAATGTCATGAATTTTCTAGTCCAAAATGATACATAGTTGTGCACAAGTTTTCAAAATACGATATATGATTGTGCGTAAGAGTTTTCAGGCAGGAAGCTTGTTGACAAAAGCAGAGTACTGTAAGGGAGACTGGCTGCTCTTACAAGGCCTTGGTAAATCTCTAGCTTTGGGTTGGAGCCTTCACAGGAGCGTTTACACTTCAAAGGAAAGTAGTTGGGTTCTAGGGAAAGTCCTTTACAATACAAAAGGTAGGAGCTAATGATGCTAATTAGGTTCCCTGAAAACCAGCTGGCTGGAAGGGGGAGGAGAACTCTCCCTTTCCTGGGCACTAATTTTCTATGTCCTTGGCCTGAATTAGTTACCCACTACAATAATACATTTCCATTTGTTAAGAAAGATATTAGAAGGCATCTTTTTTTCATTTTCTCTTACACCACTGCTTTATTCTTTTATCATTGCATTTTAAAAATATTTCCTTCATTTTCTTTTCTTTTTTCTTTGATTTTTCTTTTCCAACTGTAATTCTTTTTTTTTTTTTTCCCTTGCGGCGCTGGGGATTGAACCCAGGGCATTGTGCTTGGAAGGCAAGCACTCTACCAACTGAGCTATATCCCCAGCCCCTCCGATTGTAATTCTTACCATTTTTATTATTTTATTTATGTTGACCATCCTTTATCTATTTCCAGTATGCTATGTTGATCCTCAACTCCAACTACTTAGAGAGTCCATTAGGGCTAATCAACATATATGTTACAATTTGGATATGAGATGTCCTTGAAAAGCTCCTGTGTTAATAGATAAACATTCAGAAGTGAAATGATTAGATTATGAGAGTTGTAATCTAATTGGCAGATTAATCCATTTGCTGAATTAATAATTGAAAAGGACTGCCTTACTGGGTGGGGCAGGGCGAGTTGGAAGAAGTTGGTCTATGAGAATGTGACATTGGGAATTAGATCTTGTTTCCCTGGCTTTCTCTCTCTCTCTCTCTCTCTCTCTCTCTCTCTCTCTCTCTCTTTTCCCCCCTCAGCTACAGCCCAGAATGATGGAGCAAGCCAATTATGCTGAATTTCTAAAATTGTGAGCTCAAAATAAATCTTTTTTTCCTCTAAATTATTCTTAAGTATTTTGATTATGATGATATAAAGCTAACACAATGGACTGCAAGTTTTCGAATGAATTATTTGATCCCTATGAAAAAAATAATCTCCTAGTTTAAACTTTAGGTAAATGAAATCCAGATAAAACATAGTGGAATAAAACAAAAACATAAAGAAAAGTTCTTACAATACTTTTACCATAATCTCAGTTTATAATATGTTAATGCAAGAATCACACAGCACTTACATAAAATAGAACATAATATTTTAGTAAACCTCCATATAATTGATTATATATTTAACCAAATCATATTACTGCATACTATTATATACATTTATTTACATTAAATATCCTATATATGGTGTATATCAAGGTTTCTTGGCATTTTTGAAATTGAGGAACAGATCTTTTGTTTGAAAAGACTATGCTGTGCATTTTAGGATGTCTTACATTATCTCTATTATCAATCCACCAGAAGCTAGTAGCATGTTCTCTCTTTTCTGTTGTAACAATGAAAGATGTTTTCATATGATGACAAATGTCCATTGATCAGAAAAATTGTCCAGAGTTGAGAAATTTCTGAACCACTGATGTCTATTATATCAATAAATATAAAATATATTATACAATCCCTAAAACTATAACTTATAAACACATGTACCTAAAATAAGGACATTTAATGTTCAGAGGATGATTTTGGTTTGTATTTTAGTTTTGGTGCAATAAATTCTGGTTGTCAGGACTGATATTAATAAGTTATTGGTAAACATGAATTCAAAATTCATCCTTAGAATATATTTTATTCGTTTGCATTCTTATTAAATGAAATGTCTTTAAATAATGAGGCACTGACCCTGGAAAATGGTAAAATATCAATAAATGTTCTGTTGACAATTTCAGAGTGAACATTAGACTTTTGTGAATTCAGCTCTTTTCTTTCCTCTAAAATACTTTTAGGAAGAAATATACTGCAGATTTTCTTGGCTCTGCTATAAGTTCTGTGGAAAGCTTGTTGAATCTAAGCTTGGAGAAAGGAAACACAGTTATGGAAAGAACACTTTGGCATCTTTTTGGCTGTAGAATTTTGTAACACTTAGATGGATCTTCCATTTGTTTCTGCAACCTGGTAAAATTCCCTGATGCCTCATTCCCACTCACAGTGTTTTAAGAGCCTTATATTTTATTTATAAAAGATATGTTAAAATAAGAAAAAATTTGCCTCTCCTTGTGCTCATAAATAAAACACTTTAAATTTTAAAATATTCTTTTAACCATATTTATTGCCATCAAAATGGCAAAGTCATAAAAAACTGAAAAATTATCTAAAAGAATATTAATTTTTATATAATATTCTCCATCTGTTCCAATAGAGACTAAAAAATCTCTAGCTCAAGGGGAAGGCCATTCAAAGTCAAGATAGTATATTAATACAAGCTGTTTTCATGCGTAGTTTTTATTTGCTTTGTTTAATTTCACTAGGGACTTTGCACAGATTTCTAAGGTATTGCAGACAAAAACAATATTGTATCTCTTCTGAGGAAACTTTTTATTTGGAGAAAATAAAGCATGCATTTGTAATACAAAACCAATATGCTGCCCTTTCAGGTGCAGCCATTTCTCCCTGCCTCCCAACCACTTGTCGATCTATGCTCCGCCCGACTCTTATGTTACAGGAATTTCCGGCCCATGCTACAGCCACTTCCTGCTTCCCATGGTACGTCTTAACATCCTAGCTAGCTATTGGTTCATCAGTCAACTTGCAAGTATTCTCCTCTGCTATTGGTTCCTTCCAGCCTGGGAGATTCCAATATGTGGGAGAAGCATCCCCGCCATCTCTCTCTTTTCCTTTCTTTCCACCCCGGAGCGGAGCGCTAGTCGTCCACATAATAAAGTCTCTTGCGTGAGGTCTTGTGTTTGTGGTGGATTTTTCTGGGAGCTATTGTCGAGCTGCAACTGAGACCGGGCATATGGAGCACCAGTTCCGTTGAGGGGCTGGAATGCCAGATCCCGAACTGAGCTGCATTTTTTCTTACAGCATTGAGCAATACTCACTTTTCTTCAATTCATCTTTTTTCTGTTGTCTTTTGGAGCATTTATCATTTGAATGGTGTTCATCAACATTTATTCATAAACATTAAGTGTCTCTAAATCCTTATTCATAACTATAGGATGTGCTATGTGGTGTTTCATTTCTTAAAATTATTATTTCAAAATCAAGTTTTTTTATGTAATTAACCCCTTGCCAATGAGAAAATCACAAAATATTAGGTAAAATTGAATTCCTAGCTGACATCTAAATCCCCTTTTGTAGGAAAATTTTACAATCAATGCTGTATTTTCTGTCATCTCTTAAATTGAATTCACCAAGCATGCCAAAAATAATATGCTATTATTATTATTGTATCAACACTTATAAGATTTTGAAGTGATTATTTCATTAAAATTCCATTGATCTTCCAGATGAACAGCTTTTACTTGCTTCTTATTATTTTTCATCTTAGAACAATGTTTCAGAGCATCAAGCAAATTAGCTTCTTATAAAACAACACCTGATGTTTTGACAAAAGGTCTTATTGTGCTCGTAGCAACTCCCTTCTTCCAAAATCTCTGACTGCTCAAAAACATAAAGTACAACTATACATTTCATTACTTCTACATTTGAATCGGATATTGAAAATGCATCAGCAATTGCAGTCATCATTATCTTGCTTGTTAAGGGAAAATATCATAAATAAATAAGATCAACAAGGAATATTTCATTCAAGACTCCTTTTGCAATAGGGGGGAATGTGTCAACTCAACTTTGCTAGAACAAAAAGAAAACCAGATATTTAGACAATAATGGAAAAGTATTAGAAGAGAAGTAGTTTTTCTTTAGTACTTGAGCTAATGGAAAAGTCCTGGGGGAATTTAGAAGAAACTTTGGTCAATGTGAGCAGGCCATCTGTGTTTGTTCATTGTCCCTCATGGACTATAGGTTCCCACTAACTCACAGAAACTGGAGATAGGAGCTCAATCTTCTTGGATGACGGCATAGTAAAGGGAAGGCTCCGGGTCCTCAAGAAAGACATCTCTGTTAGAAAACTGTCAGGAGTCTGTGAGAACAAGAAAGCACCATTAGCTCTCAGTCCTATGAGGTAAACAAGCATACTAGAAAATTGAGAGTTAAAAAGTAGATGAGTTATCAAGGCTATGAAATTAAAATCCCACACCAGAAGATGGGAATTGGGAATTTATCTCATTCTTCAAAGATGATATGATCAGTTGAAATGACTAGGAAAACAGAGCACCCCACGCACACCAAAGAAATAAACCAAAACCAAAAAAACAACAACAACAAAAACAAAAACAAACAAACAACAACAACAACAAAAAACAACAATGACCAAACACAAGAGTATTAAAATCAAACCCAATACAATTAGGAAATTCTCAGAGGATAAGGATTGTGTTGAGTCAGCTTTCTGTCAGTGTGAAAAATACCTGAGAAAAACAAACTAAAGGAGGAAAGACATTATGGCTCACAGTTTCAGAGGTTCAGTTCATAGTTGGCTGGTTCCATTGCTTTGGGATTTTGACAGAACATCATAACAGAGAGAGACTAGGGCAGAAAGTTACTTACCTCAGGGCATCCAGGAAGCAGAGGGAGAGAGACAGAAACAGGGACAGAGAACAAGGAACAAGGTGTAGTGTCTGAGGACACAGCCCCCTACCTACTCCCTTCAAACAGATCCCATTTCCTAAATTTCCATCATCTCCTATTCATGGCATCAGATTGTTAAACCATTAGTGGATTGATCCACTGATGAGGTCAGAGCCTCAAGATCCAAATGCTTCCCAGTAGCCCATCTCTGAACATTGCTGTACTGGGTCAAGTGAGGTGAAGGGTAGGGGCAATGGCAGATGAAAAGCCTTTGGGCATTCAAATCCAAACCTTAACAAGGAGCAAATTCCAGGTGGTGAGGGGCAAGCATATGCATAGAATAGTCACTAAAATATCCTATAGTAACCTTTTACTTATTAAAATGACAAAAATCATGCCCCATGGCAGAATCCTAACATGATATAAAGAAAAGACCCAGATGTGAAAGACAACATGAGGGAGAGCTGAAACCTTCCTCTACATGCACTGACTCAGGAAGACTGGGTCCCGGTCTATTCTAGATGCCATAAATGTTGGGCACTTTTCCTTTGTTTGAGTCAGCAGAATTCTAGTCCCCACTTGCTGCCTTCCTTGTGCTTGAGTAGCAGAATAAAAAGTCATGTGTTTGTGCCACGGAGACTCTGTCTGATTCTTTTCACAGCACAGGAACCCATGGTGTCTATAACAAGAAGACATGGATGTCAAATAGAGAGAGAAAAAAATTGTAGTGGAAAACTTGTCAAAAGTAAGTGTTTTATAAAAGGAAGATCAAAGTCCAGAGTGAGGAAATAAACCATCTATTTAGTCAAACTGAAGAGAACTTTAAGTCCTTCTTGGTCACACTGTTGGACCTAAACTCTATGGGAAAACTATAAGAAACATATCCTCTATGGCACCTATAAATACATACTCATTGTGTGCTGTTAAATATTATTAGATTACAATTGAGAATGAAAATCTCTAAAGATTAGGTTGTGCTCAACTAACTCTCAATTTCTTTTCTTAGAAGTCCATCCTGATTTCATATTATGTAAAAAGCACAAAGCTAATTCAATAAATCAGTCTTCCTTACTTTAAAAGAAACATTGAATTGCTTTCAGAATCATCCTGAGCTATTGTTGCTTTTTCTTCCAAGGTTCCTGTAAGTGGAACTCCAAGCAATCCAAGTCAGGAACCTGGATGATTTTCCCGTCACTCTTTTCCTGACCTCACAGTTTGCCTGCAGGTCATGAACTTTGGAGCCACTAGTAAATATCAGCTGAAATAATAAATGGGATTTGCTCTAAGCTTATTTATATCATCCCTTAGATCAAGGCTTTTTGATTAATGACTCTGTGTTGTACCTCCAGGGCCTACTGACATAACATAAGATCTGCTATTTTGCTACCACCATTATTCTGCCTCCCCCACACCACTGTACAACCCAGATCATTAGCCCACGAACTTCCTTGCCAGTAATCAGTCCAGATTGTTAGCCTGCGAACCTCCTTGCCAGCCATTGGTCTGTTGTTATTAGCCCATGAAATTCCACTACTTAAGAATAGCTCCCCTGCCATTTTTTCTCTCTCTCCTCCTGGTTTTCATTCTCTCTCCTGTGCATGTGCTTTCTCTCTCTCTCTCTCTCTCTCTCTCTCTCTCTCTCTCTCTCTCTCTCTCATTTTCTCTCTCTCACCCTGCAGGGAGACACTCTGCCTGTCTGCTTAATAAAATCTCTTGTGTGAGTTCCCGTGTCCAGAGAGGTTTCTGGGTGCTTTCAGGGACAATTGCAACTATGCATCCCTGGCCCTGTTGGCTATTACCCTTTGCAACTCTGTGAATTCATTGACCACCCAGAGTCTGGGATAAGTCATTTTTAAAATGTTACATTTCTCCCAAATTTGGTACCAATATTAGTTTAATAAACACTCTATCTAAACAGTTGTATCAGTTTACTTTTTCAATAATTTTGAATCCTAAGGTCAATATTTAACCTGATAACTTGTTAAGTTTTAGTCAGACATTTTCAAGTACGCTTTGTTTCAAATCATATTATTTTGTGAGAAAGACTATAAAGAAAATAATCGTACTGTGATGGGTTGACATATTTGACTCCATGGAAATGTTATAGGCCAGGTTACATGGGCAATGACTAAACAGACTCCATTTTACCTTGAGACTCCATGTTATGTAGGAAATGCTTCTCCCATGGAAACGACCCATCTCTGTACCCTTCAACAGTTGCTTAGCATGACTTTTTGGCAATATGAAATGAAGAAATGGCAATTCTTGTATAATGAAAAATTGTTCTCTTTCTGATTCCTAGTTTCCTAAACAATGTACCATGTTAACAGTGATGTCAACCGTGATTGTTTAGATGTTAGTAACCATTCTTTAGTTTGTACCTAAGTAAGATCATTTTGACCCACATCCCCCTCTGCTAATGATTTCAGATCCCGTGATGTTAGTTTGTAATTTTGAATCATAGCAACAGACACTTATGATTGATGTACTGATTTATGGTATAAAAATCCCTACAACCCTATAATGGGGATTGTTCTCCCAATAGCCATTTTTGGGGCATGGTGTGAGACATTCAGCTGGCCGACTTAATAGAGACTCTCAAATTTGAACTTCAGTGGTGATTGGTCTGTTCTTAAGTTGTGCCCCATAATAATACTAACAGCAACTTTTAATAGGCCAATATTTAATTGAGATAAAGGGAATGAATTCAGTATTGAATACCTCAAATGTAGGAATTCAGCTCAAGAGGTCTTCTTCCTCCAGTTTTACGCGTGCATATTTTTTAATGTATATTTGTGTTTGGGGGAAAATAGAACTTCTCTAGACTCTAAGTGATCTTGTAAAAAAAAAAAAAAACTCTACATATACTGTCAGAATTAAATCTGTAGCAATTTGTCAAACTATTTTCTCTGATTCAAATGGATAATATAAATTGTTTTCTCTCCCTAAGAGGGCTAGGAGGCACAGCTTGTACTAAATCCCTAGGCTGAGCCACAGGGGGTCCGGGTGCTAAGGATTATGTTCTTACATTCAGAAAGGAAGTCCTAGTACTTGGAGTCATTTCTAGGTTATAAAAGCCAAGACTTAAGGGAATAGCAGACTTCTGGAAAGATTGATTTACATAACCAAAGCTTGAAGTCAGGAGGAAATCCTTTCAGGAAGGAAGAGGGACAGCTGCTGTTTCTCTGTCTTCATTTTGCTTATGTCTTGGTGATGGAGTGCCCCACTACTGGAGGAAAACTTGCTTCCTGCCTCTCAAGCTGGTTTTCACTGCACAGACCAAAGAGGAAAGACAGGAAATTTTGTGTGCAACAAGGTTATTATTTGCTCTAAGGTAATTCATAAAATATTTGATCAGAATCTCAACATATTCAGATGAAGTTCATGATGAGAAATACTGAAAATCCAACACTTCCCTCCAGAAATAATATATCTTCAAAGAGGAACTGATTGATTCACCCTTTCTAACATTATTACCACTCACATTCACTCATTTTCTTTCCTCCATTTCTCTTTTACTGTTTAAGTCCTTCTTATCCAAAGTTATGTAATTTCTTAATTTTCCTTATTTTCTGTCTTTCCACTGAATATACATTCCATGAGATCTTGAACTATGTCTCCAGTTATTACTCTTTTACTAGTGCCCCCAAACTGCCTTGCTTAGAAATCTCAGGTTCAGGAACTCTTCTCAGATCTGCAGTGATGATACAATCAGTTCACTTAACTGCAAATTCATATGGTCGTTTTTGATCACATGAATACATAATTTGTCATCATACCTAACCTACAAGTATATCCATTTCAACAGTTGGTGAAATAATATTAAGGGAAGCTTTTTGAAGGAGCCAAAGTTCAACTATTTCTTTATGTATGCTAAATAAAGTATGTCTGGATATATGGAGAAGAACTCAGATTTTAAGACCAACTAGGGTGG
Organism: Sciurus carolinensis; assembly: GCF_902686445.1. Lineage (NCBI taxonomy): Eukaryota > Metazoa > Chordata > Mammalia > Rodentia > Sciuridae > Sciurus > Sciurus carolinensis. Next base: position 122,210,791 of record NC_062221.1, on the reverse strand, counting down.
GACTGACAGCAGTATGTATGAAGTAGGGAATAAATAATTGAAGAACTTATACCTTGTTTAACAGGAATAGAAGTTGTTCAAACTTCGTTTATAGTTGCTGTGCATTATTGTAAACTAACTGTGAATATATCTTCTAAGCTTTTGAGGAAAGCTAGGAATATGAATAGTTATGTGGAATTATGTGAAATACATATTGGCCAAAAATGTAAGTTGGCAAGTGTACTGAAGCATGAAAGCAGAGAGTCTGCAATCTCTCCATGGATCCAATGAGATAATTATAAAATTCCACTGTCTGAGATGTGTTTAGACTTATTTTAATTCACACACATTTCAGTGTTGTGCCATTGGTCTGAGTGACACAATGACAAAGTTAGCTACAAAACTATTTTATTTACTGTAATAAAACTTATTGCACTTTACTTATTGTGTCTTTTTAAGAAAGTTTCCAATGTACACTGTATTTTAAATTCTGATTAGTAAGTGATCACTAGGGATGAGATGATAGAAGATGGTGTTTGCATGCTTGCTCATTTATTTGAGAAATGTGAGGAAGTCATATCCATCTATCTTCAACAAATATATGGAAACATTTCTGTAATAACTTATATTTTCTGCAACAATGAGTTTTTAATTGGCTTTAGGAAACCCTCCCTAAACATCTAACATGATTTCTATTTTACTGTCAAAATTACCTATAACTTATCAATTCATTCATTTAATGTATAACATCCTTGGTGTTTTAGTCAACTTTTTCACTGCTGTGACTTAAAGACTCGTCCCGGACAATTTTAGAGGAGGACCAGTTTGAGGGCTCACAGTTTCAGAGGTCTCAATCCATAGTCAGCTGGCTCCATTTGTCAGAGCTCCAGGTGAGACAGGAACAACATGGTGGAACAGTGTAGGAGAGGGAAGCAACTCACATGGTGATTAGGAAGCAGAGAGAGAGGTCTCCACTTACAGGATACGGATATATACTCCAAAGTCATCCCAGTTTCCACCACCTCCAGCCATACCCTACCTGTTTTCAGTTACCACTCAGTTAATCCCTACCAGAGGATTAATTCACTGATTGGGTTAAGACACTTACAACCCAATCATTTGTCCTCTGAACCCTCTTCCATTGTCTCACACATGAGCTTTTGCAAAACACCTCACATCCAAACATAAACCCTGGACATCATCTGTGTTCTTCACTGCTGTATCCCAGGAATCCAAAGAAAGCCTAGCATGTGAGAGGTTCTCAGCAAATATTTGTTGAATGAAAGTGTCTGTTACATTATGATTTAAATGCTTACAGAGTGTCCTAATATTGCTGAAGAGTTACCAGTCACGGGATGAACATACTCTCTAAACATATAGCAAATATAACTACCAAATTGTAGATGAGCAAACTGAGACTCAAAGCACCATGTGTCAGAAACCACAAACTTCCTGCAATAATGTGTTTCAAAAACCTGTGTATATTTGTTTTTCCCTTACTTTATGTTGCTGAAAGACCTTGGCTTTATAACTCATACATCATGTGTTTATAAAAATAATGAAAATCACTTCAGACTTATTTTTCAAAGAATAGCAAAAGTGAGGGAAGGAAGAAAGGAAGGCAAGAAGGGAAAGGAAGAAGGAGGGAGAAAGAAAGAAAGGAAAAAGGGAAGGAAGGTAGATGAAAAATCAATAGGAAAATAACAGGATTCAGAGTAATTATTAGAAACTGATCATTCAAGAAACACAATTAAACTACAATTTTATTTTTCGATAGTCCTTTTCTTTTTATTAACTTGACAAAACTTTCCAATTTATATATTTTTAATAAAGAAAGAATAATACCAATAGATTCTCTAAGTGTTACTTTCATATCCTTGACTATTTCTCTGTTAGTATGAAATTTCTGTTCAGAAGCACAGAATATTAATATGATCATGTTCTATGTATTCCCAGACTACAAATACTGTGTGATTAATTCTAATTAAAATATACTTTACTCCCATTGATACCACCATTTACCGGTGTCCAGTTCTGCTCCTTCTAATGTTGAAGATTGAACACTAGAGATGTATGCCAAGGCAAGCATATTAAGCAGGTTTTATTTAAAGGTAATAATACAGACTTCTCCCGGCAGGAAGAAGGTGGCCGTGGCTGATGTTCTAAAATCCCAAGAAGTGAGTGCACCCTCCATCTTTTATAGGTTAAATTCTCTTTTGTTCTCCAGTTCTCTCCCCCCTTATCTCTCTCTCCTTCCTGCCTAGTGACTAGGCCTGGTTTTGCATTAAGTGAGAAGCCATGGCAGGGGGAGGGCCAAGGTGATTCAGGCAGGTAAGGGCCCAGGGGGCATTAATTAGCAGCTCCTTGCTTGCAGTCCTTGATAAAGGCAGGTAAATTTGGTAATCAATGGGCTCCAGAGATCCTTGACATTCCATTCTTCCAGGGGCAGTCTCCAACTTCCAGAGGCAGATGGCTTCATGTCTTCATTTCCTCGAATTGACCGGATCCCCTATTTCTGCACTAACTACCTGTCCTTAATTCTGGCTTTATTCCCCACTTTTGCTTTAGGAACTCCTAACTGCTGTAAGGAAAAGGGGGCATCGATCGTTCTGGTTCCTTTGAAGCTGGAAGGGGGCAGCAAGGGGCAAGCAGTTTGGAGTTCCTTTTTTAAAAATCGGGTCAATCAAGGGGTCCAAGGTAGAAATCTGGTTGGGGAAGAGCAGATTGTAAAGTCATCTGGGGGTGGGTGCTTCTATGATAGAAGAACAAAGAGACATGAGTACTGAAATGAGATTAGTACAAAGTAAACGTTGCAGCATCTGTAACATGCCAATGAATATCATAAAGATGACAGAAGTCAATAGTTCCTCACCAGGTGGTGGAAGAACTGAGAAGTTGTTCCCATAACAAGGCCTAGCAAAGGCTGGAGAGAACAAGGCCTTTATTTGGGAACTTTAACATTGTCCAGGTTATCAGGAATGTAAACATAACATTTAGTAGAGATCTCTATACTTCTATTACTTAGGGCTAGATAATCATGCAAGCAAACATAGATTAAGTCTACCTGTGTAGCTTAGGAAGGTCTGCAGGCCTTAAACTGACTAAAAACTTCTGACTCTGGCAGTTTCTCTTGATAGTTATCGGGCACATTTGCCTAAGAATTTCTCTTTTGTAACTTTTAGTCTTTATTCTAGTGGACTAACACAAGTGTACATCTTAAGTTATATTTAACTATTATTTCTTATAAATACCCAAGAATGGCTATATTTTGGTTTTAACTGTTTTGCTGCATGTCTAAGATCAAGCTGGTCAAATTGACCTGTTCCTGTCTTGTTAAAGAGTCAGCTTATTTCCCATAGGGGTCACTTGTAGAGAACTTAAGAGCAGCTTCTTAGCTCCAACAGTGCCATTGGTTAGGCAGTGTCTCCTTGATGAGGTGGCTTCCTTTGGAAGCATCAAGGGATGTCTCCCTTTTTCCATGACCCTCCTCTGCAGCAGATGCACTGAGTGATTTTTCATCCTCTAGTGGTCTCAAAAATCTTCTTGATCAGGAGGTTATGTGATCCAGAGTTGCAGCGCTCCTTAGAGAAGTCCTCTTATTTCCTGGGTTCACGCTGACTTTGAGGGCAAGATACTGGTTTTTTTCTTGGCCTCTGTATTTAATTTCAATCTCTAAGTTTGATCTTAATCATCCAGCAAGCCAGTCTCACCAGTCATAAAGTAAGAGTACTGGGCTTTAACTTCAATGTCTATAACTTTACAGTTATTTACCCCTTTTATCTAACTGGAGTCTGTATTAGTACTGGAAGTTACCACTATCTGTTCTATAGGTGATGGCTTATTTTCACAAGTTACCTAGGTTGTGTGTTCTTGAAGCAGCTACTTCTGTGAAACATTAACAGGTAATGTTAATGTTCATTTTACAAAATGAAATTAGTAAGAGTAAAAATATATTCAGCTTATATAATAGCAATCTTGAATTTTGACTGAGAGCCACATTGTATCCCCTATTTGAGATCACAGTACTTTTACAAGAACCAATCTTTTGACTATAACTTTAAATAAGCTTTAGTCTGACTTATTTTGGAGTCACTCTAACATACAGTAAGGTGGGAAGCAGAGCCTTATCTCAGGTAAGGCGTGGCTCTTTACGAATCTTAAGTGTTCTAATTTTGATGTTGATCTTTGCTTCTTTCTTAAATATCATTTTAAGTAGTTAACATATACTGATACTGAGTCTATATGAACTTTATACTTAACACAATTTAACATTATATCTAAAACATGAATTAAAGAAAGGCTGAGAGAGCTTTTAACATTTCTTTTGTGGCAAAGTGGCAAAATGCTTTTATGTTTCACAATATTAACCTTTAAACAAATCAGGTTCTAATGTTTAGAAATTCATTTACATTTAAAATTCTTTATCTCAGTGTAAAAAGTAACAAATTTTACATATACCCTATTGATAACAGATCCTATAATAGAACATTAAATGATAGTAAATTAGTAAATAGTAAATTATTGATTCTAATAAAATTTACTCTTTATAAGTTTAAAATTACCATTACAGATAAGTTTAATCTGGAGAATAGCAGCTTGATAAATTTCCTGTTTTAAAAACTTGTATACCTGGAAAATATGAACACATTTAATATACAACTAGTGACCATTTCACAATTACCTTGACACTTTTATTTTACCAAATTTAGTTTTTAAAGAAAAATTTAGACTCTGTAACATAGTACAATACTCTAACAGTTGTTTAACCATAATTGTATAAACCTCAATTTTTAAGACTAATTGTTCTAAAGAATAAAACTTAATAGACACAAAGTTAAGAGTAAATTAGTGTTCCTAAGAAATTCTTGTCATTTTACCATGTCATTTTACCATATAGATTAAACTTTGTTTTATATCAGAACATTAGTATTTCACCTTAGGAAAAACCTTAAATAGCTTTAGCTGTCTCACATACATACAACCAACTTAGTTACATGCAAACTTGTTGAAACTTGCCCTTTACTTACACATAGACTTTCTTAGCACTTACTTAGACCCTCATGTATTTCATCGCACAAGCACTTTCTCACCCAGAAACATTTCCTTTTCCCCTTTACTAAATGTATTTCCATACCCAGAACCTTTTATTTTCTCTTTTCTATCTGTTGACTCCTTTTTGTTCACATTCTGAAACAACTCTTATGAAATTTCTGAATTTAGATAAATTACTCTATTTTAATAAGATTAAATATTTTATTATTTATAGTACTCTGAAACACAGTTGAAACTTTTGGGACCCTTTGTATGTAGAATTGAACTTGTTAGGACATAACTCTTAGTAACCTTGTTTTTAGTTTAGTGATGACACAAAGCAAGTTTAAACCCATTTATTTACCAAACTATGAAAACACCAATAATGTTTAAGTATGTTACCCCATGGAATTTAAGGAGTTAAGAGTACTTGATGTTATTTAACAATTAGCATTTTAACTTTGTAAATTAATCAGATGTGTCTACAAACACATTTGAGTAATCCCATACATGTCAACTCTAATTCACTTATTTTGTAAAAACCAAGATATCAGACAAGTGGCCTGAACAGTATTTGCCATCTCTCTCCTGTTGAAGAAAAGTTCTAGAAACAATTGATAATAGACATTTCATTAACATCAATATTACATTAGTTTGACCACCTAGAGACTTGCAAATTATTTTTGAAGACATTTTACTTTTATTACTTTACCCAATTTGAATTGAAACTTTTTAAATCACATGAATTAAAAGTATCTGGATCCATTTTTAAATTTTAATTTTAGGAGCGCTCAGTTTTGATACAGACAAAACATGACATCAGACAGCACGACATACAATTAACACAAAATCAAAGGCCTTGTAACTTTATAGGTGAATCTGCACTGCAATGTAACAGATGTTCAAAAACTCTAGTTCAATAAAAAATAGAACTGATCAAAAAAATCATGAGCTCAAAAAAATATAGAATTAAAAAAAAAACAAGAGTCCTGGAAAAATGATATGGCCATTAATTACTTTAGTAAAGCACCATAAAATTTACTTTTGCTGGAGTTTAGGTAAGGCTCTTTTTGCCTTTTTTTTCTTTGGGTTTGAGACCGGTCTCCTAATGAGCTTTTAGGCTTCCTCTATTTACATTTCAATGTAATCCTTGACTACGAACTGGAAGGATCTAACAGGTTTTAACAGAAACCTCCTGCCTAGGGCATTTTAGCCATCTCATCAGGACAGGTTGGATGTCAAAGAAAATTATGAGACCTTATTTTCCATTACTTTTGAGAATGAAGCTACTATGCTAAGCTCCTCACTGAGATATGCCATTGGCTATTGAGCTGCCTATGACCACCTATCCAGGATTTATTTTCCCCTTTGTGACAAACAGGTTAAATTTTGCTTCATAGGTAAGCTGAGGACAGGAGCTTGAATTAAGGCCACTTCTTGATATTCTTGGGGCAGAATATTGTCCTATGGTGGCTATTTCCTGTAGTATTGAACCTGTTGATAACATAATTAAGCTTTATTTTTTGAGATCTTTTAATTCCTATTAGCTAAGAAGTTTAGGAGTTCTGCAATGGCTTTTTGATATTCCTCCTGGGTGGAGGCACATAAAGGATGTCCTTTACTTACTGGAGAACAATCACAGATGTTTTATCTCTGAATTTTGTTAAGTCCTTAGCTAAGGTTTATCCGGAACAGGTGAGGGCCATCTAAACCCTGAGGCTACACTGTCTAGGTTAGTTGAGATACAGTATCTGGTTCTTCAAAGGCAAACAGAAATTGTTATTCAGAATCTAGCATAAACAGGAAAAGTCATCTTTTAAATCTAACTTAGTAAACCAAGCAGCAATTGGAATCCAAGATAAAAGTGTGTGGATTAAGAACTACAGGGTGGGGGAAATTACTGCTTCATTATTCTAAGGTTTTAGACTAGGCAGTTTGCTTTTTAACTCCTAAAATGGATGAATTACATGGACTATTGCAAGGCAATAAAAGTTTCTGTCATTTTGAATGATCTTTAATAAGTCCTTTTTCTTGTCTTTATGCTCCCCTTTCTTTCTTTTGATGTCTGTTAAAAAATGGAAGATGCAAGCTGGAGAAGAGCATCTGAGGATTGATAAGGGCCACGTGCCAATTTTTGTAATTTCCTCTAAATATTTGGGGCTGACTAAATGATAAATGTATACTTTAAAAGTAGGTGGCCCTTTATGGATTCAGGATTCAGAGTGGTGTGTTTTCTTATTGCTTTCCTAAGTCTCTCCATGAAAATAGCAGGACTTTCCTGAAGGCCACATAATAGTTTTTTTAGGCATCCTACTCATTACTGGAATCCCAGTTAGGATGGTTTCTGGGAACTGCCTGTGCTCTAGATGGTTAATAGCATAATTTTCCAGGTGAAGTCAAATACCTGGCATAAGTTTTGAAACATCTCAATATTTATTAGGATCCTCCAAAAACCTCCCTAAATTTTTTGTCTGTCTTAAGTTGGGAGGGTCCCCTCGATTTTCCTCCCTTAGTAGGAGATTCCTCAAGGCTTTCACCTCTCATGGTACAGATTATTGATGTCAAGCATGGTAACATATGAAAGGCACTTTTCTTGATTATTTGCAATTTAGCAGTATGCAGGCTAGTGGTGAACCTGGCAATACTATTGAAAGAGAAGCTCTCTTCTGAGTTAGAAGTATTAGGGACGTCTCCCTAACTGAGCTTCCTTAAGGTCCAGAAAAACCCGCCTCTCACGACCTGGCTTTGCCAAAGTTATTTCTGGCCTTCTTCGGCAAAGTGCTAGGGTCCTAGTTTGCCCTGTGCTAGAGACCCTGGGAGAATTCAGACTTAAGGGCATTACTACTTTCCTCCTGCCACTATAAACTCCTAATTATGAAAAATGATGACAAAAGTAAAAAGTGTGCCTTTTGCCTATCTTTTTGCCCTGTAGACTAAAGGAATCTTCGGAGGGTGAGGGGACATCTATTGGTCGTTAGGCATATAACGCCCTTTGCTTGGAGGGTCTCATGGGAGGGGTTTTTAAATGCCTCCCTCTTGCAGCTTAAAGAGAACACAGTGAGCACATTTAAGCACAGGAACAGTAATGGGGAGACTCTAGATATCTAGATTTGTAAAGGCTAACTATGTGAACAAAGGGAACCTGGCCATTTTCATACTAATCATCCCAGACCTTAATCCTACAGCTTGAATTCCTAATGTCTGACTGGCAAGGGAAGGGGAGCATCCAGGAGGGAGTGGATGTGCGGGAGTGTTGTGCACTGTAAGGCCCATACAGAGGCAAAGGTAATTGGCGCTCTCCCTCTGTGTGATTTGCCTACCGATCACCCTGGATACCCCTCAGGGCAGTCAGGAGGGGGAGTCCAGAGAAGGAACCTTTGGGGTCCACTCGAGAGTAGCCCGGGCCAAGAACCCCGCAGTAGTTCCAACCCTTCCTCCACCTCCACGCATCCTGGGCAGATCAGGACTAGGGACACGGTGCACTGCGGCAATTGCGCTCTGGGCCTGGACAGAAAAGTAGGAAACGACTTCAGCAGAGTCCAACATGCCTACAGAGCAGGTGATTGGAAACTTGCCTGGGGCGGGAACCTCTCACCCCAGTCTTAAGAATGGCGACTGCATTAACTGCGTTTAAGTAGCCGACAGGTGCCCATTTTGCCCTCCAAAAATAAAGAGAAAGAAAGATGCACCTCAAACAGATGTGGGGTGCATGGAGAGAAAAGCTTACTTACCTTGGCGTAAATCTCGGTGGGACCTCCAAATCTGATACCGCCGTTTACCGGTGACGAGTTCTGCTCCTTCTAATGTTGAAGATTGAACACTGGAGAAGCTCACCAAGGCAAGCAGATTAAGCAGGTTTTATTTAGAGGTAATAATACAGACTTCTCCCGGCAGGAAGAAGGGGGCCATGGCTGATGTTCTAAAATCCCAAGAAGTGAGTGCACCCTCCATCTTTTATAGGTTAAATTCTCTTTTGTTCTCCAGTTCTCCCCCCCCTTATCTCTCCTTCCTGCCTAGTGACTAGGCCTGGTTTTGCATAAAGTGAGAAGCCATGGGCAGCGGGAGGGCCAAGGTGATTCAGGCAGGTAAGGGCCCAGGGGGCATTAATTAGCAGCTCCTTGCTTGCAGTCCTTGATAAAGGCAGGTAAATTTGGTAATCAATGGGCTCCAGAGATCCTTGACATTCCATTCTTCCAGGGGCAGTCTCCAACTTCCAGAGGCAGATGGCTTCATGGCTTCATTTCCTCGAATTGACCGAATCCCCTATTTCTACACTAACTACCTGTCCTTAATTCTGCCTTCACCATCATAAATGAGACTCTGTATAGGTATATGTTTAACTATTAGGTATATTTACAGTCAATATAAACTTTTTCCCAGTTATTCAATAAGTAATGATCAAAATATGATTAAACAAAGAGATTGTGATATATTTTGAGAGAAAAATGTCAGGTTTTTTCTTCTGTTTTTGTAAAATATTTATAATTGTTAATTTAAAAATAAAGTAAAATATATAGAAGATGAAAGGCGGTCATGATCTAACCAACTAGTAGACACATAAGTCTATTTCCTTGTACACCAGTATACATACATATTCTCACATACACAGATGATCATATTATATATGCTTTTTTTTTAGTCTATGGTTTATCCAGGTCTATAATCTGGTCTTTATCTTAGATTAAAACTCTACCAGTGAAATTCATTATTGAATATCTGGATAACATTTAATTTATTAAATATAAAAAACTAAACATGTATAAAATATGAATTATTTTATACTTAATTATTGCATGTTTTGAGACATTTAAATCCTATACTAAAGGTTATCATGTTGTATTACAACACTGCAGTAAATTCCTGTTTGAAAATCTTTGTGAACATCTATGGTTATTCCATTTCTAATATTAAGATTGCATGGGAAGTACAAACAGTAGAAAAGTTCATGTGTATCTCTAAGCTGTCCCCCAGAAACTTTTCTGGAGTTCTGTGTTTACTATGATAACAAATCTGACATCATTTTTGATAATTGACTGCTGAAATCTCTCAAGTCCCACCGCTCTTCTTTTCCCTATGGTGACACTGCAGGACAATCTGATAAGCAAGTTCTTGAGCTTCTTCTCTTTGTGGTTCTGGGAATCCAAGCCATTCAAAGCCAGGCCCCTGGAAAACTTCACATTGGCCCCATCAGCTCACCACAATAAAACTCAAGTCACCTCCCTCTGTTTACTATTGTTCCACTTGGGATCTAAGCTGAGCACCTTTCCTTGGAGAGCTGGTTTGTTCTTTGCTCCATATTAAACTCTTACATTTCTTGGTGCCTGTGTGTCATTTTCCCAACATCTAAATATTTTTGTGGAGAGGCTTAAGGTTTGGGGCATGCCAAAAGACAAAAAGAAAAAAAAAAAAAAAGATTTACAGTCTAACAGGATAACAATGTAGCAGTACATACAATAGCTCCCCCTTATCAGTTTTGCTTTCTGCATTTTGAATTATCAACAGTCAATCCCACTCTGAAAATACTAAATGGAAAAGTTCATACAGAGAACACAGTCACATAACTTTTACTAAATTATATTGTTATTATTGTTTTATTTCATTATGTCATTGTTATTAATCTTCTACTCTGCCTAACAGATTAAACTTTATCATAGGCATGAGCAGGAAAACTGGAACATATCCTGGGAGAAGGGGTGATTACTGTACTCATTTTATGATACTTAGGCAAATTTGATGAGTGTAAATGTTTTTTTATTATTTTAAATGGCTAAGGAAATGTAAGTTATAACTATACATTTCCATTTAACATTTCAAATAAACTCATCTGTTAAAGGAGGTGTAGACTTTTGAAATAAATGTACTGAAAACCAATCTATTTTCATATGTTGTATATAAGGAACACAGCCTTCAAGCTATAATTTCTATCCACACCATCTGCTCTTATTTAATGAGAGTCTATTTGATCTGAATGATGTGTATAATTGCCTCAATCTTTCATTTCACTTGTCATTTTGCAAACACAGCTCTAAAAAGACAAAATGAAAATAAATAGGCCTCATTTGGGGAAAAAAATGAAGGCCTTTTTTTTTTCTTCAATAACACTCAATTACAGCATTGTTTGTTTTAGGAAGAAATACATATCCATTTCTGATATTCAAATACAAAAATGCAATTGTTGACATTTTATTTTTTAATTTGGAATATATTTGAACAATTGTTTTCAAATATTAAAAATTTTGCTTACAGATATTTTAAAGATAAAATGAAAGATTGTTATTTTAATTATGAAAATACATGTTATCAGAAGAAAAAATAAAATTCATCTAGACGAACTGAAACAAAATATAAGTTGACTTTTCTTAAAGCGAGAATAAATTCTCAGGGGGAAAGGAGAGAGATCTGTAATAACAAGGGAGATCTTGGATTCATAAAGTTTCAGAAAAGTTTAGTAATGATTTCAACAGTGCTGGAAACATGTTTAAAGAGAGGCAATCCTTTTAAATTTATGGATCATCCCTAATCCTTGCCTTACATATGAATTTGGAAAAAGATTCTGAAGCTTTAATGACTTATTATATACTGAATGGTTGTATTCCACCTAAATTCATGTTAAAGTTCTAACCCCTGATGTGATTTTATTTGGGTATAGGGTCTCTGAGAGGTAATTAGGGTTAGATGAGCTCACAAGGGTGAAACACTTAGAGAGAAATTAGTGCCTTTATTTATAAGAAGACTTATCACAGAGATTTCTCCCCTGTACCACCACCACATGAGGACACAGGGAGAAGGTGGTCATCCTCAAACCAGAAAAATGCCCTCACCAAAACAAACAATGTGGTACTTTGTCTTACAGCCCTCATATATATTAGAAAATAAATCTCTGTCTTTTCAGGCACCTATTCTGTGGTATTTTGTTATGGGAACTGGAAGTGACTCATAAAAAACCTAAATGGGCTTAGGCCATTTTTTTAAATAGTGGCAAAGAAACTGAAATATTATAGACTTATGTTCCTTAAGGTTAAAAAGTGATAAAAATTAAGATATTTTCAAAATTAATTTTTATAGTTGGAGGTACCAAACTTCCAACATGCGGAAAACAATTTATAATTTTGTTGTGATTCCAGAAATTGCAACATGATAGACTATATTTCACAATATTAAATTACCTTTTAGCATCATAAAGTTTGTTATAAATTGTATTTCATAGGAAATATTTGAAATATAAATCACAATCTAAACATGTTTGTAATATAAATAGATACTATAAGTCCAACTTTAATTTTTTTATTAGTGCATCATAGTCACACATAATAGTTGAATTCATTTTCACAAAATCATAAATATATGACTTCATGCATTTGATTGATTTCATTTCAGTACCCAATGCACATCCCTGCTATCCACCCCCTCTACTCCTCCTTCTGCTATTTTCCTTCCTCTGCTCTACTGGACTTCCTTTTACCTGTTTGTTTATTTTTGATTGGTGACTTATAGATATAAAGGTGGACTTTACTGTTGTATAACTATACATGCAGATAGCATGATCTTGTTAAACTTATTCTGCATTTCTTCCACTTTCCCAACACTCCTCCCTCTCTCTTGATCTCCTATTTCACTAATTTTCCCTATATCTTTATGATATACAAATCCTCCAATCACTGCTTTTTACCATCATTTTCATCTAGCTTCTTCAGAGCAGAGAAAAAGTTCAACCCTTGATTTTCTGATTCTAGCTTATTACAATGAACATGGTGTTTTACAGTTCCATCCATTTACTGTCAAAAGTCATAATTTAATTATTTTTTGTAATGGATGAGTAAAACTCCAATATGTATACTATAATGGTTAATATGAATTGTCATCTTGATTGAATTAAGAGATGTCAAAGATTAAGAGGCTTCTAGGTGTGTCAAGGAGGGTGTGTCTAGCAATGATTGACATGTGGTTTAGCAAACTGAAGTGGAGACCCTCTCTAAGCATGGGCAGCACAGTTCAGTAGGATGGTGGCTTAGATGGGATAAAGTTGGAAGATCAAGGAAGTAGCAGGAAACGAAAGCTTGATTCTCCTTCAATGGATTCTTGATTGCTGCTGTGATCACCTGAGGATATCAGACTCTCTCAATCCTTCACTCTTCCAAAGCAGACTCTGCCAGAGATTCCCCAGGGATTTCGAAGAAGCTTTGGTCTTGGACTGGGTTAGCACCATTGGTTTCTCTTATTCTGAGGCTTCAGTTTCCTGTACTATGCAGCCACTGGTTCCTCCAGTTCTCCAGTTTACAGATGGCTGTTGAGGTTCATCCAGCTTCTGGTTGTGTAAGTCAGTCTAATACATTCTTTTGATAATCATACTTATTATTGATTCTATTCTTCTAGAGAACCCTGACTAATACATATGTACATATCACATTTATTGATTAGTATATGTTGATCCAAACTTGCATTGTTAGGATGAAACCCACATCATCATGGTGCATTACCTACTAGCTGTTCTTTTGAATGCAGTTTGCTAATGTTAAGAATTTTTGCATACATATTCATCAGGAATATTTTTCTATATTTTTTTTCCTTGATGTGTCTGTCTGGTTTTGATATCAGGGTTATATTGACTTCATAGAACATATTTGAGAATGTTCCCTCCCTTTCAATTTCAAAAAACTAATTTGAGAAAGATTGGAATTCCTTTTTCTTAAAGGTCTGGCAGAACTCTGCTGAGAATACATCTGATCTTGGACTTTTCTTTATTGAAAGGCTTATAATTGCTGTTTCAATTTCATTACCTGTTATTAGTCTGTTTAGATTTTCTATATCTTCCTGGTTCAATTTTGTTAGGTCATACACCTCCATAAATTTGTGAATGTCTCCTAGAATTTCCAGCTAATTGAGCATAAATTTTCAAAATAGTTTCAAATAATCTTTTGGATTTCAGAAGTGTCTGTGGTGATATATCCTTTTTCAATACTAGTTTTGTTTATTTGAGTCTTCTCTTTCTTTTGATTAGTTGGCTAGGGTCTTGTCAATCAATCTTATTTATTTTTTTGAAGAACTAACTTTTTATTGACCCTGGGCATCTTTTAAATTCTCCATTTCATTAATTTTAACTCTAATCTTAATTGTTTGTAGTCTATTACTAATTTTGGAATTAGTTTGTTCTTCTTTTTCTAAGGCTTGGAAGTGAAATATTAGATTATTTATTGGGAATCTTTCTATTTTTAAATGTAAACTTTCAATGCTATAATTTTTTCTCTTAGAATAGGCTTTAGACTGTCCTGAAATTTTGGTTTCCTTGCTATATTTAATTCTGTATTGATTTTCATTTAGTTGGTTGCTCTCTTAGTGATCTGCATCTATTTAGGAGTTCTGGGGTCTCTTTTTGGATTCCTCTCCATATAGCATATCTTTGAGTATTCTTGGTGGTGATGACTTGGTGGACATGAATTCTTTTTGTTTATCTTTGTCATTGAAAGCTTCTGTTTATTAATTTTTTCTTGAAAGATAACTTTTTTGCTGGATATAGTGACCTTTAACTGGCAAATGTTTTCTTTTAGAATCTCTAATATTCCATTCCTGGCCCTACTTGATTTGAGGGTGTGAGTTGAGAAGTTAAAAGTGTGCCTTAGTGCTTTGCCTCTGAATGTTACTTAATGTTTTTCTCTTGAAACATTTACTATTCTTTCCTTATTTTCTCTATTAAGAATTTTGATTATGGTGTGTCTGGAGAGTATCTCTTCTGATCTTGTCTATTATGCCCCTTGTATTTAATATCCATGTCATTTCTCAAATGGGGAAAGTTTTTTATTACTATTTCATTGAAAATGTTCTCAATGCCTGTAGCCTGTATCTCCATGGTATTTTCTATCCCTGCGACTCTCAGGTTTATTTTCTTGATGCTGTTCCAGAGTTCTTGTATGTTCAAATCATGGTATTTTTTCTTCTTTATCTTTTATTGTGTATTCAAGATAATATATACTATCTTCAAGATCTGAAGTTCTATTTTCTATGCAAACTAATCTGTTGGTGATGCTTTAAAGTGAATTTTTAATTTGATTCATGTGTCTTTCTTTTCTAGGAGTTCTGATTGGTTTCTTTTCAATACTTCTATTTATTGAAATGGTCTTTCATCTGCTATATTTGCTCTTTTAATTCATTCCTTAGATTTTTAAAAAAATTATTGAACATTATAGTAATCATTTTTTAAAAATATTGTTTCTCTGGAATTTCATCCATTTCCATGTCTATGGGGTCCTTTGTTGGAGAATTGTGAATTTGGGGATCAATTTCACTGTCCGTTTTTCACATTTTCAGTGGTCTTCAGCTTGCGCATCAATCAAGATGAATTCATCTTCCTCTTTTATATATGTGTTCTTTCCTGTGTAATTATCTTTTTTGTTCTGGGACTTCTCCCTGTTTTTGATGTATGAGTAGATATCCAGGAGTGGGACCAGAGATCTTCCTCTTAATATTCCTACCTGGAGTCTGATTGTTGGTTTGGGGTTTTTCTATCCACTATTCTATGTACTGAAATATTGTGAAAGCTCAAGTGGGACTAGATTTTATGTAGATTGAGATTCACTGTTACTTTGTTAAATTGTGAGTATTGTTTGGAAGCAGGACTTTTACTGTCTGAACTTAAGGTGTCATAGTCACTTACTAGCCATTTTAGAGGAAGGGGAGAGCCAGGAATAGCAATAATGCTCACAACAGATGTATTGCCTTAAGATACATGTCCAGTGTCTACATTGATATATGTAACACTAGTTGCCACCTACATAGGAATGATGGGGCAAACATTTAACATCAGTACTGACAATTAAAAATTGTGCACAAGATTGTGCATTAAACAGCTGGTGTTTCCACTGGATAGATAATCACAACAAGAAAGGTATACGAATTATGTAAACTATATAATTCTATTTTATAGTAAGACTACAGCTTCTTAAGTGAAGCAAGGAAAGGGTAGGAAGGCAAAGAAAGTTTCAAATAGTTATAAAAGTGAACAGAGGAGAAGCAGGTGGTAGGTAGCAGATGCTGGATGCAAAGTAGAAAGAATAAAACATTAACTAAACGTGACAAAAAAATGAAAGCAAGGAAGAGGGAAAAGGAAAATGTAGTCATCAATAGTAGAAGAGAGTAAAAAAGGGGCAATAAAAGGGACAAAAACCAAGCAAATGTAAGCTCTAAACAACTCAAACCCAAGTATAACTTTTCCCCACCTAAGTCAAACCAAGGCTAACTAATAATCAGGTGAAGAAGAAAAAAATTAAATTGAATGTAAATTTGTGTGAATATATATGTTATTTTTGGACCTATGTAAGCTGTGAGAATGCACACATGCACACACATAAACACACAAATGCAAATATACAGAATGGGGAAAAGTAAAAGAAAAATAACAAAATAAAATAAAATATAATTTTTTAAAACATTAAAATTAAAAAGTAAAAAAAATGAGGGAATAGAAAAAAATGATTGAAATTATTAATGATAAATAGAGGGCTTGTTTCTGCTGACATGGTCAAAACTGTTGTTAAGAATGGATTTTCATTTCTGGTATTTGTGTTTGGGCTTTGTAGCACTTGGACATTTTTAAGTCCAGTCTTTGTGTGTCTTAACTATCAGTCAGCTATTGCAGCTAGTCATCAAAGTTGGCTTCAAGGTGATCTCAGTTTTCCATCTCCCAGTATAGGATAGGATAGACTGGGTGTGCTCCTGTCGTGGGGCTGGTACTAAATTGGAAGTATGGTAGTTTGGAGTCTAGTCTTGGTTGAACTTTGGAATTCTGTTGGTGGGTGTTTGAGATTTGATCCATATGCTGGGGAGATAAATCTTTGCTGGATGGCTGGGTCTCAGCAACCTCTCATAAGTTCCAGTTTTAGGATATGGAGTGTAAACCTTCATAGATTTCATGTTCACTGCTATTAATGTAAATTATACAGGATCAGACCTGGAGTACAGATATTATGTCTGCCCAGTTATTAGCTTCTTACCAATAACTCTTATTGGGCACCAACAACAAAGGTACTTCTCTCTTGATATACCTAGCCTGAAAACCCTAGGAACACTTCTCTTTGCACCTGTTTCAGTCACTCTGGTACAGGCAGGTACAGTCAGACTCTGTGGCCCACAATAAGTGACTGCTGGGTCAAACTGGCAACTTCCTTTGCTTGTGGCTGCACAGTGTTTACAATAGGTCTCATGCCAGGGACATGAGTTCACACTGAACTATCTTACCGTGGGCAGAGTGATTTTTTTTTTTTTTTAATTTTCAGTTGACCACTTTCCCCACTAATTCTGGGTCTATTAGGTCAATTTCCCTCTCTATTTCACATGTTCCCCCAATCCTATTTTTTTCTTCTTCTTTTTCTTTTTCTTTATTCTCTCTCTTTGCTTGTGGATATTCTTCCTCCTGTCAGTTGCTGTCATTGTGAAACAAACTGTTGCATCTCTAGTATATTATCTTATATTAAGTTAGAAGTTTCTGATGTTCTGTATCTCTATAGTTTCTTTTACTGAATTTCTTTGATTTCCTTAGTAAGCTATCTTTTAAGAAGCAGTCTTCCTGTTCTTCTTTTTCTTATTTTTATTAATCTTGAATTAAGGAATGGCTGGGAAGTGCACCCTTCCTCTAATTGACCATCTTCTCTCCTACATGTTTGTATTTCTAAACTAGTAAGCAAATATTGGGATTTTAAACACCTCTCTTGAAGTTCCATATTTTCTTTTTATTTATATAAGCAGAAAGAGAAAGACTAATTTAACAACTGCTTTAAAAATATTTTAGCATTCATGGTAATGCAAACTGAAGTTATTAAAATAAGCAGTTCTATGCTTTGTGCTACATTAGCTTATATATTTTGTGAAAAGAAAATGAACTTACAAAGTAAACTGTAGAATATTGAAGCCATTCTTAATTTGTAGATGCAGTTTAATGTTTTGATTCAGTGTTCAAGTGTAGATTGATATGTCAAGGTTTCAACTCTGGCTCTGTTTCCCCATAGCTTTGAAGACATTAGGTAGTTTAATCTCCAAGTTCTTCATTTCTCATATTTAAAACAATATTCTTTCAAAGGGTTTTTTTGGAGGATAAAATAATAAAACACTTAGAATCGTGATCCATATATAGTATTCACTTTATACTATCTATAATAAGTCTTAACTCTTTATTCTGTGTGATTGTACTTTAAGCTCAATTTCATCTGATTCTGCAGGAATCTAAAATGAATCCTTGCTATTCTGTTCCTATGTATATTTAATATTGAGAAATCATTCAAATAGGGATTAAAATATGTGTTGAAATTGAAAGCACATATCACACAGGTGGGAGACAGGAACCAGACTTCAGATCAGCAAACTTTTCTTTATTCAGTTGATGGTTCAAACACCTGATGTGGCTCACTTTGGGGGGGAGAATGGCTGCTGACCATCACAGGGTCTGGGTTTTATATGCTGCCTTAGCAGAGCCAGGCCACGGGAGGAGTTAGTTACTTTGGGCAGGTCCTTTTGGCATGCAGGGGGCAAGGCCAGGTCAAGGGAGGAGTTTTGGTGGCAGGATCATTTAGGGCATGGCGGAGAACAGGTAGGTAACCATATTCTTCATTCCAAACTCTGAAAGGGGTATAATGAATTAGGTGTCCATATCACATCCAGCTGCTTCCTGCTGTAAAGGGAGGAAGTAGAGGGACCCCTTTTCAGAATTCTGGGAGAGGACACAGGTATTCTGGCATTTGGAGGCAAAGAGGGGTGTATATGTAAGGAGTGTCAGGGTAACCATAAACAGTGTTTCCTTGTTGTGGTTTCAGGAACTCAGATGGTAAATACAGGGGAATGTCTTTGAAATGTTCCTGGGAGCATGTTTGGGCTAACTGGGTCGGTCACCTTAGTAAGAAGCTGTTTCTGTATAAAATTAAGAATACAGGGAAGAAAAACTATTATGAGAAGAATGAATATTAAGGGAGATGCAAAGGAGAGTAACCAGGAGGACCACCAGGAATCAGGAAGTTCTTGCCTTCATTGTTTCATGTCTGGTGTGGCTATAAAAGATGACATGTAGGAAACATATGGAGAAGAAAGAAATTGGGTAGGGGTCAGGTCAATGAACGTCCCTTGACGCTAGACATCTCAAATGAGGTCTAGTATTTGAGGAGGAGAAAGGTGAAGGGAGAGTAAATATGATAAATTTAATTTATCTGAATATTGTTAAGAAAAAGCAGAAGTATGTCTGAGAAGATGACATTAGGAATTTGGGGCAGGAGGATTAACAGTTTCGGTTTTATGTTAAAAGGGAGTCATTAAGAAATCAAGGGTGTCAGAACAAGAGTAAGAAATTACAGGGGCAGAGGGTTTTTGTTGAGAGAAGAGTGGCAGGGTTTAATGAAGAGTCTTGCTGGAAGGTAGGTAGGGGATCCAGGAGTTGTGCATGTAGTAATTGGACTGTGGTTAGGGGAAGGGAGAGAAATGAAAGATGACTGAGAAAATCTAGGAGAGAGTGTGTGGTAAGAACAGTAATGGGCTGACATAATGCAAATTTTCTGGCCTTAGGGATAAGGAGTACAGTTGTCGCTAAAATCTTGAGGAGTTGGGGCCAGCCTTGATAAACTAAGTCTAATTGTTTAGAACAGAATGCATTGGGTTTGTCGGGGGGGTTTCTCCTGCCTTCTGGTAAATAACTCCCAAGACTTATCTGTGTTTTGAGTGGAGTGGTAGAAGAAAAGGCTTATCAGGATTTGGCAAATACAGAATTGAGGATTTGAAAAGAGAATTCTAGAGAGTAGAAATGGTAGAAGAAAAAGAATGGGGAGATGGAAGAGGATCTGAAAGTTTCCCTTTGGAAGCTTCATAAAGGGATTTGGTTATGAGGGAGATTTTGGTATCCAGAAATGAAAATAATTTAAAAGGTTGAAGAGCAACAGCATGTGCTTGTGGTGGTCAGTAAGGGAATATCTTTTAAAGCCTGGTGTCTCTCTGGGGGTATGGTGAGAGATGTGGGAGTTAATAGGATGCCTAAATATTGTACCTGAGGGGAGCAGAACTGGGCCTTAGATTGAGAAACTCAGTACCCCCAGGAGGCCAGGAATTTAAGCAGAAGGCTAGTGTGAAGTGTGAAATATTTTAGAGAAGGGCTACAGAGCAGGATGTCATCTACATATTCCGTAAGGTGGCGAGAGGATAAATTTAGGGTTTCCAGATCACATTGGAGAGCTCAGCCAAAGTAATGGGGACTATCTTGGAAGACTTATGGGAGAACGGTCCAGGTGAGCTGCTGAGAGTAGTTAGTGTCTAGATCTGTCCAGGTAAAGGCAAAAAGTAGGCATAAGGCAGGATGGAGAGAAATAGTAAAAAAGGCATCCTTTAGGTTTAATATTGAGAAATGTGTGGTGGAGTTTGGGATATGAGATGAAAAGGTGTAGGGGTTGGACGGTGTAGGGGTTGGACACTATAGGGTATGTGGGAACAACTGCCTCACTGATTTTTCTGAGGTCCTGTACTAGCTGGAATTGGCCATTGGTTTTCTGTACTCCAAGAAAGGGGAGTTATAAGGAGAGTGGGTTGGTATGAGAAGTGTGGCCTGTAGTAAATGGGAGATGATGGGCTTTAAAACTCTGAGGGTTAAGGAGGTTAAAAAGTTACACTGTGAGTGAGGTCTTTCAGTTGGATGTAGACTGGGAAATGGTGTCTTGCTATTTTAGGTAGAATGTATCCCAGACTATGGGGTATAATCTCAGCAAGCAAAAGACAATCAGGAGGCTTAGGGAGTGTAAGTACCAGGTCTGGGCCAGAATGTGTTAAAAAGATGGTAGTGGATATTAATGGGGGAATGATAATGGAGGCTTTTAAATTGTGAAGGAGATCTTGACCCAATAGGAGGATGGGGCAGCTTGACTCAACTATAAAGGAATGGGATAATGAAAGGGATCCAAATGTGCAAAAAAGGTTGGATATGTAGGGGTCCCCGAGAAGTCCTTAAATGGGGTGTTTTATTTGAAAATGTGTCCATGCCATTGAGTTAAAAACAAAAGGCTTGCCCCAGTGTTGACCACAAATGGGACCACGTGACCATTCACCATCCCTGGGGTTTCTTGGATGTGCCCCCTGAGGTGGCAGGGGCATTGGAGTCCAGGCCCCTTATTTCACCAACTCAATGAAAGGGAAATGGGAATCAGGTGGCTGTACTGGGGGGAGGGATGTTCTTCCATGGGGAAAATCCACTTTTCAGTGACCCCCATTGTCCACAGTTGGAACAGGGCTTGGAGAGGGGCCTTGGGTTAGGGCAGGCTTTTTCCCAGTGTCCATTTTGCCCACGTTGAAAGCAGGGCCTGGGAGGTATATTAGAGGATTGGTGGGACTATGAAGCATAGGGATATTAGAGGGTTGGGTGGGGCCATAAATCGTAGGGACTTTCCTTGGGTTCTGGATAGCTGAGGTCAGGAGCTGATATTTAGCTTTAGGATGTTTGTCTTTCTCCTTTTTGGCCTCATCTTCACTGTTAAAAATTTGAAAGAAGTGTCTAAAACTGTTTTTGAGATATCTCAGAGCCCTTTTTTTACTGTCTGTTTTTTATAAATATCAGGGGCAGATGCACTGATAAAATTAAAATGGAAAAATGTTGAGACTAATGACACATTAACTAACTCAGGCTGACTCCTTACTCCCTGGTGGGTGAGCAAGATCAAGGCCTCAAAGGCGGTTTCAAAGGTTAATGACGATAAATTGGAACACTGTCAGGGATTGGTTAACAACAGTTCCGCAAACATGATCAGATTGTGCTTGCCATATAGTCCTATAGGACTCTCACTTGTGTGAACCCCATGCCTTGCTGACCTTTAAGCTGATTGGTTTCTGCCTAGCCTCCACCCAACATAAAATCTGTGTGACTTCCTCAATAAACGAGTTCCTGCTGTGACTGGTCTCCCTGAGGCGTCTGATTGTCCTCCGCCCAGAGGGCTGGGTACAGGTGGTCAGTCGGCCCTACCTATCCCAGTCTGACCTTGTTGGGGAGTGTCCCCTTCTCTTGCCACTGGTCAAGAAGAGCAAGGGGGCTTAAGACCCCGACAGAAAAAGAGAATAGCACCAGGGCTATTACCTTGTCCAAATTAAGCTGGGTATGAGAATTTTTTGCCATACCTTCAAGGAGACAAGTAATCATGTGTTGGAGTCTGACAATCCTAGGGTTTTGAGGCTGATATGTCAAATCAGATTCAGCTGCAGGGATAGCAGCATCTGCTGCTAGACAGATATCAGGGTTGTGGCCATGTAGGAGGTCTGCATGATCTCTAGCAGCCTGCCAGATGTGGGCATGTTCATTATTGGTCAGGGTGGAAGTTAATATATAATACACATTTGACCAAGTGAGGTGATATACCTGAGTTAGGTGGGTAAACTTCTTTCTATATTTGGCAGGATTTTCAGAAAATGAGCATAATCTGTCCTCTATTTGAGACATGTCTGTCCTGGAGAAGTGAATATGGACTCAGATGGTCCCTTCAGCCTCCATCACCTCCAGGAGAGGGAACACATATTTTTACTGGGAGAGTTTTTGACTATGTATGGGGAGGAGATTGTAAAGGGGAGGGAGAATGTGAAATTTGTGGAGGAAGATCCAATTGGGGAGCAGAGGGGCTTTGAGGACAGGAACCTAAGGAGAAGGGTGAGGCCAAAGGGGAGGCCATGGGACCCGGAATCTGTAAGGGGTGGTTCATTGGTTATCTCTGGGACTGTGAATGAAGAAGAAAGTTGTGAGTTCATAATTAGTAACTGCGAAGTGGAACAAAGTTGTCATAGGTAGGGGTTTTGTTGTGGGGCACAACTTAAGAACAGACCAATCACCACTGAGAAGTCCAAATTTGAGAGTCTTTATTAGCCAGTCAGCTGATTATCTCACACAATCCCCAAAATGGCTATTGGGACAACAGCCCTGCCAATAGGGTTGCAGGGGCTTTTATACCAGAAGTCAGTAAGTCAATCATAAGTGTCTTACTATGATTCAAAACTATACACTAACATCATGAGATCTAAATCATACGCAGAAGGGGAAGTGGGTCAAGTTGAGTACAAGGTAAAGAATGGTTACTAACATCTGGACAATTGCTGTTGACATGGTACATCGCCTAAGAAAAATGGGAACCATTTTACATTATATAAGAATTACCATTTTGTGTTGCCAAACATGCTATGCTAAGCAACTATTGATGGGTACGGAGGTTGTATGTTCCCACAGGAGAAGCATTTCCTATTTAACCTGGAGTCTGTTTAGTCATTGCTCATATAGCCAGGCCTATTACATTTCCATGGAATCAAATATGTCAACCCATCACAGTTTGAGTAAAAAGAAGGCCTGGGGGTAGGGAACCTTAGATCACTTGCCATTCTGTATTAAATATATTCTAAAGCCTGGAGAATTTCTTTATCATGAGTTTCATAGTTGGGTCATGGGCACTGATTATATAATTTATACTATGGCCAAATTTGAGTGCTGAGCCTAATGAGGTGTTTAATTTTGAGGTTAGTTTGTGGGGAGAGGTTCTTAAAGTTGGTAAAGAGGCAGCCCAAGGGGTTGGAGATATTTGGAAAGACTTGACAGAAGTGATGGTTTGAGAAGAGAGTGTCCTCTGAACTCTTATGTCTCAGGTGTGCCAGTCACTGGACTGGACTAGGCCCAGAAATCGCTGGTGACATAGCAAAAAAAGGTGAGCAGCAGATGTCAGGGGGAGGGCCAAAGTGATTCAGGCAGGGAAGGGTCCAGGGGGCATTAATTAACAGTTCCCTGCCTGAAGTCCTTGACAAAGGCAGGTAAATTTGGTAATCAGTGGGCTCCTGAGATCCTTGACATTCCATTCTCCCAGGGGTAGTGTCCAACTTCTAGATACAGATGGCTTTCATGGTCTCCATTTCCTTGATTTGAACTGATTCCCTATTTCTACACTAACTGCCTGTCCTCAATTCAGGCTTCAAAAGTTTGTACCCCAATCTCAGTGGTCGGTGATTCCCAGGGTCCTGGCTAGTCAAAAGGTGGGATCTTGAAGTAGGGTACTTGTTAGGTCGGAATTTGGGTGACTATATGAAGGACAGCAGAGCAACTGAGGCAAAGGGCAGCACGCCACATGGTGACCAATCAAAGAAGCAGGAAAACTCCACTGACCCTTACCTCCACCTGTCACTTAGCAGGACCTCCGCCCATTCCGGCCTATAAAGACCCTGGGCAGCTGGAGTCATGTGCTATTTTCTCCAGCTCCCTACTTGACCTGTATCTTAGGGGGGCTGGGAATTTCGCCTGAGAGTCAGTTTCCAATAAAGCTTGCTTTGGCTGCTCTCTGTCCAATTTTATTTAGCCACTAGCCATGCCCCTGAACTTACATTTAGTGTTGAAACCCAGGAGGGTTTTCGGGCTTCCCTCATCGGGGTTGAGATCCAGCTCCTCCCTCAGAAGAACCAGGAGATTCTGTTCTGTTCTGCTCAGCTCTGCTCCATTCCACTCCATACCGTTTCCCTTTATCCAGCATCAGACGAGGTAAGTTCCCCGGGTTTTTCCCATTTGCCTTTTCCAATCTTTACCATCTAATCAGCATGGGGTCTGTCCATTGCATGCGCCACAGACAGCCCCCTTCCCCCATTCCGCTTGGGCTCTGGTAACTGTGGAGACATCCCAGCCTCCACTTAGCCCCCCATTTATTCCATTTCCCCACCCCCAAAAGTTGAACGATGTTTTGGCTTTTGGCCTGTCCACCGTTTTTCCAGTGCACACAAGTTAAAATCGGGACGTCTTTTTCTGCTTCTGTACATCTATCTGGGTAAAATTGGATGGCTAATGGGAAATACCAGTAGCTCATTAGACCCCAAAACTCCTTTGAGCTGTCTCTACCGTAATTTTACTAAACTGGGACTCCCCCAAGACTTAAGCTGTAAATGGCTAGTTTTTTTATTCGACTGTGGCTTGGTCTCAGTATGTTCTAGATAATGGCTCAAGATGGCCACCAAAGGGCACTCATGACCATTTGCAAGCTTTTCTTTTTGGAATTTGGCACTCGCCCTGCCCTTTCTTCTACCTGTTCCACTACCCAAGTTCTCCTTGCTGGGGCCGGTCCCAAACCTCACCCCCTCCATGCTCTGGCCAGGATTCCCCCTCCTCTTCCTGTTTTCCTCCTACGGAGGCAGCTCCTCCTCTTCCTCCTCAGACCCTCCCACCTAAGGAGGAACATGCCCAGTACTTATCTGCTGGAGACCAGATAGAAGTCTTACCTCTCCAGAGAATGAGAAATACATTGTTGGATGAAGGAACAAAATGGCAAAGAGGTCTCTGAACTGGAGGTCTGCAGGGGAGGGACTGGGGAGAGGATGGCAAGGGTGAGAGAGGAAGGTGGGGGGGAACAGTCAATCTGGGGATTCAGCTGTAGCTGCATGAGCAGGGGTGCCTCCAAAGGCACTTGGATCCATTTTTAAAAATTTTTAAAGCTTTAATTTATGAGCTTATTTAATTTTGATACACACATGTAGACAGGACAATACAATGGTGTACACACACACACAAAATAAAGGAATGAAGACTTTATAACTTTTTAAAGACTATTAGATTGAGAGTTAACCTTTGCAAATTGGTCTTTGAACAAAGCAGAGTGTAATAAAACTTTATAGTTGGGTAAAATAGGTCTGATCAGAAAAACACATTAACCTAGATGTGCCCAATCAAAATCATGATCTCAAAAAATGCAGAATAAACAAAACAAAACAAGAGTCCTAGAAAAAAATGGCATGGCCATTAATTATTTCAGTAAAGCAGGATGAGAGAGTGAAAGCGAGGGAGTGAGAAAGAAAGAGAGAGAGAGCCCTGAAATCATTCTTCTCCCTGTGCTGCAGCCAGGGAGAAGTTAAATTGACATTTTTTTCCCCTTCACTTTCAGATTGGACTCCTGCTGAGTCTTCCATTTACATTCCAATGCAAGCCTCAGTGAGTGTGATCTGGCAGGAGCTGAGGGAAACTGCTGTTTCCCATTTTGAGGAGGAGGCTGTTATGTCAAGCTCCTCATTGAGAAATCCCACAGGCTGTTGGGCTGGTCTTTCTCTCTCTCAGTGACAACAGGTTAAATTTTTTGCTTCATAGGTAAGCTAAGGGTAGGGCTTGAAGTAAGGCTCCTTTTTCCATGATTTTGGGCTGGGACCTCATTCAGAATGGAGGATACTAATTAACATTTTGATAATTATGTTGAGTTAAGGGAAGGACATTTACCAGCCAGTTTTGCCTTTAAAATTTCTTCAGAAGGAAAATATTTGCCTGCTGCTTCAAGCTGGGGCGGGGCTGACATGGGGAAAGCAGTTTGGGTTTCCCTTTTGAAAATGTCTTGGGTCAGTTGAGGGATCGTGGCAAAAACCTGGTTTGGGAAAAACAAAAACAAAACAAAACAAAACAAAACAAAACAAAACAAAACAAAAACAGGATGTAAAGTCATCTAGGGGCTGGGTGTTCCTGAGAGAAACAAAAAGACTTGAGTACTGGATTGAGATTAATACAAAATAAATTGCCAGAGTTCTCCCACAGAAAAGAAACTGAAGTCAGTCAGGGCAGACATTTCCAGACCTGGGTCAATGGGGCATCCAATCCACCTCTTTTGAAGCAAGAAGGAGGATGATGTTGTGGTGCTCCACAGGTCGGGGTGGCATGCATCCAACATGTGCTTTCTCCCATGGTGTGAGCCCTACCCCACAGGACCCAGTGAAGACCATCAGCGCAGCTTGAGCCATGCAGCTATGGGGTCATCCAGGGCTTTTGGGGAGAGGGAGCATAGGAGAAGGTGGAGGCTGTGCACCAAGCTCCCATGTGGATTGCGCGCCAGAGCTTCGCTCACCCGAGCCTGGTGCTCTCTGAGTGGCAGGCAGTTCAGAGGGTTGCAATCTTGTGGCAGGTGAGAAGGTGGAGGAGCAGGAGCCACAATGCTCCAAGGCCACTGTGGGGAAGGGTAGTTCCAGGCTGGGCCAACCTCAGCAGGATGGTGGCTCTCCCTAAGCAGAATCAGGGCCCCTGCAGGCAGGAGGCTTTTGGGGAAGAGCGGGTGGAGCTGGGCCAGCCCACGTAGACCTAAATGCAGGTTGGCATTGTTCCAAGCACACACCTTATCTGGGCAGCACCGGTGCTTCTGATCCAGAGGTCTCCTGGAGAGAGGAAAAACTGGAGGTTGGTTGGAACAGGGAGGGGTAAAAAGAACCCTCCAATATCCCTTTTCCTTGTCAGATAATGGAGGTGGGAGGTGGGAAGCAGACCTCTGTTGGGACTAATGACATGTTAACTAACTTAGGCTGACTTCTTACTCCCAGGCGATTGAGTAAGATCAAGGCCTCAAAGGCAGTTTCAAAAGTTAATGACGATAAATTGGGCCACCGTCAGGGATTGGTTAACAACAGTTCTGCGAACGTGATCAGCTCGTGCTTGCCATATAAAAGTTGTGTGACTTCCTCAATAAACAAGTTCCTGCTGTGACTGGTCTCCCTGAGGCGTCTGATTGTCCTCTGTCTGGAGGGCTGGGAGCAGGTGGTCAGTTGGCCCTACCTTTCCCGGTCTGACCTTGTTGGGGAGTGTCCCCTTCCCTTGTCGCTGGTCAAGAAGAGCAAGGGGGCTTAAGGCCCGGACAGACCTCAGATCAACAAGCTCTTCTTTATACAACTTAGAAGTCAATGGGTCAAACACCTGATGTGGCTCATTTTTCAGGGGAGAATTATGGCTGCCGGCCACCACGAGGGTCTGCATATGAACACAGTGTAAGGAAAAATGCAGCTCAGTTTGGGACCCACGGCAGCTATGGCCCTTAAATCCGACAGAGCAGGTGTTCCGGACGCCCGGTCTGAGTTGCGGTCCAGCAACAGCACCCAGAAATCCACTCCAGACACGAGACCTCACACAAGAGATTTTATTAGGCAGATGACTAGAGCGTCCACTCAGGGCTGGAAAGAAGGAAAAAGAGAAAGATGGCGTGGATGCTTCTCCCAGATATTGGAATCCCCAGGGCTGGAAGGAACCAATAGTGGAGGAGAATACTTGCAAGTTGACTGATGAACCAATGGCTAGCTAGGACGTTCAGACTGACAAGCTAGGATGTTTCTGGGAAGCAGGAAATGGCTGTAGTATAGGCCAAAAATTCCTGCAGCAGCATAATGGGCGGGCAGAGCAGTTTTCAGACTGACAAGTTAGGTTGTGGTGCCATGGAAGGGGCAGGAGATCAGCTTTGTATTACATTCCCCCATTTTTGATTTTATAAGAAAATCTTTTGGGTACTTGGATGAAGGTTGGTCTTCTGTAATTGCTTCCTGCTGAGTGTGAACATAGAGCTGATTAGGGGACAGATATTGTCGTGGCAGGAAGGAGTTGGGGACTTGATAGTTCCTCTGCGGAGCACACCTGTGACCAGGCTCCGATTCCTGTAAGAACCTGATATTCCTGTAATACAAGCTGATTGGTTGACATAGAAGCAACACTCCTCCTATAGAAAGGACAGGGGCACCCCTTTTTACGGTTGGTATCTATTGGGAAAAAGAATTCAGTGGTTAGGGAAATAACAAACAGGAGTCTAGTCCTCATGGCTGGGTGCGTTTGTCTGGTGCCTCAGTTGTCTGGTCCCCAGTCTCTGGAATGGGAGAAAGGGTGGAGGGCTTGATGGCCTTCAGTCTGAGATGGAGGGGTCCCACAGGAGTGGCCGAGTATCAGTT
Source organism: Sciurus carolinensis (assembly GCF_902686445.1). Classification (NCBI taxonomy): domain Eukaryota; kingdom Metazoa; phylum Chordata; class Mammalia; order Rodentia; family Sciuridae; genus Sciurus; species Sciurus carolinensis. Next base: position 122,182,099 of record NC_062221.1, on the reverse strand, counting down.
GGAAGAAGCCTGTGGATTAGAAGCTGGAGAGGGGTTAGTGGATTGAGAATAGAACTTAACCCGAGAAATGTGTAGGGTGAGTTGGCGGGGCGCAGAAAGCCTTTCTGCCTTAAATCCTGGATGACTGGTTGAAGTCCTAAAAGGCTCCTTTGGGGAAGGGGATATTGGGCCTGGGCTAGGTAGGATGTTGGGTCCTTCAGGTGAATGAGTACAGGTGAGCATTTGGCTATACAGGGTGAATGGGTGCCCCAGACCTTGGGGTCAACCAGAGAGGGAGGAAAGGGATATGAAGACTTCGTTTAAGCTGTATATTTCTGCAGAGTCATAAGAAGAGGAATAGCAGAAGAGTCTTGGCTGAGGCGCATGGTGGATGAGAAGGAAATAGAGGCACCCAAATTGGTTAGGATGTCCCTTCCCAGAAGGGAAATGGTACATGAAGGAATTATCAAAAAAGAAATGCGTAAAGCCAATTTGTCCTATATGGAAACTTATTGGAGGGGTTTGTAGTTGGTTATATGGTTTTCCCTCTACCCTGACAATAGAGGGTTTGGCAGGGGAAATGGGTCCCCAAAACTCTTGCAGCACTGAGAAGGTGGCTCCAGTATCTATAAGGAAAGGGAGCTGCCTGCCTGCCACTGTAAGGGTCACCCGGGGCTCCTGAGTGGTGATGGTCATCGGGTGTTGAAGTCCTGGGCCCCTTCAAGTCATCCATTGCCAATCCCAGTAAGTCACTGGGGGAAGGGGACAAGGATGACCTGGCACTTCTCTGAGCACCAGGGCAATCCATTGCTCAATGTCCCAGTTGGTGGCATTTCGGACAAGGACTTGGGGGCTTCCAGGGTTTGGGACAGGCTGGTGCCCAGTGGCCCTCTTGCCGCACTTGAGGCATGGGCCTGGAGGTCTTCTGGGAGCTTGGGCACCCCTAGTAGTGTACAGTTGGGCAGGTCTAGCCGGCTGAAAGGCTTTGGCCAGCATTTGGTATTTTAATTTTTGCTTTTTTTCTTTCCTTCCGTTATAAACCTTGAATGCCAATATTAGAACCTCTGGTTGTGGGGTAAGAGGCCCCCTATCCAACTGCCTCAATTTAGCCTTTATGTCAGGGTAACTTTGGGAAAAATAATAAGTAATAAGTAGCTGCCATCCCTCCGGAGTTTCAGGGTCTTGGTTAGTATACCTGAGTATGGCCTCTATGAGGCGACTTAGAAATGTTGATGGGTTTTCAGTTTGGTTCTGTATCACTTCCCGAAGTTTATCGTAGTTAACGGTTTAATAGCGGCCTTTCGGAGACCTGCAAGAATGCAGGTTTGAAACTCATCCTGCTGCAGACACCCAGTCCCCATCTTATAGTCCCATTGGGGCTCCCTATCTGGTACTGCTTCAGCCCCAGTGGGGTGGGTTGGGGTCGATTGATGAATCTCATCTGCATAATTGCACGCCTGTTCCCAGACTCTCCTGCTTTCCTCAGGGGTCAGGGTGTTGGACATGATCATGTAAATGTCATGCCAGGTAAGGTCATAAGACTGGGTAAGGTACTGAAATTTCTTAATGAAGTTTGTAGGGTTGGAGGTGAAGGAGCCTAGCCGCTTCTCTATTTGGGAAAGATCAGACAGTGAGAAAGGAACATGGGCTCTGATTACTCCCTCCGTGCCAGTCACCTCCTGTAAAGGGACTAAAGCATGTGCACAGGATGCATGGTGGGAGGACTTGTAGGCTGAGTGGAGGAGCAGAAGCAGAAACTGAATGAGGCAAAGGAGAGGAACACAGGGGTTTCTGCAGCAGGAGACCTGTAAGGAGGTGGTTCATTAGCTGATCAAAGTCAGAGGAGGAGGAGGGATTAAAAGGGGGAGGAGTAGCCAAGAGAATGTGTTCAGGTTTTTGAGGAGAGCAAAGATCAGGTTTAGCATGAAAGAAAGAAAAAGCTTGAAGAAAAAAATCTCTTTCCATTCACCAGCTCGCCCACACAATATATACTTAATTATACCCAGTATAATTATACACATAACTATACCTAGTATAATACTGGGATCCAGGATGCCATAAATAGGCCATTCCAATTTATTATCTAAAGGATAGCTTGGCTCTAATTCAAGGAGCAGGTGGAGGTGCTTGAGATCGTCTAATCTCAAGGGTGAATCTGCCGGGATGGAGGTCCTGGATCCCATGGTGAAGACTGAGAAACACCTAAGTCAGTGTTCAAGGCGTCCCAGGAACACGGGTTAGGTAACTACGAGAAGGCAGCGCAGAGATGTGGTCGTCGCACAGCACCAATATGTGCCGGGCAATAGCCGTGAGGGTTTGAGGACCTGACGTCAGGATTTTCAGGGAAAAAAACGTGTGCGAAGTTGAGCCTCAATACTGAGAGAGAGAATCTCCACCATCAAATTAGGAATTCACCCAGCAGATAAGACCAACTATGGGGACCAGCCGTAACTATGAAAGTCGTGGTTGGGGGTACCCCCACACCTCAGCTGCCTTCAGAGCCCGGGACACTCGATGGTCGCTTCTCAGGTCAGCAGAGGTGTGTTTAAGTCACTCTAGGGGGACCTGCCTAAGGGAGGCAATCTGAAGTCTGGTGTTGCATGCAGAAAGCTGAGTGTCTGGGTGAATGGAGGGTGAGGCTGTGTCTGTGGGTCACTGGGGCGACAGATGGGTTTCCACTTGCCTAAGAGGCAGTGGAAGGACCCATCAGAGTCACAGCACCAGATGTAAGGAAAAATGCAGCTCAGCTCGGGACCCACGGCAGTCCTGGCCCTTAAATCCAATGGAGCAGGTGCTCCGGACGCCCCGTCTGAGATGCAGTCCAGCAATAGCACCCAGAAATCCACTCCGGACACGAGACCTCACACAAGAGATTTTATTAGGCAGACAACTAGAGTGTCCACTCGGGACTGGAAAGAAGGAAAAAGAGAAAGATGGCGTGGATGCTTCTCCCAGATATTGGAATCTCCAGGGCTGGAAGGAACCAATAGTGGAGGAGAATACTTGCAAGTTGACTGATGAACCAATGGCTAGCTAGGACATTCAGACTGACAAGCTAGGATGTTTCTGGGAAGCAGGAAATGGCTGTAGTGTAGGCCAGAAATTCCTGCAGCAGCTTAAGGGGTGAGCAGAGTAGCTTTCAGACTGACAAGTTAGGTTGTGGTGCCACGGAAGGGGAGGGAGACCAGCTTTGTATTACACACAGCCTTAACAGAGCCAGGCCAGGGGAGAGTTAGTTACTTTTGGCGGACCCTTTTGGTGGTCAGGGGGCAGGACCAATTCATGGGAGGAATTTTGGTGCTGGGATCACTTAGGGTGTGGCAGGAGGACAGGTAGGTAACCCTATCCTTCAGAAATGACCAGAACTGATCAAATGAAAATAAGCAAGACTAATTATTCAGACCTCATTATTAAGGGAGTCAGCACTATCATTAGACTTGGCAGAGACTGAAAGGCTGGCAAACAAGGGCCTGAGGGGGGAAACAAGGGAAGCTCTAAGTCTGCCAAGACAGGATGTTGCAGTGTGAACGCTCCAAGTTGCCTAAGTTTAAATGGAGAATTTTGAGTGGCTTAATGGGGGTTCATATCTGACTGTCTCTGATTAGTCCTAAGTTCGAATCAGGAAAGAAAAATGGGAATCTATCTTTCATTAACCAAGCCCTGGCAATTTGAGACAAATTCTTATAGAGATTTTTGTTTTGATTCTTGGATTGGAATAGATACTGGTATGACTTCCTAAAAGTCTAATTTATAGATAAAGACTAGCTTCTTAGAATGGCTTCTTTGAATTTTTTAGGTAGGTGGTGTGTCAGAATTATAATTTTATGGATAGACTGGCAATTATCTGTTTATTATTTCTCATATGATTGGGCCATTATGGAGAGTACATTTCTAAATTTCTCCAAGACCCATACTATGCAATCAATGTTATTTTCAAAAGCATATAACTTGTTTAATTACAAGAATAAGTTAATTATTTTAATATTAATTTGACCAATTTCATTAAATTATTCAGTTAATAATTTCATTAGTAATATATTTTTCTGTTAATATCCCGGTTTTTGACTCTTGTATTCACAAAATGATAAATAAATTAGGAAAGAATGAGCAGTGGTTATTCAAATATCACAAAACAAATCACATATTCTCAAGGTATATTGAAAAGAATTAGAAGCTTGTTTCTCTCCAACATTTTTACATTGAAATCCTAACCCTGATATGACAGTGTTAGGAGAGGGGTGCTTTGGAAAGCAACTGGGTCATGATGTTGGTGCACTCATATAATTAGTGCCTTTATAAAAGAAGCCCAGTGAGCTTCTCTGGGTGGGAAGTCAATGAGAAAACTCTCTAAAGTCCTTTTACTGCAAACTGCCCAGCATCAACAAAGGATTTTCTAGTAGGGACAACTGGAGATGGAGAAAAACACTGAGACAAAGAAAACACAGAGACGTTATCAAGTAAACTGGGGCAAGGTGGGACACTATACTCTGATGGAGGTACAGCGACCCAGAACTAGCTCCACAGTTTTATTATATAGGGTCTCATAATCAAGAAGTTAAACTTCAGGAGCATTGTAAATTATTCAAAGCTTGTAAGTTGTCAGAGGCTTCTTTGTGCACTAAAAAGTTATAGAGCTAGACACATTTTTTGCAGCTATCCTACTATTGCAGTGCTAAGAACATTCTGTTATTATCCTGCTGTACCCAGTACACCTACTGTCCTGGGACTTCTGGACACCAGAGTCCAGGGTCAAGGCTGCTAACATCTTCATCTTTGGCAAGGAATGTTTCCCAGCCTTGACTCTTTGCTGACACTGCAGGATCAATTGATGACCGCTCTCCACACTTTTTATAAAGGTGAGAAGATGACTGTCTATGAACCAGGAGAAGGACCCTCACCTGACACAAAATCTGGTGGCTCCTGAATCTTGGACTAGCAGAACTGTAAGAAATGAATATTTGTTTAAGATTTATTATTTTTGTTAAAGCCTCATCAGAATACTTAGTAGAAGTATAGAAATTAAAAATGTATGCAATCAAATGAGAAAATGCATGCTAATTGGACTGTGAATGAGGCTCAGTGGTAAAGCATTTGCCTAACATAGGTTCGATCCCGAGTATTGTACAAAAATAAAGAAAAACAGTAACTTGTGAGGCTAAAATGTCACTCGCACTCTTGAGACCAGGCTTTACATGCTTTTTTTTTTTCTTTTTTTTTTTTTTTTTATCAGATTACTAATAAAATAAACCCCTACAAAAATTAAGAGAAAACTTTTATGATGCACAAAGCACCCTTTCAGTCTTTAAATATATAAAATTTAACTGTTTAAAAATATAAAAAGAATATTTATGAAAGGGTCATTTTTATCAAAGCATGCAATCCCTTGTTTCTTTACAGATACAAAGCATGGTACAAAAATTTCTTTTGCAAATAAACTGTTCATTACTAACAACTCATTCAATTGAATTTGTTCATTTTATCAAAGAAAAAGCCTAGCATAGTAATAAGCAAACATTCAATTTAATAATAACCATAACAAATCATCATTACCAACAATGCTATAATTTTCTCTGCAATGTTAGAGATTTTCTGAAGAGATAATAATTATTATCTGAATTATTCTGAAGAGATTACAATAATATATAGAAAATAACTTTTAAATAGGATCACTGTTTTGGTTGAGATTAGGCTTTTAAATGCAGTTTTATGCACTGAAAATGTGTTGACCTTTTATTTGTGAAAATGATTTTGTATTTCTGGAAGGGCTGCTGTATAATAGTAAATTGAGCTAAAGGAATTTCTTTGTGGTACTTATGCTGGACTATTTAGAAGCATATTAAATCACAGTTTGAATAATTTATGCATGGTGATTGTCATGATGTGATGTGCCATTTGTGGTCAAGATCAGCTTTTTTTTTTTCCCATTAGGTTTCCAGCCTTAATTCCAGGAAACAAATCCAATTTTAAAGCTCTGGGTACCTACTCGTGTCTAAAATTTAAGCCAAGAAAAACATTCACCGTGTTTGTTGAGTCAAGTGCTACTGGCCTTTGCATTTTACAATCCCAGGCCCTAATTTTAAAAGTAATTTGGCTGTTTGAGATACTGTGAAAATTCTCTTTTTAGTAAACATTTTTTATTTCATTTAATCTGAAAAAATACATCTAACTCTTCGTAAAAGTGAATGATTTTATTAAAAGAAAATTTTCAGAAATAAAATGTAAAATCATAAGTGCTATACCAACATAAAAATAAACAAACATTAAATATTATATTTAACTTATTAAATATGGGAAGTAGTCAGATACTTTAACTGGGCCAAAAAAGGATATAAAAAATGAATATATATATATAGAGTTATAAAATAACTCCAGAACATAGGTAAAAAATGAGACCAGTCAGCAACATGGGTCAGATACAGTCAATGGATAGTTATAAAATAGCTTATCCATGATAAAAGACTATAATCACATTGCCAGGAGCTGGTATCCTCTTGATGATGTATGAATTTCCATTGGAACATATATTTTTCCTAAATTCTTTTAATCTTAGTATAAGTAATAGCTTGTGACTTTGACATATTTTTGAAGCTGCTCTGGGTGTTTACTTTAAAGAACATCTTTGTCTCATGTTTGAATTACTGAGGTGAGTTATTAAAATGGATGTGAATTAGTTCAGAACAGCCCAGTCTTCATAATAATAGAAATCTGATTCACAACCTCCACAGAAACTGCAAGAAACTAAACCACAATGTTTAAAGCAATCAGGTAGAAGAATTGTAATTGATCAAGGATGCCACATTTCTTGTTTGTATTATTATTATTATTATTATTATTATTATTAATTTCTTTCTTTCTTTTTTTTTTTTTTGCCTGAGTTCTGATTCAGGACCAAAAGGAGAAAGCCAAATATATTCCCTGTGTTAGTTGGATTTCTATTGCTGGAACAAAATGCCTGAGATAAATTAACCTGCAGGAGAAAAGGTTTATTTTAGCTGAGAGTTTCAGAGGTCCCTTGGACCCCATTACTTTGGGCCTCTATTGAGGAAGAACATCATGGTGGTGAGTGCATGGTATAGGAACTCTGTTCACTTGAGTGTAGCCAGGAATGAAAGAGAGAGAGAGAGAAAGAGCAGAGTCCCAATATCTCCTTCAATTTACATCTCCCATGGCCTAACTTTCTCCAACTAAACCCCACCTTCTTACGATTCCCCCACCTCTTAATAGTCATAGGCTGTTGACCAAGCCTTTAGCATAACATTCCCTGCTTCTAGTTTCCAGGACTCCCAACTTTCCCATTCCAATTACCTCCAATCAGAGTACACTTGAAATCTCCCATTGTCTAACTATCAAGCTCTCCAACTTCCCTGCCTGTCTCCGAGACTTTGCCAAATACAAGTGATAATGGCTGACTCCCTTGCTACAGCTAGCTCTGAACAAACAGCTTCTTTTATTCTCACATGGGTGGTGCTTTGCCCATTTTTACCTCACTCTCTGAGAAGCAGTCCATAAAGCTAACTTTATAGGGGGAGGAGAATGAAATAGTTAAAATAATTCAGCATTTTTAAAAACTCACCTTTGAGAAATACTTTTTTCTTCATTAGCAATCTACATGTCCTCCATTAACAAATTTTCATTAACTGAGATGTGGAAGTGGGGAGCATACAAGGATAATGTCATTTTAATATTTTAGCATGCTAAGTTTAAAATGACTATTGTATAAGTGGAAATCGTTGAGTAGATATGTGAATCTGGAGTTCATATGTCTAAATAACTATCATGGAAGACTTTACTCCTAATGGCCTTGATGATAAAAACTCAATAGAAATTTAATTGCTAAGCAAGGAAAAGAAGCGCCTTGTATCAAGTGGGAAATTTTTAAATCATCAGTCACATGTATAATTATTTTGTTTGCAGTGTCAGGGGATATAGGTTAATACTATTGGTGAGAGGTATAGAAAATATCTTCTTTTTCGTTTCAAGTGATATCTTCAAGCATTGATTCTTCAATGGCTAGAGAATGCCCTAGTCATTCAAGCAAATTCTGTACTTTTAAAATTAAAATATATCTCCCCTTTGCCTTCTACAGGGAATAAAGAGATGCATATATATCTTAGTTTCTCCACTCAAGTAACAAGTTGAGTGTCCCCCAAAAGCCTACCTGTGAGACAGTGCAAGAAATTTTGGAGAAGAAATGATTGGGTCATAACATTACTTTAATCATTGGAAAAAAAAAATCCTTGTTGGGATTAACTGGGTGATAACTGGAGGCAGGTGGGGTGTGGCTAGAGAAGTGGTTCACTAGGGACATATTTATGGCTATATATTTGTATCTCTCTTTGCTTCCTGATCACCATGTGAGCTCCTTCTCTCTATACTCTTCTGCTATGATGTTCAGCCATACCTTGATCCCTGAGGAAAGGAGCCAACCTTCTATGGACTAAGACCTCTGAAACCATGAGCCCTCTAATAAACTTTTCCTCCCCTAAAATGGTTCTTATCAGATCTTTTAGTTAGCAGTGAAAAAGCTAACTAAAACACAAGTTTAAATAATAACAAAAAATTATCTTGTAATGAGTACTATTAAATATAAATGTGTTATTTATTTTTGTAAAGTCTGTATTTATTACCAATAAATGCTACTTCAGCATCCTAGCAACACAATTTCATCTATTTTCACAATTAGAAATAATTTTAAAAGTACATTGATGTTCCTATTAGAATAACTGCATGCCTTGAATATAATTTTAATTAGTGTATTGCTGAAGCTTAGAAACCTGGATACACAGATATTCTTTTGAAAGCCATCTTTCCTGTCTGGTCTGACTTGTTCAAGTCTCTCTTCACTTCAGCTGCCACCATTGGGTGGGAAGCAGAGACTCTGGTAGGATACCTAGACTCTTTTCAGTGCCTTAATTCTTATTCAGAATACCAAGGTGTCCACAATTCTGAGCACATAGGTATAACTATTTCTACACTGAGAGAGCATTAGAGGTCAGGAAGCAGAGAAAGTAATGAATGGATATTTGGAAGATTCTCCCTTCCAGGGCCTGCCCCCAGTGACTCAACTCCTTTAGCCATGCCTTTCCTGCATATGGTCGGACCACTCAAACTAGGATGGACTAGTTAGGTTACAGCTCTCTCAGTTGAATCTTTCAATCTGCACATGTCTGTATCAACAAATAAACTTTTGGGGGAACACACCATAACACCTTCAAAACCATAATGCCTTTAAAAATAAAAATCTATAGTGGTCAAAAGAAGGAAGAAACTATTCTCATTTGGGTAAATATGAAAAGCCTTTATAGGGAAGTCAATATTGAGTTTGAAACTGATGAATGAATAAAATTTCAATAGATAGAACCAATGGTATGAGTTCACTAGATAGAGAGGTATGCTGTGAGTAGAAGTTCAGATAATGGAAAAATGGATATTTAGAAAGAAAATAATCATGTTTGGCTGGAGTGAAGATATCAGGGACTAATATACATTAAGAATTGAAAATATTTTGGAGAGATGTTATTAGGAGGCTTGAAAGCAGTATGAGGTATTTTTATTTTATTAATAATCACTTTTCTTTCTACAATTTTCATTGAGGAATTGATATGACTATAATCCAATTTTGGCAAATAATTTTTTGTTTGGTTTTCTGTTTTCCATTGCTATAACAAAATAACTGAGGTTGAATACTTTATAAAGGAAAGAAGTTTATGGAGGTTGAAAGTCCAGGATCGGGTACCCCTGTTGATTTGCCTTTTGCTGAGGGCCTCTTGGAGGATGGTACCACAATGGTGGAAGTGAGAGTGATCACGTGGAGAGACAAGCAGCAAGAGATGGAAGGACAAGCTGGTCTTGTTCTTTTATAACAATCCACTCTTGTGGAAAAGAACTAGGACCCTAGGGGTATTACCTGGTCTCTGCCCAGGTCAATGTCCCCCAGTTGCCTAACCATCTCCCACTAGGCCTCAGTATAGACAGACCAGGGACCAAGTTTCCAACACACTCAAATTATATACCAACTAAGCATCATTGATCAGTAACCAGGATAGAGGCCGTAAGAGTGTAAAAATGAGTTACCGTAGAAATTCTGGGGAAAGAAACTGCAAGAATGGAGAAACACTTGGTCATAAGAGATTACAGAAAGAAATTAGAACAGGGTTAACTGTGGAGTTTTAAGGCTGAGTGACAGAGTGCTCCTGCAGTCAAGAGGAAAATGGAAATCAGAAGTAGACTCTTGTAAGATAGAGAAGACGTCCAGCTTTGCACATGTTACAAGGTAAATAGATGGCACAAGAGAATTGTGTGTCCACATCTTTTAAATAATAAATGATTATTTAAAATAATGAGACTGCTGCAGTTATATGTCCAAATGTTATCAGAATAGGAATATTGGTTGAACCCAATGGAAGTAGATGTGGCTCTGGTGCTCTAAAGGGAGGAGTAGATGTACTTCTTAACCTTCTCACCTCTAGCCAGATAATTTTCCACTTATATCTTCTATTTATACCTTCATTTTATTCATTAATGTTATCATTTATTTATTCTGAGTTAAACTGACTATCAAGTTTCTCTCACATGAAAAAATGTGGCAAAAATAAGGGGAGAAAAGATTGGGATGGGGATCCCATGTAAATAGAAGACAGATCAGTGGAACAGAGGAAGGAGATAGGGTGGGCAGGGAAGGGACAGGAAAGAGGAGGAACCATGAGATGAAATTGACCCCAAATAGCTCTGTACATACATAAATATAGCACAGTGGATTTCACCTCTATATGTCACTGTACATCACTAATTTTAAAAAGCAATAAAAATGTACAAAGAAGATCAGTAGAGTAGTTGAAAGGGAACAGGGGGGAGGGAGAAGAGAAGGAATGACAGGTACTAGGGACTGAATTGAAGCAAATTATGTTACACACTTGTGTAATTATGTCCAAATGGACACCAATATTATGTATAACTGCAGTGCACTAATAAAAAATAAAATGCACAAAAATGTTAATCTCAGGGAAAAAGAAGTGTCAAGACTGCTAGGTACTTACACAATATCCCATCTTCTTTCTGACAATAGCATTCTACTCTTCCTTGTAATAGTAAGAAGGGCAGCTTAACAAAATGATGATAACAATTGTTTCCCCACCTTCTCTTGAAATGCAGTGTGGTCAATGAAGTGAAGTCAAAGTCCCAAACAGATGTCCAGGGGATCAGTCATTGAGTCCATTCCTCTTTTTGCTCATTCCCTGCATCCTGTCTGAAACAACTGATGTGATCACTGGAGTTCTGTCAGCCATCTGGAGAGCATAAAAATGAGACACCAAGATTAAGGATAGAGGACATTAAAACTTGTATCTCTGGATGGCACTGTGACCCTCTGCTCTAGTCCTAAACCACATACTCTGAATTTCCTATACCTGAAAACACTTTACAGTTATAATTTGCTTAAAGTACAGTTTTAGAGATTTTGTTTTTTCTTCCAGGATGAATACAATTCCTACATTATGATCAATGTAATGATTTTTTCCCACCAAATTGTCATAAGGTTATGCATTTTTTTAAAGAAGATGCCTAATCTCTAGTAGATTGAAACAGACATTATTACCTCATGTACATTTATGACTGCATGACCCATATGATCCTACAACATGTACAATCAGAAAAACGAGAAATTACTCTACTTATGTATCATTTATCAAAATGTATAAATGCATTCTACTGTCATGTTCAACTAATTAGACCAAATAAAAAAAAATTTAAAAAGAAGATTCATAATCTCAATTATCTTAATATTATTCAAGTGGCTTGTTTGCCAGATTTCAAAATCCTATTTATTACTTCAATCTAGGTATTTTCCAACAATTAGTTTTCTTTAACCCTACAGTAGTATGCTTAAAATCCTGAAGATAATTAGCATTAGCAAGTGCAATTCCAGTTAATTCAGGGAAGTTTATGTTTCACAATTTTAACCAATCCCAGTATATTTTTCCAAAAATAAAATTTGTATTAATTTTATCTCAATAAATAAATGTCATTGTAAAACCTCGAAGGGTAACAAGATTGTTAAGAATCAGTGTAAGTCCCCTGGTTTTGTAGAATCAATGTTCTGTAAGCATAACTAAATCAACTCAGTTCTAATGATGCCAATTGAGGGTAGATTTTGATGATAACAACTGTTTCCCCAAGTCTATCGTCTTAATGACCAACACAGCAGATGTTCCTCCTTTTCTTAAACAATACTCATGGAGATAATTATTAGATTCAGCACACACCAAAGGAATGTGTTCTCCACTGGGACTTGTTCCTAATAACTAGGCTGCAGCATCTGCCTGCTGATCAGTCCAACAAACACAGATAGTTTGCAGAAAATAACCTACTGCCTTTAATGTACCTGTGTGAGTTTATTTGCATTCTGTGGTGATACAACTACAGATTGGTTTGGAACTCTACCACTGATAACACACTGTTGTTTTACTGGTTATTAAACCAGCACACTGCTGTGGATTTGTTTTAGAGGATAATTACTGAAGCTGCAAGTATCTAGAAACTTAAAATGTCAAGATACACTGCAGCAGGATGAGTTATTATCATGGAACAAATTGCTCTATTTCATTATCTTTTTTAAACCATTTCTAAAAAGTAGCTCATATGCAAATAAACCAGAATAATTGGAAATGTTTCACAACCTTAATGTTTAAAGTGCAACCATTGTTATATGCCCATACCTACATTTATTATTGTTCAGGATTATAGTTGCACATTCATAACTTACATTTTTACTTTTTTTTTAAATTAAAATTTGAGACCTCTGTGCATCCAATATCTTAAGTTTTCTGATTTGAAGAAATACATTTTTCTGACCAAATAAAATTAAGATATTTTCAGTTGGCATATCTAAGAACCAGTGTTTCTATTGAAACAAAATTTAAGTAAATGTATGAGAATAAAATATAGCTAATGTTTTAGATGGGGATTTTTTATATATAATACAAAGAACAATTTATCAAGAAATGTCTTTTCCATAAACACATACTTTTTAAATGACTAGAATTTATATTAACAATTTTATTTAATATTTTGGCAAGAAAATCATCATAAAATCCCAAAACGTCTCTAGTTTCTCAGAGATGTCCAAGAGATATTCTCTAATGATGAGCTTTACCAAAGGAAACTATCTTAAATGGAAATATAAAACAAGAACTTTGAATTTTGGTTAACAAGTGAACTTATTTGCTTTGTGTGTTGTAGTAGGGATGCATTTCGCTTCCCCATTGCATCTATATGAGTTTTCTATAAAAGTATTGAAGTCAGTTAGATGCTTGTATGTGGATACACAAACGATCACATATTGCCACATACATGCATTTTTTAAAAAAGTCAAAAGACTGGGGATATAGCTCAGCAATAGAGTGCTTGCCTAGCATGCTCAAGGCTCTGGGTTCAATGCCCAGGACGGTGAGGACGGTGAAAAGAAAAAAGAAAAAAAAAAAAAGAATTAAAAAATGTCTTCCTAGTTAAGTCATTTTTTTTGTATGGTCAAAAACTTGCCCTTAACTGGATGCAGTTTTGCACACCTATAATCCCCACTGGCTTGGGAGGCTGAGGCAGGAGGATCACAAGTTCAAAGCCAGCCTCAGCAAGAGAGAGGTGCTAAGCAACTCAGTGAGATCCTGTCTCTAAATAAAATTAAAAAAATAGGTCTGGAGATGTGGCTCAGTGGTTGAGTGCCCTGAGTTCAATCCCCAATAAACCCGAACCCCATCAAAAAAATTCAAAAAATTTTTCCCTTAACTTTTTCAGTTTCTAGATAAATAACATACAAATGCTCTTTCTGTAGCTCCAACTGAGAGATTCCTCAGAGTCCTTCTATATATGAAGTATTTTAAGTTTATCTTTGGTTTTTAGGTGAATTAACAATATTTGACACAAAATGAAGTTAGTCTTTTTACCCATCAAAACACTTAATCCTTTGACATGTCCTCTTGCGACACAGCTAGCACTCAAAGACCAATTAAAAATCAAAACAAAGGATGATTATCAGAGCCAGGGATGTTACTGGACCTGAGAATACTCTGTTATTATTTTTAAAGTGACCATTGTAAACGTGGGGGTCTTACTAAGCAGCTAATATAACCCCTGGAAAACTTGTCAAAGTGCTCTGTTCACTACAAATATTCACATATCTTCCATGCCTGTGTCCCCTCCCATTTCCTGCTGTCCTTCACATCTGCACTGGTCTATACCAAACCTCTTTTCTTCTACCCATAGTTCAGTAATGAGTTAGCCTCCCCTACTCTACAAATCCTCTCTCACATCCAAGTCAATGCTAATCTATTTGAATTTCAGATCAATAGAGTTTATGGTTGTTTCATTCACTTGAACAGCTAGTCATTCTTGCTTTTATGACCATACCCTCAAAAAATGAGCATCTGTTATAGGTTAGAAAGGATGGAATATAAACATATAAACACAGATTTTATGGATATGTGCATTCTGTCTAAACAGTTTAGTTTCAACAACAATCACTTTTTAGAAGGTTATATACCAAATAAAAGTCAACATCAATTCCTAATGATACTGATAAAGATAGTTAAATTTATTAAATTCTTAGTATCTAACTAATATCACCCTAGGAACTTCATAAGTTTCCTTCTTCTAAATAGACTAAATTCAAGAGGATGTTAATATTAATTTGTTTTCCTCCCTATCCCTTTAAACTCAATCTAAAGATTCATTATTTCTACTAAGATGTTAGATGAACCTTTGGACTTTGTGTAGTAAAGTCCTTGAGCGCTCTTGGAAAATAAACATTTCTCCAGGTATGTTAAGCACCAAACATTTCAAAATAATAATTAAAATACTCATTTTCATATAAAAACAAAAATAATTAAAATTATTTCCTAATTTAGAACTACCTTCTCAAGATAAGTATTGCTTCAGGCCCAGGAATGGAAGATGAAAGAGTAGATATGGATAGTTTCTCATCTCACTAACATACTTAATTTCTTTACATCTCTGAGTTTCCTACGTCTCTTGGATTTTAGCCAAGGGAAATATGATTACTAGTGTGGATGTTTTCTTGATGCCAAGTGGTATTGACACCTGGCATCAGGATGTGGTGGGTGGTTAGGGATGATTCTTAGTTTCATAGATACTTTGAATGTTTTTTTATTTTGTTTTCTCATATATTATTTTTTCTTTTGATTCTCCCTCCTCTCTGTGAACCTCTGATTGCCATTTCCTTGGGTCTATCCTTGGTCATTGCTCAGGACTCTGTCCCTCAACATATGCGCTGATCCAGCATTGGCTTAGAGGCAGCTCACCTAGCATGTTATCAACTCTGCCACACAGAAACATTTCCCTCTATTTCAGTCTCTTATATCTCACTCGAATCTGATATGGGTGATGAGCTAGATCAGGGTCCTCAAATCAGTTTTAAACATTCCTTTTCATGTAAAACTAAAAACAAACAAAAACTACAATAAAAAAAATTCCTCAACACCTTGATCTAAGTTCACTCATTAGATCAACACATATTTACCAAGTTTTGTGACTTTGTTCTGGGCTGTGGGAATATTTTAGTAAACAGGCAGACAACAATCTCTGTCCTCCTGGAGTTATTTTTATGGGAGAGATAGAAATAAGAGTTCTAAAAATTAAAATGTATACTATATTTGCTGGTTTATTTTTGTGTCAACTTGTTTATCATGTCTAGCTGTTTGCTCAAACCCTAGGCTAGATTTTTCTCTGAAGGTATTTTATAGATGTGATTAACATCTATAATCAGCAGACTTTTAGGAAATGATGTGGGGTTTCATTCACTCTTTTTTTGGTACTAGGGATTGAACTCGGGGGCGCTGGACTACTAAGCCCCAGCCCCAGCCCTATTCTGTATTTTATTTAGAGACAGGTTCTCACTTAGTTGCTTAGCACCTGCCTTTTGCTGAGGTTGGCTTTGAACTCGCTAATCTCCTGCTTCACCTTCTGAGCTGCTGTGATTACAGTTGTGTGCCACCATGGCCAGCTCATACACTCCTGATAATCCTAAAACTACTATAAAAATCCTGCCTGAATTTTTAGTCTGCCCTTTAAAGTTCAGACTCAAGTCACAACATGAATTCCTGCTTGAGTTTTCAGCCTGCTGGTCCAGTCTGTCTCATGAATTGCAGACCTGCCAACTTCTTCTGTCATATGTGAGGATTCCATACGATAAATCTCTGAAAAAATATACCACAGGGATACCGAGGAATCTATATGCAATCTCCTATTAATTCTGTTTCTTGGAGACCCCTGAGTGATATAGCATGATCAATAATGATAGCTACTTAGTAGAAGAATAAAAACTAAAAGAAATATGAGCTATGTGTATATGCATATGTGCGTATGGGAATACATGGATAAGTTGAAGGTGGAGGCCTCACTAAACAATATTTTTGAGGAAAGATAAGGAAATATAGGCAGTGCTGAGACTACATGGGTGGAAGAATATTCCAGGCAAAGCATTTGCAAAGGGCTTTCAGTTGAGTAAGACCGGTCCTCCTTATTCAAGGAGCAATGAGGAAGCCTGTCCCAGTGAGAGGAGAGACAGTGATGGAGAGAAGAAAGAAATGAATTCGAGGCCTGACTGTGAAAGACATTTTCAAAACCTGGAGGCCATGGTCAAAAGTCTGCAGTCATTAACTAAAAGAAATAGAAAGTCAGTGTAAAGTTTTGAGCAGAGCACTGGGGTGACTTTGATTGCTATGTGAAGAGCAGTCAAAGGAAAGCAAAGGAAGAAGGAAGAGCCGTTAGGAGGCTATTGTGTTATGTAGGTCAGTGCTGGCAGTGAGACCAGAGGGTTGCCTAATGAAGTGGCAAAAATGGTCAGATTCTAGAAATCTATTGAAAGTAAAGTTGCACAATAGACTTCTGACGAGATGTGTGTTAGATCTGACGAGTTGTATCCTAGAGAAATCTAGGACAACAGCAATCTTTTGGTAAGAGCAATTGGAAGAACAGAGTAGCCATTAGTTGGAGTGAAAGACATAGAGAGTGGTGAGGAGTGGGAGCTGATGACTGTCTGAGGGGCGTCATGCAGGGCTTGTGTGAGTTTTCCAAGACTGTGGGGCACAGATGGTCTAATGTCAAAGTTCTGTTCCCAGCCTCTGTGCTCCACAAAGACAGCAATTGCAAGCGTTCTCATGTCAGATTCTATTATATTCTTATAACCTGTTGCATCCTTATAGAAACCATGAAGCTAATCATATTTCTCCAATTTCACAGATTAGAAAAGGGAAACTGCAGCATTTTATGCTTTAATGTATTTTGCTCAGATAACAAACTAAATTACTGAGTGTATTGGATTAAAAACAACTCAGTGTGCATTGATTACATGCATGGGTTGTCTAATGATGCTTTCTAGACAAGCCTTCTTATTTAGAAAGTTCTAGACACTGTGAGTGAAACTCATTGTCTAGTTTTTCTTTGTACGTAGATTCGTTTTATTTTGTTTTGTATTTATGTCTCAGCCAGATGTCGCTTTCAGTTTCAGGCTTCAATGTTTACATGGATTCATGTACTGAAGTAAATACATTTCTGAACCACAGATTGTTTTTCTCATACTATTTACCAAATTTGATTTTAATTTTAGGAATACCTAAGACATGTGGTATGAAAATTAAACCCCAATTTTTTTCTTAGAGTTCTCAGAAAGTGCTTATTTTCCATTTTTTTGTTTCATTTCACATTTTACCACAAAAGCAGGAATAACATAAGGTCCATGGTTGTCCTTAGCTGTTGCAGGACAGAGCAACAGGAAATAGGAGGTTCTTGCAGAAATGCCTGGTGATATTTTGTTAACAAGATCATTATGGTGAGGGTCTCTGGAGAAGCTAAATTAAGATTCTTTGGTGGAGGATGGGGAGCCACTATAACATCTTCTGTCCCACTTCATCATAAGATTAATATAACATTGTAAATTGGCTTGTCTTCACTTTCTCTCATCCTTTCTTCTTTGTTTAAATATGAAGTACCTACTAAATTAGTAGAGGCCCATATTACCTTTCTCATACTATTTACCAAATTTCTAAACAGTATTATTTCTGCAATTTTTCTTTTAGCATAGACCAGGGAGTCACTAAAGGCCTTAGATGAGTTTTTGAAATGGTAGTTATGCACTTTGGAAGTGTGGATTCAGGAAATTTTGTATGGGTTCATTTATCCAGTGAACCCATGCTTAAGCACTCTGATATATGTACTTCCATTTAATTTCATTTAACCAAATAATTAGTTACTTTGGATACATTGAAAAGTAGGATTATTTGGATAACTTCAAAATGTAATCCAAAATTTGAAGTTATTAAAAAGTACCTGACAGTTAAATAGACTTGCCACTTAATATTGAAGGGTGCCCTGAATGTAATACTCAAAGGTGTTGCTTTTCAGTCTCCTCTCTCTGACACCCTCAGCAAAACTTTCCTTGTGGCACAACCAATTACTCATAATCAATTCCCAAAATCAAATTATCAGGGCTCTCTTTTAAAATATATGTCAGATCATATCAGGGACATAAATTCTCTCCTGATGCAGTAATTAATGACCTGAGCAAAATATATTGATAGCTTAGTGGGACTGTATCAAAATGATTTTATAAATGGGAGCTTATTTTCATCAGAGAAAGCCAAAGAAAGGAGAGAAGGAGACGAGATAGAGGAAAAAGAAGAAGGAGGAAGAGAGAAGGAAGATTAAATATAAGCTTCTTTCCACATTGAACATGGGTTCGGGTTGAGAATATTTTTGAGAAAATTATTTGCTTTTATGTTTATAATCATTTTGCAAAAAGTCTTGAATAGTTGTCCAAGTTAGACTATATCAGAAAAGGATAACAGACTTATTTTTTACTAAATTTTATGTCATATTACTTAAACCTTGTTATTATAATATTTTTAAAGTTGGAAAAATGAATTACACTCTTCTTTCTTCTTCACTGTTTGTGGTACTAGGAATTGAACTCAGAGCCTCATGCATGCTAGTCAAGCTCTCAACCACTGAGCTATATCCCCAGCCCTGGAATAGTCATTTCTATAGGATTCATTGCCAGCAAAAGTCAATCAATCAATCTATGCCACAGAACACTAAACTACTTTCAGCATAGTTCCTTTGGTATACATAAATTAATCTGTAAAATATTGGTGACAGAATCAAGACATGTAACACAACAAAAACACATATATAGGTGATAAATTTTGGTGGTAGCAGAGGTTTGAGAGTTGATGATGGTGCCTTTATACTGTACCATCTTAGAAAACAATAGGACTTCAAATGTTTTTTTATCATTGAGGATCATATAAATTTGTGCTGAGATGTTTTCTTCTAGAAAGACTGCTTGCAAGTTCTACATATGACTTATAATAAGTTCATGGCTTCTCTATTAGTTTCAGGCTGTGCTAACAGGTACACATACATACATACTCTTGATGTTCTAGCACATCATTTAGGTGTTCAACAAATTATTGGCATTGACTATATTCATTTGTACATATTTTAAACCTAAACAATGTTAAGAAAATAAAAATAATATGAACAAACGAATGTACAAAGAAAGGCTTAAGTTTATTTCCATCATTTTGGAATAAAGATATTTATTAAATATAAATTTGGAAACACTTTAGGCATTTTCAATGAAAGCTCAATAGGAAAACGTTGGTTGACTAAGCTTAACTTCTGCAATATGTATGGAAAAGGCACACTGCCTGTGAATTGTCTCTTAAGCTGCTATATTTGTTATACCTGATAAATATTTTGTCGTGTATTTTGTAGCCATATATAACATGTTAGGTCATAAAATATTAGTAAAATTATATTTTATATTGATTTAATATGTTAGTAGAATACATCAAATAAATATTTTTTGTAAATGCTACATATTTTATAATAGTATGTTTAGGTAAATATATCTTCTGATTTCAAAGTGTTTTCACTTTGTTATTTTTTGTTATTTTCTTTTTCAGAATGACTCTGTTTTTCTTTTCTTTCTTTTTTTTTTTGGTACCAGGGATTGAATTTAGGCCACTCAACCACTGAGCCACATCCCCAGCCCCAGTCCTGTTTTGTATTTTTATTTAGAGACAGAGTCTCCCTGAGCTGCTTAGTACCTCGCTGTTGCTGAGGCTGGCTTTGAACTCACGATTCTCCTGCCTAAGTCTCCTGAGCAGACCCACTGGGATTACAGGCGTGGGCAACCTCACTGGTTTGACTCCTGCTTTTAAATTATTATCCAACTTCATTTGAATATTCCTAATCTCTTTGATCTCTGCTCTGGCGTAGTGCTCCACAGCTGGTCTAATGATTCACTGTTGTGCGTTAACTGCTAATCTTTTTAATGTATACATGTTGAGGCCAATGCCACAATTTCCACTGGATCATGTTTGGGTCTACTGCTACCTCTGACATTAAATCAATGTCGGTTCTTCTAAAGCACTTTTAACCATCAGATTTGCCAACCTCACTGAGTCTTGATCCCTTACTTTTAACATAAGCTGTGGTGCAGCTTTGGTCCAATTATTTCTGCAGAATTATATAGTTATTTGGTTTCTAGTTTCACTCTGGGATGACCATTCTTGTGCCATCCACTTAGATTAGCGTGTGTGTGATGCTGGGGATCTAAACCCAGGGCCTTGTGCATACTAGGCAAGCACTGAACCCCTGGGCTATATCTCCAGCTCCTCTACTTAACTCTGGATAATAAATTTCCTGCCACTTTTTAAGAAGTTTTTATTGTTTTTAATTGGCACACAATAATTACGAATATTTATGGGGTACTGTAACATAATTTGGTACACGTGTTCAACATGTAAAGATCAAATCCATACAGGATCATTAGTATTTCCAACTTTTCAAACACTTATCATTTCTGTTTGTTGGGAAACTTCAGTTTCTTTGTTTCCAGTAACTTTTAAATATAAATCACCATAGACTCTTCTTATTCTACAATGCTGTAGAATATCTGAATTTCTCTTATCTAACCTTATTTTTGTATTCATTATCTAACTTCTCTCTATCCCCCAACCCTGTCTCTAAGGCCACTAATTTCTCTTTTTTATGAGATTGACTTTTTAAACTTCCATAAATGTGTGATAACACAGTGCTTTTCTTCTGTGTTTGGTTTATTTAATTTAACATGATTTATTCCAGTTCCCTCCACATTGCCAAAAATAAGATAATTTTCTTCTTTTGATGGTACATTAATATTCTGTCGTGCATATAGACTACATTTTCCTTATCAATCCATTCACTGATGAATACACGGACCAATTCCACATGTTGGCTCTTGTGAACAGTATTGCAATAATCAGGGGCAGGAAGATGTCTCCTCCGCAGGCTGATTTCATTTCTTTTTGATATTGATCCAGTAGTTGGATTGCCTGGAAAACTTGGTAGAACTATTTCTAGATTTTTGAAAAAATTTCATTCTCTTTTCAGTAATGGCTGTACTAATTTACATTCTTATGAATAGTGTATGAGAGTTCCCCTTTCTTTGCATCCTCAACACCATTTGCTATTTTATTGTCTTTTTGATAATGAACATTTTAACTGGGGCAAGACATCTCATGATTTTTAATTTGTAGTTCCTTAATGAATAGGGAGGTTAAACCTATTTTCTTGTACTTCTTGTTCATTTCCATTCTTCTTTTGAGAAATGTTTATTCAGATCATTTTCCCAATTTTTTATTGGATTGTTATTTTACTATTTTCGTTTATATATTCTAGAAGTTAATCCCTTGTTGAATGAATTATTTGTGAATATTTTCTTTCATTCTGCACAGTATCTTAACTCAATTTTTTAAAACTGAGCAGAAGCTTCTTATTAGATATAGTATCTTTTGTCTATTTTTATGTTTATTGCCTGTGCTTTTGGGTTTTATCATCACCTGCATCAGTGTCTTGAAATGATTCCCTGTGTTTGCTGCTAGAAGTTTCAGTGTCAGGGCTTACATTTAAGTCTTTAACTCATTTTGGGTTCATTTGTGTGTACGCTGAGAGGTAAGAATCTAGTTTTTTTATTATCCATATGTATATCTAGCTTTCCTATCAACATTTATAGAAGGAAATAACCTTTCCCTATGTATATTCTTGGTGGTGCCTTTGCTGAAAATTAGCACGTATGTGTGCTAATTTCTGGGCTTTCTATTCTATTGCATTGGCCTTCATTTTTCCATGGAGTTTAGATCTTAAAATCTGATGCTTATTTTCTCAGTTCCTATTTAGGTTCTTTCCCTTCGTTTTCCATAGTAAACTTTCAAATCTTCTAGATCAGTCTTCATTTTCTTTTAATCATATTCTTGTCAATAAGCTTTATTGGAGGATAATGATATCCCAGTTTCTCCATCTCTCATTTTTTTCTTACTTGAACTCTCAGATGCATCATATAGAATAGAACATTCAGCTCTTTCTGAAATATCACATTTTGATGTCCTTGTTTTTTTCAGTCTGCCTCTGTCCTCACTGGTTGCTGCTTCTCCTTGTGAGTGCCTTCTCCCCAGCAGTTTCTCTAAGTTTTGATAGAACCAATTTCACTACCCACTACAGGTTCTATCTATTCCTACAGTCTCTTCTATCATTTTCTTCCTCTTTAATTATGTTCAGAAATCTTAATATTCAGTCATCTTTTTTGAAAATATCATTCATACTCCAGGGCTTTTGTAATCTTTTATTTTCTCTAATTGGTTCATCTGTTCTCTTAATTTTTGTGTGTCTAGCTATTATTATTATTTTTTAAAAATCTTTATTATTTTTTTATTTAGCTTTTAATTTTTTACAGACTGCATTTTGATTCATTGTATGCAAATGGGGTACATCATTTCATTTCTCTGGTTGTACACAATGTAGATTCATACCATTCATGTAATCATACATGTACATAGGGTAATGATGTCTGTCTCATTCCACCATTTTTCATACCCCCCTTCCTCTCATTTCCTTCCACATAATCTGAAGTTCCCCTATTCTTCTCTCACTCCCCATATCCCCACCCCCATTATATTTCATTCTCCAGTTATCAGGGAAAACATTCAGCCTTTGGTTTTTTGGACTTGGTTTATTTCACTTAGCATGATATTCTCCAATTCCATCCTTTTATTTGCAAATGCCATAATATTATTCTAATATTATGACTGAATAGTATTCCATTGTGTTTATATACCAGAGTTTCTTTATCCATTCATCAGTTGAAGGGCATCTAGGTTGGTTCCACAATCTAGCTATTGTGAACTGAGCTGCTATAAACATTGATGTGACTGCGTTACTGTAGTTTGCTGATTTTAAGTCCTTTGGGTATAAACCGAGGTGTGGGATAACTGGGTCAAATGGTGGGTCCATTCCAAGTTTTCTGAGGATTCTCCATATGCTTTCCAGAGTGACTGGGCCAATTTGCAACTCTATCAGCAATGTAAAAGTGTGCCCTTTTCCCCACATCCACACTAACATCTATTATTGTTTGTCTTCTTGATAATAGCCATTCTAATTGGAGTAAGATGAAATGTTAGAGTTGTTTTAATTTGCATTTCTGTAATTACTAGAGATGTTGAACACTTTTTCATATATTTATTAATTGCCTGTGTGTCTTCTTCTGTAAAGTGTCTGTCCAGTTCTTTGGCCCATTTATTGAGTGGGTTCTTTGTATTTTTGGTGTAGAGTTTTGTAAGTTCTTTATAAATTTTGGAGATAAGTACTCTATCTGAAGTGTATGTGGAAAAGATTTTCTCCCACTCTGTAGGCTCTGTCTTCACAATCTTGATTGTATCCTTTGCTGAGAAAAACCTTTTTAGCCATATAATTCTGCCATTTTTATCTCAAGTAAAGTAAGCACTGAGTTACATATTGTTGATCCTTTTATGATAATTCCAAGCCTGGCTTTATGACTATCAGATGGGATTATTTTCTTTCTTTGTTGTCTATTTTACCCCAGCACCTGTATTATAAGAATGGGGATTTTTTTTGCTATTCTAATTACTGCTTTAATCTGGAATATAAAAGAAATCTTAGTATTGTTTTAGATACTTCATATATTTTTTTGAATGAATTAATGAATAAATAAATGAATATTTTTCAAATTTTAATTGAACTATCAATGCTCTATCCTTTCATTTGTTCTTCATAAATTCTCTTAGAAAAATCCCCAGAATTTTTGTAAAATTATAACTTAAGAACAATTTCAGTTATTAAATAAAGATCATAAATTCTTCGATAATTAAACTGAAATTTTCTTTTGAATCTTCATTATTGTATAATAAGAACTAAATATCCACTTGAAACCCCTCATTTAAGTTCCCATGTCACCTTTAAATTACAGGGAAATTTATGGAAGGCCATGGAAAAGTGTATCATTTTCAGTCTCTATTCATAGCCTGTCCTTTCTGGCATCTGCTGAGGCATCTCTGTTTCTGTTTGAGTGCAAGTTATGAGTGCAGTCAATAACCTTGTATTTGAAGATATATAGTAGTGAATACTTAAAGAATTCAACATAAATAATGGCACCTAATAATACGGGACTATTTTCCTTTGGAATTCAGAAATTTTTGAGGTATTTATTAAGTATAAAATAATGAATGTATCCAATATCAATGCCGTTCATTTTAACCTATTAGTTTAAGATATGAACACTGGCAATGTCTTTCCCCAGTACTTCATATTTTAGGAAGAGATTTAGTTCATTAACTTATTGTGAATCTAATTACTAAACCTGCATCTCACTATTAAGTAGGTAAATGATCATGTTCTTAAAGCAATTTGACTACTTGTTCTTATATTATTACAACCTGATCAACACTTAAAAAATTTTATATGATTTCTGGACAATAAAAGGATATTGCATATCATAGTCAAGAAAATGTTGTTTTACTTTATTTAATTTACCTTTAATTGATTATTTATTAAATAGAAAAAGAAGTGGCAGGATTTAGGCAAACGGCATTGCAATTCAGTACAGAGTATTATTTCTATTAGATCCTCTTATGATAATTACTCTCTTTTTCGATGTTTGTGTTGTCTTACTCCAGTAAAAGTAGCATGAGGATGGGGACGTTTTCAATTTTTCCACCAATTTTTACCCAGAGTGAAAGGACAGGATGCTAATTGAGTCTTATTTATTAAGAACGCTTCTTTTAAACAAAAGTTAATTCTAATCTTTCTGAAGTATCTTAAACACTTCTAGAAATTCAGACAAAAAAATCCAAAAATAGCTATTTGGGTAAATATAAAAAAGCAAACAACTTTTTATTAAAGAATGTGTGTCCACTGATTTTGGTTTTTATTTTAAGGCCAACCGAATCTTCCTTTAGAAATGGTCTATGCAAATAGCATGAAATCCTATCTCACTCATGTCCCTCTCAGTAATTTAATAACCTAAGCTTTTATTATTTTAAGCAAATGTTGAATTAGAATTTAAAAGTTAAATGGGTAGTTTTCATGTATAACAATATCTTAGATTCACATTGAAATTTTTTAAATGTTCTTAAGTATTTTTAAATAGGAAACAAATAATGTGTCTAGTCCAATGAACTTGCATTTGTCTTCTATAATCTCAGAAGGATAATTTCTTATGTAGTTCATAATTATGCATCCCTGGAAAAAAACTGTGATTTAGAAGTAAGCTAGGACAGAAAAGGAGACCTTTCCAGAGCAGATGTAACAATACTGCAAGGGTTTTCTGCAGCAATGCAGATGTCCATCTTGGAGAGTCTGCAAGAAGAGAAAAAGTGATTCAGTATTTTATGTCCTAAAGATCTGGAGGAAATTTAGGAAAATAAATATATCTTTGTAGTTGTTGGGGTCAAAGAGATACAGTATTCTGGAACACTCAAGGAAAGTGAAGAACAAGAAAGAAATAACAGACGCTTAATTTATTTTTTCAACACTAGATATTAAGTGACCAAAGAGGCATCGGGAATTTCATCTTAGGATACATCAATTAACCAATAACAGAGATCCCAGTCCCAGGAGAGATTTTATTCTTTAAGTTAACATAACAAATACATCATCAACAATACACCAAATGAATAGACTACGTAAAAATATTGGGAAGTAAAAAGTGTTACAGGGTTTTATAAACATGGAAATTAAAATAAATTTAGGAGATTTGGGAAAGCCCAATTAAATCATATTATCCATACCTATCCAACTTCTTTGGATAAATAAGTGGATTAAATTTAACTGATTTTCAAAGTGAGTTTAAGAATTAAGAACATAAAGGCATTAATAGTTGTTGTTATGGTTTAGATGTGGTATCCCCAAAAACTTACATGTAAGACAATGCAAGAAGGTTTGGAGGAGAAATGATTGGATAATAGCCTTAATTTAATCAGTGAATTAATACCCTGATAGGAATTAACAGAACAGAAGTGGTAGTGTGTGACTAGAGGAGGTGGGAATTGAGGTATGGCTTTGGGGAATATATTTTGTATCTGGCAAGTGGAGACTTCTCTCTGTTTCCTGATCAGATGTTGTGCTGCTTCCTTCTGCCACACTCTTCCGCCACGATGTTTTGCCTCAACTCCAGCCTGGAGAAATGGAGCTGGTCTTCTATGGACAAAGACCTCTGAAACCATGAGTCCCTAAAAAACTTTTCCTCCTCTACAATTGTTCTGATTGGGTCTTTAAGTTACAGCACCAAAAAAGCTCACTAAAACAGTTGTAAACAACAGGACAATTTTAGTGACTAAGAGAACATTAAGGGGGTGTGGGACAAAAGATGGTATAATCAATGGATTTGATGATTTTTTTCTGGGTCAAATATTGTTGAAATCAGGGAATGAGAGATTTGAAATAGGCCTTGGACTTGTGTCTTTAATTGATCCGGCGGTCAGAAAGACCTATTTATGAAATTTAAAACATGGAGAAGCCACAGTATTGAAAGTGGCAAGGTCAAGGTTCAGGCCATAAAAATGCTTCTGTTAGAAATAGTGAAGCAGCTAGAAGTTCTAATAAAATAAATGACAATTAATAAAGACAAGATCCCAATACTGATAATGTAATCAGTTTAATACATTTTTTTTAAATTGGGAATGAGGATTAAAGTCATTTTAAATTATATATAGGAGTCAAGGTCACCCTTCAAGCTATTTATTTATAATTTGACATCAACGTTTGAGATTAGTTGGTGGTTTATAGTTTTCCCTGTGTAATCATTCAGTAAACCTGTTAGGTGGGCAGTACCTTCTCTATTTTATACAGGGAGAAAAAGAGATCCAAATAAATGAAGTGATTTGCCAGTAGATGGAAGTGACAGGAAATAAGCCTAAATTTTCTGTTTGTAAATTCAGTGCAACAAATGCCGTCCTGATGGAAAGTATTTGATAACATCTCTTTAATGTACTTTGACTAAGTGAACTAACAAAGGTAATATTTAATTTCAATAGAAAATGATATATTTACTTAAACTGATTATAAGCAACATTTTACATTATTTTATTTTGCAAATGTATGAAGCAGCTTGCTAAACTTTATCACAAGACAGGAACAAATAATGTTGATATTTGTTTCCTTAAAGTAACTTCACTTAACTATAAAACTTCCTTGGTATATAACACAATATATCATTTTGTAATTTTACTATGGTAAAAATATTTCAGTGTCAAATTTTCTCCTTGCAATGAAATAAATAGTGTTGAATTTAAGAGTTGTAATTTAAAGAATTAAAGTTTAAAATTAAATATCTTTATTGAAAAGCAATTTAACTTCAACTTTATATTTTAATATATTACGTATAACCTGACAGAGAACTGATTAAAAAACAATGTTTTCAATAAGGAATCCACTCTTATTACAGATCAAAACTATAATAAAATCTTCATGAGATACTTAGTATATTAAATCATTCAATCTATCTTTTAAATACATATTATCACATAGTCCTGAATACCATAAAAATGTTTTCTTCAGAGTAAATCACCATTATTATTGCTATTATTGATCTGCACATTCTATAGTCCAATCTATTCATGAGATTCAACACCATCTATCCAGTTATTATAAAGCTCTGTCTTCAGCCTAAACTAGTAAATTGTCATCCATGGGTTTATATCATTTCTGTTGGAAGGAGCTACTGAAATATTGCATTTACTTATTTTTTGAATTATATGTAAAATTATTGTGTCAGAAAAATCCATTGCTTCATATCGTTCTTTCCCACTACATCTATTACAAAGTTAGAAGTATTTACAAAGCATCATTAAGCATAAAATGGCAAGTAATATATATATATATATATATGCATAAATTAAAGTATGAATTTATATTAAATGTACTGTGTTTTAGAGCATGAGAGATATTAAACAAGCATTTTTGCCTTTGTAGATTCTTAGAAATTCAATGATAATTTTGAATTTAATATATTAATACTGATAATTTCTGACTCATGCAAATAATAAAATGGGAAGAGAAATGTTTTTAAAAAGAAATAGAGGGTTGCTGTATTTCTGCCCATAAATAATGTAACACATATGCATAGAGTGTTTGGAGTAAACACCCGGGCATATGGAAGGATTCTCAGGAGTCAATCCTGGGGAAGGAGACATTTATGAATATTTTAAATATTTTTAAAATGATGTTTGTATCATTATTGTTAGGGGCAGTTTTGGTTCATCGATAACTCCCAGAAAAATGCTCCGCAGACACAGGTCCCACACGAGGAACTTTATTTTATGCGGACCATTCGGGTCCGCTGGGGGGGCGGGGAAGGGAAGAAGAAGAAGATGGCACAGGGTTTCTCCTCAGATATTGGAATTTCACGGGCTAGGAGGAACCAATCGCGGAGGAGAATTATTACAGACTGACTGATGGACCAATGACATATTAGAACGTAATGTGGGAGGCAGGAAGATTATGGCAACCTAAGCCGGAAATTCCTGTAACGGGAGAGGCGGGCTTAAAGCAGATTGACAGGTGGTTCCTGTAGTGGGAGAGAAAGGTGGCTTTATACCTTACAATTATGCTTTTGATATTAAATAAAGGAAGAATGTTTTGTGGGGGTTGGCGGAGGACTGCATTTTACTGAATATTAGTTTCCTAATTTCAGTATGGCACTAGATAGTGAGAAGACATGATTAGAAATAAAAAGATAAAATATACTCGATTAAATTGTGATTAGAGGCTATAAAAGTTAATAGAATTTTCAGGAGTAAGAAAGGATGGATGTAAGAAAAACATTTCAGTTTTGTAGACTATCTACCATTATTGACATGAGAAGGATGAATCACTATCACTGTGTGAAAAGGGCATTTATATTGTGTTTTCAAGCAAAACAGAGAAAAGTGAATATTCTAAATGACATATGATAATTAATTACTTTTAAAAGATCTAGTAAAGAATTCACTAAATTTTACAAATGAGGAAACTTTATATTTTCATGTAGTTTTAAAATAGATCGCTTCTGATTTTACCTCTGACTTGTAATAAACATGGAAATCATTACTCTTGTACTTACAATAAGAAAGAAAAAAGGGAAAAAAATTATACTGCAGATCTCCCACTTTTCTGACTTGGGAAATGTTGTTTCCATTGCTATAATGAGAGGTTAAGAAAAATTCCTTTATGCCTCCAGGAAAGGTGGTGGAGAATGAAGAATTAGAATCACAATCAGTGTTATTCTTAACAAATGAATACCTGTCAGGAAAGACTTTATCAGAGCCCTAGTGATTACCAGCTTCAAACACACTAGCCTTCCTTTAGAACTCAGAGAAACCGGATGCAAATGTTGGTTAGCAGGGTCAGGGGGTAGGAGAAATGGGGAGATGTTTGGTCAGAAGAGACTGGCAAATACATGGTCACAACTGGAAGACTGCCTACTTGAAGCAGAAGTCAGAGACCAAATTACAGTTTAAGATGCATAAGTTCTGGCAATCTAACATACAGCATGATAATTATAGTGAGTAATCTGTTGTATACATGAATTTTTCTGAGAGTAGATTTTACCTGTTCTCAACACACACACACACTAAGGGTGATGGATATGTTAATTAGCTTGATGGGGTAATCATTTCATGGTGTAAAAGTATATCAAGTCATCACACCATACACCTTCGTTATATAGATTTGTTTTTTCATCAGTTATACCTCAAAACACTGTAAATAAAAGATCTTAAGCAAAATAAAAAGTCAAACTTGAAAAAAAGAAAACTGAAACATTTCCATTAAAACAACAATAAAAAACAGAACAGTAGCCACATAAATAATTCCTGAATCACAGTATGATATATAGCAAGATAGCATAATATGACACAAATCAAAGCTGAGTGCAGATACAGCTGTGCCATCAACTTTGAATTCAGTGATTGATGTCATGTCAACTGGAATATTAGAATCAGTTGCAATTTCACATGAACAATTCTTTTTCAGATGCTGTAATAGTACAACTTCATTTTTTTATTACTGTTCAAACCCAGGCGTATGTAATGTGTGTAAACTTGTATCGATCATGACATAAGTTTTAGGGACTAACAAATTCCAAAGCACTTTTCCAAGTACAAATTATTTTATCTTTTTTCTAAAATATATATAATAAAGAGCTAAATTTACATAAATATATGACTTTTTATTGCTTGCTTCATATGTTTATTATCTATTATATATTCTCATATTATATACATAATATATTTTACATAATATATTCCCCATGTTATAAATAAACATATATAAACAAATTCAAGTCTGCATGCTTAAAATACATTTTTCTTTTCAAATTTGTCCAAATTAAAGGAAACAAGCCAGTGTTGCTGGACACTTGAATGAGATTGTCATGTTTATGTAAAGTGTCCAGCATGTTGTCTAAAGCTCATTATATGTATTTTCATTTTCCTGTCCTCACCAATCCTTATCTTATGATTAATATTCTACATATCCTAAGAGAAAAATAATGTTAAATAGACAGTATTTAACTGTCCCTGTGGTCTCATAAGAACAATTTGTTGTATAGTCCTGAACAATCTTGTTTACACCTGTGTTTTGAGCTGCCATCTCTGGGCAGATAACAATCAGAATTTTGCTTCAGATTTCATCTCATTAATCCATTTAAATATTTTGCTTCAGATTTCATCTCATTAATCCATTTAAATATTTATTAGATGATGTAGTTATTTTGGCACATTGACAGATAAGACAGTGATCAACAAGGCAAACTTATCTCTATATTCATAGATATTACATTCATTTGGTGGAAAGAGAAAATAAACATGACCAACATAATCTCAACTTAGGGAAGAGTGGAAAAGTCAAGCAGATGATTTGATATAATTGAGTTTAATTCCACTTGATCAATCCATTGTCAGTAAAGGTGGAACATAACCAAACTTAAATTTGCTACTCATTGACTCCAATCTCCTCACAGTCTAATTTTCTTTGCTCACAATCTTTAGGAATAGTGCATGTCTTCATTCAGTCAATTAAGAAACTTGGGCATTATTCTAAGTCCTCATCCCTGCATTCCCATATCTAATTAATTATCCTTTCCTATCCCTTCATAAGTTAAGTTTGCATAACAAACTGACACCCCAGGTGATTTCAGGAGAAAACACTTACTAAAAGGCCATCCCCTAAAAGTAGTAGAGTAACTGATCCAACACATGAGCAAATCTCAACGTAGGAGCAGAAAAGTTATGAAAAAAAAAAAAGGTACTATGACAATTTCTAACTTCTTAAGTTTTTTTGCATGTTTTTCCTGCCTTATTCATCTAAACCGTGGAATGTTGCTAAACTGCAAACTGATCTCTCAGAGGAATCCTCTCTAATGCATTATATGATGATCACTTGCCTAAAACTGAATAATATCTACTTTAGATACCAAGTATAAACTATGGATTGGCACACAATTCCCTACATAATCTGTCTCTTAGTTCTGTGTATAGTCACAATGCTTGCAAGGCTGTGTCTAGAAATTCAGGCTTTAGCAATATGTAAGTCATTTTAATTATCTAAACTTCTGAATCTTATATAAACCTATTTAGGCTGTTTACCTTAAGCATTTTTTCTTACAATTTTTGTATTCCTGACTCATGTTGATCATGCAATCATTTGTGAATCCACCATCTTTATCATATGTATATTTTTAATTTGCTTAATTTATTCATTTTTTGATTATAAGGAATAGTGACTAATGGATTATTTTATTTTGAGTGTACATGATAAATAAGTGAATATAAATGTATATTCCAGAATGTGATTAACATAGAGAATAGCAGTGCAGTTAATTCTGTCTTTAAAGTAACTGTCGTAGACTCCATGAATTTCCATTCTCCCGTGGTCTGCATGACCCAGCTTTACTCTGCATGCCTCTTTCTTCCAGGAACTTGACTTACTTTTATCCTCGTCCCTGACTTCACATCACTTTCCCCTCATGACTTCAATTTGCAGCTGGCTCATCATGGCCTCCTAGTCTCATGACTTCCTATTGGTCTCTCTGCTAATACTTTCATAGCTCCCTTTTTAATCTGTCTCTTTCTTAATTTAACATTTGAAAAAACATTACAAGTATTCGGGTCTTTTTAAAAGTAATGATACAGAGTCCACAGAGATCACTGGGTAGTTTCCAGATTGATTGCTCTTTATTGCATACCCTGGTGCTAGGACTATCTGATTAAAAAATGACTATCTAGTTAAAGGAACTCAAAAATTCCATGAGGAAGCTATATGAATGAGATTAAGGTCTGTCCAACACGTTTAAGCTTTTAATTATTATGTGTACATTTTTCTTCTCTAGTTACTCATATACTTCTACCCAAACAGGATCTAAACATCATGCATACCACCAAACACATCCACATCCCTTCTTCAAAAACAAGATGGAAATATATCTAGATATAAAGTAACAATCCATTAGAAAGTTGCCTATTCGTGTTAGAGCCCCAAATCCCCAAAGCCATATTCACCATTTTTATAATTCTACTATTCATATTCAAACAGTTTTCTAATTATTTTGGGAACCTAAGAAACAGAAAGTGCCAACAACAACACATCTACATACAATACTTATGGAACAATGGCAGAACTGCAGTAGTAGTTCCATTTTAGGGAGGGAGAGAAAACATGCATGACCGGCTTACTGTTTGAACACCAGCTGGCTCTCTAAAGCAGCCATTAGTAAAGGCAAAATATCAAAAGAGAATTAATTACATGGACCTTTCAGGTTTTTCTTTCCTTCCTCCATCCTTTCCTTTATTTTGATTAGTCTTGCTTTTTGTATTTGCTTTATAGTATATTGAAATTCTTGGATTCTCCCTCTTACTGTTCAGATGCTGCCTTTTGGGGAGTTCCTCCATGAGATCATACTTTTAGTCAGTTTTTTGCTAAGACTAGAGGACCCGAACCAGAACAATTGTAGTGGAGGAAAATTTTATTTAAGGGCTCATGGTTTTAGAGGTCTCAATTCATAGACAGCAGACTCCATTCCCCTGGGCTCAAGGTGAGGCTGAACATCATGGCAGAAGTGTATAGAGGGAAGCAGCTCACATGAAGTTCAGAAAGCAGAGAGAGACTCCACTCACCAGGTACAAATATATACCCCAAAGCCACACTCCCAATTCCCACTTCTGCCAGCCACACCCTACTTGCCTCCAGTTACCATTCAGTTAATCCCATCAGGGATTGATTCACTGATTAGTTTAAGTCTCTCACAACCTAATCAATTCTGCTCTGAACCCTCTTGCATTGTCTCACGCATGAGCTTTGGGGGATACCTCACATCCAAACCATAACAATCATGTTCCTCCACAGTGTCCTGCTTATAGCTGGTGTCCCTAGTTCTGAGACCCTAACTTGGTATGATGAGTAGTGGGTTAGTTTAGATTGACTCCTACAAAGACTGATGATGACCACATGTGACTAGACTTGACCACATAAATTCCTCATAGACCAGGTCACTCTCATAAGTATTACAGTCTTCCTCAACAGAGTCATTTCACCATTTCAGAGAAACTTTTCCTGCTTTGATGCTGCTTTCTCCAACTTACCCTATCCCCATCCCCAACCACTGAGGACCCTAACAGAGAACAAAGTGGTTTCCTAACTCTCAAGTACATGTGTCTCATAATTGTCTCTCTTGTCCTAATTCTCAACATTCTGAAACATCTTTATTACTGGAAAACAATGTGAAGAATGTTGTTCCATTTTTATTTTCTGGAACTTATATTTAAATCATTATATTCAACTTTTACATCTGCATTCTTTGGAAGATCCTGGTTCATACGTAATTCACAACTCTGTAGTTTAAGTACTTCAATAATAAGAAAGTAAAATTGTTTTGTATTATTAATAATGACCAACATGATCCTCATAGCAATGATCCTAATGAATTTAAACATGTGAAACTAGGTTTTGTAAATATTTTGCAAGTTTATTTGAAGTAAACCTTGTAAAATAATGTTCCCCGAAGTTTTAAAGCCCTAACCCTAAACATTATCTCACAAAGAAAAAATAATATATGTAAGGACACTTCAGTAATTGAATCTGTCCTATTACATGTTTGGTATTTGACCAAATAGCATATGTTATAATATAGCTATTAGTAATAGAAAAAATGTTTTTAAGTAATTATGTGAGTCTGAGATCCAATCAAAATACTCTTCACTTTTTTCTTATAAATACATAAGGTAGGAATGCAATTTTTAAAATAAATTGATTATAATTTGAAATACTCCTGGTGTGCTCACACTTCAAATATGATGGTTATACTAAGACCATTAATTGTTTCAAGAAGGTATTATAATCAAATTAGAAAGAAGATTGGAATTCTGGGACAAAGCATAATTGCAAAGAAGATATATAGGAAAACTTCTAGGTGAAGGCATGAATGGCAGTAGCTTGCTGGTTATAGATTTTCCAGACATGGATCCTACCATGAGAGTCAGCATTGAGTATTTCTTCTAATGCATAGCCCTGATATATCTGAAGAGTCTCAATATTGGTAATAAGAACTGACTATCCTGAAGACTAGAAAGGACACAGGAACTTGTACACTCAATTGAGGGCTGAAGCCCATGTGCTATTTTCTGTTAGATGTGCCTATAAATATGGTTTTCTAAAGAAAGACCAGTGAGAAATATTTACATGCTAACAGAGAGTTTGAGATTGGCCCATTAGATTGACTTAAGCAAAAATGCAAAACTATTTGGGATAGGTAAGCATCTTATTTTGTAAGTTTCTGTATTTAATGAAAATCTGTCAGGTTTTTTTAGAAATACAAAATTCAGTGTAGTTAAAAGTATAATGCAGGGTTTCTAATTCAGTTCCTTCAGGCATTGGAAAAAATGTGTACATACCACAAATATTTAAGATCATGCTATGCAAGATTTCATATATGTACATTAATCTATAGAGGAAAATGACCTGGGTATGATTCACACAGTGTATTCCTTTTTCATTGATTGATATTAGAATTCCCCTTCTTGATGATTAAATCTGGTTAAGCTACTGTTTTTAGAAATAATATTTTATATGCCTTCCTTAAAATTTTGATCACTATATGGTTTTTGGATTTTAAAACACCTTTTACCTTTAATTAATTTTGGTAAACTTGTATTTTAATTCAAAATGGTATAAGAATTAAGATTAAATAACAATAATTTAAACAAATTATTTTAAATCTCATTCAATAATAAGTACAGTAGCTTAAGTTTTCACACAACAAATCTAAATCTATGTAATATTCCACTATTTAGAAGAGTTTTGATTGTGATAAAATATTAGAATTTATAGAAAAATAATAACAAAATTCATTTATTTTCTGTAGTTTATATCCTAACCTGCAATTTTAACACTGAGCTACAAATATACTTCGTATTTGTAAAACAGTGATGTGTTAAGAAAGTGAAATAAAGGTTATAAAAGAAATGGAAGTTGTGTGTGAGTTCTCTGAACTGTCTTTCTTAGTATTTACACTGTATAATATTTTAAATCATATTTATCCACTTGGGATCAAACAAGCAATGTTTGACTAAGGAGATAATTCTCCAGGCATTGGCATTTGGGGTTAGGAAATATCTTAGATACTGAAGTAAAATAAATAATTCAGACAAGGAAAATGATGGAAAACCACTGAGAGAGACTAAGAAAACATAAAAGTTGAAAGAAACCTGATACTCAATAGACCAGCAGGTGCCCAGAGATCACAGATTTATTCATGAAAAAGACCAATATCAAGATTAACCGATGAGGATAATGGGAATCCAAAGTCCTTCTTCTGTCAAATGGAAGTGACAACCTCACTATATCACTTAGTTCTTGAATATAAAATACAATATATCATTAATCTTTGTTGTTTGCTTTTACAAGTACTTAGGTCAGACTCTGGCATCTGTTTTTCTTACCCCTCCTAGTCTCCAGTCTGGTATCGAGTGTCCTGCTCATTCAATTGAATGTTCAAGTGAGTCATATTTCCAGAATAATCTAGATTTTACTAAATAAACAATGTAATTAAATATCTAATAATTATTGTTTTAGAATCTAAATTCTTACCAACACCTAATTAATAATTCCTACTTACAACTTGTGACACACACAAAACACACAAACAATATGAAACAGATCTGAAGCGATTTTAAATGTTGGTTTCTAATTACTGAATTGTTTCCAAGTTAGATTAATTGCACATTTAAATCTCTACCATGGCAAAAATTGAATTACAATAACTAAGTACTCCTATCCATTCCTGACATTTAAAACAGCATGTGTTCTATAGATAATATCTTTCCAAACCTCCTGAATTTTAAATTTCTGTTCCTAGGCTTTGGTTTAACACTGATTACTTCTTACTTTGACAGGTACAATAATTTCTACCACAATACATTGCTGATACAAACATCAAAATGAGCATTCTGCAATGAGCATCTAATTATGCTACCTTCTTGATAAAAAAACATTTTTATAGCCAACGGCTCTTAAAATAATACGTTGATTAAAAATTCTGATT
Organism: Sciurus carolinensis; assembly: GCF_902686445.1. Classification (NCBI taxonomy): domain Eukaryota; kingdom Metazoa; phylum Chordata; class Mammalia; order Rodentia; family Sciuridae; genus Sciurus; species Sciurus carolinensis. Next base: position 122,145,201 of record NC_062221.1, on the reverse strand, counting down.
TCTGCTGCACATGGTGACATATGACTATAATTCCAGTGATTTGGGAGGCTAAGCTGGGAGGATCACATGTTCAAAGTCAGCCTCAACAATTTATCAAGGACCCAAGCAATTTAGTGAGACCCTGCCTCAAAAAGAAAAGTAAAATAGTCTGAGAATGTGGCTCAATGATTAAGCAACCCTGGGTTCAATTCCTGGTCCAAGAAAAAAAAAAAAAAAAAAAGAAAAAAAATTAAAACTTAAAAACAAATTCTTATTCCTAAATACTACTTATTCCAGACTTCTACATTATACTCTTTAGTTTTTAGGCCTTGAGGTTTTTTTCCCCCCAATCTTCAAAGGTAAATAATGCTTAGCCCTGATGTCATGGCTGCATAGAATATGACTTCACTTAGCTTTCTAGTTCCACATGGTGCAGTGGTATAATATTTAAGTGCTCACAGTTTTGGGAACGTTGAATGACTTTTAATTCTTTTGTATCTTCAATCTAGTTGAAAAGAGTTCACTGAATGGTTGTCCACTGGATGATTTTTATTATTTCATTACTAGTGATTTTAAAGCTATGCTAGCACGTCTCCATGGAACTACTGTATCATGCATTTGTTATTCTCTTAGCACCAAAGATGCTGTGCTATATGAATCAGTACATGTATTTGTCTCCTTCAAGAGGCAATAATCTTCTTGAGGTTGAAGATGAAGATTTATTCTTTGTTACATGAAAGGAACTGAAAAATGCTCAGAGATTGGCACAGAGCCAGCACTCGACCAATACTTTTGATCAACAGATAAAAATATATGTTAGATTTTAACATATTTTTACAAAGTTACTAGTTTCTTCAGAGAAAAAACATTTTGTTATTTACTTTGAACTAATTAATCATTTCCTAATATCTGTAGATTTTTTTTTCAAAAATACCATTCTACCAAAAGAGAAAAGAAAGCAGATATTCTGTGTCTAGTATTTTGAAACTGAAATAATATTTATTCATATTTTCACAAATCTCCTTGCTATTTAATGCCAGGAAAAAAATAGTAGGTTCAGAAGATGTTTAGTAATTCAGAAATAAAAAATATAAACTAAATATGGAGGTTGTTACCCACCATATTCTCTTAGATGTTTGTGTCACTAGTAATACTAAACCATATTTATAATGGAAGATGAGACATTGAACAATGTCACAATAAGTGAAACTTCAACTTTTAACCATCAAACAGATTCAAATTACTTTATAATATGTCCTCTGGCATAGCATCCATGTGAAATGAGTGAATCCACTAACCATGTTTTTAGAACATACATGGTTTATATAAAAACAAAAGACTAATTAGGTTTGTGTGTCAATTTTGTTCTACTAAACCATCCTTATGGTTAACAATATGAAAGAAAGAAATAAGTTGCTGCATTTTGACATTAGATTTTCCATATTCCAAAATAATAGAAGTCATAATGAGAATTATTTATTTCATCTCAATCTTATAAAATTTACATGTACCTGAATTATACATATTAAATCAATTACTGACTTAAGAGAAAGTCTCTTCCCATGACCTGCAACTCCCCCTCCCTTGGCAGTATTGACATCCTTCAGGGGTTCAGTTTTTTATTTCTTTTAGCAAGAACTCCAAATTACTTTCTATGAAAGTTATTCAGAGTTCAGGGTTTTGATCAAGCCTTAGGGGACAGCTATGGAACTGAAGTCTAAAATGATGTATTTTAAAATAATATACCCTATGCCAGATGTGGAGGTGCATGCCTCAGGAGGCTGAGGCAGGAGGATAGAAAGTTTGAGGCCAGCCTCAGCAACTTAGCAATTTAGAAAGACCCTGTCTCAAAATAAAAAAATAAAAAGGGCTGGGGATTTGGCTCAGTGGTAAAGCACCTCTGGTTTCAATTCCTGGTACCAATAAATAAATAAATAAATTAATTAATTAAATTAAATAACTTGCCTTTTAATTTTACATTTTTTTAAATCCTTGTCATTGATGTTACTAATGTGAATTTGTAGAGTCACTGATACCAAAAGGCTGTAGAGACAGTGGAATAAATCAAACAGTAACTTCTGAAGTCACAGTAATTTCTTGCACCAGTTAATTTATGTTTTACTTAATGTATCATTGCCATATGGGGTTCTTAGAAAATAAGATCAACAATAGCTAAATCTAAAGTATAGAGCTACGGCATAGATTTTTTGAATGTGAATCTTGAGTAAATGATGAAACTCCGAACTTCTTATTGAACACAGGAAATAATATTTTTGGTGTCCTTGGACAGAAGGAAATGAGAAAAAAATGATAAAAATAAATACATTCCATACTTCTATAATTATGTCAGAATGGATTCTACTGTCATGTATAAATAAAAAGAATCCATAATTTTTTTTTAAATGAAAATAAGGGTTTATGTCCTATCTTTCAGGATGCAAGAATAAAAAATAGAATAGGAAAAAAGAAATTGATAAAAAGATAAAAACAATAAAACCCAGGGCAATATCTTTTAAAGATAATAAAAGTATTTAATTTAGTATCAGGGAATAAAGCAAAATATTGTTTTCTTTTCCTCTTGGTAATTTTTTATGATCGCCTACCGCCCGCAGGGACGATCACAACACGTACGCTCTTTTTGATCACAGGAACCAAAAAGGGCTTTATTCCACAAGTCTCAGACTTACATTGAGAACATCAGCCTATCAGAGAGTAGACTACCAGGAAAGTCAGCCTATCAAGGAACAGTCTCCAGGCAGATACCAGGATCGCCTCATGTACAACAGCCAACCAGAGTTACTTCCTAAAACTTGTATATGAGTGCAGCTATGTCTGGCAAGCTGCCAGGCGCCATCTTAGAGATCAGGCCACGGTGGGGCTCTGGGGCCCTCAGAGCCCGCCCCTGACAATTTTTAAAGCTTTTGATAGTGTTCCATTGTTGCAATATATTTAAAGCATACTTTTCTAAATCCTTTACTTCAATTTTAAGGGATTTGAGAGTTTTCCAGTAGTTAGTTCCTGATCAGTAAATTGCTGCCTATCTATACATGCCTTTTTCTTGCAGGGTGGAGGCCACTGGGATTGAACCCAGGGACACTTTATCACTAAACTATATTCCCAGCCCTTTTATTTCTTTATTTTGAGACAGGGTCTCTTTAAGGTGCTGAGGACCTTGTTAACTTGCTAAAGTTGGCCTCCGTTTTGTAATCCTCCTGCCTCAGCCTCCCCAGTTGTTGGGATTACAGGTGTGAGCCACAGTACCCAAATACCAGATACACTTTTAAGTAAATTGTTTCAGTTTAATATTCATTAAAGGTATTGAATGCAAAATAGTTCCTAGACAATATGCACTTTCTATTCCTTGATTGGAGAACTGCTTAGTCTAAAGGTTTATTCATGTGGCTTTCTAAAAACAACTTGAAATTTTTTTGGCCCTTTACCTTCACTTTCTGTTCTTTGGAAAAATCCCATGGTGAAAAGAATGGCATGGGGTTGTGAGAACACTAACCTCCCCTTCAGCACTTCAACCAAAGAAATTCAAAGTGATTCTCTGATATTTCATTTAAATATATTTGTCATAAATAAAATGTTTATGACAAAACATTCATCCTGCATTTAAGTTTGAAAATTAAGTTCTGACACAAAAAACAAACAAACAAAAAAGCAGAATGCAAACTTTGGACATGGTGAATTTTTTGTCTAACATAGTGTTGTTAATATCACTAATTTAGGAATAAGGAGAATGCATTTCTAGCTCCTTTAGAAAAAATAATAAGTAAATATCTGGCCGTTTATGGCTTGCATTCCCATAAACAATAACTGGCTGTAGCAAAGTAAGCATTGACCCCTAGAAGGGTCTTCATTCTTAGTGTTCCCTTCACCCCTCAAAGTCTTCATGGTCTGACAGACTCACTTATTTGTGTCACCTATTAAGCGTCTGTATACAACTCATTTTTTTTCTTTTCTTGGTGCCAGGAATTGAACTTAGGGTGCTTTACCATTTGGCTACACCACCAGTCCTTTTCACTTTCTAGTTTGAGAAAGGGTCTTGCTAAGTTGATAAAGGCTGGAGCTGGCCTCACATTTGTGATCCTCCTACCTTGACTTTCCAAGTCACTGGGATTATGAGCATGTGCCAATGTGCACCCAGCTATAACAAAATTTAGTCACTACTAGATTATTAACTTTCAGTTAATAGAGGATGTCAACAAGAGGATGTCAACATATATAAACCACAAAATGGGAATGAGAACAATATTAGTAACCAGAAGTCAGTTGACCTTCCTTCCTTGCTTCATTTTCTCCTTCATTCTTTCCTTTCTGCATTCATTTTTTCTTCCTTCCTTCCCTCCCTCCTTCCTCTCTTCCATTTTTTGCTATTTCCTTCCTTCTTTTCCTTTCTCAATAGATATAAAACTAACCCTTAGCTTAAGTATTTAAAATAAATATTTTTTACAACTCAAGTTAAATTATAATTTAAATTAAAATTCATCCAGGATGAGAGAAGATAAACCTGACTCAAATTGAAGTCATTTTCTTTGCCTTGTATTTTTCAATACTTCGCAGATGATTAGGATATCACGCAATTCATTTGTCCTTCAAAGAGTCTGTCCACATGTGGGTCCTCTGAGCCTTCCTTTACTGACCTGTGTAGGTTCCCACTGATACCATTCTTTTCCATGGCAACTGGTCTCAGCAGGATAAACACTGCTATTTTAATGTTAGGTTTAAGGGTTTAGGCAACATTGGGTGGATTATTTTTTACTTTGGGAAATGGGAATTGCTATAAGGCTTATTGATTGTCCTTATATTATTTAACAATGTTTTTATTAGTGCATTACAGTTCTATATAATAATGAGGTTCATTTTGACCTCACCAGACATACATGGAATATAATTTGCTCCTCTTTAATCCTCACTACTTCCTCTTTCCCTCCCCTTCTCCCTTTCCCTGTTTCCCTCCCTCTGTTTTATGGGTCTTTCTTCTATTTACTTATTGCTTTATTGCTTTTAAAAGTGGTTCTTTATAAGCACACATAAAGGTGAAATTCATTGTGGTATATTCATATATGTACCCAGCATAATTTGGTCATTTGATTTCTTTTCAAATTATACTCAGAAAGAGTGTACAAATAATGGTCTAAGAATGGAACAGAGAAAGAAATACTGAGAACACACAAACACAGCCTCATTTACAAAGAGAATAAACAACTTGTTCAAATTGCAATGATTAAATCACAAGTTCTTAACTTTATTCAAGTAGGTACTGTTCCCCTGTGCCAGGAGTCCAAATGTAGTTACTAAAGTTCCACAATAAGGCAAAAGTTAACCAACCATCTGAAAACTTAATTAAATTAACTGGACCATGAAGCATACAAATGTCTGTTATCTGTAATGAACTAGGTAAACAAAATCTTTGAATGGACTAGTACAGTTCAAGAGGAGGTGTTCAGTTGTTCACAGTGCTAATGAGTGCATCTCACACATGCATAGGAGAAAAAAATGTAAAAATGAAAGAATTGTAAATGTGTTGATATGAAATTTGGAAAAATGTTCCTGTGCTGTTGGGGATTGAGCCCAGGGACTGGCATGTTATCATGTCCTCCAATACTAAGTTATACCCTCAGCCCAAGAATATTGCTAAATGAAGTACAAATTGGTGAGTGCACTGTAGTCATTTCACAGATAACATTCAAGACACCATCAATGTCACAACTTTTAGATCTCATTTGTTGAGTAATATCCCATTGTGTATATACATTTTCTATCCATTTTCAGGTGCACAAATACGCATATTTTATTTATTGACATGTGAATATAGTACATTTTAGATAGCAGGATTTTTTTCCTTGATATTTTAGCATTTCATTTTTGGAGTAGTGTTTAATTCATGGAAAAATCGAGCAGATGGAAGACAAGTTTTCCATATACCTACTATCTCTGCTTAGGCACAGCCTCCCTCATTGACAATGATGCCCCTCCCAATTGGTATATTTGTTAAAATGGATCAATTGACACTGATAGTTCATTATTACTCAAGTTCATTGTTACAGTAGGGTTGACTTTTGATTTTGTGCATTCTATGGTTATGAACAAAGTTATGCTAACATATATCCTTTACTATGGTATCAGACAGAAAAGTTTCATTGCTCCCAAAACCCTCTGTTGTCTGCCACTAGTCTATTATAACTTAGGTCTGCAAATGTTTCCTCCAATTCTTTTCTCTCCTTGACCAACCCCTGGCATTCACTCATATTTTTTACTATCTCAACAGTGTTGTCTTTTCCAAAATGTCAGTTGGAATTAAACACTATGTAACCTTTTCAGATAGGCTTTTTCATTTAGCAATATGCATTTAAATCCCACCATGTCTTTCCATGACTTGGTAGCTCATTTTCTCTGAGCATTGGACAGTATTCCATTGTCTGCATGAACCACAGTTCCTTCCAAATGTGAAGGACCTCACATTTGCATCGAGGTGGTCACCTGTGAATAGAGCTGCAATAAACATCCACGTTTAGGCTTTGTGTATATGTAAGTTTTCATCTTTTTTGAGCAAATAGCAAAGAGAATGATCGCTGTTTATTGCAGGATGAGTATATTTAGTTTTATAAGAAGCTGTCAAGTATCTTCTAAAGCATCTGTACTGTTTTGCAGTCCCATCAGCACTAAATGGGAGTCCCATAGGCTTTTGATGTCACTGTTCTGGCTTTTAGCAACATCAATATGTACACAATGATTTTTCTGCAGTTTAGCTTTATATTTTATTGATGACATATGATGTAGAACGATGTTCATACTTTTGTTTGCCTTCTGTGTATCTTCACTGTTGACATGTCTATTAAGGTCTTTCACTTATTTTTGATATTGTCTTTTTTGTTGTCCTACTACTGAGTTTTGGCAGTTATGTATATTCTGGAAACTAGTCTATTATAACTTAGGTCTTTTGCAAATGTTCCTTCCAATTCTATAGCTTCTCTTTCATTCTCTTGGCAATGTCATTTGCATAAAAGAAATCTTGATTTTTAGTGAAGATCTGTTATCAATTATTTTTCTTTTTTCATGGATTATGCCTTTGGTATTATATCTAAACCGTCTCTACCAAATCCTAAGTCTTCTAGATTTTCTCCTGTGTTAATGTGGAGGATTTTTATATTTTCATGTTTTACACATCAAAATGTGGTTTTGTCCATGTAAGTGCATTAATTACATTTAAGAATCAAGTGTACATATTCATCTACATAATGAAGTTATTTTCTCATGATGCTATGGAGGAGAAGGTAGATAACTTCCTGTGTCATAGTTATTCTTCCTCATGGGTATTGTTGCTTAGATCTCAGATACTTTTAATACTTCATTCTTTGTTACTAGTATTCACTATATCCTTAAAATTTGTTAATTAGTACTTTTTCCAAATAAACATTTCTCCTCTTTTAATCATTTGCTTTCACTACCATTCCTAGATTAATATAATCTCTTTTAAAAATGTCCCCAAGCTTCATTCTTATCTTTGGTCTCCCAAAGAAAGATATAAGCAAGAACTCTCTAGGAACAAAGTGAGGGACCAAAACGTACATTGAACAGAAGAGTTTTACCAGCATACAGTAGGCTAGCTGATGGACTGGTCAAGGAATTTACCTAACAGCCAGAGAAGAAAGTTGTTGCTTTTTCTACCTGTGAGATTTGGTATTTTGTCTGGATTAATGAATCCAGTAGGCTTTCTTATTTCTATTTCCAAATGGAAGTTTGTTTGGACTTTTTAGTTTCTTTTCCCTTATTTTCATAACTAATCTGCCAAGGCAATTTTTTTGTTTGTTGGTAAGAGATTATGTGGACTTTGATAAAAGGATTGGTTTTGAATTTAAAAACTGGAATTGTAAGTGAATAGATCACTTTGGAATGTCTTCCTTGGAGTGGATGCCTGGGTTTTCTGTATGAGAACAAGCTGCCCTAATGTCCTAAGACTACTTTAAAACTAAACACTCTTTCTACTTTGTCTTGCAGACTTACTAATGTTTCTGGTTTTTTTTTTTTTTTTTTTGGTCAATTTTATCTGCATAATGTGTAAACTAATGAAGTCCCTTTAACTTGCACAGAATATGACAATGTGTGACATGCAAGTTAGCTGTTTGTGGCCATTGTTACAGTTATTACAATTATTCCTTTTCCTTTCCGGCTTGACTCCTGGCTCCCCTCACGCAGCTCAATGTGCTTGTCTCATCCGTCTCCTCTTTGGGGCTTTACTTTTTGGAGTTTGATCTCTAATCTATTCTCTGAAGTCTTGTTTGAAACACCAGTATCAGGTGCTTTTTATTACTATAGATTTTGGTATATTTGAAATCATAGAAAGTGTAACCTCTCTAGTTTTTTTCTTTTGGCTAAATTGCTTTGACTGTTAGGAGCATTGGTGGTTCTATGCAAATTTAAGGCTGCATTTTGTTTTTCAGTGAAATATAGCATTGGTGTTCTGATAAGACTTTCAAGAAATTTGTAGATAATTATTGGTATTACGGACATTTAAAAAATTTTTTAGTCGTCAATGGACCTTTAGTATGTTTATATGTGGTGCTAAGAATCAAACCCACTGACTCACACATGCTAGGCAAGCTCCATCACTGAGCCACAACCCCTGCACTGATGTGGACGTCTTAATTATATTAATTGTTCTAGTTGGTGAATGCAGGATGTCTTTCCATTTGTGTCTTCTTTATTTTCTCTTATAAATTTTTTAAAAAATTTTCATTGTAGAAGACTTTACCTCCTTCATTAAATTTATTCTAGATGGTTTTATTTTTCATAACTATTTGAAATTGCTTCTTTATTAATTTGTTTTTCAGAGTGTTCATTGTTGGCAAGTAGAAGTGCTGTTGATTTTACTTCTTTCAACTTTAATAAATTCATGTAATAATTCTGGTTCTGGTAGAGTTTTCATAATTTTTAATACATATATGATGATGTCTTCTAAAAGGAGGGACAATTTGACTTCCTCCAATTTGGATGCTTCTTATTTTTCCCTTGCCTAAAGGCTCTGACTAGAGCTTCCAGTACCATGTTGAATAGAAAGGGTGAACTTGGGCCTCCTTTTCATTTTCTAGATCTTAGAGAAAAAGCTTAAAGTTTTTCCCATTATGATGTTAGCTGAGGTTTTGTTATAGGATCTTCAGTGAAGATATCTTTTTAAAATAATTTTCTCATAATTCTATGATGGGATATTAAATTTCATCAAATATTTATTTCATTTCTGTTGAACTGATCATGTGTGTTATTGTCCTTCATTCAACTGATAAAAAGAAATCATGTTGAACCATCCTTGAATTCCAGAAAGAAATACCACTGGATCATGATGACTTTTTTTTTTTTAATGTGTTATTGAATTCAGTTTACTAGTACTTTGTTGAGAATATTTGCATATGTGAGTCAGGGACATTGCACTATATATAGCTTTCTATTTTGTTGTATCTGTTTGGTTTGTGTATCAGGGGATTATTTGCCTCACAGAGTGAGTTTGGCAGATTTCCCTTATCTTTAACTTTTTGAAATGATTACAAAATAATTAGAATTTTTCTTCATTAAGTCTTTTGTAGAATTCAGCAGTGAAACTATTGAATACTAGGTTTTTCTCTCATGGAAGATATTTTATTACTGATTTAATTTCAAGACTTCTTATTGGTTTCTGAGGTTTGCTACATCTTCCCCATTCAACTTTTGTTGACTTTATCAATTGCTTTTAGGTTTTTCTATTTATTGGCCTACCATTTTTTGCAATAGTTTCTTATGATCCTTTGTATTTCTGTGATATAATTGTAGTGTTCCTCCTTTCATCTCATTTTATTTATTTGAGTTTTATTTGTAGTGAAGCTACAGATTTTGGAAATGTTATTTCTCTTTCGATAAAAACCACTCTTTTTAATTGCTCTTTTGTCTTATTTTGTATTTGTCTATGCTATTCTTTATTATTTCTTTTCTTTTATTGGTTTTACATTTAGTTTGTTCTTGTTTGTCAACCTTCCATAGATAAAATGTAAAACATTTGTTCATTAGAGATCATTTCATGTTTTGATTTAGGTGTTCATTGCTGGTTCCTTGGCATTGCTGTTGCTGTGTTTCATATATTCACATGCTGTTTTCATTTTCATTTGTTTCAATTTTTAAAAAAAATATTTTAAAGTATAATCATTGACCTCTTGGTTGTTTTGGAAAATGCTTTTTAATTTTCATGTAGTCATGGGGTTTATTCCACTTGTTTATGGCCTAGCATATGACTTATCCTGGAGAATATTCCATGTGTTTTTGAGAAGAATGTATATTCTTCATTTGATGGAATATTCTACAAATTGATCTCCTCCCAAAGAACCTACCTCCTAATACCATCATACTGAGAATGGGGTTTCAGCATATGAATTTTGGAAGACAAAAACATGCTGATCATAGTAGATAAATGATGCAGCATAGTCTTCTTTCTGCTCATACTGGTTTCTCTCCCTTTCCACATTAGCAAACCACAATTGAGTCTCTTTATTTTAATTGGTCATCATAGTCTCTAAAACTAAGGAAAAGTAGATCCCAAAAGACCCATTAGAATCAAATAATGAACATTTTTGAAAATTAAGACATATGAATTAAAATCAAGTTTTAATTTAATTTAAATTAATCAAAAGTAAGTAAAAAAATTAGCCATAACTAAAAGATGCTAAAACCATGAGCTAATATTTCATATCTGTCCATTGAATTGAAGGTAACTTAAATGACTACCGTATGAATGATATCCTTAGCATTAATTTGTTGCTGGTGTTAACCTTGGTTTATTCAACACAATATGCTATGAAATCAGAATGGTGGGAGATTTCTGCAGTCATTAACTCAGAGATAATAGTAAACAAGAAGAGAGGCTACGGAGGTGGCTTAAAATGCAGAAGATAAAAATCCCTATTCAGTGACATTAGGGAATGCAGAACACATGAAAGAAATGCAGTGAAGTTGAAATGAGGGTACTACATGTGAAGAGAAAAAAAATTTCAGTGTGAAAATATAAGAAATGCAGGTATGGCAGAATAATGTCTAAGTGTCATAACAGATCGTAAACTACCTATGATCAGTGAAGCAGCCTGGGAGAAAGCAGACACACCACTGAATTCTTAAATAGAATCTGTGCACCAAGAACACATGAGGTAATTCTTATATTTTGCAGTGCCTTGACTTGTTTTCATAATCAAAACTGATGCTATCATGAGAACTGTAGGGAGAGCTCAGAAGAAGTTAATACAATGAGTTTATGTTTTAAAATTAGTTATAAAGAAACAAGGATTATTCTGGCAGTGACAATATAGAAGGGAAGACAAATCACATTATATTATACATAACAGTCCCTCTGTAAGGAATGGTGCCCATTTGATCTCCAAGCCCAATCATGCAGAATGCAGAGCAAGGAGCAGCATATAAATGTTGGCAAGCTATGGTGAGGACTTCTAAGAGTTGATTAAATGCTAGCTGCAGACATTACAGAGATAAAGATGAAAATTGATTTTTTTCTTTGAACAACAAATAAAATCTGATCTGAGGACAGACTAAATTGCCTTCCATTTTCTCCTAATCTTCATAGATATGTGGATGCTATTATTTTAATATTGATTCTGACAAGCTGCTTAAAATCCAGTAATCCCCAAGATACATCATCATAAAAAGTACAAATGATAAAAGTGTGGGCAAAGTCAGATAGTGCATAACATAGAGGCAGATATGGTATAATACAAAGAGCTGCAGCTTTAGCTATGACAGATGAACTAACGACAGTTAACAATGACTTAGCATACTTTGCAGGTGGCATTCTGAGCTCACTGGCTGTATTGTCATTATTCATTTCCTTTGAGAATCTGTGTAGATAATATTGTCATCCCCAGTTTACAAGGTGGAAATTGAGTTTTATTAGATGGAGCACTTTACCTACAGTCACATAATTAAAACATGTTATTCCAACTCATTCTTATTGAACACCTGAAGCTATAGTTCTTAATTAATCATGTTAGGGTTTATGTAAGAATTTATTTATTTTTTCCATTGTTCCTACTGCATCATCAGAGCCATACACATAGCAGTTGTAAGATGAATACTTGTTGAGAGACTATTACAGATCACATATCTTTGGAACATAAAGAGACAAGTTGGAAAATACATGTAAACTGAAAATACAACTTTAAAGATTTTGATGATTAGAGCAATACTCTTTTATTGGGCATTTTATGATATTAAATATCTTGCTGATGGATTATGCTTCCTTTGCCCTAATAATCTTTGTTGCTTTTCTAATTTATTAAACATTTTTTTCTTTTATGATTAAGAAAATGTTTGACTATTAAGGGAAAGAAGACAAATATTTGTTAATCATATAAACTGAAATGTGGTTTTATCAAAATTTCAACCCAATTATTGGAGAATGCAAAATTTCTTATAGCTGGGAAGCAATACATACTTTAAAAGAGATTATGTCCACAATTTCAAAATAATTAAAACATAAATATGAGAGTCAAAGAAATATGAAATTTCAAAGGAATGCAAAGATGATTCTGAAAATACTACTTTTAATACAATATTGTTCATAGAATGTGTTGGTTTGGTTTTAAGTTTAAAATAACTATGCTAAAAATCATACCATTTCATCCTTTACTATCTTAGGTAAATGGCATATGATACCAGGTACCTAATTTAGTCCCCAGAGAGTAGTGTAAAAGTTGTGAGAACTCTATTTGTGAAGTTCTTCAGAGAGAGAAAATCATTAGGATACATTTCTAGAGGTTCATTTAAGGAATTGACTCACATGACCATGGAGGATGGTTCACAATATGGACCTTCTTTTTATCCAGGGAAGACCAGCCCTTTTATTCTAGTCAGACCTTCAACTGATTGGACGAGGCCCACGATGAAAGGAAATCCACCGACTTCTAAATTTTATCCAAATATATGCTCACAGAAACATTCAGAATTATGTGGGACCAAATATCTAGGCCTTGTGACCAAGCAAATTTGATACATAAAATTAACTACTACAACATATTTGTTTTTAAAAAATCATAATTTATCTAAGACATTGTTTCCCTAATTATCCAAATTTTAGGAAAATTATAGAGGACATAGTTGTATTTATTTCCCTGTTTGTTCTTCATCTGAGATATGCATACATTTTGGGGATCATCTGAATTTTTGATACTGTTTCTTGAACAACAGCTGATATAAAACTGATCAGATTACATCAGTATATCTCTAATCTTTTTCATATCTGCATGCTTTTTTTTTGTTTTTAGAATGGGAAAAAGACTTGGGGTTGTAAAAGCTAAACATATAGCAAGTTTTCTGTGGCCATTCATGAGTATATTTTTAAATTTCTTTTTGTTCATTTTTAGTATCAATTCAGAATCTATGGGGCTCATTAGAGAGATACTGTCTGTAGAGAAGTAGTGTAGGGATTTTAGACCACTCAGTGTACAGAGGAGCGATGTCTTTGAGTTGAGCAAACTCCTCAGACAACGAATGCCTGTTGTTTGAATGACTTAGAACTATGCACTGCAACTCCTTTGCCCTTGAGGCCTGGAGACATTATCTTATTAAAACAATATTTGGTACTGGTGGACTCTGAGAAGCAGGTAAGTTATGTGATCTGCACATGGGCAAAGCCAACTGCACTATGTAAACTAATGTAACTTGATGTGACCCTGGAACAGAAAGTAAAACTGGATTGGCTTTCCCACGGGAGCCGCTTCTTGCTGTTTGACATCCTGTGTGCTTACCTCTTTATTAGCTCTCCCCTTAACCTTCATGGCTGGACCCCAATTAATCTTTACAAAGTAGTCTGTGATGGTTACTTTTATGTGTCAACTGGTTGAAGCGGTGTGTAGAAACCTGGAGAAACTTACTTTGTGTCTGACTATAGGGGTGTTTGCAGAGGCTGTTACCATGGGCGTCTAAATGACTAGGCGGAAAAGACCAACCCTCAGTGTTTGCAGGCACCATCCACTCCTCTGGAGAACCAGAGAGCAAAATACAGAAGGTGAATCTCTTCTTAGAACTGAAATGAGCTCATTTCCTGCCTTGGACAACAGAACTACAGGCTTTCTGGCTTTGGGACTCCATATCAGTGGACCCTCAGAGGGTACTCAGGATTCTATCCTTGAACTGAGTATCATGTGATTGCCTTTCCAGTCTCTGAGGCTTTGGAACTTGGATGGGACAATGCTTTCAGCATCCCAGGGTCTCTAGCCTACAAACTGTAGTGTGACTTTTCAGGTACCATAAAAGTACCAGACAGTTCTCTAATAAATCCCCTCTCATGTATATTACTGGTTCTGTTTCTCTGTAGAACTCTAATACAGAGTTTGACATCTTAGTTTTCTTTTTAATTCCCTGCTATCTTTCAAGCTCAAATAAGAATCTAAAATCTAAATAAATTTGAATTCATAATTGTTATTCTTATTATACAAGCAGTGTAGTGATACAGAAATTTTGGAAAAAAATGTTGTAATATAATGTGATTTTGGTTACTATTTTAATTTTTTGGTTCTAAATACAATAAAATCAGAAAAAATGTTGAATAAAATAGAAATACACAGAAGAATAATGAAGCAACAAGAGTATATGAAAATGGAAACTCAAAACAAAAAAAGGGACTTTTGCTCCTAAATACAAATTTGCAGATGGTATTTCATGTCATATTCTAAACTGTACTTGATATTCTGTTTCTCCACTTTATTTATCTGTGAGAAAAAATATTTTTGTTGTAGTACTATGATAATTCTTCAGTACTTTCCAATTCATTTTTTAAATGATTTGGAAAAAAGTTTATAATTTTCTTAAGGAACTTTACTAATAAATGGCAATTGGCTTTATTTTTAAAGAATATATACAACTCTTTCAATGTATTCTAGAATAATTCTGTTTTTCAAAAAAAAAAAGTAGAAAATCTGGTATTTACTGCCTGTAAGTATAATTTATCTAAAACCTATTTCCTGTTTGATAGTTTGAAAGGAAACTTTTCATTCATATGGCAGGCAGAGCTGACATGAGAAGTTACCTCTTCAGCTTTAAGCATATAAAAATTCACAAAGTATAGCATTTTATATTCTTGACCAAGTTTTTAATACAAGATAAAATAAAGGTAATATGTGTGTATTAGAATTAAGAGAATCCTAATCAAAGCTATGAAAGCACATTAAAGATAAGCAATCTTGTGACTTCCAGGCTGGATATTTGTTGACTAGGCACCAGCATTTTAATGTCCAGCTGAGAATGACAGTGATGCTGAGTCTGACCAGTGGAAAATTAAACGTCCTTGACAAATCCAGGAGATTAATTCTATTTGTGTATTAGGAACTGGAATATCCTGCTCACCAGTGCAAAGAATCATCACGTAAATTAGCCATCTGCTAGAGGTTGTGGGTAGAGAAGGAATTACTACGGAATTCTAAACCCCATGCTTCTGACCCAAGTGAGTGCTAGGTATGTTGTTATTATTGCTTAACTGGGAATAAAACCCAGTGGTGCCCTACCACTAAGCTACATTCCCAGCACCATTTTATTTTTATTTAGAGATAGTGTTTCTCTAAATTGTCAGTGCTATTCTAGAAATTGCAATCCTCCTTCCTCAACCTCCTAAGTCACTGGGATTTCAGGAGGCCAACACCATGACGGCTAGACATATATTTTTATCTGAAAACTTTATCAGTCCTGAGCTAAGCAGTTAACTACTGGGAATTTAAAAAAAATATTTAAGTCTCCCTCAGCTTAACAGTAAATATCACTCCATTTGTAAAATTCCCAACTTAGGTAGCAATGTACCCTATTGAAAAACAATTCCCACTAAGAAAAGCTCACTATAAAAAGTATACACACACGCATGCATTAATACTTAAAAGCATAAAAACAATGCATTTGCTTTGAGAGATAGCCAAAGCAGCAAATGGAGCCTGAAGGTGTAACACATGGCAGAATATACATCTCAAGATTCAACGATGCAGCAGTATGAATGGCAATTTTAATGTGCACATGAATGAAAGTTTCAAAACAGGAAGGGAAATTGCCATCCACAGGGTAAAAATAGTGTATTATGATAAGGGAGAACATAGATTTGAGAAAGAAACAGAGTAGCAGTTCTAGGAATGATGAAGGGCAATCATTAAAATAAAACTTAGAGGACAGGTTTAATAAGCATATTGATTACTAAATATTTGTGAGAGGGAAAATCAATTGGAAGATGAATATTAGGAAACCTTAGAAAATCCATTACAGAAAGAAAATACATGAGTTAGATAAGAGTGAAACAAATTTAAATCCATATAAAACATATGCATCATAGAATTATACTTAACAGCATTTTGATAAAGCTATTGCAGAACTTCAAAGTTTGGAAGAAAACAGTCAATGCATTCATTTGCAAGGGCTGACAACAAAATACCACAGACTGGGCAGCTGGAAAAACAAAAGTTTATTTTCTCATAGTTCTAAAGGCTGGAAGTTCAAGATAGAGGTGTCAGCAGACTTTTTTCATTCTATGGCTTCTCTCATGGCTCCCTGTTGACTGCCTTCTCACTTAGTCCCCACATGCTCTTTCTTCTGTATGCACATAGCCCTGGTTTCTCTTCGTGTGAAAGAATTACTTCTTCAAAACTACATGGAGATTTTTATCTCACTCCAGTCAGAATGGCAATTAAGAATACAAAGAATAATAAGTTTTGGTGAGGATGTGGGGAAAAGGTATACTCATGCATTGTTGGTGGGACTGCAAATTAGTGCAGCCACTCTGGGAAACAGCATGGAGATTTCTCAAAAACCTAGGAATAGAACCACAATATTATCTATGTTATGGTTCAGATGTGGTGTCTCCCAAAAGCTCATATGTAAGACAATGCAAGGTTTGGAGGAGAAATGATTGGGTTGTGAGAGTCTTACTCCTATCAGTAAATTAATCCCCTGATTGGGATTAACTGAAGTGGTAGGGTGTGGCTGGAGGAGATAGGAATCGGGGATGTGACTTTGGGGTATATATTTATATCTGGCAAGTGGAGACCTCTCTCTCTACTTCTTGATCATTATGTGAACTGCTTCCCTGTGCCACACTCTTCTGCCATGATGTTCTGCCTCACTTCCAGTCCTGAGGAATGGAGTTGGCCTTCTATGGACTGAGACTTCTGAAACTGTGAGCCCCCATATAAACTTTTCCTACTTTACAGATGTTATTAATGGGTCTTTTAGTCACAGCAGCAAAAAAGTTAACTAAACAATCCAGCTCTCCCACTCTTTTGTATCTAAAATCAGCATACTATAGTGATACAGGCACATCGATGTTTTTAGCATTATAATTCACAATAGTCAACCTCCAGAACTACCCACGGTGCTTATCAACAGATGAATGGATAAAGAAAATGTGGTATATACACAAAATAGAGTATTAGTCATAAAGAAGAATGAAATTTCCTGGTAAATGGGTGAAAATAGAGACTATCATGCTAAGTGAAATAAACCAGACTCAGAATGCCAAAATTGGAATGCTCTCCTGATGTGTGGAAGCTGGTCTAATGTGGGGCAGGGGACAGAGAGAAAGAGAGAAAAAGAAAAAAACAGGGATGGGAGGTATTCCAACAAAATAGAAGAAAGATAGATGAAGGGTATTGAGGGGAAAGGAAAAATGATAGGATAAGGGAAGAACAGAGGAATGAATTTGACCTAACTTTTCTATGTGCATATATGAATGTCCCACAATGAATCTCATCATTATGCACATCCACAAGACACAAACCAAACCAAAACAGCAACAAACTAAATGTAAATGGCAGAAAGATCAGAATAGAGGGAAGGGAACAGAGGGAGAAAGGAAGGGAGGAAAAGGGGAAATACTGGGGACTGAGTTAAAGTTATATTCCATATTTTCTTAATGATGTCAAAATAGTCCAAGCATTATATATAACTAAAAAGAAACAATAAAAAACTATAAAAAATTGGATTACTTCTCATGGGAACACAAGTGCTTTATATTAAGGACCATCCTCATGACCTCATTTCAATATAATCACCTCTTTAAATCCTATCTCCAAGGACAATTACATTCTGAGGTACCGAGATTTAGGACTTCAGTATACAAATTTTGAGAAGAGGAAAACAGTTCAGTTTATGTTTTCCAAAAAGCAAAAAATTTTCAGAAAAGGATTAACAGATAATTATAAAATAAACAACAGGAGAAAATGGAATACTGCCTTTTAATCAAAATACTAATGGGGAACATCAATCTAGAAAATCATAGCCAGAGAGAATATTTTCATAAGATTGAAATAGATAAACTAAGAAATAGTGATATATTTATTATTCACACACATTCACTAAAAAATTAATGGTTTTTGACTTTTGCAAGAAAGCTGTTAAGGAAGAAATCATATAACTATTACTATTGAGCTACTATGTTTTAGATATAAACCTAGGTCCTTAAGATTAAACGAAATTTTAAAACCTGCTGGCAAATAAGACACGATTGCCTATGGGAGGTTTAAGGTCTAGAAATAAGGTTCTAAGCACAAAACATTAAAATACAATGCAAGGACTTTAAAAATGAGATTACAAATAAGGATATCTTTCATAAAGTAACAAGCTATTATTCTTCCTGGAGTAGGGAAATGAGAAGGTTATTTTAACAAAAGGCATATTTATCCTATGTATTTAATAAATAATATAACCACAGAAGGTGAACAAGAAAGAATTTTCATGCATGCAGAAGGAAAATTATATGCAAAAACAAAATATACTCAGCAGAACAGATTTTATAAATTTCAAATATATGAAGTTCCTGAAACTTGCTTTGTCAAGGGGTCACAGAAGAAGCTATGGCTACAATGTTGAGAAAGACCGGGGTCAGCCACCTTCTGTGAAATAAAAGGCAGTAAATAATTTGGGCATTGTAGGTTATACAGTCTGTGCCACTCCCACTTGAATCTGCTGTTAAAGTACATAAGCTATACAGAAAAATAAGCAGATGTATGATATTCCAATGAAACTTCATGTGAATAGGCAAGGATCTTGATGAAGCTTGAGACTCTATTTTGCTAATTTTTGAGCCATGTAATTATACACACACACACACACACACACACACACGCAAACACACACTACATTGTAAGCAGATTTTCTTTGAATTAAAAAATTAAGTTTTTAATATTAACAAACTAATTAAAATGTCTACTTGAATTTTGTGGTTTGCTTGTTTGAGTGAGAAATACATAGGTAAATGAGGTGATAAATCAGTTATAGATTATGAAATAATTCTCTCCATCTGTATTTATTATGCATACTTCCAAAATGCAGAAAGCTCTTTCTGTATAATGAACAATGATAAATAATGACACCTGGCCTGATTAAATTAATTTAGAATGAAAAATCTGACACAAAGTAATGTTGTCTTTTAAATATTTTTTATATTTTATTTAGTGTTAATACTCATAAGTTTTGTGGAAGAATGTAAACGCATTCTGTTACATAGAGTGTCTTTTACATTTCAGTCTGTCAATAATGCTTTTTTATGTGGTGTATATCACATACAGTGTTTTTTTTTTCCTTTTTTTATTATAAAAAAATGGGTTACAACTTATTTCTCTGTTTATACATGAAGTAGAGGCATACCATTTTTATAATCATACATTTACATAGGGTAATGGCGTTTGATTCATTCTGTTATTTTTTCCTCCCCCCCACCCCTGCCTCCCCTCTTTTCCCTCTATACAGTCCCTCCTTCCTCCATTCTTGCCCCCCTACCACCCTCATTATGTCTCATCATCCGCTTATCAGTGAGATCATTCGTCCTTTGGTTTTTTTAGATTAGCTTATCTCACTTAGCATGTTATTTTCCAATTTCATCCATTTGCCTGCAAGTGCCATAATTTTATTATTCTTTATCGCTGAGTAATAGTCCATTGTATGTATGTATGTATGTGTATATATATATATATATATATATATATATATATATATATATCACAGTTTCTTTACCCATTCATCAATTGAGGGGTATCTAGGTTGGTTCCACAATCTGGCTATTGTGAATTGAGCTGCTATGAACATTGATGTGGCTGCATTACTGTAGTATGCTGATTTTAAGTCCTTTGGGTATAGGCCAAGGAGTGGGATAACTGGGTTAAATGATGGTTCCATTCCAAGTTTTCTAAGCATACTCTCAGTAATGTGAAGAGAGAACCTACAGAGTGGGAGAAAATTTTTGCCACTCATACTTCAGATAGAGCACTAATTTCCAGAATATATAAAGAACTCAAAAAACTCTACAGCAAGAATACAAACAACCCAATCAACAAATGGGCTAAGGAAATGAACAGACACTTCACAGAAGAAGATCTACAAGCAATCAACAGATATACGAAAAAATGTTCAACATCTCTAGTAATAAGAGAAATGCAAATCATACAGTGCTTTAAAAAACAAAGTAAAAATTAAAAATTGGAAATCCAAAGTTCTTATCATTAATGATTTTCAGTTATGAAACTAAATATGTAAAGAGATGTAACAATCTCTAGAATAAGGAAATGTAATGAGCTAAATTGTTCTTTGCAACATTCCTATTTGAGCTTTTATGTATATTGAACCTAATGAGGCACTGATTTCAGAAATGTTAAATTTTTGCCACATACCTCCTACCTTTCATTAGAAATGACATAGTGGAAGCCACTGGTACCCTCCATTTCACCACTGAGGCTCAAGTTGAGCAATCCCAAGTCAGAAACTGCAATAGTAAAAAGCACTTTAAATGTAATCTTTGGAATTTCTGTTCAGGAGACTGATTCAGATGGCTCTAAATTAAGTGTTCCAAAGAAGGTGAGAGAAGTGGAATCTGCAGGATTGAATGTTGAGAACAGGGTCTATAAGATGGATAAAGAATGTATAAACAGAATGGAAATGTCCATGAAACAAGAGTCTAGAAACCTCTTGATGTAGACATAAAATAAATATCCAGTTGATCAGATGGTTCCAGATGCCTGTGTCAAAACTTTATACTCCGAGTACTTAGCATCATGCCTGAGTCCTGTGCTTTTAACAGCCTCCTGATTCCACCTTGAAAGACTCTTTTAATATTGCATTTGTTGCAATTTCCCTTTAATTTTCCCATTCAGTACTTGAAGAATAGCAGTTTTACATAGCCCTCTCCCAATTCCAATGGGTCAAAACTATTTGAACATGTGAATTCCTACTTCAGTTATGGAAGTGACGGCTTTTGATAACCACTATGCTGAAAGAAATACGTTGTCTTATCTTGCATTCTTAGAATTAGGATGGTATTTTTCCATACAAGGTCAAAACCCTGGTCACAGTCCCATCATCTTTAATTTTATAAACATGTTCCATTATTCTTAGAGCCAAAGATGAAGGCATCGAACAAAATATCCATTGTGGATTGGTTTACGAAATTCTCCTGTGAACTGGTAGTACTCACGCGGACCACTGCCTAGGTGCTTCTCTCACCCAGTCTGCAGCCTTTCAGTAGACAATTCCCTCTACCTGGAATGATTTTCCCCCAACATATCCACTTGGATAGCTCTATTATTATTGTCAGTGTCTATTCAAGTGTCACTATTACAATGAAATTTATACTGACCAACTCTGTCAAACTACAACTGAACCCTTTCTCCTGCTTTTGCTCATTTTCTACATACCAAGTTCTCTTTATCCTGATTTCTTTACGTGGCTGCATTAACTAACCTTGACTCAGTCACTTCACATGGGTCT
The DNA here is from genome assembly GCF_902686445.1 of Sciurus carolinensis. Taxonomy (NCBI): domain Eukaryota; kingdom Metazoa; phylum Chordata; class Mammalia; order Rodentia; family Sciuridae; genus Sciurus; species Sciurus carolinensis. The sequence continues at coordinate 122,123,463 of NC_062221.1, read as the reverse complement.
CAGAAACATACATCATTTGTAAAGAAAATTAATTATAATAATAAAAGAGAACGTCATATAAGATTATTTTCTATTTGCGCTTTCATCAATGAATATTGTTTTTCTCATATAAATAGCTTGATGTATATTTATCTTAAATGTTAAACAATCAATTTATAGAAAAATTTTTGGAATATATAATATATAGTATCCTTTGAAAAAATGGTTGCTGAAGAAATTAATTCATAGCTTTATTTTTATCACTTAAATATTCCGATTATAGCTTTATGATTTAATTGAAAAATATAATTCTAGGAATAAAAAGAAAATGGCTTCCAATGCTATCTTTCCCATAGAGTCAACATAGTAAGGGTGGCAATAAAATCACAAAATCCATTAATGGGTCACATTGTGCACAGTGTAATGAAGAATGATCCTTATGGGACTGTGGAAAGGACACATCTGGAAATGGGCCATGTTCTTATTCTTTTTAGTTTGATAAATGCATCTGTAGTTGGCAATGGATATTGCCTTTCAGAACATAAAGAATGATCTCAATGTTCACAAATTTTTCTGATGATAATAAGATGTTAGACCAATAATAAGATTGTCAACAGTCGTTTCTAGTATTTATGAAAAAGTGGTTTTCACTATCTGCATTGTAAGTAGAAGAGAATGCATTGATTTACATTTTCACTACTGAGTCAAATAAGATCTACATGTCGTCAATTCAGAAAGCCCTTGGAAATAAGTCATTCTATGAGGTGTATTGGTTAACTTTCTATATAGATTAAGCATTAGTGACTTTTGTTTAAAATCAATATTCAAGTATAGCTAAAGAAAATCATTACTGATAAATCAATATGTATAAAAGGTGGATATAAGTAACATTCAAATATATTCACGTAAATGGCATGCTATATAAATTTAATTTAAAAGACTTTCCAAGAGCTCCATATTCTCATCCTTTTATGATTATTTATCTTGACGGATCTGTCTAAGCTATGTCCTCCCCATCAGGATCACCCGTGAGGAAGTTTCATCCACAGGGAAAATATCACCTTAGAAGGGTCTGGGTACACTTATAAAAAGGAGAGGTAAGTAAGAAACCAACCAATGAATAAAAGCACAGCAATGGTGGAAGAACCAAGTATAATTTAATATGAATTATTCATAGATGGATGAGGGGCTCTTGGGATTAGATTATACCTGGAGCAAGCATCCATGTTACATATTCTTCAAGTGTGACATAGAATTATCTTTGGCTATTCATGTAACTCTACCAAAAACCGGATTGCTAACAAACAATAGACATTTATTTTTCAAAGTTCTGAAGATTGGAAAATCCCAAATCAAAGGGGCCAGATGATTGGCATCTGGCAATGGCTCTGTTCCTCATGGTTGGAAATTTTGTGTTTTCACATGGCAAAAGGACTAGGTAGCTCCCTGTGGTCTCTTTTATAAGGGCACTAATTCCAATAAAGAAGGATCTGCCTCCCAAAAATATCGACCTCCTAATGGCATTGCCTCTGGTGTTAGGATTTCTAAATCTGAAATTTTGGCAGACTATTTATATATTCATAAACTATTCATCATAGCTATGCTGCAAACAAAGTTATGACAAGAATATGTAATATGAGACACACACACACACACACACACACAAAAAAAAAAAAACCATGCCAAACAATGCAAATCTATGGCATTTTATTTGTGAAATTGGACTTATTACAGTTCATATTAAATAAAATTATATAAATTATATATATAAAATAAAATTATATAAATAATATTAATAAATCTAATTTATTGACCAGGTCCATAATGGCTATGTAGCTAGTTTCCCTTGCTGAAGCTTCCAGTGGTCTATGTTTTTAGTATATAGCCAAGTTCATGAACATCCTGATTCAGCCTATGTACTCAAGGTCATAAACATTTGCTATTTATGTTCCCTGTTGGCATTGTGCCTTCTTTGTCTGAACTGCATATTAAAAAGACCCATGGAAATGGCTCAGGGGACTAAATGGAACAGATTGGGGCTAAATGGGGCTGGAACTGGAGACTGGGAATTGCCTCCACCTCTGAATAAAGAATGTCTACTATTCCAACTGCATCTTGTATCTTCTTCAACCTGCCTGGATCTCAAATCTGTTTCCCAGGATCTTAGCCTCCACGCAACACAATCTCAAATAACATTTTATGAAATAAGATATTTCATATTTATAGAAGATGACTAGTTGAAATTCTTTTCCTTGGTATTCTGTCACTGAGTTAATAAGACTTTTAGTTAATTCATTTGTTCCTTCATTAAACAGCTATCTTATAAGGACTTGTTATGCATGACCTGGTACTCTTCTACCATGAGGAAACTGAAAAAAATTTGTGGATGAGGATTCATTCATAGAGTTTGCATTTTACTGGGGAATAAAATTTTACTAAAAATTTACATTGTGCAAGAACTAGTAAAAGTTTGCCAGGTATGGTCATGCATGACTCTAATCTCAGGTGCTCTAGAAGCTGAGCAGGTAGACCACAATTTCCAGGCCAGTTTCAGCAATTTATCCAGGTCATGTCTCAAAATAAAAAATGAAAAGGATCAGGGTGTAGCTTAGTAAGCTCATCTGAATTCAATCCACAGTACCAAAGGTTGGGGAACTAATAAAGATTTGTTTCTTACCATAACCATAACAATTAATGTAATTTTTAAAAATATTCATGGACTGTTTAAACCTTGGGAAACTCAGATTACCTAAATCTAAAGTATATGATTTTACATGTCTTATATTCACCTATAAATAAACTAGAATAGGTAACTGATAATGTACTACTCAATTTCAGTGCTTTACTGAAGTTTAAACAATGAAAAACTTGACTGAAATACATTATCCCAATAACATTTATGCAATTGTTTGAGTATTGTTTCAATAATATTTGATAATTGGTTGGGGTGGCATAGTGCACAGAGCTATGGGAAGTTTCAAAAATTTCTTAATTCTTTGGGTAAGTACTCTTGAAAATTTTTATTATAGATCAATATTTGGTTTTTATATTATTCCAGATGTTCTATTTGCATAGTCACCTATAACAATAAGTATTTAGTTTAAAATAGCTTTTATGCATTTTAAAGTTGAAAATACCATATATGTGCTACTTATTCTTTAAGTAGATTTATCAAATATTGAAGAAGTCAAGGTCATAAATCTTCCTAATGCAAATGCAGGCACTAGTCAGTGTGACTTCTATTAAAATATATTAATCTCTTTAGAATATAAATTCATGCATCATTAATTTCATATGAATAGTAAAAGTAAAATAGCAATATTTATTTATTTTAATGCCTTCATTACTGTGTGCATGTATAAAGTATTCCTATCTATGAAGAAAGATGAAACATAGGCCAATTTATATGCTGTCTCTAATGACAAGAAGTATATTTAGAAGACTGAAATATAAAATTTGCTTTTTTCTGAGGATATTGAATTTTTCTACTTTGGAAGGAAAAGTTTTAGTCATTGATTTTCATAATGCATTGTAATGTGCCCATATTTGAACCATTGAAAGATGATTAAAAGATGTAATTTTCAGATATCAATCTATGCTTCTTTGTTCTGAAATGCTGGACTTGGACTCAAATCCTACAAAATGCATTTCTCCTATAACTGGGGCTTTCTGATTGTTACTGCATAAGAAGCACTAGCAGAAATTCAAAAGGTTCGAGTAGATATATGGTTTAATATTTTTCTGCATACAAACTATTTCTATCAGTTTTGTCCTAATAATGTATTTTACCTTCACAGTGATCCAGAAACAGTGGTTTTATTAACCAGTTTCTTTAGTCTTTCCAAGACTCATCTCATTTATTTAGATATAGCAGCATCGGAATCTCTTCTGAAAATCATGGGTTCTTTGGGTGTCTTTCTGATAACTCCAAACTCTTCTTCCCCCATGTGAACTCAGTCTTAGTGTTAGTAGGCACTTCGTTCATTTACTGTATGTTTTACTTTATTTCCCCCATTTCTTTTTATCCGTGCCAAAATCCATGTAACAAATTCCTTCTGCTACATTAACGTGTGTGTTTTTTTTTTTTGTGTGTGTGTGTGTGTTTTGAAGGAACTGAATGATACAAAGACACTTAGTAATACTAACGTAACAGAATTCTCAGTAAGAGTTCCAGCAGTGTCTTTAATCCTAAGGGATTTCAAATATTAAATGTCAATGTGCAAAGGCTGACTTGGTCTGGGCTAGATGGTACATAATGTTTCTCCTTGCTCATTCCAATGAAGCACAAAAGAAAACTTTAAAAGAAGGAAAGAAAAAAAAAAAAGTGAATTGTTTAGTTGCCTTAGGGTGGAGAAACTACTCAGTGCCAGAGCATCTTATGCACTCAGCAGAAGAAAGCAACCACTTCCAATGTTGACTGACATCCAACTCAGCAAGAGAAAGTCACCTACACAGGCCTTGTCCTAACAGGTAAGATTCTGCTGCACAGAGGTACCCATCCACAAAACCCTCCAAACACTTTTGCCCTCCTAAAGATACCAGAGAAAATTTCCGCAGTCTCAGACTCTCAGACTTCACCACTAGGGATTAATCGAAGTCCTATGAATATCACATAAACTAGATCAAAATAACAAAACAAAGTACTGAAAAAAAGATTGACATTTGAACCATAGTCAACATTAGGATAGGTCCTATGAGCTAAGCCTCAGGCTGAGATAACTTGCTAAAATAAAATATTAAAAAATGACTCAAAAGTTTAACAAAATAATAGCTAAAATTTTGAATGTCTAATTAAAATTCACCCATCAGAGCAGGAAAAAGGAAAATCACAAGGTGATTTGGAACAGACAATCAATTGATACAAACACTAAAATGAATCAGATATTGAAATCATCTAAAAAGTTGCAAAATTTCTTAAAAAATATTATAAAGACTCTCAAAAATACTAGAAATTTTGAGCAAAGAAAGAGAAGTTAAATAAACAATAGAAATAAGGCATATGCTAAGCCAAATTAGATCAAGTATTCTTTAATAATTTCTTTAATATTCACTATTTTTTAATATCTTAGATTGTAAATTGTATTTGCAATTTGATTGTCTGCTATTATTCAAAGGTGTCCCAATATTATTGCAATCTGAAATGCTGTTTTTCATGGTTTATTTTGTTTGCTGAAATGCACTATGTCCTTGATGCACTAGAACCCTGTCCCTGGGTCCCTCATTTTATCCGTAATGGCAAAAATGGAGCCATATTTTATTTCTATCTACACTTCACTCAGACTAACTCCACTCTATTTTAGAGATGGAGCTTCTGCACAATATTTCAAAAAAATTTTGAAAAACCTTTTCTATAATTGAGTACCTCTCTTATTTTGTGCTCTGAAGAATCAGTTTTCCCCAATCAGTCCCAAAGCTGAACTTGAATACAATGAAATAATATAAGAAAAAAGTGACTATAAAAATAAATAAACCTGTAAGAAAAAATTTGAAAAATGCAAATGCAAATGTTTAATTGTTGAGTAGGTTACATATAAAATTTTTCTGTCCAGTTGCAATCAAATATTCTTTAAGACAATTTCAATTTTCATTGTCTTTTTCTGGAAATGATTGCTTCATGGTTCATCACTTTTTCTCAATCCATACTTTGAGCTTAAGCAATAATCTATACAGTAGCAATTCAGGGACATTGAAATATACAAATTTGACCTAGTCACTTTTAAGAACTCAAAATTCTTAGTTCATTGCAAATTATCAAAATACAGAAAGAAATTATTTAATATTCTAAATATTTTGAAGTGCTTATAGCAGTGTTTTCCTACAAGACTGAATTATAAAAGGAACAGTCTTTGGGAAACAAATAGAATCAACCATTCTGTCATGATTCCTTATTGAGAGTCAGGCCCCTGAAGCCTGTTCAAATAGAATTGAACCACATCATGCATCTTGGAATGCCAGCACAACACTGTGTTGACACTAAACTTAAAGGGGAATGAGGTAATTTTTCAGCCAGCTTCCGGAAATTGCCTTTTAAAATTCTTAGTTCCTTAACTGCAATAAATAACTTAGTTTCCTATATGCTAGACCTGGGGCGGGGGAAACCCAGGTGATTGATGTGTGAAAGGTAGAGGGAAGACTGCAGGTTTTGTATGAAGGAAAACACAGTTATTAAAAAAAAAAAAAAACTTTAATGACAGTTGCCTTTCCATGGGGCTCAGTCTTTATATTAAAAACAAGTGAACCAATGTGGGCAGTCATTAACTGAAAAGTTTTTTGGGATAGAAGGATGAAATATTGGTCATTGTAGGAAAACTTCAAATGTATTTTGAATGGACAATAACTGTGCAGGAGATGATATGAGAAAACATTTCCTTTCTGCTCAGGTAACTTCTATGTATAACTTTTATTTTTCTTTAAATTATTAATAATCATAATAAATGAGAAATTATATATAGCATAGATATTTCATGACACATGTAGAATATAAAATATAATAGCTTTTATTCTGCCTTAACACCAGACTATAGATGCATTGAAAATCTAAATTCAGGTTAGTCTTTCTGAACATTATCCTGTTACTGTGTTGCAATAAACCAATATTTTGAAACTCAGAAGAAATTTCTCCATACTGTCCAAGGCACTGTGTTACTTCATAAGAGATAATATAAATCTGGAGGAATTATGTACACTGACTTCAAGAAACTCATATTTTAGTGGAGAAGTGAAAAGAATTTGAGAGGGATTGGTAGATAGTGGACATATTAGTAGTTATAAAATCATATAATATTTTCACATTGATAATAGTTGTAGTATTGTGAAAACACAATAGTGAACAAGTTTCAAATCAGGATAGGGTCAACAGAGTAAGTGACATAAATCATGACAAGAGATAAGCACAATTCCAGTAGGGAGATGAAAGAGAAAATTATAGCTGTAGAAAACCTTGAGGAAAAGCAGTGTCAGAGATATGTTAGCCATGTTTGAAAAATAGGTACCATGTTTTCATAGGCCCTATTGTGCCATAGTTATTATATTGTTAATTAAGTGGCCCAAGGATGTAAAAGTGATTAAATCATCAAATAGATGCATTGGAATAAGTATGTGATTTCTCATTCAGTTGATATTATTTAAAGTTTAACATTCCTTTCAGAAACCCAAGGATAGAGACCATTTAGCCTTGAGTGATTAGCAACAATCAGATTTTAAATTCTTCATTAATGAGCCCATTTGAGATGCTCTAAAACATGTCCTTGGGCACTGATATGGTATCATAAATATTCTTCCTCTTGTAAAATCTCATCATTTCTCTCATATTCAACTTTCAAAGCCCTTTACATTAAATAATGAGACCTCCAACTGGAATTTCTAAGACATTGAATAAAAGTTTAAACAAATTTTTGCTGTGCTTGTAAGTTTTTTGTAGTTATTCATTCTCAGATATACCATAAAAACTACAAATTAATGCTTCAAGCTACGTAAAAGTCCTCATTAATTTATTTAATGTTTAGTTGACATTATTCAAGTGAACATTTTAAACCTTAAAAAACTCTACACATGTTTCACAACATTAATGGTTTGGTCTGTTTCTGCTCTGTTAATCTAAAGCAAATTTAGTATTTGTGATTGAAAACTATCTGCTAAACTACTAAAATTAGTTCATTACTTTAATTGAGATTTTTGTTCTAGTACAAATGGAGACCAGAGAGTTTCCCAAAGTAGTAAACTTGAACAATTCAGATAGTAACCAAACTTAAGACATAAGGAAAATGTGTAAACCCAGAAAAACCCCAAGAGTTTAAAATTAAGCAATGCCATAAATGGAAGCTATTAAATGATAATAATATATAAAAATGTGATTGCATGAAGGGAAATGGAATTGGAGGTATATAAAATGAAGTCTACATGAAAGGAATTCAATTTATGGTTCTTGGAAACATCGAGGTAGAAATGTTGAGAAGATCTAAGTTGAAAAGCTTGGTGATTATTTATTGTATCAGTACTATTGAATAAATGAATGAACAAGAGAGTTAACAGACTTGTAGATCAGAAAAGACTTTTGAATCACCATGGGGAGCCTGGTAGAACCTGTGAGATGAGGGTGCACTGGAAAGGTGAGGAAGAACTAATGGAGACCAGTCTCCAATAGTTCAGGGAGGAGTTCAGGGGTGTGGGAGGGAGGGTTCCAATTCACAGCCTAAGCATGAGTACCCAGAAAGGAAGAATGAGGGTCAATACAAAGAATGGGTTTAGAGGTCAAGAAAAGAAAGTTCCCCAAATAATTTAGAGAAGTTATATAATCTTAGGATGTAAAAATAGGTCATTGATTTCAACTTTGTGAGACAGAACTGAGTCTCAGTTTGGAAATCTAAACGTGGTTGCTTTTTGTTATGGTATTTTCTTTTTTTTTACCATGCTGGGGATCGAACCCAGGACCTTGAGCTTATGAGGCAAGCACTCTACCAACTGAGCTATCTCCCCAGCCCATCTTATGGTATTAATGAATGGATAAAAGAACAGTTATCCATTCCTCATCTACTCATCTTCCCAAATCCAACATATGCATACACATTTACTCATAAATCTAACAACAAACAATAACAGTCATGGTCATTGACCATGTTTCTATATGGCAATGTTTTCGAGGATAATCATCATTTTTTGAATAAAACCTTTGATGCCATAAATTCAGGTGGAGAAAAATTTAGTAGTTAAATATCGTGGAAAATATATGCTGTTGTGAAAATGTGAAAAACAGTGTGAGATCTCAACTCACGTTTTTTCATAAATAATTCATTTTTTTTGCCTAAAAATTCTCCTCTGTAAAATATGATAATATCTGGTCTATATGTTCAAACTATATACACTTCCTTATAACACTCATATTATTTATTTGTTAACCCAGAAAATGTGATGGACCATTTTCAAAGTGAATTTGGTAAAATTTTTGATTAACCTACAGGCTTAACTAAAAAAAAAAAAAAAAAAAAAAAAAAAAAAGGATGCTCAGAAACATAGAAATGAGATGGAATAAGTATGTTTGAGAAAATATTTGTTTTTTACTTTACAACTTCATTTGGACTATGGTATATTAAATGAATAAAATGTAAGATAAATCTCAAGATTAGACTTATCACAGAAATAAAGTATGACTTTATTCTGGGTTATATGAGTTTGTAAAAGAAAAATAAACATTAGCTAAAAATCCCAGACCAAATATATCTCTCTATTATCTATCATCTATCTTCAAAAACATACAAAGACATATCACTGAAGAGATGTATATGTGACGTTGAATCTGACTGAAAATGATCAATCCATTAAGGATGTAAGAATATTAGTATGACAATGCAAATTTGTTTCATATTAAGAAATTTTATGATTAGGAATAAATAATAAGAATGGGAAAACTAAGCAGAAAAATGCATGGTATCAGATCAGAGAAATCTGCTTGAATCATGAACAATTTATTTAACAAATCCAGTAATAAGAACAGACAGTTCAACTATTATAGTTTGTAATAATCAGAAAATATTTGATTTTATGAGAAACAAAACACCACAAATATGTTGTCATGAAATAGGAAAATGTACAAAAATAAGATTTCAAGCATAATATACTCTAATTCAGATCAAGAACAAATGTTAAAAATGAAAGGATAATTATCATTTTAGATTCTTAGAAGAAAGGAGTTTATATCTAAATGACAATATTTTGCAAATATTACATTTCATCTTTAATAATATTAAATATTAGAACAGGTATGCATAAGATACCCTAAATACATCTTAAAACAGAATATCTTTCATTGAATTTTGATAAAAGATGCCTTTTTTTTCTTTTGCTATTTTTGGCAAGCTTGATCAAGAGACAACTTTTTCATAGTAATTGAATACATAAACATGTCTGTTCATACATTTTAATAATACATTGCAAATGAATAGAGTTTGTTCCTACAGTAGACTGTAACTGAATTTGAAATTGTTAACCAAGGTATGGAACTTACATCATGTTCATGGTTAAAAGTCATTTAGTAAATGTTTACTTAACTGTTGTTTCCCTAGGTACTTGGTAATTACTTTTGGCAATTAATAACTCTCCATTCATAACTGTCCAACATATATCAAAGGTAGATAACTCTTCTAATTGAAAATGCATGCACCAAGAGAAGCAAACAAACATTTATTGAGAGTTTGCCTTTGGACAACTTATTTTAGTTGATATCACTCTTTTCTTGTCAGACAAAATTGAAGATACTGAAATGCAAAGTTTTACATATTAGTCAATGGAATAAGTGAGTATTACAGAATCCAGTCAACATCTTTTTGACCACAAACTATACGCTCCTTCTGTCATTATAAAATATATTAATGTGGAGACACTTGATTATATAATCACTTTGATCATTTGAAAAAAATCATTCAAATACTTTCTTTTGATCTGACACTTAAGTTTATAGATACCGTCCCTCCACTAACTCATTTTCATTTTTAGGTTTGATCTCTACTTTTTATGTGCAATGTTTAATAAAATTGCATATTTTATGTAAAACTGAGAAATTTGAATCAGTGTGTGTACAGCAGGTTCAAGGTCTCTGCATGTTCAAACATCAGCAGATGCTTCTGAAATAGAGGGTTTGTGAACCACATAAACATCGTGTGTAATTAGTTCAGATGTTACCTTTATTGAGGAGGCCTACTTCAATCCTACAAAGTTAAATTCGGTGTCCTTTTGTACATTTGTATAGATGTCCATTGGGTTTTCTTTGGCTCATACATCAACTGAAAATTGTAGGACTGGGGTTGTGACTTAGTGATGGAGCCCTTACCTCACCTATGTGAGGTACTGGGTTCAAACTTCAGTGTCAAATTAAATAAATAAAACAAAGGTATAGTGTCCATCTCCAACTAACAATAAAATGTATATAAAGATAAAAGAAAATTGTAATTTCTGCCCTTTACTAAACTTTTTAAAATCTTTGACTACAAAGACTGTACATTCTTGGTCTTTGCTTACTCTGATCCTAGTTTATTTGACCCATAATAGATGAATATTTGATGATTAAAGTTAAACTTTTAAGTTTATTTCCAAGCAACAAACTACATTTTCTCTAGATGGTACAGAGAAAGAGTTTATGAATGGAATGTTTGGTAGCAAGCACAATCACTGCAAAATTTAGAGGCACAGATGTATTGCTCAGATTCCAGGAATACCCGTAGAAAATGTCAAATGGTCTGACAAGTGTAAGGGCATGTTCATCACGGGCAGACAGTCTCACACTGACCACTGACTGCCAGGTACCTCTGCCATCGACCCCTCTTCCACTAGAGGAGGCAGATAGTTGCCTCAAGTTGTCGCCTTTCAAAAAAATCCCACTCAGAAATTAGAAATATGCCTGAAACATAGCTGCAAGGAAGTCTGAAATTCGAGTTCTAAAAGTTGGAGGGTAGAACTGATCATGCCCACTTTATCTATTAAGCAGTTTTCCAGAATTGGCATATTTCAGTGATTATAAAAAGTATTTTTTTTTTCAAACTTTGGATTAACTTTAGGAGAGAAATTTAAGGAGGTCACTGGCATATAAAGAAAAAGGTCTTGCCTCATGATAGTATTTTTTAAAAGGTGAAAATAAAAGCTAGGAATGATTGACAATAAAATTTTATGGCCAGAATGAAGTTATTGGTACGAAGAGAAAGTCAGATGAAAGTTATTTAAAATGAGTTCAAGTACAATTCCTGATCTTAATAAGGACATAAAAATGCCTATAAAGTCTATAAATAAGGACAAAATATTCATAGTGCCTTTCTGGACATAACTCAATATGCAACCATAACAATAGACATTTCTTTGCATTTTATTTCCATTTTCACTTCATATCTAAGAACATTATACATACATTTATATGGATTATATCCTTGAGTATCCATGGCAGTTTCCATGGATTCACTCAGGTAAGAATTTTATGGAATACTGTGAAGTTTAATATTTTTCACAATTTCTGCTCATCCTTTTCTAGGTGTCAAGGAAAGGTCTACAGGAAAAGACACAATTTATTATCAAGACAGGTATCTGAGACTCAGTCCTGGTGTCTATTTTTGAACTCCCATGTTCCTTTATCCCCTGGCACATTCATTCCATCTCTGGGATGTTTTTAATATTCCATTTCTAGTCATCCTCATTTGCATTATGTTAATGTACTTTTTAAAAATCTCATTCCTGTTCTCCCATATGTAGTATTCCTCTAGTAGGAGATCAGTAGACTTTGTAATTCTTTTGCTAAATTTCTTCTAGATGCCCCAAGGAGGAATAATGAGCATTTTACTTTGGCCTGTGAGGCTCCTATCTCCCCACCTTTATCCAATGCTGCTGCTGCTTCCTTCACCTCCTCCAACAACACTGTTATTTATTCAGTTCCTCAGTGTCTGAAACTTGAGTTCGCTTTTGGACCTTTTCCCAAGTTGCTCAGTTGCTAGGTTCTTCTCAACCCACCTGCTTCCAGGGTTTGATCGCACAATTTCCACAGAAGCAGTTCACATTTCTCCACTACTGAATCAGCTGCCCACACCTCTTTGTTTTCTCCTTCAAATTCTGGTCATGTGGGGCTGGGGAGATAGATCAGTCGGTAGAGTGCTTGCCTTGTAAGCACAATGCCCTGGGTTCGATCCCCAAGACCCCCCCCCAAAAAAAAATTATGGTCATTTCCCAACCTAGAATTTATCACCATTTCTAACTTAATATTTGTGTATTCATTTGATTGCCACGACCTGCTCGCTGTTCATTCAAGGTACCGGAGGAGGGGCGATGGGGGTGAAGAAAAGACAGAGAGAAAGCTGGCACTTGATGGTTCAGTAAAATCCCTGGTAGGGAGATAGTGACCCTGAACAAGCTCGGCACGTTTATTATATAGGTATAAACATCAAAAGGGTTATTGTGAGAAATTTTCTTCAAAACAAACAGAACGAAGGTCATAGGTATGAACAGTCCAATTATGATTATCAGCTTGTGCCCATAACTTTCTACCCCTGGAAGCTGGTGACTGAACCTCAAGGTCAAGAACTGCTAGCTCTGTGGTTGGCACAAAACCTCCTATTGAACAAGACATCACCATAGAAAGTGGGCAATCTTTAACTAGCACCTTTGCACTGAAAGTTACCGGGAGAGGTGTTGCCACTGTCACAGTACAGCTCAAGGACCCTAATTCAATCACCGTTCCTAACATTTAATAATAATCTATCCCTCCCTCTAGATTCTAAGATACATATGGACAAGGACCATGTGTGTGGGAGTTTCAGCCACATCCAGCGTAGATGAATAAAGGGTTAACTGCTGAAGGATGATGCTGGCTATACACCAATTAATTACCCATACACTTATCTAACCAATAAAAACATAAGAGCCAATACTCTTTTCAAAAGAGAGAGGGTGTGATGGATCGGACCATACCAGATCTGGCCTCTAACAAGATCGGGTAGCCCAACTCTCCTTTATTTTATAGTCACATAGGTAAAGGGGCTGAGACTGGGAGGGGTTTCTTCTGTGATGGACAGGATGGGGTGGAGTTAGGGGAGCCATTTGCTCAGGGAAACTTGTATATAAACAGATGGTGAACCACTCCCACACAGAGCCACATGGATGCCAGTTCCTGGGAGTCAAATCTCTGTGTCCCAAGGTTCAATCACTTCTGATTCTGCTAGATATGAATGGCTCCCCACCCATGCGAGTCTCTTTTTTACTGCTACATCTAATATGTACACAGTACCTGACAAATAACAGCTGCTTAAGATAGCATGAAGTAAATTAATGAAGGAAAAGAATTAAGTCATATTAAAAAGTTGAAGAGCAATTATATTGTAACATGCAGAGGCAATAGGAAATTAGTAAAACAAATACTGAGAAATCTATACTTATTTTAGAAACTTCTTACTTTGTTTCCATTTAGACCTGGAACCAAATTTGTTGGTCACTATTCGGCCTAGATAGTGTTTGCATAAGCCCAAGATGATACTCAACACTGGAAGGAAAAAAAAAAGAGAAAATAATGTCAAAAAGTATTTTTTGTAATATAATAATTATTTATAATATGTAGATAAATAATAATTACATTCCCAGAAATTAAAAAAATATAAATGTTATAGTTCTTTTAAATTTATTATCAATATTCTAGAGAAAAATAGGTCAATTTATTGACTGCTGTTGAGATAGCAACTGAGGGCTATGGATATATTCCATTCCATGTGATCTATTTCACAATAAAAGTTTTACTTTTTAATTCTATTAAAAGTTGCATGGACACTTGTTTATTAAGCCATGACATATTTTAATGCCCCACTTTCATTTGTTTTTGAGATCTGTCATTTGAGGAGCACCACTGTTAACTGAAATAAGAATGTTTGAATGGCAGATATCACTGAATCTCTCAGGGTGTTCCAAGCTTCTGCAGTTAAGATAAAACATCTGAAAAAAAAAAAAAAAGACACAACTGCATAGCTTTGATGAGTTCAAGAGGTAATCCCAATTTAGGCCTAAATCTCTACTAACTTGAGACTTGACTGAATTTAGAAGTTAATATTATTTATGAGTATCAATTATATGCCAGGTATTTAATCTTGTTCTTAGGATGCAAAGATGAGCAAGAGATGACACTGTCTCTGTGTAATATATGATACACTGAGGAAGAAAGTCATCATGGAACTGTATATTAATGTTATAACTGGTAAATTACATAGTGTACTATGTCAAGACACCAAGAAGAATAAACTGTTCAGAATTAAAGCAGAAATGTCAGTAAACTACTTCTGTGAAACAGTCTAAAAACACAGTGATCTAAAACAATAAACCTTGCTTTAGTTTGACCCGTGGTTACATGAGAGCAGCCTAGTCTAGAAGCCCTCAGTAGTGCATATGCAATCTGTTGTCAGGTTGAAATTGTCATTGCTGCTCTTGTCTGGGCTCACTCAGGTATGGGCTTGAGTCAGATAAATGGAAAAACTATGGTCCACATGATATCTCATTTTTAGCAGATTAAACTGATCTTGTTCACATAATGTTGGCAGATAATCCAAGAAAACAAGCATAAATGTAGGATTGGTGATGGTACCACAAATCTTCTACCGTATTATGTTATTCAGAGAAAAGTCACAGATTTAAAAATTGCTTAAAAATACATCTTTGAGAAGATAAGCTAAAGAACCATGGAATAAAGGAAATAATGGAAGAGAATAATTGTGGTCAGTTTTGCAAATAATCTATCATAACAGGTAACTGATTTTGACCTGGGTCTTGAAGGAATTGTTTTCTAAGATGTTAAGGGTAAGAAGAACAGTCTATTTTAAAAACTGAAAGAGTGTGGGCATGAATTAAACAATAATTTTAGGACTATTTTTATTGACTTTATTACTTAACTTTTAATGACAGTTCTGTGAGATGATTGTTGTTATTCCAATTAAAAAAAATTAGTTGTAGATGGACACAGTATATTTATTTTATTTATTTATTTTTATGTGGTGCTGAGGATGGAACCCAGTACCTCACATGTGTAAGGCAAGTGCTCTACCACTGAGTTACAACCCTAACCCCTAGTACTTAAGAAAATTAAAATTGAGAGAGAGGGTAAATTACAAGAGAGAAGTTACCCAGCTACTATAAGGGGTAAAATCCCAACTGTAATCAAGCCAGTTTAACTTTAACCCCAGAAGTTATTTAAGTTTTGTTATACCACTGCTTTGTATATAGAAAGCCATATCATCCATAAAAAACAAAATAGAACAAAAATACTCTGACCTTCAAAAGTGTTCTGCTAAAACAACACATTTCTTAAAATTCTTCCTTAAGCTCCTGATCCTGCTGCCTAATTTAATTGTTGATTTACTGCTAGAATTTATCTATTTTTATCTACTTTTTTGTTGTTCATGCAAATTTTCTATTTAATTTATTGAGATGGATAAAGTTCATTTTTATTCTAGAATAATTCTTCCACTTTTGTCTTTTTTTTAATTTATGCAATTCAAAATATTCTTCAAAGAAATAAGGATTAAAACTTGAAGCCAAAATTATAAAAAATAAAGTAGAATTACCAATGACTAGAATCCTTAAGACAATGAAATGCATTGTGATTGGAAGAGGAATAATTAAAAGAGATGCTCACCTCCTCTAAGTTAAGGAACAAAACACTATCATCAAAAGTGCAACCAGTTATTAATCCAGTGTATTATAAACTATGTTTATCTTGAGCATCTAGTAAGTGTCAGAACAGGAATAGATATCGATGACATTAGAAGTAAAATAAGAGAACAGGACTCCACTCTGAGGACAATGTATTCTAATATGTAAAAGCAGATACATTTTACTTTTTAAAATAGTGATACATATTCCAAATAGGAAAATGAAAGGTGATATATGACATAGTGATGAGGAAGAGAAATATCAAATAGGTCTAGGTCAATGCAACATACATGTACTAATCATAAATTAAAAAATGAGATGGAAATCGAGAGTTAATGAAATTGAGACAAACATATGCATTAAAATGGCTTTACCTTGAAATATAAATAGAATGCAATTATGTCAAATAAGAAAGAAGATCTGTAGGATATCCCCTGCTCACTTCTTATGAACACTTGCAAAGGCTTTTTAAGTGAAATTAAGTTTATGAATTGTAGTCACACTAACAAAAACAAGGAAGAAATACTTTTCTTGGAACCCAGTGATCATTTGTTAAACAAGTCTTTGAAATCTTTCCTGAGATTATGAAGAAATACAAGTACTGGGAAACACATTTGTAGCATGGTTATTTATCAATCTAATGTAGCAAAAGTTATTATAGTTTAATCACTTAAAAGAAAAAAATATGCTTTGGAGAAAGAAAATTAAATTGTGGTTATTTACTCTGAATATTAACATAAAATTAGTGTCATTAAGGAACTTTACTATTAAAATAACTTACCTTACTTTTAATTATCTTTTCTAATAGTAATATAATAGTCATTTGCCTCAATTGTTTTCTCTGATGAAGTTTGTTCCTGATTTGAACCATGTGTGAGTTTGCAGTATATTAATTTCTTCTTCCATGTAAAGTTCTCCTGTGTTTGGTTTTAACTGACTTCCTGCAGGTTGACACCTAGAGGCACCTTCTCAGAAAAAATAAGTGAATAAATAACTTCCTTTGGACTAAAGCCCTATACTGGAAGGACAAAACTTCCTGTGTACTAAATATATCAGCAAATATTTTAATATTTAAGAGTCAACATTTTGAAAATATGCACAGCTGTTTGAAAACATAGGCCCATTGAATAGTTATGCTGAAAGTTTAAGAATATCTTTCTCAGCCAGGCATACACCTATAATCCCAGTGACTCAGGAGGCTGAGGCAAGAGGATCATGAGTTCGAAGCCAGCCTCAGCAAAAGTAAGGCACTAAGCAACTCAGTGAGACCCTGTCTCTAAATAAAATACAATCTTTCTTACATGTCAGAGGTTAGTATTCAGATTATTAAGGTTTTTTTTTTTTTTTTTGTTATTGTTGTTCTGTTTTTTTTTTAGTTATGTCCATTGATACCACAAGATAATAAATAAAAGAGGGGTAATGCAAATTACACCAAAGACAATACTTATGGAACTAAGACATTATGGAAGTTTTTAGAATGGTTAAATTATTCTAGTAGGGAAAGCACACATTATGAAGAGCTAGCTGAAGTCCATAGCACTTGAACTGAATAGTCAAACAAGGGTCAAGTAAAAAACTTAAGATGTAGAGCAAATAAAAGACCCTAACAGCATTTAGAAAGGCATGGGGAAGAACACAGGGTGTTGGCAGGACAAATTCAGAAAATTGCAAGTAGTTTTATATTGTTGAACCAATGATTTAAAAACAACAAATGACAAAATGAAGGAGGGAATTATATGATATGGATAATATGAGGAGTTCTATAGTATGAATTTTTATATGATAATATTTAGAATATAGTCTAGAAGGTAGGGAGACAAAGAAAGATTTTTAAAATGCACGGTTAAATTTAATTTTTAGATAGGTCACTCTGGTGGCCATGGCATGTGAATCTGAGGCAAAGAACTAGTGGGAGACTTCTCTAGTATACCAGGTGAGATGGAGGGAGGTTTAACAGAAAACAAAGAGCATATAATGTAAACTACAACATAATTTAATATTTGCCACATTTAGTTTACATGGAAATTCACAAGAAATTCTTCCATGGAAATCAATGTCATCTAATGAGACTTTGGGAATGAGATTTAGTAAATACTTGGACTCACATGTCAGAGGTTAGTATCCCGGTTATTGGGTAAAGTACAGGTTTTATGTTTCTTTTTAATGATTGAAATATTCTATATATTTAAAGTATAAAGATCATGAATTGACCAGATTTCTTATTTTTATATATTCCTGCAATGCTTGGTTTAAATATTTCTTTCTTTCTGAACTGAGTTATGAGTACTTCCCAGTCTGCAATAAGTGTAAAAATGGTGTTAAAATTTGACAGGGTTATGTTCCTTCCCACATAGTCTGGGCATATAGGTTAATGCTCTGTTTTAAATTTAACATTACCTGACTATGAAGAGGCTATGGTTTTCTTTATAACCTTATTCATCATTTAAACAAAGTACCTTTCTGGAAGCATAGTGAAATCCCAAGACTGTCTTGATTAAATGCCAAGGAGTAATTTCTTCTCTAGAAACTTAAAAATACACAAATTTGAAATATAACACTGAGTTAAAAATCTTATATTTAGCATTGCTAATGCCCTATGTAAAGAAAACCATGTTGACTCTATAACACTTGTTAATTTCTTCCTTGATTTGTTATCTAATAAGTATAAGCTACGTAACATTTCAATTTTAAAATTTTACCTGAACAAAAAGAAAAAGAATAACTGGAAACTTCTTAAGATTGCATATCAATTATACCAATTCACATTTAATTTCAATTATATGTAAAATAAAAATTTATCTTAATATTATCTAAGACTGGCATGGAAATGATAATGATAATATGTTTATCAAAGAATATGGAATGGCAGTGAATCTTGTTAAGGACCTTTCTTATACTCAATGATTAAAAATCTTCCATATAATTAGTGTAAAGTGACTTGAAAGAGTCAAAGACAGATGGAACAAACAAATTAACCAATCTGTCATCTAGGATGTTAATTTCTAAGTCTTTCTCAGATAATGAGAACTAAGAACTCAGTTTTGAAAAATTAAAAAAAAAATCTATCATATTAAGATTACATTTGATAGGTGTTATGAATTCAGGAGTGTGTAGTTCCATAATGGGAGCTACCTGACTTTTGCAAAGACAATTCCTTTTCAGAATAGATAAGAACTTTATTTGAGGATGAACATTGTGAAATCTGTGTTAACAATCTGGATACATCCTATCCTTGAAGAAGACTTCTGTCTGTTGGAGGAACTAAAGGCTTACAAGAAACTCGGATCCCTGAAGATGAAATATTACAGTTAAGAAGCCATCTTCCTACATTTCCCTTTGCTAATTTTTTATCTTGACTCACTGTCAACACTCATGTATGTTAGTAATTTAAGGAAGTTGTTCAGTTATTTAAGAACAATTTAGGTCAAGACGAATGGATAAAGAAAAGATGGCATATTTACACAATGAAGTATTATTCTGCCAGTGAGAAAAATGAAATCCTGTCATTTGCAGCAAAATGTGTGGAAATGGAAATTATGTTAAGCAAAATAAGTCGGAAATAGAAAACAAGTATCTCAGGTTCTCTTTTATATGTGTACCCTTATAATAAATACATAAATAAAAGTCAACCAGATAGTAGATGAGTGATTACCAGGAACTCAGAAGGGTACTTGCAGTGTGAGGGATGATGGCAAGGGTGGAAGGAGAAGGATTGGAAGGGATCCATGGGCACTTTGTGCACGTAAGGAATAAGGAATCACACTGAATACCATTAATATGGATAGTATAATTTGTATAACATGTATTAATAAAAATAAAATAGAAGAGAAAAATATAGACCATTTTGGAATGTGTAACATATATGTCCAAACTAAGATTGCAAACACTCCTATTCTGTCCAAATACTATAAATAGGTTAAAAAATTTACACTGAAAGGGAAACATAATATGTGTGTGTGTGTTGGGTGTGTGTGATTAAATAGGTTCTGAAGTCAAACCAAAGCTACTCAAAAGGCTCTGCATTACCCTTAACATATTAGCAATGAGATTCTCCCTAGCTTTCATTGTGCTACGTCAGACATAGCGTCAGTCAGGTGAGCTTGGTCTAACAAATGAAAATGATAATTTTAGGTTTTTTTAGCGTATTCACATTTAAAAATGCAAACTGATAAATTGTCAATAAGGGGCATTAATTCCACTACTCTACTGTGTTAATAATACTATTATGAAAGATTTTAGTTAAAAAAAAAGTAAAAACAGTGTAACAGACCAAACACATCTAAAAAATGGATAAGAAAAACCCACATAGCCTATAAAATAAGAAAACATATTTTAAATAGCTGTGGTTTGCCTATGAGGTTTGCTCCAAAAATTCCTTTGTCAATGCAGAAATGTTTAGATTGTTAAGAGTTGTAACTTAACTGGTTCAACCCAGTTTGAATGAATTAGATAATAACTATAAGCAGGTGGGGCATGGCTGGTGGTGGTGGGTCACTGGGGGGGAGGGGGTGGACCCTGCAAGGTTGCATCAACCCTGTGGCCTCTTTATTCTCTTTATCTGCCTGAATGAAAATGTTCTCATTCTCCACACCATTCCACCATAATGTTCTGTCTCACCTTGGGTCCAGAGCAATGAAGTCAGTCATTTCTGAACTGAGACCTCTGAAACCTTAAACCTCAAATAAATTTTTCCTCCTCTAAGTTTTTCTTTCAGGGTATTTTCATCACAGTGATGAAAAGGCAATACATAAATGTTCCAGGAAACAGTTATAACTTGCCCTTCAGCTACTAATATATTTTCATTTTTATTATAGTATTTGTTATACATATTTAATTCAAAATTCCCCCCAAATACCTGCCCACAGTGCTCCTGGTATGACTGCATAGTTCTCATAGATGGTTCAGATTTTTAAAGTTTTTTTAATACTTCAGTTAACATTAAAAGAAAATATTTATTCTGTGAGACAATTGTATTTCTGTCAGACTTTTGTATTTTAAAATTTGATGTGCATTTCTTATTCATTTTGAAAGCTAGAATAATATGTCATCCCTAATACATCACTTTTACATAAGGATTACTTTGATCTGAGAGCAACTTGGGAAACATGAAGTGCAGGAAGGCATCCTAATCTTCCCTTTTACTTCCAGAATACAGAAAATCAAAAACTCCCATACAAAAGATGCCTTCTTTATATATTAGGAGAAGAGAAACATTCTTTTATGGGGATGCATAACTGAGGGAATTCTTTTGGCTTATTGGTTCTTCTCCCAGGTGTAGGGGATTCGAACCCGGGTCCGTGCACATGCTGGGCGAGCGCTCTGCAGCATGAGCTTTAAATTGTCCTGCTTTAACTGAGGGAATTCTGTACAAACTTTCAAAAAATAATTTCTGTCTTCCCTAAACCTCACCACAACATATTACTTTCCCACAATTCCCTGTCTCTGCTCAACCTAACACAAAAGCACATCGGTTTTACCCTTGAGTCTTTCCTTATAAGGCTTCTTGTATCATTTGAAATTATATAGAATTTGTATGCTTTCTCTTGTTAATTTATCTTATGTAAATTTAATTCTTGGGCTCAGCTGAGACCTTAAGAGAACAGAGATAGTCTTGACTCCTCTACAATTCATTTACCAAGTGAGTATAACATGACCAGATAGATAAAAATGCTCTCTATCAATAGATATTCCAAAAGGACTCATATTTTATATTATATTCCCATTTTCCCCTGAATGACTTTCCCTTTCTGTTATGAAAGATTTGCAAACACAGAACCAATTAAAATTGAAACTAGAAAATTTCTAGTGAATGCACTTAAACATCTTACCACTGGGATATCACTCATTATCAAGAGAAGATAATGTGGATAATGCAAATGAGCACAGTATAAAGTGCAACCATTTTAAATGGGGTTGACTTTTTCCCTTTGAGTTACAGATACTAGTATAAAACTAGCACTAAATAGACAGTGAATAAGGTGACCTTTGAGGCCTTTTTGAGACTTCAATACCTGTGAACAAAGTAACGCATATTCTCTAAAAATAAAGACTTCAACAACAACAAAATCAGAAACTAAGTATCTGGGTTTACTTTTTAATATATTGTTTCACTTTTGTGAAAATATGCATGCATGGAAATTTGAATATTTCTTTGAGAAAAGTATAATTCTGACAGATTTCCAGTAGTAAAACGTAACGAAAGTGAAATTTGTTCTCTTTCTTCCTAAATTTATGGATGGGTATGAACACACGTATCCACACTCATATACAAACATACATTCCACTATCTGCTATTCAATCATTATTAAAAAGATTTTCCAGAAGTAGCTTTTTAATAACAGAAAAAGCTTCAAATATGATCATTTTCAGAGAAAGAGTACCTGCCATGGCCTAAAGCCAGGACTGACTAAACAGAGATGGAGACGTGATGTCTACTCACCTTGAGAGACTAGTAAAAACCAATCCTAGGTCTTAACATAATTTGCCAGTTCCCTTAGTAACACTTTCAGAAATATTCTTTTCCTGCTTTCTGAAAAGTCTCTGGGAATGATTTTCACAATATTCTAATTTTCTCCCTCTCCAATATCAGTTCATTAACAAATCATGGAGACAGAGGACTCTTGCCCCAACTCCAGTGGGAGTTGAAAACGGGGAGGGAAAGAGACCTTTATTTTAATGGTGTTTCACAATGACACCACTGATGCTATTGCCATGTGCTGCATGTGACATGATCCTACGCAGGACAGGTTTACCGTTCCACTCCATGACTGAAGCCGAACATTAATGTCCTACACCAGTTTATACTTGAAGAAAATTCAGCAGCTGTATTGATAAATGACAACCTTTTTTCTTAAGTGAGACATTTTACAATAGTCTCTTCTTATTTGTATACAATTCTCCATTATCCCCCAATACCAAGTGAAATATGTTCATTTGTCCTGTGTATATTTTTTTAGGGGTGGGTGGGATTGAACTCAGGAACATTGGACTGAGCCACATCCCCAGCCCTATTTTGTATTTTATTTAGAGACAGGGTCTCACTGAATTGCTTAGCACCTTGCTTTTGCTGAGGTTGCCTTTGAACTTGCGATCCTCCTGCCTCTGCCTCCCTAGCTGCTGGGATTACAGGCATGTGCCACCACAACCAGGTGTCCTGTATATTCTATGCTTCATTTGTAATTTAACTTTTAGTTTTAAATTACCTAAACAATATGTTCAGAGTAAATTTCATAAAATCCAGAAGGCAAAGGTAAAAAATTAATTTTACTATGAATCAAGTCAATTAATTCAAAAAGAAAAGATTTTTTAACTGTAAGCAAGATGATGAAAAATAAGGGTGAAATAAAATTAAAAGTACACTAAAACCAATGCTACTTTAAAATTTACCCAGAATTTATTTAAGACAAATGAAAGAAAAACAAGTGTATCTAGAAAAGATAGGCATATCAGTGATGGAAAAAAACACATTATTTTATGCCAAAATATGCAATGACATTTACAAACTATGAAATTTTATTTTATCTAAGTGCTTATTAGTTTTACAGAAAAGTGGCTTAAATCAGTCAACAAAGTAAGGAAAATATAACTCAGTCTAAAATAAAAATATAAGGCTGGTATCTTTAACTATTACTTATTGAAAAACTTGATGGCATATCAATTATGTTGATAGTAAACAGGTGAAAAATCATGCATTATAATTATATATTAACTGTATTTTTTCCATTCTTCACTATATCCTACCCAATTGAACACATAACTCATGTTCCAGCAATGTTAAGACAGCCTTAAAATATAGGTGGAGGAATTATCTCATTGTAGATTAATTGAAAGAAGCTGAAAAAGAACATAATGCTGCAACCCGTGGAGATCAAGCGTGAGTGCAATTATTAGCTCAGAAAATTCGATGTGGAGAAATCATCACAGGTTCATGGTAAACAACCATGTTCTTCCCAATGCAGCCTGATTCCTTCTTTCTCCTTTCACACTTTTCCCATTCATGGTCTGTCTGTAAACTCACACAATTTTCCACAAACTATACTTATTTTCCTCTGGCATTTTCTCCAGTTCATTTTTTTTTTTTTAATTTTGATTCATTGTATACAAATGGGTTACAGCTTTCATTTCTCTGGTTGTACACGAAGTAGAGTCACACCATTTGTGTAATCATACATGTACATTGGGTAATGATGTTTGTCTCATTCTGTTATTTTTCCTTCCTCCCCACCTGCTCCCCACCCCTCATTTTCCTGTTTCCATCCTTCCTCCATTCTTGCCTCCTGTTATGTATCATCATCCACTTACCAGAGAAATAATTTGACCTTTTTTTTTTTTGGTATTGACTTATTTCACTTAGCATGATATTCTCCAGTTCCATCCATTTACCTGCAAATGCCATAATTTTATTCTTCTTTATGATTGAATAATATTCCATTGTGTATATACCACAGTTTCTTTATCCATTCATCTATTGAAGAGCATCTAGGTTGGTTTCACAATCTAGCTATTGTGAATTGAGCTACTATAAACATTGATGTCAATAGCATATTATTTAGTCTCCAGGTGTTGGAGTAGTTTCTGTTTTTTATTTTATCATTGATTTCTAATTTCATTCCATTATGATCTGATAGAATACAAGGTAGTATCTCTATTTTTTGTATTTGCTAAGAATAGCTTTGTGACATACCATATGGTCAATTTTAGAGTAGGATCCATGTGCTGCTGAGAAGAAAGTGTATTAAAATATTAGCTCATTGATGGATGGAATATTCTGTATATGTCTGTTAAGTCTAAATTATTGATTGTGTTATTGAGTTCTGTGGTTTCTTTGTTCAATTTTTGTTTGGAAGATCTGTCCAATGGTGAGAGAGGTATATTAAAGTCACCTAGTATTATAGTGTTGTGGTCTATTTGGTTCTTAGAATTGAGAAGGATTTGTTTAATGTACATGGATGAGCCATCATTTGGGGCATAAATATTTAGGATTGTTATGTCTTGCTGATTTATGCTTCCCCAGTTTGTCTTAAATCAAACTTACTAGGAAACAAATTTTAAGATAGAGTGGAGTGATGGATATTTGTTCAACACTGATCCTGAGAAGAACACATGTACAGGTATAACAGAAACAGGAAGAGGGAGGAGTTGAACAACAACATAGTTGATAGAGAAATTTCAATGGATCCCATGTAACTGGAGAGGTCTATGAGACGGTCAAAAATCGAGGCAAGTAGATCTGGCATTTGTGCACTATAATTGGCAAATATTGGATGTCAGGATAGGAAGATAGGCAGATTGACCTTAGGAAATGATGTTGATTTAATAGTTGTGTAAAATACAAGGTCTGCATCTAGCTGCTTTATTTTGTGAAAGAACATCTGATTGTTGTAGTATCATTTGTTGAAAAGACTATTAACTTTCCAGACTCACCTTTGTGCCTTTGCATAAAAACTATTGATTATATATATATATATGAACCAATTTCTAGAGTTTATGTTTTACTTTTAGGCAATAACAATTACAAATGTTGAGTGGTTACTTCATAATAACAAGGTAGAATTACATACATAATAAGAAATAAAATTTATTTAAAACTATATTGTAACAGATAATGGGAGAAACTAACATATACTAAGATATACTTACATAGAAACAAAACAGAATTGCATTGAAACAAAACAGAATTGAATTGAAACCTTCCATGCTGATTGATGTGTGTAATATTGTTCGTTTAGGTTCTTTGAGCATTGGTTTCTACAATTGTACAGTGGATATAATAAATGCTGAAATAATAATTTCATTAAATTGATTTACCTTATTTCTAGCTATTACATTGTATTGCTGCAATAGGTGATATTTTCATAAACAGCTCTTGGAGTTTTAAATGTCATTTAAATTTTGTCACTAACAAAAGTCAAATCTATAACATGTTTTAGATGAATAACACGAACTCTTTACAACCAAATATAAATATGTAATTATTGAATTCATTGTTTATCTATGTCCAGCAAACTTAAGTGTTACTATGGAAAACAATGTAAATGAGAATTTTACTGTGATTTACCTGTGGCAAAGAGACAGAGTCTTCATTGATGAGGATGTGCAAAGTAGGGTAAGCACACTAAATTAAAAATAATGTCAAGAAAAATATATTCCTAACAGTCAATGAGAAACTAATGTTTGAGTAGTACTTCATATTTGTGGTGTTTTTGCAACCAAGTTAAACAATTCTATAGTAGTATAAAATAAGAAATCATTTGTATGTGTTTGTACTTACATATTTTGTTCTGGGATATTTAGCTAAATAATTGATCCATCAAAATAATGGAGTAGTGATTAAACTGGTTATATTTCTAAAATAAAAAGGAATCATTTCATCAAAATAATATGGTGCATTTAGTTTCAAATAAAATATTAATTAAATTAAATGTAAAATGTTATTTTTCAGAAATAGTTATCAATATAGTTTTTTAAAATAATCCCAACATTAAAATAATTCCCAACTTTAAATTGATGTTCTAATTTGAATTTTATTGATTTTTAAAATTTTGTTTGCTATTAACAAATGTGCTTATTTTGTAAGTGTCATAAAATGAGGGGTTTACTTTTTACTTACTGTATACCTGTGCATGTTTAAATAACTTAATGTTAGAACATTTTCAGGCAAGATGTTTCCAGATTTAATTTACACTGAATGATACATTTCCAAAAATGAGATACAATACTAATACAGAATAAAGGTTGGTATTTAAAGGACTGACAATTTAAAAAGCAACTATAAGGATTTTAGAAAATTTTCTGTGTGATCTTTTGGGTAGCATTTTTCTCATTTAGACATATTTCTTACTAAACATTTCTGTGAACCACTTTTAAAAAATAATCTGAACTTCCAGAAAAGCATAAAAATTCTAGACCATGCTGTAGTAAGTAACATCTTTTTCATCTTTTCAAGAGAAAGAAAAGTTTATAAATTATTGCAGTGGACTTATTCTTTAAATAATTAGAGAGATAAATATCAATAATTCAATGAGTAAAAAATATTTATTTTATATCATGGTTTTAAAAGAGGATAGGAGACAATAGAGAATATGAATTTGAGAAAGATACACATAGGGCATATTATGGTTTGGATGTGGGATGTCCTCCCAAAAGCTCATATATGAAACAAGGCAAGAAGGTTCAGAGGAGAAATGACTGCGTTGTAAGAGTCTTAAGCCAATCAGTAAATTAATCACTGATGGGATTAATCGAAGTGGCAGTGTGTGGCTGGAGCAGAGGAATGGAGGCGTGGTTTGGGGGTATATATTTTTTATCTAGAGAGTGGACTCTCTCTCTCTCTCTCTCTCTCTCTCTACTTCCTGATGATGTGAGCTGCTTCCCTCTGTCACACTCTTCCTCCATGATGTTCTGCCTCACCTCAAGCCCTAAGGAATGGAGCCAGCCTTCTAGGGACTAAGACATCTGAAACTGTGAGCCCTCAAATAAACCTTTCCTCCTCTACAATCGTGCTGGTCAGATCATTTAGCCACAGCAGCAAAAAAACTGACTAAAACAGGGTGGGAAAGAGATTCTAAAGTAGAGGGAAAATGGGCAAGACAAATGATGAGAGGAAGGACTGAAACGAACTTAACTCCAGACACCGTGAATGGGAACGTGCAGAAAAGAGAGGAAGAAGGGAAAATAGGGGTGGAATAGGAGAGAAAAACAATAATTGTAAATTCATATAATCACATAACTCATTTAGCAAGAACTTATTGAGCCTACTAATACATGACATGTTCTTTGCTAGATGCCAGGTGTGAACTGGTGATTAAAACAGACATGCTGCTTATAGTCTAGTAGAAGAGCAAGATAATCATTCTTTTTAAGAAAAGAAATTTTAACATATAAAACGTTTTCATAGTACAAAATTGTAGTATTGTTCTATGAAACAATGGTGACACCTAATGTGTTTTATTTCCTGGTTTATAATGAAAATCATTTGTAAGAAAAACTTATGATATTTTAGGGTTATATTTTAGTTGTTATTAATAAAAGTGAATTCCTACAATAATTGGATGTAAACAAGCCTATAGCATACTAACATCCACCTCAAATTAATTTTACAGTATTCAAAAATACAGAAATAATATGTCGACATAGAATGTCAACATACTTATTTTTATTTTGAAGTACTTAAGTCCATTGTTAAACGTCAATGCTATGCTTCTGCTTCTATTTTCATCTTTTTGGGGGTCATCGTCACAAACTGTTGGTTAAAGGTTATATTGGAAATTTAGATGGAAATTATGGCCCATTTCTAAGAAATTAAATGTGAACATAAATAATCTTTTTTCAAAGGTTTATATTTTCACATGCATTCTAAAGCTGTTCCTGAGATACAGAAAATATTTACTGCCTAGATATACTCAGAGTGCACTGAATTCTTGAATGCACCTAAATGAATTTTAAACAACTTTCACTCTTGTTGAGATGAGTTTATTAGTATATTACTCTATTCAGACTATTGTAACAAAATGCCATCGATTGGGTGGCTTAAATATAGGAAACTTATTTTCTCATAGTTCTGGTGACTGAAAGCATGGGATCAGGGTGCTAGCAGTTGGATTCTGGTGAGGACTCTTTCTTGTTTACAGAAACCACTTTCCCATGCACATTTGGGAATACACAATCAATGTCACTCCACGTCACTTTTAACCAATAAGAATAGGATTAAAATTTTAATGGGCTGCACTCCATGTATGTACAATTCGTGAAAATACACCCTAGTGTCATATATATGTAAACAAAACAAATAAAAAAATCACAAGGCGAGAAAAATCTGTTATCTTTTCCTTTATTTTTATAAGGACACAGATTGTAGCATGCTGTTCTTCCCTCACAACCTCATCTCATCCTAATTATCTTCTAAGGGACCGTCCCTAAATACCATCACAGTAGAGTTAGAGTTTCAGTGTATGAATTATAGAGTCACACATTTCAGATAACAGCGACTGGCCAATCAGACCTGTAAACAAGTGAAAAACTAACACAAGACCTGAAGAGAAGACTGCTTAAGAGTGGGAGAGAAGGAGTAGCCAGATTTGAAAAACTGAGTTATGAAATTAGTTTAAGAGGTGAAACACTGACTGGACCATAAAGACTGGAGAGAAACTCGACAGAGGAAGGACGAAAGAACAACGTGAGTATAGAGAAAAGAGTTCACTGTGTGGGCAATTGTTAGTGAGATTTGAGGCACTGTGACTAAAATATCTGACAAGAACAAAGAGAAGGGAAAATTTGTTTGGACTCACGGCTTCAGAGATTTAGTACATGGTGGGTTGTTTTCAGTGCTCTGGACCCAAGATGAGGCAACACGTCATGGCGGAAGAGGGTGACAGAGGGTCAGAGCTCAGGACTTGACAGTCAGGAAGCAGAGAGAAGGGGTGAAAGGGACACAGTGAAGATGACACTTCAGTGCCAGCATGCCCTCAGTGTCCCACCTCCTCCAGGCATGCCCAGTCTGCCTGTGGTCACCACCCAGTCTATTCAAACTAGATGAACTCTACAGGTTACAGCTCTTAAAATCCAATCATTTTACCTCTGAATATTCTTGCCTTAACACAGGAGTTTTTGAGGGACACCTCATATCCAAACCATATCAACAATAGAGATAGTGAGTCCCGCTTTAGTAGAGATAAAAGAGTTTGGGACTAGTGATAGTTGAAACTTTGTAGAGAAATTGGATCCAGGTTTAAAGATATATGTGTATTATATTGTGAAGTATAAAGTTAATCCTATAAGCTACCTGTTTACTTACTGATTTATGGGTCTTAAAATTGACAAGGTAAACAAATAATATAATATTGTTGCTATGGAGATGAATCTATGCCACATTTTCTGTACTAACAATGATGTTGACATAGTTTGTTTTACATTGAGAATATTGCCAGGATAAACCCTATGGAAAAATAAATATTAACATTGAATTCTCCATAGAATGAAGACTTTATATGTTCACAATTCTCTGACTGACTGAAAATATGGTGAGACATAAAGGTTAAGGATTAACCTTTATGGGTGATTGGGTGCTATTGATTGAATAGATAGATAGATAGATAGATGATGGATGTGTACACTGTTGTATGATGACTCTCAAAATAGATGTAGAATAATCTAGGGAATAGAAATTTTGATTGAATATTTGCACTTACAGAAAAATGGTCAGAAGTTTTCTAAGAGTTGCATTATTTCTGTCTTTTAACATCTTTAGATATGTTCTTTGTTTAGAGTATAAGTTTATATGATGAAATTTAATGTCATTGAACCTTAGTGATTAGGTTCCTGATCAATTGGAACTATCAAACATATGTCACTCAGAATATTAATGATCCTGATGTGTGTTATCATCATCAATTTTGATTTTTGATTTGCATATACTATTTTTCAAATAGTTATCTGCACAGATGGCCTGATTTCCTTCTGATCCTAAAAATTAAAAAGGCTGATTATTTTTAGGATTTGTTCAGAGACCCCCCTTTTTAAATTTATGATTTTTAAACTTTTTCATTTTATATTGATAAATTAAAGTTGTATGAATTTGTGTGGTAAAAGTGATATTATGATTTCTAAATACAATGTGTAGTGGTTAAATAAAGATAATTAACCTACTCATCACCTCAAATACTTTTTTTGTATGTGTGATGAGAACAGTTGAGATTCCCTCTCAGTAATATTTAAATGTTTAGTAGTTAATTATTATCTATTTTCGCCACATCGTGCAATAGATCTCAAAAACATGTTCAAACTTATTCCTCCTATCTATCTGAGGGTTTGAACCTATTTATTATCATCTCTCCATTCCTTCACCTCTACTAGTGACTTTTATGAGTTTGATTGTTTTTAATCCCATATGTAAGGAATGTGTAGTATTTTTTTTCTATGTTAGGTTTATTGCACTTACCATTATGTTCAGTGATTCCATCCATTTGGAGGCAAAAGACAGAATTTCTTTATGTTTAAGGTTAAATAATATTCCATTGTATACATATACCACATTTACTTTATCCCTGCAACTGTCAATTGTTGCTTAGTGTGATTCCATAACGTGACTGATGTATATAATACTGCCACAAACATGGACTTCAACATATTGATTTCAGGTATTTCAGATAAAAATTCAGAAGCGGGAGAGCTGAAATATACATTTATTCTATTTTGATTTTTGAGGAAACAGAGACATTATTTCTTTAAGGAAAGGTTGATGAAACTAGACGAGTTTTATCTAGAAAGGCTTTTACCCAAACATGAACCCCTCTAAAGGCATTTGTATTTCAAATAAAATTCTATTCACTCTAATTTTTATTTATTGGGAAAGATGTGAAGAAATGCAATAAAGATATACAAACATATAAAACAAACTTATTTGTCTTTGTGTAGAACTTTCTCTCCCTCGCATCCAAGAAGTCTCAACTAATAAAATCATTTAATCATGTGGTCTAGTCCTGGTTTACTGAAGGTTTATAGCCCAAAATGGGGAAAGTGTGGAATGGTAACCAAGTTACCAAACCAACGATGCCTATGAATGTGGAAAAAAAATAAGCAACTCCTTATCTAATATGATTAAGATAAATAACTACTAGCCAGATAAATTAAAACTTAGTCATAAAAATGATAAGTTTATTTTTAGTTTTAATTGACACCTAACACTCGTAAATACTTATGGATGGTGGTGTATATAAGGTATAATGACTCATATATATAAAATACAATGATCAAATGAGGCCAGTTAGCATTTTCATATCCTTAAATATTTATAATTTCTTAGTGTTTGGAATTCACAAACTCCTCTAGGTTTTTGTAAATTGTATATTTTGTTGTGAGTTTTCAGACACCTTATTCTTTCAATAAACACCTTAAATGTTAGAACATGGGCAATTACATTTTTCCACCTCTTTTGATGCAAGACCAAGTGATTTTTATTAAGTATAAAGTTCCCTATTCTTTTTCTTTCAAAGACACCCTTCATACAAAAAGATTGGTTTTGCTTCTTTTTAAGTAGAGTATGTCAAGATGCTTAGAAAACAATCCAAGTATATATTCTTCTTGATTCAAAAAACCGAGTCTTAGTCTCTCCCTCTTACCTGTTCTTCAGAAGGTTTTAGAACTCACTTTTGTTCTCAGACTTTACACTTGATTTTCTTAACAGAAAAAATAATACTGACAACTCTTTATATTCCTTTTGCACTCATTTAATCAGTTGAGACAATGTTCCTATGGCCAGTATACATGTTTTTTGGAATCTTCACTATTGTCTCTTGATTAGCCAACAACTCAGCTGTTGAGAACTGGCGAGAGGGGGCATAGATGTGTCAAAAAGTGGTCAACTAGACAGTGGCTTCAATCTGTGAGTAACAATATGTCCATAGAGGGATCAAAAAAGGTTGATCTTTCAGACCATTAGTTAAGGACCCGATTATATGACTCTGTAGTATGAATTTTCTACATAATAGGGCTACAAGGATAAATCATGGAATTCTTAAAGTCTAGACTAAATTTATATTTTAAGAAAAAATATCTGAAGGTACACTCTTACATTGCTGGTGGGGCTGCAAATTAGTGCAGCCACTCTGGAAAGCAGTGTGGAGATTCCTTAGAAAACTTGGAATGGAACCACCATTTGACCCAGCTATCCCACTCCTTGGCCTATACCCAAAGGACTTAAAATCAGCATATTACAGAGATACAGCCACATCAATGTTCATAGCTGCTCAGTTCACAATAGCCAGATTGTGGAACCAACCTAGATGTCCTTCAATTGATAAATGGATAAATAAAATGTGGTATATATATACAATGGAATATTACTCAGCCATAAAGAATGATAAAATTATGGCATTTGCAGGCAAATGGATGAAACTGGAGAATATCATGCTAAGTGAGATAAGCCAATCTCAAAAAACCAAAGGAAGAATGATATCGCTAATAAGTGGATGATGACACATAATGGGGGGTGGGAAGGGTTAGTGTTGGGGTTGGAGTTGGGTTTAGGGAGGGGGGCAGGAATGGAGGAAGGAAGGACTGTATAGATGGAGGGGAAGGGTGGGAGGGGAGGGGGGGAAGGGAAAAAATGGCAGAATGAATCAAACAACATTACCCTATGTAAATTTATGATTACACAAATGGTATGCCTTTACGCCATGTACAAATAGAGAAACAACATGTATCCCATTTGTTTACAATAAAAAAAAAAAAAAAAAAAAAAAAAAAAAGAAAAAATATCTGGCTCATATATCTGAGTGCAGCACCTTTAGAAATAAAATTTAGCAAATTTGAAATCAGACAAACAAATTTGAGTACTACCTTATTTACTTCCTTGAGGACCACTGAAACTTATCCTCATTTACAAAATAATAACCATAAAGTCACAATGAAAGAATGACTGAATGAATAGAAACATACATATACAAAAAGGAAGCTAAGCTTACAACCTTTCAGCATAATGGATTTAATTAGTTATTAGCAAAAAGAAAGAAAAAAAAAAGAAAAGGGATCATAGTAGACCATATGGCACTTGATAAAGATTTAATAATTTCTTTTACTAATTATCACTGAGACTTTCACTATGATCAGTGAATGCTTCTAACAGATTAAATCTCCTCACTTGTTAATGGTCTGAAGAGATTTTCTTTGTTTATGACTACGTTTTGGTAAGCTGTGTGCATCCTCTTTCTTCAAAGCTATCTAATTTGTTCAGCATGTAGTTTAACATAATATTCTCTAATAAGAACAACTTAAAGGAATAAAAGTTTATTTTATTTAATTATTTATTTATGTATTTAGCTATTTATTTTGGTACTAGGGACTGAAGACAGGGATGCTTAACCACTGAGCCACATTCCCAGCCCTTTTTGCTTTTATGTTTTAAATTTTGAGACAGGGTCTCACTAAATTGCTGAGACTGACTTCAGACTTGTGACCCTCCTGCCTCAGCCTCCCCAGTCAGTGGAATTACAGGTGTGTGTTACCTGGCTAAAATACAATTTTTACAGGAACCACTTCCATCAGATGTTGAAAACGAGGTCACACACTTACAAAATATTGCCAAACATTGTCTTTGTGTTAGTCGACTTCCTCACTGTAACAAAACACCTGACAAGAACAACTTAGAGGAGAAAAGGTTTATTTTGGGTTCATGGTTTCAGTCCATGATCAGCTAGATGCATTGCTCTTGACCTGAGTGAAAGAAAAGATCATGGTAGAAGGAATGGTGGAATAAAACTGC
The DNA here is from genome assembly GCF_902686445.1 of Sciurus carolinensis. Taxonomy (NCBI): domain Eukaryota; kingdom Metazoa; phylum Chordata; class Mammalia; order Rodentia; family Sciuridae; genus Sciurus; species Sciurus carolinensis. The sequence continues at coordinate 122,089,073 of NC_062221.1, read as the reverse complement.
TCACTTCATGGCAGCCTGGAAACAGAGAGAGAAAAGAGGAAAGAAAGAGAAGAGAGAAGGAGAGAGGGAGGAGCCAGGGCAACAAGATATAAACCCCAAGAATACAACCCCAGAGATCTACTTCATCCAGGTGTGCCCCACCTGCCTACACTTACCACCAAGTACAGAAGTCTTTTGAAATTGTTAATTTTATCAAATGTATTTATATGCTAATTATGTTATGACTCTTTCCACATCCTGCATTAACACAGGAATTTTGTTGTGGACACCTCATATCCAAACCATAAAATCTTGCTAATACATATCCAAGAATAAATGTGTATTTATTTTAAGAAAAATTATATAAGCAAAGTTCTTGATGCAACAGTGGATAATGTGATTTCAGAATACATATTACTGAGAAGTCTGAGAGAAAATTTAAAGTTCTATATTTCATTTTATGCCTCAGAAACTGACAAAATACTTCGGCATTATTTTTATCTGATTTTATTTATCTACCTGTTTTTTCACACTCTCAATCAATAATATATTTAATATTACTTAAAAGGAAAAATTAAATGTTATGTTGAGTGAAGCTATGTCAAAAATACTTTCTGAAAATGTTTTCATTATATTTTCATAAAAAAGATAAGCAGACTTGCAAAAGAATGGTTGGGCATTAATTATAGCTATTATTTATAGGTTCAAAATATAAATTTTATTTCTTGTATGATTATAATAAAAAGCACAAATGGACAACAGGTATACACACACACACACACACACACACACACACACCAAGGTCAACATCACTAATTTTCAGGGAAATGCATATCAAAAACCCCAATGAATAATGTTTCTACCTAAGTAAGAATAGCTATTATCAAAAAGATTAAAGATAACAAGTGAACAAGTGCTAGGGAGGATATGGACAAAAGAGGACCTTTCTGCCCTACTGGTAGCAATGCAAATCAGTACAACTATTATGGAAAAATATAGAGTGTCATCAAAAAATTAAACATATGAATACCATATAATCCAATGATCTCATTACTGAGTATGCATCCAAAGGAAATGACATCAATGTCATAGGAAAATCTACCCTTTTATGCTTACTGTAGCACTATGCAAAATAACACAAATATGGAAACAACCTACATGTTCATCACACAGTGAATGGACAAAGAAAATATGGTACATATATACGAAAGAGGAGGAAATCCTATCATTTGCAACCTCATGAACAGTACTAGAAATCAATAGATTAAGAGAAATAAGTGGAGAAAAGAAAGACAAGTACTTCATGATTGGACTCATGGGGAATCTAAAAAGTTAGTGTCATAGAAAGTTAAAGGTAAATGGTGGTTACCAGAGACTGAGCAGAGTTGGTGGAGATGGAGAAGTGTGGACCAATGGGTGCTAAGTTACACTTAAATATGAGGATGAAATCCTGATATATTATTACACATTAGATTGACTATAGATAACAGTAAAGTACCACACATTTCAAAAGACTAGAAGCAAGGGATTTGAAAGGTTTCATCATAAGGCAATGACAAATGTTTTAAGAATTAAATATGTCTAACCTTATTTAAACATTATAAGCAATGGTAACACACACATACACACACATATATAAACACATAGACATAAGTAATAAATGTTATCATTAAGTATATCTAATATTAATTGTCTTAAAATCACAATTTCTTTTTCTATACCTGATGGAAATTATGTGATATTCTACAGTCTACATACACAAGTAACTTATGAGGTCAATTAATCTTTAGAAACTATATCACAAGCACTCTTATTGGTCCCTTTCATACTATTCTTTTAATTGATTTTAAGAAAATATCAGTGTCCATAGATTCTCCTTAGTTCTGAAAAAGTTTAATGTGTCAAAACTCATATAATACTGTACTTATTGCAAAAGTATATAGCATTAATTAATATTAAAATATAGAAGTCCTGTCCAAAACTATTAAAATATATGTGGCTATATTGACATTCTACATAAAAAGAAGAGTACAAATGTGTACTTAAAATAACTTCATGCATTTTTTTCATACATGGTGTAACATTATTATTTTTCCATTCTCTAAATACATGTTTAATTTCATTAACTTTTGTTACTTCAGTTCCAGCAAAGATCCATTGAGGCCTGAAATTACTAATACAATATCCTCAGTGTTGTTTTCTAAATGTTGTGTGAACTGGGTCATGCTCGAACTGTAGAAAGTAGTACATTTCCAGATTAATTTTCCCTCGAATAACATTTTGGCCAGTTTTTGGTTGATTCTCATTAATACCCAGGTCTAAATTATCACTATCAATTCCTCCAGGAGTCATGAAAGCATAGATAATATATCATCTCAATTCAATATTCCCATGCTATTTAACACATGCTTCTGCTACAATGAGAATCTATATAATAGTGCCAAAGATGAAAACTGGAGTTTTAAAACTGTCAATCAAGTAAAAACTGCTAATTTTTACTATCATTTGCATTTTCCTAAATTTTCTTAGTTAAATGTTTAAAATATATAAATTCACTCAAGATGCTGTATGAAAACATGAAATAATATGATCACAGAGCAGATAACAAATGACCAAGAAAATTTTCTGTTAAATTGTTTTTATTCCTCAAGTTGAAGCATTGAGAAAAAAATGTTACTATAGATATTTAGTAACTTGTCATATTTAAAATACAAACAGTGAAGGTGTCATTTCTTGAGGAAAACAAAAGTGGGATGAGAAATATTCTAATCTGGGATAGAATACAATGAAGTCCCATTAATGTACCTTGGTGTTGGATCATAAACATCTCCCATTTGGGTATGTTGAGAGACAGACTGGGAAAATGAAAGGGTGACTAGGTTGTCAGACATAAGAGCAACTCTGACATTCTGGGAAAGTTTTTAAGTGAAAAAAGAAGAATTGGGGTACAAGGAGAGAGGAAAATGTAAGAAGTGAGCAGAGTCCTGTATGGAAATTCAATAACTTGAGGCAGAGGAAAGAGTATTTCAGATAGCATGGAAAAGAACGAGAGCGGGAACCACTGCGTTTTATTGGAAGCATAGAAGCAAGGCAGTACAGCTAAGAGAGGTGGTACTTAAGAGGTGGAGCCAATGTTCAGAGAGCAATTGCTATTCAGTAACTGCCACAGCAAAATACTGTTTTAGACTAAAGCCATGCTTTCTGAGTCCCATGACAATGGGAGACAGTATTTCTTCATTTTGTCATTGAACAGTTCTCCAAGGGCCAGCAATATTTTCCTTCTCCAGGAATCCTTAAAATGCAATGGGTAGTGAAGTAACTTTATACACCTATTATACTTGCTTCTAATGCCTACAATTTTCCAACTAGATTTCTATTTCTTTAGACATGCAGACCAACCAGTTAAAATGTTACTACCCCAGAAAGAAGTAACATTGGTTCACTTTCAGTCAATAATATATATTATGTGGTAATGAAATGAGTTATTTGCCTTGTGACATTGATTCACATACCACTTTGTGGACGCAAAATGTATTATGACAAATTCTAAAATGAGATATTCTTTGAGCTGTATGTTGTCTGTGTACAAACCAAAATGTCATCAATCTTATCATATGAAATTAATTGGTAATCAATATGGGTGACATCACCATGGGAAAAATAGTTGAAAATATAAGAAAGCATTTTTGTTGACAAAATGACAGAATTATTTTATCAGAATGGAGTGTGCAGGAACAAGGTATGCTAAGCAAACAGCAATTGGTAATAAGATTTGCACAATGCTAATTTTTCCCATTCGTGATGGAAATATGTCTATTATTGAATCATTCTGGATTTATAGCAGATAACTTTTAAACTAATATAAATAATGAGAAGGTAACAGACACCTTTAACTCACTGATCTCATCTTTCCCACAACATATCTCTCCCTAAGCATGTTTCATTTAAGGGAGGTATCTATGGCTTGTCTCCAGAGACAATCACAAACAGAGTGAATTGTTCACTCCTTTCTCCCTTCAAACTTCTTCATGTCTCCAATGTAGGTGTGTGGGTTTTCCATCTTTAAAAAATAAGGTGATAAGCATAAAGTGAAAGCAAAAAGACATTCTGTGAAAGGGAAAAGAAGAAGATAGGTAAGTTAAAATACAAAGAGCATTGCTTAATTCTCAGCTCTGAATGAACCAACTTCCTCCAATCTCCTATTTTAAGAAAAGAAGGGAAATATCTATATATTTAAGCTATCATACACATGCTTTCTATACTTAAGTAATGTTTGTGTGTATGTGTGTTTGTGTGTGTTCAATTAGATTAATTTGTGGTTATAATTTTATTAGTTCACTTTAGGTATATATAATATTGGGGTTCATTTTGACATAATTATACAAACAAGGAATAAAGTTTCCTCTGAGTTCCTAGTACTCCTCTTTTCCCTCCCCTCATCTCTCCCCCATTCCCTTTTCTCTAGTGATCTTTCTTCTTCTATTTATAGGTTTTTTAATCAGTGCATTACAGATATAAACAAAGGTGAAATCCACTGTACTGTATTCATATATGTACATAGGAAAATTTGGTCAAGTTCCTTTTATCTTTCCTCCCCTTTCCCATCCCTCCTCCCTTCTCTCAATCCCCTTCCTCTACTCCACTGATATCTGTTCTATTTTCATGTTCTATTTTCACTTTTCTTTCCTTTTTTCTTCTTTTCTTCCTTTCTCCCTTCCTTTGGTCTAACTTCCACGTATGAGAGGAAACATTTGACCATTGATTATCTGAGTCTGGTTTATTTCACTTAGGATGATGTTCTTCAGTTTCATCCATTTACTAGCAAATATCATAATTTTATTTATCTTTAAGGTTAAGTAAAACTCCATTTTTCATTTAGCTATTGGCCATCTCAATGTTTTATAGTTTGGGGGATAAAAAGAATGCTTAATCACGGATTAAATTTACTAGTAGGTATTTATATTTTTGATATTAATTTTGTTTTCTTTATATTTTTCATTTTCTTATCTGAACTCAAAAATGCTACTGATATTTTATGTTGAAATTTGCTTCACTCTAGTAACATTCTAATCTATATGCTTTCTATAAGGTCATGTTAAACACCAAATGTGTACAAGAAAATTTATTTTTCAGAAAAAGTAAACCTTTCCTTTGGGATGGGGAAACACACACACACACACACACACACACACACACACACACACTACCCAGGTGCTAAAACAATCTGTTACAGTTTACATATAGATTCATTATACATATAGTTAGATAGCCACTCTCAGAATATTATAACAATTCTGTGTGTTCATTTTGCCATGGGGCTAAAGAAACGTGTTCACTGCTTGGGGCACAGACTGAATTAGAAATGTTTAGAGTTAGTAGGGGAGATTCAGGGCAGTACTGGCTGAAGACAAGAACAGACAGAGAGTTTATCCTGGGGAGCTGAAAGTCATAAATTGAGTAAATATGTGTTTTCCTTATGTAATCAACATTGGGGATCAATTTGGTAATATATAGTGATTACTAAAATATTGCATTAAAATTTTGTGTAATGACATCTATACACATATATTTATGGGTTCTCATAACATATTCTATTATAGGAAATACACATTCATTTGAATTTTATTTCAATATTCTCTAATGAACTCAATTTGTTGAAAAATATCTCCAAGATTGGACCTATAGCCATTATTTTAATGGATTAAATTTTTTGTTTCATTTTATCCTATTTAGTAACCTAATTTATTGGATAAAAGCAATAGGCATGACAAAGTAATAGCATTATGGGCATTTTACATAGGTAATTTTCCATTATCCTGTAGAATAAAGGGTCAGCCCTACCATCCAATTAGTCAGAATATGAATAGTTAGGACACTTGTTTTTTGGAACAATTTGTTGATATAATTTTGTTCTTGAAGTATTTAAATACAACTGATGTTTTAGTTCACAGCAAAATTATTCTTCCATTCTGAGAAGTCATAGTCATCTAAGAACCACTTCCAGATAGGTAAAAGTCATTTATTAATAGCTTTGAATACTATTTACATTAAAAAAACCTTCCTTTAAGAAAATATGACTAAAGAAAACAGCAAATGTAAACCATAGTAGTATGGTTTAAATCTTCTATTATTAGTGCAATATGAAATGATTACTAACAGAATGACACTTGTAACATTTTATTTTATTCCCACCATCTTGCCCATCTCTATTTATAGATCCAAGTCTGATTTCTTGGTTTTATGTAGTTCTAGGATGCTCAGAAGGAATCTTTGTTAAAACATATATAAAATATATAACTGTACACTTAGGGGCTTTATTAAAAGGAATAATACTTTTACCACAAACCTTTTCAGAAATTGTCATGTAAAAGAAGAAAGTAAAACGATTTTCCCCACAAAATTTATAACCACAGAAGCAGAAAGTAAAATGCTTTCTTTCATCTTTAGACCTCCAAGAAACAAGGAATAAAAATAAAACATGTTGAGAAAGGCAGTTTCATGAACAGTATTTCAATCCCTGCTCTTCCACATTAAAATGAGCCTTGGGCTTGGAACATTCTTTACCAATTTATAAGGAGTCCACACAGTCTGTGCCTGCCTTTTCATCTTGAGGATCTTTCCTTGATTCAGACTCATTGAAACTGCAAACAGTGTTTTACCTAAGTATGTATGCCAATGGTGGTCTTAGTCACATCCCCAGTGTCAGCAGTCAGAGCAGAGGAGGGCCTTTCTACTGTGGCAAGAGAAGAGGCATGAAGATAAATTCCTGACTGTAGGGTGATTAGAAGGAAGGGTCAGGTGCTGGAAGTGAACCTAAGCACACTGTTGGAGATGATCTTGCTCCATCTTCTGTACATGAGTAAAGCATTTTTTCCATCTGGTCCTTCACTCTGCTGTGCTTTCCTTGACAACTCCAACACCAAGATACACTAGGTAAAAGTGTGAGGATTTCTACTTTTATTGTTGGAGAATGTGATGATCTTCAGTGTTCCCTATGTAGTTGGGAGTTCTCTCTTGGTGTTAGTAACCAGTGTATTGTGTTTTGTTCAGAATAAAACCCCTCCTCATTTACATTATGTTTACTCTGACTGGGTTATTTCTTTAGAATTTAATGAAGATATGACTTTAAACACTCATCTCTAAATTGGAGGTGTGTCAGTCACTTTAAACAAATGTAGAAAAAATGTGTCTGCATTCAAGGTAGATTATTAATGTAAGAATTAGAAACTGATCAAAATTATTTTAATATGTGCATACATGTTAAAAATCTTATTGAATGTGCAATAGGTATGACTTGTCTAAGAAAAGATACAAAGTAAATACAGAAAAGTGAAAGTCAATAGAAAAATCTTTACAAAAATATATGGTCATTTCTGTGTATTAATCTAGAATCATGTCCTCCAAAAGATAAAGTGAGGTAAAAATATTGGTCACATGTGTGATCTTAAATATTTCATAAAATAAAAATATAAAGAAAATGAATTTGAATGATAAAAATACTCAAAATGTCACTTCCACTTATAATTGAGATAAGAATATTAAGAAGGTACTTTAAAGGCTTCATTTCATACTAAGTCTTTGAAGTGATATGAATTTTACACTGACAGCAGGACACTTTTTAAATGCTCATTAGTCACATGTAACTAGTAGTTAACCATTTCGAACTGTGGAAGTATAGTGTATTTCAATATAAAAGTCTAGTCAAATTTTCTCATGTTCCCAAGTTACCTCAAAATCAAATAAAAAGGACTAGGGATATATGTCCATGGTAGAGCATTTACTTTGCAAGCATGAAGAACATCCTGAGTTCAAATTCCAGTACAATAATAATAATAATAATAATAATAATAATAAATGATGATGAAAAATATAAAGAAAAAAACTAATGTGTTTATACCAAATTAAAGCAATCAAATTAGAAGTAGAAGTTAGTCTGTACATTTATATGAAATCAAAGTACTAAATTAATTGAATCATATTTGCCATTGTTTTATATGAATAATGAATAAATATAATTTATTTAATACATAAAAATTATTTCTATTAACAAAGTATTTTATAATATAGTTTCATGGCATACCATGAATCATTTTACCCTACATAGATCTGCTTAATCATTTCATTTTATCCTTTATTTTGTTGTAAATGTTTTGTTATAATTGTTTTATTCTTTATTTTGTTGTAAATGCCTTCCAAAACTAATATCTATGACACTTATTTATAATGTTAAAGTTAGTTAATTTTTACTAAATAAAAATTTTAAGATTATACTGTAAATTTGCTTTGGTTGGAGTTAGAGAATCCAAAAGAGTTAAAATATTTAACACTGTATAAATACTGATAGCAATACTGTTATCTGCCACTCCTATAATGTCCAGACTTCACTTCATATTCTTTAAAAGCAGCAGGAAGGATGAGTTTGTGATTTGAAAAATTCCTTCTTACGTTTCTCTGTTTAACTCTATGCTCTGTGAGAAGCCCGAACTTTAAAATCTTTTGCCATGCCAAAGCTTCCTCTTATAACACACTGTGTCGAAGATAAGGGAAACCAACTGGGAAAAAATTGTTAGGCAGAGAAAGCAGATTAGAAGCTGCAAGTACAGATGGGAAAAATCCACACTTAAACCCAGAGATTTCCAGCTGGCGATAGCCTAGGAGGTTTTTAAAATACTGCTGACATGAAGTCAATGAAGATGTAACGTCATTCACACAAAATCATAGATTTTTAGCACATGATCTGAAAGTTCCACAGGTATTCTACACAATCAGTATGCAACCTGAAGATTGTAGAGAGTTAGCAACAGATGCCTAAAGCACTCCATGCTGCTTATGCTATAGGTGAGGGTTATTTGCATTGACCGAGATTGACTATTGTTAACACAAGGCTTTATTTTTCCTTGTTTAAATGATGAAAGATGTAACGGATAATCAGTATCATTTATGTCCACATTAATTCTTTGTTGAAATTCAATATGGAACACAATAAAACTGAAAATATATACATTTGAACTATTGCAGATATTAGCATATATAAAATTATTTGAAAGACAGATGAAAAATAACAACTTAAGTGTATGCTTAATATTTTTGGTTCAAAATAACTATTTAATTCCAGTCTGAAAATCTGAGACATATCTACAGAATAAATGCAAAATTCTAATTTCAAGTTATTTTTTAAAACTGAAGAAAATAAAGATAAAGAAGGATAAAAGCACATTTATCAGAAAAAAAACTAAAATATAGGTGTAAGAATTGTTCTTCCTACTAACTTAGATCTAATCTACAATTTCAAAGACTAACTCTCAGGAACAACACATTTCCTTCTCTCTGCTAGGAGGAAAGTGCTTCATTTGTTACATTTTGACCACTGGGAAGGAATAGAATTTTCACCAGATTTCTTTGAATTTTTTTCTATCCTCAAATTCAAGACTTTCCCATCTAAAAATTTTATATCAGGGCAGTATGTGAACATAAAAAAGCAAAAGCCATCTGACTTCAACTATAAAAACTTCTACAATCTGACTAAAATACTCAGGATTAACATGCAGAAGAGGTACTATAGGTGACACTTGAAAATGTAAGTAAAAGCTATGAAGTCAAACTTTTTAATTTTTAAGTTTCCCAAAGTTTCTGTACAGAGAGAATTCAGGTAGTTTTTGTGTTCTGAAGTCAACAGTTTTGGTGTTATAACTGCTATCATGAGGCTTATCATTGTTTTGTGAAAATATAAGTTACAATTTGAGCAAAATGAAATACTTCTTTAGTCACAAAATTAAAGAGAAGGAATAAAAAAATGCATGACAGTGAATGTCAGAAATCTAAAATTTGATTTGTCTTACAAAAAATGTCCTTTCAGAACAGATGTCTATTCGTATTACAAATATAACATTTACAATTTACTGTTATATTACTGAAACCCCAAAGTTTCAGAGAACTCAAGGTGGGGACTGAAAGTAAACTGTCATTTGAAAAATAGAAAACTGTACTTTAAAGTTGATGACATTTCATCAAAAATGAAAGAACAGCACTACACAGAAGCTTTCCTTTGATGTGGCAACAGTGACAGGTCTTACAAAAAGTCTAATTTCCTCCACTAATTTGATGATTTTCATGAACCAAATAGAGCTTGTTTCATGCATGACTCTTCAGTCTTCTAGAAGTAAGTTCAATTGATGTACTTTTTTCAGAAAGGTATGTATTAGGTATAGCATGCCATGTATATATTTCTCAAGTTTTCTATTTCAAAGTATAGTTTTTATCACATACTCTTGAAACCTGTGTGATTAACATAACTAGTACTTTCCCATTCAATAAACTTTAATTTTTCAGATGAGTATATACTTATGAATTAATTTTCTTAAAAATGATTTTCTATTTGTACTTTGGAAATCAAATTGATGTAGGATAGAAAAGTTTAAGGAGAGGGAGAAAGGAGACCAATAGGAAAAGGAAAAGAAACTAAAACTATGAATCTAATAAGGTCCGTGAACACCCCTACCTTTACTTTCCAAACCTGTTTATAGGTCTAAAAAAGAGTCTTTAAATCATAGATTATTGAATGTTCAAGTGATTAATGTTCATGAACATTGCTAGCTTACACAGTGTAATTTCTCTAAACAAAATAAAGCCAAGAGGAAATACTGTTAGACTTATGACACAAATACATTCCCAATATTATCTGTGGACTGGATGACATCAGTTTAGAGATCCTGAAAGAACCAGGCCACCACCACCTGACTTGGGCTCCATGATTTGGGGAATGGAGCTTACCAGCCTGGTGTCACCACCCCTCACATACACACCCAAACTGGGCATGTTCACTGTTCACAGAGTTTCCATTGAAAAGATAAGTCTTCTACCCACAAAGTACATATCACTATCCAGTGTCCTCACTCCTTCCCACCTTGAGGGTATATCCTGTTCAATTGCTTGGTTTTCTGAAAAACAAAACAAACAAACAAAAAAAACCACTCTCTTTCCTAAACAAATGTTTGTACCTCTTTTGACATGTTCGGACATTCCTTTCTGCGATGTAAGTCAAGGACTGAGTTGAGGTCCCCTTCTCCTCTCCTGTGTACCTCCTCAGACTGCTTCCATTACCCATAGAAATCCTAATCATCACTTTAGCTATTCAACTCACCAAAGACTTCTATTCATCATTTTGTATGTGGCTGTAGATCATGCCCCTATTTTTCATTTAAATGTGTTGGGTCTCTGATTCAACTATTGTTTGAATGTAAATTGATGCCTCATCTGTTCACAAGTATCCTTTGAGGAAAAAGTGTATCAAATGTATCATTTTATGCTTTCCCAGAAATCAGCTCATTTCTGAATGTAAATAATCATTCACCAAAACTGATGAGATACTGTTTTTAAAAAATATGGAAGAATATCATTTTCAAAGAACCTCAGGGTTAGAGTAAACTTGGCAAATGTCCTTTGTGTCCTTTACCATTTATCCGCTCTGCTTCTGAATACCTATATCATGCTTATTTCTCTATATAAAACATTTCTTAAAAATTTCTGGGAAAAATATCCATTATTTGTATCATATAAAATATATTTTATTGGACTAATCCTAAAAGATTATATTTTTTGTTTTATAGACTACACATTGAACTGTAGTAACACTAAAATTTTAAAAAATCTACAAACACCTGTTGTCAGAACTTTGATTTGGATGTGTTTCCAGTTAACAAAAATTTTCTGGCAATCATAGCGACATGGCAGTCTATAAAACCAAAGGAAAATGATGTGGTGTAAGAACGAAGACTATGAAAAACAGATGAACTGAATATATGTATGTATATATTCTTTTTCAAACACTGTGAAAAATAAATGTCATGTCACATTTAATTATATACTAAAGAATATTAAGAATATTAATTATACAATTAAATAAGAAGGTTATATCTGCTTTTTAAATTTAATTGTATCCTACTAAGGGAAAAAGTACCTATGTGGAAGATTTAGTCATAACATGATGCCAGGAGTTTAGGAAACAACATAAAATAAATGCATTATTATGGTTAGAATCTGGAAACTTCCTAAAAGCTCTTGTGTTGACGGCTTGATCCTCTATGCTAGAATGTTGAGAAATGAAAATTTGGAAGTGACTGAATCATGAGGGTTCCAGCATCATGGGTGTATTAATCCACTTGATGGATTAATAATTTGAAAGGACTACTAAGAGGAGATGGAAACTGTAGGCAGGGGAGGTTGGAGAAAGTAGGTGACTGGGGGAATACCTTTTGAGGACTACCTTTTGGGAACTATACCTTGTCTATAGCCCCACCCTTTCTTAGTTTCTGTTTCTCTGCTTCCTGTCGGCTGTGGATTGAGCAGCTTTTCTCTGTGATGCCCTTCCACCATGATGTTCTGCCATTATGCTGCAAATGACAGAATTTCTTTCTTCTTTATAGCTAAATAATATTTATTTGTGTATCTATGCCACATTTTCTTTATCAATTTTATGTCCATGCTACATTTCTTTATCTGTGGGCTCCTAAATTGATTCCATATCTTGAATGTTAAAGCTCTTACAACAGAATAACTATATTCTCAAGTTTTAAGGGCTAAAGAAAATTACAGATTGGAAATAAGAAGAATGAGAACATTCCATACTGTGTTCATCATCTTTTTATAGTTGTGACCAAAATAGCTGACAAAAACTTAGAGGAGGAAAAACTAATTTGGGACTAACAGTTTCAGAGGTTCTTTCCATGGTCAGTCACCTAAATTGCTGTGGTCCTTAAGTGAGGTAGAAAATCATGTTGGAAGGGTGTGGCAGAGTAAAGCTCTCAGCTCATGGTAGCCAGAAAGAAGAGAGAGAGAGAGAGAGAGAGAGAGAGAGAGAGAGAGAGAGAGAGAGAGAGAGAGAGAGAGAATGAGAATGAGAGCCAGCATGTGGAGTTAGAGACAAGATAGATAATCCCCAGGAGCGCATCTCAATGACCTACTTCTCTTATAATCTAACTACTTTATTTCCAAACATTCCTGCATTGTCACACAGATATTTTTGAGGGAATACCTCATATTCATAACATAATACCTACTTTTTGAATTGGGACTTTCTAGCTGTATTGAAGTTTCAGAAAAGAAGAATAAGAAAAAGTAGAAATATTTTAAAAGGACTATTAGGTTTTATTTGAAAATACAGAAGATGAAGTTATGTTTATGTTTATGATAGAACTTTGAAGAAAGCCTGATGTGATTCATTTTGTGTGAAATTAAGAATTCTTTGATATTAATTTGAATTTACAAAGCTTAATAAAATGCAAGAGAGAATAAATTACTTTTCCTAATTGCTGTCCACTGGACTATTTATAATAATTTCTGTCATTACCTAGAAATGGAAAATGCGTGTTAAGCCCATGAAAATGTAGACCCATGCTAACCACCTACTTAATTAAAGCAAGTACTTGCTATTTCTGTAATCCTTTTTCCGTTGATCAAGAAATTTATGTATTTCATATCTTATGAAGCACTACAGAGCCAATTTGTCTTTCTTCACAAATCTTTCTTATTTAAAATGCTTAGTCTAAGTCCTTAAATATGTCACTACAGAGAATAAATCGAGATCTATGTATATTATACAAATTCGGAAAATGTCTAAAATAATTTCCTAGCATAAAATCACTAAACTAGTTTCATTTTAGATTGCCAGTTTTTGAGGCAAAAGCATACTCTGAAAGAAATTTTTGGTGTTTCAAAATGTAATATATGTTCTATCGAATATTACCATTAATGTATTATTAATGAAGTTCTTGTTCATTAGTTCAATCTGTGGTTAAATTGAGAGGATAAGGCATCTTGCTGAAACATGTTGTATTTTCCTCCTCACCAGGTAAATAAGTAGATGAAGAGTTTCAATATACTTTGGAATGTAAAGAATGTAACCCTATGACATAAAGTATTTTTTGGTTTATCACTGTTTCCCTGGCACTTCGGGACAGTGTTTATGACATACCAAACATTTTATAAATAATTATACAGTGCCATTTCACACAAAACTGATATAGTTTTAAGCTAAACTGGTAGTTTGTAGAATACATTTCTCTATAAAGCAAATTCAATAAATTCCCACAGCTGCTATGACAAGGATTCTATTTATGAAAAGTCTTAAACTTACTCTCAATATAACCCTGAAAATTTTAGATCATCCCACAGGACAACCTATGATGCTTATTTCTTTTCATACTTTTAAGTAGAAGAATGAAAACAAGATCTAAAGAAAAAAAAAAAAACAAAATGAAATATTTGAAATTAGATTCATTGACACCAACCTTTTAATTTTTCACGTAAAAATTACAATTTTAAAAAGGTATACCAGAGAATGAAACCAAACAGAAAAAACTTTGAGACACTTCAAGGGAAAGAAACCTTTAAAAAGGAAGAAAAATGTGTTGAAAAAAGATTTTTTTTTCCAAATTATTGAGATGAGAATAAATATATCCCCTGTTTAAATTTCAGCAGATGGTTTTGTTTTTAATGGGCTAAAGGAGAAATTTGTCCTCTTGAGGATCTTTCATTAATTACCATTCTTGAAATAAATCTAAATTAAATTCATTGCTCCTTTGATAATATTATTTGCAAGACTCCCTCTGTCTTCCCATCATATTTAGGCAAAAACTGAAATACTTCCCATGGTCTGCAAGTCCATCTGGTTTTGAACTTAGTTGGTTCTCTGATTTTGCCTCTTTCCTCTCTACTTCTGTGTAGACTTTCTATCCAGACTAACTTCTTGGTAAACTACCTATAACAAACTTAACCCAACTTGTACAATTCACTTTCCTTCATCAAATCCTCTGCTCTAATGACAATGAAATGTCATTAGAGCATTCAGAATAAGAGCATGAAAGAATTCATATTTGCCGCCCCCTTCTAAAATGGCACTTCAGTCTACCTCTAGCTGCTTATCTGCTTGTTTTATTTATTTAATTTATTTTTGTTTTTTTGGGATACTGGGGATTGAACTCAGGGGCACTGGACCACTGAGTCACATCCCCAGCCATATTTTGCATTTTATTTAAAGACAGAGTCTCAGTGAGTTGCTCAGCGCCTTACCATTGCTGAGGCTGGCTTTCAACTTGATATCCTCTTGCCTCAGCCTCCCGAGCTGTGCTTGTTCTATTTTTTCAGTTATAGTCACTATTAAACACACAAAAATCACAAATGAAGGAAAAATATTCTCCCATTTAAAAAGAAGTTTCAATTAAACAAGTGATATTGAATATCTAATAAATATTGCAAGACATAATTTGTATTTGTTAGCATATAGACTTGCACACATAATATAGATGTTTACTTCTATAATTCAGAGGTTATAGGTAACTTATCCAAGATAATATAATCAGTAAGAGATGAAGTTACTAAGCAATACTCTCTTATAAGATTTTAGCAAAGGATTATTCTTTAAAACTATTTGTAAATGGACAGCGGAGTGGATATATAAAACATTATCTTCAGAATTATTTGAGAATCCTTGGTCAAATTTTGGAAAAAGGAAAACTATCATCTCTATTTATGTAAATGATATTTAGAATTAGGCAAACTACACAGGAAAACGTAATTTTAAACACAATAATTCATATTAAGTTGTATCAAAATCAATACATTTACTTGCTAAAGGAGAAATATCTTCATAGAACCAATCCCTAGTAAACCTCGTTGAATCCATTTATAGATTCACTGATGAATAGAGCAAATATTAAATACTTAATTGACGTATACAGATATAATGACAATTTAAATATGAAAAATACACATAGCTCTATAACAATGTGAGTACAAGGAAACTAATTAAGTAATTACATCATTCATGTTTAGTAATGAAGCTCCATCCAGGTTGGTACCGTAGCTCACAGACTTAGAGGCTTACCGTTGGGGCATGATTCATGTCCCAGAACTATAGAAAACCAATACAATTCCCAGAACACCAGCAGAACAGCAAGTGTGATAGCAGAAGGTCAGAGCATTTCCACTTATAATATATAATTAACTAGAATTTAGATTGGGCTTTGAAAACTTGTAAGAAAACAAGGGCATCCTTAAGAATGGCGATTACACAAACTAAGCAGAATATTTAAAAGAACATGAATGTTTAGCATATTGAACACACTAACTCGTATAGATTTCATAAGTAGAGGAACACTTACAAAACATGTTAAAACAACAAAAAAGATGTTAATATATTCGCACTAGGTATTATAGACTATTTCCAAACATTCTACAGTTATATGTTGTTAGGGATAAACATTGTACAGATTCATTAAATTCTCTTAAATTTTAATTGCTTTCTTTAATATAAATTTAAACTATTTAAAATATTTTTATGCCACCAATAGATGATCTTGCAATCATCCTTAATGAAGTTTATCCTATTTTAAGATATCCCTGCTCTGTGTCAAGGTACAGATGGGCAGCAACTGGTGGTTTTAAAATATAGGAATAACAAGATCAAAGTAGAATTTTAGAATGTTAATTCTCTGAAGAATGCAGAAACAAATGAGACGCGTGAGATGGAGACACCGATAACAAATGAAAAGTCTGTCACCATCGTCCATACATAAAATAAGAAAGAACACAGAGCATGGTGACAGTCCCTGAAGACATTACTGATGGAGCTAACCCACCCCATGTTGATTTTCATCTTTTAGACTATTCAATTTAAAAAGACATTAAACCTCCCAAGTACAACAATTTGAAGACCTTGAGCAAATGAAAGAATGTCTCTTAGTCAGTCTCCATCTGCCTTGGAACAATATTACTATTGTGACAGCAAAAATAAATTATGTTCATAAAAATGATTTTAATCATTAGGAAAAGTCATCATGCTTCCTCTTGAAGATAGTGAAGTTAATTTACCATGATTTTAAACTATTTTCACAAACAAATCTTCAAATATACATTTAGAAATTTGGAAATTCCTCATAATACATAATAGCTTTCTATTGGCATTATAGTATATATTGTATCTATTTAAAACCTGCAATGTGCAGACATGAGTTGGTTTAGTCAGGGAGATGGTCTTTATTCGTTTTAAATTTCTTGCTATGTATTTTCCAGGTGCAGTGGCACACGTCGGTAAACTCAGCTAGTTGGAAGTCCAAGACAGGAAGGTGGCAAGTTGCAGGACAGCCTAGGCAATTTAGGGAAACCCAGTTTTTCAAAATAAAAAATAAAAAGGGCTAGAGGTATAACTCAGTGATAGGGCACCCCTGGGTTCAATCTCTGGTACCAAAAATAAAAATAAAAAATAAAAAATAAATTTTGCTATATTTTTTTATCCATCTTTCAAATAGGAAACTATTAATATTTTAATGGTTCTGTTTTAAATTTCCACAGAATTTCTCAAATATTCAATTTTAGTTTCTATTTTTTCAGAAGTTGACTATATAAATTATCTCTCCATTTCATTTACTTGTCTGATTTATAAAAACCTACACATACATATGCTTGTTAACAAATTTGAAATATCAAACATACTTGGCTTAAACTAACTTGATTTCATTGTGAGAAATTCCACTTTTAAGGTAAATAGAATTCTATATGGTTTTGCCTTTTGGTTTTGGAAAATACTTGAATGTTTCCAGCATATAAATATTTATACTTAAAACCAGTGGTTTGCTCAACATTTCTTTGGTCTACCACTGTGTAAAATTTGATTTGCAGAATGCAAATCCATTAAGGCTACACCAAACATTCTAACTTAGATATAGTTCTTTGTAGAAGCAAACAAAAAAACAACACAGGAAATTGTAGTTTAAAACACAATTACTTTCATTACAGACAAATCTCGACATATTCCTTTAAATTTTGTATTTATATATTTAAAATTTGTAACTTAATTAATATTTGAATATCTTTCTCAAAATATATCCATGAGTATATACTGATTCTTATATTTGATTATTTTAAGTATGGCATTAAGATCAGTTATAAGTAAATTAACTCAATTTAATTGAATGATATTGCCTTTGAAATCCACACATTCTCCCCTATCATCACCACTAACACTATTCTGAAATAATTAAATCTTTCCAAACTAAGGCAGAATATGACTGGTCAATTACTTAAAACAATAGCAATTAGAGATAATAGTTCTTAAATACTTATTTTATCTTGTCATTATAATAAATGATATAAATTAATTTATTCTTTGATACTGTTTTAGTCAGTTATTTCACTGCTGTGACTAAAAGGCCCGACCAGCACAATTATAGATGGGGAAGAGTTTATTTGAGTGCTTACCATTTCAGAGATCTTAGTCCATAGAAGGCTGGCTCTATTCTTCAGGGTTCCAGGTGAGGATGGCTGATCATCATGGTAGAAGAAGGTGGCAGAGGGAAGCAGCTCACATCACAGTGATCAGGAAGGAGAGAGACATTCCACTCTCCAGATACAAAATACATTCCCCATAACCATGCCCCAATTCCCACCTCCTCGCCCTACCACTTCAATTAATCCCATCAGAAAATAATTAACGGATTGGGTTAAGACTCTTACAACCCAATCGTTTCTTCTCTGAATCTTCCTGCATTGTCTCACAGGGTGAGCTTTTGGGGGACACCTCACATCCAAACCATACCAGATACTGACAGCAAATCTGACAGATCATGATCATGTGTTTACAGAAATGAAAAATGAAGCTAAATAGTCAATGGGAAAACTGTATCTTGGAGGTGAAGTAATATCTCCTTTTTTGAACTAAGATTCAAATTAGTCGGCCAATCTCATCCCAGAGCCAATGTCTTAATGATTATGTAAGTCTACCCCATTTGGTCAATTTAGGGTGGAGAGGTTGGAGCAAGGATCATTTATTTCACTGAAGAAAATATGTATGTGTTTGGTAATTACAAATTGTCTTCAGCAGCTAAACAGAATCAGTTTTAAAAAGAATAAATATATACCTTTATCATACTAATTTGTATGTGAACTTCAAATATGAAGAATCAATGTTCTGTATGTTTCTTTAGAACCATATTTGGGAATGTCAAACAGTATTAGTAGTAAAAGCAGAGGAAACAGATATTCTTTTTGACCCCCATACCCCAAAAGGCATAGTTTTTGAAGAGGGCTTTCTTGAAGTGGGCATACAAGTCTAGTATAGCAAGTCTTCCCTGGAGTTAGTTCATGGTATCTATGAACCACCTGAAAAAGTTATGAAGAGTACAGTGACTATGTAAATTGTTTTAGTATGTGTGTGCTGTAATACAATAGATAATACCTTTAAGCAAATCTGTGAAAATGATTATTTTAAAAAGGAATTTCATACCATATAATACACCTAAAAGATATTAGATACATATCTTAAAGTAGCTTGATTTGCAGGTAAAATATACACAGTTGAAGAGTACAAACTTTATAGGAATATAAAGTTTGGGGCACATTTCTGTGTGTATGTGCTTTGTCCTGAGTAGACATCAGCATCTTTCATTAGAATGCTCTAAGTGTCTATATAACAAAAGCCAACAAAAAAGTTATTTCAAATCTGTCCTTAATTAATAGTTCACCCATGTGAACAATTGCAAGGAAGAAGCTATTTTTCCTCAACACATTGAAAAGAATATTTCAATATTCAATATTGTGAAGTCTGCTATCTCTTTCATTTTTTCCCTCCTTTATAGATAATCAGTGTTTTCTGTTTGTTCTACTCTTTGCCTAATGCTTTGATATTTTTTTTTTTTTTTCTGGCAACCCTTTTAGTTTTCTTCTGATTGAAGTCATTGTGCTTCTGGACCCTTAGAATCTGTCTTTTACCAACTCAGAAAAATTTCTCAATCATTACTTTTCTCAGGTCACTTCTTCCTCATTCTTTCTGTTCTCTTCTAAACGTAAGTAGAATTAAATGTAGAGTACCACAGTAGAATTCTTTTTCCTTTGGTTCTCTATAATTTTACTTATCTGCTCTGACTTTAAGATACTTTCTCTTCTACCCTATACCCTAGTTATTTTCTCCCCCCCAAAATATGAATATTTTATTTATTTATTGATGACAACTTTGATTTTTGTAAGTTATGTTTTTATATTTTTCCAGTTGTCCTGGTGTTTAAAATAGTAATGTCTAATGTAGTGTTAGTGCTTCATATACATTTTTAACTCTTAAAATATTTCAAACATACTTTTTATATGCCATGTCTGGTAATTTCAGTATCTGACTTACCAATAGTTTATTTCTTGTTTTTTTCCTTTGTTGATTTGTTTTACTGCCCTCCTCCCACCACCTCCCCCAGAAAGGCATGCTGAGTATTCTCAAAGAATGTAGTAATGTTTCTGTATGGTCAGATATTAATGACAATCAAGATTAAAGGTGACTTAATGGAAAATAGCCTTGGGAGTTATAGATCAGATGTTGGTCTGGAGTTCTTTTTTATTTATTTATTCACCTATTTATTTTAACCCATTGAGGCATTTATTTATATCCCAAATGGTAATAAAAACTTAGGGATCTACTCATCTCCCAGAGACAGATTTTTTACTCTCTCTCTCTTCCTCTTTCTTCAGAGAATGAATGTGCTTGCCACAGAAACTCCAGTTTCTTAGCTTTAAGATTTCTTTCCTCTTGTAGTCTAGGTATAGACAGATAACATCAGTTTCTTGTTCTTTCACTCAGTGGGAAATCAGGATATAGGTGCCAAATTTATTCTGTACTATTTTCTGATTTTTTTTTTTTTTTTTTTTTTTTTTTTGCGACGCTGGGGATTTGAACCCAGGTCCTTGTGCTTGTGAGGCAAGCACTCTACCAATTGAGCTATATCCCCAACCCTATTTTCTGATTTGAAACCTTGTTTTTACTATTAAGATAAATAAATGTACATAAACATAGAGACAGCACTTGAATGCAGTTCTATAATTTTAGATTATAAGCTCAAGTTTAGCAAAACTTAATTGGCAGTAATCTTTTGAAGCTTGGGAACCAGGGGCTTCTTCTAGAATTAACATAACTTTATTTCAACTAGGTGTATTGGGAAATATATTGAGCAATTCTGGATCATAGAATGGTTTGCATAATAGCAAGCTGTGGTTCCTATTCTCAAGAAAGAATTTTGTTAGCTGTTTGCTTATTTTTTCTTTGTGAAGTTTGTCCAAGATGATTAAATTTCATGTGTCGATAGTGCCATTTTTCCTGCCTTGGTTCAATTGAAAGAGTCGCAATCAGAACCAGCTGGCTCAATGCAGATTGGGCTTGTGCTATAGCTTTTCCAACTTAAATTACTCTCATATCAGTTTCATTAACAATTCATTCACTTCCATTGATGTAAAATGCCTATACTTTATTATATATATTATATATTATTTTTTTACTTGTGATGACAGAGACCCACTCACCTCTCCCAGATATATCAACACCCACTTGATTAAAATGTCACAGGATAAATCCAACACAAAATTAACTGAAGAAATGATTTTGTTCCTACCTGTTAATTAATTGCCAAATTTTCATGTCCTCACTCTGTCCTTGGTCCTAAGTATAGTACACATTTTCAAGGCTTCAGCTGAAGCCCTAACAATTGTTTTGACAATAAATAATGCTAAACCAAGTTTTAAAAAATGAATTTTGAACCCATCAGAATATGAAAACGACCACTCAGTGTAAAAAGTAGACATTCTGATAGTTTTCAAGTGTAGCATCTCTGGTATAATAGGTCTTTCTGCCTTGCACTGCATTCATACCCTTCATTCTCTCATCTTACATCTTATAAACTTGAAATCCCTTTTGATTTTAATGAAAATAAATAATGTTCATACCAAAAAGCTACTTTTTACCTTATTCATGGTAATAAAAATGAAAATGTCATATTTTCTTCATGTGAATTTTCTTTTGAAACTCATCAAATTTTTTTATGAACCAGGATTTTTGTTTTCATTTGAATTAAAAATATCTTATCATTTGGAATCCATACTAAGTCATTTAAACTTAGCATTTAAACTTAGTATTAGAAATATTATCTTTCTTTATTTTGTGCTTTTGTTTACCAGAAAGATAATATTTCTAATGGAATTGTTCATTTATTCTGAAATACTAAAGGAAAACATCAACTTGAAAATACTACCATATTACAAATGGAATATACATTACAAAATCAACTTCTAATACTTTCCATATCTAATAATCAAAAGAAATAATGGATGCAGCTTGTGAATAACTCCCCAATTGTATCTACCCAGTGGCCCCACAGGATGTAATTAAATGCATATACTTTAATCCATCCATAAACAGAAATTTGAATATTATTGTGTTGAATTTGTAAACATTATAATTAAGGTAATTTTCAGGCTCCATTGTCACTTATACTTCTGCATTGTTTCCAAGTTTTAATCTCAGAAAAATTCTTATGTCAATTGAAGTTGGCACCAAACAAATCTATATTTATATTAAAAGTAGTTATTTTTAGTTTATTTGAAAAATATTAGTTTTTTAAATCTGCTACCACTGACTTTTGTTGTTTTTGTGTTTTACATTGTTTTAATGTCCAAATGTGAAGTGATCTTATATGCTAGCTAACTAGAAGGAAGTCTGGTAATTATAAGTATAGATAGAATGAATGTATTAGATGCCTATTCTTCCTCATACAAAATATGTTAAATGTCATCAATCGACAACTCATAACTTCTTTACATGACCTTATCTTAGTTTTTTTGAATACTCCACAGGTTATGCAGAAAACCATACACAGTACCTAAATTTAGAATAAGTTATTTGCAAAGGCACTGAGGCCTGGGTTTGCCTGGTTAACTCTAAAATCCTAGACAGAAGCAGATCTGGATGCAAGGACCCACAATGTAACTTCAGAAAAATCGTAGTAATTTATTAAAAGTATTTGTAAGAGAGAAGGTTTATATGCTAAAATTGTTGATGTCACATATACAAGCTACATACCACACATGCCCAGATCAAAGAATCAAATTATTGTTCTGACAAAGTTACATATTAATGTGACTGTGTATGGTGTATGCATGCTTGGTTCGTGTATATGCATATATATGTGCATGTATAAAAAGTATAGATATTCTTTATAATGTGAAAATCTGATGCATTCAGTTATGCAAAGATTCTGTGATTGCATAATACGAATTAAGTCAAATTATGGAAAGTCATTATCACAACTTTCAGCAGCCTATTTTTGGAAGCACATTTTAACCTACCATATTTCATCCTAATCAAGCAGTGTCTGTTAGTTATGTGACAGAGGTGTGATTTCCATGAAGTGGGTGGAACCATCTGTAAATGTGAAGATTGTGTGACATTTTAAAGTGTTCCTGTGAACTCCTATAAAGCTATGAAACCTGGATATGCTCCGACCCTTCTAAAGAGGAAACAGCTTGTTCCATTGAAACACCCTCAATATTCAGAGGCATTAAACAATAACAGATTTATGATGTTTCATGATTCTGTGGAGCAGGAATTCAGGTAGGGTTTGGTTAGGAGTTTTTCCTGTTCCACATGGTACCAACAGAGGTCACTTATATTCATGTGGCAGGTGGGCTGGCTTAGAAAGTTGAAGACAAAGTCACTCTCAGGTGCGCTGTTGTATTGAAACGCCTCAGTTGAAGCCACAGGGTAACTGAAATTCATGCATTGCAGTTTAGGGCTTCTGGGGATAGTACTTCAGCAGCTCTAGGTCCAGGTGCAAGGTCCCTTCAGGCTTAGTCTTAACATTTCAGGAAGGTTAGTTCTCTTCACTATGTTCTTTTGGGAGAATGATCCTGAGGCCACACTAGATTAAACAAGAGGAACTTCTGTCTCTACCTCTCAATTGAAGAAGTAGCAAAGCATTTACAGATACCTTTAAATCACTTCATAGTTGAACGCTTACAAGACTTTTCTAAACAAAATTATTTAATATTTTATTTTTCGTATTTTATTCTTCATACTTGCTTCATTGCAACTGTATTTAAACATTCTTTCCAATCTTTTACAGAATTGCAGGAGTAGATATAAAATTAAAATTGTTTCTGGGCTTAGAATCAAAAATAGAAAAGCTATTTTTATTCTTGATTCAACAACTTAAATTTATTATGAGAATACAAAGCAATATAATTTGTTAAATCATAGGTACAATGTTTCCCTCTATAAAAAAGATACTATTCTAAATTATATTATTAAAACTATTTGTTAATTTTCTTTGCATATTAAAAATTATTACATCTTAATAAACTCATTCTATGTAAATAGACTGTCATATAGTTGTACTTATTTTTACCCTACCCAAAAGTTTGTAATAAGACATATATAGAGTAATTTGATTAATTCCAATATTGTCACTATTGAAATATTTTAGATAGATATGATATCTACTTATATACCTGGAATCTTAGTAGTATTGCTAAATACCATTTTGTTTTCTCTTAGGAAAAACTCGCAGTAAAAATTTATTTTTTACTTTTGACAAAAATAAATACAGGTACAGAGATGTTAGTGGCAAATGTAAACAAAACAATTCGGTATCTTTCATTATGAATTGTTGCCACACACCTGTTAAACTAATCTTATATAGTAAAAAGTATAGTTAATAAATAATACATGATGATTACCTCATTACAAATTCAATGAGAGTGTCATTTTACTTGCATATGCTATGAAATTATTTCTTACTAGTTTTTACAGCAATTGTTGTATGTCTGTTATATCCTTTGTTTTGTAAATTAAAATTAGGAAGCAAAACATTTTGAAACATTAAAAATAAATTGATCGATTTCTGCTTATATTGAAACACAATAGTCCTTTTGAAGATTGGAGGTAGGAGGTACTAATCTCCCCAGATTTCTTAAACTCAGTCCCACTGTATTATCAACATTTGATTGGGAATTGCTGTACTCTTCCTTGAACTTCCTTAATAATGTTAAAGTTTATCTGCTGTAGCGGATTTTTGCTAACACTACAGGTATCATCTAATTTCCCTAATATCTACTGTATTTTGTTGATAAAAATTTTTGTCAACTTTAAAGTAAACAAACAAAATTAAGAAACAAAGCTTCAAAATAAAAGTATTTGGAATGTTGAAGGTTTTGTTTCCAATAATAGCTTTTCATGCTCTACCTATGTGGAAACCACTAATTGTTTTATTGCCGAGATAAATTTGTCTCTTATTAAAATGCCCCTCAGATCATATAATGGTCCAGGTTTCAACTAGAAACAAATAAGCATATTAGATAATCTGATCTCTTTATAGACACTATATAGAATTTTGAACCAGTATTCGATCTAACCTTTATATTAAAAAGGATATAATAAATTTCCATGTCCCAGTTGCTAAAACATAATCAACCCAATTTCCAAGAAAGACAAAAAGAAGGTTAAATTTTAAGTAAGATCATATAAAAATTTTTATTCCAGTTTCATAATCTGAACACGTATTTGATCCAGTATTATCTCAAACATAAAATGTTAGATGCTAAATTTAAACTCTACAAGCCATGCTTTTACATCAAAATGAAAATTTGATTAATACATGGGTTCTTTTTCTGTTTACATTTAGGCCCATTTTTACTTATATTTTAATATAAATCATCAGAAATCTGCTCATTCCAAGTTTGATATTAAAATAACCAAGATTGTTTAATAATGAGATTATTTACCTCAAGGTAAAAAGAATACACATATACAAACCTATGTGATGGAGAGAGTTCTTAATGTGAATATTAGCAACTGAAAATTAATTTAGGGTGGGGTGTATCTCAGTGGTCAAGTGTTACCAGGAAGAAATTCTATTTCTTATAAACTAGATTTTTTTTTCTTGAATTAAAAATTAAGAAAGTGAGTTAAGTTCTCAAGTACTTAGAATTGAACTGCAATCATGAATAATTTTAGTGGTGAAAATTGGGACAAGGTTGGAAAAAGATATACAAAGAAATGGCTAAGGACTGCGGATAAGTCAAAGATAAAACTAAACTTTAACCAATAACATACAAAGGTATTGAAATTAAATTCATTACTTTGGACAGAAACAGGATAAATAAAACATATAACTGAAAAAGAAAAATGCCAACACATAAGCTCCTAATAACCAATTAAATCCAAGCAAATACCAAAAAGGATTGATAGACCAAGTGTATGGAGAGAAGCTCAAATATTTTTAGGGGTTCCCTATTAAAATAATTTTTCTAATGTGAAACTTTAAGTACTAAGATATATTTTATAGAAGAAAATAATAGAAATGAAATTGGAAAATTATTCTCTTAAGAAACAAATAAAAAATTATGTAGATGATTGAAAATGAAAACCAATATCAAACTGGAGATTTTATTCATTACTTGTCATAAGATATTTGTTAAATAATGTTCCATTCTTATTTTCTAAACTGTATCTACTGTGATATTAATGTTGTATGAGCTGACAAACATGGTTTCAACATCATTAGAAAAGCAGTAATAATTCTGTTTAGAAAATATAAAAAGTTTTCTTTTGTTGTTATCATTTAAGACAATAAATAAATAGTAGAAAATACAGTTTTAATTGTTTTCCACGTATTTCTTTGCACATTTAGTTTCCAGGCAGATTAGACACACACACACACAAAATATGGAAGTTTTGTACAAGAGTCTCAAAATACAATTTGTGAAAAAAGTTACTTTCTAATTTTTCCCTATATTTCTTGGTGTATTACACATATTAGTGAAATCTGTTTTCACACATAATACATATACATGATATAACAATATAATTCAGTCAATGTTATTCTCCAATGTCTCCCCTTTCCCTCTTCTCCTCCCTTTCCCTGTTCCTTTTCCTCTACTCTAGGGCCTTCCTTCTATTTTCATGAGATCTGCATCACCATCTATCTTTTTCTTTATTCTTTCTAGTTTCCACATATGGGAAAAACATATGATCCATGATGCTCTGAATTTGCCTCATTTCACTGAACACAATGCTCTCAATTTCCATCCTTTTCCAAGCAAATGACATAATTTCATTTTTATTTATGGCTGAATGAAATTCCATTGTGTATATAAACACCACATTCCCTTTATTTGTTCATTCATTCATTTATTCATTCATTCATGGTTACCTAGACTGGTTCCACCACTTGGCTATTACGAATTATGCTTTTATAAACATGCTTATGCATATATCACTATATCATGATGATTTTCTTTCTTTAGGATAAATACTGAGAATTGAGATAGCTGGGTCATATGGTGGTTCCATTCCTAGTTTCTTGAGGTAAAACCATATTGATTTCTATAGTGATTGTACTAATTTTCAATGCCATCAAACATTTAAAAGTGTTCCTGTTTCCCACATCCTCTCCAGCATTTATTTATTGCTGTTTGTAGGTTTGATGGGCGCCTTTCTACTTGAAGTAAGTACAGTTTTGATTTGTATATATCCCTAATTGCTAAAGATGTTGAACATTTTTATGTATTTGTTGGTCATATGTATTTCTTCTTTTGAGAAGTATCTATTTAGTTCATTTGCCCATTTATTAGCTGCATTGTTCATTTTGGTGGTTTTTTGAGTTTTTTATATTTGCTTCATATAAATTCTCTGTCAGAAGAATAGCAGGCAAAGATGCTTCTCCCTTTCTCCAGGTTATGGTTTCACATTCTTATTTCCTTTGCTGTGCAGAAGCTTTTTAATTTGATGTCATTTTATTTATTAATTCTTGGTATTATTTCCTGAACTTTTGATTTCCTATTGAGGAAATAGTTGTCTGTGCCTATACGTTGCATTGTTAATCCTATGCTTTTTCTAAGAGTTGTAAAGTTTCTGGTCTAATTCCTAGGTCTTTGATCCATTTGTGCAAGGTAAGAGAAAGAGATATAGTCTCATTCTTCTACTTGTAAATAACCAATTTTCACACCACCATTTTTTAAAAGCCTATGTTTTTAATTTTATCTTTATTTTTTATTTTAGTTGTCAATGTATCTTTTGATAATTTTTATTTATTTATATATGGTGTTGAGTATTGAACCCAGGGCCTCACACATGCCAGGCAAGTACTCTACCACTGAGCCACAACTCCAGCCTAAAAGCCTATCTTTTCTCTAACATATGTTAATGATGACTTTGTCAAGGATCAGTTGACTGTATCTGTGTGGGATTTTATCTATGCCTTCTATTGTTTTTCATTGGTCTGTGTGTCTATTTTTATGCCAATATCATACAGTTTTGTTACTATAGCTTTGGAGTATAATTTGAAGTCAGTACTGTGATGCCTCCAGCATTGCTTTCTTTGCTTAGAATTGCTTTGACTATTATGGGTATTTCATTCTTCCAAACAAATTTTAGGGATTCTTTTTTATAGTTCTGAATAATGTCATTGATATTTTGATGGAAATTGCATTGAATAAAGATATAACTTTTTGTATTACGGTCATTTTATTAATTCTGCCTATCCATGAACATGGGATATCTTTCTATCTTCTTGTGTCTTCTTCAATATTTTTCTTCTGTGTTCTATAGTTCCATAGTTGTTGATATTTTTCATTAATTTCTCTCACCTCCTTGGTTAGATTTGTTCTTATGTATTTTTGAGACTATTGTAAATGGGATTGTTTTCTTGACTTTTTTCTCAACTGGTTCATTATTGTTTATAGGAAAGCTATTTATTTTTGTATGTTGGTTTTGGAAACTGTTACTTTGCTGAATTTATTTGTATCAGTTTTCTGGTGGAGCTTTGTGAAACAAATTCATTAAATGTTTGCATATGGGAGCTCCTACATAAATTTTTAGTGTGCTTTTGTTTAAATATTTATACCAGGAAAATCAGACAAACTAAACAAGTCGATACTTAAAACTCTAAAGCAAAAAGGAGTGTATTTGTGATTAAAAGAAACTTTTTTTGAGAAAGAGAAAATTTTATCCTAAGTAAAAGTTTTCAGAGTCACATTTAAATACTCCCTTCAGCTTGTCCCCTAATTCATTACCTGGCTAAAGTGAAATATTTAAGTAACAATGCCATAGTTTACCTTGTCTATCACTTTTATAGCAGAATGCATTTTGAGAATGAACTTATATCTCTGTAAACTATATGAGTAAATAAAGTAGGAGTTTGTCTGTTAAATATCTTTGGATCCCTAATCAATACAGAACCCGAAATCCCCAAAATGAAAATATAGCTTTGATCTAGTATGCCTTTTAAAATATTTTATTATAGTTTTTAAATGTTAACACCTAGAAAGTCTAGACCTAAGTCTTTTTTATTATTTATTGATAAAATACTTGTATGCTTTCATGAATAAAACAATATTTCCAATACTGCTGGCTTCAATGTTGGCATGAAGCACAAAGTATTTTGGAAAGCTTAAGAATGAAGAGGCCTCAGTACTCTCCTGCTGCAACTTTCTCATTTCATGTTGAAGGGGTTGAGAGCACATCACCCCCAAATTGGTCACTTTAGCACAAGAATTCTTTTGAGCCAAAGGCACTTGAAAAACAGACAAACTGCAGAAAGCACTATTTGACTCTCTGTTCTTACAAGCAGGAAATGAAATTCCAAAGTGGAAGACAACCCCCGACAACATCACAAGGAAATTAAGGTAGTATTCTTGTCATGAAGGATGGGAGTTGAAGCTGAGAGAAAGTTTTACCAAAAAAATTGGTCACTTTTTTCTCAGTCGCTTTGCCTTGTTACATTTTCATGGTTTACTGCTGTTGGTCCACTTCAGGAAATAAGGGTTTTACCGTGTTTCTTTGAGTTGTCATTTCCTTACAAAGGCTGCTCTCATGTAAAACTTACATTAAAAAAAAAATTCATACAAGTTTCTCTAGTTGATTTGTCTTATATCAGTTCAGTTCTCAGGCCCAGTTAAAATATCATAAGAGGAGACAGATAAAATATTTCCTCTCTAACAGTATATGGAAAAACTGAGATCCTAGGGAAAAAATGACTTAAGGTGACATGAAAAATTAGGTTCAAGCCAGAGGCAGAACTAGAATCAGTGACGTACATTGTGGGAGATTATCCCACTCCAGTGGGAAGGAATATTTTATCACAGACATTGTTTAAAATCATTAAATAAAAACAATAAATTTTAGTTAATTGTATTATTGTTTAAACATCTCAGCATACAATGTAACTTCCTATGGTATGAACCCAGGTCAGATGACTTTCAATACCACTACTTCCATAGTATATGACTGCCAAAATCCTACTCTTCTTTTCCTCTGGTAAAAGCAACAACATTGATCATTTCTCATGTCCTTTACTTTTTCAAATGGACTTTTTGCATTTTTTATATCAAATATCTATAAAATATTTCAAAGTATAAAAGGAGAACTGGAGCATAAATAGTAAACTTTGTGAAATTGAGAAATTTCACAAGAGATTGTTTAAAGGACTCATAAGATTTCAAGATGTTGTTCATGTAAAACTTTAATGATGTTACCATTTAATCATGGTACCATGTTAGCATTAAATAAAATGCTGCAGCAGGAGAAAGAAAACACTTGCTTGTGTAAGAGATAAACAAAGCATTCAGTTAAAACTTCTTTGACCTCTTCAGATTTGTAGACCTGCATTCTCTTTGAACTGTGAATCACCAAGATATTCTCAAGATACCCTGGTCTCAAGGGAACCAAGCTACATTCATGAAGGTGAGCTGTTCACCTACTTTTTTTTTTAACATAGCTAAAACCAAGCTGTGTAGCCACATAAATAAATCAGGAATAAATCATCAATACATTTTTAATCAACAATGTAGACCATCCTGTACAAAATGCTTCCAGAGGAGTTGAGGGGAATTATCAGCTGTAATAATGATCACGATCAGAAAGTGTCTTCCTTCATTTGCTCAAAATCAATGTCAAGCATCCTTGGTGATAAACACAGGAAGGCCTCGCAGAAACTGCACTTTAATTCTGGTCTTAAGAGGTCAGCCTCCTGTCCTTAAGTCAAACTTTGCTTACTATGAATACTTGATCGTTATCCTCATTCATCATTTTGTACCTGCTTAAACATTTACAAAGCAGAAAAAGTAGAAATATGAGTATAAAATATTAATCATTTATATAATCCTATAACTAGTTATAAATGATTTTAATAGGCATTTTTAAATTTACTTAGTAT
The DNA here is from genome assembly GCF_902686445.1 of Sciurus carolinensis. NCBI lineage: Eukaryota > Metazoa > Chordata > Mammalia > Rodentia > Sciuridae > Sciurus > Sciurus carolinensis. Next base: position 122,058,081 of record NC_062221.1, on the reverse strand, counting down.
TATCAACACAAATATGTGTGCTATGCATGGATTTGACAGTACTTTCAAACACTTTTAGGATGTTTTTGGAATTTGAAATTTATGAAAGGTATCAGTAGGTGTATTTAATAAAAAATTAGTTGAATTTTAGTAAATTCTTTTTCCTCTGGTCAATCGCCTTCAATTGGAAGAACATTTTGTCCAGATATCCATCAAATCTTACAATTTATCTGATAATTACATTAGCATTGTCACATACAGATGCTTTTAAATCAAAGCACAACGTCTTAGTTTATTCTAGGCTCCACATTTCATATATCCCTTTGTACTGCTAATCTACATTGTCATGGGTCCCCAAACACCTGTTTTCTTCAATAAGTCTCATTTTTATCCCCTTTGATAAAAATCCTAGATTGGCTTAAAAGATTTCTGTCTCTTTTTGGTCTTGAATCTTTGTGCTACTGGTTAGACATATTTCTAAAAATTATGTATATTTGTAGTGACTTGGCAGTCAAATAATATCTATGCAATATATAGTGTTCACAATGTAGTATCATAGACACATTGGACCAAAGGTTTTCCTTTTTTGTGCTGCCTCCTGCCATGATTCTGCTATTTAACCTTGGGTCACACTACTTCCATCTGAAGGGCAGCAAAACAGCCTTTCTTGAGTGAGTATGTGTACTCTTTCCCAAGTGTGTCCCTTAGCATACTGTCTAATGATTTGTTGAGTTTCCTTTTATCTTTTTTCTAACATTCTATCATGTATCCAGGTCATTTTTCCATATTTTACCTTCTTCCAAAAATAACATCCATTCTAAATGCAAGACAGGCTCAAACATCTTTTTCCATCATATTGTCTGATCATCATTAAATAATTTATCTTATGACTCTTGGATCTGAACTAATTTTGACCAAGACTTCTTTAGATTGTATTAGGCAATTTTGTGTTACCCACAAATATGTCATTGTCATTGAGTTTATTGATTGATCTTAATTTGAATATACATCTTGATCCCAAACCAGTTGATCTTCTTAAGAGAATAAAATACAGTAGAGAGTCAATCCCAAAGAGAGTTTAGATATTTGTAAATAAAACTTGTAACTTTATTATATATTAAAGTACATAATAGAGGATGTTACAGTGCAGACACCGACATGCACATATAGATAGCAGTCATCTGCAATCCAAGGAGACAGGGTTCAGAATAAATAATCCACCTGGTTGATACCTTGATCTGGGTTCTGTGACCTTCAAAACTGTGAGACAGTAAATTTCCGTTGCTGTCGTCCATTCAGTGATGTTTTGTTGTGGCAGCCCAAGCAAACAAATACATTGTTTACAGAGTCTTATTGCAATCTTTGAAATCCATCATCAATAATTCCAGAACACATCCTTGTTAAATCTCCCAGCACCCATCCTGAATCTTCAGCTTCCAATAAGGAAAGATATTCCAGTAAGGAAAAGAATTCTAATTAAGGAAGGGAATAGCTACACTGTTAAGGGCTTCTATGAAGATAGAATGATTCTCTTATTCTTAAGTTTTTCACACGGCACCAAAGTAACAGACATTTTCCTCTTTATATTGCACATTTTTTGTGCCTTCTTCATCAGTCATGATATCCACTACTATCCATTCATCACTAAATTTCACCCATCCCCTCCTTTGGAAATAGAACTGTCAGTTTCAGCATGAAGAATAAATCACAGAATGAACTAGAATGTAAGTTCGCCAACATCTTCCCCTTTGGATTGGGTTGAAGAGCTACAAGTGCTTAGTATTGCTTATCTACTGGTTGATAAAGAGAATTGTTAGTCTAATTTAGTCCTGGAGGTCAAGAAACAATAATAAACAACCATTCTTCAAGAATTCAAACACTAAATGTTTAAAATTAGCCTGTGTCATGTTAAGAAGTTGACCTTTTCTCTTGCAATCCTGAATCTATATTCCAGCACTGTAGAATCAGAGAGAAAAAAGGAAACAAAATAGTTAATTTGGTATCCTTATACCAGTGTCAATCCCAGAATCTTCTTCTCTATTTTCACCAGATTTTTTCCATTTATTTAATTATGAATTCCTTGAATTTTACGCTAAGATTTAAAACACAAATCATTGTATCATGCAAATTGTTCAGTCTCTAAGTACGCAGATATTTCGATGGCTCCAAATTTCATAGTCCACTATTTTGTGCATTGAATGATTTATGAAAAACTATAGTTTATTATGCATCTTTGCTCTTTGTTGTACTCTACTTGTCATAAGATGGATTTATGACTCTGATAATATAAGTAGTAGCATATTAAAAATGATCATTGTCTGTTGTAGGCATCAAATAGTGTTGATAGTATTAGCTTTGGTTGTTGAGTATGCAATTACAAATTTACAATGAAGATTCATACTAGCCAAGACCCATGAGTGTCTGCTTCTTGCCATGCACAATATCACCCCGTGGTCAGCTGCAGACCAGCCCAGACCCTTTCCAAGTACTTTTAGGTAAGGTTAATCTCTTAGGTTCCTATTATAAAATAAAAAAGGTTAGTTGCACTTTTGAGTTATGGAGAATAAAGGAATGTATATTTTCTTCTGTCATTTTTCCTATGCCTAAATAGCTCCATGACCACTCATCTCACATACTCAAGGGATCACTTCTAAACAGTAAAAGACGTATTCACTTTTCCCACATAGCCGTATTTTTAGATGTGTGTATGCATATTTAAAGTATTTAAAACATATTTAAAGTGTATTTTGTAGTGTTTTGTGCATATTAATACACACACACATATGCATCATTATATTTGACTTCAGTTTCCCCTCTTCAAAGCCATTTGTGGATAAATTGTGAGTAGACAAACACACATATGAAACTGAGTTATTCAGTAGGCATAAATTAGTGCCCTGTATATACTGGGATTCCTTTAATAACTATCCAAAGCTCATTTTTGAAACATATTAAGATTCCATTAATTAATGCCTAATAAGTGGTATAAAACTCTACTTTTTAAATCATTGTCATCTTGTACTTCTAATGATTACAAGGAACACTGCTTCTAATTATGTTAATTCAGGAACTTATTTTTACCTCTTGATGCAAATTCCAAAAAGTGATCAGACATAATACAGCTGCATTTCATATTGAATGTCCTATTGGGTATAATATCCTATATATAAACTTTACTCTTTATTCAGAATTCTCTGCTACCTGTTATTAGGGAGATGTTCATTCAACTGGGATTACATCTCTCTTCAGGTAGAACTAATATCAGACCCAAAGCCAATGCATCCACCTGTCTTTGAATGAGAGGGATAATGATTTAGCATATTTTTAATATAGTGTTCCAACCCCCCTGTATGTTTGCCTCTCTATTGTCATATATTTCTGACATAAAAAATGGCATACAACGTATTTAAAGTCTCAAAATAATTTTATGTCTTCTCATAACAGCAACAGTTTCAATTAAAGCCCAATAACAGATAAAAGTTATCTTTCAAAGGGAATTCATATGGCAGAAGCTTCTGGCAATTTTCTATTCCAAAATCCCATCCCTTATTGCCTAGTGGCAGACATGAGTTTTTTGCCAAAGGCACAAGACAGCACAAGCACAAGTGGCTGACACTTCTAATATCATTTGTACCCTCTCAAAGGAACGGACCAGGTAAGTTACTAAACTGAGCTGTTTAAAACTCCCTCTTTGTCCTCTGTTGTACTTCACACTATTAAACTATATCCTTTTCCCTGGTACTTTGCAAAAAGGGACTAATTCTCAGATAATGGTAAGTGACTTTTCCAGATATTGACCACACAATTTTTGTGTTTTTTTATTTTCATATTAAAGATGACAAACTAATTAATACATTATTTTTTGTTGTTTTAGGTATATCTCTTGTGTTTCCTATTCAATTATTTTTATTTTGATTTCATAACTTTGTTCATTTTTTGTTGTACTAAGAACACTTAATGGGAGTTCTATATTTACCATGTTTTTAAGTCTACAATACAGTATTGCTAACTATAGGCATCACATTGCAGAGCAGATTTCTAGAATTTACTCACCTTTCCAAAGTGGAAGTGTAAACCATTGAACAGATGCTCCTTTTTTCAACCTCCCCCAGTTTATGACAACTATCAATCTCCTCCCAAGACCTTAGACATTTTAAATACTTTATATAAATGGGATTATACAGCATTCATCCTAGAGTGATTGATTTATTTAACTCAGCATAATGTCCCACAGGTTTATCTATACTACTGCGTGTGGCAAGATGTCCTTATTTTTTTCAGGCTGCATAGTAATCTGATGTGTGTGTGTGTACATCATGTATTCTTTACCCATTTATATGTAAGTGGACATTTGTGTTGTTTTTGCATACTACTGTGAAAAATTCTGTAGGAACATGAAAGTGCAGATATCTTTTAGTGATTTTGATTTCCATCTTTTGGATACACCCAGAAGTGAAGATGCTGGCTCAAAAGGTAGTGGAGTTTTTTATTATATGAAGGAATGCCATACTCTTTTCTAGAGTGTTTGCACCATTTTATCTTCCAACTAACTATGTACAAGGGTTTAAGTTTCTCTATGTCTTTGTGAATATGAGTTGTCATTTTTTATAATACCTATCTTCAGTGGTGTGAGATCTTAACCCATTGTGGTTTTATTTGCATTTCTTTGGTGATTAATGATACTGAGAACACATTCATTTACCTATTGATCATGCACATCTTCTTTTGAGGAATGTCTCTTTAAGGTCTTGGCCCATTTTTATTGAAGTTTGGTTAAGTTTTTTTTATTTTTATCAAATTGTGAGTCAGTTCTGCATTGCTGTGACAAAAATAAACAAAAAGGGAGGAAAAGTTTATTTTGAGCTCAGATTCAGTAGTTCAGTTCATGATTGATCAGCTCCATTACTCTGGGTTCAAGGGGAGATGGGTGAAGGGTGAGGCAGAGGAAATCTGCTCACTGCTGGGTAGTCAGGAAGCCGAGAGCAAGGGAATGGACCACAAGGAAGATACACCATTTCAAGGTGGACACCAGGTGACACACCTCCTCTAATTTCTTCTCCTGCCTACAATTACCATCAGTTAGTCCACTCAAACCAGGTCAAACTGATTAGGTTACATCTTCCATAATTTAATAATTTCACCTATGAACATTCCTACATTAACAGGAGGAGTTGGGGGGCACCTTATCACTAAATCATAACAGATTGCATTAGTCCTTATACATTATATGACTTATACATTTTTCTAATATTCCATAGGTTGAATTTTCACTGTTGATTGATTCCTTGCTTTACAATCCCATTTGTCTTTTTTGTTTTTGTTGCCTGTGCTTTCAGTGTCATATCCAGAATAATATTATCCAGATCAATATCAAAGATCTTTTTTCCATATTTTCTTTTATTAGTTTTTTGGTTTCAGGTTTTATGTTTAATTCTTAATTCCATTTTGAGTTCATATTCGTACATGATATAAGGATCCAATTTTATTCTTTTGTATGTTAAAATTCAGTTTTCCTAAAATTTTATCAAAAGAGACTGTCTTTTGCCCATTGTGTTTTAGGTGACACACTTGACAGTGATCAGTTGACAATAGACACATAGATTTATTTTGGGAATCTCAATTCTGTTTCATTGATCTATATGCCTGTTTTTATGACTAGTATACTATTTTGTTTTTATAACTTTGTGGTATAATTTGAAATCAGAAATTTACAATGTTTACAGCTTTATTCTTAGTTAAGATGGCTTTGGCTATTTTGGATTTTTGTGTTTTATTAAGACTTTTAGGAATTTCTTCTGTTTCAAGTGAACTACATGAACATTTCCATTGGATAAATTATCTTGAAGTTATTCAGTATTTCAGTCTTATTTTTCCTCTTCTAAATAATTTTTATTTTTATTTATTTATTTTTTGGTACCAGAGATTGAACCTGAGGTGTCTTAACCCCTGAGCTATATCCTCGACCCTTTTAAAAAATATTTTATTTAGAGACAGGGTATCGCTAAGTTGCTTAGGACCTCGTTGAGTTGCTGAGGCTGACTTTGAACTATTTACCCTCCTTCCTCAGTCTCCCCAACCACTGGGATTACAGGCATGCACCACTGCACCCAGCTAAATATTTAAAAAAAATTTTTTTCCATCATTAAGCTGCATTTTACAGACCCATAACACCAACTTTGCATTATCTTTCCCTTCTAACTGTAGGTTTAGAAGTAGTGCAAGCAGCTGGAATCTCTTCTATCAGAATGTGATTTACTTGGTATAGACCTGAAACTAAGGTATACTTTGATACCATCATAAAGTAAGTCCTAAATTGTTTAGCTTCTCAACATTTTGGAACAATTTCAGAAGAAATATATCACTTGTTATGAAAGCGTAGTGTGTCTTCCTTATTCCCTTTTGGAATCATAATTCTTTTCTTTATGAAGGGATCATGGTAACCTTGGACTTTTTTTTCTTTTTTCCATTAGCACTAAAAGAGTCCCAATAATCCAAAATAGAGAATTATTGCATGTCTTCCTCTATTCAGTACTTTTTAACTAATTTAGTTATTTCCTCAGTTTTAGATTTATCAGTCCCTCTGCCATGGTCTCTTCTCATTAGCTTGTATGATCTAATGACGTCAGACATGATCTAGGAGCCAAACTTGCATCAAAACCTAATTTCATTTACCCTGCTCACAGTGCCAACAGTTTAATAGGTGTTACACAGGACTGGATATTGAAGGAGGGATCAAAGGCAAAGTACAACGTGAAAAGCATCCCCAGGTTATTTGTGAGATGCTATGGGCACAAGTTCACAAGGTACCTTTCATGATCCACCTGTCATACAGCTAAAATCAGGCTACATGAACTAAACTAAACAAACAAACAAAACGTTAATGTCAATCCACACATTTATATATTCCATCCTGGGATATATAAAAAGTACAGACTCCAAAAAGTACACAGAAAATTCTACTATTTAGTATGCTTAACTCCTCTCTTGACCAAAGTACAGTACCAGAGTTCCAGACTTCCCTGGAGACAAGATAGAACAGACAGGGTCAAGATAAGAGCTAAAACCCAGGTTTATATGCAAGAAAATATTTAAGATCATGGATTGAATACTGAAAGACTGAATATTTTCTTCACAAATAGTTGTTTGATTTTTGGAATAAGTATCTCCTTCCAATTCTTATAGTTCATTTATATATAAGAAAAAAATTATAAAATCATAGAATGTGTTTTAGATACAAATATAATGTCTAAAAATACAAAGTGTGAACTACTTTTTGATAAAGCATAAAAGCTGGTGTTTACAATATAGAAAATATTCTTTACCTTATAAAGATATATACATATTTTACTTTATTATTTTTGCAAGTGGGATGTTAGCAAACTGTGCATCTTAAAAGTCACCCAATTATCTTGAAATAACCTGGAAAATGATAAGAATGATAGATGGAAGACTTAGAACTTCCCTTCTTTATTAAACTATTTTCCAGTTCCTTTTTTTGAAAAAAAATTAAGCAGAATATATAAACATTTAAAGAATTGTATATCAAATATATCTCTTCTTTAGACAATATTTGCTTTTGTATTTTTCAAATAAGTAAATGTATCTTATTTCACATTTATAACAACATTCCTGTCAATGCAACAGTACTAGTAATTTTTTTTAATAGAAAAGTTTTGTCAATAGCAGTATCTCTTTCTTTTCCATGGTGAGAATTTTGGAAAAGCCTCCAAAATATTGCATTCGGATTGCATAAGTATCAGGAGTCTCCTGAGGAACAGAAGCAATATGATTACAGATAAATGACAGGCACAAATGAGACATGGCCTCACATGAGTAGAGGCCTGGAAGTAGTAATCATATGATATCAACAGACAGGACAAGCACAAATGATGACAGTGACAATCTAAGCCCAAAGACCCAAGAACCAGGATCTCTGATATGCAAGGGTAGGAAAAGTTAGATGTCCCACCAAAAAAGACAACAAATTCATCCTTCCCTCCTCTGCCTTTTTATTTTATTTCAGCCTACAGCTGCTAGATGATGCCTATCACAAAGAAGACAGCAGATATTCTTTCTCAGTCAATGGAATGAAATGCTTGTCTCTTCTAGAAACACTGATAGCTAGCTAGAAGTAATATTCAACCAGCTCTCTGGGTATCCCTTAGTCCAGTCTAACTCACACATAAAATTAGCAAACATAAGAAAGCCACGGGGGCCTATTACCTATTATTGAAACTATAGACCCGAGGGCCAGTTCATACACTATTTTTTATTACTCAGTGACAAAAGAATATTTTCAATGAATTTCAAATCTATGTCTCAGAACTGGAAAGTTTTATTTAGCTCTAATACTAGTTTCAGTTTTCCTAGACACATGGGAAATAATAATACTAAGTAAATATCTTAGCAGCTTTTCTTTTGACTTGATCAACATAAATAAGTTTGTTTAGAGCTTGATTTACATAGAAACAGATTCCTGTGTATTTGTTATTTGATTTGTTTACCATGTGATTAAAAAAGGAAACCATTTACACTTAGCATCTTTTTTCAGACAGATATTTTTTATTTCTTCTTCCCACTTTCTCAGTTTTCTCTTTTAACAAATATTAAGGAAGATATTAATTTTCCTTTAATGTTTTAATATATAAGTTCTAGAAAAGATTTTTGTTAGAGGAGTTAAACCATTGGAATTACTGTATTGCTTCACCTACCATATTTACTGTAGATTTAATTAAGCATCTTAAATTAATTTAGTATAAATGTGTCCCTTAGCCCAATCACTGAATACTATTTTATAACCAATGACATTTCCTATGTCACAGGAAATTTTGAACAGAAGTCAACAACCTCCCATTTATTTTCCAAGGACACTTACAAATTCCCCAGTTGAACAGGTGCTGGAGAAAGTGCTAATTTGCATTGCCTGGATTTTGTGAACTCTGGATATTTTCTCTCAGTGGAGGTCTGAAAAACTAAAGCATTATTTCTCACAGCAATGAGTTTCTTTTTCCAGGCAGGCAGTTTGATGAATAGCATGGGCAACTAAACATCTACAGTATTCTCCCAGGTGCAATTCTGGTTATACCAGTGAGTAGAGATAAGGACATAAATGACATGTTGGCAATTTGTACTATGATCTGTGAGCAATGTAAGGGAAAAATAAACTCAGTGTTCTTATTAATGGATCTATTGCATATAGGAATATTTACAGAGAGTGAGCAAAGGATTTGATGTCAAAAACCAGCTCTGGCCCAAGAGACATATATATCAAGTTCCACCATTCCTTCACCTTTTAAAACATTAAAATTTTCCATGGGGCTTGAATATTTTTAATGACAAGGTGCAGACTGCATATGTAAGAGTGTATATCACAGTTAGAGTAGCATCTGGAATGCAATTTAGTCCCCTTTTAATTAGGACTGGGGGTGCAGTTAAGTGGTTGAGTGCTTTCCTAGCACATTGAGTCCCTAGGTTCTTTCCCCAGCAACACACACACACACACACACACACACACACACACACACCATGCACACACACTCACAAACTAGTATTTTAACTAACAGATCATAAATATATATAGTGATGTTTTATGTACAGATTGTAGAATTTCTCAGTCAAGCTAACAAACATATTCATCACCTAGCTTACCTGTCACATTTTGTGATGAGACTTTGGAAATGTACTCTCTTAGCTATTGAAACATACATCGTTAACGACTACAATCACCCTTTGTGAAGTAGATCTCAAACCCGTCTCCTGCATATTCAATATTTCATGCCTTTTGATCAACAATTCCCTATTCTCACCCTCCCCACCCCCGCTCCTTACTCTCTGGTGACTCTCATTATACTCTTTACTTCTATGACATCAACTTTACAGAATCCACATATGAATGAGATCACACATTATTTATTTTTCTGTGCCAACTTATTTCACAGAGCATAATGTCATTCAGATTCAAATGTGTTGTTAACCATGATGGGACTTCCCTTCTTGTAAAGCTGAATAGTATTTAATTTTAATCCACTCATCTGTTGGTGGACACTGAAGTTGAGTATTGTGGATGATGCTTTAATGAACATGGGAGTTCAGATGTACTTTGACATACTCATTTCAAGAATCTGAAGGTATTTTATAGAATACTATGTGAGGTGGGTAATAACCCCTGTCCTGACTAGAAAGATTTTCATGGAGGGCATGATAACTGATGACATTTTCATATATGAACTGATAAATTAAGTTTGATTCCTAAGGTCTAAGCAAGATTTGGCCACTTGAACATTGTACATTATTGATGGTCACTCCTCAACATTATTAAGATAAATTGTAATACTTCATGAAGAAAGTGTATACTGATTCTTACCTAATATTGATGATTTTATAGAACTTTCAAACTGTCTCTTCTAAAAACGAATTAAATGACTATCAGAAAGTTAAAATGTTCTGATTTTTTTTTTTTTTTGCGATAAAGCATGGATGTGGAAATTTCCAAATAAAATATATAAATTAAGTCTCTAAAATTGGGAAAGATCATAAAGCTTGCTCAATTCAATGACAGAGTTTGAATTTTACTTGTTTGTGGGAAACCCTCCATATTCTTAAGAAGAGAAGTGATATTAAAAATTTTACCAAGGAAGTTAAACAAAGAGAGGAATAAAAGACAATAGATTCTGGGAACACTGATGACAGAGTGATCATGTGTCTAGTCCAATTGTCAGGGCTTTGCCAAAAATCAATCTCTCAGAACTCTATTCCCAGATATGAGAAAAGGTTGGAACAGATACATATAATATTAATGAAACAAATGAATCCAAGCACTAAGTGAATTATTAACTATTCAGGACTGGAGGAAGAGATCTGACAATGCAACCCCAATCTGACAAAGGGATATTTTAAAAAGTCTGAGGAAAAAATGACAACAAATGTATTTACACAGGTTGTGAGAAATTTCTCTGAGCGATGGCAAAAGCAAAAGTTCCATTTCTAAAAACTGTAGCAGAAATCTTCCAAGATTCACCACAAAGATGCTCTTAGCCTTACCTCCCCAGGAGCAATAAGAAGCATGGGTAGTGGCCCCATGTCCTTTCTGCATTAGTTCTGATCACAGCATATCACATATTGATAACAGAGCTTTCAATCAACTCCACCTCAGGAATCTAGTATAGGGAGAAAATGAGTCTAGAATCAGAAGAAACACACAAGGATTTGACAGTTTCTGACTTCTGAATGTGTAAAGAAAATAAATATGTCTTTTAAACCACAGTTATTAGTCATTTGTTACAACAGGAATAGGAAATTACTACAACCAGACAGAAAGTTCTATGAGCAACTCAGTCTGCAGCATCTCAGATGGTTTCCTTGAATGCTACCAGTTTTTTCTTCCGGTGTCTGAAACAGTTCAGCAATTGTTCAACAAGTGGAGAGTTGGTGGGTGGCAAGTTCAAGAAAGCATAAAAGGAAAACAAAGTTTTCTGTTTCAGGGATCTGGAAGAAATTGAATAGATGGAATTTCAATTGATGAAATTAGAATTGACAGAATAAGTAAATTAATAAAGTCAGAAAAAAATAAAGTAAAGGATAAGCTTAGGATATTGACTTTTAAACTTATGTTTGACAAAGCTCACAATCTTCTTTTTAAAAAAACCTATGAAATTGCAACTTAGCCTATAATTACTAAGTGTTCACAGATACTTTGGTCAGAAGTCAAATCTGTAGAGAAAACTTATGAATTCTGAGTTATAGTTTGGATAAAATATAAAGAGTCATTGAATTTCACAATTCTTTAGTGGTTATAAAACCTAAGGGTAAACCAGGGTGGTACATGCCCTGTAATCTCAGCAGCTTGGGAGGCTGAGGCAGGATAATTGAAGCCAGCCTCAGCAACTTAGTGAAATCCTGTCTCAAAAAAATAAAAATAGCTATTCTAATTGGAGTAAGATTAAATCTTAGGGTGGTTTTAATTTTCATTTCCCTAATTACTAGAGATGTTTAACATTTTTATATATTTGTTAATTGCCTGTATATCTTCTTCTGTAAAGTATCTGTCCAGTTCCTTGGTTAATTTATTGATTGCGTTCTTTGTATTTTTGGTGTAAAGTTTAGTAAGTTCTTTATAAATTTTGGAGATTAGCACTCTATCTGAAGTGCATGTGGAAAAGATTTTCTCCCACTCTGTAGGCTCTCTTTTCACATTATTGATTGTTTCCTTGGCTGAGAAAAAGCTTTTTAGTTTGAATCCATCCCATTTATTGAACCTTGCTTTCATTTTTTGCACTTTAGGAGTATTGTTAAGGAAGTCTTATCCTAAGCCAACATGATGAAGATTTGGACCTACTTTTTCTTTGATTTGGTGCAGAGTCTCGGTCTAATTCCTAGGTCCTTGATCCATTTTGAGTTGAGTTTTGTGCAGGGTGAGAGATAGAGGTTTAATTTCATTTTACTGAATATGGATTTCCAGTTTTACCAGCACCATTTGTTGAGGAGGTTATTTTTTCTCCATTGTATATTTTTAACTCTTTTGTCTAGTATGAGGTAACTGTATTTATGTGAGTTTGTCTCTGTGTTTTCTATTCTGTACCATTGGTCTACCTGTCTGTTTTGGTGCCAATACCATGCTGTTTTTGTTACTATTGCTTTGTAGTACAGTTAAGGTCTGGTATTGTGATACTTTCTGCTTCATTCTTCCTTAGGATTTCATCTTACTCCAATTAGAATGGCTGTTATCAAGAACACAAGCAACAATAGATGTTGGCGAGGATGTGGGGAAAAAGACACACTCATACATTGCTGATGGAGTTGCAAATGGGTGCAACCACTCTGAAAAGCAGTATGGAGATTCCTCAGAAAACTTGGAATAGACCCACATTTTGACACAGTTAACCCATTCCTCGTTTTATACCCAAAGGACTTAAAATCAGCATGCTACAATAATGTAGCCACATTACTGTTTATGACAGCTCAATTCACAATAGCTAGATTGTGGAACCAACCTAGATGCCCTACAATAGATGAATGGATAAAGAAACTGTGGTATATATACACAATGGAATATTATTCAGTCATAAAGAAAAATCAAATTATGGCATTTTCAGGCAAATGGATGGAGTTGGAGAATACCATGCTAAGTGAAATAGGCCCAACCCAAAAACCATAGGGTGAATGTTTTTCTGATAATTGGGTGATGATACATAATGGGAGTAAGGGGAGGGGTGTAAGAGAAGAATGAAAGGAATTTGGATTGTGTAGAGGGAAATGAGATGGGGGAGGGGTGGGGTATGAAAGATGGTAGAATGAGACAGACATCATTACCTATGTACATGTAAGAATACATGAATGGTGTAAATCTACATTGTGTACAGCCATAGAAACAAATTTGTACCCCATTTTTGTACAATGAATTAAATGCAGTCTGTAAAAATAAAAAAATAAAGAAATTTTAAAAAATAAATAAAAAAATAAACAGCACCCCTGTGGTAACTCCCCAGCACAAAACAAAAACAAAAACAAAAAAACAAACACACAAACTACTAAGATTTAAGATGCTAATGGAGTTATCCACAGAAGAAAAGACAAAAAGAGAGGTGATTTTTCTAGGAGTCAATTGATAAGGAGACAATGCATAGGAAATAATTTTTTTTCAAACATGGTTAATATGAAGTACTGTTCAGGAATGTATTGATAAAATCATTAAAAACACAAGAGTGACCTTTGGGGTAGTGTTTAGTGTCTATATATTTGTGGGTAATAATAAAAGCAGCTTGAAAGCAGTTGACATGAATATGGGTTAGGACGGAAAAGGAGACATACAGGCATAGGGGTCAGACACGTGGGGAATGTCAATTCTACTTGCATCATCTATGAGGAGCAGGCTGAAGAGAAGCTTGAGACTAAACAGAGGAAGCGTTCTAAGAGGTACCAAACAAAGAGGGGATTCCAGAAAGAAGGCTTAGCAAATTGATGACCCCAACTAATTTTAGCCTATTCAATTTGGAGACTCTATGAAGGTTGTCCTAGAAGGTGAAATAATCATATTAAATTTTTGTGAGGATAATGTTGACACTGTATAGACAATGAGTGGAATTGAAGGATAAATCAAAATTTCAAATATGCCAGAAAATTGGAGAATAGTTGGAAAATATTTGGCACCTAAAATATACTAGCAGATAAGTAACCACAACCTCATTGATAAATGAGGTATTTCTGGAAAATATGCTTTTGTTTGGTTATTGTTACATTTTAGTATATGCAATTCACTATAGCATTCAGCAATATGGGCTGCAAAGAAAATCAATGTCACACACAGTTAATAAAATATGCTTTGTATGGAAACAATAGGGAGACACATAAAAACTAATACAGCAATCACTGTTGGATTTCTAAAAACCAAAAATGTCTTTTGTTTAATTGTTCCTGGTAAGAAGATGAGAAATATTTTTTCTCATCCTTGACTGGTGCTAGTAAGAAACAATGCTTCTAAGGAACATTTCCCTTGAAGCTATATAACCTATGATCCTTTTAGGTGTTTCTAAGTGTTTGCTAACAGCATAAAACCTTGCAGAATAGCTTTTACAACAGAAAGGTTGATCGATAAAATGATTTACTTGGAATTATGTTTAGAGCAAAGAATACATTAATATTATGAAAGTATATTATGAGAATATTTGTAGTGATAAACTGAAAGCTAAAGAATTACCTTTGCCAGTTTAAAAAGAAAGCAAAAGATGATAAAGAAATTGCTAGATATGGACTTGTAGAAGTTAATACTATAAAGAAGCCATTGATGTGTGAATTATATTCAGAAAATGAGCTGAGCTGTAGACTGCAGATCTGATATGTTCATGGCATTTTTTAAATGTAAAACATAGACATTTCTGTAAAATAATTTATGTGAAGAAACTGAGGCTTTGGTTTAAACAAATTATCCTATCTTGTAAATGGTTGAATCAGGAAATAGACACTGAACCAGTGTCTCCAAGTGGGATATCACAGCAGTAGGAGGACTGACATTACTAGCAGTTTCTGCATGAGAAGTTTCAATGGTGGTGGCAGCAACTTTACTGAATATTCATATATCTCAGTACTCCTCTAGTGTTTCATGGGTTTTCCTTCATTTGTTTATCATGACATTCATGTAAAATAGATCTTATTCTATTTAATAGGCAAGTGGAGACGTGGTATGTAAAATAACTGGCCCAAGAATGCACGTCCTGTTTTCATCATGCTGAACTCCCAAAGTTGACCAGACGAAGAAAAGTGTACCAGTTGCCTTAGGTTGAGATAAGCCATGGTTGCAAACAATCCCACAATTTTACAATGACTTAATAAATATAGTTTATTTCCAGCTCAAACTCTATTTATTGCAGGCCAACTGTGCATTTTGCTTGTTTTCCCAAATTCTCTTATTTTTTTTTTAATTTCAGCTTCTATTTGAACTCTATTATTGATTGTTCTTGTAGAAGAGAAAAATATATTATCCAGAAATCAATAATAGGACTGTGTGGCAGCTTTTAAAACATATCTTCAGAAGTACTTTAGGTCACTTTGCCTTTTATTTCATTCACTAAAGTAAATCATATGTTCAACTATGGTGTTTCTGTATGGGAGGTGCATTGTTTTCCTATACTGGGGTTCTGAAATAAAAGACATATAGTGAAGGGAATATAGGAATACCAGAAACAGGGCTTTTTATTATATAATTTTTAGTTTCTAATGGAAAGTGATCAATGGAGAGTTTAACTCAGTTTTGTATGAAAGTGTCAATGCGATCACCTCAAAGTTCTATCCTTTATTTATTAGTGTTACACAAGTAGTTTTTCAAGTGAATGTAAACTATTAAAGAGTAGAGTAGAGTAGTAGAGTAGTTTTGGGGACTAGTATGACTATATCAAATACACAGAACTAAGAGAGAACTCTGGAATGAGCTTAACAGGGAAGAAGAATGTACCAAATCTTTCAATGTGATATGGCAGTCTGGGAGTGTGCTACTGGGGTCTCACTTTAGGAAGGAACTTGGAACTTGGAGCAGTTAGTACACACCTACAATGCCAGTGAATACTGTGGTTTAGATTTGATGTGTTCTCCCAGAAGCTCATCTGTGAGACAATGCAAAAAAATTTAGAGGTGAAAAGATTGTGTTATGGGAGCTTTGATCTTATCAGTACATTAATTCGCTGATGGAAATTAACTGGCTGGAGTATGTTGGTTATTGGGGGAAATGCCTTTGGTTATATATTTTGTCCCTGGTGAGGATATCACTGCCTGTCCTTCCTGTTTCCAAGTCCTGAGCTACTTTCCTCCACCACAGTCTTCCACAAAGATGTCCTACCTGACCTCCAGCCCATGGCAACGGAGTTGGTCATCTATGAACTGAACTCACTGAAACTGTGGAGCATCAAGTAAACTTTTCCTCCTCTAAATTGGTCTTGTCAGGACTTTTGGTCACTGCGATGAATCAACTGACTAAAACACTGAGGCAGGTCAATCTCAAGTTTGAGGCCAGCCTGGGCAATTTAGTAAGACCCTGTTTCAAAATAAACCATAAAAAGCACTGAGGATGTAGCTCAGTGGTCGAGCAACTCTGAGAAAGGAGAGAATTTGCCCTTCGACTGCAAAGTATATTTAACTCCACACACTCCTTGGGATCCACTTCAGTTTTTAAGACATCACACTTCACCTAGGCAACCCAGGTCAAGAATAGGTATGGTGGAGGCACTAGGGTTTGGACATTTTTATGTAATACAGGATTACTGATAATCAGTTTTTAAGAATTTTATTATTTATTTATTTATTTAAAGTGGATGGATCTTTATGTATTTGTTTACAAGCAGTGCTCAGGATCAAACCCAGTGCCTCACACATGCTAGGTAAGCACTCTACCACCAAGCCACAACCACAGCCCTGATAATCGGTTTGTGCTCCGGAGATGCTGACTGAGTTGGCTGATGCTTTGTCAGATATGCATCACAGTGTGAGCCTCTGTGCAAAAATCATCCCTCTCCCCTTCCACAGGCATCTGCTGTTCATTGTAGCCCGTTCCACTTTCTTTGCCTTTGAGCTTTCATCGGGGTCATCTCTAAATTCATTTCAACCTTTGCTTCATGGAATACTCAGGTGATACAACAAGTTGGAGAGAATCTAGGGAAAAGTTAGGTTAAGCAACAAGGTATGAAAACGTTGAAGTCAGGAGTGGCAGAGTTGGATTCAAATATCAGTGTATGATGAACTCTCATTCCCTAACCAGGTTCATCTGAACCAACCTCAATAGTGGGCAAACGGAAGAAGTGCTCTAAAAACAGATGAATATTAGATTTGATGCCTTGCTCAGATCATGTATATGCAATCCAAAGTATTTTCAAAGAAACTAAGAAGACAAATGAGTAAAAGAATGTTAAGAACAAGATAAGGCTCAACTTGGAGCTTCAGATCAACAAGTAAACATGCTTTAAAAGTTGACACTATCATTGGACTTAAGACTCTTCTCAATGAATAAAATTAATATAAACAAAAATATTTATTTGAAAACACTACAAATTCATGTGAAGTGAGGTGTCAGTGTTTCACAAAAAAGAATTTTTTTCAATATTAAATAATTGTTTTTACATACAAAAATAAATCAGAACATTAAGAAAATTCGTAGACAATAAGTGATTCTAACTAACATCAAGTTCCTTTATTTTGTATATTACTGTTAAGATTCCTTTAACATATACATAAAATTTTTATACAAGTATAATCATGCTATCCTGTATTTTACTTTCTGCATATTTTTTCTGTGCAGTTTTTTATAATGCTAGATATTCCTTATGATTTGCATTATTATGGACGCATTACCTGAAGTAAAGCATGTGACTTTATTTCTATACTGTTATTTTAAATCTTTGAGTTGCTTCAATTCTTCATTATTAGAAATGACACTTCAGTTGCAAGATAAAAAAGAAAATTACTTTTGATTACTTTTTGAAATATATATTCCAGATAATAGTTATAAAATTGTATGAATGCAGGTAAATGTACAAAAATGAATGTAATGATTTACCTGCCTTGAACATAACAATAGTTACACTATCACTGAGTTCAGTTATTGTATTAAATGACATAAAAACTGATGATGTACTAGAGATAAATGGTAGTTTATGGTTCATGTTAATTTTCATGTTTGAGTACAAGTCAAAATATTTTTAAGTTTATTTATAAGCAATATTTTCCCTTTTGTGATATTTTTCCACAATCTATAAGTGTGTATATATATATATGTATGAATGTGTTTGTATCTTGTACATATGTTTGTATATACACATAAAGCTAGACTAGATTTCTTCTCTGTCAGAAGTGGCAGTGAAGCAGGTAAGACAGGAAATTAAGCAGACATGATATAGTAAAATGTTCTAGGGGAGAAAGGACAGAGTATGAGCTCCTTAAAGGTATGAGGAATGAGTTCATCAAAGAAGTTACCTTTGGGCTAATACATGAAGACTGTGTAAGGTAAACTGCCAAGAAGGATATCAAAGAGTCTTCCAGGTAAAGAAAACAGCAAGTTTGAAACTCCAGGATCAAAAGAGAACAGGGACACTGAAGAAAGGGACAGCTTAATTTGGATTTGGGCTAAGCATAAACAAAAACAAAAACAAAAACAGTGAAAAGACAAAAGTGTCCTTATATATCACATTAAGAAGTCTGGATTATGTGTTTTAGAAAATGTTTTAGAAAAATTGAAATTATAAAATCATTGGCAAGAGAATTTGAAGAGGTATTGATGTATATTTATAAGAAATAGGTGGCAAGTAATAAATGACTTGGTTTAGTCAAGTGGCAGAGGGATTGGAGAGAATAAGTGACTTTCATGAGATGTTTGAAAGCAATAATTGACAAATCTCAGAAATGTAATACTGTGAGACAGGCAATAGAGAAAAAGAAAGAGGACAGAATGGTTTCTTGATGATATCCTTCATCTGCTAAATGGAAGTATTTTGTTGAGTTTGTTTAAAATGAATCAATGTGAAAAACCTTATGAAAAATGTGAATGCTACATATCAATTTGACAACCATTTTGTTGCCTTGGGAGATAGTCATTTCCTTGGAGAAAACTTTTCACAGGGCTTATTGCTTTGTGGTTGAAATCTGAAAGAGGAGGAGTATGGAGGTGTTGATTACTGGGTAGTGTAAGTTATGGTAACTAGGATAAGAAATTTGGTATACTATTACACAGTAGGGTAACTGTAGATAACAAAATGTAGTACACATTTAAAAATTCTAGAGGCAAGATAGTGAACATTTTCACTGAAAAGAAATAATGAATGGTTAAAGAAAGAAATAGGCTTTCCCTGATTTAAACAAGGCACAATGTAGACATTTATTGAAATATCCCTTAAGTATTCCATAAGTGTGTACTTCATTATATACAATTTTGATGTTCTTCTGTGTCAGCTAAAAAAGCATTTAATTTTAAATAAAAAAATAAGTAAAATTTATAAGAAAAAACGAAAACAAATATTTTTGATTTGGAAGAATTTTAAAAGACAGAAAGGTAGTTTGATTTATGACAGGTTTTCATAAAATATTATTTAATTTCTGTTAATAATTTTAAGTAATATTAACAAATGTGTGAGTGCACACACATACACATGTTGAATGTGATTGAAGTTCTTCTCCATGATAGTAGTAGGGTTGCAATTTGCCTACCTTTTGGAGCCAGGGTAGTAGGCACTAGAGGAAGGTAACTGCTAATGCTTGAATTGCAGAGAAGGCTACAAATGTGCATGACAAACGTTTACTTTAGGTCACAACAATTTGTTTAACATAAAGTGAGCATTGCCTTTCTTTACTATATTTTAAAGAATAGTTTTAGAATCTCTAGTCATGATTCTCATATGAATAATTTTCAAGGAACACGTCAAGTTGTTTAATTTATAACAATGAGGAAACAAATAAGATGTTACAATGTGTTCAAAGTAAAATTAAAAGGTTCATATTTATATGCAGTGAAAAAATGCTAAAATAAATTTCACAAATACATGCAAAATCTAGTCAATCCACAAGACAATAATTAATTGGATACATTACTTGGCATTTTAGTGCACAGATCTTATTCGAATTATCAGTTTTCTATAATGTACAGATACATAATATAACTCTAAAAATAATAGATATAAATAATCTCAATCTGTGACATGTAGCATCAATTAATCTCTTACTACATATTTTATGTTTTTGTCCATTTTAAATTCTCTTATACAACTTATATCAACCAGTGACGGAAAGAGAGAATAATGTGGAGAGTCAGACTAACATTATGGTAAGTTAAGTAATTTGAGTGCAAAGCTTTCCTTTCAGGTATAAACATGATACCATGAAAATAAGGAGATAATTTTTTTTCTTTAAAATTTCTTATTTGCCTACAATCAGTAACAAAATTTACTGACTCCAGAGTTATTCATTTTTCTCTCCTTAACCTCTTTGAGGAATTAGTAAAAAAAAAAAAAAATTAAGGCCAAAAATAAGTTAATAAATAAATTTCAATAAAATTCAAATATGCAAAAGTTGAAAGAATTGGATATTTGAAAATTACTAATACTTTAAGGGAATAATTAAAATAATAGATAAAAGGGAATTATCTAGGAATTTGAAGCATGGTAGGATCAAAACAGAAAATTTAATATTGAGTTGTGAATGTACTGGTATGATATTACATATGAAATGTGAAAAAAAAATGACTCCAGAGAATTTTAGCATGAAAATCAAATAGTTAAAGTAAATCCAATATAAACAGAATTGGATGCTATGGGATTCTGGTATACAAATGAAAATTTCAAAAAAATATGTCCCAATAAAATTTATATTGGAGATAAATGAAGAGGAGAGTGAAAAATGGTAAAAATTTTCTGAATGTGATCAATTTTCCAGCTGTCAGTGAAGATTTATATAGACTTCATGTGATTTATGCTCTTTACAAAATTACCAATAATATGTTGCCAATAGTTCTGAAAATTGTTTTCTATACTGTCATAATTCAATAAATGGAGAACACTTTTAAAAAGTGCAACGGTTTTAGTTAGATTTTTTTGTCATTGGGACCAAAAGACCTAACAGAGACAATTAGAAGAAGAAAAGTTTATTTGGATGTAATGGTTTCAGAGGTCTCAGTCCATAGATGGCCAACTCCATTGCTGTGGTCCTGAGATGAGGCCTAACATCATGGCAGAGGGTATTGCAGAGGAAAGCAATGGGGACCAGGACACCAGGAAGAGTGGAGAGAGAGCTGTGCTCACCAGACACAAAATATATACCACAAAGGTAAACCCCAGTGATCTACTTCTTCTGGCCACACACTACCTAACTACAGTTACACCCACTTAATCCATGTAAGTGGATTAACACACTGATTAGGTTAAGGCTTTCATAACCCAGTATTTTCACCTCTGAACTTTCTTCCCTTGTCTCACACAAGAACTTTTGGGAAATACCTCATATCTAAAACACAAAAACAACTACACATATTTTGGCACTTTGTAGATATTAATAAGGTATGGTACATAGAGTGAGATGGTTTAAACTTTGGCAAGTAATAATCATATGTATTGATTTTGTTCCAGACCTGAGGTCTTTAGCCTGTAACATCAAGTTTGTGAAGGTATTGCTATTTTGGTTATCAGGGTGTTTGGGATCCGTGACATAGTAATAAGAGAGAGTCCTGGAGACTTGCTTATATGAAATAATGAAGACATGTCCCAGGAACTGTGTTTTTCCTTATTTAAGACTGAAGGAGGTTTTAACATACCAAACCCCCTTCTTCCAGGTGCTTATCTGCAATGTAAGTCTCCTTGTGGTTTCTAGTGGCCCTGCATTGTCTTTTCTCTGTTCACCCATTCATAGCTGAGTAGCTACCTAAAAATTTCACAAATTAAAAAATAATAATAATAACTTTTCTTCAATGGACACAAAATAGCCAAATAGAGAATAATTTCCCAGAAGAACTTGTTTTACTTATGATTAACCATTTTGATTATTAACTTGTATCAAATAAAAGTATGATCATATTTAAACATTTGGTGTTAGGAATGTGTTTATTTGTGATAGCTGCCATAACACAATACCACAAACATGGCAACTTAAACAAGAGAAACCTTTTCCTCTCACAGTTCTGGAGACTTTGAAGTTCCAAAATCAATGTGTCAGCAGGTTTGGTTCTATCACAGGAGCAGAGATAGGTCCAGATGAAATGGGGAACTCAACTGAGGACCAGTGAGGTTCTTGGCTCACATGACAGAAAAGAATTTCAGCATGAAAAAGACAAAAGTATAGACAGAATTTATTTAGGAAGGTAGATACACATTCAAGGGAGAATGTAGCCTATTTAGACAGTGTAAAGCCCTGACTTGGGTTGGAGGTCCAAACTAAAAGGGCTGTAGCAGAGGCTGGGCTGGAGGTGGGGTCAGGATGGAGCTGCACAATTTCAGGCCAGTTTTTCCTACATTTGGTATTTCCCTCATTTTATAAGAGCCTTGGTTAAGAGCATGTTGCTCAAGGTTGAAAACTGGGCTTTCTGCATCTCAATGGCTTGTGGGTATTGCCTTTAAATTCAGTATTTCTCTCTCTTTATCCTAAATCCCTGCCACATTTCCTTCTGAGGACTGAGAGGACAGGACCTGGACCAGGTCTTCTAGATTAGATGCTATCTTGTACATGACTATCTTCTCCCTAAGACTTTACACATCATCTCACCTCTTAGTATGCATGTCTCAGTGTTCAAATTTCCCTTTTTTTCTGAGAACATCAGGCATATTAAGTTAGTGCACACCTTAATGACCTCATTTAAACTTGATTTCCTCTGTAAAGACCCTGTCTCCACATGTGGTTATATTTTGAAGTACTGAGAATTAGCACTTCCACATGTAGCTTTTTTGTGGGAACACAATTCAGTTCATAAGAAATAATGTCTATATCTAGCTTAAAGTTTCACTTTGTTTTTATGCAAATCAGTGAGTTAAATAAATTGTTTGAGGTTGGTATAATTTTTTTAAAGTTTATAATAGGCAAAATAAATACGTGGTGAAGTAGTAGAAAATAGCATATTTATTTATATTAATATTAAAATTAACTATTTTGAATATTAAAATTTATAAATTTTAAATTAACCAAATAAATTTAAATTAAACACAAATATCTCTAGAGATATTAAGTATGTGCACTAATATGCCCAGTGCAGTCGTGCACACCTGTAAGCCCAGTGGCTCAGTAGGCTGAGACAAGAGGATCTCAAGTTCAAAGCCAGCCTCAGCAATTTAGTGAGGCCCTAAGCAATTTAGTGAGATCCTGTTCAAAATAAAAATAAAAAGAGCTGTGAATGAGGCTCAGTGTTAAGTGCTCCAGGTTCAATCATTGGTAACAACAAAAAAAAAAAAACTGCACTAATGCTATTTCGAATGCATTTTTTTCTTTCTAATTTCCTGTAGTAGAAGTAGTAAATTGCCCATGTGAAAAATGAAAACTATACACATTTAATTATAAAGCTTAATAAATCAGGATTTATATTTTTTATGGCAGATTCTCCTTGGGGAGGAAAATGGCATCAGGAAAACTAACTCTTCAATAAAAGTTTTTTCACTGAGAAAAAGTCAAGATTGATATAAATTATTTTCTGTTCTGGCACATTTTGTGTCCTTATTGCAAAGATTATTTATAGTATGTATTTTCTTGGCACAAAATACACTCTGTAGAGAAAAATGTTACACTGGACAAGATGAGCAAACAGAAATTAATTTTATTCCAATACTCTTGCCAGCAACAGGGGAAAAGTGTACAGACCAGTTCTGGTGAAAAAGGGGACAGAGAATTTCTAAGAGCTGGAGTCAGGACTCTTAGACTTTCTGTATTTGCTAATTGACCTTACCCAAAGAATATAAATTTGCTCATATCTTCATGACAGAAGGTAATTTTACAACTTGGAGATAAGGTGCTCACAGAATTAGGCTCCTGCCTTCTCTCAGGGTCTGCTACTATCCTTGATGTTTACATCTCAAAGAGATGGGTCTCAGGTCCTTGAGAAAGACAATCTTGGGTTATAAAACTGGCAAGAAGCTTTTAAAAAGATTTACATCTCAAAAGGCCAGGGAAAGAATTTACAGTTACATTTTTCTACAGTCAATGGTTTAAGAAAGGAGAGATTAGAGACCTAGAAAACTGCCTAAAATGTAGTCAAGTTTAGGGAATATTAAGTTTTCCAGGTCAACTCTGAATAAATGTTTTCAGAATAAATTAATGAGTAAACATTTTACAGAGTGTTAAGAAGAATGGAGGCTGTTAGGCCAGATGTTAGGGGCAGTTTTGGTTCGTCGATAACTCCCAGAAAAACGCTCCGCAGACACAGGTCCCACATGAGGAACTTTTATTTTATGCGGACAAATCGTGCCCACTCGGGGAAAAGGGGAAGGGAAAGAAGAAGATGGCGCAGGGTTTCTCCTCAGTTATTGGAATTTCGCGGGCTGGGAGGAACCAGTCGTGGAGAAGAATTATTACAGACTGACTGATGGACCAATGACATATTAGAACGTAATGTGGGAGGCAGGAAGATTACGGCAACGTAAGCCAGAAATTCCTGTAACGGGAGAGGCAGGTGTAGTGCAGATTGACAGGTGGGTTGGGAGGCTGGGTTCCTGTAACAGGGGAGGCAGGCGTAACGCAGATTGACAGGTGGTTCCTGTAGCGGGAGAGAAAGGTGGCTTTATGCCTTACAGAGGCAATAAAGGAAAAGAATAAGATACCTTGTCATAGACTTAGTTAAACTATTTTAAATATTGATTAAGTTTTCCATTTCAATGATGTAGATTGTATTCTTTAAATGTTGGGAACAAAAGTATTATCTCTAATTTAATACTTTCCCCCAGTTTTTGATAACATATAGATCTCTTTTAATCAATGATTTAATAAATCCATTGTTATTTCAATTTCAATCATCAGAAAAGACAACTTAGACAATGAAGCCAGAATCAAGAACAGGCAGTTAAAGTAGAATAAGAAATCTGGTTGAATCGAGGAATGGAAGCCATCTGAGTCTGGGGAGTTGGAGACCACCCCTGGAAGATTGGAATGTGTGTCTCCAGAGCCCTGTTTGATCATCAAGGTTACCTGCCTAACTAACCCCCCTCCCAAAATGCTGCAGGCAGGGAATTACTAATTAATGTCACCTGGGCCCCTACCTGAATCTTCATTTGGCCCCTACCCTGCCATCTGCTGCTCACCTTTTTTGCCGTGTTACTGGAAATTCCTGAACCTAGTCAGGTAGGCTGGAAGGAGAAAGATAAGGGGCGGGGAGAGAACAGAACAAAGGAGACCCTAATCTGTAAAAGGTGTGGGGTGTTCTCCTTTCTTGGGATTCTAGAATATCCGCCATGGCTCCCTTCTCCCTTCTGGGAGACGTCTGTATTACTACTTTTAAATAAAATCTGCTTAGTATATGCTTGCCTTGGCGTGCATATTTGATGTTATACTTCAACATCTGGGGAAGCAGAACTCATCACCAATGAACGGTGGTATCACAATTATTCTTGGGTAGAATTCAATTGTTACTCAGAATGAGTTAAGATGCTGTCCTAGGCTGAAAAATATACAAATTTCTTATAAGGAACTGCCATCATAGATGACTAAATTGATATAAACAAATATGTAAGCAAATATAGAACCTCTCTTGGGGTATTATAGCAATATCATTTTTGTTTGTTCTTTGGTGCTGGGGGAGGGGACTTAGGGATTCTTGCATATTAGGCAAGTGCTCTGCCACTTGGCCACATTCCCAGCTATCACAGAGTATAATAAAAAAAGGAAAAAAAATAGGATGAATAAAATAGGGATTATCTGGTTACGTGATGAAGTGGTTATGAATATAAACTGAATCATTACAAAGGTAATGTTTGAGTTGAATACAATGCACAAATGCAAATATTGAAGGCAAGAGAATTCTAGGTGGGCTAAGGCAGTCCAAAGGCAGTGAGACAGGAGTATGCTTCACACATTCGCGAAACAAGGAATCCACAGGAACCAAGGCACCTAGGGACACAGGAGTTGAAGTCATCAGATAAGCAATAAAGGAGCCTGGGAATGACTGATGAGTGCTGGGAAAATGAGCATGTCATAAAAGGCTTTGTAGGTTTTTGTAGGGTCTTTGGGACTCCCAAGGTGAAGCTGTTAAAGGTTTTGAATAGAGTAGTGAACTGATTTGACTCCATTTAAAAGAGTAGCTCTGGATACTGTGCTGAGAGCAACTTCTAGAGAAACAAGAATGGAGATTAGACCCGTTCAAAAGCTATTGAAGATCCCAAGTAAGAAGGCTCTTAAGGGGTTCCCATTAAATGTGTAGACTGCTGACAGAGGATGTTTGGAAGGCAAGAGTTCAGTTTTAATTTTTAATGGTTTTATGTATGAACCAAAGGTTTACAACAGGATGGGGGAGGAATAAAAAGACAGGGGAACAATAGATTCTTCTTTAAAGGAATTTTGCTGACAAAAGCTAAAGAGAAAGTTTGCAATAGCTGATGGAGACATGGGTTGGTAAGAGCTTTTCAAAGTGATTCAGTAGAATGACTAAATGATGCAGGATGAAGAAGGCGAATTGCTGAAACAGTATTTTAAAAGATGAGATACTGTGTGTGGGGGGGAGTGTGGTTAGCAGTTTATTTGTAAATAGTTTTAAACTTGAAGAATTGAAGGAATGCATACACTACCCAAATTCATATATTAGTATCATTTGACCATATTTGTCTATCATTACTGCTTTTCCTTTCTTACTGTCTAGAGATAGAGATCAATTTGGTGCATATGTTGGTAGAGGTGAAGATAGAAATATAGGTGTAGATTAGAAATATAATCATAGATACAATGCTCTGAACTATTTGAAAGTTAAGCTGCATTTTATACCTTCTTACTTACCTACTTTATCACTAGTAGTATGAAAGGTTTGAATAATTTACATCTTAGATCTTAAAATGTACTAGTATGCTCCCCAACACTCCCAGAGGGGAAATAAAAAGTTGAACTAGACCAGTAGATAATACAGAAATCCCACAAGATCGCAGGAGTGCCTTGCATGTACATTTCTTGCTTACTTTCCTTAATTTTATCTTCCCCATTTCCTCATCTGATGGACTTGTATTTTTTAATATTTAGTCTTTTTAAAGTATACATGACTCAAGTCACTTTTTAAAATTTTTTCAATTTTTAATTTTTTCATTTTTACAGTCTGCATTTTGATTCATTGTACACAAATTGGGTACAAATTTCCTTTCTATGGTATACATGATGTAGATTCACATCATTCATGTAATCATACATGTACATAGGGTAATGATGTCTGTTTCATTCTACTATCTTTCCTACCCTTACTCTCTCCACAGTCTCATTTCCCTCTACACAATCCAATGTTCCTCCATTCTTCTTTTACCCCCCATTCCCCACCCCTGTTTATGTATCATCATCTACTTATCACAGAAAACATTTGGCCTTTGGTTTTTTGGGATTGGTTTAGTTCACTTAGCATGATATTCTCTAATTCCATCCTTTCACCTGCAAATGCCATAATTTTATTCTTTTTTATGGCTGAATAATATTTCATTGTGTATATATGCCACAATTTCTGTATCCATTCATCTGTTGAAGGGCATCTAGGTGGGTTCCACAATCTAGCTATTGTGATTTGAACTGCTATAAACATTAATGTGGCTGTGTTACTATAGTATACTGATTTTAAGTCTTTTGCGTATAAACTGAGGGGTGGGATAACTGGGTCAAAATGTGAGTCTATTCCAAGTTTTCTGAATAGAGTGGCTGCACTGATTTGCAAGGTTGGTTCAACATCCAGAAATAAATAAACATAATTCATCACATCAATAGACTTAAATAATCATATGATTATTTCGATAGATGCTGAAAAAGCATTTGATAAAATACAGCACTCCTTCATGCTCAAAACACTAGAAAAATAAGGGATCGTAGGAACATACCACAATATTGTAAAGGTTATGTATGCTAAACCCACAGTCAACATCATTCTAAATGGAGAAAAACTGAAAGCATTCTCTTTAAAAAATGGAATGAGGCAGGGATGCCTTCTTTCCCCATTTCTATTCAACATCGTCCTTGAAACACTAACCAAAGCAATCAGACAAACCAAAGAAATTAAAGGGACACCAATAGGAAAAGAAGCACACAAGCTATCTTTATTTGCCAAAGACATGATTCTGTATTTAGAAGATTAAGTCACTTTTTAAAAGGAGATGAATAACACAAATTATTAGAAATATTTTTTAAAGAACAAAAAATCCTAATATGAAACCATCTAAAACTCAATCTCATTAAATGTACCTTGGGCTTTAGTATGAAGAAAAATGTACTTACTAAATAAGAATATATATCAAGAAGTTAGGGATTCATATGAAAAATTTTTTTAGGGTATAAAAGCAAATATTTAAAAATCACAATTATAAGGTATTGATTTAAAAGGGATATAGCCCTTATGGAAAATTTGTAGTTTTGCTTTAAAAATGGTAAAATCTCTACTGCTGTGTAGAAATTCTAGGGTAGCAGTCAGTTCACTGCAGTTTAAAGATAGAAAATCTATTAGATTTTAGCAGAATTTGAGTCTGGGTTCCACCTCCTACTTGGTGAGTCACTGTCTAATTCTGAATTTCAGCTATAAGATGGAAATTATCAGACCATTCGCATAGGGTTTGCTCTAAATGACATCACAAGAATTGCAGGTGTCAAAGCCAGGACAAATCCTTCCTGTCATTGAGTTTTTCCATTGCTATTGTCAGTTGTGTTTCCTTTTGAAACATTTCTCCCATTTGTTATAAAGTGTAATGCTTTTTTGTAGCTAATTTCTGACATCATTTTTAAATTATTCATACATTATATTAAGCATATGATGGTGATATATAGCTGGTTTTATTGAATACATCATAAGAAAGAAGAAAATAAAAATATGGTTTATGAGCGGCAACTTTGTCCTCCTTATCCTTGTTTGAAGTTGACTAAAGAGCTGACAAAGCCATAGCATAGGTTGCAGCTTTGTTGACAACAGTTGTAATTATACTGGACAGTGCTTTCTAACTTGGGTTCACGGAAGAATCTGATGAGATTTTTATAGAATCTGGGACAGACATGCTATAAGGTTTCTACTAGGTCACTATCATAGGCTAAATTGGGTCCTTCCCTAAATCATATGTAGAAGTCCTAATCCCCATTACTCATAATGTGCCCATATTAGGAGATGATGCTTTTCATGGTAAAATGTGCTTACATTATTAGGCCCTGGAACATTATGACTGTGAAATTACAAGAAGAAGAGTTTTAGACACAGACAACATGCAGAACAAGGGTGACCAGACCAGAAAACAGCCATTACCAGCAAAGAGAAAGAGCTCAGAAGAAATCAATCATGTTAAGACCTTGATCTTTACTTCTAAGCTCCAAAAGAATTTTCTGATGTCTAAGTCAAATGGTCTGTGGCATTTATTATGTCAGCCTTAAAAACTAAAACAATAACCAAATTCGTTACTATAATGAATTTAAATTTATATTACATTTGATTTCAGGGAAGAAAGACATTGAAACATTATCAAAGAAATGTTAAAAAAGGGTTAAAGTGGAATCAGAATGGAAAATGATAATGAACAATTAATGTCATAGTAAAAATACAAATATTTTTGGTGCATAGAACTTGTGAAAAAAAATTTAAGCAAGCAAAATTTATATCTTGCTCAAAAATATTAATTTTGCAAAGGAGGAAAAATTGAAATAATGCAGAGAATTGTTAAAGAAAGAGCCATATTCATCAATTAAATGATGGTGACCTTAATATACATATATCCCTGGAACTTGGTCTTATTTGTTCATCTTAATCCCTCAGCTCTCCTCACTTAAAAATAAATGTGTGTTTTTAGAAATTTTTGTATTTAATTTTTAGAAAATAGGTTATCAATATACAACTTTCTGCATTTATGTATATCACACATGAGAGTTATTTTTATACTAAATTTTTAAAAAGTATCTTGGAACCCTGACTTAAGGATATATTCTTATTTTCAGCTATTTATTCTACAAGCCCGTTTACTCTTTTTTATCTCTTTGGTACAGTTTTTATTAGTTTTATTTTTTAACTTGCTTTATCATGCTTTAATCTGCTAACGTTTTGTTCAATTTTTCCCATATTTCCTATATTATTTCATAGACAAGGAACATATAACATAAGCACACATAGTGATGTTTGCCTGATGATGGAATACAGGATACAACTGCTCCTCTGTAACTCCAGGATTCAGGATCATGAAATAGGCTAATTGGATCCCAAACATCAAAGAGATTCAGGTAAATAGGGGTCAAATTCAACAAACTAGAAACTCCTAACATGGGACAGACTCTCAGTGGCAGTTCGAAGATTCCTGGTTCACTTGTACAGATAGAACTTGTTTTATCACATAGCCGTTTGACAAACTGTGCAATTTCTTAAACCCCAAGGGGCTATAATTTCTTTGGTTCCAGGGGAGACACTAGAAGCCCAGAGATGACTCAGGCAGTAGACCAAACAGGGATCCGATGGGATGGGGTCAGATGGCTGAAGCATTAATAAGGGTTCTGTAACCTTATGAATGCTGTGGTCCACAACGTTCTTGTTCATATTTTGTGATACTTTTGAGGAAGTACAATCTAAACAGGAATCATGTCTTTACTTGCATCTATTAAAATACAGATTGCTTAATGATTGGGACATATTCTGAGAAATGCATTATTTCATCATTGGGCAAACATCATAATGTATGCTTACACAAATCTAGATGGGATTGCTTACTGTACACCTAGACTACTATGGTGTGTGTGTCTATGTGTGCATGTGTGCATGAAAGATTAAATCAAGCACAAGAGAAAAACGATACAATCAAGAGACTATATGAACTTGAGATGTGTGAGGCCACCGCAGGTGTAACATGGCATTCTATTTTATGGTAAAGTTTTTTTTTTTTTTTTTTTTAAATAAACAAAAGCAGTACCTTATAAGTAATGATAAAAAATAAGATAATGATAAAATGTGTGGTATGGGAATTACATAAGCCACTGAGAGAGTACTTTATTAGCATTATTATTATGTATCCCATATGGTTATATGTTCTATGCTGTGCTATGATTGGCAATAGTAGGTTTGTTTCAATCAACAACATGAAAATTGAAAATCGTGTTAGTAATGTGCTAAGCTGTAATGTTATGATGACTGTAACATCAGTAGGTATTAGGGGATTTAAAGTTCCCTTATAATCTTCTGGGACTGCTGTCACTTATGCAGTCTTTATTGATTGCAATATCGTCACACAGCATGTGACTATACTCAGCACATGGAAAAACTTAGTGAAGTTTGTGCTGTTCCACATTCTAAATTAACGTAACTTCTTGGAGGAAATTTCTGACTTTCTCACCCATGCACTTCGGTCCATGCTATCACCTTACCTCTTCTGACTACCCACATTCTCATGTTCACTCATGACTCCGTCTCCACATGGCTCCATTGGAGGTAAAGGGTACAATTTGCTTTCTCTTTTGATCATTTTTCCCCAAAAGAGGAAAACTTCAAGGCTTTGCATTTTTGCTTTAATCTCATTTTTCTAATTTGGTAGGATCAAATCCTATCTGTGCAGTTCGCAGAGAACTCCTGGATAGGTGAGGGACACAGGGGACCCAATAACCAAAGTCATAGTAGGCTTTTATAAGTAAGGGGGAAAAATAACTAGAATCCCCATTTTTTTTAAAAAAAAATTGTGATTTATCACCTGCTTATTTCATTCTTGACATATCCATTATTATCTCCATCTTGCGGTTGCTTTATTTTCTTAGATTATCTCAATTTGAATGGAACACATTCATTTTGAGCATATAACTATCTAGATGATATATTTCCAAATCAAACAAAATCTTTTTTATAAGAAATGAACATTAATGACTTATGAAATTTTCTTAGGGAAGCCAATTTGTAGAATTCTACTTTCTCTAATTTCTTTCTCTCTTTTCACAGTCCCATTCTCTTTACCCCACAGAGGTCTGATTTTTTTCTACAGCATTTAGTGTCAGATATTAACCTTCTTTTTAAGTTTATTTTGTTGTTCAAAGTTTAATGTTTCTTTCAAATAGAGTATAAACTCTGTAAGGCAAATATATGTCCTATTCTTTCATGTTTTTAAGTGTCTAGTAACTTCTACTTATGAAGTACTTATAGAATAAATGGATCCACAGACAGAGTCACTATGGTGGGGATCCATATTGAGCAAAGAAGCTAAACAGAGACTCCAGCAACTCTTCAAGGGTGGCGATTTGTCATCCTTTGCAGCTTTGAAGAGGAATCTCTTATGATTTACCTGGAATTTAAAAGGGGTGCGAATCCTGGAATGCCTGAACCAACAGTTTTGAGACTACTTTGGGGATGAACTGTTTGGTCGCCCGGATTTGGAAACAGTCATTGAACAGAGACAACTTGGAAGGTGTATACTCTGGCTGGGATAAGCAATGGGACATCATTCAGACAGTCACCAATTGGATGACACAGGGCTCTTACTTCTCAGATGCATCTGTGGCAGAGTGGACCATCTACTGACTTATTTATGATGGACTGTATAAAAATAAATATTTTTAACAATGAAAATAAAAGTAAATGAATCAATGCCATTTTAGCTGTCTCCATGATTTCTTCGAGCTGTAAGAGTTTTATAGTATTAATTATGACAGTAATACCTAATATTTACTAATTACTTACTACATGAAAACCATATATGGCAACCATATATTATGCATTGACCAATTTAATCCCCAACCAAGTTTTATAAACTAGATACTATTATTATAATTTCAATAATATATGTGCACAAGTTGAAATTTAGTGAATTAAGATATTTTCCAGAATCACACAACAGGTAATAAAGGTAGTGTGGAGACCCATGTATCGCAAACCCCAAGGCCCTTAAACATTTTTCTACACTTTTACAATTTATCCTTTTGTGTACCAAGTGGAAAGTCTGTAACTTTCTGTATTAGTTTCTTGGGGCTGTCATAACAGAATCACAAGCTAGTTGGCTTAAATCAAAGAAAATATATTGTGTTACAGTACTGGAGGCTAGAAGTTTGAAATCCTGGTGTCTGTACAGAAGATGCCTTCTGAGAACTGAGGAAGAACATGTTCGAGTTTGCTAACTTCCTGTCCTCTCCTAGACCCTGGGATGGTCGGCAAGCCTTTGCGCTCTTTTCAATAAATTCATCACTCCAATTTCCTAATGTCTCTGTGTCTGCAATTATTAACACCAGTTATATTAGATTCGACACCATCCTATTTCATCTTAATCTGATTAACTCATCAAAGATGCTATGTCCAAATAAGTTCACCTTCTCAGGTATTAGGATAGGTATCTTTTATTTTGCTCTTTTTTTTTTTTTTTTTTAAGACTATCTCAAATGTTGATGGGGGCATGGTCAGGGCAGGATGCACAATTTAACCCTCAACACTTTCCAAACTATAAATTGTACTCATCATACCACTTATTCTATCATTTCAAA
Source organism: Sciurus carolinensis (assembly GCF_902686445.1). Classification (NCBI taxonomy): domain Eukaryota; kingdom Metazoa; phylum Chordata; class Mammalia; order Rodentia; family Sciuridae; genus Sciurus; species Sciurus carolinensis. The sequence continues at coordinate 122,024,529 of NC_062221.1, read as the reverse complement.
AGATTGAAAAAAAAAAAACAATTATGTGAACCATATCACATTAGAATCTCTAGCACCTTGGTTACGGTACAGTTGGTGTGTTTAAATATTGGCTCAATCAAATGCAAGGAACTTTGGCTTCCTGGAAGTGTTTGTACAGAGACTGCACAACTAACAACAGGGATGGGATCCACTGTCTGTGTATTTGGCTATCTGAACCTGATCTACCTATGTTAGGGGTCTTTGATTCTTTGTTCCCTCAGGGTGAGGGTTCCTAATTGTGTTTCTTACCAAGTAATTGCCAAGGTAGAGCTAGCGCTATACCCAACTTAAGCCAAGTAACTCCAGTTACCTCTTTTATATATTAATTACTAGGTGAATTTTGTTTTAGGGAAATGTTCGAAATAAAAAATACAGTGGTAACTGTTTTAGTCAGCTTTTTTTGCTCTAACCAAATGACCAGACAAGAGCAATGTAGAGGAAGAATATTTGGTGCTCATGTTTAGAAGTCTCAGTTCATAAATGACCAACCACATTGCTTTTGGTCCAAGGGAGGTAGAATATCAAGGTGGGGGGACTCAGGACATGGTGAGAAGGAAGCAGAGAGAGAGAGAGAGAGATCTATTTACCAGTGACCTATCTCTCCCAGTCAAATCCTATCTGCTTCAGTTACCACCCAGTTTATCCCTATTAGGGAATCAATCCACTGCCATAATCTAATCATTTCACCTCTGAACTTCCCGCATTGTTTCAGACATGAGTTTTTGTGAGATACCTCACATCTAAACCACAACAATAACTCAGGTTTTTGTGCTCATGTTATAAGAAGGACTGGATATATAATATAAAAAAATGTATGTGAAAATTCATCTCTTTCTTAAACACGTAGCAGCTCAAAGCGTGGCTACTGTACTGAACCTCCACTCTTTACTGGAGCAGCTCTATATGACCTCCGGCATTTGGTAATTGGTCTGATAAGTACATTCTTCTCTACTCACATTAGTAAGAAAAAATCAAAAGCAGTTGCAGTTTCTGTAGGAATACAGTAGTTCATTTTTTTTTTTTTTTTTTTTTTTTTTGGTCTTTCTCCAGGGGTTTGTTAACTCTCCTTTTCTTTTTCAAAGTATAACCCAAAGGGAATTTTTACATCTTGAGATTCTGTGGAACATGTGATCGACCCTGTTGATTACATTTAGTTAATTGAATGTTTCGAGTAGGAATTAATGTGTACTCTAAACGCCTAATAATACACACATTCCAGAACATTGGAGACAAAATATGTGAAGTTTCGAAGTGAGATTTTAGGGAATCTTGGTATTTCAGAATATGACAAACCTTTGTTTTCTAAAAAAAAAAAATAGTAAATTTTTTCTCTTTATCTTCTTCCAGTAATGAAGAGCCCTAATACCTGAGTTTGGAAAGAAGTAAACACTACATCTGGTAACTGTTCTCATCCCTTAATTGTGAGTTAGATGGCTACCTGTTTTAAGTACAGACTGTAGTGAAAGTTCCTGGACTGATTAAGCTGTGACACATCAGAACCAACAGATAAGGATCTCATACAGTCTATGACAAGTCCCAGTAGAAGAGACAAAATTGGGAGGGACATTTACAGTTCTGGAGCAAAGTTATGCATCTACAATGTAAACTATTCACCATTTGAGAAGTGGTTCCCAATATGAAACCATCCCTTAGAGAAGACCAAACATAAGACACCAAGTAAGTGTGACACCTGAAAGTCCCACTGAATCATATTGTTTTGGATAGCAGGGTATAAAAGTGATGCATTGTATTATGGGTTCATGATTGGGCCTAAAAGCCTCCAAAACATACAAGTAAATAACACATACAGTGGTTTAGATTGCAATGGTAGTGTATGTTTTCATGTATGCCTTTCATTTTCTCACGTCAATGACTTGCCAGAGGTCCCTATGACTAATGAGTGAAGAATAAACAACAAACACAAAACTAAGGTATGGTACATATTATCAACTGCATCTGTTTTGGTCATGAATATAGTAGATCTGACACACTATAGACCTCTCGTGGTATGGCTAAAAGGTGGGTGAAGGAAATCCTCTCAGAATGGAGTTGGAACACTGGTAGAGTTTGAATATGAAAGTCACTTCCTGCAAAATAATAATAATAAATATAAAAAAGCATGTGTTAATGACTTGGGCAAGTGTCTGTAGCACAATTCTGAGGTGGTCCAATCTTTAGGAAGTGGGGGTCCAGTCATAGGAAATTAGGTCACTGGGGAAACTGTTCTTAAAAGGAACATTTGAATGCTGGCCTCTTCTCTTTCTCTTTCCTTTTGCCTCCTGGCCACTATTAGGTGAACAAGCCTTTATGCTACATGCTCTCACCTAATATACTGTGTTTGCCCAGGTCCAAAGTGACAGGACCATATCACTATGGACATAAACCTCTAAAATGATATGGGAAAAAAAAAAAAAGCCTGCCTTATTTTTATGTTGATTTTCTCAGGTATTTTGTCACAGTATTGGAAAGCTGACTAACATCTTTGGTTACTTCATATGGATGGAAAAACAGACAAGAGTTCTGATATTTAAAAATACCAGAAAATGGCAAGTATCTTGTCTGATTTGTTCAAGAATCTGGAAAAAGCCAGATTAGAAAATTTGAGGTAAGACAGTCTAAGGAAGAAGTAAGTGAGTGAATGAGCATGGGCATGAAGCACACGGAGTTTAATGTATCACAAAAATACTCACCAGATCTCATCTACCAAATTAAGTGGATAGAATGATCCATTCTGGAAATTGATCTATGGAACAAAACAGTTGCAATGACATGAAGAGAGAACAAAAAGACCCAACAACATAGGATATATGCTACCAAAGGTAATCCAATTATATCACTACTAAATCCCCAACTGTTAGCAGAAAATAATAACCTTTAACCCCTTACATGGAATCACTTTGAGAGTTAACCATGTAGTCACTTGGGGTTTATTGCACTGGATCCCTTTTACCAGGTAGGAGTTGTGATTGCAGTGACATTGGGATTGGTTCCTATTTCGGATATGGGTTTCATTTCTCTTTATGCACCCTACAGTAGCAACACCATTTGAAGATTTCTGCAATATTTTACCTATTGGCACATTATCCTGCATATAATTTTCTTGATCCCTGGGGTCATTTTATAATAAATGTCTTACTGTATTGCTTGTCAACAAGAGGAGGGTGGTCCTATTGGGCATGGTGGCACACACTTGTAATCCCAGAAGCTTAGAAAGCTGAAACAGGAAGATTACAAGTCCAACGCCACTCTCAGAATCTTAGCAAGGCCCTATGCAACTTAGTGAGACCCTGTCTCCAAATTAAAGAAAAAGTAAAACAAAACAAAGGAACTGGTAAAGTAGCTCAGTTTTAAAGTCTCTGGTTAAATCTTCAATAAAAAAAAAAAAAAATGAGAGAGAGAGAGAGAGAGAGAGAGAGAGAGAGAGAGAAAGAAATTGGTCCTCAGAGAAAAAGGATGGTCTTTTATAGGAATAACTCTACATTTGATTTCTTCTCAGTTACAACAACCTATGAGATTGGGCACTGTCTTTTAAAGTATAAAAAATAAACTAAATCAACTACCAGTGTCAGAGAATATATAAGATATGGGCATAGGGTTATTCTCTTTCATTGTCTTTTTCTAACCACCTGTTTATAAAATTACCACTTTTTTAGACTTTTCCCAATTATTTTCTTCAGGAAACACTGTAAGATATCATTAAATGTGAAATGCCTTCTGGTTATTTTGGCTTTTTTTTTTTTTTTCAGTAGAACAGTGAAAAATGAAGGAATCTATGCAGGTAATTAACCCATAATACATAGGATGTTATCAGTACACATCAGGTGCTGTGAAAAAATTATCAGAACAACCATAGTAATCAGATAATGGACACAGTCATAACCTGAGCAGTTCTCCTTTGATGGACCTAGTCTACCTCCAAAAGTTGAATAACCAACACTAAGCAGTTGCTGGCAAGAAATGAGGAAAATCTACACTGGAGTGTGGGGGGAGAAGATAAGGGATATCAACAATTGTCTCAGATTAGCTTCTACAGTAGGGACTGTAGCTTTCCAATCATCATTTTGTATTAATTTTCATAGATTAAAGCTCACTGTCATCTTGAAAGAGAGGTTGTCACTTGGTTGAAGTACAAGTGATAACAATCACCCAACCCACAAAAGTAAAAAGTTAGTAATATTGGAATGCCACTTGACATACCTTCATCTTCTTCTATTCAGTTACAGCAAATATGTCCAAGCTGGCTCCAAAGCTTTGGGCAACCTGAGTCAACACTGTACTTCTTGCTCTCTTTCTGAGTGATTCTCCAAGGAGGGTTTATTATGAGATATCAGTGGAGACATACACAGGAGCTTATGAAAACTGAAACTACAGAGAAGTTAATTTCAATTGAGTCATCATTGACCAATGGGAAATGATTGTTGGTGTATGCATATTTCCCTCTGTTTGTGCCCAGATGGCAGTTTGGAGGCATGAGTCATAAGTCTTCTCAGAACATCTTTCAGGATCAAACACCAGTTGCAAACTTAATAACTCATCCTGTTATTGAATTTCCCCTGTTTCTCATTTACTTCCTCCTATCCAACTTCCCTGTTACCAGAGGTAATTTGTCAATTAAACCACCTGCCCCAAAGCATTTGTTTCAAGTTTTGACTTCTGTGAAACATAAACCAGACATACCTGGGTCTATTAATATATTTTCGTGGGAAAAAAAAAAAACACTATTCAGGAGGGGAGAATATAGGTAATTCCCATAATGGAAGTGTTTGTTCAATTAAAAGTACATGGAAATACTGACACCCACCGATATCTTTGAATACACCTGATTTGAAAATAGAACATTTGCAGATGTAACTAAGTTAGGGGTCTCAAGGTATCATTGGATTAAGTTTGGGATCTATATCTAATGAATGGTATTCTTATAAGAAAATGGAGATATTTGAGACATAGACACAAAGAAGAGACCCAAACATAGGAGAAGACCCTGGGTAGGCATAGACAGAATGGGAGAAATGCATTCACGAACTAAGAAATATCAAGGATTTCCAGCAGCCACTAGAAGCTAAGAGAGATACATTACATAGATTCTCCTTGAGATCATTTAGAAGGAAAGAACTTTGACAACTTTTGGATTTTATATTTCTGGCCTCTCTAGTTATGAAAACATGTATGTATGCTGTTTTAAGCCACCAAGTTTATAGTATTTGCTCTGGCTGTCCTAGGAAACTTGTGTACTTACCAGATCCAAACACATGTTCAGTTCCCATTATTTTCAGATATCAATGTTAAATATTGATTCAGTGACATAATAGAGAGCTATGCATACAAATGATGTGAAATAGTAGATATTCTGTCTTATGATATTTTAATGGTATTTTTTATGAAGTCAGAGATTGCTAATAGCTGTGATGAGAGTTAATTTCAATCTCAAAAAATCAACAGTTGAGAGGGAGACAACAAGCCATTTCTTTAGGACTGAATTTCTAACACTAATTTGCTTCAACCAAACTCTGACTAGATAGAGTTTGTGACTGAAGACCCAAGCAATGCCTCCTTAACTTCTCCTGAAACTAAGAGTTATGCATTTACTTGTCCAGAAGAGGAAGAAGAGGATGAGTTCAACTGTTACATTTTCTTGTGGTGCTGGGGATCAAACCCAAAACCTCGTATGGTAGGGATAGAGAGACCAAGAACCTGGTCTGAAGACAAAAGCTTTGCCTGACCCTATGTTTCACATGGACACAGAAAGAAGAAATTTAGAAATAGCTTTGAATTCCTTAAGATGTACTAACCATATCTGATAGTACAAAGGGTCAAATTAATGTGTCCAACTTTGAAATATCATTTTCTGAGAAATGGAATATTAGAAAAAGACCCCAGAAATAAATCTTTCACTCAGGGCATAGGAGTAGTGGGAAGAAAGCAGAAGAATGTGTCTACTTTCCTGCATATAATAGCATTAAGTGCATTGACACAGCATGGTTCTACGTATTTGGTGAGTTTCCTCTTGGTCTGTATGAATTCTGTCTGTGCTTGAGTTCATCTTTCCTGGAATGCCTGGCAATCTTGTAAGCTGAAAAATGTATCTAAAATCATTTATCAAATGATCAGAGATGGAGTTAACAGGATTTCTAGCTGAGGATAGTTAAATTGGTTCACTGAATTATTTATATACATACCTTGTTTCATAAGTACTAATAATTAAACAAGATCTTCCCAGCTTTACAAAGAGCACACAATCATTCATGTGACCATGACCTACTGTAATAAAAGATGCATTCTTCCCAATATCTACAACAGAAATATTTCGACCTTCTTAAAAAAATCATTTAAACTTGAGACAGTTTTACTTGTAGAACTCTTTGGATTATATTCAAAATTTACTTAGAACAAATAAAAATATAAATATATGCAAAGTCAAATAAAATTGACTATCACAACTTATTGTCACAATTTAAAGAATAGTGCATATAGATCATTCAGAGTATTTTGACCCAAGTAAATAGAACCAACTAGGACTTAGATACTTCCCACTCAGGTGGAAGTTCCACTGCAGTGTTTATTTAGTATTTAGGACTGTTTGATTTACCTGCTCTGAGGAGCAAAGATGATCATCTGAAAAAAATCAGTCTTATACGCTAGAGATTGATAATGGAAGGACAACTCTGATCAGAGAATAAGAACCAGGAAGACTATTTGAATCAAATTAATGAAAAAAAAAGTGCATGTCTGATGCTAGAAAACACATTTCTGGTTATGTGAACACCTTTGTGCTATTTATTTATTTTACTTTTTTATATATTTGTAGTCCCTGCTGCAAGGAGACTTTGAGTCTTGAGATTTCATATTAGACCCTATTATGCAGTTCATGAGTTATATGACTTTGGGTAATTTATGTCACTTTGAAGAGTTCAGGTTTCCACACTTTATAGTGAGCATTAAAGTATGACCTATGGGTGAGTGTGGTTATGAAGATTAAATTGTGTATGCAAAATTATCCTAAAGTGTCAGACACCTTTAACTCACAGTATTCCTTCTATTTCTGAAGAAAGCTTGAGGGTTGTCATGGCATGAAATGCACGATGCAGATAGGGAATGTCACCTTTTCTATGTCCTTTTGTCAACATTATTCATTTTCATCCCATTTGGAAGACACAATGCCATTCAACGGTGCATGGTTCCATACCTCAATAAAACCCCCAAAGAAAATGAACTTAATGTATGCTGTAGCATGTGTCAGAAAATAAATGGAATGTGACAAGGAAAATTCCAGCTTTGTCTGGCTCCCAGTGAAATCAGAACAAGATAGTGATGTGGTAAATGAGGCCAATGTAAGGGTTAACATGGAAGACAGCTCTGGTAATTGGGAACTTCGGTGGGACTACTTTCAGACTATTCTCTGGAGATTCACAAAACTACTGAAGAAGATGGGAAGGATATTCAAAAGTCAGTACAGAGAAAAATTACTTTTTCTCTATAACCAAGCATCACTGACTCTAGATTGTTAGTCTGTGCTGATGTTTGAATTATATATGACATGCTTTATATTAAGAATATATTATTCAAGGATCTGAAGAAAGAGAACTTACAGGACATGTACAGATGTTTACTAAAGTGGAGATTCATTATAGGAATTGGTTCACATCATCATGGATGCTGAGAATTCTCATCATCTGGATTGCATACTGAAGACATAAGAATGTTGGTGGCATGATTCAGTCAGTTCTTCTGAGAAACAAGAGTGCTGATGTCCAAGGACAGAAGATGAATGTTGCAGCTCAAGCAGAAGCAGATTTGCTTTTACAGGATTAGACAATACACAGCTGCAATGAGGAAGGTGAACTTGGTCTACCAAATCAAATGCTGATCTCCTACAGAAACTTTCTCTCTCTCACACATGCACAAGCACACACACATACTTGTTCATGCATCAATTCATTGAAAATATTGAGTATTATATGTGTCATGCACAGAAGCAGAATTTTCAGCATATGCTACTAGTTTAATTTTCACTTTATATTTAAAAGGCAAATTATACCTATTTTACCTCCTAGAAGCTTAAGATAGAGCACTTGAATGGCATGTAGCAATGATAAATGCAGGAGACAGAAGTGGAATTTAAACCTATTTCTTCTTCCCCTTCAGGATCAAATTCCCTTTTCCTTACTGCCTGTGATGCAGCTTCTTAATTTGTTACCATGAATTAAATTGAACATTTTGAAAACATAAATTGTAATGATTTTAATGACCTCCTAATATCAGAAACATCTTGATGTGGTAATGACACATATATGTTTTTTAGAGCCTGCATGAGGAAAATGGTTCTTTCTTCCTATTTGTGCCCTCAAGAAGTATTTCACTAGATTGTATATTTGTTATGACTTTTTCTGAATGTGGCAGATAATCACTAATTTCTATTAACTCATATCTTCCCCCTAAACCATGGCTTTTCACCAGAAATTTCCACTAGAATGACTGTGGAATTTTGCTAAAGGTTTATGTGCTCTTTCCAGATATACTGAAAGAGGATCTCTCAGGTTGGACCAGCGATGCTTTGTTTTTAACAAAATGATCCATTCAACCGACAAATGCTCAAGTTTGAGAACCACTGTTCTAGATAATCCTCGCCATGGTTTCAATGGCCCCTCCAACTCATGTTGGAAACCAGTAGCTGCTCAGTTCAAGAACTTGAAGTCTCAGAACAAGAGGGATCAGGGATGAAGCCCGGTTCAGGAGTGAAGGCTTAAACATTAATCTCTAGGATATATACAAAATTAAAAAAAATTAGCACCAATAAAGCAAATAACCCAATCAATAAATGGACTAAGGAACTAAACAGACACCTCACAGAAGAAGATAAACAATAGATTAACAAATGTATGAAAAATGTTCAACATCTCCAGCAATCAGAGAAATGCAAATCAAAACTACTCTAACATTTCATCTCACTCCAATAAGAACGGCAATTATCAAGAATACAAGCAACAACAAATACTGGCAAGGATGTGCAGGAAAAGATACACTCATACATTGCTGGTAAGACTGCAACCATTATGGAAAGAAGTCTGGAGATTCCTCAGAAAACTTGGAATGGAAGCACCATTTGACCCAGCTATTCACTCCTTGATTTATACTCAAAGGACTTAAAATCAGAATACTATAGTGATGCAGCCACATCAATGTTTATAGCAGCTCAACTGTCAATAGATAAACTATGGAACAAACCTAGATGTTCTTCAATAGAAGAATGGCTAAAGAAATATATATATATATTATATATTATAAATACACATATATAATATATTATCAATATATTATTATATATTATTATAACATATTATATATATTATTATATAATATATTATATATTATAATTATATTATTATATATTATCAATATATATTATTACATATTATAAATATACATATATAATATATTATCTATATATATATAAAATGGAATATTACTCAGCTTTAAAGAAGGATGAAATTACGATATTTTCTGTTAAATCGATGGAGTTGGAGAATTATCATGCTAAGTGAAATAAACCAAATTCAAAAGATCAAAGGCTGAATGTTTTATCTAACATGCAGATGCTAAATTAAAATGGGGGTGGGGTACTAGGGAAGAATAGAATTACTTTAAATTAGGTAGAGGGTAGTGAAGGGAGGGGAAAGGATATGGGTGGGTAGGAAGGACAGTAGAGTGAAACACCTCATGTCCATATATGACTGCATGTCCAATGTGATCCTACTATATATATATACAATCAGGAAAATGAGAAATTATATTCCATTTATGTATGACTTATCAAAATACATAAATGCATTCTACTCTCATGTATAACTCTGAAGGGGCTGGATGTCCTCAGGTGATTATAGCAGCAGTCAAGAACACACTTAAAAAGAATGGAGCTTGCATCTGCTGCTGGTTCCTTGTTCTTCCAACATTTTTTTTTTCCATCCAAGCCTCCAACCTATGGGACTGTCCTGCCCACACTTAGGGTGGGTCTCTACTACAGTTCACTGTTGCACATTCCAAAATTGAGACACCCAGAAGCTCCTAAATTTTAGGCATCTCTTAATTCAATCTAGTTGACAATTCAGATTAACCATTATAGAAAAAAAATTCCTCTGAGAGGAAAATATGGGGCACCCTGATACCCTGTAGGGCCTAGGAAATTGTTTCAGCAGGTTCAGCTACCTTGGCACTCAGAGATCACGGCAGCCAAGGTCCAAAGAGGCCTGGCTACTGCTCAAGGTGATGATAGAACTTCCTATCATCCACATGGTACAAGTTCTCCAACAATGAAGGATTCCGGGATTAGGGAATGAGGGAATTTTTCCCAAGATTTCAAATGAGAGTATGGGAGACCAGTAAAAATATAGCAAGGTCACAATTCCTTCAGGTCGTCTAGCAGAATGTGATATGTCAAGCTGTGAAGGTAAATTTGAAGCTTTCTATGCCCCATTCCTCTGTTTTCTTGGGGGAGTATTAATTCTGTGCTACTTTATGTTGGATATATGTAACTTGCTTTTGATCTTCATTAGGGCCTCACAGACGAGTTTTCCTTAAGTCTCAGATGAGACTTTGGGCTTATACCTTTGATCAGTGCTCAAACTGCTAAGACCATTGAACTTTTGAGATTGACTAAATGCATTTTGCATTGCGAGATGGACATAAAATTGTGGTCACTGGTGGAATATTATGGTTTGGATATCAGAAGTTACCCCAAATCTCCTGTGCACTGAATCTCTAAACTGTAAACACAAAACAAACTTGTCTTCCTTTAAGTTGTTCTTATCAGGTATTTTGGTCACAGCAATGGAGGCTTACTAACACATCATTATAATTGGAACAGAATCTAAGGAAAGCACGTTTTACCTTGTTCTTTCCCTAGCAAGAGTGATCGGATGCTTTTCCACCTTCTGCTATTGGACGAAACAGCATGAAATCCCTTGACAGATGCACAAGTCATACTGTTGTATTTCCCAGACTCCAGAACCATGAGTCAAATAACTTTCCATTTTTTTATAAACCCTGCCTCAAGCATTCTGTTACAGCATCAGAAAATGAACTAAGACAACCCTTTCCACACAGCCCACCAAATCTGGTTGGTGACAGCTTGGCTCTGTTTTGTAAAGTGTGATTCAGCTAATAACTGATATTCCTGTCTGGGTCTAGCACTGTGCCAAGGGGCCCTTCCACTTACAGCACATCACATGAGGTCATGTTGTGTGGAAGCCCATCCACCCAGTTCATTTTCTATGCAGGCTACTATGTCACCCAGGTCCTTACCCTAAGTCCAGGGTCAGCTTCCGTAGACATTGGGAGCTCTGATCTAATCAGAACCTCAGTCAGTGATGTGATCTCTGCTTCCTGCCCTCAAAACTCATTCCAGTGCTCTGATCCCACTGCCAGCCCCTGCTTATTCCTGGTTGACCTCACACTTTCAATTTTACACAAGAAATCTATCTCTTTATCCTGTTTCAGAGGTTGAAACTATAGCTATAAAATAGTTCTTTACTTAGTTAATGATGATTTCATGCCTTGCAAGAGATAGGGCTAATAATGTACTACCCGATGTAGTTACCCTAATGACCCAGCTAATAGGAGAAAATGTGAACTAGTGAAATCAGTGAGTGAGTTGAATTGTGCTTATTATGGTTTCTGAAATTTATATTTCAATGGCATACTGATCCTCCATAGGAAAAAAAAATGTGCTTGATTATTTTTCTGAAATAGGTAGTATAAGTCCAAAATATTATTTTCATTGACTAAGTGATAACGACACTGTCTTAAAATACCTAAGATTGCTAGAGCATTAAAACAATGGTGTAATTAACTTCTTAGAACAAAAAATTCTTTATTATTAAATTTTTTAAAATTTATTTTTTATTGTAAACAAATGGGATACATGTTGTTTCTGTTTCTACATGGAGTAACAGCGGAATCATATATTTACATAGGGTAATGGTGTTTGATTCATTCTGTTATTTTTTCCTTCCCCCCACCCCTCCCACTCCTCTTTTTCCTCTATATAGTCCCTCCTTCCTCCCATTTTTGCCCCCCTCCCACCCCCCATTATGTGTCATCATCCGCTTATCAGCGAGATCATTCATCCTTTGGTTTTTTGAGATTGGCTTATCTCACCTAGCATGATATTCTCCCATTTCATTCATTTGCCTGCAAATGACATAATTTTATTATTCTTTATGGCTGAGTAATATTCCATTGTATATGTATACCACAGTTTCTTTATCCATTCATCAATTGAAGGACATCTAGGTTGGTTCCACAATCTGACAATTGTGAATTGAACAGCTATGAACATTGATGTGGCTGTATCTCTGTAGTATGCTGATTTTAAGTCCTGTGGGTATAGACCAAGGAGTGGGATAGCTGGGTCAAATGGTGGGTCCATTCCAAGTTTTCTAAGGAATCTCCACACTGCTTTCCAGAGTGGCTGCACTAATTTGCAACCCCACCAGCAATGTATGAGTGTACGTTTTTCCCCACATCCTCGCCAACACCTATTGTTGCTTGTATTCTTGATAATCGCCATTCTAATTGCGGTGAGATGGGATCGTAATGTACTTTTGATTTGCATTTCTCATATTACTAAAGATGGTGAACATCTTTTTATATGTTTGTTGATTGCTTGTAGATCTTCTTCTGTGAAGTGTCTGTTCCTATCCTTAGCCCATTTGTTGATTAGGTTATTTGTATTCTTTGTGTAGAGTTTTTTGAGTTCATTATATATTCTGGACATTAGTGCTCTATCTGAAGTATGAGTAGCAAAGATAGTCTCCCACTCTGTAGGCTCTCTCTACTCATTGCTGATAGTTTCCTTTGTTGAGAGAAAGCTATTTAGTTTGAATCTATCCCAGTTATTGATTCTTGCTTTTATTTCTTGTGCTATGGGAGTCCTGTTAAGGAAGTCTGATCCTAAGCTGACATGTTGAAGATTTGGACCTACTTTTTCTTCTATAAGTTGCAGGGTCTCTGGTCTGATTTCAAGGTCCTTGATCCATTGTGAGTTGATTTTTGTGCAGGGTGGGAGATAGGGATTTAATTTCATTCTGTAGCATATGAATTTCCAGTTTTCCCAGCACCATTTGTTGAACAGGATGTCTTTCCTCCATCGCGTATTTTTGGCACCTTTGTCTAGTATGAGAAAATTGTATTTATTTGGGTTTGTGTCCATGTCCTCTATTCTGTACCATTGATCTACCTGTCTGTTTTGGTACCAATACCATGCCGTTTTTGTTGCTATTGCTTTGTAGTACAGTTGAAGTTCTGGTATTGTGATACCCCCTGTTTCATTCTTCCTGCTAAGGATTGCTTTAGCTATTCTGGGTTTCTTATTCTTCCAGATGAATTTCATAATTGCTTGCTCTATTTCTGTAAGGTACATCATTGGCATCTTAATTGGAATTGCATTGAATCTGTATAGCACTTTTGGTGGTATGGCCATTTTGACAATATTAATTCTGCCTACCCAAGAACTTGGGAAATCTTTCCATCTTCTAAGGTCTTCCTCAATTTCTTTCTTCAATGTTTTGTAGTTTTCATTGTAGAGATCTTTTACCTCTTTGGTTAGATTGATTCCCAAGTATTTTATTTTTTTGAGGCTATTACAAATGGAGTTGTTTTCCTCATTTCCCTTTCAGATGTTTCATTGCTTGTGTATAAAAATGCTTTAGATTTATGTGTGTTGATTTTATAGACTGCTATTTTGCTGAATTCATTGATGAGTTCTAGAAGTTTTTTGGAGGAGTTTTTTGGATCCTGTAAATATAGAATCATGTCATCAGCAAATGGTGACAGCTAAAGTTCCTCCTTTCCTATTCATATCCCTTTAATTTCTTTAGTCTGCCTAATTGCTCTGGCTAGAGTTTCGAGGACAATGTTGAATAGAAGTAGTGAAGGAGGACATCCCTGTCTTGTTCCTGTTTTTAAAGGGAATGGTTTCAGTTTTTCTCCATTTAGAATGATGTTGACCATTGGCTTAGCATAAATAGCATTTACAATGTTCAGGTATGTTCCTACTATCCCTATTTTTCTAGTGTTTTGAGCATGAAGGGGTGTTGTATTTTGTCAAACGCTTTTTCTGTGTCAATTGATATAACCATATGATTCTTATCCTTAAGTCTATTGACATTATGGATTATGTTTATTGATTTACGGATGTTAAACCATTCTTGCATTCCAGGGATGAACCCCACTTGATCGTGGTACACAATTTTCTTAATAGGTTTTTGGATATGGTTTGCCAATATTTTGTTAAGGATCTTTGCATCTATATTCATCAAGGATATAGGTCTAAAATTTTCTTTCCTTGATGTGTCTTTGCCTGGTTTGGGTATGAGGGTGATATTAGCATCATAGAATGAGTTTGGTAGGGTATACTGCTTTTCTATTTCCTGGGATACTTTGAGAAGTATTGGAATGAATTCTTCTTTGGAGGTCTTGTAGAAATTGGCTGAGAATCAGTCTGGTCCTGTGCTTTTCTTGGATGGTAGGTTTTTAATGACTTCTTCTATTTCATTGCTTGATATTAATCTGCTTAAATTGTGTATGTCCTCCTTGTTCAGCTTGGGAGGAGCATGTGTCTCTAGAAATTTGTCAATGTCTTCATTAGTATTTTGTTGGAATACAGAATTTCAAAGTAGCTTCTCATTATGTTCTGTATCTCAGTGGTGTCTGTTGTGATATTTCCTTTTACATCACGAATTTTAGTAATTTGAGTTTTTTCTCTCCTTCTCTTTGTTAGTGTGGCTAAGGGTTTGTCTATTTTGTTTACTTTTTCAAAGAACCAACTTCTTGTTTTGTCAATTTTTTGAATTGTTTCTTTTGTTTCAATTTCTTGATTTCAACTCTGATTTTAATTATTTTCTGTCTTCTACTACTTTTGCTGTTATTCTGTTCCTCTTTTTCTAGGGCTTTGAGCTGTAATGTTAGATCATTTAGTTGTTGACTTTTCGTTCTTTTCTGAAATGTACTCCATGCAATGAATTTTCCTCTTAGTACCGCTTTCATAGTGTCCCAGAGATTTTGATATGTTGTATCACCATTCTCATTGACCTCTAAGAATTTTTTATCTCCTCCCTGATGTTTTCTGTTATCCATGTTTCATTCAATAGCATATTATTTAGTCTCCAGGTGTTGGAGTAATTTCTGTTCTTTATTTTGTCATTGATCTCTACTCTCAGTCCATTATGATATGATAGAACACAAGGCAGTATCTCTATTTTTTTGCATTTCCTAAGGGCTGCTTTGTGGCATAACATATGGTCTATTTTCAAGAAGGTTCCATGTGCTGCTGAGAAGAAAGTGAATCTGCTCGTTGATGGATGGAATATTCTATATATGTCTATTAAGTCTAGGTTATTGATTGTGTTATTGAGTTCTATGGTTTCTTTGGTTGGTTTTTGTTTGGAAGATCTATCTGGGTGTGTTAAAGTCACCCAGAATTATTGTGTTGTGGTCTATGAGATTCCTGATATTGAGAAGAATTTGTTTGATGTACAGGGATGCACCATTGTTTGGAGCATAAATATTTACTATCGTTATGTCTTCCTGATTTATTTTTCCATTAAGCAGTATGAAATGTCCTTCTTTATCCCTTCTGACTAACTTTGGCTTGAAGTCCACTTTAACTGATATAAGGATTGAAACCCCTGCTTTTTTCCTGAGTCCATGTGTGTGGCAGGTTTTATCCCATCCTTTCACCTGTAGTCTGTGGATGTCTTTTTCTATGAGATGAGTCTCTTGCAGGCAGCATATTGTTGGGTCTTTCTTTTTAATCCATTCTGCCAGTCTATGTCTTTTGATTGATGAGTTTAGGCCATTAATGTTCAGGGTTATTATTGAGATATGATTGTATTCCCAGTCATTTGGGCTTACTTTTGGTTTTTAAGTTGGCTTGGTTCCTCCTTTGAGTGGTTTTTCTCTAAGGTAGTTCCTCCCTTTGCTGACCTACATTGTTGTTTTTCATTTCCTCCTCATGGAATATTTTGTTGAGGATATTCTATAGCGCAGGCTTTCTATTTGTAAATTCTTTTAACTTCTTTTTATCATGGAAGGATTTTATTTCATCTTCAAATCTGAAGGTTAGTTTTGCTGGGTAAAGGATTCTTGGTTGGCAACCATGTTCTTTCAGAGCTTGAAATATGTTGTTCCAGGCCCTTCTAGTTTTTAGAGTCCGTGTTGAGAAGTCAGCTGCTATCCATATTGGTCTCCCACTATATGTAATCTGATGCTTTTCTCTCTCAGCCTTCAACATCCTGTCTATTTTGAATGTTAGGCATTTTCATTATAATGTGCCTTGGTGTGGATCTGTTGTGATTTTGTGCATTTGGTGTTCTGTAAGCCTTTTGTATTCGATTTTCCATTTCATTCTTCATGTTTGGAAAATTTTTTGATATTATTTCATTGAATAGGTTGTTCATTCCTTTGGTTTGTATCTCTGTGCCTTCGTCAATCCCAATAATTCTTAAATTTGGTCTTTTCATGATGTCCCATAGTTCTTGGAGATTCTGTTCATGATTTCTTACCATCTTCTTTGTTTGTGCACCTTTATTTTTAAGATTAAATATTTTGTCTTCATTGTCTGAGGTTCTGTCTTCCAAGTGGTCTAGTCTGTTGGTGATGCTTTCCATTGAGTTTTTTATTTGGTTTAATTTTTCCTTCATTTCAAGGATTTCCATTTTTTTTTTTTTTTTTTTTTGAGAATCTCTACCTCATTGTTGAAATGATCTTTTGCTTCCTGCAGTTGCTCTGTCAGCTTATTGGTATTATCATTCATTGCCTGCATTTGCTCTCTTATCTCATGCTTCACGAATCATCTTAATCATGTATAATCTGAAGTCCTTTTCTGACATTTCTTCTAACATATTGTCATTGGATTCTATTAATACAGAATCTAGATTTGTTTGGATCATTTTCTTCCCTTGTTTTTTCATGTTGTTCATGTATCTTCCCCTCTAGCAGTGCAGATCTGGGGTATTGCAGATTTCCCCCTATAGTCTTATAGTGGCCCTATAGGTTTTCAAAACGTTTTCTGACATTGAGCTTCTAGTCTCCAGCAGGTGTCTCAGGATGGGATTTGCCCCACTTAAAGATCAGAGCTCCAGCTTCCAGGATAATCCATGATGGCTGCTCTGGCTTCCAAATGTGTTGGCAAATGGGGAGCTGCAGTTGAGGGTGTGGACGTGGTCAGCTGTAGGTCCTAGAGGTGGAGTGTGGTTGGTCAGGCAGGGGTCCTGGAGTTCGGGTGTGTTTGGTGTGGTTGGGGGATCCTGGAGGCTGGGTACTGTCAGTCTGGGGTCCCGGTGATAGGGCACAATCAGTTGGTCTGGGGGTCCTGGCAGCAGGGAGCAGTCAGTTGATGTGAGGGTCCCAGAGGCAGGGAGTGATCGGTTGGGCTGAGGGATCCTGTAGACTGGGCTTAGTCAGTCTGGCCAGGGGTCCTACAGGGACTGGCTGTTGTCTCAAAATGGCGGCAGCCACGTGTAATCAAACCTGCAGGTACTGTAACAGTGAACTTCCAAGCAACAGCAGGCAGCTGATGCTCCACTGGAGGTCGGCGATCAGTTTGCTGACTGTTGTCGGATGATGGGGAGGTGAACCTCGTGCATTGGGAGATGGATAGGTGTAAGGCAGGCGATGGACAGGCGAGAGGCAGGCAAATGGCCAATGATAGGCACCAGACAGTGAACAAAGTGCACTCAAAAAAGGCATCAATATGCTGGCAGACTGCAGGTGGTCACAGCAGACAAATTGGGTAAACAGCAGGGGATCGGTAAGCAGCAAAAACTGCCTCACCAAGAAACAAATATCCTCTGCTTGAAACCGGAGTTATGGAGCGACATGGAACGCAGCCTCCCTCTAGTCCACCATCTTGGATCCCCTGGGTTTTATTTAATAAAATAAAAGAAGTAAAATGAAAATCATGGTATGTGAATCAAAAAACAAAACAACAAAAAAAATACCCAGGAAGCATTATAGGCTGGATTTAGACCCAACCCCTTTTGTTACATCATGTAATCTCACACATAGAAATTCTTCTCACATAAAACACTAGGTAGGAAAAAATATCCTTTATCCTAGAGATGGGATGTAAGGGAGGACACTTAGGAGATAGTTAGGAGAGGAAAGAGGCAAAAGATCAGCCTTTCTATGGCTGGTGGTTTTCTTAGGAACAGCTCAGAGAGAGCGCCCCACCCCAAGCCAGCCTATTAAATTTTTAAAATGTATGATTTTAATTCTCTCTTTGTATATTTGGAATTGTGGAAAATATTCTAAGCAATGGGATAATTGAAGGTAGGTTTATACACCTAGAGGCCTTCAGTGTGTCAGAGCAACCTTACTGCCAAGTAATTTTAAGGGAAGTTTAGGGGTGATAAAGCACACCCCTCCCACACCCAAGGCTGGCAGACTAATTTTGCTCATCTAATTTTGTTCTGATTTTTATTTTGTCCTTAACAGAAACAGCAGACTAGTAAAATGTGTATTGGAGAAATGAAGTAGCTAGTGTTGACTCTTTGCTACTTATAAAGGATAGGAAACATCTTTTATATGTCTCTCTAGTGTTAATATAATACATCAATACAAGTGGAGCAAGCTGGAACTTTATGTTGAAAGTGAAGTTTGAATCTTAAATAAAAGGATTAAACTCTTGAGTTCTCCTCTTATTTCACACGGTGATTTCTCAGTTTTAACAGCTCTTACCTCTCTTTATTCCCCCACCTCACTGAAGTGGATATGAGTTCTAAAGCTTCTTGAGTCAACAGAACTTTTCTCTCCTCCTGGGTGTCTATCTTCCACCCACAGATGACGTTAGTGCTTCTCAAAATATTGTGGGGAAGGACCACTTGTTTTCTTTGTTTAAACCCCAGTCCATCATGGATGAAAACTTTCACAAAACAGAATTAGAATGGACAATTAGAAGTACCAGAAAAATATTAGCTTTTTTGTTATCATTGCAATAGGAAATTGTTATAAAAATTTCAGAATGTTTGATCTCAATGCACTTAGTTTTTGAATGGGACCAAGGTTTCCAATTCACATTGAGAAATATGCTGGATTAGGAGACCTGCCACTTCATTGTGACATTCCAATTTGTTATCTTCTTAGATGTCTCTCTGCCCTTTACTATAAACATCTTGAAGACAAATTTCCTTTTTCTTTCTTTTGTCACAAATAGCTCTATAGAAATATGTTTCTGGAGAAATGACTTTGTGAAATATGAAGAGAAATATCCAATCAAAATATCTTGTTTTAAGGACTGAAGGAGAATATTTGGAAAGTTCTGGCACACTGTATTTGCTCAATAATTGCTGACTTCCTTCTCTCCGGTGTTCCTGTCATGGACAGAGAGGCCCACTCACTTCTTTCTTCTCCTTTGCTCTTTCCATCAGTTTTATGAACAAATTCTACCTGGTATATCTCTGAGCTTTACATCAATTTTAGGAATGTAATCAGATATAACAATACCAGTTGAGGATGTTCGGCCTCTTTAGAAGATTATCCTTTCCAGGATGCTGTGTGTTCATTGCCTTCTCAAATGAAGATGCCTTATGAGATACAAAAAGACTTTTTCACTGAGATGGGTGAATACTTGAGCTGGATGTCTTTGAGCCTCTTTCAGAGGAAAACTAATCTGCCTGTCACTCAGGATCTAAAACTGGTTGCATGTGCCTCCTTGGGCTGTGCTAACTCCTTCATCCTGGGTTTTGTCCAATTAGGCACCGTATGTCTAAAACAAAATTGACACATTCAATTTGAAGATTTGCTATGTAAGGAGGAACACAGGTGAGGACAAACTTGTAAAAACATGAGTCACAACTGATCTTAATTATGACTGAAAAAGAATGGCAAATTTTACAATACACTGTGCATTCTGTATAAAAA
Organism: Sciurus carolinensis; assembly: GCF_902686445.1. NCBI lineage: Eukaryota > Metazoa > Chordata > Mammalia > Rodentia > Sciuridae > Sciurus > Sciurus carolinensis. The sequence continues at coordinate 122,004,594 of NC_062221.1, read as the reverse complement.
TGATAATTGTGGGCAAAAAAATAAATGTTATTAAAAACTTATCTGAAGATTGCAAATTAAGGAAGATTGCTGACTTTCTTTTTTAATATGAGAAATGTGGAACATTTCTCTCTAAATCTACAAGATATGTTATAAAAATGAAAATGATATGGTTAAACTTCAGTCTATATTTTTATATCTAGGACTGAGTTATTGATCAGGACTGACTGGCAGGGTGTTCTGAAAGTTTACTTTGATCAGTGGAGGACTCAGTTTCTTAATCCCTTGTTAATCATAATGTGGACATCAGAAGTACACAAGATATTTTGGAGTGTAAACTTTATAACCTGCTTAATAGAAAATCCCAGCATGTTATAAAGAGTAATTATCATAGAGCATGGTTAAATTCATTAATCAAGGGATGCAGTAAAAGTTACATAGTGCAGAATTTATATTCAATGGTTTCTTTTGGAGATTCAGACAATATAGAAAGACTTTTCTAATGCCATTGTTCTTTAGTCCATGTTGACGGAGCCTGTTAAAACAATGTTAAAGAAGAATGAAGAAGTTTGTGACCCTACTTCAGGTCTGATCTGCTCCAGATCTATGGTTACTATGGGATGGATGAAAGCCTTTATGAAAAGTCATTATAGTGTTTGTACAAGGTGTGTTTTGTTTAAAACAATAAAATAAGGAATATAAGCCACTAAAGATGGCCAGTTTTGGTTTATTTCATAACACCCCCCTTGAGATATAGTGTCTGGAAGTGAAATATCTGCCATGATTTTTCATCTGGCCTGCAACCATGTAGAAGCCAACTGTATTCACACTCTGCTTGAGAGCACTGACTTAGTTGATTTTCAGTCCCTAATGAGGTGAGACTGAAGGTCAAAGATCAATCCTTGAGTTGATCCTTCGAAATAACCTTGCCAAGATCATTGGTTTCATTTTTGATGAGTCTTCAGTTTATGTGTAAGTAGGGAATTTGTGGCAGCAATAACATAAGGCTCAGTAATTACTATGGTTTGGATGTTAGGTGTCCCCCAAAAGCTCACATTGGTCAAAATGCAAAAAGGCTCAGAGAATAAGTGATTGGATTGTGAAAGCCTTAATTCAATTAGTGGATTAATTCCTTGATGGGATCCCCTGAGTGCTAACTGAAGGAAGCAAGGTATTGAGGACATGGCTTTGGGTATGTTTTGTGTCTGGTGACTGCAGCCTTTCTCTGGTTCCTGATCATCATATAAGCTGCTTTTCTCTGCCACACTCTTCCACCATGATGTTCAGGCTTACCTTGATCCCTGAGGAATGATGCTGGCCTTCTATGGATTAAGGCCACTGAAACCGTGAGTCCTCAAATAAACTTTTCCTGCTTCACAATTGTTCTGGTTGGGTCTTTCAGTCAGAGTGGCTAAAAAGATGATTAAAAGAGAAATTGATATAGAAAAGTGGGGTCATTGTTGTCACTAGCCAGACCATGTGGCTCAGAAGTTTTTGGAGCATTTTGGAATTGTTTGGAGGAATTTTGAGATGTTTAGCAGTGCAAACTGGAAATGCTTTAGGCTGTTCTAAGCAGAACTTAAAGGCCAATCCTGGTGGGAACTCAGAAGACCAGAACACCAATAGGACCATGGACATGGAAGACAGGTGGAAGTGGTTTCAGAAGAGGACTCTATTGGAATTTTGAGTAGACTATTCATGTTATGTTCTTTGTTGAGAGTTGTCTACATTTTTCCCATATCCTGAGACTTTCTCTGAGTCTGATTTTAAAAGTGAGGGACTTCTTAATCTGGTGGAAGAAATTTCTGGACAGTATAGTATTCAGATGGTGTCTTGGATATTGTTGAAGGCTTTTAGTCAGGTTTATTGTGATAATCAGAAACAGAAAGTAGAGTAAAAGTATTTGAAAAACTTGGATTTAAAATGCTGGAGTAAAACTGGTCTAAGGAAGTTGCTGTTGTTAAAGACATTATTGCCACTGAAGAAATTCTGAAGACTTTCCCTAGAGACAATAAGAAAGATGGCTTTAGGGCTTCTCAGGAGCTGGCAAGACCACACCCTTCTCAGGCTCAAGGGAGTAAAAATGAAAATTCTTTTGAGAACAGACCAGTGGGAATCCTTGCATAAGGGTGCCTGGAAAGTTTTATCAATGTGCTCAGTCACCTGAACACAAAAAGGCTGCTGCAACCAGAGTCCCTGGAGGTTTGGCTACTACACAAGGTGGTGACAGACCTTAGAGTCAACCACTTGGTGCTATTTCTGCAGGAAGACAGGATGCTGGAGTTATGGATCATGGCGGCTTCCACCAAGATTTCAAAGGAAGTTCTGGGAGGCCAGGTAAAGTGCAGCAGGGTTGGAGTCCCTGTGGGCAGCCCCTGAGAAGGCAAAGCATGAAGATATGAGGAGGAAACTCAAGCTGCAGTGGGGATCCCCAAGATTAAGAAGTGCCATTAATATTGGACATCATCCTAGGAAAGCTTCAGGAATTAAACAGAGACAAGCCAATGGAAAGACCATTTGGGCTGCAACTAACAAGGATACATGGGTGGAGTTACACAAGTCCTTTGGAGAGGACATCATGCCATATGCTCCAGATGTCAGACAGAACTACTGGACCTGTTTGCTCAGATGGATTTCAATCTTGATTTTATGAAGCAGACCAGGTACCCCAACCAAAGAGACCCCCTACCATATTTATAATATATTAGTTTTCCCAGGCCTTCCCACTATAATTGAACTTCCCTTCTTGTCAGATTTTTACACAGAATATCAGCAAAATCTTTTGAAGAGGACATTGTGGTTTGTAGCTTCCTCTTTTCTTGTAAATGCCAGGTTTGCAGGAAAAGAAAGAAAAAAACTTTTAAAAACTCTGTCTAGTCTAAAAAAAAAAGAAGATAGATGAAAAACACCTGTCATTTAAACCTTCAGACCACAACTCCTGCTGGGTATAAAGTTCAAAGAATTTCCCGAATCATGGACCAGAGAATTTTAGGCAATAGCCTCTCTAGACCCTGCAGCCAATAAGCCAGCTTCCTGAAAATCCCTCAGGTGTCCAGTATCTTCATCTTACATCATTGGTCCCATTCCTTCCTTCTATGCCCGTTTCTTAAATGGAAATGTTTACTCAGTACCTTTATACATTGAATATTTGTAAATTGCTTTTAATTTTATAGGATCTCAAATGGAGAGATTGCCTTAAGTCTCAGAAAAGACTTTGGACTTGAACTTTGAGCAATCTTGGATAGGAACTGTTGGGAATGGACTAAATGTATTTTTCACTGTGAGATGAGTGTGAATTTTGGGGGGTAAAAGGTGGAATGTTATGGTTTGGATATGAGATTTTTATGCAGAATATCAGCATAAAAAGCTCACATGCAATATAATGCAAGAAAGTTTAGCAAGTAAATGATTGGGTTGTAAGAGCCTTAACCAAATTAGTGGATTAATCCCTTATGGGATTAATTGAGTGTTAACTGGAAGAGGTGGGACATTGGGGGCCTGGCTTTGGAGTACATATTTGTATCTGATGAGTGGAATCTATCTCTCTGCTCTCTGATTATCATGTGAGTTGCTTCCCTGTACCATACTCTTCCACCTTGATGTTCAGCCTCACTTTGACCACTGAGGAATGTAGTTTGGTGTATATGGGTTGAGACCTCTAAAACTGTGAGCCCCCAAATAAACTTCTTCTCCTCTACAGTTGTTCTGGTCAGAACTTTTAGTCACAGTAGCAAAAAAACTTGACTAAAAAAGAAATGAACATTCACTTATTCAAGAGTAGAAAAAGGATTTTTAAAATATAATAAGGAAATATTTAACCCTTTTTTTGACCATGTCAGATTATTGCTTATATTTTAAGTAGGGATAGAGATCAAGAGCAGCATGAATGGACTTTCTTATATTTATCATCAAAATAGAAAAGATACTTATTCTTTTTGTTTATGAATCCTTAGCCAATATTATGTTTTTGAAAATAAAAATCTTAAAAGCTGACCAGTGAAAAGAAATGTAGCAAAGTCTAGTATAATTTTTGCTTAAATTCTTTTTTCTTTCTTTCTTTCTTTCTTTCTTTCTTTCTTTCTTTCTTTCTTTCTTTCTTTCTTTCTTTCTCTCTTTCGTCCTTCCTTTCGTCCTTCCTTTCTTCCTTCCTTCCTTCCTTCCTTCCTTTCTTTCTTTCTTTCTTTCTTTCATTCATTCATTCTTTCTTTCTTTCTTTCTTTCTTCTTTCTTTCTTTTCTTTCTTTCTTTCTTTCTTTCTTTCTTTCTTTCTTTCTTTTTTTCTTTCTTTCTTTCTTTCTTTCTCTTTCTTTCTTTCTTTTGGGGGAATGGGATTGAACCCAGGAGCACTTAACCACTGAGCCAATTCCCAGACCCCTTTTTAAAATCTTTTATTAGATATAAGGGCTCCCTGAGTTGCTTAGTTCCTTGCTAATTTGCTGAGTATGGCTTCAGACTTGTGATCCTCCTTCCTAAGCCTCCCTAAATGATGGATTACAGAGGTGCACCACTGTGCCTGGCAATTGCTTAAATTCTGTTGTAAGAATTCTTTTTTAAAAAAGTTTCTAATCTTATACTGAGTAAAATTAATATTACTGTTTTAAAATGTTTATGATCCCTTATAAGTCAAATGAATATGTTACATATAAGTTCAAATTCCTTTAATTTTTATGTTAGTATTAATACATTATAGTTATACATAATAGTGGGGTTCATTTTGTGACATTCATAAATGCATATAAAAGAGTAAAGTACCTTAATTTTAGTTTATTAATTCTTATATTATTAATTTTTGCCTTTTTGTAGGAAACAATCACCATCACAATTCATATGCATAAAAATCATATAATTCCAGGATTATACATATGCATATACAAAATATACATGTTTATTAGTTATTCACATTGTAGTTTTTGATAAAATATGATATATACACTTTTTGAATTATATATTTATATATATGCATATAATGGTTTAAATATTAGGAGTGCCCAAAATTTCATGTATGAGAGAATGTAAGAGGGTTTAGAAGTGAAATGATTGGATTATGAGAGCCTTAATGTACCTAATGTATATATTAATCTGCTCATAGAAATTAACTGGGTGGGTAGGCAAGTAGGGTGTAGCTGGAAGAGGTGGGTCCCTAGGGGCATGACTTTTGGTGTTTATATTTTGTTGTGGTGAGAAGAGTGCTCTCTCTCTCTACTTCATTTTTATGTCTTTATGCTAAAAATACTGCAGATTTTTTAAAATAAAATTTCTCTTAACCACTCATTTTCCAACCTATTACTCTATCTCCCTCTTCCACTTTGTGGCCAAATTCCTTTAAAAGTTTGTTTTCTTGCTCTGTGACTATGTCTTAACCAAGCCTTATTCCCCAACTGGTTTGTTTGATTCTCTTCTTATGACTTAAACAGAATAATTTTTTCAAAGGCCACCAAATTTCATTTTGAGAAGTTCTATGAATCATTCAGTAATATATAGTGCCATGGATTTCTTTATCTGTTAAAATTGTTTTTCTTTCTGGATTTCTCTGGTCACCTAATGACTTAGTTTTTACTTTATCTCTTGAAATAATTCACCTTATCCAGATTATTAATTATTGAATTATTTTTCCTGCCAGGTTTTCTTTCAAAAAAACCTATAAAGATTGTACCAGTCTTGATACTCAAATTAGAATCAGATAATAAATTTCAAATATGCATGAGGTCTTTAGAGAAATGAATGAAAATCAATTCCTGAGCCTTTCTGTTTAGTAATGTATGATTATGTTATTTTTCATGAGGTGAATTCATCTATGTACTGAAGTTTCCTATGTCCCTTTTGTATAGAATAAGGGGAAGTACTTGTTTATTTTTAAAATGCATTATGTCACCAAGGACATAAACATTTAATTTTATAAGGTTTTCAGTGTTTACATTGCTAAAGCATGACACTCACTCAAACTATTTTCTCCTCATAGCCATAAGTTATATGAAATTATAGATTTCAGAACACATATATTTGGTACTACAGATTGAACTCATGTTCACACTAAGAATCTACTCTACCACTGATCTACACCCCCAGTCTGAAATATATTATAACATAATTATTTTACCTCAGATAGCACATTTAGTAGAAATACATTAAAAAATTGTTACTACTCCAAACCTCTAAATTTCATTATTAACAACACAGGTTCTCATTATATATGTAAACTCTACAATGTTAATAAGAATTCGTGCTAGTCATCTTTTCATCTCTATGACCAAAATACCTGACAAGAACAAATTAGGGAAGAAAATGTTTTCTTGGGGCTCACAATATCAGAGGTTTGCTCCATGGTCAGCCAACTCCAGTGTCTGAAGCCCAAGGTAAGGAACAACTTCATGGTAGACACCTAATGGTAGAGAAATGCTGCTCACCACAACGCAACCAGGAGGCAGAGAGTGAGAAGGAGGGGTTGCAGGAAAGATGGAGGCTTTTCAAGTTATGTCCCCAATGACCCACCTCCACCACTGCACCAGTCTACAGTCACCACTCAGTTAGTTCAAATGAGGATGGACTGATTTGGTACCACTTTTATAGTCTAATCATTTCATTTCAAAATATTCCATAATAGCAAAGGATCTTTGGAGGGACACTTTATTATCTAGCAATCTTTGACAATGGAAGAGATATCTTCTAAATTTCTTTGGAAGCACTGGGACCAGAGTGTGTCATATGAATGCAATGGAAAGATATAAAGTGAAGAAAGGTGAATGTGATACCCTTCAAACAACTTGTATTGGTTTTGCAAATAGTTTGTCAATCTTTGGCAAGGAAAATACAGAAAATAAGAGTAAATTTTTACAATATGGTATTGAAATTAAAAAAAAATATTTTATCTATTGGAACTAACTCACAAATAAATGGCTTGTTTTTTGCATATCCTTGGGGATGTTTGAATTTCTTTGCTTAATGTTTCACTTATTTTAATTTTTATTGTAATTAAAGTACTGGTCCAAAGAGAATGAAAACTGCCATCTTCACAAATATCAACAACAAAACTGCAACAGCTTCTGTTCTAGCTCATATGAGAAGCACAGTTCACTATGCATTTTCAGGAATGCTACTGAAATTATGAACTGCAGGATAGAAGTTAAGTGATGAAGGAGGAAGGAAGAAACAAATTGAGGGGATTATCATAATAAGAAGTTAATGGTCAGAGGTCCTTATCAGAGCAATGAGGCTTTAACCAAGCTATAGGCAGAGAGCGGGAGGCTTGAGAGAGATTTTGGAGAAGGAATTATGAGATTGTTAGCGATTGGTTCAGGAGAAATGGCTAAAAGTCCTTAGAAGTGATGACAGGAAAGAACTTAAGATGCTGTTCCCTGGAATAAAATATCCATGAAATGTTGAAGATTCCAAATACAACTAGTTACAATCTTTGATTTGGATGCCAGTTAGACTGGAAATGGGAATTCTGTAGGGAGATAGAAAGTGAGAGGTAAAAAGAAGCAGGTTTTGTTAATAGCAATTCCCTCAGATCTATGATTTGACTAGTTATATGAAGAGTGCATGTGTAAAATAAATGATGTAGGAAAGAGAATTTTTTTTTTAAAAATTCATAAAATAGTATAAAGAGAATATTTAACATATTCCATGTCAAAATTGACATCATCTGCTCTCCTGCCTTACTCAGTACTTGAATTCTTCCTGTGGCATAAAGAATGAATCAAGTTTCCACAAAACATTTTTTACTTTGATCTAGGATTTGTGTGTGTGTGTGTGTGTGTGTGTGTGTGTGTGTGTGTGTGTTTGACACTGTAAACTAGCAATACAATTATTTGATTGCAAAGACAACATTGTGTATCATGTAGTCTTCATGGATCAGTAGTGAATCAGCCATAGAGATAACTGGGGATGTGGAGAGGCACTCATTGAGCTTCATGATGCCTTTCTTCTTGCTCCCTAAAGATGTTGGAAGCATTGCTTCCCTTACAACCTTCCCTGGTTTTGCACATTTCATAGCAACATTGAGAGAAAGAAATAAGCCCACAGGGAAAGTGAACTTTTGACTTCCAATTACTCTTCCCTGTAAAAGTGTTATATCCTACTGTAGTGGTCTTATTATGAACCCTTGAGAACTCTTTTGGTCTTGATTCAGACTAGATATTTTTTTTCCCTTAAATAAAGAGGAAGGAAGTAACTGCTGTGGCTGAGAAGTAATTGAGGGTCAGAATCTTGAACTTTCCTGAGGAGGTAGCAGTTCACCACAAGGGGTGCAGAATCAGTTAGTCAGTCCGATTAACATTGAGTTTTTAGAGAAAATTCAAGTATTGAAGCACATCTATTACTTGTTAACTTGTGTTTAAAGAAGAATGAAAATGATTTTAATTCAATTTACCTTGGGGGAATTATGCAGCCAATGAGTAGTACTTAGTTCATTTGGCACATGGGAAGTTGCCTATCATCAGTTCTCTACATACCCTTCAAGGGTATATTTTATCCCTAAATACTTACTGCACCAAATTTAGTGTAGTAGTGATAGATTTATTCAGGAGATAATATTTGAGATTTATTTTGTTTTGTCTCCTCTTCTGATGAAGTTTCTCTTCACCCTCCCAGAAAAAATTTTATCTTGATTATTGTTTCATAATGTAGGTAAGTGTTTTCATGTATTATTAAACTTCTCTTTTATGACATTGTCCTTGCTTTAGATCCTTTTGATCCCTGTGTATGCCCCATGAGTGTATTGACATGTGTTGTGTAGGTACATTTGTGGAAGAAAGAAAGGTAGAAAATGGGCAGCGTGAAATGCCCTGACCTTATAATATTCTACACTTCATTGGATCTCAACCAGAGGCAAGTTGTACGATATTTACAAGTATTTTGTTTGTTAGAATTGTGGTAGGTAAGGTATACTACTACTATCAAGTGAAAACAAGCTGCAGATGCTGCTAAATCTCCTATTACGCACAGGTCAGAGTCCTACAACAACAGGCCCAAAATATCAATTGCTCTGAGTTGAGAAACTCTGACCAAGTGCAACAGACCATCAGTTAATGCATTTGCACAGAAAATAATTCCATTCTTGTTTTATCACTTCAATGAGCAACAACTTTTGCTGACATATTTTCAAGCTTTCAATTTTCATCAGTAAGTTCCAGGATTCTTGATACTGGTATAATGACTAAATCCTTGTGAACAAACACAGTGTTCTTTCAAGTAAAAAGGAACTGATACCAACTTCATTATATGATTGTTGAAAGGATTAAGTGAGATGCTGTTTTAGTCTTTTTTTTTTTTTTTTTTTTTTTTTTTCATTTCTGTAACCAAAAGACTGACAAGAACAACTTTAGAGGAGAAAAAACTTATTTGGGGATAACAGTTTCAGAGGTCTCAGTTGATAGATGACTGACTGTATTTCTGGGTCTAAGGTGAAGTAGAACATCATGGTAGAAGGAGAAGAGGAAAGCAGCTCAGGACATGATGCTGAGGAAGCAGAGAGAGATTTCCTCTCACCAGAGACAAAATATAAATTCCAAAGTAACCCAGCTACACCCCATTTGCCTTTAGTTACAACCCTGTTAATCCACATCAGTGGATTAATGTAGTGATTAGGTTAAGGCTCTTATAACCCAATCATTTCACCTCTAAAATTTCTTGCACTGTCTCAAACATGAGCTTTTGGTACCTCATATCTAAACCTTAATGAGTATAATCATAAAATTTGTAGCAGGATATCCAAACAGACGCTCAAGAGCGCTTTGTTCCATTTCCATGATATAATAAATTTACAATTTTAAAAGATACTTTTTAACTATTTCAGTAAAAAGAGGAAATGCCCTTGGATTTTTTAAATTAATGTAATAATAAAAAAGAGGAATTATTTACTTTGAGCTTGATGATTTTATTTTCTTTGTTTTTTAAGCTTTCATGCCTTGTTCCAGCAGGAATTATTTTAGGACTCTGCTCAAGAAGTACCGATAGGAAATTTTGAGGACTTTAATTGTATTGGTTCATGAAGTAAAAATATGTTTTCATTAATTACCTTGATGAAGATTATTTTCTAAAACATTTTTTTTATTTTCAAATAACAATTTTAAGAAAAAAGAACATTTCTCTCTATTTAGATTAGTTTTCTATCTAGACTACCTATCTATCTATCAAGATCTATCAAGATACATAGATAGATATGTTTCATACAATTGAGCAGATTTCCCAAAGTATGTGAAAGGATTTTCATTAAAAATGACATCCACATACAAAAATTTTCTAGCTATTTTTTCTCCCAAAGAATAAAATATTGGACTGGATTGAAGCTCAATGGTAGAGTTTTTGCCTAAGCATATGTGAGATACTTAGTTTGATTCTCAGCACCACATATAAATAAATAAAATAAAGGTCTATTGACAACTAAAAATATTTTTTAAAAAAGTAAAAATATTATGGCCTTTTTTTTTTAAGGAAGAGATCAAAAGTTTCCATGTCATTGAGAAATTTCATTATGCGTATACTTTCTTTCTGTTTGTTTGCTTTCTGTATGCAGACAAACATATTTATAAGAGCATTGGGTCTTTAGTAGGTTTCATGCTTTTCTAGAATTCTTCAGAAAATTGTGATGGTTTCTCTGACAAAGTTAGCTGTTTTCATCATACATTATAAATCCAGAATTTAAGTAACTATGTACTTTTATAATGCATATAAAAATGGACTTAGCTTGAGTTTATGGATTTTTCCATTCCATGCAACACTTGTGAATTAACAGTTTACCCTTTCTTGTTATATTGTGTGATCCATGTTTATACTAGAAAAGATGTCTGAAGTTCTTTTGAGGAAGTTAAATAGATTATTGGTGACTAATGCAAGCATCACATATTTAGGTATATGTCAGATAATCATAGTGGTGTAGGAAAGAAAATGTGATTTACACAACTTATGTTTAAATAATTATTTTAGTTAAAAATCAATTAAACTCACTGGACATGGTGGTATATGCCTTTAACCCCAGTAGCTCAGGAGGTTGAAGCAGAACAATCAGAAGTTCAAAGACAGTTTCTGTAATTAAGTGAGGTCCTAAGCAACTTAAAATAAAATATTTTTTAAAAGAGAAGGATGAGGGTATAAAAAATGGTGGAATGAGACAGACATCATCACCCTATGTACATTTATGATTATACGAATGTTATGAATCTACATCATGTACAATGATAGAAACGAGATGATGTACCCTATTTGTGTACAACGAATCAAAATGCAGTCTGTAAAAAATTAAAAGATGAATAAAAAAAAAAGAGAGGTTAGTGAATGTGGCTTGGTGGTTAAGTGCCCTTGGGTTCAATCCCTAGTTACAAAAAAAATCAACCAAACTGTTATGCTTTTGAAAATATATTCATGGTGAGATGTTGATTGGCATACTCAAAATGTTCTGAAGACCTCCCAGCATTTCTTCCAAATTAGGGGTCCACAGAGATGCTTCCATTTTAAAATTTATTTTCTCTGTAATGCCACATCTAGTTTATTTTTTAAAGTGATTTTAGCATGTCTCTTTTACCCCCAAATTAATAGCTGTCTTAGAATGATCAGAACATAATTCTCACTATTACCAAAATATTAATAGTAATCTTCATGTTATATAACACAAAAGAGTTACATTTTAATGAGAACAAAAGTTCTCCATTCTTAGTAAAATAAATCAATAAAAATTTATTTGATCTCATTTTGAAGTTTCTACTTATTTTATATATAAAATATTATGATATATAATAGTATTACATAGATACATAAATTTACATATATACATACATACTTCTGACTGTCTTCAAACACATACGCACACATATGCATGCATATAATATAAACTTACCATGTTTTTATTTGTACAGATGCACTAACATAAAATGCTCAGAAAATATCGCTGTAATGTTAGTAAAAGTTAAATGTTAATAAGTTCTTTTTCTTCTAAGAATCTAAAAGAATAAAATAATATGTTAAATTAATAACTCTTGCTTTTTGTTTAATAATGTTTACAAAGAGGAGAAATGGAGACTAGTTATTAAGCAAATATCTGTTGAAAAATTATATTAAAATTGTTAAATATTCAAACAATAGATAATCTATGAAATTTATCTCTTGGGAATTTTGATAACTGACAAATTAACAGACTCATCATTTTATAAAATGTCTCAGATGAATATTTGTCACCTGTGTTACATTACAATTCATACATTTTACATTGTTTTAATTTTGACAGGTGAAATGATGTGGGAATCACTTAGATTGACTGTGTTTGTCCCATTTTTCATAAGGGAAATCTGATGTTTGGAAAGTATGTCACTCATTGAAATACACATGAAAGTAAAGGATTTGTCTCCTCACTACTTCTCCCTTAAGTCCTTAAACTCTTGTAATTTACATTAATACAGAATTGCCAAATATGTTCCAAGTTTACAAAATTGGTATGCTAGTAATTACTGCTGGTACTCTCCTCATTCTGATGGTTCTGTGATGACATAACCAAATGACAGATAATAATCATTTTCAAACTCCTGCTATTTAGGGTGACTGTTATGAATTGATTTGTGTCATTCCAAAGTCATAAGTTCAAGTCTCAATATCTTAAAGTGAAGCTGCATTTTAAGACACATCCTTCAAAGAGATAATTAAGCTAAAATGGAACTATTATGATAATATCATAAGAGGAGGCATGTGCTTAGAGGACAATTATCTGAAGAGGCAGGGGAGGCCAACCACCTGCAAATCCAAGATGAAGGTTTCAGGAGAAACAAATCTGACCACCATAAGTGACCCGACCCATGCTATTTTATGCTGGAAACAATAGTATTCTAACACAGGGATCTAATTATTTTAGTTTCCTTTTGATGGAGTAATTTTTTTTCTGAAACACACTTTTTCATGATAGCATTAATATTACCTTATGGATGTGGATATCTTCAGTGACTATCAAAGAAAAAAATTTTCCTGAATCCATAAAACCATTTTATCCAGTCTCCCTTTCAGTCAGTGTGTTCTTTGGACTGATTTCTTTTTAATGGAATGAGAATGGAAAGTGTGCTTCTTCCATGCTGAGTCTTAGAGCATGTGGGTGTACATCCTCCATGGCTCTCCTTGGGCTATTGTTCCTTGAACAAAGTTGGTGCAATTTCTTGATGTCTGCACACAATTTTAACCTTGAGGATTATAATTTCCTCAAGAAGATCTGACTTTTTACTCTCTAATAAAATGACAAATCAAGTGAAGGAAAGTTCAAGGATGATCAGTTTATTGCAAAGCATACAAAAGCAAAAAAGCAAATGGAGTAAAACTACAGGCAAAAATGTAGGTACAAGAACAATACTCCAGTAAAGAATGCTGAAGATGAAGCCCATACCTACCATGTGTCCAGAGAAGTTGTCCCAATGATCTGGGGGTCTAGTCCCCCTCCAGGTAACACTCAAATGGGTCTGGAACACTCTCCGGTCTTCAACAATGAAGCACAGGGCTTTTCACTGGTGCAGAGCCTTCTGCAACCAATGCCACATTAGAGTACATAACTCCAAGTGGAGTCACAATTGGCAGACTGCAGGTTGTAATATTTATACTCCCAGAAGGCAAATATCTCCCCTTGCAGATGTCAGCCCTAAGGGGAAAAGTTCTTGATGCCCACCATATTGTTTTCCAATTGACAAGTTGGCTAATCAGTCAGTCACTTGGCTCAGTTATAGCTTGTGTCACAAGAAAAAGTTCAAAATGGGGTTAGTGCTGTCAAGGCACAGTCATATTTATGCAATAGAAACACAGATTTACTTAGATATTTAAGAATCTTGATACAGGAAAGCACATGTCACAACAGCTCATATCCCATCTGTCATCAAGTCTTGTGCATGATAGATCTACACATTATATGAGGACAGTAGCAAGGCCTGTAGCACACAGCTGTGTATATAGATTCCTTAGAAAACTTGGTATAGAACCACCATTTGACCCTGCTATCCTGCACTTCAGTTTATACACAAGGGACATATCAACAAACTACAGTTTCACAGCCACATCAATGTGTATAGCAGTTCAATTCACAATAGCCAAGTTATGGAACCAACCAAGGTACCCTTCAACAGATGAATGGAAAAAGAAAATTTGGTATATATACACAATAGGATATTACTCAGTTATAAAGAAGAATGAAATTATGGAATTTGCCAGTAAATAGATGGAACTGGAGAATGTCATACTAAGTGAAATAAGCCAGTTCTAAAATCCAAATATTGAATATCCTCTTTGATATGTGGATGCTAATGCATAACAAGGGAGGGTAGGGAGGGGAATAGAAGTTTATTGGAATAGACAAAAGGGAATAAACAGAAGGGAGGGGGGATGGGAATAGGAAAGAGAGTAGAATTAATTGAACTTAACTTTCCTATGCTCACAAATGAATACATAACCAGTGTTAACTCCACATCATGTGCAACCAAAAAATTAAAATAAAAACTGTGACGGGTTGCACTTCATATATGTAATATACCTTACTGTTGTGTATTTAAAAACAACAAAAACATAATAAAGAAAAATAATTAAAACTAAAAAGCAAAAAACAATATTGTAAGGAATTAGCCTGAAGCTTTGCATTCCTGTGTTGACAGTAGCTACCTAAGTTCAGAACACCTCCTTGGGAAGCCTAAACCCTTTATGGGTCTTTTAGTTACAATGGTTTATACTATACTTAATGGTAGGTTATTAAACAAGTTCTTTTGCTTTGTATAATCTATTTTGTATATGCATGACCTTTTCAGACCTTTTTTTCTGTACATCTTGACTTCTGACTCTTACTTATTTCCATTTCATTTGAGAACAAAGTTTTCTTCAGGTTTCTTGTTTACCTCTAAAGCTTTTCTGCTGGTCTTGCTTAATATATTGATTTGTACAATTCAATGAACTTAAACTCATATCTTAATTCTGAAAATTTGTACTCTGATGAGCAGAGCAAACATAGTGGAAAAGCACTAGGATGAACACAATGTGTTAATTTTCCACACCCCTGCATTATAAAAACTCTTGTTAAGATCTCAAAATGGCAGAATGCAGATGACATTTATGAAAAGTTCTCTTCAAGGTACCACGCATGGTACATTAAATGCCTTTGCCTGAAGAAATTATATGTTATACAGAAATCATTTTAGAAAATAGTTATGTATACTTGACTACATTCATAACCATTTTATACTGTGCTGTAGAGTCCCTGGTTATTAAGAAGCCTTATGAGTGACTGTAATAGTTGGAAACTACAGAAGAGTGGTTTATTCCAGGACACCCACTGTATTGCCAACTTCCTTGCTCTCAAGCATGTAATCCAGAACTCATTTCCAACGCTTAGAATCACCTCTTAAATCATAGTGATTAGATTGGAATTTTCTCAAGTGACTGTCTCATATTAATTCCTGCTTTTATGTAGACCAGAGATACCAAAATCCATCAAATAAAGTTCTTGCAATTCCATGGTAAATAAAGCTATGTTAAGAATGACAAATAACACTCAAATATATGCTAGAAATGGAATGTTCTTTGTACCAACAAAGCGTATTACATTTCTAAAAATATAGTGCTCACTTATCTGTTCTATACCTAAAGTTACCTGAATCTCAAAATAAATTGATATGTAGTTTAATAGAACTCTATGGACAAAGGGAATTTAAATTTCTCAGAGATGTTCTAAGTAAATGAGAGGTAAAAAAAAAATGTATGTATTAAAATAGCTGCACAATCAGTCATATATAATAGAGAAGCATGATTTTAAATCCCAAGGAAATGCAACCTTCTTCCAAGGTAAATTCAAAAGTGTCATACTTAACATTCTCCTGGCTATATTTCCCATCTTATCCACTTCATCCATTACACCAAAAACTTCAACATTTTAAAACTCTATACATTCATGCTAGTTATGTTGGTGATGGAGCCAGCCTATGATAATGTTATGAAGATGCAAAAGAGAGTGACCCAGAATGTTTCACAGCATGTAGAAGTTGAGGGCATAGTCAGTTACAGTGTTAAAAATAGTAGCTACTAATAAATTCATAGAGTTGCTCTTTTGAGTCTTGAGAATACACTAATTCTTTTCTATTTTCGACTTGAATGTTTCAGGGTGGTTTGCAAATCGCCTCCTACGAACCACTCCTCCCTATGTGCAACCCTTTGTATGTGACATTGTAGTTTTTCGTCATTTAGATTGGAACTTGTGCTCTCTATCCCTTGAATCAAAACACATCTTGTGATGGAATTTGATCAATAGAATGTGGGACAGTCATGGTGTGGCAAGCTGAGCCTAATTCTCCATAGGCGCTGCCTGAAGTGCTGTCTGGATCCAAAAATGCCTCCCAAATATCTCATGTGTTAGGCAATGCAGCAAAGGTCATAGGTGAAAATATCCGACTATGAGATCTGTAACCTCATCAGTGATTTAATCACTTTGATGGATTAATAATTTGAATGAATTCTTGGGTGGTAACTGTATGTATGCATAAAGGAAGTAGGTACCTGAGGTTTTGGCCTTGGACTCTCTCTCTCTGGTCTCTTTCCCCTCCTCCTCCTCCTCCTCCTTCTTCTTTTCTCTCTTTTTCTTTCTCTCTCTTCTCCCCCACTTCCTGTTGTCATGAGCTGAGCAGCTTTAATCTGCCACATTCTTCCACCATGATGTTTTGCCCCAACTCTGACCCAGTGCAATGTAATCGGTCAACCATGAACTGAAAACTCTGAGACCATGAGCCTGTAGAAATCTTTCCTCCTCTAACTTTTTCTTGTCTGGTATTCTGATCACAGTGATGAAAAGCTGAGTAACATAGACTAAATTAAAATAAGAAAATTAACTAGGAAATAGATGTAACTAAATTTTATTTTAATATTTCCATGATTCTAAGGAAAATTCTATTGTTAATATTAGTTTGCACTAAATGATGAAATCATTAAACAAAGTTATTTATAGTCCATTCTCAAAAATTTTTAAATTTATGTTATTATTATTTTAAGGTTAAGTATGATACTGTTGCTTTGGCTATCATTCCGTCAATTAGAATTCCCAGCAATCAGAAGATATTGGGAAGATAATGTAAGACTTTTGTTTTTTCCTTTCATGAAATTACTTTCACACAGATTTAACAGATGTTCCCCATACCTGCCCACTGAAATGCAGAAGCCCACATTACAAGACTATAGATCATTATCCAGTATTCAGGGTGAATGAAAACCTTCCAACCACAATAAATCCAAAACAGAGCTCTTCTTGCAAAAGTCCTAAACTGCCCCATTATAAAAATGTCTCTGATGGAAACTGCCCTCACCATGTCCTATTACTAAGGAAAAGTAGCTAGTCAAGGACAGGAGGTGTAAAATAATGCTCAGAAGGAAGAAAAAAATGTCCGAATGCTACAGAACATAGGAGAAAGGGCCAGGAATAAGAAATTCCAAATTTAGTCCAGTTCCCTCTTTGTTTTTGGACTCCTGAGGAAACTATAGAACTTTTTTAGGTGTTGCCTTATCCTGTTTCATGAGATTTTTGTTAGAACCATATGCAACAAAATATAATATATTTTTAATATTCTCTATAGGAAAAGAACAATGTATATGACTTCTTCTGAATTAGATTCTTAAATGTCTATACAATCCATCATTCACAATCAATCAATTCATTAGCATGTTTTGATTTACAGTATGCTCCTGACAACACAAGAGCACCAAAACTTATAAACATATTTCAGGGGAAATATTTTACTTAAAAGTGAAAATCATGAGCATGTTCTACACACACACACACACAAACACACACACACGCACACACACACACAAACACTCAGATGTTAGTATTTAATTAACAAGGCACAGGCATCGGCTCCAAAAGCCTAAAACTACTCAGAAAAGTGAGTGTTTACAGTTATATGTGTATAAACTACAATGTCACATACAAAGGGCTGCACATACGGAGGAGTGGTTCGTAGGAGGCGATTTGCAAACCACACCTGAAACATTCAAGCCGAAAATAAATAGAAAAGAATTAGTGTATTCTCAAGGCTCAAAAGCTCAACACTATGAATTTATTAGTAGCTACTATTTTTTTATCCCTTTCAGCAATTCAAAATGACAGAAAACATAAATCCACAATTGGAGTTTGCAGAATGAGTTTCATTCAAATGACGTATGCTATTTGTCAAAAAAGAGTAGTCATTCAAACAGCCTCACAGTGAATTTGTCAAAGTCCTAATTTTCATGAACTAGGCATTGCTACTAACAGTACAATGCTGCTGCTGGAACACACCTCCACTTTCTCTGCTTTACTTTTATATTTTTGTTTTTTACAATCTCCTAACAGTTGACACACAATCTAGTTATATTATAAAGAATTATCGGTCTAGTAACTCTGGCGATATTTATTTTTCTCTGAAGTGATGCACAGAATGCCAAAAGTCTATGATAAATTCTGGAGCCCTATTAACATTTAAAAATGATACCATTAAATTCTTCAGCCTTTAAAAGCTTGCAATTAAAGTATCCAGGCTGACCAGGTGACACATTACAGTAATCCCAGAGACTCGGGAGACTGAGGCAGGAGGATGGCAAGTTCAAGGCAATTTAGCAAGACTCTCAAAATTTAAAAAAATAAAAATAAAAGGGACTGGAGATGTAGTTCCGTGGAAATGCACACCTGGGTTCAATTCCTAGTACCAAAAAAAAAGTATGCATTTATAAAATTTGCATTAACTAGTTAATGAAAAATCTGATTTTCCTTTTTGCCAGAATTAAAAAGATTCATACAACAGATCTGAATGGAAATGGAAAGACTCTGAGGATATAGGAGGCAGAAATCATAGACAAGAAGCTGATAGTGCACCTAAACCTGAAGTGAAAATAATCCTTATGGAAAAGTGGGCCAGAGACTGTGTTGTCTAGGCCCTGCTGTAGTCCTAGGTTGAATTAGCCAGAAGAGTTGATGGTTTTTTTCATTGTCCCCGGGATCCTACCTCCTGCTTTGTTCCTGGGGTGGAGTGTGCAATTATCTCTTGAGGAACTTGTTCTTTAACCCACAGTGTCCTGGAGTTGTCAGTTAAAATCAATGCCAACGACACCTCTCTTCCTTCT
This sequence comes from Sciurus carolinensis, assembly GCF_902686445.1. Taxonomy (NCBI): domain Eukaryota; kingdom Metazoa; phylum Chordata; class Mammalia; order Rodentia; family Sciuridae; genus Sciurus; species Sciurus carolinensis. The sequence goes on along the minus strand of NC_062221.1, from coordinate 121,985,532 downwards.
TCTTTTGACTAGTAACTACTTAATTTACGATCTCAGGGACAGCACTATTGGCCTAAACTCATTTAATTTTATCAAAGGCAATAGGGAAAGATAAGAGAATCAGGACCTAAGCAGATTAAAGTGCAAGTTAATCTACACCAACTCAAATCTATACCAAGGCAAGATAAATGGTATTACACACGCCCTGGAGCTAAAAAGGACCTAAAATTTTGAAGCATCATTGTGTTTTTGTATTTTAAGGACTCATTGTGAGATTATTTTAACATTCTACCTAGAAAATGAGTCATAACAGATGGTCAATTACCTAAAAGTTAATAATAAAGTGCCAGTAGTGTCTTGAGGAAAAAATGAAGTGAATGTTTACAAATTAAAGTACACATGTAATCTAGAGAATGTTTAGAGTGGTAAAAAAAAATACAAAAAAGAATTCAAGTTTAGTTCATTTTAGAGGAGACTTGACACATGCCTTCCCGCTATAAGCAAAATATGTTACCTGCTTGATGTCCTTGATAAGAAAAAATGCCCTCCCCAGATTATTTTTGTCAGAATGAGAACCCTTTCCTTGCAGTACTGCAATTGACCTAAACCTTCCAGGAAAGACGAATTTTCCAGTCGGTCAAGCCTCATAATAACATGGCATTCTCAATCCTTCATGTTTATACTGGTGCTTTTTATCCTTAGTGTAAAACAAAATGCTAGTAAAAAACATGTTCATAGATAGTAATAAAACACTAGGTTAACTAAAATGGCTCCAATTAAATGGTTCATTATATTTTAATTTCTAACCAAGAATAATTAAAAACCCTGATGCAAGTGTAAAATATCCGGTGATCTTTCTTCTGCTTCTTACCATCATGGCAGTAGTTCATAATTAAATATTGGGAACCCTCTTCCCAGTGGGATCATGTCTCTGTTATAATGCATCCTCATTACTTGGTATCATCTTGGCATTTCGTAGGCATCCCAAAAATGTATTTGCTGAGAAAACAAATGCACAGTCTATGAATAAGAATGAACAAAGGTTAAGCTTGAGAATGATGAGATGACTTGTTAGCCCCAAGAGGGACAATCTAAAGACAGAATTCTGGTGTAGTCAGAGTTGGTTAAAAACATGAGGAAGTACTTTGTTATGACTGCTTTTGCTGAAGATTCTGTTATTTTTTTCTCCATGAATTCATGGTGCAGTGCAATGCAAACAACAAATATATAAGAATATTTGGACCTAGAGGCCCTTGGCCAAACCTCATTTTTCCTCTTGCTACCTAAACTAGCAATGCCTACCATCCTCAAAAGCAAAGGTCTTACCCATCATTAGCTCAGCATGGGGCCTCCTATTTTAAGAAGAGAAATAGTATTATCTTAAAATAAGGAGACAAAATAGCAGGACTTGGGCATTTGAATTTGGTGAAAATACTATATAGTGTAATTTTCTTATATATTTGTCAACTTCCTTGTGCACAGCAGGTTAGATTTCACTTACATTTTTATGGTCAAGGCTGAATGCTCCAGGTATGATAAAAAGCAAATTATCTGTCCTTATATATACTTTCTCCACAAATTGGAAAGAAAAATTATTAAAGCTCTCTTTCTCCACACCTTGTGTCTTTAAACATAAGAAAAATGGGTAAAAATTAAATAAATTACATACAAATTAGATGTTTATAAAGAGGAGATTTTAATCTCAGTTATCCAAATAATCATTTCCTGAGTGTTTAAGATGATCAAAATCACCAGATTCTTGCTCAAACCTCTGCTTCTGTTTTCCTGTGTAAATACAGAATATGTTATCTTGGATGCAGTTTTATGAGGAGGAATTGCTAGAGCTTTAGAGAAAAGTTCAAGCATTTTATCTGTGTTTGCACAAAACCTAAATTTAGATCAAGAGTCTTTCTATTTATACATTTTGCTAAAGAAACTTCAAGGTTTGAGTTGTCCCAGGAGAAATTGTGTTTTTCTCAAATAAACGGCATATACTAAGATCTAATGTTTTATTTTCTGACATTTTGTATTTCCATTCTTTGAAATAAATGAAGACTTAACTGTCTTTAGAGCAAGCAATAATTTAGGTATAAAACATTTAGGCATTCTAGAAGTCCATCTTGTAAATGCTTTCCATTTTCCCAATAATAAATTTTTTTTCCTATTAATACAGTTTTTAAAGGTAATACTTATGAGAACAAAATTAATTCTATTATTTTCTTTCTCGTTGTCATCTTGCATTCTTAGGTCTGGTAATTGTAATTCTTCCTAAATGATCTGTAACCTGTCCTTTAATATCCATGGTACTCCTGACATGTCATTCTTTAAGTTAGGAGTTTGAACAACTAAAGACTCAGGAGACATTTTTGAAAATATTCAAGTATGCACTGTTCTAGGACACAAATAAAATCTTCTGATGTCACCCCTGTTGACCACATTGGTCAAGACAGCAGTAGAGAAGATGGTCAACAGAACTCCATTCCCATGGGATAACATGGATGGATATTTTCTAATCATGACTAAGGAAATGAGGCATGCTGCCTGTCCTATGTATCTTACGATTAAAACAAAATTCTTACTATTATATTTGTGTCAGATAGGTTCCTAGCAGGAAATAGCCCATATAAACATGCAAAATAAACATCATAGAATAGTGGGAATATTATTAGAGGTACAGTCAAAGTATAGGTATCTTCAGGACTGGCAGTGCAGGGAGAATTCACTGAAACTTGATGTGCAGATTGGGTTGGTTAAAGGAATCCACACAGTGTAGCTATCTGAGAAGGCTACCCCTAGGGTTGGGCCTTTATAGCATGTAGTTTTCTGGTGTGACTCAATAAGTATCTTAGTGCATTTGGACTGCTTCACCAACATACCAGAAACTGGCTGGCTTATAAATAGCAGAAATTTATTTCATAGAGTTTTGAAGATAGGAAGTTCAATATTAAGATACTAGCAGAGTCATTAACTGGTGAGGGTCACCTCTCTGGTTTATATTTAGCATTTTCTTGCTGTGTCCTCATATGGCAGAAGGGATTGGAGATCTCTCTTGGGTGCCCTGAAGGTTCTACTGTCATGACCTAAGCACTTTCCAAAGTCCTCTCCTCTTAATATCATACTTTTTGGGGGATTTCAGCATATAAAACTTGTGGGGCGGGGAACACAAGCATTAAGTCCAAAGCAATTGGGAATTAGTACCAACACCTCTTCTTGTCCTTTGGATATTTTTCTAAGTCTGTCAAATGGCCAAACCCAAGTGGAAAACAAAATAAGTCGATTTGCTGCAGTAACTTATGCAGTTCACTTTTCTGGATACACAGAGCAGATGAGAGAGGGTGGAGAATTAACACAAAGAAGTGAACAGAAATCATCCACCAGGTCTGGGAGGTCAGAGGTAAGGTGGCCCATGCCTTGTTTCTACCATTTCTATCACACATCTTCTACCTTTTTCTTTGTGACTTACTTTCCTCTGACCACCAAAGCCTTCTTTCTTTTTATACCGATGAAACATCTACACATCACAGGATCTGTGTCTATTATGTTCCATCTACCAGGAAAGACCTCCAGATCCTACACATCTAACCATTTAGAGACTTTACGATTGAACCTCCTCACTGAAGCCTTGCGCAAATACCCAACACTGAGTCACTCTCAGCAAATCACCCTTTTTATTTCCTTCACAGCAGATACCACATTAAAATCATTTTGGTCATGTATTTGCTGATCAATGCATTTGTGAGAATTTAGAATTCCAGTAGGGATGTTGTTCATTTTATTTTTCTCAGTATTTTACTTAGTGGAACAGTTCCTGGCTCATTTATCATTTTATTAACCTATCCAGATAATGATGATGATGATGGCAATGATGATTATATTGTTGTTGTTGTTATTATTTGTTTAGGAAATCTGTGGCACGGATGTCTCCAAGCTAGTGTGTGGTCTGAGACTAAATACAAACTCAACTATCCCATTCTGCCATGGATCACCATTAAGTAGCACGGCCTTGTAAAATAGTAGTTTGAAAGAAGCATTTTTCTTTCTGACTTGTCAAAGTGAATAAAGCATTTGTAACTGGATTCACTTTGAATAAATATACAGTTTACATGTTTAGAAAATTCTTAGTCATAAAGTGGATAAGGATAAGGGGTTTCGAAATATTAATTCTACGTTAGTAAGTCTCTATAATGGTTCCTTTGGAATACCTGCATGCTTTTAGACTTTCAATATTTTCCAATCTGTCACATTATATTTGAAGAGGAACATCTGCCTTCCATTGATCTTCATGGCATTTTGGCAATGTTGTAGTCAGCTTTTTTAGCTGCTGAACCTGAAAGACCCTACCAGAACAACTGTAGAGAAGGAAATGTTTATTTGAGGCTCACAGTTTCAGAAGTCTTAGTCCATAGAAGGCCAGCTCCATTTTTTGGGTCTCGAGGTGAGGCTGAACATCATGGCAGAAGAGTGTGGCAGAAGGAAGCACCTCACATGGTTATCAGGAAACAGAGAGAGAGGTCTCCACTATCCAGATACAAATCTATACCTTAAAGTCAAGCCCCCAATTCCCACCTCCTCCAGTCACACCCCACCACTTCAGTTACACTCAGTTAATCCCTTCAGGGATTAATTCACTGATTAGGTTGAGGCTATAACCCAATCATTTCTCCTCCAAACCTTCTTGCACTGTCTCACAGGTGAGCTTTTGTGGAACACCTCCTATCCAAACCATAACAGGCAAAACAGAAATGGTTTCTTCTTCTTCAAAAAAAAAAAAATTTTTGTGTGTGTTTTTTTTCTTTTCTTAATCGACCTCAGTCATCAATGAACAGAAACTCTATGGTTTGCATCTCCTTTTCATTGTGTGTTTTAATTAAGTCTCGTTTCCCTGCCTTCTTCTGCTGCCTTCGGAGGAATTATATCCCATTGGGATCTGGAGAATGATGTCACCCTTGGCCAAAAGAGAGACACTATTTTTCATTCACAAAATCATTTCCACTTTTCTTCCCTAGCTTTTGTTGCACATAAGGAAAACAAAAGCTGATAAAGATGTTGCTGTGAGGGGTGAGGTAGGAGGCAGTGGAAATGGGAAAAGGAGAAAGGGAAAACAGAATTGCAGAATATTTTCAAGCATTCACAATGACTCTGTTTCCACAATTTCTTTGCTTGTGTCACTCCTGGGAGCCACCCTCCTCCTGGCTGTCCTTTTCTCCTTTGTCGTATACAATTCTCTCTCACGTCTACTGCTCCTCATTTTACAAAAACCTATGTGCAGGGGAGAAGATAAGCTCTCCTTTATTTTATTCTGTCAAAATTTCTTATATTTTATTCGGTTTATAATTTTTGATTCGTTTGGCATTGGAAATGAGGTATTGTTTTCTCCGTAATTATTTTATTCCACGTTTTTCTTTCCCAAGTGTGTGCGCTTTGTCAGTCTTGCATTCCTTTACCTTGCTAAGCTCTGTGCCAGGGAGCCAGATATTTCCAGACTTGTGGATGATGATGAAGACAGCAAGCGCCTCACAGGGCTGTCCTGATTACTCACTTAACTGAATGCTCCAAAGCCCTTCTTAGAGGACTCTCTTCTCAGATCCAGAAACTGCTCATGTGTTTGCAATTAAGCTGGGCGCTCACGGTGGACTTCAGCTTAGTTGTAAGAAAATTAAATATGGTTGAAATGGTGTATTTCTAGTCACCCAATAATGCAACTATGTTGAAACAGTGTAGAAAACTGTGTGTGACTTAAAACACAAATATTTAAACCATTTTCCTTTTTTAAAAAGAGTGAGACTCAAAGAACCTCTTGCCCCATTATTGTAATATCTGCTAACTAGCTCCACTGTGACATCCACATTTATAATTTCCCAAAAGTTGAAAAATCCTATGTGTTTTGGTAATGTACAACATGGGTCAACTTGCAATAGGATATTGACTCAGTATGCTTGCTTTAATGAAGATAAATGGAGCATGAAGTGAATTATTACCACTCTCACCTTCAATGCTTTGCTAATGCCCAGTGACTTAATTATTTTCATAATAAGTGATTTGTTTCTTTGTTTCATTTTGAGATCTTTCTTCATTTAACTGTTATGGCATTATTTGCCAGTCTAAGGAAAGATTAAGGAAAAGTATAAATTTGAAAGCTTTAGAAAAATCGATACATTAACATGTAATTCTAAATTAGCTATGAAAATATGAAATTCGTCACAAAGTTAAGATATCATTATAATGGGTAAAGTCTCATTTTTGTAATAATTGATATATAAGTTATTTAGAGATTCTAGAGAAGCCTCTTTTACAGCATGAAATATATTGATACTGAGATATGGATTACACACAGTGTTTTATTGATACTATCATGGTTAGATATATTTTGCTGCTAGTGCTTGAAATATTTCTTCTATTTAGTATAATGGTGACTTTTAGGTTTTCTTTCCATGATTACCTAACACTTCATAAAAGAGTTCTTTCCTTGGAAAATCCATGTTTGTCGTGGAAAGTACCTTTCATAAGGCTTATTCTTTAGTTACCAATCAAACAGTAATGTGGAAGTGGCTTAGAAGAGATTTTGGGGATGCAATTAAAGCTGCAAGTCAGTTAACCTTATGCTACATTTACTTATGTATGCATATTATTTTTTTAGATAAACTTTATAGTTTATTATGTCTTAACTATACAAATTTTTAATACTGGCAAATGCAAAGTGAATTCATATAGATTTATTTGCATAAATTTATTATTTATATTTAATTTATTTGTGGATGCATATTTATATATCATACTCTATATAATCACCACCATATTCAGAACAGGACATTTTATTTCCTGAAAGCTCCTGCCACCTTTGAGTTCCTTGTAAACACTTGAGGATGATCGTTTTTCTGACTTCTTTGACTCACATTAGGTTTGCTTGTCTTGTCTGTTAAATGAGTGCAAGCATGCAGTATAATCACCTCATGTCTGCGTTCTTTCATGTAACAAATGTTCTTTTTTTGAATGCATCCACCACATATTTGCATGTGTCAGTATTTGGGTTTCATTTTTATTTTTATTGAACTATTATTTCATTGTAAAGCTAAACTATTATTTACTTGTCTAGTCTTCTGCTGATGAACATTTAGGTTTCCAGTTAAGAGATATTATGAATAAAACTGGAATAAACCTTGTGTGGGTCTTTCTGTGCAAACATGTGTTTTGCAGGAGGGGAGTGCCCATTCCTAAAAGTGAGATTGCTGAGTTCTAGTGTAGAGATATATTGAATTTTCTAAGAAATGTGCCAAAATCTTTCAAAGTGATTATTAACATTTGTGGTCTCTGCACCTTCCAGAAATTTATGGATGTTCCACTTGTTCTTCATAATAAGCATTGTTATATCTCATTTTAATTATACAAGTGGGTATAAAATGATACATCATTATGATTCTAATTTGTAATTCTTGCTCTCTATTTGAAGCATGATATTATGTATTAATTGGCTGTCCTTATAAATATGTGTATAGTATCCACTCGATTACTTTGTCAAGTGTTTTATATTGTTTTTTAATTTATCCTAGATACAAACTGTACATTAGAAACAAGAATGTAAATATTAATACATTCACGAGTTTATCTTTTATTTTCTTAATGGTCTTTTCCAATAAATAGAAATTCTTAATTTGAAAACCAATATTCTCAAAATTTTTCTTAATAGTTCTTGCTTTGGGAATCCACTCAATTTACCTTGCTGACAATATTATTCAATTTTTTTTCTTCCAGGATCTTTGTAGATTTAAAATTTATGCATAGGCTTATGGTCCATCTACCTGTAATTACTTAAGTGCATGATGTGAGTGTATTAGCCTGTTTATGCTGCTAAAACAAAATATTAGAGGCTAATTTGTAAACAATAGAAAATATTTTCAAACATTTTTTCATTATTACAGACATAGAAAAGTCTAAAACAAGTCTTGGTCAGCACACGATTTATCCTATGTAAAAGTATGACTACACAAATGGTATGCCTTTACTTCCTGTACAAACAGAGAAACAGTATGTATCCCATTTGTGTACAATAAAAATAAATTAAAAAAAGAGAGAGAGACATTAAATAGTACACTATAATTTACCACTGCCATGTAATGACATGACTCTCTGGGATACCTAATCCCAGTTTTAGGCTTTCTTATCACTTTCTCTCTCACTGTTTTAAATAATTAAGATTAAAAATACTTCCATTATTAAACTGTAAAAAAAATAAATAAAATAAATAAAACAAATCTTGGTGTTTGGATTAGGCTATTCTGTTTGTTTTCAAGATGGTACCTTGTTTCTGCATTCTCTTGATGTGACAACTCTATATCCTTACATGGTAGAAAGTTGAAGCGCCAAAGGGTCTAAGTTAATTCTCCCTAGCATTTTATATGGCACTAATACACTCAATATGAAGGCAGAACTCTTATGACTTAATCACTTCCCCAAAGGTTCTACCTTTTAATACCACCATAAAGAGGACCAACTGTCAATCTGAATTTTGCAGGGGGTGATCGTTATTCAAACCTTAGCTGTGAGGTAAGTGTAGAGATATATATATATTTTTCTATTTACTTATCTAATTGATTCAAAATCATTTGTAGAAAGGGATGTCCTCTTTCACATCAATTGCTTTGATGTCTTTGCTGAAATCATTTGAATGTGTATTTCTAGATTCTCTATTTTTTCCATTAATATATATCTGTCCTGTGGCAAATTCTGTACTCCCACATGGTCTTAATTACTGTAGGTTTATATAAAGTTTTCAAACAAGGTAGATTAAGTCATCAAAATTTATATTATATTTAAAAATTATTTTGCCTATTTTTGTTCCATTCATTTTCAAATACATTTTAGGTTACATTAACCACTCTCAATAAAAAGTGTGCTGGACTATTAATTGGGATTATATTTCATTTATCCATGAACTTTAGGAAATGGACATTTTAATATAGAACAGTAATTTTAAATGTCCATATGATGTTTTACTATTTAACCTTCTAAATCATGATTTGCACTGTTTGATTTTTAAATACTAAATCAAGCCAGAGTGACTGGGATGAATATTATTTCATCATTGAATTAGTATAGTTTTTCTTTATATATTGATAAGTTCAAGTTGCTAATATATTAAGAACATTTCTGTTTGAGACCTTAGGTGATATTGGCCTATCATGCTCTATTCTTATGTTTTGGGGTTGATATATCAGTTAAGAATGTTTCTCTTCTCCATTGCTATGTGAAATAATTTGCTTTAAGGTTTCAATATTTCTTCCATTTGAACCACAGAATTTACATCTGATGTTATTTGGCCAAAGAGAATGCCTTTGTGGAAGTATTTTTTAAAATAATTTTAATGTATTTAACAAATACATGCCTAATCCCATTTTCTATTTATTTTTTGTCTTAGGCTTGACAAGTTATGTTTAGAAATTTGCTCATATTGGCATTTGCTGGTAAATGAATGGAATTGGAGACTATCATGCTAAGTGAAATAAACCAATCCCCAAAAAACAAAAGTTGAACGTTCTCTCTGATATGCATATACCAACACAAAATAAGGGGAGAGAGGGAAGAAAAGAAATTCATTGTACTAGACAAAGGGGAATGCAGGGGAGCATGGTTCTTCTCTATTTCATTTCAGCTTACTTGATCTTATGTATAGAAAATTCTACCAAAAACTATTAGAAATAACAAATGAATTCAGCAAAGTATTGGATACCAAATAAATATACAAAAATCAATGGCATGGTTATAGGCTAATGGCTAATTATCTGAAATAAAAATCAAGAAAGCAATCCCATTTGTAATAGCCAAATAAATGACAAAATACCTCAGAATAAATATAACCAAAAAATGTAAATGACCTCCACAATAAAAATTCTAAAATGTTGAAGAAAGTAATTTAATAGGACACACCAAAAACTGTGAAAATACCCCATGTTCACGGATTGAAGGAACAATATTACTTAAATATTCATATACCCAAAGTGATTTCCAAATTTGATGTAATCCCTATCATAATGCCAAAGATAATCTTCACAAAATTGGGTGATAAATGTTACAATTTATATGGAACTAAAAAATCCCTAAAAAATTGCCATCATGATAAAAAAAGAACAGAGCAGAAAGCATTACCCTTCCTGGCTTCAAAATATACTACGATGCTATAGAATCAAAACAACATTGGTATTACCAAGAAAATAGACACATCAATCAGTGAAAGGAATACAGAACCTAAAATTCAATCCACACATCTATAGCCAACTGATTTTCAACAAAGGTACAAGAACTTGCATAGGAGAAAAGGTGGCCTTTGCAATAAACAGTGCTAGGAAAATAAGAAAATTCATATGCAGACAAATGAAACCAAGTCACTAGCTTTCCTTGATTGCAAAAACCAACTCAAAATAGATTAAAGATTTCATCATAAACATGGAACTATAAAACAGGTACAATAAAATAAGAGAAATACTTAAGGTTATTGTAATGGGCAAGGATTTTTTTTTATTTGACCCCAAAATAATAGGAAACAATAGCAAAAATAGACAAATGAAATTATATCAAACTAAAAGAGGATATATTCAACAGAGTGCAGACACAATGAACAGATTTGAATATGCAAAATATATATCTGAAAAGATATTGATATCTCTAATATATAAGGAACTAAAAAAAAAATAGTAGTGGGCCTGGGTGGTAGCTTAGTGGTAAAGCACTTGCCTGGCATGCATGAGGCACTGGGTTCGATCTTCAGCAACACATAAATAAATAAATGAAATAAAAGTCCATCAGCAACTAAAAAACTATTTTAAAAAAAATCCAGTAGTGAATAAACCAAATTACCCAGTTAAAATGTGTGGTAAATTGGGTGCAATGGTTCATGCCTGTAATCCCAGTTGCTCAGAATGCTAAAGCAGGAGTATCACAAGTTCAAAGCCAGCCTCAGCAACTTGGTTAGGCTGTAAGTCACTTAGTGACGCACCATCTTAAAATAATGTGTGTGTGTGTGGGTGTGTGAGATTTAAATAGATATTCCTATTTTCATCAAAGTAAGATGAAAAATGACTCTTAGTTTCATAAAAAAAATTCTCAACATTATTAATCATAAGGGTATTGCAAACCAAATCTACAATGAGATATTGGTTTGCCAAATAAAAGAATGGTGATTATCAAACAGATTGAAGATAACAAATACTGAGGAGGATGTGGAAAAGTAATATTTGTGCATTATTGATAGGAATATCAATTAGTTCGGGCATTTTTGAAAACAGCATGAAGTTCCTTTAAAAATTTACAAAAGAGTGATCATATAGTCTAATTATCCCACTATTTGGTATATATCCAAAGGAAATGAAATCCAAGTGTCAAGGAGATATCTGCACTCTATTGAAGCACTATTAAATTATAGCTTAGAAATTAAAATGACCTGAATGTTCAACAACTGATGAATTCATAAAGAAAATGTAGCATATATAAATACACAATATAATAGTACTCAGCAATGAAACAATGAAATTCTATAATTTGTAACAGTATGGAGAATACTGCAGATCATTATGCTAAGTGAAATAAGCCTAATAAAGACAACTGCTGCATGATCTCACTCATATGTGGAATCTAAAATTCTGTCATAGAATTTGATAGTAGACTGGTGGTTTACAGAGGCTGGGGAGAGTTGGAAAGAGAAAGAGATGGGGAAAGACTGATCAACAGGTACCATGTTACTGTTAGATAGGAAAAGAGGGTTATGATGTATTATTGCACGGTGACTGTAGGTAACAGCAATATACTGTACATTTCAAAAAGCTAGAAGAAAGAATTTTTAAAGTTTAGACCATAAAAGATGATTAATTTTTGAGAAGATAGGTTTGACCTTATTTAAACATTATATACTATATAACATGTAATGAAACACTCCATGATATCCCTTTAATATTTCCTCGGTATTTGCTGCTATGTTCTGGTACATAGCAATGAATTTAGAAATAGAGGAATTGAGTTTGTATCTCTGTTTCTATTGCTTTCCACTCAATCTTAGCACAGTCTTTCCCACCTACCCCTTTTGCTTCCAAACATCTAAGAATTTTTAAAGGGTGTGTCCCTAGGGGCAAATTTCAAGGTGTCAGACACAGTTTTGTTATTCTAATTACATAATTGTGTGTGAATTTCACATTTACATTTAATCAATATGTACTGAATAATTGTCCTGTAGTATATTTAAGAGCATTGATAAATAAAATTATGATACAAATCATCACATTCACAATCATAACTTTTCTCAAGTAGAGTGTTACATGTTAGCATGATATCCCTTTGGACCCAGAGAACAGTGGGAATCCCAATTGAATTCAGGAAAGGTACAAGACTGAGATATTGCTGACTTGTTGATTCTTTAGGGTTCTTTTCATTAAAGTTGTATGGATGAATTATTAAGTTTTCCAATTTTCAGAATGTATATCTTCCCTCCTTCATTGAACTTAGTTCTTTTTACATGAAGACAGTTTAACTTTTCTCAAAAGTAGCAAATAGTTTCAGGGACACAGATGTTCTTCTAACTTATTTTTTATATCTCATGTTGTCATCAGGTGCCATTACAGGGTCTCCAGGTTTCGATGTGCCCAGGACTGTTGAATATGGAGCCACTTTGAGGAAGAAGTGCCTAATTCTCCCTGGCTAGAGAAACGACATAATGCATAACTGACTGAGCTATTGTTGATTCTAATCTTATTGCTTTACCTTTTAAGCAGTGTTAAACAGAAGGGGTGACCAGGCAATGATACTCTTTATGGTCTCTGATTCCAACTGTACTAACTAATGGGTAGTTCATCTCAACTTGGAAACCTATGATGTGAGACTGAAACTTTTATTCCTGGCTATACATACCCTGTAGGTTTTTCTGTACTTTTCACTTTTCCTTTGCTATTTGTCTCAAATATTGTTTATATCACTGTTTCTCAATACATTTCTTGCCACAATGATTCTGATTTCAAGATATTAATTCATATTGACGACTGACCCTATGCTGTTGTAGTCATGGGCATAATAGTGGTAGTAGCAGTATCAATGTTTCTTGTAGTAGTGCAAATGTTTAAATTAGTTTTCCATTACACATGATACATGATCTTGAGTATTTCCTATGCATTATTTTTTACTCACATTTTAACAGTCCAATGAAATGGGTGCCATTTTCATTCTCATTTTTCACAAAAGGAACATGAGTAATGTAACAACCTTGTTATTTGTCTTACTGACACAGCTCCTTCTTAATCAAGGCATTTCATCTTCTGTGTTTGACTTATAAACAGTACACTGGACATGGTCACGAGGTCAATGGAAATGAAAATTTTGGAGAACTTATTTTTCTTTTCATTCAGCATCACTTAAGAACATTTCTGGAAGACATTAGTTTTAATGAAGGGGAATAATGATTTTCACAGCATAACATTAACTTCCCTAAGGGTGATAATAAGAAAAAACTGTGGTATATTCCCAGAGAAACACAAGTACGTAGGTATCATGCCTGCCTGAATAGGTTGGGTATATATATAGAACCAACACTATGGATTACTTAGTTCCTTATTCATTTTTTGGAGAAGAAAATGGAACTGAAATAACTCTTGTCTGAACTCTCACATTTCTAACTTACTGAGGAAAATGATTAAGGAGTGGAATTTTTATAGTAATATCTGGTTAGAAAATTATCTGTTATGGAAAATATTGATTTAGTGACAAGATCATTAAAATATGTTCGGTCTTCCATGAACTATTAATATGTTACTGCTGTTATGAAAAACTTAATTTTTTTCCAGTGACAAGGAAACATGATATTATAGGTATGAGTAAAATGAATTATTTGATGAAATGGACATATTAACTATATGGATACCATTTATCTTTCAACTGTATATTAAATTAATTTTAGTTAACAATTTTCAGGTGGATCCTGGGATTTTTGTTTCAATCATTTGAGTTGACAAGAAGTATCTGATATTTACAACAACCTTACTGAAGCACTCTTTTATTCCCAGTTAAGTAGAATAAAACCACTGGCAAGACTTATTTTTAGATGTTGGGTACAGTATCTCTCTAGTTGCACTGAGAGAAAAATCAATATACAGTTTTCATTTTATGAGCTCTATGATGCTAAGTCCCAATGTATAATTCACTGTTCTTCAGGGAATTTTTCTGGTCACATTCTGTTTTCTCCCTTCTAGCTTTTTTATCTCAATCTTGATTTTTGGCAGCTTTGCAAGTCATTTTAGCCTCTGTCAGCAAGACAAAATAAAGACTATTAGTATAGTGACATAAAGATCTTACATTTACTTAATATCAACATGATTCACTATTTAACAGTCTTTACTCTTAATTTAATAAGATTTCTTATTAAAATTATCTTCTCCTTGCTTAACAACATTTATATTCAGATGCTTCATAGTTCGCATGTGTTTTCTTACTTGAGATTTGTAAGAAATAGTTTTATTTTAGGGTTTTATTAAGACACAAGAACAAGGAACTAAAAACATTTCATCTGTACTGTTGTAGCAGTCCTTTTGGTGATAGTTAGACATTCCTTACAGAATATTATAATAGCATGACCCCCACCACCACAAAGTGGCAGCCAGCAGTGCATCGAGTTCACAAATCTTCCAATTTTCAAGTTCTTTTCAAATTTCAGTTCCATTAGATAACCATCTTCTTATGCAGTCTTTTTTGGATATTTTTATAGGGTATTTAGAAATGTCTTAATTTCTCCCCCAGAAAAAACTACATCCTCAAAGATATTTTAAAGCAGGCAATGTTTAAAAAGAAAAGCTAAACATTCTGGAGAAAAAAAAAAATCTAAGGGTCAAAATCAATAACCTCTATCATTCTGGGAAAAACAATATAAATTATTTAGGAGTTTTGAGAAAAAAATGTAAACTTCTTTTTAAATCAAGCTAAAATTCTTTCAAAGCAAATATATTCCAAGTCCATGAGCCCCTGACTTTGCTGCACTCAATTCAGAGAACTCTTCAGGCTGAACAGGCTAAATTCCATCTAAAGTTTCCTTAAAACCAACACAAATTGGGCTAATCTGCAGTTGTACTTACTCCGAACTAACAATTAGTTCTTGCTAACTTGATCTTTGCTTAAAATAATGTGTAATTAGTTGATGTTAACCTTCACAAAAATTGTTAGCTTTATCTCTTTCCTCAATGAAATGAGAAAGATCATGGAGGATTGAGTAACATACAAAGGTCATGTAGTGGGGAGGACCTGAGCTGAAATTTCACCCAAATCCTTCCAAAGAAAGACTTTGATCTAAACCACTGTCTATGGTCAGTTGAAGGGTCAATGATTTATTGTTATGAGTATTTTGCATCTATGTTTCAAATGCTTTTGACCTATTAAACAAGAATGATTTATTTCATTGACACAAACCAAAGATACAATAAAGTTAGGTACAATTCTTTGAGAAAATGTTTTTGACAATAGAAAAAAATGAAATGTCTGCTCCTACAGTGTTTTGATGATAAAGTGTACCACGTGGATTATGGAAAAATTCAACTTTAAAAAATTCCCTGATAATAATGAAATACTCTGTATTATATGGATAATATTTAAGATTGGAAAAAGGACTACTTAATTTTGTTATGAAATTAAAAACTAAAGGAATATGTATGATGACTTTATAATTGCATTTTGCTTAACCTATAATTTAAATTTACCTCAGATGTGTTCTTGTGGGATACTTTGCATCAGCAAAGCTCTCTTTATGATTATTAATCTCAACATGTATCATTCCATAGTGATTGATGTTCTACAATCCAACTCTCTTTGTCTAGTTATTCAGACTTACTTTTAATATTCCTTGAGATTGAAGTCTTTGAAGATTTTTGAAGGAATATAAAAAACACTATAGCAATTGGAATGGGAGCTAGTTGTGTTTATATGTGTTGAATGCAATTCATTCTTCCACGGAACCACACAGAATGTTGTATAAATTTCTCAGAACTTGAACTTTTCACCATTATGTTCTCTTTTTCCTGGGTACAAAGAAGATGCTCCTCAGTACCGAGAAAACCTTCAGCTGTTGTATGTCTAGATTTTAGCTTTTGGTAAGAATTGTTCATACTGTGTTACAAGCTTAGATCTGGACCATTGTTTGGAATATGTACAGCTTTTTGAGGTACTGTAGATTGAACCCAGTGCCTTATGCACGGAATTTTTTTGTCATTTTTGAGATAAGGCCTCCCTAAATTACTGAGGCTGGCCTTGAACTTCCTATCCTCCTGCCTCAACTTCCCAAGTGTCTGGGATTAGAGGCATGAGATGATACACCTGGATTTATTTGTAAGACACATTCCTGCCTTAATTCGCTCCATTCATTTTTTAAAAACCCGAGGGAGTACACAAAACCACAGCTGGAGAAAACATCACCCAATAATTTAAAAGCCCCCCACATACTGAATCTTTTCTACAGACAATTATAAACAAAGAAGCTTGTGCTATGGGGGGCAGAGGAGTACTTTACAAGTCTCCACAGTTCAATCTGCCTTTCTTGAATACTGAGATTCAATATATTAGAAACATTTTATAGTATTAGGGAATTGGACATTGGGAAAGAAAGCTCAAGAAGGTTTAGACCAAGCATGAGATGCCAAGCATTTGTGGACTCATATTTAGAATGAGCTTGGTCACTACTGAGTTTGTAACCAGTTCAGGGTGGGTCAGGGAGAGTCTCCCTTTCTCTTCCCTACATCTTCAGGACTGCCACAGTGTCCAGGAACTCAGTATTAGTTTTTTGTCTGAATTAATTAGTAGAGGAATAAATTTCTCCTTCAGAAGTCACTCTTTAAAGAAATAACTACTACCATTTGCTATTACTTTTCCCAGAGAAGGACACAAATATGGTTGATTTAATTAGGAGTACTCTTTGAATGTCAGACTGTCCATTAAATTTGGTATGAAGAGAGGCATTTGGGGTGTTGGATGGTCATTTGTTCAAGGCTGCAGTCAGCATTGAAAAGGAGGTGTGGGAGGGTTTGTAAGAAGATGAGTACTTCTCCCAGATACCTTGCAAGAAGAGTTCAAAAGGAAATTGACTTTGATTTTCTTGATTTCTTCAGGAAATAGTGTAGGCTTTTTTTCCCCTTCTGGTATAGTGAAATGAGGTCGCAGAGGTCAAAGACAATGATTTATGGACATGGTATTAGAACTGGGTCTGTTGAATTGAAGGGGAAAAAAAAAAGCACTCTATTTCATGGTCTTTCCTGATAAACTAGAGAAAGAAGTGTTACTGATGCAACCAAGTGCTTTCTGAGGGCCTGTTGCCCGGTAAATCGTTCATAGCACACTGTATTCCAGCAGGCAGAACTGTGCTCCAAAAATTACCAGAATTCTTTTCCTATTTGTTTTTTTGCTTTTGAGTCATTTCCTTGGAGTGAGGTAGTTTATATGAGAAAGTTTCTTAGATATTCCTACTAAGTACAGTAAGCTATGTAGTTAGATTTTGTGACTAAGTGCAAATGTAAGCATGTGTCTCTAATTTACATATGTTAGTAATCGGACTTGAAGAGGAACTAGAATATTATCTTTTAATAAAAGAAATTAATGACTTTAATGAGATATGTATTGCAAATAATTTGGATGCAGTTTGCTATGTATGAATTCAAAACTCCATGAATGTCATACTCAGTATAAAAAGGAAAGTTCTAGAAAAACTAGCAATTGCTAATAAGTGTATGTCATGATTTGTTTAAATATGGCAACTAAATAATTACTCAAATGTTTCTCTTTTTTTCTTTCTTTCTTTCTTTTTTTGATATGGGGGATTAAACCCGGGGGTGCTCAACCACTGAGCCACATCCCAAGACCTTTTGTGTATTTTATTTAGAGACAGGGTCTAACTAAGTTACTCAGGGCCTTTCTAAGTTGCTGAGACTGACTTTGAACTCATAATCCTTCTGCCTGAGACTCCCTAGTCTCCGGGATGACAGGTGTGTGCCACTGTACTGGGCTGTTTCCATCTTTATTTATCATTTGGAGTCCAGAGAAAATCCTATGAATAGAATGGTCCCCAATGATTTCAAAGATACAAAGGTAAAAGGAATGCATATTTTTACTTTTGATTATATATAAAATGAAAGTAATTCTACAGGAATGCTATTGATGATTGTTCTTTAAACTGAAAATTCTTCTGGAAAACTCCAACTAGGCATCAGAGAATGTGGTGGCCTGTATATAAGAAGTAGTACTGTAGATTTGTTATCCACATGGGTCTAGCTGAAATTAAGCTGTTGGCCCTTGCTGCTCAAAGTGAGGTCTGTGAACCTTCTTAAAAATATGGTACCTGTACCACAGGCATAAGTTCAGATCTACTGGATCAGAACAGCATCTATACCCCGGGGAATAACTGGATGCACATTCAACTTTGGAAGCACTCCTTCAGGATTTTACAATGTAAAATAATGCATTCATTACATAAAAGAGTTCAACTCACAGGACATGCCATGTCTTCATTAATGCAGGATTAGACATTAAGAAGCAATATTAGTGTCATAGAATTTCCTTAATAAAAATTTTATCTTTGTTATGTGAATATAAGATACTGTAATCAAATATAATATAATTTGGCATTATGTAATAATTTTATATTAGAATTGGCTCAGAAAGCTTTAGAAAGTGTAGGTCAATGTCTTCAATTTTTATATGAAGAAATGGAGTCCTATAAAAACAAAATGACATAGCTAAGATATTGACAGTAAATGGTCTGACAACTAACAAGAATATCTCTGGACACTAGGGCTTTCTTCTCTCTACAAATTACCTGTAGTTTACCTACCCTCTCATTTTGACATAAAAAAGAAGACCTATTATTCATATGCAAAAGTTCTATGCAAAAATATGCATAAATAAAATGCAATATGCCAGCAATTAATGACAGCAATGTACAAGAAAATGTTTAAGGGCTTTTTCAATTTGCAAGAGAAACTAATATATATCAGAAATTAGCTGTGATTATTATTTATAAGAGTTTGTGAACTATATTATTATGTGGTGTTTAGTTTGAAGGACGTGACTGTGTGCGTGTGTGTGTGTGTGTGTGTGTGTGTGTGTGTGTGTTAAAGAACCTAATTATCTCTCATCTTCCATTTTAGGGAATAAATAGAAAATAACTAATTGTAATGAAACCAAGTTGGAGCAGAGAGAGAAAGAAAGGTATGGTCATGTTCTGTGGAAGTAAAGAGGTAAATTTCCATGGATGCAGACAGAAGATTTGAACTCTCCAGACTCTGGGAAGCAGGAATCACAGAGAAGAAGGAGTTACTGAAACACCATTATTCATTAAAAGTTCTATTTTTCTATAAAATACCAAACACCGATGGTGACTTTAACTATATTTTGTACTAATTTGATGCAATTTAAACTTTAAAAAAGAGACAAAAAAGAAAATACCTCTCTGAGTTCACCTTACAGCTCAGAAACAATTCAACCAAAAATGTGAAGATCATTTGATTCTGAAAATAATTCATTGTATTTAACTGTAAACTTCAGTGAAGTTCCAAGAATCTGTCTAGAAGTAAAAGCTTAAACTCATTTCCTTTCAACATCTTCACAAAGCTCAGGTGAAAAAAACACTGTTTTTGAAGGATTTCCATAAAGCCATAATAGAAAATATTTCTCTCAAAAGAAAGTAAAAATATTGTTAATATAAGACATGTTTAGAGTATCAGTAGGGGGCACTAAGATTCTACTGGAATGAAAATAATAACTGTGTAGCAGTCAAAACTTATTTGTTCTCTTACTTTAAAGGGAAAACGTGACAAACGTTATAGTTTTTTAATGTTAGTATTACTAGTAGAAATGTTTTTCCTTTTACCTCTCAGAGAAGATACATTTAACTCTTTTCATTAACTGGGGATTTTTTTTTTTCCCTCATATTTCCACATCTGCAGTCTAGTTTGTCTTTTATTCAGCATTCAATTGCAGTGTTATTTTCCTCACTTCATCAAAAACAGAGTAATTAGGATTTTTCACAGATAAATGATCACCTAATAAATGACCTCCTGCAAGAAGTTCTTTTAAAATGAAGCCAAAATATGCTTAGAGCAAGGCAGGAAGTTGCCGGGACAACGGGTGGCTTAGCTAGCTAGCCTTCCTCTCCAGCTGTGGAAATACGAGAAATGCCACTAGACAACTAGGATTGCACTAGAAATCATTCTAAATCTGAAAGTAAACAAAAACTATAAAAATGTTTTGATTGACAATTTATTAACCACAGAATTAAAAATCTGGTATTCACAAGCACTTTAGCAGGTAAGTATATTGTAACATGTAAACTATAAAGTAACAAAGGAATATTGATGGATTTTTGTATTTTCTTTACTTTGGTTCCTTTGAATTTAAGAAGATAGAATATTTCTAAAATACACTGCTAAATAATAATCAATATAAGATATTGGAACTGGCAATTTATTTTTGGTCTATATACTTACTTGTATTCATAATTTCCTCTCTCTTTATCTATCTCTCTATCTATATATATATATATACATACATACATATATATAGACACATACACACATATACACATACTACATGTACACATTAATATATCATAATGAATATATATGTATACACACACATTTATCTATATAATTTTAAGTACAGGACATGGTATTTTTGCCACATTGATAATTACTTTAGATGATCTGAGGATTTCTAATGAATGACATTTAAGAATGCCTTCCTAATGGGTTTGCACCCAAAATGTTTATTTATCAGTTTAATAAATCCAGCTAAGATCACAGAACTGTAGGTCCATGAAGAATGCTAGCACTTCTTCCAACAGCCCTTTTATTTTACAGATGAGAAATGTGTAAGTTCAGAAAGTTCACTTAGAAAAGCATTAAAAACAGTTCGCCACAGTAGCAGAGCCTATAGAAAATTCCAGGTCTGTCAACACCAACCCTGAGTTACATTCCTAGGGCATGCCATCTTAATGTGTGAGGCATAACTGATTCATTCTGGGTGTAATGGATTTCTTTAGTAAGAATTCAGAGAATAGCCTAGACCCCAAGGGGGGGAAAAAGTGTTGATTCTATCTGCATTTGGATAAGTAGCATTGAACCAAGAGGTGGAGGACACTATAGATTGATAGAAAAAAAAAAAAAAAAGTATTTCTTAAGTCATTAAGGGATGACCTAAAGTAAGGGACATGTCTCTTAATGAATTATTTCATTGGTTTTCCATGTAGTTATAATCAAAATAGCATGCTAAAAAGTCATATCAGAAATGAAGCAAGATATCCAAAAAAAGATACTTTAAAATAAGGTTGGTATTTCTACCATTCAGGTCACCTGAGAAAAATAAAAAGATGAACATTTCATCTCTATATTGAAGGCATATTACCCTTCACGATAATAGAATTTGAGTTGCGTCCTTGTTAGAGTCTGGTTGACTGTGCTAGTTCTGTCCATTTTCACCCTCTTTCTCTTCAAGATAATTAAATCAATTTTATATGCTGAGTCTGTGATGACTCAGGGTGACTGTGTTAGCCGCCAGTGGAAAGGTTTTGCTCTCTACATTTCATGCTGGTTCTTTCTATTAACAAAAATGGAATTTCCAGGCTTCATTATAAGATTAATTCCTGATAAAGTTAAAGAGTCTTCATTCATTCTTATCACTTACAAAGCAATTTTCCTCTTGAAATCTACTATATTTAAAGTTAGAACCCCCAACAACAATTTCTCCATTTTTAATTTTTTTCTCTTTGTTTTTTGGCTGTAGGGAGAAAGTACATCTCCAAGATTGACAGAGGAGTTAAACAATGTAAAATTGAACGATTTGAAATGAATGAAAGGATCTTAAGTAATGGTGTATATAACCATTTCAAAATACTTAAGAGATATGTGGCACTAATTATCTGTAAATCCAAGCACATAGTTGTTTAAGATTTTTAATATGTCCCAGGATGTTTTCCAGCATTATAAAATAATGATTGTTTATTATTTTGCTTTTTGACATTGAAAATGCACTACAAATTTTTAAGAGTCTAAGAGATGGATTTCTTTCACCCTTATAACAAATATATTAAAGTAGTGTAAATTTTCTTGTTTACTCATGAATTGAGTTTCCAGTCAGATTTTGCATGGAATACTGGAGTAATTCTACTAAGAGCCAATGATGTTAATAAATACAATATGTAAATACTGCTCAGTCATCTTTTCTCATTTTATTCCTTGTTTTGAGACAGAATTGATACTTAGTTTCCTTTTTATGTGTATGAAAACATAGTTTTTTTTTTTTTTTATAAAAGGTCATGGGTAATGCTATGTTTGGAGAAATGTTCTCCTTGAGCAAGGAGAATTGGCTAATCTAAATAATGTGTATTACTCATTCTGTGATTTCTGCGTAGTTTTTCACAAAGAAATTAAAATTGAGCCTGATTTTCATAAGATCAAGCAACTGTATGTAGATAAGAGGTTCATTTACAAATGTTTCAGTCAACTTGAAGTACTGTAAAAAATAACACAGAGTGGGGGACTTAAATAGCATACATTTATTTCTTATAGTTCTGAAGGCTGGACAGTCCCATAAGAGCTTCTTCCTAGTTTGCAGACAGCTATCTTCTTTCCATATCCTCAAATGATGGACAGCCTTGGCCTCTTTGTTCTTTTTTGAGGGCAACAGTGCTATCAGCTATCACTGAAACTTTACCCCCATGAGGTCAATTAACCCTATTACTTTATAAAAACCCATCTCCAAATTCTATCACTTTGGGGATTAGGATTTCAAAATAGAGATTTAAGGGAGGTGAAGCAATAGTCACCTTCACTTTGACTCACTCATATCAAAATAAAAAGTAGATTATAAATAAAGGAAAACCAACCAAGACAGTTATCTGTTACACGTTTTCATTCTGTCCAAACCCACTGTTCACTTACAAGATAAATAACAACAAAAAAGGGAAGTTAACAAGACACTGAGCCAAGGACACAGTAAATCGCAGAATTGAACTTGAAATTTAAATGTTTAACATCAGATTTCTTTAAACATCTACTCTTGGCCAGCCTATCTCATAATTCTTCTTATGTTCATTTCAATGACCCAATTAGTATTTTGAAATAACTGAGAGGATTTTATTAAATAAAAATTTTCCCCATTTAAATGTTTATATTGAGTACTATTGTTATAGACAATATCATCATTCACCATGATAGTCTAGTTCCAAAAACACTTTTTTTTTAAAATAACTCAAGTTTGAGGTCTAAATGCATGGAAAGGACCATCTTCTGGCCTCTGGGACACTGAGATATACAACAATGCCTATACAACAATACTATAGTCCGGGTAGGACTGTTAGAATGGGTGGCATTCCCTCCATCTGATTTAGTAGCCTCTGTTCTTTAGAGTGCTGGAGAAGTTCTTTTGTTTTCTCTTCCCCTTGGTTTCTAGCACTATTTGTTTACTATTTATTTATTTACTTGACTTAACAGCAATATTTGTTGAGATAGTGATAAATACATAGAATTAGTTTGGAAGAAATTAGGATTAGAGACATTCTTGAAATCTTGGAGTTAAGTAGCAAAGCCTAGAGAAAGTTTTCAGGAAAAGCAAAACCACATTCTTTCTTGAAAGAGCCATGTTTTAGTCAGTGGTTTTTTTTTTGTTTTTTTTTTTTCTGCTATGACTAAAAGACCTGACCAGAACAATTGCAGAGGAGGAAAGGTTTATTTAGGGGCTCACAGTTTCAGGGCCAGAGTTCATGGGCAACTGGCTCCATTATGCAGGGCTTGAGGTTAGACAGAGCATCATGACCTAAGAGTGTGGCAGAGGGAAGTGGCTCACATGATGAACAGAAAGCAAAGAGAGACTCCACTTGCTAGGTACAAAATATATATCCTAAAGACATGTCCCCAGGTACCCATCTCCTCCAACCACACCCTACTTGCCTTCTGTCACCACTCAGTTAATCCCATCAGGGGATTAATCCACTGATTGTGTTAAAACTCTCATAATTTAATCATTTCACCACTAAATCTTCTTGCACTGTCTCACACATGAGTTTGGGGGAATATCTCACATCCAAACCATAACAAGCAGGAATAGAGGGCTGCACACTCTGGTAGCAGGAAACTAGAAGTACAGTCCAGCTTCTCACTCTATGTGCCTCTCTGGTTCTGAAGATTAAGAAGATGAAAATACATTTTATTAAATGTTATCCTTGAATATCATCATCCAACAAAATGGTGACTTCTATCCCTTTAAAATAATATTTGTCATTGCTTGTCATTGGAATGTAGAAGGTCTGGCCTCTACATCTCCAAGTCATCATTTGTTTGAAATAGCTTAGTAAAGAAAAAAAATTTGTTTTAGATTATTAGCTTTATACATTTGCTCTCATTTTATCTGAAATGAGAAGTGGAAGTTGAATTCTGAAAGCACGCACTTCTGTTCCACACAGCAAGTTAATTTTCAAGTTCATCAGATGTGTATTTATATGGTGATTTTATCTGTCACATAAACATTTTGTCAATCACTGAATTCCTTCTGTTCTGATATGCTATGAGTACTATCTAAAATGTAATGGATATTTTGTTTGTTCCTAGTAAAAATTAATTATGGTGATGACACGTGTTTTACCAAACTAGATGTACTCTATTATAACACTACATTAACCAATGCAAGCATTGACATTTTAAAATGAAAAATAAAATCTTAGTTGTGTTGAATTATCAAAATAATTTTGCTAACTCTTTTTAAATTATTTCTTTTTTCAGTGGAAAATTGCCTAAATCTAATAACGAAGACATCAACTGGTTCATGAATATAAATCTCAAAACCCATATGAATATGAATGATAGCAAAAGGAATTTTAATTGGTTATAAAGAAAAGGAAAGAGTTATATTATTTTGTTTTAAAAAGCAATGGCATACAATTTGGCAGTCACCATGATAATATTTCTTTTATGAAAAGTCACCAATGAATAATGAATTTTCTAACCAAAATTTGAAGGAAAATTAGGATATTTATACAGTTTCAAAGTCTCTTCACTTTTGGTACTGGTTAGTTACAGAGGTAAAATATTAATTTAGTGTGGAGAAACATTGCAAATATTGCCTTAGTTCAGGGATCAATCAAGTTACCACCACTAATAATGGGACAAACTGCCTCTCTTGTGATATGATGCACTGAGAACATAATTTCTTTGATATTACTGCCAGAGATAAAACATAGATCCAATTAAGAAAAACATCAGAAAAACCCAAAGTGGGCTGTTCTACAAGCCATTCTAGCTTATATACTTCTTTCTAAAAATTTTTTTTAGTTGTAAACGGACCTTTGTTTTACTTATTTTTTTGCAGTGCTGAGAATTGAAACCAGCTCCTCACACATGCTAGGTAAGCATCCTACTACTGAGTCACAACCCCAGCCCTTATATTCTTTTAAATGAAAGAAAATGACTGAGGAACAATTCCACATTTAGGAGACCTGGCTATTAAAGACAATGTCTGATGTTGCATTAGGTCATGAAGAAAAAAAGACATTGGTATGAGATTTTCTGGTTTTGTTCATTTGCATCTCTACAAGAGATGATTCTTGTTCTTACCAAATATAGAGAGATTTAGTGTTAAGAGGGCATCATGTCTTAACTTAACACTCAGTATTTCCAGTGAAGAAAAATATATTGGGAGGTATAGGTAAAGAGAATAAAGCAGGTGTGTGAAATGTCAGTATGTGAGGAGTTTGTGAAAGATACATGGGAATCATATCTATCATTTCAGCAACTTTGTAAGTCATATATAACAGAAGATGTTTAAAAATAGAATTGTGGTACACAGTATAGAAATTTTGAGATGATGTCAGAGAGAAGAGAGCTGGGTCTACAGATGAATTTAAATAATGCAAACGTTACTACAGGTTATATAAGATGCTACAATTTGAATGTCTGCAGCAGAACTCATGTTGGAATTTAGTTCCCATTGTGAGCCATTAAGAGATGAAAACAGGTGTGAGCTTTAAGACATAATTAGGTCACAATAGAAGCTCCTGTGAATGGATTAATCCATGTACAGATTAAAAGATTAATGGGTTATATTGAGAATGTGTCTGTTATTAAAGCCATTTGACTCTGTCATCTGAATCTTTCCCCTCATTGTGTGGTGCCCTGTGCTGCCTTGGAACTCTGCAAAACCTTTACCTACAGGAAACCCTTCTACAGAGGAGACCATTAACCTCTGACTTTTTATCTTCAAGAACTTTAGGAAACAAATTTCTTTTCTTGATAAGTTACCCAGAATTAGTCTGTTAAAAACAAATGGGCTAAAACGGAAGATATTCTCAAAATACAGTGATTTACAAAAGTTAACCTAGTTATTTCTCTGAATACTCATGAATTATATAGTCCAGGGTACAAATGTCTTCCAGAGATGATACTAATACAGAGAGCAGCTCTTGTCATTTTTATATTACTGAGTCTAAATATATTATGATAATTGGCTTGAAAATATTAAACAAATATCCAAACCTAACCTTGAAGACAAGCTGTGAATAGGTGATGTGAAATAAGTTGTGTTCTTATGTTTCATTTTTTGTGTGTGTATGGCTAAAATTTTTGCTGTTGTTTGTTTTGTGTCTAAATTACATGAACATGCATCAAACATATAAAAAAGAATGCTACATTTTATTTCATTAATGAATTTAATCTGGATCTGGTCTGTTAGGTATTATCAAAACAGCAAAACAGACTTTTTGAGAGGGTATTTAAAACTGTACTGAGAAAAAGCAGTATAATACTTTAGATGCATATAATGGAATTCTCATAATGTATCCTGAAATCTCATAATCTCATATGAGTTATATGTTTATATTTTCACACTTAGAGAATTGCTTATTCTCATTTTTGTGTTTGCATGGTTTATAATTAGATTTAGTACCTATTGTCAGAAACACAAGATCAAAAAGGCTTAAAAGAGAGTTTGACATCAGTGAATTCTGAAATAAGACCTGGAAAAATAATTTCCTCCCTAAAAAGCAACTACACAACTGGCAAAAATTCTCAGAATCAAACTATCAATCTCTGGAAATTAAGAAACAGCTTGGAGCAATTCAGGAAGTGTTTATGCAACACTATAGCTTAATTTCAGTAAGAACAGAGATTAGTGTTGTTTTCTGTCATCAGTTCCCATATTTGTCTCCCAGTTCCCTGGTCACTTTGAAAACCAATGATTCACATTCACAGTGAAGACGCTAGTCTGGCAGCCACCAGAGAGCTGGGTAAGTTAGAGTTCCTTCTAAACACCATTCCAGTACCTGTCATTATTTGATTCGTCCAGACAATCCTTAGAAGACCATGCTCATAAAGCTGTTTTCATTTGATCTAATCCAAAACCTAACCAGTGTGAAATATTCCTTCCCAGGAATTTTTTTAAAAATACACAGGGACGAGTATTGGACATCATAGATGTTTATGGTGATATAAAATGGCTGAGACCAAATATAAGAAAAGATTCATGAGACAGTGAAGAGGTCCATAAGAGTGTGAAAAACTCCTATATATCCCAAGAATTAGGAAGGGTATGTGGATGTATGGATTGGTGCACATGCCCTGGGTTTTATTCATGTTCTGGAAAGACCTTAAAAGGACCTCTCACCTTTGGTTCATCTTAAGAATCTGTAAAATCAAGAACTGGGAAGAGAACACTCTTTTTAATTGGAGGTATTGAAACATCTGAATATCCTCATGCAAAAGAATGAAGTTAGACCTCAGTATGAGACTGAGTTCTTCAGAGAAGCAGAACCAATGGGATATATGTGTAAACATGATAAGAATTATTATGGGAATTAGTTCATGTGATTATGGAAGCCACAAGAGTTCCCAAATACATCATCTTTCAGCAGGATTACCAGGAAAGTCAGTGGGGTAACTCAGTCTATCTGAAGGCCTGAGAGAGCCAGGATCTGATGTTGAGGACAAGAGAACATAGATGTACCAGCTCAAGAAGAGAGAGAGAGAAGTAGACCTCCATCTACTTTCTTTCTTTTCCATCTGGCTCTCAAAGGCTTGATGATGCCCACCCACATTATTGAGGGCAGATCTTCTTTAACTCAGTCTGCTTAATCAAATCCTAATGTCTTTCAGAAGCATCCTCTCAAAAATTTTAAGCAAATGTTTACAGAAATATTATTCATAATAGTAAAAAGTGAACATCAGATAGTTATCCACTGATGAATGGATGAACAAAATGTGTTTTAGGCATGCAACAAATGTTATTCAGTCGCAAAAAAAGGATGAAGCACTGACATGCACCCCAACATAGATGAACACTGCAAACAGTATGACTGAAAGTCATGAGACCCCAAAAGTCACTTATTATATGACCCCTTTTATATGAAACAACCAGAGAAAAATCCATGCAGATGGAATGAAAGTAAGTGGTTGCCAGAGACTAGAAGAAAGGGTGAAAGGAAAATGCTAGTTAATGGGTATGAGTTTCATTTTGGGAATAACAGAAATAGTCTGGAATTAGAAGTGTTGGTTGGCACATTTTGAATATACTAAAAACTAACAATTTGTAGTTTTAAAAAGAGTGAATTATATGATATGTAAAGTACATGCCAATTAAAAATTACTGACAAGATAAGATGTACTAGTCTCTAATAGGTAAAGAACATTATTAAATTAATATGATGCCATGAGAAGTAGAGTTTGATGACTCTGCAGAGGGAGTTTGCCGAATCTTCTTGTCAGAGAACAGGGGGAGATTGACATGGTATCCTCGAGAGGATCTTGAACCTTGTCAAATGGCCTAAGCCCAACTCAACTCCTCACATCACCCCTGTGAACTGATGATGGCTGTTGTGACTTGGGCCCCCTGGGACCGAGAAACTCTCAAGCCAAGGTGGGACTCCACATACCTCTTGCTGTGCCACCTCTGAGGAAGAATAATGGCAATTGTTCCTACAAAGGATATCCAGGATTCTCCTGTAACCATGTAAGTGAGTCTGAAGAAGTCATTCAGCACCAAGCCAAGCAGTGACACAAATCTGAGAATTGGATTTATCAGTGTGTCCTAACTGAGCGAGACTCCATGTGTCCAGGGGAGACTCCACAGGAGCACAAGAATGGGGACGGGTAGAGATTTCAGTGGCCTATGGATGTGTGGCTCTCCTTCTACCTGACCTAATACTGGAAGAAAAATCTAGAATAATGTTTCACATTTGTCAAATAAGAAGTACCTGTCACCCTTTGGTAAATCTTTCTATTTTTATTTTTTTGTTTTTTACAGACTGCATTTTGATTCAGTGTACACACTTTCACACTGCTGGTGGAAATCTTTCTGTATATTTAAAATTAAAAAAAAAAAAAAAAGCCTTGTGTGTGTATGAGAAAGTTGCTTTTCAACTTCCCTTAAAAAGAAAATTACTTTGCTACACCTAACACTTCTAGATGTGAGTTACCAGTGCCAAAGGCAAATAAAGTCCAGAGATGGACACTAGATAAAATGGTAAGGACAGATTTCAATCAGTAATATACCACTATTATAGGGAAGAGTCCAACATAAGTTGAACTCGACTTCAATATGTGCAGAAGTAACCGGAGATTTTCAAAGAGAGAAGACTGGGTAGGGAGGGCAAATATTGGCTCAATAGAAATAGGGAAGTGAGAAGTTGTAAATGTGTTATTCACTGTAAATATGTCAGGCCATCTGTGTTTTCTATCTTCAGTTATTGAAGTTAGGATTTTATCCTTTCACAGAGACTTAGAGTCCCTCTTCTTACTGTTGGCTGGAACAAATGGTAGATCTTGGTGGCACTCTTGGGTTGTCACATGTAGGTACTTTAAAGTAAGCATGGGATCATGTTTGGAACTTGGGTTGCTTTAAACAGTTTTTATTTGTTTTAATTTTTATTTGTTTAAGTCTTTATTTCATTTATTTGAAATAAATGAAATAAGTATAATCACAGAAGCCTGTCTGGAGTTTGGTCAAGGAGAAAATCATCATTATCAACACATGGTAAAGTTTAGATGCAAAACCAAGTATCTTGTAAATGTCCTTCAAAAAAAACCATAGAATATAATTGAAAATATGGAAGAATATGCTAATTACCCTGAGTAGATCAGCAATGTATTGTATACATATGTCAAAATATACTGTATGTACCTTTATGCATCAATTAACAGTAAATCAAAAAAATGTCATAGAAATCTCCTGGACATAACTTTTGGAAATGAACTTTTTAGGTCTCCACCTCTGGAAACAATAGGAGGAACCATACCCATGCAATTGTTTAGAGGACTAAGGAATGAAAAAGGCTAAATCATGGTCTGGTTGCTTATATTTAAAGCATGTCTTTATCATAACCATTGTTCTTTGTGTTATTTTTAATCCTTATTATTGTATACACAGCTGAAAACACATTTTGAAATATCTGGTTTTTCCAGATGTCCTCAAATATATGACATGTTAAAAGTAGAGGTAATAAAATAAAATACCTTTAAAACATATTTTTGTTAAAAGTCATGCGAAATACTATGTTTTTAAGTAGAGTGAGACAAGATTAACCACGGCTCCATATATTCAGTGTATCATGTTTTACATTTTGTAAATATAGTCATGTAAGTTTGACAAATAAAATATTTACAACATCCCGTCTACTTGGATGTTAATGAGGTTGCCAAGTTATGACAAAACGGGAGTTAAACTAATATCTTTTGTATTAAAATTCATAGAAAAGATTATCTTCTGAAAATGGCATGTGTGGATGAAATTATTAAAATCACTCCAAGTCTCAGAGTTGCTTATATTCATTCACTGAGTTGAAAGTGGTAAAAAGAGGAAGCATTCTAGGCTGGAATGTTACTATCTATGTAGAACAAGTTTGCTCATGAGAGCATTTTCAGTATGTTCTCGACTTATTCAATGTTTCTTGTAATACTGGACAAACTTGAGCCCTTATTTGAAATATCAAGTCTTTCCAGATGTTCAGAAATTACAGCATAGAGTAATGAATGAGGGTGGAATTAACCTAATTGATCTATCTGTGAATTCACATTAATGACTTGTTTAGGAATGGAATGCTAAAAACTGTTTTCTTAAAATAGAAGGTTTCAAGTCAAAATGAAAGATGTATTAATAGCAAGTGACAGAAAAGTTTGAAAAAAACATTTTAAAGTTTTGATAGTTCATAGTGATCTCTGTCTGTAGAAGATTTTTGATACTCATCTTAGAAAAGTGTACCCAAACAATGCACAATTGGTCAGTAGATCTCTAGCAAGTGTAAGAGAAAGGGTAACCTAATTTAAGAACCGAAGAATCTCTCTATACATGGTGCATGAGGCTCTTTCCATGATAATACTGACATGAAGACCATGAACCTAATATTTACTCTTTAGTTTCCATGCTCTTCAAATAATCACCTCATTGTAATTGGGCTTTTTATGAAGATAATCCTGCAAATAGAGAATATTTTAATGGTTAGATATAAGGATGTCCCTTATTTCTGATTTCTGCAACACAAATTAACAAACTGGCATTCAGTCTCATGAACAACTTTCTTGCAGATTTGATTCATGTCAATCAGTTCCCATGACCTGTGAGATAAAGCTATAAAGCAGACCCTGACACTTGATAACAGTAGGGTAAAGATGGGCAGAGTGGGCAGATGTGTGTAAAGTGACTTCTGCATTTCTCCCCACTTTACTTGGAATAGGACACATTTGAAGACCTAGCAAGATTCATGCATATTCTCACAAGCAAACAAAATGTTTGAGGGATGTTTACCATTTTTAAGGTCAATCTAATATTCTATATGTTTCTTGTGATCAGAGTAAAATTATTCAAAACAAGTCATAAAAATATGGAATACTATAGTTTAGAATGTATATGAAAGTTAGAGGCCATATACTGTATTTACTGTCTTAGGTTAGGCATACTATCATTTAGCCCTGTTGAACTTGTCTTGAGGATTGCTTTTATTGTTTTATTGTTTTATTTATTTATTTATTTATTTATTTTGATACCAAAGTTTGAATCCATGGGCACTTAACCCCTAAGCCACATTTCCAGCCCCCTTTTTAAATATTTTATTTAGAGACGGGGTCTCACTGAGTTGCTTAGGGCTTCACTAAGTTGTTGAGTCTGGTGTTGAATTCACAATCCTCCTGCCTCAGCCTCCTAAATCCCTGGGATTATAGGCATGTGCTACCACATCCAGCTGAATTTGTGGATTGTGATGTCAAAAAGTTCATGATAGATTAATTGAATGATCCATTGAACAAGCATTTGGGAAAGAATTTATTTCCTCTGAAATATCTTGTACTATAATAGGGAGTATTTATGGTGAATTAAAAAATACCTGTAAAGCCTGAAAATCCAGATTATAGTTATGTATCTATAATACTCTCTTCAACTTTGTGTTAAAATCATGTGACTAAAAAAGGAAACATCCCCTGCATTAGAAAAATCTAATAACCAAAGTTATTTTGTACAGATGTGCACAGAACAAGGTAAGAATAAGTTCAAGGAGGCATTTAGAGAAGAACAAACAGAATCTAGTGACTGCTGCATCACCATAGTCGAAGGATAAATATGCACCTTACCTTTAAGATACCATCTTGAAGTACTGGAGAAAAACTTTATTCTAATGTGGAAGTGTTAGATCATCTGTCTCTTTTAGATTTTTAGAAAAGACTGTATATCTGACTGAATTTCTAAGATTTTCTCATAATGTTCCAGTGGCACCTATTTCACAACTTTCGATGACTTCCATTTGGTAAACATAAAAATTCAATGAATTTTGAAAGTCAAAAGAGTTTATTATGACAACAAATACTTTGGTAAAAACTAAAGGAATGTTATGTTCTTATGAAAGCTTTTAAATACGTGTTTTCCTTAGCCAAGAAATATTTTTTGTTGATCAATGTCTCAATTTTATTTTTTACATTTGCTTAAATTTGAAAAGAAAAAGTACTATAATGAAATAGAGGATGTTGACAAGATAACGATTACAGTGGAAAATAATGGACTCCCATCTCAACTGTGGCATTCAAGTTGGGAATATAGCTTATTTACAGTTTTCCAAGTGTTTTCAATATGGTCTAGGTGTAAACTACAGACAGTAACCATTATATATAAAGAAATGTCAAATATTCCTACCAGTCACAATTTGATAACATTATGTATAAAATAAATCACAAAATATCAAGATTTTAAAATTATTTAATGTGAAATAGTGTTGTCTGTTTTAAGAGTTCAAACTTTATACTCACATTTCTAAAACATTTGTTTGGCAGTACTGGCATATTGGTTATTTGAAAAGAAATTTTTCTTAGTGAATTCCTTAAAAGAAAATAAAATGTTTCATTGAAGTGTGGGCTAGAAAAGAGATGTTTGTAAAGATCTGAAGGTAAATCAACTATCAGTCCCTGCATGTAACAAAGGGAAACAATGCCTGCCTTGCTTAGGTAGTCATAAAGCCACTCTCTGTGGTGCATGGCCCATTATAAAGGAGGGTTAGAAAAATAAGTGTTGGCTGTGTCCACATGCTGGCCATTTCTTAGATACTTCCATCATTCAGAAATTGAATTTTATCTTCTGTTTTAGAGTCAGTGATACTAATACAAACTGTAGTATTTGGGGAATAAATTTGTTTTGCAAAAATAAAGAATGCAATATGGGAGGAAATTTACACTCTGACATGGGCATATACATCATATCATTCTGTTGGATCATTTCCAGTGCACTTGTGCTGGTCACTCACTCAGTTCCTCAACAAGTTCCAGGGAGATCTGGCAATGTGCAGGACTTGCATAAGCTGGGTCATCAACTTTATTATGAAAATTCAAAGAATTCCCATTTCCTGATGCCTGGTTTATCATCATGTGATGCTTTGCTGACTAGGATAAAGAAACAGTGATAAACATTGCAAACATTAAAAAAATCATTAAAAGTAATGATAACTTTTAAAACATCAGCACAGTGGTGCTCTACCATTGAACTACTACTTTTCCAGAAATTTTTTTTTATATTTTTATTTTGAGACAGAACCTCACTAAGTTACTGAGGCTGGCCTTGAACTTCTGATCCTTCTGCCTCAGCTTTCTGAGATGTGTACACCACTGCACTGGCTGAAAATAATTTCTTTCTTTTTTCTTTGGGAAATAAGAAAAAAGAAGTTTTATTGCTTTGCTAGCAAAGGAGAAACACAGGGGACTACTGTCCTAGAGTTTGTGATTCTTCCCACTGGCAGGAACAGGGGGCTTTAAAAGAGGTGATTCAAAAGTACATTCCATGTGTTCTCTGTTGGAGTTGTAACTCACTTGTTAATTTGGAAGACAGTAACTTTTGAGATCTTTTGGTACCATCCCCAAAGTCTAGATTACTTTGTTCTGTTTTAGGCAGGTAAATCTTCCTAAAATGGTGAAGAAAGATAATCCTGTTTCCCATGAAATTAAGGAAGGGGAGAGTTTAAGAAGAAGCAGGGAGAGAGGAAGAGGAAGAAATATGTCCATGTTAAAAATAAGTTGCAGTGGAAGTGTAGCAAAGGGCTATATTCAAAGCATAAATTAGACCACTGTTATATTTCCCCACTGTCAATTTCTACATTTCTATTCTATGAAAAAAATGGATGATGACATCTCCAAGCTGCTTTCATCTGAAAGTGGGGAAGCAACCTGAAGTCCGTGTTCTTTATCAGTTGGGGTGTGGACAGTTAAGGATATTCAGCATCAGAGCAGTCCAGAGGTCCACAGTGGCAAATGGCAGGTGACTGGACAAGGCATCCACAGGGCAGGGATCATGCTAAGGCAACAATAAATAGGACAACAAGGCATTACTTTTTTGTAAACAATTGGTATAAAATAACTAAGTGTTTCAACCAGTCTCTGAAAACCATGAAGACAGTAACTCATAATCATATCAGTGAAAAACAGATCAAGTTTATCATTGTAGGAAGTTAGGAAGATATGTAGGTCTACAAGACTAGGCTAAAATTAACTCAGGACAAACTTGTGATTCTAGACTCCTTTGTGATAATTATCATTAGGGACTCCCCCACAAGAACACTTCCTTTATGATCCCTGGCTTTACTTACTTTTGGCAGAAAGAACACAAGTGTATGTCGTTTGTTACATTTTAAAAAACCATTGTTTTACCTTTTAAATGCTCATGTATGCCTGGCTGTGCTTAGGCTATACTCTCCTGCCAGATGTTTAAGACCCAGTTGGTGAAAACTGGCCTTGTTCCTATCTACTCTTAGGAGTCAGTTGAGAATCCTCAGGAATCACTTTTGGGGATGTGTGTAAAGTCTCTTGGCTCCTTTAGCTTCCTTTATCTGTGGTTCCATCTGCCAGGACGGTCTTGTTGACCATATGTGCCATCTCTTGGAAGCATCAGGGGCATTTCCATCTCCAATGACTCTTCTCTTTGCAGAATTTGAACTGGTTGGCTTTCTGTTCTCTAGGGTCCTCTTGATCTCCCTGATTGACAGATCAGGTGATTCACCAGAGTTGCAGGCCCCAGAAAGAGGTCCTCTCATTCTTCAGGACCTGACAGACCTTTGAAGATAAGGGCCAAAATGTTGGCTGCTTTTTCCTTGGCTCTTTCACTTCCTTGAATTTGGTCTCCCAGTTTTTGGTTTTAAACTTCTAGCAGGTCAGTTTTACCAGTCTTAAAATGGGAGTAACAGGTTATAACTTCAATATCTGTAATTTTACAGTTACTTCATTCATTTAATTGGAGTTAATATTAGTACTGTAAATCAGCATTATATACCATTTGTCTTGTTGGTGATGGCTTATCTCAAATTAATTCAGGTTGTTTTATGAGAAGCAGTACCTCTGCAAAACACTAACAGGCAACAGTTATAAAGTTTGTAAGGAAAATACAAAATGAAGTTAAGAGAGCAAAAATACATTCAATTTGTGTAATATCTATCAACCAAGAAAATGATTTTTATATTCTTAAACATTTACTTGGTTACATAAATTATTTCCTGTTTATTTCAGGATTATAGTAATCTTTACAATGAAAATTAATCTTTTGAACCCAAGTTAAAATGAGATGAAGTCTAGCCTATTTTGGAGCCATTCTAACATGGAGTAAAGTGAGATGCAGATCCTTATCTTGGGTAAGGTGGGGTTCTTAACAAATAACACAATACAAAATGACATCTGAAACATGAATCAAAAAAAAAAAAAAAAGGTTTAGTGAGCTTTTAACTTTCCTTTTGTGGAAAAAAGAGGCAAAATACTTCCATGTTTTACAATGTCACCTTTAAACAGATCAGATTCTTATTACCTTCCAAACATACATTTAAATTTCAATTCCAGTGTGAAGAGTAACATAAAACTCTGTATATAACTTAATGACAACAGGCTACTTTATCTATCTATAAAACATCAAATGACATGAATATATACCAAGTAAATTTATTATTTCTATATGAATACTAGACTATTGCTACAGATAATTTTAGTTTGGGGAACACCAACTTGGTAGAGTGCTCTCCCCTAAGCTTTACATTTAATTAAGTTTAACTTTTAAAGTGCAATTTAGAACCCATACTATATGGTAAATTAATCATAGGTATGCATGGGTGAGCAGTAGTAGCAAAAATTGAAGGATGGCCTTAAATCTCTTACACATATAAAGGAAATAGTGTTAATAACTAGAAATAGACTTAGTCAAAACAAACAGGTATAATACAGGTCTTCAAATGGCAATGTGACACTTCTATATCAGATACAACATATAAAGGAGAGCAATTATTGGTTACCTTGCCAATAAACCTAGATAAACATTCATTGTATAAACTTTTACATAACATTCAGACAAGGCTCAGACAGTTATACTTCTCAAGTACATACATACATCTAGTCACATATTTAGTGTGTCAACTCTACTGTTGTAACCTAAAATTAAAGTTGTTTATTTAACCGGATATGAACTAATCACTTAAAAGACAGTAAAGCTGGTACAAACCCTAATTTCTTTAAGAATTAGTTTCTGTAAGTAACAAAACTCAACAGATATGAGAAAATTATCTTGATAGATAAGAGCAGATCAACGTTCCAGATTTTGCTCCTTATCAGTATATTAAAATTTAAATAACTGACTGTGCTAATTATAGCTCATTTAAACACATACTCAAACATTTTGCAATTTACCTTCCACAAACCTTGTGCAACTTTCTTAGACATTCTTCAACTTGTTTAGCTCCTTAGTTTGCTTTCTCTTTCATCTTGGACTTTAACACAAGAATATTTCTTTACCATAAAAAACATTTCCTTTACCTTCTAATTTTCCATACTAAAATATATTTACATAAGTAACTCTTTCTTATAGCTCTTTTCTAGTTTCAGACCCTTTGTTAAATTCATGTTCTGAAACAATCCTTATGAATGTTATCTATACATTTAATTTACACAACAAATTTCATCCCAGGAGAGGAATCAGACAATCTGCCGTATACAAGAACTGTGCCTTATTTTTTTTTTTTCCTCCCAGTTGGCATTCAAGGGATTGGAGCACAGGATATTTTTGAGCATGCCCTGTCTCCCTTATCCTTATCACAAGGCCATCAACATTAAATGGGTTCCCCACTGTCAAGCATACACAGAATTTCCTTTTGTGCCTTTTTTCTTATACTAGGCATATTGATACACAGTGAAGGAAATCTTTTCTATCCTTTTTCTTATGCTTCCTTGAATATCCCTTTGCAGAAGCTGCTTACAAAACACTGACTGGCCTTCGTTTCTGTCTTTTTCTTTTCTGGGCAGAGTTGTTTATTCTGATGGTCTCCCCATGCATTTAGCTTGTTGGGGATACTATTATAGCAAGAATTGTTTGCTCCAGTGATGGGTATCTCTTGGCCAACAGGGTATCCTTTCAGATCTCAAAAGGGAAGACTATTCCTATTCCCAGGAAATAAACTAACAGTGCTGGAACCTACTACTACATACTCTGTGGTCAGCAGACTCCACCCACCATGGGCAAAAGGGGCTGGAAGGCAGGGCAGAGGTCAGGTTTTCTTTACCCATTTTTCTAAAGCCCAGGCAGATGTTCTGAAATTTTTTTCCAGCATAGGGCTAGTGTCCTTGATTCACATTGAGATGATCTGTTGCTGCCTGGGGTCAGACTGAAAAATAGTGCTGGGAGTAACAGCACTGGTTTTTAAAAATTTAGATCTTTTTAAACCCTTTCTTTTGGTGTCCTGATACCCTTACACACCAGAGGCAGTGACTTTTGGCAACTTCAACCTGGTTCCTGAGTATTCAGATCTCTTATCCTGCAACTACATAAAAATGCCTGTATATATAGAATCTCTTTCATATACTTTACCCCTGACAGACCAAATTCACCTTCAATATTGTATAATAATCCAGAAAAACCATTCGAAGGCCAGATTGTGTTACAGTAAGCTATCTTTCTCTTAGGCATATAGCTATAGGTGACCAAGATTTCTCCACTCAAGATATTACCTGGTAAAATCAACACAGCATGGCCCATGTCTTAAAGACCAGTAGCAGATCCAGAAAACACAGAGAAGAGAGGATCATTGATACCAGGGCTAAAGGACAGGAACCTTTAAAGCAGACAGACCTGCATCTACAAATTTCTGCCACTTACTTTACCTTTGACATACTAACTCCAAACACAAGGTTGTACAAAAAACACAGAGAAAACCAGAGAAGAGCCCCAAAACCATGGCCAACAAATGAAAACCTTTAAATTGACCAGCCAAGATCTTTCCCAAGAGACTACCTATAAGATCAATGCAGTATTGGCCATGTTTTAAAAGGGAGAGTAACACTGAATATTGTCTCTAATCCCTGATGTGAATTTGAATCTAGATCTTCTATTGCTTCCATGTTAGTATACATAATCACACTATGTTAGTTTTAATTCTGGATTATAACTGATTTTATATTACTTACATTTTCTTCATAGGAAAGATTTAGTATAATCTTGTATTATATTCATAAAAATAATAAGTGTTGGTCTGTTCTTCTTTTTCTAGGGCTTTGAGCTGTAGTGTTAGGTCATTTATTTTTTGAGTTTTACTTCTTTTATTAAATGCGCTCCATGAAATAAATCTTCCTCTAAGTACCGCTTTCATAGTGTCCCAGAGATTTTGATATGTTGTTTCTTTGTTCTCGTTTACCTCTAAGAATTTTTTAATTTCCTTCCTAATATCTTCTGTTATCCATTCATCATATAGTAGCATATTGTTTAATCTCCAGGTGTTGGAGTAGTTTCTGTTTTTTACTCTTTCATTAATTTGTAACTTCAATCCATTATGATCTGATAGAATACAAGGTAGTGTCTCTATCTTCTTGTATTTGCTGACATTAGCTTTGTGGCATAATATATGGTCTATTTTAGAGAAGGATCCATGTGCTGCTGAGAAGAAAGTGTATTTGCTCTTGGTTGGATGGTATATTCTATAAATGTCTGTTAAGTCTAAATTATTGATTGTGTTATTGAGATCTATGGTTTCTTTATTCAATTTTTGTTTGGAAGATCTGTCCAGTGGTGAAAGAGGCGTGTTAAAATCACCTAGTATTATTGTGTTATGGTCTATTTGGTTTCTAAAATTGAGAAGGATTTGTTTAACATATATGGATGAGCCACTGTTTGGGGCATAGATGTTTATGATTGTTATATC
The DNA here is from genome assembly GCF_902686445.1 of Sciurus carolinensis. Classification (NCBI taxonomy): domain Eukaryota; kingdom Metazoa; phylum Chordata; class Mammalia; order Rodentia; family Sciuridae; genus Sciurus; species Sciurus carolinensis. Next base: position 121,945,892 of record NC_062221.1, on the reverse strand, counting down.
TTGCTGATTTATGCTTCCCTTAAGCAGTATGAAATGTCCTTCTTTATCCCTTCTAACTAACATTGGCTTGAAGTCCACATTATCTGAAATGAGGATGGATACTCCAGCTTTTTTGCTGAGCCATGTGCATGGTATGTTTTTCCCCATCCTTTCACCTTTAGTCTATGGGTATCTCTTTCTATGAGGTGAGTCTCTTGCAGGCAACATATTGTTGGATCTTTCTTTTTAATCCAATCTGCCAGTCTATGTCTTTTGATTGATGAATTCAGGCCATTAACATTCAGGGTTATTATTGAGATATGATTTGTATTCCCAGTCATTTGGTTCATATTTAAAATTTTTGACACATCTTGGTTCCTCCTTTATTTGACAGTTCCTTTAGGATAATTCCTCCCTTTGCTGATTTGCTTCTTTGTTTTTTATCTCTTCCTCATGGAATATTTTGCTGAGAATGTTCTGTAATGCTGGCTTTCTTTTTGTAAATTCTTTTAGCTTTTGTTTATCATGGAATGATCTTATTTCATCGTCAAATTTGAAGGTAAGTTTTGCTGGGTATAAGATTCTTGGTTGGCATCCATTTTCTTTCAGAGCTTGAAAAATGTTGTTCCAGGCCCTTCTAGCTTTTAGGGTCTGGATTGAAAAATCTGCTGATATCCGTATTGGCTTCCCCCTGAATGTAATTTGGTTCTTTTCTCTCACAGCCTTTAAAATTCTGTCTTTATTTTGTATGTTAGGTATTTTCATTATAATGTGCCTTGGTGTGGGTCTGTTGTAATTTTGTGTATTTGGAGTCCTATAAGCCTCTTGGACTTGATTTTCCATTTCATTCTTCAGATTTGGGAAATTTTCTGATATTATTTCTTCAAATAGATTGTTCATTCCTTTGGTTTGTTTCTCTAAGCCTTCCTCAATCCCAATAATTCTCAAATTTGGCCTTTTCATGATATCCCATAGTTCTTGGAGATTCTGTTCATGATTTCTCACCATCTTCTCTGTTTGTTCAACTTTGTTTTCGAGGTTAAATATTTTGTCTTCAATATCTGAAGTTCTGTCTTCCAGCTGTTCTATCCTATTGGTTATGCTTTCTATGGAGTTCTTAATTTGGTTTATTGTTTCCTTCATTTCAAGGATTTCTGTTTGGTTTTTTTTCAATATCTCTAACTCTTTATTGAAATGATCTTTTGCTTCCTGAATTTGCTCTGTTAACTGTCGATTGGTGCGATCGTTCAATGCCTGCATTTGCTCTTTCATCTCATCGTTTGCTCCCCTAATCATTTTAATTATGTACATTCTGAACTCCCTTTCTGTCATTTTTTCTGCCATGCTGTCTTTGGATTTTATTGATGTAACATCTAGATTTGTTTGGGGCATTTTCTTCCCTTGTTTTCTCATATTGTTCAGGGATCAGTGGGTCATTAAGATATTGCAGATTTCCTCTATCAACTTATAATGTCCAGACCAACACCAAAAGTAGTAGAAGACAGGAAATAGTTAAACTGAGAGCTGAAATCAACGAAATTGAAACGAAAGAAACAATACAAAAAATTGACAAAATAAATAGTTGGTTCTTCGAAAAAATAAACAAAATTGATAAACCTTTAGCCACACTAACAAAGAGAAGACGAGAGAAAACCCAAATCACTAAAATTCGGAATGAACAAGGAAATATCACAACAGACACGACCGAAATACAAAACATAATTAGAAGCTATTTTGAAAATCTATACTCCAACAAAATAGAAAATTTCGAAGACATCAACAGGTTTCTAGAGACATATGAATTGCCTAAACTGAACGAGGAGGACATACACAATTTAAATAGACCAATTTCAAGTAATGAAATAGAAGAAGTCATCAAAAGCCTTCCAACAAAGAAAAGTCCAGGACCAGATGGGTTCTCAGCCGAGTTCTACAAAACTTTTAAAGAAGAACTCATTCCAATACTTCTCAAAGTATTCCAGAAAATAGAAGAGGAGGGAACTCTCCCAAACTCATTCTATGAAGCCAATATTACCCTGATTCCTAAACCAGACAGAGACACATCGAGGAAAGAAAATTTCAGACCAATATCCTTAATGAACATCGACGCAAAAATTCTCAACAAAATTTTAGCAAATCGCATACAAAAACATATTAAAAAGATAGTGCACCATGATCAAGTGGGTTTCATCCCAGGGATGCAAGGTTGGTTCAACATCAGAAAATCAATAAATGTCATTCACCATATCAATAGACTTAAAGTCAAGAATCACATGATTATTTCGATAGATGCAGAAAAAGCATTTGATAAAATACAGCACCCCTTCATGCTCAAAACACTAGAAAAAATAGGGATAGTGGGAACATTCCTTAACATTGTAAAGGCCATCTATGCTAAACCCATGGCTAATATCATTCTTAATGGTGAAAACTGAAAGCATTTCCTCTAAAAACTGGAACAAGGCAGGGATGCCCTCTTTCACCACTTCTATTCAATATCGTCCTTGAAACTCTAGCCAGAGCAATTAGACAGACCAAAGAAATTAAAGGGATACGAATAGGAAAAGAAGAACTCAAACTATCCCTATTTGCTGATGATATGATGGTATACTTAGAGGAACCAGGAAATTCCACCAGAAAACTTTTAGATCTCATAAGTGAATTCAGTAAAGTAGCGGGATATAAGATCAATGCACATAAATCGAAGGCATTTTTATATATAAGCGATGAATCTTCAGAAAGAGAAATTAGGAAAACTACCCCATTCAATATAGCTTCGAAAAAAATAAAGTATTTGGGAATCAATCTCACAAAAGAGGTGAAAGACCTCTACAATGAGAACTACAGAACACTAAAGAAAGAAATTCAAGAAAACCTTAGAAGATGGAAAGATCTCCCATGTTCTTGGATAGGCAGAATTAATATTGTCAAAATGGCCATACTACCAAAAGTGCTATACAGATTCAATGCAATTCCAATTAAAATCCCAATGATGTACCTTACAGAAATAGAGCAAGCAATTATGAAATTCATCTGAAAGAATAAAAAACCCAGAATAGCTAAAGCAATCCTTGGCAGAAAGAGTGAAGCAGGGGGTATCGCAATACCAGATCTTCAACTCTACTACAAAGCAATAGTAACAAAAACGGCCTGGTATTGGTACCAAAATAGAAAGGTGGATCAATGGTACAGAATAGAGGACATGGACACAAACCCAAATAAATACAATTTTCTCATACTAGACAAAGGGGCCAAAAATATGCAATGGAGAAAAGATAGCCTCTTCAACAAATGGTGCTGGGAGAATTGGAAATCCATATGCAACAGAATGAAACTAAACCCATATCTCTCACCATGCACAAAACTAAACTCAAAATGGATTAAGGATCTCGGAATCAGACCAGAGACCTTGCATCTTATAGAAGAAAAAGTAGGTCCAGAGCTTCAACATGTCGGCTTAGGACCAGACTTCCTCAACAGGACTCCCATAGCACAAGAAATAAAAGCAAGAATTAATAACTGTGATAGATTCAAACTAAAAAGCTTTCTCTCAGCAAAGGAAACTATCAGCAATGCAAAGAAAGAGCCTACAGAGTGGGAGAAAATCTTTGCCAATCATACTTCAGATAGAGCGCTAATCTCCAGAATCTATAAAGAACTCAAAAAACTCTACACCAAGAATGTAAATAATCCAATTGACAAATGGGCTAAGGAAATGAATAGACACTTCACAGAAGAAGATGTACAAGCAATCAACAAACATATGGAAAAATGTTCAACATCTCTAGTAATAAGAGAAATGCAAATCAAAACCACCCTAAGATTCCATCTCACCCCAATTAGAATGGCAATTATCAAGAATACAACCAACAACAGGTGTTGGCGAGGATGTGGGGAGAAAGGTACACTCTTACATTGCTGGTGGGGCTGCAAATTAGTGCAGCCACTCTGGAAAGCAGTGTGGAGATTCCTTAGAAAACTTGGAATGGAACCACCATTTGACCCAGCTATCCCACTCCTTGGCTTATACCCAAAGGACTTAAAATCAGCATATTACAGAGATAGAGCCAAATCAATGTTCATAGCTGCTCAGTTCACAATAGCCAGATTGTGGAACCAACCTAGATGTCCTTCAATTGATGAATGGATAAAGAAAATGTGGTATATATATATACAATGGAATATTACTCAGCCATAAAGAATGATAAAATTATGGCATTTGCAGGCAAATGGATGAAACTGGAGAATATCATGCTAAGTGAGATAAGCCAATCTCAAAAACCAAAGGAAGAATGATATCGCTAATAAGTGGATGATGACACATAATGGGGGGTGGGAAGGGTTAGTGTTGGGGTTGGAGTTGGGTTTAGGGAGGGGGGCAGGAATGGAGGAAGGAAGGACTGTATAGATGGAGGGGAAGGGTGGGAGGGGAGGGGGGGAAGGGAAAAAATGGCAGAATGAATCAAACAACATTACCCTATGTAAATTTATGATTACACAAATGGTATGCCTTTACGCCATGTACAAACAGAGAAACAACATGTATCCCATTTGTTTACAATAAAAAGAAAAAAAAATAATAAGTGTTTCTAGGGAATCTTATTAAATACTAATAAAAATAAACACAGACCAACATTTAAAAATGGAAGACAGATAACAAATAAAAACAGAACAAAAATATAGACAGACAACCTGAGTTAATTCCCAAACCCAAGACCAACAAACAGATGAGAACCTAGAACAGACCAGAAGGGAATCAATATTCTTAGGTTTCTGAATCCCACTTAACCATGTCTCCTACACCAGTAGCACCAAAGATGTCCCCACAAAGAGGGACAAGATGTTTCCAAGAAGAGGAATAAGATGTGCAGAATCAAGGGTCTTGGTGGGTACACAAGGGGATTTACCAGATGGCCAAAGTTGTCACAACTTTTCCTGAGTTCCATTTCCTTTTTCTCAAAGTGGACCCCCATGGAGCAACCTGTACCATTCAGGAAGAGAAGGTCAGAGATCCTTGAAGCAAAAGAAGCTTCAGCAGCAGCTGAGATGGTACCTCAGTCCTTCCCTGTAAGGAATAGCTCCTCTAGTTATATAGGAGGCAAGCTCACCCATCTCCTAACTCTCCAGCAGTTGGCTCTCAACAAGTTCTCCAGTCACCTTGAATCCTCAGTTGGAAGTAGGGTTTCTTGGAGATACAGACCTACCCAAGAAAGGTGAAGCAGGGGCAGCCCTCAGGTCCCACCTGAGGTGCCAGATTAGTTACTGAAAGCTTGGTCCTTGTCCCCAATGCCAATCCAATAATTAGGACACAGTTTTGAGAAAAAGAAAAAGGGGTTTTATTGCTTTGCTAGCAAAGGAGAAATACAGGGGACTTCTGTTGCAGAAGCTGTAATTCTCAAAAATAAATTATTTTGAATAACCAATATAATTTATATCTATAGAAATCCTTACTGTCATTAATCACAACTGCTAAAAAGTTCAATATATTTTAATTGTAAATAGTAAAATCTAAAGAAACAAAATTATTTAGGTTTTGAAAAATCCTCAAGTCTAGTCCATAGTAAATGAAGTGCAAATACTCCAAATAATCAAGTCTGTGCTCTCTTCCCCATCCTGTCACTCAATTTACATTACTTAAATCGTCATTACCTCATTTGCTCACTTACGTGTAAAAATTCTAATAATAAGTATTTTCTTCTAGAATTCTGAAAAATTCTCCGCAGATCAAAAATCATTTATAACATAGACCTCTTTCTATGATATTATTGTTTTTGTTGTTGTTTTAACTTTTTATCATGGTCAATTATAAGTACATACCAAGCAAATGGAATAGTATTTTGAATTCCCAAGTACGGTATTAAATTCTGACATACTAATACTCAGTTTCAAAAGCAATTGACTTTCTGCCCTTCTATTTTTTCATACCTATAACTCCTCTATTCTCCACTTAACACTCTATTATTTTTCTTAAAATGCACATGCAGTAAAATGCATTAATTTTAACTTATACTCTTAACAGGTAGACCATTTTATTATTTTTGACAGGGAAATATACTCATATAACCCTTAGCCCATACATCAATATAGATACTTTTTCTCACCCCAGAAATTTTCTCCGTGATCCTTCCAAAGTCATTTGCCCCTCTGGAGGAACTATCTGTTATCAGACTTCTCATTAAATTTGACTCAGATCTAACACTGTCCCTCACAATCTTTAGTAACTGAAATTTCTGTCCAGTTATCTTGTCTGTGGCACTGAAGACTAGTTTTATTGGATATTTGCTGTCTTCTTCTGAAACACAAATATGTGTATTTTTATATATATATATATATATATATATATATGCTTATGGTTGAACATTATTTAAAAATAAATTCTACATTCTAATGTGCCCTTGATGAATGGTGACTTTATTCTAGCAGGCAGTTACCTTGCATTTAAACTTCACGTGGTGTCTCCCTTGCAATGGGCAACAACTGAAATTCCTATGTGTTTTCAACTTCCTGTAGCTGTTTATGGCAAAACTGCTTGGCATGACACCTATATCATTTAGCAATTTTCCAAAGATTTGGGCATAGTTACTCACAGGTTTGGTTATTCACCCTCTGTATAGACTTCTCTTCCAAGAAGTTTTCTCTAATTTTCAATTGGTGTACCAACCTGAAACACAATTTCTCACTTCAGATAAGCCAGTTATTGGCCCAAGTTAACTTTCACTGTCCAAAAATTAGGAAGAAATAGTTTGTCATGCCAATTACTATAGGTAAACTTTGAAAGACAGATTTGTATTAAAGGTTCAGTTTTAGAATCAGGGTTTTAGAAGTTAAATTTTCATTTAACTTCCATGTGATTTTAAAAATTAAACCCTCATATCTTTTCTTCAATACAAGTTCTCCTAATATCAAAAGTTCATTTTAAAAATTTTGACTATGGCATAAGTTTAAAGGGATAGTATTTGATCCTCTTCCCCATACTTTAGTTTCTATCTCTTATGTCCTCTATAGTGAAAGGGTTTTTAAGGAATTCAAACTTGAAATTGGCAAAACTAAGTAAAATGGAAAAAAAAATCACTCAGGACTTTCCATTGTTACACAGCACATTGTTAAAGATATTTATTGCAGGCTGGTTCAGTAGGTAGCAGAGTTTGGGTACAGAATTGTAATAAGAATGGAAGGAATCATTTACAATGGAAACTTCAGTGAACCAAAGGTTTGGAAATATTTTTTCCCCTGCATTTGTAAAATCACAGATGCAGATCCATAGAAGCTATGGCTATATGAGAAACAAACCAAATATGTAACTTCAATCTACTTTTAGAGAACCAAAACGCCAAAATATCTTCAGTTGCATTTCATATAATGATACCCCATCGCAGAGAAAGAAGGCAGCCCTGACATATGATCTTCACATCATATCACAAAAAACAGTGGAGAATTTGAAGGCCATTGAGCACTGAATTTTCCCATTGTATTGCAATTACAGAAACACCTGTGCTATCTCGCTGTGCATGAGCTCTGTGAAATGCAATGTTCCATACCTGTCAAAACCTCTCATTTCTTGCCTTTGATACAGAGGTGTAATTGTGCTGGTTCCAGATCTTTGTTAAGCTGTTTCAGCTATAAGGATGAAGCACAAGGGCTAATGATTTTTAATTAACCCAAGAAGCATCTGTACTATTGTTCAGCATTGTACCTTTCTTTAAATATTACTTTAGCACATTTAAGAGAAAATGTAACATTCCAGTAACATAAAAATAATCCTTAAATCAAAATATGTTTTAGCAGTTATCTGTCTGTATTCAAATTCATGGAATTAGTTACATAGTTTGAGTTCTATGTTTACAAAAATCTCAGTGGCTCAGAGTTTGGACTCCTTTTATTGCCTGGTACTCATTTTGCTTCATCAGTGACTGAAAATTTTCAATTCCAAATCTGGATAATGTACTTAACAAATTGATGAAACTTCATATTTGAATAATTTAAGGTTATAAGAACTAATTATATAAAATATTTGAGATTTTATTCACATATTTTTATATTTAATCAATTAGGTTAACCAAAAATATTTTTAAAGCAGTAATTCTATAAGAGAGAAACATTCCAAGAAATTTTATACAAATATAAGGTCTAGTTTTCATATTTAATTTAGATCTTGAAGAACTTAAAATAATATTAATAAAGTATCAGAAATAGTACACATAGCTATAAATTCTAAAAAGAGAAACAAGTCATGGTAGGGAGGTGAATTTTAAAAGCAATGGAACTTCCATATTTAGATTTGTAGAACACAAAGTTTCCTTCTGTGTATAATCTTATGCTTTGTACTAAATTCCTCTAGGCTTTCTTCTAAGGCTTGAGGATATGAACTACAACTTAATTGTAACTGTGCTCAACATTCTTCAAAACATCTGCCATACAAGTTAGTTCTCAAATATATGTTAATATTTTCTGAATTGACATAAACTTATATTTGGTTTTAGAGTCCTTACAATGACAACTTTTTTTTTTTTTTTCCTGGATCCTTCTGAAACCTGACTTTATATCCATGTTAGAAATATTCATTATCAGAGCAGGGCAGGGCAGCTACAGTCTTCCCCAGGTAGCCTTCCACACTCCGGCGGTGAGCTCCTCCCACACGGCCAGCTGCATGGTGCAGGCCCCCAGTGAGAGCCTTTCCGCACAGAGCCAACTCCAAGTCCTGGAACCAGTAGTGTACTAGGGGCAGCTTTCTTCGGAAGCACTGCATTATCAAGTTCCTCCAAGACTTCAGGCTACTGAAGGCTGGGAGGTGATATACTGGAAATCTACCGGGACACTATAAGCCAATAGGAGAAATCTGCAATATCTCAGGGTCCCACTGACAGCTGACCAATATGAGAAAACAAGGGAAGAAAATGTCCCAAACAAACCTAGATACTACATCAATAAAACCCAATGACAGCACAGCAGAAGAAATGTCAGAAAGGGAGTTCAGAATGTACATAATTAAAAAAAATCAGGGAAGCAAATGAGGAGATGAAAGAGCAAATGCAGGCATTGAAGGAGGAGATGAAAGAGCAAATGCAGGCATTAAATGATCGCACCTATCAACAGTTAAAAGACCAAATATGGGAAGCAAGAGATCATTTCAATAAAGAGTTAGAGATACTGAAAAAAAACAAACTGAAATACTTGAAATGAAGGAAACAATAAACCAAGTTAAAAACTCCATAGAAAGCATAACCAATAGGATAGAACACCTGGAAGACAGAACCTCAGACATTGAAGACAAAATATTTAATCTTGAAAACAAAGTTGGCCAAACAGAGAAGATGGTAAGAAATCATGAACAGAATCTACAAGAATTATGGGATATCATGAAAGGCCAAATTTAAGAATTATTGGGATTGAGGAAGCCTTAGAGAAACAAACCAAAGGAATGAACAATCTATTCAATGAAATAATATCAGAAAATTTCCCAAATCTGAAGAATGAAATGGAAAACCAAGTACAAGAGGCTTATAGAACTCCAAACATACGAAATTACAACAGACCCACACCAAGGCACATTATTATGAAAATACCTAACATACAAAATAAAGACAGAATTTTAAAGGCCGCGAGAGAAAAGAATCAAATTACATTCAGAGGGAAACCAATAAGAATATCAGCGGATTTTTCAATCCAGACCCTAAAAGCTAGAAGGGCCTGGAACAACATTTACCAAGCCCTGAAAGAAAATGAATGCCAACCAAGAATCTTATACCCAGGAAAACTTACCTTCAAATTTGACGATGAAATAAAATCTTTCCATGATAAACAAAAGCTAAAGGAATTTACAAAAAGAAAGCCAGCATTACAGAACATTCTCAGCAAAATATTCCATGAGGAAGAGATGAAAAACAACGATGCAAATCAGCAACAGGAGGAACTAGCCTAAAGGAGTAGCCAAATAAAGGAGAAACCAAATCATGTCCAAAAACAAAAATGAGTCAAAAGACTGGGAATACAAATCATATCACAATAATAACCCTGAATGTTAATGGCCTGAACTCATCAATCAAAAGACATAGACTGGCAGATTGGTAAGAATGAAGGAAAGAAGGGCTGTATAGAGGGAAAAGAAGGATGGGAGGGGTGGGGGGAAGGGAAAAATAATGAATCAAACATCATTAAAAAAAAAAGAAATATTCACAACAAATGTTTAAAAACATGGGGCTGACTAAATTGGTGTTCAATAAAATAGTACAATATGAATTTAAGCACTCATGAATTCTAGGAGAGAACATAGAAAATAGTTAAAAAACAAATACAAAGAAACCCATAAACTCAATGCAAAAATTAAAAGGCTGTAATAGTCTTATTTATGATGATAGAAATCAAAGTCCTAAACTAAAATGTAGCAAGTTTAATTTGTCAGCATTATAAATGAGCAATAAATAATAGATAAGCGTAGTTTAGACAAATAATGGAAAGATAGTACAATATTTAGAATATGCACAGTTATATAAATGTTTAAATCACTTTATCATATTAATTTATGACAGAGGAAACATAGAATAAAACTTAGCAACGGATGTTATTTTTTAAGAGTAGCATGAAGATAAATCAAGTTATAAAAATTATTCTCATCAGAGTTGTTTATCAAGAGAACAGAATGGATTCTCATTTTATTCAGCTAATCGTTGAGCATTCACCTTTCCATTTAGCATATATTTATGGGCTCTCTGCTATATTCCATTCAATGTTCTAGGTTACGGTTAGCAAACTATGGTGTCAGAGGGACAATCTACCCACCTCTTATTTTTGCTAATACAGTTGGAGTAGAGTCATGCTCACTTGTTTCCATATGGCTGCTCTCAAGATAAAACAGTAAAGCTGAGTAGATGCTATAAACACCATATTTCCTAGGAAGTCTAAAATATTTATTATCAGGCCAGTTATGGAAAAAGTTTACAGATTCTTTTACTAGGTAATGATGAATTAGGGAGAAAGAACATATGACAATAAAAATGTATATTCAAAAGGCAGGGGAATAAATATAAATAAAATATACATACATTTATAATTTATTAAAATTTTAATTTATTTGTAATTTCAAATGTCTATTTCTATAAAAGTAATAGTAGGAATTCTAGTTTCTTCTAAGACAGAATAAATGTACTGAGGCTACATGCATTTATCATACCAGGCAAAATGTTCCTTTTAAAATAACTAGTCCTGATAATAAGTCCATGTTATTATTATGCTGATATTCAGCACTAGAGACTCTGCTGTTACTATGAAAGAGATAGACAAAATATTCTCAACTGGAATTTTTTAATATGACATGAAATAAGATCAAATTGATGTCATTAAGAGATGATAACAATGTTTTATTGTAAAATCCTAGCTTAATTTAAATGGGATACTGGTAAACTATTTTAAGTCCAAAGAAATAAATGGTACACACTATATCCACAGATTTAAAACTAAACATTCATCTTATTCTATTTCTTTTTTTTTATTTCTTAAATTTCTAACCCTTGTGTCCTCTGAAATAAACATCTTCATCTTGCCTCTTTTCATGTGTACGTAGATAATAGGAGACACATCAATTGTAGGGAAGTAGTTTTCAACACTTGACAATGTTTGGGGACATTTTTGCATGTCACAACTGGCAGTTTGTGCTGAGGGGTGCTGCTGCTGCTGCCATGTAGTAACCAACTATAAAAGCATATCTTTTCACTTTCTTTCTTCCAACACCTTCTACTTAGGCCATTTCAGAATCACCAAATCTCCAGACTACCTTCTCCACTGAGCATCTGGACCTACTATTTTGTCTAGCTGGTATTTACAATTCTATTCCTGCTCCCCTATGCATTTCATCCCTTGTCAATAACACACACACACACACATGCACACACACACGCACACACACACACACACACTATTTTTTTTTGCCTGAATTAACTCCTTCTTAGTATTGAAATCTCACCCAGTGTGCTAGTCAGCATTTTGTCACTGTGATCAAGATAGCTGACAAAAACATCTTAAAAGAGGAAAGGTTTGTTTTGGTTCATGGTTTCAGTTCATGGTCAGTTTTTTTGCGATGGGTCTGAGATGAAACAGAACATCATGGAAGAAATGTGTAGTGACAGAAAGCTGTTCAGTTCATGGCAATTGGAAAGTAGAGAGAAAGAAAGAAAGGGTCCAGAGATAAGATACACCCCAAGTGCATGATCCTAGAGCTCCACTTCCTCCAACTATGTGCCAACTGCCTAGAATTTCCACCATATCTCAATACTCCACTTGAACTATTAATCCATCAAATGGTTACACCACTGATAGTGTAAGAGTCCTTATGTTTCAACCATTTCCCAGGAGCCTGCCATGGATATTATAGCATTGGGGATCGAACCTTCAACAGATGAGCCTGTGGGGGATATTCCAGATCCAAATCAGAACGTCTAGATCTTACTTTTCCTAGGAGTTCTACACCGTCCAGCTTAGGTGCTGCCCTCAGGGTATACTGTGTTTCTACTGTGGTGGTGGCCATCATTCTATGGCCTGTTCACTACCAGTTTACCCAGAATCTCTGAAAGTCAGGACTGTGTTCTTTGTTTCTTATTATATATTCTTGGTGTAAACACAGTTAGTACCTGGCAAAGAGAAGATGCTTAATATACATGCTGAATGAATGAGTTTATTACCCTGAATATACTAACTCATCTCTCAAAAAGAAAAAAATAACCCTCCACTTTTATTTATATGTGTAGTTGGTTCAGGCAGTAAGGTTTCTAATGATATCTGTAGTTAGATTTACTTATAAAAGGCTTACAAATGCCTTACTTCTCTCTTTTCCAGATTTTTAAAACTTTTTTTTTTTCATTCCTGGCCTTTTTTAATATTTACTTTTTTATATTATTTATTTTTAAATTTTTCTTTTTATTATGAATACTAATTTTTTTATGTAAATTCAAATTATTTACATATGCTCAAATACTTCTTTACTAATGTGCTCAGCATTAAGTGAGCAAAACACAGGGAAACTTTTTCTGAATGTAGTTGAATGTAAACTTTTACATAAATATCTGGTAACTGAGATGTATATTCCTATTGAATCATTCCATTACATAAGAATAACTAAATAGCACGAAAAAACAAAGACTTTAAGGTTACTTGTAAATCTTAAAATAAAGAAAATAAGTTATCCTTTCTATATACTTGGAATACATTGCCTACTGAACTTGATGAATTCCACATGTCTTGTAGATTTCTGGAAGAAAAAACCATATCTGCTCAAAGAGTCATTTGATCCCATATATGATGGTCACAGTGCGTCATGTGTACTTATGGGGAACAGGAAGGACAAGTTTAAGGAGATTTTTATAGTTATTCTACCTGTGGCATATTGTCGCCGCCCATGGCAATTTGTCACCGCCTGCAGCAACACTTTGCACGGGTATAGAGGATAGAGGAACTGAGATTTGATTGCTTTGAGAGAAAAGAGAGAGAGAGAGAGAGAGAGAGAGAGGCTTTGCATAAGAGAGAAAGACTTTGCTTAAGAGAGAGAGAGAGAGACTTACACTTTCAGAAATCCATGTCTTCTCAGTTTTACTGCTACTTCTTAAAGGTGCGTCCTGCATCCTGTGAACTAAGGGTCCGTCTACCTAAGGTGCTTTAGGGATGTGTCCCCCGTACTGCAATCTGTGATCTGCAACCTAAAGATGTGTTCTCAGTTCTCCGCTCTCCGCTCTATCTTCCACCGCTGCCCCTACTCGCTGTTTCTATCTGCTTGCCGCTTCTTCTTCTTCCTTTCTGCTAATGGCTTCTCTGTTTCTTTCTGCTAGCTGCTCCTCTTACTCTCGCTCCTTACTCCTTGTCACTTTTCTCTGCATGCTGCTGCTCCTTACTGCTTATCACTTTTGTCTGCCTGCTGCTGCTCTTTGTCACTTTTCTCTGCATGCTGCTGCTCTTTGTCACTACCTACTGTCCGCTTATATTCCCTCCAAGAGGCGGAGGGCAGAGCCACGCCAGTTGAGATCAGGCGAGGAGCCAGCTGCCCAATCATGAGCAGGCACAAGCAGGAGCACTTGAGAACACCTGTGCACGCATACCTTCAATGTGATCAAAACAGCTTCTGGCTAGCTGCCAGGCGCCATCTTCGGCGAGTTCGCATGGCATAGCCCCCAACAGCATATAACTGAGCTACCTTACAAAATTGCCATTGTGAGATTTTTATTTCACAACACTTTTTCATCCTAAACTTGTTATTCTTATTGAAAAGGATATATATGATTTAAATGTTTAAGAAATAAATAGGCAATGCCTGAAAATCAAGAACTAAAGCATTGTTTCATAGTGGAGTAAATGATACACAATAGGAACTACAATAATTGCTGCTTTGCAAAACTCTCATCAGCAATAATTCATTGAAGGGTACAAAATTGTCCACAGTGAGGAATAGCTAGTAAGTGAAGCTCAGTCATACAATAACTGAAACCCTTAGTGCATACTATGCATTGCACTGCTGTGGCCCAAGCTCCCAGCAGATTAGATTCAGATGTGAATACACAAGCATTTCCTGAGCAGTACTCCAGAGAACATTGGGATGCTGACTACTGCTTGTAAGTTTGTGTAGAACAGGAAAAGTGTGTTTTTAGACAAATTAGATTGCTAAATGTTACAAGTTAAATTGTCCTCGTGATAATTCACAGTAAGCAGTAGCAATGTTAAGACTGAAAATTCCTAAGCTAAACAACAAAAAATAAATAAAAAATACTTGTTTCACATGGTTGAACAGAATTATGTTCCAAATTCTTTCTCTAAGAAAATGAACATTTAAAAATATTTCACATTTAAATAAAAACTTTAAAGTTGTAGAGTTTTGTGATTTATTAGAAAGAATGCAAACGTTCAACAACCACGAGGTCAGGAAAAATATTACGCACATACTGTCCACCACCTCCTCCCAATCGTACCCTGGTTCTTATAGAATTCTTTATTTTATTTTCTCCATACTTTTATCATTATATAGATTAATTTTGGTCCCTTCAATCCATGTGTTCTCCCCTGCTCCATCTCTTTAAGTTTATAGTTTACAGCCTACCTAAGACACTGGAATTGTTCATCTGTAATTACCTATGGTCAAGATATAGTTGAGTGTATAACTATGTTGTAGATTAATAAATTCTTTTGCCATTTGTATTTTTTGATCATTGGTCATTAGATCTTTTTTTATGGATTCTTTTAGCCAGTTTTTAAACAATAGAATTCATTTTTTTCTGGACATTATTCTAGTATGAATTTCTTATTTGTAGTAATATGTATTTGCTTCTTGTTTTGTTATAATTCATATGACTTACCCTCACCTCTGATATAAAATAATTTTCCTGTAGTTATAAGGTAAAATAGTGAATCAAAATTACTTCAATAACTTCATGTTATTCTCTTTAAAGGAAATGCTCAAAAGTATGGTATCTTACTTCCAGAACTTTCTTATATTTCTTCCCTAATTTTATTCATTTTTTTTTTCAAATTTAGATTCTGTTCATGAAGATTTATCCAACGTGTGGACTTTGTCCTTTGTCCTGGAGGAGAGTTTGGTTAACTGGTTTTGAAAGTTCAAAGTATTCAGATTGTTTCAGCCTTTTCAGAGCTCAATATAGAACTTATTTTCTTACCCATTAATATAAGACATAGACATGGCCTGTACCCCAATTTCAGATCCTCTTCTCAAAATATTCTGCTGAATTTTCAAGAGATATCTGCTATGTATGAGGACTCAGTTAAAATTACATTCATACATATGTACACATATATGTATCCTCCCACTCAGCCACTGTCCATTCAATCCTGGTGCAAATCTAGTTTTTACTTAGAGAAAACTGGGGGAAAAAAACCTGTAAAAGCTTTTGTCTTTTTGAGTTTGTGAAATATTCTATTTTTAATTTCAATTTAAAAATCCTTGTATTAGAGCTTGTTATATCTGGAGTATGGAGAGTGAGAAGGGAGTATAGATTGTGTCTAAGAAACAGTGAAAGACCAGGTATGTAGGGATTCATAGACCACCATAAAGAAGTTGAGGTCTTCTTTAGGTGAAATGGAAATCCATAAGTGGATTTTCAGTGAAGGAGCTGCAATATTTGACTTCATGTTTCATGGCATAACTCTAGGTAGAGTGATGAGACTATAGTAAGGGATCCATTTATGAAGTTATTGAAATAATACAAAACTTGAAGATTTGAGTGACCTGGACTATTTGGTTGCAAAAGTAAATAAAGCAATTGGATTTTTGATAGACTTCTGAGATGGAAACTACAAGAAATACTGATGAAATGTTTATGTGATAAGAGAGAACATACAGAGCAAAGATGACAAGAAGTTTGGAGAAAATGGAAGACTGACCTTTGCAAAATTAAAGAACCTGAAGAAGAGCAAGTTTAACCTGGCAAAGGATAGAATGTTTTTGGATATGTAAAATATTCTGTGCATATTATATATACCCAAGCAGAGACACTGAATAAATAACTATATGAATCTGGGGTTCATTATAGAGGTGGTATCTGGAAACACAAATATAGGAAGTATCAGAATTTAATTTCATTGAATCAACTAGACTAGAAAAGATCAACTATAATATGCAGAGAAAATAAGAGATTTCAGGACTAAACCATGGAATTGCCCAATATTTGAATCTGGGGAATATGAGAAAGTATAAGCAAGGAAACTAGAAAAAGTACTGGCAGCTATGTTGCCTTGGGAGATACATAAGAAGAGGATGTTTAAGTAGTCAAGTGAAGAAAGATATTTTAACAGGAAGGTTTCTGATTATCTGTGATAGATAAGAAGAAGAATGGAAATTGAATATTGACCAATAAATTTAGAAATGCAGAGGTAACTGGTAATGGTGAGAGTCATTCCTGGGAATGAGAATAAGGAATCTGAATGATGAAAACTAATGGTGAATGAGAAGAAAAGTGTTGATAAGGAATAGACAAGTCTAGTGAATTATCTGATTGGAAAAATGTTTAGTGGGTCAGCATCCACTGGGTGAAAAGTAGAAAACATCAAAAAATATTTGCATACCAATGGAAAATCTCTAATTATGGATAACACTGGAAACAGAAAGGACCAATTCCTAGTACATGTGTTTTGTATTGATGAGACAGGATGGATCCATGGTATGGGTGGACAGTTGATATGGAAAGAGAAGTGAAGAACCTGCAAGTGCAGGTAGGTTGGAAGCATTTGGTGTTGAGAGCATGAGGCTTTTCTGGATGATTCTATTAAGCAAGGTCATCCACTCTGAGCGAAGAGAATGAGAAGGAGTTGGAATTTTCAAGAGAGAAAGTTGCGAAATTGTTCAAGAAACTCACTATTAACTACGAAAAACAGGTTGGTAAAGCAAGATCACATGCTCATTGCTTTGTGTTTTTGCAACACCTAAAGTGAAGGTGGAATGGGCAGGATATTGAATTCGAACAACATTGTTCTTTTGCCAAGAGTTATGAAAGAGGGGAAGAAAAAGAACAAAGAAATAAAATACGTGCATAAAGAAATATAGCTAATGATAGCTTTTAGAGTCAAAGCTAATCAATAAGAGAAAATGTAGATCTCTGATGTTTATGCCAGGTAGAAAAGAGACATATACCTTTTGAGAGGCGGAAAAGTGGAATAGTTGCAGAAAAAGGATAAGAGAAAATAGCTAACACATTAGGATGACGTGTGGGGGTCTAAATTTCTAGAAATTGAGGTTGTGACAGGGTGTACCTCTAGGCACATGATTTGGCTATCGTTAGAACCCCTCTCTACCGTCTTGCCAGTTTTCTGGATTATTGTCTTTTTTTGTTGTTTTTTTCCAATATGCTCACATGCTTTCTTCAACTCCCACTTCAAATATTCCTCAGTTAAGCTTACCATGGTAATATATTCTACAGTGATTTTCCTCTTTCCTAAAGTCTTACAAACCCTGGGGATCATGTCATATAATACAGACTACAATAAAGTGCCAATGTGTCCTGTTTACCTTTAGTATTTTTGTGACTATAATGTTGTTTCCTTATATATTGCATCTCTATCACTTTGTTAAATAATTAATAAATAATTGATCAAGGAATAAAATGAGTCAACAATAACACTACCTTCATTTATTTAATATGCTAGGTCTCTGTGGCCATTTAAAAGGTATGTAAGCCAGGCACAGTGGTACCTGTGTGTAATCCCAGCCGCTTGGGAGACTACAGCAGGAGGATTGTGAGTTCAATGCCAGTCTCAGGAAATTAGCAACTTAGCAAAACTCTGTCTCAATATAAAAAATAATGAGTTCTGGGGATGTTGCTCAGTGGTTGTGCATCCCTGGATTCAATACCCAGTACCATGAAATAAAAGAGTTTTGATCTTAGATATACTTCTGAAGTTCTAAAAGTTTCAATTTCCCTGCTTATGAACCATTCGAACCATTCTTAAAAGTAATTTATTTATTACAATAGTTTATTTTACTCAAAGCTTTCCATTATCTAGGATACAGTTCATACGAAATAATTGGTGGTTAACTATATATCTGACATAAGCTATAAAAATATCTCCATCAATGTAAAAAACATGAATATAAAGTTAATATTCAACTAGTAATATACCAAAAACATAGTATGTGTTATTTACTTACATTAGGCCTTTCAATATTAGACGATCAAAACATTTATTTTAATGCTCAATTTTGTAAAGTCACAAACACCACCATTTGCTAAATTTATCTTCAGATTTCTATGGAATGCATGATAGAGTGCATTTTAATATGATTACACAGTCAATTAACATTTTCGTGGTTTTAATCATGGCCTACTTAATGATCGGTGCCAACAGAAATTTAGAAATTTTGTCTTATGTATGTGGAAAAAACTGTGCAGAGAGTGAAATATTATCCATGTTCAGTGACTGCTTTGAAAATCTATTCATTTATTAGGCATATCAGAGCTTTCAAGTAAAAATGGGTGATTGGATTTAAGATCACCTTTTATAGAAAAAAACAGGCCATTACATAAATAATTCTTCTTTTATTTTCCTGATTCTTTCATTGCATCTCTTCAGTCTATAAAATGATTTTCAGTCTCCCTCTATCATCAGTAGCACTTAACGTCTGCTCACTATATGAGGCAGGTATTTATTCCACTGACTCTCCCATGGTGCTTTCTTGTTTGTGGGTGTTTTATTGAATTATGTAAAGTGCTAGATATTCTAACCTGGAAAGTAAGTTTATTTACACTCTACAATGCTTATTCTACTACTCATTTTTTTTTTCCTTAAGGGAGACTTGTGAAGCATTTTGCTAAAAATTTGCTTATGATATAATTCTCCCACTGATATGGACATTAACCACCAATGCCAAGACAGTCCTGCTGAAATTGATAATGAAATTCCTCTCTAAAACATAATCTATAACAATAAAACAATGAAATACAGTTTAGTCTTCTGGGCCTGGCATGTGTCCTTCTTCCTCCCTTCTTCACAATCTAGCGTAATAACCTAGCACCTCTACACTTCTGAATATCAGATGCACAATTGTATGTGTGTACGTATGTGTGATCCTGGGGAGTGAACTCAGGCTTTCGTGATACAAAACCTGTGCTCTGCCATGGAGCTCCATCCCTAGTCATCCAATTTTCATTTCACTCCTGCTCTACCATCTCCCACAAACTGAAAAGATTAAAAATGAAATATGCTCTCACTCATGACCTAAAAATAATTGACATGTGGAGGAAAAAAGTTAATTGCAAGTCTCACACAATTCCTATAGCCAGGAATTCTTAAAAAAAATTATATTTAATAGGTCAAATAGCTAACAGTTAATTGATTTCCCAAGTAAATCTTCTTATGAAAATGGCTTTCAATGAAAGAGAAGCAGTAGCTTCTCAAAATATATAGTAATATAAAGCTTCTTTATTTTATATAAAAGTATATTTTAAAAATTAAATTTGCCTTTTTAATGGATGCACAAAATATTAAAATTGTGCATATTTCTAGGTTACCAAGTTATATTTTGATAAAATAAACTGTTTAATGTTTAAATCAGGGAAAAAATATCTATTTGCTAAAATATTTATCATTTCTTTATGATAAAACAATTTAAACCCTTTCTTCCAACTTTGTGATACAGATTGGGATATCACAATCACTGTCTTTGTGCATCTCTGGCATACAGATGGCAGATCATGGGACGGCACAGTCTCCATGAACAGTCCCATCTTTTGTAACATGTTTCTTTATATCTATAGTCCAGTGCAGTCACAGAGCTCATGATAATGTTTTGGAGTTCCTATAAGACTATATCACCTGGTGACCTCTTAGCTGTTTCAGGCTGTATAAGTGCCACCCATGATAAAATCACGTAATGACATATTTCTCAGAATGTCTCTTCATTGTTAAGGGGCACATATCCTAACTTTCTTTAAAGAAAGTTAAAACAGTAGATTGTCAAATGAGAGAAACTTTTAGGCATAAGTTGGGGCATTTTGTAATGAGAAAGGATCAATTTGTTAAATAATAGTAACAATTATAAAGTTATGTACACCTAATGTTAGGGAATAAAAATATATGAAACAAAATTGTTAATACTGAAAGGATCAAAACTACCATTATATAAGGGTGTAGAAAAAAGTAGTCACCCTTGTACCTTGTTGGTGGGAATATGAATTAGGATAGGGATTATGGAAAACAGTATGGAGGTTCCTAAAATTTCTTTTTAAAAAGGGCTGCCATCATGCTAAGTGAGATAAGCCAATCTCAAAAAACCAAAGGACGAATGATATCGCTAATAAGTGGATGATGACACATAATGGGGGGTGGGAGGGGTTAGTGTTGGGGTTGGAGTTGGGTTTAGGGAGGGGGGCAGGAATGGAGGAAGGAAGGACTGTATAGAGGGAGGGGAGGGGTGGGAGGGGTGGGGGGGGAAGGGAAAAATGGCAGAATGAATCAAACAACATTACCCTATGTAAATTTATGATTACGCAAATGGTATGCCTTTACGCCATGTACAGACAGAGAAACAACATGTATCCCATTTGTTTACAATAATAAAAAAAAAAAATAATAATAATAAAAAGGGCTGCCATGTGATTCAGCAATTCCACTAGAGTAAATAAATTCAAAGGAAATGAAATTGTGTGTTGAAGAGACAACTGAACACCCATGTTCATTGCAGCACTATTGACAATAGCCAAGACATTTATACAATCTGAGTGCTCATCAACTAATTAGTGAAGAAAGAAAATACGGTACATATAGACAATGGAATACAGTTTCATCATAAGAAAGGATGAAATTCTGTCATTTGTGATACCATGGGTGGACCTGGAGATGATTATGTTAAATGAGATAAGCTAGGCACTGAAGACAAGGACCACAAAATCTTACTCCTGTGAGGAATCTACCAAAGTTGATCTCATGGAACTTGAGAACAAATGGTGGTTACTAGAGACTGGAGGAAAGTGGGGTTGAAGGGATTAAGCATGCTGCTCAGTTATACGTGTGCCAAAAAAGGAAATTTTCTTTTCTGAGAATAGAAGTACAGTATGGAAAATGAGTGAAACTAAACTCAGGTCTTCAAAAACATTACCCTTATATAACAAAACTAGACACACAGACATTCCAAAAGCCAAAAGACCTTATAGACTACATGCATCATAAAAAAAGAGGAAACAACCACAAAGATATTAGTAAATTAAATTCCACAATATATAAATAGAATAATGCATCATAACCAAGTGTGTTTTAACCAGGTAATGTAAGGTTAATAAAACATTTGAAAACCAATGAACATAATCCACCATATAAATAGACTAAATAGTAAAACCATATCACCATCTGAGTAGATGAAGAAAAAACATTTAATACAACATCTGTTAATAATGCTAAAACTCCAAGCCAACTATGAATAGGAAAGAAAGTCTTCTTTATTCTGATGCAGAACATGTAGAAAAATCCATAGTTTATATCATATTTAATTGTGCAATATTGATTGCTTTCCCCATTACTGTTCCCTACAGATGCCTCAACAAAATACCACAAAGTGGGGGCCATAAAACCAGGGAAATGCATTCTCTCCAAGTTCTGGATAATAGAAGTCAAAACCCAGGGCACGGGCAGTGCCAAACTTCCTCTAAAAGTTCACCCGTCTTTGGTGGTCCCTGGTGTTTCTTGTGTTATATATAATGCCTCTTACTTTCATCTTCACGTGACTGTGTTCCCTCTGTGTGCTGTGTGATGCGAAAGCATTCTGTTTAAAGTTATATCAGTCACTGGATTTGAGAATTACTATAAGTCAGTAGGAATTCATCTTAATTACACCTGCACAGATTCTATTTTCAAACAAGGTCACATTCACATGTTTCCATGTTTAGGATTGCAACATCTTTTTGAAGCACAATTTCATGCACAGTGATACCTAGGCTAGTTTCTATACTCTCCCCACTCCCATTTAATGATGCACTGGGAATCTTAGTATGTGACATGAGACAAGTAAATGAGACCAAAAACTTGGACATTTTTATGAAAGAAATAAAACTATTCTTATTTGCCATTATGACATTGCTCTAAATGATATATTTATATACAAATTTAACAAATATATGTATGGCACACATGCTGACAATTATGAGTTTTTCATGAAAGTAATGAAAGGGAACCTAAATAAATAGACACAGTGTGTTCATGAATCAAATAGCAACATAATGAAGATATCGATTCTCTTCAAATCCTCCTATTTATTTAATTCAATTCCAACCAAAACATCAGGGGCAATCTTGACATATACATACACCAAGTGATTTTAAAATTTAAAAGAATAGAGAAGGAGCTGAAATTTCCAAAACAATGTGGGAAATGAAGAATAAAACAGGAGGACTCAGATATACCTGATATAAAGCCATATTAAGAAACAAGAGTTTCTTAATAGAAGAACCATAGTAGAATAGAAGAATAGTAGTGGTTAAAGGATAAACAACCACAAAGATATTAGTAAATTAAATTCCACAATATATAAATAGAATAATGCATCATAACCAAGTGTGATTGTTTAACCAATAGTAGTGGTTAAAGGATAGTCACCTAACGCCAATGAAACAGGGTTAAAGTATAGAAATAGAAATTGTACAACCATGTACAATTATTTTTTGATGAAGCTTTAAAGGCAATTCAATATAGAAAAGATATTATTCTAAAAAATTAATACTGGTAAAGAGCCATCCAAATGCAAACAACAACAAAAGCAAACAAAATCCTTGAGTTATTGTTCATGCTGTACATGCATGTTCAAAATGAGTTCAAAATTAATTATAAACTTAGATGTATATATAAAGTGTAAAACTAGAAAAATGGAAGCAAAAACATAGTAGGCAATCTTTATGCTCCCAATTAGGTAATTCTGATACTAGAAATACCAATCTTAAATGAAACATTGAAAATTTATTTTCATCAAAATGCTCTTTGAAGAACATCAAAAGCAGAAAGAACATAAAAGAGCTGTTGCTCTCTAACCTATATTAGCATAGCTCATTTTTGACTAAGAATTTATATCTAGCATTTATAAAGAATTCTCAAAATTCAACAATAAGAAAAACATAATGAAGGGTTGGCAAAAGATTTAACATATACTTCACCAAAGAAAAGATTCAAATGGTAAATAAGCATATGAAAAATAACTTTTTATGAAGGAAATATAAACTATCTGGACACCATTCACATTAATTGAAAAAACTTACACTAAAATATTTGTATAATGCTGACAATGAAACAGAGCCACTAAAACTTTCACAAAATTCTGGAAGGAATATAAAACAGTTTGGCCACTATATAAAGCAGTCTGTTTTTTATAATGAAAATAAACACTGTTACCTTCTAGCATCCTTACCATTAGACATATGTCCTGGAGGATCAAATGATACATTCACACAAAAATCACTACTCAAATGTTTACAGATGCATAATTTACAAGTGCCCTCAGTGTGAACTGAACTAAATGCTCAACCCTGAGAAAAACTGGAAATTAGTTCTCTATCTGAAGTATGAGTAGCAAAGATTTTCTCCCACTCTGTAGGTTCTCTCTTCACATTGCTGATAGTTTCCTTTGCAGAGAGACACGAATAAAATATGTTCAAAGGTACCTATAAGAAAAACGCAAATTAAAAATTATTAGCAACATTTTTGCCTATCTGATTGGCAAAGATCAAAAAGTATAAAATTCACTGTGTAGACAAATAAGTGAATAAAACAGGAACTCTCATACATTGCCAGGGTCAGGGGAGTTTAAACTAGGATAACATCCCTAAAGAGCAAGTTGGCAGTAACGATTAAAATTTAAAATGCACATACCTTGGACTAAGAAATGTTATTTCCAGGAATTTATCTAATAGAGTCAGTTACATACATAAAAAATAAAATCCATGCAATAATATGTATGATTGTATTATTTTAATGGCATGAGAGTGGAAACAACTTAAATGTTCAACAACAATAATTGTTTACATAAATTATATCTAAATGATATAATGTTATGCAGCCACAAAAAAATAAGTTTCATGTACAAATATGTGGCAATAATCCTACCATTATACAACTATAATGCACCAATAAAAAATGTGAAAAAAAGAAAAAAAAGTACATCACTTTTAAGAAACACCTTCATGGCAACACCTAGACCGATGTTTGAGTGAAAACTGGACACTACAGCCTAGCAACCTAATTGGAATAAAAATCAACCATTACAGTGAGAAATACTTTAGAACATTTTGATTTGAATTGTAAATTCTGCATTTTGGGTGTCTGTAGAGTTAGAATTGGTTTCACATATAATTAAGTATGGATATAAAATGTAATAGCACTGATATAAGCCTTTGATTAAGTAGTATATTTTCTTTTAGATCAAAGTAATACATATGTTTGATGATGAAAATGAATTTACATGAATATTTCTTGCCTAAAACTCATGAGCAGAGAAGATAGACATTTGAATCAAATTTTTTTTTTGTTATCATCTGTGCATGAAGGCATTTAAGCCAGCATCCTTCCCATGGTTAAGATAATAGTATCTTTATCTTGTGTTACAATCTTCTTTTTAAAATTCCTTAGTTCTCCACAAAAGCAATGCTTGTTCCTACTCATTGATCACAGAGGGAATTCACTTAGATAAAAGATTTTGAGCTGCATAATCAATTTATGGTGTTCATGTGCTATTTTCTGTAAACCCTAAACCAGAGTCAATAATTTTTAAAGCAATATTTCAATTAGATGGATAGGAGAGAGATAATTCAGAAAAAGAAGCAAATCATTTTTAATTAAATGTATGGGACATATAATTATGGGTAATCTCTTTTTACAATATAGACTTTATAGCTTCAGATCCAATTATAAATGTCATGAAAAACATGAAAGCACAAACCCCGGATGTTCCAAAGGATTAGAAGCTAATCTTTTAGTTTTTCATTCCATTTCATTTCTAAATTGCTTTTCCTGTTTGTTGTTTCCCTTTTTTTGTATTTTCGAAGTCACCTCCCTGATACTCTGACGGCTCAATCGATGTTTATCTTTGCGTACAATAGCTTGTATTGTTCAAAGGCTCTTCTGTAGTCTGGCTTTTAATTGAGGTGCAGATGTTAGGCCTATGAAAGTGAAAATACTTTTCCTCACATTCCCTAAATATGCTCTCAATGAGAAAACTAAGAACTTAGTATATAAAGTCGCATACAGAAAATATGTAAGAAACATATACACATGTATCTGTCTTCACACATACAAATATTTTGATAGCTAATATTTTGCATTTTATAATGTAATGGCTCTTAAAATTTATGTGACAATTAAGTGACACAAAGGCTAGATAAAAAGTTTTAAAATATCCTTGTATGCTTACAAAGGTTATGAAGATTTATGAGAACTGAGATCCATTATATTCATCTAACTTTATGAAACTTATGATTTACTTCATTCATTCATCTATCATTTATGGTCACTATTACATTTAAACATACAAAAAAAGGTTTTAAAACTTTGGTAAAGGTGAAGATGTTCACTATACTATCCCTAATGATAACATTTTAGAAAGTGATCATTATTGTTAGTAACCAATATTTTATCATTTTACCACTGTTTCTGTCTACATGAAACGAGTTAATTTCATTTATTTCACTTGATTTAACAATTATAAATAAAGTTGACTGTAAAATTACACTCTCCTACAACAGTCTGCAAAGTATATATATTTTATCACAACTGGTTTAGATCAGATTTCCCCAAAGTTTTGCCCTTTGTCTTACAGGAAGCTGGGGCAGGGTGAGGAAAATGCAGTTCAGTGTATCCAATGCCTGGGTCCCAGCTGTAGCTTACTCTAGCTTCCTATGCAGTAACCAGTTCCCAGTAGGCTTTGACCCCTTGGCACTGATGCATCTTATCCCTTTTCACTGAGACCTTAGCCCTCCACCTCAATTTTCCACCCATGGACTTATTTGACGTAACAAATTGACACTGTAGTTAGGAACTAAACTTACATTGAACGTGTGAACCCAAATGTGCAAGCAGTTAACCCCAATGGAGCTACCACTCACCCACCACGAACAGATATTGGAGTTCCTAGTTTCATGCTCCAGGCAGTCAGTTCTAAGATACATTTCACAAGGTTTCTGGGAAGGTCACAGTGAGATCTAATACTAGCCAACCATAGCAGAGACCAATTTGATAACTCAGTCTCATGCTCTTTCTCTCTTTTTTTTTTCCTTTCCTCTCCGTGACTCCTATTGTCTGGGACAACCTACCAAATATACTCCATATCCAGCAAACATTTCCTTTTGACTCTGAGTTTTCATTGTCAAGGCTGAACCCCTGTTAAACACTTGGGCTAATATTGTATTCCAAGCTTTCCCAGAACATTCATAAAATGCATTTACCATAATGAGGGTTCTGGGAAATTCAGCAATAAATAAACATGTTATTTTCTTAAGTCTACAATTTCCCCAAATTATTTGACAACAAAGCCCTCTTTTCTTCCACAATGCTTACATCATTGACATCTTAATACCAAAAATACATCTAAGGCAGAGAGGATATAGTTCTCTCATAATTCTGTGTACTTTTATCTTACAGACCCATGAAAAATCTTTCCTTTACCTTAATTTTTATAATATGCACATTGTGAACTATGATTTTTACATGAATTGGCAGGAAATTCACTCAAGATATCCTAGACTTAATTTTCCAAGACCAGTATCTGAAGATGTTCATAATTCTTGTAGTAGTTGCAAACACCTGCCTCAACACTGTTAGAAATTAAATTTAAGTATAAAAAGGAAAAAAAGGAAATATTGGAATGATTATTATGTGAAAGGTTATTTGGAAAAATTTAAAAGAATTAAAAGTAAAATTAATATTTCTGTCCAAAGAATTTATAAATATTAAAAAATGATATTTATATTTATTAGTATTATCTATATAAATAGCAGTGTTTCAATTTCTCTTAAGACCATGGATAGTTTAACCTCTGATTATGCCACGAAGTTATGTGACTTTCTTTGATGAACTACAAGTAAAGGTGGAATACATTATTTCTTTCCTTGCTCAGTCATTATGGAACAAAAGTTGTTATCAAGAAACTGAGGAATTGGATCTACCTGGGTCAGGCTTACAAAAATAAGCTGTTTTTAAGTCATTAAAATCCTATAGTTGCCTGGTACAGTGGCATAGCCTGTAATCCTGTAACCCCAGTGGCTCAGAGGCTGAGGCAGGAGGATTGGGAGTTCAAAGCCAGCCTCAACAAAAGCAAGGCACTAAGAAACTCAGTGAGAACCTGTCGCTAAATAAAATACAAAATAAGGCTGGGAATGTGACTCAGTGTTTGAGTGCCCCTGAGTTCAATCCCCAGTACCAAAAAAAAAAAAAAAAAAAAAAAAAAACCTATAGTTAATGAATGCAGCTTGGCCTAGTCTGTCCTATAATATAGAATAATTAGAAAGAATGATAAAAGTAAAGTAAGTGGACACAAGGTAACTTCAAAATAAATTATTAATTCCTTTAATGAAAATATTTAGTGGGGTTTAAGTATAAGCCAGGTATTCTTGTGAGCACTGAAGTTTGAAGGAGATCAAAATAACAATGTTCCTTTTCTTATGGAGTTTATTCCTCGTGGGGACACAGACTGTAATAACTATGCAAAATCTGAAAAGATGATTTTAACTTACTTCTGATTGCTGAGAAAAAAATGAAACAAGAGGTATAATAGCTATGAAGGGCAACCAGAAATAGGTCTCTTCACTGCCTACCGAAATTCTCCCCAAAGAGGAAAAGTGTGGCATGTGATATGAATAAGACAAAGTGATGGCCTTCAGTGGAAGAAACTGGGGCTCCTAAGAGAAGTAACTGATTCTAGGGCTGGAACAGGGGAAATACGAGATGAACCTGAAATATCAAGTAGTATTAGAAAGTAAGGAAGTGCGCAAAACTGTTTTCAAAAGCTCATGGGCATGTCAGAGGGACTTTGGAGCTAATTTGAAAAAGCTTCCAGCCAAAACTTAAAAAAAAATGCAAGCCACAAAATATATATTGTGGTATTGCATTATAACACAAGTTATAAAATAAATATTATTGGGTGTATGATAATATGAATAAATAGAGGCAAAGCAAACAATCTTCCTTTCAGTAGAATTCCAAATGATAGAATCATGGACTGAATTGCATTTCCTCAAATTCATATGTTGTTGAAGTCCTAATCCTCAGAACCTCAGGTGTGAATTTAGTTAGAATTGAGCCTTTATACAGATGATTAAGCTAGAATGAGACCACGAGGAAGCGATTGGGGTATAGAGAGAGGAAGGTACACAGAAGAACAACCACGAGGAGTGGCAGGGAGAAGGTAGCCATCTGCAGGCCAAAGGAGGGGGCCTCTGAGGAAATGGACTTGCTTGCACCTTGGTCCTGGACTTCCAGCCTTCAGAATTGTGCAGAGCACTTTTCTGTTGTTTAAATGACATGATCCATGTTTTTTTTTTTTTTTTTTTTTTTTAATGGTAGCCCTTATAAACTAAGGTAAATGGAAGATATACACATAGTTAAACAGACAATAGAAAAACAGATTTTTCCCCCTCTAGAAGGTGGACCTTAACCTTCCCCTTTGAATGTGAATGGGTCTTAAGTACTTGGTCCCAATAATAGGATTCAGGAAGGAAAACATGGTAATTTCATAACAGAGAAATATGTCAAACACCAGCTTAATTGTGTAGCTAA
Source organism: Sciurus carolinensis (assembly GCF_902686445.1). Classification (NCBI taxonomy): domain Eukaryota; kingdom Metazoa; phylum Chordata; class Mammalia; order Rodentia; family Sciuridae; genus Sciurus; species Sciurus carolinensis. Next base: position 121,916,690 of record NC_062221.1, on the reverse strand, counting down.
GTTTGTTATCCCTGGGGAAGGCATCTTGATGCCTCTTGCCTACTGAAGAATGTGATAAAGGGTATTTGCTCATGGTGACAATTTCCCCTCAAATCTCATAAAGCTGAGAAAGACATCAAATAAATCCTAAGTGAGAGACAACATGCCTGAAATAATCTTCAAATCTATCTATGTCATTAAAACCTGGAAAATCTGGGTGTGTGTGTATGAGGGCCTGTGTGATATGTCAATGTAGACTGATGGAATCAGGGTATTGACATTTCCATCCCCTTATCGTTACCTTATGTTTGAAAACTTTGAACTTTTCTGTTCGTAAAATGTAATATAGTTTATAGGCCCCCATTGTGCTGGGGACACTGGTACTTACTACTACTATGTAACTCTGTTTTGGTACTAATTATTGAACCTCCCTTTATCCCCTACTCCCCAACCCTTCCAAGTCTCTAGTACTTCTTTTCTACAGATTGACATTTTTTTAAGCATAAATATATGAGATAAAATATGTTGTGTCAGAATTATTTCACTGAACATAATGTTTTCCAGTTCCAGTATAAGAAATATGATAATAGTCCACATTCTTAAAAATAAATAATAATTTAGAATAGAGCACATCTTAAAATGTTTTAGTTTACTTTATTGTACCCATGGAGTTAGGTCTAATACATTGTAACTTGTTAGCACCCTAAAACACAAGAGCAGACATACTGACAGAGCTAGGTGACATTAAAATTATTATATCATTACATGACAGATCTTCCAGAGATGAAAAAGGGGTTACATCCTAAAACTTAACATTACTGCATTACTTCATCTTCCCATTCATTATAATACATTCACAATACAGAAGAAATTGGAATGTCCTCTATATTGCACAGACATTTTCCTTGAGCTACATATTTCAGAGGAAGACATGACTAAGAAGCTTGCCAATATTCCTATTAATTTTGTTGGGACATGCAGATATCTTTTGTTTTATAAAAATAAATATGTCAATATGAATTTTCTTCCTTCAGTTTTTAAAAATTTTTAACATTTTGTTAGATTTGGAAAAGAATTTTTCTGTATATTTGAGTCCAGTACCAAATGAACTATTTCACAACTAAATACAGATTCTATATTTTAATAACCGTTAGTTTCATGATTGTCATAAGAGGTGTATAAATGGAGATAACACTTGCTACACTGGATGTCCACCATGTGGTAGCCAATATGTAACACATTTATCTCTTTCTCCTCTCTTCCTCACAAACTGTTCTGAGTAAATTTCTATTATTCTCATTTTTCATATGAGTAAATAAAATTTCAGAGATTTCAAGTCACTCAAACAAGGTTGCAATCATGTTAATGCTAATGTTGTCAAAATTCATTCTTATGCCCCAACTGCCTTTCCAAGGGAAATATTAAAAAAATACATAGAGTACAAGGATGAAAAAATAAATTATACCACAGAATCTAGTAAATCAAAGCAAAAAACAGGAGTATTTCAGGGACATTGGTAAAATAAAGTTGGGTTCATTGTTGGGGAAGACAGCCAGTATTTACCAAACATTCTACCCTGATCATGGAGTGTTTGAGTTATGCTTAATTCATTATTTTCAAAGTGTATTGACTTCAATAATTCCCCACAGTCTTTAGAGAACCAGTTCACGATTACTTTTCTTTTTTTTTTTAATTAAATTTTGGTTCATTTTACACAAATGGGGTACAATTTTCTCTGATTGTACATGAAGTAGAGTCACACCATTTGTGTAATCATACATGTATATATGATAATGTTTGTCTCATTCTACTGTTTTTCTTTTCTCCCACCCCCTCCCCACCCCTCATTTTTCTCTATACTATCCATCCTTCCTCTATTCTTGCCTCCCCGACCCCCCATTATATAACATCATCCACTTATCAGATAAATCATTCTGCCTTTGGTTTTTTGGAATTGGCTTATTTCACTTAGCATGGAATTCCCCAACTCCATCCATTTACCTGAAAATGCCATAACTTTATTCTTCATGGCAATATGAATAATTTTCCATTGTGTATATATACCACAGTTCTTTATCCATTCATCTATTGAAGGGCATCTAGGTTGGTTCCACAATCTAGCTATTGTGAATTGAACTGCTATACACATTGATGTAGCTGTGTCACAGTAGTATGCTGATTTTAAGTCCATTGGGTATAGGCCAAGGAGTGGGGTAACTGGGTCAAACGGGAGTTCCATTCCAAGTTTTCTAAGGAATTGCCATACTACTTTCCAGAGTGGCTGCACCAATTTGAAACCCCACCAGCAATGTATGAGTGTACCTTTTCCCCCACATCCTTGCCAACACCTATTGTTACTTGTATTCTTGATAATAGACATTCTAATTGGGTAAAATGAAATCTTAGGGTAGTTTTGATTTGCATTTCTCTTATTACTAGAGGTGTTGAATATTTTTTCATATATCTGTTGATTGCTTGTGTATCTTCTTCTGTGAAGTGTCTGCCCATTTCATTAACCCATTTATTAATTGGGTTATTTGAATTATTGGTGTAAAGATTTTTGAGTTCTTTATAGAATCAGGAGATTAATGCTCTGTCTGAAGTGTGTGTGGAAGAGATTTTCTCCCACTCTGAAGGCTCTCTCTTAACATTGCTGATTGTTTCCTTTGCTGAGAGAAAGGTTTTTAGTTTGAATCTATCCCAATTATTGATCCTGCTTTTATTTCTTGTGCTTTTGGAGTCATGTTAAGGAAATCTGGTCCTAAGCTGACATGATGAAGATTTGGGCCTACTTTTCTTCTATTAAGTGCAGGGTGTCTCGCCTAATTCCTATGTCCTTGATCCATTTTGAGTTGAGTTTTGTGCAGGGTTAGAGATAGGGGTTTAGTTTCATTTTGCTACATATGGATTAGCAGTTTTCCCAGCACCATTTGTTGAAGAGTCTATCTTTTCTCCATTGTATGTTTTTGGCAACTTTGTCTAGTATGAGACAACTGTATTTATGTGGATTTGTCTCTGTGTCCTCTATTCTGTACCATTGGTCTACCTGTCTATTTTGGTGCCAATACCATGCCGTTTTTGTTACTATTGCTTTGTAGTATAGTTGAAGTTCTGGTATTATGATACCACTTGCTTCACTCTTCCTACTAAGGATTGCTTTAGCTCTTCTGGGTCTCTTATTCTTCCAAATAAATTTCATGATTGCTTGCTCTATTTCTATGAGGTACACCACTGGGATTTTAATTGGAATTGCATTGAATTTGTATAGCGCTTTTGTCAGTATGACCATTTTGACAATATAAGTTCTGCCTATCCAAGAACATGGGGGATCTTTCCATCTTCTAAGAGTTTAATTTCTTTCTTTAGTGTTCTGTCATTCTTATTGTAGAGGTCTTTCACCTCTTTTACACCATGATCAAGTGGGTTTCTTCCCAGGGATGTAAGATTGGTTCAACAACCAGAAATCAATAAATGTAATTCACCACATTAACAAACTTAAAGTTAAGAATCATATGATTATTTCAATAGATGCAGAAAAAGCATTTGATAAAATATGGCACCGCTTCATGCTCAAAATGCTAGAAAAAATAGGGATAGTAGGAACATTCATCAACACTGTGAAGGCTATCTATGCTAAGCCCACCACCAACATCATTCTAAATGGAGAAAAACTGAAAGAATTCCCTCTATGGGCAGGGATACCCTCTTTCTATTCAACATCATCCTTGAAAGGCTAGACAGAGCAATTAGACCAAAGAAATTAAAGGGACGTGAATAGGAAAATAAGAACTCAAACTATTACTATTTGTTGATGACATGATTCTATTTGTAGAGGAGCCAAAAAATTCCACCAGAAAATTTCCAGAATTCATTAATGAATTTAGTAAAGTAGCAGGATATAAAATCAACACTCACAAATATAATGCATTTTTATTCTTAAGTGATGAACCCTCTGAAAGAGAAATTAGGAAAACTATCCCATTCACTATAGCATCAAAAAAATTAAAATGATATAATTGGGAATCAATCTAACAAAAGAGGTAAAAGACCTCTGAAATGAGAACTACAAAACACTAAAGAAAAAAATTAAAGAAAACCTTAGAAGATGGAGAGATCTTACAGTTAATTCTTTAAAAATGTAGAGGTAAAAATATATAATTTAACATGAAAAACAATGAGATATATAACAAAAACATTAAAAAAATTACTTGACAATGGTAATACAGTAAATATATTTTATTTCCCAAGTACCATATATTAAATCATTACTGGGTTCATGATATTTTTCTATGACATTTTAAAACTATTTCTAAACTAAAGAATACAAATTATATTTTCTTACCTAATCATAGCTCAAAACTTAAAGGTTATGTTTTTCATGCTTGAATAATAAATTCACATTTTCTCTTAAAACTAGAAAAATAAAAGTAAAAGAAGAATAATTTGAAAATAAATGATGATGTCATGATACTGACAATATAACAACAGGATGAGTTACATCTAGTATTCTTTTCATAGGTACCTTGTCTCAAGTCACCAGGCTAACAAACTGAACTAGTACCTAGGTTGCACACATGTTTTTTGAGTCTCAGGAACCCTATAGTAGTTCTGCATTCTGTTAAGTATTAGGAGAGCCTCACAATTTTTGGTAATGGAGAGCCACAGATTTTGGTAAAATGAAATCATTAGCCATGTGCACATATGCATATAATTATATATGCATACACATACAATTATTCATGCAGATATGATGTATATACAATACTTTAATATACATATATCATATATAGATAGTTGTATGTACAGGTGTATGTATTTATTATATGTATATCTGTGTGTGTGCATATATATATATATATATATGTATATGTATATATAAAATTTGAATTGATTTGTAGTAACTGTAACCAAGCTGATGGGGTATGACTGGAGGAGGTAGGTCACTTGGGGAGTGCCTTTGGGGATTAGATTTCGTTATTGGTCTATTGCTTACTCTCTCTCTTTTTTCCAGATGCTATGAGCTGAGCAGTTTTCCTCTGCCATGCCCTTCCACCATGATCTGGGCCTGAGGTAAGGCCCAGAGCAGTGGAATCATTCAAACCATGGACTGAAACTCTGAAATCACGAGCACAAAATACACCTTTGCTCCCCTATGTTGTTCTTGTCAGGTATTTTAATCATGGTGATGAAGAATTAACACAGTGAGTAGAGTGAGTTGTAGGAGAATTTTCTTTACAGAGAGTCACTGCTGGGCTGCAAGGTCCCTTGGGGACTAAGGATCAAGAATGCTACCGCCATCACTTCAAACCTGGTGAGAGCATTTCCATGGGAGAATTCAAACGTCCTGAGTTCAGAGAAATAAATCCTGATGTGGGACTTATATTTAAGAAAGATAAGGCATTCACGAAGTAACAGAAAGGGCACCACGCCAGAATTAAGGGGGATGTGTGAATAATTCCTGTGAAACTACACGTGGACCTGGAAGGACAGAGTTAATGTGGGTTCTACTGAAGTCCTTTCCAAAGTTGACTAATTTATGTGGCCCAGTGCAAGATGAAAATGCAGGCCCTTACTTTTAAAAGCAAATTTTTTTTTCTTTTCCCCTATAGTCTCTCTCTCCTGTGGTGCACAAGTTAAAAGTTGCCCCAAAAGGTTGCTTTCAAGTCCCTGGAATCTAAGGACTATGTTCTGTACATGGAAAAAAGAGATTAACAATGCAAATGAGATGACTTTAAATGGGCCACTATCCTGTAAATTCTATGGTTAGGTCCAATGTCATCTCAAAAGTGCTTAAATGTTAGAATAAGATAAAACCAATGTCCGTGTGATGCAGTGTGAAAGATTTGACAGTTGCTGGCTTTGATGGAAGGAGTCTTGAACTGAGGAACACAAGTACTCTATAGAAGCTGGATAAGGCTAGAACAGGCTCTACTTCAGAGTTTTTTGAAAAAGAAGCAGTCCTGTAAATTTCTTAATTTTAGCCTGGTAAGACCCATTTCAGATTCTGATTTACAGAAACATAAGATAAATCTGCATTGTTACAAGCTATTAAGTATTTCATAGATTTTCTGACACTAAATGAAAATTTTGTATCCCACAATCTTTTTATTTGCCTTTTAATGGAATGTGTTCTTTTGGGCAAAGCAACACCCTGAGGGACAAACTCTCAGAGTTGTGCAAATCAGCATGTTCAGTGTGAAATCTAATCTTCATATTTCCTTAAATCACACCCAGGCCCCTACCAGATCCCACTAGCAGCAGTAGCTGGATGTGAGTTGGGAGATATACAGCAAAGAAACCATCTCGTGGGAAGTGACCAGGGGCTAAGCCTTCTGGAAATGCTTTACTATTGTGTCTAATTCCACTTAGAAAATGCAAGTTGAAAGACAATATTAATATAATTTTAGTACAACAAATAGAAAGCACGACACCTTGAACATGAAGGTCCTTTGTTCCTGTGGAACCCTATGCTCCTACACTGGTCACAAGTTCATGAAAGTACTCTGTGTTTTTATAGAAAGTGAAATGCAAGAGCAATGAGACCTGGCAGGTAGAGGTGAGCCCGGATTCCCTGTGGCTTGGAAAGAAGTCTCAATTCTCCCTTCAGAATTTGGATGCATGTGCCCCCAACAAAGAGGTTTATGGGTGATGCAGAATGACTTCTGTCAGCAGAAGACACAGCAGTAAGGAATCAGACACAGGTGTTTTGTATGAAAGGTAATTTCAGAAAACTAGTAGAGTACTGAGAAAGCAAGGGAAGGAAAGAGTCCATTGGGCTGTTAAGATCAGGTCACTATGGGCAGTTGGCATGAGTCCTGAAATGGGCATTTAGGAGACATGGGGTACAATCTCATGGGGATAAAACAAGTGGGGCATCTATTTCCCCACTCATGTTACTGGTTAAAGATTCCCCCAAAGAATGTTGACCCCTTGTACCTGTGACAGACTTCTTATACACCTGACATGTGTGTAATATTCTTTATTTCTAATTGTATGCCTTTGTGAACTGCTTTCCAGTCACCATTCACTTCAGCAAGGGGAGAAGAAAGTACTAAATAATGAGCATTAAAAAAAAGTACTTTGTGCTGGTTACTGTGGCTTTGTGCTGGGTACTGTGGCTACTCAGGAGGCTGACCCCAAGCTCAGGCCAGCCTGGGCTTAGTGAGATCACCTCAAGGACTGGTAATGCAGCTCAGTAGTAGAGTATCTCCAGGTTCTATCACAAGTACCTCACACACACACACAAAAAAAAAAAAAAAAAAAAAAAAAAAATTGAAAAATAGAAAAATGGGTAGCTTTGCACACTGTAGCTCAATAGTAGAGTATCTCCAGGTTCTATCACAAGTACCACACACACACACACACAAAAAAAAAAAAAATTGAAAAATAGAAAAATGGGTAGCTTTGCACACTGTGGAATAAAATAATATATGGAAGAATTTATACTCTTGAGTTTACACCTGTCAAAGGTGGTGCCAGAGAATTAGCTGGCTACCCTTTGACAAACACATAGAAATTCTTTGCAATTATTTAAAATATGTGAGTATAGAAACTTTGGGAAAAGATTGCTTAACATTTTCTAAGCTCCCTATGTTAAAAGAATACTGTGTTTTTTGCCCTATACTGTACTTGATTTTTGTGTAATGTCATGGGATAATAAAAAAATTAAAAAATAATAGAACATGGAACATATTAAACATCTTAAATAATTGTATTTTTCTTTATTTTCTAAATTTAGAAAATCAAAACCTGAGGAGAGAGCCTACAGGATGGGAGAAATCTTTACTACATGCATCTCAGATAGAGCATTAATCTTCAGGATATACAAAGAACTCAAAAAACTTAATGCAAAAAAAAAAAAGATAAAAAGAAAAAAAGCAAATAACCCAATCAATCAATAAATGGGCTAAGGAACTGAACAGACCCTTCACAGAAGAATTACATTAACAAATATATGAAAAAAATGTTCAACATTTCTAGCAATTAGAGAAATGCAAATCAAAACTACTCTAGGATTTCATCTCACTCCAGTCAGAATGGCAATTATCAAGAATACAAGCAACAATGAATGTTGGCAAAGATGTGGGGGGAAAGGTACACTGCTGGTTAGAGACCAATTGGTGGAACCACTATGGAAAGAACAGGAGATTCCTCAGAAAACTTGTAATGGAACCATTATTGACCCAGCTACCCCACTGCTTGGTTTATACTCAAAGGACTTAAAATCAGCATACTACAGTGATGCAGCCACATCAATGTTTATAGCAGCTCAACTCACAATAATTAAATTATGGAACCAACCTACATGCCCTTCAGCAGATGAATAGATAAAGTGTGGTATATATACATGAAATATTACTCAGTCTTAAAGAAAAATGAAATAATGGCATTTGCTGGTAAATAGATGGAACTGGAGAATATCATGCTAAGTGAATAAGCCAATCCTAAAAAGCCAAAGGTCAAATGTTTTCTCAGACATGTAGATGTTAATTCACAATAAATGTCATGGGGGTGCCTAGGGAAGAATAGTTGTGCTTTGGATTTGGCATAGGGGAGTGAGGGAGGGGAGAAGTATGGGGTAGGAAGGATAGTGGAATGAATCAGACATTACTACCCTATGTGCATATATGACTATATGATGGGTGTGATTCTACATCATATACAATCAAAAGAATGAGAAACTATACTCCATTGATGTGTGATGCATCAGAGTGCATTCTACTGTCATGTGTAACTAATTAGGACAAATAAAATTTTAAAATGAATGAATGTAAATTATGAATAAGATATATTCTGCTCTCATTTTTGCCTTTGTGTAATCTTTCTTTCAAATTCTTTTCCAGAACCTTTCTGGATGTAAGTAGGTAAGAATGAACATGTTATTTAAAACTGTAGTGTCTACAACTGTCAGTTCACAACTCCTGTACAAATAATGCAACATATTTTATATTTCCCATTTGTTTGGAAGCAAATATATAGCTCCAATCATCTTCCCCATTTCCCCTATGGTTTGGTCTCATATTCAAGACTGATGGATAATGAAAACTGACAAGGGGTGTCTGGCTTAGTTGTCTATCACCCATCCTTAATGGAATTTTCTGAGATATTCATTCTCCCATGTACATTTTGATCATTTTAAATTTATTTTTGTTCATTATTTTTAGTTATGCATAGCCTTATCATTGGATTATTCATTGTTTAATTGTTCTTTTCCATCTCTGAGGACTTCTCATGCTACCTGTAGGCCAACAGAAATCATTCAACTGCATTATTTTCATCATCCATAGGAAAATATATTTCTTAGACATTATTTAAGACATCTACCAGGTCATTGTTATTCTCATTGACTTGGGAAACACTTTTATTCAATGTAATGCAAGGGAATAGAGAAACTACAAGGATAACTAAGGCTGACCTTCTTAAAAGAATCTTCATTCAACCACGGATGCATGCCTTTGTTTGCTTATCTAATCATTTATTTAAAAATAATTGCTTAATCCATATCTTACACTGATCAGGGCATGAAGAACACAGCACTGAACACAGCACAAAGAACTCCTGTCCTTATGAAGTTCACAATCTAATGGAGAAGGGAAGTGGTAGTTTATAAACATAAGCAAATTAATAAACAAGGAAATGCCCGAACAGGATACTGTAAGGAATGCCCTGGTGTGGAGTAAGAGAAATATATTTGAGTTTTGCTGGACAAAGTAGTCACTATTTGCTTTTAAGGCACCCATTTCCCTTTCTGACATATAAAACTATTCCTCCTTTCTCCAGGAGTACCATGTGTCCTGCAAAATATTTTCACTTCCCCATTCTTTTCATCTAAGAATTTAATGAGATATAGCTCTAGCCAAATCGAGGCTGGGGAATGTCCCTCAAGAGGGCATACTTTCCCAAGTAAAATTTAAGTCTTATTGCAAGAAAACCCTTAGACCATTTGCCCTTTCCTCACCAGCATGCCTGAAAAAAAAATATGGATTGAGTAGATGCAGAAGTCACCTCAAAACCAAGAAGTTATGAACACCAGGGCAAAAGTCCACACATTGAGCATAGTGGAAGTATAAAATTCCTGCACCTTTGATGGCAAAATAACTGACATGCAAACTCAACAAGCCATATATCTAAATTGTTTGGCTAATGAGACCAATAAATCCCTTCCTGTCTCAGCTCTCTTGTATTATTTTTTAGTTTAACTTGTACCGAAATTATAAAGTCAATAAAGACTCCTGAGATGATGTTTAAACGAAAATCTGATGAGAAGGAGGAGGCAGCCCTAGGATGATTTGGTGTGTATTGTACACAAAAATAGCATTTGATGGAAAAGTCCAATCAGAAAAAAGTCAAGGCTAGTAATTTTAGGATTATGGTATATACCCTGGGAAAGTGGGATATAATTTGTATTCTTCAATATAGAACATCCCTTTGAGAAACAAAGAGAGAAATATCATCTGTGGAGATGTTAGGCATAAACTAGGACTGCCATGGGCAATCTGGGAGATTCTACAATAGATTTACAGCATAAATTTTGACCAAAAGATTTTTAAGGAAGGAGGGCATAATGTTCTTCAAAACCTATTGTTAACTTCTATTATGTTGTTAATACAGTTCATTTTTAGTTTGATCTGGGCTCAACCTTGAATTTCTTATTCATTGTATTGTGATTTCTGCCTCAAAATTTCCATTTTAACAGGTGATAGACTCATGACCTACTGAGAAAAAGCGGCACAATCATATCCCAGCATTGCATTTCTAAGATGGCCAAAATTTATTTTGTTATTTACACTAAGACCCTTGCATGTCCTTAACCATAGATATGAAAAAAATACCCAGATTGACTGCCTTGTTTCAGTACCATTCTACCCTGCCGGGTTGAAAAGAAGTGCCACTGTTTACTCTCCAATGCCAGCCCTACAATCAGATCCAAGTGGCTGTAGAGAGCCGGGTGACCCACTCAGAGAAGGTTAATTTGTTCAAAAGCTGTCATCACTGAGTTCTGAGTGGAAAGTGACAGTGAATTTATGAGTTTTGTTCTCCATGCTATGCCAAGGATCTTGTTTGCTGCATTATACTGTGAGTACAAATTCACACTCCCTTCAAGGAAGCTATCACCTATGTGTTTGATCTGGTATCTGTACATAATGTGGTAGGTGCCACACTTGACAATTTATTATTTACATGAATACAAATAAGTAGAAGCAAATAATAATTATTTGCATAAACAATGAGATCAAACTAAAGCTATTATAATATTATTACTCAAATTTTATAATATATGTAGCTCTGAAATCAATACATACAGATCTGTCACAATATTTCTAATAGATATTGTTTATATAAAATTTACTTAACTATGATTTCCCCCCTCCCGGACTCTTGGAAGTTTCTACTTTCTTTAATTAAAAATGATTCTGTTATGTCAATATATATATTAATATTTAAATTTATCTATGTTTAAAAGTATTAATATATTATATATTTGTATTTACATTAACACATATAACCAGAAGTGTATAAATACATACATAATACTCATATATGCATAGCGGAGGTGAACATATATTCAATTTACTTAATTTTCCTTAATGTGAGTGGAGATAGAAATTCTGCTTACTTTATATTTGTAAATATATAAATAAATGCTGTTATTCATTTCTCATATATATTAAAAATATCAATTTATAATCCACATTGTACTTTGGAACATATCAGACTTATTGAGATGAAAGTATGTGTATGATTCCCCTATGTGGACACCATCTATGCCCATCGATAAAGGTTATCACTTATGTATAATATATGTACAGATAATTGATACACATAGTACATATATATATTATGTAGTTTCATAAACTGTCAAAAGTAACACTAAAAGCAGAAACCAAACAATGTTTATAAGAAGGAGGAAAGATCCAGGTAAAATGGAAATAAAAGTAAACTAAACTTCTCTGAAAATTCTTTTCTGTATAATTTTATAACAGAAAGCACAAATATTAATATGTGCAAAATAAGTTAAAGTGAGAGGATTGAATAGTAATGTAAAATTGAAATAAAACTGAAAAATTTTTCAGTTTTGTGCATGTTATTGGATAACCGAATCAATTATATAAGCAACAAGAAGAAAATAATCATTACAAGGTACTTCATTAGTAAAACAAAATATGTCGTCTCAACAATTTATTTTTGAATATGCTCTAAAACCAAATAGATTTTAATCATAAGCATTTTTCAGTATTTTGCTTTAGTTACAATTTTTTTAAAATCTTCTAAGCTATAAGACAATGTAAATGAGTAACTAATTAAGTGTTTGGAAATGATAGAAGTATAGTATCACCAAATATGTTAAATAGAAATGTACATAGTATTTAGTATGATGTGAAACTATTAATGTATATTCAATATCTTATTTTAAGAATACATATTTCTTTTTAATAAATAGAAGTAGAAATCAATAAAACTAAAAATAGTAGAAAAAATGCATGAAACACAAAACTGGATAAATTGATGAATCTATAGTCAGATTGAGCAAGAGAAAAAGAGTGGAGATAAATTATCAGTGCTAACAATGAATCAGTGATTTTGTTACTGGTCCAAAAGACATTAAAAGGAGAAAAGGGGTTTTTGTGCCCATATTTTTTCCAAAAAGTGAAAAAATTGATACAAATGAACAAAATCCTTGTAATACACAAACTACTGAAATGTAATTAACAGTAAATCATAATTTTGCTTTTATTTCTACTTGAAATCACTTATTTCTTCTCTAATACTCTATCCTTATGTAGACTTAAATTCCTGTTTAAATATGATATGTCAAGATATGTATTGTTTATTTTTAAATTGTTAGTGAATTCCGACCATCTTAGATCTGTGGTATTCAACCTATCTTTAATTTATTAAAATTTCAGCTATTATTACTTTATTTCCTCCACTACACTCTCTTGTATCTTTCTGATTTTAGAATTATGCAAACATTCCATCTTGTGAATTATCCACCAGACTTGTAAATATTCTGTTTGTCTTCATTTTTGTTTCTATTTGATTTTCAGTTTGGGATGTTTCTCTCCACCTTTCCTTAGTTCAACCGTTAACCACCTGAAGTCCAAAGATGAGTCTGTCAAGAACATACTTCATTCTACTATAGTTTAGTATTATTAATTCTAGAATTTCCTTTTTATTATTACTCAGACTTTTGCTGTGCTTAAATTATTCAGTCTTTATTATACATTATTTATTTTTTGGTAGTTCCAATATGACATATATAATTACATGACAAAGAATTTAAAATAACTATATATGTGTGTGTGTGTGTGTGTGTGTGTGTGTGTGTGGTTCATATGTATTTTTCATCTATTTTCATATATACATACATATAACTTTATACTTATATATACTTAATATAAACTTTTTGTCAGATAATTCCAAAATCTTGTTCAAATCTCAGTATTGTTTAATGTTTGGTTTGTCTCTTTGGATTGTGTTTCCATTTTGCTGTTATTTAAAGTCAGATATGTTGAATTGTATCATAGGGACTTAGATAAATGGCCCTTTAGTTTAAGGCTTTCTGTTAATCTAGATTAAATTTGGGCTGTATTTAATGCTACCATCAATTGTGCTAGGAACTTCAAATTCCTCTACATCATTGTTCCTTATTTCCCCTTTGCTTTGTATTTCCTTCTTCACAAAGAATCAATACATTAATCCTCTTTCCTCTGTAATACATTGCTATCATACTGAAACTCAGTTGATGCAGTAGTAAAATGTGGACCAGGTGAGGTGTTCTATCTTCTTCTGATTAAGCCTCAGTATACGAATGTTTTGCCCAGATGTATAAAAATGTTGGACCTTTATAATTGCTTTTCAACATTTGATTTTTCCTTCTTAATAAAAACCATATGACTAGAGGGGCCTTAAACTGAGACCTTTGCCTCTAGGTGTTATTAGGCTCTGATAAAGATTTTCCTTGCAGAGTACACCAGTGGTATTGAGGGTATGTTGGGCATTGTAATGCTTAATTTGAATTGTCGACTTGATTGGATTAAGATATACCAGTGATTAAAGGCTTCTGGATGTGTCAATGAGTGTGCGTCTAGGAATGATTGCCATGTGGGATAGAAAAATGAAGTGGAGACTCTCCCTAAGCATGGGCAGCACCATTAGATAAAATGGTGGCTTGAATGGAATAAAAGTTAGAAGAATATGGAAGCAGCAGCAGATGCAAGCTTGATTCTTCTTGAATGGGTTCTTGATGGTTGCTGTGATTGCCTGAGGATGTCAGAGTCTCACTTCTTCACTCTTCCAAAGCAGACTCTGCCAGTGGGTAGAGGGTAGCATCATTGATACCTCTTGTTCTGAGGCTTCATTCTCTAGGACTGTGCAGTTACTGGTTCCTCCACTCTCCAGTTTATATAAAACCACTGTGAACTATCCAGCTTCTGGTCACAGTAGCCAATCTAATAAATCCCCATTTTATTATTATATTCCTGTTGATTCTGTTCCTCTAGTGTACCCTTACTAATAAACATGTATTTCAAAATTGGTGCCTTTTTCATCTTCTTAGCATAAACCTCAAGGAATATTTTCTTGACTTTTCCTCGTCAGAACTGGTGGGATTTCTGGAGGAAATTTTTTTTTTTTAAATTTATTCTAATTAGTTACATATGACAGTAGAATGCATTTATGTATTTTGGTATATCATACATAAATGGAGTACAATTTCTTATTTTTGATTGTACTTATTGTAGGATCACTTTGTTCATGTAGTCATATATGTACATGAGATTTTAGTGTCTGTTTCACTCTACTATCCTTCCTACCGCCATACTCCTTCCCCTCCCTTCATTCCCCTCTACCTAATATAAAATAATTTTATTCTTCCCTAACCCCGCCCCCTACTGTGAATTAGCATTCGCATATCAGAGAAAACATTTGGTCTTTGGATTTTTGGGTTTGGCTTATTTTACTTAGTATGATATTCTCTAGCTCCATCTATTTACCAGCGAGTGCCATAATTTCATTCTTCTTTAAAGCTGAGTAATAGTCCATCATATATATATATATATGTATATATATATATATATATATATACCACATTTTTTTATCCATTCATCTGTTGAAGGACATCTAAGTTGGTTTCATAGTGAGCTATTGTGAGTTAAACTGCTATAAACATTGATGTGGCTGCATCACTTTATTATGCTGATTTTAAGTCCTTTGAGTAAAAACTGAGGAGTGGGATAACTGGGTCAAATGGTGGTTCCATTCCAAGTTTTGTAATGAATCTCCATACAGCTTTCCGTAGTGATTGTTCCAATTTGCATTCCCGCCAGTAACATATGAGTGTACCTTTTTCCCCACGTTCTCGCCAACATTTATTGTTGCTTATATTCTTGATAATTGCCGTTCTGATTGGAGTGAGATGAAATCTTACAGTAGTTTTTATTTGTATTTCTCTAATTTCTAGAGATGTTGAAAATTTTTCCATATATTTGTTGGTCGATTGTATGTCTTCTTCTGTGTAGTGCCTATCAATAAATGAGCTAAGGAACTGAACACACACTTGCCACTAGGTTTTTAACTTTCATACCAGTACACATCAATCCTCTAGCAATTTTTTCCAACTTTCCATTCAAGCATTCTTATCTGCTTATTTCTCTGATGACTGCTATTCTGGCAACTTGTATCTTAACTATGATTCTTGTACATTTGTTTCCAGGCTTTGGGATAGTTATTTTTTCAGTCAGAGATTCCAAGATGGGGAATATAAAGAAAGAATTCAGCTTAGAAAGGAAAAAAATGAAAAGTATTTGGAACAACACAACTGTTTACATTAGAAGCCAAATACTCTTTAACAAAGATTCAGAAATTAAAATAAAAATATCAGAACACACAGTCACAGACAAAAAGTTAGTGCTATTTTTTTACCTGCTGATGTGAATAAAACAAAATAATGAATGAAAATAGGTCAAAGAATTTAACAAATGTGAGTGACAAGTTATCATTTAAAGAAATGGTTAACAATATCATCACGATAGTGTGGATGAAAACTGTAATAACACTTAGTGACTATTGAAATAATGACACAAAGAAGGCAAGACAAGGGAAAATTAAAAAAATAAAATAAAATAAAAAAAAAGAAGACAATGGAGAGAAGGGGAACTGGAAAGACCAAAAATAGTGAGCATGTGGAGCATCTGGAACTTTCACACATTGAAAGCAAAGATAATGGATCTGCTTTGGAAAATAGTTTGGCACTTTCTCATGAGGTTAAAACACACTTACCATAATATCTAGCAATTTTACTCCTAGGTATTTACCCAATACAAATGAAACTTGTTTTCAATTAAAAACCTACATAGAAGTACTTTTTGTGGCTAAAAACTTGGAGTAGTCAGCCAAGCTGCCAGGTGTTGAGGCTGTCCATTAGGACAGTGAGCCAGACTCAAATGACCAATTATGGCTCCATTCACTTATTGCAGCAGTACTACCAAGAGGACAAAAAGAAATGTGCCTCACGTTTCAATTTTTCCCTTGCGGAAAATAACAGGGTGAGGGTCAAAATGACAGGCAGGACAGACTTTGGGAAATGACTTTGTGTCACAGCTGACAAGCCTTAAACAATAGACTCTTCCTTTTTAAAATTGCTGGGGTGCTGTGAGTGAAAAATTATGGAGCCAAAGTTACAAAAGGTGCTTCAGCCAATGTATACTGGTAAGGAGGCCTTGATGGAGATGACCGACAATGCCCAAATCAGGTTGCAGTAAGAACGCTTCCTGTCGGAGGTGCCTGGCCCAGGAATGTACTTCTGAGTGTCAGGGAAGAGGACAGTAAAATGCATAAGGTCAGGGACCATTTCTCCCATGAGATCTGCCAAGGAAACCTTGCAATTTCTAATGGTCATATCTGACTTTGACTTGCAACCATATTATTCACTGTTCAGCTCTCCTTTATCAGTGAATGGGTAACACATTTTGTATATTGTTTAAAAAGATTATGAATTAATCTCAAATGCAAATACTTTCCAAAGGAAAGGAGCCTGCAATAAGCTACCTCCTTCATGATGCAATTTATATGACATCTTTGTTTTTTTCTTTTTAAGAAGCCAAAAATTTAATTGTATTTAATAAAGCAGATCATAAGAATACTTTGAATTATGACTACTAAAAGATGAATACCTGATTGGAAGGAAGAAAAGAAAGCAGTTTGTATTTTTGATGTTAGAAGAAAAACTGAATTGATACACATGCTTCACAAAATTTCCAAAAACAGGATTCAGTCAAGTTTATTGTTTAGTGATTTCTTTTTTCCTTTTTAAGAGATGAAGTGTGACATTTAATGTTTGTATTACTGGTTACAACTAATATAAAACTTTGAAAACTCAAGAGACAGAATCATAAATATAATACAAAATGACAAGATGTTAAAATCATATTGTAGGAGCATTAAGTACAATAAGCAGAAAAATACATTAAATCAGCAGTGTGTTACATTCGTTAAAAGCAGAAGTCATAAAGGAGACCAAAATTGATGCAAGTTAAGAAAAATGATCTGTTCTTAGGAAGAGTTTCCAGATACCCAACCACAAAGAAATGCCAACAGTGGCTATGCAGAAGTATCACCAGTCTCAGGTCCAAGGAGGTCTCCAGAGACAGAGGAGGTCTTTCCTGCAGCTCTCCAGGTTCTTGACCATGTTGGAGAAAAGAATTTAAGAACATATCAGAGTTTCACTGTTAGAGAAAATTGCACACTGAGAAACCAATGAAGTGTGCTTCAAGGCAAATGGGTGTTTGGTTTTTGTTTCTCAGCAGGGTGAATCTTCATAGGAGGGGATACATATTCAAAGGTTTTCTAGAACTGGGGTTCTTTGGGGGGAATCTCTGCATGTGTACTTTCGTTCTTTTAGTGCCTGTGCAGTGGGAAATTTTCCCAATATACCAGCGCACTCCAGATAAACAAGATGCTGTCTGGTGTCCCCAGTGTTGGGGGTCAAATAAAATTTTTTGTGGGTGCATGCCTGGCAAGATGGCAGGTGTGGTTGCTATACCCGGTGTGCAGTATGGACCCTTTAGGTAGGTAGAATATTGCTTTGCTTAATCAGATAGTTGGGTATCTGTGGTTAGGCATGAGTTGCCTGTTCTCAGTTGTTCATTTAAGTGTCAAAAGTGGAGTGACAGGGATAACAGCTTGAGCTATCTCCTTGGGTTTGTAGCATTCCCATCACAACCCAAGTGAATAAATCAAGCCATGGGAAGGAAACACAAATCACGGATTTCCCAGGATCTTAAATCAGGGAGGTTTATTCTTACAAAGGGAACATGTGGCAATGTTTTGGAGTGAGGTAACCCACAGTTTTACATTAGTGTATGTACTGTATATGTTTTTTCAAAACTTATGGAATTATAAGGAAAAAAGGATTAAGGTTACTTTATGTACACTAGAACTTTACAAAAGAAACTCAAAAAGTTATGTATATATAGGTATATATATAAGGGCAATATATATTGTGCTTAATGAAAAATATGTGGTCAGGGGAAAGAGGAAGGCAGGGATCTAGACATCAAAGAAATATTCAGAAGAAGACAGGTGATATTTTACTGTTTATTTGGTTGAAATGTTCAGTTAAAAATGACTGGAAAATTAAATGTGTTGGAATATTTAGACTAACTAGTCTGCAGGTTTTAGTATGACAAATTCTCTTTTGTGTACTTAAAGAGTGATGACAGAGTATAATCTCTGAAGTAAAGGGAGTCAGCCAAAAAAAAAAAAAACCAACAACAAAAAACCCCCAAATATCCCTGAATGAACCTTTTCTGTTCCCCAAAACCCAGTCATGTTAAGGGCACAATGAACTCAAGCCTGAACTGGAAGGATGTTGGCTTCTCTTATGCACACTGGGAAATAAGGTAAGTTAGTAAAAACTACTTTGTTGCATGTACGCAGGGACAGTTGCTGGTCACAGAAGCAAGCTAAGCAAGCAAATGCTGACGATGTTGCTCCTTCTGCAACCTAACTTATAAACCCTTCTCTGAGGGGGGATGATATAACTGAGGGGACTGAGGGAAGAATACATATCACTTATCAGTTAGCCACCACTGGACAAAATGCCATCAGAGATAGACAGATGCACTTCCTGGCAAAACACCTTGAGAAACACAGGTGTTACCTATTCAGTCTAGCACCACTGAGGTTTTCTTGACGCACCAACTGATCTCTTGCAAGCTGTCCCCAGTAAATCATATGTCTTGCATGCCATCTCCAGACACTTTCTTTGACCTTTCCACAACCCACTGACTTGGTACAACATTTACATGCATAAGAAGTTGGAAAGAGTTTTAAACTTTCCTTGGAAGACAGTTGGAAACTTTCTAACGAATTTTGCCACTTTTACAGTAGAATAAAAATTAAATTCAATTAAAATACATGCTTCTTAGATCTAACTGCTGAAAAAACGGAAGGAACAATGACAACTGAAGTGATGAGATTACTTGACTTCCAGATTGTGATCTGCCTTAAAACAGTGTTTCTTTAGAACAAGGCTGATTCCAGGTTCAGAATTGTTAACATACAAGATTACTCATGGATAACTGCATGTAAGAGAATGTGGGGAAAATCTCAAAGGCAATTGTTCCAATTCAATTGCAAGGAACCCCACATGAAAAAATTTTGTGGAAATATTCAAAACAATAAATAAAATATTTAATACAATTGATTGGAACCCTGAATACATAACACATATGATGTAATCACAAGACAAAAGAAACAATGAGGAAAAAATGTCAAAAAATAAAATATCACTGGGCACTGCTGAAAATAATAAGAGCATCAACTTTTCAATCTGAACTTGGCAACTAAAAAGAACTCTTTCTTTATAAAATATTGCACAATAAAGGAAAAATGTTGATGTCTAAAGATCTTTAATAATTCCAACTATAAATGTGGAAGAAAAAATAGAATTGAAAAATAATTAATTCATGAGGATTGATTATCAGTGAATGAAATTGTTAGACAAAATGACAAGTTGTTTCTAGAATTTCTGTTTCCTTTTCCTGTATAATGTCCCACCTCTGAATTTGGAGGCTGAAAACAACAACCACTTTTTTACTCACCCATGTATAAGTATGGAGGGCAGATCTATACAGGACACAAGGGCTTCATTCTGCACCACCTATTGTTGACTCTGCCCAATTGACTCCTGACCACACTTAGATGACCTCAGAAATAGAGGGCCCAAGATTGGTCTCAGTTATTTGTCTAAATTCTGACTGATGCTACAGTCTGGATTCCTTTCATATGTCCTCTCTCTCAAGGATCTCTTCAGATTGCATATATTTTCTTCTCTATTTTCTATATTTCATTCATGTAGAAATGATTTTTCTTCATTCTTCTCTCAACCCCCATCCTCCCATCTCCATTATATATCATCATCCACTTATCAGGGAAAACATTCAAGGCCTTTGGTTTTTGGGATTGGTTTATCTCACTTAGCATAATATTCTCTGATTCCATCCATTTATCTGCAAATGCCTTAATATTATTCTTCTTTTTGGCTGAATAATATTCCATTGTGTATATATACCACAGTTTCTTTATCCATTCATCTGTCCAAGGGCATCTAGGTTGGTTCCACAATCTAGCTATTGTGAATTTAGAATACATAGAGGGAAATGAGAGGGGGGGGGGTATGAAAAATGGTGGAATGAGACAGACACCATTATCCTATGAATATGTATGATTATATAAATGGTATGAGTCTACATCATGTACAACCATAGAAACGAAATGATGTACCCCATTTGTGTACAATGAATCAAAATGCAGTCTGTAAAAATAAAAATAATAATTAAAAAAAGAGAAAGGAGTTAAAAAATAAATGATTTTTTAATGTAAGGTCTGGGTATATATTTAGTTTTGTGAAAGATCTTACATGCATATGCAGATCCCATAGCTCTATGCTTAATAAACTTAATAATTTTAATAAATCCTTTTTCCCCAGACCTGCATCACCATTGATCACATGCATAAGATTTTGAAATATATCTGAGTCCATTTCTCTCCAGATTGGCTGTATAGTTCTGCATTTATCATATTAGATTTAAATTCAGTTTTAAAATCAGATTGAATAAGTAATCCTTTATTCTATTTTGTTCTTTCTCCTTTAAACATATAAAATTATCTGATAATTCTTATACATGCATTCTTTTATCTGGATTATATTTTGAATTTTTATTTTATTTTCCCAAATGGTGAAACAGTAAGATCAATTAAGAATATTTGTTCATGCAACTTTCAAATCAGAAAGAACATTTTAAACTACCATTTTTCTATTTTTTGTAGTCTTTTGTTTTATACAGTTCAGACTTGCTTTCCTAAATCCTCCAAAGAATGAATACAGAATGCAATGAAGTATTTTCAGTGTCTTAAAAACAATCTTCCACTTGCCACAAACTATAAAGTAATGCTATGTAAACATAATTTTAAATGTTATAAACATTCTACACTGTTTTTAGATGATGTGGTGTATTATTTTAACATATTTGAAAAGTTTCTTAGTTTTTCCTACAGGCAGAGTTTTGAAAATAATTTTTTACAATATTTAAAATCAGATTATATCAAATATAAAACCTCAATTTATGAAAGATTTATCTAACACTTGTTTGGTTAAACTTGTTCTTCCTCATCTAGATTTTAAAATTTTAATATTTGAGAGGAATATGCTAACACAGTTTATTAAATATATTTTCTACCTATTGTTTTAGCACCTCCCTCTTTCTTAATATATATTTTATTTTTCTCCTGTTATAGTTTTTTGTCACATTTTAAAATTTTATCAATGTTCTTAAAAGTTTTTGAATACTTATTAATCTTTCCATTTTATTTTGATTTCTATTATAATAAATTTGTTTTTAATCTCAGTAGTTATTCATTTTCACACTTTTGATTTTTTCCATATATTTTTGTTATACATTCCTCAGTCAACTTTTTAGCTTGTTTAATTGCAATTTTTGTAGTATAAAAGCATTCATGACTAAAATTGAATATGGCTTCATATTAATGATAATACATAATACGGATATAAAGATTCATTTATTATTTTCATTTTTGTTATGTTAGTTATGTAGACATTTTCATATTTTTGTAATTTTTATATTATGTAATTCAAACATAATTAAATTGTAAGGATACTGCAAGTTTGTTTATACTCTTTACCTGTATTTAACATTCATTTACATTTTGACTGGTCCTTTTACTCTTCTTTTAAGGGAAACAAATTCTGGGGGATTGTCTCCTCTCACACAGAGGGAGAGATGTAAAGCAGCATTTGAAAGCTGAAGAATCTAGTGCAGGTTTCCTAAAAAGGGAAAGATTCTTAAATGTGCATTCAAGATGTAGAGACCGTTTTATTTTCTGAGAGGAAAATGTCAACCCTGTTGGTAATTAATGGGAGAGACGATGATATTGTTACTCCCTTAAAATCCTCACAATACAGATTTCATTGATTGATTTATTACCTGCTGTGTATCACCTATGTATCTGAATTAAAATAAACAATGTCCTTAATGACTTCTGAACTTATGAGCAAAATATTTAATTATGGATCATCAGGCGAACTTTTCAACATAGAAATTATTTTTTACTTTAGTTAACAAGTGTTAATCACTTAAGGCAGGAGATATAAAATTTAATTGAGTTTATATAAATGCTCAGAAACTGCCTTGATGACAATTGTTAATGATAATATTAATACAAGTTGACTGTGGCCGTAAGAAGTAATGACTTAAGAACTGCACAGTGTATGAATTCAATTTATCTTTCTCTTTATATGTTTGGCACAAGAATGCATGCATTTTTAGAATTCCATAATTTAACATTCAGTGTCTTTTTCTACAACATAAATTCATAATAGGTATTTGTAGTGTTGCTCAAAAAGAAGTTGTGGCAAAACCCCTGCTTAAGTCATATGTTGCACACTATTAACATCATTTTGAAAAAAGTTTACCAAAATACCTGGCACTTGTTTTTATACATGGTCATGATGAAGTCAATTCCCATGGATGACAAGAACCCTGAAATGCAGTTCTATCAATTGCTTTTTGGTCATGAAACAATTCGAAACAACCAACAAAAAGCATTAATACAACTTGATGGTGAATAATGAATTATTTGATTGCTAATGGCTGGAAATGCTGAACAGAAGTCTAAATTTGCTAGAACAAATCAGATAATTAGCATTGCACACCTCAATAAATAAGTGTTCTGCAAATCCAGGCCCATACAGTTGTGTTTAAAATTCTAAATGACCAAGTAAAAATGAAGTAAAGACGATCATAAGAAACACACTATTAACTTCAGGAAAATCAAACATTGTATTAACTCTTTGATTATGTAGAGTCAATTATCCACATCAATAATGTGAACTTCAATAAACAGTGTGGGCCTTTGTGTATGTGAAGGTATTGATATGTGACTAGCAGTTCTATGAGCCTCAGTAAATTCTGAGTGTTGCCTCAGTTGTTCAAACAAAGCATCAGCAAAGGAATAAAACCAATAAGACAAGAACACCATATGTAAGTGTAGCTAATTGTCATCTTTTGAAAACTCCTAAAAAGCAAATAAAATCTGTAGAAACTCCTCTCACTCTCTGTTGTGTTATTCAAATGACAGAGTAAAAATAAATTGCTTAAAATCTGATTTCACTTTTATTAACTACCTATTCTAATTAGGTGATATTACATAAGTTCACTCAGTATATAATCATTTAGAAATACTCACTAAACACCTAATCTGTGCCAGGCATTTTCATAGAAGTTGATGGTATGCCATATGTTGCTGTATCCTCACAGGGGACTGAGGGTGTGGTTTGATCTCTTCTTCTTAAAGGGCACTATGCCCACCATGTGGAGCTTCATCATCTTGTTTAAACCTAATTACTTCCCAAAGTCTGAAGGCAAATACAATCACACTGGAAGTTGGGACTCAGTGTATCAATTTTGGAGAAACACAAACATGCATTATATAGCAGAGGGTTATTAAGGCCTGTCTGAAAGGGTCAATCAGAAAGAGAGGGTGGCAGAGTGAGATGCATTTCTAACAGTGAGGGAGCAAGAATAGGTTTTCTGTGCAGCACATACATTAACCTGGCTGGAATTTTCCTGTAAAGTACTGAAAATAGGCTTCCTTAAGAATTGAAGGGATCGAGCTTGAAGTGAACACTCATGAAATGAAGCCTAGAAACTGAAGAAAACCAAAGCAGTCAGTAGAGGGAGCACCACTATCATCATGAGACTTGTAGTTGGAAGATGTCCCTGAGAAACTCAATAAGACATTATTCTACAGCACTGCTTCCTAAATGTTACTGTATGTATACACTACCTGAGGATTCTGTTAAAATGTGATCTCATTCAGTACACTCTAGAAAACGCAAAGGTGATACTAATACTCTGGACCACGGACCACGCTTTTTATCAGAAAATTTTAAAGAAAGAGTTGGCTTTGAGCAACCGCCATACTCAAAGAACATCCATATCATATCATGGCAGCACCAGTCTCAAAACAGCCTGGGCTCCCTCCCTCCCCTTCCCCAGTACTAGATCCCTAACGCATGAAAATATTCAAGTGGATGAAGGGTAGAAAATATACGGAAAGAGAGAAGGTGACCACTACAAAGAGACAATAGCCAGACCACATATGACAACAGAACTGTGTTCCAAATTACATGCCCAGAATACCAATTCAGAAAGTCAAGCCGAAATCATTGCAGTGACCAGTTCAGTTGGTCAGGACTTGGTCAATGATGGCCAACACATTTATTTTTGTCCCAAGTTCCCACTCAGGAAGAACCAAAGAAAACCTAATATGCTCTCCAAATTAATTAAATAAGATGACCTACACCTCATTAGCTGCCTCAATCTTCCCCATGAAAGCAACTGGCTAGCAGAGCATCTCTCAACATTTCTTGTTTTCTGTTTTTTTTTTCCCCTTATTGAAAAGCTTTCCTACCAATAGTCATTGATACATTTTTTTTCTCTACCAAGCATAGGTGATGGTGGTAACATCCTTGCTCCAACAACCTCTGAACAAACAGCCTCCACATATGTTCCTTAATATTTCTCATGTAGAGGGTGTTACTTCCATGACACATCCATTTCCTATACTGTAATCTTTCAAATCAAAACCAACCGTGAGTTGGTGTTTAATTGGGTGTGCAGTACTTTGTACTAAATTCAGGTTCACAACAGTTGTTTCTTGGAGAAGGAATAAAAAGGTTATCTTTCCTTGGGGACTGTGCAGATTTGACAGTTATTCAATGAAAGGATTAAGTGCCTATTTTTAAAAAACCAAGAAGAAACAAAGAAAACGTTTCCATCAAGTGTGTGGCAAACTAATGAGACTACTATTAGTAATTGCATTTCTTAATCCAGGATCAGACTGATTTGTACTTGAGCCCTTGAGACCTCCAGGTCCCTCCTATTCTCCCCAGCCAAAGCACAGCACCTTTCTGAGGTATAGTTTCCCTTATGATAAAATGAGGTAAATAATAGATGAATTCATGGGAGTATTATGAGGATTAAATAAGAGAAAGTCTATAAAATCCCAACACAAAAGTGTTTGCTATTACTGCTATATCATAAATGACTTAGTATTTGAAATAATAAGTTCATACAAAGTTTTTGTAAAAATAGAAGACAACACACACTTGAGCATGGAGTCCCTCTCAAGTATCAATAAATTAATATCAATGAATGTGGTACTTTCTACCACATTTAATTTACAAGTAATTTACATGTAAATTACTTTTTTTCTTAAAGAAATATGTCATTAAACAGGAGAAACTCTCCTAAGACTTGCAGCATTCTTCAAAGGTATGAGGCATGATGGAATCATGTCAAACAGTTCTTGTTTGATCAAATGGCTCTTGAATGCAAAAGCGACAAATTATATCATGAATTACAAAAAGGAAAATTATAGCTATGTCACTGAATTCTTGGCTACAATACAAAATGTTAAATTATAGGAATTAGGTGTTCATCAGTGGCATTATCTTGTTTAACAGATGACTTCTAATAAAAATAAGGTCTACTAAATTATTTCTTTAATGAACTTACATTATTTATAACACATTTTATTTATTTTTTATATTTTTATAATCTTCTTTAGGCATGATCATATAAAATTTAAGAGTGTTTCAATATATTAAAAATTATCTTTTTTTTTTGGTATGAGGGATTGAATCCACGCTTAACCACTGAGTCACATTGAGGCAGGGTTTTGCTAAGTTTAAAATTGTCATAATTATGAAAAAATAATCTTTTTAAAACTAAGGTACAAAATAATGCAAAAGAAACCACTGGACATTCCACCCCTAAAAACAATTGAAAGGTAAACTTTAAATATTAAATATTTCTCCTGTGTATAGCTATGATTCTATAAGTAGGCATATCCTCAAATTTTATAATGGAAGAGTTTTCTAGAATTAATAAACAATGGATGTATATATTATCATTTTATCCAAATGATGGTTTAAATGGTTACAACATTGCTATCTACAATGGAGAACAATGAAAGGGAAGCTGCATTTAGATACTTAATTCTATCATCTTAAACAGTGTGGTTTTAAATATGAGATGAGTAAAAGTTACATGTGAGATTATTCCAGCTGAACGCTTCACAGTGCACCAAAGTGCTGCAGGTGCTGGGTTCAGCAATTTCCACCTATGTATGTCATGATACCTTGAACCCACTTGTAACTTGAATGAGAAGACTGAAAAACGGCAGATTTCAAATTCACAATGTGCCAGTGGCAAAGATGAAACTTAATTCAGCCAGTCCTATTACTCATGGTAGACAAAGCTAAAAATTGAAGTTGTGTTTTTATAATAGTACATTAACTTCTAGAAAAATAAAATGAAGTTGTAACCAAGGGCACATACCTCATTCATCTTAGACTACTCTATATGGAATGTGAAGGATGAACCAAATCTTAAAGGAAAAAGTTCATATGGTCTTTAGTTTTATTGGAAATATTTAAATATACATTTCATCCTAGCACTTCCTGTGTATGAGCAGTAACATCTAGAAAGTAAATTCAATTGGTTTCAGTCAGAGAATGTCTTCTTTTGAAATCTATAAAAATAATAATTTTCAAATAAATTACACCATGGTAGTTTTTTTTTCAATTAAATGACAGGAAAAATCAGGTGAAATATTATAAGTCTATGAAATTTTAGAAACTCAAATTTCTAACACAATGACATCTAGATGATAAGGGTCTTTAAAATGTCATATGTCATAAAGAACTCTTTTCAGGAGATCAGTATGCCCAGAAAATTACTTGCATTCCTATCTTCCTTGTTTTTAATCATAAAAAAAAGAAAGAGCATGCTTTAAAATGGTTGGTTCATTGTTTTCTTATGGCACATAGTTCACCATTCTGAGTCTTGAGCGCACTATGCCATTGGTGTATGGCACCAATGTACACTGGGTTCACAATCTGTCCCAACACATATTCCTGTCAACTGCTAATCCTTTTGATGCCCAAGCTAGAAATACACAATTCAGTTTTCAGGTTCACTCTTAATCCTTATCTTATGTGTTAAACCCAGTACACTATTTATCAGTGAATTCCTGGGGCACTGTGACACTAAACCTCCTCTTGGGTTTCTTGCTGATATCCTTTTCTTTTCCCAAGAGCCCAGTTTAATTGAACACAGGCAACCCATGTCCTATCAGCAATACTTTTCTACCCTGTAAACTGCATGCAACATGAATTAAGCTGCTTCCCAAATTGTATCTATGTAAGTAGATTATTCCCTAGAGACATCATTTTCTTCCAAAATGAAATTTGTGCTTTTGTTCCTCAATTACACATATAGATAAGATACAATTTACTTAACCAGTATAGTATTACATCTCTTTTAGAGAGTAGACTTCTCCACTTTATCTACTCTGTACCTGGAGCTGTGAAATATCAATGGCATTGCGCAGGAAAACAAACAGGTTTCACAGATAAACACCTCCAAAGGCACATGCACTTGCATCTTGATTTTCACCACTATACAGAAGCTGTATTTATTCATTGTGCCATTTAGCAACTGTTTGCGACATTTATCAATGTCACATTTTTAGACATTATGAAAGACAGGTGAAACACAAACATGATGACTAGACATCAACCCTAAGGAAAGACAGTTTACTCATCTCAGCAATAATCTTTCCTGCAAAGTAACTTCTATATAACATAACCAGAGGTTTAATGATATAAACAATCATTTTTTCTGTATTCAATGAATTAAAAATAACTACCCACTTATGTACTTTGTCACACATTTGTTCATGTATTATTCATTCATTAATTTATTCAAACATTAAACACATTTTTGAACACCTACTAAGTGCCATGTAGTGGTCTAAGGATTACAGAATTATATCACTGAAGAAATAAAAATCTATTCCCTGACAAAAATGTGTTGATAAGAAACAATTTGAGTTCCGTTTACTCCAAACATTATTATTCAGTTGTTTTTATGGATTGTCATTACAATGCAAGCTGTTAGTAAATCCTGGTTTTATTTTTCAGGAAGTCATTGGTGACTTTTTGAGAGCTATTGTGATCATGAAAGGTGCACAAACATCCCTGTTTGGAGGGTCTTGAAGCGAGAATTCAGAGAGAAAAATAAGAGTCAGACACAATAAACAATTTTTTTTCTTGGCATCATGCTGCAAAGAAGAGAGAGAGAGAAATAGAGGTGTTGGAGTGAACAGGGCTTTTATTGAGTTTTTTTCTTTAAGTTTAGTTTTCTTTTTAAACAATGAGAGAAAACAATCATACATGCTATCATGGTGGGAATACTCTAAGAAGAAAGACAATGATGCAAAAGAGAAAATGGAAAATTGCTGGGGCAATAACTCAGAAATAGAAAGAACAGCACCTGTTGTACAGGGGAAGAGGTTTTCTGTTGGAGCATGACTCCTTCTATCCGTAGAACGTGTGAGTAGAGACTCTGGAGTGTAGGAAGGGTAGGTAGCGCAAGTCCACAGAATGCCTCATCAATTTTTTTTCTATTGAAATATGAAGTTTCCTTTTGGGGAAATTTAGAAAACTACCATCTTTTGTATATTCTCTTTGGACCCAAGATATATTTTCAGCTTAATGATCATTGTACTAACAATGTTTTTATTCTTCCTCCTTGGAGTTCACATCCCAAATCAGAATGTAGACTAGCAAAATGGGAAAACGCATTGATTCTGCATTCAGGGTGCTTAGTATCAAAAACTTGTTATCTGTTATTAATCATGAAACTTTCTGCTACTTATTTAGATTCACTATGTCTCTCTCATTTTGTTTATAAAATGGCAAAATAAAAATAAAGATACAAGTTCCATAGGGCTGATAAAAAGATTTTCAAAGTTACTGCTAATAGAAGCCCTTTTAACAATTTCAAACAATAATATAGAAGTACACTACCATTTATTAAAATGTTGGAATCTTAGTATATATAGTGTGCTTTCCAAAAAAGCCAGTCCCACTGACTTAATCTTACTTACCATGTCTCTATTTTAGTGGCAGAGTGTCCTCGTTGCATGATGTGCGTTGTGCAAGTTCGGCTTCTGGAATTTGCCTTCTTTTTGCCCTGCCTTGTTTGACCTGGTCATTTAATCTGAAAAGTGACTTTTCTTCATTGACTTCAAGATTTTCTTCTTTGCCTGAATTAATACGCAGAGACTTTTCTTTCAAAAGAAATGTTCTCTCTGATTCCATTGATTTTGGGAGGCTTAATATTTAGGTTCAAAAGTTAGACTTAGTTATATTCTTCACTTTTAGATTTTGCTTGATGTGTGGAGTGCCACAGTCTTGTCTCTGGCTATTATTCTACTTCAAAAAAGTACTTTGCCTTACCAAACCTACTTCTCCAGGTAGCATGAAGAACTAATTAAGGGAATGGAAAAGAAACTTGACATTTCTCTCTTCATTTCTTGATCTAAAATTTCTTTGATTCTTCTCTTCATGAGGGAAGATTAAAAAAAAAATACCCAATTTCTTGGGAATATACAGTCTTAAAACCAAATTTCTTTTAGCTATGAAAGATTTTCCTACTTTATGTTATCTTTGTGTCTTTGCTCAACTTTTTCTCCCCAAGAAAATATTTTTTTATACTTAGGGTATTTGATTTAAAATTGCCTTCCATTTTGAAATTATCTCTTAGCCAATTTCTTATTCCCATAGTAACACTCTAGCAACTTAAATTAGAAACTGCACTGCCAGTTTTTTTTTGAAAATCATCCAAGTCTTATTTAAAAGTGTAAAATGTAGATGTGAAACAATTTGAATAGCAAGTCTATCTAATTAAGCACTTATCATTAGGGCAAAAGTAAATAATAAGTTTAAGTGTGAGTCCAACATAAGAGCAAATTAAGGTTATATCACATAGTTAAAATATTTCTACAGGTAGAATTTATGAAAATATTACATTTAAGTGCAAAATTCAAACTCAGAATTATAGTGAGAGTAAACTTTTCACACGTCAGATCAAAAAAACTTTATTTGGGAAGGATATTTTCATGACCACTTTCAGCAATAGGAGGGATCATGCTGGCAGGCAGTGAAGTTGGGGACAATGTCCCCTTCAACATTCAGGGTTTTAAAAAAGTTATGAGATGCAGAATGCAATGAGCTGTGAGGAGCATTTTGTATAGTGTTTTTTGCAATGAACAATGTTCAATTAAGGGGGAAAATTAGTATAGAAATATATCTAGAAAAGATGTATTACATATATATATATAAACATATGTGTATATATATAAAGACATCCACAAACATGTGTGTAAAATATACATGTATTTGTGTACATGCACATATGTACATATACCTAGCAGTGAACAAATACTATATTATTTTGTAGATGAGGATTAAAGAGTACTGAGTAATGAATCATTCTTAAATTTCTGGCAAACACTTATACGGCATCATTTAACAGAAGCTGTAAAAATAAGAGAATCTTGTTCCCCTCTGTGAGGTACAGAAAACCAAGTAAGGAGAGCAGAGAAACATAGGGAAAAAATGATACTATAAATGATGCTAATCACAATTCTCTGGTTTCTCTTTTTATGCGGTAGTAGAAACGTGCTGGTTTGGACATGATAAAATACCTAAGTGAGAAAATATTAACAACCTAATTGACAACTTCAACATGTACATGAAGGGTAGTGAAGATAATATGTAGGACAAGGGAAGCTTGTAATGAAGCAAACATCATAACATGGTAAGTCCTGTTGATGTGAACATAGAGATCAAGACTGAAATTAAAGGAGGAAGCTTAAGAGCTTTCCAATCTCACCATACTGAAAACATGAACTAGAATGCACATGTTATCAGCGAATGTTTAAATCCTGAGACTTTATTCTGCAGAGAGGAGCCTGTCAAAGCAGGTTTCAGAGGTCAAACAATGCACCTCTTTCCATGGCACAGTGGTACTGTCTGGTTTGATGAGAAAATATTAACCTTACCTACTGGATATCTGGCCCCAGTGAATAAAATGCACTGTTTTACAAGGATCCTAGCTACAAAACATAGTAAAGGCGATGGATTTGTAGCAGATGGAGGCAGTGCCAAAATACCCAAAGCTCTGCTTGCTTCTGTGTTAACAGAGGAAGGCGGAGGAACAGATGCCAGAAACAAATCAAACAGTTCTCAGGGCAGGAAATATAAACACTGAATGAAAACTGTATCTTGCCAGAACAGATGATCAAGAAATTAAAACATCTGATGCTAAAATGCTATGTCCAGATGGCATTTATCTCTGCCTTCTCAAGGAAAATAATAATGATGGGTAGAAAAAATTACCATTCCCAGAGCAAATTTAATTCCCTATGAAATCTTGAGGGTTAGGCATTACAGAAAAATAGGAACAAAATTTTTTAAACTATCTTATTAAATATAATATGAAAAACAGATTACAGATCCTTTTTACTTAAATTGTGAAAATATTAGTGTACATATTTACTGTGTATTTCTAACTGGGACAAGGATAAAAATTTAATTATAAGCATTTAATTTTTTTGACTCCATAGTGAAATACTAATATTAGAGTGATCTTTAGTATATACCTTCAACAATTTGGGGTTCTGCACTAGGACATCCAGTAGTTATCTTCCTCTTTCCTGTCACCCAAAAGTCAGGAGTCATCCTGGTAGAGAATAATTTGTATGCATCACACACTTATTAATAGACAAATTAAGCATATCCTACATGACTTTACTAAGAAGGGACTTGTGGAAATTAGTACCTGGTTTCCTTTTGGTTTTGACACGCAGAAAAATTTTTTTTTAATCTTTATGATATAATAAATCATGACCACGAGTATATCTGTATACTAGATCCAGTGAGTCCTCAGCATATCACTGAAAATTGGGAATGATCTTGAAGATATGACATGATTGTCACCTCTAAGTTGAGAGCTTTACAGACAGCTCATGATTTTTGTAGTGATGAGTGCATGAATTGTAGCCTCCTTTAAGTGAGAGTGATGTAAAGCAGAGTGGTATCCTTGCAGGGAGCACGAAGTCTTTGTTGCTTTAAATCACTGAGGTTTTGATGATATTAGCTCAGTATAAATGTTCCGTCTGATTTTTGTATGAATAAAGTTCAGCTGAGTATGGTGGCACACACCTGTAATCCCAGGGACTTACAAGGCTGAGGCAGGAGGATTACAAGTACAGGACAAGACTCAGAACTCAGCTAGGTCCTAAGCAACTCAGACTCTGTTTCAAAATAAAATACGAACAAAAGGGCTGGGGATGTGGCTTAGTAGTTGAGTGCCCCAGAGTTCGATCTCTAATACCAAAATAGTAATAATAATAATGATAATACAGTCAAGATGTTCATAGTATACTGACTAATATCTTCAAGCTAACTGATTTTTTAGGACATAGTCAAGTTATGTAGAATATTATATGAGGAATTGGACAGTGATAGAGCCCAGAGAAGTAATGCCTTGTTTGTAAAGACTGTATATATGCTTCTAGCAACTTGCTTATGCGATTTTCTCTTCTAGGATCCATAGATGTGATCCTCACTATAAAACCCAACAACTTTCTGAGTGTCAGCATTTCTCATATGGTAACTTTATGCTTAGGATGCATCTAGTTGCAGATTGGTAGACTAACCAAACGGACTCACAAAAGTGAATCAACCTGAGTCTGGATGAGCAAACTGGACCTAATATTTACATGTGGGATTATATCCCATGGATCTTATTCAGAGCCAGGAAATCTGGCCATGGGATTTAGAGATGGAGAGAGAATGTACTTTCAGAATGTAGCATTGTAACATCGCCACCTAAGTTAAAGATGCTTCAACTTTCCTCCAGCAGGAGTCAAAGTTAATGAAAAAAACATCAACATTACAGTCAACCTGTAGTTAGCCTCCAGAAAGCCTGGGGCAGCTGTCAGAAACACAATACCAGCTGAGTCTGAGGACAGGAAAACAACACATTGTGGAACTAAGGCAAGGTTTCTCAACTTCAATGTTAATGACATTTTAGGCTGAGTAATTCTCTGTTGTACAAGATCATCCTATACATTCTGAGATGGTTTTTAGGGTCCCTGGCCTTTATCTAGTAGATTCTAATATTATCCTAGAGTTCTGACAACCAATAATATCACCAGACTTTGCCAAATATTATCTGGAGGGAAAAGTCAGTCCCATTTGCAAACGACTACATGAGAGACTGACACAGAGACACACATTTGGGGAAAGAAGAAAAAGAAGAAAGATAGGCTTGTTAGGGTAGCTTGGCACAAAAGCAATGAAGTCAAATAAAGGAAGTGGGTCGTGGGGAAATCTTAGTCAGTGGAGTGAAAATCTAGAGCCTGGGATGCCAAATTTATTTTCATCAACAAAGAAATTAATCCAAAAGCATAGACCTACTATACTGACCTAAAACAAAGAGTTAAGCTAGAAATGATACTGCCGTTTACCGGTGACGAGTTCTGCTTCTTCTAATGTTGAAGATTAAGCACTAGAGAAGCACGCCAAGGCAAGCATATTAAGCAGGTTTATTTAAAGGGAATAATACAGACTTCTCCCGGCAGGGAGAAGGGGGCCATGGCTGATGTTCTAAAGTCCCAAGAAGTGAGCACACCCTGCATCTTTTATAGGTTAAAGTCTCTTTTGTTCTCCAGTTCTTTCCCCCCTTATCTCTCCTTCCTGCCTTCGTGACTAGGCCTGGTTTTGCATTAAGTGAGAAGCCATGGGCAGGGGGAGGGCCAAGGTGATTCAGGCAGATAAGGGCCCAGGGGGCATTAATTAGCAGCTCCTTGTTTGCAGTCCTTGATAAAGGCAGGTAAATTTGGTAATCAATGGGCTCCGGAGATCTTTGATATTCCATTCTTCCAGGGGCAGTCTCCAACTTCCAAAGGCAGATGGCTTCATGGCTTCATTTCCTCGAATTGACCCGATTTTCTATTTCTACACTAACTACCTGTCCTTAATTCTGGCTTCAGAAATACCATGTCAGAGAGAGAAGATCATTTGGATCATTAAAGAAACATGGGGCTGGGGGCTGGAGCATACATGTGTCTTGTTGTCTGTTCCTGTTTACTGCTGTATTCCTAAATGTTAATTCCTTGATGCAATGTCACTTCTGACACACAGTACATATATGTCAATCCCTCATCCATCTGACAAACTTTTCCTACTTTCTGTTTTTTCCCATCATACTCTGACATGTCTTTTAATTTATCATTAAGAACATATTTTTGTTCTTGTTAGAATTCAAGTGCCTTGCCTTCAGGCATTTGTGTCTTGTTTTGCAGAATACAAGTCTCTTATCTGAAAACACTATCCTATAGAACTGGTAAGTATCCAATTCCTGAAAAGTAGCTGGGCTTACTAAGCTGTGGAGAGTGGAAAACAAAAACCAAAAAACAAAACAAAACAAAAACAAAACAAAACAAAAAGAAAACCACCAACTAAACAAACAAAACCAGACAGAAAGGATAAAGATTACCGTACAGTGATACAATAGAGACTCTGCTCCTGCTGCTGCTTTACTTTTTTGCGTTCTGGAATTTGTCAGAAAATAGATAACTTTGAAAAGGAAAATTCCTTTTCTCGAAATAATTCTCCTCTCCTTTCTTGGAAATCCCTGTGGGTGTTAGAGTCAGAATCAAGAACTAAAGAAGTTCTCTTTTGCAGTGTAGTAATTGATTGAGACCACCGTTAAAGAATTATCTATTGTCCGTGCTTTTCTGCCTCTGGTGACACATAAGCCTTTTGAAATAAGTTGAAGTATTGTGTGGGTTTCCTCTCTAGGGCCTTTCCTTATTATACACAGCTTAGAACTTAAACTCGGTGTCAGCGATGACGATTTCATGCCTACAGTTGAGAGCCTTGGATTTTATAAAGAGGTCAAATGTTAAATGAAGAGCAGCTGGTGTAATAATTTAAACGTAACTGGGGATAATTCTTTCCTATTTTGGGGGAAATTCTACTAAAGTTTGCTTTTGTTCTTGAAGACAGATCTAAAGCCGTGGAGCTTTTGAATTAATTTGCCAGGCTGTTTTAAGTGTTTTTGCACTGGGCTATGCAATGTGAAATATTAACTTAAAGATTTCTTGAAGGGAAACTAAAAGAGTATGCAAATAATATATTTAATTTTATAATAATATTTTTTCTTTGGTTAATTTCAGTGGGATGATGAAGACTATATTTTCATTTAAATAACTCAGAAAAAATGATGTGACTCTGTATGTTGCTTCAAAAGACTTGTTGTGTGATGTTTGTTTAAAGGATATATAACTTTCATATTTGCAGACACATTACTATGGGGCACATTTTTTAAATTATAATCATACCTCATTCAAATATTACCTTAGATTTATTTTAATAAACAAGAAATATTTAAGTAAGAACAGCTAAAAAGGCAAAATCCATAATATCAAGATGGTCAAATTCTTCTTGTTCATACTTGATTGAGGTTTAATTTTCTCCAGATATAATTTTGAATTGAAAGTTCACACACATGAAATGCATTTTTTTATATTCAACAATGTGAACCTTCACATGTGTGGGATTTGAGGATCCTTAAATATTTTTGTTTTACTAGAAAGTGCTATATCATCACTGATTGATTGATTGGCATATCCAACATATTGAGAATTTCTAATATACTGAGCTGTCTACTGAATTCTAGATTTTAAAATAATCAAAGTGAAAGTCCTAGAAACCAAGGAGGATATGTTTGATTAGTAAAATATACATTTCAAAAGAGACATAATTTGACAACTTAGTTATACATGTGTAAACAATGAATATTTATATCACGTTACTTTTCTGATTCAGATAATGCATAGCAACATACCCTCAGCAAACCTGTTTTAGTTTAGCCTTTGAACTAATAATACTTTTGCATTTTTAAATGGTTACATTTAAAATTGCTATATAAGTGCCTGCATGATATGTAGAATTTTGTCTTTGGCCCACAAAGACTCATACATTTACTGTTACAACTTAAAAGGAAAATTGTCAACCGTAAGATGGGACACAAATATCTACCTAATTTCTCCTTGATAGCTATTGATGATAATATGCTTTATCTTCTGTTTCTGTATCTCCATTCAATTTCTAGTTCTTATTAATAACGTTGATATATCTTCTTTTGGCCGGGGGTTTACAGTGGTGGGAGTTGGAGGCAGTAACCGGTGGCAGTGTGAGGGGCGCAAGCTGGAGACTGGTAGGAATGTGGTCTAGGGTGAACACCCAATTCTACCAGTGCATTTATTAAATAGGCTGTTTATTCTCCCTTGCATGTTCCTAGCTAACATCTTTATCAAATATATTTTGTATATATTTTGAAGAATATCTGTAATCAGGTACTGTAAACCCTCCTTCTTAGTTCTTCTTTCTCAGGACAACATTGGATTCTCAGGGGTTTCTGTGGTTTCGTGTAAACATTAGGATTATTTTTGTATCTCCATGAAAATTGTCTTTAGTATTTTGATGGGGATTTCATTGAATCTACAGACACCTGTGAGTAGTATGGACATTTTAACAGTTAATTCTTCTAATCCATGAATATGGACTAGCTTTTCATTTGTGTGTGTGTGTCCCTCTTCAAAGTTTTTCATCCATGTTGCATACTTTTCATTGTAGATTTTCTTTTTACCTCTTTGGATACATTTACTCCTAAACCTTTTAAAAATTTTTGGTAGTTATGGCAAATGAGATAACTTTTTTTAAAATTTTTATTTAAAAAAATGTATTATTGATATATGGCAAAGCTGCTGATTTATATGCAGCTATTTTGCATCCTACCTCTTTTCCATTTTTGTAGGAAATCTTGGTCAGGTTAATGGTTAGAACTACATAAAAGATTGTTCATTATAGGAGCTCCATGTGATACAATAATGCCTGGTTTCTATTACCATGCTTTGCTTATTCACTGGCTGGAAACAAACTGCAAGGATTGTGGCCTTTATGTTAAATCTTCGTGGAATCCAAAGTTGTGAAATCTGGAGACTATTACCACATTCTTCATGTGAGTTAGTTTTTGAAGTGTGATTTAAGTGGCACACTAACAAATCACTGAAATCAAATGGACCATTTCAATAGCAGTGCTTTCTTAAGTACAGTAAAGAAAAAGCCATTATAAAGTTTTTCATGGATGTTGGTGTTGGTATTTCCTCCTAATTTATTATTTAAACAGCTATAAAAGAAATGAAAACAACACCATTTGCAATAGCCTCAAAACAAATAAAATACTT
This sequence comes from Sciurus carolinensis, assembly GCF_902686445.1. NCBI lineage: Eukaryota > Metazoa > Chordata > Mammalia > Rodentia > Sciuridae > Sciurus > Sciurus carolinensis. The sequence continues at coordinate 121,878,953 of NC_062221.1, read as the reverse complement.
GGGAATCAATTTCACCAAAGAGGTAAAAGATCTCTACAATGAAAACTACAAAAGATTGAAGAAAGAAATTAAGGAAGACCTTAGAAGATGGAAAGATCTCCCATGTTCTTGGATAGGCAGAATTAATATTGTCAAAATGGCCATACTACCAAAAGTGCCATACAGATTCAATGCAATTCCAATTAAAATCCCAATGACATACCTTACAGAAATAGAGCAAGGAATCATGAAATTCATCTGGAAGAATAAGAAACCTAGAATAGCTAAAGCAGTCCTTAGCAGGAAGAATGAAACAGGGGGTATCACAATACCAGAACTTCAACTATACTACAAAGCAATAGTAACAAAAACAGCATGGTATTGGCCACCAAAATAGACAGGTAGATCAATGGTACAGAATAGAGGACACGGACACAAACCCAAATAAATACAATTTTCTTATACTAGACAAAGGGGACAAAAATATGCAATGGAGAAAAGATAGCCTCTTCAACAAATGGTGCTGGGAAAACTGGAAGTCCATATGCAACAGAATGAAACTAAACCCCTATCTCTCACCCTGCACAAAAATTAACTCACAATGGATCAAGGACCTTGAAATCAGACCAGAGACCCTGCATCTTATCGAAGAAAAAGTAGGTCCAAATCTTCACCTTGTTGACTTAGAATCAGACTTCCTTAACAGGACTCCCATAGCACAAGAAATAAAAGCAAGAATCAACAACTGGGATAGATTCAAACTAAAAAGCCTTCTCTCAGCAAAGGAAACTATCAGTAATGCAAAGAAAGAGCCTACAGAGTGGGAGAATATCTTTGCCATTCATACTTCAGACAGAGCACTAATTTCCAGAATATATAAAGAACTCAAAAAACTCTACATGAAGAATACAAATAACCCAATCAACAAATGGGCTAAGGATATGAACAGACACTTCACAGAAGAAGATCTACAAGCAATCAACAAACATATAAAAAATGTTCACCATCTTTAGTAATAAGAGAAATGCAAATCAAAACTAAGATTCCATCTCACCCCAATTAGAATGGTGATTATCAAGAACACAAGCAACAATAGGTGTTGGAGAGGATGTAGGGAAAAAGGTACACTCATACATTGCTGGTGGGGCTGCAAATTAGTGCAGCCACTCTGGAAAGCAGTGTGGAGACTCCTTAGAAAACTTGGAATGGACCTACCATTTGACCCAGCTATCCCACTCCTTGGCCTATACCCAAAGGACTTAAAATCAGCATACTACAGAGATACAGCCACATCAATGTTCATGGCTGCTCAATTCACAATAGCCAGACTGTGGAACCAACCTAGATGCCCTTCAATTGATGAATGGATAAAGAAACTGTGGTATATATATACAATGGAATATTACTCAGCTATAAAGAATAAAAAAATTATGGCATTTGCAAGCAAATGGATGAAATTGGAGAATATCATATTAAGTGAGATAAGCCAATCTCAAAAATCCAAAAGATGAATGATCTCACTGATAAGTGAATGATGACTTATAATGGGGGGTACGAGGGGGACAAGAATGGAGGAAGGAGGGACTGTGTAGAGGGAAAAGAGAGGTGGGAGGGGTGGGGGGAAGAAAAAAATAAGGGAATAAATCAAACATCATTACCTTATGTAAAGGTATGATTATGCAAATGGTATGCTGTTACTCCATGTACAAACAGAAACAACATGTATCCCATTTGTTTACAATAAAAATAAATTAAAAAAAAGACTACATGCCTAATATAAGTTATTTTAAGTGTTAATTACTCACTTCTAGAGTCAGGTTCTTTAAATATATTCCTGCATACATCCTTCCAAAAAAAAGAAATGTCCTCTCAGTGGACATATTTGGTAGAGGTCAGAGGGGACAGGCACCAGAGGGGCAGGGTTGGTGGAAGGTAAACTACAGGCAATAATTCACTCTAACATTTTCCTTTAACTAAGTCTTTCTATTCCTGTTTCTAACTTATGGGAAGAAAGTTCTAGCACCTAAAGCTGCTTTAATATAGGTACCACTGAATCCAAGTTTCAAAATTCTAGCAAATTTCAAGCTTCATGATCCATATACTACACAGAGTTTTTGGTACATATCCATATCAATACATTCATCTCAATTCAGTGAATAGTAAATTCCATCATTCCATTCATCTTAATCAAGTGAATAGTTAATTCCATCTAACTCCTTAAGAATCCATTCCCACTAGTATCTCCCAGGTTTCTTACAATGAAAATTAAGAAAACCTTGTGATTCTTTTGGGGTGAAAATGTTTTTCTCTGTGGTGGCCTCCCCCCTGGAATATGCTGACCCCAATTTGTGATATATAAGTAGTTATGGGTGAATTTGGTTTGAGAACAACATGCATGCCCTTCCAAGGCAACTGCCTCAAATAGGTTTATTATCTTTGGGTGTTTTTCAGGGTAAAGTAGGTTGAGGGTAACTTTAGGACTCAAATTCTCATTTTCTTCTGAATATATCTAGATATCCACATTCTCGATCAGAAAACCTGTGATGATTAGTTATGTGTCTACTTAGCTAGCCCATGATCTCTAATTTTTCAAATACTAATTTGGTATTATGAAAATGTGTTTTGTAGCTATGACTAAAAGTTCACAGTTCTCTAAAGGAGGGTATCCTAAATAACCTGGGTATAATTGATTTAATACATGCAAAGTCCTTAAGGACAAAAATGAGATTTCTGGAAAAAGACATTTCTCTGCAAATATCGCTTTTAACCAATCTACCCTTCCTGTCAGTCTGTGCTATGGATTTTGGACTTGTTCCTCAGATAGCCATTATCACACAATTTACTTCCTTGTTTTTCCTGTTTTTGTTTTTTCTCTGATTAAGTTCTGGATGATACAGGGTCATACTCCTTTCCTAACTCCTTTCTTCATAATAGACACTTAGCAAGAAAATTTAATTTACATTGTAAAGCTGCAATAAAAATAATTAAATTATCTGTTTTCCTGTGAAATTTGCTATGTTGCTTTAAGAAATAAGAGGCTATTTTAGAGATGTCCTGGGAGTTTTCTGGTCCTTTGGCAGTGACCCCAGTTCAGAACTCAGACATCTGAGATTGCTCTTTTGTATATGTAAGTTCTCTGATGCAATAGATAGTAGCCATTTCCTCCCTGACTCCCATCATTTTTTGTTGCCGTTTTACTATTGAGATGGTCAGTTTTACTAATGATGGTCAGTCATACATTTATCCAGGGATATCAGAATTAACCACAAGTGATAATTGGATTAGTTTCAATGCAACTATATGCCAAGGAATAATAGTATCAGGTTTTACTTTGGCAAGGTGCTCATTACGTTTAAGCTCAAAGACACACTAAAATCAAACTCCTAATCCCTACTGGGACAACCATTTCCTGGAACCACTATTCACACTTTATCAATTTCTATAATAGGAGAAAGAACTCTCCCTCATTATTTCAAAGTTGTAACTGGGATTGGTAGAAGTGTTATATAAACAGGAAACATTAAGTTATTAGTGAAAGTGTAGAAAGGAGGCAATATTAACCCAGGTACTAGGAAAACAAAAAAACTGAGACCAAGACTGTTATAATTTATTAGTTTGAAAGAATCCACTCCCAAATAACACATTGCTCACCTTGACTGTGCCTCAGGTGCTTGGAGGAGTGATTTCATTGGATCTTTGAGGCTGATACTTCTAAGAATAGTGAGCTAACTAGCAGAAACACGCTAGGGTCCCCATAAAGACCCCTTGGAACTGTGACTGCACCCAAAAGGAAAGAGGACCAGACTTGCTGGTACCTTGTTTCTCAGGGAACAAATCAGACTGAGTTTGAAATGTGAAAATTATCAACAAAACTACTATTGTTGGAGACAACTGTCCCTGCTCCAGGGAGGGACATTGTTCAGGACCGGCTGCTAAGAACTAGAAAATGGAGACTTTATGTCCCCTGGTGTTACTTATGGACATAACTCAATAGAGATCCAGGTAGGAAAACAAACCAAAAACAAACACAAACATAACAAACCTATAGTGTGTTTTCCAGAATCCTGACACAAGCAGCAGAACAGAGTTGAGCAAAGAAGGGTCAGGTTGAGACTAAGAGTGCATAACTAATAAAGAACATGTTGGTCACTTTTTCAGTGTTACAAAGGAAGATCAAAATTAGCTGTTTCAAGGAAAACTGCCCACAGAAGACAATAAGATTCAACCCCAAATTTAGCTGTTCTAATCATTATGTTTTATTAGTGGGAATTAAGATCATAGATAATTATAACTTCAGATCAAGTAATCAAATGTGTATTTATTATTTATTACATATCTGAATCCTATGAGGAATCAGAACTTGGTAAAAAGACACACAACCAATTTGGGAGCCTTCATTCAATTATATTTCTTACCAACTAAGAAATTCCCAATGCCTGAAGCTAACGCACAGGATCTCCAATGACTACTTCTTTTAAAGAAAATATAGATTCATTCTTTTTTGTCAAAAGCAGTCATGAAGCAAAATATGCTGAAAAAACAAGAGAGAAGTTTCGTGATTTCCAGACAAGGATAAATTAGAAATTGGTATAATTCTTCAACTGTATCTTTACTGACGGTTAAAAATAGTGGATTATGCGGGAGGCTTATACTAATATCACTTTGAATCTTTGTAAGATTCTGTAGATGCTGCTCTGTGAGAATATAATGAATGTCCAATGCAGGATAAACTAAGGAAAAAAACTCAATACTTGATTTAAGAGATGGAATTGAAATGCAATTTCAAATATATAAATCAAACAGCATGTTTCTTGAGACTTATTTTTTTGTGTGTGTATTAGGATGTTCTGCAGCTTATTCAATAGAATTGAAAATATAAAGAGATAAATTTTGAGGTATCTTTTCAGTCTTATTAGATATTGAAGTGTCCTGGTCTCATTCATTGCTGTGATAGCTGCTTATAATAAAATGTAATATTTCATTTAAAAATAATAGTGTGGGAGCCTTACCACATCAGAGTTCTGTTCAGGAAACTCTGGACAGGAGAGACACTGAAAAACCCAAAATGTGCTATATTGAACTCTCTGTCATTATTGCCATGTGACCTAATGGAGCTGGCAGCTAAAAAGGAACACAAGCTGATTGCTTTTCTTTCCTCTTGCAGCAATTTTTGCTTCAGGGGATTATTACTTACCTTCACAGTGCACTGAATTCCAAATACTCTCTTTTCTCAAGATACTACTTTGAAAATATTCCGTTTGCCCTGTCAGACAGGAGGCTTTCCTAGTTCAACATTTTCAGATTGAAATTACATATTCATAAGGTATTTTAGATTAATGCTATATTCATCCATATTATTACATGGCAATAAATATCTTTAATTTAAATCATCCTTTCTGATAAAGCAAAACTTCATGTATTTCTCCAATTTATTAATATCTTCTTTGTAGAATATTTATACTTAAATATATTAGACCATAATTAACAACTGTTACATGCTATGAATCAAACTATAGACTGTATGTTTTTTTAAAATACTTCCAGAAGCTAAGAAGGAGGAGAAAAAGTATCATTGTTCTTCTATTTATTTTGTTTACTATGTATTTAATACATTGGTGCATAATTGCTAAGGGTAATTATATTTTTTAATCAGAAAATGGCAGAACTACTAACTAACATGCCAGAAATGACTTCTTCTTGCTTCTTTTTTAATTTGGAGAAAATGGTATTTCCCTTTAATTCCAAATACAAAGAATTTTGCAAGTAAGTATTAGAAACGTCTGAAAAAGCCAATTAAAATATCGTGTAGCTACATCATAAACAGTAGTTTATTTGAGAATAAGTGAAATTTACATTGAAAGAAAGTTGAGGTTTAGTAGAAAACTTACAGTAGCCCCTGGAAGAATGATGTGAAAATAAAAATAGTGAATCCAAATTACCTGTTAAACACAGACCTTCTTTTCTTTTTCTCCCCAAAGTATTTTGAACTCCACATGACACCTGCTTATTTGACCTGGAATTAAAATGACATTTGTTGCACAATGACCACAAGTTATCCAGTATCTCTGAGCTTGACCTTCCTCATCTTAGGAAACAGGGTCAGTGACCAATCAAATATAATTACTTTGAGAATTAAATGAATAGCATATTTGCATTTTCCTTTCATAATGGTCCCAATAAGTATCAGTTATCTTTTTTGAGACATTTCAACTCTGTAACATTAGATTGATCTCCAATTCTCAGCTTACATTTTACCTTCATTAATAAAAATGAAAAAAGAGTGAGCGAGAGAGATGGTCAAACCTGCCAGTCCTTTATCTATAAGCTCTAAGCACTCACGTAGTGCCATTCATATATCAGAAACCAATTTCAGGTTAGGTTTATCTTCTGTTACTCCCACACCACTGCCCCACCCCCTGCACCATTTGAACATATTATTTTAATATATTTTGGGGAATCATTGAAAAACAGAAAAAAAATGAGGTTTATTTCATAAGATGAAATTGATGATGTTTGGTTTCTTGTATCTGCCAAACGGTTCATTTCTTTTCTCGTAGCAAAGCATCTACATGAAGTAGTTGGGAGAACACAGGAAATTTCAGGCTTATTGAGTCATGAATGCTCCTACAGTAATCAATTTCATCTTATAAGGCAATGATTCATATCCTCAGGGCAAATTAGGTGTGTGCTTCTGAAAAAAGAAAAGATTAAATTATTATCTGCATTCTATAAAGAATTTAACATTCAAAATGAAAAATAAGTGTTGTTTTCAGAGGTAGATACAAGAAATAGTTTCCTTTTATCTGCTCTTTAATTCAGGTGTGTGTGGGAAATATGTAGATTAATGAAAAAAGGCATAAATTTGATTAGTTTTCTGTATGAAAACATCATGCAGATACGTATGTATATCTATATTGAAAACTGGCATAGACTCACATCATTACACTCAGTGTCCAAGAAGCCCAGCAATTAAAAGACTTGCTGCACTTGATTGTAGACATGCCTGAGCATTCAGCTCTGCCAATTTCCAGTGCACACAAGTGACCCTTGAACTGTAATGGAAAAATGCAGGTGTGTCTTTTCACTGCTTAACCCCATTTCCAGGGTGAGCTTTAAATGTCCAAAAACACCATGAAGAACTGTTTTATTTCTTTCATTTTCACTCATCATATTCAAGAACAGAACACTTACATCCATATATGTTAGCATACAGATTTTGAAAAGTGAGGTATTCAAAATTAATTCTCATTCTAAATACAAAATAAGCTAAGCTTATTATGTATTAATAATGAAATATGATTATATATATTTAAATAAAATATAATCATTTTAAAGCCTGTTTTGCAAATAATTTCTAAATAAACTATTTTATCTTCTGACTCATTCAGATAAAATATTAGAATGAATTTATTAAATTTAATGTTATTTAAATTCACTGAATTTATTTATTTAGAGTTATGTTGGTTCTGGTTTGAACTAAATGCTTTTATTTTCCTTTATGCTTTTCCCTTATAAGATCACTATAATTAACAAATAGGTGAGGTGAGTATATTTCATTTTTATTATGCAGGAGTTATTTATGATACTTGGAGCAAAAAGTCAGAAATTTTGATTCATGGACCAGATTAACAGGCCCCACCTCTCCACTCTCAATTCTTAGAAGCCAAGTGGGACTCACCCTTATCTCCAGGGTGTAGCCAACATGAGATCTGGGTCAAAACCACTTTGTTTCAAAGCTGAGCCCAGGATCTAAACACAAATCATGTAGCATATAAGGAAGACAGCAGAAAAGTGATTCCCGCTTACCTTCCTGGGTAGAGATTGGTGGGCAGCTACCTTGTAATCATAAAGGAAGACTTTGAAAATGAGCAATGGAAGTGAGCTGACCCAGGAGAAGGCAAAGAAATCGATGCCAATTACATCATTTCTTCTGTTGTAACCAGATAGAGATGAAAGAAGACTGAGCTCCCTGGATTTAACAATTACGTGAGTTAATAAAATTCCTTTGTTTTAGCCAATTTCAATTATCTTCTCCATCATTTGCAACTGAGTTCTGTTCCATGTAGAGTAAAATAAGAGTTTCTCTTCACACTGTGATATTTGAAAGCATTGTCATATTTATATTAATAATATCTATAAAGTTATAGAAATCCTTCAAATAAAGCAGACTTTGATGTACAAAAGTTAATACTAAAAGAATTCCTACTGTTAGTACTGCTAATTAAATCTTGTGATTATAAGTTGTCATACTTAGGAAATAGTGCTGTCTTTTTTGAACAGGTTATAATTTAAATATTGTTACTGAGGTCTGGAAAATATGTAGGAATTGATACAAAAAGAATGATTAAAAAGTAACTTTTAATAATACAGCTTTGATTTATTCTGTTGTTCATAAGTATGATATCAAAATGACCTGATCTTTTTACCTTCTTATACTGCTAGAGAATAAGTTATCTCATCATAATTACAAATTCATTTCTTGACCAACAGATTGATTTAGTCAGATTAGACTGCTACTAGAGTTTCTCAGAGTTCTGCGTGCTGGAAATCTAGGATCAGGGTGCTGATAGTTGGGATCCTCTGAGGGCTCTTTCCAGGTTGCAGATTGTCGACTTCTCACTGTATCCTCACGTGTTAGAAAGGGTCCAAAAAGATTTCTAAGGTCTCTTTTATGAAGGCACCACCACCCTCATGATCTAGTCAACCATCAAACTCTCCAAGTCCTAAGGCCCTTGCACTGGGATTAGGATTTCAATGTATGAATTTGAGGAAGGGCACAGACATTCAGTCCATGGTGTGGAAAATGCCAGTTTAAAAAAGCTTGAACCTCATGAAATCTGCAAGTACACATCTATCCTTACTTCTTTTTTTTTTTTAATGGTTTTAATTGAAGGGACAAAACAAACCTCACTAACTGTAGTCTTGTTAGCCTCAACCTAATAACCTCAACCCTTCTGGAATTGAGGTAAGAATTTATGCAACAAAAATTTCACTTTCTCAGTGATGTTGGGAATTTATGATGGTTCACCTCTCGGGTCAGATGTAAGGTGTCACCACAGGACTCCAGTTTTATGCTGTGACTCATCATTGCTTGAAACAGATTCACGACTTGGGTTGCTGTGCTGTTCTGAAGTGGAAGCTATGTCTATCACCACACATTTTTCCTGCTCTATGAATAGATCTCATCTCCTGTTCTTAAGCATAGGGAACCTAAAGGACCAATTTCTTTTTCCTATTGCAGTAACTTATATATTATACCAGGTCCCATTGAATACCAGGTACATGTCTTGCTATTTTTAGTCTCTATTTGGGGGTATGGAACCCATCTCCTGATCACCTGATTTTACTTCTAGATAGTAAAGGGACCTAAAAATCCTGTTACTGAATTTCAATAACTCTTTGGAGACATTCTGTTACTAAGTTGGACTTCTTACATTTGGATGATGATTTGGAATACCCCTAAATAGTGTTAGAACATAGTTGTTGCTGAAACTCTTGGGCAATGTGCCTCCTCTAACCAGATGGACCCCACAATCTGTAGGGGATTTCCAAAGATGCTGCTTTACTCTGATAAGTATGATCATTCTTAGTACCTCTTTTATCCTACTTTTTACTTGATCTTTAACTACTTGTATAAATGTCAGAAGAAACAGCAAATGAGATATTAATGCTAAAAAAGAACAGTATATACTTCATATTTTATAATACAGTCTGAAACATAAGTTTCTACTATAAAGTGTGGTAATGATGGATATGGTAACTTGGTAAGTCCGCTCTTTTTTAAAAAATATTTTTTTAGATGTTGATAGACCTTTATTGTACTCATTTATTTATATGTGGTGCTGAGAATCAAACCCAGTGCCTCACATGCTAGGCAAGCACTCTACCACAGTCCCAGACCCAGTAAGGCCACTCTTTACCTAGACAATTTCACAGGTTGTTTCTGTAGTGAGATAGCTTGAGGGGAAAAGTAATATTTCCCTTTCTGACAAAGAGCAGACTTGCTTAATCACTGCTATAAAGTGACAAATTTCCCCTAATACACATTCCTAATAATGCAGTGCACTATGTGTACAGGTATCTATATTGAACTTTGTGTTCCTTATGAGATCTGGATATCAAGGAACTGACATAGACATGCTAACACTTGAGCAACTGGTGTTGCTTTGAGCAAAAGAACACCGTTTGTTTCTATCTCAGGAGTCTCATGTCTTCTGTGAACTTCCATGTGACTGTAATGGGCTAGTTTTCAAGTAGCATAAAATCATAGAACTTCCACTTTAGATCATAAAATACAAATACTGGTATTTTGAATTTACTTTTGAGCATAAAACTCCACAAACGATGACTGATCTTTGCACAGAACTATGTTATGTTGTACATAAAATGTAGCTGATAAGCATAAGTGAGCCAGGTACAGTGGTGTACATCTGCTATACCAGTGACTTGGGCTGAGACAGGAGGTTTGCAAGTTCAAGAACTAAACAACTTAGAGCAACACTGTCTCAAAATAAAAAGGGCTGTAGGATTCAATACCTAGTGTGTCTCACACACACACACACACACACACACTAAAGCCATAAATGATCATGAATTTTTCATCATTAATGGTAATAAAACTTCTTCAAAAATTAATTACTCTTAGGGAATTACAAAGAGAACCCATGTTATCCAACTGATAAAAATTTGGTGATAATTCAATGACAAATTATGACTATTCGTTTTTAAGCCACACTTTTTAGCTTGAAGTTTGGAAAATTACATTCTCTTTCATGTGTTCTAGAGACAGAAAATTTACTTTTCAACATGTTTAGGCTGGATATTCATATATTTACGCCTATCTGCTATACTTCTCACCTTATCAATTAGAATGTGATACAATTTTATAAAATCATCAAATCTGAAGTGAGACATAAAAAGTCATAACTTTTATTAACTCGGATAGCTCTAAAAATCTACAAGGAGCAGAAGTGGTACTATGGAAATCCATCCTTCTTCAAAATGGGGCAGTATGGACTAAGCATACAGAGCAATATGCCTAAACAAGGTGATGCCAAAACCATGGACATTAGAGAAAGGAGAGAAACTGTATAGGACAGTATTGTCTCTGAACTTAGAAAGATCAGTCTGTGGTCAAACTCAGATTTGTTCACATTTCTAAAGTTTAGGGGATCCTATCTAAATCTGTCCTCATTTATAGTTACAATGTCTGTGTGTACCTATTTATAAAATGAAAGATAATATTAAATACATTCCTCCCTCCTCCTTCTAGCCTTTCTTCCTCCCCTCCTTCCTCTCTCTCTCCTTCATTGCTTCCCTCCTTCCTTCTTCCTCTCTCTCTTTTCATTCAATGTATCCATGATACCATGTGCTTCCTGTCCTACTTTTACCTCTGAATATACTAATTTTCATTAGTATACTTATAAGCCATTTGAATTTCCTAGGAAAGCATTTGAGTTTCAAGTTTAAGAAATTAATTGGAAAAAAAAAAGAAATTGAAAGTATTCAGAAAATATTCAGGTTATCTACTTTAGGACAGTTTTGAACCAAGGTTTTTAAAGTTGATAACAGAAGTGTAAGATGATTCTGCATTGAAACCTATAAAGCAGTTTGAGGAAAATAGATTTAGAATAAGATTTAATTTACTTATTTTGTCCAAATAACTTTAGCTTTGATAATTTCAACTTTAATAAGTAGAAATGAATTCATCGTGTTTTGAGGCAGGTGGAATTAAAGCAGATAAGTGGGAACTATTGCAAAATAAGAACTTGATATCTATTAAATACAACAGGAAAATTATACTTGTTTTTTTTTTTTTTTTTTTTGTTTAACAATCTTACTGCCAAGTTAACAGGGAAATAATTACATACATTCAAAAGTTTAAATTTTAAATTAAAGTTTGCATTTATTTGCTTGCCTTCAAACATGATACTCCTTTTTCTTCCAAAAGAAACATCCTGATTGACGTGACTAGAAATGGATGCTCTGCGTGAAATAATGAATTGGCTTTTACCCTATCTAAAGATTGGTAAAGCAATTGGAAAAACTTCAGTACTTATTTCTTGTATTAATGCAGGGGTAAGGCAAAAGTTCACTAGAGCTGTTGACTTATCTGCATATAAAATGTTGAGTGCTATCCAGGAGAGAGTGCTAAATGTTCCACAGCACTGCAAATTTGCATAATGAAGAAGAGAGTGCATTTAATTTACCATTAACTTGTTAAACCTCTCTGTAATATTTTCTCTCTGTAATTTATTTTTATATGCATTACAAGGTAATTGAAATCAAAACTGCAATAGGTTAATGGAGTAAAAGGAAAAAAAGAAAACTATGAACTGGATTTGCCCTTAGAATATTATCATAAAAAGCCAGGATATTAGACTCTGTAAGTGTGGAAGGCTATTCACTGAAGCCTGATATTGGACTTCCAGATGGTAGGTAAAACACTTTCTAATCAATTTTTATTTATACCTGCTGTAGATATTGTGCATTAGCAAGCAAAGAATATAATACTATGGGGTACTATCTTACATTTTGTGTGATGTCCATAATAGCTAAAAATCATGAAAGGAAAAATGGGATAAACCAGACAAGTTGGAAAAAATATGAAAGCAAATTAATACTATCCAGCATTTCAACTAGGTTGATTTAAAAATATCAAGAAAGCATGTTTGTAATAAGTGTGGAAGTAACTTAGAAATAATAATATTATACATGAGTGATATTTTAACATAATACTATAAACAAAACACGAATTCATTGTGATTTAGAATGAGTATAACAGTTGTCCTTATATTCTGTACATGACATTAAAAATCATCTTTAAAATTATGCCTCCCAGACAATGAATTTAAATAGCAGCTCACAGAGATCAGAAACACACCCATTCTTTTTATTGGAAAGATAAAGCTTTTCAAAGTTGAGCAGGAGTTATGGGTACAGGCAAAGTGAGGCAGATTCAACTTTACTTATTCCCCAAACTTCTCGGCTATATTTTAAATTCACATTTGAAGAATTACACTTTTAGTTTTTGCAGGCATTATATAGAAAATGTTCACAATTTAACAATTGTCAGCCTAAAATATGTCATTTATTGATAATTAAGCTAACCAAGACATACTCAAAGTCTGCAATGTGGGCTCTTTAAATACAGTAATCTTTTCTTACATCTATTTTTTTTTTTTTTTTTTTTGGTGCTGGGGATCGAACCCAGGGCCTTGTGCTTACAGGGCAAGCACTCTACCGACTGAGCTATCTCCCCAGCCCTATTTTTAAAATATGACACTCAAACGCATTTTTTTTAGTTAAGATTCCTTTCTTTAAAGCTATATTAATATCTGTAATTTTAAGTGGCATACTGTCCTTCCCAGGTCAGTCTTTGCCTCTCACTCTCTTCCCTGTCCTGTTGCTCACATTGGATTTCCATTCACTAGATTTCAACTGCCCAAAGCAAAATGAATATTCTTGTACAGAATGGATGTCTCAATTGTAGAGACAGTTTTAATAGCTGTTAAGAAGTGCCTATTAATAGAGAACACATATTTGTTCAAAAGTCCCCTCTGCACTAGTCCACATAGTACCTTTGCACAAATTATCACATATCATCCTCTCACTTCCCTGAGCAGACATAGAGCTACAGCTGCAAAGGTTGACCCAGGGCTGAGGGATCTTATAAGCTAACAATATACTGAGATGCACACAGTACTATGGCTGTCTAATCCCACATAAAGCATGATCTGTAATATTAAAAACAGATTGATGTCATTCCTAATGTGGAATGCATGAATATATATAAGAACAAATTGTATAATACAGTAGCTGAGGATGTGTAATAATTTTTTTAAAAACTACATGTACAATTTTTATTTTTAATGTAACAAACCTAAGGTCACCATTCTTAACATGGTAAGTTGTAAGTGCACCATGTTAGAACTGAAAAATATAGAAAAAAGGAAAGGGAAAAAGACGATCCTATTTCTAGAGTTAGCTATTATTCAAATAACCTTCTGTGCTCTTTTTTTACTTAACACTAAGTAATGAGTATGTCTTATGACATTCAAAATCTAATAAGTTATAATTATTTTAACTATCCCATTAATTTGATAATCACCAATTATTATACATAATGAATTTAAATAACTTAACCTAATAAGTTGAGTAATGTTTGTATTGATATAGTTACATTTTTAAAAATTATAATAACACTAGAGAACAACTTCAAAGGTAGCAATGCATTTATTAATACTATTTTTATTATGCTGCATTGCTACTAGGAAGGATATTTTATTGTGAAGCCCAGTATCTAATTCCAAGAATTTTTTAAATTTAATTTTCCTCTATTACAGTTTTAATATATAATATAATCATAACAATATTTATTATTCTATGTAAAAGTCACAAGTAAGAAATTTTAAAAGAATCTCAAAGCAAAGGTCATAGCCCTTTTTTTTAGCATACATTTAAAATATGCTGCATTTTTAAATCAAATCAGGACTTAGTTTAGGTTGATAAATGCTAGAAAGGAGATCATAAAAATATCACATGATAGAAAATATTCCTGCACAGAAATCTGCAAAAGCAGATTGATTGAAAAGACCCCATGTTGTGGAAGAATTACTTGCATTACTGAGTTTTATATTCACGGCATATCAAAAAAATACTAAGGTACTTCATCAAAGAAAATATCAAATCCATTTTCTACTGACTCACAAATAGTCTCCATGCAAAAACAATTTAAAATCCTTTTAGATGTAGGTGGATTTTTTAAAAAAGACTCCTTTTAATTTTTCTAGATCTTCTACTAGGATCCAGTTTCAGCAGCTCTTCAAATTCTCATTAACTGATAAAATTGGGATCATTTTCCAACAGAAACTCACAAGTGTTTAACCAGATTTTCTCAAAGTCATGTATTTCCGCAAAAGTAGGAAGTAGAGTAACCAATGAAGTACAATTTACCCATATTCTTGAGAATCTAATAAAACTGGTGTCAAGTAGCTTGAGGCAGAGAACACTATTAATAGGGAACATACCCACGGATTCTAAACTATTGGATTTGTTCATGAAGTATTCAGCCTTTTATAAAGAACTAAACATGGACTTTACAGTTATTGTGTTTTACCCTAGCAGCTAACGGAGACATATCCATTACTCTTCAAAATAATCAAAGATCTCCCATGTTCTATGGTGCAAACTTTTATTTCTGTTATCAAAAGCTTCAGTGAGTGTTTACTCACCAACAACAGCTTTCTGAGAAAATTCTTCTTTCCCTTTATGCAACCCCACTGTCCCTCTTTATGTGTACGGTCTAGTCTAGAACCTGGCAGCCTCAGGTCTAGTAACCACAACCAATCACTCTTCTCTGAACACTAATATTGAGGCAATATTCAATTGGAAAGTAATTATCTAAGAATGATACTTTATCATTCAATAACTGTATCAAATAACTGGACATTCCTTTCATCATCCTTCTTTAAGACCCCAATATTATGTCTTAGAATTTCACTGAAGAATATGTTATGTACATGCCATACGCCTGAATTGTACTCTAAAATTCAGAAAAAAATGAAAGGACATTTCTTAGATCATGTCTTACTATTGATATTACTGATTACTTTGATCAATGTTCCTGGTAGACAGTTCTGTTCATGTAACGAGACCATTAAAAAAAGTACTTCTTTCACTGAACTGTTATACCTTTTACAGAAAGTCAGTGTATACTGTTTCTCTGACTTGTTATTCTTGATGAGTATGATTACAGGGATACTGAGATTTTATATTATTATTCTGTTACTGCTTTTCTTAGCAAACACTTTTCTCTGCCAGCTTTTAATTGTGTGGTATTGTCTTTACCTCTACTTTGGGTATGGCTCTCATTTATTTGTTCTCTTTGTAAGCTAAATTAAATTCCATTTGTGTTATATGTTTTCTCCCACAAGTCTCCTCTTCTGTTTTCTCTTTTTTATATGAAATTAAAAGTGGAGTGAAAGGTAAAAACTCATACATTAGCTGCAGTCCCTTGACATAATAAAATAGCAACAGTGTTTTTATATGGAAGAACTTTATTAGACTGAAACCATAATAAGATAATGCTTAAGGATGTTTGTGACTCTCCTTTTCAGGAAGCCACTCTTGTTTAAATCACTGAATTGAATCAGCCAGAATATCAACTAACAGAAGGATCTTGGGATACTTATGCATCCCTCTGTGATAAAATATAAAATCAGGTTTAAGGAACTTATGTTAGGACTATGTAAAAGTTTTGTGTTTCTCTGTCAGTCTTTGACAATGCATAACATAATGCATTTAATTTTCCCCTAAGTTCAAAAAATGGTAAGTGCAACAGCCCCTCACATTTTTCTACATATTGGATCTGAAATGTTCACCAAAGGCCCATGTATTGAAAGCTTGGTCCCCAGTCTGTGGTGCTATTGGGAGGTGGCAGAACCTGTAAGAGATGGGGCCAGGTGAAAGGAAATTAGGCTGTTAGGGGAATCCCTTTTAAATTTATATTGAGATCTTAGCCCCTTTTCCTTTTGCAGCTTTGCTTCACCCCGTGATTCCACCATGATATTTTGTGCCACCACAAGCCCAAAGCAACAAGGCCAAGTAACTACAAACTGAAAGCTCTGGAACTGTGAGTCAAACTAAACATTTTCCTTAATTAATTTGATTTTCTTGGGTAATTTTGTTACAGTGATGGAATACTAACGTTTTTGTTATAATCTTAAATTTTACATAAATTAAGATAAAACATTCACTGATTTCCTTGGTTATGAATATTTTACCAGGCATACCAGGTCTTCTAGTTTTGTAGGCTATGCTTAAATGCCTTTAAGGAATGTTCAGTGGTGTCTGGAACTTGAATTCCACAGTCAGCATTCAGGAAGTAAACTGTGAGAATTCTGGGTCATGTTTCCCACAGGGATAGCATACCATTTCCTGAAAATTATGTGGTTCATTAACCACAAATAAGTAATCCAGACCTCCAATTCTAGAGGAAATAAAAGATAATAAATATGCAAACAAAATGTTTAGTGGTAAATGGTCGTATCAAAAATTTTCAATGATTAAGATCAAAATGTAAGGATGAACCAAACCAATAATGTGCACTAACCTAAAAAAGACAGTGAAGTTATCAAAATAAGAATGAATCTTGTAAGCAAAATGAGAAGTAAATTTACCATGAATTATTTACTATTCACTAATACTGTTCCTGTTGGAGTCCTAGTAAAGGAGTGGGGAAAAGGGAGAAAAGTCAGTGTCATAGAAGCCAATAGGAAAGAAAGTTTCTAAAGGATGGGTGAGTCCACAATGTCTCATATCATGGATATGGAAGGAGAATAGGGAACAAGTATATACGTGTGCTTATGTGTGCATACACGCATCCACAAACAAATGGCTTTTTCTTTACAGGTTTTTAAGAGTGTCTAAATTGCTATTAAAATAAAAGTCAAAGTCTCAGCAACTTAGTGAGGCCCTAAGCAGCTTAGAGAGACCCTGTCTCTAAATAAAATATTAAAAAGGGCTAAGGATGTGACTCAGTAGTTAAGTGCCCCTGGATTCAATCTCCACTATCAAAAAATAAAAAGTCAGATTTCAAGATATTGCATAATATAAATGAGAAAAAAAGCTTATTGGACTATATACATTTGAATAATACAATGGTAAAATAGCAAAAGAGGAATCGAAGAAGTGTTCTTAGGTCTGATAAAGTTGTCAATTTTTATGATATTATTATTACTGAAAGAAAATAGAAGAGATGCCATTGTAAATATGAATTTATGCATAAAAGAAATATCAATTGCAGAAAGTAAGAACACATAAGTCAAGTGGCAGATAGATGTTAGTTTATTTTCACTCTTGCAAAGTTGATCCCAGAGAACATCATGCGTGTTTCAGTATTAATGACTGGCACTGAAAAGAGTGTAAAATGTTGTTTATGGGTAAAACAGAGACACATTCAAAGTTGAACAGAGAATGGGAGAGGTAATTATTATTATGTCTAGGATAAAGGAAGCAGGAGGCTGGAAAGTGGATAACATGGTGGCAATGTGACACTACTAAGTAGCAGGGGTTATCCATCATCAAGCGGTTTGGGTTCTAACTACAATATTGCATGAGGTTGTGAGGCCAGAAACATGTTTGTGAAATTTCCCATGTTAAGGGTGGACAACCATAGAATGTCTGTGGGAAAACTTATTAATGATAGTAGCTAACATGTATTTAGCCTACTGTGTGCCAGGCAGTCTAATGTACTGCATGAGTTTGTTGAAAGCCCAAAAGTACTTTAAAAAGAAGAGTGTTATACTTCCATTTTACAGAGGCACAGAGAGATTAAGAGCATTAACTGAGTTTATTTTGCAGGTAGGTGTGGTAGAGTCAGGATTCAAACCTGAAGAGTGTTTCTGCAACTCACACTCCTAGCCATTTCTGATAAAAATAATTGAGATTTTAACTAATGGAGAATTTTAGCAATTGGGGGCATCTCTTGAAGGAAAACTACTTCTTCCCCTCAAAGGCATTGCTGTCTCTTAGAGAACCAACCACAGTTCAACAGCATGGCTCTTTAGCAGTTCAGAACAGGTCCAGTGAATTCTGTTCCTTTTGGTGTCCATGTTCCCATATCTCACTGTTCTGTCACATGCTAATTTTGGTGAAGGATTCACATCTTTTGCTTCCAGAAACAAGTTTACCAAAAATTATATGAGTGTATAAAATTAACTGGAGAAGATGATATACAGAGGGAAAATCATGACCACAGCATGAAAACTTCTTCCATTCAACTGGCTTTCTCTCCTTGATTTCTGGTTTATCCTCTTTCATTTTCTTTCTGGAAGAACAAACTGTTTCTCCTTCTTGAGCAGAAAGTGTCCTTTATATCCCCAATTCCCCAATTGTAGGAAAGGTCTTACATTCTACATCAGACACTGACCATCCTGAAAGAAATAGAGCAAGTAGAATTTTCTCTTTTTTATTTCACTTGTTTTACAGCTTTCCTTGTAGGCATTTCCTACAGTACAGTGAATCTTTTCTCCCTATATTTGCATTTCAAGTTATCAAGAACCTATGTTAGCTTTCTGCCTTTCATATTTAACTTATAAAGTATGATAGAATTCATCCTAATTCCAAGTGGCTTATCCTCTGAAACTGACAGTTATTTTGAAGTTTAGATTATTCACTACATAGTGGATCTTTGAGAAACTATGGTGTATTTCTGTATCTGGATTAGGACTTCCTGTATCAGGGTTGACACAGGAACATGTTTTTAGTAAACAATCCTTAATGGAATTAAAGGAGGCTTCAGGGAATAAAAGAAACCCACAGTAAATGCAGAGTGGGAAATTTACTTTGAGTATAGAGTGACATGAATTCTACCTTGAGTTGTGTTCTCTAAGAACACAGAAAAGAAAAAAAAAATCTATCATATAAGGAAATATGATAGTGAAAGAGAGGGGTGTTAGGAAGAGGAGGAGGAAAGAAAAAGACAATAAAGAAGGAAGTTTAGATAAAGTCACAAGACCTGTATTTTAATTTCACTTTTATTTTCAATTAGTTGTGAGAGGAGAGACTTTGGACAATTGGTTCAACCTCTGAGGACGTGTCTTTTACCAAATGAAAGGTTGAGAATCTTTGATTTTCTATAAAATCTAAATTCTGTGATATTAAGAGAGATTTTACATTGTTGTAATTAAATACATCCCTGACTTTGGACATTGTTCTCCACTGTAATGGGACCTACGTTTCCACACCTGTTTAAGATGCCTTTGGAAAATAAGAAATCTCATCAAAGTTTGCATCTTCTACAGTCCACATCTGATATTGGGCAGGTTACTTAAACTTCTGGAACCTTGGTTTCTTTTTCAGTAAGTAGTAACAGTTTTGAGTAGTAAGCTGTTTTGAGCATCGATTGTAAAACTAAGCCTAAAGGAACTCAGTATGAGAGGTAATGCCATGTTTTGGTCAACTTTTCATCAGTGTAACCAAAAGATCCAACAAGAACAACTTAGATGAGAAAGTTTATTTTGGCTCTCAGTTTCAGAGGTTGCAGTCCATGATTGGCTGAGTCCATAACTCTGGACCAATATCTAGCAGAACATCATGAGAGAAGAGTGTGCTAGAGGAAAGCTGCTCAGTTCATGACAGTCAGGAAGGAGAGAAAGAACAAGGTTCCAGGCACAAAATATAAACTCCAAAGTCATGGCCCCAGTGACCTGCTTCCCCAGCCCTACCATATCTACCTACAGTTACCACGCAGGGAATCTCAATCAGTGGATTAATCTACTCAGTACCTTAAAGCTCTCATAATCCAATAGTTTCATCCTTGAACATTCTTGCGTTGTCTCACACATGAGTTTTGGGAACACCTCATATATAAACTGTGACACTACACCACTACTATTATTGTTATTACATCTACTAATCCACAGTCCAGTATTTGCAAACCTTCACTTTACCTCTTACTGGCAGACTGACATCCAAAAATCAAAAGTGTGACATTGTGGAGAATCTTACAGAATAGCTATCCTAGACCACTATGAAAAAATTTAATAAACATGTTCCAAAAGTTGCTCAAGAAAGAATTGGACCACCTATGAAAATGGTTGATTTTGTTTCCATCATTTTTTAGTTATGCCCACTCAGACAAATCACAATGATTTAAATTCTTCCCCAAATAAAATTCTTAATTTGATGAATGGAGTCAATTACAAAGACACTGACTATCTAGTTTTATGGTAATCTGATCACTAATGTGTGTTGGGAGTAAAATGTAAAACCAACAATGCCTGCTACTTGTTGAAATAATTAATTCTTATCATGGTCTTATTTGAAATACACTGCATTTGATAAGTCATCAGACTGAGACTATTACATTCTTGATTTATCACTGGAGACCTTGAAGCACAGAAATGGTTAGGAACTTCCTGAAGCCAGGCAGCACATGAGTGGCAGAACGACAGACCAATAGGACACAAATTCACTCCTGAGAGGGAGGAACCTATAAAACCCTGTGTAACTCTCACAGAAGCATTGGAGAGCAAAGAATCAGATCCAGTCCCTGGGGAATCTATGGGTCAGAGTGCATATCTGTGAAATATCTGTGTCCAGCCCAGTGCATTTGTATATTCCTCCTTTCTCTGTGGTATTTGATGTATCAGGGAAATCCAATTTTGCCTCTAATCAGTTCTTTGAACTGCACCTCAAACCTGAATTCCAGAATCAAGCTTCAGGAGCTAAGAGGTTTTGGCAAGGACATTTTAGTTTCTTTTGGTTTTAGACAAAGAAACTGATTTGGTCCTTGATGATTCTCTTTCTTTTTATAGAATGCATACCATATAATTTCTTTTATTCCATATTTCACTTAATAAAATAAGAAAGATAAAGTATGACTAATCTGCCTTAGGCAGAACCCAGATGCCCAATGCTTATTCTCTTTGTACCTGGGTACGAAGATACCTTTAGTGAGCTTTGGATTTAATTAGATGCATGCTATCAGTGTAGTCAGGTGATTCTTAAATTGGGGGAATGCAAAAACAACGCAAACAAAAAAAAACAAAAACCCCATAAAACCTGATAGTGAAAATACAGATGACAAACAGTTCAAGATGGGGGTAGAGATCAGTAGTGTAGTGTTTTAGCATGCTCAAGTTCCTGAGTTCCATCTCTAGGATCTAAAAAAATATTCCACTCCAAGACTTTGTCCATCTATCTTTTCAGATGGCTTAGAAAGACCTGAGGAAAACAGTACTTTCTTAAACTTATATATTTGCCTCTTGTATTAAGTACATCTATACATTGATATATGTGACCCTAACCATTCCCATGAAGAAAGATTCAGCAGAGAAGGATGAGGTCTTGAATGTTTATTTACTTTCCACATCTTTTATTCTATTCTAGGGTTTCAAAGGAAACAAACAAGAATTTCATCTCTTCCATAGATTTGAGAGTAGATTCTGGTAAACAAGTAATTACAACATCTAGGGAGTTGCTATCTCACAGGAACCCAATATTTTTTTAGAGACCCAGAGAAATTGGAGAGCTGCCACCAGATAGCTGATTGTCAAAGGGGGAAGTAAGAAGCACTACCACAAAACAGGTCAAGGTGGAGAAGAGAATGGGCCATTTTCTTATTTCATATATCAGAATATGAAAACCAGAATTGGGAAGAAAAGAGGGTATCAAAACAAATACAGGGAAAGTTCTGTATCAACAGTTCTAAAATCAACAGGGTCAGGGCCAAAATATAGATGCAGAACATTTGGGTAAGGTCCAAGACAAAGGACTGCAGTTAAGACGTCTGTTGTGGTTGGATACACTTGACTTCTTCAGCAGCTTGGATCATGGGTGAGTTCCTTACACACAAGTTTCTCCCCATTGCTGTCCTCTCACTAGTAGGCTTTCCAGGTTTCAGTAGATTAACAATTCTTGAAGGTTTAGTAGTATACAGCATGTAAACTTTTCAGGTTATTTCTGTGGTCTAGGTGGACATAAAAACAATGTTCACTGGAGAAAATGTGGAGGAAAGTATCTACCAAAGTAAGTGGAGGAAAGACAAGGCTTAGAATGGAGTCTTTAATTAAACTTTCTGGATGTCCTCCATAGTGGATGGATCATTTTCAGTGTCATTGTGTCTATCTTTTTAAAAAATGTATGCATTTGTCTTATTTTATAATTTCAGCTTTGTTGAATAAAATTTGTACATATTCAAGGTTTATAATGTGATGATTTAATGTGCATATGCATTGTGTACTAATTATTCAAAAACTAAATATGTCCATCACTATGCATGTATGATGTGTATGTGAGTGTGCACATATGTGGAGGACATTTAAAATCTCTCTTAGCAAATTTTAAGTAAATAATAATGTATTATTGTTTTGTTGCATATTAGATCCCCAAAATATCTTCATCTTATTTTTCTAAGCAAAAGTTTACAAAGAAGCTGATCTTGAAAGCTATGTTAATGCCTTGTATTCAAGAATATCCTGGAAACAAACATGAAATATGGAGGATGGGCCTTGTACTGAAATGTTCAGTCTTGAAGGTATCAGGAACAGCTAACAACCCAGCAGAAATCATATTAGTTTAAATAAAACTTTTCTGGTTGAAGCCTCTTATGGTTTAAACATGAGATGTTCCCAAAACAACTCATGTGTGAGTCAGTGCAAGAAAGCTTAGAGATGAAATGATTGAATTACGAGAATCTCAACATAAACAATGAATGAATCCCCTGATAGGAATTAACTGGGTGGTAACTGTAGGCAGGTAGCTTGTGGCTGGAAGAGGTGAGTCATTGGGGGTTGCCTTTGGGGTGTATATTTTGTTCATGATTGGGGGAGGGTCTCTCTCCTCTCTCTCTCTCTGTGTCTGTGTCGTATCTGTGTGTGCGTGTTTCCTGGTACCATGTTTAAAGTTGCTTTTCTCCACCACACTCTTCCACCTTGGACCCCAAAGAGTAGAGATGATTGTCTATAGAATGAGACCTCTGAAACCATGAGCCCTCCAGCAGTGAAAAAACTGACTACAAAAGGGCTTTACCTATTTAAATGAGCAAATAAGCTTGTCAGTGGTCTTTGTTTTCTGTTGTCCAGTTTGGATGACAGAGGTGATTTAATAAAATTCGGCTGTAAGGAAAGAATGGTAGTAATTTTTGATGAAATTCTCAGGTTTGATTTCCAGAAAATATAACAGTGGTTGATGGACCTGAAAACACTGGCCCAGATTTAGAAATGAAGTTGATTCTCATAATTTTCATTAATAGGTCTAACAGAAGTTTGAGCTTGAATTTTTTCTTTTTTTCTTTTCTTTTTTTTTTTTTTTTTGCAGTACTGGGGTTCAAACCCAGGGCCTTGTGCTTGCAAGGCAGGCACTCTACCAACTGAGCTATCTTCCCAGCCCGAGCTTGAAATTTTGTAGCAGGAGTTGAAATCATTTGCAAGGTAATATTGACCACCCTGCAAGATAATCAAATCAAATTAAAAAGCAGCGTTATTTATATTTTTCAAAAGGCATATCAGGTCATTTGCCAATGGAAGACAGTATGTTTTTCACACTATATTTTGCATTTAAGTTCAAATCTACCTCCAGTTTTTACCTACTACTCAAATGGAAAATAGTCAACTGATTTTAGATAATGCAAATTGTCCATAATTATATGATTCACTATGAATTTTAGATATTAAATTATATTCAGTTAGATGTTTTAAATTGTTCATGGAATTTGTTAACTAATTTAAAACAGTATTTCTTAATTGGAAAAAAAATACTACTGTTTAGTGAACTTGAAAGAGGTGGCAAAAGTGTCAGTGTTCCTGATGCTGTTTACCTTGTAAAGAAATCTGTGGGAGTGTTCTAGAAATTCAGATAAGGAAACCCACACTTTGCTACCTGAATCTGGGTTAAGGGAACATGTCAGAAATCAAGTTTGCTGGCATAATTTTATTCCATCTTGTTTCTGATTTGATATATATATTTGACATTTGGTAATTTGACTCTTTTTTTCTATTTATAACAAGTTTGTACAGAATTTTTGAAAAACAAAATATGTATTATATGGTTTTTCTAACCATTCTTGAATATTTGTAAACTTTGGGGAAGAAATAATTGCTTTTTAGAAAATTGATAGGTTGATACAAATTCCATTCTGAATCACCTGAGGCAATTCAGTTCATAGAAAAAAATGCTGCTCCGTCTTTTATTTGACAAATAGGCAACTCAGCTCTCAAACCTTACACACCTTTGGTGTTCAAGTAATCAAAGTTCAATTCCTTTCTGATCCTTGTTTTGATAGATTTTTCATTGTGTGTTTTGATTAAATGTCTGGGTGATTGATTGATGGGCCTTTTCTCATTGGACTGAATTGATTGTGAAGTTTTCTGCAATAGAACCACCCTGTTGGTAATTTTGTGAATGGATTCAGCTTTGGTTCTTTTTATGTAGTTTATAGAAGAATAGAAATCACTTTGGCATTGGGATTTCAAGGCTATGCTCCACTTTCATCTTTTTCAATAAAAGTTTTTACTTAAAATATGTGTTGTATGTCAGGCTCAAAATTAAGGTTTGTGATAATTTCAAAGTGCATTACTGTTTTAAAGATGCAAAAGAATTACTTAAATATAACAATAAATATGTTATTCAAAAAAATTTACTAACTAATCACTTGATTACTTCTTTAATCATACAAGTAATTTCTAAAACCTAAATTGATAACAGCAGCCCAACAAATTGCCAGTTCTTTGTGGACAAAATAAGAATGCAAGATTGCAAGAATTCTAAGGTTGACTGTCCAATTGCAATTTTCCTGGATTCCAAAGCAATTCTCCTGAGATTAAATCTTGTTTTCATGGCTTCATAACTGAATGACCTTGGACAGTTTACAAAACTATTGTCTCAGTTTTTTCATTTGTAGAATGGAAATGGTTATTGTTCTTACATCATATGACATAGTTAGGTAAAATGAGTGATTAAATGACAAGAACATAATAACTACTATCCAATAAATCTTAGGGGAGAAGGAGAATATTTTCTAAATAATAATAGAAATACTCAAGTTTCAAATTTTATTTTAACTGCATAAGATTCAAGGTATTTCATATATTAGTCACTCCATACAAAGGTATTGCTCTTTCTCTATCAGGTTAAGGACATAATAATAAAGACAAAGTCATGTTCTTAATAATCTATTTAAAGGGAAAGTGTGAGGAGATGTGGAATTTATGAACAAGAATAATTATACCAGAGGAGGTATCAAGGTTGACCAACTAAATCATCTTGGATCTACATCAAAATATTCCATTTGAAAAGAAACTTCTCTGTGTTCAAGTTTCATGGGTGCTTTGAGATATCATTACAAAAATAAAACCAAAATATCTAAGGATTGGATTTTAATGACACTAGAGGGAAACAAAGAGGTTCCTTGTACCCTAACCTTCCCGGCATTGTCTATAGGACACTCACGGAATTTATCTGCCCTTCTTAAAGGTATGTCTGCTTATTTATTTGGGAATTAGCATGTTTTTAAAATTCCTTTGAGCCCTCACATCTGTAAACTAAAAACTACTTTGATAATTAGTAATAATTGTTTTTGAATAAATGGTTGTTATTATTGTGTTCACTGGAATAAAATGTTACCACATGTTAACAACAGAAGAATACATAAACAGTAGAACAAAGTGTATTTTTTGTTGATTCCATTGTATTCTTTTTTTTCAAAAGTTAACAGTGGATCTTCCATTCTTAGTTTGATGTCCATTTGGGTTAATCATCCCCATAATGTATGCCCTTTTAGATGTGGATAACCACTGTTTTCCATTGGTTCTTAAACTTTAGTGCTCCTGTGAATCACTTGTAGGTGTGATGGGAACACATTGCTCTACCAGCCCCAGAATTTCCGATTCTGCTACTCTGAGTGGAGTCACAAAGTCAACATTCCTCATAAAAACTGCCAGGTGATGCTGATGATGCAAATTCCTGAAGCATAATAATGGCTGTTCCATGAAAAATGGAAGACCCACAACCAGTATCCCTATTTAATGTTATGCACAGGAATGGAAAAAGGTAATTTCTTGCGCAAAATAGTATTAACTTTGAATTTTTGCCCTGAGAATGTAGTTATGTAAAATGAAATTTTGTAACAAATCTAATTTGGAGCTACAATTTTAGGTCAGAGTGAATAACAGACAGACATGAATTTCAGGGTATAATTCTATTAACTGGACCTACTGTGTTCACCCCCATGTGCTTTCTTCTAAAAAGCAATGTACTTGCTGGACCGTTGTAAATCAATAGGACAAACCATATTCCTCAGTAAACAACCTGTTATCTGCAGGAGAAATGTAGATCCAAAAGTCTCCTCCTTGTTAACATGAAGGACACAGGCACCATGAAGAGGGGGACTATTGTAACCTTCACACGGTCCAGTTTCCAGAACATGGGGAGAAAAGATAATGAAAAGTAAAATTCCCTAACCATAAAATCCGTGAAAACGAGTTCCAGTTAGAACTGGCCAAAGTGACCCAGAGTGGCCTTAGGTCTTTAGCATATCATTATAATACTAAAATCTCATCCCTTTGGGGATAAGACCATGTAGAATGGGGACTTTGAAATCTGATGCAATCCTGCTGTCAGTCAGTGAAACATCAAGAGGTGAACCTTGGTAGGGCTCTTTAGAAACTTTCCTGTGTCACCCCGCAAAGAAATAAAAATAAAATTGAAAAGGCAAACGAAGGAGCACACCATCCCTCTCTTCTCTGAAAGAACCCAATCTCTTCTTTAAGAGGTTCCCCCTTTCTCCCATTTCGTTTCCCTTCTAATAAACTCATGTCTGCTACTCTGAGCCAATCATATGACCACTAAATAAAAATAAATAAATAAATAAAATGAGGACATCTGTAGCTGCTTCAGCTTGGGGAATGGCCTTGCTTTTCAACAAGAGAAACTCTCACTGACGGAAGGTTTCTTTAAGGCCTACTAAACTTATTTGTTTTTGTAGATCGTGTCCTTTAATATTGTATCATCCACTCTGCTGTCTTTAGAAATATAACTTGGAGAGATGGTTATCCACCACTTATAAATATTTACGATTTATAGAGGGCCAATAATTAAATGAACTTATAATAACAACAAACACAGCAAGCCATTAAATATTGCAATTAGTCCTTTAAATGATCTTGAAAATCAAAATAATCTTCATTACTAAATGGGGCCAAGTCCATTGTCTCAGCATGTTTTCTCAACAAAATTCAATCCAAATGACCTAGAAAAAAAATCTTTTTATTTTTAATCAAGCTAAAAATATGGAGTTGCTATATTTCAAATTTCAGAAACATCACAAATGCTTCATTAGCTTACCTTACTATCCCTTGATTATTTACACAACAGGAACCCATTTACCACCTCTCAGGGTGATAATGATTTTCACTGAGGTCATTGACTAATAGGAATACAAACAAGAGGAAGGAAGGACATGGTCTTCTTTCTCTCTGTCTTTCCTGGAATTGTTATTTTATTCTATGCTATTTCAGCAAAGTAACCATAAAACTTATAATATATGATACATGAGCATATGAAAATATATATACATATGCTTCAACAGCAAACAAATTGAAATATTTTGCAGTATTGAAATATTTTAATAATTTTAAATTATTAAAATGTTTTGCAATATTTTGTATATAATAAGACTTAGGTGCAAAGCTAAACTTTGAGTTAACTTTAATTTTTGACACTATCTCACTGAGTTTCTCAGAATCTCACTAAGTTGCTGAGGCTGGTGTGGAATTTGTGATCCTCCTGTCTTGGCCTCTGTGGTTGCTGGGGTTACTGGTATGCACCACTGTGCCCAGCTGAGTTAACATTTTATAAATGATGCAGAGAAGAATGAAAGAGTCATGTGGATATGCACAGTTCGGTGCCTTCAGTGTATTAAGTTATTAGGAATACATTTAATGTGAAATGAATACGTTGTACATAAATAAGTAATAAAAATGAGTGAAAGATAAAAAATAAACTAATTTTTGGAATGGTGAGATATGGAATGTCCATGACTAAAAGTAATTTCAATTTATATACATTGCTCTCCCTATCAAGCTGTATGTTCAATTAAACCTTTTTCAAAGTCCCAACAGAAACTTCACACACGTTAGCATGCTGATATTCAGTGGAGTACAGTGACACATCCTGTAATATCAGCAATTCTGGAGGCTGAGGCAGGAGGATTGCAAGTTTGAGACCAGTTTGGCAATTTCCTGTCATAAATAAAATATAATTTATAGAAGGGTTGGGCATGTAGTTCAGAGGTTGAGCACTTCTGGATTCCATCCCCATACCCCCATAAAAAGAAATAAAGATGAATATGTTCATAAGAGAAGAAAATTGGCAAGGAAAATTAAAAGCTACTTGGAAAAAAATGAGTGAAAATAGTTCATGTATGAAAATATACTAAAAATTTATAACTCAAGTGCTGTATGTATGGAAAACAAGGATAGTATTGATGCAAATTAATCAATAGAACAATATAGAATCAGTTGTCAGTATACAGTAAAAGAGTTGATAATAAAGTTTTAATTTCTAAACAGAGCAAGGTATAGGTCACTCATTTTTTGACAACTTGCCAGTTATTCAAATACATACATGTGTGTTTCATACAGTGCACAAATTCCAGAATGATTTAAGTATATTCATACTAAATGGATAAAAAATGTTACAACTAGCACAAGAAAATACATATCACACTGCATGAATGTCCTGATTTGTTGTATGAGTGTGTATGTTTTTTAGTGTCCCTTTTTTCCTGAGCATTAAATTGTAAATATTCATAAAACTTAATAGCACTTGCTTTTGTTCTTTAATCCCTGAAGAGTGCTTCTGAAGATGCAGTTCAATAATAATCCAGTCCTAGGAGACAAAACACAAAAAATCTCCACAGTTTCCCCCAGATATTCTCAGGCACCAGCACTAAACACCATAAAAAGAGAAACAAGAAGAGTTTGGAATTCGGTGTCATAGAAGATTATCAGCAGGCTCCTGACCAAGGAACCCAAGACAAATTTTACAAGAACAGGAAACCAAAATAATCCACATCACTGGTTGTAGTAGCACATGCTTGAACCTACAAGTTCAAGGGCAACCTGTCAGTGGGTTTGCATTTCAATAAATAAGTAAATAATAATCCATGACACATGAGAAGGTAGTATAGATCCCCTTTAAACTCAGCAATGAGTGGTAGGGATTAGAAATTTCTCCAAAGTCAAAAAAAGGGGGAAATTTTTTCAATCATATCATACAGAGTATCACCTAAAATATGGGACTGTTAATAGAGTTAGCTACACAGGACATCAACCAAAGTCTTAATTTTTTCTCTGCTGTTTTGAAACTGAGAATTATAATAACAGAGTTTAAAGCAATGTGTTAGTCCCCTGCCTACCCTCCTCTTTTATAACAAAAAAGTTATGATCAGAAGACTACAGACTGATAGACTGCAACCAGCAGTTTATGTGAAATACGAGAACATATAGTATAGTAATCCCACCTTACCCAGTTTGACTTGCCACAGTTACCATGGTCCATGGAAAATCCTAACCAGAACAATCCTTAAGTTTTAAATTGAATGCTGTTCTGAGCAGTGAGATGGAATTTCTGTCCTGCTCCTTGCTGGCAACTTGGATACATCAATCCAAACACAAAGTGCTTTATTTACATGAAGAGGTGAAAGTTCTTGACTTTAATATGGAAAGAAAAAAAAATCATAGCTGAGATTTCTAAAATTTCCAGCATGTTAATCTCTCACTGTGTCTGATTTAGAAATCAAACTTTATTGTTGGTATGTATGGTAGAACAGATATATGGGATTCAGTACTCTTCAGTTTCAGTCATTCACTCAGGGTCTTGTGACATATCCCTGTGGTTAAGGTGGGACAACTGTCCATGTAAGTAAGAACAGCACTGAGAGTGTGTGCCATCACAAAGCTGAGTAGCTGGTGCACTTGCTTGACCCTCTCCTCCCACACCCCAGCTTTCTGCACTTGGAAAATCCTCCCCTCTGCTTTTCTGCCCCAGATCACATTTTTAGAGGGCAGTTGCCTTAAGCTATGTGTGTTCTCTGCCTTTCCATAGCCTAAGAGCTGAAAGTCCAGAATGCACAGGACAGGAAAGGTTTTCTCTTACCTCTTTGACCCCATCCTCACTGTTCAGTTTCTGTTTCAATGTGTTTTTTGTTTTTATTTATTTTTAATGTTTACATTAAATTCCACTACATCATAAACTCTTTTAGTACTAGGCAATATTTATTTTTCACAAATACATGTGGTATGAACAGAGACTTTGACAATTTTTAAGAATAAATGGCTTTATCCTTCCCATTCAACATCTTCTGTTACTATTATTAATTATCATTAATCAACTTAAATATTTATCACAAAATGGGTCTTTATAATTTTAATCATGTCTCTTCCTCCCATGTTTTGCTTCCACCTCTATGATCAATAGCTGTTCCAGCAATGTGATTTCGTTTTACACTCATAAGCATAGTGCTGAACGTAGCAATGATCAATAATGGCATCTATCTCACTTGGAGTCTACTGCAAATCCACTCACCAGTAGGCAAGTCTGATCCATACTTATGCCCGCCACTTCATCACCAATCATTCTTTCCCTCACTCACCTTTATTGGCACTGGTTTTCTTGATGGTACCTGAACACAGGAGCTTGTTGTCCTTTCAGTATCTTATCTCCTTATCTCCTCCATAGACATCTGCACATATTTATCTGAAAATAAGGACTTCTTTCAAATGTTATTTCCTCTGAAAAGATCTTCCTGGCAACTTTGCAGAAAATAATCTTTTGCATTTACTTCTCTATCATGTCTTTCTCTTCATTCTATTTACAGAATTGATCTCTACATGGAGATTATTTATGTGTTTATATACTATAATCTTTTATCTTTCTTACTAGGATAAGCTGTGAAAGGGCAGGTAATTTGTCTTAGTAAATCTATTTGTTTTTGTTATGGTATCTGGCAGATGGGAGACAAATAAATATTCTTTATGTCTGCAT
Organism: Sciurus carolinensis; assembly: GCF_902686445.1. Taxonomy (NCBI): domain Eukaryota; kingdom Metazoa; phylum Chordata; class Mammalia; order Rodentia; family Sciuridae; genus Sciurus; species Sciurus carolinensis. Next base: position 121,847,426 of record NC_062221.1, on the reverse strand, counting down.
AACCATACACATTGATATTGGATAAGCACCTAGATTAATTTGGACCTAAATTCATGCTATATGTTAGATGAATGACTCTAGATGATTTTCTTTCTAAGATTGAATTGTATCATTTATCAATAAGCTTAGAAACTTATTTTAGATAATGCAACTCAGTATTTAATTTAATGCAAAGTATATGCAACTGTCTTTAATATTATCTCTGATCATCCTTTCTAATTCATAAGTTTTAGGAGGGTAGTTACCACAGCTTTCATGATTATTTGATGCTTCTGGCACCTGATCTACATTAGTAGTTTAACAAGTATTTGCTGAATGAATAAAAATGCATAAATGCGTGATTAAAACATTATATATAATGTATAAATAAATATTGGTAGGCATATATTTGCTTTTTAGTTCTATGCATAGACACAATATAGAGTATTCATAACATATACTGTATAGTGTAAATGTATATAATTATGCCACTGGTAATTGATATTTTGATATGTGTTGATAGTAAAGTCTATCTACCATATTTTTACAAGGTAATCATAAGTATTTTATTGTTACAGTTCTCTCCATTTTAAATATTGGATCTTTGGTGTGCTAATATTTCTTCTCTCAGAGATAAATGAAACCTCAGAATTGGAAGTTTCAGTAGCTTTTGAGTCATATTTTTTAGAACGAAACTCATCTGATAATTGAAAACTTAGGAACTATTTAGAGTGATATGTTTATAATTATTACATAGTGAGTTGTCTGGCAAACAGGAACTTTTAAGAGTTCTTAGAGGAGACAATAGATGTAGTCTGTGAAGGAATAACAAAACTTCAGATTCAGAGCAGGTGCCGGCATGCTACTTGGGTTGAGTCACACTTACAGGCATAAGGTTTTCTGAAATTGCCATTTGAAAGGAGGCATCACCTAAAAGTCCTCTTGTTCTCCTTCTTCTAAATCTTATGTTCTCCTTGTGCTGACTTAGACCAACTCAGATCTTCTAAGATTTCCCTGAACTCAATTGTCATTAGTTTATCCAGCTCAGTCAATATAGTTTTGATGTGACGTGAAAAGATCAAGAACAACATTAAAGCTTTTATTTCAGTAGAAAAGAAACTTATTTTTAGCCTTTGTTTATTTATTCCAGCTTAAAAGAAAACTAAATGATAATGTTAAAATATAAAACACATAGTAAATTCATGTGAAAATTCTGATAAAAATAATTTTAAGCAATCATTTTAAGTATTACTTTAAGATGGTTTTGTAATTTAACTTTTCTTCCCTGCAATTGAATATCAGGACACAAAAAGAAATGGTGTTAACATATTTCAGTAGGTAAGGACCATGTTATTACTATTTTTTTTAAATTACTTAAAAATTATAGAAAAAAATGCCATCAAAAATTATATATAAATTGAATGATTCCCCCAAGATTATAAAATAAGTCATTATAACTGTAATTTATGGCAATATGAGTTAATATATAGTTTATTTATAAATAGATGCTACCAACTGAAAGTGAATTTTTATCAACAGAGAGTACATTTTCAATTATAATTAAATTTGTTCATGCAGCTGAGTTTGAAATCTTTGCTTTAAAATCGTACCCTTGCACTATAGCATAGAAATATAGTTCATAATAAATTTTATTTAAAACCCTAAAAAATGAATATTACAACTGTACTTATGATTTACTTAGTTTAGACATATTAAATATTTAGAGTTTGCATATGCATATATGCCTTTACTGCATATTTTACGTTTTATGTAGGTTTATACCTATATACTTGCATTTAGTAAATATATCTGTTTTATTTAGAATATACATACTCATGCATATAAAATCAATAAGGATATGTTTTTTTGTGAATTGTATTGTGTCCCTACTGATTTTTCCCTTGAGAGACATATCTATAACAAAGTGGAAAGCAGCCCAAGTTGGACCACGGAAGAGGGTTATTTGCAATGTGGTTGCAAATGAGGACTCAGCCTGTCTTGGGAGCTGTGGAGCCACAGTGGTCTTTCATATTTGAAGACCTTTCCAAACTGAAGCCAAGTGGCTTGGCCTTTGTAGCACATCAGCCAGACATTGATTGAAGGCCACCTTGGGAGGGGATGTAACTTTCCTTGAGTCAGTTTTCTGTGGCTAAGGTTAATTCAGAGTGAAGGAAGCAATTGAAAAAAATTGGCAGCTGATGTTCTTAACAGAAGGAGGATAGATGTGTCAGCTGCAAAGAGGGTTATTTGTATAAAGAAACAGAACACCCACTATAGTCCACAACTTGCACGACTCATAATTATCCCTTTTTTATTTGCCTAGACCAGGTTATTACAGGTTTCGTCTTCCTTTTTAATGAAAAGAACCAATATTCCTGCTGCTACAGTTTATCTTGAGGCCATTTCACACCATCATCATCCCCCTGCCACCTGACTTCAAGATTTTGCTCACACAGATTTACCACTTGTGTGATCCAGGTGGTTGGTCTGGAACAGTGACCAATGTCCTCATCACTGAGGGTTCTAAGTCTAATAAGTTTAATAAGGCTGATATAACATACCCTGGTGGGAACATTCTCCCTCCTGAGAAAACAAAATCTAGACCTACAAAAAGAACAAATTACCGCCTGTGTCTTTTAGGGCCTTGGTAGGTGGTCTTCTTTCTTTCTACCTGTTTCTTTCTCTTAGATTCATCTATTCAACCTGTTACCAACAAAGCACTGTATGCTGGTCCACAAATTTAAGATGTATATTTTGTCCTGAAAGATGCCTGATCACCTTATTGTTCTTAAAATATAATCCCAGTTTCCTTTTTAAGAGGCCAGTTTGATGTTCTACCATACCAAGTGACTATTGTGTTGTGGGGAAGGTGAGAGGACCAAATACTCCACAGTAATTTACCTATTTAACACCCTCCCTTTCCCCCTTGCTGTTGAGTGGGTCCCTTAGTCTTAGACCATGTCATCATGTGGAATGCTACTGGTGAACCAACTCTAACTCCTCAGAGAACAGTACTAACCAAGGTGCTGAAACTCAGAAAGACAAATCCATACTTAGAATAAATGCCAATTCAAGTAGCAATAACTCACTTCCATTTTCAGTGTTGAAAAGTTTGAATAGTATTAGCTAGCCACTGAGTAGATAGGTGGTCTCCCTGAAGGACAAACTCTTTGGTCTTCTTGATTGAACACTGAACAGTGGCAATAACTGACTTGATCTCTGGGTGTGGGAATCCAGGTGGCCACACTCTGTATGTCCTTCATCCCTTACTCAATGATTTCTCCCATATGCTCTCATGGTGTGTGTAGGTGGCAGATGAGAGAAGTTGGGTGATGTCAAATAACTGAGTCATCCTGACTAGCTAACTGTTTAGTGTCCTTTTTGTGGTTAATCATTTCAGGTAGTAGTAAAAATGAATGTTAAAGATAACAGAGCTGTTACCAATTGAGGTTACCAGTTGGATACTTGCAGTAATCCACTTAAACCACTCTGTTCCACCCACCCACATTTAATGCACCAGTTCATCAGACTGCTGAATTTAATCAGTCTGACAGGGAGCACAACAAAAAGATGGTATGGGTTTCTGCCATTTACTTGCTTCTCCTAATATGTGTTACTATATTTTACTTACACTTTTGGGGTGTGTGCACTTTTAGATATTTCTATCTGGTCTTCCCAATGTTCTAGCAATACCATCCAAGTTAAGAGACTTACTTGAGGATTGTTCTATCTACCAAATCCATCCATTCTTATTATACTCCAGAAAATGGTATGCAGTATAGTAGGTGTTTTCATAGATACAGAGGGTCCATTGTAATATGAACCTGGTCCCCATTTGTCCTCACTCTGTCAAGAAGACCATGATGATACTTTTTATTCCTAAATTTCAAAGTCAACTTGTCACTAAATTTCCCAAAGATCTGGACGTTCTCCTTTCCCCAACTCATATTGAGTCATAGATTCCTTAGGGGAAGGACTAGTGGAATTACTATAGGACAGAAAAACCTTGTGAATTCCTTCCTCTTTCCAAGTTCCTTCAGCAAGTGTGCAATGATTTGAAAACTGGCTTTAAACCTACAGGATTATGTCCTTCGTGTGACTATCTTCAGCATTCCGATCATTAGTATTAGATTGGTGTGGTTATCCTAATAAATTGTCAGGAGTTTAATGCCTCAAAACAATAGAAATTTATTCCCATGGAGTTCTAGAGGCCAGAATTCTGTAATCAGTTTAAAAGAAACCAAGGTGTCTGAATGGCCTAATTCCCTTTGAAGTTCTACTGAAGCAGACCAGATATGCCCACCCAAAAGACCCTGGCCATAATTAAGCTTCTCTTGTCAGATCAGCAGGATATCTGTAGAGGTTATTGTGGTTCGTAGTTTCCTCTTTCTTGTAGATGCCAGGTTTGCAGACAAAAAGGAGTGACAGAGTTATTCTGCAAGATGTTGTAAGAAAAGATATTATCTCTGTTTTCTTGATAGAAACTTATGAAACCTGTGTCTGATACAGAGGAAAGCACTTGTCATGTGAACCTCCAACACCCCTCTGCCACCACTAGGTATAAAGTTCAAAGAATTTCCAAAACCTTTGTTCAGAGGAAGAATTCTTAGGTGAAAGCCACCTCTGAACTATGCAGTCAATAAACCTGCTTCCTGAAAATCCCTCAGGTGTCCAGCCTCTTCTGTCCCATTTCACTAGGAGTCAATTTCTTTTCTGCTTCCAGCTTATGAAGCTGCATTTCTTGTCTTCATAGACTCAGCGACCCTTCTCCCATTTCAAAGCTCTCATCATGGTACTTTACTCTTTCTGTTTCTGTTGAGGTTAAATCTCTCTTTTCTGCAATCATATCTCCTCCTACAATCTCTTATATTTAGATGTCTTTGGAGATGATGATGGAATCTATCAAATTCTCTAATTGAGATATGCTTGTTTGCTAAAATCCCATCTATCTTGCTTCAATGAGTTGCATTAAACATCTCCACAGATGTGTGTGGATGGAAAAGCCCTGGGTGCCACTTTAATCTGCATTCACCTTGCTTCTCTTGGTAAATGCCATTTTGTGCTTTTATCTTTTTGACATCTGTTATCCACTTGGCTATCAAACAGGTTGGTTAGGTAATAACATTTTCAATTCTAAGTTCTGTGGACAACATACATTTTTGAACTTCTCAAGAGTGGGATGCCCTTTTCACCTCGACTCCCTTATTGCTTTAGAAAACAACATCCCCTGAGCTCTACTAGTCAATTGAACAGTTTTATAACCCACTTCTCTGAATTTGTTAAACTTTCTTTTAATGTTATTATCCTTCAGTTGTTCCTACTTCAATTTATACACATGGTTAATTTTCCAAATTTTCAAGGGCCATCAGAGTGGCATGTTAGTACTGCCACCCAGTGTGTTTGCCAATACATTAAATCTTGTCAAGGGACTATGTTCCTAAACTACTTAACTATTTCTATTCAACTTAGTCTAAACATGACACTTATCTAGTGCCATAGAATTTGAACCCATAAATGTTCTTCTACCTTTTGAAGATATATATTAGTTGTATCCTACTGTTTTCTCAGGAAATAATCTCTCTCTTTTTCTTAAGATGTTCTTAACATGTTCCCAGAAGGTTATCAGTCACAAAACCAGTGAATAATCTTGAGGGTACATTCTGAAGTGGTATATAAGATAACAGGCTATCTAAGACATTAGTAGTATATAATGCAAAACAATGATACATGTAAGAATTAAATATAAGTAGCTTATAGAGTGAACAGAGATCAAGTCAGATCTAAAAATAATGTGTATATGCACTTGAGTGCATATGCAAGTGTGTATATGTATGTGTGCTTCTCTGTGTACACAGTTTACATATGTGGGGAAGTTGATGTGTGTGGCATGTAAATGTGAATATGTATGTGTGTAAATGTCCTGATTCTACATGTTTGTTTACACATGCAATATAATTGCATCATACCCTACAGACACAGTTCCAAGGTCAGTTTTCTTGTTTTGATGTAGTAGTATCCACTGAGAGAGTGAAAGTTACACAGTTATATCTACAATTCTTTTTTTTAATTTATTTTTAATTGTAGATGAACATAATACCAATTCAAAGTTATCAGACACAATATTAAAATTTCATAATTATTTGTTGCAAGAATAGATATAGTTCCTTAGAAAGACATTTTCACTTTGTAGTTCAAATTCCTGAGTGTGTTTTATGTTTTTTAGCCTATAGACATTAAAGATCAGGTCTTCTTCTAGGTAATTTAACATACTTTGATACACATGTATCACACCTGTCTGGAATCACACCTGCTTATTTTTGTGATATCAACACCTTGGAAGTGAGCTGATGTCACCTGACCTGTTCACAGCTTTCCATTGTTCCCCATGTTACATCAAGTTCCTTGCTAGGGACAATATTCCATACATCATGTGCTAAGAGTGACAAGCAAAAGAGAAGAGAAACTTGACATGAAGCCAACTTCCTAAGGCAAATAGCAGAGCAGGGAGTTTTTAGAAAAGGATTAAAACATAGAGATGGCAATAGAGTTACAAATGTGTCAAGGGAAGGAAATCTCTTATGCTGCTGATGATGTGTGTTAAACTGGCAGCCTTTTCAATATGATTCCAAGACAACTCTTATTCATTGACACTGAGTTCTTTTCTCACACTTAACGAAAATATAGGAAAGAAAAGCACACCCAAACACAGTAAGGAGTTCAACATGGAAAATTAAAATAATTGCAATCTGAAGGTTAGGATTTCTTGCTTATGTTTTTCTACGTTCTCTCCTTCAACTGTGACCCTAATTCACATGCAAATATGATTTCTGATTAATGTACTATTGATGGAAAAAGATAAATAATTTATTGAAAAAAGTAGACTTTATAATTACTCTAGGAAAACTCATGGCAGGAACAAGTGTTTTCATTCTGCTTCTATTTGGGGACATATTGCCTAGTGGTCAGAAGGCTTTGGGGGCAAATGGCTGCATGAGATTCACATTCCTCTAACTTTATAACCATTAAGTGTTAGCACCGTCTATGAAACAAATAATGTAGAACGTGCCTTGGGTGGCCATCTATGTGATGGCTATAAGCCTCTAACCTATATAAGTTCCTGATTTTGATAATACAGTGAAGTCCCAGAAAGGATTCCATCTCCAAAAAATTCATACTAAGAAGTTGTTCTCTCTTGCTTTATTTTCCCACTCTCACAGTCTGTGATGATCACTTTTATGCTTTTAAACCAACTCCCCAGACAGTGTTCCTGTGCCTATATTGTTCTACCACAACATCATACCTGAATTCCCATTCCTTGAAATTCTTGTACACACACACACACACACACACACACACTCACACACACTCCATTTCCCAAAGCAACACCAAGATATGGTTACAGTATAAAAACAAAAGCAAAGAAAAATAATACATTGACTAATCAGCAATGCTGAGATTAAATTTTAATGCAAAATAAATGCAGACACACAAAAAGCCCAGTTACTAGAATCTGTGCTTCCGATCCACCAGGATTCTTTACTGCCTCTCCTCCACTGCTTCCTCCATTTCCTCCAGACAGCATTTCTCATGGATCAGCTTTGACTTTTCAGGAACTCTGTTCAATCATTTTGTCGCTCTTTGTACTCCAGGCTCCATCCCTGGAACCCAGAGAAGGAACTGAGCCTTCCACTCCCCAGATTAAAGCCTGCTGTCTTGGTTTGTTCCTGAATGATCTTAAAAAGCCATTTCCTCCAGGGGACACAACTGACTTTCGAAAGACCTATGCTGCCTAGAGTGAGGGTCGGCAATCACCATGCATATCTTGTTCTCAGGCACCAGCTGAGGCTCCCCTGAGAATCATTCATCCTTTTTACCACATTGACTAAACAAAGTACTCCACCCTTTAGTACAAGAGAAGCCAGTCCAGACAAAATTCATCTTCCATCCAGGAATGGGGGAGGTGGATATGACCAGTTGCTTATTTCATTCTTATTAAGTTTATAGTTGCAGAAGATTCTGTATCTAATAAGAACTAAATTGTTAACAATTGTGAAATGACTAGGATTCCCTGTTACAGAAATATGTTGAAATATAATGCTGTATTTTTCATGGGGGAGATTGAAAGCTGTTTAATCAATATTTTTTCTGACTTAACAATATCTACTTTAAAAATCATATTAGCTATAAAATTGTCCAAAGGCAATGATATGCTTACTTCTACATTTCTATGTTCAATTTTTAATTCCATGTATATTTCAGGTAATACCATATTCTAGATGACAGCTTAGTTTGAGATAAAAATAAAAAAGAATGGATAAAAATAATAGGGAAAATATAAATTTTTGTAGATTTAAATATTAAAATAAAAAGAACTTGAGATATTCTGTAGAGACATCAAAGAATTAAGTAGCAAGTATTGCAAAGCAAACCTCACATTCAGACCTTACCCTAGTCTAGCTACTGTAGGTAAAATATTATTCAAATTTAAAAGACGCTATTGGTATCATAAAATTTCAATCATAGTTTTTGGAGATATCATATTCCTCAAAACAAAAATAAAAACCTCAACGTTTATTTCTAAAAATCCTGAATTTTATTAGTTTTAAAGAAGCAGATTAATTTCTTTGAAAACCTACTTCCTGAAAGAAACATAACTTGTAGCAATTTCTTGGTAAACAAGTGCTATTTTATGTGCTTTCTGCAGCAGAAAATATAAATATGTCATGAGTTTGATAAAATAGGATTAAAGGCTTCTTTTATTAAATTAATCTTATTTAATTATACTAGTCTCATGCTGACAGAATACTCATTTATTTGTTTCTTTATCACACTTAAGTAGACTATAAAATCATACTCAATTATTTATTCTACATTCTAATCAGGTACGACCTGACCATTTCCATAAAACTTTAGTCATAGTAAAAATTTTCCTCCTCTGGTTTACTCCAGTTACACATTCTCCTTTGGCAGCTTTTGCCTGGAGGAATAACTGTTCTCTATCTTCATAACAGAATCTATCAAAGTGGCTGTGTATTATGGCCTGTCTGGTGAGAGTTATTCAAGAAAAATTGCTGATTGAAAATAATGTACAGAACCACTACTCATCTTTGCTCAGGTAAATCTTTCTTTTTAAGAGCAAAGAGCCACTCAGTAGCAATGTAGCAGTACACAAAACCTCAGAACTCTAGTTTCGAATATGGCTTTTGCTAAAGGGTTCCTTTGAGGTTCCATACCATGTTTTGAAAATATTTTTTGAGAGATCATGAGAATTTGATAATAAATATATTCATGATTGTGTGGAAATGGTAAAAACTCATAGACTCTTCTATAATGCCTCACTGGGGTCTTTTAAATGTTGTTTTATGAAATAAATTTTAGCTTAACTTTGAGAAATATAACTTGATACTGACAAGTCTCAAAACAAAGGGCTCAGTTTTAATAATACATCAGCTGTAGATTGAGTTGGAACCTTTTTATAGTTGTGACCTTTTAATTCCAAGAGTTGGCTCTTCTGAAGAAATATTTTATTTTCTCTTTTTTCCATTTTCTTTTCAAATTGCATATATTTTTATTGATATTCAAATGTCAAACATTTCAGATATTTCAACTATACTAGAATGACATGGAGATATAATGTTTAATAATTATTAGTTACATTTTCTTCTTAAATTTCCATTAATTTCTTTTACTCTAGTTGAAAGGATGGTAAAACATTTCTGTCCAAACCTCAAACAGGCAAGTATATTTTATAAAAGACAGTTATTTTTATTTTCTTTACTGAAAATAAAATGTGTCATGTAAATGTATACCAGAAGCAACAATATGTACAGTGTGGTGATAATGAACAGAAACACATCTATACCCACATATTACATCTCTGCTGTCTCCTGGTGACTTACTCAGCTAGGACTGCTGTAACTAAACCAGAGACTGGGTGGCTAGGAACAACAGGAAGTCATTTCTCATAGTTCTGGAGGCTGGGAAGTCCAAGGTCAAGCTTCCACAAGATTCAGTGTCTGTGGGGAGCCCACTTCCATCAATGGTGCTTTCTTGCTATATAATATGTCAAAGAAGGGGCAGGTAGCTCTAGTCACCTCCCCAAAGTCCCTCTTCCTAATATCATCACGGTGGAGTAGGATTTCAAAATACAGATATGGGGGATATATAAACATTCAGTCCATTGTACATGGCATGTTACAAGTGTGCTTTACTTGATCTAAGGTTTTATATGGGTCTTAATGTGTGAGCATGCGACTTTGTGTTTGAGTGGGTGTATGGTGGAGAGAGATGGGGAAAGAAGAAAATCATCTTCTTAAAGAGTGAAGTGAAACATGATTTTATCCCACAAATCTTATTCTGAAAACTTTATCATTTGAAAAAAGGAAACAAAAATCTTGAAATGCATGTGTGCTGTCCCTTGGGTAAATGCTTCATATTGTTCTTTGAAAAATGTGAAAGTACAAAATTACATTGGGCAAAGCCCTTTATAATGTAGCATTTTATATCATGATTACTATTGGCTTACATGTCAGTGACAGCATTACTTTGAAGGCTGTTTTAAAAAGGATGACTGATCTATGTGTTTTTAAAAGAAAGTAGAATTTGTAATTTCAGAATTTATGTAAAATAAAGTACACAAACAAGTATGATCAGGAAATTATTCTTTTAGTGACTTTTTGTTAACTACTAATTTTAATAAAATTATTGTGGGCTGGGGATATAGCTCAGTTGGTAGAGTGCTTGCCTTGCAAACACAAGGCCCTGGGTTCAAATCCCCAGCACCACACACACAAAAAAATTATTGAACATTTGAACTGCAATAGATCATAACACTCTACTGTACAGTGTGTTATTTGCTAAGGATTCAAGTGAATTCTGTGGGGCATCCAAAGTTACTTCCCTATAGCACATAGAATGTAGTTTACATTCTGTGGTACTTGTTGCCTCTTTTCAGATAATATGGCTTTACATATCATGATTTCAATCAAACCCTCAACAATGAAGTTGAAGTATGTTGTCAACATGGGTTTTGGCCTGTGTCCACTTTGCCCAGTTTTTCTCCATTTCATGGGGGTTTCTGCTATTATGTATTGGCCTCATGTCTAATTACATAGAATATGGCTATAGAGGCCAGATGAAATTAATCAAGGCAATAGAGAACATCAGTATGGACTTTTCATGAAGTGGTTAAATGCTTTTTAAAATAGTACTCAATGTGTAATTTATTCTTTTTGTGTCTCTGGACAATACGGGCACTGAACACTTCTAATTTCACATCTTCTTACCTGTAACCCAGTGTTTACCAGCACCACCACTTCTATCACCTGGTTAGAAGCAAATAAGAAGCCATCACTGAGAATCTGGATGTGCTTTCAGTTGTCACACATTGAAGAATGGGAACATTTCATTTTCTCATGTACACTGGAATGCAAACTGTTCAAGTGTGAGGTATTTTGGTTACGTGTGTATTCCCAGTACATTATAGATAGCAGCACATAGGGAAAACTCAATAAGTATTCATTAATTAACTAGTTAAAAGAAAACAAGTATAGAGTTGTTGATTTAAAAAAAAATCAGTATTTAAAATCCTGAACCCTGTAGAAATACAGCCGGAAAGGCAGAATAATCCACTGATTGACTTTTCTTCCTGATATAAATAGATAAGATCAATAGCAATTAAAGCTTCAGCTCAAAAAAATCAAAAGCAGGCTAACACAGAACCAAGGGTAACAGAGAACAAAGTAAAATATAAGTAAAGAGTGTACTTAGAAAAGGTACATAATTTACCAGAACCGTCAGTTATTTGCCTATCTAGATATTCTCTCTCTCACTCTTCTCTTACCTCTTTTATACTAAATTAACCTATTTAGTAAACAGTTCAGTCATACCCTGTGTTAATCAGCTCTTCATTGTTGCAACCAGTCGGACCAGAACAGCGTCTAGAAGGGAAGATTTATTTGGGCTCAGGTTTTCAGAGGTTCCAGTCCAAGATCAGCTGACTCTGTGGCAGAAATTTCATGGCATGGCAGAGGAAAGCTCATGGCAGCCAGAAAGTAGAGAGAAAGGGAGAGTAAAGTTCTAGGGAGAAGACAAACCCTTCCAGGGCAGGCTGCCACTGCCTGCCATCTCCCAGTAGTCCATTCAGCAACCAATTCAGCTGATTGGGTCAGAGCCATCATGATGCAATTATTGCCTAAAAGTCCTGCTTCTGCACACACGATTCTTTAGGGGACACCCCAGATCAAAACCATAACATTCTGATTTCAGTCATTCTCAGTTGTGCTCCTAGGGGATATTTGGCAATGTCTTGAGTTCTGATTGCCACGACTTGAAGGTTGCTACAGGTGTCAGTTGGGTACAGGCCAAGGATGCTGCTAAACATCTGGTAATGTATGAGGATCAGCATTCACCGGAATGTTTCTATTCTAAAGTATCGATAATTCCGAGTTTGAAGATGCTTGCTATTAAGGAATGTTCATGGCACTGTTTGTGAGAACTCTCCATTGCAACAGAAGAGACACTGCTAAACAAGACTCTGGTACTCAGGTTAAGAAGTCCAGGTAAAGTAAGGAAATGAAATAATATTGTGTCCATCTTGTAGAAATGTAGATTTAAAGATAAAGTGAACTTAGATGATCCTGGGCACTATTTCATGATTGGAGATGCTCTGTCTTAAAAATCAGGGGTGAAAATTCTTACAGTACCTGTAATTTCAATTGTGTGACCATGTGAATTGTAGCAAAGTAGTATCTGAGAAATAAAGCTGTGCCCACTTCTAACACATAGGATGACCTCAGTAATTACTGAAGTTATGAATAATTAAATATATTAATTACAACATGAATTTTTTTGAATCCCATAGAGAAATATTAAGGCATAACCTATATTCATTTGGTATCTACTGTGAAGACTGATATTTTTTATAGAAGTAGAATACAAAATGGAATTTAATGACCATGAACTTTGTTGGAGAAAGAGAAAGCAAGCAGAATGATCTATGAGTGGCAGTTCTCATAGCTGTAAAGGAGACGGCAAGGGTAGAATGTGTTTTGGAAGGTTGCACAGTTCCGAGGAAAGTTTGGCCAAACCAGTGAGGAATTCTTAGGCATCTTGCCTTTGAGGCATTCTCTGCCTTGTAGAAATGGGGCTGCATATGTTTCTCCACTCTGCAGTCACCCAATAGGAGCAGCACACACAGAGCCTGACCTCAGCACGGATGCAGTGGTAGGTCCAGAAAAGCAACAACTGAGGCATCAATTCTGCTTCCTTCAGTAGGAGGTGCAAACAGTGCATTTTTATAGTTGCTAAATCACTCAAGTTAAGATGAGAGAATGTATTCTGGTCTACTGTGTCCTACAAGACATCAGAAATATTGAAAATCCCTATTAAGATTAACCGGGGGTGTGGGGAAGGCAAGAATGGAGGAAGGATGGATAGTATAGAGAAAAATGAGGGTTGGGGTGTGGGTGGGGGAAGGAAAAATAGCAGAATGAGACAAGCATAATTACCCTATGTACATGTATGTTTATGCAAATGGTGTGACTCTACTTGGTGTATAACCAGAGAAATGAAAGTTGTATCCCATTTGTGTATAATGAATCTAAATTAAAAAAAAAAAGATTAAATGAAGACTGAAATGAGAATCTACACCCTATTCCTTCTTTTTGTTTTAATGTTTTATAATTTACATTATAATTTTAATAATGTTTTTTAATCTAGATGTCAGCTTCAGGTAATTCATATCAACAAAGCCATAAACTGATATTAGGAGCCCCTATGTACTGATAAACAGACTATTGACTTAAGTTTTTGAAAGGAAAATTAAAAACACTACTTGATATATGTAGGCTGATGGATAATATATCTTATAATGCAATTATTAACTGATATGTAAAAATATTCTTAAACCCATAGCTTTTGAGTAAAGGGTATAAAATATTCAATGATTTGTTCTGTTTAACTATAGGGATGGTTTTGATATAACAACATTGGAATTTCTACCTGTTGGTTCTATGATAACCTAAACATATACTCAAAGTTAAATATAAAGTTACAAATTTTATATACTGGTTTGACACGATTTGACTTATATTTGGTTTTTACAGAGTAAACCAGTTATCATAGTTCATATTTTTCTATTGTATGCCACTTGGTTCTTTCCATGATTGTTTTTGCAACAATGTTGCAAATATTTATGAACATTGTGATTTCATGAATGTTGGGCTAATCTGAATCAAAATATATCTTCATTTATATCAACTTGGGCTTGATGTATGACCTTAATGTCTTTGATATTCATTTCTGGATTACTGTACTTCTGTTTTATTTTTTTGAACCACTCAATACCTCCTACAGTTGGAGAAGAGATGCTATTATTCCCATTGAGAAATAAATTTGTGGTGAAACAAAATGAAATAGATTAGTGGTTTAAGGGCATTGAAATAGCACCCATATGACCAGCTAGAAAGATTGATTCCCATACCTACCATTTATAGTAGATTGCCCTCATTTGCACTCTTGAATCTACACAATTTCAAATGCCACATTTTGCCTGCTTTTATTCTAACTTACCTAATAACTGATAGACATATTTTAGAAGAATAAAAAATCTCAGAAAAATCAGTGTGCTCTATTATGACTGCAGCTGCATTCATTAGCATATTCCTCTAAAGTAATTGGGCTATTTTTGCCTAACTTTTCTGAAAAGGTATTGGGCCCATGTATTTTCACACTTTATTCTCAATCTTGTCTTTCCACCTAAATTTTAAAGGGGGAAAAAAGATAATCAAAGCACAGTCATAAGACAATGGACTAGTCCAAATTTATTTCCATAGTATATAAACTTTGTGATATGATATATTGTGTCCACTTTATATCTGCAAGAGTTGTCTTCGTTTTTTGGAAACATCTCCGATTCACTTCACATCCTCTCTGTAGAACAGTTTTCTGAAAGACTTGCAGCTAATTTTTCTTCCTTTCTTTCTGCCTGTCCTCTTTTATTCATTCATTCTTTTTTACCAAATCTTTCCCAGGTATAATATTGACACTTTAGTCTACCGTTTTTTCCCCAAAGAATATGTGATTGCTGACAATAAATATGCTAAAAATAGAAACTTTGGAAGATCTAAATTTCTACTTTGGTGTTAGCATCAAGCTCTGTCAAGTATTTTCTATATATCATCTCACTTATTATTTCCAAAAGCCTTGTAATGTGAGAACCATGTTTATTCTCACTTTATAGATGAAAAAATCTGATTCTCAGTGTGTTGGTTAATTTTGTGTATCAACCTGACTAGATTATGTGACACTGAGAGAGTTGATAAAACATTATTAGTAGGTGGCTCTCTGAGAATCTTTCTGGAACAGAGTAGCAATTAAAGGAGTATTTGCCCTCACCAGTGTGCACAGGCACCATCTGATCTGTTGAATATGAATTAGAACAAAAAGTTAGAAGGGTGAATTCTCTCTCTGTCTCTGTCTCTGTCTCTATCTCTCTCTTTCTCTCTCTCTCTCTCTCTCTCACTCTCTCTCTCTCTCTCTCTCTCTCTCTCTCTCTCTCTCTCTCTCTCAGATGCACTCACACTGCACACTCTCTGGAGTGGGACATACATCTTCTGTAATCAAATATTAGGACTCCTGGATCCTGGGACTTTGACTTCCAGATTTATACCATCACCCCAAGTTCTCAAGCTTTTGGCCTGCAACCCACAGTTACATCATAGACACCTCTGGTTCTTAGGCCTTCAGACCTGGACTGAGAGACCATTGGCTTTCCTGTTTCTCCAGCTTGTGAACAGCACATTGTGTGACTTCTCAACCTTCATGATCATGTGAGCAAATCCCTACTCATGTAACTATATATGTCCTATTGGTTATTTCTCTGGATTATCTGGATTAATATACACAAGTAAATGGTGGGAAATGACCAAGTTCTCATAGTAAGTGGTAGGGTAAATATATGGACTCAAGCACATCAGATTTAAAGTCTGTTATCCAAACCTCATGTCCCCCTAATGCAGACATTTACCAATGGTATGTTCTAATATATAATAGAGTAAATATGTACTAAAATAATATGACAGTACTTCAATATATAAGCAATTATTGGCGATACATTCTATTAGATCATTATTGATACATTCTATTAGATTTTAATATGTAAAATATTATTTATGAAAACACCATATTAAATAATTTTAATGCTGAATAACTATTTCTCCTCAACATAACCTTGATTATGATAATGAATATAATATATATTACTATCTATAATTGAAGACATCAGAGTTTGGTTAAAGCCTAAGTTGGTCTAGAAATATCTAGAGTAGGAAGCATAGCATTTGACTGTTTTCTAACAAATTATTTCCAAGGCAGATTCAGGAAGTTTTTAGCCAAATTAATTGAAATTCATGAACAGCCAAAGTAACTTGTTTGTAATTAATTTTCTTTTTTTATTTCCAACTGGAAGGAATGAGGTAACTTGTCCCTCCTGCAGCTGAAATTGCTTACCTGTATTCTCAAAACAGTGGCAGGAAACTCCATCTTTGCTTATATGACTCTGTAGGCGATTCTAAGCATTTCTTTATGGAGCATATCAGCATTTCTTTTGAACCTTGGCAAGTGTTTATTTGTGCTATAAAAAATGAAGAAATAAAATTGACTAGACATTTTGAAATTTTATTATTCTTGTCAAAATCTTTGAGCATGTTCATTACAGCAAAACCCTATGCTTATGTGTAAAATATCTGTGTAAGTATGTCAGTGTTTGGTTTCAAAACTCAATGGTAATTAAAGAAATGAAAGGTTAAATGCAGAATATGAGAAAAAAGCAGTAATAGCATCACACAGAACAAACATAGAATACAGAATGTTATATGTGAACTGGAAGGATGTAGTTCAGATTTAGGTATAGAATAATCATGCATATTCCCAAGTTGATGGAGTTCTTATATCTTCATCCTGTTGTTTCATCATATAAAAGATATAATCCTTCTGTGTCTTGATTTCTTGCATATCTTCTTTGAGTTACAAAAATCTCAGTTCTCTCTATTCCACATCCAGTCCCTCAGAGACAGTCTAATTGATTTAAGCCATTCATTGTTATCTCTGATTGGCTGAGGATTTAGGACTTCAGACAACTTTGAAATTAGCTGTCCTCCCATGTTCCAAACACCAGCTAAAGAGGAAAGGTAAAATCCACCGCCATGCTAAATAAAATCTCATAGTCATCACTTTTATAGGGAAAAGCTTGTCAGAAAAAGGACAAGCACCTGTAATCTTGGGAGGTACTTGTGTTTGGTTTACACAATTCATTGACAGTAATGAATGGATTTTTCAGGTGGGCCCAAGAAAATCAGTTAATTGCTTGTTGTATTTGTAGCATTTTAATCAAGTTCTCTCTTTAAGTAGTATGGATTGTTTACTATTGACCATTTTAATTTGGAAAGAAATCTACCAGAATTTGGCCAAAACTAATGATGCTGGGTTTTTCCATTACACTAATTAGAAAATAAAAAAAAAAATAGTTGCATTTTGAAGTCATTCTTCTTTCTAAAAGCAAAGCTATATTATTGATGTATTAAGAAGGTAGGTTCTTTACTGAAAAGGAACCAAGCCTCCAGTTAGTTGAGAATATGCATCAGTATTTTTAGGTATAAGTTAAGGGTGTACTGAAAGCTGAGAAAAAGCTCTCCTTTATACTACTTGAAGTAAAATTGTGGTTTTCAGTGCTTGTTTACTTTGACTTCGTCAGAGAAATATAGCCATTGGAAAAGTCATTAATAGCTTAACATGTTGAATTTGTGAAGCTCAACCAAGGAAAAAATTTCTACCAGACTTAAAAGCAGCTGATTGTTTAGTGAATGCTACAAAATGTAGTATTTCAAAGGAAGAGAAATATGTAAAAGAGAATGCATTTCGGTATATATTTTCAGAATTTTACAGAAATGTTCATTTGCTAAAATCACCAAGTATTTTCTTGTTTTCAGGTTTCTAAGTAGTTTTCATTGAATGAAAAACTAAAGTGTTTGGACTTTCAATTTAAACAAATATGGAAGAGAAGTTCCATGTGATACTAGTAATAGTATAAAGGTCATGAATGAAAGAGTAACATCTTTAAAGAATCAGCTTTGCCCCATCTGACATTCAGGTGGATTGCACTCAGTGACTTAATTTCAAAGAGTTGTGTAAAGAAAGGGAGAAAAGACAAACAAATGAATAAACAAAAAAAATGAGACCACTACAATGGCAAAACCTGGTAAACACTACACTAACTCTACCAAGTAATGAAAATTAACACTATCAGTGTTAAATCAAGTTAAAGGCAAATAAACCTGATGTGTAAAAGGAAACTTGGACACAAAAAAACATTCAGATAGGGGGATGATATGAAGATATATAGGGACAAGATGACCACTAACAAAACAAGAAGCCAGGTCTGCAGCAGACCCTATCCTTGCAGTCCTCAGGAGGAACGGGTCTGCCAACACCTTGTTGTGAATGTCCAGTCTCCAGAAATGTGAGACCAAAAAAAAAAAAAAAAAAAAAAATGTTGTTTGAGCAACCTAGTCTGTAGTAATTTCTTGGAACATTGCTAGTAAACTAATACAGCAAGTGAACAATCATTGAAAAGAACATGTTTGGTGTCCCAGTGGGGAGAGTTCCAAGTGCTAGACAGAGCATGAAGGCACATCCAAAGAAGTACACTTGGAAAGAACTTGAGAATGGGGCACAGGTAGCTTTAAGCTGAGCAAAAGGCAGATGTTAAGTTCCATGACTAGAGTAGTATAACAGAATTAGAATTTGGTAGGCTGGTAGCTCCACAACTACCAAGGAATAGCCTGCTAGGTAATTCTATGGGAGAGTAGCCAAGTCCAGTCCAACACAGGGTGTCTAAAAAGCATATTTAATGGGGAATTAAAGGCTATCTGACTGGGATACCTGAATTGTGGAGCATTGCTGAGGTTTAAGCTTCCAGAAAATTCAAAATAACCATAAATAAAAGGAGCTAACAAAGATTTTAGCAACAAATATTAAGTTGAAGGAAGATTGTGTACAAATTTTTAAGTAAAATCAAAGGTCTTAAAGGGTGCACCACTAGAAGTGAAGAGAGAAGAAGGAAACATCAGTCAAGATGGCTTAAAGTGAAGTGAGGCCAACTAGCTTTTATTTTACATGGATTTTTGATGACTAAATGCATATTTTTCTAATCTGCCTGCATGACCATTCTTGTAAGCTGTGACATGTATTAGTACATTCAAAATAATTCATTATTAAATTCTTTGCATTCTCAGTCTCTATGAATTTAGTGGAAAATAAAACCAGAACAAAACAACAACAACAAAATACAGTCCTCCTCAATTTTCTTCCTAATTAATTAATGTAGGATGAGATATAACTTTCTGTAATAAACCTAGGTAAAACTATAGAGCCTAGTAACTTGATTCTTAGTTGTAAATTAGCAGTGAAAGAAAAAAAACTCATTAAGATCTATAACCCAATACATTATCATCCAAAAAGTAATTTCAATAATTTATTAATTGTGCTAAATAATAAAATAATTGATTTTTTCTTCTTGTTTTTGTGTGTGTCTGTGTTCATGTCACATGTCCTTCTAGAAAACAGCATAGCTAAAGTAACCTGTTGTAAATTATTCTACAAAAAAAAAAACTAGGTAGATATAATGGCTCTTAGATTACATTAAAAGGGGGAAAAAAACTTAATTAGATGACAATGAAACTATCCAAAATGTAATGAAACAAAAGTCAAATCCCATATTAAAAATATAAATGGTCCAGTGTTAACTTCCTAGGGCATTTAATACAATACCCCATAATAGCCTTTCCCCAAACCAGTTATTTATTATTGCTCATAAATCCAGAAGCCTATTCTAATCTAATCTCTCTTGGACTTGCTCATGAATCTGTGGTTAGATGGAGGATGGGGAAGCGCCTGATAATCCAACACAGCCTAATTCCAGTGCCTGGCAAAGGGTAGGTGCTGCACATGAAGTGGATGACTAGGATGTCACCCTCCAGCAGGGAAATGACCTCAGCTTATGGAGGAGACCGCTTTGAGAGGGGAAGAGAGAGAGAGAGAAGTGGACAAACTTTTGGCACTTTAACTTGGGAACTGGCACATTGTCATCTCTGTTGTGTATCATCACTCAGTGCAAGTCACGAGGCTATCCCTGATTCAAGGGTGGAGAAATATAAACTTTTTCTCTTGATGTGAGGAATACATTAATGGATGTAGGATTGTGTCTCACTTTGTAATCTACCACAGGTATTAACCAAAGTGATATCCTGTATCGCCACATTTAAACAAGTTTTCCTGCTGTATCTTTTTACTGAAATTCTCAGCTTTAAAAAGTCTTTTCTAGAATGTCATATATGTAATGGATGTGAACAAAAACTACCAAAATCAATGCAAATATTTTATCTTGTGATATAAATTGTATTTAGCTATTCCCAGAAATTATGTATCAGGGATGTTATTTGTAAAAATTGTGAGAAGACAAGAAATGTACCTTTTATGACTGTATTAGGGCTGCCATACAACATAGCCTAGGGCACTTTAATAACGGAAATTTATCGTCTCATGGTTCTGGGGACTGGTAGCTTGAAATCATGGTGTCAACAGACTTGATTTCATTATGAGGTCTCTCTCTTTGGCTGCTGGAAGACCATTTCTTGCTGTCTCTTCACATGGTCACTCCTAAATCGGTGCATTGTCTTTATCTTGATCTCTTCTTATAAGGACTGAGTTCATATTGGATAAGGAGACACTCATGTGACTTTATTCAATCTTAATTAGCTCCTTAAAGGCCCTATATCCAGTCACACTCTCAGGTACCAGAGCTTAGGACTTCAGAATATAAATTTTGAGGAGATACTACTTGGCACGAATTACCCTTTGTAATAATAAAACCAATTTCTAAGTTGCTTGAGATGTTGTAGAGTATTATGTATATTTTTGTTATTAATGTTAATTCTATTATTATTCTGTTCACAACACTTTGGGTTGAGAATATTAGAAATTAATATTATTATGTGCTTGCTTTCTTTGAGAATTATCTGTAGCTTATCTGGATCCACAGATTTTCATTGTCATGATTCTGGAATAATCTTTAATAATTTGGGAAATATGAATATGTTTAGTCTAATTCAATGAATAGGATTTGAAAATTTGAAGAAGCCCAAGCTTTTAGGATGCATTTTATACATAAACATTTTGCCTTCTCCTTAGCTCAATTAGGTGAGAATAACAGAGAAATATGAAGATCTTTCCCAAAACTCACTGATTTATTACCTATGTATGTTTGTGCATTATATATACACATTGATATGTGTTATGTGTTATTACATCATAGTCTCTGAGAAGCAAGGCAGGAATATAATTCCTATTTTCTTAATGAATAGGTGAAAATAGGTTTTGGTATTTCTGGAGGTTCAGTTAGGTCTTGAAATTAAAAGCCATATATTCTTTCAGTCCCTTCTTTATCTATTACTAATTAGGGAAAGGCAACTGCCTGGCTTTACACAGATCTGTATTCATCAGAGAAAAGACTACTTTATTTTAACAGGAAGATCATTTTTCCTATTCTAAGGCATGTTCATATACTTCACTGTGTGGAAATAAATAAAATACCATGTTATAACAATTTATCTCATGACTATATATTGCCTCCTTTTCTGCAAAACTAAGGTTATTATTTAATTAAAGATAATTATTTATCAGACCTGAAAATATATCATAGAAGACACCTGTTTCTTAGTTTTATAAGATAGGGCCAGCAATGCAAAAATATCCTGGAACTAGTACACTGACAATAAGACTCCTGGGATTTTCCCACAGCTAGTATGGAATTAAATGCACCACTACATCTATTGCTGTGTCAAGGACACACAGCCTAGTTATTTTTAATTTTTTAATTTAACTTTCAATTTTTTAAAATCTAATTTTGCAAAATAGAAAATATCAGAAAATAATATATTAGCATGCTTATGTAGTTATAAAAGAATCATACAATATTTCTACATTTTCAAAGAGTTCCTAAATAGTTAATTTTTTCTGTGAAAAGTTTAGCATATTTTTTGACATTTTTGAAGCTTGAATTCAAAGTGAGTCTTCCTGTCCCCTAAACCTATGCTATTTTACTATGACATGTTTCACGAAGAGTTAGAATTGTTCATATCTTTCCTGCTTTTATTCTCTTGACTTAGAAATTTGGCTCAATGATAGATAATCATCTCTCCTCAGTTTCAGAGAGAGAAAGTTTCTATAGTGAGATTTCCTTAGCTCCACATATTGAATATTGAGATGTCACTAACTAGTAACTAAAGTTTCTCCAATTGAAAGATCTCCTATGGATGCCTGAATGCCTTTTTCACAACCTTTTGCAGGGACTCTGTGGTACTCTGACCACAGATATTTGTAAACCCATAGGTCTTGACCACTCTTACTCTGAGAAATTGGCATTGTAGGTTTGCTTATTATTAGTTATTATTTATTAACCACCTTGCTTCATTAGAACTCTGATTATTTTTTTCTCATTTATTTATGTCTCCACCAGAATTTTAGAGACCTGGATTGAGGTTTTATTTGATTTGCAGCTTTTCTCTCTAATTCACTTATCAGACTTATGTGATCTTTTGACTTCCATTATTATTATTTTGGTCCCTAGTTTCCTGCAGCTAATGCAAGCACAGCATGATTCTGACAAGCTGTCAATTTGTGATGACTGTTAAATTAATTGACACATCAATACTATGAAAAAACAACTGTCCAATATGACAAGATGATTAAAAGAGAATATTAAATAGATTACAGATTTATTTCTCTATGGTCATCTTTTCTCCAAACTATAAGGCATTCTAATTCGATGGTAAAAATATTTGTATTTTCTTTTTGAAGTAAATAGAACATAAAATATTTTACTACATTACAAAAATCTCAGAACTATTTTCTGACTTACAAAGTGAAGTTGCAAGTAGGATTGTCTATCCGGGTCCAGCAAGGACTTCTGTTAATTACTGTTAGTAAGGTATCAGCTTAACTTTGGTACCTTAAGGGAGAAAAAACATTTTTCTTTACTCGTCCTATGCTCAAGGCTGAGTCCTATAACAAAAGACAGACTAACAAATAAAAACATACATATTTATTTAATATAAATTCTACCTAATGTGAGAATTTCATTTGTAAGGAAATGAAGGCATGAAGATCGAGCTGAGCTTAAGTTGTGTCTTTTTATTGCTAGGTTTGATATCAAAGTAGATAGTCATGGAGAAATAAAATTGAATGAAGGGATATGATCTCAGAGAAATACCCTTGGGGAAATTTGACTGGGCCTGTTTGTCAGATTCTTCTCTGTAACCCTGGGACTTAACAGAAAATGATGTTCTTTGCCTGTGAGTACAGGGAGGGCACCTCTCACAGGAGACCCTTTTGACATGCCTCCAGGTAATGTCAGAAAACTCTTTCTAGATTTTATGACTTGTTTCCAGTGAGGACTGCAAGAGATGACCTTCCTACTTCTGCTATTTCTCAAATGCGAAGGTGCCACATATCCAGGTAGTGTTTCCTGAACCCCATCAACACATGCTTCCTGATGCTGCCACCAGTGAAGCAGGGCAGGCAAGCTCTGCACTGGCTCTTCACCACTGACAAAGGTGGTGTGCTTCTGTCTTGTTCATATTTTTCAACTCAAAGACAGACATATGACCATGACTGAGGTCAGCTAGAGGGGAAGTGAAATTATACCCTGGGGGTGGAAATATCAAAATTTACGCATGTAAATGCGATCTCTATAGGCTACACAGGCTGACTCTTCTAGTCTGAAATATTCCATTTATTACCCTTAACCCATGAAAAATGTCCATCCCTCACAGATCCTAAAAGAAACCCAGTTTGGTTACAACACTAGGCTAAAAATTCAGAATCTTATCCTCATCACCATAATAGATCTTCCTGTTCTATAAAATGAACTAATAAAATTATCAATGGGTTTGTTCTCTAGTCCTCACAACCCCTCACCTTCATATTCTAGTGAACACTGGTAGAAGGGTATCATCATAACTGACATGAACAATCCCATAAAAAAAAGGAATCATGTGATTGGCATGACTTGCACTGGTTTATAATATTTCTGAAATTATACTTGCCTGGCATTTTGAGGGCCCCCTTTTACAACACATTGTGTCATGCTTAAAGAAAGGAGGACAGTAAAACACCATATCCTTAATGTGCCCCTCTCTGTTCCCAGGAACCTAGATGAGTTACGAGAACAGGGTTAGTCTGAACCAGAATGTCCATGTAAATATTATCATGAAGTATAACAACTTTCTTTTATTTATGCTGGGTATTAGGGCAGGACAGAGCTATGTGAAGAAAGCTCCTTTAGGAGATATCTTGCATACCTGCCAATTCCTTGGATACTGGTTACATAATGTAAGCTAAGCTAGTGATGTCACTGCTTCTGTAACCTAGTAATCTAATCTATGAAACTCCTCTCCATGTAGTAGCTGATGCGGAAGAGAGCACTGTGGAGAAGGAAGTGCTTGTCTCGCTGGACACCACTGGACAAAGCATCATGAGGAGTGGAGGCCTATTTTGCATTGAGGCACCAAAGGTACCATTTGCAACAGAGATGCACCTGACCAGCTTGTCTCACTGGATTTCCTCATAAGCATTTTCAACAGATTTTATGTCTCATGTCCCATCTCCAGGTGTTTTTTGTCTCTTAGCAACCTTTCACATTGCCCTAGCACAACTGAGCTGTGTACATTAGAGCATCACAAGAAATATTAGTATTGCCAATACTAAAGATGAAATACAAAGGTATTTGTTGAAATGATAGGGATGGTTCTATTGAAGACTATTGCAATAACCACCAAGACTATTGTAATAGGGGAGAGAGATGGAAATCACCAATGAATATAGCAAAGATAACAGAGGATTATTAGCCAATTAGAGTAGGGAGGAGTCTGTGGGTAGAAAATTACTAAGAAAAACATCAAGGGAAGGGGATTTTTGCTGAAACAACTAAAAAGGATTCTTGCTGAAGACCAGCCAAAGACTTAGACATCGAAGGTGGAAGACAATGAACTTCATCACACATTAAGAGTGATCAGATATTAACACTGGATTCTTTCTAAGCTGACTATGTAAAATTCTTGCTGAAACTGTACTATGCAGGCCAGATAGATACAGAGGTCAGGGTTAGGACTGAGACAAGAAGAGGGCTGAGAGGAACCTGGTTAGATAGTCAAGTAAACAAAACAAATCAACACAACATATTTTTACTAAACATGTATCTAAATGAACTAACTGTGCTATGTTTGAATATGTCTTGAGTATGTCCTCCAGTGGTTCACCTGCTGGAAGCTTGGTCCTCAGTGTGGTGATGCTGGAAAGTAATGGAACCTTCAAAGGGCAGGACCTAATAGAAGGGTTTAGGTCCTTGAGGTGTTACTCTCAGCAGTGTTTATTTCTGATCTTCAGAGTACATTTGTATTTAAACAGGGGGTTGTTTGAAAGCAAGTTCACTCCATGCTCTTGGTCCTTTCTGATGCACATGGCCATTTCCATTTCTGATCCTCCAACCATCCAGGGATATCTTTCTACAAATTGAAACAATGGAGCCACCTAATCTTGGACTTGCAGTCTTTAAAAAACTGTGAGTTAAGAACTCTCTTTTATTTTTCAACTACCCAGCCTCAGGTGTTTGATTATAGCAACAGAATATGGACTGTTAAAAATTACTAAGTGAACAGGTCTAGAAGATATTAAGAACTCTTCCTGGCCTTTCAGTGCCATACTTTTTAGGAAAGTTACTTTGACAAGGCTATTTGATGCAAAATCTTGCAACATGTTACTTTAATGTAAAACCTTGGTTTCTACTCTTTCCCTAAATAGTTGTTTTGCTTTCTTCTCTCCTCTGTGGAATACCAGACACCTCATTCCCTTGGTCTGGGGCTTCCCTTCTGAGAGGAAATTCTAAGCTGTGCTAGTCTTTGTTTTTTCAGCAGTTAGTTTCCAATATGTTGTTCAACTTGAAGTTCTTGTTTAACTTGAAGATTTTTATCATTCGGCTCACATCTCTGCTGGCCTTCTTTTTGTGCACATTCTTTATTATCCTTGTCCAGTTCCGAGGTATTCATCTTCTGATTTTTGTTTTCTAAACGTCCTTTTTTCCCTCTAATGTTTGTTCTGTTTTAGTGACAGATGCTTCCGGCTGATTTGCAGGAGATGTTGTTCTGTGGGTGTAAAGAAATGCAGCTAGAAAGGCTTATCTCTATTTCCATTAGGTATCTCTGAATTGGAAAAATCAACCTTGATCTCATAGGAAATCTTAGACACAGGCTGTTTAAAGTGCAGTCCAGGGAGAACTTAAAAGCACAACTATCGCAGCACATACACCCTTGAAAAATGCGGAGGTCTGGGTGTCTTTTTGTTTTTGGAGTTTTTGTAAGCTTCTCCTTTCCCCTCTGTATGCACACGCCTTAATTTCCTTCCAATTGGATCTCAAACTAGAAAATGTAAATGACTCTCCGACAGTATTTTGTTCTGCAGGCAGGAACATCACAAATATTTCCTGGAATTTTTTTTTGGCTACACTATAAAACACCCTTAAAAGACTGTTCACATAAAAGACCACCTGCATCAGCTTTCTTGACCACACATTAGTTTACTCAGTATATCTAAATAGTTACACAATCCTTTTGATACAGTTGCTCTTAGGAATCTTGATTTAAATATTTATCGTTATCTCTTTTCACTTGTGCTCCAAATTCAAATAGAGTCTTCTAGGAGAAATTGGAAATAAAAAGATGGAAATAAGAATACCTAAAGTTAGTCATAACATTTTGTTTCCTTGAATGATTTGCTTAACCACATGACTCTGATTTTCTAAAAATAGTAGCCAGTGGGTCATCTCATTCGTCCATACCTCCATCTTAACTTTCTTTGATCTCTTCTCATCTCACTAAAAATGAGATTTTGTTAAATAAAATCATGGACTGAGATGCTCTGGGCCCTGAAAGACCAAACCAAACCAAAAAGATGTCACTTATGGTACACACCACATACAGATTGAAACTTGAAAGAAGTGGATCAATCCCAACACAGATACATTTTTTTTCCCTAAAATAGTGAGGTTCCTTCCAATCTTCCAGAGACTGTAATAAGAAAGTCTCCTCTGCTTTAACCATAATGAAACAACAAGCAACCAAGCAAGCAAACAACAACAAAAAACCCTGAAATAACTTGATGTCAACCAGTTTTTTTTCGCTATTGTCCCATTTACTTTACAAAATCCACTGTTCTCTTATCATTCAGTGGGAGCTCTCATTTCATTTTGCAGAAAGGAAGCTACCCTCACTCATGAAGTGCAAATAAAAGCCAATTAGATATACAACTAATTTTGTTACAGTTTTATCCTTGGACATTCTTGAGGAAATCAAAAGTGACTTCTTCTTAGGGATTTGTTGATTGCAGATATTTTATGGTTGAGACAATGGATAAAGAGGTACTTTCCTAGATCTAGGAATATGGGGAAAGGAATGTCTTAGAAATCTCAGATTCATTCAGCCTAAGTAAGAGTTTCTATTGAGATGTGACCACATTTTGCATATGAATATTCTTCCTTTCCTTTCTGGTACTTTAAAAGTCCAACTTGCATGAAAATGGACGGTTATTAAGCTACCTCTATTAAATAGAAAGTGTAAAGTTTTTTTTTCTTTTTTTATTGCTCTTTAGGCACAGATTATTAATGCTGTAATGACACTAAAGAGTATTAAATGCAAATTTGCAAAGCTCTAAAGAGCTTTATTAAGATAAGCAACATTTTATTGAGTCAATTCAGTTGCTATTTTAATGAAAATCTGGCTAAATAAATCTTGGTGGAAGCCACCACAGATGTTGCATCTTGTATTCCCAGGAATAAGCAACTTCACTTGGCAGAGCAGAGGAAGAAAAACCTGTTTGGAGAAGATGGTGGAGAGGTCAAGTTCGGGGCTACGATGGATACACAGAGCATTTTTCCTGTTTTATTTGCTGTAGTTGGAATCAATGGTCTGTCAATTTTGTATTTTTCTTTGTTATGGCAATAGAAAATAGATAAAGACAAGTATTGCATGTATAATTTATCTTTTCCTCATCTGTTTGGAATAAGTGGGTACTATTATCCTCAATGTCTTCTTTTCTCACTGTTCTGTCCCTTAAGGCACAAGTGCACGGTCTTCAAAATATCTCCTGTAACAACCAAAATCCATGCACAAATGACTGAACTGTCCATTTAAATTTTGATTAGAACCTCATAATTTGTTTCTTATTCCTATATGACCATTTCAATTTAGGAAATATTTTTACTATTTTTATTTATTAACTTTCTAACTACCCAATTCAAGCAATTTTACACATTAGCTACATACTGTTTTATATGATAAAAATAAGGGGATGATCTAAGTAAGAGTTCATTAATCACATGGCATATCACTACAAAACCAAAATTTTTCTCCAGTTCACAATTCTTAAAGAAGGGAAAATAACATGAAAAATCTCAGAGGAAATATCCTGGACATAAAATAAAAAGTCTACTTGTTCAATTAGCATGGAAGCCTCTTCTTGCTTTGTCACTTAATATTTTTTTAATTTGTTCTAATTAGTTGTACGTGACAGAAGAATGCATTTCAACTCACTTCACACAATTGGAGCACAACTTGTCATTTCTATGGCTGTACACAAGGCAGTCAAACCATTTGTTCAATCACACTTGTACATAGGGTAATAACGTTAGTCTCATTTCCCCATCCTTCCCACCCCCACACTCCCTTCCCTCCCATCACTCCTCTGTCTAGTAAACCACTTACTCTTTCTGAATCCTCATTTTATTACTTGTAAAATTCAGGTAATAGTGGTAGATACATCATAGAATTCTTTGGAGATGAAACAACATATTAAAAGGATACAAAGATTTTTTTCATATATGAAGACAAAGTGATATGTCTATTCAAAATAAGTAAAACATACATGATAAAATATGATGTAAAAGAAAAAAATCCAAATTGCATTCCCTTTAACAATTACAATTAATATTTAGTGTATGCTTTTCAGATTTTTCTTATGTTTGCAAGCACATGTATCCGACACTTTGAAAATAAAGAAAAAGTGGTGGGGGATTAGCATATATTAATGTGCACCATGATAATCTTATTTAACATCATATACACAAAAACTTCTCCCTTGGCCAGCTGTGGTGGTGCATGCCTGTAATCCCAGTGGCTCAGGAGACTGGGGCAGGAGGATCATGAGTTCAAAGTGAATCTCAGTAAAAGTGAGGCACTAAGAAACTCAGTGAGACCCTATCTCTAAATAAAATACAAAATAGGGCTGGGAAAGTGACTCAGTGATTGAGTGCTCCTGAGTTCAATTCCCGGTAGCCCTCCCCAAAACAAAACAAAGCAAAACAAAACAAAACAAAAACTTCTAGTGTTTTGAGCATGAAGGGGTGCTGTATTTTATCAAATGCTTTTTCTGCATCTATTGAAATAATCATGTGATTCTTGATTTTAAGTCTGTTGATATGGTGAATTACATTTATTGATTTCCTGATGTTGAACCAACCTTGCATCCCTGGGATGAAGCCCACTTGATCATGGTGCACTATCTTTTTAATACATTTTTGTATGCGTTTTGCTAAAATTTTGTTGAGAATTTTTGCGTCGATGTTCAAAACACTAGAAAAAATAGGGATAGTGGGAACGTTCCTGAACATTGTAAAGGCCATCTATGCTAAGCCCATGGCTAATATTATTCTTAATGGTGAAAAACTGAAAGCATTCCCCCTAAAATCTGGAACAAGGCAGGGATGCCCTCTCTCACCACTCCTATTCAATATCGTCCTTGAAACTCTAGCCAGAGCAATTAGACAGACCAAAGAAATTAAAGGGATACGAATTGGAAAAGAAGAACTCAAACTATCCCTATTTGCTGATGATATGATTATATACTTAGAGGAACCAGGAAATTCCACCAGAAAACTCTTAGAACTCATAAGTGAATTCAGTAAAGTAGCAGGATACAAGATCAATGCTCATAAATCCAATGCATTTTTATACATAAGTGATGAATCTTCAGAAAGAGAAGTTAGGAAAACTACTCCATTCACAATAGCCTCGAAAAAAATAAAATACTTGGGAATCAATCTCACAAAAGAGATGAAAGACCTCTACAATGAGAACTACAGAACACTAAAGAAAGAAATTAAGGAACACCTTAGAAGATGGAAAGATCTCCCATGTTCCTGGATAGGCAGAATTAATATTGTCAAAATGGCCATACTACCAAAAGTGCTATACAGATTCAATGCAATTCCAATTAAAATCCCAATGATGTACCTTACAGAAGTAGAACAAGCAATCATGAAATTCATCTGGAAGAATAAGAAACCCAGAATTGCTAAAGCAATCCTTCGCAGGAAAAATGAAGCAGGGGGTATTGCAATACCTGAACTTCAACTGTACTACAAAGCAATAGTAACAAAAACGGCCTGGTATTGGTACCAAAATAGACAGGTAGATCAATGGTACAGAATAGAGGACACAGACACAAACCCAAATAAATATAATTTCCTCATACTAGACAAAGGGGCCAAAAATATGCAATGGAGAAAAGATAGCCTCTTCAATAAATGGTGCTGGGAAAATTGGAAATCTATATGCAACAAAATGAAAATAAACCCATATCTCTCACCGTGCACAAAACTAAACTCAAAATGGATTAAGGACCTCGGAATCAGACCAGAGACCCTGCATCTTATAGAAGAAAAAGTAGGTCCAGATCTTCAACATGTCGGCTTAGGACCAGACTTTCTCAACAGGACTCCCATAGCACAAGAAATAAAAGCAAGAATCAACAACTGGGATAGATTCAAACGAAAAAGCTTTCTCTCAGCAAAGGAAACTATCAGCAATGTGAAGAAAGAGCCTACAGAGTGGGAGAAAATCTTTGCCACTCATACTTCAGATAGAGCACTAATCTCCAGAATCTATAAAGAACTCAAAAAACTCAACACCAAGACTACAAATAATCCAATCGACAAATGGTCTAAGGAAATGAACAGACACTTCACAGTAGAAGACCTACAAACAATCAACAAACATATGGAAAAATGTTCAACATCTCTAGTAATAAAAGAAATGCAAATCAAAACCACCCTAAGATTCCATCTCACCCCAATCAGAATGGCGATTATCAAGAACACAAGCAACAACAGGTGTTGGCGAGGATGTGGGGAAAAAGGTACACTCATACATTGCTGGTGGGGTTGCAAATTAGTGCAACCACTCTGGAAGGCAGTATGGAGATTCCTTAAAAAACTTGGAATGGAACTACCATTTGACCCAGCTATCCCACTCCTTGGCCTATACCCAAAGGACTTAAAATCAGCATACTACAGAGATACAGCCACATCAATGTTCATTGCTGCTCAATTCACCATAGCCAGATTGTGGAACCAACCTAGATGCCCTTCAGTTGATGAATGGATAAAGAAACTGTGGCATATATATACAATGGAATATTACTCAGTCATAAAGAATGATAAAATTATGGCATTTGCAAGCAAATGGACGAAATTGGAGAATATCATGCTAAGTGAGATAAGCCAATCTCAAAAAACCAAAGGAAGAATGATCTCGCTGATAAGTGGATGATGATACATAATGGGGCGTGGGAGGGGTTAGTTTTAGGGTTAGAGTGAGGGTTAGGGAGGGGGGCAAGAATGGGGGAAGGAAGGACTGAATAGAGGGAAAAGAGGGATGGGAGGGGTGGGGGGAAGGGGAAAAAATAACAGAATGAATCAACCAACATCACCCTATGTAAACGTATGATTACACAAATGGTATGCCTTTACTCTATGTACAAACAGAGAAAGAACATGTATCCCATTTGTTCACAATAAAAAAAAAAAAAAAAAAAACTTCTCCTTCCACAATAACATAGATATTTAAAATATTAGCTGCAAGGTCCTAATATTTCTCTTTTATTGTGAAAATAGGCCTTTGATTCTGTTTGATCCCATAGCATCACATGAAGGCATATGCTAAAGTTAGAGTGAGTTCTGTCTTTTGGAGACTTCTCATTTTTTATATATACCTCAAATATATTTCTCAAAATACAGCAAAGAAACCTGGAAACAGAGATTTTTAAAATTTTTCTAACATTAAGATGTATCATTGTACTGTAGAATGTTTTACAGTCAATGTGGATCCTGGCTGTAACATTGAAGGCTATTGTGACCTTGGATGAATTTCCTTAATAGGAAAGCAGGAATAATAATACTCAACTGGGAAAAACTGATATTTAGAAGAGTTTTAGGGTTCTGTGATAGGTGCTTGGGAAATACAAATTAAGCATCTTCAGAAATTTAGCATGTTTCCTTAAAACTGTGAAAACATCAATATTAGTGGGCCATTGCAAATCACTATTTTTTACATAAGTGTTAATGGAATTGTATGCATGTTGTTCAGATATGTTTGCCAAAGTTCAGAAAGCATATTAGTCACTTTGGAATGCTACGATACATTTCCATAAAGTGGGTGACTTTATCAGTAAACATTTATAGTTCTGAAGATTAGAAAGTTCAAAAGTAAGGTGTCAGTAGACCCAGTGGATGGAGAGGGTAGGTTTCTTGTTCTGCAGGTAGCAGTCTTATTGAATATCAGTATGGCAGAGAGAGTGGAAGTAAGCTCTCTGTATCTCTCCTCCTAAGAGCACTAATTCCATCATGAGGGTGCCTTACCTGTCTTCCCAATATCTGTCTCCTACCTATCTTCTCAATGTCATTGAGAATTATAGTTTAAACATTCAAATTTTAAAAGGAAATATTTCATCAAAAAAGGAATAGTTGAGATTTTATACAGGAACACATATATACACAAACATATAGTGTGTGTATATATATACATATAGCGTGTGTATACATATATATGTTCATGTATGAGTGCACATGTATGTGTGTTCATTCAGAAGAAATATTCTATTGAGGTGATAGGTGTTTTTGCAGGTGAAATTTTATTCACGAATTTCACATTAGGTCATGAACCCCAAGAAATGTGTTATAAGTTTGAGGCTAAATCCAAGAGACTATTATTTCTTTTTCTATTGGTATTTGTCATGGTAGTGATATAAGCACTAAAGATGGGAATATGTTTTTTGTTGCTGTCAAAGTAAATTCAGAGAAATCAGATTATAGCTGATGTAATTTAGATGTTTGGAGGTGGGGGATTTTCTGATAGCAAAATCTAATATATGTGGCTCCCAAAATGGAAAGCCTCTCTTAGGGGGATGACCTGCATCAGCGAATTTATTTTTCAATGTGGTGATGCTGACACTGGTTTTACAATCTATTATTTCTGAAAGTTTTTTGATTAGAAATGACTAAAATTTTGCACTTAGATTTAGCTACGAGTGGGATTTGGGGAAAGAAAGCACCTTTGTTTTTGGTACCCCACTTAACTTTAGACTAAATATCTTCAACCGTTTATTCATGGCTTCAGTTTCTATTTGTTAATGGTTAGTGTATGAACATCAAAACATAATCATTATTCTGCTCATTTTATAGAAAAGAAAATCTGAGACTTAGGAAGGATAAAAAACTTGCTCCAAGTCACAGTTGTAGACAGTGAACCCAACCAGATATATGTAACACCCTGTTCCTGTTGTAGCACTAAAATAAGGCCTAATTACAGCAGTGTTTGTGTTATGTATAATTTTCTGTCTCCAGGTCTTGAAAATTCACTTTTTTGTGGTTTGTCATCTTAGTTTCTCCACAGCACCAAGCAGGTGTCTAAATGTTAAATTTGATTTGCAACAACAAACTCCTAAACTCTACTTGGTATAGAGTGAGGGTTGAATTTTAACTGTTGACCTCTGAAAGAACAGTACCCACTGAAAAGAGCTGCTTGTTATTTCAGAATCCCTGTAATGCTGCCTTTCTTTGGAGAACTGAACTCTCATTCTCATATTGAACCTGATTATCCAATAAAGGAAAGATAGACATGAGAACAGAGAGGTAATAACTATATGTTCCTGTCAAATTTTATAAGCCTTTGCAAACATAAAACAATCCTTTAGACCATTTTGTGCAGAATTCATCAAACTTGCTACAATGTGACTACCACAAACTTGGTTCACATATTCACTTTCCTTTCCTTTTTACATGTGCCATGAAAACAACCCACCATGACAGGTATAACTGGATAGAAGATTCAACCCAAGCAATTACATAATCATAAGTCTAGATATATGATGTGTGGTTTCAAAGCAGTCTCTAACTTGCATTTCATGTGAACAGTTCCATATTTTATCAGCTTTTAAGTTTTATCCTCATGAAATGCCTTTCAGTTCTATCCTACATTCTTCTTCATTGCTTATGATTCCTGTAGAACTATCTCATCTTTTCCCAAAGTTATCATAAGGAACTCTCATATGCTTCTGCATTTGAAGCCATATGTTTTCCTTATACTTATTTATTACCTTTTTAGAGGCAGAAAAAGTTTGGGATACAATACTAAAAATTTCCACTGCATATTTTAGACAATCTCCGTAGTCTTTTTTCTTGGGCTTATTTCTTAAATTGGCTATCTAGTCCAATTGCCATAAAACTATTTCCAACTTTTTGAATCCTCCTTAAAAACCTCCTTAAAGATCCTTTCTTTTCCTCCCTTATTATTACCAGGTAAACTCATTTCATAGAAATAATAAAATTAATTATAGGAATCATCAGGGACAACTTCCTCAGTCTCCTTTGGACAAAGTTACAACTTTATTTGGAACTTCATTGATCTTTATTATTTGCTATAGAAAAAAACATTTTTCCCTTGAGTTGTAGAAAGTTCATTTTTCTATTTGTGTTCTCCATTCTTTGTTTCCCACATTTTTAGGGTAAAACCAATTATTTCCTTTCTGTATGTTAGTTCCTCCTTTGTATATTTAAGATATCACTCCCTTAACCTTCACTTAAAAAATACTTCACTTAACCTTAACCTTGACTTAAAAAAACTGACTAAAAATATAATAAACATGTTAAAAATCTTGTCATGGAAGAGAAAGAAACCTTTCGTTTTCTGGGCACAGCTAGAATTCTTGTGCTGAGATAGTGCCTGATCACACTTGCTTCTTCCTCATGTTCCAGTCCTCAGAAATCAGACTTGCTCTTTATAATTCCACTGAGGCTGGGCTCCTGAGGTCAGAATCAACTTCTTGCTTGCACAGATTGATCTTCTTCACTCTCGTATTGTCACTCTGCAAAATAGTTGTGCCATCTCATTCACGCTGTAAGCTTCATCTAATGTGACAAATAATCACACACTTTACTTTTGTGCATTTGCCTTACTTTCCAGTTCTGGATCATATGTTTATTGAACTTCTTTCTATATAATCTACAGAGTCCTTCATCTGAATTTATCTTTCCATTTTCCTTACTAAAACATAATATTTTCTTTGTATTCTGTAAATTGGTGAAGGTCATTAACATCTTCCAATATGTCTCTCAGATCTCTTTTCCTCTAGAATACTTCTGTATCCATCAATCCCTAATCATTTCTACCATAGTTGCCTTATTCTGGTCTGGTTTAGATCCCTTCATCAATCAAATGGAATTTTTGTAGTAGTCTTATTTTATGCTGATATTATCTTCCTCTCAATGATACTCCATATATGCATGAGTTACTTTTCTAGCAGTTAAGTT
Source organism: Sciurus carolinensis (assembly GCF_902686445.1). NCBI lineage: Eukaryota > Metazoa > Chordata > Mammalia > Rodentia > Sciuridae > Sciurus > Sciurus carolinensis. The sequence goes on along the minus strand of NC_062221.1, from coordinate 121,811,698 downwards.
TAATCATATCATTTATCTTCTTAAAAGTGTTTAATAGTCTATAATTCTCAGTTACCAATAAAATAAAGTTTTATTTAAATCATGTACAGTGTGACATTCAAAGCATATTTTATTTAGTTCCTATCACCCCCATCTTCAAAATTTTAGTCCTCTTCACCCTCTTATTTTAAAGCTATGCCAAGGGCTACTAGCTGTTTTCATATCCATTTCTTTAATTCATTGTTAGTTCATTTTCTTTTCTGATTTTTTTTTCTTGTCCACTGGATATAGTCATGTGCATTTTTAAATTCCAGCTTGGGCATAACCTATGGAGAATTTCTTGACTTTTACAAAAAAAATGGGGTCATCTGTCATAGTTCAATTATCCTGTAGCCAATCCCATTTTAGCAGATTTTACCATGTACTACAGCACAGTTTGTGTCGGGGTACCGCGGACCCCACCCTAGTCTGGCACTGAGCCGGGGTGGCCCAGTTTGCAACATCGAGGACCTCAGTCTGGGGCCCCTGGTTTGCAACAAACAGCTAATACTGCTGACTCATGCTCGCTGCGTGCCCTCTTGTTGCCCTTATTGTATTACATTGTTATCATGCTCTCCCCACATGCTCAGTAACTCTGATTGGCTGCTGTATATGAGGTGATTCTTGTAACTGCCTAGAGACTGATCTCAGGCTGACTCTGATTGGCTTATGCTTGCTATATAACCCAGACACTTCCTCGAATAAAGAGCATTGTTTGTTGGGCATTGTTCGTCGTTCGTTGGTCTTTGTTTTTTGGGCTTTTTTGTTTGTGTGAAAAAGAAGCGTACGCGTTATCATTGCCTCCGCCAGCGGAGGGCAGTGATAAGTTTGCCCATTGAGAGTCTATTGCAATTGATTAAACTCCAAATGATGTGGGAATAACAGCAGGATCTTTTTCATTCTTGCAAAGAATTATTAGAGAAAAGGTCAATTATGCTTCTTCAACAATCTCAGCTAAGACTACTTGTTTTCAAGGAAGTATGCGTGTGTGTAGGTCATTGTAATCTCCCGTATACATGACTGCATGTTATCACCACATAGAAGTAGTACATACACTACTTCTTTCACTTTCCCCAAAATATTACATGGTAAGTAAACTTTGATTGACAGATGAATGAAAAAAAGGAGGTTTATATCGTATCATCATTTATATCTTTGAGTATTAATTATCTCAGATCTTCCAATCCTTCGCCATCCTGTTAGAAGGATCGTGCTATCTCCCTTATGCAGAAGGTCCTTGCCCTCTACTCTTTCCCCCTCTTCCCCACAGCTGTTTCCACCCTCCAGTGCTGGGTACTGTTTCCTGCAGAGCTGTCAGTTACAGCTTCATTGCCATTTCCTTTCCAGTCTAGACACTCAGGACTTCTTCTGCACCTGAAGTTTTCACAGAATTTTCATGAACACGTTGTTATTTTCCACAATGGGTCTGTGGACCATTATTAACTTATTTCACAAGGACTATGATTTCCTTGCAGTTAAAGTTCTCTATTTTCTACTCATATAAATTTGAACTGCTTTCAATAAATACTTCTAAAATAAAACCTTCATGAACGCAATAAATATAAACCCAATAATATTTGAATAGTGAATTTTCATAATTGAGCTTTAAGTGAATTGTGTTAAAATTGCAATATTAAATTTTCTTTATTATTTCTTGGAAACAAATTTCCTCTCGGTTGTTCAAAATATTTCAAAATTTAAGAAATGTCTTTTTAATGTATAATGTTACTTTTAATATTGGTTAAATAGCCAATGGGTAAGATTTATATAATGATTTATGCCCCTGCTGTATTATTATTAAATTAGACTTCTTTGTTATATACTTTAAAATATTACTCAAAATAACATTATGTCAAAAGGTCTAGAATGCTTTTGGTGGTTTCAGAAATTATTTATAATACATTGGTAAAAATAGTATTAAAACAACAATAATAATGAGAACAAAATAGTAATTATAAGAATAATAAAACCAGACATTTTAAGTATTATTTTATGTTACTAGAATATCAACATGTAATATAAGGATTATTTTTGATTTTTAGGTTACTACTAACAGCTCCGGCCCTTGGAGGTCCTAGTGTATTTTAAAAGAAGACAAACTGATTTCTGTTCTGGGTAAGATGACATAAACCTGTTTCTCCCTGATCATCCTCATTAAGTACTACCATCAACACTGGAAGTTCTTACTGTAAGAGAAAACCAAAAGAGAACTCTGAAAGGTAGACAGAGGAGAGGGATTCCATGAGTGAAGAAACAACACAACAACAGGAAATTTTCTACCTTCACCCAATAAAGCAAGAAGACCCATCAGTCAGTGTTTCCCAACACCCTGCATAACAACACAAAACATCCACATAGATAGACTTGCTCCTCTGCCAGATTGAGCAGGAGTCCCTTCCATGACAGCAGTTTGAGACCAACAGCTCCAATAAGGTGAACCGACACTGACCTTAGATGATGAAAACAGGGAAGAGATTCCCTTCCTCACTGGAACAGAGATTTCTCCTTCCCCTTCCTAAAAACACGCAGGAACACAAGTGTACATACACATAAAGGGGACCCTAGGAGTCTAGAGGCACTGGGAGAGAGGTTTCCATTCCTACTAGTGGCCTGTCCCTGAGGACTCCTTTCTCCACCTAGAAACACAGACAATGTGACTACACCAGCCAGGAAAAACTGTCAACAACAAATACAAATGTCTAAGAAAGACTGTTGATTCCCAAGGACAGAGGACACTTCCCAGCCTGAGGTGCCATGTGTCAGGCCTAGAGAACCTTTCTCTGATCACCAGTAGGGACCAGTGAGAGCTCAGTGGACTTTATAAACCAAAATATCACCACTACAACTCTAAAAATGAAGTCACCATAAGAACCACGGCCCATAAAATGAGGCCAGGAACTGTTTTTAAACTTAGAGTGGATACTGATCAAAAAAGAGATTTAAATAAGAGCTCAAAATTCCTAATATAAAAGGCATGTAATATGTGAAGAACCAGGAAAACTGCAATTTGAATAGGAAAACAGAATCAAATGTTACCAACACCGAGTGGAATCAGATATTGCAATTATGTGACAAGGATGTGAGAGTGATCATCGCAAATATTCTTCAAAATGCAATTACATTCTTCCCAAAACAAATGAAAAATACTTAAAAATCTCAAATGCACACACAAGTTATTTTTAAAAACGGAAATTATAGAGTTAAAAATATAATATCAGAAAACCCCCAACCCCTAAAAAAGGAACTGTTGGAGAAGATCAATGTAGGAAGGGGATGAATGGCTATATAGAATTTGTAAATTGAGTATAGGTCAATGATTCATAAAATTCCTTCAATATCATTATAATTAGAATTCAGTACAGAGAAAAAAGCAAACTGCCTAAAAGTCATAGACGAAATGATAGTTGAAAATCAGGGATTAACTAGATCTCATCAAAATTAAAAAAAAATTCTCTACAAGTTACCCAATGAAAAAGATGAGAAACCAAGAAAAGACTCGGATAAAATATTTTCAAGTTATATATTCAATAAAAAACTGGTATCTACAATATATAAAAATTAAAAGAAAACAAAAAATACAATTAGAAAAAGGCAGAATACAAGATTATTTATTTTACTACAGAATCACCCATGTGAACATGAAAAGCTCTTCCACATCATTACTAATTAGAAAATGTAAAATAAAAGTACAATGAGATACTGCTATGTTTATCAGAATGTTTATAATTTTAAAAATTGTAGTGAAAACACCAAAATTTGGCAAGACTATATACAAACGGAATTATTCATTCATCTCTAGTGGAAATGTAAAACTATGCAGCCATTCTGGGAAATAGATTGGAAAACATTTTCATATAAAACTTACCAGAAAGGACTGTTCGATCTTCTAACTCAACTCTTGGGCTATCATCCCAAAGAAATAAAAATTTACCTTCATACAAAAACCTATATAGTAAATTTGAAGAATTCTCTTAATTAACAGCCAATAGTAAGAAACAGTCCCTCCAACAGATGAATAGTTAAATAAATTTGCTGTAAATCCAGATTATAGAATCTTACTACTAGAAATAAAAAAGGAAAAAAAAAAAAACCCTCTTAATTCATGAAGCAACTTAAACTGAGTCAACAGAGTTAAAAAAATAGTAAATTTCCAATGTTACATGTATAACATTCGTAAAGTGACAAATTTATAAATATAGAGAATTATCGGTTGCAGGGTTTAGGTTTAGAGGTATGTGTGTGTATGTGGCTATTTTTTATATGCATGGGTTTTACTTGTGGCAATTAAACTATTCTGAATCTTAACTGTTTTGGTAGTTATATTCTATTTGTATTCAAACTACATGGATCAAAATATACATACACAAATGAGTGCATGTAAAATTGGTGAACTCTATTAAGGTGGTGGATTTTGCCATGATCAGTTTTCCAATTGTAATAGTGTCCTATTTGTAATTATCCTTCTCACAAACATATTTGTATTGTAATGTATGAACACAAAGTCTCCAAGTTTCAGCACCGGAGACCTGAGTTAAAGAATATTCACTTACAGATGGAAGATGGTGGACGAGAGGGAGGCTGCCTTCCTTGTCGCTCCGTAACTCCAGTTTCGAGCGGAGGATATCTGTTTCTTGGTGAGGCAGTTTTTGCTGCTTATCATCACCTGGCTGTTTACCCCACTTGTCTACTGTGATCACCTGCAGTCTGCCAGCATATCGATGCCTTTTGAGTGCAGATTGCTCACTGTCAGGCACCTATCATCCACCATTTGCCTGCCTTTTGCCTGTCCATCGCCTGCCTTACACCTACCCATCACCCACCACACAAGGGTCAACTCCCTATTGTCTGACGAGTCAGCAAACTGATCATCAACTGCCAGTGCTGTTGCCTGGAAGCTCACTGTGACAGTTAACATGCAGGTTTTATTACACATGGCTGCCGCCATTTTGAGACAACAGCCAGACCCCATAGGACCCCTGGCCAGACCCGTCTCCAGGATCCCTCAGCCGAATCACTCCCTGCCTCCAGGGCCCTCACATCGACTGACTGCTCCATGACACCAGGACCTCCAGAGCAACTGACTGTGCCCTATCACTGGGACCCCAGATCAACTGATTGCACCTGGACTCCAGGATCCTGCAACCACACCAAACACACCCAAACTCCAGGACCCCTGCCTGACCAACCGCACCCCACCTCCAGGACCTCCAGCCGACCACATGCACACCCCAAGCATCAGGTCCCCATTTGCCAACACATTTGGAAGCCAGAGCAGCCATCTTGGATAATCCTGGAAGCCGGATCTCTGATCTTTAGGTGGGGTAAATCCCATCCTGATACACCTGCTGGGGACCTGAAGCTCATTGTCAGGTACCTCTCATGCATCATACTACAGAAGAATGGGAGGTTTGAATACTATAGGACTGTTATAGTGTAGATTTTCCTTTTTCTCCTTATAGAACAATTTTAAGTTTTTATTTCTTTAATTTTCTTGCTCTCTTTTCCTTTTGTATACCTATTCCCTCAGAGTATCTTTCTCCTTTTGGCATGCTAACATTCAATTTCTTTTGATTATACTCTCACCCTTTCTATTATCTAGAACTGTATATTCTTTTCTTATCCCATTAACAGCTACATCCTACATCCCTCTGCATCCTCTTTGTCCTCCATTAGAAACTGCAGACCTTATTGCAAATCTGTTTGTTATATTGAAGATAATATTTCAACTCATTCTGTTTATTATGACAACATTGTTATCGTGCTCATAGGGGCTATTTGGTCTAGGATTGCATAGTGTCTGAAGTGGGCACTGCTAATATTGATCTCCCCTTAAAGAAAAGGTTTTGGAAACCTATAGGGCCACTATACACCTATAGGGGGAAATCTGCAATACCCCAGACCTGCACTGCTAGAGGGGAAGATACATGAACAACATGAAAAAAACAAGGGAAGAAAATGATCCAAACAAATTTAGATTCTATATTAATAGAATCCAATGACAGTATGGTAGAAGAAATGTCAGAAAAAGACTTCAGATTATACATGATTAAGATGATTTGTGAATCAAAGGATGAGATAAGAGAGCAAATGCAGGCAATGAATGATAATATGAATGAGCAATTGAAAGAGCAACTGCAGGAATCAAAAGATCATTTCAACAAACAGATAGAGATTCTCAAAAAAAAAAAAAAAAAAAAAAACCAAATGAAAATCCTTGAAATGAAGGAAACAATAAACAAAATAAAAAACTCAATGGAAAGCATCACCAAAAGACTAGACCACTTGGAAGACAGAACCTCAGACAATGAAGACAAAATATTTAATCTTGAAAATAAAGTTGCCCAAACAGAGAAGATGGTAAGAAATCATGAACAGGATCTCCAAGAACTATGGGACATCATAAAAGAACCAAATTTAAGAATTATTGGGATTGAGGAAGGCACAGAGATACAAACCAAAGGAATGAACAACCTATTCAATGAAATAATAGCAGAAAATTTCCCAAACCGAAGAATGAAATAGAAAATCAAATACAAGAGCCCAACAGAACAACAAATGCACAAAATCACAACAGATCCACACCAAAGCACATTATAATGAAAATGCCTAACATTCAAAATAAAGACAGGATTTTGAAGGCCGTGAGAGAAAAGCATCAGATTACATATAGGGGGAAACCAATACCTATAGCAGCAGACTTCTCAACCCAGACTCTAAAAGCTAGAAGGGCCTGGAACAACATATTTCAAACTCTGAAAGAACATGGTTGCCAAACAAGAATCCTATACCCAGTAAAACTAACCTTCAGATTTGAAGATGAAATAAAATCCTTCCATGATAAACAAAAGTTAAAAATTTACAAATAGAAAGCCTGTGCTACAGAATGTTCTCAACAAAATATTCCATGAGGAGAAAATAAAACACAACAATGTAGGTCAGCAAAGGGAAGAACTACCTTAGAGAAAATCCCACTCAAAAGAGAAACCAAACAAAGTTAAAAACCAAAAATAAGCCCAAATGACTGGGAATACAAATCATATCTCAATAATAGCCCCTGAATGTTAATGACCTAAACTCATCAATCAAAAGACATAGACTGGCAGAATGGATTAAAAGAAAGACCCAACAATATGCTGCCTACAAGAGACTCATCTCATAGAAAAAGACATCCACAGACTAAAGGTGAAAGGATGGGAAAAAACCTACATGCACATGGACTCTGTAAAAAAGCTGGGGTTTCCATCCTTATATCAGATAAAGTGGACTTCAAGCCAAAGTTAGTCAGAAGGGATAAAGAAGGACATTTCATACTGCTTAAGGAAAACATACATCAGGAAGACATAATGATAGTAAATATTTAGACCCGAACAACGGTGCATCCCTTTACATCAAACAAATCCTTGTCAATTTCAGGAATCACATAGACCACAACACAATAATTCTGGGTGATTTTAACACACCGCTGTCACCAGTAGATAGATCTTCCAAACAAAAACCGAACAAAGAAACCATAGAACTCAATAACACAATCAATAACCTAGACTTAATAGATATATATAGAATATTCCATCCATCAACGAGTGAATTAACTTTCTTCTCAGCAGCACATGGAAGTTTCTTGAAAATAGACCATATGTTATGCCACAAAGCAGCCCTTAGGAAATGCAAAAAAATAGAGATACTGCCTTGTGTTCTATCAGATCATAATGGACTGAGAATAGAAATCAATGACAACATAAAAAAATTACTCCAACACCTGGAGACTAAATAATATGCTATTGAATAAAACATGGATAACAGAAAACATGGGAGGAGATAAAAAGTTCTTAGAGGTTAATGAGAACAATGATACGACATATCAAAATCTCTAGGACACTATGAAAGTGGTACTAAGAGGAAAATTCATTGCATGGAGTGCATTTCAAGAAATGAATGAAAAGTCAGTAACAAAAAGACCTAACATTACAGCTCAAAGCCCTAGAAAAAGAAGAACAGAATAACAGCAAAAGTAGTAGAAGACAGGAAATAATTAAAATCAGAGGTGAAATCAATGAAATTGAAACAAAAGAAACAATAAAAAAAATTGACAAAACAAAAAGTTGGTTCTTTGAAAAAGTAAACAAAATAGACAATCCATTAGCCACACTAACAAAGAGAAGGAGAGAGAAAACTCAAATTACTAAGATTCGTGATGAAAAAGGAAATATCATGACAGACACCATTGAGATACAGAACATAATGAGAAGCTACTTTGAAAATCTGTATTCCAACAAAATAGAAACTACCAAAGACATTGACAGATTTCTAGAGACACATGGTCCTCCCAAGCTGAACCAGGAGGACATACACAATTTAAGCAGATCAATATCAAGCAATGAAATAGAAGAAGCCATTAAAAACCTACCATCCAAGAAAACCCAAGCACAGATGGATTCCTAGCCGAGTTCTACATGACCTTCAAAGAAGAACTCTTTCCAATACTTCTCAAAGTATTCCAGGAAATAGAAAAGGAGGGTACCCTACCAAACTAATTCTACGAAGCTAATATAACCCTCATACCCAAACCAGGCAAAGACACATCAATATCCTTGATAAATATAGATGCAAAGATCCTTAACAAAATATTGGCAAACCGTATCCAAAAACATATTAAGAAAATCGTACACCATGATCAAGTGGGGTTCATCCCTGGAATGCAAGGATGGTTTAATGTCTGTAAATCAATAAACATAATCCATAATGTCAATAGACTTAAGGATAAGAATCATATGCTTATATCAATTGATGCAGAAAAAGCATTCAACAAAATACAACACCCATTATTGTTCAAAACTCTAGAAAAAATAGGGATAGAAGGAACATACCTGAATATTGTAAAGGCTATTTACGCTAATCCCATGGCCAACATCATTCTTAATGGAGAAAAACTGAAACCATTCCCTTTAAAAACGGGAACAAGACAGGAATGTCCTCTTTCACCACTTTTATTCAACATTGTCCTCGAAACTCTAGCCAGAGCAATTAGACAGAGTAAAGAAATTAAAGGGACACGAAGAGGAAAAGAGGAACTTAGGCTGTCAGTATTTGCGGATGACATGATTCTACATTTAGAGGATCCAAAAAATTCCTCCAGAAAACTTCTAGACCTCATCAATGAATTCAGCAAAATAGCAGGCTATAAAATCAACACGCATAAATCTAAAACATTTTTATACACAAGTCATGAAACATCTGAAAGGGAAATGAGGAATGCAACTCCATTTGCAATAGCCTCAAAAAACATAAAATACTTGGGAATCAGTCTAACCAAAGAGGGAAAGATCTCTACAATGAAAACTACAAAACATTGAAGAAAGAAATTGAGGACAACCTTAGAAGCTGGAAAGATCTCCCATGTTCTTGGAGAGGCAGAATTAATATTGTCAAAATGGCCATACTACCTAAAGTGCCATACAGATTCAGTGCAATTCCAATTAAAATCCCAATGATGTACCTTACAGAAATAGAGCAAGCAATTATGAAATTCATCTGGAAAAATAAGAAACCCAGAATAGCTAAAGCAATCCTTAGCAGGAAGAGTGAAACAGGGGGTATCACAATACCAGAACTTCAACTATACTACAAAGTAATAGTAAGAAAAACGGCATGATATTGGTACCAAAATAGAAAGGTAGATCAATGGTACAGAATAGAGGACATGGACACAAACCCAAATAAATACACTTTTCTCATACTAGAAAAAGGGGCCAAAATATGCAATGGAGAAAAGATAGCCTCTTCAACAAATGGTGCTGGGAAAACTGGAAATCCATATGTAGCAGAATGAAACTAAACCCCTATCTCTCACCCTGCACAAAACTCAACTTACAATGGATTAAGGACCTCGGAATCAGACCAGAGACTCTTCATCTTATAGAAGAAAAAGTAGGTCCAAATCTTCAACATGTCAGCTTAGGATCAGACTTTCTTAACAGGACTCCCATAGCACAAGAAATAAAAGCGAGAATCAACAACTGGGATAGATTCAAACTAAAAAGCTTTCTGTCAGCAAAGGAAACTATTAGCAATGCAAAGAGAGCTGACAGAGTGGGAGAAAATCTTTGCCACTCATACTTCAGATAGAGCACTAATTTCCAGAATATATAAAGAACGCAAAAAACTCTACACGAAGAATACAAATAATCCAATCAACAAATGGGCTAAGGAAATGAACAGACACTTCACAGAAGAAGATCTACAAGCAATCAATAGATGTATGAAAAATGTATGAAAAAATGTTCAACATCTCTAGTAATAAGAAAAATGTAAATCAAAACTACCTTAAGATTCCATCTCACCCCAATTAGATTAGCGATTATCAAGAATATAAGCAACAATAGGTGTTGGCGAGGATGTGGAAAAAAAAAGGTATACTCATACATTGCTGGTGGGGTTGCTAATTAGTGCAGCCACTCTGGAAAGCAGTATGGAGATTCCTCAGAAAGGTTGGAATGGAAACACCATTTGACCCAGCTATCTCACTCCTTCGCCTATACCCAAAGGACTTAAAATCAGCATACTACAGAGATACAGCCACATCAATGTTCATAGCTGCTCAATTCACAATAGCCAGATTGTGGAACCAACCTAGATGTCCTTCAATTGATGAATGGATATAACTGTGTGTGTATATATATATATATATATATATATATATATATATATATATACAATGGAATATTACTCAGCTATAAAAAATAATAAAATTATGGCATTTGCAGGCAAATGGATGAAATTGGAGAATATCATGCTAAGTGAGATAATCCAATCTCAAAAAACCAAAGGACCAATGATCTAGCTGATAAACGGATGCTGACACATAATGGGGGCAGGAGGAAGGCAAGAATGGTGGAAGGAGGGACTGTATAGAAGGATAAAAGGGGTGGGTGGGGTGGGTGGGAAGGAAAAATAACAGAATGAATCAAACACCATCACCCTATGTAGATGTATGATTACACAAATGGTATGCCGTTACTTCATGTACAAACAGAAACAACATGTATCCAATTTGTTTACAATAAAAATAAATACATAAGAAAGAAAGAAAGAAAGAAAGAAAGAAAGAAAGAAAGAAAGAAAGAAAGAAAGAAAGAAAGAATATTCACTTGATGGCATAGCAAATTAAGATCTTGCTTCGATATATTACCTTAACTTGGAGTGGGAAAACTGAAATGCATTTATCGATGAAGGAGAGAACAATTAGTGGTGTCCACCCCACCATGGTCACCACATTCTATCAGAAGCTCTTGTGAATGATAAACACAGGTTTACCACACACAACATCTCTCCAGTCATACATAGAACTTTGGGAATCCTCCCTGGGATAGATTTCTAGAATTTTTTTTTTTTTTTTATAGAATGTGAGTTTGTTGATTTCTAAATGTTTAGTTCATGCTTCAATTCCAGAAAACAATAAAATACATTAAATTACAATGTTAAGAAGCTTTGGAAATTTATCAATAAAAAATATTAACCAGAAAGTCAGTAGGCATTAAATATTTGTTTCTTGAAAGTTTGTAGAAAATTGAGATGAGAAAATCTTCATGAAACTTTTAAAATAATAAAAATAAGAGTAAAGCAGAATAGTTGGTAATCAAAGTAGGAGTCTTATGAAAATAAATAGCAAAAGAAAGCCAGCACTAAAAAGGGAGAGAAAAGAAAGTGAGACAAGTGATCAGGACAGGAGAAGACTAAGTCACTGCTGGATTTACAAAAATCAAACAGATGATGTGATTATAAATTATGCTCCCCCAATCAAATAAAAACTATCATTAAAGGTCCTTGCAGACTGAATTGCACTTTGGAATACTGAGGAGCTTGCACATTTGTTTGGAAGCTGGCAATGATGAAGAAAAATGATGTGTAAGGGAGAAATAGATCAGGGGAGTTTTTGGAATCTGGGGATAATATGGAAGTTTTAGCAAGACAAGAAGAGGTCATGCAGGCAGAACGTTCCATTGGCCACTCTGTGTAGGCAACTTTTTAAAAATTACAAGTGATATTCAGTTTTATTCTTTTGGGAATTCTGTCATTAAATTCTCTATGATGTTAGAAAAACAAGAGTCAGAGATACTGTTCTTCCTCTCATTCAACTTTAAGGTGAGTAGCAGAGATCTACGCTAATTCGATAGTCACATAAAATATAAAATTATAACAACGGTATTTACTATGAAGGTGAAGAGTATACTATATTAAGGTAAATTAACAGGGAAATCTGAGTTAATCCTCAAATAAGTGTTAGAATTTTTTGGTAAGAGTGTGATATTTGAGATGAATTCAGGTAGATGTGTATGTATTACTTAGGAAAATTGAGGTAGAGGAAAAGTAAATGTGTCAAAGCCACAGAAATAACATAGCAAATTGAACAAAAGTTAATGTAAGGAACTGTTAACCACCATAGGGAATTGGATTAGTGAGGTTAGTAGGAGGTAAAAATCAACTCTTAAAAATACAGGAATGTAATTCATAATGGATAGTCATTGCCCCTACAACACAGATAGGCACCCAAATAAAATCTCCATTTCCCTCCTGGTACTGACAAGGAGACTTTGTTGGAGAGGGCATAGCCTTTCCTGGATGGCAGGGGAGTAGCCGAAGTGCTACAGTCATAGAATTTGCTAGAATTCTGCCTGTATGGGAAATACAAAACAAACTTGTTGACCTTGGGCTGCTGAACTTTGAAACACAAAAGTCATTTCCTGGGGAAGTTTCATGTGCTGAAGTACCTGGAACAGGAGGTTATCCACAGTGCAGGGAATGCATCCATGGGATGCCCTAAGTACAGGATTCTGACAAGATGGGTACCTCAGACCACTGAAGGAAAGCTCCAAAGTCCTTTCAGCCTCTTCTACTGATAAAGTTTAACAAGTCATCTAAGGAAAAGGAGTGGGCCCATTTCCACCCTAGAGAAGACAAGGAAGTAAAGGTTTGAATTTGACAGAAATTTGATAACTGGCCAAGGAACTAGTTGTGCAGAGGGAGGCCTAGGCTGGCAAAGTAAGGCATATTTGAAGGCATGACTGAAGGGTTAGAGAATGCAATTTTCTTTTAAACTCAAATTCAATCTTTTGTACCCAGTAGGAGGAGATTATATCCAAAATGCAAATAAGCCAGAATCAGGGAGCTGGAGGTACAGTGTGAGCTACATGGCTACCTAACATGTCTCTCTAGGTCACAGGTACTTTATAAAGTGCAGAATCTGAAGTTAATAACATCTGAAGTTCCTCTGTGGTTATAATATCTGATAATTTAGTTCAGGCAAACAAGGACTTCATGAGTGCAAATAATAGGGATTACTATATACAGAATAAGAGATCCAATATTCAATGTCTTTCCGCAATACTGCTGTAATAGTTCATAGTTCACAAAAACATGCACTGACATTACTAGTAGTTAATGTGTGTTAATATATTTTGAAGAATATTCACATTGACTCTAAGTTTGGTACAACTATTTCCATATGCTCCATGAATAAAGAGTACAGATATGGAGGGCACCAAAGCTCCCACAGTATGTCCTGGAACCAGAAATCTGATTGCAGGCTGGGTTGATAAATCTCCCAGATAAGGACTTGCACCTGGAAATATGGTTGGACAAATCTTTTAAGTGACTACCCTCCACAAAGCAATGGATTAGATCAGAAAGATCCAGCAGGTACACTGGAGATCTGATTCAAGATAAAAAGGATGACTTAACACCAAATATTGACTCAAAATAACTTAAGTCAGGAATGCATTCATTGTAGTGTTAAGTGACGTTCAAGGAAAACTGCATTTCATTCCACTGTTTTCATGATTTTCAAACAATGGAATCTTCCAATTCCAGGTACCGTGAAGACAATCATTAATATTCAAAACACTATCAGTGTGCAGATTTATTCTTAATGATACTTAAAAATATATCTGATTAGCAAGAGGATGATAAATCTTAACAGTATTATGATAAAATTTTTTCTAAAATATCTCTTCACATGCACACACTGATAAAGATATAGAGATTTCATTAAAATTGACGGTGAGATCTTTTTTTTTTTTAAACTCCATTCAATACAGCTCTTTCCAATCATACAGTTTTTTCTTTTTTCCTCAAACCTTGTTATTTTCTGGTTTTTTCAGATGACCTAGGAAATGGTGCCAAACGACCAAAATAAGCACCATTTTCCATGAATTTCTGGCTCATAAAGTAGAGTTTTGGAAAGCATACAAAAAACACTTTCAATAGATTTTATGTCTAGATTGGCCACATATGAAGATGTGAATCCTTCTATGTTGGATCTTTTAGGGAGACAAAAATGAAAGGAAGATGTTTTTCTAAACCAGTAACCACATTTAATAACAAGTACCTTTTCTAGAATAGTACTTCTTTTGCTGGTTTCATTGACTAAAAATTATTCTTTCTTGTTATGTTTTGATAGAAGGTAACATCATAATTGAGAGAACCTAAGGGATTGTATTTGTATTTCAAGGTGATTCAAAACAAGTTCCTGAAAATTCAACTCTAGATTAGATGTCAACATGTGTGGATTGCTTTGGTTTTGTTTTTGATTTTTTAAAAAGTTAAATAATAGAATTGAGTAACTATCTTGTGCAATTTGAAGAGAAATAACTCCGGGTTTTTATGTGCTTATTTGCTTTATTAACTTACTGTCTGTTTTATGAGGAAGTTGCACTAAAAGTATACATATGTGAGAAATTGTTTATGTGCAGTTTTTTCATATCAATTCATTTTGCAGTAACATTGTTAGTTCATTTGTGAAATATATTTTCAGCACATGCTAACTTTGCCAAATGCTAGACACACAACAGAATCTCGAAAACACAGCAACATGAAGTTTCTAGTCCAAAGGACACTTTTCTTTTAAGTTAAGCTTTTTGTAATAGAAAAGTAGACAAGAAAATCTAAGATAACTGAGATACAGTTTTGCAGTTAGTTTGGACAAAAGTCCTTAGATTACAATTTTGATTTGGTTTTGGCTAAGTTAATTTGTTGACCTCTGATGTTAGAATAATGTATTTTAGCATTTAATAATTCAGGATACTGTATGTTTTGAAACAGGAGAAGTAGTAAATGACATGGTCAGGACATAAAATTATCTTGACAAGTCAGATAAATCAATTAAGTTTAAATGATGAAATTCAATGGGGATTGAATGAGAATTATATGAAAATAAGCATCTAACAGAGTAACCACACTGTACAAAGGAGAAAAAAACAGTATTGGTTTAAAAAGATCTTGACCACTTACTGACAACAAACTCAACACAAAGACACATTGAGTCATGTAAGTAATAGGAGTCATTGTAAATCTGACTGCCATGAGAAATCTTTTTCATTTTGGCTTTAGAAACAGACATATAGAATGAGAAAATGATAGGAGCACAAAGCAAGGTAAGTGACAGTACACCTGCCTGTCATTTGGTGGAATCTATTCAGTCCAAAGCCCCAGACTTTAAGAGAGGTATTGACAGGCGGAAGATATTTAGAGTCTTGGATACCAGAATTGTGAGGAGAATTGACAGCATGACAGATGTAGGCTCCTTAAAGGAATTGTGGATATTGAATCTGTAGATGAGAAGACTTGAGGGGAATTTGAGAGCTTCTCTTAAATAGAATAAGGGCTTTCATGTGCAAGAGGTCTTTGAACTTGTTCCTTATAACCAAGCAATTTAAAACTGGAATAATAAAGAGGAAACTCCAGGAAGCATAATTTTAGCTAAATGTAAAGAAGTATTTTCTACCACTCACAGCTTTTCAAACGTACCTCAGACAGCCTCCAGGGAGGCAGGACCTCAGGCCTTAATATTTTCTGCAGCACCGAGTGTGGTCAGGCACAGCCTAGCCAAGTACAGGCCTGGCCGACTCTGAGATGGGAGATTTGCCCTGAGGTGAAAACTTGTCTAGATGCCCCTACAGATCTCTCATCTCTTCCTACTGTGGGAGTCTACACAGAAGTATATTTTTATTCTTCTTCCTAGTGAGCATGGGCATTCAACCACTTAACTGCATTTCTTTAATAGTAAAGTCTTCAAAAATGTTTTCATGGTTTAAGATGTTAAATTTAAAACACTAAAATATTTTTGGCAAAGTTACAGCAGAAAATATTTCATATTTATACATATGTATCTATGAATATTCATGTAATATATGTATCAGTATATCGTAGCCATAAGTTATTTCATGAAAATGTAATGAATTTTAAATACATCTAACTAGATGTCAAGACTTTGGTGTTTAGCAACTATGAGCAAACAATTCTACTGATAATGCAAAAAATCATGCATCCCCACCTGGAAAACTAAGTCACAGTCTTAATGTGACTGTTTTGGATTTGGACCTTCAAACCTGAGGTTTTAGCCTCCCACAATGACAGGAAGGCCTTTGTAGGGGCCTGTTGATGGCACAGGGATGCCATCACTATTATGGCTTTCTTTGCCTTTGTATGGTGCTGCTCTGTGGGAGCCTACATTTTTAGGCACTGTGCTGTGGATTCCTCAGAAACAGACCCTACCATAGGAAAGCAGTTTTCAGCTGTCCCAGATGTGTCTCTAGGGACACTGCCCCACTTCTCAAGGATGTGGTATAATTTGTGGATTTGTCCCACAGAACCCTCCCTGGAGGTACATGGGGCTATATCTCCATCATTCTCAGCAAACTACCTTTCCTTACAGCACACCTACTTCAAAAAAAGAAAAAACTCCTTATTCTTACTCTTGGCATATTCTCCATCAGACTCTTCAACTGATCCCAATCCTTTCTACTTATGAATCCAGCTGTTTTAATATTCATGATTGGATTCTGACTTAAATTATCTTCATTAATCCTTTGACTGTGGGCATCAGATCTGGAACTCATCTTTTGGTTTTAGAAAAACAATGCTGAATTCCAATTCTGTACTTTCTTGTTTGTATTGAGAATGAAATGTGACAACTTCTTAACTTTTCTTCTTAAATATCTATCTGATTTATGAAAACGAATGTTACTATGTTCCCGTATGTTCTTTCCCAAAGGACATAGTCAAAGTCAGTTAATCACTGGGAAACCTGGTAAAACTTCTTGTGGGAAGTTAAGATTAAAGAAATGTCTCTACCTTTGTTCTCTAACTCCTCCAGTGCCACTTCTCACTTGCCTCTCTCTTCTTTTCCCCTTTCTCTCTAGGAGTTTATTTTAAAGATGTTCTGGCTTTTGCTTTAGATTGATGCAGCACATGGTGATGATTTCCACCTGAGATGCCAAGAAATTTGTTTGAAGTGGTTTTCTCTCAAACTAGACACTGTTATCTTTGTACTGTATATTTTTATAAGCAAGACTCCAATTTTTAGTACAGATAAAAGTAAAATTAAATGGGGATGAAGTCTGACATTTACCTGAGTGGACAAAGCTAGATAGACTTTGAAAGTTACTTTAACCTGGTTTGATTTGCAAACATAAGTAAATTTAATAGGGACACTTAAATGCCTATAATAAAGAAAATTTTTAAAAATACCTTAAGATTAATTGACCCATGAGAAGTTACTAACTAAAAAAAGCTTTATATAAGTAGAAATTTTCCAATGTGATCAGACAGTTACAGAATTATAAATGAACATTTTATTTGCCTTACTTTGGCATCCACTCTTAAAAGCTGCCTCACACTCATTCGATTTGGGGTTTGCTTTTTTTAGGATTCATGAATCACTATTTACTCAAATAAAGTCATCAAAATTTTATTGTAGCTCAGCTTATATTTTAGTAAAAGAAATATTTCATTTTCTTAGTATGTTTACTACAAGATTTAAAGGGAATAATTCTGCATTCAGAATGCTAAAAGTGAATGATGATATTTCTTTGAAAGATTACAATGACTTCTATAACTGCAAGACAAAAAATAAAATATATATCTAGCTCAATTCTATTTAACTACTTTAATCAGTTCATAAATTTATTGCATATCACTCAGGAACAAAAAGGGGTTTATCTACAAAGAAGGACTAGACTCAGTTATGTCAAAAATAAAAGGAAGACATGACTACCTGACAATGCAAACATAGTACAAGGAATTTCTCATCAGTTATTTTAAGATCTGAATTAATAAGTGAATTTTGCATGTTTAAATTTTAGGGTGTACATTTATCTATCATCTGATTGCTAATTCTTCTTCAAGTTCATATAATCTTATCAGTTAAGTCATAAATTTTATAATTTTAGGAAATGGAATATAAACACTTAGTTATTAAGTGGCGACATGCACAGAAAAACTTCGTGTCCAAAATATATATGTTCCACACAGGTACATTTGGGATGCTTTATCATTTAACCACTTAATTGTTTGCTTAAATTCTGTACTCTATAGAGGGTTTTCTGCTAGAAAACTGTCAAGGACAAACTGCAGAGAGAACACAGAAACTGATTCTCTTGCCTTTTTGTTCTCTTTCTACTTGGTTTAATTGTCAGCCTTGTAACAATGAAGAAAAGTCTTGAGACTTTTTTTTTTTTAAATTTCAGATTTAATGATAATAAAGACATTTCCAAAATCCAATCTAGTATCTTTTGAATTATATGAATGTGTAACTAGTTAAATCGATTTATTTGACTGAAACCTACCCGTATACTTATCTTTAAATTGGTCCACAGTTTTCTCCACACTGTTGAACTGCAGCCTGACTTGATATGGAGAGACTGAAACCTAAGCAGAAGTATCTCCTGCAGAAAGAAACTGAGACTCAACCAATCATAGCAACCGACCCTCCTGCCAATTAGTGGGTTAAAGCTGACAAAACATGAACACATTAGGTAAAACCACCAGCAGCCAATCAGGTGGTTTCTGTATGTGACTTTCTTTTCTCTGGTTATAAATGCAGCTTGCACATGTGGTGGAGGGAAGTATTCTATGTCAATGTTGGTGGAGTTTGTGGCCTGATTCATGAATCATTTCTTTGCTGAAATAAACTGCTAAATTAAATATGTCTTTTTTTTTTAAACATCTCATGCTTCACTCTTCCTTCCCACATGTTCTCCATATTTAATCTATATGTAGGTGTTATTGATAGACTTTTTCTAAAATTTCTCATTTCTCCTCTTCATTTTCATTTCCACTCTGCCAGTTAATGCCTCAACAGCTCAAGTTGCAGTAAAGGAAGGAAGTACTGTTACATGTGTCTCTCTACTTCCATCTTTTGCTTCTACTGTAGTTTTTATGCTTCACTGTTGAACTAAACTTACTGAAGGACAGATTGATGATTTATTTATTTTAGGGAAAATCCCTAGATTCCCTTTTCCCTGCAATTGCCTACAATAAAAATGCGTAGACCCATTAGTGTTGAAGGTTTCATTAATTAGGTCTCAAAATACCTTTAAAATATTTTTTTTCTTGAGACATTCCCTTGAACCAGAGTCAATTCCCTTACTAGAAGGCTCTCATCTGTTATCCCATATGAAGTGCTCCTCTACTCTATCTGCAAGCTATAAATTCTGCCCTTGCTTCATCATTGTGCTCAATAATGATGCACATTTATAAATATTAAATAAACACTTTGATAAGTTAATACATTAATTTCTTAATTAAACTTTTAGTAAAGGAAAACTTTAACAGTATTTTAAAATTCACTGTTCACTAACAAGTTCAATATCAATTGGATATCTAATATAAGCTAGAGTGTATAGAGAGCTTAAAGATCATTATTTTACACAGGGAACAAATTTATTTAACAACCACTAATATCAGACAATAGAAACCAAAGTCAGCTGGGTGGTGTGGCACACACCTGTAATCCCAGTGGCTCAGAAGGCTGAGGTAGGAGCATAGAGAGTTCAAAGTCAGCTTCAACTCAGCGAGCACCTGAGCAACTCAGAAGACTCTGTCTCTAAATAAAATTTTCTAAAAAACAACGGGGGGACAGGGGATGGGGCTCAGTAGTTAAGTGACCCTGGGTTCAATTCCCAGTACCAAAAAAAGAAAAAAAAATCAAATAGTACATTAATGTTTTGCTCATATTTCACAGATATCATTCACTGAGTCATTAGTTTATAATGTCATTGATCAAAATTTTGTAGTCCCAATTTACCTGTAGTCTATATTAAAAAAAAATAATAAGATAGAACCGTATATGCTGACCTGTATGATTATATTTGTTATTATTCATTAGCTAAAATTATTATATTTATCTAGTAGATTTGCTTCTATATGTTAGATGGGTCAATTTTCTATTAATGTGTTTATTGATTAATAGAAGTGATGTGGTCTCCATGTACAGAAGAACAAATCTGATCAATGAGGCCCCATTTGCCATTGTTAAGTGACCCATAAGCCATGGAGCCCTGGTAACCACTGCACAAATGCTTCCCCTTAGGGATGGAGTGTACGAAGGGCTTTTTCTTTTTACAAGTTAAATATGAGATTTCAGTGTGAAAGAGCATGGGTAGATGTCACATAGTCTTCATGATCTTAGAAATTTAATAAAAGCATACTGATTGAGGTCAACTATCAAAGATATCTCATTTGAAATTTAGAATAAAATATATAAGGTTAATTTTTTCTTCCTATTTATTATTTTTGATGCATAAATCTACAGAGAACTTATAAAGAGAAATTGTTTGAACAGATCATTTTATTCACATAATATCACATTAAGTTCTAACCAAAATAAGTCACTTTTATAGCTGTTTTTTAAAAACATACATTAGCTCCATTGTTCTGGATTCTTTTAGGGTCAAACAGATACTCATACATATGCATACAGATATATCTCTACACCATCAAAAGAATAAAATTATTTGTTTTTTTCTACATACAATATTATATTACTTATATTTCCATTAATCTTGGAGAATCTACTGCATATGTATAATCTGAAACTATTTTACTGTTAAGGACACACATAACTAGCAATAAACACAGTATCAATATTAGTGTCATATTTATGTGATTTAATGTTTTTTTCTGTGCTTAAAATATAAATGCAATACTTATATGTGAAAATATGCATATGTATATTTCTGCATTTTTATAAAGATGTGTTTATATTTCTAAAGAATGGTAATTCAATTGCTATTTTAAAACACTTAATTTATTAATAATTTCAATAATTTATAAATACATTACATATGTACTTCTCCAGAATCTGTTTTCCATATTTCCCTATAACTCTACTAAGACTTCAGGTCTTCTCAAAACACCTTCCAGTTATTTAGTTTACTCTTTCATTTCTTTATTTTTGGCTCTCATGGATAAATTTATCAATACTGTGTTCTAACACCTGGGCCCCTATAATGACCCATGCTGGTTACCTGTTCTCCTTTGAGAAAAAGTATATGTCTTTTATCCTCATTGATTTCCTCTCCAAATTTTCCTCTCCAAATGCATTTCACATTACTATGGTATTTTTGTTAAAATTAACTAACCAATATTGATGCCTATTTCAAGTGAGGTCCATGGTTCACTAAGATTTACTTAGATTTTATATAATATCTATTTTTTCTAAGCCAGGATCCCTCCAAGGATACCACAGTACACTTAGTTGTCCTGTCTTTTTAGGTTTCTCAAACAAGTGTTGGTGACTCAGTCTCCTTATTTTTGATGACCTTGAGAATTGGAGCAATAGTGTTCGGAAATATTAAAAGATCTCCTTCTATTGGAATTTGGCGTTTTTCTTAGGATTAGTCGTTCATTCTATGGTTTGAACAAATGTTTAATGGCTTGTGTTCACCATTACATATCATAAACAATAGTCTGACTAACCTAAAAATTTCTTATGATTTGCTTCCACATCTTCTTCTCCCCTTCAGTCCCTGGCAACCATCCTTGAAGCAAGAGCCAACCCATAACAGACTCTGAGTCTGCTGGTACTGTGATCTTGGACTTTCCAGCCTCCAGGACTGTGAGCAATGCATTGATGTTTTTTATAAATTTTCCCACTTAAAGTATGTTGTTAGGATGCTAAGACACTTAGCAAGTGAATACTTATTTTGGTATTTGCTTAATTTGAAAGTTATTCAAATTTATTGAGGAAAACCTAAATATATATATAAGAAAAGAAGGTAAAATGATATAGATTTCTTACACACATACACACACATACACATTTATAACATGCAAAGTGGCTTTCTGCATATACGGACATTTAACTGTAGTCATAATTAGAAAGGCACATTTTACAGTAATGGAATCATTCCCTAGATATTGTTGTTGAAGAGTTCCTCTCCTTCACATGCTTTTTTTCTAGCACAGTGAATTTTTTATAACTTTATGTATAGCTAATGATATTTTTCTATCTGAATTTGATTAAACCTTTAAAATATTTTTCTAATTTTACTTTATTTGGCCATTTCTTGGTATGACTCATATTTTATATTGGAAACACTATCCGCAAGAAGGCTGATGTTAAGTCTTCATTTTTACCATGTTAGTAAGTAAATAAAATGAGCAAGTAATCATAATTACATAGGATTCATTGGCACCTACACAAATTTTCCATTAATATGTAAACAAAAAGTTCAGAAGGATATTAACGATTTCTCATTTCTGAATTTACCTTTTGCTCGTTTTCTCACATCAAAGAAGTTTCATTTGTAAATTTCAAATTGAATAACACTGATTCATGTACTAAGCCCTCTTTAAATAATATGCAAATCACTTGGTAACTTTTAGTATTACCTCTAAAATTTTATTTTTGTCTCACAGAAATATCTTATTCCATGTAAAGTCACTTTAAAAAAAGGAAATCTGTATCTGACTGATCACTTGTTCATAAATTCTAAAAATTTCACCTGATTTTAACTTCATGTTTTCAGTTAATATCTCCATGCTTCAACATGGATGTGAAGAGGATCAATAGGGAGAAAGAGAGAAAATGGTTTTGCAAATGAATCTTTGTTGAAATTATATATATAACATATATATATAATTGACATACATAATATATATAACATATATAATATATATTATATAATATATATATAATATCATTGACATATAAAATATGTATTATATATGTCAATTATATATATATGTTTATATGTGTGCATGTGTTTGTTATTTTGTATCTCCACTGCAATGTCTTTATCAGGATGTTTTTCCAAAAATTTATTATGAATCAATTTGAAAAAGAAGCAGTGTAACCTCTTATCAGACAGAACAAAAAAAAAAATGAGTGTTTTATTTTACTGGTAGCATAAATGAAAATATACATGCATCACAATGTAGCAGACAATTTTCTTTTCAACTCCCAAAATATATATTTACAAACAAAATAATAAAGCAAACTTGGGCAAACTCCCTTGCCAATATTTATAAAAATGCTTTTTAAAATTACCAAGGACTTGTTCACATATTTAAAAATATTGCTGAAAAGATAGTAGTGAGTGTATACAAAGATACAGAGCAATAAATATGAGAAGACTAAAAACAGTGAGAGAAAAGAGGTGTTTCATTAGTACACAGCTTATGGTTGTCTTACAATCAGAGGATTTTAGAGAGATAAAGATGGTGTGTGTAGGTGGAGTAATAGGAATAAAAACAAATTAGGCATTTCATTTTGAAGTGAAATAGAGCTAAGTGATGACTACTTATTACATAAAAGAGGTTTTGTCAAGCCATGAGGACAGAGTATAAACAGAAATATTTAGGTATCCAAAAATAATGTAACTGGAATCTAGAAACCAAAAGGGATGAAATGAGGTCATGCTGTGAAGTGTATAGAAAACTGGCTTTTAATGAATATAGAAACTAAATTTTTACTAGGATTAAGGTGGAAGACTTACAAATTCCAAGAATAGAATTCTTTTTACAGTAGTTCTTGGCCAAGTTTTAATAGGTGTCTCTTCTATTATAGTCACATGTACTGTGACTATGGTACTACACATCACCTTCTGACCACATCACCTTCCTGCTAGGACATTTATTTCCATGGTTTTGGCTCAGGTTTGTCTGATAATGAAAAACTTAGGGACAGGTGTAGGTTATCAAGTTTGGAGTCTAACCTTTTATGAAATTAGTGAAGTTATGATCTATAAGACCACTTTGAGTTTCATCTGGCTACCCCGGTTAGATTAGGTGAATCAATTTTTCTTTATCAACCTGCCTTTCTATTCATCTACCTTTTCTTGAACTATAGCTACAAGGCCTACATGCAAAAAATACCAAATAGGCATTAATGCACCACTTCAAAGAGTAAATCTGGCGATGACATGCAAAGATCGCTTCAATTAAATATTTAACAGTGAGGCTTGCAGTGAAGTTCTAGGCAAGTGGGTTGAATGTCTGAGGGAAATTAATATTGCTGGAGGGTCCATGCTGCCTGAAAGATACACAGGAAGTCAATTTTAGGGAATTCTCCTGAAACAGATAGTCATTATATTATTGGTGTAAATCTTTATAATTATAGCTGCCTGGGATCCTTATTATCATTTGGTCACATGAAATGTTCTTTGGGGTGTTATAAAAACTTGAAATGACTCAATCAGTTGCGGTAACTTGAAAGGAATTCTATAAACACAGAACTGCATTTTAGCCAGTAGAAAAAGTCTTTTAATACTTGATTTTGCACAAAGCACATACCTAGCATGGAATAAATAAAAGGAGCTTGAATTATTTAAGCTAATTTTCCTCACAGAAAGAAAAGCACACACATGCACAAAATAACCCTACTGCAGGACCTCCATCTGTCCGAATGGTAAACAGTCACCACCTGGCTTCTGTGTAAGATCATTGCTCCCACAGTAAATGTCACAATTTCCATTTCAAAACCATTTTCAGCTGTCTAATTCTGTAGCCTCAAAATCATAAATCACAAGCTATCATGGTCAAAATAAATCCCTAGCTTTGTGATCATGATTGGAGAAAAATCCGCCAAGAAACAATCATGGTGGGTTGGTTGCTGTTTGCTGTATTGTTTCTATGTGATACAAAAGAGTTGGAAGGGTGTTCTAAAACAGAGAATTAGCAACATTCACTTTATATTCATATCCAAGACATGTTGATACCAATTCTATTGCTGCAACAGCTACTCAACCTCTATAGTTGCTTCTGCGCTATTACTTTCACTACACAATTGCCATTTCAGGGCACTTAATATTAGGTTTTCCATATTGCTACTGTGTATTAAGAGATATCATTTAATCATTTAATAATTTTTCCCAAATATAAAGAAGATACAAAAATACTTCCCTTTTGTCACTTTAAATTAGTTTTGGACATCCAGTGAAATTTTATCAGTGGTTAGATTTGGAACTAGTTTAGACATATGTACTAAAATTTATGAAATTGTGTGTGTAGGCAGGTCCATGAAACTATTTAAAAATATCCAAAATCCCATCATTTGTAGCCTAAATCGTATCACAATCCAGTTATTATGAGTTGAGTCTGGAATGTCCCCCAAGGTTCATGTTTGCAGGCTGGTCCTCAATGCAGCAAAGTTCAGAGGTGGGACTTGGGAAATGATTGGATCATGAGGGTTCTGACCTCATCAGTGGATTAATCCACTGAGGGATTCATAGCTAATGGCATTATTGGGAGGTGGTAGAAATTCTAGGAAGTGGAGCCTAGGTGAAGGAAGTATGTCACTGCAGAGGGTGGTGGCATAAGCTGGAAGGATATTTCTTCCTGTTTACCAGTTACCATGAGGTAAGCAACTCTGCTCCACTATACCTCCTCTGACATGATTTGCCTGACCACACATCCCATAGCAATGGAGCCAGTTGGCCACAGACTTGAACCACAAGCTGAAATAAATCTTTCTTCCTCTAGAGTGTGTGTTTTTTTTTTTTTTTTCCAGGTACTTTGTCACAGTGACACAAAAATAACTCACTGACCTTTGTTTATAACATTTTCTCTTCCTGCAGTATATACTGTGTCCATCATAAGGAAGTAAAGGTACCTAATTTATTTGAAGTTCAAGTCTGTAATTTCTTTAAAATGCCTCCAAATTTGCCTAACTTATGACAGCTCATCATACAGAAAATAAAAAAAAAAATTCCTATTTATTATTAAGTGAATGCCTTTATTTTCTCTTTTCATCACTATTTTTCCTATGTTTAGCTCTTCATCACATTATTGAAACACATTCTTCCTGAATTCCATAGTCAGTAATCAAGCATTTAAAAAACATATACATATATTTAAAAGAGAAAAGATTTCATTATTTAGAAGAATTTTAGAATTACAGAAAAATGAGAAACAAGCATTGGATACGCACATGTCTCCTGTTCAGAATTTCTTTTATAATTGCATCTTATATAAATGTGGTATATTTGTTAAAATAAATGAACCTAAATTGATACTGTAAGTGAAGTCCATAGTTCATTAAGATCTACCTAGATTTACATACTATTTTTTTCTATGCCAAGATTCCTCCAAGGATACCACAATAAACTCAGTTATCTTATCTTAGTCTTCTTTTGGTTATTGACCATCTCTCAGGCTTTCCATATTTTTGATGATGTCAAGAATTGGAGACCCAGGTATTTTACAGGAAGTCCTTCTTTTGGAATGCAATGTTTGTCTTTGGATTAGGCTGAGATTATGGATTTGAGTGAGGACATAAAGTACTATTTTATCACATCACAGCAAAGGAAGATACTACTAATATGAATTATGATTGTTGCTATTGACCCTGATCACCAAGTTGAAGTAGTGATTGTGCTCTGGCTAGAAGTCCCAGCGTCTAGACCACACTTAGGAAGAGGGGAAGACATACTCTACCTTCATGATGGCAGACTGTCTGTAAAGTTTATTTGGAATTCCACTGCATAGGAATTTTATCTCTTCTCCCACCTTTACTTAGTTGTATTCAATAATTTATTTCTACCAGAATAAATGGCTGTTCATTCTCATTTGGGTTCAAGTCCCATGTCACTTTGTTAACTTTGTGGCTTAAATTTCTGTACCTCTGGTAATCTGGATCTCTTTTTATTATCTCATGCTCTTTCTCTCATTTATATGGGTTGTGTATGTGTGTATGTGTACATGTGTGTATGTGTGCTTTTCTTCTGTATTTTCTTTTCAGCACTTCATTACTTTCAGCCACAACAGGATACATCATGTTTGTCTTGTAAATTTTCTGCCTTTTCCCTGGCATCAGCCATTTTTCCAAGGTGCACTATTCCTTTGATTGCATATTGCACCCAAAACCATGATCTGGAAACTCGATATTCTGTGTGCTACTGGGTAGTCATTTATTTTAAGCAACTTCAGCTGAAAGAAAAAAATAAAACCTATGTGTGGGTACAATAACCTAGGAACACATATACATACATCTATAAATATTTTTATGTGTAATTATGTATCTGTGTATTAAGCTAAATATGAGTTTTTTACTAATGTCTCCACACTAATCCACTAAACATGGATTCTAACCTCTTCCTGTTACTTTACTGTAAAAATCTCACTCCAGCTGTGAAAACCTAGCTCCCACTATCTGATATCACTATATTGATTTTCATTTCCTACAAGTGTATGTGATACGTAAATACATAGTATAGAATTATCACCAGAATGGGCATTATAGAGTGTATATTGCAGTTCATTTTACTTTTTGTGTGACCTATTCCACTAATTTTCAAGTTACTTATATGGTTGCCATTTCCCCATTCTGTTGGGAGATTATCTCATATATTTATAACCTAGTTGAATCATCTTGTCTCGGTCTACAGCCCTTTTTAGGAATCTCCATATTTTAAATGATGTTTTAAAATTTGTGTATAATTAAGATTTGTTGTGTTGTACACTTGTGTGGAATTTAGCAAATGCATAATTCCGTGTGTGCCTTTATAGTAACTTATAGAGTATTTTCAGCACTCTAAATGATGTCATATGCCTCACCTATTCAGTCCTTACTGCAAAACACTCCTCCAGTGCCTGGAAACCAGTGATCCTTTCACTGCCTCTGTAGCTTTGCCATTTCTGGAATGTTGCATAATCAGAAACACACCATGTCACCTTTCCAGACTGATATCTTTTATTAGCAATATGCATTTAAGATTCCATCCTAATATGAGAGTTCCTTTCATGACATCATAGTTAATTTATTTTTGTTGCTGAAAATGTGTCTTTGTACATGTGTTCAATCATATGATTTTCCTTTCACCTATGCAATAACATCTTTATAGATTCCAGTTTTTAGCAATTATAAAGTAATAGGTATGATTGCCCACCGCCCGCCGGGACAATCACAACGCGTATGCTCTTCTTGATCACAGGAACCAAAAGAAGTTTATTCCGCAAGTCTCAGACTTATATAGAGAACATAAGCCTAACAGAGAGTAGACTACCAGGAAAGTCAGTCTATCAAGGAACAGTCTCCAGGCAGATACCAGGATCGCCTCATGTACAACAGCCAACCAGAGTTACTTCCGGGCCCTCAGAGCCCGACCCTGACAAATAGGCATTTACATGCAAATGTTGGTGTTTCAACAAGTATTCAAAGCTAATGGGTAAGTACATAAGAGCTCCATAGATCAGTCAAAAGGTAAAGCCATGCTTTGTTTTCTAAAAAAACTTCCACAACATCTTAAAAAGTAACTGCATTATTTTGCATTTCAACTAAAAACAAGTAAGTGTTCATTTTTATTTGTTTCATAAGTGTTCTATTGTTCCATATTCTCATCATCATCACTTGATATTTTAACTCTTTGTTGATTTGAGGTTTTACCCTTTTTAAAAGGTATATAATGGTATCTCAATTTTCTAATTTGCTGTGTATTATTTACAAATAATGTTGAATGTTTAGTCATATGTTCAATTTTGCACTAGTGATACCTATGTATTTTATTTGGTGAGGAGTCTTTTAATGTTTGTCCTACTTTTAATTATTTTTTCATATTGATAAATATTGTTTAAGTCAGGATTTTCACTGCTGTAACCAGAAGACCTGACAAGAACAATTAGAGGAGAAAAGGTTATTTTGGAAGCTCATGGTTGCAGTGGTCTCAGTCCATAGATGGCAGACTCCAATCCTCAGGACTAGAGGTCAGACTGAACATAATGATGTGATGGAGGTGTGGTAGAGGAAAGTGGCTCAGTACATGAGGTTCAGGAAGCAGAGAGAGAGAGATCTTCTCAACAAGGACAAAATATATACCACAAGGTACGTCCTCAGGGACTCATCTCCTACCTATCTGAAGTTACCATCCAGTTAATTCCTAATAGGTGATTAAAGCACTGATTAGGTGAAGGCTGTCATAACCCAATCATTTCAACTCTGTACTTTCTTGCACTATCTCATATATGAGCTTTAGGGGGATATCTAATATGAACTATAACAAATTTTAAGAGGACTTTGTAAATTTTGAGTATAAATACTTTACCAGATATGTGTTCTGAAAGTAGTCTCTTCAAATCTGTGGCTTGTGTTTTATTTCTTTCTACAGTAGTTTTCATAAAACAGCAATTTTTAATTTCAATAACATACAATTTTTTTAGCTTTTAATTTCATGAATTGTATTTTGGGGTTTATATCTAAAAAAACAACACTGAATACAAACTGCCATAGATTTCCTCCCATGCTATATATTAGAAGATAGTTTTGCATTCCCTTTCTCTTAACATGTAATTGCTGTATTACACATCTAGATCAGTCCTGTTAAACAAGGGATCCTGTACTTTTCTCTGGCCTCATCACCTCTTAGCTGCTCCATGTCCATAGCTGTTCAGTTGCATAACACATTCCACTCCCACCTACGTGCTTACTGATTCACACAGGTATGCTCCTTGATTGGGTAGCCCCTGGGTTGCTTTGTAATGATGTGTTTTTCCCAGTGACCTTCAACCTTGTTGGACTAACTTCACACAAAATTCACAGGACCAGGTATCGATTGAGACAAGCTCCAGCCTTAAATTCTCCCCTCTCAATTATCCACATGACCTTGGAAGAAGTTAGAGGCCCTCCTTCTACTTGGTGACTTGGAGGTCTTTCTTCTCTGATAGGCATCATCAATGGTAGACCCAGGGGGAAGTATAGATAAGAACCTTTCTCTTTGGCTAATCCTAAAAACTAAACATCAAATAAGAACTTATTTATGCCCTAGAACTGCCTCAGACAGATTTGTCTACTTTGGCACCTGTCTTCTTTAGCCAGGCATCTGGTCTACCTGGTTCCACCTCAATGTCCTATTCTCTTGCCCTGCTGCTGTAGCTTTGCTATCCCTCATGTCCACCTCCTATTTGTCCCCCTCTACAGGAATTAGTTTGAGTCCTAACAAATGTGCTGGCCACTCTGTGGCTGCCAGGAGATGGAGGTTAGTCCAGTAGGCTGAGGAGCATTTGTAAGTCTTTCCTAGGGCTCTCATACCTCCCTCTGCAAGTCGTTTAGGCAGTGAGAGAGGAAACTTTTCTGTCATTGGTTTTAATTCTTTTCACAATATATACACATCCAAACCAAAACCTTCTCTTCAGGAATCTGCCTTGGAGCCATCATGCAATCATAGATGCTGGTTAGGTGGGTATGCTAGAAAATTCATATGCAATATCATTGCAGACTTCTCCAGCACAGCAACATTTTCTTACAAATCCCAAGATACTTCACCTCACTCTGCCATCTCCATTTCTTTAAGTTAGAGACGGCAGTGTCAATTAGTATATCTTAGATGCTTAATGGAATGGTTTGCTGGGGGGTAGAACTGGGAGGTATTGTATTTTGCATTTCTTCATTCTTCAACCAAGTGGGAGATTTCAATTTTCAGATAAAAAATGTCAAGTGTAATATGAATTATTCTTTTTAATGAAACTCTAAGAAGTAATTTTAAGAAAAACGTTTTGCTTATGCTTTTCTCAAAAAAACAAAACAAAACAAAAACAAAAAACAAAAAAACAGGGCACAGAATAAATGAGTAAACACTTGGAAGTTAAAATCATCAAGTCTGGCAGTACTACTATGATATCAGGTTGTATTCTTCCGTGAATGGGCTGGCTCTACCAGAAAGCATCAACAGTTTGGTAGCATTACATCTTTTGGGGAAGTAAAATCTATAATGACAAATGGAGTAATAAATAAGCAAAGGCGAGTAAGTACAAGGTATTTATAAAAATAGAAATTGAAAGGAAGAAAATAAAAAATATTGATTAAAATTAAACCACATATATTGTTCCAGTGACTTTCTTGAATATTTCATAATGCAATTATTCTTATGTATTAGAAGTTAATATTCTAAAAGTTCTGTGGTTCATGTATAATTAATAGGATTTAACACAAAAAGGAAAAATTACTAGTTTTATAAAAATTCAAACAACCATTTACGTTAGCTATATATAAAGTCATTTTTCAGTTCATACTCTATGTGTTACTAGACTTCATTATCAAAAAATGACATGCCTACTGTTCACAGCAGCTGCAATCCATTAACCTAATGGATTGAAATTATAGGTTGCCTTAGGAATTGTCTATTGTGTGGCAAAATCAAATGTAAACCCTACAGTGAAAAGTCTTGACATTATTAAATGTAGGAAATACAGTGTGTTCAAGAAGATGTTAATAAAAAGGATTTAGGATATTTGACTAACCCACCAGAAAGTAATATGATGTTTAGGACAAAATGCCAGCTACATGTGTTTTCTCATTATTATTTAGCAGAGAAATCATACTGTCAGTTGTCACTCAACAGCACTACATGACCAATGGGGACCTAGTTGGTTAATTGTCCTCTTATAAAAGATATATATATATATATATACACATATATATATATATACATATATATATTGTGTACATATACATTCTATTATGTCTCAAAATGTTACCTCTTGAAATTATTTTCCGCTATTTAAAAACAGCTATAACACCATCAACAAACTATTGTCTACTTTTTTTCAGGTCATGCACAGGTGTACTGCACAAAGACATGACTGAATGCCACCAATAGCTTAGTAATAAATAATCTCACATTCATACACTCACAATGAACACAGAAATACTCTTCTCTCTTGTTTATACATATTGTTCCTTCTCTTGGTTGTCTGCCTCTCACTTTCATCACACAACTTCATCAAAAACCTGGTTTTCTGGAGTCTTCTGGTCTGGATAATGTCAATGCAGAAGTCTGTGTTTTGGTATTCTGGAACTCAGTTTTGATACCAAGAGGAAAGCAAGGAAGGGTGGAGGTTTGGCTTTCCTTCTAAGGGTCACCTAATGTGGACATATTGAGCCTCTGTTCATCAAGGCAAACTGCCTGTGGGCAGGTGGAGTCAGGGCAGGAAGAGCATTTGCAGAGGAGGACATGGCCATAGGCTGACTCCCACAAGGAAAGAAGTTATCACTGCACTGCTGCAGGCATAGTGGAGGCACTTCAACTCAACTGCTCAGACGTGCGGGGATCACAGAGCTCTAGAAGCTCATGCATGGCTAACTTGCATGGTTACTATTTGATCTGTAACTTTGATTATAACTTAGGTTAGATCATAATTATGATTTATGTATTTACTCATTCTTGCATGGATAGCTTATTCCCCCAACCCAAATATCTATATCACTCTATACAGAATGTATCTGTTCAACATTCACAAATGAACTTTTACCCCAGTCGTCATGTGATAATATTCGGAGGTACTGTTCTTTGGAAATAATTAGTTCTGGATAAAATCACGAAGGTGGAGCCCTCATGGTGAATTTAGTGTCCTTATTTATAAGTGTAATAGACAAAAGAGTTTCCAGTCTTTGATCTGTGAAGATAGAGTTGGAAGACAGATGGCTACAAGCCAGGAAGTGGGTCTTCACGAAGAAGTCCCTTGATCTTGGACTTCTCTACCTCCAAAATTGTGAGAAGTAACATCTGCTATTTAAGCCACCCAGTCTATGGTATTTTTGTATCAGCAGCCTGAGCGGACTAAAATAATGCTTTATATTTAAAAACTGACACAAATATTGAAAACTGCTTAACTTCTTAAAGGTTAATTTTTAGACTTAATATTAGCAAGATCAAACTTCAGACATAGCAAATGATCACTTTCTGAAATATAAATCCTGATAAGGGGCAGGGAAATAAGAAAGGATTTCTAATAAATTAG
Organism: Sciurus carolinensis; assembly: GCF_902686445.1. Classification (NCBI taxonomy): domain Eukaryota; kingdom Metazoa; phylum Chordata; class Mammalia; order Rodentia; family Sciuridae; genus Sciurus; species Sciurus carolinensis. The sequence continues at coordinate 121,778,677 of NC_062221.1, read as the reverse complement.
ACATAAAGGTCACCAGAAAATTATGGCCAACACTGAACCCAGAGTTAACATTTAAAATGGTAATGATCAAAGGATAAAAATAAAATGACTTTTGCATATGTACATTTTCTTATCTAAGTGTCTTAGAAAAGGAAACAAAGTTGAATCATACTGTGCTAGGGTTAAATGTTCTTCGAGAAAACTGACCATTTAGTGCCCTATCAGTTTACAAGGACTCTTTTCTTTCTGTCTCTGTATGTTTCTGTCTCCATCTCTATCTTTTTCTCTATCTCTGTCTCTGCTTCTCTCTCTCTGTCTCTCTCTCTCTCTCTCTCTCTCTCTCTCTCTCTCTCTCTCTCACACACACACACACACACACACATATACACACACCTACACACATTTATTTCCTTTTATTTGGTCCTACAACATTTAGTGTTCTCCAATCATGGACATATAATTTAGTTAGGAATACAAATACAAATATCTACAAATTTATTAATTCAACAATCATTTGTTATCTAATGTCATTATTGGGTCATGTTTATATGAATGTTCTTAGTTAAATAATCAGTAAAACTAAAACACTACTACATGGCATCAGACTCTAAGAGGATGGGGGGACTGAAGATTCTATGAACTGAGTTTAATATTACTGTGTTTAAATGAAATATCTGAGAAAGTCATTTGAAGAATTTAATAGACCAAAAAGAACAGAAACAAAAATGAAGAGTCTGAGTATAAGCCATGGGAACACAGACTAATAAAAATGGTGGACAAAAATGGTGGACTCATAGGGCTGTTTTTGTGAATGAGGGATCTGTTAGGGAAAAGGTCTGGAGGGAGGGCCTGCAGCAGATGAGGAGGAACTCCAGAAGTCATCTTCTTAAGTGGAACATACAGGAAAGAATTAGATTTGAATGGAGGTAGAAAAAAGTGAAAGCTGACTTGAGTACTGTATTAGTGTGGAATGTGGGCAGAAACCTAGGGTGGACAGATTATATTAACATGGAAGGACAGGGAAGACAGTTAAAAAATATCAATGTGGTTGAAGAAGAACATTAATTATGTATTACTTCACTGAATTTACTCGGGAGTAAGGCATCTTCTATGGACTAATCCCAAGAAAAATGCAAATATGTATCATTGCATACAATTTCAAATACTAGAAAACTATAGTTCTATGCAATCAATTTTAGAAAATATCATTTAGGAGAATCCTTACTCAGGTGTTTTGAATAGAAAAAAATTCTGGTTGAAGTACCTAGGAGTGGTGGGAGGCTTGAAAAGACATGGTTGCTCTTTAGTCACTTCTTATGTTTTGAAGAAATTGGAAAACAGGGACACAGATCTCATTTTGAGTGGAATGTCCTCAGGATATAAAAGAATACTGAAAATTTTGGAACTTGTTCCAGGTCTATAGTTCTGTGCTGAGCATTTTTTCTTTCCCGACGAAGATTTCTCATTGAGCTCCTTGATGACCAGCTGAACAATTTGTGAGCTAACTTGTACATGTATCATCCAGCTAAGGTGGAGGTACCCAAGCTAAAGTCACATAGAGAGACCAATCTGTACCCACTTAGACATCCCTAAATTACATGCACACAAACAAAATAAATGACTATTGATTTTGTAATTTACTATGCTATGCTGTGTTATAACACATGGAAAGGGATAATTGGGACATATTTAGATCCAGAAATGGGACGCTAGATTGAAAGCAATGTTAAACAGGTGGTCACTGCCTTGGAAACAGAAAGTAGGCAATTAATAGAAGAACAATAAAAAGAGAGAAAATATTATTTAAGTCTGGAAAAAATATGATGGATGCATGTTGTTGCATGAACCTTAACAAAACTATTGTCTGCTGTGTAATTCTTGGAGAAAGAGAGGGCAGTAAAATACCATGCCCCTGAAATACCCCTCTCTATTCCCAAGTCCAGGGATAGTTTTGAGTGAGTCTTGGCTGGAAGACACAGATAAAGAATCTTGTGTAGATGTTCAGAGACGGGTTTGCTGAGGGTGAGGATGAACGATGCCTACCCTACCTAGCCTTACTCTGCGTGCTTACTGAGGCATCAGAGATCGAGCTCTGAAGGCTAATTTTATTTAGTTTTGCACAGGACATATATAGGTACATTATCCAATCAGGTTAGAGTCAGCCTATAGGTGAACTATACGTCAAGGGTCCAGGTAATGTAAACAAACCAAGCATGCCTAAGCAATTCTGCCCAGCAACAGGTCTGAGACAAAGGACTGGGGGAATGGCAAGCTCCTGCACACAGCATGAGGCAAGGCAGCGCTCACATCACAGCTTTCTGTGATGCATGTCAGAACGAGGCCTCCCCTCAGCTCAAACTCAGTCTCAGCAACTGCAAAGACCTTCATTCCATGGCGAGTCTTTACCATTACCTCAGTTTCTCTGTTCAGACTGTTTGGCTTACTTAGACCATGGTGTCAGTGAGTGCCATCAGATAAGCTTGAGGAAGGTTCCCTACAATCTTGAAGAATGCTGGCTTTCTCTCATGTGTGCTGAGAATTAGGGTAAGTTGTTTTCTGTAGAAAACTGCCTTCTTATGCATGTACCAGGACAGCTGCTCCTTGGAACACTGGTCATATAGGACCAAAGCAAACTAATGTTTCACTGCTTCTGTAGCCTAATTTATGAAAACCCTATCCATGCAGTAACTAGTGTGGAATTGAAGGCACTCTGCAGAGGATAATTGCTACTTATCCAGCTGCCCAACACCAGATAAGGTCCTTGATGGATAGAGGTCCTATTTTCTGGAAAAGAAATGTGAAGTATAGTGGTGCTATTTGTCTAAGCTGTTGCCACTGAACTTTCTGGAGTAGCATCCTGAAATATAGTATTTGATGAAGCACTGTGAGGGATAGTGGTGCTGTCTGTCCAGTATGTCACCACTGGGCACTCCCCATAAGCATTTTTCAACAAACCTTTTGTCTTGATAGGCTATCTCTTTGTATTATCTTTGGTCTCCCAGTAACCTACCATTGACATAGCTTAACTTGGCCATAAACATTAAACCTAAATTTTGATATATATAAACTCCAACAAATTTTTGAATCTGTGTATAGGACTCTCTATACAAAGTTAATTAACTATACATAACCAATTATTAAAGAAGACATGAGCTAAGGAAGGAATTGAAATATTTTTAAGAAGAATTAAGAGGTCAAACAAATATGCAAGGGCTGTTACATTCAAAGAGAAGACTAATTTCATCCCCAGTTCCTGACAGTAAAAAAAAAAAAAAATTAAAATAAGAAATATTATTGCAAAGATCCAAATCACTATCAATAGAACAGGGACTCAGAAAAAAAAAATAAGAAAAGATGTTTGTAAAATATTTTATTAACACTTCTGAAAAAGAGATTATGATAGTTATGTACCATCTAAGATTGGTTTATAAAAATCTTAAATTTTTTTTTTCTGCATTGCCTTAATAATTAAACTCACTGAGTGAGTTTGTTACACAAACAATGAACATGAAATTAGTGGCAAACCAAGTAGTAACCTGTTATGGCTTGAATTTTTAATGTTCCCAGAAAAGCTAATGTGTTAGAAAACGCAGAAATCTCAGTGGTGAAATAATTGGATTATAAGGGCTATAATATCACCAGAGAATTAATCAAATTAATAATTTGGATTAATAATTTGAATGGACTTTTGGGTGGTAACTATAGGCAGTTGGGGTGTGGCTTAAGGAAACAAGTTAGTAGAGGCATGAACCTGGGGACTATGTTGTGTCCATGGCTGCCTAGAAAACAAATGGCTTTCTGTTCACGAAATTAATTACATGAATTTAATTATAAATGGGCACATAGGGTACCTGGAAGTCTTTACTTACTATTTGGAATACAAGGTTTGAAACAGTACAAAATGAAAGGAAGACCTTGGAGACTACCAAACTTTTGGAAGAAAAAAAGTCATCTGACAGCACATATATAGTATTTTTTTATCCAAATGTAAGAATGACACACAGGGAGGAAACTAGTTCAAAGAATCATTTCTAAATGACATTCCTGGACTCTCATCAAAGAACAGTCAACATAAACCTGACTCAATGTCAGCATTGCTATTAACCTGTGAGTTCTGTGCCCCACCCCCACCAGATTTGGGGGTTGCTATGGTGATTACCTTTTGCCTCTGATGTTACTATACGTTGGGATGTGACCTGATAGACTGCATTTGTTTGATGTTCTTGGCTCTTCAGATTATGAAGCATGGGAAGAGGTCCAGTATCTGAAGTTATAATGAAGACCCTCATTGTCACTTGAATTTGGTGAGATGATGATGCCTTGGATATCAAATCATTCCGTAAGAGGAAGAGGACTTTTAATTCATTGGGAAAGGTAGAATTTATTTTTTATGGGAATATTACAAATCATTTGTGTTTTCTAAGCACATTGTGTTTTAAGATTTAAATTCTATAGTGGTTTGTTATGTAGCATTAGAAAGTCAGAAAAAGGAGTCAAGTGAGAATGAACAAGAGTAATTTTGGAGGTTTGGGGATAAAGCAAGAAGTCTAAAACTGTCACCTAGAAAAATGAAAAATGGAATGTAAAATACAGTGTGATTGCCATACAATTCTAAAAACCTGACTGTAAATAATAAATATGTATTACATTTTTAATGTATAATTAATCATAATTTAAAACTCATCCAATTATTTTTTATTTCAGTTCTTTCCCTGCCGCCCTGACTTCAATAACAGAAATATAGTTCCAGAACAGGGTTTGATCATAAGAGCTATTAGTGCATTAGTTTGCCTTTTACATTACACTCTGACTTTCCTCTCTTAGGTTCATCTCTGGATCAAATGGAGAGGTCAAGAAGGACAGAGCTACTGAATCGTACAAAAGCTGAGGCACGAGGAATGAATGAAGACTGCAAGTAAGATCTAGGTAGGGCAATCAAAACCATAAGAGTAGAAGCCCCAGTAAACCAGAACCATGAGGGAGAGGGGAAATAGTAGTCATCAGTGGAATGAAGAAAATATAAAAGAGAAGGAAAGGGAGAGGGGTTGATTCACAGAAGGAACTCATTTATGGAATTCTTTATTCATTCACTTCAGAAATATAGTGAATGCTTAAAATGAATAGGCACTGTTGTAGGTATTTGAAGTGTACAACCTGAAAAATACAGTAATAACAAACTAGATTGAAAATTAAAAATGCCTACACATATATAGAAATATGTGATAGAATTTTAAAAATTTAAATGCCCAAATACACATATATACATAAATATGTCAATATGGCAAAGAAAATACAAAATATATATGCCAGAACAGAAAATAAAAGCACAGATACTGAAAAGAGAATAGTATATTTTTCTCCAAAAGATGGGCAGAAAGTCTCATTGAAGAGAGGATGTTAAAGCAGAGACCTAAATGAAGGGTGGGAGGGAGGCTGGGAGAATACTGCAGGTGGAAGGAGGGTAAGTGCCTAGGAACTAAGGAGGCTTGTCTGGTCTGAAGCAGCGTGAGTTAGAGACACAGGACAGCATAGAATTAAAATGGCAGTGGAGACAGAGGCCAGGTAAGGCATGACATTTTATTTTTGAGAGAGATAGAAAGCCATCAACTGCCTTGGACCAAAAGAGTGGCATGTTGTGATATATGTATTTTAGTGGTTTTTTTTTTTTGATTTTTAAATTTTATTTTTTCTGATTTCTCTATCAGAGCATGAATGAAGGCAAGGGAGCATGTGGGAGTTTACCACAGCCATCCAAAATAAACATGGTTGAGGCTTTAGCTACAATAGAAGTTGATTTGTAGGGATAGAAAGTGATTAGATATGGGACAAAGACTATGTATCTGCTGATAGATTGGCTAAAATAGAAGGAAAAGCTTGTATTTGGTTGTTATTATGTTTTGTTTGTGGGTTTCTATGCACCTGGATAAATGGTAGTGTTACTTACTGAGGTGAGGAACATTATTATAAGCACAGTTTGAGAGCTGCATGAAGCAGAATTAACCATTTTCTTTAGCAAATGATAAACTGGAAATACAGTTTTGTCTTCCCCGTGGGGGTTTCTTGAGGTGTGTTGATCTCCAGGTAACTGGAAGGAGTGCCAACTGTGTGATTGAGGATGCAGTAGGAAAGACAAGTGGGAAATAATGTGTTTCAGGAGAAGGACATTCATTTGTTGAGTCTCAAGCACTGTCATCAAATTTCTAAAAGTAATATAATACAGTGATTGGGGAAAATATTTTTGACTAGTCTGTCATCCTGAAATGACTCCCTATTGGATAAACGAACGAGATAGAGTCATGGTTTGCCTTTGGTTTCCAAACCTGAATAAAGTAGATGAAAATATTTTTATCATGAAAAGTCAGATTCATAGATGCAAAAGGTTTATTTATTTATTTCGATTCATTTTACACAAATGGGATACAACTATTGTTTCTTTGATAGTACATGAAGTAGAGTCAAACCATTTGTGTAAGCATACATGTACACATGTATATAGGTTAATGATTTTTGTCTCATTCTGTTATCGTTCCTTTCCCCAACCCCTCCTACCCCTCTTTTTTTCTCTATATAATCCATCCTTCCTCCATTCTTACCTCCCTCCCACCCCCGTTATGTATTATCATTTGCTTATCACAGAGATCATTCAGCCTTTGATTTTTTGGGATTAGGGTATCTCACTTTGCATGATATTCTCCAACTGCATTCATTTACCTGCAAATGCCTTTATTTTATTCTTCTTTATGACTGAGTAATATTTCATTGTTTATATATATCACAGTTTCTTTATCCATTCATCAATTAAAGGGCATCTAGGTTGGTTCCACAATCTAGCTATTGTGAATTGAACAGTTATGAAAAAGGTATTGCACCATGATCAAGTGGGTTTCATCCCAGGGATGCAAGGTTGGTTCAACATCCAGAAATCAATAAATATAATTCACCACATCAACAGACTTAAAGTTAAGAATCACATTATTTTTTCAATAGATGCAGAGAAAACATTTGATAAAATACAGCACCCCTTCATGCTCAAAACACTAGAAAAAATAGGGATAGTAGGAACAGTCCTCAACATTGTAAAGGCTACCTATGCTAAGCCCACAGCTAACACCATTCTAAATGGAGAAAAGCTGAAAGCATTCCCCCTAAAACCTGGAACAAGACAGAGATGCCTTCTTTCACCACTTCTATTCAACATCGTCCTTGAAACTCTAGCCAGAGTAATTAGACAGACCAAGGAAATTAAAGGGATATGAATAGGAAAAGAAGAACTCAAACTATCCCTATTTGTCAATGACATGATTCTATATTTAGAGGAGTAAAAAAATTCCACCAGAAAACTTCTAGAACTCATAAATGAATTCATTAAAGTAGCAGGATATAAAATCAATGCTCATAAATCTAATGTAAAAGGTGTTTTCAACTGACTTAAAAATTATCAGGAATTGGACATGGTGGGATATGACTGTAATTCCCAAGACTCAGGAGATTGAGGCAGGTTGGAGGCTCAGCAAATTATCAAGGACCTAAGAAATTTAGCAAGACCCTATCTCAAGAAAGAAAGCACTGGGAGGTAGCTTAGTGGAAAAGCACCTCTGAGTCCAATCCCCAGTACCAACAATAACAACAACAAAGATTCAGAAAAATATAATAAGAATATTAGTTTACATATCAAAAAGAAAGTGTTATCATTATCATTATTATTATTTACTGGTAATAAAACATGAAATAAAATATAAACTAGTCACAAAACATAATAATAAAATTCCTATGAACTATCTCTCAAGGTGAAAAATAGAGCATAATAAATATTATTGAGCCTACAGGTATGCCCCATCCCTATTCCACTCCTGTGACTTCCCTCCACAGGTGACTCACTATCTTGAATTTAGACCCACTATACCCTTGCTTTAATGAAATAGAGTTGTGAAATGTCATAAACTTTCCTAAGTTGTATTATTTAAACATTAACTTTCTCTATTTTACTTGTAATAATCAATACCATGTTCTTGGTATGTATCCTTTTTATGTGCAACTGTAATTCATTCATTTACAGCTATGAGGTAGCAGTTACAAAAGATCATCTGTATACTCTGGTTGTCCTCAAGCTAATTTCTAGTAGTTTTCATATTCAAAATTAAGTTTTTGACAGAACACCAAATCTACAAAATTACAACACACCCATATCAAAGCACATTATAATGAAAATGCCTAACACAAAAATAAAGATAGAATTTTAAAGGCTGCAAGAGAAAATCATCAGATTACATGTAGGGGGAAACCAATACAGATATCAGCAAATTTCTTAGACCAGAACCTAAATACTAGAAGGACCTGGAGCAACATTTCAGGTTCTGAAAGAACATGGATGTCAACCACGAATCCTATACCAGCAAAACTAACCTTCAGGTTTGATGATGAAATAAAAACTTTCCATTATAAACAAAAGTTCAAAGAATTTACAAATAGAAAGACTACTACAGAATATTCTCAGCAAAATATTTGATGAGGAGGAAATGAAAAAGAACAATGTAAGTGAGCAAAGGGAGGAACTACCTTAAAGGAAAAGTCAATCAAAGGAGAAACCATGTCAATTTAAAAACCAAAAATAAGCCAAAATGACTGGTAATACACATAGTATCTCAATAATTACCCTGAAAGTTAATGGCCTAAACTCATTAATCAAAAGACATAGACTGGCAGATTGGATTTAAAAAATATGCTGCCTTCAAGAGACTAATCTCATAGAAAAAGAAACCCATAAACTAAAGGTAAAAGGATGAGAAAAAAAAAAAATACCATGCACATGGACTCAGTCAAAAAGTGGGGGTTTCCATCCTCATATCAGATTAAGTGGACTTCAATCCTAAATTAGAAGGGAAAAAGAAGGATATTTCATACTGCTTAAGGGAACCATAAATCAGCAAGATATAATGATCATAAATATTTATGCTCCAAACAATGAAGTATCCATGTACATCAAACAAATCCTTCTCAATTCCAGGAATCAAATAGATCACAACACAATAATTCTGGGTGACTTTAACACACTGCTCTCACTACGGATAGATCTTCCAAACAAAATCTGAACAAAGGAAACATAGAACTCAATAACACAATCAATAACTTGGACTTAACAGCATTTATAGAATATTCCATCCATCAATGAGTGAATACACTTTCTTCTCAGCAGCACATGGATCCTTCTCTAAAATAGACCATATGTTATATCACAAAGCAGCACAACACACACACTCACACACAAAACAGAGAAACTACCTTGTATTCTATCAGATCATAATGAAATGAAATTAGAAATCAATGATAAAATGAAAAACAGAAACTACTCCAACACCTGGAAACTAAATAATATACTATTGAGTGACACATGGATAACAGATGACATCAGGGAGGTGATAAAAAAAAAATTCTTAGGGGTCAATGAGAACAATGATACAACATATCAGAATTTCTGAGACACTGTGAAAGCAGTACTAAGAGGAAAATTCATTGCATGGAACACATTCAATAAAAGAATAAAACGTCAACAAATAAATGACCTAACATTACATCTCAAAGCCCTAGAAAAAGAAGAATTGGTCAAAACCCAAAGTAGTAGAAGACAGGAAGTAATTAAAATCAGAACTGAAATCAATTAAATTGAAACAAAAGAAACAATTCAAAAATGTGACAAAACAAAAAGTTGGTTCTTTGAAAAAGTAAAAAAAGTTAATAAACCCTTAGTCACACTAATGAAGAGAAGGAGAAAGAAAAGTCAAATTACTAAAATTAGTGATGAAAAAGGAAATATCATGACAGACACCATTGAAATACATAACATAATTAGAAGCTACTTTGAAAATCTATATTCCAACAAAATAGAAAAATCTCGAAAACATCGACAAATCTTTAGAGACATATGATCCACCCAAACTGAATCAGAAGGACATATACAATTTAAACTATCAATTACAAGCAATGAAATAGAAGAAGCCATCAAATGTCAACCAACCAAGAAAAGCCTGGGACCAGATGGATTCTCAGCTGAGTTTCTATAAGACCTTAAGCAGAACTAATACCAATACTCCTCAAAGTATTCTGTGAAATAGAAAAGGAAGAAACCCTTCCAAACTCATTCTATGAAACTAGGAACCCTTCCAAACTCATTCTATGAAACTAGTATCACCCAGACAAAGACCCATTAAGGAAAGAAAAATTTAGACCCATATCTGTGATGAACATAGATGCAAAAATCCTTAACAAAATTCTGGCAAATTGCATACAAATCATACTTTAAAAAATAGTGTACCATGAGAAAGTGGATTTTATCCCAGGGATGCAAGGTTGGTTCAACATCCAGAAATCAATAAATGTAATTCACCACATCAATAGACTTAAGGTTAAGAATCATAGGATTATTTCAATAGATGCAGAAAAAGCATCTGAAATAATAATAAGGTGTAATTTCCCATTTTCCCTCTGTTACCATTAGTGTTTGTAATGATAAAGCAATGATAGCCAAACCTCTAGCACTTAAGCACAAATCAAAGCAAAGAGGAATAGGAATCATTGTGGTCTTCACTGCCATGTACACTCAATTTAAATGAGAAAAAAAAGAACCTTACAGAATAAATTTTTGATAAGAGAGTAAATGATTAATTTTGTTGAATCTTCATCTATGAATATAATCTTTTAAGTATCCTGTGAAGGTATATTGAATACATCCTAAACTTGGCAAATGCCCATAAACCTAAAATGTGATACAATTGATTTTTGTTACAATCCAAACTACCTGCTTTTTATGGAGTGTCATTTTTACCTAAAACAGTGACTAATAATCTTCAGTTACATAATTTGGAATTGGGAAGATATTCACAGAAATTCAAAGTGTGATGTGTTTACTTAAAATTAACAGTCTGTTTACCAGTGGAAATTTTCAAGTTTTCAAGCAAATGTTGTAATTTGTAAAAGTGTATCTATCACTCTGAGCTCACAAGTATAAGTGACATATACCATTTTTTATGAGATATTAAAAATGTGAATGTGATATTGTATAATGCAAAGAGTCAAAATTTTCAAAACTATAAAGAGTAGAACAGTATCTTCTGAATAATGAATTCATGATGCTACAAAATCAAACTTGGGTAAAGTTATATTTAAAGTACAGGTTAGACCAAAAACATTTAATATTGAAAGAGTACAAAACCTTCTTGATGAGATTTAAAAATAAGAATTAGAACATTTAAAAATTACCACTAGTAGAATTTTGAAGTAGAATGTGATAGATTATCAAGTAGGAATATACACAATTTTATGAAAAGATCTATTAAAATACCCATCACTTAAAAAATACCCATCTCAAGATTTTGAAACAAGACATGTATATTCCTTAGCCATAAAAACATATCAAAAACAGTGAAGGTGGAGCAGCTATTTCCTATCAAGATGTACATTATAAACTGAATAAAGCAATACCACTATTTTAGCAAATTTTTGCAAAGGATGATACTAATAAAATAGACTACTAAGATACCTTGGACTTCTTTTTTTTGGTAACAGTTAATATTTAACAATATCTGTTTTACCAAAGCAGTAAATATCAATGTATATAACACATAAAAACAATCGCTTTGAGATTCTTAATAATTTTTACAGTAAAAGAAAGTCTGTCCTGAAACTAAAGAAATGCAATATACTTTATCATTTATGCTGTCCTAGGTGTACATTTTAGAGGTTTCTAGATTTTTTTAGTGATGAATGCATTGGAAGGATCCAAGACTGATGTTTTATGTATCATATTTCATTACATTTACAAAGAATTTCTAGAGTTCCTATAGGTATGTAATTATAGAGTAATGACAATTTGTTATCTGAATTGATTATATTAATGTACTTTTCACTCAATAATGCATAAAAGATTTTCTCTAAAGTTTTGCCAAAAATGAATGTTGTTAATGTTTAATATCTGGCAAGCTAATGGGTGCAGTACTGAATGTTATTGAGCACTGGGTTTGCCTTCCCCTGGTGATCAATGATTTTGAGTATATTTTGTTGTGTTAATAATCATTTCAGATGTTCTCCTTGGTAACATTTGATGATGTCTTTTAGTCATTTTTATAGGTTTATTATACTTAAATATTATTTGAGTAGGCTTACTGCTATAATTTACATATGAATTATTGGTAAGTTATAACTATGGTAAATAACTTTTCCATATTGAAGAATGTTTATATAAAATATTTTGTATTTTAATATCTAATTTTATTTTTAGTCTTTTTGGTGTCCTCTAAAATGATAGCCTTTATTAACTTTAGATTACCTGTATATTTTCTTGTACTTCTATTTTGAAAATTTTAATAGTTTTAAGTGGTAGGCATACTCCTAAAGATTTCAAATCTTTAACATTGCTTTTTCTGTTTTTCTGCAGTAGCAGAAGTCAGAGACTTTTAAAGTGCTGGAAGAATTTGAAGTATTGCTGCTGATTTGAACATGGAGTATATTATTCAGCTTTGCAACACTATGCCCAAAATTCTGACAAGAACAACTTAGAGGATAAAAGTATATTTTGTTTGTTTGTTTGCTTGGTAGTTCATCTGGCTCATGGCTTTAGAGAGATTAGACAATTCTGGGTCACCTCCATTACTCTGGGTCTGAGGTGAGGAAGAACATTTTAGGTAAAGGGTGTGGTAGAGAAAAGTTGTTCAGTTCATAGCAGCCAGGAAGCAGAGAAAAAGTAATCAATGATCCAGGGACAAGACATAATTCCCAGGGACATATCCCCACTAACCTACTTACTCTCTCATGCCTCCTATCTACAGTTACCACCTAGTAGTCCATTCAAATTATCCATCCATCAAATGGGTTAATCCACTAATGAGGATAAACTCTCATGATCCAATATTTTCAACTATGAACATTTGCTGCATTGACTAACAAATTAACTTTTGGGAATACATTTTATATTCAAACCACAGCTTTCTATCTATGCCTTCTAAGAGCTCATGCCTAACTCACAAGGAAAAATATATTCAGGGGTTCCTAAAAACCAACATCTCCTCTAAGATTTAAAGCAAGCTCTTCTTTGTAAGTCCTTGTAAAAATAAAATAAAATTGCACACATCCAAGATACAGTGGCACAGAGTAAAATCTCCAGTTCCAAAAGAAAGAACAGGGGAACAGATTGCTCAGTGGTGGAGTGGTTGCCTAGCATGTGTGAGGCTCTGGGTTTGATCCTCAGTATCACATAAAAATAAAGAAATGAAATAAAGGCATTGTGTTCATCTACAACTAAAAAAAATATTTAAAAAAAGAGTAAACAAGACCAACATCCAGCGAGGAAACTATTATTTCCTATAACTCCATATACAGCATTCAGAATATGTGGTGGTAAAATATGAACCCCAAGGGCTTGAGCAATTCCACTCCTGTGGCTTTGCTGGTTGCTGTCCACATGGCACCTCTCATAGACAGATTCTGTTCACAACCAGTAGTTTTCTTTGGCAGATGATCCATATTCCTGGCATTGCTTAATTTCTGGGAGAGGCTACTACAATGTTGCCGTCACTCACAGTTTTGAACATTGCCTTTTCAAGGACTACCTTTGGGGATTTTTATCCTACTTAACTTTGCCTGGTTTCCTGTCTTCTCTGAGATCTTTGTAGAAATCCCATCGTCCTAAATTCCTACAGAACCAGCACCATGTAGATTATGCCAAGATCTGCCATTAGCTCTAGCTGTAGCCCCCTGAAATCATGGATGCAAGAGCCTCTGAGTGCCCAGAGGGCTAAGAAAGGTGAAATGCATCAGAAGAGACAATATTAGGCACCCCTGTCCAAGCACAGTGCCCACATGGTTTCTTCTCAAAAGAATTTTCATTATTACTCTTGAGTCTGTGGTGAGTGTGTTCCTGCTGATTCTTAAGAGTTCCTCAAAACATTTTTTCTATGTTTCTATGCAAAGTACTTAGATTTTCTTTAGTGGAGATAAACTCTTCAGCAGACACATCTTCCTTGGTCCCAAATTTGCATATGTGTACTCTGTCTAAACTGCAAGGTTTTCAAATCTTTCTATTCTGTATTGTTTTGCTACTGATTTTTAGATAAACTGGCTTAAAAAAAATGCCAGCAATACTAATGCCACTGCCTGAATGTTGTGCTACCTTGACATTTTTATTGCTAGAATAAGTAGTACATTGCCTTTAAAATTCACTTTTACAGAAAATCTCAGGATATGCAAAAATGTAGTCAGTTTCTTTGCCAGAATGTAATACATATGGCCTATAGTCCAATTCCAAAAGAGTTCTTGTTCCCATTTGAAACTTCATGAGTGCAGTCTTTACTATCTGCATTCCTAAGAACATTCTGGTCTTTTGAGCTCCCACAGGAATCATCCATTAAATTCTGCTTACAACTATTTCAGTTTTCTCTAACCTACATCTCTTACATTTTCCAGTCCCCTCCTGCAAACCAGTTGCAAAGATTTCAGAGCAACGTCAGGTATAGTCATAGCAACATTTCAACTTCTTAACACCAATTTCTATGACAGTCAACTTTCTGTCACTATGATCAAAATACTTGATGAGAATAACTTATAGAGCAAGTTTATTTTGGGTCATATGTTAGAGCTTCAGTAACAGTGGGCTTATTCTTTTTCTCTGGGAAAAGGTGAGGCAAAACATTGTGGTTGAAGAGCATTGGTGAAACATAGCTTCCCAGCTAATGGCAGACAGGCATGAGAGAAAGAAAAAGAGGTATAAGACAATGTACAGTCCCCAAGTGTACATCTCTTCTGAGGTGAGCAAGAACATCAGCACAGAAGGGCAAGGGGAAAAAAAGTTTCTGAATTCATGGCAGCTGGGAAGCAGAGGGAGTGTGTGTGTATGTGTGGGAGAAGAGAGAGAGAGAGAGAGAGAAGGGAAGAGAAAAGAAGAGAAGAGAATATATACGAAACCACAGAGAAGACATAGTCCCCAAGTTCACGACCCTATTAACCCGCTTTCTTCAGCCACACCCCAATTGTTTACAGTTACCACCCAATAGTTCACTCAAGTTATTAATCCATCAAATGGATTAATTCTCTGGTGATATTATAGCTTTCATAATCCAATTATTTCACCACTGATATTCCTGCATTTCTGACACATTAGCTTTCCTGGGGACTTTAAAAATCCATGCCATAACAGCTTACTTCTTGGTTTGCCACTACTTTCATGTTCATTGCTTATGCAACAAACTCACTCAGTGAGTTTAATTTGGAAAATTCCTAGTATATGTACTATTATTTATTCAGTATTTTGTATCATGAAAGAATCTTATAAGCTGCTAGTGAATCACTGAAACCTAATTGATTAAATGTTCACACAAATTTATGAGTCTGATTAGGCAATGAGCATTTTGCATACAAATCTTCCTGTGCTGCTTGGTTTCATTTAAAGTATCTCTGTGTATTTTGTAAATGAATATCGACATTTCAATATTGCAGAATTTTGCTAACACATTATCTGATAGCAACAAAAATAAGTAAAAGAGTTTAAAAAGAGAAGAGAATTAAATTTCACAAGTAAAACAGCTCGATCTCTGTCCAAAGAGATTAATCTTTGGTCAGAGCTTCATAGTGATTGCCACAATGGTAGTAGAGTCACTTTGCAGCCAATCAACGTTATTTATAGCTGGATGCAAGCATGAGAATTGTTATTCCTCTATTCCTCTACTAAGCCAACATCAACAGTTGTTAAATCCAGAAATCAGTTTTCTCATGAGGAAATAATAGAGCATGGTGCTTCATCACCAAATATAAAATCAGTAGGCAAGAAAGACATAGATGTCTTGTTTCTAAAGCAGTATTTTCTTTCTACAAGTATTTCATCCTAGTAGGATGGTGTGCCATTGGTGCACTACTGAGCCACCAGCGTTGTATCTACTCCTGCTTTGTACCTCTTCTTTCTGCTCTCAGCTGGACTTCTATCATTGTTTTCTGTTTTTACTGATCTTTGTTAGCAACTCTGGGATTCATGTGTACCTGACATATTTCTTCCATGGGTACTTGTTTCAGGGAAAGAGTCATACAAGGAATTCCAGACTGTTTCTTACAACCTTCTTGGTTAATTCTGCAGAATTCTACTAACATAAAGATTGAAATGCAAATTCCAAAGGATTAGGATAAGTTTAAGCAATTTTGTAATAAATACAATTTCAAAGTCATTGACAATTAGCCGGTAGTTTAATGAAAAACTACAAAGGAACAGAAAATAATCCCTGAGCAGAAGAGTCCCTGAGCTTACTCTCTGGATAAGTGATTTGTCCTTTTTATTACCTAATTTCTAAGAGTCTCATTTTTCAATCATCCCAAGTCTTAATTCCAAACTTCTCTTGAAACCTGATCATTACTACAAGAATTGTTTTCAGTTTATGATTTGTTCCTTCATAACACCAAAATAATTGAAACAAATAATAAAAGAATAAAAGTAAAATTTTTGAATAAAAATAATTCATGTCTGTAAATTTTATTGGTGAGAGTATTTAGTAAACAGTGAAAGCATATAGGACTTCAGCAGCTGTTCAAGCAGGGTTTTGGCTATCCAACTCTGGTCAGACTTTCTGCTTTGCCTGTGGTAACTTAGGATCTAATTCTTGTGCAAAAACTCATATATGCACACAAATTTAAAGAAAAAAATATTAATATGAAGCAGTATGGTAGAACTGGTCTTATTCCATGTTATTGAAATGTTTATCTATCAACTATTAGATCAAATACCCAGGTTTTCTTAGCTCTAAAGTAATATTGTCTGCTTACTCCTCTTTCTCAGCAACATCCAAAGTCATTAATTTCTATGCAAACAATACGTTTGTCTAGGCCACAAAATTTTTGATGACTATCCTTAGTTTTACAAAGACTTGAAAAACTCCTAAATAAAACTATGCTTTAAAAATTCTTAGGCAGGTCAAATTCTTAGACTAACTTTTCTTCCTGATATCTTGGTGTACAAAAGAAACACAAAAACAGGCTTACTTAATCATTTTTTCAGGATGACTCCTCTAGGTAAGGAAATTGATGTTTCAGTTAAAAATGACAGTAATATTTTTCACATATTAATTATGTTCAGTGGAAAGAGACCAATAGAGGAAACCTCCCTCACTGACCATCTTGTTGAATCATTGGAATGCATCTCAAAAAAGTAGTTGTTAGGAATCAATCTTGGTCTCCTCTCACCCTGAACCTAGTGCTAAGAAGTTCCAGTGGCTGAGTAGCTACAGGGAACTACAAAACTAGTCCTTGGTAAGACCTTCCTTGGATTTAGTGACTTCTAGACTTACAATCCAACTTTTATAACCTGCCAGACATTCCCACATTTGTGTGGCTATTAGGGAATATGGTTCAGTCAAAGCACAGAATTTCTTGGTAGAAAGCTAGTGGTGGAAAAGAAACACTCCACTCCAAGTAATGCACAGTTAGAATAAAAACACTTTGTGTCTCATGCATTATAATGTTCATTTCCTTACCCCATGAGTTTAAGACAGTCATAGAAAATGAAAAGTATTAAATAAACTTAAGTCATTTCTTAACCTGGAGAATTTTACCTTTACCTTTGGTTTGAAAGAGGATAATTTGGATGATTTATGTATTAATTGTTGACTTTGACAACATAAGTAATAGTTAACAAATTGCTTGTCTAATTTGATAGGTTTAATACAGTATACAAAGTACTTCCTCAGGTTGCACATCTTGATAAAGTATGTGGTCATTGTTCTTCTTAGTCTTCTTCTGGTTAGAAGACAGTTCCAGAAGAAAGCCAGTGATTGCTTAAGAGATTAGAAAATGTCATTTCTGAAAATTGTCTCAACACACTGCTGTGTTTATCTTCCTATTGAAACAAGCTGACACCAGAGACATTCTGAATAAAACCTGAACTTGAAGCACTTGCTAGCTGTGAGCTTATTTCAGTGCATCTGATGTGGTATTATTTAAAAAATCAGTTATTTAAATTGGTATACACTTTTCAAAAAAATGTAATCTACATTACACATTTATTCTCTAATTCCTAATGGAAATTAACTCAGAAAAAAATTCATGGTTCAATATGGTTTATAGATTTTATGTGTTCTTTGCCAAAATAATAAAATATTGATTTATCTAATCAATAAAAAAATGCAGGTATTTATTTGAAAGTTCAGACCAAAAGATGGTTAATTATTTTCTTTTCCATAATAACAATGTAGAAACTTGAAAAAAGTTAGTGAAATGGGTGTCTCAGTTATACTGTTTAGGTAATGACATTTGTTAATATATTTGTCATTCATGGTAAAAATCAGAAATTCATAACATGGGATGAAGAGAAATGATATAATGTAAGAGAATAATAGTAGAAATCAAAAGCTAACTATGAAGCACATTAAAAAAAAAATCAAACTCAGACTATGGAATTTGAATCTAAACCTGTCCCTTGGGCCCTAGCCACAGAATCATCTCTGAGGGTCCCAACAGACTGAATCTGTCACCTGCCCACATTGAGAGTCTAATTAATAAAAGAGAGAAATGGTGGTGGAGGATATCTGTCATTTGTGATTTGGCCATAATCATGAAGACGGCCTTTCTAAACCTGTCCTACTCTGATCCACAGCAGAAATCAGAGTTTTATTGGAAAACAAAAGCCAAAAAAGATCAAAGCATGTTACAAGTCAGGTTTGGAAATCTGGTTCTTTGGATTTGTTGGCACTGGGGGCTTGGAGCAGATTTCATTTCCAGCATGAGAGAGCAGGCAAGGGGAAACAAAAGATTTCTTCAATGTTAACTGAATCCTTTCCTCAGCCCCCTAGCCCACTTTGTTTATCTTGATCTTGAGGGAGTTGGGGCTCCCTGTCCTCTGACCTTTTACTGCAGGGTTGGTGCATAGACTCCAACAAAGATCATTTGTAATATAAAAAAGGAGTCAGGTACTTACACCTGAAAGTAGAAGCACCATCCTAAGTTGTAGGGAAGAATACAAGAAGAAGTCAAAGAAGAAATCCAATTAAGTAAATCATGTATGGAGGACTTCATCTTTTTAAATGGCTCTATGAACTGAGACTGTATTTTTTTTATCTCTATCCAAATCAAAGATCCTTGTCAAAGCATCAGCTCTAATAAGTGGAAGGACTTCCTGTTTGTTTATTTATGTTTATGTTTTAAGATAATCATGCATAAAACTCCTTTTCTACAAACACTTGGCTCTGCATACTTTGGAGTATGTTTGGTACAAGTGACTCCATTTTATTACAACAATTTCATTTCTCTGAATAATTATTTTTCTCTGAAGGCATCACTGATTAATCACCTTGTGTGAATTTCATTGTCCTTTATTGATAGGACAGACCTGTCCAGGCTTACAGTCCCATTGTAAGGAGAAGTGGTAAGACAATTAAGAGTCAATTTTTTTTTTTTTAGCTGCATTCAAGTAATTAGAGGAATTAAGAAGGAGTGACTTTTAAATTTAGTTCACCTGAAGGCACTGATAAATTTAATTTTACCTGTTTTGAAAGCAATATCTAGTATCTAAAAATATTGGTCCAGATTATTTTGTTGGGGGTTGTACTTTTGCAGAATTTTAGACAGATAATAATTGCCAAGTTTATTAAGGAAAATGCAGAAAAAAAAAAGAGAGAGAGTCAACTAAATCCAGTAGCTATAGTAGATTTGAACTAAGAAACATAATCGCTTTTAATCCTACCTATCTTTAACTGAGATAATCAAAGAAAACTAATTTATCCTTAAAATAGTTTTCTTCCCCCCAGAAAATTGTATTTAAGAGTATTTGTTATTAGGATTTCCATAAAAACCACCGTTAATTACTATTTGGGTGGCAAGCATATCCCTTTACATTTATAATCCATTCTTTTCTCTTAATAATTTTAGTGAAAATAAGGATTATATAGTATGTTATAGATCATCCTAAAATTTCTAAGTTGATTTTTTTCTTCTAAAGTTTAGTCCTCTGGGATTAAAATTCATCAGAATCAGAATTACACTTTAGCAGTTAAACTACATTAGCCTTCCTTTTTTACAGGGACAATACCTTAAAAATTTTTTTACGTACTCATTACAGAACAATAAGGTACTGTAAAATTTTGAATAAAGCTATAAGAGTTAATGTTTATTAACCAATTTATACTTTTTATCACATCATTAATGTATTTTGTACTTTGGCTTAGATTTTAGCTGTTTCAATAGAGTACATTGTACGAACTTTTAGAAGACTAAATTTGGATTTATTTTAAGAGTAAATTTAAATTCTGAGTAGTAATGTGGTCACAACAAAAAGTTTAAACTTTTGAGAAAACCTCTTTAAAATAGTCATATATATTTTACATTAAAATCTTTAATTTTAATTTTGAAATAAAAGACAAAGAAAGTAAGATTGCCCCTTCAAAATACAAGGACACGACTCATGGTATTTGATATTACTATACACAACATATAAGGCATTATTAATGCATGCAACAGCTATAGTTAAAATCTTGATGAAAGTTTAGAAATGATAAATAGTAGTCATTATTTTATAGTAAAAGGTAATAATTATGATTCACTGCATTATATCAAACCATCAGACTTATAAATTTTATACATTTTTTGGAATATTTATATCAATAACATATATCTCATATCAATGTAAAATAATAGTAGTCAATTTAACCAGAGTTATAAATCCAATTTAATCAGTCATAAAATGATAATTTAAAAGGATTTACACCAAATAGATGTTTAAATAAGCACCAATTATTTTTTAAGATTTAATTTTCCTAACTATTCAGACCTAAAAGACAGCAAAAAAACAAGAAATTATCTTAACAAAACATAAAACATTTATTTTAAGCCAATTCTTTATAAATTATATATGAAAACCAGATCAACATTATTTTTTTCAAAAAATCTTATTGCTCTAAACATGAAGAAATAAATTTTGATTTTAGACAACAATATAAATATTTTTTTCTTATTTACAATCAACTTATTCACATACTTATCTCTTCTCATAAGATCTTTTCTTATGAGTCTTAAGAAATTGATTCAGGCTGGGCACAGTGGTGCACAACTCTAATCCCAGCAGCTCAGGAGGCTGAGGCAGGAGGATTGCAAATTCAAAGCCAGCCTCAGCAACTTAGTGAGGCCCTATGCACTTCAGTGAAGCCCTAAGTATCTCAGTGAGGCCCTAAGCAACTCAGTGAGACCCTGCCTCTAAATAAAAAATATAAAAAAGGACTGGGTATGTGGCTCAGTGGTTCAGTATCCATGGGTTTGATCCCTGGAACCAAAACAAAATTAAAAATATAAATAAATAATTGAAACATGATTGATTCAGAACCTTTGAAACTTGTTTAAATCTTCCATTCTGTTTCTTTTTTCCCCCCACTTTCCCTCCTTCCCCTTCTTTTCCATTTTAGAACAGTTCACTCATTTTACTTCAGGATCAAAATCTTATTTTATGGTATAAAATTCTTTTGCATTTAAAATCTTTCTCCTTGTAAGCAAGTTGTCTTTAACCAGAAAATATTTAAATATTTTACTATTATATAAATATATGTGTGTGTGTGCCTAATTGATTTTATATTATGATTTTTTATTGTAAACATGACAAGGATAAAGCGCTTTACAACTATGTAATTATTATAGTTGATCTCATGCAAAAACCACACATATTCTCTCAGTACATTCTAAAATCATCTTTTATATTTCTGAGTCTTCTTTACATTTGGAATTATGAAGGAAACACCAAATAAAATTAAATTTCTCAAATTTAAGAGTTCTGATAATGTTTTAAACATTTAATTATAAAACTGTTTTTAATCCATAATGTAGAGTCTCATTTGTGTATCACTAAATATTAGTTGACCAACTTATATTTACACATTCATATTCAAATTCCAAACTGTAGATACCATATATAAGGACCAGCAATGTACATTATTAAAAGTGCAACGCATTTTGGATAGGAAAAGCACAATAATTTCATTTCTAAATCTTGCAGTCCTTACCCTAGAAGAAACAACATGTTTTAAGAAACTATGTTTCTAAGAACCTAATTTAAGTAAGTTCTCTATAATAGCAGTGGCCCACCTATTGCAGAGGAGCAGAGAAGTCTTGCTAGTGTCTGCTGAGACTATTGGTATCAGCTCACATAAATAATAACCACATTTTATTAATAAGGCAGGTAAATAGCTATAAACTCTACTTAAAAATATTAATAGGTCCTTTACCGCAAAACAAAAAGATGTTCCCCTGCAACTTAATCAATACTCCACATAGGTGGTGGCTCTTTTTCAGAAACTAAACATTGTATGAGTTGCCTTTTGTAAATTATTGACTCTTGGTATTTTAAAATGTTGAAAAAAATCCCCTTAAAATTCTGCTAAGTAAAGCTTATCCCTCCTCCTAAATTATTTGCTTATGTTAGAAGAAAAATACCTTAAAGACTTTATATCTAAATATGTATTGTCTCCCTAGAATAGTTTTTTTCTTATTAAAGAATTATATATCTCTTGGTGATATATTACAAAGTGCTTTACATTAAAATTGAAGTATCTATGTAATCTGCTAAACAGACAAAATCTTGTGATATGTTCTGTAGAAGAGTCAGAAAGTGACAAGGTGATTACATAATTTCATGGAAAAAGAATTAATATCAGACAACACCAAACCCATGTTCTTCTCTTCTTCTTTCTTCTCTTTTTCTCTCTCCTATTTTCTGTGAATGTGCCAACATCCGACCACAGCAACAAAATCCACTGGTCAATGTTAGGAAGATAAGTTTGGAAACTTAGTTATAAAAGACCACTTCTATGCAGAAGGGCATGCTGTGGTGCCCAGAAATATGTCAAAGTTCATTTCTCAGATAATTTTAATCATATCAGTTAGCAGAAATACTTTAAGACACATGTTAATTAGAAGGTTAACTCTTAGTAATACTATTTATAGTAAAAACCCAGGAAGAAAGCAATCATAAACTGGTTTTATAGAACAATAATTTATGACTACACACCTAACTGACACAAATACATTGTTTTCTTTTAACTTTTAAGAAGCCCAAGACATTTGAATTTGTATTTGGCAATTGAAGTTTTAGTGTTTTAACTTATTTACAATGACTCAAATGTGTTATCTTATTATGTACATTATAAACATTTATCTCCTCTATATTTGCTCAGTGTTCTTATTTTTAAGTTATTTCTAGATTACACATGAAAACTGAAGTAACAGACAAGAATATTTGATATTTAAAATTATTCCTTTGCCAAAGAAAACCCGTAAAAATTGTTCAACTTAAGACATACAGTAGTAACATTGCAAATTAAACATCAAACAGAGATAAATGTTGTCTTCATTGGCTAGGAATTCAGGCAAAATGTATGTTAACTTAATAAGTAATTTTCTAAGGAACTTAATAATTGTGAAGTCTCTGTTTTCTCTTACTAATTAATTTAAATTAACCCATGTGTCATACATCTATTTGTTATAATTCCAGTCATAAGACAAAGCAACATACTAATATAAATTCATCATGTTTACAAATATATAAACACGGGAGATGGGGTTCAAGATGGCAGACTAGAGGGCGGCTGCATTTCATGTTGCTCCAGGACTCAAGATTCAAAAGAGGAGATAGTGACTTGGGACCAACTCAAAGCCGCCGGGTGAGTTTCTCCCATAGGGGAGGCGTCCCGGATGGGGCAATAGCCCCTGAACACAGAGAACTTTGTGAAGTAGAGTGACTCGGCGAGACGCCCCTCCCCCGCCAGAGCGGTAAACACGGACAGCGAAGCGGAGCAAAAAATGGCGGATTGAAGTTTCCAGGACTGCGGGCAGCTTCTCTAACCTAAGGAGACTCGTCTGCAAAGGGTGAGGCTCCCAAGCCCAGGAGGGAGGTCCGGGCCCCTGGGGACGTTGCCTGAGAAGGCTGCCCTGCCCAGGCGGCAAGACACACCTCCCCACGCAGTGAACTCGGAAAGCGGGGCACTTTGCAAAGAAGGTTGCGCGACACACCGCTTGGTTTTGGAGCGATCTGCCAGAGATCCAGCGGCTGCCAGAGAAAGAGTGGGGCGGCGAGTTGTTTGGATCCAGCAACCGCCTGAGCAACGGGGAGGGGGCTGTCCAGAGGAGGTGGAGGTGCGCAGTGAGTGGCTTGGTCTCCAAGCGCCCACACAGAGCACCAGGTGGCTGCCTGGAGGAAGAGACGAGCGATGGGTCACTGGGGCTTGGAGCATATGTATGAGGCTCCAAGTGACTGGTCAGAGGGCGGGTCGCATAGCCAGGCGATTAGGTGCATAGCACGGTCTGGTCCAGGGACCTAGGCACCTTTTCTTGAATGAACTACACAGAGACAAGCTGAGGAGCAAAGTGAAGGTTCCAGGACTGCGGGCAGCTTCTCTAAGAAGGGACAACCTAAGGAGACTCGTCTACGAAGGGTGAGGCTCCCAGGCCCAGGAGGTAGGTCTGGGCCCCTGGGAAGGCTGCCCTGCCCAGGCAGCAAGACACACTTCCCCCCGCTGGAACAGTGAACTCGGAAAGTGGGGAACCTTGCAGAGGAGGCCGAGTGGCACACCGCTTGGATTTTTGTTTTTTTGGAGCAATCTGCCAGGGCTCCGGGGGCTGCCAGAGAAAGAGTTGGGCGGTGAGCTATTTGGATTCAGCAACCGCCTGAACAACGGGGAGGGGGCTGTCCTGAGGAGGTGGAGGTGCGCAGTGAATGGCTTGGTCTCCAAGTGCCCACACAGAACACCGGGTGACTGCCTGGAGGAAGAGACGAGTGACGGGTCACTGGGGCTTGGAGCATATGTACGAGGCTCCAAGTGACTGCTCAGAGGAGGGGTCGCATAGCCAGGCCGATTAGGTGCAAAGCACGGTCTGAGCCGGGGATCTAAGCACCTTTTCTTGAAAGAGCTACACAGAGACCAGCTGAGGGGTGGAGCGAAGGTTCCAGGACTGCGGGCAGCTTCTCTGAGGAGGGGCCACCTAAGGAGACTCGTCTGCGAAGGGCAGGGCTCCCAAGCCCAGGAGGTAGGTCCAGGCCCCTGGAAACGTTGCCTGGGAAGGCTGCCCTGCCCAGGTGGTAGTTGTGGACTGAGGGGAACCTCTAGGAGGGGAACGGACTAGCGAGACCTCCCCACCGGGTGGGTCTTCCCCGCCAAGTGAGGTTTTCCCACAAAGACGGTAAAACCAGAGACACAGGCCCAAACAGGCATTGCCTCAGCCCGCAGTCTAGTTCCCCGTTGGATGACCACTGGTCAATAAGTAGAGGCACCTCTGCCCTCTAGCAGGGAATATACCCCACCTGAAGACCACCACCCCTAGAGAGGCAGCTACCTAGGGGAACACCGAAGTATCAACTTCCTCTAAGACTTCAGGCTACTGAAGTATAAGAGGGGATACACTAGCAATCTTCAGGGACATTATAAGTCAATAGAGGAAATCTGCAACATCTCTGCAGTCCACTGACACCTGAACGACATGAGAAAACAAGGGAAGAAAATGCCTCAAACAAATCTGGATGTTATATCAATAAAATCCAATGACAGCATGGCAGAAGAAACATCAGAAAGGGAGTTCAGAATGTACATAATCAACATGATAAGGGAAGCAAACGATGAAATGAAAGAGCAAATACAGGCATTGAATGAACGCACCAATAGACAGTTAAAAGAGCAAATACAGGAAGCAAAAGATCATTTCAATAAAGAGTTAGAGATATTGAAAAAAAAACAAACAGAAATCCTTGAAATGAAGGAAACAATAAACCAAATTAAGAACTCCATAGAAAGCACAACCAATAGGATAGAACACCTGGAAGACAGAACCTCAGATATTGAAGACAAAATATTTAACCTCGAAAACAAAGTCGAACAAACAGAGAAGATGGTAAGAAATCATGAACAGAATCTCCAAGAACTATGGGATTTCATGAAAAGGCCAAATTTGAGAATTATTGGGATTGAGGAAGGCTTAGAGAAACAAACCAAAGGAATGAACAACCTATTCAATGAGATAATTTCAGAAGATTTCCCAAATCAGAAGAACGAAATGGAAAATCAAGTTCAAGAGGCTTATAGAACTCCAAATACACAAAATTACAACAGACCCACACCAAGGCACATTATAATGAAAATACCTAACATACAAAATAAAGACAGAATCTTAAAGGCTGTGAGAGAAAAGACCCAAATTATATTCAGGGGGAAACCAATACGGATATCAGCAGATTTTTCAATCCAGACCTTAAAAGCTAGAAGGGCCTGGAATAACATTTTTCAAGCCCTAAAAGAAAATGGATGCCAACCAAGAATCTTATACCCAGCAAAACTTACCTTCAGATTTGACGACGAAATAAAATCCTTCCATTATAAACAAAAGCTAAAAGAATATACAAAAAGAAAGCCAGCATTACAGAACATTCTCAGCAAAATATTCCATGAAGAAGATATGAAAAACAAAGAAGCAAATCAGCAAAGGGAGGAGATATCCTAAAGGAACTCTCAAATAAAGAGGAACCAAGTCGTGTCAAAAATAAGCAAATAAATGAATAAAATGAGTCAAATGACCGGGAATACAAACCATATCTCAATAATAACCCTGAATATTAATGGCCTGAATTCATCAATCAAAAGACATAGACTGGCAGATTGGATAAAAAAGAAAGATCCAACAATATGTTGCCTGCAAGAGACTCATCTCTTAGAAAGAGATACCCAAAGACTAAAGGTGAAAGGATGGGAAAAAACTTACCATGCACATGGACCCAGCAAAAAAGCTGGGGTATCCATCCTCATTTCAAATAAAGTGGACTTCAAGCCAAAGTTAATCAGAAGGGATAAAGAAGGACATTTCATAATGCTTAAGGGAACCATAAATCAGCAAGACATAACAATCATAAATATCTATGCCCCAAACAGTGGCTCACCCATGTATGTCAAACAAATCCTTCTCAATCTCAGAAACCAAATAGACCACAATACAATAATACTAGGTGATTTTAACACGCCTCTGTCACCACTGGACAGATCTTCCAAACAAAAATTGAACAAAGAAACCATAGATCTCAATAACACAATCAACAATTTAGACTTAACAGACATTTATAGAATATACCATCCAACGAAGAGTGAATACACTTTCTTCTCAGCAGCACATGGATCCTTCTCTAAAATAGACCATATATTATGTCACAAAGCTAAAGTTAGCAAATACAAGAAGATAGAGACACTTCCCTGTATTTTATCAGACCATAATGGATTGAAACTAGAAATAAATGAAAGAGTAAAAAACAGAAATTACTCCAACACCTGGAGATTAAACAATATGCTATTATATGAGGAATGGATATCAGAAGATATTAGGAAGGAAATTAAAAAATTCCTAGAGGTAAACGAGAACAAAGAAACATCGTATCAAAATCTCTGGGACACTATGAAAGCGGTACTTAGAGGAAGATTTATTTCATGGAGCGCATTTAATAAAAGAAGTAAAACTCAAAAAATAAACGACCTAACACTACAGCTCAAAGCCCTAGAAAAAGAAGAACAAACCAACACCAAAAGTAGTAGAAGACAGGAAATAGTTAAACTCAGAACTGAAATCAACGAAATTGAAACGAAAGAAACAATACAAAAAATTGACAAAATAAATAGTTGGTTCTTTGAAAAAATAAACAAAATTGATAAACCTTTAGCCACACTAACAAAGAGAAGACGAGAGAAAACCCAAATTACCAAAATTCGGAATGAACAAGGAAATATCACAACAGACACGACTGAAATACAAAACATAATTAGAAGCTATTTGGAAAATCTATATTCTAACAAAATAGAAAATTTCAAAGATATCAACAAGTTTCTAGAGACCTATGAATTGCCTAAACTAAACGAGGAGGACATACACAATTTAAATAGACCAATTTCAAGTAATGAAATAGAAGAAGTCATCAAAAGCCTACCAACGAAGAAAAGTCCAGGACCTGATGGTTTCTCAGCCGAGTTCTACAAAACCTTTAAAGAAGAGCTCATTCCAATACTTTTCAAAGTATTCCATGAAATAGAAGAGGAGGGAACCCTCCCAAACTCATTCTACAAAGCCAATATCACCCTGATACCTAAACCGACAGAGACACATCGAGGAAAGAAAATTTCAGACCAATATCCTTAATGAACATCAATGCAAAAATTCTCAACAAAATTTTAGCAAATCGCATACAAAAATGTATTAAAAAGATAGTGCATCATGATCAAGTGGGTTTCATCCCAGGGATGCAAGGTTGGTTCAACATCAGGAAATCAATAAATGTAATTCACCACATCACCAGACTTAAAGTCAAGAATCACATGATTATTTCAATAGATGCAGAAAAAGCATTTGATAAAATACAGCACCCCTTCATGCTCAAAACACTAGAAAAAATAGGGATAGTGGGAACGTTCCTTAACATTGTATAGGCCATCTATGCTAAGCCCATGGCTAATATTATTCTTAATGGTGAAAAACTGAAAGCATTCCCCCTAAAATCTGGAACAAGGCAGGGATGCTCTCTCTCACCACTCATATTCAATATCGTCCTTGAAACTCTAGCCAGAGCAATTAGACAGACCAAAGAAATTAAAGGGATACGAATTCGAAAAGAAGAACTCAAACTATCCCTATTTGCTGATGATATGATTATATACTTAGAGGAACCAGGAAATTCCACCAGAAAACTCTTAGAACTCATAAGTGAATTCAGTAAAGTAGCAGGATACAAGATCAATGCTCATAAATCCAATGCATTTTTATACATAAGTGATGAATCTTCAGAAAGAGAAGTTAGGAAAACTACTCCATTCACAATAGCCTTGAAAAAAATAAAATACTTGGGAATCAATCTCACAAAAGAGATGAAAGACCTCTACAATGAGAACTACAGAACACTAAAGAAAGAAATTAAAGAACACCTTAGAAGATGGAAAGATCTCCCATGTTCCTGGATAGGCAGAATTAATATTGTCAAAATGGCCATACTACCAAAAGTGCTATACAGATTCAATGCAATTCCAATTAAAATCCCAACAATGTACCTTACAGAAGTAGAACAGGCAATCATGAAATTCATCTGGAAGAATAAGAAACCCAGAATTGCTAAAGCAATCCTTCGCAGGAAAAATGAAGCAGGGGGTATTGCAATACCTGAACTTCAACTGTACTACAAAGCAATAGTAACAAAAACGGCCTGGTATTGGTACCAAAATAGACAGGTAGATCAATGGTACAGAATAGAGGACACAGACACAAACCCAAATAAATATAATTTCCTCATACTAGACAAAGGGGTCAAAAATATGCAATGGAAAAAAGATAGCCTCTTCAATAAATGGTGCTGGGAAAATTGGAAATCCATATGTAACAAAATGAAAATAAACCCATATCTCTCACCGTGCACAAAACTAAACTCAAAATGGATTAAGGACCTCGGAATCAGACCAGAGACCCTGCATCTTATAGAAGAAAAAGTAGGTCCAGATCTTCAACATGTCGGCTTAGGACCAGACTTTCTCAACAGGACTCCCATAGCACAAGAAATAAAAGCAAGAATCAACAACTGGGATAGATTCAAACGAAAAAGCTTTCTCTCAGCAAAGGAAACTATCAGCAATGTGAAGAAAGAGCCTACAGAGTGGGAGAAAATCTTTGCCAATCATACTTCAGATAGAGCACTAATCTCCAGAATCTATAAAGAACTCAAAAAACTCAACACCAAGACTACAAATAACCCAATCGAGAAATGGTCTAAGGAAATGAACAGACACTTCACAGTAGAAGACCTACAAACAATCAACAAACATATGGAAAAATGTTCAACATCTCTAGTAATAAAAGAAATGCAAATCAAAACCACCCTAAGATTCCATCTCACCCCAATCAGAATGGCGATTATCAAGAACACAAGCAACAACAGGTGTTGGCGAGGATGTGGGGAGAAAGGTACACTCATACATTGCTGGTGGGGTTGCAAATTAGTGCAACCACTCTGGAAGGCAGTATGGAGATTCCTTAGAAAACTTGGAATGGAACTACCATTTGACCCAGCTATCCCACTCCTTGGCCTATACCCAAAGGACTTAAAATCAGCATACTACAGAGATACAGCCACATCAATGTTCATTGCTGCTCAATTCACCATAGCCAGATTGTGGAACCAATCTAGATGCCCTTCAGTTGATGAATGGATAAAGAAACTGTGGCATATATATACAATGAAATATTACTCAGCCATAAAGAATGATAAATTTATGGCATTTGCAAGCAAATGGACGAAATTGGAGAATATCATGCTAAGTGAGATAAGCCAATCTCAAAAAACCAAAGGAAGAATGATCTCGCTGATGAGTGGATGATGATACATAATGGGGCATGGGAGGGGTTAGTTTTAGGGTTAGAGTGAGGGTTATGGAGGGGGGCAAGAATGGGGGAAGGAAGGACTGTATAGAGGGAAAAGAGGGATGGGAGGGGTGGGGGGAAGGGGAAAAAATAACAGAATGAAGCAACCAACATCACCCTATGTAAACGTATGATTACACAAATGGTATGCCTTTACTCTATGTACAAACAGAGAAAGAACATGTATCCCATTTGTTCACAATAAATATATATATATATATATATATATATATATATATATATATATATAAACACATGTTATTTTATGGTAATCTGAAATGGATTGACTATTACTGTGGCCCACTTTAAGATTTTTATTTGCAAGTCTTATATAAGCCTCAAACCATTTTTTTTTTTTTTTCATTCCAGGTAGACTAGGAGTAAACCCTTTGATGTCCACATTCAAACCAGGATTGCCTAAAACATCACACCTCCCACAACCTTTAATAACTCATCTTAGTAAAGACAGAAGTTGTAGGTTGGGAATAGAAAGCCAAACTAGCCTTGAAATTGCAGTCTAAAATTTATTCTAAAGGTGTGCACAATAAATGTTTTAATTTACATATACCAAACTACAAAGATACCAATTTATACATGCAGAACCCCAAATGAATTCACCAGAAACACATGCATATGTATACACACAAACACACACACACACACACACACACACACACACACACACACGAGAGAAATTTCTGCCAAAAATGTAGTGGCTGTGGGCATCCTAGCCAAAGTGATTTCTAGGAATTCCTGGGCATGTTTACCTTGGTGAGTTCTGAATTGAATGTTGCCTACTACTATTTTTAGAACTCATTTTATTAAAGGCTTGTCTGGAAATTGAACCAGTGATTAGGAGTTGTTTTGGTTTAGGTAAAATGTGTTGTTTATGGGATTCATTCCCAGATTGTCACCAATGGCCCAGGTAGCCCTTTTCATATGCCTCAAAAAGCCTGAACACAAAGGGATATGGGTAGCTGAAGGCAAGTGTGGGTACTCCCTTGCATGCACCTCCTGGATGAGCTGTTAGGGTTCCTTCCAGCCAGGGATAGGGTATGTTCTGAAACAGTGTTTATGAGAACACTCGCACTTTGAACCAGTCATGCCAACACTTCCATCAAGATCTGTGTCATCCAGGTCACTGGTGTGGCCTGGAGGGAACATTAATGCCTTCCCTTTAGGTTCTGTAGACCCTCATATAATTAAACTCCCAATGGGGCTGTTGTTGCCACCATCACATTCCTTTTTGAGTATGAAGCCATTAAGATAAGCTAACAGGCAAAAGAACACATAAAATAAATACATTAAATCAGAACATACTTTTAGATGTCAGTCAGCTAACATTCTCCCTAGTCAGTTCTGAGACAGAATTAGAACTTTCTGTTCTCATACAAATCATAATCAATATCTCCAGTCTGTTTTTTTTCATAGCACCTTATCCCTTTCCTGCAAATTTAGACCAAAGTTACAAATAAAAATCCAGTCTTTCCTGTCAATCAAACAGCTGCTAATCCTCATGTACATGCATGACTACATGACTGATAGTGAAGCCAGAATTAAGGACAGGTGTTAGTGTAGAAATAGAAAATCGGGTCAATTCGAGGAAATGAAGCCATGAAGCCATCTGCCTTTGGAAGTTGGAGACTGCCCCTGGAAGAATGGAATATCAAAGATCTCCGGAGCCCATTGATTACCAAATTTACCTGCCTTTATCAAGGACTGCAAACAAGGAGCTGCTAATTAATGCCCCCTGGCCCTTACCCGCCTGAATCACCTTGGCCCTCCCCCTGCCCTTGGCTTCTCACTTATGCAAAACCGGGCCTAGTCACGTAGGCAGGAAGGAGAGAGAGATAAGGGGGGAGAGAACTGGAGAACAAAAGAGACTTTAACCTATAAAAGATGCAGGGTGTGCTCACTTCTTGGGACTTTAGAACATCAGCCATGGCCCCCTTCTTCCTGCCGGGAGAAGTCTGTATTATTACCTTTAAATAAAACCTGCTTAATATGCTTGCCTTGGCGTGCTTCTCTAGTGCTTAATCTTCAACATTAGAAGAAGCAGAACTCGTCACCGGTAAACGGCGGTATCAATAGGATCCTACAATACATGCAATCAGAAAAAAAAGAAATTATACCCCACTTATGTTTGATTTATCAAAATGCATAAATGCATTCTACTGTCATGTATAACTAATTAGAACAAAGTAAAAAGTAAAAAAGAATAAAGTCTAAAACTACTTCAGAAGAATGCCAGAATGGTTCAGGAGAACTTCAAACAACAGGAAAAGGAAAGAAAGACAAGGAGTGATTTGCCCTGTGGGGGAAAACTTCAGAGCCTTCAGATTTCAAAGGTTCATTTCTTTGACGGAGCAGAGTGGTGAAGGGAGTCGGTGCTGGCTCAAACCAGAAAGAAAAGAGAATCCTGAAATGACGTGGACTGCTACGTGGACTTCCCGATGTGTTCCCTTTGTCTGGGGCATCAGCGTTTTGGAAGGCTCATCATAAAATACTGCCACCAGAGAGCGCTGTCCCTTCATGGTTGCCAATTCTGTTACCCAAGTGCCTGACCAGAGATGTGAATCTCCAGGTCCCAAAAGACTGCGTTCAGTGGCCTTCCTGCATCTAGTCTAGTTTGCAAAAGAGGGAAAAGATGGCAAAACAAAAAATATAAAATTAACTTATTCATGGTTTTCACAACCAAGAAGGCCACCATCTATATCTGTCTTCTCCCAATCCTTAGCACTGTTAGAATTTCATAGGAAGAGAACAAAAACCAAGAAATATGCATAACATGTTGGAAGTTTTGTTTGTTGGCACTTGGGGCTTGGGATAGTTTCCATTTTCAGAATGAGATGAAACTGGGAATAAAAAGCAACTTAAAAGACTCTTAATTTTAGAGGAACTTCTGTTACAATACTGTGTAAGACAGTTTTAAGATGAAAATTTTATATGCCTCCACAAATTACTTGGTACTTGGTATATGAAGACACATAAAATAAACCTCAAATTTATTTTTCAATTTCAAAAATTTCAATTTCTTGCTGTACAATGAAATTGGGAAAATAATTTTGAAATATCATGCTTAATACTGTAATAGAGATGTACTTGAAATATTTAAGAAGTTAAAAGTTTTATAAAGTTTTTGAAGTTATTCAGAATTCATATAATAATCATTAATAATCATCCCAAATTAAAAATTAATTATGAATATAAATTTTTTTCTCATTTTTCCTTATAATATATCCAAGAGTTCACACTTATATAGTATAGAGATATTGTTCCAT
Organism: Sciurus carolinensis; assembly: GCF_902686445.1. Classification (NCBI taxonomy): domain Eukaryota; kingdom Metazoa; phylum Chordata; class Mammalia; order Rodentia; family Sciuridae; genus Sciurus; species Sciurus carolinensis. The sequence continues at coordinate 121,744,994 of NC_062221.1, read as the reverse complement.
TTATTTGCAAAAGATTCCATTGTGTATTTTATCATAATTGAACAGAGGTTCCATGTTTATCAATTTATATTATTAACAATCTTATGCTATATATAATAGTCAATGCTTAATATATAGTCTTGGGCATTTGTTCTTCTGCAATTTCAAAATAGTTTCCTAGAAGTTAGATGGTTGGATCAAAGAGAAAAAAGCATATGCCATTTTGGTAGGTATTACCAAAATCCTTTATAGGGATCAAACCATTTTGAAATCACACCAACAAATATATTTCTCCTGTAGTTTCAACAACTATATATATTGTCCAACATTTGGTATTTTATAGGTGAAATAGGGGAATAATGCTTTTAAATACCAACAAGCAGAGTTTTGTTAATGATTATTAACTTCATATTCCCATTTTAGAAATCAATATACTTCTTTCAAAGTCAGTTTCTGAATTTCATGCATATAGTTTTGCCCTGTATCTTGTGTCTTATTCCTTTTTAAAGCAGAATAAAGTGAAAAAAAAAATCATTGCATAAAACATCTGAATCTGAGGAAATTTATTTAGGCAGACACACAACTTACCTTAAATACAGATCTTCTTTGCTTATTTTACAGCATAAAGGAGTTACGAAATGCAAATGGTGGTCTTCAAGGACAAGTATGTTGCTCTAAGAGCCATATAGTTATTTCTATTCTGCAAGAAATATGGCAGGTGTAAAGGCAAGAAGCACTCATGATTGATTTCCTACATCACAACTCAAATCCTTCTGAGGATATGTGTGGAATCTGTGGGTGTGATCAGCACTTTGAAAATATTGTGTTATTCTTACAAGTTTATATAAGCCATTGATAATTCAAGTAATTTCCAAGTTTTCATTCTGAATGATGTCTTTAGAAGCTTCTCAGAAGCACATTTTCACTCCTGTTATATAATTTAGAATAGTAGTTTTATCTCTAATGTGTGATTGGTTCGTGGAGAAATTGCTATTTTATTTTGAGTTGATAATACAGACTCTTGCTGCCAACAAGTCCATTTCTCTTAAAGTGAGAGATTCTGGTTATTTTCTAACAACTAAAATATGTGGAATAAATGGTGGTATTATATTTACATTGTATTTAAGACCTTACCCAGAGTGGTTATAAAGGCTTAACTTAGGGTTTGCAATAGATCTCTGTTGTTTTCCTTGGGGTCCTGTATAATTCAAAATGCACTAAGAACATGCAGGCATATTTTCTATTTGAGGCTCTTTGCACTCTTTTCCCATTAGAAGAGAACCTATAACTTTCCAAGTATTTTATGGGCTTTCCTTGGGGAAGAGTTCATGGTAGATATTCTAGTGTGTTATCAGAAAACTATTGCTAGAACCTGAAATCCCCATTTCAATGTGGCATTATTTCCACTTTAAGAGAAGGAGAAAACCCAGTTTTTACAGTTATTTCTCATTTATCTCAGTATCATCTTTGTTTTTCTATTTAGTGCCAACTCTTTTTCATTGATTATTTCTTTTACACAACATTTTTAAATGGGTGCAGTTACCATTTTACAGATAAAAACTGAAAGGTAAAGGATATTATTAATTGTCAAAATGCTACTAACTCGCTGAGGAAGAAGTGAAAATGGCAGATTTTAAACACAGTTTTCAAAACTTTTGTACTTGTCCTGATTCATTTCCACTTCTTAACAGGAATTAAAGATCAATCTTTTTATAAATATTTTTCTTTGCAATATCCTCGAAACCATAGTGGGTAAATATCCCTTTCAATCCTGTGTCAGGCTAACCTTCCTAATTTGGTCCCAAGTTTATCATCAATTAAAATTAAAACTTAAACTGTGATATTGAATTACTCTCTCCAAATATTTTGCATATTTTTTTTCAGTTCTGAACAAGTTCCTTGTACTGGGTCTCTGCTCTATAAAGCTCTTGAATCAACCCTAACCTTGGCACTGAATGTCAAGGAATCTCTTCTGGGTCAATATGAGGACAAAGATTCAGCTCAGAAAATTCAGTAAACCCATGGTCATTCAAAATAGCCTTCTAATCTCCTGATTCTCTCTTTATCTCCCAAAGCAGCCAGAGATACCTGATTACAACATAAGTCTGATTGTTACCTGTTTGTTCAAAGCCTTCCATGTCTTCCAATAGCAGAAAAAAAAAAAAATAGGTGAAAATCCTCACCACTGTCAGAAAGAAATAGCACTGGATATTTGTTAAACATGGAACCACAGGAGTTTTACTATAGCAAAATATCACCAATTGGGAAAATTAAAAACAACAGAAAATTATTTCTCCAGTTGTGGAGACTGAGAAATTCAAGATCAACTTGATGGCACCTTTGGTGTCTAGTGATGTCCCACCTTTTTCTTCACAGCAGCACCTTCTCACTGTCCCCTCACATGGTTCAGGAGGAGAGAGCTCCCTCAGGCCTCTTTTATTAGGATCCTAGTCCCATATGGCAGTAGGACCTACGTCAGGGGAGGGCTTAGGATTCCACCATGTGAATCTGGGCACAGACACAACCATTCAGACTACAGCAAGGAGGGGAACTACCATGTCAACTCATCTTCAACTAAAATAAAGGTGATTGAGGTTAAAAAATGGTGGTTAAAAAGTATAGTACACTGTTAAGTAACAAAAGGAAGAAAAAAGAGGAAATGTGGAAAATGTGTAGGAAATACCAAAAAAAAAAAAAAAAATTAGCAACTGGAAAGTGAAAAACTACAGGAAAGAGAAGAGAACTGAGTGGAAAATTATTGAAAATGTTTTAACAATATGGATTCACAGTGGTGAATTCGTCATTGGTTTTTCTCTAAGAAGGATTTAATCTGGTGTTCCTGGTAACTTTAGGTACTCACACAGGGGAAATGCAAGCTAAATTTTGACCAAGGCCCTTAGCAAATGGACAATACCTTTGTGACATGTAGGAGGTCAGAGTACAACTAAGGACCTAAATTTGCAGGTGACCTTATTTCCTCCATTTCATTCCGCCTTTCTCATTGTATCCAACAATACTCACCTCCTTGTTACTCATAAAATATGCCAGGTACATGCATCATCAAGGCTTCTGGATTTGTTGGACCCTTTTATAAAAGATCATGTATTTCATTAAAAATCCTCTCTTCTAGCTGTTTAGAAATATTCAGTAAATTGTTGTTAAGCATAGTCACTCCATTGCATTGCAGAACAATAAACATGCAGATATTTAATGCATACAATTTGATGAACTTGGATATATGCAAACATCCATATGACATCAACATAACACTTGTAACAGACATATAAAATATCTCTGAAAGTTTTCTCATCTTCATTTTTTGTCTTGGTTTTTGTTTTGTAGTCAAAACATTTAACATGAAATCTCTCTTATCAAATTTTGATGTACTTAATACTGTCTTGTAAACTATGGGAATTACACTGTAGAGCAAATCTCTAGAACTTACTCAGCTGAGATGAAACTTTATAAAAAACAGATTGAACTTGAAGAAAAATTATATCTTTTCCCTAACCCAGATTCTGAAAATAACTATTGTGTTATCTTCTTATATGAGTCTGGCTATAAGAGGTACTTCACCTAAGAAGAATTATGCAATAGTTTTCCTTTGGTGAATGGCTTATTCCAGGCCCATCCCTGATGTTTTTAAGATGAACAATCTCTCTCTCTCTCTCTCTCTCTCTGTCTCTCTCTCTCTCTGTATCTATCTATCTATCTATCTATCTATTGATTGATCCATCTATCTATATAGATAAACACACACACAAATATGAACATACATATATATGCCACATATCTTTATTTATTGTTGATGAATACTTAGGTTGTTTGAAAACCACAAACACAGTAATGAGAATAGTAAGGCAGAGAACTCTTTCCTGATAGGGGCAATGAGAATTGTTTAAATAGTCCAGTTGGTCATTTATATGTCTTCTTTGTTGAAATATCTATTTCAGTCTATAATCCACTTTTTAATTGAATTATCTCTGCTTCCTGTTGAGATTCTGGAGTTCCTCAGACATTAGGAATATCAACCCTTTGTCAGATGTACAGATTACAAATAATTTTCTGCCAATCTATATATTGTCTCTGCACCCTGTTGTTTATTTTGCTGTGCAGAATCTTTTTAGTTTAATATAATTCCATTTGTCTACTTTTGCTTTTGTTTCTTGTGCTTTTGATTTGACTAGTTTTTATTTCTATTATTATTATTGCTATTATTATTATTTACTAATGAATTGCTCTTCCAAATATTTGATGAGAGAGAAATGCTTCTAAACTTATTTTATGAATAAGTTTATTCATAATATCCCAATTGTCAAAATCAGACAATGACCCTATGAGAAAAGATTATAGTCAAAATTCCCAATGAAATGAATACAAAATTTCATCAAAATCCTAGCAAACCAAATTCAGTAGCACATTAACTAGATCAGTAATATCGTGTGAAATTTACCCCTGGAGTGCAAGCATAGTTTAGTATATGTAAATTCTTCTATGTGATATAGCACATAAATGGACTGAAAAGGACACATGATTTTCTCAATAGATGCTGGGAAAGCATTTAACATAATTCACATCCATGGCAAAAATAAAACTCAATAAACTAGGTATAGAGGAAAGCAACTCAATATAGTAAAGGTCCTATGACCACCTCGTAGATACTGCCATACTTTATGTTTAAAATGTAATATTCTTGTAAGATAAGGTACAAAAATAATTTACATGTCTTTAATATTATGAATTTCATAAATTTAGTTTTACATAGACTGCAGTATACTACCTACAATTAAACTATTATCACTTTCAATTTTTGTGTGGAAGTAAAATAAATAAGCATACCATTATACATATCATTTAATATGCAGAGATAAATATAAAAGTTTAAAGTCTTCAAATCCAAAACTGTAGTCAAGAATCATACCAAAGTAATATAGGTTTTTAAAAATAATTCTGTAATTGTCAGGTGTTTCCAAAATGGTTATAGCACCTTTAGATGTTGGTAACACTCGACAGCCAACTTGACATAGCACTAGACATTTGGTAAGGATCTTTTTTTAAAAAAATAAGCCTTTATATAGATTGCATTTGTCTCTGAAAGGGATGCATTTACTTTCCTTTAGTACATATGATGGAATAGGCAGTACTGGAAATAAAGGAACACCAATGATGATGAAATAGAATTGCATCCAGTTAACGTCAAGACTTCAGTCCAAGGCCAAAAGATGTTTGCACACCTGGTGAATTATCTTTCCCTAAAATCAAGTGTTTCTTTTTTTTTTTAATTTTTTTAGATGTTGATAGACCTTTATTTTATTTGCTCATTTATATGTGGTGCTGAGAATTGAACCCAGTGCCTCACACATGCTAGGCAAGTGTTATACCACTGAACCACAACTCCAGCTCCCCAAGTGTTTCTTAATTCTGAATACAGACCTTAGGCAATTACTCATCTTCAGTGGCAGAGAAACTCAAGTCCAACTTCTTATATGTTACTTCATTATTCCTCTTTACAGATGAAAATTTAATTTCTGTTATGGCATCTGGTGTAATCGACTGTTAGACTATTAATTATACAACTGCTTCTAAGTTTTAGGAATGATATTTTAATTATCTTTAATCTCTGTTCAAATTCTAGTGTTTTTTGTAATCATGTCGCTATTGTATTTTCTCCTTGCTTTTATTTTATTTGCAAACAAACCCAGCAAAGCAAGTTGTAATTCCAAGTTGGCTGATGTTTCTGAATCAGACACATTGCTTGTAATCAGTCTCTGAAATTAACAACAATAACAAAAAATCAGGGCAAGAAACTCAGTTTTACTACAAATAACAAATGCAATCATGAGCCTGCAATCTTAGCTCTTACTCGAGGTTGAATGTTTTTATAATTACTGAATGGTCATTGAAGTATTTGGTAATGGATCTTGAAGATTTTTCATATGACAGTTGCTTCAATTATTAATATTGGATTTCTTTGGTGGAGTTATAATGTAAGCGAGTTCTACATAAGTGAGGCCCTGACTATTAGGCAAGAAAATTAGTAAAAATTGAGGTATCTTATTCCTATATCTATAAGAATTTGAGTTTGTAAAATGTATGCCTTCTAGGAAATTTAAAGTTATGCCATCTTACTGTTTTTCTTCCTTAAGTTGAAGGAACTTGGGGTCAAACTTGGCTAGTGTTCCTTCTCTATTTATTTTCCAGATTAATTCAGTTTTATCTTTATTATCTAACATTCCCACATAATAAAAAAGGACTAATCAAGATCACATCTTTACTTACTCTGTTAACTAAGATTATTTTAAATTTTATCCTAATATGACATATTAGACAAGGAGTTTTATCTGTTTAATTGGAAATGGACAGAGAATAGAGTCTAAAAAATATTCTTGGTTTCAATGTGTTGGGTGGATCAGCTTCTTCAGGATTTTGTCATGGTTCTTCTTCTGCGTTATATCTCCTGCTCACAATAGAGAGAGAGGAGACTTATTACTAATTCCCTCTACAGATCTTCATTTCAAGAGACACTGTCAGTGAAACTAAGATATATTCTACTTGTTTAAAATAAGTTGTTACTCTCAAATATCTAACTGTGTCAGCAAAAGAAGTCAAGACATGGGCTGGGGATATAGCTCAGTTGGTAGAGTGTTTGCCTTGCATGAACAAGGCCCTGGGTTCAATCCCCAGAACCACAAAATAAATAAATAAATAAATAAATAAATAAATAAAGTTAAGACTTTATTACAAGGCATTATGATGTGAACTGTAAGTAAATAGGAGGTGATTTAGGGTTGGTATCTGACCAAATTCAGTGGGCTAAAGTCAGAGGACTGTGATCTGTAAGGAAAAAAATATATCATTATTATACTAATCTGCTAGAATATTATTTCTTTTCATTTATTAATAACAAAAATAGAGGAGTGTAGCATTCACAGTTTCTCTGCTTTTTCAATATGAATTCCAGGTACCTGCATACAACATTTTAGTTGCTGCAGAAATCTTGAAAGATTATTAGTGTTTGCCCTTATTTTAAAATTATTCTACTTATTCAGTCTTTCATGTTAATGAAGTATTTAAAATAGTTTTATAATTCTTTTGAATGTTTTCTTTTATTATCTTTGGCATTTTATTTCATGCATTGAAAAGTTATTGTCACAAAATTTTGTAGACTCTAACAGACTGCTGAGCAGAAAAGAGATGGTTTAGGAGAAGAGATGAACCCCAAAGAAGGAAATTTCAGAAATACCAAAATTTAAGGAAGAAACAAAAAAAAAAATGAGAAAATAAGTTGATAAAGTTTGAAGGAGAAATGGGAGAGCAGAGAGTCACCAAACCAGGGAAAATTATACTAGCATAAAAGAGGGACTGCTAATCAATCAAAGGGTGGGGAGACTAAGATGGATGAGAAAAGGGAAGTGGTTGGAAATTGGTAACTTGCCAAGAGCTATGGAAAATGAAGCCCAATGACCTTCCATAAGCTATCCAGTGTTGAGGAAGTGTTAGATGATAAAGTTGAAATACTATAAAACATCAAGGATCATGTGCTTTTCCTTATTCCACATTACATTAAAAGGAATAAAAATTAGAAAAATCTTTTAAGGTCATAATACTTGTGTAGTTACTTGCCCAAGTGGAACCCATTTTCTTATTATCACCTAACAGTTCATACATCGAGTTTTTTTTTTTTTTTTTTTTCCTTCTGGAATCATTTGCTTTTACACACATTGTCGTCTTGGCCTAGATTTTATCAGCATTTTTTTAACAACATATTGAAGATCAGATTACTGTCTAAAAATATCTGTTTTAGTCATTTTGTTGTTGTTGTTGTTGTGATCAAAAGACCTCACAAGAACAACTTTGAGGATGGAAACTTTGTTTTGACCCATGGTTTTAGAGAGTTAGTTCATGGTGGGAAGAACTCCACAGTTCTGAGTCCAAGGTTAGGTAGACCATTGAGGCTGAAGGGTGTGGTGGAGTAAACCAGCTCAGAACATGGAAGCCAGGAAGTAGAGAGAGCTCCCCTCTTCAGGGGCAAAATCATAAACCCCAAAAGCACACTCCCTGTTGCCTATTTCCTCCAGGAAATCCTTCATCCCTATAATCAATGGGAAAATCCACTGATTCGGTTACACCTCATATAATCTAATAGTTTCACCTCTGAAAACTCTTCCGTGCCTCACACATGAACTTTGGGGGGACACCTCATATCTGAACCTTAATGAACTCTAATACAAAGATATCACAGAATCTGATATACTTTCATTGTGGCTGCCTCTTAAGATTAATATAGTTAAAATACTCATACCTTTATATGTCATGCTGTTATTAATGTCTTAATTTGAATTAATTTACTGAATTTGACTTTACTTTTATGGCACTGGATATTGCATATAAATGACACTGAGTACCTTGATTTAAGAAGAATTTAAATACATAGAATTTAAAGAAGAGGAAGTGGAGGAAAGTGTATTCACTTTCATTTCACCTGATGGATATGTTTAAAATAATACCAGTTAGGTTCAGTGTCACTGAATACATGAATTGACATAAATATCTTTTATATTCTTGTGTTTAGTTTTGTAAACAAAAACAGTTAAGAAACAGATATTGACATGTCCTAAAGGTTTTGTATTATGCACAAATTACAAATTGAGAAATATGATTTTAAAATTTAATATTAATATGATAAATTTCAATGGAATCTTTAAATATCTTAACCTAATATTAGCTGAAATTATACTTCAGTGAATAATTAAAGTGGCCAGTCTCCTCAAATATCAAAGTTCATTGTCTCCATGGTAACCTAGGCCCTAGAAGAGAAAACTCCATATGGTTCATAACTGTACATATATATATTACAAATAATGAATGAGTAAATCACAATGCTTTTTTTAAAATCATGATCTTCCAAAATCTTCAAGGTTGTAGATATTCAATTCTATGAAATCTCAAGCATAAAACATGTATTTCCTACCATACAAAATAGATGAAACTGATGATTAGAACAAACAATGGTAATGCTGGTAGAACATAAAGGATCAGCAGGGACTTCCGGGCTGGCTTCACCTCAAAGCATCTTTTGAATTAAAATCAGCAAGGCAATCCTATTCTGCATCATTTCCCAAATCATTTCTCCTCTTGAGAAGAATGGCTATCAACTGTGAAGGAAAATTGTACTCACAGATTTGCTAAAAAGGAAAAAATATTATGATACAAAGTTATGGAAATAAATGCACTTAAGTAAATTAAAATCAATGAAAAATATACACTTAAAATTTAATGAATATATATGCCATTATAATAGAAATTTTGATTAACTTAATATTATGTTTGTTATAAATGATGCATTTTTTAAAATTATTTCCTGGAATAGAAAAAGGGACATAATCCTTGGAGGTTTGAGTGCACTGATACTTTCGGTCTTGCCTCTGAACCACTCTCACTGAAGCTCAGAGCTGTTATTTGTGTGAGACACAAATATTTCTTCCGATTGAATGTGATTTGCTGATGTGCTCTCTCTTCTTTCTTCTATTGTCCCCTGATTGCAAAATGTGCAGTGCTGAAAAACATCAATATTTGAATTAGCTTAAGGAGTTAACAAAATCTCAAGTGCTAGGGGAAAAATTGATGAGACAGTGCTTGCTGGGTAAGCAAAATCTGTTCCACGTAGTTCAGAAAAAATCTATGTATCAGGAAATTGTTTTGAATGTGTATTACTTTGTACATGCAGGGAATGAATAAAATTCACAGAGAGAGAAGGTAAGTAACTTTTTCAGTTATTTACCTAAAATCATTGGTGACCACAGTTTCTATTTTCAAGGTCAACTCAAAAACACTAAAGCAAGCATTCATAGAAAAACAAATCTTAGGACTAGAAGAAGTAATAAGCTTCTCCTAACTTTAAAAGGATCATTGAACTTTATCATACAACTGACACGGACATCTTTAAGATGATATTGCTATTCAAATAAAAAGTTTCATACCAGATGAGGTATTTCATTTGTTTGATTTGTTAACCTCAAATAATGGAAAAGTGGTGGGTCAACATTATTTAAGCTTTTTCCAATTCAATTCATCGACAGATAATTGTTTTAATAAAGTCATACATGTAAATGGTAATAGAACAGCGCTTTCTATAAAATAATAGCTTAATAAATATAACAATTATTATTATTATTAGGTAACTGTTGTCTATGTACACAAATAGGCTTAATTTCAAGGAATTTAATAATGCATGGCATATTCGTTTTGGCATATATCATGTATGGGTAACCACATTCTCTCCAAATGAATAATTTTTAAAAGAATCAAATTTAATGTTATATTTTTCAAGATAAAATAAAAAGATAAAAGCAGTAAATGAAAATAAGTTTGAAAAAGTTTAAGAAACACTATTTTTTATAAGAAGTTTTGTGTAAGATAATTAGAAACTAAAGGTTCTGTCAAAATGTACTTTATATGTTTTAGGATAAAACCCCTAAAAAGGAAGATAATATCCAATAAATTATGCTATCAACTGGTATATGTAATTCCAGGTATTTCAGGGAAGATAATTGCATGGTAAACAGCATTAGCTATTCTTTGGCTGTAACTGTTCTTGGTGATTCTCAGATGCGAGGCTTTAATTCAGTGACAAGAAAAATACTGTAAATCAACTCTGTCATCTGAGCTGAGTAAAAGATAGAAAAGTAGAAAAGGATCATTTACTCAAGAAATGGACCACATTATTGAAATATAATGTCTAACATTTAGTTGTCACTGCTATAATACTTGATATTAGTTATGTTTACAGGTTAGTAAGTAATATCATTAATACCTAGCATTTTAGCAAGAGCAATCAGCGGATATGTCACTAACTTCAGAAGATCACTAACCCACTAAATGAATAGCATTAGGTTTTCCTATCCATTATCTACAGTATTAATACTTTTAAATGAATCAATGTCTTATTGCATTATTGTCTTTGGTTTCTTTTCAATAATGGAATCATGACTGAGTTTCACATGGATATGTGAAGTTAGTCATTTACTCTAGCAGTTAAAACAAAAATTTAGTCAGTATTTTCACATAACTTCTTCAAGTAAATGCTTAAAAAAATCTTTAACTGAACTATTAAGTGTATTTCTCCTTCACAAAATTCAATAAAACAGGGAGGGGATTTTCAAATAAAATGATTTTACTTAAGTTTATAGTAGTTGACTTTTATGTATTATTTATAAACATGCATTTTTGTACATAATTATATCAATGTGCTTGTCTCATAAAATATGACGTGAGAGCAGTTATGGACAAAATTAAATGTCACAGAGAATCATTTCTTTTATATAGGAAGAAAATGTTTCTGTCTAAGAAGTAGAGACCATTATTTTGGGTTCATGTACACTAATCCATTTATCTTTTAAAATATACTTGATTGTCTCTAATTGATTGTTAATATTCTTCTTTTATGTATATCATGGTAATTCAGTACATGTATACAATGTATATTGATCAAATCAAGGTACTTATCATTTGTTTTTAAAAGATAACAGGAGATAAAATAGCCCACTAGATAATTCCAAATGTTTTATCATCACCTCAAGGAACTAAATGCAGGGATACATGGAGAAGGAAAAGGCCATCCTTAACTAAGAAAAGAGACATCCAAGGGGAGCCATAATGACTGTCATAACTTGGTATTTGTTGAATCATTAAACCCATTTTTTTTTTTTTTTTTTTTTACTTTAACAAAACCACTTTAATTCTTTCAAGTTGCTTGGGTGGTTCATAAATACTCAGTCCTAGTATTCTGTGTTGACACTATTTTTTTTTTTTTTACAGACTGCATTTTGATTCATTGTACACAGATGAGGTCCAACTTTTAATTCTTCTGGTTGTACATGATGTAGTCACACCATTCGCGTAATGTTATAAGTACATAGGGTAATGATGTTTGTCTCATTCCACCAACTTCCCTTCCCCTGCCCCCTCCCTCCTCTCATTTCCCTCTACACAATTCAAAACTAAGTCTACTAAAATATTTATTTTTTAAAATTGGAGATGCAAAGGAGATCCTTCAGAGAAAAAATATGGGTAAGGGAAAGACAAAGTCCAAGGAGAAAATAGTAGAACAACTGTCTATCATTAGTTAGCAGATGAAGAATGAGGAGGCAAGAGATGGAGGAACATCAGAGGGGATTGAAGAATATGTAGAGCTGTTGAAATGGAATTGTTGGGAAGGTGCTCACCACAACCATTTATTTTAGGTGATGAGAATGCTTTTTATGCATTCTTCATATTGTATACCATGTAGAAGTGGTTAGGGAGACAATTTGCAACATTTCATAAAAATAAAAGTTTGGATCCCTGAGACACATCCTTTTGAGGAATTTATTTACCTATAACGTGGTTGTAGCTGAAAAATAGCATGTCTTACAAAGAAGCAGAGCACGCATGAGCTAGATATTAGACTCAGGGCAGTCTATGGTCTATTATCAAATCTGTTGAGAATCTGAATAGACCAAAAGTCAGAAGAAGAAGAAGGAATTCTACCCCCAACCACACACACATACTTTATTTTCTACCTTCCTAGTGGAGCTGGGACATCTCAATTTTTCCTGCTTTTGGAGTGAAATTTAGACCATCTGTTCCCCTAGTTTTCAGACTTTTGTACTCAGAATGAACTAATCCATTGATTTCCCTGGGTTTCCAGCAGGCACATGGAAGATTTTATAACTTCATAACCTCCACAATTATGTAAGCCAATTCCCTATTTAAAAATAAACTCATTACATATACACATATACGTGTGGTAAATACAAAGGAACTATTATTTTTCCTGAGGAAACTGAAGTAGAAGAGCATAAGAAATATTACCAAGAATATACAGTATTTTAGCAAGTGATGTGAGATTTAAATATGGGCAACTTGGCTCCTAAAACCATAGGACTTCAGATATTTATCAGTTAATAATCATTTTCTGTTGTTTGCAATTTGTATTACCTTATTAATTACATATGACACAATCATTTTACAAATACAAAATGATACAATAACAATGACAATATCAATGTTGACAACAGCTATTACATCTATGTATTGCTGCGATCAGTTATTGAGTAACATATACCAAATCTATGCTCAGACTTTGTTTATAACAACTTGCTAGGTAGTAGCAGTATTATTGCTAGTAGTACTATTATCCAACTTTTCTGAAGAAGAAAAAAAGAAAATGAAAACTTCTAAGTATAATAAATGAAATACTTTGTCCAGATTGATAAGAGGCAAAGTCATTGTTTTGAGCTTGTACTTCAAAGACTGAGTTTCTTAGCACTGCATTCTGCAGTCCTGTAGTAAAGAGAAGAAACGCCACACACAGACTTGACTGAGCTCTGATGTGTAAATGACTTATATAAACACAGAATTTAATGGCCAAGAACACTGGGCACTTCAAAGGAGGTATTCAGCAGTAATTTGGAGCAAACAATGATGGGGATACTGTTAACAGGCTACACAAACTTCATCAAATTGCAGCACAGTTAGCTGCAATTTAGGAATAGGTGTATTCAGCAATTAGAACAGATGACACAGGGAAGTAGCTGTGTCTAACTCTAAGTTTGCAATTACCACATCATGCTATCATCATCTGCTTAGATGTCTACTCACCAAACCAGAGTGCAAGTTCTTAATTTCAGAGATCATATCCTATTATTTTCCCCTAAAACACAGAGGTAAACCCAGTACTCAGGAGATTTTTTATGATTTGAAATGTTCTGTGTAAGCATCTATAATAATTTGAAATTTCATTTCTCAATTTAAAAGTCAGTAAGGTGTGAAGTGATATAGCTTATGATATTTTATTGCTTAGGAATGTATACACATACTTTAAATAAATAATTAATTTCACTAAAATTATTTTATTATACGTTCTTTATTCTTGCTGTTTATTACCTTCTTTTTGTCATAGACTTTATATTTTATTATTATTGTTTCTTCAACACAATTATTGCAGAAGTGGCATGCATTATTTAATAACTATATATAGAGTTTAAATTGGTTTCATATTCACATTGGTTTCATATTGTTCAATGATCACCTTAGAGAGCCAAAAAGCAAAACAAAGAGATGGAACAGCATTAATAAGACAGAAAGAAAAACAAAAATATCAAGTTATTTGCATAACTTGAAAGCAAGATCTAAGTTTTTTAACACTTACATGCAGTTTATCCCACAATGATCATATAGAATGTACATAATATGTCTTTGCAGAAGAAGAGATTGCAATATAACATTTAAACTTTCCTTTAAATATGTTCATGGTTCTGAGCCACTTCTTAGTAAAAGGTATCTCAAGAGAGATCCTTGATCAGGATGAATGAGAGAAATCAGTCTGAAGCGTCCACTTATGAGTATTACATATCATGATACTTATATTAGGTATAAAATGATGTGGAAAAATCACTAGGTAACCATTAGCCCTGCTTATGTTTCCTACACACATCAGGAGGAACAGTTTTGAGTCTCTTTTCAATTATGATAAAACTAGAGAATCGTATCATAATCTATTAGCATGAAAGTAAAAGTTAAATGTGATGTATCTCTTCCTTTTCTTTAAAACCTCTTTTTTTTGCCTCTCTCTTCTCAATTGTCCCATTCTGGGAAGATAAAGAGGGTGGATGGCCTTGATAGAGAGAGGAGGACCACTTGAGTCACTTGTTGGAGAAGGGCAGCTTAGGAAAGACTGTTAATGGGGGTATTGAGAGAAATTAGTTCATAGTGTGCACTGCTGTTGAGTATTCCATGTCACAATACTGAGGACAGAGTGAGGGTGTTGTGTGGGCTGAGCAGGTGAAGTGAAGATCAGGGATTTGGCCATGTGAAAGAAAAGAGAGGGAAGGAAATTATACTGCCTTGTTTAATAGAAATCAGACTCTTTTGCTAAAAAAAAAAAAAAAAAAAAAAAAAAAAAAAAAAAAAAAAACACTAGTCTGACTGTCTTTAAACTCCCTCTGAAGTTGTCTCCTGAGAATAAAAATACATCTGGTGAAAATACACAAAATAAGTTGAAAGATGAAAGATGAAGGAATAATGTGCAATAAAAACAGACTACATGAGTAAATGCCATTGAACAAGAACACTTTCAGGTCTTTTATCAAGTGTCCTTTGCAGGTTTATGGATGAATTGTGCATAAAGGTGGGTCAGCACCATAAACTTGAACCCACATTTGTAGGAAGCACTTATGAATGGACTTGCTATCCTTCAAATTGTGTAAAGATCAAATAACTGATGGTCGTTTGTAAAATTTTAAATATATCATCGAACATAATTCCCACCAAATTTCCATAAAATAAAAATATAGACTCTAGCTAACTCACATCCACCTCCACTAGCATCTTGTATTTATCAATTCATATTTTATTGGAAAAGTAAATCACATGGTCAACCTGACAGTAAAGTGGAGAATGAGATTTTTCCCTCCAGTGTGATACTGTAAGCTATAATGACAAATGGCAGTGATGTATAATAGTTCTCCCTTTTCTACAAGACAGACATTCCAAGATTCCCACCGCATCTACTGAAATTACATATTGACTCAACCAAATATACATACTGTTATTTTTTCCTATACATATATATCTGTGATAAATTCAGTGTACAAATTAAGGACAGTAAAATATTTATAACTGATAATAAAATAGACAATTTATAGCGATATACTAGAATAAATAGAAAAATTATAGGAATATACTGAAATAAAATTCCAGCATAACTTTTTTTGCACTTTGAGGGCACTGTTAAGTAAAATAAGGGATACTTGAACATGAGCATTACAGTACTAAGATGATTCATGTCCCAGGCAAGACAAAGTGGCATGCTATGATATTTTATCACACTACTCAAAATGCCATGAAGTGTAACATTTATGAGTTGTTTGTTTCTGGATTTTTTAATTTATATTTTTGATCTACATTAAGCATGGCTAACTGAAACCATAAAAAGGGAAAGGGAGGAGTACTGTGTATGCATCTTGTCACTGGGAATGGAAAACATGCCTGGGGTGATATAGTGTTCAAAATTTTAACTTTATATAATCATCGGTATATCATATATTATTAAATTTCCCTCAAATATATTTTAATGCTATAAAATATTCCAACCTATGGTTATTTTATAAAATAAATATTGCTCTAATTTTGGCTACATATACTATTACCTCTTTTTATTTTATTTTATTTATTTATTTATTTATTTATTTATTTATTTATTTATCGGTCCTGCAGATTGAACCCAGAACTGCTTAACTATTGAACCACATCCCCAGCCCTTTTTGTTATATTTTATTTAGAGACAAGGCCTCATTAACTTGCTGAGGCTCACTTTAAACTTTCAATCCTCCTGCCTCAGCCTCCTGAGTCCCTGGAACTACAGGCATGCACCATCGTGCCCAGCTCAATTTAACTCTTAACAGTTATAAATTCACAGAGATTTCATGATAAAGTGTCCTTGATTGTGCAAGAACAACTTAGTGATATTGACCACAGATGCTACAGGTTTAAACCATTGTGAACTTGGTAGAGACTGAGACAATCAGTGAAAAAACTTGAACTATTTCCAAGATGTAAAATTGTAACAACATGGTTAAATATGAGGATGATCCAAAATTTCTTTTGCAAATAACTAGGTGGATCATGTTGGCAATCATGTGAAAAGAAATAATAAAAGAGAAATCGTAGGCAAAGTTTTTGTTTGGTCGCTTTAAAAGAGTTGGTTCCTTTTAATTTCTAAAGCATACTTTGAAGAAGCCAGGTTTTCAAATTTTAAAAATTTGTTGAACAGTATTGAGTATCCATTTGATATGATTTTGAAGAAATTAAGTGATGACTTTTTTTGTAAAGGTCACCGTGAAGTTATATTTGATTACTCTAAGGGAGTGTACTGTATACTTTTGCACAAATGCACAAACGCTTTGTGAGAGTGATGTTCCTCGAAGTGGCCTAAGGAGTAAGTTATTTTGCTTTGTTGCTTTAATCATCTTTTGGAACAATGATTTTGAATTTCTTCAGTCAGTTTTATCAAATAAAGCTTTAATGAGTAAGACACTAATGTACTGAGAGAAATAGAGTGCTCTGGTAAAATAGGAAGACATAAATGGCCAGACTCATTTTCAGTACTCGATCTTGTGGTGTTTCTCCCATGCACACTCAAGAAACTGATTCGGAAGACCTCCTGCAGTCCCACAGAACATTGCATCTAATTTAAATTCACACTGCCACCTGCTACCACTGCTTTTGTTGCCATGCACTGTAACAACTACATACAGCATTTAGCAGATCTTGATGACACTCAAGTGGGAAAAAAAAAAAAAACTGTTTTCTTTGTAATTGTTTTTATCATTTTTCCTTATTAAAAATAAATCCATCAAATTCCAAGAAGCATAACTATAACTGAAAATCTAAGGAAAGTGAAAATATCTGTGAGACTATAAGCTTTAATTCTCATTAACTAGTATCATTCCCAGAATTGATAATAGACCAGAGAAATTTCTGGGTAGCCTTTTGGTGGAATGCTGGCACAATCTACAGGAAACTTACAAATTCTATAGGATTATGTTACAAATTCTATAGGATTATGCAAATTTGATTGCTTTTCAATCATTTAGAATGTTTTACAATTCTTGAAGGTAAGAATTTAAGGTATAGTAATCCAATTATAATGAAAACTATTATTGTCAATAACACTGTAATTGATTTCTGTACAGCAGAGATCAACTGGTTTATATCCTCTTGAAAATATGGTCCCATATATATGAAACACATGTGACATAATGTAATATTGTATCATTTAATTTTATCATAAAAAATTATATTTTAATTCAGTCTTTGTTAAACTATGAATGATGGGTGCTCACAAAATAAGAAAAACAGAAGAAAATACCACTGATCAAACATTGCAGATAAGTAGGTCTTTAATTTATTACTCTATACAATTATGATTGATGTATTTTATGTTATTTAGAAAAGATACCAAATTTTTCTCTACCTGCTTTCAAGTGAACATGTGAGATGTTGGTGACTCATCAGTTACCTTAGTATTTGACAACTTCATCCATCTAATGCTTTTCATTGCTTCTCCACTAAGGCAGTCACTTCTAGGCAGTGCTTCTTAATTTTGCATTTTCCAGGTATCTGGACAGGAGGAAATTAAAAATAGAATTGTCTAAAGGTTACTTAATTATAGATAATAAATTTTGCTATGCAAATCTGAACTTCCCCAAAGGATTTAATTTTCCAACAACCCATACTGAGCTGGTAAATTAAAACCTACCTCTTGTTTACTGTGTTAGATTTTCAACTGAACTGAAGGCTACTCAATCACAAGGACATTTAAGCTTCCACATATATTGGCTCTTTTTTTTTTTTCTTTTTTGAGGCAACTAGGGATCTAAACTTAAGCTTTTGAGGTATCTCTTTAGAGCTGTGATTTGAAGATAAAATATGCTTTTTTTCCTGAAGGAAATTGCTCCGTTTGCTTAAGTTGAGGTCCAGAAGCAGATTTGATACTCAGGATTTTTATTAACCCATAGATTGCACAATCTTTCTCTGCAATATCTGCAATAGCATTTGCCATTGTCTGCATTCTAATTTTTATTCTATTTCTTTTCATCACAGGAATTAGAGAAAAACTGGTTATATACATATTAATCACATTTTAAGCTCACTTGCACTAGGAATATTTAATAAATATATCTTTATGTTCCTATATGCATCTAAATTTGTACAAATTTACTACTTTCCTTTCCTCTCATTTCTTTCTTTCTTTCTTTTTTCTTTCTCTCCCATACCCCTAATTTCTTCTCCTCTGATTCAAACACTTGAGGAGAGTAGAGAAAATCTATTATAAAACCAAACTATTAGTATGGCAAACATAAAAACAAATAAACAAAATCTACCTAAGTAGAGCAATAGGAAATAATAAATACCTGGGAACTCATGATTATAAAATTATTTTGGTCCAATATTAAAGTGAAGTTAGAACTCCTTGTCAGACATGCAGCCACAACCCATGTACTTCTACAACTCAGACACATCAGGACCCATTAAGGTCATGGAAGCTGGACTCTTTCAGATCCCCAAGTGGTTTCCCCAAGAAGCCTGTCCCCCACTTTGTACAAGATGACAGAAGACACCTTTACTAAGTTGATCAACTCTTTATATTTCTGTTTTCAGTATGCTCTAACCTAGTAGATGACCTTTAAATTAAAGAAAAACATAGCAGCACAATCTGAATTATGAAAAGACAGGCACTTCCATAAGTTAATCATGCATTTGTTAGATATTATTGTAAATCTTAAGACTTTGCTCATGACGACATTTTTAGGAGTTATGAGATTTCTTTATCTTGTTTTTTGTTTGTTTAAACCTCGAATTTACAGGTAGGATAATCCTTACTTGTAATTTTGTCTTCCAGACTCAAGGAATGAAATCCATGTACACAGGGTGAGAGCTAAGTAACAGAATTTATTGAGTAATAAAAAGAAAGTCAAACCCCCAAAGGAGAGGAGCCCCTAGAGAGGGTTGGGACGGGTCTCTGTTGTCTAGGGGTTTTTAAGGGCATCTCTGATGACCCAGCACAGGTGATTGGTGGCGGGGTGAGGGATGCTAGCATGGACAATCAAGTTCTTCAATCTCCAAGCTTAATAAGTCAATCCAAAGTGCACAATTTCAATCCCTTATTTACATAATTAAGAGGATAGGCCTAACCATGTGGTTTGACATGTCTGGGGTGGAGAGGAAGTATTTCAGGTAGGGGTCTGCTTGTGGTAAGGGATGGGTAAATAATCAAGGGCTGCTGTGGTTGATACGTTGAATCAGTGTTTTCATTTACCTCCAAGAACTTTTTATCTCCTCCCTGATGTCTTCTGCTATCCATGTATCATTCAATAGCATATTTGTTAGTTTCCAGTTGTCGGAGTAGCTTCACTTTTTATTTTCTCATTGATTTCTAATTTAATTCTGTTATCATATTATAGAATGCAGGGTAGTATCTCCATATTTTTGTATTTGCTAAGAGTTGCTTTGTGGCATAATATATGGAGTATTTTAGAGAAGTATCCATGTGCTGCTGAGAAAAAAGTGTATTTGCTTGTTGATGGATGGAGTATTCTTATTCTATATATGTCTGTTAAGTGTAAATTATTGATTGTATTATTGAGTTCTATGGTTTCTTTGCTCAGTTTTTGTTTGGAAGATCTATCCAGTGGTGAGAGAGGTGTGTTAAAGTCACCCAGTGGTATTGTCTTGTGGTCTATTTCATTCTTGAAATTGAGAAGGGTTTGTTTGATGTACATAGATGCTCCATTGTTTGGGGCATAAATATTTATGATAGTTATGTCTTGTTGATTTATCATTCCCTTAAGCAGTATGAAATGTTCTTCTTTATCCCTTCTAACTTTGGATTGAAGTCCACTTTATCTGATATGAGGATGGAATTCCCTCTGCTTTTTTGTGCAGTTGTGCATGATATGTTTTCTCCCATCCTTTCATCTTCAGTGTATAGATGTTTTTTCCTATGAGATGAGTCTCTTGAGACAGCATATTATTGGGTCTTTTTTTTAATCCAATCTTACAGTCTATGTCTTTTGATTAATGAGTTTAGTTCAACAACATTCAGGTTTATCATTGATATATGATTTGTATTCCCAGTCATTTTGGCTAATTTTGGTTTTTAATATGACTTGGTTTCTCCTTTGATTGGCTCTTCCTTCAATGTAGTTCTTCCCTTTGCCGATTTTTACTGTTGTTTTACGTTTCCTCTTCATGGAATAGTTTTCAGAGAATGTTCTGTAGTGCAGGCTTTCTATTTGTAAATTCTTTGAACTTTTGTTTATCTTGGAAAGTTTTTATTTCATCATCAAACCTGAAGGTTAGTTTTGCTGGATATAAGATTCTTGGTTGGCAACCATTTTCTTTCAGAGCTTGGTATATATTGTTCCAGAACCTCCTAACTTTTAGGGTCTGGGTGAGAAATCTGATATACAAATTGGTTTTCCCCATGTGTTACCTGATACTATTCTCTTGTGTCCTTTAAAATTCTATCCTCATTTTTTATGTGTGAATTTACATTATAATGTGCCTTGGTATGAGTCTGTTGTAATTTGTACATTTGATGTCCTATAAGCCTCTTGTATATGATTTTCCATTTCATTCTTCAGGTTTGTTATATTGTCTGATATTATTTCCTTGAATAGATTGTTCATTCCATTGGTTTGTTTCTCTGTGCCTTCCTCTGTCCTGAAAATTCTTAAATTTGGTCTTTTCATGTTAACCCATAATTGTTGGAGGGTCTGTTCATGATTTCTTGCCATCTACTCTGTGTGATCAACTTAATTTTCAAGATTAAATTATTTTGTCTTCATCTTCTAAGGTTCTGTCTTCCAAGTGATCTAATGTATTGGTAATGCTTTCTATTGAACTTTTAATTTAGTTTATTGCTTCCTTCATTTCAAATATTTCTTTTTTTTTAAGAATCTCTATCTCTATTGAAATAACTTGCTTCCTGCATTTGCTCTTTTATCTCTTTCTTAAAGTGATATTTTCTTGCCTCTCTTTTATATCATTCTTTACTTTGCAGATCATTTAAATTATGTACATTCTGAACTCCTTCTCTGACATTTCTTCTACTGTGATGTCAATGGATTCTATTTTTATAACATCTTGGTTTGTTTGGGGCACTTTCTTCCCTGGTTTTTTTTGTTTTTGTTTTTTTTTTCATGTTTTTCATGTGTCTTCCCCTCTAGCAGTGTGGTTCTGAAATATTACATTTTCTTCCCTATAGATTTATATTGTCCCTGCAGGTTTCCAATACCTCACTTTTAAGGGCAAGATCAATATTAACAGTGACCAATGCAAACAATATGTAGCCTTAAACCAAATAGCCCCTATTAAAATGTTAACAGTTTTGTGACAATAAACAGAGATCATGTGTTCTATTACTGTCTACAAGATACACAGTTGGTTTGCAATAAATTCTACAATTTCTAATGGTAGGCAAAGACAAAATGGGGGTGTCATGTAGGATATGATGTTAATGGGGTAGGAGGTGAGAATATAGAGGTACTAGATCATAGGAAGGGTGAAAGAGGAATCAAAAGAAGTTGATTGTTAGCAGGGGAAAATAGAGGAAGAGACTCTGAGTGAACAGATAAATAAGACAAAAATAGAAAGCAAGTAAAAAGAGAAAAAGAAAAAAATGTAAAAAAAAAAAAAAAAGACTACAACAAAACTGTAATATACTATTCAAAACTCCCAGTCCTCATTAACCTGATGCATGAACAGTACTTTATTTCAAAGATGTTGGGAATGTGAGAGTGAGAAACAAAGAAAAGAGGGGGAAAAAATCTTGAAGGAAATTGTACAACTGTATTTGTTTCTATTGGAGTTCAATATCTTCTCTGCTTCCCTTCTCTTCTGATAGGTGGGGTTGTCTGGAGTTTGCTGGTGACTCCACTCTCATAATAATGAAAGTTACTAAGGTGGAAGGATTCACTTGGAGGCAGGATTCCCGGAGGTAAACTATAGCAATCTCCCTTTGGAAGATTGCACCCTGGGACTCTCCTTTAGGGTCCACTTGTGTGATGAAGGAGCCTGGTCTTAGCCCCTTAACTTGCTAGTGGACCCCATAATTCCTGGTCTCTAATTTAGACTCTAAATTATATCTTTCCTGCCCATGCCCTTTCAATTTCCCAATCAGAAACCTCTCTCCCTGGAGGTCCTGAAGGGTTAACTAGTGGGACCTCTGCATCTGTCTCAGAAAGCTCTTCTCTATTGAAATGATCAAGACCAGGCATTGAGAACTGTGGGCCAACCACATAGCTGCAAGTGCTGGGCCAGCGGGTGGTTGGGAGATTAGAAACTGAAGAACCAGATAACCCTGTTGATTGCCAAATTGGAGGGACTAGGTGATTGGTGGATGCTGTATTGGGGAGTGAGTTGTGGACCCTGGTGATGTCAGATCCCAGCAAGTGCTGCCTGAGTTGTCTTGGGATCCTGGTGGGTGCTGGACTGGCTGGCTGAATGAGCCAGAATTGAGATGCCCTCACATCCTCTTCCAACCTACTGACCCCTTGCAAAGATTTCTCCTCCCTCTGCAGCAAGATGGTGGCTATTCGCACACCTAGCAGGGATACCTCAGTTGTAACCAAGCCTCCAGGGACCTTGGTGATGCTCTTTCAGGTCCTGGATCTTATGCCTACATGGAAGCAGCCATGTCCCTAGTTTGTGGTGATGGTGGCAGTTAACTTATAGATACTTTGATATGGGGCTTTTGGTCTCCAGTTGGTGTCCCAAGATGGAAGCTGCCCCAAATAAAGATGGCAGTGGTGACAGTGGAGGTAACCCAAGATGGTGATGGTTCCAAGTTGGGGGCAATCATTTTGAGAGATGGGACCAAGCATGGTTGGTCCCTGCCGTGGAAATGCAGCACTGTGGCAGGCAGTGCTACAGCAGTTGGCTGTCTCTAGGCCCTGTCCAGTGTCCCAAGGTGGAGGCTACCTTGTAAGTTAGATGGGAGACTGCAGCATTGCAGTGGCTTTACACTTGCCTTGTTTTATTCTTTAAATTTTTTTATGGCAATTATATGTTCACAAGACTACAAGTGCACAGTTTTCCTCTTTCCTTTTGGTCCCACACATGCACAGCCTCTCCCATTACTAGCATTCTCCTCCACAGTGGTACAGTGCAACTGATGAACCTCCTTTGGCATGTCAATTTGCCAAAGTCTATAGTTCACATGAGGATTTACTCTTGATACTCTATTTTCCATGGGTTTCAACCAATGTGTAATGGCATGTAGCTACTCTTGAAGTATCAGAATCAATTTTTTCATCTAAAAATCTCCAGCTATCTGTCTATTCATCATTCTCTTCTCTAACTACTAACCAAATATCAATGTATTATCTCCATACATAGCTTTGCCTTTTTTAGAATATTATATATTTGAAATTATATACAGTGTAGCTTCTTTCACTTATTAATATGCATTTAAGCTTTCTTCATCTCTTGTTATGACTTGAAGGCTGATTACTTTTTAAATGCTCTATAAGTTTCTATTGTTTGGTTATACCAGTTTTACTTATTCACTCATTTTTGAAGGGCTTCTTGTTTACTTCTAAGTTCCAGAAATAATGAATGAAAAGTCCATAACATTCATTTTCAGGTTATCCTATGGATATAAGTTTTCAATTTATTTGCACACTGTTTATAGGAATGTACATTGGTGCAAACATTGAAAAATTGTTTGCCTGTAATTTGAAATGTTGAGCATATGTATAATCTATATGCCAGAGATTCTTCTCCTATATTAATGGACAATAAAAATGCACCTAGGAACACAAAGCATATTCAAATATTCATAGCAACATTAATAGGAATAGACCCAAAGTTGAAAGAACTTCCATGAAAATTTACATTTAATTGACAAACAATATAAAGGGAAATCAAGTTGCTACACTGTACAAAACAGTCACCACTAGCTTCCTGTGAGTACTCAACCCTTCATCTATTTGCCTCTTCTTTCACCAGTACCACACCACCTTGATCACTTTGCTTTATAGTAAGTCTTCAATTCAGTTAGTGTCAGAATTCAGTTTTGTTCTTCTTCAATGCTGAGTTGGCCAATCTGTTTTACTTTCCATGTAGACGTGGGAATCAGCTTATCAATACATATAAGATAAAGTGCTGGGAGTTTGATTGGAATTACACTGAATTTATAGAACAAGTTGGAAGAACTGACATCTTGAAAATATTAAGATTTTCTATCTTTGACTATATCTCTACTTTGTAGTTCTTTGATTTCTTTCAAGTGCGTTTATCAATTTTTTAAAATATATTTTGTTAGATTTATACCTAAGTATTTCACGTCATAGAGGGTGCTAATATAAATGCCTGTAGCCATTGAACTCTTCAAATCTAAGCTAATTAGATTTGGGAAATGCTACAAGTATAAAATATACACTACATTTTGAATATATAAAATGAAATGTAAAATATTAAAATTTTATATCAATTATATATGTGTTAATTAAGATTTAAATGATGGAGTTAAATAAAATATATCATTAAAATTAATTTTGTATGTTTGTGCTTTTTGATATAAAATTTAAATTGCATATATGGTTCATGTATTTCCATTGAACAGAAATGTTATACAACCATCAAAATTCAACAAAACTATTGCCCCTGAACAACATGGGGAAATGCATGGTATTAAATTGTGCCAAAGACAGTTTATATGTATTATGTATCTATGATTTTGTTTATATAAAGTTTAAAATGGATAATAATAATGTGACGTTGGTGAGACAAATACTTTTATCTATTTGGTAAATTTTTTTTGAGTTTCAGAGTTAGAATTTATGTACTTTCATCTGTGTATTTTTCACCCTAAGAAAAATGTTTGAAAGCTGATATGATGATATTTTAAAGTGACAATTATATTCATATAAATATATATGAGTATATAAATATAAATATAAATATGATTATTAATATCTGTATTAATATTAATACCGTTCATCTCTTCTCCCCAACACACACACTCAATTTGTCTGCTGTGCCTTTCAACTTTCTGAAAAATGAAAATTGATAACCAATATTTACGACAGCACTTTTTAAAGAACTTTGCATGTCTCAATTCTTTTACAACAAAACCCATGTTTCAGATAAAGATATTGGAGACTTTGGAAGGTTAATCAACTTTCTCAGGTTATCACAACTGGTTAGGGTAAGGGTTAGGTCTTGGAAAAAATTAACTTGGTCAAAACTTGGGATTTTCACCTCCCCTGGCTAATGAACTTTCTCAGCCTTTTATCCTTAGAAAAGTTTCCTTAGTTTTTCATTCTATCAGGGCAAGAGTATACCTGACATTAAAAAAAAATGCAGCACAAAATTCATGTGATGTTATTTTACACTTTTCAGTATAAGATTAACACCAATTGCCTTGGGCCAGAAAAAGGTATACAATGTTTAAAATGGGGTCAGTAAATAAGAATGCTTTTTGCAGATAGCTATATTATGTGAGACGATCTTAACGTAGAAGGCAAAAAACAAAACAAAGCAAGTCTGGTAGCTCTGCTGACAAAGAAAGAATTTTACATTTTCTATGGAAATTGTCCTTATGCAAACACATTGCCCTGATATAGAAAAAATATTTTTTGTTGCAGTTCTTTTATAATTTGCCATATCTAATTTGTCTAATGCCATGCCCTCAATTTGCAGAAATATAAACATGTTTCTTCTGTAGATATGTGGCTCTATTTGGACAGTAGCTGAAATGCATTATGGTTAGCTCTGATACTTGGTTTTAGAAATTGCTCCAAGTGTTCACTGTCAAATCTAAAATGTTATGATCCTTAAAAGATGGCATCTATTGGCTCTTGTCCTCATATATCTAAAATTTATCACTTCATCTAAATTCTCTTCTTATTGATTTTAGAATTTTATTGCTACGTAAAATGTATTAATTTTTATTTTGGTATAATATTTTACATACAGACATATTAGTATTCATGGAGATATACATTTGCTTATGTATACATAAAAGGCTATATGTGTATCTACAGTTTTGTAGAATATAACTTGAGGAACATTCTGTATTCCAGTTATTAGCTCTTCTCTGTTGGGCCCCTGATGTGTCCCAACCTGAATGTAACCGTCTTCATTTCCTGGGAAGAAATATTATTCTAATTTTTTCATAATCCTTTGTAGATGTTCAGCGATGGGTTTGCTGAGGGTGAGGACAAATGACACCTACCCTACCTAGCCTTACCCAGCACGCTTATTCAGGCATTGGAGATCGAGCTCTGAAGGCACGGATCTAATTTTATTTAGGGTTGCACAGGACATAGATAGGCACATTATCCAATCAGGTTAACAGCTTGTTAAAGTATAACAGAGTCAGCCTGTAGGTGAACTTTACGTCGAGGGTCCAGGTAGTGTAAACAAACCAAGCCTGCCTAAGCAATTCTGCCCAGCAACAGGTCTGAGACAAAGGACTGGGGGAATGGCAAGCTCCAGCACACACCATGAGGCAAGGCAGTGTAGGTGAGCTCACATCACAGCTTTCTGTGATGCATGTCAGAATGAGGCCTCCCTTCAGCTCAAACTCAGCCTCAGCAACTGCAAAGACCTTCATTCCATGGGGAGTCTTTACCATTACCTCAGTTTCTCTGTTGAGACTGTTTGGCTTACTTAGACCATGGTGTCAGCGACTGTTGTCAGATAAGCTTGAGGAATGTTCCCTACAATTCTTCCCTTGCTTTTATTTACATTTTGTTCATTTCTAAACAATATTGTCTCATCAGTGCATTTAATTACAAGGAAATAAATTATTTTATATAGCAGGCATTTTCAGTTGTTTGTTTACAGCATAATTGTAGGACCATCTAATTGGGTTGTCAATTGAATAACTATTATGGATAATTTTTTGGAATGAAGCACTATACAATATTTGTTACATTGTTGAATGACACTAAAGTTCCTCTTAGGCATATGCACTAAGAGGCAAATACTACTTTATGTAGGACAAAATTTCTCAATGTTACCTTAATAGAAATTGAAATTAAGGAGAGACTCAAGGCAGAAACATGTGCCATGCAATCAGAAAGCAGTAGCCACATGAAACTAAACAACTAATGAAAACCGATTTACTTTTTATTGGTGGAGATTTCTAATACTTTTAAGTTTTGATAATCCGTAATTATGTATGAAATCAGTAAAATATTGATGCTATAATCAATTGCCTAGAAAAATTGAAATAATAGTCAGGTCCATAATAATGTTTGGTCCATAATAATTGAAGTATGGTAGGAGCAGGAATAAAAATCAACAAAATTTCACTTCTTATACATACCTGGTAGTAAACAAATAGTGTCAAATTATCATAAAAACTGATTGTGGGTGTTATGGTTTCGATTTGGAATGTCCCTTCAAAGCTCCTACTGAAAACATGACTCCCAATACAGTAAGGTTCGGAGGTGGGGTTTTTAGGTAGTGAATGGATCATCATGTCTTTGACCTCATCAGTGTTCTAATGCAGTAGGTGGTTTAATAATTTGAGTGGATTTAATGGGTAGTGGTGAAAACATTAGGTAGGTGGGGCTTGCAGAAAGGAGTAGATCACTACTAGCATTCCCTTTGGGACAGTATTTGTCCCTGGCCCCTTTCTGTCTCTCTGTCTCTGTATCTGCCTCTGTCTGTATCTCCCTCCCCCTACCCCTTTCCCTTCCTCTCCCCCTCTCCCTCCTCCTCTCCCTCTTCCTCTGTCTCTCTCTCTCTCAGTTACCTGTCAGGAGTTGAGCAGATTTCCTTTGCCAGGACATTTTGCCAGGATATTTCTGCCTTGAAGTTAGCCAACGATGGACTTAATCCTCTTAAAATGTGAGCCAAATTAAAACCTTTTCTTCTCTAAGGTATTTAGGTCACAGCAATAAAATGTTAACTGACACAATGTATAGGAAATATTTTGCCATGGTATTGTCTAAAAGTACTATGAAAATGTGTGCTCAAGAAGAAAAAGAATCAATGTAAAGTATTCCAGGGATTAGAATTTTTTAAGGTACTTTAGAATTGATTTTGTTGATGTTTTGATGTGTTGATAATGTTTTAGCTATATATATAAATGTGCGAATATTTTATTAAAGACATTATTTACAGTATACAGAAATGTAAAATTTGCAACTTTTTACGTCCAAAGCAGTTCACTTACATATTACCTTTACATAGTCAAGAAGCTATACAGTTGTTTTAAAAAATTAAGGTGGATATGTAAGCACAAAATTTTAAAGGCACCAATTTAAACTTATAAAAAGGATTTCAAGAAAGAAATATTTTAAATTAACAGTCATGTTTTTTTTATTTTAAGAGCATCATTGTACATTTTCAGAATTTCTTTTTCATGCCTTAATTTTAGATCCTTTAACATTTCTATCAAGTTAGGCTTGAATTAAAGTCTTTTCATCCATCATTTCTTCTCATAGTGGAAATGACCCGTTCTGAATATTGATCTTGGTATCTCTCTTTCAGGTTTCTAAATCTTCTCAGATAAGTTGTAAATTTCTCTTTCTAATCATAATTTTGTGTTCCAGTGCTTTTCATGAAATTAGAGTCTCACATGAAATGGAAGATCAGGTAAGTATAAAATACCAGTTTTAACTCCTGGGGACTGATTATCCTCAACTGAACGAAGCCTTGATATTCGCTTTGAAGTTTTAGCAGAAAGCTCCATTCTACTGTCTAGACTGTCCTTTCCCAACCTCCACTTTCCCCCTAACCTTTGACCATCAGTTATGCGAGACAACATCCTATAGGTCCAGCCTGCTTTCATGTGGTCTCTTTTCTTGATTAGAGAGAAAGAACCTTGGCTACAGCTCCCAAATCTTTAAAATATTCTGTACTTCCCCAAATGCCAGAACGAAATCAGTTAGTTTTTAACTGCCTGTCAGATAGGAGTGTCCTTACTTTCTTTCATCAAGATTTACTGTTTATATGACTCTGATGGGAGGCACTGTCCCTGTATGCAGGAGAGCAGGGTGCTGGTATCCTTTGTGGGCTTCCCCTCAACTGTTGCCTTTGCATGCTCTTGAATGTTGTTACCTCCTTCCTATTTGAATTTTTTTCAGTCATCAAAGATGTGATCAGTATTGCTCGTTTCTGTTATTCTATGGTAGTGGAGAGAGTTTCTACCAACTTCTAGCAATAGGGTAGCAAACCGTCCTTCAACTACACTTTCAAGTAGTTTCAGATCTGTAATCCAAGAGGACCTCAGGAGTCACCAAATTGACTTTCTGCCAAAAATCAAAAACAAACAAACATAAACTATGTTTGCATATTTCTTTCACAGATGTTTCTTCTATCATTTGAGCAGCTGAGTCAAGATGCCCTAGAGAGATGGCCTCCCCTGCCTTGTTTCCACTCAGATCCCCACTCAAATACACCTTTTAATTTAAAAATCAAGCCTCTGTGTTAGTTGAAGTATGTATTGTCTCGTACATATTTATAGAATAAACAAACCTCTTTTTTTCTTCTATCACAATAAAAATTAACACAGAAGACACTGTGATCTCAAAAAATGTAGGGATCTACCCCTCCAACAAGTGAATAATCAGTTCAATGATGGTCACTAGCTTGGTGTCCTCTAATTCAATTCAATTCTGAACCATCTACCTGGAGACACTATCAGATGCCACCAGTGGAAGTCTCAGTTTCCATGACTGTCCTCTGAACTTAGATGCCAATCCAAAGCTCCAAGTTGTCTTACCTGTGCTTCTGGAGTAAACTGGGCTTCACACAACCCCCTCCTTGGGGTTTGATTAATTTGCTTGAAAGACTTGCAAAGCTCAGATATACACTTTTGCTATATTGGTATTGTTTCTTTATAAAAGGTCAGGAATGCAAGTGTTGTAAGGAATATAGACTAGTCTAAAGAAAGTTCTGTCTTATCTTAAAACACTTGGAATTTCAAGAGTAAAAGGAATGCCTTTATTGTTTATACTTGTCACTATCATCATCAGTCATGTATCTTTATTCTGATGAGATAGTTTTGAGTAGATCAAGCCTCACCCAGTAGTCAGGGCAAGGACTGGAACTGCTGGAAATAATACTAACCATGTTTTCAGTGGGTAGATAGTTTAGGTGGGCATGAAGTCAGTTGACATCCAAAGGACATATCACCATTCAAGCAATCAATTAATCTTGTTGTAATAATGAAACCACAGTATGAGTCCTAGACACTGAAGTTTCCCTAGTTGACAAAATTCTGTGTATATTTTAACACATAATGGTCAGGAGTAGGTTATGCCATCAGTTGACTATACAGAGAAAGGACAACTGGAATGTCCATGTTCAAACTCCTTCTGGAATTTACCTTACATGTTTCTTCCATTGTCTGGTTCTTGTTGATATCCTGTCCCTGTAATAAATGTGACTGTGAGCATATTATACTCAATAAATGCTAAGAATCTTTCTAGTGAATTTTAGAACCTGAGGGTTGTTTAGGGAAGTTCAGGAACTTCCTGTTGGGTTGGGCACACTTCACAGTCTGGAGGACTATAAACTTAGCCTCTTGGTTTGGCTAATTCCAGGTAATGGCCCACATAATAAATTCAATTTTACCTGACCACCTAACACTGTACTAAATTATTCACAGAAATTGTATAACAGTGTGAAATGACAATTCCTTAGGAATAAAAGTCAATGCCAGTATGCAAATTCTCTTAAATAACTACATCATGTGTACCAATAAAATGTATTTTATAAGACTGCAGGGTCCTCTTAAATAAATAGATCTGTTAAGCTAATAAAACATTGGCACAATAAAATAATCTATTTAACAGGTTTCTGGTGTGTTTTGCTAAATTGCCTTGACAAATTTGCAATCACAGGGCTTGCAGTTTTCTAAAACTTAATGATTTGAATCATCATAAGGGATATTTAAATTTTAATGTTCTTATTAAATACAGACTCTCCAAATGTGACTTTTTGTGGGAACAATTTTTGCTTTGAGGTAAAAGTTTGACTATGAAGTTGTACTATTTAAATCACATTTGGAGATAGAGACTTGATCATTCATATGTCATTCTCAGAAACTTGTTAGTTTTGATATTTGGGCAAGAAATTTGTATTTTATTAAACTGGAAGCTTTGATCTTACAGACTTCAAAACATTAGTTTCTCTTGTTATGTTCCAGTTACAAAATTACAGTTATTTATTATCTGCATTTGTATTACAAGTTTTTAAAATCATGTTAATTGTGAAGTAATGCATCTTAGCAATCAAAGGCTTTTGCATTACTTCTGCCAAGAATCTCAAATGGAAGAGAAAAGTAATTTTGTACATTCTGCTATTTTTTGCTCTTGTTCCCAAACCACTGTCCTTTGAAATACTAATTTTAGCAAATGACAAGATTAGGATTTACTTAAAACTTCAACATGCAAGTGAGTCTTTACCTCCTATTGTAAGAACATGTATTCAAGGATAACAAATTGTGGTAATATTCTGAATTGTTTCAAAAATCAATTATGTATATCATTTGATTATCATTAGTCTGTTAAAAGGAAACTTACAAATACTCCACAGTCTCTTTCATGAGGTCTGCAGAAGATTCATATTAAGTAACAGAAATTGTGCAGTGCATTAGATTTACTTCATGGAGAGATTTGGCACTGAGATGCTCAGTTTATACCAGTTTGCAAGATCCTTGCTGGAACCTTGGCTTCCCTCTGGTATGCTTTGTTCAGCAGATTGAACAGATGTTAAGCCCTAAGTATCTTTGGCTTCTTTTTAATTTTCTAATCTTCATAGGTTATGTTAGAATAGTCTTCCTTTTCATTACCATTGTCTTTTAGCCTACAAAATTGTTCAAAACTGTTGTATTTTTGGAATATATGGTTACATAATGTAGATTAAAAAATGTGTGCAAGTCAACTTCAATAATTATTCTCAAGAGGCAAGAAATGGAAAAAAATGAAGCTCTATACCAGGAAGATCTAAGAGTTTCAGATAAAAAGGGAGACAAAAGATATCAACAAATTTGTGTATATGTGACAAGGAGGTGGATGAATGTTGGATCAAATTCAAATAGGATAGTATCTCTGTACAATTTTCTCTGACCTTAAAGATGCCTGAGGAGAATGAATTGCCTGAATTAGAAACCCTAACTTAAGAAATGATAGGAATAGCAAATCAAGATAAATGAGTTCTTCTGAATTGTTAGGTTCTAAACAAACCATCTGTATTTGGTTGATATATTTTTAACATATAGCCTATAGTTGATGAACCACTCATGAATGCAGCTGCCCCAGAAAATGCTAACTTATCACCTGATCCTAAGTGGGACACATGGATCCATGATTAAAATACATAATGCAGGTAGAAAAACCGAGGACTAATTATTCCCCTAAATGGAATTGCTCTATTCCGTGCAGATTTATCTCTTGTGACCATGTACATCAAGTTCAGAGTAATTTGGGATAGCAGCAGCTGCAACCAAATGTAATAAAACCTCTGTGGGGTTGTGTTGTTTCTATTGTATTTGCCTTAAAGATGAACAAATATGATGTGAAATGAAACCTATTTTGTCTCTTGTGTTTGAATGTCAATTTGAATATAAGATAATTGTTGCTAGTTAAGTCTAGTGGGCTACATAACAAATCAGAGACAAATGCAACATACAGGGTTGCAGAAGAGGGGAAGAAACCAGAAAATATTCTATTTGCTGTAAGAGAAAGCACAATCTCAAATCTGAGATAATTAGACATAGGAGGAAGACCAGGATGGGGGGTGGTATTGAACTACAGAGCTAAAAATGGAAAGACAGTACAATTATATGCAATCGAGTTAGACCTCCATGTATCATACCACACAGCAAAGTCACTATTTTTTCTTCTAACTAATCTTTTCATTTTTAGACCAAGAAATTGAACTAGTGAGTGCCTGCACCATTAGAGCCAAAGACAACTGGAAAGTCTTTCTCTGGACAGGTAAATCCCTTAGTCTACTGTCTGGATTTGCTCCCAGAGCTCATCCAGCCAGGGGATGTATACCTACTTCCATTCCCATGACCCCAGAAGATAATTAGAGGATGTTTCACATTTTAACCATGGTCTTATAAATAATATATGCATTTTTCTAGTATTTGGTTGTTTGCAACTGAAGTATATTTGACTCAGGTTACTATCCATTGAAGCTACTGGTTGCCAACTTCTTTCTGCAGATAAATAGAAAATTTCCAAGTAGCTAATTCTCCAAATACCTAAATTAGAATTTAAGAATGAAACAGAAACCAAAAAAAAAAAAAAAACCATAAACATATTGAGAAAATTAAAGAAAGTATTGATAATGCACAGAGGAGAAAAAACTTCACAACAATGCAGGAAACAACATTGTCCACCATGAAAGAAAAGTTGTTCCACCCATGACAACCAAATGAGATAACCTAAAAAAAGCAATAAAACAAAAGAATACATCTAATACTAAAAATCAGAAAAGTAACAAATATAGTTGTCAAAATCTACCAGAAATAAAAGTATAATATAAAATCATACTATATAATAATTTAACATATACTATTATATGTACATTATATTCCAGCATATTATAATCAATATATTATTATTATTTTATATGCTTGCCATAGAGGATTTTGAAAAGGAACAAAATAACAATAACATCACAAAATCTTTAAGAAAGGGAAATTTCTGAGACTTCTAAAGACTAGTACCAAGAGCTTAAATATAATACGCCAATGCATTCTGAGTGCTGAGGAAGTTTTCAGCCTTCAGAAGTCCATCTGAAGTAATGTTAATGAAGTATTAGGGAGATTAAAATTATTTTGAAATATTTAAGAATCCAAAAGCTATTCTCTCCTATGCTGTTGTTTATGAAGCCACTAGAGAAGTTCTTCATTAAAATGAAAAAGCAAACAAGAAAGGGAAAAGCAGGACCTGGAAGAAAACAGAGAATCCAGAATGGGAGAAGAGGGAAGGGAAGTTTTGCAGTCCACCAGGATGGTCAGTATTCTAGCTTGGAGCAAGAGGGCATCAGCAGGCCTTCCCAAGAGGAAGAGGCAGAGGGGTCAGTTCTCTGATGCAAGCAAACATGTAGAATTCAGTGCAGGGGGGGCTTAAGAACTCTACTCAGAATAATTTCATAAACTTTTTTGTGCAAAAAAGCAAGTGTTAACTTTGGAGATAAAAGGATGTAAGAGAATCAAAATATATTTATAAGCATATTACTTATACACAGTCATAAATGCATCCAAAGTTCAGTTTTACAAAAAAGAAGCATAGAACTAAATTTGCTAGAATCTTCTTTCCCATATAAAAGAAAAAGTTGAGACTTTGTTAAAGTCTACCAGCTTTCCAATGTGATATGAATTAATCACCTAACCTGATACTGCAGATTGTGGTAGTAAGACAGAAGCTGTCTCTAGGTGGTTGAGAATTCCATTAGCATTGCAGAGAGCCCTTGGTAATATTCACTTCCATGTTGCTGGATGAGATATTTGGGGGCATCCCTACTTCCCACCATGGTGATATGCAGGTTAGCAATTATATAAGCCTCTAATTATTCATTGTTCACATTTATTCATATGAAATATGTATAAAATGGACAGGATTCTCTTTTCCTTACCCACTTCTAACAAATTCAAACAATATGCACGTATGTGTATAAATGTTATATACATATTCAAATATATGGATATATATATATTCAAATATATGTATATATTATTTATGGACCTAAATATGATATGAAGCTGCTAAAAGTGCTCATCTGACAGAGAAGGATGGAATGAAGTATTGCTAGTTTTGTTATTTTACTTGCTATGCTCTGTGAATATAATATTATTTACCAGTATTAACTTTCAAAGAAAGGTTGAGTTTGTACTAGACAAAACCTTGGGATTGGGGGTGAAATGGTTACAGTTGAGGAGATCATAATATTCCATAATATTAGAGAGCTCAACTAATTGTTTTAGGATTGTATAATATTCTTCAGAAATGAAAGGAGTGTAATTTTGGGTTTTCACTGAAATGTTTTCATGTTATTTGAAAGCAGTAGACAATTACCTAAATACTGCTTATGAAGGCCAAATCCAAATATTTGTCTGGAAAAATTATTCTTCTTGTGAGTTCCCTTATTTTGATAGCATAATGTTCAGTCTATATGATCATTTAGGATAAAGTAACTATTTTTGCAAAGACAGTCTTTGAATAATTTCCCTCAAAATAGTAGACTTTAGCACACTTCAGATTTTCACTGAAATTGATGGGCAAGTTGAACTCCAGCTTTCAGAAATTAAAGGAAAAATCTCCCAACAACATATGACTGAAGCCTCCACTATACAAATAGGGAAAGACAAGCCCTTAGAACTTGTGAGGTTATTTGCATGCAGTTGATGTTGTAATTCTTAGCAATACATTTGACTCTTTGCACTCTCTGATGGTAGTAAATTTTATTCCAGCTGACAGCAAAAGTAATTGCTTTGAACATTATAACAGGGATTGTTGAAAATGTTTAACAAGGTTTTCTTACCCCTCTTCTGTAGTCTCTGCATTTCTTTTTATGTAAATAAATGGGAAAAGGCAGAAACAACTTTAATCGTTTAAAAATGAGATATTGGTAAAGATATTATTGCTCTTCCATATGGGAGTGAATTCTTTCATCATTTCCTATTATCTTGCACATGGAAATTTTTAGCAAGTTTATAAAGAGTATGTAGATCACTTGTCACTCACTGGTGCCTACTACTTCGAAAGTTTGCTGTAGAGCATTAAAATTAAGTAAAAGTACACAACAAAAATAAAACAATCCCAAACATCACTAATTTTAGTACTGACAACTTCAGCCTCTTGTCTGTTCTCCACTATCTGCTCTGTGTGACAATTGTTACTCACCTTCCATTTGTAGCT
Organism: Sciurus carolinensis; assembly: GCF_902686445.1. NCBI lineage: Eukaryota > Metazoa > Chordata > Mammalia > Rodentia > Sciuridae > Sciurus > Sciurus carolinensis. The sequence goes on along the minus strand of NC_062221.1, from coordinate 121,708,572 downwards.
TGGACCATATTTTGTTTTCTAATTTCAATCTTTATTTGTTTGAGATAAATTTTCTGAGTCCAAAGCCATTACCCTGTGAGGTCATCTCATCCGTACATTGACTTTGCAGTTTGTTTTGTTTTAAACAGAAAATTCCTAGACTAATTCTTTTTATATAACTTCCCCTTTTCATTACCCAGGTCATGTAATAGGCTACAAGAAATGGTCCTCAATTGTCCTTCAGACAGAACGAGGTGCCTTCTAAAATCCTCTATCCTCATGAACATTCTTGTGTTATGGAATTTATATCATAATTGCTTACTTGCCTGAATACTAATCTGTGAAATATTTAAAGGGTAAATCATTTTTATTTTATTTTATTTTTCAATTCAACAAATCAGTATATCTTAGAAACTTTAGAAGGTTTGCTGCAATAGTAAAAACACAGCTTACAAAATTCTTTGAAAATTCACTAATAGGACATGGAGGACAGAGAATGCCTTCAGATTTTCAAGGTCCTCCTGAGTGTGGGTTTCTCTCGACCTCTGAGTTCTCAAGGAGGGCATTGGTATGACCAAGAGAGGATGATCAGAACGCACCCTGCTATATTTGTTTTTCTCTAGAGTTCTATATTTTTCACTTGAAGTCAATTAGGCATTTTCCTAGACACTCTACTTCTGTCAAAGGTGATGTTTCCTTGTTTGCTCTTTCTCCATAATGGGAAGCTGGTAATAAACAAAAATGTTTACTAATATAAATTGTGTTGCCTCCAAGTTTAAAAAATTATAGCTCTTACACCTTTATACAACTTTTGGTTGTATAAATCCATTACTCTTAATGAACACAATATTTTTATCTTTATATTGACTTTTACTTATGGCTGAAATAAACAAGTTGAGTCATTACAGGGGAGGGGGAACTTACCAAAAATCTATTATTTCAATATATGAGGAAAAGATTCAAAACAATTCACCACAAGTAACCAACATAACAAGATCTCCATTTCAAATAACTGTTTTTGTAATAGAAATGATAAAATGGGATATATTATAAATATCTTGGTGGTTTTTGCATGCTTGATCCTCTATAAATATTGGTAAATTAAATAAGATTTTCAGAAGAATCATCTAATGTCACTTCATAAGAACAAATCTGAGTGTTCTACTTAGGGCATTGGATTTGGGGGAAATGTGCCGACATGTTTGGAAAAGTCAAATCATCTCTATATGCTTGTATTTTCTCATGGACAGTAAAGGGCCTTGAAATCTGCTCTATTCTCTCTGTCTCTGAAATTTTGGAACAATACTGATATTGGAGGATGTTTTTACTGATTCTTTTAAAATTTTCTCTATTAAATAATTAAAATAATTGAATTAGACCCTGTGTTTAACTTTGTGTCAAATAGATTGGGTTGTGGGGAACCCAGATAATTGACCAAACATCACTGTGGCTTAGGAAGGTGTTTCTGGATGATATTGACTTCTGAAGTAGGGAGTAAGTTTACTCTCCATGATGTTTAGGACTCATGAAATCAACTGAAAACCTGAAGAGAACAAAGGTCTGAGCAACAGGGAACACCTGTGCTTCAGTACCTTGATCTGGATCTTCTCCTATCTTCAGACTGAAACTGAACATGAGCTCTTTGGGGGTCTTTGGGTCTCTTGGCTTTTAGACTGGAACTCGAAACATTAGCTCTCGTGCTTCATGGGTCTTTGGAATTGGATGTAATTATTCCAGTGGTATTTCTGGGTCTACAACTTGTCTCCTGAAATTCTTGAGACTTCTCGGTCTTCATGATCCTGTGAATCAATTTCTTATAAATCTTTCAGTTTCTCTTGCCCAAGAAGCAATACATCAATCTCTGTACAGAATCACTGTATGGTAAGGTTCTAAATGACTGCTTCCAATTAAGTCTGAATGGCTTCTACACCGCTGGGTTCAAGGAGAAGATAGCATAAATAGCTTGTGAATGGAGGAGGCAGAGCCGAGTATACAAGAGAGCAAGTGAGAATTTCTGCTTGATTAAATAGAAATGTTTATATCTCATAGACATTAACTCATTGGTTTCATTCGTTTTGACCCAGTTATAAAATTAGAAATAGTTATTTTCTTTCTCAGAAATTTTGTTCCACCATGTATCAGCTGTGTGGCTTTAGGTTCATTTCTTTCCTCTAAGTCTGGGCTATAAACTGTTCTCCAGAATACCCTCTTCTTGTTTCTCCACCTGCTGCCTTTAGATTCCATCCAGTATTTTATCCATCTTTGGGAAGAATATCATATTATCTTTCTTATGAAAAACAATACAAATTTTTTCTTATAATTTCTATCCTTACTTTGCAGCTGAAATAGAAAAAAAAAATCCCTTCCCTTGCTATTTTTAGAGTATCCCTTTGAATGTTTAATCAACATTGCAATCCACTTTGTGGTACTGAAATCTTAACTCTAGTATTTCACAGGTAGTGAATTCTTTTACTAGTCCCATCAAGCTAAATTTCACTGAATATAGATAATTAAAGACTATCAACTACTTGTCTTAAAGACTAAGAGAATATTTTTATTTTGAATCAAGGGTGCAATGGCTTATTCTTTGAATTTATGAAGCATTTATTAATACAAATGATATTTCAATTTGTCTAAAATTATAGAGCCCAGATATAACCCATTCTTTAATACAAACTGAAAGGATACATAAAGAGCTTTTGGTTCCTTTCTTGCAGATGTTTTATTTTCATTAACAATGCCTAAAGATTACATTAAATTAATCTGACAAGGAGTCACACCATTGGCTTTCATTGAATGCACTATTTAAGTTCTATTTTTGTTCTTATTATTTGTCCATGGATGATCCTGGTAAGATTTATCTTGTAATATTTATACTTGTATAGCTGTGCATTTAGGGTCAAAGTCCAGGAACTATTTATGACTGTAAAATGCTTGAGGCAATCAAAAATCTTTGTATTCTCTAAGCCTGGTGCTTGTCATGAATTGAGTATCATGCCCTTTATATCTTCACTATGATTATTGATGAAGATGTTGAACTGGCAGGTCCAAGGAAAAAACCCTTTGTCCTTGCAGGCAATACCTCCAGCTGGCTGACATCCTCCTCTGTGATAGAATAGTAAATTAGACAGTTCAATCAGTGTGTCTGATCCTCATGAAGGCCCTGTTTAGATAAAGAAGGGAAACTGGACAACCTGAAGAGATGGCTCAGGAGCCAACTCATGGTTAAAAGGGTTTGTCGACAGGCTTAATGCCTATGAAATCACAATACATGAGACACAGGAGTCTATGTGATCACAATTCTGAGGACAATCTGCCTGGATAGTCCATCCTTTGAGTCATTCTCTCAGAAATGGCTTCTTCTTGGAGTCTTTCCTGGTCACTTCCTACTCAAAGTACGAAATGGTGCCTGTTCATATTTTAAAAAGTAGCCATATCAGAGGTTCATTCCTACCTTTAGATCAATACAAGAAAGTGGGGCTTATTTATTCTTTATGAATGAACTAATCTTCCTTTTGAGATGCCATTTTTCTGGTTGACAACCAGAGTTAGGCCAGCATTTTAGGAATTACTCAATTGTTTCGGAGTACAATTCCTCAGGCAATTTAGTATTTGATGTTTGATCAGGGCTGATTTGAATAGTATTTTTGAAATATGTCCTTGTTTTCATGTCACACACATCTTATCCTACCAGCTTCTCTTTCCAGTGTAGCTAGAAAGAGAAGAATAATGTAATGGCTAGATAATGTAAAGAATTTGAGTCCTTGTTGCCACTTGGGGAAGGTGGTCTTTTGGCTGTAAACTGATCCCTGCTCCTGTGTTTTCAGCAGTGACTGACTTGGATGCGTATTTTTGGCTGGTTGACCTAAAGTTTCTCCACATGTCCTCAGCAGCTCACGTGCTTTCTCCCCAACTGACACCAGTGGTCTCAGTTGTTTACTTCTAGGGGCAAAAACCCTCTGTCATGATCACAGGTCCCTGAGAATCTTCCAGCCTTCTTGGGAACCTGGGTGCCTCCATTGGGGTATTCAGGTGCCTCTAGGTTTTCTGAAAACCCTAAGGAATTCACGGCCTTTTTAAAAAAAAATTATTTTATTTGTTTTAATTAGTTGTACATGACAGTAGAATGCATTTATACACTTTGGTAGATCAAACATAAATAGAGTGTAAACTCCTGGTCTTCTGATTATACATGTTGCAGGATCACATCGGTCATGCAGTCATACATGCACATGAAGTAATAATGTATGTTTCACTCTACTACCATTTCTTCCCCCATACCTCTTCCCCTCCCTTCATTCCCCTCTACCTAATATTCAGGGCACTTTTGATACTCATCCTTCTGTCTCCAACTCCTGCTCTATTATTCTATTTCATGTTAGGCATGCTTTAGAGTCTGCTGGCAATTATTTTTTTCCTTTTAATTGTGAGGAGGAAAGACTCCAACCATTTTCTCCCTAATGTACTATGCCCAAATATCTACACATACCCACTTGGACGTTTCAAATGACTCTTTTCCTGATTTGACTGTGGGTAAGGAATATACGAGGATCATGATGGCTTTTCTTCTTTTTATTCCAATGTCCTTCTTTCTACTACACTGGAAATTAATGACATCATTACTTAATTTATTGAGCTTCCCCATCCATCAACTTGATTTTCAACATAGCAATCTTACTAAAAATATCAGGAATGTCTTCTTTGAAACTTAAGGTTGATAAATATGTCTCAAAATTTATTCTAAAAATAAAGAGATGGCTCTGTGTAGAAAATCAATAAATTAAGGGAAATTTAAGAGGTGCACAATCAAATGCAAAGTGTGGATTTTGCTTGGATTGTTACTTAAACAAATATGAAAATATTGTACTGCTTTTATAATATTTCACACAGGGAAAGTTATATAAAATGGGATGTTTTGTTTCATTCTTTAAATTATTTTTAATTTGCTAAACATGAACTAATGGTTTTGTTTCAAAATGAAGACTTGTTATCTTTAATAAAAACATATCAAATAATCAAAATAGTTAAGTGTCTGAGATTTGCTTAAAAATAAACAAAAATAAAAATAAACAATTAACAAGGAAGAAGCAGGGGAAAATATAAATAAAACAAGATTGGCCACAAATTGGTAGTAGTTGAAATTTGATTATAGTTATGTACTTTTCTCTATATTTTAATAAATGTTTGAAAATTTCCTGAAGTTCATTATAATTTTATACTGGGGAAAAATTAAAAGTTGATTGATGACAGATATTTTAGAGTCAAATTTTACCTCTCTTCTCATCTGGAAGAAAGTAAACCACAATACTGCAGGAAATTAAGCCTTGTGAAAAAAATAGAATTAAAGAAGTTAATAAAGATGCATCATATAACTTCCATTAAAATATGTGGATAAATCACAATGAGATTTGAAGCTCACATTACTTCTTCTCTGGAGGAGCCCAATCCTTTAAAGTACAAAGTGTACTTCCTCTTATCTCCTTCAACATCCTCCTATTTTATACTCTGTTGTAAAGCACATTTCTTTGATGTGTTGGTTTATATATCTCTCTCTTCCACTAAAATGCAAAATACTGGGAATGAGAAACTCATGTAATTCACCTTTGCATATGTAGTAGATAAGAACCTGTATCATGAAATAATTCAATTCCTAGGAATATACCCAAAGGAAATGAACCAGCATGTCAAAGATGATTTTAAATTCCCATATTTAATGCACACTATTCATAGGAACTAAGAAATGAAAACAACCTAAATGTCCATCAACCAATGAATGGATAAAGTGAATATGGTTTATATCCACAAATACTATTCAGCAATAAAATAATGAAATTCTGTTATTTGCACCAAGATGAATGGAACTGGATATAACTAAGTTAAATGTAGTAAGCCAGGTACAGAAAAGCATTTGCTACTTAATCTCAAGCATGTATGAAATCCACAAAAGTTGGTCTCCTGGCAGTTAAGTGGAGAATGTCTGTTAACAAACAGGGAAAGTAGTGCTTGGGAAGGGCTGTCATTATGAGAACCATGTGTACTAAGCTACATTTAGATAGGAAGAAGAAACTGTGGTGTGCCATTGTCTGTTAGGGTGACTACAGATAACAGTAATGGACTGTACATTAAAAAATCTAGAAGAAAGAATATTACACGTTATGTCCATATAGAAACAATAAGTGTTTGAGGAGCTGGATAAACTTAACCTGATTTAAACATGACACAGTGTATGCAGGTATATAAACCTCACAAGGTACTATTCCATTAATATGCACAAATTTCGTGCTTTTATGTATCAGTTACAAATGAAAAGCACGGAGATTCTCATATAGCAATGACTGATAATTATTCTACAATGTATATGAGTTCAAATAATAAAGGCATTGTTTCCTGATTTGTTGATAGTGATGAAAAATTTTCTTTTTAAAGACCTTGAGCCACTTAAGTGAACTTATGCAGAAGATGTGTATATGCAGAATTCAAACCAATATAATTAGATTAAAATTATTATACCAAGTGAAATTTTCTTCTCAAGAGATCAATCAGTTTCTGTGTGTGTGTGTGTGTGTGTGTGTGTGTGTGTGTGTTTGTACAACAGGCTTGTTTCTTTGCCCATTAAGGAATATATGCAATTTGAAAAAAAAAAAAAAACTGATAAATCTAACGTTAATCTGCCTACACCTAGGCATAATGGTGGTATATTGTCAAAATTCAACCCTACAGAGCAAGTGCATTATCTATTCCAAAGTTACTTACTCAGGCTGCCAATTTGAACCTTAAGGATACAATTGAACTGTAGCAGAAAGGTATACCTCTTAGTAAACGGAAGCCAACCAGCCACTTTTAGAGTCACTTAAAGATAATTTATTGGCATCCAATTCTGGAAACACAGCACTGTTACCAAGATCCAATTGCCTAGAACAGTGGTGAATCTCCATGTTGCTCAGTTTCAAATGACAGATGCATAATCTTGGAAGCTGTGCTAAAAGGGAATTAGAATAAACTGGCTGCGTGATGAAGAAAACACAGTGCTGTGGAAAAATTTTCATGTGAATATAGATTCATCTGTACTCTTTACAGATCAGAAACATGTATTTTTGTTCTACATCTCTGGTGTGACATCCCAAGTTAAACATGATATCAAATGATTGCCCATTCTCAAAATGGAGATATAAAGGCAGGAGAGATTTGACTCCTTCTTCCCAGTATCATCTGTATGGGACTAAGGATGAATGATGTTCATACACTGAAGTAACCAAGTGGGATGAAGTGAATCTTGAGAAATGAGTGATATATATGATTGTGTGCCGGAGCACTGGGAAAATACTGATGATGTGCCCTGGTGTTGTATACAGATATATTTAGAGATGCTTATATTGATAGAACTCATTGGAATCACGCAGGAAAGAGAAAACCTATGTGAAGTATATTAAATGCCAAATTGACATTCCAAATTGGCACTTCATAAACACACTTTTCACTTGGAAATAAATTTGAAAAGGAAGAATACACACTAGACCTCCATTCCCTAGATTATGTCACATATATTGAATATTCCAACTCCTTTTTTGATAAATTAAATGAATTTCAAATGCTCCATTTGGCTACTTTATTGCACAGTGAGTCTCTTAACAAAAACTACTTTTAGCAGAAGATGACAGATTCACAGCAGGAGGAGTGTCACCACAAAGCGCCACCCAAGATGAGCTTTATGACTTTGATAAAAATGAACAATGCATGAGCTCTGTATCGTGAGGTCCTAGCAAAGTGTCTGGTGAGTCTAGTTACTGCTTATAAATATGCCCTGAATTAAATTATGAGCAAAATGGTGAAGGTTGGTTAAGTTAAAGTTTGAGATTTGTATAAAAAATAATGAAAGCACAATTGTTGGGAATTCAGATTGCATTCCAGAGGGAGGCTACTCTGTGCATTACATATTTACTTTTATTTTTATCAATATTAAATGCACTAATTTTAAAATTATATCATCACTTTAAAATGAGTTTTCTTTGAAAGGCTATTCTTGTGTCCCCAAGGGGGTTAAGTGTCAGTAACTAGTCCACTATGATGTGTCCTCAATTCCATAAATTATCATATGATAATTCCCCTCAAAATATGTCATGTTTTTGCAATTCTGTTGAATAGTGTAACATTTGTTAGATTGATACTTTTTCTTAACATTTAGTACCAAGCAAAATATGCTCCTTTAAATAACTAGTAAAGCTTTTTTTTTTGTATCAGATAATGAGAATTATATAATCTGTCATATTCCTATCTTTATCCAAGCTGCTAGAGTACAATTAAATCAATATTATGAACAAGCGTGGTAACCAGTTAAGATCATGTTGCTATATTTTCTTCTTACTCTTTCACATGGTTATATAATTTTTGTCTATCCAATATTCTCACTCTTGATTGACTATTCCAGGACATACAATTTTGGTATATAGTAGGTAGCCAGTCAAATGTTGATACAACATTTTTCAATATGAGCACAGAAAAATAATGGACACATAAGAAAAGTAGGAAGTTTTGGAGGTTTGAAATAAGGAAAGATCATTTATAGAGATCCACAGAAAGAAAATCAAGGTTTATGTTTTGCTTGATGGGTGGACTCTCTAAGAATTATGTAAAAACCCAAAAAAAGAAGAAAGGAAAATATCTTTGAAATAGTAGAACAAGATGTTACTAAAGGAGAAGGGCATTGCCAAAGACATGGCATTGAGGTTCATAAAGAAGAATTAAGCTAAACGATTACCCAAATAAATGCTTTAGGAGGATCCAAGATGGCAGACTAGAGGGAGGCTGCGTTCCTTGTCGCTCCATAACTCCAGTTTCAAGAAGAGGATATCTGTTTCTGGATTGCTCACTGTCAGGCGCCTATAATCTGCCATTTGCCTGCCTCTCGCCTGTGCATCGCCTGCCTTACACCTATCCATCACCCAACGCACAAGGTTCACCACGCGATCATCCGACAGCACTCAGCAAACTGAGCGCCAACCACCAGGGGAGCGCTAGCTGCCTGCCATTGCCTGGAAGTTCACTGTTACAGTACCTGCAGGTTTGATTACATGTGGCTGCCGCCATTTTGAGACAACAGCCAGGCCCCATAGGACCCCTGGCCAGACTGACTGAGCCCCGTCTCTGGGAGCGCTCAGCTTGAATAATCACTCCCTGCCTCTGGGACCCTCACATCAACTGACTGCTCCCTGCTGCCAGGACCCCCAGACCAACTGACTGCGCCCTATCACCGGGACCCCAGACTGACTGAACCCGGCGTCCAGGATCCTGCACCACACCAAACACACCCAAACTCCAGAACCCCTGCCTGACCAACCGCACCCCACCTCCAGGACCTCCAGCTGACCACGTCCACATCCTGAGCTGCAGCTCCCCATTTGCCAACACATTTGGAAGCCAGAGTGGCCATCTTGGATAATCCTGGAAGCCATAGCTCCGATCTTTAGGTGGGACAAATCCTATCTTGAGAAGTCTGCTGGAGACTTGAAGTTCAATGTCAGGTACTTCTCATGCATCAAGCTACTGAACACTGGGAGGTTTCATTACTATATGACTGTTATACTGTAGATTTTCTTTTTTCTCCTTATAGAACAATTTTAAGTTTTTATTTCTTTACTTTTCTTGCTCTCTTTTCCTTTTGTATACCTGTTCCCTCAGAGTATCTTTCTCCCTTTTTTGCATGCTAACATCCAATTTCTTTTGATTACACTCTCACCCTTTCTATTATATAGAACTTCTGTATATTCTTTTCTTATCCCATTAACAGCCACATTCTACATCCCTCTGCATCCTCTTAGTCCTCCATTAGAAACGGCAGACCTTATTGCACATCTGTTTGTTTTACTGAAGATATTTGAACTCATTCTGTTTATTATGACAATTTTGTTATTGTCCTCATAGGGGCTATTTGGTCTAGGATTGCATAGTATCTGAAGTGGGCACTGCTAATATTGATCTCCCCTTAAATAAAAGGTTTTGGAAACCTATAGGGCCACTATAAGCCTATAGGGGGAAATCTACAATACCCCAGATCTGCACTGCTAGAGTGGAAGATACATGAACAAATGAAAAGACAAGGGAAGAAAATGATCCAAACAAATCTAGATTCTATATTAATAAAATCCAATGAGAGTATGGTAGGAGAAATATCAGAAAAGGACTTCAGATTATACATGATTAAGATGATTCATGAAGCAAAAGATGAGATAAGAGAGCTAATGCAGGCAATGAATGATAATACCAATAAGCTGAAAGAGCAATTGCAGGAAGCAAAAGATCATTTCAACAAAGAGATAGAGATTCTAAAAAAAAACAAAAAAAAAAAAACAAATGGAAATCCTTGAAATGAAGGAAACAATAAACAAAATAAAAAACTCAATGGAAAGCATCACCAAAAGACTAGACCACTTGGAAGATAGAACCTCAGACAATGAAGACAAAATATTTAATCTTGAAAATAAAGTTGCCCAAACAGAGAAGATGGTAAGAAATCATGAACAGGATCTCCAAGAACTATGGGACATCATAAAAGACCAAATTTAAGAATTATTGGGATTGAGGAAGGCACAGAGATACAAACCAAAGGAATGAACAACCTATTCAATGAAATAATAGCAGAAAATTTCCCAAAACTGAAGAATGAACTGGAAAATCAAATACAAGAGCCCAACAGAACACCAAATGCACAAAATCACAACAGATCCACACCAAAGCACATTATAATGAAAATGCCTAACATTCAAAATAAAGATAGGCTTTTGAAGGCCACGGGAGAAAAGCATCAGATTACATATAGGGGGAGACCAATGCGGATAGCAGCAGACTTCTCACCCCAGACTCTAAAAATTAGAAGGGACTGGAACAACATATTTCAAGCTCTGAAAGAACATGGTTGCCAACCAAGAATCCTATATCTAGCAAAACTCACCTTCAGATTTGAAGATGAAATAAAATCCTTCCATGATAAACAAAAGTTAAAAGAATTTACAAATAGAAAGCATGCACTACAGAATGTTCTCAACAAAATATTCCATGAGGAGGAAATGAAAAACAACAATGTAGGTCAGCAAAGGGAGAAACTACCTTAGAGAAAAACCACTCAAAGGAGAAACCAAGCCAACGTAAAAAACAAAAATAAGCCCAAATGACTGGGAATAAGAATCACATCTCAATAATAACCCTGAACATTAATGGCCTAAACTCATCAATCAAAACACATAGACTTGCAGAATAGATTAAAGAGGAAGACCCAATAATATGCTGCCTGCAAGAGACTCATCTCATAGAAAAAGACATCCACAGAGTAAAGGTGAAAGGATGGAAAAAAACCTACCACACACATGTACTCATAAAAAAGCAGGGGGTTTCCGTCCTTATATCAGATAAAGTGGACTTCAAGCCAAAGTTAGTCAGAAGGGATAAAGAAGTACATTTCATACTGCTTAAGGGAAACATAAATCAGGAAGACATAATGATAATAAATATTTATGCCCCAAACAACGGTGCATCCCTGTACATCAAACAAATCCTTCTCAATTTCAGGAATCACATAGACCACAGCACAATAATTGTGGGTGACTTTAACACACCGCTGTCACCAGTAGATAGATCTTCCAACAAAAACCAACCAAAGAAACCATAGAACTCAATAACACAATCAATAACCTAGACTTAATAGACATATAGAATATTCCATACATCAATGAGCGGATTCACTTTCTTCTCAGCAGCACATGGAAGTTTCTCGAAAATAGACCATATGTTATGCCACAAATCAGCCCTTAGGAGATGCAAAAAAGTAGAGATACTGCCTTGTATTCTACCAGGTCTTAATGGACTGAGAGTAGAAATCAACAACAAAATAAAAAACAGAAAGGACTCCAAATCCTGGAGACTAAATAATATGCTATTGAATGAAACATGGATAACAGAAAACATCAGGGAGGAGATAAAAAAAATTCTTAGAGGTCAATGAGAATGATGATACAACATATCAAAATTTCTGGGACACTATGAAAGTGTTACTAAGAAGAAAATTCATTGCATGGAGTACATTCCAGAAAACAATGAAAAGTCAACAACTAAATGACCTAACATTACAGTTCAGAGCCCTAGAAAAAGAAGAACAGAATAATAGCAAAAGTAGGAGAAGACAGGAAATAATTAAAATCAGAGCTAAAATCAATGAAATTGAAACAAAAGAAACAATTCAAAAAATTGACAAAACAAAAAGTTGGTTCTTTGAAAAAGTAAAGAAAATAGATAAATCCTTAGCCACACTAACAAAGAGAAGGAGAGAGAACACTCAAATTACTAAAATTTGTGATGCAAAAGGAAATATCACGACAGACACCACTGAGATACAGAACATAATGAGAAGCTACTTTGAAAATCTGTATTCCAAGAAAATAGAAACTACCGAAGACATTGACAAATTTCTAGAGACATATGCTCCTCCCAAGCTTAACCAGGAGGAAATATACAATTTAAACAGATCAATACCAAGCAATGAAATAGAAGAAGACATTAAAAACCTACCATCCAAGAAAAGCACAGGACCAGACGGATTCTCAGCCGAGTTCTACAAGACCTTCAAAGAAGAACTCATTCCAATACTTCTCAAAATATTCCAGGAAATAGAAAAGGAGGGTACCCACCAAACTCATCCTATGCAGCTAATATCACCCTCATACCTAAACCAGGCAAAGACACATCAAGGAAAGAAAATTTTAGACCAATATCCTTAATGAATATAGATGCAACGATCCTTAACAAAATATTGGCAAACCATATCCAAAAACATATTAAGAAAATTGTGCACCACAATAAAGTGGGGTTCATCCCTGCAATGCAAGGGTGGTTTAACACTGTAAATCAATAAACGTAATCCATTATGTCAATAGACTTAAGGATAAGAAACATATGCTTATATCATTTGATGCAGAAAAAGTGTTCGACAAAATACAACACCCCTTCATGCTCAAAACACTAGAAAAAATAGGAATAGTAGGAAAATACCTGAACATTGTAAAGGCTATTTATGCTAAGTCGATTGCCAACATCATTCTTAATGGAGAAAAACTGAAATCATTCCCTTTAACAACGGGAACAAGACAGGGATGTCCTCTTTCACCACTTCTATTCAATATTGTCCTCGAATCTCTAGCCAAAGCAATTAGGCAGACTAAAAAAATTAAAGGGATACAAATAGGAAAAGAGGAACTTAAGCTGTCACTATTTGCTGATGACATGATTCTATATTCAGAGGATCCAAAAAACTCCTCCAGAAAACTTCCAGAGCTCATCAATGAGTTCTGCAAAATAGCAGGCTATAAAATCAACACGCATAAATCTAAAGCATTTTTATACACAAGTGATGAAACATCTGAAAGCGAAACAAGGAAAACAACTCCATTTGCAATAGCCTCAAAAAAATAAAATAAAATACTTGGGAATCAATCTAACCAAAGAGGTAAAAGATCTCTACAATGAAAACTACAAAACATTGAAGAAAGAAATTGAGGAAGACCTTAGAAGATGGAAAGATCTCCCATGTTCCTGGATAGGCAGAATTAATATTGTCAAAATGGCTATACTACCTAAAGTGCTATACAGATTCAATGCAATTCCAATTAAAACCCCAATGATGTACCTTACAGAAATAGAGCAAGCAATCATAAAATTCATCTGGAAGAATAAGAAACCCAGAATAGCTAAAGCAATCCTTAGTAGGAAGAGTGAAACAGGGGGTATCGCAATAGCAGAACTTCAACTATACTACAAAGCAATAGTCACAATAACGGCATGGTATTGGCACCAAAATAGACAGGTAGATCAATGGTACAGAATAGAGGACATGGACACAAACCCAAATAAATACAATTTTCTCATACTAGACAAAGGTGCCAAAATATGCAATGGAGAAAAGATAGCCTCTTCAACAAATGTTGCTGGGAAAACTGGAAATCCATATGCAACAGAATGAAACTAAACCCCTATCTCTCACCCTGCACAAAAATCAACTCACAATGGATCAAGGACCTTGAAATCAGACCAGAGATCCTGCAACTTATAGAAAAAAAAGTAGGTCCAAATCTTCAACTTGTTGGCTTAGGATCAGACTTCCTTAACAGGACTCCCATAGCACAAGAAAGAAAAGCAAAAATCAATAACTGGGACAGATTTAAACTAAAAAGCTTTCTCTCAGCAAAGGAAACTATCAGCAATGCAAAGAGAGAGCCTACAGAGTGGGAGAAAATGTTTGTCACTCATACTTCAGATAGAGCACTCATTTCAGAATATATAAAGAACTCAAAAAACTCTACATGAAGAATACAAATAACCCAATCAACAAATGGGCTAATGATATGAACAAATGCTTCATAGAAGATCTACAAGCAATCAACAAACATGTGAAAAAATATTCGACATCTTTAGTAATAAGAGAAATGCAAATCAAAACTACTCTAAGATTCCATCTCACCCCAATTAGAATGGCGATTATCAAGAATACAAGCAACAATAGGTGTTGGAGAGGATGTGGGGGAAAACACTCATACATTGCTGGTGGGGCTGCAAATTAGTGCAGCCACTCTGGAATGCAGTGTGGAGATTCCTTAGAAAACTTAGAATGGACCCACCATTTGACCCAGCTATCCCACTCCTCGGCCTATACCCAAAGGACTAACAATCAGCATACTACAGATATACAGCCACATCAGTGTTCATAGCTGCTTAATTCACAATAGCCAGACTGTGGAACCAACCTAGATGTCCTTCAATTGATGAATGGATAAAGAAACTGTGGTATATATATACAATGGAATATTACTCAGCTATAAAGAATAATAAAATTATGGCATTTGCAGGTAAATGGATGAAATTGGAGAGCATCATGCTAAGTGAGATAAGCCAATCTCAAAAAACCAAAGGACAAATGATCTCACTGATAAGCGGATGATGACACAAAATGAGGGGTGGCGGAGCAAGTATGGAGGAAGAAGGGACTGTATAGAGGAAAATGAGGGGTTGGGGGGGTGGGGGGAAAGGAAAAAATAACGGAATGAATCAAACATCAATACCTTATGTAAATGTATGATTACGCAAATGGTATGCTGTTACTCCATGTACAAACAGAAACAACATGTATCCCATTTGTTTACAATAAAAATAAAAAAATAAAAGAAATATTAAAATACAAAAAAGTAAGTGCTTTAAATATGTAAAATTAATTAATATTAAGGTATTTTTCTTTTCCTCAAAAAGTAGATCTTGGATGCCCATGGAATTCATATATAAGACATTTATGAATGTCCAAAATTATTTGTAAGAAACATTAACTTTGGTAAAATAGGTAAAAGTTACCTTTTGCTACTATTTTTCTGTAACTTTGAAATAATCAATAAAGTAAATTTTATGTGCAGAAATTGGAAAGATTCCTCAGATTTCTAATTATGAAGTCTTTCTGTGGAGCATTTGTGAAATATATTTGATCTTAACAATAAAATCTCATGTTTCACAAATACATTAAATAGCACATATTCTTCTTCAATAAGAAATTACTGTAAACTATAATTACTGCCAGGCTGAGATTAGTGTCAAATGAGGTCAATGGTTCTTAGTGCTTTGGAGATTCTATTCCATGTGCAAATTGGGTAAAACCAAAAATATAAGTTTGTGAGAGAAAATAGTTGGAAAAACAAATATTCAATCTTTTGAATAAGATAATGTACTATAGAATCAGATACTATCAACGATTTTAGCTATTGAGCTATATACTAAAAATATTTGCAATAAAATGGAAATTAATGAAAAAAGATTATAAGAGTAGCTGTTATAACATATTTTGTAAAAAATAAGATACATGTAGAAACTAAGAATAACATCATGTTGCATTCCTTCCATGGAAATCTTTATTTCAAATTATTCTATCACCTTCATGAGTTCTTGAAAATTCCATCCCTTAAAGCAAAAAAAAAAAAAAAAAAAAAAAAAAATGAAAACAAAAAAATAAATAAATAAAGCATTTTTTTTTTCCTCTTCTGGCATCTCTGGACAATGGGTGGAGCTATTTAACACTGACTTTTAGAGATTAAACAAGTTCCAGTTTACGGCTATTGTCAATGTTCAGAATCTGTCTCATCACATAATAAAAGGAATGATGTCCCGGTATATTTTGTTTAAGGCAAAAAAGAGAATGAATATTAACAATCCTATTCTATAGTCATATGTCCCAGTTTGAGTCCACCGTTCCTATTTTTAATTTCCAATTTCACTTTTTCTCCCTCTGTGACATTATTACAGTCCTAAAACTGATGCTCTACTAGAAATGAATCTAAATTTGGTCCCCTTACATTTAATACTAACCCCTCTGAATTAAACTCTGCATTGTTATTTCTGTCTTTGTAACTACAAGTTTGTAAATTTTTTAAATGTGTGTGGCTTCCCTTCTTAATACCAAAGTGCCACCTGATTCACATGTTAACTGCTTTAAATGGACATCTCTGGCTTTAAGATTGCCACCTTCCAAAATATTTCTCCAAGTTCCTCGGACTGTCTTCATATCTATATCTACACACATCATACTGTGATGCAAATTATTATTTCAAATGTGAATCTTTCATTACAGAGTGTGATCTCATTAGGATGGGCTCATACCTCTTCATCTCATGCTCTTTTATTAGAGAATTGTGTTGATCTTTGTTAATTAATATGTAAAATATATTTGACAGGGAATATGGAAAGATTTCAAGATTGAAATGGTATTTCATTTACTTTCAAAATTTCATGATCATTAGAATTTGGATTGAAAGGTTGAGATGCAAAGACAATCTAGGCAGAAAAAACAGTTTCAGGCATTGCCAGAACTTCTTAAAATATTCTCCATTGCAGAGACATGTTTGGGTAGCCCTAGGATGGTGGCTGGCATTGAGCCAAGAGGTGGCACATAATTAGTGTTACACGGGTGATCTACTTTTGCCTGATTAGTTAATGTCTCCTCTGTGCTAGTGGTCATCAGATGTTCCTCATTCTTTCTTAATTGGTACCGTGGCGCATGCTCCAACAGTGCTACTTAATCCTAAGCTGATTGGCTGCCTTAGGGTATATAAGACATTCTCTTCGCCTGGGAGGAGATGGCAGAACACGGGGGTCGCAGATTGCAGATCGCAGAACGCAGATTGCAGATTGCAGTTTGCAGAACAGAGAACTAAAGCCACACCTCTAGGTCACAGGTTGCAGGTCACAGGATGCACCACTAAGAAGCACCTCTGATAGAAAGCACCTCTGACAGCACGCACCTCTAGCACGCACCTTTAGGATGCAGGATGAAGGACAGACCTCTAAGAAGAAGCAGCAGAACTCTAAGAAGTAGCACCTCTAAAATTAAGCAAAGTCTTTTTTCCTCTAAGCAGTCTCTCTTCCTCTAAACAAAGTCTTTCTTCCTCTCAAAGCCTCTCTTCCTCTAAAACTAAAAGTAAGCAAAGCCTCTCTTCCTCTATAAACTAGCGAACAAGCAAACAAGCAAGAAAGCAGCCCAGATAAAGTAATAGAAGTAGTTCAGTTCCAGTCCACCTCCGATAAATTACCGCAAGATTGATGCTGCAGGCAGCAACACTCCATGTTCCCCAATGTTGTCCACGAGATTCTTTCAGGAACTTGGCAAAGTGAGAACTATTTTCAAAATAATGCAAAGCTGGTATTATGCTGTTTCTGCTGTATTAATATTTGACATTATGATGCAAATACTTTGAAAGTAAATTAGTTCACTGTATCACCCAAGTCCAAACAGTAGAATTTTTAATGTGTTATTCACTGCCGCACAGTTAACAATAAAACAAAATGGTGCCTTCAGAATGATCGAAATAAAACAGTGAAAAATAAAACCTCCCAATATTGGTAAATATCTGCACACGAGTATATCTTTTTAATATTTTGTGTCAAAATGAGAACTCTAATTGCACACCAAAGTAGGTTTTTTTTATCTCAAGCGTAAAACACTTGTATGGTTATTTGAGTTGTGAGCCAAAGTAGAGTCTTTTTAGGAAACAATGTTTGGTTTGTAAGAATGAATGTCACATATACTAGTCTAGGTAATTATCATGCATTTCCTCAAAAATAAATAAGGTGGAGTAGAAACATGCATTAAAAGGGTATCAGTCAAAAGGGGATTTTAAAAACTATGATAATAGTTGAATTCAAGAGTCAGAACACATGGAGAAGATAAGAGATCACATAATAATTTCTGAGATTCTCCAAGATTGACTACTTAGTGTAACTTTAAAGAAAACCAACAATATTTGTTATTAAAAATACCACTAGTACTTTGGGAAAAACTTTGATTTTTATAAAATATATACCTGTCACCGAAAAGAATGACAGGTTCGCAGTACTTAAAAATAATTTTGATAAAATTGGTAGTGCTATTAAGGAGGGTTTTTTTTTTAATACTTAAAATGAAGTATGCCAATAGTTTTATTCTGCACAGTTTATGAACCAATATTTTTCAAATGACTTTTATATATGATTACACAAAATTATGCATATGTAAATTACTCAAAGTGCAAGATAAGCCCATGGATTTTAATGTAATAGGGTAAAAGTATATTGATTCAGATTTCACATTGAATTGTGAAGTTATTTTGCAGTGTAAAAGAAGAATATTCACAATTATCTGAAAAGACTTTTAAAGTACTTTTGCCTTTTCAATTATTCTCCGTGTGACGCTAAATTTTGATTATATATTTCCACCCAAACATTGGACTACAACAGATTGAATATGCAAATATGTATTAGCATTAACCAGTTTTTTATTAAACTTTTTTTTATTAAAGGAATTTATAAAAATATAAAACAATGTTCCTGTACTCAATAAATTTTTGGAAAACATTTTCATAAATGTATGTTATGTGAACTTTTATAGACATATTTAAAATATTTGAAAAGCTATGAGTTTTTAAATTTTAATTTTAATATGTTCATGTTATATGTTCTAAAATAACAATAGTTATTTTAGAAAGTTACTGAGTATGGAAAACAAAGTCAAGAAGAATGGAAAGTGCAGAACACCTGCTAAGGAATAACAAGAGTGGCTCAGAGAGTCCACTATATGAATGGGAGCAGCACAGGGTAACTACAGCTGTGGCTGGTCCACATTATCATGGAAGTTAAATGCAAGGCTATAGATGTTGGAACCACTATGGAAATTGTACACACCCAGGGAGGGACCAATGCTGAATTCTAATAATTAAGTTCTGGTGGTAAAAATCAACTGCCTGTCATGATTTCCTCAGAAGTCAATAAAGTAATAAAGTAAATTGAATCATATTACTGTATGTAATGGAAAATTAATAAGTTAAATAATTGTAATGAAAAGTATGAACAAGGTGAAGAAAATTATCTGTCTAAAATGTATATGTAGGAAAATTGCCAAGAAATTACTAACACTTATGAAAATTCAATCCTATTATGGAAATTTCTAATTTAGATTACAGAACAAACATATATATATATATATATATTTTTTTTTTTTTTTAATTTATTTTGCTGTGCTGGGGATTTAACCCAGGGCCTTGGGCTTAACAGGCAAGCACTCTCTGAACTGAACTATATCCCAGGCCCCAGACACATATTTTGAGGTTCTTCCATTCCTCTAAAGTTGGGGTATGTCCCAATATTCCTGACTGAAGGCCTCAAACTACTATAACAAATACAAGAGGCAAAACATTTATAAAGGGAAAAATGGTGATTTTGGTTTACGGTTCTAGAGTTTCCAGTTCAAGATCAGGTGGTTCATGACTTTCTTGCAAAGCTGACACATCATGGTGGTAGTACATGGCAGAGCAAATTGATCACCTTAGAAACTATGAAACATAAAGGACAGAACAGTCAGGTTCCCATAATTCTCTTCAAAACACAACCCCGATGATCTGAGTACAAGGTCTCACCTATCAAATATCCTATCACCTTTCAAAAGTGCTATTCTGGGAACCAAACCTTCACATGTGAATATTTGGAGTCATGGCATTGTAATACACTTGTTCATATCTTTACAAAAATTTTCTGCTTATAAATGTGGCTTTATTATAATATTAAAATTTGAAGAAGAAAAATTGAATCTATTAAATATATCATACATTTTTAAAAATGATTCTGCTTCTTAGACTATAATGGCTCCCATTAAACAATATATATAGCTAATTTATTGGCTTTAAGTTTCTTCTGATTATGTTCCTTTCATCAAAAAAAATTTTTTTCTAAGAATCTCTTGATGTTTAAGTTGTCTCTCATACACATACTATCTTTTACCATCCCTTAAAATACAGTTATAAAATCTGTTATAATAACATATGCATGATATATCTGGTAAAATTTGAATTAACTCTTGAAATTAATTCTTAAAATTTAAAAGCAAAAAATGGTGAATGGGTGAGAGTAAAGAATAGTCATGAAACAGATATTCAATTACTCTAGAACTAGATTAGTGGGGAAGTGAATGCTGATATTTAATTTTATATACACCAAATTAAAATTGTCTTCATTTTTTTCCTGTTCTTCTCACCATTTCTTTCCCTTCATTTTCACTTTTCTTATCAAAACAACTAAGTCAGCCGAGATTCACACTTCATGAACCATGAAGCAGAGTTGACAGGCAGTCTGAGGATGTATGGAGATCCTTTACTCAGTTTGGTGAGTTGGGCATAAATAATCTTTTTTCCTGAGTAAAAATTAATAAAACATTTTGGTCTCACAAATACAATCAAAAAGACGAGGAAAATGTGCCATCTTCATTGTAGAAAAGATATGTGGGGCAACATTCTGTGAAACATCGTTTCCCACATATCAAGTCTCAGCAAGTTTAGGTGAAAGAGTGTGTGTGTGTGTGTGTGTGTGTGTGTGTGTGTGTGTGTGTGTGTCTATGTGCCTGTGTGCTTCACCGGGCTTGGAAAAGGCCCAAACATTTTTTTTTTCTGATGATAAAATGTAAATTATTTAAGTTTACATTCCTAGGGTCAAAGTATTAGTAGCTTATTTCCTAAAGGAGAGCTCTATGAGCTCAGTTGTTTCACTATACATTGCTCTTTTCCCAAGGTACATAAGACAGGCTTACATTAGAAATTTAAAGGATAATTTTCCTGTTGCCTTCACAAAATGTCCTGCTTTTGGGGGGGGATGTATTACTTAAATATGTAAGCATAAGTATAAATTTCTAAGACCATATAGTATAGAAAGTAAGTGTAGTGTATTGTCTCAAAGGTAGAAAACACTTCTTTCCCAACTTCTCAGATAAGGTGCGGGTAACTGCTCAGGAAATCTTTGATTCTGGGTAAAATAAAAAAAGATAAAATTTGGGGCTGGTGTTGTAGCTCAGCGGTAGATCACTTGCCTCACATGTGTGAGGCATTGGGTTTGATCCTCAGCACGATATAAAAAATGGAATAAAGCTATTGTGTCCATCTACAACTAAAAATATATTTTAAAAAATAATAAAGTGAACTTTTGATAAAATCGTAATATTAAAACAATTTATTTTATAATTTTTGAATATCAAAACTTTTGCTTTTAAAAATTGTTATTCTGTAGCTCTAGCCCTGGAGAAATCATTTAACATGGTGGCTATATCTCAGTAACTAAATGGTTACTGAGTGATCATGATGAAGCAGACTTGAATCAGATTTTTCTCTATTATTTAAGGAAATTTGGTAGTCATTAAAAGAACAAAATTATTTAAAAGAAAAATGTATCTTTAGATATAAAAATAAGTAAGTATACCTATTTTTATATTGGCTGAAAGTACCAATTTGGGAAAGATGTGCTTTTTCTCTTTTGTTACAAGTTGACCAGAGCCACGTGTGGTATTGGAATCCTTCATATATATCAGTCTCTGATGTCTTGTGAGGTTCATGCAATTTCCTGTTCAATCATGGCGACTGGTAGTTGAAAAGAGACTGGACTCCAGGAATGGCAGCATTACCTCTACACATAGCACCCTTGACACAGGTAAAGGTTATATACAGTGAACTAAAATTTAACCTCTACTAGGACACAATTCTGCCTTTATGTGCAACATGTTTCATGGAAGAAAGGACTGCATACAGCTCTTTCACATTCACAAAAAGTCTCTCATGAAAATATTCTCTCCCCTACTAAATATTTAAATATGATAATAGAGAGAAAAATATATATTCATTGGTGGAGTCATCAGAGAGAAAAGTGGACATATCCAATCATTTATTTTGTGCATGTTATTTTTTTGTTATCATTTTCTATTTGATTTAGTCTTACCCTCATCAAAGTGAGACCAAGCATTTACTTTAATACACAGATTGGAAATAATGATTGGATGGAATAAGTGGTTGAATAGTTGAAAGAAATGAAAATGATATGATATACGATGGTATATTACGTAGACATTGAATATCATGCTTTGGAGAACTTCCATTTGACATGAAAAATATGTATCTGTAAATAATCAGTAAAATATAAGCAAGAGATATACCAGCAATTATGAGAAGAGAAACACAACAAAAATATTAACCAACATTTAATATAACACTGTTTGGGTGCCAGTAACTGAAATATAGATATATACTAACTCATATAATTCTCTCAGTATTATTCTGAGATACAAATAATTCCATTAGCTTGCTTATTTCACACAAATAATAAAAGGCAGGTCTGTGATTTAAATATAAGTTGTTTGACTACAGGTGTAATTTGTAAAGTTTTATAAGAATTTTGGATTTTAATCTAGGATGGAAAACCATAAGTAGAGTGTGAGCAGAACAGTAAACTGACCAGTTTGCAAAGGATCATTGTTTTAAAAATTACCAAGAGGCAGGAGTGCAGGTGGACAGAGGGGCAAAGACATAATAAAGATCTGGTTTAATGGCACAGAACTGAGAGATAATTGTGATTTTGATTATAGTGTAAGCGTGAAGGCACTGAGAAAAATCAGACTCTGGATATATTTTGAATTTAAAACCAAAAAGAAGCTGTTATGTTTTGGATGTGAGGTATCCCCCAAAACTGCATGTGTGATACAATGAAAGTAGGTTTAGAGGTGAAATGATTGGGTTATGAGAACCTTTACCTAATCAGTGAACTAATCCCCTGATAGGAATTAACTAAGTGGTACCTGTAGGCAGGTAGGGTGTGGCTGGAGGAGGTGGGATCCTAAGGGTTTACCTTTGGAAGTATATATTTTTTTCATGTTTATCAAAGCTCTCTCTCACTCTCTCTCTCTCTCTCTCTCTCTCTCTCTCTCTCTCTCTCTCTCTCCCCTTCCTTAAAGAAAGTCTTGAACCACTTTCCTCTGCCATACCCTTCCACTATGATGGTCTGCCTCACCTCCAATACCAGGAAATGAATTCAGCCATCAATCAACTAAGACCTCTGAAACTGTTGAGCCCCCAAATAAACTTCTTTTCCTCTAATTCTTCTTGTCAGTTCTTTTGGTCACAGCAGTGAAAAACAATATGAAAACAGATGTGTTGATGGAATAAAAAATTTGAAACAAATTCAGGAGTCAAAGATAAGTCAGCTGAAGAGTGACTAAGGAAAGATATACTTATTTCAGTAGTCTTGTTGAGATTAACATTAAATTGAGCCTGATGATACTTGCAGAAATAGAAAAAAGGTAAAACTTAGCAGATGTTTTTAATTTTTTTTTAATGTCAACTGTTGTTTTAGAAAGCTAAAGGAGATAGCCAAGGTAAAAATCAGTCCAAAATTTCACCTGTGAAGGAAGGTAAAACATCAGAAATAGGAGCAGCCACTACTGAACAACAGGTTTGGTGGAAGAATTTATGACTAAAACCTGGACATATCAAATCTGAGTTATCTGAAAAACTCATAATAGCAAGTAAATCAAATTAAGAATTTAGAGAGAATTTGAAACTACAGTGAAAGAGGATGTGAAGAAAGTGATGGGGAATTGAATAAATGTAAATGGAAAAGGGTTACAGACAAAACCTTAATGGAATTTTTTTTGAGGAAGGTCACAGAAAGATGTCATGCATAAGATGATGAATCTGTGCCAAGACAGTGGTGAGGTTCTATCAGTACAAATTTTAATAAATTTCAAATTTGAAAATTTGAAATTCAAGTTCCAGCAGTTAATCATTTAGTAGGTTTTAACAATCAGCATAGTAATAGCAATAACATATTTTTGGAATTAGGTAATCTGTTTTTTTCATATCCTGGCTGTGCATTATTTAGCATCAGGTTTGTCATCTATAAAACATGAATAATAATATCTGCTTAATACATTTATTAAAAACTGAATGCAATAACTGATACATAATAGGAAGCACAAAGTCAGGCAGTTAGGGGTCAATCAGTATGTCCCTACCGCCCAGCTTACCTTCTCCCTGGAACCACTGGACCCTCAACATATACTCTGATCTTATTTACTTCTCCCTAAAATGATTGGTCTATAACCATACTTCCACCAACTGTAGGCACAATATTTGTGATGAGTGTGTGTGTGTGTGTGTGTGTGTGTGTGTGTGTGTGTGTGGTGTAGAATATGGATGTATGACTATGTGTGAATTTGTGTGTTAATCTCTTTTTTTTGCATATAATGGATATTAAAGGAAAGAAACCATAAGGTCTCTCCCTTTGTCATAACACTATGAATAAATAATACAATCTTCAGAAAAAAAAATCAGTGACAGGTCATTGAGAACCTTATGCAAATTCTGACAATATAGCTCCCTGGTGCTTTGTGAATGTTGAAATCCTGTCACATATTTACTGGCCTATTTTCCTGTTGGTGACATCTGAGGACTCCACTCTCTTACTTTTTGATTATTTGTGTCATGGATTTTAATACCCGGGACAATTTAATTCTGAGGCAAGTAAACAGAATGAAAATTGCCCATAAGTTTGAGAGATGCTTAATCACAATGAGATTAAGAGTGACAAAGAAAGGAATTAACAAATCAACAATCACTGTTTTGAAATAAATAAAAGCAAGTGGAGAATCAAGGGTTTGGTTTTCAGAATTTTCTCTCTCTACCGAGAGAGGGAGAAATCCCTACATAAGGTAGTACTTAAGAAATAATTAGGGGGTTTCAAGATGGCGGGGGTGTTTCAAGATGGCGGACTAGAGGGCGGCTGCATTTCATGTTGCTCCAGGACTCAGGATTCAAAAGAGGAGATAGTGAGTGACTTGGGACCAACTCAAAGCCGCCGGGTGAGTCTCTCCCGTTGGGGAGGCATCCCGGATGGGGCGGTAGCCCCAGAACACAGGGAACTTCGTGAAGTAGAGTAGCCCGGCAAGACACCCCTCCCCCCGCTGGAGCGGTAAACACGGACAGCGGGGAACTTTGCAGAGGAGGCCACGCAGCACAACGCTTGGTTTCGGAGCAACCTGCCAGGGCTCCGGTGGCTGCCAGAGGAAGAGCTGGGTGGCGGGTCACTGGGGCTCGGAACATATGTACTAGGCTCCAGGTGGCTGCTCAGAGGAGGGGTCTCATAGCCAGGTGATTAGGTGCAAAGCACGGTCTGATCCGGGGACCTAGGCCCCTTTTGTTGAAAGAGCTACACAGAGACAAGCTGAGGGGCAGAGCGAAGGTTCCAGGACTGCGGGCAGCTTCTCTGAGGAGGGGCTACCTAAGGAGACTCGTCTGCGAAGGGCAGGGCTCCCAGGCCCAGGAGGTAGGTCCGGGCCCCTGGGAACGTTGCCTGGGAAGGCTGCCCTGCCCAGGCGGTAGTTGTGGACTGAGGGGAACCTTTAGGAGGGAAACTGACCAGCGAGACCTCCCCATCTGGTGAGTCTTCCCCGCCGGGTGAGGTTTTCCCACAAGGACAGTAAAACCAGAGACACAGGCCCAAACAGGCCTTGCCTCAGCCCGCAGCCTAGCTCCCCTTTGGATGACCATTGGTCAACAAGTAGAGGCACCTCTGCCCACTAGCAGGGAATATACCCCACCTGAAGACCCCTAGAGAGGCAGCTTCCTTGGGGAGCACCACAGTATCAATTTCCTCTAAGACTTCAGGCTACTGAAGGATAAGAGGGGATACACTAGCAATCTGCAGGGACATTATAAGTCAATAGAGGAAATCTGCAACATCTCAGCAGTCCACTGATACCTGAACGACATGAGAAAACAAGGGAAGAAAATGCCTCAAACAAATCTGGATGTTACATCAATAAAATCCAATGACAGCATGACAGAAGAAACGTCAGAAAAGGAGTTCAGAATGTACATAATTAACATGATAAGGGAAGCAAACGATGAAATGAAAGAGCAAATGCAGGCATTGAATGAATGCACCAATCGACAGTTAAAAGAGCAAATACAGGAAGCAAAAGACCATTTCAATAAAGAATTAGAGATATTGAAAAAAAAACAAACAGAAATCCTTGAAATGAAGGAAACAATAAACCAAATTAAGAACTCCATAGAAAGCACAACCAATAGGATAGAACATCTGGAAGACAGAACTTCAGATATTGAAGACAAAATATTTAACCTCGAAAACAAAGTCGAACAGAGATGATGGTAAGAAATCATGAATAGAATCTCCAAGAACTATGGGATATCATGAAAAGGCCAAATTTGAGAATTATTGGGATTGAGGAAGGCTTAGAGAAACAAACCAAAGGAATGAACAACCTATTCAATGAGATAATTTCAGAAAATTTCCCAAATCTGAAGAATGAAATGGAAAATCAAGTTCAAGAGACTTATAGTACTCCAAATACACAAAATTACAACAGACCCACACCAAGGCACATTATAATGAAAATACCTAACATACAAAATAAAGACAGAATCTTAAAGGCTGTGAGAGAAAACACCCAAATTATATTCAGGGGGAAACCAATACGGATATCAGCAGATTTTTCAATCCAGAACTTAAAAACTAGAAGGGCCTGGAATAACATTTTTCAAGCCCTAAAAGAAAATGGATGCCAACCAAGAATCTTATACCCAGCAAAACTTACCTTCAGATTTGATGATGAAATAAAATCCTTCCATGATAAACAAAAACTAAAAGAATATACAAAAAGAAAGCCAGCATTACAGAACATTCTCAGCAAAATATTCCATGAAGAAGAGATGAAAAACAAAGAAGCAAATCAGCAAAGGGAGGAAATATCCTAAAGGAACTCTCAAATAAAGAGGAACCAAGTCGTGTCAAAAATAAACAAATAAATGAATAAAATGAGTCAAATGACCAGGAATACAAATCATATCTCAATAATAACCCTGAATATTAATGGCCTGAATTCATCAATCAAAATACATAGACTGGCAGATTGGATAAAAAAGAAAGATCCAACAATATGTTGCCTGCAAGAGACTCATCTCATAGAAAGAGATACCCATAGACTGAAGGTGAAAGGATGGGAAAAAACA
Source organism: Sciurus carolinensis (assembly GCF_902686445.1). Lineage (NCBI taxonomy): Eukaryota > Metazoa > Chordata > Mammalia > Rodentia > Sciuridae > Sciurus > Sciurus carolinensis. The sequence goes on along the minus strand of NC_062221.1, from coordinate 121,681,207 downwards.
TACCATGCACATGGACCCAGTGAAAAAGCTGGGGTATCCATCCTCATTTCAGTTAATGTGGACTTCAAGCCAAAGTTTGTCAGAAGGGATAAAGAAGGACATTTCATACTGCTTAAGGGAAGCATAAATCAGCAAGACATAACAATCATAAATATCTATGCCCCAAACAGTGGCTCACCCATGTATGTCAAATAAATCCTTCTCAATCTCAGAAACCAAATAGACCATAATACAATAATACTAGGTGATTTTAACACGCCTCTCTCACCACTGGACAGATCTTTCAAACAAAAATTGAACAAAGAAACCATAGAACTCAATAACACAATCAATAATTTAGACCTAACAGACATTTATAGAATATACCATCCAACCAAGAGCGAATACACTTTCTTCTCAGCAGCACATGGATCCTTCTCTAAAATAGACCACATATTATGCCACAAAGCTAATGTTAGCAAATACATTAGTGGGTGAGCCACTGTTTGGGGCATAGATATTTATGATTGTTATGTCTTGCTGATTTATGCTTCCCTTAAGCAGTATGAAATGTCCTTCTTTATCCCTTCTGACAAACTTTGGCTTGAAGTCCACATTAACTGAAATGAGGATGGATACCCCAGCTTTTTCACTGGGTCCATGTGCATGGTATGTTTTTTCCCATCCTTTCACCTTCAGTGAAAGAAGATAGAGACACTTCCTTGTATTTTATCAGATCATAATGGATTGAAATTAGAAATAAATGAAAGAGTAAAAAACAGAAATTACTCCAACACCTGGAGATTAAACAATATGCTATTATATGATGAATGGATAACAGAAGATATTAGGAACAAAATTAAAAAATTCTTAGAGGTAAATGAGAACAAAGAAACATCATATCAAAATCTCTGGGACACTATGAAAGCAGTACTTAGAGGAAAATTTATTTCATGGAGCGCATTCAATAAAAGAAGTAAAACTCAACAAATAAACGACCTAACACTAGAGCTCAAAGCCCTAGAAAAAGAACATATCAACACCAAAAGTAGTAGAAGACAGGAAATAGTTAAACTCAGAGCTGAAATCAACGAAATTGAAACAAAAGAAACAATACAAAAAATTGACAAAATAAATAGTTGGTTCTTTGAAAAAATAAACAAAATTGATAAACCTTTAGCCACACTAACAAAGAGAAGATGAGAGAAAACCCAAATCACTAAAATTTGGAATGAACAAGGAAATATCACAACAGACACGATTGAAATACAAAACATAATTAGAAGCTATTTGGAAAATCTATAATCCAACAAAATAGAAAATTTTGGAGATATCAACAAGTTTCTAGAGATGTATGAATTGCCTAAACTAAACAAGGAGGACATACACAATTTAAATAGACCAATTTCAAGTAATGAAATAGAAGAAGTCATCAAAAGCCTACCAACAAAGAAAAGTCCAGGACCTGATGGTTTCTCAGTCGAGTTCTACAAAACCTTTAAAGAAGAGCTCATTCCAATACTTTTCAAATTATTCCATGAAATAGAAGAGGAGGGAACTCTCCCAAACTCATTCTACAAAGCCAATATCACCCTGATACCTAAACTAGACAGAGACACATCAAGGAAAGAAAATTTTAGACCAATATCCTTAATGAACATCGACACAAAAATTCTCAACAAAATTTTAGCAAATCGCATACAAAAATATATTAAAAAGATAGTGCACCACGATCAAGTGGGTTTTATCCCAGGGATGCAAGGTTGGTTCAACATTCGGAAATCAATAAATGGCATTCACCATATCAACAGACTTAAAGTTAAGAATCACATGATTATTTCAATAGATGCAGAAAAAGCATTTGATAAAATACAGCACCCATTCATGCTCAAAACACTAAAAAAAATAGGGATATTGGGAACATTCCTTAACATTGTAAAGGCCATCTATGCTAAGCCCATGGCTAATATCATTCTTAATGGTGAAAAACTGAAAGCGTTCCCCCTAAAATCTGGAACAAAACAGGGATGCCCTCTCTCACCACTCCTATTCAATATCATCCTTGAAACTCTAGCCAGAGCAATTAGACAGACCAAAGAAATTAAAGGGATACGAATAGGAAAAGAAGAACTCAAACTATCCCTATTTGCTGATGATATGATTATATACTTAGAGGAACCAGAAAATTCCACCAGAAACTCTTAGAACTCATAAGTGAATTTAGTAAAGTAGTGGGATATAAGATCAATGCTCATAAATCTAATGCATTTTTATACATAAGTGATGAATCTTAGGAAAACTACTCCATTCACAATAGCCTCAAAAAAAATAAAATACTTGGGAATCAATCTCACAAAAGAGATGAAAGACCTCTACAGTGAGAACTACAGAACACTAAAGAAAGAAATTAAAGAACACTTTAGAAGATGGAAAGATCTCCCATGTTCCTGGATAGGCAGAATTAATATTGTCAAAATGGCCATACTACCAAAAGTGCTATACAGATTCAATGCAATTCCAATTAAAATTCCAACGACGTACCTTACAGAAATAGAACAAGCAATCATGAAATTCATCTGGAAGAGTAAGAAACCCAGAATTGCTAAAAGCAATCCTTCGCAGGAAAAATGAAGCAGGGGGTATTGCAATACCAGAACTTCAACTATACTACAAAGCAATAGTAACAAAAACGGCATGGTATGGGTACCAAAATAGACAGGTAGATCAATGGTACAGAATAGAGGACACGGACACAAACCCAAATAAATATAATTTTCTCATACTAGGCAAAGGGGCCAAAAATATGCAATTGAGAAAAGATAGCCTCTTCAACAAATGGTGCTGGGAAAATTGGAATTCCATATGCAACAGAATGAAACTAAACCCATATCTCTCACCATGCACGAAACTAAACTCAAAATGGATTAAGGACCTCGAAATCAGACCAGAGACCCTGCATCTTATAGAAGAAAAAGTAGGTCCAGATCTTCAACATGTCGGCTGAGGACCAGACTTCCTCAACAGGACTCCCATAGCACAAGAAATAAAAGCAAGAATCAACAACTGGGATAGATTCAAACTAAAAAGCTTTCTCTCAGCAAAGGAAACTATCAGTAATGCAAAGAAAGAGCCTACAGAGTGGGAGAAAATCTTTGCCAATCATACTTCAGTTAGAGCACTAATCTCCAGAATCTATAAAGAACTCAAAAAACTCAACACCAAGACTATAAATAACCCAATCGAGAAATGGTCTAAGGAAATGAACAGACACTTCACAGAAGAAGACCTACAAACAATCAACAAACATATGGAAAAATGTTCAACATCTCTAGTAATAAGAGAAATGCAAATCAAAACCACCCTAAGATTCCATCTCACCCCAATCAGAATGGCGATTATCAAGAATACAAGCAACAACAGGTGTTGGCGAGGATGTAGGGAAAAAGGTACACTCATACATTGCTGGTGGGGTTGCAAATTAGTGCAGCCACTCTGGAAGGCAGTATGGAGATTCCTTAGAAAACTTGGAATGGAACTACCACTTGACCCAGCTATCCCACTCCTTGGCCTATACCCAAAGGACTTACAATCAGCATACTACAGAGATACAGCCACATCAATGTTCATTGCTGCTCAATTCACCACAGCCAGATTGTGGAACAAACCTAGATGCCCTTCAGTTGATGCATGGATAAAGAAACTCTGGCATATATATACAATGGAATATTACTCTGCAATTAAGAATGATAAAATTATGGCATTTGCAGGCAAATGGATGAAATTGGAGAATATCATGCTAAGTGAGATAAGCCAATCTCAAAAAACCAAGGGAAGAATGATCTCGCTGATAAGTGGATGATGATACATAATGGGGCGTGGGAGGGGTTAATTTCAGGGTTAGAGTGAGGGGGGCAAGAATGGGGGAAGGAAGGACTGTATAGAGGGAAAAGAGGGATGGGAGGGGTGGGGGGAAGGGAAAAATAACAGAATGAATCAACCAACATCACCCTATGTAAATTTATGATTACACAAATGGTATGCCTTACTCTATGTACAAACAGAGAAACAACACGTATCCCATTTGTTTACAGTTAAAAAAAAAAGAAATAATTAAAATAAATGTGATTTTTTTCATTTACTTATATGTTCATTTAATAGATCCATTTGCCATTTCTCATTAATTCTCAATATTTTCATAGTTGCTATATGGTTTTTCTGTATTGGATGGGTAAATGATGAGCAATACCATGTGTAATATGAGCAAGCTGAGCTACTCAGTTCTTTCCTCATGGACAGTTTTACTGTGGAACTGCAGAATGTGTGGTCATCAGACCCTTCTAGGTTCCTGTCTCCACCTTCAATGAACACGTCAACCTCAGTCAGTTTGTTGAAGGTGACAGGCTCCCCAGAGCTGTCCATATCTGGTGGACCATAAAGGACAACCACTTCAAGCCAACATGGGACACTCGAATGTACCAGGCTTGCTCTAGAGCAACCCACCTATTGGTAAGGACCTTGTAATCTTGAAACAGCTCATTTCTCCTTCCAGAGAATCCTACTTCCTTCACTTTTCTTTCACAAGCATTGACTACGAACAAAAATTTTTGTCAACATCTGTTAGTGCAGAACTTTGTGCTACAAATGCCCCAGCTTAACACTGTAGAAGAGGCAAAATTTCACTATTATTTTTTTCTGGAACTGAGTATTAAATTGACATAAGAGAGATGAACAGGAGAAAATTATACACATTTCTTTAATACAAGTTTTATCTGACATGGAAGTCTTATCAGGAAAAAAGCTTGAAGAGGCAGAGTTGAAAAACCACACTGATTAGATGAAGTAAGTTGTAAGATGCAACTAGAATACATTCAGGGGCTTAAAAGAAAATAATTATTTTAACAAGATCTGTAAAGAATTACTTCCTCCTCGGTGGAAGGTTCTTGATCATAAGAATCTTGTCTTTCTAACATTAGGAAGACATTTTTCACATTGGAATTCATTCTCTGCTTTTAAGACATTGAAAGAAGGCTAGAGGAATATACCTGTAGTTTTTCAAGTGCCTTTAACTCCAAATAGTCAATTTGCCCAAATGGTATATTTTAGCTCCTTCTGTAGGTATTTATTTATTTATTTATTTATCTATTCATTTATTTATTTGGTACTGGGGATTACACCCAGGAACATTTAACTGCTGAGCCACATCCTCAGCAATTTTTATTTTTTATTTTGAGACAGGATCTTGTTAAGTTGCTTAGGGCCTTGCTAAGTTGTTCAGGCTGACTTTAAGTTGCAATCCTCCTGCCTCAGCCTCCTAAGCAGCTGGAATTATAGGTGTGCACCACCACACTTGGCCCTCAATAGGTATTTAATAACTGTTGGTTGAACAGAAAAATAAAGCACCATTATTGACAATAGGAATTTTTTTTTTTAACAAAAGGAAAATGAAGTTTTATTGCTTTGTTAACAAAGGAGAAACACAGAGAACTCCTATTCCAAAGACTGTGATTCTCAATCGGTATTTATTGAGAATCTAATCTGTTTTACACATGTGTATGTAAACAATGTAGTGGAGAAAATCCTCATCCAAGACAACCCTGGAGTATTTAGTAGATACTGTAGGATAGTCCTGATATGATTCATTTCAAGAATACTAAGTTAACATTTTTCTTCAATTATTTTATTCTCTTTTGTGATTTACTATTTTTGACTTAAAAATATAAGCATGAAAACTGATCATGGCATTAAATATAAATAATTCTTTCATAATTAATTTTTTGAAATCCCATATAAAATTGTCATTTTCATGCCCCAGATACACCTGTAGTTGAATAAAGGTGAGTTGATTAAATCTCCATTGAGGGAAACATCATGGAGAATTTTCTAGGTTAAATTTCCAAGAAATGTAGTTTTTGTTCTACATTTGGTATTGTCAAAAACTGAAAACAATTCCAAGATTTTTAGTTTTAATCATTTTTAAGCTCAAAATCGCTAATTGTTTTTTATTAGTTTATTTCAATTATGTATAACAGTGGGATTCAGTATGCTGTATTCATTCATCCACATAACATAACTTGATCAACCTCATACCCCAGTATCTACCCTTCCCTCCCCTCCTCCCACCCTGATGCCCCTGTTCTAGTCTATGGTGCACCTTCTATCATTATTCTTATTATTTTTGATAAAAACATCGTATTTGTATATCAAAGCAGGATTACTTTGGTATATCTGTACATGTATATAGCATAATTTGGTAGATTTCTTTCTCCAGTACTTCCCATTCTCTTCCCTCCTCTCTCCCTCTTAATCTTCTTCCTCTATTCTTTTTGTCCCCCTCCTTTTTTTTGTGACATCCCTTATTATTTCTTTTTTTTTTTTCTCTCTCTCTCTTTAGCTTTTGATCATTAATTAGTTAGGAGAGAGGAATGGAAGGGGGAAAGGTAGGGATGAATATGTAATTGGTAAATAAGCAAAGGTCAAATATTTTTGCTGATATGTGGAAGCTAACTCACAATAAGGGGTAGAAGGGAATAGAGATTCATTAGATTAGAAAATGGGGAGTGAAGGGAGGGGAGGGGGATGGGGAAAGGAAAGACAGTGAAATGAATCCGAAAAAATTTTCCTATGTACCTATATGTAAACATCATAGTGAATCCCACCTTCATGTATATCCATTAAGATGGGGTCCTAACTAGAATAAGATAAAGTCTATGCTTGGACAGCTATAACAAAATGAATTCTACTATCATGCATAACTTAAAGAATCAATAAAAAATTTTAAGATAAATAAAAATAAAAAATAAGCTGTTTCTCTTGTTAGTGGAGGGAGATATTGAGAAATTGGTTACTTTTGAGGTTTAGAAGGTGTTCTGGGTTTGTATGTGTGAGCGTGTGATCAAATATAATTATGGAATGGTCTTTTATTCTTTATTGTTACTGACACTTACTACATTTGTCTGGTCGGTGCTCTTGAATACTGTTTCATTTTAGTACAACACCAGGGCCTGACATTAGCAGTGCTCTGTCAGGCCTTTGTCAGGGGCTATTCTTTCTCCTTTCACAAGATAAGCATGACAGAGATCACATCTTTGCCTAAAAATAGATTTATTTAAGGAGATGACTAGAAGACACAGAGGTATTGGGCAATTAAAAGTGATAAAAGAAAAGAAAACTCTCTTTGACTTCACTGTTTGGCTTGGAGCTGATCACATTGATGCCTCAATGTGAAATATTTTAGACATATGAACAGATGAAATTAACTTATATTTTATCATGTGTCTGGAGGGCAGGAAAAAGACCCTACTGAGCAACACCCTGTGTAGGATGTTCCTGAATGTATGAATTTAATATTCACCATTTTGGAAATCAGACATGACTAGCAATGTGAACATACTTCTTCAGTGGGATTATTCCAGAAAAACATAATTATATTGGCATCATGCATTCTGATTTTGTAGCATACCTTTAGCTATAATGACCTGTATGGTCTCTAGTTCTCTGGATAGAAACCATTGCTTTAATTAACTAAATTCTCTTGACTCAGATTCCACGATTCTGTGTGGAATAATTAGCACTATAACCAGGAATTCCTCCTCTTATATGTATTATCAGAACCAGGAAGATATGGAACCCTCAATAATCTGATTTTGTTTATAGTAAAGTCTGTCTCAGTAGAGCATTGGTGTTGAAAAAAAGTCCTATATAGTCTTGAGAACTTAAGACAGGCAAGAGAAGATCACAATGGACTTGCTGGCAGATGATGTTCAGTGTCTAGCTGGAAGGCTTTCCAGTTCAGTCACAGAAACAAGAAGCCAAAATGGGTTGAGCCAAAATTGAATGAACACAGTTGCTGTTCTCTTCAAGCCAGGAAGGATATCCCTCAACATCAAGGTGGATCCAAAACAATAAACACAATTCACTCATTTTAGGATTTGTTAAAATCATGGAAAGAGTAGTTTAAAGCAGGATGGAAGGAAGCATCTAAGGTAAGAGTCAAGTTAAAATTATAAAAGAAGTGAAAGCCACCCTGAGTATTTGTTATTTCCACTAGCATAATATCTATTGTGATTTTTATCAACAAATTTAGAAGATTCTCATGTGATATCAGAAAAACTTGATCTTGTTATGCACATTAAGGAAGAATCAAATGGAGGAGAGGCTTGTAATAAGACTTCGAAAGTATGCAAGGAATAAATAAAAGTTTTCTAATTTTAAGGTCATTTCTGCTTAGAAAACTTGAATGTAATAATAAGTAGGAAAATTATCTCAATGCATATAAAAACATTTCAAACTTGTAAATACCAGAAATCTTGGATTTCCTGAAGGGTGATTACCACTCTCCTTACCTAATATATCTTAGAGTCATATTTCTTTAAAGTAAGCCAGATTTCAGAGAAATTGAAGAAGTAATTATCACCACTGAGCATAGAACCACCCAAACACAACTTTGTCAGCTCATAAATAAGTTATTGTAAAATACCCCATTAACCAAAGTCACAATAATCGCATCTCAGAAAAAAAATATGTATATTGGAGAGCCAAATATTTCTTATTTGTGTAAATATTCAACTTGAAGTTACAGGAGAGTAATAATAACAATGAAATGTATAGACTACATGTGGAAACTGCAAATCCTGTAAGAACACCAGCTACCTCTATGGATCAGGTCCATCACAGGAATAAGAAGCCATCTTACCTTTAGTGCACACAAACCCCAGGACTCTTCTGAACTCTTGCTTCCAGGTTTTGCTATCGACACAGTTGGCTGGCTGGTCTTCCAGGTGCTCAGATGCATACTTTGGTTCAAGCACTCCGAGTCTCAAGCTGTGCTCTTGCAATTACTGAGAAGTCAGCTTCTGGCTTGGGAAACCTACAGCTTACTTCCTGCCATACTGCCAGTTTTCCTCCTCCCCTTTACTCTCAGAAGCCAGGAACCAACCCATCATCCTGTTCAAAATACCAGGTCCATCTCTCTTTGCCGAAGGGACATCTTAGATTGACCAGGGTTCACATTCCAAAATATATATTTCTATCCTTTAACTTTTAGGGAAAAATACACTGTAGTCAACGAATTCTTCTGGCTAAAACCTAAATGTGGAAGGTAGTCACTTTGCATGGAATTGACTTTATGGTTGACAGTCAAATATTTTGAGTGTATAAGTGAATAATAATGTACATAAAACGTGAACATAAAAACAGAAAATGTTGTTTACCCACATTGATTTTTCATTTTAAATTATATCAGCATGTGCTCTGCTGAAGTGAAGAGGAGCAGAAGAAGCCAAGTCACGTTTTCCCACTCAGCACAATTTCTTACTAGGTTTTAGCTTCTTTTTCCTTTCTCATCTTTGACTTTGTTGAGTTCTATGTCAAGATTCTGACTATAGGCTCTGTCTGCTATTTTACCCAGGTAAAGTTGGATGAAATGCCTTTGTAGTTCCACAGATAGGGAACAATAAGAGATAAAAAGCTCTTAAACACATTTACTGTCTTCAACAAAGGGGGCTAAAATCCTCATTTTCTATCTGCTTGGAATTTTCACAGAATCTTCACTGTTATATTTTCACATACAAAACCCTAGAATGGTGCGTTTTTAATGATTCCATCACAAAAATGATGCAACTTTAAAGAAAAACTACTAATTGAGACCATTTTGGAGATATATTAGGAGAATCTGTGTAGATATAGAAGAAATCTAAGAAAGAATTTTAAAATCATATTCAGCAATACTTTTGTAAAAGATGAATACCAGATTTGATGCAAGAACTCAACCTCTGAATCAGAAATGTTCAACAGTACCATTTTGTATTATTATTTGTATAAATTCATAAACTAGTTCAGTTGGATCTTATTAGTTGCTATTTTTGTGGTCATATTTTATTTAGAAATTTAATTTAGACAGGACTGTGTGGCAATTTATATCACTTAATATTTATGATTAGAACTTTTCTATCATAAAAATATGCACATTCTTTGTAGAAAATCAGAAAACAAAACTGTAGAGAAAGCAATTGTTATCAATATTTTTGGTTTCCTAAATCCTGAGTTTGAATCTTAACTACTCTTTGAAACCTTCTTTTATTATCTGAATTCATGTGTTGAAACCTAATCACCAACTTGGTGATACACAGAAGTGTGGTTTTCTTAGTTGTTTAGGTACTGAGGGTAAAGCCCTCAGCAACAGAATCAGTGTCCTTAAAAAGAGGTCTCAGAGAGTGTCCTTACCCCTCTACCACATAAAAGAATAAGAAGTCTCTATCAACTGGAAATATAAAATTAAAGGGAAAGTACAGTTATCATATATAAAATAATTATCATATATAAAATAATAAAGTGGGCTGAATAACTATCTTTTGATATTTCACAATGCATGACTAGAATTGTCATGTATGAGACTATTTTAATGGCTTAATCTCTATCAGGACTTAAATGAAATACCCTGTTGGGTTTGGTCCAAGCAAGGAAGCCATATAGAAAAGCTAGTTCCCAGCGAATGCAGACAAAAATATGGAGAAAAAACAGTTTCTTTTACAAGCAGACTTGAATTGCTAAAAATATTTATTTGAAAGTATTTGTTCATAACACATTATCTCTGATGAGTGAAAATGTCGGTACTTTTATTTCCTTTTTCTTTCTTTCTTTCTTTTTTTTTTTTTTCCAATAGTTTTGCATGAACATTACTCTTGCCAGTGCTACTCTGGCTTGTATGCATGGCGCCAACAACTGTTTTCTCAAATCCCCAACTAATGTTTGATCCACTGCCAATGTCCCTAAATTTAGATCAGAAAGCTGCTTTAGGGTTTGGCAAGTACATCTCACTACTGACATTGTCCTGTAGTCACACTCTCTTCCCTTTACATGTTAAATCTCCATTAATATTCAAGCATCAATGTTAATTTCACATTTTTTCTTTAATGTTCAAGATATTTGAAACCAAAAGGGAGAGGGAAGACTAAGATTTAAAAACTAATTAAAAGGTCTTAAATAGATGAGTCATGCAATACTACTAGTAGTTTATTTCAATTTTTTACTTGTATAACGATGAGACTTCATTTCAAAAAGAGCTGTATAAGTTTTCATATTTTGGAGAGGAAAGACATAATAATATAAAAATTGTATATGCATGTGTATGTACACATACCTGTGTGTATATGACTTTTGTGATGACTATTTTATAACCAAAATTTTACAATAAATTAGTTTTATATAAAGTCAGGTGATACTAAAGAATTTTAACAAATGTGAATGAAAATGATGTGTATTTGCTCTCTACTGGTATGTAATTATTACCCTAAAACATAGTGGCTTAATGCAATTATTATTTCAATTTCTTGGTTTCTCCAGGTGCCTCTAACTGAAGATGTCTCTCAAGGTTGCTCTTAAGGTGGGAACAGATGTATCCAGCCCCAGGATGGACTGTGACAATTCATTCAGCACTGTGGCTATTGGATGGCCTTGGGTCCTTACTTCCTGTTGTCTGAACATAAATTCCTTGCAGGGCTTCTCTCATAGGCAGGGCTGAGAGAGAGGTTGGGGGACATAAAAGTCAAAATTATTCTTTAACCTAATCTTGGAGAAGATATGTCATGACTTTTGATGTGGTTTTTTTTGTTGTTGTTTGTTTTTTTTATTAGTAAATCACTAATTACATCCAGCCCATACCAATGAAAGAGGTTTATAATATCACGTGAAAATCTGGGAAGGGTTTAGTGGATATTTTAGATGCTAAATCAGGTCAATTGTTCCTGTTGGTTTCCTCTCACTCTCTGGTAGGCACACCCTCCACAATTCAACTTGACACACATAAAACATCTCCTAAAACCAAACTGTAAATTTCTGACATTTTTTTCTGCCCCTCCCCTCCATCCTAGTTGTGAAAGTATACTTTCTATACTACATGCTAGTACATCCTTGGAATTGTGTTTGGATTCCCAATAGATATTATGCTGTCAAAATAACCACATTCATTTACTCATACTAGGCATGTAAATCTCTGCCTTCATCAGACAGGAAGCAAAATTAGTATTTACATTGTTCCTACCCAGCATGCATGGCAGTATTCATATGAATTAGTTATGTCAATGGTATTAAGCAGGTTTTAGAAATTAAATCCAGGGTAATCCCCCCAGTAGTTTGTAAACAAATAGTATATGTTTTGACTATTTTTAATTCTTTAGGTTACATTTATCCTTCATCTTAATTATAAGATATGAGTTGCTTTTTGGTAAAAGTAAGAATTAATTACAGAACTTATTATCTTCTTGAAGTTTTTCCAACCTTCAAAAAGATACCAATTCTGGAAATTACTGCTTCAAGAATAATTCATTTGGGAAACATTGTGGCTAATTTTTCTTCTTTTGGAATTAAACTGATGCTTTTATAGTCACTGTGTATTCTGTTTGTCACATGATTTATTCATGAACAAAATGTCATTTCAGGGAAAAATATTAATTTTAAAGTTTGGATATTACCTTTACACTTTGTACTTATTCTAAAAGAAATACAACTTTAAATTATATTTTAATAATTTTGATAATTTGTAAAATATTTTTGTTTTTTGATGGTCGTAACAAGTTTACTGAGAGAAATAGGTTTACTCTATTTATAGATGAAGAAATTGATCAGAGATGAGAAAGGATTTAATCAAGTTGAGAAAAAGAATGTAGATCATGGGCAAGACTTCCACTGTGATATTTTTTGATTGTTTCTTACACAGCTGGGGATGAGATCTCTGGGCCTCACACATGCCAGGCCAAGGATCTTCCACTGAGCTGTACCCCCAGGTCTTACAGTGACTTGAAAACCTAAGTCTTAAATAATTGCACATGCCAATTTTCCACTGTATTTGTTGAGGCCATTTTATATAGTTACTTTTAGTTTCTACTATATTTGTTGAATTAACATAAACTCTGTTCATTTCAATTAAACTTCAGTTGTTTCAATAATTTCCTTTTCCTTTCTCACCCCAAATCTCAATGTTCACAGAAACATCTACAGATGTGACATGATACACAGATAATAATAATCTACTCTAATATCCTGGCAAAGAAAGTCACAAAAAATTCTCAAGCAAAAATATTGTTTTCTGAAATATTCTCCTAACTTTCTATTTAAAAATTAACAGCAACATTCATCAACTTCATCATATGAATTTGATTATTTTACTCTCTTATTGCTCACTTTCTGCTCCACTTAATCTTTCCCTCTTGTGCCCACAATTGACATTAGGACCAAGAAGAAGGACTGGCATCTCTTGGGCACTTCATTGACAATAGTTTGAATGAATGAATCAATAACATATGAAACTGATCATCACTCCTGCTGTGGTAGTAGTGCTTTAGATGTGAGGCGCCTCCCAAATGTTGATGTATGGGACAAGAAAAGAGGGTTTAGAAGTGGAATGATTGGGTTATGAGAGCCTTAACCTAATCATTGCATTAATATGCTGATAAGAATTAACTGGGTAGTAACTTTAGGCAGGTAGGGTGTGCCTGGAGCAGGTGGGTCATTGGGGACATGCTTTTGGGGTAAACATTTTGTACCTGGTGAGTGGAGTCTCTTATTCCTGGTGCCATGTCCCCAACTGCTTTCTTCTGCCATACTCTTTCTGTCATAATCATCTGCCTCATCTTGGGCCCAGAGCAATTTAGTGGGCCATATGTAGACTGAGAACTCTAAAACCATGAGCCCTTAAATTAACTTTTACTCCTCTAATTGTTCTCGTCAGTTCTTTTGGTCACAACAGTGAAATGACTGATGAAAACAACTACCGAAAAATGTATACCATTAAAACAGTATGTTCTTTCATGTTAATGAAATTAGAAAAAGGAAGCAAAAGAAAGCTTAAGGGGAATTCATAAAATCTGTATGGTGAGTCCAGAGTTGATTGAGGATAGAAAAAGGAGTGTCAGATACTTTATCCAGTTTTATTTAATAACTGTGCAGCAGTTCCAATTAGCAGCCAAGCATTTCCATATATAATATGCTTTAATTTCTCAGGAGACATGTCTACACAAATTCTTAAAAGATTTAACTATCATCCCTCATTAACTCTTCTGCCCATCCCTTTGATTCTGCTAACCTGGGAACTACTAATCCAAATACAAGGGAAACTTAATTATCCAGTGAAAAATATTATGTCATTACCAAAATTGGGGAAAGAGTTAAATTTTTTCTTCATCTTTCTTTCATTTTACTTCCTAACTCATACTCAGGATTCTTCAGAGAAACAAAAGTAATTATATGAATACAAGAGATTTATTTAAGATATCAGCTCATGTGAGTATAGAAGCTAGTGAGTCCCACCATCTTCATGAGCAATCAGTTTTAGGGAATCAGGAGAGTTGAAGGTTTAGTTTTAGTCCATGTCTAAAGACCTGAGGACCAGGAGAGCAGATGATAGAGTTTCTCACTCAAGATTATCTCACACCCAGAAAAGTTGAACATTTTACTTCAAGTCCCAAGGGAGGAAAATATTGAATTCCCAACTGGAAGGCAGTCATGAACATTGAATGCTTCCTTATTCAGTCATTTTTGTTCTATTTCAACTTTCAATTGACAGGATGAGACCCAGCTACACTAGGGAATAACTAATTTATTCACCTTATTGACTTAAATATTAATCTTCTCTGAAAACCAGAAAAATGTTTAACCACATATCTGGACACACCACGATCCATTCAAGTTGACACATAAAATGATGTCAACTTATGGAACCTTGGGCAGGTTTTAGTCAGAATACCAAATAAAATGTAAATTGGTTCATGATTTGTATTGAAGTATCATAATTTGTGAGCTTCATTATTTATTATTCAATTCAGTAAAATAATATTCAATTTTACTAGAATAATCTATTGAATTTCACTTTTTAAGTGACTATTAATTGTTTAAAAATAAAAATAAAAATTCATGTCATCTTCACATTCAAAAAGCACTAACATAAAACCGCTTCTATTTGTTTTAAAAGGAAATTCTATTTGAATTAAAAACAGAAATTTAACAGTGACAAAATATGGTAATTATAACCAGTTTTAGGAAGCAGTTTTTAAATGAATTAATTCATATTACAACAAAGATCTCCAATTTTTTTTTTCAAGGTCTAGCTAATAATTCCATTTCTGAATAGAGATAATTTCTGCTATACTAAAATAACATGAATAGCATCAATAATTTGTGTGGAGTCTTAGACCTGGTATAATTGGGTTGTAAATCCTTCTAACAAGGTTTTCCCTTTCCATATCTTGAGCCAGGTTTTTCCTGATTTGGCCTCTTTTCCAGTTCATATATTTCAGTAACAGGATCTGAGTGATGAAGTCCTTAGAGAATGGATTTTCTGTAGGGCAAATTTAAATCACTGTAATATCTCAAAAGTCTCAGGCGATATTTTATTTCTAAATTTTCCAACATGTTGGATTTGAGTGAAGAAGATTTGCATTAGGTAAGGAATAAAAAACATTTAGAATGTGGTAAGAATAACAGTCTGAAAAAAAAATAAAGACTTATGTGCCAAGAATCTGCTATAAGTTTCAGCAAAGTAGACAGAGTGAGGAATTCGGAAACTACATTTCACATAAAACTGAGAAAAACTCTAGGATGCAGAGATGGGGAATTAAAGAATTTCTGTGAAGGCTGTCTACTCAAGGAAAATAACAGTGTTTTGTGAAATGCTAGTGAAGTCATTGCCAAAAGAGCACCTAAGAGAAGTTATGGAATTTATAACGTTGGTAACGAGAAATCTGAAACCAGAGATCAAATCCCAGGTCTTACCATTTTCTATGCTGCCTTATAAAAAGCTACTTAATCTCTTTGATTCAAGCTTTCTTATGTTGAAAAAGGTATTAATTAGGCATAAGTTAAACAATCACAAGTAATATTAAATGAAGTGCAGTTGTGTTTGTAGTTAGTAAGGAAATACTAACTCTGATCTTCTAGTGCTGCTCTGTCTCATGATAAGAATTTAAGAAGAACAGGTGCTGTCAACTCATGTAAGCTTGTTAAGGTCATTATACATCATCCATAACATGTTGACATAACTTTTTTTCTGTCTTAGGCATATTTATAGACTAATTTTTTTTATTCATAGGACATAAACTGTCTTTAATACTAAATCTATTCACACATAATCCCAAACAATTCCCTATTATAATGTTTTTATTGAAACTTGTTGAAATCATCTTTTATAGATCTTACTTTATGTACAGTAAGATAGCAGTTAAAGAGTATTTTATGCTTACTAAGGCACACAAATTTTGAAAAAATTTATCCAAACCCTTATAAACTAAGTGAAAATGAATCATTCTGTGTGAGCAATTATCTCAGGAAGACCATAATCAAATACATCTTCTGGAGAATTACCAGATGGTTATATAGTTAAAATTGTAGATTTATCTGCAGGATAGATTATATCCATCTCCCATACACATTGTACAAACACTGAGATTTATGTACTTATTGTGTAAAGACATTAGATATCATACTGATTCGGTAATTTGCTTTGACCATCAGTGGCTCAGTAAAGTAAAAATAAAACCAGAGTGTTATAGTTTAGATGAGGTGTCCTCCAAAAGCTTACGTGTGACACAATGCAAGAAGGTGTGGAGGAGAAATGAGTAGGCTACATCCTTAACCTAATCGGTGCATTAATCCCTGATGTGATTAACTGAGTGGTAACTGGAGGCAGGTGGGGTGTGGCTGGAAGAGGTGGGTCATTGAGGGCATGACTATGAATTATGTATTTTCTATCTGGTGAGTGGAGCCTCTCTCTGCTTCCTGATCACAAAGTGAGCTGCTTCCCTCTCTTGCCATGAGCACTCTGACAAACTTTTTCTCCTCTACAATTGTTCTGGTCGGGTCCTTTATTTGCAGCAGCGAAAAAACTGATTAAAACACAAAGGACCAAGGCATAGAGGGTTCTGAAGGGAGAGACCACCATAGCTGTCATCTACTCAGGGGTCAAAACATCTTGTGGAAGCAGCTCAGAAAACCCTGACTTAGCAAGATGGATGCTTCCTGCCATGTTTTGATCATCCACTCATTCATTCTTCAAAGCACATTTGACCAAAATCATTTAGATTATTGTCAATGTTTGAGATAGTCTTTGAGAGTACATTCAAAATTTTATTTTATCTAGCAAATGTAACTTTTATTTGCAGGCTAACACAACTCAGCATATCCAGTAACTAATCAATGAGTGAAGTGCAAAATAGGTGAACTAATTCTATTTTGAACTTCAATAATTACTTATATTTAAAATGTAAATAGCTCTCTATACTGGCATCAATAAGTATTTCATTTCTTGCTAAGCTATCAGAAACCTTAGAAAGGAAATGGGGACAAAAGTATTATAATTTAGTTTCTTTAAAAGAACAAATTTGGAGAATATAGCAAAATAAGTAGTTAGTACTCTGAGCAGATGAATGAACACGGTGTAAGGACCAACATGTATTTAAGGCTTATTGCAATTTCTTGCTTAGTTTACTCCTACTTCCTTGATTAAAGTTAAACTGCCTTGAGGTATATAATACTTTCATCACTGTAGGAATGAGCACAGAACTGTGCTTGAAAAAATTGAGCAAAATATGTTTGTCAAAAAAAGTAGTTCTATCTACTGCCACACCTTGCAAAGCACCAAAGAATGACTTTCAAAGCAATTGTTTCTTATTTTTATTGGCTTACATGTTTCAAGAAAGTTGGACACTGGAAAAATCCATTTTGTTTTAAAAATATCATAGAGAGGTATAAAGAAAAAATATTTTGGAAAAATAAAAAGAATATAACTTGACATGGGTATGTCTGTATTTTGTGATTTGTTGTTATAACATCTTATGTCCTTCTATACTGGAAAGGAATTTGGTAAGAAACATACCACATGACTTGGGCCATGGAATGTCCTAAACTGGGGACACTAGGTTGGATTTTACAGCATCTCTTGTAAGTAAAGATTAATAGTGAATCATCAGATATCCATTTGGCTAAGATATCAACATAGATGATATTTGTGTCTACCTGTACCTGACTCCTTCCCTATCTCCTTTACTTTATCCTTTCCTCTGAATTCTCAGTACTTTATAATAATTTTCAAACTGTTAGCATTTTCCCTGTAAAATCAAATATCCAACAACTTCCTTCTAATTCAACACAATGCACAATCTGGTATTCATGTCCTCATTTTCAACAATTCAAACCTAAGCTTAGATTGCTCAGTCTTTTTTCTCTGGTTCTTCGGAGTATCTCTCACCTGTGGTTTTGCTGGGATAGTTATTCATCATAGTTTGTTGCACCTGACAATAACATTGATCATTGAAGCTAGGATAAGCTATGATCATACTGCATCCCGTGAGAAGGGATTGGTTCAAAAATGAGCTCAAGAACCAGGGAGGCCAGTGAAAATCATTCTGTGAACCTTCCTGCTTGGAGGGCTAGGTAACACTGTCTTTTTAGGATCATTAGCTGTGAGCAGACACAGTTATGATTTTCAGAAATCATCCTCCCTAATCAGGCAGAAAGCTTATCTGCAACAAGAACTCACAGGCCTATATGAAGAGAGAATATAGATAAGCAGAATGAACAAATCATGGCAGAACCAGGACAATATTATCTTAATCTTAATTCTATCTGAAATAAACACCT
Source organism: Sciurus carolinensis (assembly GCF_902686445.1). Lineage (NCBI taxonomy): Eukaryota > Metazoa > Chordata > Mammalia > Rodentia > Sciuridae > Sciurus > Sciurus carolinensis. The sequence goes on along the minus strand of NC_062221.1, from coordinate 121,662,604 downwards.
GTGCTACAAGAATCAGCACTTACATTTTGTTTTTGGTTAGTTTGACCTGGGCTTCTGCAATACATGAATGAATGTATTAACCAAAACCAAAGCATTCATTTTGGTAACCACATAATTAATGGCAGAATCAGTGGAAATGTGAATTTGTAGAAAATTGAAGTACATGTAAGTACTTACTGTACAATAATTTATGATAGATTTATTAATTTGCATAGAACATTAAGTTTTTAGATGTTTTATAATCACTTGCTTATTGTATTTCATAATTATTCTCTAAAATATTAAACACAAGTGTGTGCTCTTTCAGTTATTTTATCACCAACACACAGTTAATAAAAATTCAAGGTGGATTAGAACTCAGAATGTCTTAAAGTCTACTTTGGGACTTTTTCTGTGAACTTAGTTACTATTTTCCTTCTCCCACTCATTTTCTACTCTGACTTTTTCCAACCTTTGGTTCACCACACCTGTTTCACTGATCTGTTGGACTTTCCTCAGTGTGACAATGCATGATTGTCAGGCATCCAAATCTCCCTTCACAATCTTTGCCCACCCATATGAATACATGGTTCTATGAGGAATCGTCTCTACTGTAGATAGAAAAATGAACAGTGTCTATGGTCAAAGTATAACCCTGGGAGTGATAAGCACAGGATAACCAAAGACTTTCTTTTTGTGGAACTTTTACTTGATCACACATATCCCATAAATTTAAAAATAATACAATTATACGGAGAGTCAAATTCTCATGTGAAACCTTCCTCTTCACACACAGAGATCAGTGCATTTTGCTATTTGATAAAGCAATTTAATTATAAATAATCCAAAAATAGCTTCTTTCAAGATGTAGACCTTTAAAATTTGAACAGATTCTGAAAATATCTACAGCCCTTCTCTTTTTCTGATAGTTCAAAAAACATGCCAAAATAGTTCTGCTTTCACTAGTAATGCAAAGAGGATTATCTATTCTCACCCTCAAAGACTGGAACATGCTATACATATGGAAAGGTGATTAGAGAAGCAGAAGGAGAACTGTATATAAATAAAAATATAAAGAAAGGATTTTATTTTTTACTTTTTGGAGGAAAATGTTAAGAACAGGTATATTAATCAGTTACCAAAGCATTAGAATCAACTCAGTGTAATTGGAGAAGATGTATTGACTCAGGAAGTTATGGAAATAACTGGGACTCAGGAAGTCCCATAAATGGTTCTTTAGAAATGTAGATTCAGGAAAGCTGGTTGAGTAGTTTTAGACATTTCTATGACAGTTATGAATAATTAATGACTGCATACATTAATGGGTTTCTGTTATGGTTTAGATATGAGATTTTCCCCAAAAGCTCATGTGTGAGACAATGTAAGAAAGTTTAGAGGTGAAATGATTGGGTGATGAGAGCCATAACCTTATCAGTCCATTAATCCCCGATAGGAATTAAGTGGGTGGTAACTACAGGTGGTAGGGTGTGACTGAAGGAGGTGGGTCTCTGGGGCATGCCTTTGGGCATATATTTTGTTCCTGGTGACAGGAGAAGTCTCTCTTTCTGCTTTCTGATGTTATGTCCTAAATTCATTTCCTCCACCACACTCTTCCCCCATGATGTTCTGTTTCATGTAGAACCCCAAGATCTCTGTGGACTGAGACTTTTGAAACCATGAGCCTCAAAATAAACTTATCCTCCTAATAATTGTTCTTGTCAGGTCTTTTTGTCAGAGCAGCAAAAAAGCTGACTAAAAACAGTTTCACCATGACATTTTCATGCATGCGAATCTAAGAACTAGGAGAGTCAAAAAATATAAGATCTTCAGAGGCTGAAGACCAGAGAATCAGTCAAAGGTGTTCAAGTATAGGAGAGTATGGATGCCTCATTTCAAGCACAAACTAAATTTTCCCTTTTTAGCCTTTTTGTTCCATTCTGGTTCTCAGTGGACTGGATGATGCCCACCCAACTGGTGAGGGCAGATCTTCTTTACTCAGTCCCCAACTCTAAACTCTATTATTATTATTATTTTGTAGAAACACTCTCAATCAGTAAGATGTGGGGAGGTGCTAGGGAAGAATAGAGTTACTTTAGATTACTTGGAGTGAAGGGAGGGGAAGGGATTTGGGGTAGGAAGGATAGTAGAATGAAACAGATACTATTACCTCATGTACGTATATGACTGCATGACTGAGGTGATCCTACAATATGTACAATCAGAAAAATGAGAGATTGTATTCCATTTATGTGTGATTTATCAAAATGCATAAATGCCTTCTACTGTCATGTATAACTAATTAGAACAGATAAAAAGTATTAAAAATAAAGATAGCACTAATTCTGAGGTCTAACAAAACAAAAAAAATAAGAAACACCCTTATAATATGCCCAGAAATACTGTTTTGCTAGCTATCTGGGTATTCCTTAGCCCAGTCAAGTTGACACATAAAAATAACCATCACAGCATATTTTAAAATTGATTGAAGTTCCAATAGAAAGAAGATATATACTGATATTGACTCAAATTTGCTATATAATATCACATAAATGCCATTCTTTGGCAGTCATGAAAATAAGCTCATAGGCTCATTGGGACCTGTGTTATGGAAATTGTAATTGATATGGGGACCTGCCAGCTTTGCTCTGAAATTCATTCCTTCATTTGTGTCAGGGGTTGGTGTCTGTTGACAATGACAAAGAAGCCAAGGAAGACTTTTGCTTGGATGAAGGGAATCCCTTCAAAAGCTAAATTTTACTACCAAAAAAAAAAATCTTTGAAAACTTTGCAGAATATCTCCTTAGATGGCATGTCAGTTCAGACTGGTTCAGGTCGATACTCTTTTCCTTTTTCCACGAAGTGTAGTTACTTTGGGGTAAGACAATTCTCCCACTTTTCCCTCTGTGTTTTCCTGTTTTCTTCACATAGCCATTTCCCTAACAAAACCCTTGTATATTTAATCCTATGTTAGCATCTGCTTCTAATCGGATTTGAAATAACAGCAATGCCTAGAATGGGTATCCAGTGAATATCTACTCCTTATTTTAGAATGTTTAAAGAAAAAGTCAGGTTGGACTTATTTATTTAGCATTGGAATAATAAAGTCAGAGCCATTTATTTTCTATGATTTTGTTCTCTGTTCTTTAATATTCTTGATGCATGGTGTCCTGGTCCTCATTTTGAAGAAAAATACATTTTCATATTTTTCGTGTGAAGACCAATTTATTACAAGTTGTTTTTGATAATATAAATGTCAGGATGGATATTTCTTTCCTTAAAAATCTTTATAAGTATGTGTTTTAATTTTATTTTATAGTAATGCCAATACTCATCTTTTTGTGTCTGACTTATTTCTCTTAATATGTTGCATTTTTTTATATGTAATAACTTTTAAAAATGACCTCTAAGAAGAAGGAACACTGAGAAAGGAAAGGGGATTGGACAAAGAGATGAGAAAGGAAAAGGCAGGAGAGAGTAGAAAGAAATGTTGTCATGGTTTATGCAAGATACACGCATGAATGAAAACATCACAGTGACATCATTTAATGTTCACCATTAATAATCATTCATAGTTCTAATAGAAAAGAAATGCCAACACTTCCCATGCTGGCAAGAATTTTGTCTACACCTAATGCCAGCTTTTCAGAACAGTTTCATTATTAAAGATTATCCAGCAATAATTTTTTTATAATTTATAGAAAATTTAAAATCGGGAAAAAAACAAGTATAAATTTATTAATTAAAAAGTCATATTACTTAAATGTTCTTATGTGAATGCAGTAGTCCAAAAATAAAGATATGCCATTGTCTTTAATTGGTAACATGCATGACATTTCTTCTTTGGCCATAATTTTAACCTCATGTTGTGGTGAGATTTATAAATAAGACAAAAACTTCAAATGTTCTGCCTCCTTTTCTCAGAAGGTGAGAAACTCTATTCTCAAGCATTTTATCACAAGGAAAAGTTCATTTCCTAAGGAAAAGTTCATTTCCTAAGCAAAAGTTGCCCACTGCTTAGTGAACACAAAACACGCATACCACAGTGGGAATAGTCTAAGAATAATGTGTTGCTGGAGCTTTGCTACAGAAGCTCCAGGCCTTTTGATCGATGGGATAGTGCCTGAATGAAATAAAGATGTAAGTGGGAAAAAGAAAAAAAAAAAATCCACAGGTTGCCATCACAGGTGCTCCTTACTAGAGATAAGGCAATCATATTTACTGGTTCCATTTGTCTTCTTTATCCCATCTGTCAAAGTCTTCAGGATTTTCCTTTTTGAAGAAGGTAGTTATATAGTCTTTTCCTTCAGTATAGTTGACAGCAAGTTAATCAGGTTTTATTAAATAATATATAAAGGTGGAAAATAACTGGTCTTATTTTGTCTCTGCTACTCAAAATACTGTTGCAAATGCAAAGACACCTAATGTTTTGTCATGTCACACTTCACAAAGCATCTAATGTATATTTTTGAACATATTCAACTACACATAAACAGTACAAAATAAGTTCCTTGTAACTCTGATGCCATTTCTCAGTGAGTGAGAAAACAGCTCCAGGGGGATTTAAAAAATAAATCTTCACCCTGGAAAATAATCCTAATAGAGCAAAACAGTGTCCCAAGCAGGTGCCTATACATACCCAATTACCTGTGCTGCTCAAATGGCCCCTTTGATTCTACTCAGAAAGGACACATGAATCCTTGCAATTAATTAAGGGCTATTTAAAAAAAAAAAAAAAAAAGATAATTTTCTTCTTCCAGGATTCTGAAAATTTCCTTTTCAGAGATATTGTAAGGAGGTAATTGTCTCCTCAGTTTCCCTTGGGCGCTTTATACTGGGCTTTGCAGACCTTCTCTGATGAAGGCTTCCTCCTAACAGTCCCAGGCAAGTCTCACAGCAGCTTTTACAGGGTTTCAGCCTAAGCAATCAAATCCTCCTTGTTTCTAAAGAGCCACTGTTTAATTTCAGGCGTTCCCTTTGGAAAGTGAGATACATTTCCCCAAATGTGGGAGATTGGTAATGAACACTTTTATGACCCTCACAATCAAATCTCTCCCTTCTTATCATCACTTTTTATTTGCTTGTCCCAGGCTGGTCCCATCTGGACCCCTCCCACCCATTCCCAACTCTGTTAAATAATGAAACTGTCCTACCAAGTCACAGAACTTTTCACCTGCTACATATAAAGATTGTACTGTCTAAATAAGCTCCCTTTTTGTTTTAACAGGATAATAAGTTTTTTTTCCTCTTTCCTTGTTATTTGTATCCATTTCTAGATGACTAGAAGTAGCCATAGTCTTCACAAACATAACTAAATAGGTATGAATCGATTATCAGGTTTATAGCATTTATATAAATTAAACCCAAATTAAAAATTGGAAATCAAATTAATGATATTTTATACAGTTATAATTTGTATTCTCTGTATTTGTTCTCATTTAAGTAGGTAAAGGCATATTTGCAATTATCACTTGCTTTTTCCTGATTTAATTGTATTACATATGTGCACACTGGAGAAACCAGAATTGTCTTATACGTCAATACCTAAAGGCAGTCATAGAATCCAAAGAATTAGTGGGGTTTCTTCCAAGTTAATTAAAACTGTTATTCAACCTGAATGTGACAAACCATCTCATTAAGGACAGAAAATGATTTTCTAGATTTTTTTGGGGGGAAACACACATTTTACATTTTGTCAAATTATTGTCATGAAAATCAGAGTTGACTTTTTATTCAAATTCATTTATTGAGCCTCTGTCACTCATTTACTCCATTTTGTCTTTATGTGACTTGCTTGTTTAAAAAATTCTAAATAATTTGTTCATCAAAGTTTATTATAATTTCCAGAGCAACTGTCTATTCTTTTCCCCACATACTGTTGAAATCTTTCAGGAAAAGTCTCCTTATGTGAACCTATTCAAAGAATCTGCTCTCAGAACCTGATAATATGCTGCTGCTCTTGCTTCTTCTTCTTCTTCTTCTTCTTCTTCTTTTTCTTCTTCTTCTTCTTCTTCTTCTTTTGGTCTCTTACAGATTTATTTTCCTTTAATAAGACAGTTTAACATATTGAAGTTTTTCATTCTACAGTCTATGCATCTTAATGTGCTAAGAACTACAGTTGTGTTCTGATTTTTATTTTTACATTTTTGTTTAGTCCAGAGAAGCAAACTCTATAAGCAATATTTTGAAGTGATTACCTTAAATATTTTGAAATTATTATATCTGCATCCTCTTCTAGCTGTTAACAAGGGAGATTGGAATTTTTCCAAGTTCTTTCCTCAGAAACCATCCTTTCCCTCTATATTGTCTACTTTATGTCCTCTTCTTCTAAACTTACATTCTTTTTTCACTTCTTTCTCCTTTTTCCCCCTATACTTACTCCAAAGAAAATAACAAATCTCTTTTCTTTTTAAGTACATGTCCTGTTAACATTAGTTCAATATCAAATTTAGGAGCTTAACTCAAGACTCTCTCTATAGCATGTACTCTTCTTGTGTTCTGAACCAGAGGGGAAGTTTGGCCAACTCTTTTGGGGAATGTGCTGGAAGGCAGCAGACTGTCTTACTGCTGGATGTGGTTGATCAAGTCAGAGAAATTTGTCAATATTGTCTTAGAGGAGAGAACCAAGGCTAAAGGTGAAGACAAGAATCAAATTTCAGGTGCAAAGATTAAGAAAGTTGTGAGTGGGACAGGAAGACACAGGCAGTGATAATAATGAGGTGGGGAGAAAGAATTCTAAGATCTGTCCCTAAGACATTCACTCCTCTGGTATACATATACTAAATGTCTCTCCTGTGAATGTGATGGTTTTTACTTGCTTATATAATCTGTTTTAACATGTTGACAAAAGGTGGATTAATGCAGTGAGTGTGGCTTAAGCATCTAACCCTTTAAAGCATGGAGTTTCTCCTGGCATATATGGAAGAGAAGGCTGAGTGAGATTCAAAGAAAAAACATTTGATGTGCTGCTTGTTTGATGATGATGGGACCAGAAATGTGGTTGACCTTAAGAAACTGAGAACAGCATTCCATTGACAGCAAATATGAAAATGTGTAACAAGGGCTAGATTCCACAGGCGAGCCTAAGCTCAGAAGATTAATTTCCACTTAGACTACAAATGAGGATTTAGTCTGACTGACACTTTGTCATTTTCTGATATTCTGACTTGAAAATAAAGCCAAATTGTGCTAAAATTCTGACCTAGAACTGGGAACCAATAAATAAACAGGTATTTTTTTTAAAGTGCCAAGTTTACAGCAATGGATTTGCAGCAACAGAAAACGGATATTCATAAGCCAGAAGGTGAAAGTGGTCAACTCTCCAAGGTGGGCTTCTGTGTAATTGTAACAGTATTTTTAAGTGGGGAGGACTATTTAAAGGGTTTGGAGCCAATTCTAAAACTCAGTTAATCCATGGTTTTCAGTGTTTTTTAAACTCTGTATGTGAATACAGAACCAGGGTCATAAATACTGTGGGTGTGAAAACCTCTTTCTCTTTTTGCTGCCCCTCATTGGATGCACTATACCCTGTGGTAGGCAGAAAACAGCCCCCAAAGATGCTCAGGTTGTAATGTTTAGGACACTGGGATATTTTAGGTTGTATGAAAAGGGGGGATTAAGTTTGAAAATGGAATTAAGATTGAAAATCATCTTATGTTAAAGTGTCTGGATTTTCCTTTATTTTCTTGGCAAATCCAATTTAACCATAGTATCCCTAAATGGGGGAACCAAGTATGTGAGAATTGTAACTGAAGAGATGGTATGTAAGATAGTCTCCACCTGTCATTACTGGCTTTGAAGATGGAAGCATGTTCATAGTTAAAAAAAAAAAAAAAAAATGTAGGCAGACTCTAGAAATCCAAATGGGTAAAGAAACAATTTTTTCTCTAAAGCCTTCAGAAGGAGCATGGTCCTACTGTTGCCATCTTGATTCTAGATGGTTGAGACCTGTTGTGAACATGTGATCTACACAACCATAAAATAACGTGTGTTTTTTTTAAGACACTAAGTGGGTGATCATTTCTTACCATAGCAATAGAAAGCAAATACATGAACTTTCATTCCACTTCTCTGTGATAGCAGATCACCACTTACTCAGTCCTCCCATTTATAAGTCTCAATATCATCTCCAACGGTTTCCTTTCACACTTACTTTATGTAACATATGGGCAAGTCCAAAGAATAATGTATCACATCACTTTATTCTAATATCTCCACTCATTCACTATAACTTTATTTTGTAGATATTCCTATTTCTTATTGAATAGGGAATTGCAATCATTTCTGTCATCAGAACCAACTCTTTCAAGGTAATACCCATGTTATTTTTTAAAACTGCAAATTGTGATCAAGGCATGTCCCCAGGTCACAAAGTAACACAACTAAAATAATGTTTCAGTTGTCATTGAACATGACATACATAAATTACAGATAATTTTTCACATTGCCTAGAAAACTTCAAATCTTTGGGAATCTTTTGAAAACTAATGCTTACTTTCATAAACTTATCCATCATAACTTGAAATGCTATGTTTGTCTTATGAATTATTCTGTTTTGTGATCATTCCTACTGCTCTTATTGAAATAGTATCATTCTTATTCCAGATACTTTTAAATCCCAGTTAAGATAGTTTTTAGTTTCAAGTTACTGTAGAAAAAATATTTCTATATTTTACTTGAATCATGTTCCTTAAAATACGTTCTTTGAATTCAAAAAAGGAATGCCAAAAACTAGCCTCACTAAATTGATGACCTACCCTCACTTTATTTTTCCCCAAATAGAAAAATACTCTGAATGCATTAGTCAGTAACATACTACCAAATATTTCCTGCCTACCATGACGTTAGGCTGCCATATTTTTATACATCCAGTACTGGTCCTTTCATTTATACCACAATGTTTGTATTAATGAAATTCTTATCAAATTAGTCATTCTAGTCTTATGATATTTTCCTGGAGATATGGAATTTTTTTCTTTATTATGCCACCAGTCTAGATGCATTGAAACCATCACAACTCAAAGAACCAAAGCACCTCAGCTTCCAGGCACCAAATCCATAAGCATTCTTTAGCAGTTGATGATCTCTGAGTGATCAGGATATAGTCTCTATCCCTTACCAATATATGAGCTCCCCTCAAGTATTCCTTTACCAAATATTACTCTGGGTTCCTATAAATTATCATTATGTTTCATTATATTAATCTAGGCTCCATTTCTCAAATACACTCATATAGGCTGAAGTATTTTAAGAGTCTCTTTCCTTCCATTAATTTACTTGACTCACTTGAAATTGTCAATGTTTGACAATTTTTTGCTAAAAAAATTCATACTGATAATGTTGTGAGCAAATTTTACTTTAATAGCTTGATGCACATATGACTGCAGATACCTAGTTGCCAATCTCCTCAACTCTAGTCTTACTGTGCACAATATTTTCTGTACCATTTTAAAACCAAATTTCTCATTATTACTATGTTACTCATGTATTTAAAATTCTTTAGCATGAGGAAAAAAGCACAAGTCATCTTCAGGAGAAGATGTCTAGTCAAGTTTTTTGAAAGAGCAAATCATGTTTCCTTTCTGTCTTGAAAGGTTTGCAATTATTAAAATCTGTACAATAGTCTTTCCCTTTTATACAAATATAATAATGCTATAATTCTGTGCTCCTATACAGGAAAAATATATTTACTGATATAACATGAACATAAAAATCTATAATCCAAATTATCTATAACTAACTGATTAGATTCATATATAGAAGAAAGCTGGAAATATGAATGGGAATGTGCTGAACTCGAATATTGCTGAGTCCCTATGAACCAAAATGTTTCTCTACTAAATTTAATATCGAAACTCTACAGAGTAATTTCATTATGAAAAATCAATTAAAAGAGTGCAAGAAAATTAGTGTTCATCTTTTTCCTAAATAGTGCATTGGCTATTAAGTACTTTGGAATTAGTGGAGAGTATAAACTATTGATTTCTTCAGAAGGTTGGCAAGTGCCCTTCCATGAGGTGTTGTGGTTCAGGGAAATTGAGGTCATGAAATGGAGACCTCAGGAAAGTTAACTAAGAACCTCCTGATCCTTGAGAGATTAAAGAACCTAACAGTTGCCACAAAAAAGAGCTGACCTTGACTTCTAGGATTCTGACTCTCTGCTTTTAAAAATTATAGCAGTAGTGAATTTCATAAGGGATCAAAAAATTTAAGCTCTGAACAGTAATTTATATCTGCACTAATACATTCTTAGAAAATGTTTTCACTTGAAAATGAAGTGCATAAATTTTAATCACATAAAATGAAAACATAGTCTATGTACATATATATTTAAGGTGTATATTTATGTATGATTATATGCAGATACATTTTCAGATCAATGGAATTGCTTTAGATGTCAGCACGTCATACACAGAAGCAGATAAAATGACATAGTATTCACACTAATGAATTAGGCAAGTAACATCAACTCAACCAAACTTCTACTAAGTCACTTTTTTTCTTCCTTTTTCTCTTTTTGGTACTGGAGATAGAACTCAAGGATATTTGGTAACTGAGCCACTTCCTCAGTCTCATTTTGTATTTTTTTTGCAGACAGGTTCTCCCTAAATTGCTTAGTACCTCACTTTTGATGAGTCTGGCTTCGAACCGGAGATTCTCCTGCCTCAGCCTCCCCAGCTGCTGAGATTGCAGGTGTGGACCACTGTGTCCAGCAAAAAAGTTTTTTGAATCTAAACTAAATAAATGTAAAATTTAGAATTTCCCATAGTGTTTTCTGTATCTTCTGCTCAACATCCAACACATTGAGATAACAAGATGATTATAAGATTTACTCACAGTATGAGCAGTTAGAGGATCCTCACCTGGAGCCCTCCAGAATTAGATGGAAGATTCTTGCCTAAATCCCCAGTAACTATTCACACCTCAGAAAGCCCACATTCCTGGAGTCATGGTATGCAGTTGACTCATTCATTTCCTGAAGTTCTCACTTTCTCTGCCTAGCACTGACTGCTTTAACCTCAAACAAAATAAATTATGTCAATGAATTAAAATATATTTAGGGATTTGGGGAACGTTGGGGAGATCCTACACAAGAATGGGAAATAATCTAGGAGGGGGTGAGAAACAAAGTTATTTTAAACTGTTAGATTGAGTCATTAAGAAATACATTATACAAAAAGGTAATTAGTCAAAAAACAAGGGGCTGATTTTAAAATCAGCACACCACAGTGACATAGCCACATCAATGTTTATAGCTAAGCTATGGAACCAAGCTGGGTGCCATCAGCAGATGAATGGTACAGAACATGTGGCATATGTATACAATGAAATATTATTCATCCATAAAGAAGAATGATTTTATGACATTTGCCAGTAAATGGATGGATCTGGAGACTATCATGCTAAGTGAAATAATCTAACCCCCCAAAACTAAAGGTCAAATGTTTTCTCTGATATGTGGAAGCTAAACCACAATAAAGGGAGGAAGGGGAAGATTTTAACAGATTAGACAAATAGGGGACAAAAAGGAAGGGATGAGGTATAGGAGTAGGAAAGATAATAAAATGAATATAACATAATTTTCCTATGTACATATATAAAATTACCTAAGAGAACAACATCATTGTGCCCACCCACAAGAAAAGGGTCCTAATTGGAGAAAGACATATCCTATGCTTGTATAGTTTTATCAGAATGGATTCTTCTGTCATATATAACTAAGAAGAACCAATAAATAAAATTTAAAAAAGCAAGTGGTAGTAAAGATGCTGATGTCATTTTGACTCTCTGTATTCCACCCACACACATTTTCCTGTACCAGTCAGTGATCTGTCTCTGAATATAAAAAATGACTATATGCCGCATGGAATCTCACCAAATTATAGTTTGTTTGTTTGTTTGTTTGTACTGGGGATTGAACTAGGGCATTCAGCCACTGAGCCACATCCCCAGTCCTATTTTATGTTTTGTTTAGAGACAGGGTCTCCCTGAGTTGCTTAGTTGCCAAGACTGGCTTTGAACTTGAGATCCTCCTGCCTCAGCCTCCTGAGACATCGGGATTACAGGTGTGCAAGACTGTACCTGGCAAAGTATAGTTTTTTGAGGCATGCAAGGAAAAAGTCTTTAATTTGTGCTCTCATTTTTTTATCTTTTCAATCTCATAAATAAGAGCACTTTAATGTACTAATTCTCATTTATTTGCCTTTGATAGTTTATCCTTCCTTAGAAGTAAAATTCTAAGGGTTCTTTAGCATGATTTCCAACGTAGTCTGACATAGTCCTAAAACAATTCTTCTAGGTAGATGGAACAAGAAAAAATCAAGCAACTCTAATTTCCTCCTGCAGTGCACATGTTTTCTAATAGATTATTTTGTTGTCATTATTGTTTTTCTCTTTTGAGAAGAACAACAATATATGAAAGTAGGTTGAATATATGAAGTAGGTTGTACTTTTCCAATTATCATAAATTTTAGGCAGTACATTTTCTTAGCTAAATGTAAATATAAAATATCTGTCATGGTTACTACTCTTGAGTTTGACATCTATGAATCTCATAGAGCTAAACATATTTGCTAATGTCGAAATTTAAAAGCACACTAAAAAGTCCATCCCCATTTTTCTATCTTTCTTCTGACAAACAGGTAAATAGAGAATTTTCATTCATCAAGCATATTTTTGTAAGGATATGAATGAATAGGTGGTTAACTAATGGTATTAAAAACAATGTGTGTCTCTGCGTGTGTATCCACACTGTGAACACCAAATTGTTACAAACACTTGCCACCTGTTTCTGTCTCTGTCACTTGTCTCCCCTGCCTCCTTCCTCTTCTCTCTATTGTTTGGATATTCAAAGGTTTTTGATAATTAATCATACGAAACTATTTAAACATGTTTTTGCCCCAAGAGGCCTTTCAAATAATTAGCCTCTTTGCAAGTGTTCAAAGTTGTAACACATTATGCCAAGATCATAAAATCTCCAAATTCTTTGCTTCGTTCTGCTGATCTACATTAACCCAATCTTTCTTTATTCCCAATTGTTGAATAAAACATAGACAGAAGATGGCACTGTTTCTTCATTGTTTAAAAATACCTTTAAAGAAATCTCTCTACTATGAACAAAAAAGGAAATTTTAAGAGACTACCTGCAAGGAAGACATACAGTCTTATTATAAAATGTAGGTAGTCTACATGGCCTAAGGCATAATTTATTTAAACGCAAGTATTGGAAATAGTTTAAAGTAAACATGGAAACCTAAACAGTGAAATGTAATTACTTTCTACTGAATCACAGTGAGAGAACATTTTATAACACAGTACTAATTACATATTTAAAGATGAAAAGTATCCCAGTTGATTTGATGTGGAGATTTGAGGGGCCCCGACACTCACTGGGAAGATTGTAACCCATCTTCGCTTTTAAAAATCACGAGATCTTAGACAAGTTACTTCTCTCTGAATCTAGATGATGTCATTTGCAAGATTTAGGTCGTGACGCCTATTCTCTTTCAGAGATGAAGTGAAAATGTAACAAGTGTCCCACTGACAAGTAGTGGTTAGTCATACTAGAATATAGACTTGATGTGAGGTAAAGCAAAAATATGTTATTGCACTATATTATCATCCTGTAGCAACAATGGCATTTAGTAGAGCATGGAAAATGTTACATACGGGGTTAATAAACAAACTACATAAGGAAATCAACAGCAGTAAAACAAAAAAACCCAATTAAAATTTGAGCAAAAAGACATTTTTCAAAAGAAAACATAAAAAAAGGCTAGAAGGTGTATGAAAAATGGGCAACATCAGTGATCATCAGTGAAATGCAAATTAACACCAAAATGAGATAGAACCTCACACCTGTTAGGATGACTGTTATCAAAAAGGTTAGAGATAACAAGTGTTGGAAATGATGTGAAAAGGGAACTCTTAAACACTGTTGTGGGGATGTAAATGAGCAAAATGATCTTGAGAAACAGCATGGTAATTCACAATCGTCGCGACACGAATTCAATTTAAGTGTGCCTCCACTAATAAAAGGGTAATGAAAATTCACTATAGATACCCAATGAAATACCATTTGGTGTTAAAGAAAATCTGTTGTTTGTGACCACCTGGCTAAACCCATGGGACCTGGCGCTAAGTGAAATAAGCTGGGCCCCGTAGGACAAATACTGCACGAATTCAGTTACACGTGGAATCTAAAAAAATTAGAACCAAAAGAAGCTAAAAGTGGAATGGTGGTAGGCAGAATGGAGAAGATGATCAAAGGTCACAAAATTTCAGTCAGAAAGGAGGATCAGTTTAGAAGGTCTATGGAAAAATATGACAATTCAAGTCGATAACAATGTATTGTGCATTTCAAAATTGTTGAAAGTAATTTTTTTCTTAGCACACACAAACAAATGATAAATGTTGGAGGTAATATTTATTCTAGTTATAGTGATTTTATCATTCCATAATGTATATATTTATCAAAACATCATTTATATAATACATATCCAGCTTTTTGAAATAAGAATTAAAATTCAAATTAATAAACAAACTTATGCAACTTACAAAGCTTAAGTTTTTCCCCAAAGATAGTACAATTAAAAACTGCAAAATATTATTTTAGCATCTGGAAAACTTTATATAAACTGGACTGTCTAATCTTCCTAATAAAATTTGTCAATCCAGAAACCACTTAACTACAAAAGAATGTTGCTTAAGCAGAAGAAATCATAGCATTTTGACAAACTGTACATTGCTTTTAATGGATTTTAAACAGAAATTTATTTTTTAACATAATAAATTTTCTAGGAGTAATAAATAAGTGTATAAAAACAAGTAATCTAAAGAAATAGAAAGAAACTTATTTTCTCCTTTTGCAATTATAGCCTTTAACTCTATTACATACAAATATATTATTATGTTTGAAAATACAACATGGAAAAACTTTTATCCCTGTGAGTTCACCTAAATTTACAGGCAACACAAGTTACTTGAATCCAACTTCACTGATTTAACATGTGCATTTAAAATCATGACACATAAAATTGAGATTACCATTTTTATCTTAGAATTTAACTCCAGAGTACACTAATCTTAAAAATAATTGCATATACAATTTGAGAAAGAATAGTCACTAAAAATCCATTTTCTTTTCTGTTTGGGTATGTAGCTAGCCTGTATTTTCCAGCCTCCCTTGCAATTAGATTTGGCTCCATGACTGAGTTCTAGCCAATGGAATGTGAATTTAGGTCCCATGTGCTAACGTGGTATACAGGTTTTTAAGAACTACACCTTTCTTTGGGACACTAATGCAAGATGGTAGTGGAATTCCACTTAGCCGAACATTTTCTCACTGATGTGTTTAGAATTGCCATTGGAAATCATATGTTTTCCTTCGGTAAGGAAAACACAGATGGGATCAAAAAAGACCCCAAAGGGATAGAAAATCACAAAATGGGGAAAACTAGTTCTCTGAATTGTGGAGATAATGAACCCTGGAACAGGAAAATTCACTTTACACAGAGAAGTGAAAAATAAACTTTCATTGTGTTTGAGCATTAAAAGGCATTGGATCTACTTGTTCCAATAGTTCACATTCTACACCTTAATACCATAAACACATTGATGTGATGCCAGAAGAACACACAAAACTTACTGTTTACTGTAACCACCTTTGGTACACTACCCTGTTGCTAATTGATATGCCTTGCTTTTCCTGTCTTTACTAAGGTACCTATTAGCTAGAAAAGGATTTGATACTTCTCTCTGACCTTCTCTGAACCACAACAGGGATGCTTTGCTTACTTATCTCCAAGCACTTAACAGCTTTATCAAAAAGTGAAATTAAACTTTGCTTGTCCAATTGATTAGCAATTCTGTACCAAGGGTACATAATTTTGTTAAATCCTTTGTATTCTTAAATTAACAATACAAAAATTAAAGGCTGTATCCAGCTAATCTTTGCTCTATTATATACAAATATCTCTTTTTTGTATCTCTCTGATAAGTCCCGCTCTTCAGCTCTTCTCAGGTTTGTTTCATTTCAACATCGCTGTAATGAAGGAATTAGGGGGAAAGAAATCTAATTGGCAAGTAAAGTCACAGCATCTACCTCTATTTCTGTGTATGCACTGGGCATGGTGGTTGTATGTGTGGATGATTGTAGGGGATGACATAATTCATCTCAGTGGGAAACATAATATATCAATATTCACTCTCTGCACAGCACTGTAAAGGTTAAAGGGAGAGAAAATAAAGAGGCAAGCACACAGGATGGCGTACAGCAAGAAGCGGCTTCCGTGGGAAAGCCAGTTCAATTCGATTACCTACTCCAAGGTTATATCAGGTTATAAGTGCAGTTAGCTTTGCACATGCCCAGATCATATAACTTGCTTGCTTCTCAGGGTCCACTAGTACCATTTGTTTTTATAAGATAATGCCTTCAGGTCTCAAAGACAGAGGAGTTGCAGAATGTTTCTAAGCCATCCAAACAGAAGGTCCTATTGTCCTGAGGAGTGTGCTCACTTAAGAACTTACACTCCTCTGTACTTTGCTGTGGCCTGAACCTCTACAGAACACTACTGGACATTATCTCCTGTTTTCCCCTTTAGATCTATGGTGATAGGCTATGACAACTTCCTTAGCTGGTTTCCTAGATTCTGTCTGTATCTTTTCAATTAAACACTTCAGTTTCTTGTCAGGGCCATGATTCATGCATCTTAATGAGTGTCATGGAATTGGGACTGAGTTCCATGTTTGGTTTGATGTTTCTGAAAAGTCTCTAAAAACAGAACTGAGACAGATTAAAATACGTAGTTGACTTTAAACATTGCTATCATTTTATGTCCACAAAACATAAAAGGACCATTTGGTGTTTCTTCAATGTTGGTTCCAAATATGTTAAAATACACAAGTATAATCAACATTTGAATGGCATTACACATTTTCTCAAAGTTTTTAACTACTAACGTAATTTTAGACACAAATAATCACTTTCTTTTTGTGCATACATCTTTCAAATGTCTCCTCAACACTAGGAGTTTAGTTTTCCTATCCTAGTGATACATGCATATGAGGAAGTATGTGGCTTCTTCAGCAAAGATGAGAGACATGAAAGTAGCTATAATGGTAAATCCCAAGTAAGATACACGACTCCACAGAAGACAATGAAATTTTTTGGGAATTTTGACAAATGTTGTCAGCAACATTAGATGATATTATTTAATACAACAAAATTTTAAGACAAATCTCAAACAGCAGGGAATCCCTTTTGAAAACTTGAATAGTACAAGCCTAGATGAAATGCTAGGCGAAATGTTTATGTTCTACACGTGAATTTTATGTGATTACACTCCTTGAATTCTTAGTTATTTGCATGAAGAGGTGGGGGTAATAACCTGGGCCCAGAGGTTCAAGAACCAGGAGCTCCAATGTCTTTGGGCAAAGAAGATAGATTGTCTCAGCTGGAGAAGTGCTAAACAATTCCTCCTTCTTCCACCTTTTTTGCATGATTCTGCCTTAACAGATTGGATGATGTCTGGCACTTTGGTGAAGGCAGATCTTTTTCACTCACTCTGCTAATTTAAATGCTGATCTTGTTTGGAAACACCCTCAAAGACACACCCAGAAATAATATTTAACCTCTACATGGACATCCTCTAGCCTAGTTACGTTGACACAAAAGTAAACCATCCAACTTAGTCCCCTACACTGTAAGCAACACTGCCACTTCTTCCATACACCAAGTATGGCAAAGTAATATCAAGGTTTCTGAACTGTAGAACTTTCCATATAACAAGAAAAATGAGTGCATTAGATAATATAGGAGATCAGAAATCCTGTTTATACTGCCTCCAAATCCCTTGTTGACTGTTCTTTATTTTCAGTGGCTAAAATTTTGGAGAATCTTATTAACGAGTTTCAATTACGTTTTTTGGGGGGATGGTGTCTTCCAATGCATAGAAATTTGGTATGAAAACTGCTTGGAGTTATAGTCTAGAGTTATTGTTTAATATTTTATTTCCCCAACTCTTTGAAATGCAGTCACATGTTATGTTTATAGCTGAAGTCTGGGTTTTCTTGACTCTGTGAAACTCAGTTTTGTTTTTATTTTATTTTTTTTATTTTTATGTTTTTTGAGACAGAATGTTCTCATAATGTAGAGAAAAGAAAGGAGACGGCAGAATGTAAGGGAAAAAATTTGTTTAGGACTTCTCTCTCTTCTTTTAGTCTACCCAAGCTAGTCTATCCCTGTATGGGATAGCTTCTTACCTAGGCATAACAACATTCTGCTACTCTTATTGAAGATTTTTTTTTTCAAACATGGAGGAACTTTTTCTTTCTGTTCATATTACCTCTTTTTTACAATGGTGTGTAATATTTGTGATACTAGACATACCACTCCTTGTTATACATATCCAAAGAAGTGGTATATCTAGTTCAAATGGTGGTTCCATTCCTAATTTTTTGAGAAATCTCTCTGTTGCTTTCCAGAATGGTTGCACCAATTTGCAGTCTCACCAGCAATGTAGAAATATACTGAAAGTTAATTTTTTGATGCTATCTAGTAACAAACTTTATGAAATATCAGAATATCAGACTTTGTCTGTTTTAACTACACTTTTGGTACAACCAAACATCATAAATCATGACTTTATTTATCAATATCTTAGTTATAAACTTACTACATAAACTTTTCCAAATTAACAGAAATCATCCACAGCAACCATTTTTTGCTTCCTGTTCATTATGAAGAGGTTTATTAATTAATTCAATATATATTACCAATATATTACTAGTGCATGCGTTATCTTATAGAATTTTGCTATAAACTAACCATGTAAGGGATCTCTTGCTTTACATGGGAATTAACCAAGTGTTTAAGTTAAAAATATCTAATATGAAAAATTGCTTCAATGAAGAGTTTCTATGAATAAGTCTTTAGAAAGATATTCAATTTAGTAAGCTAAATTCTCATCTGAATGAAGCATAAACATTAAACAAATACAGTAGGAACAAAAGAGAAATAGCATGTACAAAGGCCCGTGATCAGAAAGACTGAAATTTGGTGAAAGTTTGGGATGGAGAAAAGGATGGAGTAGTGCAATCAGAGGCAGCAGGCATTTCAGAGTGCAGGAGCTTATGGACTGTAATCGATAATATAATTTTCATCATTTTAACATAGGACTGCCATTAGAAGGTTTAAACAGAGAATCAACTTATTTATCAGAGAAAGTTCAGCAGGCATAAAGGGTACTGGTTTCCAGGAGACTTATAATAATCAAATGAGGAGTTTGAATGTATGTGACATTTGTGAAATGAACTTTAAACCATGGATGTGAGAGATATTTATGGAATAAAATCAACTAGCGTTTTAGTAGGTTAGAGATACATTTATGGAGGTAAATATTCATGAAGGGACACAATTCTCTTGTCTTTATTTTACCATCATGGCTAAGCACACCGAACTGTTTAAAAACAAAACAAAACGTAAAAGCCCAAGCACTTCCCTTTGGAAGTACAAGGCACAGGGTGAAATCTCCACTAAGTTTAGCTGCCCTGTAGGGTAAAAACAGTAATACAAGGCAGTTATGAATAAGCGAAGGTGCTAATTGGAGACAGTGGTATAGGCACCTGTCATTCTATGAATATGACTGTAAAGACAGGAGAGGTAACCTGGAGGAATGGTTAGTGCCAAAAGGAAAGCAAAGTTAGGCACCATTTACAAAAACATTTTAGGGAAATTCATTGTGTGTTTGAATATATTTTTCTCTTTGTGTACATACACAGAAGATGTGATTTGTGTGTATTTACTTTTTGGTGTAAATTTATTTTTAATAACTTATATGGAATTTCCCCCCATGTACATATCTCAAGCACTGTTAAAAAATGTGAAGTGTTCTCCCTTTTTTCACCATTGCAAAACCGTTATGTATTTAATTCATGGTGAAAGAAAGTAGATCATTGTTTACCAATTGGAGGTGGGGAATCAAATGGAAAGTTTTATGGAGGAACTTTCTAGAATGAAGCAAATTGTGTATCTTGTTTTACTTAGTGGTTATATGGTGCCTGCATGACAAATTATCAAGCTAAACATATGAGCATTTCTTATAGGAAAATTTTCTTCAATTAAAACTGAGTAAGATTAATTTTAAAGTGGATGAGGTGAATATTTCTCTCAGATCTTTCTGTGTCTGGGGTAAGGGATATAAAAGATTAAACTACCTGAGTGAAAAAAAAATGAATGAGTAGACATTATCATTTTGAATAGAAATAACTGAAAAGAGATCTGATGATTTTTTAAGGTATTTAAATTTACTGCTTTCTGAATAGTGTTTAAGTAGATTTTGTAGCTTCAGAAGTGAAACAAGAACAAAAGAATAGTTGGAGATTCATGTTAGATTTCAGGGAAACCTCTAGAACATTTGATACTTTTCATAATAGCAACAGATTGAGGTAGGAAGCTTAGACAGACTATGTTCTAAGCTAACCCAAGATGAATAGTGGTCAGGGATGTTAGGACACGTTTCTACTGGTAATGGGATTTACTAGAACTGCTTTGAGGCTTTTAGTGACTTTGAAATTCTAAGATTCTAAAATTCCTATTTCAACATACCAGAACTTACAACCCTAGCACAGCTGTTCTTGTACATATCTGAAGGCTGAGCTTAACATACCATTGATAATACCTCACTGTCTGACACACTGGACACATTTGTTATCACCTTTACAGTATTATCTTTATAGAATTGTGTAGAGTGTGTGGTAGTGTTTTATTTTGAATTTATTTCAATTTTTGAGTTTATTTGAACATTATTCCTTGTCTTATTATTTCAAATTCCATATATTCTATAGTTAACAAAGAAATTGAAAACTTTTTTCCTCATTTACTGTCCAAAGCAACATGCAATAAAAATAATTTTATTAGTAGCATTTATTATCATTTAGTTCTCTGGTGAATTTGGCTTTTAAAAAATTCCAAAATTGAAAATTAAATTATAAATGAAAACCTCAGCTTAACCTCTTTTTTAAGGAGAATTCTCCATGAAGTACCAAAAGAGTCCAATAAAGTTGTTAGCATATTTTTGGATTTCCTGGATTATACAATCATAATAAATAAATAATAAATGAATAAGTATTTGGAAAGAGGACTGATCTAATGTCAAATATTTATTTTGACATGCAATGGCTAGATCTTTAAAAACACATAGAACAACTAAAATCTAATGTTATTATTATTTTATAGAAATATAAGGAACTTTAAAGACCCCTAGAAAGTAAATCAAAGTGAGGAATGCTATACACCAAATTATTGGTATGTTATCGGAACATACATTGACTGAAACAAATTGCTAGTTTATATTGACTATCATCACACTTGGGTGATCATAATGGTGAAATTAAAACAAAACAAAAATTGTACATTAACTACATTTAGTTTCATAAAATGTCATTACATTCTCCTTTCGTTTACATGTTGTCTGGGATTATAAAAAAATTTGCTACACATGAATTAGTGTTCTCAGAAAAATAATCTGGCAATGCTGATCTCAAATATCCTCCCAAAGGATGAATGAACACTTCAGGGATTATTAGGAAAGGGAGCAGGGGAATTTCACATATATTGAACCACACTTTGAATTCCAATATGGGACATGGCTTTCTCAGACCAATGAAGTAATCTCCATGTTCTGTCTTTAAGAAGGTGTACAAACTATTTCAGCTGCAAAATAAATATGAAATGTAGTGTTACATTCTATCCCTTATAAATTTTTCAGTCTAAGTATAGAGAGAAGATGAATATATTGAAATAACCAAAAATATTTAATATGATACATATAAATAGTTGAGAGTGTAATAGTGCCAAGATATATACCTAACAGGATAATTTACAGCAAAATACTTATTATGTGAAAGTTAACTTAATCTGCAAACAGATTTTTAATGCAATGAATTATATTTATGTTTTGAGATATATAAGACTTTTAAGCAAGCTCATGGCATACCCAGTAAGGCATATGGCTCTCTATATTTAGATATCAGAATCTTAGTTTAAAGTGTGAGAATGGACTAATCTGGGTGGGAAATGGCCATATGTGCATCTCTGCTTCATGCTCCACAGGAAATCTGTGGCTTCCTACATATGCTTAGATGGGCACTTAATTTGACGGTGCTAACACTGTTCCTAAAATACCTCGTTAAAGATATTGGAGATTGAAGAATTTTAGCATTCTGTTAAGTCACCCTGAAAAAATTATAGTAGGCTGAACAAATATTTGGGTTCTAATCACTGGAATGGTGCATATTGTTTTAAATGGCATTCAAAGATGTGATTAAGTTAAAGATCTTGAGAAGGGAAGATGTGTTAGTCAGTTTTCCATCTCTGTGCCTAAAATACCTAGGAAGAGCAACTTATAGGAGAGAAGGCTCTTAGTTTCTGTGGTTTCAGACCATGATCAGCCGGCTTCATTGCTCTGGACTCAAAATGAGGCAGAACATCATGGTGGCTAATCATGACGAAGGAAAGCTACTCAGTTTACAGAAGCCTGAAAACAGAACAAAAGAAATGTAGAGAGGCCACAATGAAGATAAATTCTTCCAAGGCAGTCAGTGACATATTTCTGCCAAATAGGCCCCAACTTCCAGTAATCCATTCAGTCATCAGGGAGCGGAGTTTCTTCATGGTTCAATTATTTCCTAAAATCCCCACATGAGACTTTAGGGAACTTTATAGATTGAAATTTTAACAAAAGTTTTCCTGAATTATTTGGGTAAACTTAAATGTAATCAAAAGTGTCCTTATAGAGGGACAAGGAGGGATATTTGAAGACAGAAGAGGAAGGAGGGACAGTAAGGAAGACAGTGGAAGTAAGCTAAGGAATATCAGTTATTTTAGTCCATTGTGTGCTACTATAGTACGGAGTATATATACTGAGCTTCAGTAACTTCTAATGAACAGACACTTATTTCCCACAATTCTGACATTGAGAAGTTGAAGATAAAGGGGTTAGCATCTGGCAAGATTCTTTGTGCTTTTATTCCCCATGGCAAAAGGCATAAAATCAAAAGAACATGAGAAGAAGAATTAGATGAAGAAGAAGATGAAGAGGAAGAAGGATGAAAGAAGAAGAGGAGGAGGAAAGATGAATCCAGATTCAACTTCTTTTGGGAACCAACCAACTCCTGAGCTAAGAACAGCAATGCTTTCATTAGAGTAGAGACTCCCTGGATCACCCTTTCAAATTTCTCTGATTTTGGTTTTATTTAGTCACATTTTAGACTTTTTACATCCAGAACTATGAGATAATACATTTGTGTTATTTTAAGCCACTATTTTTGTGGCAATTTGTTATAGTCACAACAAGAAAATAATACATCGGTATTAAACAGTTTTGCTTTTCTTACAAAAGCTCTGATTTCATATTTAAATGATGTTAACTTCTGCACCTTCTAAAATTGTCAACTTGCCTCATGGTCTGCCATTATCAACTGTGTTCTGTTATTATGAACATCTACCTCATTTTTTATTAAATATTTTCTATGTTGCCAAATTCAAGGCAAAGTCGTATTTAGTATTCTTTTCCAAACAGCTTGCTGGAAATCAATTAAAATTAATTTATCCCATCTGTTATTGGAATCTACATAGCTCATGAAGTTCCTAAAAAGACAGTACCTGTTTGACTACATAATTTTTTTCTTCTGAGGAAATAAATTGACAAAAAGTGGCAATTAACATTTTCTTCAAAGTTTAAATGTGGAAACAGTATTTCAAATCTATATACATGTATTAAGTGTGTATATATATAATTATGTTCTCTACAGCATTTGATTAAATATAAAAGAATATGGATACAGAATCAAACTAAAGTGTTCCAAGTTATTCATTATAAGGTAAATCTCACATGATTCTTTCCTAGAACACTGATGTTTCTATGAGTTCTGTACCAAGGTATGGTAATTATGACAAATGCATTATCAGATATAGGAAAATTACAACCTCAAATAAAGGAAGTTGTATTATAAATGTATTAGCAGTTGACAGTTTTTTCAGGGTAATTAAAACTGGATTGTGTTGGACTTGTTTATGGACTGAACTGTATCCAACAAAATTCATATGATGAATTCCCAACCCCAAAGACCTCAAAGTGTGTGACCATATTTGGAGATAGGATATTTAAAGAGGTAATTCAATTTGACATGAGACCATTAAGTTGGGCAGTAATCCAATATGACTGGTGTACTTTAAAGAAGATGAAATAAAGATACAAACATGGACAGAGATGATCAAGAGATGATATATAAAGATAGCTATTATTAATCCAAGAAATAAAGCTTCACAGATATCAACCACATTAACACCTTCACTTCAAACTTTTGCTCTCCAGAATTCTAAAAAAGTAAATTTATATAAGCCAGTACCACCTGGACTGTGTACTTCGATTCAGCAGCTTGAGAAAACAAAAAGTACATGTTGGAGGAACCTGATTATCAACAAAATTGAGAGTGATTTTTTCGGAAATTGGTTTAATAGAAATGTGTTATGATTTATGTCAATAAATTGAATACTAGAAAAAATTAGATACAATTTAGCCTCAAAAACATTTCCTCCACTATATTTTGTATAAATCTGTGCTGCTACTGGCAATATCTGACCCAAGCGTATGGTGTTGTCTTTTTTTTTTTTTTTTTTTTTCTTTTTGAGTACCAGCATGTGACCACTAAGCCACATCCCCAGTCCTATCTTGTGTTTTATTCAGAGACAGGGTCTCACTGAGTTGCTTAGCACCTCACTTTTGATGAGGCTGGCTTTGAACTCTTGATCCTCCTGCCTCAGTCTCCCAAGCCACTGGGATTACAAGCGTGTGCCACTGCACCTGGCATGATTTTTTTTTTTTTAATTTAATTCCTATAGTTTCATTACGTCTGAGTCTCTGTAGTTGTTCTCACATATGGTTGTGCCAGAGTAGTTTTAATTTCAAGCAAAAAATGTATATGCAATGAAGATATGCCTATACTTTATCTGTACCCTAGCACTAGTAAAACATTTGGGAATAAAAAAAAATTATATTGTTCAAGTTTTGTTATTGTTGAGAAAAAATAAAAACTTATGAAAAGGAAATGAAAATGTCACACTTTTTTTCTTTACCATAAAGGTTATTAAGAAGATGAAGGACTAGAAAAAAAAATTTAAGAGATCGTGTTGGCTGTTGTGAGTTGAGCTGCTATAAACATTGATGTGGCTGTACCACTGTTGTATGCTGATTTTAAGTCCTTTGAGTATAAACTGAGGAGTGGGATCGCTGGGTCAAATGGTGGTTCCATTCCAAGTTTTTTGAGGAATCTCCATACTGCTTTCCAAAATGGTTACATCAATTTGCATTTCCACCAGCAATATATCAGTGTATCTTTTTCCCTACATACTCACCAACATTTATTATTTCTTGTATTTTTTGTAATTGCCACTCTGATTGGAGTGAGATTGAATGGATAAAGAAAATATGGTATATATACATATATGTATGTATATATGTGTATATATATATATATGTATATATGAGATGGAATATTACTCAGCTTTAAAGAAGAATGAAATTATGGCATTTGGCCAGTGAATGGATGGAGTTGGAGAATATCATGCTAAACAAAATAAGTCAATCCCAAAAAACCAAAGACTGAATGTTTTCTCTGATAGTGGGGGAGGTCACTAGGGAAGAATAGAGTTATTGTCAGTAGAGGGGAGTGAAGCGGGGGAAGGGGAATGGGGGTAGGAAGGATAGTAGAGTGAAAGAGACATTATTACCTCCTGTACATATATGACTGCATGACTGATGTGATCCTACAACATGTACAATCAGAAAAATGAGAAATTATTCTCCATTTTTGTATGATTTATAAATACATAAATGCATTCTACTGTCATGTATAACTAAAACATTTTTTTAAATTAATAAAAAATAAAATTTAAAAAAAGAGATTGTGTAGGAACATTTTCAATCCAAACATTTTAAGGTAATTGCCAAATCTACTTGTCATTATTTGTGTGATATTATGGTCATTAAAAAAAAATTCAATGCATGATTCATTATTTTTGAGTATGAAACACTAGCATATGCTAAGTTGAAAAGAATGCAATTCTATTTTCTGTTATTTATTTACTTTTTTGTAGTCAGGAAAAGTAGAGCAATTTAAATATTTCAAGAGTCCAGAAGCTGTATAAAGTGCTTATCAAATTTTCAAAGCAAATTTAGAAACAAATATAAGGAAACATTGCAATTATGCCTTATTTTAAGAATAAGATAATAGAACAGAAAAAAGGATTGGTATGCCTTATTTATGAAATTCTTACAAAACCTATATGGGCTTTTCAATTTCTGTATAATTTCTCTCACTTTCCCATATTTTTTTAAAGTGTGAGTTTGCTAGATGTTGTTGGATTACTTTGTTACTGAAGTTGATACAATATTTCAATTCTAGCAGCAATATTGTTTTTATATTCATTAATAATGCAACATGTGTGTTATTAGTATTTCATTGCTGTTCTGCACGTTTCAAAGTTTAAAATCAGAAGACTCATATCATTTATGCATCGTTAAGTAAACCTTTTATTTTGGCATAATTGTAGATTTATATACAGTTATAAGAAATACCAAAGAGATTTCCTATCCAGATATTATCTAATGTCTCCCAATGTGATATTGTGTACAATATCTCAACAAGACAATTGAGTTTGGTATTGTCCACTCCTCTTATTCAGAGTCCTCCAATATTACTTTCATTCATGTGTTTGCATATGCATTCAATTCCACACAGTTTTGGCACAAATATAGATTCACGTGACTACTATCACACTTAAGTTATATAACCATCTGTTTTCTAAAGGATCCTAAGGATCAGGATCTAAGGATCAGGACTAGACTGAATTCCCTACCATTCTCAGCATTCCTGACAACTACTGTTGGTCTATCTCTATAATTTTGTCACTTCAACAGTGAATGGGAAGGGCACAATTTTTGGAGGGCAAGAATTCTAACTGGTCCTGCACCATGAACTGTGGCAGATGGGTGTCTGTGAGCCTGGATGTTTGGCAAACAAATAGGTTAGTGGGGAAACCAAGCAGAAGTAGATATCGGGAGTACTCACAAAAATAAATTATAATCAAGGGAACAATAGAAGAAAACTTTCATTTAAATTTGAGCAGGACATTTGCATATGCTTGATTTAGATTTATAAAGACTTCAACTCCTGATTATAATAGATAAGCATAAGGGTAGTTCAGATGATAAATATTTCAGTATTGGAAATATATTTCTTATATAAATTAAAAAATAACCCCCAAAGTTCTTTCTGAAAATAAGTTACTTTTTTTTTCTTTTTCTTTTTTTTTTTTTTATTTATTTTTATTGTAAACAAATGGGATACATCGTGTTTTTCTGTACATGAAGTAGAGGCATACCATTTGTGTAATCATACATTTATATAGGGTAATGGTGTTTGATTCATTCTGTTATTTTTTTCCTTCCCCCCACCCCTCCCACTCCTCTTTTCCCTATGTACAGTCCCTCTCGAACTGCTCCAGGTTCAAATCCCCAGCCCCTTGGGGGTGGGTGGAACAAAAAAATAAAGAAGTTACTTTTTAAAGCAGAGAAATATGTTCTCTACTAAATCCATCCTTTTTTTTTCAAAAGTGGGTTGATATTTGATTATGTCCTTTTTTTTCTTAAATTCATGTATAACATTCTGATCATGAGACAGGTCTATTATTTTTAATACAAAATTGCTGATTTCTTTTCTCAGTCATAAAACACTTTAAAACCATCTGTGCTTGTGACCTGTATTAGTTCAAACTTGTGTAAAAAAGAATTTAGGCTTTTAGGCTCTTGAAAAGGAAAAGTGCCCTCCTTACAGCCTTGCAAAGGGCAAATCCGATTTCTTTCCTCAAATGCAACCGAGGGTGCGTGTCCTGAGCAGGGAAGAGGAAAGCAACGCTGTTCATGCAGGAATAAGTCGGAAGCAGTTCACAGACTGTTTTTAATGAAATTTCTGAAGAATTGTACTTTTCATAGGCTCTATTGCAGGAAAAATATCACAGTGGGATTTAATAACATCAGAGGTTAGTAATAGAAGGAACATTATGGGAAAATAAAAAAAAAAATAAAATCTTCCACTCCATAAAGTGTACCCTTCCCACTGAAATTACTAGCATATTATGTATGAAATTGCAGTAAAGGGAAAAGCACATGAAGTTATGATTTTTTTTAGACTTTCTAAAATGAATAGATTGCCTTTTTCTCTTCACCTGCTAAGACCTGAGTTCAGGAATCAGTTCTTCTACAAGTGATTATGGCTTATGAAATGATCAAAAGACTGTTTTCTCCTCTGAGCTTTCAGGTATTAGACTAAAACTAGTGACAGGGGAGAAGTCAGCAGGAATGGAAAGTCTGTTTCAATTATAAATTACCGTATATTTTGTGACATAGTGATCATACTTTATTGACTTGTTATAGTGGGAAGCTTCATGGGTGCTTGTTAAAATATAAATGCCTGTCTGGAGTGTTGCTGTTTTATAAACAAAGTAAATAAGTACCCTATAAATAGAACAATGATCAAAAGTTTGGAACAAAAATTAAAAAGCAGATAGAATAATATTATAAGGGTTAAAAAATAATCACTCAAGAATATAACATGCAGGGCTATTTTAAGGGCTTAAAAACCACAATAGGAATAAAGAATATTAAATAAGAATCCAAGAGGTAAAATAAATCCAGTCTTTATTTTGCATTTATTTGGGTGGCAAAGATGAAAAGGGAATTAATGGCATATGAGTCAGAAAGGATGACATAAACTTCAGGGACAAGTATGGAACATAATCTCTCTGTGAAAATATTGAGTGCTTTGGAAATAATAATTAAATGTTTGCTTTTAATCTATCTGTTCATTAAGAATAAGAGGAAATTTCAACACAAGACAGTTAATTTATACCCAAGGGGGATATCTGCAAAATATATTCCATTGTTATGTTTTTCTTCTCTTAAACATTTTTGGGGATTAGGAAACACCTCGATAGAACATGGCCAAAAGAGTTCTTGTTAACTGCAAACACTCACATTTAAGAAGGAATAATCTCTGACCAATAACAACAATCTCTACTTATGCAGCACTTTGATGCACACCAATATTACATTTCAGAAAAGGAGATCGGTGTGGATTAGATTTGTCAAGGAGGCATCCCAGGGAGCAAATTTGATAGACAAGGCAAAAATCATATCTTCACAAAGATGAGGCAAGAGAGAAGCCACCAAAACAGATATGAAAATTTGGAGGGCCTAGATTTATAATTTTACATCATTATCAAAGTTTCAATTAAAGTAGCTGGTGTGGTGGCACAGCCTATAATCCCAGTGGCTCGGGAGGCTGAGGCAGGAGGATTTCAAGTTCAAAGCCAGCCTTAGCAACTTAGGGAGGCACTAAGGAACCCTGTCTCTAGCTTTAAAAAAATACAAAAAAGGGCTTGGGATGTGGCTCAGATTGAGTACCCCTGGGTTCAATCCTTGTTATGGGATATATGGTTGTAAGAACCAATTAAGTTTTTTGGTTAGGTAATTAATTAAAAATGCAGCCAATGAGTACTATGTACACAAATGCACACACATACATTTGCACACATATACATGCACTTAGGTCAATGACAGATAGATATGATACTTGATAAATTGGGGGAAATGAAGTGAACTGGGGCAAAGACAATGGAGGGATTAAATCTATCAGAGAGAAAAGCATTGAAGGAATACTTTAAGAAGCTACCACAAGTAAAAGAATAGTAAAACACAAATGTATAAGAATTAAAAAGCGGGATCTTGTCAGGTTACAATGAGGGAAAGGAAGGGAGATATGAGTCTGTGGGGTTGGAAATGGACCTTGAGCTATGCCTCTGCACCCCGATGTCAGTTGGCTGGTGTCCATCATGACTGCCTGAGCTTACATCACAGAGGAGGCCCTCGTCTCACTATCTCACAAACTTACTTGTAGTTGCTTCTAAATTGACTCAGGCATAATTTGAAACCCTTTGTTTATGTGCTGTGCGTGTGTGTGTGTGTGTGTGTGTGTGCATAAGTGGCTTGAAATTTGAAGTAATTTTTAATGCAAACATACCCAAGAAGGAAATGAAATTGATCACTTCCTAAATAATCTGTATTTGTTTTCATTTTTCCTTTCTTCAAACTTCTTATCGTGAATTATAGTTAATACAAAACAGTAATATGTATGCAGTATATGAGAAAATTAACACTTGGGTATAAACCACCCACTTAATTAATGCAATGTTTCCTTTTAGTCTGAAGGAGAAAAAAGAAAATGTAGTACTTCCTGCATCTAGTTACACATGTCATAATGGGTACATCTGAATGTTTCAGTAGAGTGGGGAAATTTAATATAAGGAAATTAATTTAATATGAGGAAAGCGGGGTAGAATTCCTGGGTAAATGACCTAAGTCAGACAAGAAGAGGTGGTGAAATGTGCGTCTGAAAGGAAGAGTTGGATCTATGGAGAAGCCTGGGTAGCCTGTGTGTGGTAACATGCATAGCATGTGATTAACTGTGGTTTGCAAATTTGTCTCTGGTGCGGGGTGTTTGTGGGGTTCTTTTACTGATCGCTTGATTCAGAGAAGTAAGAATCAAGATGTCAGCTAAAATTGAAAACAAGAGAAGAGGTTTGAGAGGAGAGGAAAGGCATCAAGTAGTCTGGAGTGTGAAAACATGGGAGCTTAGGCTGAGTGCAAGGTTATCTAGCAGCACAAGCGTTCTCTTCAGCTTTGTGGTTGTGAATTGTTGAGTTCAGTTAGGTTCCAAATAAACAAATACAGAGTCGCTTCACAAAGTGAATAAAATCAAACAAGGGAGAGAAAAGGTAATCTTGGGTGCATTTATTCTGAGCAAGGAATGGAGTAAGATCATCTAGACAGTAAAGGACAAGGCATGGGTAGTCTGAACAAGACATTGTATTGCTGAATTATTGGAGGCAGTGTTCTAGAAGAAATGAGCTGGAAATAAAGGCACTGTTAGAAAGAAAGAGAAGGCATGAAATTAAGACCATAGAGGAATTGGTAATTTTAAACAAAACATATACCATATCCATAAAAAAAAAAAAGAAGAAGAAAAACTAATAAATGACCATAGGAGTGAACAGGTGACATAATTTCAAGACTCTGATACGTTTTGAGAAAAAGATGAAAATACGAGCATGTTGGAAACTTTTCCAGGAGCATATGGATACCACCAAAATTAGAGCCAATGCTGAGGTGAGGAGGGTATACACCGGTCATTGAAATTGTCCTAGATAAAGGAAAAAACTCCAGTGTCACTAAAAGACAGCAACAATGAAATGCCATGCTGATACAGTCTGATGATATGAGATTTAAAGTTGAGAGTTGGGAGGCAGAAGGGAGGTGATTTGAAAAGGGTAGGGGGCAACAACTATGGTTCTAACTGAAGGTCCAGAGGGTGGAGGGGCAGGAACCGGTAAGGAGAGGACTCGTCTCTAAGTGGTCTTCAGGGACATCAGTGTCTTCAGGTGACCTCCAGATTTCTGTTGGATACAACAAAATGAAGAAATGCAGAGGAAAGGTTGAAGATATGGGGAATGTCAGTAAGATTAAATATAAATTCTAGAAGGTAGATCAGAATGGTCCACGAAACAAGTGTGTGTATTAACACAAAAGGGTGCAGACTACGTGAAGACTAGGAGCAGAAATAAGGTAAACATTTCAGACCCTGTAAGTGTAGTAGATGGAATGCTGGAATATTTCATAGTGAAGACAAGCAAGTAGAAAAACTGAAAATGTGTTAAATACTACTTTGAGCACCAAATTGTGAATGTAGCAGGAGTAATATAAAAATTATAAAATGTAAGGGAAGCTAAACATAAGGAAGGGTGAGCAGTCTGGTCAACAAGACAAGTGTGTGATATTTATTACATTTTTTTCCTCGTATGTGATGCACCATAACATGGGATTCATTGCTGAGTCTGTGTTGGTGACATTTGAGAGAATATTCCCCATGGCAGTGAATAAAACTATCACAGGTAATCTAGGAGGTATAAAGAAAAGTGTTGGGAAGGTAAATTCACTGCAATTTTTACATCATTTTTCCAGGAATATCTTTTGAGAATGAAAGAGATGGAAAGAACAACAAAAGGGTCAATGACTATAAAACTGGTACTGATGGCCAACAAGCCACAAATGCTTAGAAGGCAAAAAAAAAAAAAAAAAAAATATACAAACCCTAAAATTTTTTCTGGACTTTCTCACGTTTTAATACATTCACATGATACTAAAAGATTTAGTGCAGTTTTTGTGTGTGTGTGTGTGTGTGTGAAAATTATGACTCTTTTTCTGA
This sequence comes from Sciurus carolinensis, assembly GCF_902686445.1. Classification (NCBI taxonomy): domain Eukaryota; kingdom Metazoa; phylum Chordata; class Mammalia; order Rodentia; family Sciuridae; genus Sciurus; species Sciurus carolinensis. The sequence continues at coordinate 121,630,249 of NC_062221.1, read as the reverse complement.
CCCTTGGATAATTGTTCTTTGTCTTTTTTATCCTATAGTCCATTACAAGAATTAATATCAGAAATTTAAAAATATCTAATGCATATAGCTTTTACCCAACTAAATAGTTTTGAATATTATGTTGCTGGTCATCAGTAAAGATGCAAATTATCAAAAAGATTACTGTAAAAATAATTAGATGTCACAGTATGCATATGAAATATAGGAGGAACATGATTGGTAAGAGGATTGATATAAATTAGTAGGCTTTATCATTTTAGACTGAATCCTTCTATTCCTTATTATTATTCAAAAGAAGCAAAACAGAATTCATACAACTCAGTTCATAAACCTGATGCTTTCAGTTCTCTATAATTTTTTAGATCTGTTTCAATAAAAAAAAGGCAACTCTACTTGCAGGTAAAATCAAATTGTAGAAGGAAAATACAGGAGACAATAAGCTTCAGAAGAGAAACACATAATTTCAAGTACTATTTTATATTGGTCAGAGCTGCAAAGCAAGGAGATGAACCATTTCTCAAATAAGCTTCCTGCTGTTATCAAACACCCTGGGGTGGACCCACAAGACTTATGGATATCTTTGGAAATGGTTGAATGCTCCTTACCTATTCCACTCTGAAGATTGTTTATCACCTAAATAATATGGTGGCATTGATTTTGTTGCTGTGAGTGGATTGGTTTCATAAAAAATAGTTTATGCTCTACAATCTTAGATTATTGTGGCTTGAAAAATTTCTGCTCTACTTATCTCTTAGTTGTTATGCACAGTGTCTACAATGTCTCTCTCCTGATTATAGGTTGTGTTCTATGATGGCTGGCTTTGATTGCACATTAGAAGTTTGTGCATTTTCAGGGTAACCACCATTTATACTAATCAATGACTTGCTTACTTTTCTGGGGAAGAGAAGGCTGATGATTCTAGAAGAGGAAATTTTTAAATACTGAAAACAGTAACAACACAGAAACTTCTATTATTTTCTTAAGTTGATAAGAGGGACACTGGTTAATTCAAATGTTATTATCAATTCTTGAGAAATGGATTTGTTGCACAAGATAAATGTAGAAGGAAAATAGAGAGATAAAAGTAAATATGATTTATTTTTCTGTTTCTCAAATTTTCCTTTCATCTTGTGCTTTAAAAAAATCTTAAGTATGCAAAGACCTAGGACATTAGTAAGATAGGGAAAAGTAACTGCTCTCATCACTTATAAAAGCAAAATAAGAAGTGACTACTTTCCATGTGGATTAGTCATATAAGGGATTTTAAAAGAGGCTTTGTGGAGAATTCACAAAAATGGGACTAGAGCTTCGACTACTACAAAATACTTTTTCACACTCTCAAAAAGATGCAAAATTCTAGTTCTTCTATGTTAGTGCTTCTCTAATGCATTTCAAGAAGCATAAGTAAACTATATAAGCCAGGACCATAAAAGAAGTAATAAATTAAAATTAAATAACCCTAATATTTAAGCCATGTGGGAATATTTTCTTCCACTTAAAGGCTGGTTAGGCAACATTACTTGTAAATGAAAATCATTTAATAAAGAAGAGTTTTTTTCATGGTTTAATATCAATGAAAAGGATAAACAATTAAAGGATGGTTTCCCAGACATGTGTCTTTCCTGTTGAAGATGCCAGCCATGGCTACTTATTATTTCATAACTATAACTGGGTTCTTAATCTCTAATTTATCATTAATGAAACTAGATGCTGGGAATAAAATAATTAACAGATAGATACTTTCCTTTCCTTAATAAAAACAATTTTTTTATACTTCAGTTTGAAAAATTAATTTTATATGGTAATTTTTCTTTATTAAATAAGGCTTAATTGGCTTAACTTACCAGTACTTTAACATTTCATAATTGTTTCTGAGTTTCATTTTCTATGGTTTATTAAATATTAATTCAAATTTAAAATAAATTTGGGGATTTTTTTTTTAGTGATAATATGAAGCAGATGATAAAATCCAAATCATTTAATCTTTAGCAGTAAAAGCAAACTGCTTTTGTGACACCTGAGCAGCAAAAAAAAAAAAAAAAAAGGTATTCTATCAATTTTAAAAAGGTTTGGGATAACTGAGTTTAAGAAAAACTAATTAGTCCATTTGTTTCATAATAGGAAATAAATATCTACAGAAATAAGCAATTTATTTGCTATTTTGATTACTATTTTAGAAATAGGAAAATATTAAGTAATATTGTATTTGATCCTTTAATTAAAAGTCAATAAACATAGATCCTTTTGAAAATCAAAACACAGTGGAATAACAAGTTAAGTACAGCTAAAATGAAACTTATTAAAATGTAGGAAATGGAAGAAAGATGACAAAGCGGAAATACAGGCTGGGGGGGGCGGGTGGCCCACACCTGTAATCCCAGTTGCTTAGGAGGCTGAAGCAGGAGGTTCGAAAGTTCAAAGCCAACCTCAGCAACTTAGAGAAGCCCTAAGCAATTTAGCAAGAACCTGTCTCAGAATAAAAAGTTTAATCAAAGTTCTAGGAATGTGGCTCAGTGGTTGAGTGACCCTGGGTTCAATTCTGGTACAAAACAAAAAGAAACAACAAACTATTGAAATACAGAAAAAGAGAAAATTAGGTAGTATTTAGAACATAAATAGGGATTTTAATTTTAATGAGAGAATGTAGTTGCTACAATAAGGTGTATTTTCAAAAGTATACCATGGTGATGACATCTATGGCACTGACAGATCACACCTTTCAAGAACACCACTTCTCTGCTTATGAATGTGGAGGGCTTATTGAGCTGTGGTTGCTTGGTGAAAAGTCATTAAGCAGTAGTTAAAAACAGTAACTGTCTAGTTGCACTAGGTAAAGCTGTGAGGACAATGTCTTAATCTCATGTTTCCCCATCTTTTTATTCACTATCACCATTGCAAAAGAAAAAAAAAAGATTTAAAATTGTACTTATTCATAATGTATACCTTGCAATTGCAACAGTTTATTTTTCCTTTACTTTTCAGGTTGAAATCAGTGGGGTCTTTGTGTTCCTACTCATGTGACTTATTCTGAAATCCAGGTTACAGAAACAGCCTCTATCTGACACACATCATTGTTGAAATAGAAAAGAAGAGAGCTGGGGAAAGCACTCGAGGACTCTTAAATCATATTCTTAGAACTGACTGTGAAGCCGCTTCTCTGTGTGCTGGTTACCCATGTGTCTGAGTTCAGGGTGACAGGACACACTCACGTGCAACAAGTAACATAAAAATAGATTTATCACTTACAGATACAACAGAACTTACAGGTACAACAGAAGCCTAGGATCCACTTTGATCTGGTCCCTCAAGACTCAGGAAGTCACCGTGGTCCAATGCTCTCCGATTCAGTACAGGATCCATCATCCCTCTAGTTGTGCAAGCCAGAAACTTGAGAGCCATATATACGACACCTTTTGCACCACCAGATTTGTCCTCTCTCTAGGTCTGATCATTTTTGTTCTAAACTCTACCTTGAGTCAATGTACGTCTCTGTAGTTGCCCTCTAGCTCTGATCACTTTGTCTCTCACCGCGGTGTTTGCAAATAGCTGAATATGTGGTCCTATCACATCTCCCTTCCCTACCTAACACTTTCATGCTTAAACACTTTAATCACTGAAGCCAGTGTCAACATTTAATTTTCATCTTTATCATCTGCCCTAATTTCCGATAAGTTTTAGCACAACCAATAAAGATATACTCCACAACTTCATGTTCATTTTCTATCACGCTTCTTCCAATTCTATCTATCACAACTGCTCTGAGCTAATTTCTCTCTCTTCATGTCTCGGGCATGATAACTGCAGGAAACTTGGCCTGAATCCCTCTCCTGACCCTATTCATTGTATCCCATCAACCATGGATCTCAATTTCATTACCCCTTCATCAGGCCCCATCTAAGATGTTCATGATTAAGCCAAATCTCCTATTGTTAGCTCTTCTATGGCCATTGATTTGCATTATCACAGTGCAAAATTCACTTTACTTCATAATTAATACTCTACTATCTGTTCTTAGCTGTATGAATATAGGGATTTGGTTTTATTTTTGTTGTTTTTCACCTTTATTTTTCTCAGCAACAGAAAGAGAAACTGTCCCATATTAGGCACTTGAGGAATGTCTAGTTGATTCTTCATCAATACCTAAATTTCAAGGCAGTAGGTGTGAGTCTAATTTGAATTACAAGGTGTACACCAAAAAAATAATAATGAAGAGGTGTATGTACATAGGTATTTCATCATCAGCACAATTCAGAATTGATACTACCTAAAAATTCATGAAAGTACTTATCCAAATTTAAAAGAAAATATCAGAGGAATACATGAAAAGAATAGGCAGTAACAGTATACCTAGTCCTATTTGAGCTACTCCATTTACTATTTTTTGCTCTATTGATCTGAAGGAGTAACCTATTACTAAAAGGAGGAAAGAAAATTGCTGGATAGAGACTCATCTGCTATTTACACAGATGAAAACCAGACATAAAATGACTTAACGTTTTAAGTTTATGCCATTAAAAGTTAATCTAGAAAGACTCAATTAGCTAGTCTAGAAGAATATTTTGTTCTTTGCCATAAATTATAACAAAATATTTGCATCTTCTTTTGGAGGATCAAGATACTTATCTAGATATCTATAAGATATTTTACCATGAAGAAAATCCATTATGATATATATATATATGTTATATTTTTAATGAAAAAACATAGTTCATTTTTAATTAGCATTGCTTATTACCTAGTTAAAAATACGTGCCTAGTTAATAATATGCTCTTCATTTTTAACTATTTTTAACACACTTGAGTCTGCTTGGAACACACTAAACATCTAATTTTAAGTTTCTCATCCTGAACGAATGTTTATTAACCTCAGAAAACTTCATTCTGATTTATTTTCAAGGTCATTTATTCTCCAAGATGTACTAAAAATATATTCAAGTTAGATGAACAACAGACTTAAATTAACTTCCAACACAAAAACAATTATATTCAAATGAAAATGTCTGTGAGTGTGAGTGTGCATGTGTGTGCACTTGGAATTAAACCCAGGGCCATACACGTACTAGGCAAGAGCTCTACTCTACCACTGAGCACCTCAGCTGTCCAAGGAAAGCATTGAAATATCTATTAGAAAAATTATTAGAAATTATAGACTTGTACTATCTAAGCCACAGAACATATTGATTTTCTGTCTGTAGATACTGACAAACACAGTAACTGTAAACCACTTCTGAAATGTTATTGCCTCACTTTATCCACAAGAGTAAATATGTTTGTTTAAACATACAAATATATAGTGAGGTAGGATGCTCGTTCATAGCCAAGCTGTCAGGCTTGTGAGAATATAGCTTAAAAGAAAATGGATGACTTTTGGAAACAGCATGGGTCATAAAAACTGTGAAAAGGTATGTACCTCGGTACCCTGAGGCTCATGAGTTTTTAAAGCATTGTGTTCAAGTAAATATTAGGGCTCCATTCTGATGACTGGTGTTAGAAACTATAGGTTTCAGGAGGATCTCGGTGCTCAGGAATATGAAGGCAACAGTGTTCCTCTGAGGCCAGGGTATTTAATTAGTTTGGAAATCACTGAACATTTATTTCATAAATATTATTAATGCTGATCTTAATTTTTCTTATTAGGCAAATAAAAAAGATATTTTTTTTAATTTATTTTTATTGTAAACAAATGGGATACATCTTGTTTCTCTGTTTGTACATGAAGCAGAGGCATACCATTTGTGTAACCTAGGGTAATAGTTTTTGATTCATTCTGTTATTTTTTTCTCCCCCCCCCCACCCCTCCCACCCCTTTTCCATCTACACAGTCCTTCCTACCTCCATTCTTGCCCCACTCCACCCCCCATTATGTGTCATCATCCGCTTATCAACGAGATCATTCGTCCTTTGGTTTTTTTGAGATTGGCTTATCTCACTTAGCATGATATTCTCCAATTTCATCCATTTGCCTGCAAATGCCATAATTTTCTTATTCTTTATGGCTGAGTAGTAATATTCCATTGTATATATACCACAGTTTCTTTATCCATTCATCAATTGAAGGGTATCTAGGTTAGTTCCACAATCTGGCTATTGTGAATTGAGCAGCTATGAACATAGTTGTGGCTGTATCTCTGTAGGATGCTGATTTTAATTCCTTTGGGTATAGGCCGAGGAGTGGGATAGTTGGGTCAAATGGTGATTCCATTCTAAGTTTTCTAAGGAATCTCCACACTACTTTCCAGAGTGGCTGCACTAATTTGCAGCCCCCACCAGCAATGTATGAGTGTACCTTTTTCTCCACATCCTCTCCAACACCTATTGTTGCTTGTATTCTTGATAATCACTAATCAAATTGGAGTGAGATGGAATCTTAGGGTAGTTTTGATTTGTATTTCTCTTATTACTAGAGATGTTGAACATTTTTTCATATATCTATTGATTGCTTGTAGATCTTCTTCTGTGAAGTGTCTGTTCATTTCCTTAGCCCATTTGTTGATAGGGTAATTTGTATTCTTGGTGTAGTGTTTTTTGAGTTCTTTATATATTCTAGAAATTAGTTCTCTATCTGAAGTATGAGTGGCAAAGATTTTCTCCTACTCTGTAGGTTCTCTCTTTGAATTGCTAATAGTTTCCTTTGCTGAGAGAAAACTTTTTAGTTTTAATCTATCCCAGTTGTTGATTCTTGCTTTTCTTTCTTGTGCTATGGGAGTCCTGTTAAGGAAGTCTGATCCTAAGCCGATATGTTGAAGATTTGGACCTACTTTTTCTTCTATAAGATGCAGGGTCTCTAGTCTGATTTCAAGGTCCTTGACCCATTTTGAGTTGAGTTTTGTGCAGGGTGAGAGATAGGGGTTTAGTTTCATTCTGCTGCATATGGATTTCCAGTTTTCCAGGCACCATTTGTTGAAAAGGCTATCTTTTCTCCATTGCATATTTTTGGCACCTTTGTCTAGTATGAGAAAATTGTATTTATTTGGGTTTGTGTCCGTGTCCTCTATTCTGTACCAATGATCTACCTGTCTATTTGGTGCCAATACCATGCTGTTTTTGTTACTATTGCTTTGTAGTATAGTTGAAGGTCTGGTATTTTGATACCCCCTGCTAAACTCTTTCTGCTAAGGATTGTTTTAGCTATTCTGGGTTTCTTATTCTTCCAGATGAAATTCATGATTGCTTGCTCTATTTCTTTAAGGTACATCATTGGGATTTTAATTGGAATTGCATTGAGTCTGTATAACACTTTTGGTAGTATGGCCATTTTGACAATATTAATTCTTCCTATCCAAGAACATGGGAGATCTTTCCATCTTCTAAGGTGTTCTTTAATTTCTTTCTTTAGTGTTCTGTAGTTCTCATTGTAGAGGTCTTTCATCTCTTTTGTGAGATTGATTCCCAAGTATTTTATTTTTCTCGAAGCTATTGTGATTGGGGTAGTTTTCCTAACTTCTCTTTCTGAAGATTCATCACTTATGTATAAAAATGCATTGGATTTATGAGCATTGATCTTATATCCTGCTACTTTACTGAATTCACTTATGAGTTCTAAAAGTTTTCTGGTGGAATTTCCTGGTTCCTCTATATATGTAATCATGTCATCAGCGAACAGGGATAGTTTTAGTTCTTCTTTTCCTATTTGTATCCCTTTAATTTCCTTGGTCTGTCTAATCGCTCTGGCTAGAGTTTCAAGGACAATGTTGAATAGAAGTGGTGAAAGAGGGCATCTCTTCCTTGTTCCAGTTTTTAGGGGGAATGCTTTCAGTTTTTCACCATTTAGAATGATATTGGCCATGGGCTTAGCATAGATGGCCTTTACAATGTTAAGGAATTTGATTCCAGAAAATCTCTTGAAAAGTTGAAAGGGTTATCAGACTCTCAAAGTACTCAGCAAAGCAGGTACTTTTGGCAGAAAAGGAGAAGAAAGAATAAAAGTTCAGGTTTAAGAGACTGGAATCCTCCAACATGCTTCCTGAATAGAAGTGAAATCTAATGCTTTGGAAGTAACTGGAAAACATTCTTCGGCCTTTGTTGTATGCATTCAAAGGATTGATGGAGTGAGTTGACTAGTACAGACAAAAACTGCAAAACTTCATCTGAAGAAAATGTTTAGTGGTGTCTCTGTCAAATTCACCCGCCTCAAACCAAAAAATGCTACAAATGCTAAAAATTTTTATGGGGATTTCCGAATATGAAATCTGTCCAGAACCTCATCTTGAAAATTGGACAGGGGAAGGTCAAGAATGAGACCATCCCTCTAACAGGCAACACAGTGATTGAGTAGCACCTTGGGAGGTTTGGTGACTTTTGCCTGGAAAACTCATTCATGATATTGCCTCCAGGGTAAGTATTTCCAGCAGATCTTCTGGTTCTTAAATCCTTTCCACCTCTCTGTGTCCTGTCATCCTACCAAGAATAGAGTTGGCTTCTTTAAGGAGATGAGTCTCACCTGGCCATGGTGGTGAACATACCCATAAACTCATCTGCAATTGAACTAAACCCAGGATATTTGAAAGCAGTGCATTGGGAGCATGTGTGTGTGTGTTTTATGGAATTGTTAACAAGTATGTTCAGAGAAGTTTATATTCTGCAGTATCTTCAGAAACTGAAGGAAGGGATTAAGGAAAAGACAATAGGTTATGATCATGGCAGGCATCTTTCATCACAGCCCATTTCCAAAGAAAATCCCATTGTTTCCCACATTGGCCACCTCAGCCTCTAATAGCAACACATGCCATGGAGGAAGGAGTCCTGCTTCCTCACATCTTCTATCCTGGGGTTTAATGTTGGTGAATGAATAACCCAAATATGTGCATAAACCTTCCTAAGATTTTTGAAATAAGGGACCAAGCCCAATAGCATACTTGAATCTGGGAGTCCCCAGAGTCTTTATTTTGAAGTGACTTGAAACACTTAAAGAAGGAAAACCCCCAAACCAAGTGCTGTCTTGTCTCAGCAGAGTCACTTGACTCTACTGAGTCTAAGTGCCACCTTTTCTGTGACAGCTTTGTGATCTCTCAGACTTGCTTTGACTCATAAGTATGCCTGATGATTTTCTATTCTAGTCTATCACAGCATTACGTGCTTTCCTCTAGCTCAGAATTTGAGAAAGGAAGGACCCTTCACCTTGGACATATGTGTATATTCAAAGTTTTCCTTGGAATTTCAGGGTATTGATAGACCCTTCTCTTTCAGGACCTACACATCTTCGCTGAGGAAGGCCTGTTCTTACAAGGATTTGGTCACCCAGGCTGTAATCTTGCTAGTTTTCTTTCATTCCATGCCCTGTAGAAGATCAGAGTTTACCAAGCCAATTGGGTGTTTCCTGTTAACAATATAGTGACAGATTGTTTGCTTCCTGTATCATCTAACTCTTTGTATTGCCAACCATTTTCCCCCTGAACTTTAGGATGAAATTTCCAGGTTTCCCTGATGATCAGCCTGCTCCCTAAAAACTAGATCAGGGACAAGGGAGCTGTTTTCTTGGTTTGGCATGGATAAAGTTAGCACAGTTTGACATTTTAAGCCCTCAGCAGGCAACTCAATTGCATCTTTTCTTTGCATATTCCATACTCCAGAAGGATTGCCCTTTGTCTTTCTAGTAATGATGTAGTAGATGAACAACAAGTCTTCTGGGGCTGTTAATCCTGAAAAAATTGACTCTGAGGGTTTTCATCAGTTTCTACCCCAAATGAGGTTTTCCCTTATTTCCTTTCAGTTTTCTCAGTTTACCATCTAAGTAGTTGGTGAGGATGTGTCAGAGTCCAGGTAAACTGGAAACATGCTAAGCATCATGTTCCTTGGTCCTTTAGATTAGCTTTGCTGCAGTTTTGACTGTTGGGACCCTCAAACCTACCTGGGAAAACTGAATGAGAGGATAGGAATGCCTTAAAATGTGCCAGGTTATGAGGTGGTTAATTAGGTTGCTTGGTTCCAGAGTTTAACCTGCCAGAAACAGATGTTATAAGTGTTTCTCTTATATAGGAGAGCACTGTGAAACCAAATTACTTTAAAATGATTTGTCCAAAGTCATGGAAAAACAGTAATAGGTGTGGAAACCTGTGGTTTATATTCTAGAACTGTCTTACTAAATAAGGGAACAAGGTTGGACTATATAGCTCAGTGGTAGAGCCCTTTACTAGTATGTGTGAGGCCCTGGGTTCAGTCTGGCTCAGTCCTCAGCACCACATTAAACATAAATAAGTAGGTAAACAGCGTTTCCCCTTTTGTCTTTAAAATGAAGGTGATATCTTCTAGCCTGTTTGCCTCACATGGTTGTTAAAACAATTAAAATAATAGTTTTAAATTTATAATTCTGTATAATTAAAGATTATCATAAAATAGTGAGATATATGTGGTTTTATTACTATTTATATAGTTAAAATTACAGGAATATGGGATACATGTTTTTAGAAAGGATTACCCTGTGAGGGTTATTTGATGTTTGGCATTCAGGATAGATGACTGAGAAAGCTGAACACATCAGAGAGAATGTGATATGCATAAAGCCAATACAACTCACCAAAGTCTTAAGTGATGAACTATCTTTGCATCAAGAAAGATAAAAATGCTTCTTCAAACCTGAAGACTTATACTCTAATCTTAGCTAAATTACTTTACCCCAGAGCATAGCATTGTTCATCTGCAGACCTATGCATCTCAGTGATATTCAAACACATTTTAAAACCAACATGTTAAAGTAAGAAAAACACAATAGTTAGATGTCAAAGTGCTAGGTTTATGTCCTTACTCTGGTACATATTCCCAATGTGGTTTTGGAGAATGTTGCTTCACAGTAAATATTTTATCTATAAAGTAATTTTTTAAAATCAGAATAGAATATAGCAGAACTAAAGGGAAAAATAAGATATATGAATGATCTGCTGAAATTATGAGAATTTTTAAAATTATAACAAAGTTCTTTTCTTTTTTACTATTTTTATTTTAAGTCCAGGATAAGTAATTAAATATGTATATCCATCCTAATTACTGTGTGTCAACAATCTTATTTTATTATAGACCATAATTTTACAGGCCTTGATGTGATTTTCATTTTTGAAAGACTGGTAGCAAATTATTAGTAATCAACTCTTAGAAGTTTGGGAAGATTAGAAGATGCATAGAAAATGGTACATTCTCTGACTCAAGGGTCAGTCAAGGTCAACTTCTCTCCAGCTTGTTGCTCCCTTGTGTTTTCTACATGAGCAGTTAAATTACAGCTTTCAGAGGTGACGGGTTTAATTGGCCTTGGGAGGTAGCAATAAGTCTGAGCCCTCAAGTCCCTGTATTTGACAGTTTTGATTGATAATATAATTGTACATTTTGCCAAACAATTATATTGAAGAAATTATAGTTCTATACATAGAAGTAGGCTAGAGAAAGAGATGCAAAAAATTACCACAGTAAGTGCAAACATGAAGTCCATTGTTATATTTATCCACGACTAGATTTAATAGCCTAGAAAATGTATTGCTGTGAATAATCATAACTTCCTTGAAGACCCAAATGATCCAGGCATGAATTCTGTTTATTCACATTATCAAATACTGAACAGCAACTGAACTCTCAAGAAAGATCTCTTGTATCATGGAGCATATCACTAATCACAACTGTGAATAACATTTTAAGTTTAATGTTATAAATCAAATCATAATGCAATTAATATTCATTTTTAGATTCTAAGTATCCTTCATAAGATTAAACGATGAATTGACCATTTTCAACTTGATTCATCTTGGGCTTTCAACATGATTATAAGGAGGTTATAGTTATGCTGGTATTTTATTTCTTTAAAAAGTCAGCAAGTATTATTTTAGCCAAGTTGTCATAAAGAATAGCAATGAGGGCCCCTTTCAATTAATTCCATAAACAAGACTTCAAAAACTACTTACAAAGATTCCTTTTCCTTAGATCATTGTATAAATATATCACTACTAATTAATGGCATTTTTTTTGGAATTCTGCCAGGTTTTTTCTGTTGTATAATTACTCCCAAGGTGACAAAGACAGCATATAGGTCTAATATGGGAAAGTTTACATTCCTGGATATACTGACTTATACACTCCCACACCAACCAAATTGTATCGCAGTTTACCCACTATTTATTCCTACCAAATTGTAAAGAAAAATGGCTGCTGTTCATTGAATTTTGAATGAATATTGTTGGCCACTTTTTCAAATTCTTAAATTATTTGGTTCCTACTAATATTCTTTATTTCTTGGCAATTGCACTTCTGAAGACTAGTATTTGTTACTTGAATGAATTAAAACAGTGACATTTACTTTTGAAATAATTACAAAATTCATGAAACAGGATTTACTTCCCTAATTATATGTAGGACAATTAGAATTAGTCTTTTAAGTAGAGTAGTGGAGATTAGACTATTTATGAAGTGAATAGGTATCCTAACTATGGTTAAAAATAGAATAACTTGGTCATATACATATTTTATAATTTAATGGAGAAAATAATGTTTTAACTACTCTTTGGAGATATCTTAAAAAAGTATCTTTAGATGCACATTTTTTCTGAATCCCTGATGTCTACATTTTATTATTTAAATGCCAAATATAAATATTTTACATTTTTAATTAAAATAATTCATGTTATCAAATCTTCATCATGGATACTTTTACAAGATTGACATCTATTATGTTGTTATACAAATCGAAAAGCACTGAAAGCAAACAAATCATTAGTTAAATGCACTTATTATGATTTTATTTACAAGTCTTTCAAATGCTTTTGGAGTTTATAACAAATTTAGAATATTTGCTTTGAAAATAATACCATTTCAAACTTTTATAACTCTAAAAGTTTCTTACTATTGGTATTCTTCACATATATTTAGTGTATGATATTGATTTAAAAACAAATTGCTCTTAAAACCAGAAGTAAAATGTATATCTACATTTTAAAAAAGAAATTTGGCAGATAAAACTGTTAGTGTCAATGAGGGAGATATATCCTTCTCATTCAGAATAACATAGGGAGGTTACAGATTGCCCACATGACCACATGCAGAAAAAAATATATAAACAATGAAGTCTATCAAAAGAGGATACTATCACAAACAATTATTGTAAAGTGTTTCTTGATACATCACTTTAAATCATTTTCCAGATCAAGAATGTGGCTCATTTGTATTGGAATAAAAAAAAATTGCATTTGTTACACATTTATTCTCACTGCAGTTTGGGAGGGGGTAACATGAGGGGTACCACTTGGCAGCATTCACTGGAAGGAAGTACTATTTAAGTACTTGTTGACTTCAAATACTTAAAAAAAAAAAAAAAAAAACAAATATGCAGTTCTAATGGATTATAATTGTGATTAAGTCCATGCAAAAGCATATTTGAATTTTCTTCTTGTTTCTCCAAAATTGCCTGTGACATTGCCAACCAAAGGTTCTGCTATCAACTTCTAACTTCCTAGAGTTTAAATGGCCAATTCTGAACTTGGTTGTGTGTCAGTATTTTTAGATTTTGTAAAATTAAAAGATTGAAGGGAGAAATCCCATCTGTCTAAAATAGTTTTCTCATATTTGGATTGCAAAAAGATGGAAATTTCACTAAATAAATTCATTTGACTGTTCTCCCTTATTATTTTTAAATGCATGTAGTTTTAGAAAGGTCAATTATAAAACATATTTATGTGCAAGATGAACCTGGCAGAGAATGTCACTAAGACATGATACACAGGAAGAGTTTCTTGAGAATTAAGGAAGTGAAGAAAGTTTGACTCCCTACCTTAAATTCATGTGGTTTTTCTGTCTCTTCACTTTACCGAAAGTAAAATAAGAAAATCAATTTTTAAAAATACTAATCTTACTGGGCATGGTGATACATGCCTACAATCCCGGCAACTCTGGAGACTGAGACGGAAGTATAGTAAGTTCCAGGCCAGCCTCAGCAACTTAGGGAGTCCCTAAAAAACTTAGTGAGACCCTCATTCAATATTAACAACAACAACAACAACAACAAAAACCTGTCTCCCTAGTGGTTAAGCACCTCTGGGTTCAATCTCCAGAACTGTGAAAAAGAAAAAAAATTGAGTGTCAAAACCTAGAATTTTCCTCACCAAGAAAAGCTTTGTGACGGGTTATGGAAAGTAGGCAATTTTGTCAGAGAAACTTCCTCTACTTGGCTCCCCATTTTGTATGTTGAAGACTTTCATAGACTTTCATTAATCAGAACAACAATCCAAACTCAGGATACATCAAAAGTAATTCCCAATGTCACAACTTTGACCTTTCAAAATAAATTTGCTGTATCCTGCTCCCTATTGGATTTCTGAACTAAACTCTCGTATTTTCTTTCCGTATTTTCATCTTCCCACTATGAGAAAATAATGTAAAAAGCAAACCCTAATCCCAAGGCACACCAGAAGCTCATTCACTCCTGTTTTCCTTTGGCCGTGAGATTTCCCCATTCACTTTCAGGAATAAACAGCTTCAAAATGCAATCTTTATAGCTTTAATAGCTCATGGCATTCACAGTCTCTCAAGTCCAAACCTTGCTTTAAAAGTGCTCTTGCTCAAACACTTGAGGCTTCTGGATTCAGGCACTCAGCGCTCTGAAATCCCCGGGGTTTTCTGCTTTCCTTTCCTCTGGCTTCTTTTCTTCTTTACTGTATACATTTGAACCTGCTCTGTGTCAATTTTTTCAGTGAAATCAATCACCTGAAATATTTTCAATCTAGTTTTGGAATGCATGAACTGCTTATACAGCTCTCTTATAAGAATTCTTCCATTTGCCTATACAGTGACTTTGAGATATCTGTATCTGCATTTGATAAATTATCATCTTTTTAAAATTAGGGCAAACTGTTTATTTGGTAAAGGCAGTTAAGAAGTAGATTTTCTTTCAAATTATAAGATGTGGCTTTTGTGGAGAATGATTGTCTTAAATAAATAATGTTTTCATGGGAATAGATTAAATGTTTGCTTAAATTACTCTAGAGTTTTGAAATCTAAGATGGAACACATTGGCCACATATGGCTATTGAACATGAAGGATCGTGAACCTTCATTGAGATCTCCTTTAGGAATAAAATGTACCCTGACTTGCAAGATTTAGTATGAGAAAAAAAAAAGTAAATTATGTCATTGGTGAGTTTTTCAGTGAGTGTACATTGAAATCACATTTGGATATACTGGATTAAAGAAGATATATTATTACACTTAGCATAAATATATCATTATACTAACATTTATATTATACTTTATAATATAAATAATAATATGTATGATATACAATATTATATATGATAATTTATATTAGAATGGGACTAAGATTTAGAATTTATTGATATGACTTGCATTTATCGCTTATATAATTTTGTTGTACTACATTGGCAGATTAATAAAAGATGACATATAGGCAGGGCAAGTTAAGTTATATACTTGCACTGAGCCTCTCAGTAAAAAAATGATATCACATATATATATATCTATATATTTACATATGTACATTTATACTTATACACAGTGTTATTGACTGAATGTTTTTGTCTTCCCAAAATTCTAAACTCCCCCAATGTAATGGTATTTCAATATGAGGCTTTGGGGAATTAACTTGGGTTAGATGTGGACATCAAAAAGATTGCTAGTCTGATAGAATTAATGTCTACAAAAAGAGATGCCAAAAGAACTCTATTGCACCTGTGAGACACAGTGAAAGGGTAACAAGGGAGGAAGTGAGTCCTTACCAGGAATTCAACTGAGAGTCACCTTAATATGAGACTTCCCCGACTTCAGAACTGTAAGAAATAAATGTGTTTTGGTTACTTCCTGCTCCATTTTGAATGTCCGAGCCATTCATTCTACATTGTTTTGTTTTTATAGCCTGAATACCTAATATATACATCCTTATGCATATTGATATGTGTAATACGTGAAAATGTGTTTATGTACACAAATACATGCACATATGCTTGAATTATAGCTAGCAAAGCAACTCTCTAGAATGTTTATGCTTATGAACTCGTCACCATGGCACATTTTACTTCCTACTGGAGCATTTCAGTGGCTTTTAATTTTTCTCTTCTGACAAACAAAAAATGCAGACAACTTAATATAAAGAGAAATATGGAGGTTAATCTTTTTCCATTATTTTGTTCTATGTTTGAAAAATACTTTTCTAAATTCACTTGGTTGCTTGAAAGAAATCAGAATTGCCTTGATAAACTTTGAGATTGACTGTTTTTGCTACTTTAGAAATATAATCATGTGTTTTTGAAAAAAATAATACTAGTGTTTATTTTTTCAATGCAGCAATACCTCAATACTTTGAAAGAACTTTTTTTTTCTGTTATTTATTTGTAAGGTCATACCTCAGAAGAGCTGTTTATATCAAAAGAATCTACAAAGCCAAGAACAGGAATCACCGCATCTCCTTCAGAAGATCTGATATTACTTCTCTCTTTTCTGTTAACATTTTTGTGTGCAACATGTTGTAGTACTGGCCCTTTGGATTGAAATTATACATTGTTGAAATTTGCTACCAGTCTTTAATGCTTGGGATGTTACATTCTTTGGGATCAGAGACTCACAATCTAGCATTTTAGTATAAATTTTTCATTTGATAACATGAAACCTCTTTTGATCAAGTAGAGATAATAATAATTGGAAACTATGACATTAGAAACAGTTCAGGGAGAAACAGACCAAGATTTAAAAGAAGACAGTAACTTTGAATATATTCAATCTATGTACACAAAAAGGACATGTGATCAAAGAAATCATATAATCAACACATCCAGGTATTAGATATTTAGAAATGCTATGTTATTCAAATAATAGGCAAGTGAGTAAGTAATACAAAATAGCATTGTGATTTTAAAAGCAAGAAATTAATATCATTATATAGAAATTAGCATTTTTCCTAAAAAGAGAATCGCAGTGTACAGAAGTAAAAAAATAGTTTTTTAAGGAGCATCTAATCAATGACAGAATGAAAAGCCTTTTATTTCAGAATCTGGCTTTAATCCTTTCCAGCTGTGTGATCCTGAGGACACCAGTCTAATCTCAACTCCCTTATCTATTAAAAAAGACAATTTTAATCACCTGCTGAAATCTCATGAAATTCAGCAAAACCAATGCTGTCTGAGAAGTGTTAGAAAAGTATTCATATGTGTTATTTGATTTAAATCAAGCTACAAGTTTCAAGAGTCAGTAACTGTTCTGCAATATATTGAAGATGAATATGCTCAAGTAAGGAGTTAGTGATTTAAACAAGATTAATAATGGAGCTGCACCTAATTATTGTGAAAGTGCATGGCAGATATATCAAGAGACTTCACAGAAAAAAAAAAAAAGTGCTGTATCCTATTCACCAGTGAGTATGAACAAAAGTGAACAAAAGTTTTCATTTGTTAGAAAACACAATGTAAATCCAGATTCTCAACACAATATGTATTGATAAATGTACACTTTCAGTAATTTTAGAGAAGATTAGTATGATGGTTACTTTTGTCAACTTGACAGGACTAGAGGATGCCCACATAGCTGGAGAAATTTATTTGTTTGTTTGTTTTACAATTTGAAACGCTTTACTTTAGTGTTTTACTTCTCCCAGCAATTTATTTGGTACTTACCCACAGCCAAAAGACAATAATCTCTCAAAAAGGGAGAGCACACTTAATATTACAGTAGCCACACAGACACAAATGGCATGAAGACAACTGGGTTATATCATCCAATTTGTTGAGGGAATTCTTGCTGATAGACCCTTATCACTTTTCCTGACTGAGTTGGCTGTTTTGTGTTGGGTTAAAGTTATGCACGATGCCCAGAGTGTGGGACTTAGAGTCCCCTGTGACCTGGAAGTGACATATGCATGGGTCACTTTTGGTATGACTACATACAGGAGGACACAATCGGCATAAAGAATATATATATATATATATATATATACATATATATATATATCTTTTTTTTTTTTTTTAATGAGAATAGCATCCCCCTGTCCTATCATGTGGGTTTGTTTTAAGAAGTTCATTCCATGAATTAACATTTGAATCAATAGACTGAGTAAGAAGATTGACCCTGACCAAGCCTACAATGCTGTAAACAGAGATTAATGGGTAATTTTGATCATGTCTCAGAAGACCAGCGTGATGACAGAAATGAAGTCAGTAAAGGCTAGATTGATGAGAGTTCAGATATAAATGAGGCCCAGAGGCCACCTTGTTAAGCCATAGCAAATAATTTTCACACTTTTTGTTCTTGACCTACTCTTTTATGGGAGCTTAGCTTAAAGGAGATGGCTAGTTTATCTGAGAGATAGCATTTCAAGGCAGCCCAGCACTGAGGCAGTAGCAAGGATGTGAATGACTGTACTTAGCCACATTTCCAGGAAAAAATCAATCAAAGAGGTCACAACAGAAAGATTTGGGAAACTTTCAGTTTTGCCAGAAAAGGAACATATCCAAAGGTGCAGCCAGGGAGGGTTCAATTGCTAAAGAGATAAGCACCATTAAAAAGAAGTCAAATACTTTGCAGTGAGACAATAGAGAACATGCTGTTTTTCAAGTATATTGCTCCTGTTTCATCCTTAAATATTCAAAAGTTTTCGGTGGAGAAGCCAGAGACCCTGAGTTTCCTTATTAGTCCAGGAATATGTTACTCATACTAAGGAAGAAGAGAAATGGTAGACAGGTATGCAGACAGATAATGGAAAGATATAGATGTAGATATAAATAGTTACATAGATAAGAACATGATAGACAGAATAAGACAAAGTTATCTTGACCTACGTAGTACCTGACAAAATTTCAGGCTGCGTTTCAGTCTTCATAAGGGCTTTTCTACATTTGGTTTGAACCACTTTTGGAAAAGCATTTTCAGAGTTTTATTTGAAACATGAAATATTTAACATGCCACTTAATTTTCAAGGCATAGTTTAATCTCTTTTTTTGGCGGCGATTGTGTGTGTTTATCTCTGCTGACAGCTCCTTTAGATTTTTATCCTCTTTTCCACTGCTTTCTTCATAGTTTCTCAGACACTTCCTCTAGAGCAGCTTAGTAACGGACACCTGTCTCAAAGAAAACATGGTGCAAATTTGGGGTTTCCATCTATGCAATCGCTTTTCATTGCAATCCTGATCCCTCAATATCTAATGGTTTGTACCTCTGAAGAACACTGTTTGTCCTACTTTGGGGAGAATGGCAGGTTCTGAGTCACCACTGTACTAAACTATATCTCATGGGGCCTCAGGCTGGCAAATTCTTGGAGGGGAACATTGAGAGAGACCATCAGGCATGAGCATATCAATATGTCACTTTACTACTTGCCAGGGTCATAACTAACCCTCCAACCACATTGTGGCTGCCTGCGTTGCTTTGTTTTGGTTCTTTGGAAGGTATTTTATGTTTTCCAGACTTGATAAGTTTTTTCAGAGGGAATTCTCGTCTGCACCAAGCCACTCCTTATAGTGAGTAGAAGTTAGACTTAAAATTACTTTAAAGAAGAGCACTTTCAAGAGAGAATAAACTATAGAAAGTAAGCATTTGGATGAATTTCAGAGTTAAACCAATTACTTTTGTTTTTTGTAATCTATTGGGAAAACAAAGGTCCTCTACAAAAAACAGGAAGATTCTGTTTTCACATTAAGTAAGGCATGAGTTTTCTAAGGGCAGTAGTCTGCATGAAACGTCTCTCAAATTTTATCCTTTATTCCTTTAGATAATGGTTAATATACCTAATGTTTCATTAATATCAAGACATGGGTCCCTCTCTTTCCCCTACCAGTTGAAAATAAACACTTCTTTCTTATTATGTGCTTTTTAGATATGTACTCTTTTTCCTCTTCCAATTTACTTGTGATCTAGTTTTCTTCTTTTTTTTTTCTCTTTTAAACCAATATCCCTCAGCCTCCATATGGCCCCAAGTTACATGTAGTTCTAGATAAACTTACTTATAGGCATGCCTATGAAAAGTAGCCACATAGGTTGATATTTTTTATGTTCCCTTTGTTTGGAGAATTGAAATGCTTTATAAATATTTTTAATCCCTTTTTCTAGAATACAATTTAGGTGTGGTGAGGAAGTATACTAGCTTTGCTTAATATTCTATATTCAGACCACAGAACAGTGCTAAACAGCCCTATCTATGGACTTTTAGCAATGATGAAGTTTCTGCACTTTCCAATATGGTAGTACTGGCCTAAAGTGGCTAATGAGCTCTTGAAAGGTGTCTAATATAATTGAAATGCTTTAAATTTTACTTAATTTTAGTCAATAACATTCAAATTTAAGAAGTTACATAAGGTAAAACCATTGAACTATATAGTTAAGTCTAAAACATGTGTCCTATAAGTATGCATTAGATAAAAAAATAATCTCATTATTTTGTTTGCTTTTCAGAGTTAGCTATACTTAAAAACCCTTCAGTTCAAGTGAACATTTTGTGTTCATTTTTTAAAAATAATTTAATGCTTCATGTTCTACCTCTCTCATAATTTTGTTTCCTTTCATTTATTTCCTGAACCTTTGCTTTGCTTGTTGGAGATTTTATTTCTGTGTAATAAATCCCTGAGACTAAGGTTATAGTTACATATACTTTTATCTTAATAAATAAAGCAGGTGTTGGACAGACTATTTTTTAAAGACATAATATTTTTGAAATGTGATCTGTATACTAGCAATAAATATTAGTGATAGATTTTCTCATTCTGAAGTTTTACCTATCAGCAATACAGGGGTAACAAGTTGTAATTTTATTTGCGTGTCCATGACTGTTAAAGAGATTAAACATCCTTATATACAGTTTTAGACAGGTGTAATTTCTTATATGATTAGTTTTATTGTTTATCTTGCTACCTTCTTGTCAACACCGATGATTTTTTGTTGTATATGTACATATATATTTATATGTATGTACACATACATGAACAGAAAATGTACATAACTTTATTATATAAAATGTCACCAACTTCAAACAGTCCTTTATGTTTCACTGATTTATTTATTTCTGTTCCAGTAGAATACTGACTTGGTTGTAGTGAAGTTCTGAAGATACCATTCTCCCATTTTTAATCTCTTTTATACATGTTGTAGCATCTCTTACTAAAAAAAAAAAAAATTCAGATGATTCTGTCCAAAAATTATTTAAATGAGAAAATTAAATTTAACCATCTTTTTTTTTCTGAGATGGTTATTAATTTTGAAACAAATGTTTTAAATGTTATTGATGTTCCCAAACATGTCATATTTTTTCATTTTGATAACTTTATTTCATTTTATACATTAGAAAACCACTCCTCTTTTTATCTAATTTTTCATAATATGTTCTTCACTTAATCAGCTTAAAGTCATGGTTCACTGTTTTAATCACTGTAATATACTTAATTTCCAGAATTCATGGTTAATTGTTTTAATCATTCTGAGGTATTTAATTTCCATTCTCTCTGCTCTGCCATTATCTCATTTCATCCTGCCCCTTGGCATTGCCTTGGCATGATCTCATGCCTAATTACATCTACCTCTCCACCTACGCTCAACATTTGCAAGTGCCAAGCTATTGCCTTTGCTGGGTCGTGGGGGAGACCTTCTGACTGATGGTTCGCTATATAAATTCTCATCTATATAAGTTATCATTTCCTGTCAACAACAAGATCGTTGACATTTTATACAGTCCATTAGCATGTTTTTCTTTGTTCTCTTGATTACAGTCCTCTCCATTTTATAGAATAAAATGAGCTGCACAGATTCTTATGATAGCTTCTACCCTTTGAGGCCTGAGTTATTCCAATATCCATTGCTATGAGTCCATGGCGAGGGAGAACATCATGGCAGAGAGATCCTAGTGAAGCAGAGCTCTTCATGGTGACTGGAAAGCAGAGAGAGGGAGAGAAAGACAGGAAGAGGCTTCAGACAAGATATACTCTTTCAGGGAGTATCCCTGGTGACTTCTCTCTGTATGTATGCCCCACTTCTTCAGTGTCCACCATCTTCCAATATTTCACTCAACTATGAACCCATCCATGAATTAATCTATCAATGAGATGAGAGTCCTTATGATTCAATAATTCCTTATGAACCCACATTTGAACATTGCTGAATTGAGGACTGAGATTTTGGGAGACATTACATATCCAAAACATAAGAGGAATCAAAATTTATGTTTAATACCTGCACAAGACTAGTCATTATTCTGGTTTGTCAAAGTTCATAATTGCAAGTCTTGACTTAAACAAAGCTCAAGTCAGTATCTAGCATATTATAGAACAGTCTTAATGGAACCTGAAAAATAACTTTCGCGTTGGAAAAATGTTGTCATTAATAGAGATCTTTGCTTCATATATCAGGGAAATTCCCTGGGAAGAATTTGAATGGAAATAGGACTTATAAATTTAAATAAAAATTCAGGTCTGGAAATGCAGATATAAGGATCAGTCTTATGTATGTGTCAAAATACATGTATTACCTCCTTATATATTTAAATATTAATAAAAATGGCATGCTGATAGCAAAATATTGTGGGAAGGTAAATTGTAGTGACTATAAGTTAAACATTATTATTATAGTTGGAAAGAAATTCTATACTTAATTGTAAGATATGACTAGAAGTCTTTTGTTTCCCCACAATGAAAAAAAATGGGATAAAGTAATTAAGATTTCTTCTCTTTCATTGATTTTTTTTTAAATTTTTACAGGTTGCATTTTGATTCACTATACACAAATGGGATACAAATTTTCATTCCTATGGTTGTGTATGATGTAGATTCATACCACTCATGTAATCATACATGCACATAGGGTGATGATGTCTGTCTCATTCCACCATATTTCATACCCCTTTCCCCTCCCTATCCCATTTCCCTCTATGTAATATAAAGTTCCTCCATTCTTCTCTTACCCATTACCCGCCCACCCTCATTATGTATCATCATTCGTTAATCAGGGGAAACATTCAGCCTTTGGTTTTATGGGATTGGCTTATTTCACTTAGCATGATATTCTCCAATTCCATTCATTTATCTGCAAATGCCATAGTTTTATTCTTCTTTATGACTGAATAATGTTCCATTGTGTATATATACCACAGTTTCTTTATCCAGTCATCTGTTGAAGGTCATCTAGTTGGTTCCACAATCTAGCTATTGTAAAATGAGTTGCTATAAACATTGATGTGGCTGCTTTACTGTAGTATGGTAATTGTAAGTCCTAAGGAATAAACAAAGGAGTGGAATAACTGAACCAAAAGGTGGGTCCATTCCAAGTTTTCTGAGGAATCTCCACACTGCTTTCCAGAGTAGCTACACCAATTTGCAACTCTACCAGCAATGTACAAGTTTGCCTTTTCCCCCACATCCACACCAACACCTATTATTGTTTGTGTTCTTAATAATAGCCGTTCTAATTGGAGTAAGATGAAATCTTAGAGTCGTTATAATTTGCATTTCTCTGATTACTAGAGATGTTGAACACTTTTTCATATATTTGTTAATCACCTGTATATCTTCTCCTGTAAAGTGTCTGTCCAGTTTCATTGACTTTTAAGAAAATACTAGGTAAAAATGAATTACTTCTATTTTCTGATGCCTTGGAAAAGATAGGTTGCCTTGATATGGGTTTGCCACTCATTCAGGAGGGTGAAAAGAATGAAAATGTATGATAGGAGTCTCAGTTTCAGGACAGTTGTCTGCACTGATGACTTATTTATTGCCTGACTTTATGTGCTGGTAAGAGAATTGAGATAGACACTTCCGGTTCAAAACCTATTTCCACCAGTTTTGAAATATGTGACCTCAGGGAAATTACCTGACTCAATTATAAATTTCCTCATCAATAAAATAGGATACAAATGATGTTTGTTAAGATCAAATAAGATCATGTATATAATGTCCTTACACAGGGTCTAGCTCATCTTAGTGATTTAAGAAAAAGTTATGCTTCTGTCTTCACACATAGTTTGAATTCCATATCCATTCTATTTTTTTCTTTTTAGTCATTTTTTTTTAGTCATTCTTTGTAGTGGCTTTTTTCTTCTTTAGTCATTTAGACTAAAAATTAGTCATTTTAGCAGAAAAATAGCAGCAAATATATATTGAAAAACTTTATCTTTAAGAATTCAGTATGGGAATTCCCAAATATTACTTTCCCAAGAGGTGCCATATAGAGAGCATACAACCTGTTCATAAGTTCTTGGATTATCGTAATCATAGTGTTTTCATGTTACATTGAGAAGTTGCTAACATTAAAAGTAATATTGCTTTTTATAAAAATATTTGCTTAGAAATGTAAATATTCTGTTCTACATTTATAGATACATAGTTTCTCAGACACAGTCAGATTTCTTTTGAATGAACATTTTTGTAGTTGGGGATAAATGAACTGTTAAGCATTACACGAATATCACTCTTGTTCTTTCTATCGCAACTCTATGTCATTATATGTTAGTCAGCTTTTATTACTATAATTGGATACCAATGGTAATCCACTTAAAAAGAGAAAAGGTTTATTCTGACACAGTGTTGGAGTTTCAAGTCCATGATAAGTTAGTTCATTAGATTTTGTGTCTATGACAAGGCAGCAGGTTCTAGAAAAAGCACACAGAAGAGCAAAATTGTTCAC
This sequence comes from Sciurus carolinensis, assembly GCF_902686445.1. NCBI lineage: Eukaryota > Metazoa > Chordata > Mammalia > Rodentia > Sciuridae > Sciurus > Sciurus carolinensis. Next base: position 121,605,679 of record NC_062221.1, on the reverse strand, counting down.
CTTATGGTAGAAAGAAATAGAAAGAAGGAAAAGAGGTCAGGTTCCCATAAACCCCTTCAAGATTATGCTCCAATGACAGAAAGACATCCCAATACTAGGTTCAACCTCTTAAAGTTTCCACAATCCACCAGTAGTAGCACCTTTGTAACCAAGACTTTAATAAGTGGGCTTCAGGGCCTTACAACATCCAAACTATAGCAATATCTTCATGTAATAAAACATTTCTTAGGTTTCTTTTCTTTCCTTTTTTTTTTCATTTTCCCCTTTGACAAAACTGGAGATCAAACTTGTGATCTTACACAAGTCCTTGCCTCTGAGCTATATCTCAGTCACCAATAAATGATTTCTGTATCATTGGTTGGTTAATTAAAATGTTTTTACATACATGGATAATATGTTCATTGTTTTAAATGCACTTGAATAGAGATAACTTTTTATTAGTTAGATTTTTTCATGTAACTGCAATGAAATTGCTGGAATAGAAAGAAGACTTTACAAGGAGTGGGATAGCTGGGTCAAATGGTGTTTGCATTCCAAGCTTTCTGAGGAATCTCCACACTGCTTTCCAGAGTGGCTGCACTAATTTGCAACCCCACTAGCAATGTATGAGTGTTCCTTTTTCACCACATCCTCGCCAACACCTATTGTTGCTTGTATTCTTGATAATCGCCATTCTAATTGGGGTGAGATGAAATCTTAGGGTAGTTTTGATTTGCATTTCCCTTATTACTAGGGATGTTGAACAATTTCTTCATATATCTGTTGATTACTTGTACATCTTCTTCTGTGAAGTGTCTGTTCATTTCCTTAGACCATTTGTTGATTGGATTATTTGGATTCTTCGTGTAGAGTTTTTTGAGTTCTTTATAGATTCTGGAAATTAGCGCTCTATCTGAGGTATGGTTGGCAAAGATATTCTCCCACTCCGTAGGCTCTCTCTTCACATTTCTGATAGTTTCCTTTGCTGAGAGAAAGCTTTTTAGTTTGAATCTATCCCAGTTGTTGATTCTTGCTTTTATTTCTTGTGCTATGAAAGGACTTAAAATCAGCATACTACAGAGATACAGCCACATCAATGTTCATTGCTGCTCAATTCACCATAGCCAGATTGTGGAACCAACCTAGATGCCCTTCAGTTGATGAATGGATAAAGAAACTGTGGCATATTTATACAATGGAATATTACTCCGCAATGAAGAATGATAACATTATGGCATTTGTAGGCAAATGGACGAAATTGGAGAATATCATGCTAAGTGAGATAAGCCAATCTCAAAAAACTAAAGGACAAATGATCTCGCTGATAAGCGGATGAGGACATATAATGGGGGGGTGGGAGGGGTTAGCATTAGGTTTAGGGTTAGGTTTAGGGTTAGGGATAAGGAGAGCGGTAAGAATGAAGGAAAGAAGGACTGTATAGAGGGAAAAGAGGGGTGGGAGGGGTGGGGGGGAAGGGAAAAAAAATAAACATCATTGCCCTATGTAATCGTATGATTACACAAATGGTAAAAAAAAAAAAAAAAGAAAGAAAGAAGACTTTCCTTTTGGGGGAATCTGTGCTTCATGAAGGAACCAGGAAAACAACTAGACATGGTCACACTTTATAGCCTTCTTCGTGAACAGCTAGGAGGAACATACCTGATTTTAGAGGACATAATTTAGTAGATCAAAATTGAAAAGAAATAGGCAGATAGGTGAAATAATTCATGTCAATCTTTTCCCTTCAGTTTTCCAAAAAGTTCCCAAATATCCTTATTTTTCTGCTTATTTTCCTTGCTTAACTTCCTGAGTATTCAATGAATTTAGACTGTGGAAAACAGTTTGCACAACCAGTCTAGAAACACCAGCAATATGATTCAGGACAGCCAGGCTTTGCAGCAGAAATATGAGTGGCTGGGGACTGAGAGGAGGTCTGATTTGTAGCACACCTGAGAAGTGGAAACTGGGACATTGACAGACTTCACTTCCTTTACTATTTGTCTTTGAGGAAGTCAGGAACAAAATAGGAGGACAGCATTGTACAGAATATTAAAACACCCTAATGTTGGGAAGAGACTTTAATTTCATATTGGACTTAATTATTCCAGGAAGACAGTGGAGAAAGTTGTGTTGTTGTTGCTGCTGTTGTTGTTATTGAAACTACCAAGGTAATGCTTATTCAGGGAATGGAAAAAAATATTGACTACTAATAAATATAGTTTTTATTCTGCTTTACTGATGGAACAAATGCAAAATTATTTGATTTTCATTAATGATAAAATGACTAGTATAGAGTTTTTGCATGTTAATATACAGGAATATGTTTTAATAAACCAGATAGTGTTTTAAATAACTTGATTTCTGAGACCACCCCAAAGATGCAAATGACAATCAAAGCCACAGGTATAAAAGAAAGCAATTTTTCTAAAATGCTGCCTTTTCTCTCAAATTAGTTCTAACTTTTTTTCATTTTCTTTTCTATTTTCTTTTTTTTTGTAATTACTACAAGGGAAGTATATTCTCAATCATTTGGAGCAATTAGACCCAAGTTTTGAGTGATAAATTTCTTACACATTGTCATTTAAATTTAATCAGAACACAACCATAATAAAAATGTTAGTGAAAACACATTTTCAATCAGCGTTAAGAAGCAGGTAAAATACATTAATTTAAAAGTGACTGTGATACAGAAATCTATAATCCATGATAATTTTGAAGGATTTTCTTTTTCTTTTGCATGTGAAAAGTTTATTATAGAAAAGCAAAATCCTTTTCAACTAATTATTTGCAGGAGTATTGAAAACTTTTACTGAGGGATTTTAATAAAAGAAAAATGATTATATCAATACTGTTTAAAGATCAATATGTAAATAAGACTATGCACCATAGTTGTACAAAGATTCCAGATTCTGAATTCTAAAATATCTGGTTTCATTTAGATTTTACTCATTGTTAGCTATATTTATTTATATATAAAATGTGGTTAGTAGTATTTGTTTCTCAGGGTTAATGAGAGGATTCAGTGGCAGTGTGTATGATATAGTCTTAAGTATAGTGTTTCAAAAGCAGCAATTGTTAACCAAAAGTTAGCATCTGTAACTGTAATTTAAATTATAAGATACAAAACCTATACTAGGAAATCACATGCTGATAGGAGTCTTTGAAAATATAAGTATGAAGAATGGAATTGGATATCTGAATAGAAAGGTCCTATCAGGTCAAACAGAAGCAAAGAATTATTTTTATTTATTTATTTATTTTGGGGTGCTGGGGATTGAACTCAGGGCCTTAGTGCTTGCGAGGGGAGCACTCTACCAACTGAGCTATCTCCCCAGACCAAAGAATTATTTTTATAATAAGAAAACATTCCTTAGGAATCCCCAAGGAAGCATTAAAACAATGCTTTTTTAAAAATTTTTTATTGTCAGAATATTCACACCTTCAGACAATGGTTAAGGTGTAGATCAATTTTCAATGTGTGTTTAATCATATAGATATATTTTATTTTAAAAAATCAAAGCATGTCTATATTATGCATACAAAAATCAGTTTCTAATTAAATAATTTTGTCAATAAGGAATCTCATTTTATTTTAAGAAGCTATAATTATTTTTATACATCTGGTTAATTTTAAACATGGAGGGAGAGCATGTATTATATCTTAAAATAAGTTCTTAATAATCACAAATCTATGGAGAAAGTTAAAACATTAAATAAAATGTGAATTTTCTTATGAAATTTAAAAGGGCCATTATGGCCTGTGTCACAGATAAAAAATGTTGTAGAGTAGAATTCAATGTGCATATCATTTTTTAAGATATTTAACATTAAAGCAGGCAGTCATGGATCCTATTTGGATTTAACATCTTAAGCACATCTTGGAAGAATTAAAAAGAGCATTAAACCTTTCTGAGCTCCATAAGATTCATATCCATAGTTAAATCAGTGGACTTAAAGACTGCCAGACTCTACACAAAAACTGGGGCTTGTTCGAGGGGGAAGAAAAGTCAAACCAAAGCAAATCACAAGAAAACAGAATCATTCATATCATTTCAAGATGGGATTTGGTGCAGTGTGAAGTAAGATGTCACCAGTGGCCACGTTGCTTTCTGGTTATATGGAATGGTGCATTTAAAGTTTTCTGAGTCGTAGCTTCCTGTGTCTGTGGGGACATCCGGAATTCCATCCAGTGCTTGACCAAGATCCTCTGGAGGATGATTGCAACGGCTCATCCTAAAAGGAATTGCCGGATGTTTTGCTCGGAAGCATGGTGTTTTCTCTGATAATATATTACTCATTTCAGTCTGAACGGATTGCTTAAGGGGATGAAGGGAATACAACAAAAATTCCAGAAAATATTACCTACAATCTGAAAAACAATGGGTCTTTACCACTAACAAAATTAAAAATAATTTTGCAACTGTGAAATGAGTCCCTGAAAGCCTCTGGAGAAAATAGTTATAGATCTGCCTTTCTCTCCAACAGGCTGGTTAAATTTTAACAATGGTTTTGTTTATGTGTGGTGGTGAGGTAAAAGAATAAGGTTTCATAACATTCCTTCCTTCCTACAAAGAATATGTCACCCCTATAATAAACGTTGGTACACAATTACTATTGGGACCGCTGCCCTACTGTACCCCTTAACTCAGCAATTCAGATATTAACCAGATGGACCTAGTAGAGATAGTCACATGAGATTACTTGTCTATTGTTTTAACCGCGAGAATAATAAGAATAGTCTTAGGTCACATAGAGTTTAGATATTAAGGAAGTAAATATTGTATTAGTTCACCGACGTAGTTAGATATTCTTAAAACAATTGTGATTAGGTAAGGATAATCTGTAAGGTTACTGTTTTCTCATAATTTTCTGTTCCTTGTTAAAAACAATTTCTGCCTATGCTTTGAAAACTTCTTTAATATTAACCACAAGATTGTCATTATAGCCTGAAGAAAAATGTATATAAACCCAGCCTTCCTCAGAATAAAGTGGGATTGATTGCACCAGAACTAGAGTCTGTGTCTTTCATTCTCCATCCGTCGCCGACGCTGTCTCCCTGCGCCCCGTTTACCGGTGTGGAACCCATGGACTCCTGCTAGGGCTGGACCCTGGCATGTGTCAAAAGGCAAACTCAGCGTTAATTGCATTGCAGGATCTGAGGGTGTTTACCCAGTGTAGGGAAATGCTGCTGAAAGTTCACAGGTGGGGGTTGCTTCTCAGCATGCTTCAAGGAGGGAAGAGACCATTTCCAATGATGAATTTGAAATATATTTCCAGGCAAAAGGAAAGGTTCAAAATAAAGCAACACTCACCATCTAGAACCTAAATTTTTGTGTTCTGCTGAAGGTAAGTCCTCCATGATCAATTGGCAGGTCTCAGTCTGGGAAAAAGACTCCCTCTAATTAGGAGGTGCATAAAGAGTTACTACTGTTCCTTGGTCTGTAATTTCTGTATATCAAGATGTTTGGAGTCATTAGATATTGCTGAAGTACTGAAGATGGAGTAAGTCCTTAAAGAAGTAGAGACAGGGACAAGAGAGCCCAGGGTATGATGCTGCATTGTCAGGGGTGAGGTGGAAAAACAGAAGAGCTGATCTTGGCACCACAGAGCCTGGTACTTAAGGAAAGTTACACTGAGAGTGAGGCATGGTGGTGAGTGTGGGCAGGAGAGGGCAAGACAGGAATGTCAGAAGAGGAACCTGAGGAATTCTTGCCCTTTGTTTACCTGTAATCACATTGTTGGAAGATGAGGGAGAAGCTTTGTAAAACCTAACTCAGGTCCCTCTTGATTATAAATTGGGCTCTTGATTTTTCCTGTGACTAATTTAGCTAAATGGAATAAAGACTTACATATGAAATAATGCTTCCCAATCCCTCTGTTCTATTTTGAACATATCTGTATTTTTGGTTTTAGAGACCAACACTTTTGTTTTTGTTGTTGTTGTTGTTGTTGTTGTTGTTTGTTTGTTTGTATTGGGGATGGAAACAGGGCCTCACATATGCCAAGCAGGCACTCTACCACTGAACCCCATTCCCAGCAAGGGCCAAGACAGTTTTCAGAAAAACAGAGGTTTGGGGTCATTTCAATTGACCCTAATAAGAAAACATCCTGTTTGCATTAATCTTGAGGGAAACAATGATAATAGTGAAAGAAGTTAATTAGATATACTAGGAAAAAATACTAACAAGGAGACATGAACTTAGTTTGATAGAGGACTTGATCTTACTGTGATCCAGCTGCAAGTAGAGGCTAAACCGTAACTATGAAGAGCTTTGAAACTACAGAAAAAAAGAGATTTCCAGGAGAAAAATAATGTAAAATTATATAGTAAGAAAATATAAGCTGTGATTTCTTTGGCCTTTTTTTAAAATTTATTTTTATTGTAAACAAATGGGATACATCTTGTTTCTCTGTTTGTACATGAAGTAGAGGTGTACCATTTGTGTAATCATACTATTTACCTAGGGTAATGGTGTCTGTTTCATTCTGTTATTTTTTCCTTCCCCCTACCCTTCCCACCCCTCTTTTCCCTCTATACAGTCCCTCCGTCCTCTATTTCTTTGGCCTTTTTTAAAAATGGAAAAGTACAAGTGGAAGAAGGGGAATAATTATAAAAGTTTCAAAACAATTATTTGAGTACAAGAGAGTCGTGATGAGAATATAATGAGCTGAAAGAAACTTGTGGAAGAAACACGAAGATAAACACTCTACTTCGAAGCATTGTTGTCCTGTTGTCCTCTTTCCTGGACAGGGCTTTCCCTTGATTTATGTAGTCGAAAGGATGAGAAATGATGCTTATTGTTTTGTTTTTTAATTTCAGTCTTTTTTTTTTTTTAGGTAACAAAAACTAAACATTTTTCCCTTATTTTCTTTGTTTTCATTGTGGAAATTAAAGTACTGCCATTAAAAAAATTTTTTTCAATGTATTTTAGCAAACCACCTAGTTGATTATCATAGGAATGATGTCTGAGAACCATTAATATAATCCAGTTCCCATTTACCACAAATAGGGAAACTGAGAGAGCAAGTCATTAAGATTTCACTCAGCATCTCTGAACAATTAAACAGAAGATTTGTGTTTAGTCAAACTCTTGTTTTCTGAATATAAAAAATAAAAGGCCTAAAGAAGTATATCATTAATATGCTTTATTCCATAGCTCATGCCTTAAAAGATTTAATATTAGGTGACAATCTTCTGGTTATTGACTTTGTTTACAAAATTGACTAATTCAAATACTCTAGTTTTTATTCACTAAAGAGTTAATTTTCTTCTAGATCCTGCACTGCGCAAGTTAGTGGGTGTGTGTAATTATGAGCATATGGAACAGTTGAATGCATTCTTGGGTGTGCTACTTTGTATTCTCTGTAATGCCACTCATTATTCTGTTTGACTTTAATTGTGTTCTTAGGTGGATATGTTAAAGATTAATGATGCATTTAGCCTAAATCAAGACTTACAGAGATGTGAAGATAAAAAAGAGAGTAGAGGCTATAATAGTTAAAGATTTTAGTTTTTCCTTTTGAAGAGACCATATCCTGAGGATTTTATGCGGAAAAATTCAAGTAGTTAGAGTCAATCTCCTGGTACATGTGTTACTATCCCATATCCTTGCCATAAAGTTGATATTATAAGTCTGCCATCCAACCTGGAAAAACAGAATAAGCTGGTGTGCAAAGAGAGCCATTATCCAGCTCAATACTATTGGTTTTAATTGAGCAGGGTGTGCACATAATATTTACATTGCCTTAGCAAAAGAAAAAATACGACTTCTTGCTTTGTATCAAACAAGATGCTAGTCTTTGCATAAAGAAGTGTTGTCTAAGTCTGAACAAGAATATCTGTGTAACTGATTAAAAATGATGAATGCTGACAGGTGCCAGATAAAAAATAACTACATTTTCTTTTCAAGATGTAGTTATAATTATGTGAGGTTAGACACCTTTTCCATTAATTAAATGATTATTTGGTTTATAATAAGTACAGTGGTTATAATAATAAATATTATTACTATATTAATAGTAGCCATGGCAGAAATAGCAACAGCAGCAGTAAGAAGAAACATATTTAGCACTAAATATAATGTACCTGACACTTTTACAAACTCTTTATATGTATTGAATTATTGAATGTTGATAATAATCCTATAAAATAGGTAACAATTTCGTGCTCATTATATGAATCATAGAGAGATTAAATAATTTAATAAATGTTGCATTCCTAGTAAATTGGACATCTGGAACAGTAAAAGGGTTCTTTTTGTGGCAAGAGTCTATATTTGTGTGCTTGTATGTGTTCATATGTGTGTAATACTTTACTTAGATATAGTTATATATACATGCACTAAACAATTCATTCATTTAAATTATACAATTAAAATTTTTAGTATAATCACACAGTTGCTAAAATGTTACAACTATCTTAGAATATTCTCATTGCCCCCTAAGAAAACACTTCTCTGTTAATAGTTACTTTTGTTATACCCCATCCCTTTGGCCCTCAATCACTAATTTACTTTCTATCCATATAGATTTTTCTGTTCCATACATTTTGTATAAGTGATATCATCTAATGTCAAGTCTTTTTTTTTAACTGTTATTAATATTCATCCATGTTGCAGCATGTAGGTGCTTCATTTTTGATGAATAATCTTCATTTATAGGGATATAATATATTTTATTTATTCATTTATTAGGTACATGACCATTTAGATTGTTTTTACTTTTTGACTCTGACACATAAAATCACCATTAACATTACCACCATAGCCTTTTAAGATTTTAAAAAAAGCATGCAGGTGTTCATATACCATTGTTTCACAGCGAAATCACTATTTCAAATTGTTTTAATGAAAAAAAAAATGGAGTTCAAAATTGTGGAAGAGTCTACAATATCTAAACAAACCACTAACATTTTGTTCTTAGTTTCTTTGTAAAATATAAATTTTGCTTACTAATCTCATAAGAGAATGGTGCTGTCTCTTCAGATCCATTGAGTAAATGTCCATCTTTATGTAATTTGTAAGGATGTCATCAGAACTCCCTGGAGGCAAAGGCAATCAAAATGCAGTCTGAGTTTTATTCATCTTGATTGAAATTTATTCATTTTTTCTCCATAAGTTTGTACAGTGTTTAGTATATTTTGGATGCTCAATATTCTTTGCTAAAATCAATAAAATAATATAAGGGATATGCATTTACTAGCAGTGTTCTGTGCTCATCCAAAATAATTAATTGTTGTCTTAGTTTTGCCACCTTCTTGGTGACTGGATATTACAAATGACACCAAAAAGACTCTAGTCCAGTCGTAGGAACCGCTCCAGGCACGTACAGATAGCATTCTCTTTCAGAGGTGTCCCTACTTTCAACCAACTTTCCCTACAATGTTTTAGCAGAATATATCCCAGTTTCTTGATATTTTGGGGGACAACATTTTATATTTGTACTTTTCTTTGAGATAGTTTGTGTGATGTTTACGACTGTCCTCTACATGGAAAAAGACTTTCAACGTATCTATTCATTTACTCACAGAGCATCACCATATCAGACTGATTAAATATCCTTAGTCCTGAGTCACATACTAGGAGTGGCCTGGCAATCCATAAACGCGTTGTCTTGTACAAAAAAGTAACTCATACTCATTTTTCCATCTAAGTGAAACTGCACCTTGATTCTTGGTTTGCAGTTCATTTCCTGCAACAACTTGGGTTCTTTTCCTGTGATCCAAACCCTTTGATTGGAACTATCATGAAATTTTGGACCTTTATAGCTCCATTTCTCTAAAAAATGGTTTCTATGATTTTTTCCTCTCATACATGCAGTCAATGAACCAAGATCCCTCCTTTAATGACACTATGCCTGTCATCACACTGTTATTGCTTTCACCTGTGGAGAATTTCTGACCTCAAAGTTGATAGGATTGGGCAAATCTCTCACAAACCCTTCGACCCCTGATCTCTGGAGTGGACGTCTCTCTCATCCTTGCATTACTGGTTTCTCTTCCAGTCTGGCTCATCTCTTGCCTCTGTGGACCACTGCTTCCCAGTGTTGTAAGCTGAGGCTCCTCTATGTTTCTCACCTGAATCAGTAAAAACCAAACAATTTTCAAACATTTTACTTCATTTTCAAATGAGATGGATGGATGTAAAGTACATGAGGTTGTTCAAAAATGCATTTTATATTTCACTTAAAGAAATACCTCTCCAAATGAATTACTTAGAATTTTAGACTTTTGATATATAATCAACAAGCAAGCTTATTTGTTTGTGGCTTTGGTGTTTAGAAAATAATGTGCAATGGGAAGTACTTCTTAGCAACCTCAGCTTATATTTATTTGTTTATTTATTTTTTTCTTTTTTTTTAATTTTATGGTAAACAAATGGGATACATGTTGTTTCTCTGTTTGTACATGGCGCAAAGGCATACCATTTGTGTAATCATAAATCCACATAGGGTAATGCTGTTTGATTCATTCTGCTATTTTTTCCCTTCCCCCCACCCCTCCCACCCCTCTTTTCCTTCTAAACAGTTCTTCCTTCCTCCATTCTTGCCCCCCTCCCTAACCCTAACTCTAACCGTAACACTAACCCCTCCCATCCCCCATTATGTGTCATCATCCACTTATTAGCAATATCATTTGTCCTTTGGGTTTTTGAGATTGGCTTAACTCACTTAGCATGATATTCTCCAATTTCATCCATTTGCCTGCAAATGCCATAATTTTATCATTCTTTATGGCTGAGTAATATTCCATTGTATATATATACCACAGTTTCTTTATCCATTCATCAATTGAAGGACATCTAGGTTGGTTCCACAATCTGTCTATTGTGAACTGAGCAGCTATGAACATTGATGTGGCTGTATCTCTGTAATATGCTGATTTTAAGTTCTTTGGGTATAGGCCAAGGAGTGGGATAGCTGGGTCAAATGGTAGTTCCATTCCAAGTTTTCTAAGGAGTCTCCACACTGCTTTCCAGAGTGGCTGCACTAATTTGCAGCCCCACCAGCAATGTATGAGTGTACCTTTCTCCCCACATCCTCACCAACACCTGTTGTTGCTTGTATTCTTGATAATCGCCATTCTAATTGGGGTGAGAAGGAATCTTAGGGTGGTTTGATTTGCATTTCTCTTATTACTAGAGATGTTGAACATTTTTCCATATGTTTCTTGATTGCTTGTAGATCTTCTTCTGTGAAGTGTCTATTCATTTCCTTAGCCCATTTGTCGATTGGATTATTTGCATTCTTGGTGTAGAGTTTTTTGAGTTCTTTATAGATTATGGAGATTAATGCTCTATCTGAAGTATGATTGGCACAGATTTTCTCCCACTCTGTAGGCTCTCTCTTCGCATTGCTGATAGTTTCCTTTGCTGAGAGAAAGCTTTTTAGTTTGAATCATTCCCAGTTATTGATTCTTGCTTTTATTTCTTGTGCTATGGGAGTCCTGTTGAGGAAGTCTGGTCCTAAGCCGACATGTTGAAGCTCTGGACCTACTTTTTCTTCTATAAGACTGCAAGGTCTCTGGTCTGATTCTGAGATCCTTAATCCATTTTGAGTTTAGTTTCGTGCATGGTGAGAGATATGGGTTTAGTTTCATTCTGTTGCATATGGATTTCCAATTCTCCCAGCACCATTTGTTGAAGAGGCTATCTTTTCTCCATTGCATATTGTTGGACCCTTTGTCTAGTATGAGAAAATTGTATTTATTTGGGTTTGTGTCCAGTGTCCTCTATTCTGTACCATTGATCCACCTTTCTATTTTGGTACCAATACCATGCCGTTTTTGTTACTATTGCTTTGTAGTAGAGTTGAAGATCTGGTATTGCGATACCCCTGCTTCACTCTTTTACTGCAGGATTGCTTTAGCTATTCTGGGTTTTTTATTCTTCCAGATGAATTTCATAATTTCTTGCTCTATTTCTTTAAGGTACATCATTGGGACTTTAATTGGAATTGCATTGAATCTGTACAGCACTTTTGGTAGTATGGCCATTTTGACAATATTAATTCTTCCTATCCAAGAACATGGGAGATCTTTCCATCTTCTGAGGTTTTCTTTACTTTCTTTCTTTAGTGTTCTGTAGTTCTCACTGTAGAGGTCTTTCACCTCTTTTGTGAGATTGATTCCCAAATATTTTATTTTTTTCGATGCTATTGTGAATGGAGTAGTTTTCCTAAATTCTCTTTCTGAAGATTCATCACTTATGTATAAAAATGCCTTAGATTTATGTGCATTGATCTTATATCCCGCTACTTTACTGAATTCACTTATGAGATCTAAAAGCTTTCTGGTGGAATTTCCTGGTTCCTCTAAGTATATAATCATATCATCAGCAAATAGGGATAGTTTGAGTTCTTCTTTTCCTATTCGTATCCCTTTAATTTCTTTGGTCTGTCTAATTGCTCTGGCTAGAGTTTCAAGGACGATATTGAAAAGAAGTGGTGAAAGAGGGCATCCCTGCCTTGTTCCAGTTTTAAGGGGGAATGCTTTCAGTTTTTCACCATTTAGAATTATATTGGCCACGGGCTTAGCATAGATGGCCTTTACAATGTTAAGGAATGTTCCCACTATCCCTATTTTTTCTAGTGTTTTGAGCATGAAGGGGTGCTGTATTTTATCAAATGCTTTTTCTGTCAGCTTATATTTAATGTCCAATACTTTATGACCACATATTACCAGAAATATTTGAAAATTTTATCCTGCGGACCTTCAACATAAGAGCATTTTTCTTGATAATGCTTCTATCTTTTCCTCTTTAACTATCTTAAAGAAATATTTGTTTTATTTTTAATTCATAATGTAAAATATTAATTAGATATGAGAGTGGTTTTGTTTCTTTTTCTCGCTCATGTTTTCTTTTTCTTTAGTTCTTTTCCCCTACGTTTATTACCAAAGAACTTGGTAGTACAATCAATAACTATTCCTACCAATATTAAACATAATTGATTCAAGCAGATTTAGTTCCTTTCAATTAGGTGACTTTGAGCAGATTAATGGTCTTATGGTCATCCTTTTTGAGATTCAGTTTTCCCATCAAAAAGATAAGATTATAAAATCCTATCAGTTGGGATTAATATGAGGATTAGACTAAATGTGTCTAAACAGCATATTTATGGAAATAACCAGTATCTCATTGAGAAACATTTTTATATATTTTATTAAAATTCTGTCATATATTTTTTTCATAAAGGATTGCTGAGTAGGATAGTCAAGTGAAACTTTTACCTGATTCTCTGATTTTATCAATTTTAAATCAACTCACATTTTTTTAGTTCAAATAAACAAAATACAAATTATATTTATTTTGTCATCTGAAGATGATGTCCCAGGTAGTATTTTTTTGTAGTAGTTGCCCCACCCAACACACATTAAGCTTCTGTAAGGTGTAGTTCTGCCCTCTTATAATCAATCAACAAATTTTTAATTAAGCAATGGCTTATTCAAAGTTCTATGGGTCACACGTACCATTAATAAACTTTAAGTCTACTTGGTAATATTGTGTTAGTGTCATCTTGATGGATTCACAGATAAAGAAGAACTGAGCCCATCAGGCAGTAGATCAATAGAAAAGAAACTAATATTTTTCAGTACTGACAGCTTTCAGCATATATCTCCCAGATTTTTTTGTTGTTGTTTTGAAACAGCATGGTGCCAACATATGCTTCCAATTTTTGAAAAGCTTCTATGCAGAAATATATTGAACTAATGGTATGGAAGATTTGTATTTCACTGTACGTACTTTGTTCTCCTTGACTGTTAAGTGGTGCTGAAACTCCAGGGCTGTACATTTTTCAAACAAATTGGCAGAGCTATTGTGGCAAAGGGATTTGACAGAACAACACATTCATTTCTTTGCTGATTCAAGTTACATTGTTGTGCTAAGTCTATTTCATTTTCCTGAACTCTTTCACTGAGTCAGTAAGATTATAAACTCAATATAAATAACTAAAGATGATTTAGTACATTCAAAAGCACTAGAATAATAGTCTCATACAAAACAGTTTTTTTTTCTTTTAAGATAGAGATGCCTCTGTTCAAAACAGCATCCAAATAGTCAAAAATTCAGATTAGTTTCCACAAGCTGCTGCTTCTTGTATTGTCCTTAGACTGTCATAGCACATACCTCTCTGACCTTCCCTCTTAGTTAAATTACTATTCTTATATATTAGAAATAAGAGGTTTTTAGGGTAAAGTAGCGAAATCAAATTAACAAATTTTCAGGAATGTAAGAAGACTTTTATAATAGTAGAATTTTATCAGTGCTTTGAGATTTCTCTAAATTCTTTGATTTTTTTAGTTCCTTATTTTAAAGAAAAATAGAATCAATGTTCCATCCGGTTATGGGATCTTCTTAACAATGTCTATGTCAGATAATTATAAAGTTATTTCTTAAATTATATTTTTCATGATCTGTGAGCATGGTATCTCACAGGAAGGTAAATTTCACTGCTCTAATATGTGATGAACTCAACTTTGACCCTCCTTAGATCTAAGCTCAAACCTCCGGGAAAAGCAGAGCAAATTCATATATCTTTTATTTATTGGGTTCCAGATATTTATATGTATTTATATTTATATTTGTTCCTGATTCTATTTACAATAATAATATCAGTGCATTGAGTTCCAGAAATTGTTACAGGTATTTGGGTTGATCAAATTAGAAAAAAATTTTAACAATGAAATAAACCTCATGTAGTTTATAATCCACCACAGAAAAATAGAAAATAAATAGAAAGGTAAGCTCAATGCTTATTATTTAGTATTATGTGGTAAATAGAACCTGAAACGGAGCTAGAAGTTAAGAAAAGTATGGACATTGTTATGGGTAAAGTTTGTTCTGATCCTGTTTCTATAGAAGACCTGACTGAGAGATGATGTTTAAATACAGACCTAAAGACGTGTGGGATTTAGTCACCAGACACCTCTTGGAGGACAAGACAAATATATACACTTCTCTAGACAAGAGCTCTTCCTTTGCTCTATGACAAGCCTCTTAAGTGTTAAAAAAATTAGTTGAAAATTCTTTATTTTGCCTGTAGCATGATTACAAATTCCTTATTCATGTAAAACCATCTTCCTTCTGAATATTGTCTAGTTTGTGTCCAATATATTTCTTCACATTTGCATGTGATGACAATTTCAACTAATTCAGGAATAACTGAAATAAATTAGTAAAAAAATCCATGTCATATATTTGTGGGTTTACCTATATACACCGTCCTTCCTAAATACTGTTGAATATTCATATTTTTTCTTGTTTTCTTTTAAAAACTATCATGTATTTTTTTTCTTTTCTTAACTCTCCCTATTCTTCGTTACATAGAGTCATTGTATTGCTTATTCTTCAATGAGTCCTTATTTTTTCCCTGTGGAATCAAATGATGGTCAGAAAGGCTGAGGGAGTATCTGGCAAGATCTATCCTTGTTCTATAAAGTCATATACCATTTGGAAGCTAGCAGCACATTGCAGTTACCATCAACTTCATAGTTGGTATGTGTGTATGTATGTGGGGGGGTGTGCTTTGCCCATGCGCTCTGTAAAAGTTAACACAATTAAAATCAGTAAAACAGGTTGGTGACATGCTAATCCTTATTCATTTAAGTAAAATATTTCCATTTTAGTCTGCTTTGTCAGTAATGTATGTCTTAAATTCAATCTTTTAAACAACTTGGACAATGTTTGTATATATAAAGTGGAATTATTTGAGTAATGCTAGATATAAACAAGAACTATTCTAGGAAAAGTAAGACTCAAGGTGATTCTAGTAAAAAGTGTTTAAACAAAGTTGTCTCTGCATAATGTCTCATATCTAAGAGGCATACAGGGAAAAATTCTGTCATAGTTTTTTACCAACCAGGTGTGTGACTGGGAATTTAGACTGTCTAAACCTCACTCTCCTCCTCTGTCAAACATAATTAATAATAATTATCACATAGAATTATCATAAGGATCTGTAAAGTAAAACAAAAAATTTAGCCTGGCACAGTGGCACATGCTTGTAATCCAAACAGCTCTGGAGGCTGAGGCAGGAGGATCATGAGTTCAAAGCCAGATTCAGCAAAAGGGAGGCACTAAGCAACTCAGTGAGATCTTGTCTCTAAACAAAATAAAAAATAGGTCTGGGGATGTGGCTCAGTGACCAAGTGCCCTGAGTTCGATCCCCGGTAACCCACCCACCAAAAAAAAAAAAAAAAAAAAAACTAAACATATAAAATCTGACTTAGCATTTTTTAAATAATACATGCTTGAAGATAAAGATATATTTACCCCTACTTGAACATCGCAGAATATGTACATATAGTAAAATGTGACGTGGTACTCCAGTAATGTGCAATTTCATTTGTGAGTTGAAAATATAAACATAAATAGATGTGAAAAAATGAGTAAATTTTGTAATTAAAAAGGTCATAATTTAAATGGTTCTTTTACCTCTTTATATTGAAAATACTCTATTGAATTATAAACCAAATGACTGAAATTCTAAAAGAAATGTGTATAATAATCTGAGTAAAAATAGGTTTTATTTGGTTACTAAAAATAGATTGCTATTAACATTATTTTTGATCCTAATCCTTTAATAGTTTGAAACTATCAATAATAGAAAAATACTTTCATTACGTCTACTCTCTGACAATGTTTAAAATTTTAAATGCAATAAATCCATTTATTTTTCCCATAACCTGATGCACAGGTATTGTAAATGAAATGAAGAAGACAGACATTAGTGAATTAACTCAAGATCACAAGTCTATTAAGGACCAAAACTGAGATTGAGCCCAGGATATCTGGCATCTAAATCATGTTCTTAGAAGGCTATACTGCCTCCAATATAAAGTAAATTAATCTAGCCGGGCACAGTGGCGCATCCCTGTAAATCCCAGAGGCTCAGGAGGCTGAGACAGGAGGATCATGAGTTCAAAGTCAGCCTTAGCAATGGTGAGGTGCCAAGCAATTCAGTGAGACCCTGTCTCTAAATTACAAAGTAGGGTTGGGAATGTAGCTTAATAGTTGAGTGCCTCTCAGTTCAAACACTGGTAACAACAACAACAAAAAAAAGTAAATTTATCTATCCATCTATTGTTATATTGAGACATGCATAATTTTAAATTCAGAAATCTAAGTCAAAAATTGTTTAAAATAAAATAATTAGGGTAAACATTATAGTGATTATTTATGGAGGATTAAGGAAAAGTCATCCATTTTAATATCAAATTCTAAGATAAACATATGGGCAAAAGAACCAAGTTCACATTTGATAAGACTATTAGAAACTGGAAATTTGTAATGAAAATTTCAAAACAGTGTAACAAAACTATGAATGAACAATACAAAAATCAGTGATTATTAAAACATGTTGAAAACTAAATATATTTAGTAATATCATTCCAGAAAAAAAATAGGAGAAGTAAGTCTGATCAATACATCTTGTAAGAGATGTAGGAAAATTTTCATTCAATAATATATTTATAAAATTAATTTCCATCTGAAAATAAAGAGAAAAATAAGGACGTTTGAAAATATAGACTGTATAAATGAATTTTTCTGTTTTAGATTTGCTTACTGTTTTAATAAGAACGTAACAAATAAATATGGAATATGTGGCCTAAAACATGTAAAGTTCCAGTCACTATATTCGGGCATACCTGTTCATCAGAATTGCCAGTTTGTACCCATCGAAAATACTAAAAGAGAGTTAGTAACATTCAGTATAAGAGACTATATATAACATATAACATATAATTGTTTGCTTCCTGTCTGTGTTATGATTTAGATATGAGGTGTCCCCCAAAACTCAAGTGTGAGGCAATGCAAGAATGTTCAGAGGTAAAATGATTAGATGATGATGTTGTAACCAAACAGTGTAGTAATCCACTGATCTGGATTAACCAGGTGGTGACTAAAGGCATGTAAAAGGTATGATTGGAGAAGGAGGGTCACTTTGGCCATTCCTTGGGGTATATATTTCATCCCTGGTGAATGTAACTTTCTCTCTGCTTCCTTTTTACCATATCATGAGGTGACTTTCTCTACCATGCCCCTCTGCCATAATTTTGTTCATTACCTCATGTCCAGAGCTATGGATTTAGCTGTCTATGGACTGAAACCTCTAAAAACATGAGTGTCAAATAAACTTTTCTCCCTCTAAATTATTATTTTCAGGTCTTTTGGTCACAGATACAAAAAGCTTACTGAAACAGTATGCTTCTAAAATGAAGGCAAACTTCTTGAGAATAGAGACCATATTTCTAGTTTATTTGTGTTATTTCTAACTTCTAGTACAATTCCTGGCACATGTATAATTGTAAACATATTTTGGCTAATTGAATTAATTTTAGTTTAGTCTACAGAACAGTCAACTAAAAAGCAAATAAATAAAAAAAAATGTATGAAGCATGAATTTAGAAGTTGTTGAGTGTGTGGTGTTCATTACATTGTTTCATATTCTTTGTAAAGAAGTTAAATTTGGGCAGGGATTGTGGCTCAATGGTGGAGTGCTTGCCTGCCATGTGTGAGGCATTGGGTTTGATTCTCAGCACCACATATAAATAAATGAATAAAATAAAGGTCTATCAACATCTAAAAATATTTTTTTAAAAAGATGTTAAAATTATTTAGGATTAAGTTAATTTTTTTTTCTTTTCAGTTTCTCTTTTATACTCATATATGTATATGAGCATTAATCGTATTCAAGTATTTAACAACAGTATATGATTGCACTAAAATAGAGCAGTATTTTCCATCTAGCATTTTACGCCCAGTTGAATGCTTTAAATAACTATTCATGTTGTTAAACATTGATCTAATTTTTAAATTTTAAAATGTTTCAGCAGTTGCATCACATTCTGCTGTATAACACATTATCAATTTCTCCATAAATGAATGTTTAAATTATTTCTAATTTTACATTACTACAATTAATGCAGCAATTGAAAAAGTTTTGGGCATATACAAAAGAACATGTATAAGAGTTCTCTGGGGTATGTACTACAAGTTGAATTGGGGAATTGCTGGGTATATGTACACTCAGCTCTTCTACCTACTGTCAAATTGCTTGTCAAAGTAGTAATGCAAATTTGAACTTCTCTTAATAATGTATGAGTGCACCACTTCTTTTTATTAATTATGAACCAAGTTTCAGAGAAGTTAAGGAAGATGCTTCAAACCACACCATGAGTCAGAGTTAGGAAAAGAACCTGCCTCTAGCACTATGCTCTGTAGAGTCTGATTCTCTTGGACGGATTGGATGATTCAAGGGGTGCACTGCAATTAGAATCCGGGGTCTAGTTTGGAGATTTGAGACTTGCACCTTTTGACCCAGTTATCCCACTCCTCGGTTTATACCCAAAGGACTTAAAATTAGCATACTATAGTAATGCAGTCACATCAATGTTTATAGCAGCTCAATTCACAATAGCTAGATTGTGGAACCAAACTGGATGCCTTTCAACAGATGAATGGAGAAAGAAACTGTGGTATATATACACAACGGAATATCATTCAACCATAAAAAAGAATAATATTATGGCATTTGCAGGTAAATGGATGAAATTGGAGAATATCATGCTAAAGTCAGTCCCAAAAAACCAAAGGTCGAATGTTTCCCTGACAAGTGGATGATGATATATAATGGGGGACAGTGAGAAAAGAATGGAGGAACTTTAGATAATGTTGGGGGAAATGAGAGAAAGGAGGTATAAAAAATGGTGGAATGAGACAGATATCATTACCCCATGTACATGTATGATTACACAAATGGTATGGATCTACATCATGCACAACCATAGAAACAAAAAGATTTACCACATTTGTGTATGATGAAGCAAAATTCAGTCTGTAAAAATAAAAAAAATAACAAAAAAATAGCTTGGCTCCACCTAGCCAGATATATACCAACCCAAATCATAGCGCAAATATTTG
This sequence comes from Sciurus carolinensis, assembly GCF_902686445.1. NCBI lineage: Eukaryota > Metazoa > Chordata > Mammalia > Rodentia > Sciuridae > Sciurus > Sciurus carolinensis. The sequence continues at coordinate 121,585,781 of NC_062221.1, read as the reverse complement.
TTTACACTACTGACACATGATGAAGTTATCTCTGACAATAAACAGAAATACCCTCCATTTTTATCAGTGCTACAGAAAATCCAGTCTTGAATTATATGCACTTTAAATCATGGAAACAGCAATTCATTCAAACAAACAAATGTATTCTACCATAAACAAAATAATGAAGTGACAGATCAGAACCATCCTTGTGGATCTAATACTAGGCCAAACACAAGAAAACTCATGCAAGAAAGTGTTTAGGATTCCTTGTGGTCCAGTAGACTTCCTTATCTCCTTGAGTGAGTACTGGATCTCTCAGTTCAGGGCAGATGCCTGTGGGCTATTTCCCCACCTCTTTGATAGAAAGGGAACTTTCTGGGGGATACTGTGAAGTTCACCCTAACACTACAAGTCTCAAATCTCCAAACTAGATCCCCAAAGTTAAATTTATTTAGATATCATGAGACTAAAAGGTTCTTATTTTAAGTTAACTATTATTATGTTTTCCCAAACAGTATATAGAAGGGAAAAATGATTCTGTTCAATGACTAAAGTAATTCTAGCAGAACAGATCTGTAGAGACATAGGGTATAGAGGTTTTGAAACAGGCTAGGAAGCCCCATAATTTAATTTTCAATTACATTCATTAATTTATTTAATGTAGTTGATTTTGTAAAAAATATTTTTTAATTTTCTTATTAAAAACAAACCATAACTTCACAAGTGTCCATGTAGATGATGTTAATAAGGAAACCACATCATTACATACCTGATATTTCATACCTGACTAAAGTACAATCCTAAGGAAGGTGAGAGCTATTTCAAGATTCAGTTTCTGATTTAGATATAAACAAGTTGTCTTAAATGCCCTAGGATTGAGAAACTTGAAATTGAGTGGTAGAAGCATTTTGTTAAAACTCTGCATGAGCCCTTGGTGTGTGGTGATGAAAAGATGCAGATATGGTAGAGACAAGGCCAGTGGAATCATTTAGTCTATATTTCTCCAGGTAATAATTATCAATGCTACGCCATTTCGCAATTAAATTCAAAGACCACTGGGAGTCATAATCCATTTAATTAAACTGGAGAAATGGAGCATAAGAAACCAGATCACCTGGATTACCAGGACGGGCTGGTAAGACAGAAGGTGTGATGAGAGCTCCCTGTGGCCTAGATGCATGCTCCTTCCTCTCTGCTTTCTCCTCCTGCTCACAAAGGCAGCAAGAATTTTAGAAATAATTGAAGACCAAACTTAAAAGTTTGCAGCCTATCATACTGGAAAGTCAATGTCTCATTTATAGTTTCTAAATGTTCTCTCTCATCAGTTGAAGATCCTAATAATTGTTCATTCATCTGTCACTAGAACTGAAAGTAAATGCATTCATTGAGAAATTCAGGTAAAGAAATTGAAGTTGTCGTTAGAGATATTATTAGGCTATCAATGCCTACCAAAATTTTTGTCACGTATGTCTTTATTCAATCATCTGTCATTAAATTTTCTCAATTCTGAATTATTTTAAAATGTATAATTTTAAACATTTTATAGGGTCTTTAAAAATTGCCTTTTTTTGTGTGTCATGTTAATTTTCCAGAGTCAGCTTTAAATTTGGTACAATGCTCACATGAAAATCAACTGAGAAATTTGCATTTCTCTGGTCTTAAAATCAAAACCAATGACTAAGATTTTCCAAACCTGTTTGATCTAAATTAGGGTATAAAGTGCTGCCATAAAGATGTCTGTATTTTCCCATATAGAACTTTAAATAATTATTGTTAAATCTTGTTATTGTTGTCACTGCAACAAAAATAGACCAAACCATGATGGAAACAAGATTGAAAAAACAAAGCATTTTTTTTTTTTTTTGCCTCATCAAACTACAAGTCCAAGAATTGATACTGCTTTGAGGCACCAGTGGATCCAATGGTTCAAAGGATTCATCAGACTTATTCCTGAGTCAGTTTTCCCTTTCTCCATCTTATGATCTTTACTGCTCTTGGTTTCTTTACAGTCTTCTTCAGTGTGTTGAAAACACTGTCCCAGTCACTTGACCTAGAATATTCTAGGGAATGGGAATGCCTGTTCTTTTACAACCCTGCTACCAACGTCTTTTGGTTGACCCTACATACATTTGTCCACAACGCTCAATCAAGCACTATGTCCCAGAGAAAGGAGTTAGTGGGGAGTTTTGATAGAGCTGCCTATTAGAATGCCTGAGTAGTTTTGTGAAATTGTGTCAGACTTTACCTAACGACACAAGGTTTTAGGCAAATATTAAATAACAGTAAACCATAAAATTAATGAGAAATTTAGTGAAGTATAAAAAAGTGTCTTGCATCACTAGTACAGAATAATTAATTCTAGTTTGAAGTTCCATCCTGGCTAACAAATCTTAAAGGTAAGGCAAGAAAACATTACTCTACTTACAAACAACCACAGTGTTTCCCAGGGAAAAAAAAAAACAAAAATTCTGAATACTCAAAAAAACTAAAATATATGACCCTCAACAAAGTCTATCAGGGAACTAATAAAATGTAAGGAGAACTTGATATTTTACCTGTGATATTTGAAGACAAAGGACGGATTGGCACTGTGTCCCTTCAAAAAAATGTGTGCATGTGTGTGTCTGTGCGTGTGTGTGTAAACTGAATATGAAAAACTTTTCTTAGACTTGTTAGAAATCTGTCACAGGACAATCCACCTTCCAAATCTGGAAACAAGCATGTCTAAAAACTACAGACCTATTCTTGGATGAGATCTTCATGCTAAAGGCAGAAAGTAGTGGACCATAACATACACGAACTATTTAATCAGTAATTCTGATGAAATTTAGTGTAGATTTCTCTGAAAGTGAGATTCATAGGGTCATAGTCCTTAGAATCCATAAAACTTAATTGTCTGTTTTTCCAGAAAGACCACCAGGATTTCAGAGTAAGTACAAAAAGAAAAAATCCAAAATTCTCTTGAGGAGGATCTTGCAGTGAGAGAGGAAGAATAATCATTGTCTAAAGCACTCATAGTCTTCTTCATAACTTGAAAATACAGGGAAATGGCATTACCTAAGGAAATCTGTAACCTAAATTCAGCTAGGTTACTAATTCAGGGATTAGAGGTTTATGAATTTTTAAATTCTGTGAAGAAGCACATAAGGTAGCCTCAAAAGTCAAGATGGAGAAAAAAAACAAACGTACAAATAAACCCAAGAACATTAGGTGAATTTGAAGCTATATTTAAAACACATATTGTACACAGTCCAACACCTCTTAGGAATATAAAGGCAAAATTCTCTGAAGTAAAAGTAAATCAAAACCAGAAATACAGAAAGAAAACTATAAAATGTGACCAATTATGATTTATTCCAGGGACATAAGTTTGGTTCAATATTTTTTAAATAATGGAATTAATCCATCACATCAACAAACCAAAGAGGAAAAATTCTATAATTATGATGATTGTTGAACAAAAATCACCTGACAAAATCTAACATTAGTTCATGATAAAAACTTAAAAACTGATAGCAGTCTGGGAATTTAGGTCAGTGGTAGATAGAGCTAGTGGTAGATAGAGCATGTACAAAGCCATACATTCAATCCCAGTAAAAACCAAACCAAATCAAACAAAAAAAAAAAATTTATATATATATATATATATATATATATACTTTTAGCAAACCAGAGGAGCATTTCCACAAGAACATTTACAAAAACCCTACAACTAATACCGCACCTAATAGCAAGAAATTGGAAGCTTCCTTCCACTCACTCCCCAAGATCTGGTAAAGGAAAGACATACTCTTTAATTATTTCTATTCATGATGCTGGAAGTCACAGCTAGTCTTTCAAACTTATAAAGACAATAAATATTGTGTGTTGGATGGAAAGAAGGAAAACTGTCTTAGTCACAATTGACCAAATTATCCCTGTGTAAAATCATCCTCAAAAGGTCAAAAATAAAATAAACTAAAATCCTTGACCTAATAAGTGATTAAAACTCAGTAAGAGGAAGCACATTTACTACACAAAAGTCAACCTTTTTCCCTATGTACTAGAAACATTGAAAATTTAAAATATGAAGATATATGTGTATATGAAATTTCATGTGTATGTGTGTACACATGACTTACGATAGCTTCAACTAACTGCATGAAATTTTCTGATAAAAATGAAATGAAATAAAAATAGAGAAATAGAGTCTTCAAAATTCAGATTCAATATTAAAATGACAATTCTTTCCAATTTTATCAATATATTTTAAATCAAAATCTCAGCAAGTCCTTTAAATTGTATAGGTTAAGATACAAATATAGAATTTCCAATAAAATGCTGAAATGTAAAATTTGGAAGACTAGTACATTCTAAATTAACACTTACTTTTGAGCTCTAATATTGGAAATAGCAAGAATATTGTTGAAAATATGAATACATTGATTAGTGCAACAAATAATGTCAAAATATGGATCCACATAAATATTGACAACTAATCTTTGACAAAATAGCAAAGAGAATTTAACAGAGAAAAGAAAGTGCCACTAGAAATAATTTCTATTCAAAACTGAATCTAGACAGAGATTTTATAGTGTGAGTAAAAATTAACCAAAACTGGTCATATTCTTTTGTTTTAAATGAAACTAGTTATATTTTTAAATTTAAAATGTAAAACTAAAAGAAATTCTAAAATAAAGTAGAGGACAAAATCTGTATGATATTGGGCTTGGTCATTAGTTTCAGATACAACCTCAAAGGTCTGATCCATGAAGAAAAATGTTGACAAATTGGACTCTAAAATAGGACCATGCATCACTTAAATGACGGGGTTCCATTCTGAGAATTGTGCCATAAATCAATTTTATCCTTGTGTGAACCTATAATGTACTTAGGAAAACCTAGAGCACATTGAAGATGTGCTTGCACAAGTAATTTTGTTCTAAAATAAGTTCATGTGGATGTTCAAAAATTCTTCAGGAGCTTTCACATCAACATTTTCAGATTTCACCTTATGGAATGAATATTGATTCTTGAATCATGTAAGCCACCCAGGACTAGCAGTAAATTCAACAGTGTGGATAGAACCATCCTTTCTTCCAACATGGTAAATAAACTTTGGTTCTGGCCATGATTGCCATGATGATGAGAGGGATATGACTCTGTGTCTGGTTTTCAATCCAGTTTAATAGAAATTTCTCTATATGCTACATAGGCCCTTCTAAAATTTCTGTTAGCATGATTGCCTTTAATAAAGAAGACCATGTAAAAACTTCCATTACTTTGTTCTTGCTCTTCATGATTGTACCTGTGTTGGAATGGGACTTGCTTATTGGTGAGTAATAACCATCATGGATTTTCCACCTTCCTAGTCTTCAATTATTTTGAATTTAATTTCCAGATCAATCACTCAATGTGATCTGCTATAGTCAATGTTAAAAGGAGATACAGTACACTTTGGTACTGTGGTGAACAAAATAAGGGATTAAATAAGGCAGAAGATAAAAGGATACAATCAAAACATACTTTGGAAGACAGTTTGGTAGTTTCTTAGAAAATTGAAAATAGGTGATCAATATACTAAACAAATTGCAAATAATGTTGGAACGACTAAATATCTGTGTAAAATAAATTGACCTGTATCTGTATCATGTCATATGTACATGTAAATTCAAAATAGATTATATATACATTAGCCTAGAAACTATAAAATTTATGGATTAAAGTATGAGAGAATACATTTGTAACATTGATTTAGGCCAATAGTTTTATGTGATTAAAAAAAAGAAGCAATTCAAGAACTATTTGTAAATTAGATCTCAAAATAATAAATTTCTTCTCCTTAAAAGACAATCTTAGATGAAGGATAAGACAATCTTAGATGAAGGATAAGACAATATTAGATGAGGATAAGACAATAGAAACTAATTGCAATTCACATATCTGATAAAGAATGAGCAACTAGATAAAGGACTCTACTAAACAATAACCAAAAAAAAAAAAAAAAAATCAATAAAAAACAACAAAAAATAACCAACTGATTTGGGCATGCATCAACAATGATGACAGTAAACAAGTTCATGAAGTGCTGTTCAGTGTCATTTGTAAAATATAAATTAAAACAACAATAAGACATATTTACAAACCTACAACAATGATGAAAATTAAAATATAGACAAAACCAAATAATGAGATATTCAAAAGAAAATGAATTTTTAAATACAATTAGTAGAAATTAAAAATGCTATCATATGTGAAAACAATTTCGCCTTTTAAAAAACTTAAGCATATAAGTGCCATATGAACCAGCCTTCCTAGATATTTTCTGAGGAATAGGAAAATGAAAGTTAAGAATACAAAGACTTGTGCATCAATATTTATATCTCCGTCATTTATAACAGTTTCATTGGTAAATGGAGAAAATGCTACGGTATATTCATAAGGTTGAGTACTTCTCAACAATAAAATTAATGAGGTATTGGTGTATATGAAAAATACAAGTGACTCTCAAAGTCATTATGCTGAGTGAAGAAACCAGATCATCCTCCTTCAGAAAAGGGGTACTTATTATAATATGACTCAATTTACATTGAATTCTAGAGAATAACAACTAATACGTATCAAGGAAGGCAGATCAGTGACTCTGGGATAAGGTGAGACAGGGAAGAATCAGGAGGCGAGATTTTCAAGAAGCAGGCAGAAACTTGGAGATACCTGGTGAACTCATTGTCTGGACTGTGGGTTTCATGCATTGTATAGTTCTATAGAAAATTATTCAATTGTACAAATTGAGTATAGCAGTTTATTTTATAACTATGATGTGTGAGTGTAGCTGTTATAGAGAAAAGCATGGAATTTATTGGTACAGAGAAGAGAAAAGTGGTCTACAATATATGGGTACTACTCCAACAATTAACCGTTAGACCTTGATTTTCTGTTGATCATAAAGAATATAACAAAACATCAACATTAAACAAGGTCACTCTGTTGATAATTTAGTAAGATAAAAACAAGAGTAGCTCCATAGTTCTGCTTGAACACAAACCAACATTGGAACATTGTGCAGAGGACAACAAAGGATTCAAAACATCCCTTTTCTCTGGCCAAGATAAATTATGACTGCTTCTTTCCTAAGACAGCTGTAGCTTTGTTTATGTGGTTACCAATAATGTAGAATCATTGAAAAAAATGTTATCAAATTATATTAAACTTTCCTTTTCTTATAGCATGGAAGTAATGCTAGATTAACCAGAAGTTTATATATATATAGAGAGAGAAACTGAGTATTTTGGAGAGAAATAGGCATAATAGGTAGAATTAGACAGCCCCTCAAACTTTAGCAGTCTAAAGAAACATTACTAAATTTATGGTACTTGTTATTAGAACTTCTTAATGCATATTTATGCATGGAAAATATACTAGTATAATTTAAAGTCAAATGAGAATATAGCAGTAGAAATTGCACGAAGGAGAAATGACTCATTTCCTTTGAGTCATTTAGTTCAAAAATTAGGGGAAGAGATTCTTAATTCATTAAAAAAAAAATCACACTTTGGTTAGAATTATGTCCTTTTGAAACTGTGTAACAAGGTAAAGACACCCAAGGAAAAGAATTTGTCACCATCACAGAGTCAGGGCATATATTTGCCCTTGGGCTAATGCTAGGACAATTTTCAATGATTCGTAGTTTGCAAAAAGGAATAGGAGAGGCCTTGGCAGTGTTGTTTTGGAAAGCAACAAAAGGGGGTGCAAAGACTGGCAGCAACGGAAACACTGCAACAAGTAATTAAATAGCAGCAATGCCTGGAAATTCTCCCCAAAGGGGCTTAGGGGAAAATCAGTCTTTTTGGAGTCCTAAGTAAGGAAATGTTGATTTTGCCTATCTTGTTCTTCAGTTCTCACCTCAATGATTTTCACAATTAGCTTGTAAACAGCTCTACTGGACCCAGCCCCATTGTCTTTTTCTTTGTTGGAAAAACACACTCATAGATAAAGACCTTTCAGCAATTATAGACCTCCTTAATGTGCAGCACAGGTGGAGACTGAACCTAATGGCTTTATATTATGTGCCCTAAATTTGCTTTGCTGCTGCAGGGCTTTCAAGTTTTTTGCCTTTCCATATGGACCTAATTTGCTGAGATCATGTTGCACTGATATTCTCATGACAAACACATACTCTGTTTCATTCCTGTAAGTCAAATGAGCTCTGTATTCATTCTGTTTATGCTAGGTACTGTTAGCTCACAAAAGGGAATTTTGTATACATTTCCTGAGTCTTTCTGGCCTCTTCCTGTTTCCATGGGAGATGTATCTCTGGGAGATATGTTGTTTCCTGCTCCAGGTAGAAAAAGGACACCCACAAACATCGCATTCCCCACATAATTTCTGCAAGCAAGAGCAGGTAATAGAGGGAACACAACCAGGATCTACCCTGAGAATATCTACGTGCATATTTTATGTTCTACAAACCTATACATATCTGATCTTGAGGCCTCTCTGCATGTGTAGTGCATGATAAATAGAAAACAGAAATACATTACATCTGGTGCTACGGTCTTGAATTTTGATACTTTTTTTTTTTTTTTCCTTTGAGCAAAAGGAACAAGAAGGTTTATTGTTTTGCTAGCAAAGGAGAAACACAGGGGACTCCTGTCCCAGAGGTTGTGATTCTGCCAATCAGCAGGAACAGGGGCTTTTAAAGAGGTGATCAAGGCTGCATTCCACCTGTTCTCTATTGGAGTTGTAATTCACTTGTTGATTCAGGAGATAGTCATTCCTGAGATCTTCTGGTGCCATCCCCAAAGTCTGGATTATTTCATTCCTATGGGAGTGTGTATTCAAGGACAGATAAATCTGCCTAAAATGGGGAAGAAAAGCAATCCTGTTTCCCCTAAGATTAGGGAGGGGTAGAGATGAGGGAGGAGCAGGGAGAGAGGAAGAGAAAGAAACATGTCCATTTAAAAAACCAGCTGCAGTGGCCGAGCAGCAAGGGCTATATTCACAGCATAAAGTGGACCACTGTAACATTTCCTCACTGTCAATTTCTACATTCCATTCCTATAGAAAAATGGGCAACAAAATCTCCAAGCTGCTTCCTGCTGAGAGAGAGAAGTAATTTATGCTGAAGTAACTTCCTGCTGAAGTTGGGGGAAGTAACACAAATGTAACCAAATGTCCTTATTCTCTATCAGGTGGGGTGTGAACAGTTAAGAATATTCAGCATTGGAGCAGTTCATAGGTCCACAGTGGTACAGGACAAGGCATACATAGGGCAGAGATCATGGTAAGACATCAATAAACAAGACAGCAAAGCATTACTTTTTTTTTTTTTTTTTTTTTGTAAACAATTAGCACAAAAGCAATTAGTATTTCAGCCAGTCTCCGAAAACCATGAAGACAATAACTCATGATTATATCAGTGGAAAACAGATCAAGTTTATCAATGTAAGAAGTTAGGAAGATTTGTAGGTCTCTGAAATCAGGCTAAAATTAACTCAGGACAAACTCGTGATTCTGGATTCCTTTATGATCATTATTATTAGGCACTCCCACACAAGAACCCTTCCGTTAGTTCATTCAGCTTTACTCACTTTTGATAGGGCTGACATGTTAAGTTACATTAAAAAATAAACTATTTTTAAAAACTTTCCATGTAGGACTGTGCTTAAGTTATACTCTCCTGCCTGGCATTTAGGATCCATTCGGTCAAACTGACCTCATTCCTATATCCTTGGAGATCACTCTCGGGAACATGTGTGAAGCCTCTTGCTTCCTTCAGCTTTCCTGGACCGTGGTGCCATCTGTTAGGATGGATAAGGGTCTGGCTGACCATACATGGCTTCTCTTGGAAGCATAAGTTACATTTTTCCTCTCCAATTATCCTCCTCTTTGCAGAATGTGCACCAGTTGACTTCCTTTTCTCTAGGATCCTCTTGATTTCCCTGATTAGCAGTTTTGATACATGTATACACTGTGCAATGTTTAAATCAGCTAAATATTTTTCTCCTCAATTATCATTTATTTATGGTGAAAATATTCAATTTTTTTTCCTTCTAGATTTTAAAAACTATACCACACACTATTGTCATTTCTAGTCTTCCTATAATGCAAAGGAACACCAGAACTTTTGCTCCTAACTATAATTTGATATTTGTTAATCAACTTTTTCCATTTCCCCCACCTCCTACTCTCTCCATTCTCTAAGAGCCATCATTAGGCTTTCAACTTCCATAAAATCAACTTTTTCAATATTCTGCGTATGATTAAGAGTATGTGGCATTTATATTTCTATACCTGGCTAACTCTTGGAATATTAAAATAACAAAAATAAAGTTTTGATTATAAATATATGTGTATATATATTTAATTCCTCTACACACACACTTGTATTTACTCTTCACAAATAAGATATACACATTTATTTATTTTCCTCTATGGCAAGCCAGTGGCAGGTTATCGTTATTTATTTGTTTATTTATTTATTTATTTACTTGCAGTACTGAGAATTGAACCCAGGGGAATTTACCACTGAATTATATTCCCAATTATTTCATTTTTTTTTTATTTTGAAGCATGGTCTCATTAAGTTGCCCAGGCTGACCTTGAATGTACACTTCTCCTACCTCAGCCGCCCGAATCATTGGAATTAAATATATGTGCCGCCACACCCGGCAGGTTAATCATATTCTTACTCAAAGGTGCATTATAAGTGCTCATGGATTTTTATTCTCTGCCATATTGATCCATGTTATAATAACCCTGTTTTCTAGTTTATATGTTTTATGCTTTGACAGCATGGAATCTTGCTCAACCTGGAGGAACTTTTCAGTTAGTTAATTTCCCAGAATTAGCAAAGATATTTGGTCTGCAAGTATGCCTTTCATATGAAATCCAACCTCTCCAGAACCACTCCCAACCCACTCCTTTACGGACACATTAGCTTAGGACCATCTGAAACACAACTAAGAGGCTCCAAAATCTGTACAAATTATTTGAACTAGCCAATATTAAAACTTCCCACCTGCCCTACCATTCTTTCTTGTAGGAACTAAAAAAAGAGTCTATTTATATTTATATATATTTCTTATGAGATTGGAAGAGCAAAAGTTTCTGGAGTGAGTTTGCTGACTCAACATTGTCTTTTCCTCTCCCCTTCTCCAACTACGCTGGTGCATTTCCATGTGGCCCCAGTGCCATAACATGACAACTCCTTTGAAACTCTGTGAATATAGTAGAGTATCTTTTCAATGGCAATCCCTTTCTGATCGTTTGGTGTTGCCACACATGACTAAAATAAAACCCTTTGTTTTAAAACACTCTTCTATGTAATAATTGCTAGATTTTTTTTTGGATAAATGTACTGATTTATTTGGTCATTCCTTTATCAACAAAAAATTATATTGATTCAATTCTATTGTTTTATTTTTCTTAATATTGAGGTAATAAATCTTAAAGATTTATTTTCAGAATTATGTTGCACTTTATTTGATACGGTTTGAAGAATATGTATAATATAAAAATATCTACTGAGATCTTTCTATGATCATTGTGCTAAAATCTTTATGGTGGAACAACTTGCATGGTAATTTGTAAAATCAAGTTATTTACAGTGAAGTAACATGTTAATATGGGTAAGTAAGCAAAATTATGAATAAAATAAATGTAAAAGCATGTTTGAAGAAAGGATAATAGGTACTATTTACCAAGAAAATACCATTACTATTAATAGAAAATTTTAGAAAGTGTTGCCTATATGCCAAATTCTATTCTATGTATTTTGCCTACATTAAGCCATTTGATCCTTGAGAAAAACCTATTAAGTAGGTGCTACTATTGTCCACATTTTATTTATATGTAAACTTACACTGTATTTCTTTAAAATTGTTCAGATTTTAAGGGAAGAACCGGAGTTAAATATTCTCATAAGAATTCAGCAGAGAATATGTATTTATTATGCCAATATTTTAACTGAAAATGTAAGAGTAAGAGAGATTAAATACTTTTTATAAAAACAGAAATTTCTAAGTAGGAGTGTGGCTTTGCAAACTCAGTTCAGTAGAAACTCAACACTACTTTCTGCATACATTCACAGATGCCTCAGGAATTTCAAAATTTCAAAAGTGTGAACATTTAAAGAAATGAGAGGACACATAAGGTTAAAGGGAAGCTTGTTAATTTCTTTTGTTTAGATCGAATCTTGCACCCTGAAAATAATTTTGGTTTAAGTGGTGTGTGGTCAGGGCCTGACCTTCTAGAATGAGTCAGCTACAGAAGCACCAGCAAAGTGAAATGTATGTCCTATCTCAACAGCATTGACCTGTCTGACCCCAAAAGGCAAATAAACATATAGACAAGGTTCAAGGGTCATCAGCTGCAATACTTTCTGTTGTCAGAAGACAGAAATCCAACAACTGGTGAATTCAGCAACACATGGTTAACTATATATATATATATTTCTTATGAGATTGGAAGAGCAAAAGTTTCTGGAGTGAGTTCACTAATTCAACATTGTCAAACATGTGAGTTGTTTTCCTATTTTGGCTCTGTCATTCTCTTTGGAAAATACACTCATGAACAAAGCTCGTCTAAACAAGCACCAGATGCTGCATACAAATGCAATTAACCACGCTAAGTGAAGAAGAAAATGGCGTTTCGCCCTGTACATCTGTATGTGCTTGTGTGTGTGTGTGTGTGTGTGTGTGTGTGTGTGTTTGTGTGTGTGTGTGCACGTGCGTGCGTGTATTCAAAGTGAAGTTTTCCCAGGAACCTGTAGCCAGTTCTCCCAGCTTTCACTAAGAAGCATTAGTATACAAGTCTCCACTTTATTCACAAGGTGAAGGATCAAGTGTCTTGAATCTTTAAGATGATGTTTTTGCCATTGAGAAAAAAATATAGGACCTGGGGAAACAATAGAATCAACAATGATTGCACAAAGAATATCTAGGAGGTAATTGCAACAATCTGAATAAAAGAAGCTAAGTGTCTTATCTAGGACAGTAGGTATATGACTGAATGTGAGAGAAATAACAAAATCTTTACAGAAGCAGAGCTACATCTAATTACATGATCTGTCCCAGAAAACAAGAGATTTAAGGCTCTCAGTCTATTCCAAGAATACAATCATAAGTAACTAGAAGAATATGTCAGTGCTATTAATTGACATGAAGAATTAGCATTTGGATCAGTTTAGTAGACTCTTGCATTATGACCTAGGGTAAATGGTGATTTTACCTTCTTTATTAATAGAATAAACTCATCTTTTATAAAATTAGGTAGAATTTAGTTGAAGAAGAATTGTGAAAACAAAGCACCATAATAGATATTAGTGTGTATGATATATGTTTTTCCTATATGGATAGTCATTGTTTGGTGCACTTGCAAGGTAGAGAATGAAGATAAAGGAGCTTAGTACAATATTTTTAGTAAAGATAGTTTTGAAAACTAAAGTCAGACCATAGTTTATCAAAGAGAAATAAGAATAACAGAAATGTACAGTTGGTAAAGAAAATGATATATTTCCCAGACTATTTTTTTTTTTCTTTTTCTATTCATTCAGAAAGAGTAATCTTTTAAACATCCCTGGGTTAGGACATTGCTCTCAAAAATAAGAATGTGTACCTCATTCTCAGCTTGAGATAATCAATTGTAGAGGAATATGCTTGGAACTCTCATTTTTGAATATCACTAGGGAACACTAATTTAACAAAGCCAAAAATATCAAATGTTTTCTGGAAAGTTGGAAAATGAAGAGGAAACTGATAGCAAGAGCTGGACAGATGGAGACCAATTTTATGTAGGGGAAAACTATTTATAGGCCATCACCTAGGACAAGCGGAAAGGCAATCTACGTGCCTAATGAGGCTGTAACGCTAGAGTAGAGGATGTAAATAGGATTTTGGTATTTTGGGTTGTTTTAATTTTAAGTTCCTTTGACAAAATGTTAGCAGGAAGACATAGTTCTCAAAACTAAGAATGTGTACCTCACTCCCAGCTGAAGGCTCTCAGTTATATTTGTGCATTCTTCAAACTCTTGTCCTTGAATATCTCTAGAAAACATTAATTTAACAAACCCAAAGTATAAAGTGACTCATGGTGATTGTAAAAAAGTAATGAAAGGAAACTAAATAATTCAGGAATTAGTAGAATTTCTGAATTGGGAAAGCCAGTTGGTTCTATTCTCCAAACATGAAGAACTGGAGACTTCCAAAGACTGTGAGGCCTTGAAGTGTATTTCGGTGGTACAGTTTTTGCCTACCTTGCGTGAGCACACACACAAAGGTGTTGAGAAGTACATGCTCTATAATAATAATAATTTTAATCAATTAAAATTACTTGGCCAAAACTTAAGATTAGAAAGTGAACTTTTACCTCCCTTTAATTAGTGTCAAGAGTATCAACATATTGTTGGAGGTACCTTAATTTTGAGAATATTTTATTTGAAAAGAGGAGATTATTCTCCAATGTTCACTACAGAAATACACACACACAAAATGTAATGGAATAAGTGAAACTTCCATTCTGTCAAACCTCAGAGGTCTAGTGATCTAGATCCTAATGTGCTTCTGTGTTGGAATCTCAGACACAGTTTCTGTCAGCTTTGCATTATTGTGACCAAAATAACAAATGAGAAAAATTTAGAGGATGGAAAGTTTATTTGAGGCTCATGGTGTCAGGGGTTTTAGTCCACAGATGACCAAGTTTATTGCTTTATTGAAGCGGGTATATCAAAGGAACTTTTTAGTTACCAAAATTTTCTCATGGACTCTCTCATATTTCCCCGACAAACTTGTGACTAGTGTTAGCCAGTAAATTGAGCAGAAACATTTCTGGGCTAAATCACTATGTCTCATCTTCCTTTTATTTCTCTTTGGAGGTCTCCATTGAGGTCATCTGTTGAACTGGAAAAGACCAAAGACAAAGGCAGCTTGGATCTATGAATATTTTCACAGTGGAGAACTTTCTTAGTGAGTCATCCAACATGATTGGAATGTATATGAGAGGAAAATGAAACTATTTTATATTCTAGACTTTTCTACTACATAGTAATTACCTTATTCTAACTAACACAGAGAAGTGGGAGAAAAATGTTATAATACCATATCTTGGAAAATGAGAAAGGAGAAATATTTTTTAAAATATAGGAAAGCATTAATAATATTTTCATAGAGGAATAAATACAAATCAAGAACAAAAACAGTGATTTCTTGGTCACTTAAATCTCATTTTAAAACTTGGATAAACAAGACTAGTATTGTTTTAGAAAAAAGACAAACTATTATTGAAAGAGAAACTGAAGTAACCGACACAGTCTATAGATTTGAGAATGAATTTCTACAATGTTAGATTAAATAAGATATTATAAAGGTAAAGAAAGGAAATTTCAAATGAATTAGGGAAGTCAAGAACATTTATGGTTGAAGGGGAAATCCTATGTTGGATGATGTAGATGTCATAAGTTATACCTGATTAGACCATGCTTTTTGATCTAACCTTATCCTATGTTTTTAAAGATGACATTAACAATTCAATAAATGGTTTCAGAATAAAACACATTATATTCCAAAATGTACACAAGTCTCATTCAATAAGTTGGAAATCCTAATAGAAAAAGTCTGACTTTCCTTAACGAGAAAAAATTCTGGCAGAAAACTGGCTTTAGAGGTAAGGAGAAAACCTTTCCTGGGTCTCTCTTCTGCCTACCAACTCTGAAGATTTTGCACTTGCAAACCTTCACAATTATGAAAGACAGTTCCCTGAAATCTGTCTGTATATTTATGTCAGTCAGTCTGTCTCTCTCAACCACACATGTAAACACACACACACACACACACACACACACACACACACACACACTTTTGCTCCATTTATCTGGAGAACACTATTACACAGTTTTTTGCAGTGTGTTTATAAAGGATCAGAATCTTAAGGGTGGATTTTATGAATTGATTTCAAGAATTCAGAATTGTTTCTATCTAATTAGATTGAAAGACTAATGATCCTGCTTCCATTGTAAAGACAGTCACAATACTGTGTAGTGTAATGTGGCAATGGGCAATAGATATGCATAAAATACCACCACTAATGAGAGGCAGATTTCTATATGGCCATGCTTATGAAATCTTCAAACGTGTTTATCAAATTGTGTATAATGACACTGGCTGGCTGATTCAAATGTCAGTGAACAAAGTGGGGAAAGAAAAATATGAATTCAGTGATTTGAAATCCCAGTTTAACAGCAGTATATATGAACCCAAAACCTCCGTGTTTGCTGGGGGCTTTACTTTCTATAAGATTGTGGAAAATTAAATCCAGAATCTGAATCTCATCCTGCAAGTGGCTATGTTACAACACACATTTAATCTCAGCCTTGCATGGTATGTACTGTTAAGATGAGGGCATTGATCAAAGAAAACAACTGTGGGCATTGTGCCCCTAAAATTTCTAATGAGTCTTCTGTGCTTGGAGAATTATCCCCTCCTTCAACCCATCTGAGAACAGTAACCCTGTGTTATCTGAAAAAATTGCAATGGTGTCCCCTAAGGCACTTATTTTCAAGACACAGTTGATTACCCTCATGACCCTCCCCATAGTCTCTCTTCACTTCTAGACCTATAACTAGACTCAAGGTCCAACAGGTTTCTAATAGTAAGTTACAAAGTGACCCATGAAGAGGCTATACTCCAAATGACTACTTGATTCTCAATTCATTCAGAAAAATATCTGGGGAAATACGTGGGAATGGACATTCAGGATGTGACAGACTGGTAGAAGGCACACAAACTTGGAATGGGAATAAATTGATATAACACTGCTCAGCAGAGACTCTCCATTTAACATTGATGCTCTAGGATTTATAAAGCACTCTAGAGTTTTGTTGGTAGACTAAAGCATGGGCCAAACATGACCTTTATTTACTGCATCTAATGGGGTTCAAAGATATTCAGAGCCTAGTACATTAGAATGGACTTTTCATTTAAGACCTAAACATACACCTTTCAGTCTCTTCTTAATTCCATCATATCTTATGATCATAAAACACAAAATTTCACACTTAATAAAAACAATCTAAGATCAAGAAGGGAGATATTGAGGAAAATTCTTATGCTTGCATATTTAGGTGCCTTAACTATAAATTTTTATAATAACAATCCAAATTAATATTAATAGCCTATCTTCCTAACTGCTCACTAATATTAGTTCCATATTTTCATAATAGTTTAAATAATAATAATCATTCAAATAAGCTTACATTCAAATGTTCTCTTACAACATATAATAAGAGTTTAGTTATAGTAAACCTCATAAAATATTAGTATTTTGCAGTTAATAATTCCTAATAAATTCTATTAAGAAGTAGTGATTTTTGGACCAGTACTTTCAGAATTCATTTTCTTTAACATATAAATGAAACTAAATTTAAAATAGATTTATATAATTGCTATAAATATAAATGCACATGATAAATTGATAATTATACCAACTGGGTATTTAGTTTTGGATAAAAAATATCCTTGTCCCTTCAGTTTGCCAGTCAGTCCTTTAGGAAATTAGGATAGAGTGAAAAAGAGTAAGAGTTTTAATGGTGGCTGATACTTGTGAAAGGATAAAAAGTGAAAGAACTGGGCAGGTGAGAACTTTAGGTATGAAGTAGATCTCACTCTAGTGATCAGAGTAGCAGGGAAACAATTGGGAAGAGAAATTCTCAGAATGAGTTGCACATCTGACAAAATTTGACCAATCCAGAAGGGACTCTAGAAACAAAATTTACCCATTAAAGAAGTTTTAATTGCAGCAGAAACAGGCATTAGTATTCAGACAACACTCAGTTCTTGGATGGAATATGCACAAAAAGAGCCTGTCTCAACTCAAAAGAAGGCCAGTTTGATCCTAACCACTGGGAAGCCTGCACGTCTCTGCTAACACTGTGCAGATAAATGGCAAATTCTCTCTGTAGGGAGATCCTTCATGGTGGCAGCAGATCTACTGAAAACAATACATATTTAAAGGGTTCAGAATTTTTGCATTCTTTGAAAGAAAGTTTTGCACAGAACATGTTTACTGATAATTTGTTGGGCCTTTTGCTTTGTTTTTTGTAATTCGTGACAATGATTAGGGACTCTATTAGCTTTTTTTGTTGTCAAAACAAAGACAAATTGGTTTTTAGATCAACCAGAACTTACCCTCCTCTTCATTTTACAATAACAGATAAAGGAATAAGAAATTAGTCTCGTGGTTTCCCAGCTGTCAGATCTACTCCCAGATTAAAGATAAGCTACTGCATTTAACATTTACTCTAGCAAATCGAAGACAGGGATAATAAGTATTATCCCTCTCAGGGATTTATGTAATTCAATGATGGAGAAATTGATCTTCAGTTAAAGCAATAACAATGGAGGTTGTGCTCTAATTAGAGAAAAATGGCTATAGCGATGATAGTAGTGGTGTTTTGAGATTAACTTCCATAATGCAATTGCAAATCACACATTGTCTGAGCTAGTAGGAAGATTATTGAGTTAGATAAATTTAGTTGCTAAATTTTGAGCTAATTTGACTCACATATCACCACTGGTAATACTATATTTTTAAATGCAAATATATACAGTAGAATTTTTAATGATAGAAATATGCCAAAGGGAATTGGAAAGTTTTATAAGATCAGAATAACTAAAAATTTCCAGGGACCATGAATGACTCCCAAGTATTGTCCATACTTTGTTTACAGTCAGAAGAATAGGAAGTTATACTCTATGTATGATGTGTCAAAATGCATTCTACTGTCATGTATGTCTAATTAGAACCAATTAAAGAATAAAATTAAAAATAGGTAAATTTAATTGCTGCTTGGGACACAATAGAGGTGAAGACATTCTCAGTCTCCATTTTTGTCTTTATAATGATAAATTAAATGTTAGAGAATGAGTCAATCTACTTCTAAGTAAGAGAGAAATTATTTTCATTAAATACTTGAGAGATGGCAATCCTAGACCTAATGTGAAGTACAGAAACGTAAATGCCTTAATTCAGTAACTATTTATAATTCACACTGTTATTCGGATCATATTCATATTTAACAACACTGCTTAGATTATGTTGAAAATAGTATTCTTGACTCATGGGACCTTTCATGACCAACTTCTCTTCACTTTTCAGTTTCTTTTTTTTTCTTTTTTTGAGTATAACATTTGTTTATTTTCTTCTGATTTATATTCTAGGCATATGTAAACAAAAACATGTCATACACTTTCACTATACTGAGGACATTTTTCTGTTATTACTTCTATAGCATTGTTTTTGTTATATATTATTCATTCACACAGGCATGTTATAGTTATTTAGCCATTTAGTTATTATTTATGTTGTTACAAAATTATCACCACTTCCATCCAACATGGTTGTTACAAACATTCTTGTAGGTAAATCTTGCTGTCATCTATGATTGTTTCCTTTGGATATGCTGCAAGAATCAGAATTTCTAACCAAGTCAGAACTTGACTGCTAAGTCGAAGAACATGCCCGTTTTCAGATTTTTAATAAAAATTTACACATTTACCCAAAAAATAATTCCAATTTCCAAAATCATCAGTGTTGTTTTATATTAGTGCAATATAGTTACACATAATACTGGGGTTCATTCTGCCATACTCATACATGCATGGAATTTAATTTGCTCTGTTTCAGTCTCCAGTACTTTCTTTCCTTCTCCTTGTCTCTCCCACTATTCCCCTTTCTTCACTCTACTAGTATTTTTCTATTTATTTATTGTTTTTAAAAATTGGTACTTTATAGGTATACAAAAACGTGGAATTCACTGTGGCATATTCATGTATATACACAGTGAAATTTTGGTTAATTCATTCCACGCTTCCTCCCTTTATCCATACCTCCTTTGCCTTCCCTCAGTCTTCTTACTGTGCTCCACTGATCTTTCCTCTATTTTTGTGATTTTGATAAAAAACAGCTATGTGTGAAAAAAATGTCATTTACCAGAAAATAATATGTACATCATAGACCCATCATATAGGAAAGTTATTGGTGAGCTTTTCATTACGTCTTTACTTTTACATTTGATTGACTACTTAAAAATAATGTGTTTTTAAGCACCAGATACTCTGGTGCATACTGATTTGAAAATACTAAATATGCTCTGCCTTGGAGCATTTGCACCTGCTATTCCTTCTAGAAAAGTCTTCTTCTTGATACCTACCTGGCAAGAACCATTTCATCCCTCTGCTCAAATGTCATCTTCTTAGATATATACACAGCCTCCTACCCCTGGGCTTCCTGCTTTGTTTTTATTTTCCTCCAAAGTTTCACCATCTGACACATTATATATTTACTTACTTTTAAAGTTATGATTCTTTGACACTGCAATATTTTTGTATACTCTTACTCAATACATACATGAATTTGCAATATAAATAGTATGCAAAACATGTTTTTTTAACAAATACTGGGAAGTTTTATTACTTTTATTTTCAAATTCATTTATTTGCTCACATTCCAGTTTAGCAAACAAGTTTCCTTTCTCTGACACACAAATAGTGCATTTCTATTAACTCTAGGGTAGGAATGTGTCATCTCAGTTTTTACCATCTCTGCGATACTAATCAACAAAAATATAATGCAAGCCATGTAACTAACTTAAATTTTTTTGTATTTATAATTAAAGACATAAAACACAGGGAAATAAATTTAGTAATATGTTTACTGAATTCATTATATAAAAATATTAGTATATTCTATAATCCATAAGAAATTTAAAATGGAGTATTTTACATTATTATTTAATATGAAATTTTGAAAGTTAGTATATATGTTGCCTTTATACTACATGGTATTCAGAATGGTCACATACCAAATGTTTAGCATGAAGAATGATATCATAAATGAGAGCACAACCTAAAGATAGCACAAAAAGAAAATAAGGTTTTCCAGGTGCAGAGATCATGCCTGTAATTCCAGCGACTCAGGAGGCTGAGGTAGGAGGATCAAGAGTTCAAAGTCAGCCTCAGTAAAAACCAGGAGCTGAGCAATTCAGTGAAATCTTTTGTCTAAATAAAAATTTCAAAAGTAGGGTTGGGGATATGGCTCAGTTGTTGAGTGTCCCTGAATTCAATACCCAGTATCAAATCACCCCCCCAAAAAAAATCCCAAAAACAAGTAAGATTTACCACATGCTCAATGATTTCAAATTGTTGTCTATAGAGAACACCATGTATGTTGCTTTGTTTTAACCTTTCAATTGATGTTTCTATTTGTATATATACATGTATGTTATATACACATATAAGCATGTGTTTATAAATGAATATACATATGTATGTGTTTACATATGGATATATCTCTATATCTTATATGCAACGTATATAATCTCTACATGTATCATTTTTACATGCTTAATGGTATTTATGTTATACTTAACATTCTATAAGGGTTATGCTTCAAGCTCTTCTTTATTTCTGTGATTCTATCCAGAATCATTTTCTTCAGTGGGAAAATTTTATTTTGTTATTTTCTTTGTTTGTACTAAAATTATCATTCCTGTTGCATATACCATTATTAGCAGCCTATGTTTTTTGGAATTTTTTTATTTTTCATTCTAAGATTTTTATAGAGAATTTTATGTGCAGAATTCTATAATGACAGTTATACTGATCATCTTTATTAATGGATTTGGTACTTAGGAATCTGCCTACTTTTTAAAATTTCTTTGCAATTTGAAAACACATACTCATTCTACTTTTATAGTTGGTCATTTACAGACATTCAGAGTGGCCCAGAATTTAAGCCACCCAATATGCACATTCTCAGCCAAGGTTAAACAAGGTGACATTGTGCCTTCTGGTTTCAATGCTCACACTGTAAACAAATGCCTTTCTGCCTTTTATTTAGTGCCATGTTGTTCATGTTTGTGCTTTTGATGGATGTCTATTACTCCTCAAAATGGTCTCCAAGGGCCATGCTGAAATGCCACACAGTGTTCCTGAGTGTGCAAGGGTCTTATGAAGAAGACACATGTATTGCATAATCTTCAAGTTCAAGCGTGAGTTTTACAGTACTCTGGTGCATGTGTGTGATGTTAATGAATCAAAAACAAATATTGATTAAGTGTCTTTCACCAGGTACTTATATAAAATAAGGTCTTTATGTTGATTAGCAAAGGGGAAATGTTGTGAAAAGGCTCAGAGGAAGCTAATGAACCCCATATTCCCTCTAATTCATATCTATGACGACTAAATGTCAGCACTTTGAGATATTATTCACTTAATTTATAGCATTCATATTTCCATTTTGAAAATATTCGGTTATTATTATTATTCCTCCATAGATCACTTTTTAAAATTTTTTCTCACTTAAGTTTGCGAAATATTTGTTTCATGGTTCTACTATTTTACAGTGTTGTACCAAGCATACCCATCCATATAATTTTCCTATTTGGTGTTATAACTTCTTAGATAAGTAATTTGATTTACTTCTTCAGATTTAACAAACTTCTAAATCTTTATATCTAAAAAATATTGTTTTAGTGTAACAGGTCTTATGTTCTTTGTTGGAGTTTAATTTGATACAATATGTTAGAAATTTGTAAATTTTGATATTGATGGCAATTTCTCTTGTATTCTTTACCTCCTTTATTTACAGAAATGGTGAATTTTTTTTATTCAAGTCTGCCTTCTTCCTCAACAGTATCAATTATATTGTGATGACCATTTATTATTGATTTATTTTTAAATACTCTATTTTGAGTATATAAATTTTCAATTTACTTTTTTTTGGTGGATTCTATTTCCAGTGGATTCTATTCTTTTTATGATCATCTACTTTGAATATATCATTATAGTTTTGTTATAGCTTTGTTTCATAAAACATTTGAATACTTTTTTTTCATTATATATGCTTCCATCTTTATTTTTCATTATTTGAGTTTGTCTCCTGTAATGGTTTAAATATAAGGTGTCCCCAAAACACTCTTGTGTGGGATAATGTAAGATAGCTTAGAGTTGAAATAATTGAGTTATGAGAACCTTACCTAATTAATGCATTCATTTCCTGACAGGGATTAACTGGGTAATACCTTTAGGCCCTTAGGGTGTGGTCGGAGAAGGTGGGTCATCATGGGCATGATTTTGGGGTATATTTTTTGATCCTGATGAGCAGAGTTCTCTCTCTGCTTCTGGATATGTTGCCCTGAGCTGTTTTTCTTAGCCACACCGTTCTTCCATGATGTTGTTCTAACCCCTGGCCCAGAGCAGTGGAGTTGACCATCTATGGACTAAGACCTCTAAATCTGTGAGCCCCAAAATAAACTTTTCTTTCTTAAAATGGTTCTTGTCAGGTGTTCTGGTCACATCAACAAAAACACTGGCTAAAATATCTCCTTCTGCAAAAATAAGAAGATGAAACTCAATAATATATTTGAAATTTTAGAAAATATGTAAGACTGAATCATGTTATTTTGTTATAGACAGAATTTATCTTTTCAAAAGATAAAATGAGGATATTTTACCTTAATCAAATCTGGAATTTAGTTAACATGCAGTTTGAATTTAAATATTTGTGCAGGTTTATCTATTTCCATTTTATCTTTACTGCCTTTGGGGGTTCCCAATAGAAACAACGTATGTGTGTTTTTCAGGGATCCTTCTTTTTGATCTACCCAGAACTCCAATTTTGTTCTCCTACCTAGTGAAACTTCTGGGAAAACTCTCTCATGCTCTCAATCTGGACTGACACTTACAAAATAGAAAATGTGTCAAGGAAAAAATAGATTTAAACTTTAAAATCTCTTCTCTGCATTTTTCTCTTGAATAAAATTTTATTTCCTCAATTCTTCATTTTGTTATTAATACTTCTGTGTCTTCACATAAATACCTATTTCCTTGAGGTTTTTTATTGTGACATTTGCTCTCAATCTGTCTGCCATAGCTAGACTATTTGATATATACATAAGTAGTTTAATTGGGGAATATTCTCCAGGTTTTGTTAGGTATCATGTAAATAAAAGACCATATTCCAGAAATAGTTGGCTAACATTTCTGCCATATTTATATCTAAATAATAAAGGCTTTGTTTGCAGATTTTGTTTTTTCGTGTAAATGAATTTTGCATGATTGTTCATTTTGAAATTAGTCTTATTAATTACCTTTAGAACTTACACTATTATTAATTATTAAGTTAGTTAAGCTGCATGCAGTCTACTATATTGTGGAAATGCAACAGAAATAGGAAGAACTGGGCATATGTCATCTAGCAAGACTTTCATTCTTCACTCTTCAAAATAGTCCTTTTCACGTGATTATATTATTAGATATACGGCTACTGATCTGGACAATTCTGGTTGTCTACAGTTGATTTTTAATAAGTGGTTTTCACCTCTGCATATGACTTACTATACTGAGTGAATAAGTCTTTCAAGTGGCAGGCAGGCATTCTAAAAAGAATGTAAGTGATACTATATATAGCAAACAAAACATATTTTATGGTCAATGATTTTCTTCATGTAAATGAGATGATGATTAAGGAGACCTGTGGGACTCACTTTTTTCCAATTAGTGCTGATTTCTGATGTTCATAAAAGACGGAAATTTTACTAATTATGCATGATCAGTTTGATTACTTCAGTATATGAAACACTCAAATGATAGTTTTTGAATTAGAAATATAATTTAAGCCTTCATTGTAAGAATACAGATAATTTGAGCCTTCAATTATAGGACTAGAGAGTGCAGACTTTTGGCCTAAGAGATATATGTACACGCATAGACACACATACACGTGTTTGTGGCTGTGTGTATGTACTTACACATAACTGTCAGTTTGATTTAGTCAGTTTTTAAGTTTTCCAGGCTTATAGACAGGCACTAAATGGTGGGTTGGCCAAAACAACACAAATTTATTTTCCTGCAGTTCTGGAGGATAGAAATTCAAAACTGAGGTGTCAGTGAGTTGTTTCCTTCCCAAAACTCTGAGGAAGAGTCTGCTCCATGCCTCTTTCTACCTTCTGGTGATGACCAGCATTCCTTGGCATTCTTTGGTTTGTAGATGAATCAATTAAATTTCTGCCCAAAACATCTCATGACACTGTCCTGGGTCTCTGTTTTCATATGTCTATCTTCTTACAGAGACACCAGTTTTAGGTTTGGGGCTCAACCTCATCTTAATCAATTACTTCTATAGTAGTACTATTTCTAAATAAGCTTACAACATGAGGTACTGGGCTTAAAAATCAAGGTAAATTTTGGGGAGTATACAATTCAGATTATAATTATCACTGTGATGTTATAAAAATGAGTTGTCTGAACAGAAGGGCAAGCATATTCTTTGTGTGATTCTATGTTCTCCTTAAACATACAATTTTCGGAATCCCTCACTGTACTATACCTCAAAGTATTAGTGACGTTCTAGTCAACTCAATTTCAGGAAATTAAGAGTCATGACTGGCGATCCAAGATGGCGGCCTAGAGGGAGACTGCACCCCCAGTCGCTCGAGAACCCTGGAGTTAAGAAGGGGAGGCATTGAGAGACTCGGACTGAAATAGAGCCACGGGTGAGTCTGCCCACTGGGTAAAGCTCGGCCCGGGTGGCAGGCCCAGATAGAGGTGGCTTATTGGAGCCGGGCAGGGCAGCTAGAGTCTTCCCAAGGTAGCCTTCCACACTCCGGCAGTGGGCTCTTCCCAATCGGCCAGCTGCACGGTGCAGGCCCACAGTGAGAGCATTTCCGCACAGAGCCAGTTCCAAACCGTGGAACCAGTAGGGGGCTAGGGGCAGTTTTCTTCGGATGAGCTGCTTTATCAGATTCCTCCAAGACATCAGGCTACTGAAGGCTGGGAGGTGATACACTGGAAATCTACCGGAACACTATAAGCCAGTAGCGGAAAACTGCAATATCTCAGGGTCCCATTGACAACTGACCAATATGAGAAAACAAGGGAAGAAAATGTCCCAAACAAACCTAGATACTACATCAATAAAACCCAATGACAGCACAGCAGAAGAAATGTCAGAAAGGGAGTTCAGAATGTACGTAATTAAAACGATCAGGGAAGCTAATGAGGAGATGAAAGAGCAAATGCAGGCATTGAAGGAGGAGATGAAAGAGCAAATGCAGGCATTAAATGATCGCACCAATCAACAGTTAAAAGACCAAATACGGGAAGCAAGAGATCATTTCAATAAAGAGTTAGAGATACTGAAAAAAAAAAAAAAAAACTGAAATACTTGAAATGAAGGAAACTATAAACCAAGTTAAAAACTCCATAGAAAGCATAACTAATAGGATAGAACACCTGGAAGAAAGAACCTCAGACATTGAAGAAAAATTATTTAATCTTGAAAGCAAAGTTGGCCAAACAGAAAAGATGGTAAGAAATCATGAACAGAATCTACAAGAATTATGGGATATCATGAAAAGGCCAAATTTAAGAATTATTGGGATTGAGGAAGGCTTAGAGAAACAAACCAAAGGAATGAACAATCTATTCAATGAAATAATAACAGAAAATTTCCCAAATCTGAAGAATGAAATGGAAAACCAACTACAAGAAGCTTATAGAACTCCAAACATACAAAATTACAACAGACCCACACCAAGGCACATTATTATGAAAATACCTAACATACAAAATAAAGACAGAATTTTGAAGGCCGCGAGAGAAAAGAATCAAATTACATTCAGAGGGAAGCCAATAAGAATATCAGCAGATTTTTCAATCCAGACCCTAAAAGCTAGAAGGGCCTGGAACAACATATACCAAGCCCTGAAAGAAAACGGATGCCAACCAAGAATCTTATACCCAGCAAAACTTACCTTCAAATTTGACGATGAAATAAGATCCTTCCATGATAAACAAAAGCTAAAGGAATTTACAAAAAGAAAGCCAGCATTACAGAACATTCTCAGCAAAATATTCCATGAGGAAGAGATGAAAAACAACGATGCAAATCAGCAACAGGAGGCGCTAGCCTAAAGGAATAGCCAAATAAAGGAGAAACCAAATCATGTCAAAAACAAATATGAGTCAATTGACTGGGAATACAAATCATATCACAATAATAACCCTGAATGTTAATGGCCTGAACTCATCAATCAAAAGACATAGACTGGCAGATTGGATTAAAAAGAAAAATCCAACAATATGCTGCCTGCAAGAGACTCACCTCATAGAAAGAGACACCCATAGACTAAAGGTGAAAGGATGGGGAAAAACATACCATGCACACGGACACAGCAAAAAAGCTGGAGTATCCATCCTCATCTCAGATAATGTGGACTTCAAACCAAAACTAGTCAGAAGGGATAAAGAAGGACATTACATGCTGCTTAAGGGAAGCATAAATCAGCAAGACATAACAATCATAAACATCTATGCCCCGAACATTGGCTCATCCACGTACGTCAAACAAATCCTTCTCAATTACAGAATTCAAATAGACCACAACACAATCATACTAGGCGATTTTAACACACCTCTCTCACCACTGGATAGATCGTCCAAACAAAAATTGAATAAAGAAACTATAGATCTCAACAACACAATCAGGAATTTAGACTTAACGGACATATATAGAATATACCATCCAACAAAGAACGAATACACTTTCTTAGCAGCACATGGAACCTTCTCTAAAATAGACCATATTTTATGCCACAAAGCTACTGTTAGCAAATACAAGAAGATAGAGATACTACCTTGTACTCTATCAGATCATAATGGATTGAAATTAGAAATAAATGACAGAATAAAAAACAGAAACTTCTCCAATACCTGGAGACTAAATAATACACTATTATATGATGAATGGATAACAGAAGACATCAGGAGGGAAATAAAAAAATTCTTAGAAGTAAACGAGAACAAAGACACATCATATCAAAATCTCTGGGACACTATGAAAGCAGTACTTAGAGGAAGATTTATTTCATGGGGTGCATTCAAAAAAAGAAGTAGAAATCAACAAATAAATGACTTAACACTACAGCTCAAAGCGCTAGAAAAAGAAGAGCAGACCAATACCAAAAGTAGTAGAAGACAGGAAATAGTTAAACTCAGAGCCAAAATCAACGAAATCGAAACAAAAGAAACAATTGGAAAAATTAACAAAATAAATAGTTGGTTCTTTGAAAAAATAAATAAAATTGATAAACCCTTAGCCACACTAACAAAGAGAAAGAGGGAGAAAACTCAAATTACTAAAATTCAGAATGAACAAGCAAATATCACAACAGACACGAGTGAAATACAAAACATAATTAGAAGCTATTTCGAAAATCTATACTCCAACAAAACAGAAAACCTCGAAGACATCAACAAATTTCTAGAGACATATGAACTACCTAAACTGAACGAGGAGGACATACACAACTTAAATAAACCAATTTCAAGCAATGAAATAGAAGAGGTCATCAAAAGCCTACCAACAAAGAAAAGTCCAGGACCAGATGGGTTCTCAGCCGAGTTCTACAAAACCTTTAAAGAAGAGCTCATTCCAATACTTCTCAAACTATTCCATGAAATAGAAGAGGAGGGAACCCTACCAAACTCGTTCTATGAAGCCAATATCACCCTGATACCTAAAAGACAGAGACACATCGAGGAAAGAAAATTTCAGACCAATATCCTTAATGAATATCGATGCAAAAATTCTCAACAAAATTTTAGCAAATCGCATACAAATATATATTAAAAAGATAGTGCACCACGATCAAGTGGGTTTTATCCCAAGGAAGCAAGGTTGGTTCAACATTCGGAAATCAATAAATGTCATTCACCATATCAACAGACTTAAAGTTAAGAATCACATGATTATTTCAATAGATGCAGAAAAAGCATTTGATAAAATACAGCATCCCTTCATGCTCAAAACACTAGAAAAAATTGGGGTAGTGGGAACATTCCTAAACATTATAAAGGCAATCTACGCTAAGCCCATGGCTAATATCATTCTAAATGGTGAAAAACTGAAAGTGTTCCCCCTAAAAACTGGAACAAGGCAGGGATGCCCTCTTTTACCGCTTCTATTCAACATCGTCCTTGAGACTCTAGCCAGAGCAATTAGACAAACCAAAGAAATTAAAGGGATACGAATTGGAAAAGAAGAACTTAAACTATCCCTGTTCGCTGATGACATGATTATATATTTAGAGGAACCTGGAAATTCCACCAGAAAACTTTTAGCACTCATAAGTGAATTCAGTAAAGTAGCAGGTTACAAGATCAATGCTCATAAATCCAATGAATTTTTATACATAAGTGATGAATCTTCAGAAAGAGAAATTAGGAAAACTACCCCATTCACAATAGCATCGAAAAAAATAAAATACTTGGGAATCAATCTCACAAAAGAGGTGAAAGACCTCTACAATGAGAACTACAGAACACTAAAGAAAGAAATTCAAGAAAACCTTAGAAGATGGAAAGATCTCCCATGTTCCTGGATAGGCAGAATTAATATCGTCAAAATGGCTATACTACCTAAAGTGCTATACAGATTCAATGCAATTCCAATTAAAATCCCAATGATGTACCTTGCAGAAATAGAGCAAGCAATTATGAAATTCATCTGGAAGAATAAAAAACCTAGAATAGCTAAAGCAATCCTCAGTAGAAAGAGCGAAGCAGGGGGTATTGCAATACCAGATCTTCAACTCTACTACAAAGCAATAGTAACAAAAATGGCATGGTATTGGTACCAAAATAGACAGGTAGATCAATGGTACAGAATAGAGGACATGGACACAAACCCAAATAAATACAATTTTCTCATACTAGACAAAGGTTCCAACAATATGCAATGGAGAAAAGATAGCCTCTTCAACAAATGGTGCTGGGAAAACTGGAAAACCATATGCAATAGAATGAAATTAAACCCCTATCTCTCACCCTACACAAAACTCAACTCAAAATGGATCAAGGACCTCGGAATCAGACCAGAGACCCTGCATCTTATAGAAGAAAAAGTAGGTCCAAATCTTCAACTTGTTGGCTCAGGATCAGATTTCCTTAACAGGACACCCATAGCACAAGAAATAAAAGCAAGAATCAACAACTGGGATAGATTCAAACTTAAAAGCTTTCTCTCAGCAAAGGAAACTATCAGAAATGTGAAGAGAGAGCCTACAGAGTGGGAGAATATCTTTGCCAACCATACCTCAGATAGAGCGCTAATTTCCAGAATCTATAAAGAACTCAAAAAACTCTACACCAAGAATACAAATAATCCAATCAACAAATGGGCTAAGGAAATGAACAGACACTTCACAGAAGAAGATCTACAAGTAATCAACAGATATATGAAAAAATGTTCAACATCCCTAGTAATAAGGGAAATGCAAATCAAAACTACCCTAAGATTTCATCTCACCCCAATTAGAATGGCGATTATCAAGAATACAAGCAACAATAGGTGTTGGCGAGGATGTGGTGAAAAAGGAACACTCATACATTGCTGGTGAGGTTGCAAATTAGTGCAGCCACTCTGGAAAGCAGTGTGGAGATTCCTCAGAAAGCTTGGAATGGAAACACCATTTGACCCAGCTATGCCACTCCTTGGCCTATACCCAAAGGACTTAAAATCAGCATACTACAGAGATACAGCCACATCAATGTTCATTGCTGCTCAATTCACCATAGCCAGATTGTGGAACCAACCTAGATGCCCTTCAGTTGATGAATGGATAAAGAAACTGTGGCATATTTATACAATGGAATATTACTCCGCAATGAAGAATGATAAAATTATGGCATTTGTAGGCAAATGGTCGAAATTGGAGAATATCATGCTAAGTGAGATAAGCCAATCTCAAAAAACTAAAGGTCGAATGATCTCGCTGATAAGCGGATGAGGACATATAATGGGGGGTGGGAAGGGCTAGCATTAGGTTTAGGGTTAGGTTTAGAGTTAGGCTAAGGACAGCGGCAAGAATGAAGGAAAGAAGGACTGTGTAGAGGGAAAAGAGGGGTGGGAGGGGTGGGGGGAAGGGGAAAAATAAAATAAACATCATTACCCTATGTAAATGTAAAAAAAAAAAAAAAAGAGTCATGACTATAGAATAACACATTAAATATCACACATATTGGTAATATTTAATAATATACTACATTTCAAATCAATACATTTCAGAATGTTGATTTGAAAAGTAGTCACATAAATTTTTTAAAGCTAAGTTTTAGTAAAATTTACTAAAAGAGGTCATATTTTATTTATATCATAAACTTCAATGAGTGTATTTCAGAAGAAGTCAAATAATCTTTTATGATTTTTCTTAATGACTTCAAAATATTTCTGTTGTTCCTATCAGCCCTGAGTTGTCTTATTGTGTTATGACCTGGCATGACTTATTAAATAAGCACACATTAAATATAGTGAAGTTTTAGGGTATAAGAAACAAAAAAAAAAGAAAATTGTGTCTTTGGAAAGAAATGCCCTGAAAGCACATCTCTTTTAGTGTCAAATAGAAATGAATTTACTGCTGCATAAAAGATACACATTTATGATGCTAATGTGATATTTGATTCATTAAAATTTCCAGAGGCTGAATGATTTAACAGATGGAAGTTGCTTTAAAATTAAAATATCATATGGCATTCTATCATAAATGCATATGGGACATATTCTCATACAGAATGTAAATATAAGAATAGGATCACTACATTGAGTTAAAGGCTTAATGTGCCAGTTAAATTCTCTTAGTGTGCATGTGAGCATGGTCCTTCTCTTTCAGCCTTGAAGGACAAAATCACTGAATCTAGTTTTCTAATATGCCTCAAAGATTATAGTTGGTTTGCCCCTCTTTTGAGAAGAAAATATTTGTTATTATTTGTTTTTTTGAATTAAGTTAGATTAATATTTTTCAGTAAAAACTACATTGCCATTATAATTAATCATTTTTTTCTTTTTCAAAATCAGAAGAAATTTTAAATTATTTTCATGTGACAATTTCCACTATTTCTTTTATTTGAAAGGGATAGATTAATTTTAGTATAGACTGGATCATATATAGGAAATAATTTATTATCGTCACAACTGATGTTTTAAAATAGTAAAATTTACTATTAAATACTGTTACTTATTAATTCTCTAGGAATATGAAAGTAAGACAAGAATATTTTCTATCTTGATGGTGATGGTATTCTCTGATTGAGGGAATGCTAGGAAAAGTCTGAATTTAGGATACATTTTAAATCTGGTTTTCAATTAAATGAGTCATAATTAATTTTCATCATGGTGCCACAAATTTGTGATAATTTGGTCATGTTTTAATAATTTCCTGATTCAACAAATATCTATTAAGCACAGATAAGAAACATCTTAAAAATAAAATTAAAGTTGTGAAATTTGATCTCAGTTGTAAATAAGGGCCAAATGTCATAATTATGACATTTAAATTTTTTAAATGTCATAATTATGTGTGAAATCAAGCCAATAATAAAGCGAAAGAAGGACAAATACATGGAGTGTAAGAACATTAAACGATAGAGTAGATATGAACAAAGATGGTGAGCAAAAACTTTCATTAGTAAAATTGATACATTTTATCAGGCTAGATGACAAAGAATACATGAATGCAGGGATGGAAGCTTTCAGTATGATCAAGTTCACCTACTGAGTACAAGAAACAGAAATCCTATCTTGGAGTCTTGTGAAACTAAAATATTTAGTCATCCATCTGAGATAGAACCAGAAATGGGACAGAAAAAAAGTTGTATAGAAGATAGTTATGTCAAATAATCTGATAAGGGGGAATAGCTCTAAAGAAAAGTGCTATTTAAAAAGAAAACAACTGAATCTGCTAAAGTAAGTGGAGGAGGAAGTTTATTTTTGTTCATTTAAAACCACGACAGCAATTAGTGAGTGGTTTTTCTAGAAAAAAAATATTAAAATTTACTAAGAAATTATTGGTAGCAGAAGAATGGAAGCGAAAGAGAAGTAAACAGATATTATGGTTTAGAATACATGTCCCCCAAAAGCTCATGTGTAACACAATAAAAAATGTTGACAGATGAAATGATTGGGTTATAAAAATTTTACCCTAATCAGTAATATTAATCCCCTGATAAGGATTGACTGGGTGGTAACTTTAGGCAGTTAGTGTGTGACTGGAGAAGATGTGTCTGTCCCGGGCAGGTATACGTTTGGATTTTATGTTTGTACTTGTTGAGCAGAGCTCTTTTTCTCCCTGGTGCCACATCCACAGCTGCTTTCCTCTTTCACACTCTTCCGCCATGGTGTTTGCCCCATCTCAGGTGATGAGGAATGGAGCTGGTTATGTATGGACTGAGAACTCTGAAATGGTGAGTCCCCAGATAAGCTTTTCCTCTCCTAATTGGTCTTGTCAGGTCTTTTTGGTCACAGCAACAAAAAGACTGACTAAAAAGCAGCCTTAAGTGGTATTAAGAAGGTAACAGTTACTAGATTTTATGATTCATTTTCTTTGATTTTTTTCAGAATCTCTATCTCTTTATTGAAATAATCTTTTGCTTCTTGCAGTTGCTCTTTTAACTGTTTATTGGAGTGATCGTTCATTGCCCGTATTTGCTCTCTTATCTCATCCTTTGCTTCGTGAATCATTTTAATTAAGTATGTTCTGAATTCCTTTTCTGACATTTCTTCTACCATGCTGTCATTGGATTCTATTAATATAGAATCTTGGTTTGTTTGGAATACTTTCTTCACATGTTTTTTCGTGTTGTTCCTGATGCATGAGAGGTACCTGACAATGAGCTTCCAGTCTCCAGCAGGCATCTCAGTATGGGATTGGCCCCACCTAAAGATGTTTTTTTCTGCTTCCAGGATAATCCAATATGGCTGCACTGGCTTCCAAACATGTTGACAAATGGGGAGCTGCAGTTCGAGCTGTGGGTGCTGAGTCCATGTGGGGCATGCTCACTCAGATCAGGGTTCCTGCAGGTCCTGGATATTGTCTCAAAATGGCAGCAGCCAGGTGTAAACAAACCTGCAGGTACTGTGACAGTGAACTTCCAGGCAACAGCAGGCAGCTGTCGATCTGCTTGTGGTCTGTGTGTGGTCTGCAGGCTACCTGCAGACAATTTGTAGGTGGACCTCAGGCGGTGGGTATTGGTTAGGTGAAAGGTAGGCAATGGGCAGACAAGAGACAGGCAAACAGAAAAATGGCAGATGATAGGCAGCAGTCAGTGAGCAATCTGCACTCAAAAAGTAGTCCATATGCTGGCAGACTGTGGGTGATTGAGGTGGACTAATGGGGTAAACAGCAGGGGATCCATGAGCAGTAAAGACTGCCTCACAGAGAAACAAATGTTCCTCTGCTTGAAACCCGAGTGAGGGAGCAAAAAGAAACAGCAGTTTCCCTCTAGTCTGCCATCTTGGATCTCCCCTGATTCTTTTTCTTTGAGAAGGAAGATAGTCACACATGACCTTTATGTTTCTCACTCAATGATGTTAACATTCTCAGAGAGGGACAGGCTTTCAGATAAAGTTAGGAAGATGACTTTGAACATATTTGAGTCATGCAAGTAGGATTACCTTTGGAAGGTTGGTCTGTGCTCTTAAAGGAAGTCTTCATGGGAATATTTTTAGAAATATTGTATGTCATGCTAACTGAAACCAGAGAAAAGAGAGGGGAGAGGATTGCATGACTCAGAACCACGTGGCATCAGAGCAAAATTTTATTGTGACCAATGAGAATTATTCAGTTGTGGAAAGAATGAAGATGAAAAACAAACATAACAAGACATAGCTGAGATTGGTGAATATAAACATAGTATATGGCTATTGACCTTGATTAAGAGAAGAAACAATTCTTTTTATTAGCTAACCAACACTACTGTGATCTGAAGAGAGAATGGACCAACATTAGAGGGTCAAAAAGAACAAGTTTGGTTGCCACCCAAATGTGAAAAAATTTAAAAGTAGGCAACAAATTTTATTCCAAAAAAGAAATTTATTTTCAGTTCTTCAATTTAAGAAACTAATGTCCTGAATATAATTTTAATGAAAATGAACCTAGATGGGGTTTGAAAGATAGTGAGGGCTGGACTTTGAGGAAACATGGGGAAGATTCCAGCCATCAATGTATAAAATAAAGGCTGCTTGTTTTTGAGGAACGACAGAGGAAGGAGAGTCAGGACTGAACCTGAAAGATTCTCTGAATCATCTGCCAGAGCTTTAGAGTTTCTTACGAAATCTTTCTGTCTGGATATTGTAATCTTGTGACACTTGTATTTTTTTCTCATGCATTAATCCATATAAGAATCCAATGCAGATGCGAACATGACCTTCATTAGGAAGGTTACTGAACTGTTTGTCTAAATAAACTGCTATCACTTATTGCTCTAATTGATGAAGATAAGCTTTGTTTTATTTTTTGAAAAAAAATTGATGATAGAAAAGCTTTATTTTGTGATATGAGAAAAAAGGGGCAATTTTATAGTCATATCTTTTATCATCTCATTCACTAGTGAAGCAAGAATAAAAAGTGTTTTGAGTAGACACTCAGTCATTTCTCTAAGAAACAGCTAAATAATTATTGTTTTCATCAAGATTCCACTCCTCCCAGTTGAGGACTCCAACTTAATTTATACTCTGAGTCATTAAAGTTTCAGACTGTAAGGACTATAATCAACTTGGCATAGAAAAAGTAAACAAAAATGTTATAGAACATCTGTTTTTTTAAAAAAAAAATTAGACTGAAAATCATGACTACATTGTATTCTGCTCTGTACTCTATTGAGTTGTTTTCTTATTCCTTCCTTCTCTTTCAATATATTGAATTGTGTGTTATTAGGTTAAGGACTGAGTTATCCACCATCAAATTGCCTGAAATTGCCTAAGATTATTCCTAACATGTATTTCAGAAACATCAACCATCTCAAAATTGTTAAATTGAAAACAAAACAGAATTGTTCATAATTACAAAAAGCATCTTAAGTATTTTAACACATAAGAACAAAGTGGTGCACTAATATTATTCTAAAAGTTTCATCTCTTTCCTTTTTGAAATACCATAAATAAATGCTTTTGAAATATCATAGAACATTGGTGTGTTCAAAAGAGAAGTAAGGAAAAATTTCTCATTTTGCCAAAAATAAAAAATACATAAAGGCCTTGATTCTATTAGTTGCAAAGCCTGTAGACTCAACACAACTAGTTTTTTTCCATTTTTGTGTTTTTTTTTAACTTAACATGTTTGCACTTAACCTCCACTATGAAGTGACTCTATAGCACTGAATGTTATTGTAAAAGGGTATCAATTATTGCCAATTATAGGCTAACTGGATATAGTGAAAAATTGGAAAGTATAATCCTCATTAAGACTGTTTTTTAAATTTTGCTGAGAAATCTGCATTGTGATTCTCTCTGGATTCTTCCAGAAATCTGCTGTGCTTGTTAGTGATCACAATAGCTAAAGAGATGTTAATGAAATTGACAGTATGTTACAGTAAAACAAACAATAATCTCTTACATTCTTCTTGTGACACAAACTTTTCTATTACTTTTACTTGAACCATTCTTGAGATAAAATTGTACTAAGTAATCAATACTGTTACTAATTTAAAGTTTAGTTTTATTTTTTTGAGGCCAATTTTCTAAGTTTTTAAAAAAAAAAAAAACAAGAGTTGGTGCTCAATTGCCAGTATGTCTTACTTTGGTAAGTTCATTCACACTCATGCATTGACCTATAACTGCAACTTAAAATGCCTTAATAGCAGAGGCAAGCTGTACAGTTAATGAGATTAAGTTGCCAACTACCATAGCACTGCTGAACCTCCTTGGTTCAACAGGTGGCTGAGTTCACAAAGGGATTCCCTCCACTGGCTCTGCACAGTTTGGATGAAGACATTCAGTTTTTTTTTTATTCATGGGGTTAAAAATAGTAACTTCCACCATTTTTTCATAAACCCTCCTCCTCCAAAATTGTGGAATGAGACAGACATCATTACCATATATACATGTAGATTACATGAATGGTATGAATCTACATCGTGCACAATCATAGAAATGAAAAGATGTACCCCATTTGTATACAATGGATCAAAATACAATCTGTAAAAATAAAAAAAAGTCAAAAAAACAGTAACTTCTAAAAAAATGACTCATTTC
Organism: Sciurus carolinensis; assembly: GCF_902686445.1. Taxonomy (NCBI): domain Eukaryota; kingdom Metazoa; phylum Chordata; class Mammalia; order Rodentia; family Sciuridae; genus Sciurus; species Sciurus carolinensis. The sequence goes on along the minus strand of NC_062221.1, from coordinate 121,548,743 downwards.
TTCCCTTCACTGTAAGCACATTAGTAAATTGTGAAAGATCATGAAAAGTTAAGAAACTCTAATGTATGACAAAAAGCCTTCTAATTAAATATGCTTCATAGATGACACACATAGTGTTTGTAGTTATTGAGCCACTTTCTGCGTCAGTGCCCTATATAATCTGCACAATTCTCTATGATTAAAAAAAAACTGAAAGAATAGACATGATATTTGAAATTCAAGGGTACCCTTGCCATACATGTTTACCCTTGCCATACAGGTTTCCCTGCCTGTGACCCACAAGTCCTGTGTTTTACTTTTGCTAGCCATGTTATTTTATGTGCTTGAAACACTTTGAATTCTCTTCGTGCCAAATGAAAAGCTTAAACTTCATTCATTTATCATTCCTGATCCTGTGGCTACTCTATCTCCCAATCTCCCTTTTCACCCTGACCTTCAGATTACTTCCATTGCATAATTAACAAGACAATTTGCAGATGTGTTACAGTTCTCATTTCCCCTGACTTTCACATCTCTTTCTTAGAGCACAGCCTCCATTACACTAAATATATTCCTACTCATTTTTTATAATCCAGCTTAAATATCATGATGCCTCCTCTGAAATGAAGTTGATTTCAAGTTTTTATTGCATATTTCACATATATTCAGTGTAACATGTATGATATTGGGTGAGAATAAATTGTTTCCTGAAGTAGCAGAATCATTTATTTAAATAATTACAATTTCTCACGATATTCTCCTTTGATTCAAATTGAATTAAGTTGCCAGCATTCTTGTTTTTTTTTTTTTTTTTTTTTTTTTCATGTTCTGCCTCAGGCATTTAGAAATTTAAGCTAATTGCAGCCATGACCATACAAAGGGAAGAAAAAGAGAAATATTTTGTTGTACATGGGTAAGACATGAAAAGGTTTCTTATGCAGATAAAGAGAGCGAGCTCTGGGTTTCACATGAGGGAGATGTGCACTCTTCTGATGAAGTGGTAGCCCTGGAGAGCTGTACATGGGACACATAAGAATTTGTTCCTTATGCACTGAATTTCAGTCTTTCACTGAGATTCTCATGACTCGTTGTTAGCAAATTAGACCAAAGCTTAGAGTTTTATAGGGCTTTGTCGAAGAGAATATCAGAAGTGAACAAAACAGATTGAAGACTCACAACTTTTCTCTCTTTTCCAGCACCAAATATACTACCTGACTTCTGACTCTACATAACTCTTTACAGAGAAGTGTGTATCCATCTCAGGCTTTTGTGTTAGGCAGAACTTGATTCAAATCTCAATTCTGTGTCACTTTTTGTTACACGAATTTGTCATGCCAAACTCTGAATGGCCTACATTCCTCCTAAAGATAGCTGCAGTAAGAAGAATGGAGGAACTTTAGATTACATAGAGGGAAATGGGGAGGGGGGTATGAAGATGGTGGAATGAGACAGACATCATTACCTTATGCACATGTATGATTACATGAATGGTATGAATTTAAATTGTGTACGAATGTAGAAATGAAATGATGTATCCCATTTGTGTACAATGAATCAAAATGTAGTCTGTAAAAAATTTTTAAAAATTAAAAAAGAAGTATTAAACATGAAAATAAATTGAACTTTACAATTTTTCTTATGTATTTTTCTAATTTCCTTAATAAAATTAATATTTGGTGATCCTAAATGCAGATAAAGGCCTGGCCCTCACACATTCCAGATTTAATCACCAATTTCTTTTATTCACAGGTTTCTGATTTAAAATTCTTACAGAATAACATAAAGTACAATCTGGGTTATGAATTAAAATGCTGTTATGTAAAATGTTATATAGTAAAAATGGGAAAACATGCATTTAAAAGCATCAGCAAAATGTATAATATATTTATGAGTCCCTGGAGCTATTTGTTTTTGATAAAAATTGAAAAAGTCAAAGAGTAATGAGATTTTAATTGAAGATGTTTGAAAAGAATGCTGATGTAGTTCCTTAGTTTTGCTACCTAGGAAATGGAACAACCGAATTAGCTTTTATGATATAAGAATTTAAGAAACTAAATGATAAATTCAGTCACATTTTCTCTCACATCATTTAGACAAAGAAGCCGATTAAGAAGAGCATTAAAAGTTGATGAATCAAAGAGTGGCATAAAATAGCAATTAGAAAATAATCAGTTAATGAAGTCAAATGACAATGCAGAAGTCATCAAATGATAGTAACAGAATCAGTTCATTAATGAGAAATGACATTGAAGGATAGAAATACCAAATAGAACAGCCACTATGACTGGAAATGTATTGGAAAGATTCATACAGCTAATTGGATTAAAATGCCTGTGGTGCTGAGGGTATTATTTATAGTGCTGATTTGGTATTGCAACAAGAACAACAAATATCTTACATTCATCTGCTCTAGAGATGATCTTCATATACAGCCTATTTATAAATATGTATTTAAGAATCATGTTGAAACATGAGATGTCTTTTGATTAAAAAATAACAATACTTAGATGTATTGAATATGCATACATAAGGTGCATATGTGCAAATATTGGGAAAATTGTCTCTCTTACAGGGTCTACAAGTGTTCTCTGCCACTAGATGGCTCAGAATGAGGGAGAGAGCAGATGTGTTGGCAGAAAAAAATGAGGTATGTTGCCAGTGAAATAAAGTAATTAATTCTCAGCATTTCTCTTTTCTCAGACCACTTCTGTTAATATGCATGGGCTCTTACAGGATAAACTTCTTGGTAATTCATAGTCTAGAAATTAGCAATTAGCCCCAACATTAAGAAAATCCTTATGGGAGCATAAGCAACACAAAGTATAATACACTTTCATATGTTAAATTTTTACATTTACAGTTTTGGTACTGAAGTTTTCATTAAAACCAGAAAACCCACAGATCTCTGTCTTAACTCTAAACGTACTTTTCTCCCCTATAGTCAACATTCCACAGCATCATGATGGTATTTTTGTTACAGAAGATGAACATCATTGATATCTAAAGTCCCTAGTTTACAATAAGATTGTCTCCCTGTTGTACATTCTGATGGTAGAGGCAATTGTATGCCCAAATGTACCTACCATTAAGGTGTCATATAGCATGGTTTTGCCATGCTAAAAAATCCTTTGTTTTCTGTCTCTTCATCCCTTTTGTTCTCCAAAACCCTAGTTATCACTGAATTTAACTGTCTCCATAGTTTTGTCTTTTCCAAATTGTCACAGAGTTGAAATCATACAGATGTAACCTTTTCAAATTAACTTTTATGTACTTAGTAATAAGCATTTGAAATTCCTTCATTTCTTTTTACTGCTTATGGCTCGTTTCTGCTTAATATTAAATAATAATATTCCATTGTATGAATGTGCCTTGATTAAATCATCTGTTCACCTACTGAAAGGCATCTTGATTGTTTTCAAGTTTTGGTGATTTTAAAATCAGATTTTGTGTGACTATACATTTTTAATTCATTTAGGTAAATTCCAAGGAATATATATAGTAACAATATATTTAGTTTGCTCAGAAACTATACAAATATCTTTCAAAGTGGCAACATTATTTTGCATTCCCACCAGCAATGATGAAAATTCTTGGTATACATTTTTTGCCAGAATGTGGTGTTGTCACTGGATTTTGGTAATTCAACTCCAACATATGATGTTGGACATATTTTCACTGTATATCTTATCTACTCAGGTATCTGTTCAGATCTTTTGTCCATTTTTAAATTGGGTTTTCCATTTTCTTATTAAGTTTTAAGAATTTTTTTTCTATATTTTAGATAAAAATTCTTTTTCAGATGTTTCTTCATAATTATTTTCTCCAAACCTGTGGTTTATTTAGTGCTTCTTTTATGAATATATTTAGGAAAATAAGTTTACAATTTTAATTAAATCCAGTTTATCAATTCTGACTTTCATGGATCAAGTTTTTTAGTGCAGTATTCAAAAAACTCATTTCCATACTGAATGTCATCTAGATTTCCTCCTATGTTGTCCTGTAAGAGTATTATAGTTTTGTGTTTTACACAGTCAATTTTCTCTTGCCTACTATGGGTTATTTGCCTTTCTGCATAAAATTTTAAATCAATTTCTCAATATAAATAATACTCTCTGTGGTTTCTAATGGGATCACATTAAATTTATAGATCTAGTTAAGTAGAAATGAAATTATCATTATATTGGGACTTTATGTAAAGAATCTGAAATATCTCTGGTTGTTATTTGATTTCTTTCCTCAGATTTTCAGTTTTCCTCATAAAGATCTTGTAGATCTTATTTATCATTATACTTGAAAATTTCATTTGGGGAATGCTTATATAAGTAGCAAAGTTTTCACTTCAACCTTAAGTGGTTTATTGTTAGTGTATAAGAAAGTATTTGATGTCATATATCAATTTTGTGTCCTGCAACCTTGATACAATCACTTCTTAGTTCTGAAAATTTGTTGATTTTTTTTTTTTTCAAATTTTGACATAGGTAATCATGTCATTTGAAAATCATGGTAGTTTTCTTTTTTCTTTTCCAGTCTGTGCACTATTTGTTTCTTTATTTTAGTTTGGATCTTGAGTGTACTCCAAAGACTCATGTGTGAGTGGTTTGATATTAACTTGATGATACTGAAAAATGGTGGAAGGTATAGGTGGTTCAGCCTAATGAGACATTTCTAGTCTACTGGGAATATTGCATGATTGTTTTCTGCAACGCTGGAGAGTCTCCCTGTGTTGGACAAACCCCGTCAGCAACACCAGCAAAGCATGAGAAAAGGAACTCAGTCTCTGTGCATAGAGGTCGAGGGAGAAGAGCTTTATTCGGGAGAGATGGAGCACTTGTCACATAGGAAGCTGCTTCTGCTTTTACTGCATATAACACTGTCCTTTATGTGCTTGCAATTAAGCTAGCTGTACATCTCAAAGACCAAGCCTTGAGTAAGCAACTACTAGTCTATTCAGCAGACTATTGGCTGGTAATAGAAAGTAACAAGCAATTCTGTGAATACAGGAGGTGACAGGTTGACAGACCACAGGAGAACATCCTGCTCACAGAACACAGGACAGTGGGATGAGGCCCTAGTTCCAAAGTGGCTTGAAAGGCATGTGCCATGTTGGCCTCCTTTCAGGTGGCAGGGCAGAGCCCTAGTCCCCAAGTGACCTGTTAGTGTGTCTGTCTCCTGTCAGAATGCCACATAGGCCTCCTTCCAGGAGACAGGTCCCACACTGGGAACATGTCATTGAAGGGAGTGGTGAGTTCTGGCTTCTTTCTCTCTCTCTCTTTTTTTTCTCCCTGGTCATGAGGTGAATCAGTTTCCTCTACTAAGTGTTCCTGTCTTAATGTGCTACCTTACCACAAGCACAAAACCATGAGACAAGCTAACCATGAACTGGAACCACCAAACTGTGAACCAAAATAAACCTTGTATCTTTATAAGTTGATTAGTTCAGGTCTTTGTTACAGAAACAGAAAGTTGATTAACATAAAAAGTTGATCCAGAGATGTAGTGTTATTGCAATTAGTGCATCTGATGGTGTGGAATAATATTTGTAATTGGTTTATAGGAGAAGTGTAGAGGAATAGCATAAAGAGAGCCTAGAATGCTATAAGCAGAGCTGTCTGTGGTTTGTGTCTGTATTCCACTTCTCAGTCATAACATTGAACAGTTTTACTCTACCACATACTCTTGCCATATTCTCTTTCTACAGGTTCAAAGCAAGAGCGTCAGATGGACTAAAATCTATAAAACTATGAGATAAAAAATTAAATTCTCTTTATAATTTAATTAAATCAAATATTTGTCATTGTATCAGAAACTGAATGACACAGAAAACTGATTCTAAGAAGTAGAAAAGTCATTGCTGTAACTAAGACAAAGTGGAAAAGTTTTTGGAATTGGTTTGTAGGAGAGATTAGGTAAAGTTTGGAGAAATAAGCTAGAAAAATTCTAGGACTCTGTAACTAGAGCTTAAAGAGCAATTCTGGTGGGGGCCCAGAAGACCAGAATGTGGGCAGTAAAGGCAATGTTGGCGATGGTTCTGATAGAAATTGAACTAGGGGTCACACTTTTTGCACTGTGACAAAAATTTGGTTGCATTTTGTCCATTCCCTGAGACTTTGTGGTAGGTTGAGCTCAAAGGTAATGGATGAGTTTATCTGGCAGAGGAAATTTCAAGGTAGTGTGGTTATTACTGACTGCTTTTAGCCAAATTTGCAGTGAGAATCCTGTATACAGAGAAGTAGAATTGAAACATGTGGAAGCTTCAAAGCATGAAAACAAAGGTGTGTTCAAGTTTTTGGCCTAGGATATAACCTATTACTCTTAAGATAGTGAAACTGGCCTACTGTTTGTTTAAAAAACCAAAAACCTGGAGACCAAAGTCAAGGAAGATAAAATAAAGAGCAGCCAACATTTTGGTCCTTGCCCTCTAAGGTCAGCCAGGACCCAGAGAGGGGTGGGTTCCCTCTCTGGACTCCAAAACTCTGATGAGTCAACCTATCTGCTGATCAGGGAGATCAGAAAGATCTCGAGAACAGAAAATCAACCAGTGCACATTCGGGAAAGAGGAGGATCACTGGAGATGGAAATGTCCCTGAAACTTCCAAGACAAACCACGTTTTGTCAGCAAGACTCTGACTCACCCTGACATGTGGCACCACTAGTAGAGAAAAACTAAATGAACCAAGAGGCTTTGTACCTTCCCAAAGAATGATCTCTGAGGAATCTCAGCTGACAATTAACAGTAGATAGGAACAAAACTGGTTTTGACCAACTTGATCTTAATCACCTGGAAGGAGAGTAGAGCCTAGGCACAGTCCTACATGGACTTTACAAAGAAAAACAATATTTTTAAAATGTAACTTTGTTGGGACTAATGACATGTTAACTAACTCAGGCTGACTCCTTACTCCCTGGCGAGTGAGCAAGATCAAGGCTCAAAGGTGGTTTCAAAGGTTCATGACCATAAACCGGACCACTGTCAGGGATTGGTTAACAACAGTTCCGCAAACGTGATCAGCTCGTGCTTGCCATATAGTCCAATGGGACTCTCGCCTGCGTGAACCCCCCTGCCTTGCTGACCTTTAAGCTGATTGATTCCTGCCTAACCCCCACCCTACATAAAAGCTGTGGGATTGATTTCCTCAATAAACGAGTTCCTGCTGTGATGGGTCTCCCTGACACGTCTGATTGTCCTCCGCCGGGAGGGCTGGGGAGCGGGCGGTCAGTTGGCCTTACCTATCCTGATCTGACCTTGTTGGGGAGTGTCCTCTTCCCTTGCCGCTGGTCGTGAAGGGCAAGGGGGGCTTAAGACCCCGACATAACTTAAGATGTACACTTATGTCAGCTGTACCAATAGTAAGTAAAGTTACAGGCTATAAAGAAAGTGTTCCTATGAGGGAGTGCCTAATAATAATGATCGCAAAGGAATCAAGAGTCAAAAGTTTTCCTGAGTTAATTTAAACCTGATCTCATAGACCTACAGATCTTCCTAACCCTCCTGCATTGATAAACATATATTTTTCATTGATAATATGAGTTATTTTCTTCATGGTTTCCAGAGACTAGCTGAAATACTAATTGATTTTGTGCTAATTATTTACAAAAATGTAATGCTATCTTGTTTATTATTGTCTTAGCATGATCCCTGCCCTATGTATGTCTTGTCCAGTCGCCTGCCACCTGCCATTATAGACATATGAACTGCTCTGATGCTGAATATCCTTAAATGTTCACACCCTACTTGATAAAGAATAAGGACTTTGGGTTACTTTTGTGTTACTTCCCCCAACTTCACCCTCTCTCAGTAGGAAGCAGCTTGGAGATATTGTTGCCCATTTTTCCATAGAAATGGAATGTAGAAATTAACAATGGGGAAATGTTACAGTGGTCCACTTTATGCTCTAAGGACAGCCCTTGCTGCTCTGCCACTGCAACTGTTTTTTTAAGTGGACATGTTTCTTTCTCTTTCTCTCTCCCTGTTCCTCCCTCATCTCTACTTCTTCCTAATCTCAGGGGAATCAGGATTGCTTTTCTTTCCCATTTTAGGCAGACTTATCTGTCCTTGCTTATCTAACTCGCCACAGGAATGACATAATTCAGACTTTGGGGATGGCACCAAAAGATCTCAGGAATGACTATCCCCCAAATTAACAAGTGAATTACAACTCCAATAGAGAACAGGTGGAATGTAGACTTTGAATCACCTCTACACTCATTCATTGCTGGTAGGGTTGCAAATTGGTGCAGCCACTCTGGAAAGCAGTATGGAGATTCCTTAGAAAGCTTGGAATGGAACCACCATTTGACCCAGCTATCCCACTCCTTGGCTTATACCTAAAGGACTTAAAATCAGCATACTACAGTGATGCAGCTACATCAATGTTTATAACAGCTCAATTCACAATAGCTAGATTGTGGATCCAACCTAGATGCTCTTCAATCGATGAATGGATAAAGAAACTGTGATTGATATATATATATATATATATATATACACACACACAATGGAATATTACTTAGCCATAAAGAAGAATAAAATTATGGCATTTACAGGTAAATAGGTGAAGCTGGAGATTATTATGGTGAGATAAACCAATCCCAAAAAAACAAACACAGAATGATTTCTCTGATAAGTGAATGATGATGCATAATGTGGGGGTAGGAGGCAAGAATGGAGGAAGGATTGATTGTATAGAGGAAAATGAGGGATGGGGAGGGGATGGGGTGAAGGGAAGATAATAGAATGAGACAAACATCATTATTCTATGTACATATATAATTACAAAAGTGGTGTGGCTCTACTTCATGCACAACCAGAGAAATGAAAGTTGTACCCCATTTGTGTACAATGAATCTCAAGTTAAAAAAATAAAAATTTTTTAAAAAGCCCCTGTTCCTACTGATTGGCAGAATCACAGTCTCTGGGACAGGAGTCCCCTATGTTTCTCCTTTGGTAGCAAAGCAGTAAAACTTTTCTTTTTTCTCAATAATAATAATAATAATAATAATAATAATACAAGTGCTCTGCACTAGAAAAATGGGAATAAAGCTTGGGAATGGGCAGAGTCACAGCCATCACAGTTTGAGAGATAAAGAAGTTCAAATTTATTTCAAAAAATTTCCAGTGCCGAGTCTTTTGAGAAGAGAGTCCTTGGGCACATTGCATACCCAGGATTACTTGGGGACTCACTTTCCTATATTTAATCAGCGAGCATTCAAAGTCAACTGCAGTCATGGTTTAAGCACACCCAAGTGTAGCTCCTGTTGGAAGCAGACTTTGGCTTTTTTCACATAATGCTGGTTTTCTAGTCACACAGAATACCAGAGTTGTGTAGTGTATTAGTCAGGGCCTTTCTCAAGAGGAACAGAACCAACAGGATATGTATATACATGAGTATAAAATGTGACTTTGTGACTTATTAGATTGGCTTACATGTTCAAAGTCTGGAGAGTCTCACAGTGTGTGCTTGCATAGTGGAGAGGCATAGTATCATGGCATGTCCTGTGTTCATGTAGAAGGGATGGGCTGGTTGTGAAATAAAATGTCAATGAAATTTATTTTTCAGGAGTAATGACAAGACAGAATTATCTTTGAGGCAGGGATATGACCGGTTGAGCTATCCATAAGGGTCTGACTAACAAAAAAAGGAACCCATGCTTGATTTATTTATAGTGCTACAGATCAAAAGGGAGTCAGTAGGAGCTTCTTCCATGAAAAACAGCATAAGGGGTGGAGTTACACAAGCCATTTGGCTCTAGAGAGTCATTCCCACATCCAGGGCCTTCATTTGAATTTCTGCAGTGAACCAAAGAAGGGAACTCAAGTGACTCAGGCAGTTTCTGAGGTCAGATTTCCCTGTCTAATAGCTCAACCAAGCTTGGTTTGTATACAGGCCATGGGTGGCTTCCCACAACACAGGAAAAACTAATTGCTAATCCAAGGAGCTGGAGTCTCAGAATAAGAAGGAACAAAAAGCTCCAGTTCAAGATTGAAGACTTGGAAACTCCCTGGAGACTTTTTGGTGAGAGTCTACATTGGAAAAGTGAATGAAATATAGTCTGATGTTTAGTGGTGATGGCATCAGCGATAGATTAATCTGCCGAACAATTGAACTTGTGTCAATGTGACTTCCTTCTTTTCCATCTTTTGTTCTTCTGTAAACTCAGCCTTTTGGCAATACTGCTTAATTAGTGAGTCCTTAGTTTGACATTCCATGTGCTAATCATTTTTTGAAACACCCTTATAACACACCCAGAATTCTCTTAATCCTAGTTCTTTCTTAATCATCTCTCAAGTAAATTGTCAATCCAGAAATGTCATCACATGGAATCAAAAAAATCTTCACTAAGATTTTAAGGGACAGTTCCAGAAGCCAGGCGCTATGTCCCAGAATCAGAATATCTGCAAGTAGCCCAAGACAGAGTTATATCTGGAGCAGTAGGAGTGAATTCAAAGCTTCAGTGGAGATCCCAAGAAGGTATAGGTGCCTGCAATATGAACTATCTACCAGGGGAAGCTGCAGGCAGCATTCCAGACCTTCTAAAGAGAGAGGTCATGTGATTTTCAGCCACTAAGGTCATAGAGACAGAGCTAGCCACGTCTTCAGGAGTCACATCCCACTGCAGTGTGCCCAGGGTCCTGGATATGGAGATTTATGGATTTATGATTTGTGTTTGCCACAGACTCATATTCATTAATTTCCTATTATTTCCAGATGGAATAGGAATATTTACCCTGCCAATGTCCCAACATCAAACTTGGAATTATGTATTTTTTAAACAGGTGTTTGCTGCTAAGAGTTCACCCTCAGTCTTCAAGGAGACTTTGGGCTAGGTCTTTTGAGAAATGCTTAAAACAACAAAGACTCGGGGGCCTCTTGGAGATGGACTTAATACATTTCATATTGTGAAACGGACATGGAGCTTTGGGGGATGGGGATAGAATACTAGACTTCTGACCTTGAGGGTCATCCAACAGCCTACATGTGAAAGGCTTGGTTCCTTGGAGGTGGGGGTGAAGGTTGGGAGGCGATAGAATGGTTTAGAAATGGGGCCTAGGTAAAGGTCTTCAAGTCACTGATACATGACCATGAAGGGGATGTGAGTCTTCTGATGCCTTCCTCTCTCAACTGTTTGCTCCCCGGCCATGAAATGCAGGTTTCTCTCTCTCATGCACAGCTACTGTGCTGTGCTGTGTTGCCACAGACAAAAAGGAAGGGACCAACTGATCATGGACTGGAACCTCAAAAACTGAAACAAAATAAAGTTTTCCTCTTTACAAGTTGATTTTCTCAGGTATTTCTAATAGTAATGGAAAGGGTGAGTAACGCGCTTTTCTTGTCTTATAATTGTTGTATCTTCTAACAGAGTCCTGCCCAGCAGGGGTAAGGGAAAAATCCTTAACTCCTGATTTTAGAATGAAAACTTTGAGTTTCTCACCATCAAGTATGATGATGACTTGTGTGTGTGTTTGTGTATGCACACATGCATATTTTAGGTATCATTTATATACTGACAAATTTCTTTATTTCTAGTTTATGATGAGTTTTTGTCATGATTGAGTGGTGGAATTTTTTAAAAATATTTTTTCTGCATCCACTGATGGGGTCATGATATTTTTCTTTTTTAGGAGGTGATACATTACCTTGAATAATTTTCAAATATTGAACTGAACTTGCATAACTGAAATACACTGATTTTGGTAATGGTGTACATTGTTGGATTTAATTTACTAATATTTTGTTGAGGCTTTTGGCATGTATGTTCATGAGAGATAGTTAGTCTTTAGTTTTATTTCCTCATAATATCTTTATCTGCTTTAAGTACTAGGGTAATAGCCTAATACAATGTGTTAAGAAATAGTCCCTCTGATTATTTTCTAGAGAACATTATAGAGAATTGTTATGATTTCATCTTTAAGTGCTAGGTAGAAGTTACCAGTGACCCCATCCTGCATTCTGCCAAATTGCTTTAGTGTTTCAGAAGTTTATTCATTATTGATTTTATTTCTTAAATATCAAAAGGTCTATTTAAATTACCTATTTCTTCTTCTGTGTGTTTTTGCTCATTGTAACTTTCTTAAAATTGGTCAGTTTATCTATGTTATCACTTTTGTAGGCATAAAGCTGTTCATAATAATACTTTATTTTCCTGTAATATCCATGGTGATTTCTCATGTTTCATTTCTAATTGAAATAATCCGTGTGTGTGTGTGTGTGTGTGTGTGTGTGTATGTGTGTGTGTGTGTTTCTTTAGCATGGCTAAAGATATGAATATTATTGAGCTTTTCTAAGAAATGTCTTTTTATTATGTTGGTTTTTCTGTACTGACTTCCTATTTGACTCTTTTGTTTCTTACTTTTTACTTAAAATCCTTCCCCACTTCCTTAAATTTCTGAGATGAAAGTTTAGAATATTGATTTTAGATCATTCTTCATTTTTAATATATGCATTCAATATTATAAATTTCTTTCAGCATTGCTTTCTCCACATCTTCCACATTTTGATAAGTTGTATTTTTGTTTTAGTTCAATATGCTTTGAATTTCTATTATGATTTCTTCTTTGACCTTGATGTTATTTAGACATGTGTTAAACCCAAAGTATTTGAGGATTTTAAAACTTTCTTTCTGTTATTGATTTCTGACTTAATTATATTATGGTCTGAGAGAAAACATTGTATGATTTCTATTCTTTTTAATTTGTTTAGGTGTGTTTTATATTCCAGAAAGTGCTAATGTCTTGGTGAATGTTCCATTGAACTCAAAAAGAATGTATATTCTGCTGGATAAATTCAATAAAGTAGTATATAGATGTCAATTGTATCAAGGTGATTGATGATGCTGTTGAATTCAACTGTGTTCTTACTGATTTTCTGCTTGCTGGATCCATCCATTTTAATAGAGTAGTGTTGATCTTTCCAACTATTATAGTAGATTCATCTGTTTCTCTCAGTTCTTGCCTCATATATTTTGATGCTTTGTTGTTAGGTGCATACATATTTATTATGCCTTTTAGGAAAATAGGCTCTTTAATCATTAAGTTATATCTCACAGTGGCCCAGACACTTACATGCTCTGGAGTCTGCTCTGTTTGAAATTAGCATATCTACTCCTGCTTGATTTGAAGAGTATCAAAATGGTTTATCTTTCACTAGTTCTTTAATCTATATGTATCTTCATATTGATACTGGGTTTCTTGAAGACTATTTGTGTTTAAGTCACATTTTTTCATTCACTGGCAATTTCTGGATTTTGATGGGAATATTTGCTATTTTAGTATGTATGATATTTGACTTATACCATTGGATTAATATCTACTATAATTATTACCACTTTGTTTGCTTCACTTGTTCTTTTACCTTTTACTATCACATAGATCAGAACCTCAGACCTACAAAGAAATGAAGAATATAATTTAAATAAAAACAAATTTTAGATTTCTTACTTTTAAATGATCTAGCATAATTATTTATGTGTACTAAATATAGCAACCATGTATTCAATTATGCATGATTATATATGCATATATATGTATGTACACCTATATATAAGTGAAGTGAAAACAAAGGAACAGTTATGGGAAAGAAGTACTAATATTGTTTTATTTTTATAAGGTACTCACAGTACAGTCTCATTTGAAAGAACTGCTGGATTAATTTTAAATATATATTTAAAATATTTTTTTCTAAGAAAGTCTTCATTTCTACCTCATTTTTGAAGTATGAGTCTTGGTGTTTTGTTTATTTCCTCTCAGGACTTTAAATATTTCATTCCACTCTGATATTGCTTGCATGTTGAGAAAAAATGTGATATAATTCTTCTTTATCTTTTTTTTTTAATAGGCAGGGCATTTTGTCTTTTTTGTCTTCTGTTAAAATTCTACCATTTTTATTTGATTTTCTGCAGTTTGAATATGCAATTTTCTTGTTTTTAAATTTTTTCCCTTCAGTTATTCTTTGTTTTTTGTGTTTTTTTTTTTTTTTTTTTTTTTAAGTCCTACAGTGTGGTTTAATGTTTGACATTAATTTGGGCAAATTGTTTTCTTTCATTCTTCTCATCTGCTTATATCATTACACATACTTATACCATTTGTCAATGCCCCGCAGTTCTTGGATATTATGTTTCTGTTTCCTTTCCATTTTTGTTCCTTTCAGTTTTAGAAGTTTCTTTTGACATATTCTTAAGCTCAGCCATAGATGTTACAGTAATGTCCAGCCTATTAATGAGCTTATCAAAGATATTATTAATGTCTGTCACGAAATTTGTAATCTCTTATTTTTTTCAGAATTTCAACTTCTGTTCTTATATTACTCATCTGGTCTTATACAGAGGTTAATATAAAACATTTCATAGACCTAAATTTAAGGTATTAATCTATAAAATTTTGGAATATGATGTAATAATTTCTTGGCTATGATAGACAAAAAGAACAGTAACAAAAAGAGATAAATCTGTTTAATCACAATGAAGACTTTAGAAAATATACATATATATATATAGCATCTTTAGAATATATATATACATATATATATCCTCTATCTATGTACATACATAGATAGATAAAGTGAAAAGACAGCCTTCTCAATGGGAGAAGATATTTAAAGTCATAAGTAAGATAAAGACCTTTACCCAGAATACATAATGTATTTTTAGCACTAACTAATAAAAGAAAAATAGTAAAAACACATCTCAATTAAACAATGGACATAAGATAGGTATAGACCCTTATAAAAGGAAGATATATTAATACCTAGTAAACATACAAAAAAGATTCTCAACATCATTGTTTCTCAGGGAAATGCGAATCAAATCAAATCAAAACAATGAAGCACTACTTTATACCCACTGTCATAGTTTTATCCCAGAAACCAGACAATAATAAGCATTGATGAGGAAGTTGAATAACTGGTGTGTTTATATATTACTGGTGGAATGTTCATGGTTTGGTTAATGTGGAAAAGAATTAGTCATATTATCAATAGGTCAGGTGTACATTTTTCATATATCAGCCTCATTCCTATGTAAGCACATAACAGAGTGTTATGTAGCAATAGAGGTAGACAAGCATATAAAAATGCTACAACATGGAAGTCTCTTGGAAATGATGCTTAGTCAAATAAGCAATTTGGTAAAAACCATGCATTATTTAACAATTTAAATGCAATATTCAGAAGAGGTAAATCCATAGGCATATAATATACATTAGTTTTTGACTAATTCTTTGGGCAGGGTGCTAGAGAGTGATGTTAGTGGACCCAGTGGTTCCTTTTGGAGTGATGAAAATGTCATGAACTTGTACTACAGTAATAGTTGCACAACTTACAAATATATCGAACATAATACTGAATCATGTAATTAAATCAGTGAGTTTTAGGGCATATAAATTATATTTCAATAAAACTTCAAAATAAAAGATTTCACATTAGAGGTCACATTATAAAAATGAAAATCAAATTGAGTTTCAGTAATTAAGACAATGTGTCATTTTATTAAATGATAGAACAACAGACAAGAAACGATAAATTAGATTATTTCTCTTCTAATAGCTGAGTAAAGTACAGTCATGGAAATCTTAACTCTGTGCCTAAATTTAAATTATTCCACTTCAATTTTAAAATAATTAAACATTAAGTTCAGACTGTTACTAATTGTACTTTATAGTAGTGTTTTAAACTCTGGGTGCTTAAAAAAAAAAAAAAAAAAAAAAAAAAAACCCAGTATAGTGACCTCATTCTGAGGAACTAATTTACCTCAGCAGGGTGTCACCCAGATATTGGCATTTGTCCTTGTAATAAACTTACTGGATGGGATCATTGTTCAGTCAATTTTGGAAAAAGCTATTTCATAATTAGAATAATAATAGAGATATAGAGGTATTTGAAAGAACAGAAGAAATTTATTGATAAAATTATAAATGGTGAAAATCATAAGGACTCATGATCTTTTACAAACATACTATAATCTGACACAATTTTCTAGATAAATGTAATATATTTTATTTGTTAAATTAAAGAATCTGGATTTGTTCTTTAAACAATTCTTTCACACAGATATTAAACAATTATTTAAATTAATATTAGCATAATCTTTCCTACTTTATAAGATGGTTGATAAAAAATCACACACAAAATTAAAACAACTACTTAAGTGAATTAGAAACAAAGAATTAAAAGTGTAGTCACAGGTATTGGGAGCCTTCAATACAGCACATTTTTCACTAAAAATCATAGAAAATTATCAATGACCTAAATATATTTAGTATTTACTAAACCAGGCTGTTTGAGGCTCTATAGCAAAACTTCCATTAATTTAGGATATTTTTGAGTAAACTGCTATGATTACTCAGATAGTTTGATTAAGTGAACATTGTAACATATTCTTACAAATGTACTAAGGGTATTTTCATTTGTTCTAGCTGGTGCTTTCTTTTACATTGCCTTGAGGAACACTTGCACATTAGCAAAACAGAGTAAGTACAAAAGACTGGGAAATTAAACTGTGCAGCATACTCCCTGCCATTTTTCTAGGTAAATTAAATTTCTCAGTTAGTTTGATTTTCTTCTAATTCTCAGTATTATAGATTTGTATGATGATAGTGGTGGTGCAAATAAAACAATTTTCTATCCAAGATGTAGCTTTTCTATAAGGATATTTGCATGGGTAATTGTAGTAGGATCAACTGGTTATTAGAATAAAGTCAATTGATACTGTGAAAATCTTTTTTACCAACATATATACAAATAAATATATATGTGAATATACATGTTTGATCAAGTTTTACAGAATGCAAGGTACTGTGTATAGTTCTACACACATGATATATTATTTGATACTCAGGGCATATCAGAAAGAAAGAATGAAAACTAAAAATGATGAATAACTAGTAAATGGGAAAGAAAATTTAAATATAACACCATCTATTCCCAAATATGTTTTTAACTTCTGTAGTAATGTGCCCCTACTTTGTTCCCTTTCAATTCAATTATATTATCTTTCAATGTAACAATTAAGCTACTAAATTAAGATTTTAACATTTAAGTTGATTGTATATTTGTGAAGATCAAAATGACAAAGGACTGATATATGCACAGCCAACTGGTAGTTAGTCCTCATTTTTACACCTGCTGGGGGAAATCACAATCAATCAAATTTATGAGTATTCATATAACTTTTCTACTATGGGCATATTAAAAAGCATACAAAAGGGCAGAATCCTGACTATACTTTTGATTAAAGTCTTCCTATTTTAATTATAGACAATTACAAACTCTTTATTTTCCTTTATTTTCTAAACATTGGTTAATACAGTAATCTAAAGAATAAAGGCTGTAACAATCTTTATTGCTTTACTCAAAATAATTCACACCCATATGGAAGAAGAAAGCCTATAAGAAAAAATTAAAACTGGGTTATTTAGCCACAGCAAAAATTACTTAACTTCTCTCTTGGGAATAAACCAGGGCTCTCCACAGCACAACATAGTTCCCCAACTCCAGTGGTGCTTTATTCAAAGGTAAACATAAACATTACTCTCTGCCCTAGGACTTCAGTGAACAGCAAAGAAGGAATTAAAACCATATATCAAAATTATTTTTTCTTTTCATCTTTTAATAAATAATTATGAATATTAAGGAAGAGTCCAAAGATTCAAAGTATTCCTTAAATCACGTGAACTGTAATCCATCCAAATTTTCAAAAGGCTTTATCCTGATAATTCTTTATACTACCATGCATTCTTTAAAGAGATGATGGCTTTGCTAGGTGTTAATGGAATGATGATGAGATTCAGTTACAAGTGACATGAACACTATGTGACAAATATCACTTGGGTGTGAGTCTCATTTAAGTGATTTCTTTAGGCAGAATTTTTCTAAAATAATTTATACATGAGACTGAAAAAAAAAGAAATATTTCATTTTATGAAAGATTTTAATATACGATTTATTTTTACAAAGTCTGTTTTTCTTTTTTGTATTTATCTTCTAAGAACGATAAGCAAAACAACATCTTAAATGCTTTTGCATTTTCTTTGCCTGGATTGTCATAGAAATCAAACCAAAGTAAGATTTTCTGTTTACAAAATAACACCACTGCTTTGTTGAGGACATAGGTCTTTTTTGTACTTAGATTGATAAAGCACACGAATAAATCTGAAATCATACTAAAACTTTGGGGTCTAGTTTTCTGTGAAGTTTTATGCTGTGATATAATCACTCATAGAAAGCAAAACTAGGGAAATATAATGCACAAATTTTGGGGGATCAAGTTTGTTTTTGTTGCTGATAGTTTGCACATTTTCAGTATTTTCCTTTTAAGGTTCTCAAGGGTTTAATATACTGAGGTTAAAGTTATTATGTATGAACTTGCTTGATTGCAAATTAGATATAACTACTATTGAAATGAAGGGACTCTTTTACTTAGGAGTACTCCAGTAAGAAAGTGTAGCTTGGATTATGACAATGATAACTTTGTTTTCAAATAACAAATGTTACTACTATGAATCTCCATGTACAGGTTTCTGTGAAATGTAACTTTCATTTCTCCGGGATAAATAACCAAGAGTAAAATAGATGGTTTGCATGGTGATTAAACATTTACATTTTTAAAAAAAATTGCACAAAGAATTTCTAAGGTACCATTACTACTTCACATTCTTCCAGAAATTTATGAGTGGCACTGTCTCTACATCTTTATCAGCATTTAATACTGCCACTATTTAATTTGAGATATTTTCACCATTCTTTTTTGTATGTTTCCTTAATTCTTTAATAAGTATAGTTTGTCTTATTAAAAAACATCACAACAAACAAAATTCCCAGGTGAGACATTTGGAAATTCAAAAAGATAAAAAATAAAACTATATCAAAGGATACAGAATTTCATTATATCTTTTGTCCAAGAATGTAATATTCTCTCCTTAATCTAAACTCTTTACTTTTAGTAACATAGCAAATTATTAATCATGATCAATACCTTTCCCTTCATTTTAGTTCTAAATCCATTTAATCATTGCTCCCAATATCCCTTGTCTTAAGGGCTAACCTCTCCTAAAAGAGTTACATGCAACTTTGACTGTACATTGAAATCATCTGGAAGCTTAAAAACCAAATGCTTCTTGGACCACCTCCTCAGGGATTATGATTTTAATTAGTCTGTTGAGAATTGGAACATCATGGGATTTAAAATTCCTCAGATAACTCTAATGCATTGTCAGTGCTGAGAACTACTGTCTTAGATCATGCTTTATATTTATCAGACTTGTTTACCTCAACCAGATCCCCAACAAGAGCCTAGGACTACCACTTAATTGTATGTTGGATCTTGGAGAACCCTGCCCCAGCCACTATTTTTGGTAGCTTGGGTAGGACATAATTAATATACTGGTCACATTTTGATAATGCATCAGTGCATTTTATTGATATTTTGTGTAAAAATGATAGCATTTTATTTTAGAATGCCCTCAAACTTGCCCAAATGCCCAAATGGAGCTATTAACTCATATCAACAGATGTCAATCCCATTGTAAATCCTGATACTAATGTTCTCCCTGTAATTGTAAATACGTTATGCCAAGTGGAATTTGTCTTATGTCTGGTCAAGGTCTTATCCTGATTCCTAGGTTCCTATTCTTTTTTTTTTTAATTTTTAATTTTTGGATATACATTATAGTAGAGTGTATTTTTGACATATTATACATATGTGGAATATAACTTGTTCTAATTAGAATCCCATTCTAACTGTTGCATTTGATGTGGAGTTTCACTGGCAGTGTATTCATATACGAACACAGGAAAGTTATGTCCAATTCTGTCTTTCCTATGTCCATCCCTGCTCCCTTCCTTTTATTCCCCTTTGTCTACTCCAATGAACTTCATTATTCTGAAAGTTGTGTAATAATGTGTTTTTTTATAGTTGGAAGTTTTATATTACTGATAACTAATGAAGTTGAACATCTTCTCATTTGCTAATTTGACACAAATTATTCTTCTTTCTTGAAAAGTCTATTAGTATTTTTGCCTACATTTGTGTGTAGGTGTGTGTGTGCGTTTTTGGTGCTAGGATTGAACCTAGGGTCTCATGCTTGCTAGGCAAGTGCTCTATGAATGAGCAACACACCCAACACCTTGTACCCATTTTAAAAATTTTATTTATTTTATTTACCTATTTTAATTTTCTTCCCTTGAATTTTGATAGCTTCCTATATTCTAAATACTAATGATTTAGGAAATATATGGTTTTTAAATTTTTTTTCTAAACAATATCCAGGACTTTGGCAGAGAGAAAGTTTTAATTTTGTGATATGCAATTTATCATTTATTTTATTATACAGATTTTGCTTTTGTTATCATATCCAATACATGTTTGACTACCCCTGTGTGACAAAGTTGTTCTCTTTCCTAAGTCAAATCAATTTCATCGAATTATATTATAGATCATGTTCTGCCATAGATTCAGATTAAGAGTAACATTTAAGGATTTTCTTGGATTTAATTATTTCAAAGTAGAACATATATTATGAATGACTGATAACCGTTCTTCAAATTACAACCAACAATAAAATTTTTGTCTGTATAGCCATATATATCTCATAGACTACTTTACTCTGATCCATAAAGTCTTTATAATTTAGTTAATTTTATAAGCTACTTCAAAATGTGTTTACCTCTTATTTGTATGGTTAACATGAATTCTAATGAAATCCCTTAACTGAGCAAATATTCACTCTATGCATATTTAAATTTTTGCAACAATCATTGGATTCATAGCATTCCATTCTTTGAGGTATGGAGAAACAAAGGTTATTTTATTCATAAATATTTTATTAATATTATATATGAATATTATTTTTCTTCTTTTATAATATTGGAATTAGAACACCATACTACTCCATGAAAAATAACATTCAAATTCATAAAACATTGCACTGTAATAAAAATCATTAAAACATTATACTAGCTATGTTCTGTACATTAATTAGTCATATATTTAAATGAAATCATTTTTAATCACATAGTTAATCCAAGAACTCATTATTGTAAAACACATATTTTTGTCTAATTGTGCATTAAGAAAAGCTTGCATAAAGAACTTTTTATTTTTATTTTAAAATATGAATTCATTTATGTATTTTTTGTCTTGAATCTAAATAAATTTAGTTATGGTGTTCAATGAACTTTAGCTTTCATAAAAGTTATATTCAAAGTCATGTCTCCATCAAGGTTTAATGAATAAAATTATTTTTAGAGAAAAATGTCCATGTATTATTAATATACAATATAATTATTTATATACAAATGTACATACAGACCTTTAATAGTTATTGAATAGCAGTCATTAAACAGAAGAATATGAACACATAGGAGAAAGATCCCACCAAAACAAGGATGTGTTAATTAAAACAAATTAGAATGATAATCTCAAGTTCAATGCATGCATGAAACAAAAATGTAAATGGGTTCATATGGTCAATATAACCTTGCTATTGAACTCCAAAGGCTCAATGCTTTCCACAAGAGGGAGTTACAGTTTTTAGCTTCAAAACGTTGTGAGTAAATATTAGGGAAAGCAATATATGATAGTTTTAAATTTTTTCTTTCTTTATTTATTTTTACTATGTTTATTTTAGATTTAGCAACAATGTGGTAGCTAATTAGTTATTTTCATCTTGTAAGAAAATAAGTGATTTATGAAGAATAAATATGCCATGTTTTTATTTTAATTTGTCTGCTTGCAGAGACCACTGCTGCTACTGAGCTTCCATGGTGGGAGCCTCAAGAATCAGAAAGGGGCATAAACTCTAAGCACAATAAAAGAGAGTCAGCAGATAATATCTCTCTCTGCTCCCCACACAACCCCATGCTGTTTTACCTGAATGTTTAGACTTATGCTAGTACCTTCAACTTCTCTGATGACATTCACTGAGGAAGAGCACTAAAAGGTGTTCATTTTGACCTTCCCCTTATTTTTGAAAACCCTCTTTTTAAAAAATCTTATGTTTTCATCGTTTCTGCTTCCTTGGAAATAGTAGTATTTATCTAAAGTAGTCTTAGCCTAAATGTTTTCTTGCCAAAGGCTATGCCCCACCACCCCTGGGAACTTGAGCTAAATTAGTTTCTAAATGGAAATTGCAATATATATTTAAAACAAAAAATTATATATAAATATAAAATTATTTATGTAAAAGTTACTATATGACCATATGACTGAGAGCATATAAAAATTAAAGAAAATGTTTCCAAACAGCTAAAATTAGGGTTCAATGGTTGAGATACTAGAAGGTAGTTGCATATTCTAATAATAATGATGATAATAGAATTTCAGTCTCAAGAAAACAAAACAGAATGGGCCAAAGGAAAGTTTTATAAGCTAAGAGAATTTGTTCATTCATTTAGCAAAACAATTTCCAAATGTTGACTTGTGCTAGTACTGGGGAATACAAAAGTAAAAAGAAACAAACCACATCAAGTAAATAGAATTTCTGGAATAAATTATATATGCTGATAACACATAGAAGCATACCAGAAAATGCAGTTAACTTTTATGGAGAAATCTGAAAAAATATCACAGTATAAGAGTTCAGTGAAAGTGTAAAAGAATGACTGTGTTCAGTTTATGCTGCCATACCACAACACCATGGACCCAACAGCTGAAACAATAACATTTACCTTCTCTGAGTGATGGAGGCTGTGTTTTTATAAGAACACATTGAATCATGAGAGATCTACCCTCATGATTCAATAAATCATATAAATTTAATCACATCTCAACAACATCTCTAATTATCACAATGTGTGACATGTTCCATATATGAATGTGAGAAAAGGGTGTGATTCAGTTCATAGCAAGAATGTAAGCCTCTTAGGCACCATTATGATAGATGCAGGGAAAAGAAAGAAAAGTCCAGCGTGCTCATTGGCATAGTGGGTGTTGTATTTTAAAAGACTCATAAAGTTTATGCAACATTTATATTCCAGTCAGTTGTGAAATAGGCAGATGGAAATCAAAATATCCCATTTAATACTGAAAGAACTTAGGCTAAAAGATGTGGTTTAGACCTGCTGAGAAATAGACCTGAAAATAATATACCTGATAATTAAACTTAAGTCCCCAAATAATAGAACATTTTTAAGATTATAGACTCTCCCTAAGCATGAAGTTGCCCTTGTCAATTTCTTCTTCCTGACCGACCAATTAGATACATCATTCTTATTTGAGTATGAATGCACAGTAGAGATATTCAGGGAGTGTTCCCCTAATAGAGATCACTAGACAAACAGCAATGAGGTTTAAACATTCTCATGAGCAATTGCAGATTATCTCTTTCGCTTAGTTTTAACTAAGCCCCTGTCTACCAGGGATGAGCTTATTCTCCCCATCAGGAGGGATTAGCACTTTTAAAAGATAATCCACTTTCCTGAGAAAAGTCTCTAACGCTAACTCTTTCATTAGATCTTCTCATCCAACAGTAGGAAGATTATCTTTTGACACTGGGGTGCTATAAATGGATCAAGAAAGTGTACTATCCTGTATGTAAAATTTAGATCTATCTGTGGCCTAAAACTGGTAATTTATCATTATTCTTTTTCACATCTCAAATCATATAAAGGTATTTTATTCCACAAATCCCTTTAGATAGTTTGTTAGGTGAATAAATAGTAACATACAAAGAAAAAAGACTACAGTACAACATTAGAAGTTTGAATGTAGGTCTTATGAACATTCCAGAAAGAAAGCTGAGTTTACCAGCTAAAACAATTGTTTTTGTTTTGTTTTGTTTTGTTTTTTTCTCAATTAAAAGGTAAGACAGACTCAAATTCTCCCCCCACTCCTTGGTACTATTTCTTATGCCGTGGGGCTATTATTAGTAACAGGAACTTGACATCAACTGAGTATTTGCATAGTATGAATCTTGGGCCTTCATTTTCTGTGACTCACCCTTTGACTTGCTTTCCCAGGAGGAACCCCTGGACACCCATTGTGCTTCCTTCTTAGATTGGGGTTTGGGGCTCAGAACCTCTAGACCAATGAGCCAGGATCACAGCTCTGAGTTCTGAGCAACTAACTCCAGCTTCTTTCCAAATAGTGCCCTATGCTGACCTTCTCTTCCTAGTTTTCCAGAGCCTTGTAAATTTACCCAAACGTGTCTGTTAACACTTAGAGTGTTGTCCTTAAACTCTTTTTGGAGGTCTTTTCTTAGTTTGTGTTGATTTTCTCCTCTTTCCCTGTCTATTATTTTTTTTTTAGATTTCTTAACCTGTTCCCCTACCTTAACCTTTTATTAATATCTATCACATATTAATTTATTTAATCCTTAAAAAAACAGTTGTGTGATTTTACTGAATAGACAACCATATTGGAAAGGTTAATAAATATTCATGATGGCAAAATAATTGTGTCTAAATTATTTTCATTTTAAAATTCAGAGATATATTGCCATTATACCTAATTTATATAGTTTCCTGAATTTGTGTTTGACCTTTATTTATATTTTTAAAAATTTTTATTTGGATTATTAAATATATAAAATCATCAATAATATAAAAATGAAGCAAGATCCATTTGATAATCTTTATCATTAATTTTATCAAAAATGGAGTTTTAGTCAAAAGTGGGAGAACATTTATTCAATGACAATTTTAGATAGTAAAACTATCAGTTTTTCTAAAATATAGGAGATACAAAAATGGAGAACACATGCATGAAGAAGCTTGTTCTCTGATAGAAAAAGATATGTGAGAATCACTCTAAGTTAATCGTTAATGCTAAATTAGAAATCATCATAAATAAAGACTATACTTCTATCAGGAAAAAAAATGTTTTTCTATTTTCTTTCCATATGTTATGATAAATATAGGAATCAACCACTTAGAAAATGTTAAAACCACTGGCTAATCTGCTAGTTAGGCATGGTATGTGCTTACCCTATTTTAAAATTTATCTCAGCAAAATTTTTATTCTGGTCTCTATAATGTTAATATCTCATAATTTGTACATCTATCAAGTATGAATGTGACAAGAGTTTTTCCAAGTTTTTAAAACAAACCTTACAGTTCAATGTATTTTTAAGTATAGATAAAATAAAATTATCACTATTGCACAAGATGAGTTAGTCAGGTTCTATCATTTTTAGGATATTGTCCAAAATGGAGAAAAGCAAATATCATAACAGAGCCTAAATTATGTTTTTAAAATACTTTTTTCAATTGGTATTTTCCCATTGTAGAAAAAGTGTTCTCAAGACAGTCACTGTGTTTAAACAGTTTACTCTGTAACCAGGTGTAGTGAGGAGGAGTTACTGTTGGGGGAATTTCTATGCTGGGTAATAACAGGTGAGCAGGGGATGAACTGTGTATTCTGCCAGCACAATTTAAACCAATAGAATTGTTTTCCTTTAATTTCAGTTTAATGTCTCTGAAAGGTATTTATGGAGTTTGTATTCTTTTATAATTCTGTTTGCATCCTCGCCATTAACACAAATCCTTGAATTTGATTTTTCTGTTCAGGACAATGTAACTAAATTCTTTTCTCCTAAATAACTGCATAGGAATTAACAGCAAAAGTCCACTAGTTTATTTTCTCTGGAGATAAAGGACTGGAAATATTCAGTAGCAGAGTATGGTATGGAATAGAATCTGTTTATCCCTTTTGTGATTCTTCATTTAGTAAAAGAATTATGGTTTGGTTTGTAGACATTTTGGAAAAGACACTGTAAGACTAGAACATGTCTATGAACTTGTCATTACTAGACAGACATCAAACTAGCTTTTGTTGATCAAGAAGAAATACGTGGAATAAATCAACAAGAAATACTTTGAAACAGGTTAACACAGTTACTAAAATCTTTTGTTATTTTATTTTGGGATATTTACCTGAAAACGTGGCAGAAGATGGCAGTATATATCCTTTTAATTTAGAAAAAGTGTAACATTCAATTTATTTAGAAAGTATTAATATATACAAAAACTTTTCATTAAAATAATTTATAATTTTGTCATTACTTAAATGTCATTCGATTGAAGTCATGTTTTATATTATTACTATTATCAGTCTATTACATACAATGTCATTTCTTATATATAAACATGTCAACTGATAAACTATAAGACTGTTTTAAAAAGTAAAATTTAAACAAATACTGCCTAATGTAATTATTTTTAATTTGTAATGTCACTTTCCATGGTGTTAAATGCATATTTTAATGATAAATACATAAGATTTCAGCAATAATACAATCATTAAAACTCAATCTGGAAATTTTTTAAAAATATGGAAAAGGTGAAAAAAGTCAAAGTTTATTTTCTTGGTAGTAGTTTACTTCCTCAGTGTGTTCAGCAACTTTGGTAAGATTTTTCTGGCAAAGTGAATTAAAATAATCAAATAGAAGATATATCAGAACTAACATAAACCAATAGAGAAGGTAAATTAACCAACAAATATGGAATACCATAAATTGATTTACATAGAAAGAAAAACAATCAGTTGCTACATTTTAATGGTTGTTTGAATTGACTTACTTGAATTGAATTACTTAAGTAACTTTTTTAATAAACTGTGACCTATGTTGAAGTATATTACAAGTATATGTAACTTTAGACCTAAGCCTGACTTTAGCAGATCATCTCCTAATTTTTAAGTTCATTTGGTTTAATTGAACTCTTCATTTTTCAAATGCCTCATAAGATACTATAAAGCAAAATATATTGGAGTGTTCATTTTAAAAAGTTAGTATTGAAGCTCAGAAAACAGGGTTTATGTATTATTCTCCTGATTCCAAAATACTTCCCATTTCAATAGCACTTTATTTTAGCAGTGCAATAAAATAATAGTGCATGGGATAAACTTATATAGAAATACTTTTTATCTTCTGAAATGTACAGAATGACTTTAGGTAGAATCAATATTTGATTTTTAACCCAGTATGTTAATATTTAAAACTGTAAAAACAAAAATAAAACAATGCTACCTTACCAATATTCCTTTAATCCTTGATAACTCACAATTAAAGGAGACAGGAACAATTTAAACAATGATTTTGAGAAGGGAAGAAAGCTCTTTCTAAATTATCAAGACATCTCCTAATATTTTTTCACCAGAAAATATTTTGACATGGTTCTTTTTAGTATGCTGAGTTGTGCTTTAGGGAGAATTGGTGGCTTAAAATTGTATACTCTCAAAAGCTGACCCAGTCTTAACACCTATCAAAATAATACAAAAATAGTAATACCATGTTAAAACACATAATTATAATGGCATTTGTTTTACCCAGTTACACACTCAACTGCATGGTCAAGGGAAAATTAAGCCAAAGTGAACAGAAATTGTTGTTTCAAATGCATTATCTGTTTTGTTCTTTAAAAATCCCTTTTTTTTCTTTCCATAATCTCTAATGAAAGCATACAAAGAAAATATTATTCATAAGCATTGTGATATGTGAAATACTAGCTAATATTGTAATATCTGAAATGTATAAACTAGAAAAATTTAACAATATATTTTCATGTGTGTCTAAGGATAATAAAGAGTAGTGAGTTGGGGATAATAAATAAGTTAGCTGGATAGTAGAAATCAATGAAAGAATAAATTCAAGTCTCCTGTGTGGCCCATAGGATTGTCTAACACAAAATATGTATGTCAAAGGAAGCACTAGAGAACAGAGACTCACTGGCATATAATAGAAGGAGCACATTTCTCTTACACAGGCTACAGGGGAAGCTGTCTTCTTAGGAGAGTGAAAAACTTCAAGACTAGAGAGTAGATAGGAAATGGGTAGAAGTTAAATTTAAATGAAGAAAGATATTCTAAGAATTGATATTAGTGTAAGGTGTAAACATGGAATGCTGGAACAGAAGAGGAAAATGGGTAAAATGATAAGGAAACAGAGAATGTGCATGCATTTTACTTTATGATTAGCAATGCCAGGTATGTTGGATTTAGTAGGGAAAACGCAGTTCTGAAGAAATAATTTAGGAATTTACCTGGCAGACAGTGGATTTGCAGTCCTTCTTTTTGTCCTTATAATATAATAGGTAGATATGATTTAGAGCCAGTTGAGATATACTTTTTAACTTTAAATTTCATATTCTCTGATATTTAATATACTGTTATCATCTTTCCCAAAACTATCAAAGGCAAAATTTTTAAACAATGTTGATAGATTTTTTAAGAAAGATTGATGAATTGACTCCTTTAATTATGCTATTTTTCATAGTGTTACCAAAGAACTTAAAAAGGGATGGAGGAAAAGAAAGAAGATGATTTTCCAATAAATGCAATTCATTTATTTCCAATAAATTCTGTAATCTAATTTATTTGCTTTTTCAGATTCCTATTGACTGGGGGAAAATATGTCTATAATGTGTACAATTGTTGTGTATGTCATCTGGGTAATCTATTAATAAATCAAATTTTTGGTGATTGCCATACTTATATGGCAATATTTCAAAAAGAAAGTTAAGAGAAAATCCATTAACTGTTCAAATCCCACATTGCCTATTCCATGCCACTGCAGTGTAATAAGTGTTGGCAAGATTAGAAGGCAGATTCTGATGAAGGAAACTTGATGCTTGAACTGTGAAAGTTTTTAATTTCAATATCTGGCCTCTAACCTCAGTGTGATAGGGGTTGGGTCAAGAGCCATATGATGCAGTTAGACCTTGGCTTTACCTAAAACTAACCAACCATGGTGGATGAAAATAAAGCAAAGTCAGCAAAAGTTTCTATGAAGAAAGTAAAGTGAGCTAAGAGGAGAAAATCAGAAAGTAGTCCCTACAGGGTATTGTTAAAAATCAATTTGACAAATGATACTAATAAATAGGCTGAGTACTTCAGGACTGAGAAGGGATCATTGAATCTTAAAATAGATAAATCATTGATGACCTCAGAAAAAGCAATTTTACTGGACCAGTAGTCACTTTAAAAAAATCAAACGTTATATAGAAAATCTGAAAAGAAAAAATATATGTGAGGAACATGCAGTCTACGTTCAAAGAACACCACTATTCCATTCTTAGCATATAAAAATATATTTTTAATATACTATAAGTGCATGTATGTTTCTGTGTCTTACAAGAAAATTGAATTTATTTTTTAAATTTTATTCATTTATTTATTTACATTTAAGTAGACAATTACTGTACTGCTAAAGAATAACATTATTTCCCACTAACCTTTGTCATGAAAGAGAACTATCTAAATCACAGTGTAGTGTTTTTTTTTTCCCATTGTACACAAATGCAGTACAACTTTTCATTTATCTGCTTGTACACGATGTAGAGTCAAACCATTTGTGTCTTCATACATGTACATAGGGTAGTGATATTTGTCTCATTCCACCATCTTTCCTTCCCCCTGCACCCTCCCCTCCCCTCATTTTCCTCTACACAATCCAAAGTTCCTCCATTATTCCTTACTCCCAAACCATGTTATGTATCAGCATCCATTTATCAGAAAGAACATTGGCCCTTTGGTTTTTTTGGGATTGGCTTATCTCACTTAGCATGACATTCTCCAGTTCCTTCCATTTACCTGCAGATGCCATTATTCTATTCTTTTTTATGGCTGAGTAATATTCCATTGTGTATATTTACCACAGTTTCTTTATCCATTCATTTACTGAAGGGCATCTAGGTTGGTTCCACAATCTAGCTATTGTAAATTGAGCTGCTATAAACATTGATGTAGCTGCTTTACTGTAGTATGCTAATTTTAAGTCCTTTGGGTATAAGCCAAGGAGTGGGACTGTTGTGTCAAATAGTGGGTCCATTCCAAGTTTTCTAAGAAAGTGCCATACTGCTTTCCAGAGTGGCTGCACTAATTTGCAATCCAACCATCAAGGTATGAGTGTACCTTTTTTCCCCCATATCCTTGCCAACACCTATCGTTGCTTATATTCTTGATAATAGCCATTCTAATTGGAGTGAGATGAAATCTTAGGTAGTTTTGATTTGCATTTCTCTAATTACCAGAGATGTTGAATATTTTTTTCATATATTTGTTGATCAATTGTGTATCTTCTTATGTGAAGTGTCTGCTCAGTTCCTTAGTCCATTTATTGATTGAGCTATTTGCATTTTTAGTGTTAAGTTTTTTGAGTACTTTATAGATTTTGGAGATTAGTGCTATAGCTGAAGTGCATGTGGTAAACATTTTCTCCAAAACTCTATAGACTCTCTCTTCACATTATTGATTGTTTCCTTTACTGAGGAAAAGCTTTTTAGTTTGAATCCATCCCATTTGTTGATTCTTGTTTTTATTTCTCAGGCTTTGGGAGTCTTATTAAGGAAGTCAAGTCCTCAACCAACGCAATGAAGATTTGGGCCTATTTTTCTTCTATTTGGTACAAGGCCTCTGGTCTAATTCTGAGGTCCTTGATTCATTTTGAGTTGAGTTTTGTGCAGGGTGAGAGATAGGGGTCTAATTTTTTTGGCTACATCTGGATTTCCAGTTTTCCTAGCATCATTTGTTGAAGAGATTATCTTTTCTCCATTGTATGTTTTTGGCACCTTTGTCTAGTATGAGACAACTGTATTCATGTGGGTTTGTCTCTATGTCTTCTGTTCTGTACCATTGGTCTGTCTATTTTGGTGACAATATCATGCTGTTTTTGTTACAATTGCTCTGTAGTACAATTTAAGGTCTGGTATTGTGATGCCTCCTGCTTCGCTCTTTTTGATACGTATTGCTTTGGCTATTCTGGGTCTCTTATTTTTTCCAAATGAATTTCATGATTGCTTTCTCTATTTCTATGGAAAGAGACATTAGGATTTTAAGTGGAATTACATTGAATCTGTATAGCACTTTTGGTAGTATGGCCATTTTGACAATATTAATTCTGCCTATCCAAGAACATGGGAGATCTTTCCATCATCTAAAGTTTTGGTTAATTTCTTTATTCAGTGTTCTGTAGTTTTCATTGCAGGGGTTTTTCACCCCTTTTGTTAGATTGATTCTCAAGTGTTTTATTGTTTTTCTTTTTTTTATTTTTGTCACTACTGTGAATGGGGTAATTTTCCTAATTTCTCTTTCAGAGGATTCATCACTTATGAATAGAAATGCATTAGATTTATGACTGTTGATTTCATACTCTGCTACTTTGTGGAATTCATTTATTAGTTCCAGAATTTTCTGGTGTAATTTTTTGGAGCCTCTAATTATACAATCGTGTCATTGGTAAATAGTGATTGTGTGAGTTTTTCTTTTCCTATTAATATCTCTTTAATTTCTTTCAACTAATTGCTCTGGCTAGAGGGTATTGTGTCTTATTCTCTATGGAGAAAATTCTTCAGAACTTGTGCTTCCTTCAGAAGAATTTTTGTTTCTTGTTCTTTGATTTTTTTCTTCTACATTTATTTAGTATATCCCATAAGAATTTTTTGATACCTACATCTCTCGGATATTATGACAATATGTAATATCTCTAGGGGAACAAGTAACTGTGCTTTATTATATTTTCCAATGCATTTTAACAGATACAGTGTATTTTTCAAAGAGCATAAGCACATTTCTCTTTGGCTTATTAGTAATTGTTATCAAAGTGGAAATTCATAATATGGAAAGTTTAAAAAGCTTAGTCTTTTGTGTATGTTTGTGTGGTTGCATGTATGAAAATTTACAACTTGGTGGAAATAGGAAGGATCAAAAATAATAGAAAATCATTAGGAGAAGTACTGAGTTGGAGAACTTCTATTGCCATCTACCAAGACTTTGCAATTATAATCTGTAATCATGCATAAGACTGGACCCAGAAGAAACAAGTAGAATCATTGGAACATTACAGAGATTCAATTAACATACTAATACATAAAGGATCTCTAGAATTTTTTTTTTTACATAAAAGTAACACTAAAATATAGTCTGGAAATATATTCTTTTTCATTGATTGAGTTGACTCAATTTGTTCACTATGGAATCATTGAGACTCATGGTACTCAATCTACAAAATCAATGTTTTACAGATTGTAAAACCAAGGCAATTGGTACACATGAAAAACACTAAACTAAGACATAAAGTTTGATAAACTTTACATTTAAATTTGAGAGTTTAAAAAATACCAAGACACTGCTGATATTGTAAAATTGCAGCTCATGAAATAGAATAAAATATTTGTGTATATCTGGCAAAATACTAGCATACAGAATACATTAGGTAAAATAAAACATGAATAGGAAAAAAGACGATGTAATAAAATTTTGCATATGTTGAACCATCCTTGTATGCCATGAGTAAGTCTTGCTTCTCACAATGTATGATACTTTTAATGTACCATTGAATATTTTTTCTCAAATTTTGTTGAGCATTGTGCATCTTTGTATACCAGGGATATTGGTCTGTAACTGTTTTCTTGTAATTTCTTTGTGTATATCAGGTATTGACATAATTCTATTCTAGTGTAAGGAACTTTAAATGTTCTTTGAATCCAATTTTTGGGGCAGTTTGAGAAAAATTGCAATTAATTCTTCTTTAGTATCTGGTAAAATTCATTGTTGGGTCATATGGTCCTTCTACAGATTTTGGGTTTAGTATTTTTATTTGTTTGTTTTCATTTTGTTTTGTTTTTCCCTAAAGCTTTCATACAGCAAAGGAAACAGAGTGAAAATACAAAGTATGAAGTAGAGAAAATATATTTGAAAATATTCTAGCTTCTAAATATATTTGAAAATACTCTAGCTTCTAATATTCTAAGTTACTCACTAAAGTATTTAATGGCAAGAAAAATGTACTAATAGACATTTCTCCAAATAAGACATAAATGGCCACAAGGTGTATAAAAGAAAAATGTTAAAAATCAATATATAAGGGAAATGCAGAAAAAGTTATCATTAAGATGGATATTTTATAAACAAAAATGAAACAAAACAAAACAAAATAAAGGGGTAAGTTTTAACAAAGATGAACAGGAATGAAAACGCTTATTCACTGTTGCAGGAATTTAAGTTGTTATAGTCAATGTGAAAAAGAATACAAGGAGTCCTCATAAAATTAAAAATAGAAGTGTCATATAATACAGCAATTAATAGAGTTTAAAATTAAAAAGATATACATTTCTGAGTATATATCCAATTATATTAAAATCAAGGTCTTAAAGGTATACATGTACCCTCACACTTATTATGGTATTTTTCTATCAGCCAAAATAGGGAAACTGCACAAATATCTATTGACAGATAAATTTCAAAAGAAAATATGGCATATACACACAATTAAATATCATTCTGCAATAATAAGCAAGGAGATCTTACCATCTGTGATACCATAGGTGAACTGAGAGGACCTCTTCCTGAGTGAAAAGGACAAGAGTTGCATGATTCCACCTATTCGAAGTAAGTAAACAAAATATTCAAATTGATAACAGCAGAGAATTAAACAGTGTTTGCCAGGGTTGGCCTGAGGGAAATAGTTGCTCAATAGGTATAGAACTTCAGTTCTGTATGCTAAGTAAGTTCTAGAGATCTTCTGCACCTACAGGTAATGACAGGGTATATATTGAGAATACACCTCATGTTTACCACATATTAAACAAACAAAACCCAAAGGAAGTGTTGGAGATGAGGAATGTATTTAGTATCTTGACTATTGAATGTAATGATGGTTTCTTGGGTGTAGCATACGTCCACACACCTAAATATATTTATATGCATATATATATATGCAACTTTTCATATATCAAATATAACTCAAAAAGTGTAAACAAATCATATTATAAATTATATGCCCAGTCGCATTCAAAATGTTAAATTGAAAAATATTTGCTTGACAGGTACACTTAATGATAATATAGAAAGTGACACATCCCTCCATTCTGCTGAAATAAAACATTTAAATAAGATAAAAATTATATCTGCTGAATGAAATATTTGAAATTAAATATTTGAAAATATAGAAATAAAATATTTCAATTACTCATTGACCTATTCAATGGCAATAAATCAATGACTTTAGAATTATTTCCCTGTAGTCAGCTACATTTCACGTAATGATTGTAAACATAAGACAGTTTATTTCATAATTTTATAATTCCTATATTAATGGAGTACTCATAAAATTCATTAAAACTTACCAGAGGTTCCAGGAAGTGTTAGATTAAAATATTAAATATAGCAATAAAATAAATTACTTATAATATTTTATTAGTAAATGTTTATATATGTTATTAATGACACATTTTGTTTTAATGCCTTCTTATTCAAATGTTAATGATTAAAATTTTTTAGTATGATTAAACAAAAATTATACACTTAATCAAATCACCATTATGACCATATGTGGATAATGCCATGAAAATATACTACGTTTATCTTTTCCTGAATTAGCACAAATAATTTAGCATGCATGAAATATACAATGATTATAATTATTATTGGCTGGTTTATATTATCATTGTATTTTAAAAAGATCCTGATAAAATAAACCTAATTTTAATTAAATCTTAACATATGTATTTTTGTACCAAAGGGAAATTTTTTCACATACATAATATACTTCTGTATGCAGTTTGTGTCTCTATGCACAATTATATATATATATTTATATATCCATAAATAATAATGTACTTCTAATGCTCTCATTTTTACCATGATTTAAAGACATTAAGAAAATGTACCACGATGCCAAAAGTAATTTGTCCCCTTTGATTTTATTTTCAAATCGACTAATTTAAATTTTAAAGAAAACTAATAAAGCAATTTTTCAAAATATAGTAAATTTGGGGATAAGTCATAAAGATATTTCATTTCAGCTCACACCTTTTAATTGAGGTAATTCTGTAATAAGGGGATGTAGTATCATTGAATCCAAGCAACTGTGAATACATATAATTGGCAAATGAACAACCAGCATCTCAGAACTGGTACTTGAAAGCTTTATAAAGCAGATAACTGATCACCGCATTGTTCAAGACTGGCAGGTGTTCTCACAAATTATCTGAAGTAATTTGCAGTAAAGAACCACCACAAAGCTTCACATTAAATATGGGTATGATGTATGTAGTTCTTTCTACAGAAGTAAATCATAGGTAATTTCATCTTTTTTTTCCAGGTACTTACTAGTTACCATATAATTATTATCTTTGCCTACAAGAAAATATGTAAAATACATATTTTAAAAATGCAAGGTGACATTTCCAAGAGCTTAAGTTGTCTAAATGGTTAAGATTTAAATTTTTATTTTTAATGAGAAAAGTGACACCTATAAAAGAGATTTGTGTGTGTGTTAGTGTAGTGGTTACTAGTGGTTATTCAAAGATTTGTTTTATAAGTATATATTAGACAATTATGCAGATTTAAACTTATACTCATCTATTGAGACGGCATAGAGGTAATTTCACCAGAGGGCATTTTTCCTTTAAGCATTTCTGAAGGCACTTGAACTTTTTTTTCAGAAAATCTTTTAGTTTATATATATATAAATTTTTTATGTGCTTAATTTTTGATAAGCTGTGTGGGAGTTATGGCAATTTCTATGCTGTCAAAAGATCTTTGCAGTTGGCATGGCACATTTAGGTAGTAAAATCATTTTTTTTCTCTTTTCAACAATAAATTAAACAGCTTACTATAACCTATTTACTTTATATATCTCTTAGTTCTTTATCCTTTTGATTTTTTATAACGCCTAACTTAAATATAAACACATTTTGCACCTGTGCAAAATATTTTCCTTTATATTTTTTTTCTATAGGATTCTTTCTAGGTTCATTTGTTTATTGTAGTATTAAACTTTTTATTAGAAACAAAGAAAAAGAAACATACATTATCCTTTGCCTCCTCGGGTTACAATCATCAAAATCACTCTTCTATTTTTATGTTTTGTCCCACTAGAGGTCCTTAGGGACATTCTCCTCTGGTAGCAATGCTATATTCTGAAATACTCCTTGAAGGACTTGCTGATACTGTTATACAGTAAACCTTCTTAATTCATAGGCAGACTATTGTCTAACAGTGAAATGTGTGGTATAATAAGTACATAATGAAGTAGCATTCATTTATCATTATCAAATATTATGCACTGAATGATATATGTTACATATTATATTGTTTTATACAATGAGTGGTGCACTTGACTTGTTTACACCAGCATCACCATGAACACATAAGCAATGCACTGCATTGTAACATTGTGTAACAGCAGTAAGATCACTAAGCAACTGGAGTTTTCAACATCTTTATAATTGGATGGGATCACTATCATACATGTGCATCGCTGGGTAAAACATCTATTATGCAGTGTCTCATAGTAAAATATTATTGCCTCTTATTCAAGCTTATTTGCTACAATTTTTTCTCTCTAATACAGACACTTAAACTTTAATGTTTATAAATTAGAAAAATTTAAAGTTGCTGAATTGATAAATACGAGTGATTTACATAATTTGTGGCAACAGTTAAAAACAAAGTCTACAGGAGGAAAGTATAGATTCATCATATTTACTATAATTAGAATTCTATAATGTAATAAGTGTAATAAATATAATGTAAATAATGTTCTATAATGTAATAAATGAAAACTTATTCTTTACATATGGTCTGATACATGTCCCATAATATTGATAAAGTATAATGTTAACAAATAAAATTTGATCCTTATGCTCTGAGCAAGAAATACCAATTGTAGAGACAATTATCTCATTTTACTCATTTTCTTCAAATTTAACCACATTTTCATTTTGGGAAGATAAAAACTTCTCAAAGAAATGTCTCTTTTTAAGACAATCAACTAATTTTGGAAGATTTTTATGTAAGATTAGAAAAACATTTCATACCAAAATGTTATAGTTCTCTATAAGTTTAAAATGTACGTCTCGCAATGATGTATATCCTTAATGTTGCAGATTGAAAAAAAAATAGAATTGCCACCAAATTTTAAGGCTACTTTGGCAGGTAACATAAATATATGATTTAAGAAACACACAGGGCCTCATTTTTATTAACTTGATTTGTACGTATTTTATTTAGTTATTTTTGTTTACTTTTCAAAATTACGTGAAAACAATAACACAAATTTGGAAGCTTTTAATTTTTGCATTTTCAAAAATGAGGAATTTTAATAAAACAGAAAAGAAGAAGAAGGAATTAAAAAAAGAAAACTCCGGAAGTCATTTTAGGAATTCCAGAGCTTAATTGGTTACTATCTTCCATCTCAAAATGCACTGTATAAAAATAACAAGAGAGGGATATAAACTACTATTTAAACAAAAGAGCTGAAAACCTCAGGTAACTGAAGCATGTTCCTGAGTGTAGATAGTCTGCAGTAGCCTGGACTGTGCCCCAGCTACAGTGGTCGGAGACACACAAGGACCTATGACAGCTCTCCAGGGAGCCTTGTCCTCCCTTATGCTTCATACTGGGAGATATACACCACCCTCCCACTCATCCCCATTAATCACAGAGCACCTTTCTTACAGGATAAAGATCTAGACAGCACCAAAATTCTCTA
Organism: Sciurus carolinensis; assembly: GCF_902686445.1. Taxonomy (NCBI): domain Eukaryota; kingdom Metazoa; phylum Chordata; class Mammalia; order Rodentia; family Sciuridae; genus Sciurus; species Sciurus carolinensis. Next base: position 121,511,347 of record NC_062221.1, on the reverse strand, counting down.
ATAGCTAATGGAAACTGAAGGACATGTATCCATACAGAGTTTACGGAGCTGTCTCTATCCAGGAATCCAAAAAAAATGGAAAGGGTTGAAAACTATGGCCTTGACTCTAACTCTTCCAAAAGTATATTTTGCCATTAAGGTAAAGATTACCTCCAAGAGAGCGCACAAGAGAATATTTAGCCAATAATAACATGTCTATGTTGGTTTACTGGTTGCAAGCATACCATAATCTTCAAAGATATTTATAGTTGGAGAAACTGGTTGTGGACATGTTGAAATTCTCTGTACATCTTTGCATTTTTTCCTCTAAATCTAAATGGTTCGAAAAATAAAATGTAATTAAAATTTTTGAAAAATATTATTTAGTAAATTAAAATGTGGGCAGAGCATGAAAAATTATAAATCTGCCAAATAGGATTGTCAGCCATTCTAATTCTGTGCACTCTGTTCAGTTCTCAATATGTGTTTAGGTATAGTGATGATATCTATCTTCTATCTGTCCATTTACCAATCTGCCTGCCTGCCTATCTATCTCAGGTAGATATAACTCCAGAAAGAACAAATGAGATAATACTGTTATAAAATCACAAATTCATATTCATTTTGAAGAAAAAAATCAATTTAATTTTCATAAATTTTTGGTCATAACAACCTCAGTATTCTTATAATTTAAGCATCAAAGTTCATTTTCAACTAAAATTTATATCAGCCGTAGTTTAGCAGTAGTGTGCACCATGCATCTTTATTTCAATTTACGGAATGTAGTTTCCCATGCCCCTCTAAGAAATATATGAACTTCCCAAGAGTGAAACAAATTGTTAGACAAACCATGTAAAGTTTCTTAAAGTTTCTAACCTGATGTATTTTACATAACTTCAACTTATATTCCATTTATATTCTATCAAAATATATAGTTGAATCTTATATAACTTAAATGTATTATCATGACTTACATAATAACATTATATACAATGCATATGTAATAAATAAAATTCACAGCATACATTTGTTATACATGCTATTTTATGTGAACATTATAGAATCAAATAATGACAATAGTAACTATTAATGAGTGGTGAAATTCAAACCAACCTAGATGCCTTTCAATAGATGAATGGATAAAGAAACTATGGTATATATACACAATGGAATATTATTCAGTCATAAAGAAGAATAATATTATGGCATTTGCAAATAAATGAATGGAATTGAAGAATATCATGCTAAGTGAAATAAGCCAATCCCAAAATACCAAAGGCAGAATGTTTTCCCTGATAAATTTATGTTGATATATAATGTGGATAGGGGTTTGGGGAATGAGAGAAGAATGAAGGAACTTTAGATTATGTAGAAGAAAATGAGAGGGATGGGGTTATGAAAAATGGTGGAATGAGACAGATATCATTATCCTAAGTACACGTATAATTACATGAATCGTACGAATCTACACCGTGCACGACCACAGAAATGAAACGATGTACCCCATTCATGTACGATGAATCAAAATACAGTCTGTAAAAAATTAAAAGCTAAATAAAAAATAATAATAATAAATAAATAAAAATAAATAAATAATTTTTAAAAAATTAAAAAAATGTAAATCAATGTTAAGGGGAAGTGCACTTTCAAGTAAGACAGAGTAATAAAAATAGATGTCATCAGTTATGAAAGCAATTTGTATAGTGAGGTGTAACAACATAAATACATAAGAACATCAAATGTAAGAATTCGTAAGAAAAGTTTGTAGGCAAAGACTAATGACAGCACCTCCGTATCTATGTGTTCTTTTCATTTCACAGGGTTCCTTCAAGACAGGTGTGTTAGTCAATTTTCATCACTGTGACGAAATTATCTAACCAGGACACCTTACGAGAGAAAAGATTCATCTGGGTTGCTAGTTCAGGTTCGCTGTCAGCTGGTTTCATAGCTCTGGTCTGAGGTAAGGAAGAACAGTAAGTGGAAGGGTGGCGTGGAGAAGGTCTGTCAGCTTTTGGCAACCAGGAAGCAGAAAGAAGGAGAAGAGGTTAGAGAGAAGATCAGTCCTTCCAGGGCACATACCCAGTGACGTTCCTCCTTTAACCAGGTCCAACATCCCAGTAGTTCATTCAGAATCCATGAGAACCAATCACTTTCCCAAAACCCTACCACTGAACTTGAAGCTTTGGGGGACATTGAAGATCCAAGTCATAATGATAGCTTTGCCCTATCAACAGCTTTGGTCAGAAGAATCTGGACAAAAATGTTAAAATGTTGCACATGCTAGGCCTACTCCTTTATGTGTGCTGATACTACTCTTTATGCTGATATGCAAATATCATTGATACAGCTGGAAAAAAAACTGCTTGGAAATATCAAAGTCTCAAGGTGGAAGAGTCCAGAATCTTCATGTTTCTACTTAGTGAAGAATTAATAAGAAATCCAAGCAACCTGCACTACTAGAGTGTGATATTACTTCATCTCTGAGATGTCCAGATTTATTTTTTTCAGCAGGCCCAACTATTGCACTGACAGATTCAGAAATTAGTACTTTGAACTTAAATTACATTAAAATGAATGTATGGCATTGGCATAAAGATGAGATAATGAAGTCTAGATGGTTCAATGTCCTTTTGAGGAGGGCTCAAACATTGAATAAATATTTTTGACAAAATTGTTGTAATTTGTAAGGTAGATCACATGCTGTCCAAATTCAGAGCTCCCGAAAAAGTGTTTGAACAATGGAATATTTCTGTTTGTTAGTTATTACTGATGGTGTTAAAGTATTACAAGAAAAATATGATGTCAGAAAAGAATTAGAAATTTCATAGCAAAAAAGAAAGAAAATAAATGTCCTGGGTTTCAGGGTTGAAAATGATAATTGATTAGGTACTAAAGACAAAAATACAAGATTCATAAATAACTTTTGTTATCTGCTACTCAGGTATATTTAGAAGCAAACACCTTTGCTTAAGGGGTTTGAAGCTGCTACTGATTTAAATGACTGTCAATACTCTTTGAGAGTTGTTTCTTTCTTTCTTTTTTCTTTTTTTTCTTTTGTTTCAGACAAAGCCCTTAAAAGAAATTTGCAAGGAACTAGCCAAATTCACTCATTCATTATGATGGACTCTTTTAAGTGACCTAAACTTTGCACATTATAATACTAAATTCTCACTCAGAGGCAGTCTCTTCTGCACTTTTTAATCACACAATATATATCCTCAAACTAAGCATACTCAGGAATGTGCCTGTTTCTAAATACAGTGATGATTCTTTTCTATATCAATATATGTATGTTCTCCAATCAAACCTCCTTGCTTTGAGACACTGTTTTGAGAATTATCACAAGAAGTAAACACAAACAGAACCCACAATTCCATGTGGTTACACTTTTAATGATAATAGACCAACGGATCCTTTCAGTTGAGTAATTCACTCGGGGAAAGGCTAAGTTCATGGTGTAGCATTCTCATTCAGTTCCTAAGTTCCCAAGGAAAACTTCTTCCTTCAGAGAGAGAATAGAGGAGAAGAAGGAAAAGAAGAAGGAAAGAGAAGAAAGAAGAAGGAAGAGACCAAGGAAAGAAGATGAAAGGTGAAAAAGTAGAAGAAGGAGGAGGAGGAGGAAGGCAGGAGGGAAATGTAAGGAGGAAAATAAAGAAAGTGTGAAGGAAGTAGGTCAAACTTTAAGAGGTATGTTCATAAAAGGACTTGAAATGTGCTCACTGGCACAAGAAACTGAAGGCAAACAGGTAGTTCAAAAACATTTTAGATTTTGAGTAAAAAATAATGCTCAATAAAAAAACAAATTTGTACTAAGAAGTCTTTGAATATTTAATTTCTGGACAATTAAACTTCTCAGAGTTAAAGACAGTTTTCAGAGTTCAAAAAGTTCTGGAAAGAAACAGAGGATAATGGTCACAGATAATGGGGCATGGAGCCTTTGGTAATGGCAGGAGAAGGCAAGTTGCCTTTAGTTCACATATAAGGGGATTTAGAAGAACAAATGTTTAGAGAACTCTATATCAGGGGAATCCAGACCTTGAGCTGGACTCAGTGATTGAATAGGACTGGGGGTGTCTTCCGTGGAGAGCATGTGAGTGATCAATGTATGGAAAGTGGGGGACAAAAATTTGAGGCCAGGAGGCACTTGGAAAACAAATGTGTCTAGCAGGATATTGTGCTGATACTTCCTGAAAATAAACATACTCTGACCCAGGAATTCTTACCCTACATTCAGAGAAATATTTTAATTAGAATTTTTTATTTTTTATAATTAATTGTGGTAAATACACAGAATATTGGATTTACCATACTGACAGTCTTTTAAGATCATAATTCTGCATTATTAAGTATTTGCAAATTATTGTGCAGTGAATCTCCAGAACTCTCTAACCTTGAAAACTTTTGCCACAAAAGAAAAATATGATTCAACAACTGTTCATTGAGACTTTTTTTCCAAGTTGGAATATACTTGATTAATAATTAAAAGTATACATAAAATGTTATTACAAATTTACTCATTTGTCTTTAGAGATTTAAAATTATTCATGACATGGCCCAGTGGGTAGACACTATTTAATAGTGGCGTATTTGAAAAACCATGGCAAAAGTTTTCACATACTTAGATCAATAGTGAGACAATGTTAGTAGAGTTTGTATGAATAAGTATGGTGTAAGATTTCTAACGTGTCTTACAAAAATAAATTTTACTCATTGTTCTGTCTAGCTTAGCTGTCACTCCATTACTCTTCTGGAGAAAACCCACTGCTCCACAGCCACAGAAAATGGATCCCTACAACCAAGCATTCTCCATTCACATTACTATCTTCACTCTTACTCTCTTCCATTCAAGGGAGCAAAAACTATTGCCCTCAGTTATTTCTGTCAAAAAGACAATTAAAAGTGTTGATTTGTTGTTTAAACTTACGGATGATAAGTGAAACTAATTGATCCACAAAATCTGTCTTAGGAATTCCAAGAATCTCTTGGGACACTACATTAATTCTCTCTGAAGAATTGCATTTTGACAACCAATAATATATATTAATATTTACTACCATTAATAACTCTCCTCCTAAGGAAATATAGAATGTGACCACAGCATCATTACTAATGGTTAAGTAACAGATCTGCTCAGCTAGTAACAATGTGAAAGGTTCACAGATAGATTTGGGGGTTTAGTGAAGAAGGGGAATAAAATATTCTTAATACATCATGGATATCATAACATGAGCATTGCTGTAACAGCAGCTAAAGGATAGGTATATGATTTTGAGTCATTTTCTTTTAGATTTCTCCCTCCAGACAGGAAGGAAACTGTTACTCCATCTTTCAAGCAATCATAATTTTAACCACGTCCCTTTTCTTTCTGAAAATATAGATCAGCATAACAAAACTCTATTTAGGTCAGTATCACCATATACGGTGTCTTAGTCCCTTGTGTGCTGCTATAACAGAATACCACAGAGTAGGTATTCAAGAAAACATATATATTCTCTTATAATACTGGAAGCTGAGGATTCTAAGATCAAGGGGATTATATCTGGAAATAGCCTTCTTACTTTACAAAACCATGGTAGAAACAGAAAGAACAAGGCAGTGAAAGATGAAGACGAACTCATCCTTTCATAACAGCAGTAACACCCATGATTGGGATACCAGTCTTATTAGTGATCAGGACTGAGCTTATGTTCTACGGAGTCCAAGAATGAACACTGCAAACATCTGAAGTAAGCAAGCACAGTAAGCAAGATTTATGTATTTAAGAAAGTGATAGAGACAGAATCCTCTGGAGAGGAAGGGAGCCAAAAGCCCTCAGGAGAGTTGTCACTTGCCTTTTTTCTTTAAATTAAATTCTCACTTTTTTTATTGGTACATTATAATTATTTTTTATTTATTAAATTATTTATTTATTATTTATTTATTAAATTATTTATTTATTAAATCTATTTATTAAATTATTATTTATTTTTACAGTTTTTATGTACACACAATATAGCAATATGATTTGGTCAATGTTATTCCTCAGGATGATGAAATTTTTCACCAGATGTTCTGATAGATTTATTTTTGTTGTTTTTGTTCTATTAGTTATACAGCACAGTAGAATGCACTTTGATACATCATACATAAATCGAGTATAACTTCTCATTCTTCTGACTGTACATAATGTAGAATCCCACCAGTCATGTAGTCATATATGTACATAGGGTAAAAATGTCTGATTCATTCTACTATCTTTCTTGCCCCCATACCTCCACCCCTTCTTTATTCCCCTCTATCTAATCTAAAATAATCTATTCTTCCTTAGCCACTCCCACCCGTTTTATGAATTAGCATCTGCATATCAAAGAAAACATTCAACTTTGATTTTGGGGATTGGATTATTTTACTAAGCATGCTGTTCTCCAGCTCCATCCATTTACCAGTAAATGCCATTATTTCATTCATCTTTCAGGCTGAGTAATATTCCATATATATGGAATATACATATATATAATCCTTTTCATATATATATATATAATATATACATATATATATATCACATTTTCTTTATCCATTCATATGTTGAAGGGCTCTTAGGTTGGTTTCATACTTTAGCTATTGTGAGTTGAGCTATTATAAACATTAATGTGGCTGCATCACTGTAATATGCTGATTTTAAGTCCTTTGGGTATACCAAACCTTAAACTCTACTACAGAGTCATGGTAACAAAAAAGGCATGGTATTGGCCTCACTTGCCTTTTTTATAATCCTCAGAACATCTCTCTTTCATTAATCATTGTTTTTCCTTTCTTCCCCATATGCATGCCTAGGAGCAAGAACATGGAAGATTTTTTTTTATATTCTTGAAAAATAACCATCCACTACCCTTTTTTCTTTCCTTGAAAAATCAGTCTCTCTTGTAACCCTCATTATTTTATCCATATTGACTGACTGACTTGAAATACATGAGTCAAACAGTTTTCTCAATTTTTTTTATTACCAGACCCTCATCATTCTTACCTCCACTGACTGCCTGACACTTTCCAATACCTCACTGGTTAAGATCTCTTGGCTTAATTACCTCTTGATGAGATTACAGTTTAGTACTGTTAGTACTTAGTATAGTGACAGTTAAATTTCAACATGAGTTCTATAAGGGACTTTATTAAAAACCTCACATTCTTCCTCTGGATCCAAAAACTCATGTCTTCTTCACACGCAAAATTCAATAACTTTATTCCAAAAGCCCCAAAAGTATTAACTCTATCTCGCATCAATCAAAATCTAAAGTCCAGAGATTCACGCAAATCATTTGTGCATGAGACTCAAAGGCATGGTTTATTCTGAGCTAAATTATCTTCCAGCTGTAAGCCTGTGAAATCGAACCAAGTTACATGTTTCTAAAATAAAATGATGGGGCTAGCGTAGGACAGACGTTTCTATTCCAAAATGGGAAATAGGAAAGAAAAGAAGTGATAAATGGTCCAAGTAATCCAAACCCCACAGAGGAAACAAATTAAATTGTAAACCTGTAGAAAATTTTGTTTGACTCTGTGTCCTGCCCTCAGGGGACCCCAATGTTGTTCCACCCTTGGTCCTGAAGCCTTCACATGCTCTGGCTTTAATGGACTTAGCTCATGAAGCAGTTCTCATAGTTTAGGGTCTCATGCCTGCGGCTCTCCAGGGTGCCATTACACACTGGTGGTTTTATTGTTCCTGGGATCGCAGTGGTGACCCTACACCCATGGTGTTGACTCTTTGCAGTATATCTGATCCCATAGTTCTGCAGAGTATTGCCCTATTGAGGACTCTCTCTGGTGACTTTGATTGTGTGACACATGTTTGTGTGGGCCCCCAGGACATTGGTATCCTTTGAAATCTAGGTGGAAGAAAATCTTTCCCAACAGCTCTTGAGTTCTGTGTGTCTTCATACTTAATAGATACTGCAAGACATTCCCATCGCACCTTCAATAGCAATGTGCAAACCCACTTGTGAGCCTACTTGAGCCACAGTTAGGGTAACTGGAGTGCTGTGTCAGAATGTGGGAAGCAGGACTGGAGTCAGTCCTGGACAGCAAACTCCAGGCTTCCGAGTGGGTCCTAGGACTCATTTTTGGCCAGTGTCCTTCCCCTAGGCCTTGGTCCCCTGGACCTGAGATGAAACCTCCCAGTGGAGGTGAAACCTCCCCAGTAACCTCCAAGGTGACTTTGATGTCATTCTCTCACTATACATGTGTCAGGATAGACTCTGATTTTGTACTATTAATAGTAGTCTTCATATCACCTGTTTGTCTATATCTTTGGTTTCATTTCCTGAAAATAATCTTTCATTCTCTGTCAAACCAGACTGAGATATCATCAAATCTAAAAGTTGTTTTCCTATTCGTTATGAATTCCATATTTTTAATTTTCACATTTTACTCTATGCAGTTAAAAGAAGCTATGTGGAGATGTAAATGATTTGCTGCTTGCTTATTTTTTTCTGAGATGCATTCTAGTTTATTACTTTTAAATTCTGTTGACACAATTCAGTCAAGTTCTGTGTCACAAGGATGTTCTTTACCCTAGCTTCCAATATCTTATTCCTCATTTCCATCTGACATTTCATCAGAATTGCTTTCAAAATCCACATCTCTCAAAATTTTGATCTAAGCTAATGAAACAATTGCTAAAAATTTCATATATTCTTTTTTCTGAGCCCTCACTAGGATCACCTTAATGCTCCATTTATGACAATATAGGCTTTTCCTCACCTGGTCCTTCAAATTCTTCCATTCTCTATCCATTATTCATTTCTCAATCTACTTCTTTTCCAGCTATCTTTTATAGCAATTACCCCGCTTAACAGACCAAGTTTTCTTTCTTAGTCTGTTCTGTGTTATGATAACAGAATACCACAGGATGGGTAGTTTTTAATAACTAGGAAATGTTGAGTTCATAGTTCTGGAGGCTAAGAAGTCCATAAAGGGTCAGTGTCTGGAAGGATTTTGTGCTGCATCATCCCATGGTGGAAGGCAAAATGAGTAAATCAATTTTAGGTGTATGTATGCAAATGTATTTTATCATCAATAAAAGGGGAGAGAATAATAATACATGCAATAATACGGAGAATTTCACATGTATAATGAATGAAAACATCAGATGCACAAAATATATGTGTTATATGATTCTACTTAAATACATTGTAGTCAGAACTACAGATTATTTGCCATTAGAGAATTAACTAGAATGGGGCATGAAAAAATTTTTTCAGATTATAGAATTCTCTAAATCTTATTTGGTGTGGTGAAATGTGGCTTCCTGCAACTGACAATCTCATCTAAAACATATAATCCAATTAAATAATGCACTTAAAGTCTGAATAGACATTTCATATAAAAGACATGAATGTTCAACAAATAAATGAAAAAATACTCAATATCATTATTTGCCAAGAAAATGCAAATCAAAATGATATAGAGATATCAGTTATCCCAGATAAAGTAGCCTTTATAAAACAGCCAAAACAAACAGAAAAATGCAAGGTCACAAAGAAATGAGACATTTTACATACTGTTGGTGGTATCTAACTTAGTGCAGTCATTGTGCAAAACAACACTAGAGATTTCTTAAAGAACTAAAATGGAAAAGCCACAGAATCCAGCAATCCCACTGCTTGTCATATACCCAAAGGAAATGAAATCAGTATCTCATGGCAACACCTGCTCTCTCTGTAGGAGTATTCATAATAGACAAGACTTGGGATCAACTGATATGTCCATCAGTGGTTAAATGGATAAAGTAAATGGGGTGTATATGACCAACAGGATATTTTTCATCCCTAAAGAAAGAATGAGATCCTAAAGTCATTTGCAACAGCATGGGTAGAAGTAGAGGTCAAAATGTTAAGTGAAACCAGTCAAATATTGAAAGAAAAATATCACATGTTCTAACTTGCTTGTAGAAACTAAAGGTTCAATTTCACAGAAGAATGACATAGAATAATTGTCATTAGAGACTCGGAAAGGGTGATGAGAGAGGAGACTATAAGAAGTTACAAAAACACTGATAAGTGGGAGAAATTGGTTATATTTTTCTGAAATACAGTGAAACGACTATATTTCACAATCTATGATACATTTCATAATGACTAGATTACTGTTAAAGGAGATAAAAGTGCTTTGTGATGTTTTAATCATTACACATTGTATACATGTATCAAATTATTTTACAATACTTCATAAAGAGATGAAAATATTATCTCAATAAAAACTGAAAGCAAATGAGAAATTTTTTATTGTAAACAAATGGGATACATGTTGTTTCTCTGTTTGTACATGGAGTAAGGGCATACCATTTGTGTAATCATAAATTTACATAGGGTAATGTTGTTTGATTCATTCTGTTGTTTTTTCCCTTCCCCCCTACCCCTACCACCCCTCTTTTCCCTCTATACAGTCCTTCCTTCCTCCATTCTTGCCAGCCTCCCTAACCCTAACCCTAACACTAACCCCTCACACCCCCCATTATGTGTCATCATCCGCTTATCAGTGAGATAATTCGACCTTTGGTTTTTTGAGATTGGCTTATCTCACCTACCATGATATTCTCCAATTTCATCCATTTGCCTGCAAATGCCATAATTTTATCATTCTTTATGACTGAGTAATATTCCATTGTATATATATACCACAGTTTCTTTATCCATTCATCAATTGAAGGACATCTAGGTTGGTTCCACAATCTGGTTATTGTGAACTGAGCAGCTATGAACATTGATGTGGCTGTATCTCTGTAGTATGTTAATTTTAAGTCCTTTGTGTATAGGCTAAGGAGTGGGATAGCTGTGTCAAATGGTGGTTCCATTCCAAGTTTTCTAAGGAATCTCCACACTGCTTTCCAGAGTGGCTGCACTAATTTGCAGCCCCACCAGCAATGTATAAGTGTACCTTTCTCCTCACATCCTCGCCAACACCTGTTGTTCCTTGTATTCTTGATAATCGCCATTCTAATTGGTGTGAGATGGAATCTTAGGGTGGTTTTGATTTGCATTTCTCTTATTACTAGAGATGTTGAACATTTTTCCATATGTTTGTTGATTACTTGTAGATCTTCTGTGAAGTGTCTGTTAATTTCCTTAGCCCATTTGTCTATTGGTTTATTTGTATTCTTGGTGTAGAGTTTTATGAGTTCTTTATAGATTCTGCAGATTAGTGCTGTATCTAAAGTATGATTGGCAAAGATTTTCTCCCACTCTGTAGGCTCTTTCTTCGCATTGCTGACAGTTTCCTTTGCTGAGAGAAAGCTTTTTAGTTTGAATCTATCCCAGTTATTGATTCTTGCTTTTATTTCTTGTGCTATGGGAGTTCTGTTGAGGAAGTCTGGTCCTAAGCCAACACGTTGAAGATCTGGACCTACTTTTTCTTCTATAATCTGCAGAGTCTCTGGTCTGATTCCGAGGTCCTTAATCCATTTTGAGTTTAGTTTCATGTGTGGTGAGAGATATGGGTTTAGTTTCATTCTGTTGCATATGGATTTCCAATTCTCCCAGGACCATTTGTTGAAGAGGCTTATCTTTTCTCCATTGCATATTTTTGGACCCTTTGTCTAGTATGAGAAAATTTTATTTATTTGGGTTTGTGTCCGTGTCCTCTATTCTGTATCATTGATCTACCTGTCTATTTTGGTACCAATACCATGCCGTTTTTGTTACTATTGTTTTGTAGTAGAGTTGAAGATCTGGTATTGCGATACCCCCTGCTTCACTCTTTCTGCTAAGGATTGCTTTAGCTATTCTGGATTTCTTATTCTTCCAGATGAATTTCATAATTTCTTGCTCTATTTCTGTAAGGTACGTCATTGGGATTTTAATTGGAATTGCATTGAATCTGTATAGCACTTTTGGTAGTATGGCCATTTTGACAATATTAATTCTGCCTATCCAAGAACTTGGGAGACCTTTCCATCTTCTAAAGTTTTCTTTACTTTCTTTCTTTAGTGTTCTGTAGTTCTCATTGTAGAGATCTTTCACCTCTTTTGTGAGATTGATTCCCAAGTATTTTATTTTTTTCGAGTCTATTGTGAATGGGGTAGTTTTCTTAACTTCTCTTTCTGAAGATTCATCACTTATGTATAAAAATGCTTTGGATTTATGAGCATTGATCTTGTAACCTGGTACTTTACTGAATTCACTTATGAGTTCTAAAAGTTTTCTGTGGAATTTCCAGGTTCCTCTAAATATATAATCATGTCATCAGTGAACAGGGATAGTTTAAGTTCTTCTTTTCCAATTCGTATCCCTTTAATTTCTTTGGTCTGTCTAATTGCTCTGGCTAGAGTTTCAAGGATGATGTTGAATAGAAGTGGTGAAAGAGGGCATCCCTGCCTTGTTCCAGTTTTTAGGGGGAATGCTTTCAGTTTTTCACCATTTAGAATGATATTGGCCATGGGCTTAGCATAGATGGCCTTTATAATGTTAAGGAATGTTCCCACTACCCCAATTTTTTCTAGTGTTTTGAGCATGAAGGGATGCTGTATTTTATCGAATGCTTTTTCTGCATCTATTGAAATAATCATGTGATTCTTAACTTTAAGTCTGTTGATATGGTGAATGACATTTATTGATTTCCTGATGTTGAACCAACCTTGCATCCCTGTGATAAAACCCACTTGATCGTGGTGCACTATCCTTTTAATATATTTTTGTATGCGACTTGCTAAAATTTTGTTGAGAATTTTTGCGTCAATGTTCATTAAGGATATTGGTCTGAAATTTTCTTTCCTCGATGTGTCTCTGTCTGGTTTAGTATCAGGGTGATATTGGCTTCATAGAATGAGTTTGGGAGGGTTCACTCCTCTTCTATTTCATGGAATACTTTGAGGAGTATGGGAATGAGCCCTTCTTTAAAGGTTTGGTAGAACTCAGCTAAGAACCCATCAGGTCCCGGACTTTTCTTTGTTGGTAGGCTTCTGATGACCTCTTCTATTTCATTGCTTGAAATTGATTTATTTAAGTTGTGTATGTCCTCCTGGTTCAGTTTAGGTAATTCATATGTCTCTAGAAACTTGTTGATGTCTTTGAGGTTTTCTGTTTTGTTGGAGTACAGATTTTTAAAACAGCTTTTAATTATGTTTTGTAGTTCACTTACGTCTATAGTGATATTTCCTTGTTCATTTGAAATTTTAGTAATTTGAGTTTTCTCTCTCTTTCTCTTTGTTAGTGTGGCTAAGAGTTTATCAGTTTTGTTTATTTTTTCAAAGAACCCACTCTTTATTTTGTTAATTTTTTCAATTGTTTCTTTTGTTTCAATTTTGTTGATTTCAGCTCTGATTTTAACTATTTCCTGTCTTCTACTACTTTTAGTGTTGGTCTGCTCCTCTTTTTCTAGGGCTTTGAGCTGTAGTGTTAAGTCGTTTATTTGTTGATTTTTTTCTTCTTTGTTGAATGCGCTCCATGAAATAAATCTTCCTCTAAGTAGTGCTTTCACAGTGTCCCAGAGATTTTGATATGATGTATCTTTGTTCTCGTTTACTTCTAAGAATTTTTTTATTTCCCTCCTGATGTCTTCTGTTATCTGTTCATCGTATAATAGTGTATTATTGAATCTCCAGGTGTTGGAGAAGTTTCTATTTTTTATTCTGTCATTTATTTCTAATTTCAATCCATTATGATCTGATAGAATACAAGGTAGTATCTCTATCTTCTTGCATTTGCTAACAGTAGCTTTGTGGCATAAAATATGGTCTATTTTAGAGAAGGATCCATGTGCTGCTGAGAAGAAAGTGTATTTGTTCTTTGTTGGACAGTATATTCTATATATGTCCGTTAAGTCTAAATTGCTGATTGTGTTATTGAGATCTATGGTTTCTTCATTCACTTTTTGTTTGGAAGATCTGTCCAGTGGTGAGAGAGGTGTGTTAAAATTGCGTAGTATTATAGTGTTGTGGTCTATTTGATTTCTGGAATTGAGAAGGATTTTTTTGACGTACATGGATGAGCCAATGTTCTGGGCATAGATATTCATGATTGTTATGTCTTGCTGATTTATGCTTCCCTTAAGCAGTAAGTAATGTCCTTCTTTATCCCATCTGACTAGTTTTGGCTTGAAGTCCACATTGTCTGATATGAGGATGGATACTCCAGCTTTTTTGCTATGTCCGTGTGCATGGTATGTTTTTTCCCATCCTTTCACCTTTAGTCTGTGGGTATCTCTTTCTATGAGATGAGTCTCTTGCAGGCAGTATATTGTTGGATTTTTCTTTTTAATCCAATCTGCCAGTCTGTCTTTTGATTGATGAGTTCAGGCCATTAACATTCAGGGTTATTATTGTGATATGATTTGTATTCCCAGTCATTTGACTCATTTTTTGTTTTTGGACATGATTTGGTTTCTCCTTTATTTGGCTATTCCTTTAGGCTAGTTCCTCCCGTTGTTGATTCGCATCGTTGTTGTTCATCTCTTCCTCATGGAATATTTTGCTGAGAATGTTCTGTAATGCCAGGTTTATTTTTGTAAATTCTTTTGTTTATCATGGAATGATTTTATTTCCTCATCAAATCTGAAAGTAAGTTTTGCTGGATATAAGATTCTTGGTTGGCATCCGTTTTCTTTCAGGGTTTGGTAAATGTTTTTCCAGGTCCTTCTAGCTTTTAGGGGCTGGATTGAAAAAACTGCTGATATTCTTATTGGTTTCCACCTGAATGTAATTTGATTCTTTTCTCTTGCAGCCTTTAAAATTCTGTCTTTATTTTGTATATTAGGTATTTTCATAATAATGTGCCTTGATGTGGATGTGTTGTAATTTTGTATATTTGGAGTCCTATAAGCCTCTTGTACCTGGTTTTCCATTTCATTTTTCAGATTTGGGAAATTTTCTGATATTATTTCATTGAATAGATTGTTCATTCCTTTGGTTTTTATCTCTAAGCCTTCCTCAATTCCAATAATTTTTAAATTTGACCTTTTCTTGGTATCCCATAATTCTTGTAGGTTCTGTTCATGATTTCTTACCATCTTCTCTCTTTGGCCAACTTTGTTTTCAAGATTAAATATTTTTTCTTCAATGTCTGAGGTTCTGTCTTCCAGGTGTTCTATCCTATTGTTTATGCTTTCTATGGAGTTTTTAACTTGGTTTATTGTTTTCTTCATTTCAAGGATTTCAGTTTTTTTTTTTTTCCAGTATCTTTAACTCTTTATTGAAATGATCTCTTGCTTCCAGTATTTGGTCTTTTAACTGTTGATTGGTGCGATCATTTAATGCCTGCATTTGCTCTTTCATCTCCTCCTTCAATGCCTGCATTTGCTCTTTCATCTCCTCTTTTGTTTCTCTGATTGTTTTAATTATGTACATTCTGAACTCCCTTTCTGACATTTCTTCTGCTGTGCTGTCATTGGGTTTTATTGATGTAGTATCTAGGTTTGTTTGGGACATTTTCTTCCCTTGTTTTCTCATATTGGTCAGATATCCGTGGGACTCTGAGATATTGCAGATTTCCTGTATTGGCTTATAGTGTCCCTGTAGATTTTTAGTATATCACCTCCCAGCCTTCAGTAGCCTGAAGTCTTGGAGGAACTTGATAATGCGGTGCTTCTGAAGAAAGCTGTCCCTTGCCACCTGGGACTGGGTCCAGGGCTGGGGGCTAATTCTGTGTGAAATCCTCTCACTGGGTGGTCCTGCTCCTAGAAGCTGGTTATAGACAGGGCCTGCCCCTGCCTGAGTGAGCTGGGCTGCTCAGGAAAAGCCTCTCCCTGTCCTGCCTTGGATCCAGAAGCCACCTCCTGGCCAGGGCCCACTGCTGGGTTCGGGGCTCAGGTTGGCTTGTGTGGAAAAGCTCTCACTGGGCTCGCCTGCTCCAAGAAGCTGGCTGTGGACCCTACCTGCCGCTGGAGGGAGCTGGGCTGCTCAGGAACACCCTTCGCTGCCCTGCCCTGGTCCCAGAAGCCCCCTGCAGTCCGGGGCCCACCACTGGGTCATGGGCTTGGGATTGGTTCTGTGCAGAAAAGCTCTCACTGGGTGGGCCTGCTCCAAGAAGCTGGCTGTGGATTGCCCCTGCTGTTGGAGGGAGCAGGGCTGCTTGGGGAAGTCAGTAGCTGCCCTGCCCTGCTCTGAGAAGCCACCTGCGGGCCAGGGCCCTCTGCTGGGATGGGGCTTGTGGTTGGCTCTGTGTGGAAATCTCTCACTGGGCGGGCCTGGTCTGAGAACCTAGCTGTGGATCACGCCTTCTGCCTGAAGGAGCTGGGCTGCTTGGGGAAGACTCTCGCTGCCCTGCCCTGCTCCTAGAAGCTGCCCACTGTCTGGGCCTGCCGCCCTGGCCAAGCTTCACCCGGTGGAAGAGACTCACTCCGCGGCTCCATGTTGGTCTGAGTCTCTCAATACTTCCCATTCTTGAATCCTGAGTTCTGGAGCCACAGGAGATACAGTCACCCTCTAGTCTGCCATCTTGGATCTCTCATAAATGAGAATATAAGATCTATGCATTTTAGTCTTTGAAAAATCACTTCTGTATTAGTCTGATTTCCATTACTTTAAAAAATGCCTGAGCTAATTAACTTATAAGAAGAAAAGGTGTATTTAGGTAGATGGTTTCAGAGGTTGGAACCTAATTGCTTGTACCTGTTTCCATCTGAGAAGGTAGTGAGGCAACTATATGATGGCATGTGCACATGGTGGAGGGAGATACTCAGAGCAGCTAGAAAGCAAGGAGAGAAGAAGAGGAGGGACTTGGACCCTTAAATGGCCTGACCTCAGTGAACTGACTTCCTTCCAGTGGACCCCACCTTCTAAAGATTCCACCACCTTCAAATAGCATTGTAATCTGGGGACTAATACTTTAATATATGGTCACTAGACCAATGTCTCAAAAATAATTTAATTTGTGAATTTTACATGTTCTTACCTGGCTTGAATGTACAGGATTGGGCAGGTCTTATATAGTAAATATTCATAGATCCCTGATATTTTACATAAGTTTTATTGCTTTGTAAATAGAGAACAAATGAATTATTTAGCTTACCTATAATGGTGGAAAGGGAGAGATGACTGAAGATAATGTACATTTTATACTGAAGGCTTCTGTTTTCATATTGTAAATTTTTATTTTATTGTTAACAATCTAAGGTAAATATTTTCACTGATGGGGTGATTGACTTAGCCATGCAGAACCTCTGCATATGCATGTATTATTCAAATGAGATTTTGAAACCTTTCTGGATCCTATTTTCTTGTGTAAAATTGACATTTTATAGTAATTATGCAAATGCAGTTTTCTAATGAGAGAGTTCTTTTATTTATTTTTGTCCTTTAAAAAATTTTATGTAAAATATTAACTCATGGTATCCCTTTAATTGAGAAAAAAAATGATTCACTACTTCTTAAAATGTGAACATATGAATAAGATAAACCTTTTTATTTCCATAGGGTTTAGTTTCACTTATATAAGTTTATTTTTCCCAAAATTTGCTGTATGAACTTTTACCCTACTTCTAAATCACATGCACACTGTAAATTATCTATTTACTGCCATGGAAATATGCTTAGTCATATTGCTCTGCCAGTTCATATTATCGTGAGCAATAGAATCCAGAATTACTAGTCCCAACGTAAAAGGTCTATGATGCCAAAGTAGTATAGTGAATTTTTAAAAGCTCCTTTCAAAATTGCATGGCAACATATGCACTTGCTCTGTAAGAAAAAAAAAAATCTTCATTTTAAATATTGAGGTAATATCACAAAAAGTACTATTATTGTTTGAATATGAGGTGTTGCAGGAAAGAACACATGTTAATGTATATGTCAAGCATCTATTTGAAAAGGGAAAAAAATCATTAGAAATGTATGGTTTTATTTAAATGGAATTGCTTTTGCTATTCATTATCTTCCTCTCTCCTTTTGCTGTATTTTCCCTTTCACAGAAGAGAAGGGTGGGATCATGAAGAATCTTGAAGAAACCAAAAGTATTGCCATTTACAAGGCAACATTGCCTTACCTGGAGGAAGGAATGAGGTCTAGGGGTGTTTTCCCTCTCAGGTAAAGTGAAGAGTAAATGGCAAAAGAGTGGACACCTCCAGAAAGGCACAGAGAAATGTTTCTAGAGAAATAAGAACTGAAGAAATGAGATGTTAAGAAGTTTCAGTAAATACTTAATATTTTCCCAGGAATAACTGAAGAGAATAGTTTCAATTTTAAATTCATATTTTGAAATGAACAAATTATAAACCAAATTTGGACTATATTGAAATGTAACAGTAAAAATCTTTGCCTTGTGTCTTTTGCACAAAAATAATGTTGTAGACATTTTATTATTGAAAGTAAGCTATAAACTTTATGTTCATGAGAAAAGTGAATGGAATATTATTCAATTAATAATATGTAAGAATACAATTCAAACTTGCTAACTAGTACAAAAAAAGCATGAGAATTAAATTTGTCAGATAATTAAGAATATACTGAGATTACATTTTCAAAAATCAGGTTAATGTAGTTTATGAAATATATGATCAAACCCTTAGACCAGGTTAATTTTTAAAATTAAAAATAAATTAACATAGGCAAACACTGACATAAGATAACTAAAGAATACTAGGCAAGACTGACATTAAGGCACAATATATCATTAGAAATAAAGAGTTTTTACATGATCTGTTATTATATTAACTAAATAGTATACTCAGTTATAAATGAACATATGAAATGATTCTCAAATAACAAATCAGAAAAATGCAAAATGAAACTACCATTGCATATCATTTCATACACCTCAGATGAGAAAAACTTTAAATTCTGACAATACAGTATTATAAAGGCAGCAAATTCTAGAATATTTTATTTCCTGTTGGCATGAATATGTATTGCTATTTACACAGTACTGAATATAAAGAAGTACCAAAAACATGATAGAGCAATTCTGTCATCAAATGTATACTCTTGTGGAACTTTTTAAAATATGCGTATGAAGACCTGAAAAAGAATATTAGTAGATACAAAGTTTGTAAGAGATAAAAGTTAGGACCTACATCAATTTCCATCATCAAGAGATAGAACATTGTAGAAGTAGGATGTTCAGTATGGATAAAATGTACTGTTGAAAGCAAATTAATAGAGTTTATATTATTTATTAAAACATCTAAAGTTATTACACATTGTTTCTAAATACATCAATATAAAAATCAGTTTAAATTAATATATGAGAATAATAAATATCAAGTTAGTGATTTCCCCTGGAGAGAGCTCTGTCAAAAGGAAGAAATTTTTCTTTGGTGGGCATTAGTAGGGATTGAACTCAGGGGCACTTGACCACTGAGTCTCATCCCCAGTCCTATTTTGCATATTTTATTTAGAGACAGGGTCTCACTAAGTTGCTTAAGCCTCCCTTCTGCTGAGGCTGTCTTTGAACTTTCTCCATCCTCCTGTCTCAGCCTCCTGAACAGCTGGGATTACAAGTGTGTGCCACCATGCCTGGGTAAAAATTTTTTGTATTTAATTTTTAGGATTGATGTTTTTGATGTATGATTCAATATAAATTTACCACATTAGAAATAATTTAGTACATTCCTAATATAAACATTGATTTCTTTTTTAATGTGTAAGGTTTCTTGTCTTTCCTTTAAAAAACTGCTTGCACATCAGCAGCATCACTGAATAATTTCCATGCTTCTTTGCTTTATATTTTTGGAGAAATAAAAATCATTTATATAAATTACATAAAAACCAAGGAAAATTCATAAGCTAATTTGATAACTAACACATAAACATTTTTAAAGTTAAGCAAAAATATTCATTGTATTAAAAGTAGTAACATATTAAACACAAATTCTAAAATATAACATGATTCATTACCTATCACATTTTCTTTTCAAGTATATTTTAAGTGTTCATGTCAACAATAAAATGACTTACCTACTTAAGAAAATTGTATAATTCACATTTTCCTTTCTTCAAAGGGAAATATAATATAAGAAATTTCTCAAACTTACCCCAAATTTGAAACAGCAAAACCCGATACGCTATTTTGGACACTATTCTGGAAATAATTTTGTGAGATTCCAGTTAAGGAGCTGTTTTGGGGAGACTATTCAAACATGAATTTTCTTGGACAAAGAGAAGGAAGGAAGTTAAATATAGCAATGATTTGTGACCACTGTGAATTGACTAATTCATAAAATTTACACAAATTTCAGAGAAACACCATTTAGATATTAAACATTACTCAAATCCTCTTATAGTAAATCAAATTGAAAACATGTAACTCTTATAATTATAAAATTTTATTAGAAATTTAAAAAATATATATTGGCTATATGGTTTTGTCATGGCTAAAATGTGTAATTTTGACCTGTTTGTTTGACAAGAATATTACATTAAAATGGAAAGAAATGCATCCTTTATTTTCTGGTAAATATTCATTATGATTCAAGAGTATGCCTGTTATCTATGGTGTTTTTTTTTTTTTTTTTTTCCCTCTCAACTGAACATCTGTTTTCTTAGACGACTTTTTTCATTAATAAGGATTCTGAACTTGGAAAGTAATCTCAAAATAAAGCACCAACTGTTCCTAAGACACTCAAGTCTGTTTTGGATACCCTCTGGGAAACAAGGGCATGTGAGGCTGCTTCTAGGCTGCAGGCAACAGAAAAATTGACAGATGTTGGTATTGCTGCTTAGATTAGCCCTAAAGATCACACACCTCGAATGATGCCAATCTCTCTTTTGTTTAATGGAGTAGGCAGAGAGAAAAGAAAAGTAACATGACCAAACATTCAGTGTCTTATATAAAAAGCCTAGAATATATGTAAGTGCAGTAAGAACCTCGGGCTGTTCTACTGGAATATGAAATATATTAAGAACCATTTTACACATTATCTAAAAGTCTAAATTTGTGATCACTTATTTTTAGATGTTGGCATTCACTGATATTGCTGGCCCTATCAGCTGTAGAAAGTACATCTATCACTTTTCTATTTGCCATTCTCTTTGTCATGGTTGACTTCCTCATCTTGTTAATTTATTAATTAATATTCTTTTAATACTATTAATGTTATTTGACACTAAAATAATAAAACATTTCATTTTCTGACATATATAGTGGATGTTTGATTGTTTAGAAAAATTTTAAAAGTAACTTCAGGAGATAATCATTATTACTATTTTGATACTTTGGAAGCTATTTCAGAGTTTTAAATCCTAAGTCAAAAGTTCACTGATTAATCCAGTGTTGTGTTAAATATAGTAACATCTTTTGTAGGAACTAATTGTAAGAGTAGATTTAAGTAGAGTTACATGAGAAAGGTTTTTTTTTTTCACTTTTCTTTTTTTTTTTTATTTTTTGATACCAGGGATTGAACTCAGGGCTTCAACCACTGAGCCATATCCCCAGTTCCTATTTTGTATTTTATTTAGAGACAAGGTCTCACCAAGTTGCTTACTGCCTCACTTTTGCTGAGGCTGGCTTTGAACTCACTATCTTGATGCCTCAGACTCCTGAGCCATTGGGATTATAGGCAAGCACCATCACGCCCAGGGAGAAATGAAATTTTGATTTGGAAATATGCGTGAGATGATATTTTCAATTATTTTGAATTTCAAATGCTTATTTGTGCTGAGGGTATGCTATACACAATATAACTCTGTGTAAAATTTTGCAGCTTCAATTTTTTTTTAGAATTTGTTTAAATATTATTTAAATGTCAGTGTACGTACATCAATGTACAGACTAGATATTATTATCCTCAATTTCACTTACAAAAAATTGAGAGATACTAAACCTAGCAATATGAAGTGAGGAGCCAAGGATGTCTGCACTGTTGCTGTGGGAAAAAAGAAGAAACTGAAGAAAATACTCTTCTAACTGCACCATTTTTAAGGTGATATGACAATATTTTTCATGCACATACTTATTTGGTGTAAAGAACTTGACCTTTTTTAGAATCTTTCAGAGGCACATTAAAAATAAGGGGTAGTAATCAAGAACATGATATTGAGAAAATGACAATAAAAACTGCCTTTTTTCCCTATCAATTAAGAAGGCAATTGATTATCATCACAAAAATTAGGAGTGTTCAATTATAATCATGGGGTAAAATCAATATGTCTTTTTTTTATAACTTTTCATTATGTTTTATACATCTATTAAATATCACAGTAGTTTAAAAATGCTGGGAAAATAAGTTAACTTAAATAGAAACAGGAAATATAATTCTTGTTTTGGCACTATTAGCATATTACCAATGATTAGAAATGATCATTCATTTTTTAATTGACAGTTTTTTTTAGCAACTTATGTTATGGTTTATGGATTCCAGGTCTAAATTTCTTTTGCAATATCAGGCCACCATGTACATTTAAAGTGTAAATTGCTAAGAAATACTGTGTATTTTCTAAGAATTAAACATAAATTTGATTTTTTTAAATATTTACTTGGAAATGATTGTACTAAAATAACATTCTTTAAATGTCAAGCAACCACAATTCTAAGCACAGCTTATATTACAAAGATATAATGTGGTATTTAAAAAATGTTATTTGTAAACATAATAAGTTATCTATTCTAATGCAAATGTTTAAATGAAATTTAAAGCACAGTATGGTAGATACTAAGAAGTTTAAACAACTAAGAAAGCATATAAAACACAAGCCATTATAATGAGAGAAATTAAGACTGTTAATGAAATATGATAAAAGCCCTAATATATCTGAAATGCATTTGTTTCTACATTGTCTATATCCTCATCCTTGTTTTGAACATAAAGAAAATGAATTCTTTCCAACTACTAAATATGGCATAAATGTTATCACCTATTTTATCTTTGCACATATGCAGTGCTTCTTCATTCTCAAAGGAAAACAAAAATCTGATATATTTGATCAACCAAATCAAAACTGTACTATGTGGGCTGTTGATCATTTGGTATTTGAAGTCCATTTTTATCGCTTCTATTGCTATTTCAAAACAAATTTGAAGTCCTTATCTTTCACAGAATTTCAGTGGCTAGAATATCTTCTGCTAAATGAATGTAATATTTACTTTGAATGAATGACAATACCTAACATATCTATTGGTCCATTAACCTTCTCTATTAGTATATATCAATTGGTATGCATTGACCCAATTAGCATGATTTTAATCATGCATGCATATTCATCTCTAATTTAAATTTGCATATTTTA
This sequence comes from Sciurus carolinensis, assembly GCF_902686445.1. Taxonomy (NCBI): domain Eukaryota; kingdom Metazoa; phylum Chordata; class Mammalia; order Rodentia; family Sciuridae; genus Sciurus; species Sciurus carolinensis. The sequence goes on along the minus strand of NC_062221.1, from coordinate 121,488,243 downwards.
TCACATTTGCATATCTAAATATACATTGCATCATATCCATATATAAACATATACATGTATATATATAAACATACATATATATAAGTATATATGTAAATATATGCTCTCATAGAGTTTAATGGTATATACTTACTTCCACTGACAGTTTCCATGGCTCTTTTTAAGGATGATGGGTTGACAATTTTTTCTTTGTTTGTTCTGTTTAGTTATACATGACAATCAGGTCTGAAAAATCCCTGAGCAAAGTAAATTAGTCCATGAAGATAATTTTAACCTTATTTGAATTGCAAACATAAGTGAAACATAACTTGGACTATTTCTTGTAAACACTTATATTAGAAAAAAATTAAAGTTAAGTTCATCTAATCAGAAGCAATCATTTTTAAAAAGCCTGTCCCTTGTGCTTCAATGGAGTCCAAAACCACATTTTTCTTTCTCTTTCTTTATATATATTTTTTGGTTCTTCCCAATGCATAAATTGTCTCTTGTTCAAATAAACTATTTAATATTTTCATTAATTTCATTATGTTTAATTAAGAAAGTTTAAAAAATATACATATATATCAATTTTTCATTTACTTACATTTTTCTTAAGGAAAAATTGGGAAATATAATATGGTGTTCTTGAATTACATTTCAGTCCTTCTTAAAAGAAATTATGAGTTTCATATTTAGGTAAGCAGAAAACTTAATCAAGAGGTATATGAAAATTACAGGTTTGAAAGAAGAGAAATAAAGCACATAGGTCATATTATTTCATTAAAAGCACAACATGAACTTTGAGAAAATACTTGATTGTGAAATAAATCCTTCTAATAAAGAAAATAATGTATGTTTTGTATTTAACTATCCTTGATTAATTTATTCATGTACTCGTCCTGTTATTTAATGTGGACATATAATTATAATTTAAAGAATTAATAATCATCTCAAAGTTCTACTTCCTATTAGTTAGAAAAAGACTTAATTGTGAATATAATCACAAGAAATTTGCATTGAAACTGCAAAGCCATGGCCACTCATGAGAAGTCATATACAAGCTAGTATTTCAGCTTCAAAAATTACTTGTAGAAATTATGTTTATATTTGCAGATATGTGAGTAACAAGTTTTATTGAATCTTAGATTGTGCATGTATATATGTAAATGAAGAATTATCCAGAGGATACTGCTGTCATATATAAACACCCTAATCAGAATGAATATATATTGCAACTTAATTGACTTCAGCAGTACCTTTGGTCTTGTCTATTGGTCTTTGAAGTCTTCCTAAGAAAATTAGTTTGCCTGAACTGAGTGTTGATTGTGGTCCTATAATTGTACCGCTATGATAAAACTAAGCATGGCCCAAGGAATATTCGTTGGGATGAATATTTTATTCCACATCCCAGAGAGCTTTTGCAACAATCTTTGTGGCATTACATTGGCCTACGATGCCAAATGAGCCTGGCGAAGTTCCTTCTGGATCAACAATTGTGCAACCAGAGATCGCCAGCAGGTCACAGTGATGTTACTGTCTAGAGAATCACAGCAGATTAGATATTTCTGTAGAGCAGAAAACGGGAAGCCAGTGAGAGTAACGCAATGGTTTTCAAATTAAAATCAATTAGCCTTATAAAATAACCTCATTTAGTATCATAATTGATTAGAATGCTGATAAAGACTTGGTCCTTGAAGGTGTGTCACCTTCAAGAAGCTAACATTTAACTCTTATTAGTTTTGTTGTGTTCTCTCTTCGGATTTAATTACTGGATATTTATTTATTTATCTTACAAAGTATAAAAATAAAGGTTTGGTAGTTTTTTTGTCATATGAGTTATCTAGAACATTATTCATATTGCTAAGATGGCTTCATCCTCCTATGCTTCAAGTTCTAGACAAAAATCTTAAATGTACTTTGATGACTATTGGTGCAGGCATATGACAATAAAAAGGATGAGATGGGAATGCCAATTACCTTGCTTTGATCATTACATGCCACATATATGAAATGAATTATCACTCTGTTCTCCATAAGTATGAATAATTATGTGTCAACTGAAAAGAAAAAAATATTTTAAAAAGCGACAGTGTTGTCAAATTTCTCGATGGAGGAACTGTAAGACCATAGATGAGAAGGCTGATTCTCTGAAATAGAGCTCTGTTATTGCAACAGAAATAGGTATGACAGGTCTAAATTAGAAAACCTGTAAATAGTAGGATTCCCTTCTTCATGTGATCTTAGCTAAGCCTACTTTCTTTCTAGACTCCACCTAAAAATCATTTTCCTTTCTGTTGTTCTGGCACAAACCTTCAAAGGATCTTTGTTCTCACTTAGGTCCATGTAGGAAATACAGTCTCTTCAATGTCCTTTTACCAAATTTAGTAAGGTTTCTCATATCCAAAATTGATGATTGTAGTTATTTATCAATTTTATTAACTTCTATACAAATGTTTATATAGTTTAACATGAATGGTGGTTATTGTAAAAGAAATAAAGATAAAAGCACTTGGCTTCTAATAGCATGATTGGCTTTCATGTGAATTATGAAATGCCTAGATGTCAAGAATGGGCATAAATGTGAATTCAGTTGCTAGCACATTGATGTGGTTGTGTTACTCTTGTATGATGATTTTAAGTCCTTTGGGTGTAAACCAAGGAATGGGGTAGCTAAGTCAAATGGTGGTTCTATTCCAAGTTTTTTGAGCAATCTCCATGCTGCTTCCCATAATGGTTGCACCAATTTGCATTCCCACTAGCAATGTATGAGTGTACCTTTTTTCCCCACATCCCCGCCAAAATTTATTGTTGCTTATGTTCTTGATAATTGCCTTTCAGACTGAAGTGAGATGAAATCTTAGTTTTGATTTGCATTTCCCTAATTGCTAGAGATAGTGAACATTTTTTCATATATTTGTTGATAAATTGTATTTCTTCTGCAAAGTGTCTGTTCAGTTTCTATAGACCATTTATTGATTGAGTTATTTGTTTTTTGGGTGTTGAGTTTTTTGGGTTCTTTATATATTCTGGAGATTAGTGCTCTATCTGAGGTACCTGCGGTAAAGATTTTCTCCCATTCTGTGGGCTCTCTTTTCAGGTTATTGATTGTTTCCTTTGCTGAGAAGTTTTGTAGTTTGAATCCATACCTTTTATTGATTCTTGATTTTACTTCTTGTGCTCTAGGAATTTTGTTAAGGAAGTCAGGTTCTAAGCCAGCACGGTGAAGATTTGGGCCTACTTTTTCTTCTTTTAAGTGCAGGGTCTCTGTTCTAATGCCTAACTCTTTGATCTACTTTGAATTTAAATGTGGTATATACACACAATTAAATATTACTCAGCCTTAAAGAAGAATTAAATTATGGTGTTTGCAGGTAAATAGATGGAGTTGGAGAATATCATGCTAAGTGAAATAATCCAACCCAAAGAAACCAAAGGCTTAATTTTTTTTCTGATATTTTGATGCTAATTCACATTAACAGGTGGTGACTAGGGAAAAATAGAGGTACTTTGGATTAGACAGAGGGTAGTGAAGGGAGGGGAGAGAGTATGGGGGCAAGAAGGATAGTAGAATGAATCAGATATTATTACCCTATGTACATATATGATTACATGATTGGTGTGATTCTACAACATGTATGACCAGAAGAATGAGAAGTTATACTCCATTTATGTATGATGTGTCAAAACGCATTCTACAGTCGTGTATAACTAATTGGAACAAATAAAAGAATGGGCGTAAATGATTTGTAGAGACTAGAGTTAACATGGGGAAATTTGGCTGTGCAATATTGTATACATGTAAGTTAGACAACTGGAATTTAACTCTAGGATTTCTGAATCCAAAGTTCATGATTGTTCTAGTGCATACATTATAATTTTGCTTATCATTGTAATGTTCTGGAAATCACAGATTGTTTAAGACTCTCTTTGAAACAGAGAAATTCTTTAAAGGACTGGAATTTTTTTATATAAATCTTGAGAATTAAATAGAAATTTTATTGGAAAAAAAGAAATTCTGGTAGATAAAGTGGCAAAACAAAGAGATGTATCTTTGATAAGACTATGTGATAAGATATAAGATACAGATACATAAAAGATCACAAAATGTGAATGGTGGATTAGGAGATTGTAGCAAACCTGATTAATCAAAGATAAAAATATAGCTAAAGAATAGCAAAAGTCAGAGGAAAAACAGACTTCAAGAGGAAGATGATGTTAGATTTTCTGCAATACTGTGAAATAACTAAGCTAGAAGAGAATGAGAAAGCATCTGTTACATTTGATAAATGGAAGGTGGTTTAGTATCTTTAGAGAACCAATATTTTGGTCAGAGTCACATTTAGAGAGACTGTGATAAGGAGAGAGAGTAAAAAGATAGAATCACCCAAATACAAGCAAATATTAAACAATCACTTTTCCAAACACTCAAATGAAAATTAAGATGCTTGAAAAAAAGTTTACATCTTCTTAAATGATATTCTTAGTGTTTGAATTTCGAATGTCACCTTACACATTTTGACCATTAGAATTATTTGACCATGTTTTGTACTAATACTTTTTCTTCAAGATTGAATGCTTTCTTTTAACCCTGTCATATTTATAACATTGTTTAGCTAAAGCTTCATATTGTGTCTTGTAAATCTACTTCCTGCATGGGTAAAACGCTTGGGAACAATAGACACTAAACAATGAAATTTTAAACAGAAAAATCCATGGGAATTTGGATTCATTGTTCTAAGAGAAACTAAGGACAAAGGATGTGCTAGACCATTACATTTAAGAGGATTCAAATCTGGAAGTAAAGTTTGTATCAACTATCCAATCAGTAAATTTCTTCCCATACGTAGCTATCAAGGCATGCTCTGACTTCTGTGGTACCTCACATTGGACATAGTAGCTGAATGGGTAAAATTGATTTATTATATATTAAACATCACCTGACTAAATCTAGTATATATAAGAAAAAGATGCTACGTGAGAAGGGAGAGCTGGGGGAATTTTCACCCCTCTTTTTACCTTGAGGTGTTACATTACAGTTAACAGCAGACTCAATGCAGACTCAAACTTTGGCTGGTTCTAAGGTAGAAAAAATCATCCCTGGAAGAGAAGAAAAAAATCACTGACATTTCCTTAGACACTATTTTTTCCAGATTATGAGCACAAAAGAATGGATGAAGAGGGAAAACACGTAATTTCTTTATGAGGAAGATTTGGGAAACAAGCTAGTAGAGAGGGAAGAGGAAGAAAATTTCTACAAGCAATGGATTTTAGTTTATAAAACTGTAAACACTGAACTTTATAAGAGTTTATTTTCTGAATTTAATCTAAGCAGCTGTATGCCACATTTTCTTTCACCTACAGAAAAGCACAAGTGAGTTACACAGGGGCAGTTGTGGTTTTCCCAGGCTCAGGCAAGTCTGGTTGTTCGGATGGTGAGTGACCTCCCACAGCAAGATCAGTAACTCTTCTTCACCTTAAAATTATTCACTCTTTATTTTATAAAATATATTTTACCTGAATCTTTCCTTCTGCAACTTCCAGATTCCAATAATTGGACCTATACTCCTTAAGTAAAACAAAGTGAGTCTGTATTCCAAACTGAAGAACTTTAATGTTCAAGAAGCATCCAGAACACTGTAACTCATTTTTGTCTCAATGAAAATAAGATAATTTTAAGTACTTTGATCATTGTACCTATCTATCTGTCCTTCCCTTCCTCTCATTCAAGGGAAACACCCACAAATATATCAAACAAAGCTGAAAATTCTGCCTTTTTCTCCCTTACTTCTTACATTCTTCATCCCAATTAGTCTTATTCTTAATTGGTCTGATAGCTTTGGTGTTTGCCAAATACCTTGTGATTTGTGAGACACTCAAAATACTCTGGTCCCTATGTGTGTTGCAGTGTTTGGGTAGAATCACTACAGCTGCAGTTCCCAAATGGAATCTGGACCAGTTTTATGAAACTCATCTTCAGAAAAATTGACACTTAGACAATGACTACAGCCAATCTCCATTTATAAAAGAGTAAGACAGGAATACTGAATATACATTTTGTAAGAGGAAACTCCTCTGGCTTTAAACGGAGCAGAGTGGGTTAAAAAAGAAAATGCAAATACTTGGGTGGAAATGGAAAGTAGAAATAGGGGAGGAAAAAGATAATGATCTATAATATGTCTCAAACATGCCACAATTAAAAATTCACTTACAGTGCAGGTATTTAGACATGCTGAAGTTCACTGCTGATTCTGGGAACTATTGATTAAAGTGTGGAGGGGAAGCATATGGTCACATCTTAATAATGCAAAAACTTCATAAATGAGTTGAAGCATAAGATGGCACAAATATCATGTGCACCCAGTCTGTCAATCTTTATTATTCATTCCATGCAGAAATACATCCTGTTCCATACAGTGTGCTCAAGCAACAAACCAGCAATGTGCATGAGTATCTTATATACACTTTTTGTCTATTATTTGATACTTTTAAGGTTATGCCTATCATATGTCCATCATAATAAAACTTAAAAGACTATAAAAATGCAATTTGTCAAATATTTTTTCAATGCTTTTAAGAGGATCTCCTGATGTTGTTCTATATTGGTATACCATGATGTGCTGAAAATTGTGCCCACTTGGAAATGAGGAGTTCTCATCTGTAGGCAGGCAGCCACTAAGAATAACCCAATGATCTTACCTCTTCATATCTGAGAGACAATTCCCCTTCATGAGAGTGCCCACTGTGTTAGATTTCTTTTCCTTCAAATTTTCTGACACATTACAGTGGAACATAAAGTATATACATTACAAGATGTAAACCACAATAATTATGCATCGCATTTACCATGTCTCTCTAATTCAAATGTTCTCAGAAACAGAGGTATTGACCTTTGTTATGATCTGAATTAAAAATTTTCCCCAAAAGCCATGTTCTGAAGTTTGGGTCTCCAAAGCAGCAGTGTCTACAGTTGGGGATATCTGGATCCCCAACAGTTGGATCATGAGGGCTAAACTTCTTAAGAAGATTCATCCACTGACCTATTCTTAATTTGAGGAGCTATTAAGAGGTTTTTTTAGTTAGCTTTTTCACTGCTATGACTTAAGGACCCAACCAGAACAATAGTAGAGAACTTCATGGTGGGAGAGTGTGGCAGAGAGAAGCAGCTCACATGATGATCAGGAAGCAGATAGAGAGACTCCACTTGCCAGATACAAATTTATACCCCAAAGTTATGCCCCCAATCTCCACCTCCTCTAGCCACACCCTACAACTCAGTTAATCTCTATCAGGGGATTAATTCACTGATTGGGTTAAGACTTTCACAAACCAATCATTTCTCCACTGACCCTTCTTGCATTGCCTCACTTGTGAGCTTTTGAGAGATACCTCACATCTAGACAATAACAGAGGTGATGGATAGTTTGCAAGATGGGAATTTAATTGGAGGTAATAAGTCACTTAGGTTGTATCTTTGAAGAGAATACTCACTCTCTCTCTCTCTCTCTCATTTTCTACTTCCTGATCAACATGCGCTGAGCACATTTGTTCTATCACATGCATCCAGGCATGATTCTTTGCTTCACCACAGGCCTAAGAGCAATGGAATCAGCAAATCATAAACCAAATCTTCTGAGACTCTGAACCAGAAGAAATCTTTTTCTCTTTAAATTTATTTTCTCAGTTATTTTTGTCACAATGGTGGAAAACTAACCAAAAACATCCTGCTGTATATGATACCTTAGGTTAATTTTGACCATGTTTCCTGTTGTGAAAATAAAAATGTAAATCATAAGAAGAATATCAAAACAAAAAAGTAAGTTTTAAAATAAGATAGGGACAAAAAGCAAAGAATTTCCAGAGTCCAAGATCCAGAGCATGTGATAATTCTATCTTCCCCAGATGGAAGAGTACTTTTTCCAAAGCTTATCATAATTCCAGGTTGTCTTGATCCTTAACAATCTAAAAAGGAATTGCTGAGTAATGGAGAATATGAACCTTGATTTGGATCTTCTTTTTTCATAGCAATTTTTTGTTGTTGTTGTTCTAATTGGTTGTGCATGATAGTAGTATACATTTTGACACATTGTACACAAATGGAGCATACCTTCTCATTCCTCTGGCTATACACGGTACTGAGTCACACCAGTAATATAATCATAAATGTCCCCTGGAAAGTATTAGTCAATTCTCAGAGGTTAAAAGATTGGATTATGAATCTTGGAAAGCATGTTGCTTTGATTTAACCTGGTGCACAGAAGAGACTCTGAAGGGGTATATGTTAATAAGAGTCTCCTACAATTATAGTATCTAGACAGAAATGAAATTTAGGGAGGATCCAACATGGCAGACTAGAGGGTGACTGCATCTCCTGTCGCTCCAGAACCCCGGATTCAAGAAGGGGAGGCATTGAGAGACTCAGACTAACATAGAGCTGCGGGGTGAGTCTCTCCCACCAGAGGAAGCTCGACCTGGGTGGCAGGCCCAGACAGGGGCAGCTTCTTGGAGCAGGAAAGGGCAGCTAGAGACTTCCCCAAGCAACCCTGCTCCCTCCGGAGGCAGGCTCCTTTCACAGACAGCTTCTTGGAGCAGGCTGCCCAGTGAGAGCCTTTCCCCAAAGAATCAGCTCCAAGCCCCAGACCCAGCAGTGGGCCCCAGCCCACAGGCGGCTTCTGGGACCAGGGCAGGGCAGCCAGGGACTTCCCAAAGCAGCCCTGCTCCCTCCTGCAGCAGGCGCGATCTACAGCCAGCTCCTCAGAGCAGACCCACCCAGTAAGAGGTTTTCCACACAGAGCCAGCCCCCCAGCCCTGGACCCAGTACCTGGCTAGATGCAGCTTTCTATGGAAGCACTGCATTATCATGTTCCTCCAAGACGTCAGGCTACTGAAGGCTGGGAGGTGATATACTGGAAATCTACAGGGAAACTATAAGCCAAAGAGGAAATTTGCAATATCTCAGAGTCCCACTGATATCTCACCAATATGAGAAAACAAGGGAGGAAAATGTCCCAAACAAACCTAGACACTACATCAATAAAACCCAATGACAGCACAGCAGACGAAATGTCAGAAAGGGGCGTTCAGAATGTATATAATTAAAACAATCAGGGAAGCAATCGAGGAGATGAAAGAGCAAATGTAGGCATTGAAGGAAGAGATGAAAGAGCAAAAGCAGGCATTAAATGATTGCACCAATCAACAGTTAAAAGACCAAATACGGGAAGCAAGAGATCATTTCAATAAAGAGAGATACTGGAAAAAAAAAAAAAAAACTGAAATCCTTGAAATGAAGGAAACAATAAACCAACTTAAAAACTCCATAGAAAGCATAACTGATAGGATAGAACACCTGGAAGACAGAACCTCAGACATTGAAGAAAAAATATTTAATCTTGAAAACAAAGTTGACCAAACAGAGAGGATGGTAAGAAATCATGAACAGAATCTACAAGAATTGTGGAATATCATGAAAAGGCCAAATTTAAGAATTATTGGGATTGAGGAAGGCTTAGAGAAACAAACAAGAGGAATGAACAATCTATTCAAAGAAATAATATCAGAAAATTTCCCAAATCTGAAGAATGAAATGGAAAACCAGGTACAAGAGGCTTATAGGACTCCAAATATACAAAATTACAACAGAATCACACCAAGGCACATTATTATGAAAATACCTAACATACAAAATAAAGACACATTTTAAAGGCTGCGAGAAAAAAGAATCAAATTACATTCAGGGGGAAACCAGTAAGAATATAAGCAGGTTTTTCAATCCAGACCCTAAAAGCTAGAAGGGCCTGGAACAACATTTACCAAGCCCTGAAAGAAAACGGATGTCAACCAAGAATCTTAAACCCAGCAAAATGTACTTTCAGATTTGATGACGAAATAAAATCCTTCCATGATAAACAAAAATTAAAATAATTTACAAAAAGAAAGCGAGCATTACAGAACATTCCCAGCAAAATATTCCATGAGGAAGAGATGAAAAACAATGATGCAAATCAGCAACAGGAGGAACTAGCCTAAAGGAATAGCCAAATAAAGGTGAAACCAAATCATGTCCAAAAACAAAAATGAGTCAAATGACTAGGAATACAAATCATATCACAATAATAACCCTGAATGTTAATGGCCTGAACTCATCAATCAAAAGACATAGACTGGCAGATTGGATTAAAAAGAAAAATCCAACAATATGCTGCCTTCAAGAGACTCATCTCAAAAGAGATACCCATAGACTAAAGGTGAAAGGATGGGAAAAAACATACCATTCACATAGACGCGGCAAAAAAGCTGGAGTATCCATCCTCATTTCAGATAATGTGGACTTCAAGCCAAAACTAGTCAGAAGGGATAAAGAAGGACATTACATATTGCTTAAGGGAAGCATAAATCAGCAAGACATAAAAATCATAAATATCTATGCCCTGAACATTGGCTCATCCATTACGTCAAAAAAATTCTTCTCAATTCCAGAAATCAAATAGACCACAACACAATAATACTAGGTGATTTTAACACGCCTCTCTCACCACTGGATAGATCTTCCAAACAATAACTGAATGAAGAAACCATTGATCTCCATACCACAAACAAAAATTTAGACTTAACGGACATATATAGAATATACCATCCAACAAAGAACGAATACACTTTCTTCTCAGCAGCACATGAATCCGTCTCTAAAATAGACCATATTTTATGCCACAAAGCTTCTATTAGCAAATACAAGAAGATAGAGGTACTATCTTGTATTCTATCAGATCATAGTGGATTGAAATTAGAAATAAATGACAGAATAAAAAACAGAAACTTCTCCAACACCTGGAGATTCAATAATACACTATTATATGATGAACGGATAACAAAAGACATCAGGAGGGAAATAAAAAAAAATTCTTAGAAGTAAACGAGAACAAAACACATCATATCAAAATCTCTGAGACACTATGAAAGCAGTACTTAGATGAAGATTTATTTCATGGGACACATTCAACAAAAGAAGTAAAAATCAACAAATAAACGACTTAACACTACAGCTCAAAGTCCTAGAAAAAGAAGAGAAGACCAACACCAAAAGTAGTAGAAGACAGGAAATAGTTAAAATCAGAGCTCAAATCAATGAAATTGAAACAAAAGAAAGAATCCGAAAAATGAACAAAATAAAGAGTTGGTTTTTTGAAAAAATCAGCAAAACTGATAAACCCTTAGTCATACTATCAAAGAGAAAGAGAGAGAAAACTCAAATTACTAAAATTCGGAATGAACAAGGAAATATCACAACAGACAAGAGCGAAATGCAAAACATAATTAGAAGCTGTTTTGAAAATCTGTACTCCAACAAAACAGAAAACCTCGAAGACATCAACAAGTTTCTAGAGATATATGAATTATCTAAACTGAACGAGGAGGACATACACAACTTAAATAAATCAATTTCAAGCAATGAAATAGAAGAGGACATCAAAAGCCTACCAACAAAGAAAAGTCCGGGACCAGATGGGTTCTCAGCTGAGTTCTACAAAACCTTTAAAGAAGAGTTCATTCCAATACTCCTCAAAGTATTCCATGAAATAGAAGAGGAGGGAACCCTCCCAAACTCGTTCTATGAAGCCAATATCACCCTGATACCTAAACCAGACAGAGACACATCGAGGAAAGAAAATTTCAGACCAATATCCTTAATGAACATTGACGCAAAAATTCTCAACAAAATTTTAGCAAATCGCATACAAAAATATATTAAAAAGAATATGCACCACGAACAAGTGGGTTTTATCCCAGGGATGCAAGTTTGGTCCAACATCTGGAAATCAAATAATGTCATTCACCATATCAACAGACTTAAAGTTAAGAATCACATGATTATTTCTATAGATGCAGAAGAAGCATTTGATAAAATACAGCATCCCTCATGCTCAAAACACTAGAAAAAATTGGGGTAGTGGGAACATTCCTTAACATTGTCAAGGCCATCTACGCTAAGCCCATGGTCAATATCATTCTAAATGGTGAAAAACTGAAAGCATTCCCCCTAAAAACTGGAACAAGGCAGCGATGCCCTCTTTCATCACTTCTATTCAACATCGTCCTTGAAACTCTAGCCAGAGCAATTACACAAACCAAAGAAATTAAAGGGATACGAATAGGAAAAGAAGAACTCAAACTATCCATGTTTGCTGATGACATGATTATATATTTAGAGGAACCTGGAAATTCCATCAGAAAACTTTTAGAACTCATAAGTGAATTCAGTAAAGTAGCAGGTTACAAGATCAATGCTCATAAATCCAATGCATTTATATACTTAAGTGATGAATCTTCACAAAGAGAAGTTAGAGAAACTACCCCATTCACAATAGCCTCGAAAACAATAAAATACTTGGGAATCAATCTCACAAAAGATGTGAAAGACCTCTGCAATGAGAACTACAGAACCCTAAAGAAAGAAATTAAAGAACACCTTAAAAGATGGAAAGATCTCCCATGTTCTTGGATAGGCAGAATTACTATTGTCAAAATGGCCATACTACCAAAAGTGCTATACAGATTCAATGCAATTCCAATTAAAATCCCAATGATGTACCTTACAGAAATAGAGCAAGAATTTATGAAATTCATCTGGAAGAATAAAAAACCCAGAATAGCTAAAGCAATCCTTGGCAGAAAGAGTGAAGCAGGGGGTATCACAATACCAGATCTTCAACTCTACTACAAAGCAATAGTAACAAAAACGGCATGGTATTGCTACCAAAATAGACAGGTAAATCAATGGTACGGAATAGAGGCCACAGACACAAACCCAAATAAATACAATTTTCTAATACTAGACAAAGGGGTCAAAAATATGTAATGTAGAAAAGACAGCCTCTTCAACAAAAGGTGCTGGGAAAACTGGAAATCCATATGCAACAGAATGAAATTAAAGCCCTATCTCTTACCCTGCACAAAACTCAACTCAAAATGGATCAAGGACCTCAGAATCACACCAGAGACCCTGCATCCTTAACAGAACTCCCATAGCACAAGAAATAAAACCAAGAATCAGTAACTGGATAGATTCAAACTAAAAAGTTTTCTCTCAGCAAAGGAAACTATCAGTAATGTGAAGAGAGAGCCTACAGAGTGGGAGAAAATCTTTGCCACTCATACTTCAGATAGAGCAATAATTTCTAGAATATATAAATAACTCAAATACTCTACATGAAGAATACAAATAATCGAATTAACAAATGGGCTAAGGAAATAAACAGACACTTCACAGAAGAAGATCTACAAGCAATCAACAGATATATGAAAAAATGTTCAACATCTCTAGTAATAAGAGAAATGCAAATCAAAACTACCCTAAGATTCCATCTTACCCCAATTAGAATGGCGATTATCAAGAACACAAGCAACAATAGCAGTTGGCGAGGATGTGGGGAAAAAGGTACACTCATACATTGCTGGTGGGTTGCAAATTAGTGCAACCACTCTGGAAAGCAGTATGGAGATTCCTCAGAACACTTGCAATGGAACCACCATTTGACCCAGCTATCCCACTCCTTGGCCTATACCCAAAGGACTTAAAATCAGCATACTACAGAGATACAGCCACATCAATGTTCATTGCTGCTCAATTCACCATAGCCAGATTGTGGAACCAACCTAGATGCCCTTCAGTTGATGAATGGATAAAGAAACTGTGGCATATATACACAATGGAATATTACTCCACAATGAAAAATGATAAAATTATGGCATTTGCAGGCAAATGGATGAAATTGGAGAATATCATGCTAAGTGAGATAAGCCAATCTCAAAAAACCAAAGGACAAATGATCTCGCTGATAAGCAGGTGATGATATATAATGGGGGGTGGGTGGGATTAGCATTAGGGTTAGGGTTAGCTTTAGGGTTAGGGTTAAGGAGGGTGGCAAGAATAGAGGAAGGAAGGACTGTATAGAGGGATAAGAGGGGTGGGAGGGGTGGGAGGGGTGGGGATGGGAAGGAAAAAATAACAGAATGAATCAAACATCATTACCCTATGTAAATTTATGATTACACAAATGGTATGCCTTTACTCCATGTACAGAGAAACAACATGTATCCAATTTGTTTACAATTAAAAAAAATTTTAAAAAAGATTGGATTATGAGAGTTGCAACCTCATAAGTGGATTCATCTTCATTTAATGTTTTAACAATGTGGATGCACTACTGGATGCTAACTTTAGGCAAGAGAGCTGTGGCTGTAGGAGGTTTATTTCGACCACTAGAGGAGGGTTCATTTGGACCCTCCCTCTCTCTCTCTCTCTCTCTCTCTCTCTCTCTGCTTTCTGACTTACATGAGATGAGAAGCTTTACTCTGTCATTCCTTACACCATGATGGTCTACCTCACCTCAGGCCCAGATCAATAGAATTGACTGACAACTCTACCTCAGCCTCTAAAAATGTGAGACTTCTAAAAATGTGAGCCCCAAATAAACTTTTCCTCCTCTAAGTTTTTCTTGTCAGTTATTCTGATATTTGATAACAGTGACAAAAAACTAGCATAGATATTGTTTCTAAGAAGTGTGGTCATGACGGTGATAATACCTGACCATATTTTTTCAGAAAACTTTGAAACTGATTTATGGGAGGAGATTGGAAAAGTTTTGAGATGCAGTCTGGTAGAGTCTTAAATGCTATAATCAGAAGTTAATGGGCAGAAGAGCTCCTTATCCTGGGTCAGAAGCACTCAGGAAAAATAAAGTTCCTGACTACATTTGCAGCTGATGGACTCTGAGATTGCTTGCCTCGTGAGAGGGTTGGCAGCCAACCCTGAGGCAGTCTCCACTGTGTCTCAAGCCTGAATTTGTGTGTAAACCAGCCTACCTGTCCTCAGTGTTCTCTGAATTCTACCTGGCTTCACCTCTCAGGCCCAAGCCCAGCCAGGGGAGATGGGCCCCCGTGCTTACCACCTATCTCTTCTGCCTCTTTCCCTCCTTCCCACTGTGCACTGGAAGCAACCTGGGACAGCTCAAGCTTGTCCAGCCCATTATTTTCTGACCTCCTCCCTCAAGGGGGACAAACCCGGGGCCTGTTCATCACAGGATAGAAGAGTACGAGATCCAGCAGTCACATGGTTGGTTCTTGAGGCACAGAGGCGGGTCACATTCCTCTTCAGATCTGTCCGGTTGTCATGCTGCAGAAGTCTACCTTGGACGTTGGCGTATGAATATTAATGACTTTGTCTTTACGTTTCTTACTTTCTGCTCCATCCCGAGGACACATGATCTGATTAGATCCCATTCAAGATGAAAACACAAAAGAGCAAAGCACGTTATCATACACAGAGAGAGAAGTTGCTGCCAGTGATTAAGTGCTTCTCACCCCTGCTTCCTTCCACACATCCATCCTGGGGTCATGGTTATTAGTATCCTTCCCCCTTTTTACAAGAAACGAAACTAAAGCTTGGTAGTTGATGGAACTTGATATAGGTCATATACTAGAAGTACCCTGGAAGTACTGCTACATTTCTTCCCAAATGTATTATGAAAAGAAATTCCTTTAAATTCTAGTGGGATCAATTTTGATGAGGGTAGAGGGAAATGTCAGGTCTTTTCTGGACTCTTCTTACGCTGTACTCCTCCTTTTATGTTTTTATTCAGTGGCCCATATGGTGTCCTTGCTTCTGTTTGCGAACACAGGGACCACATTGTGCATTTATGAGGTACAATGTGGTTATTGACATATGTACACACTGAGGAATGATTTTATATTATTATATACAGTCATCCCTTGGGATCTGAGAAGATTGGTTCCAGGACCTACCAAAATCCGAGGAAATCCCAGGCCCATAATAAAATGGCATAGTGTTTGCATACAATCTACATGCATCCTCCTGTATGCTCTAAATCATCTCTAGACTGCTCATAATACCTAAGACAATGTAAATGGTATATAAATAATCATTATACTGCATTATTTAGGGAATGAGGACTAGAAAAAAGAATCTCTACATGTTCGGTATAGACACAACCATCATAGGCCTAACTACATAGTACACAAATGAGACGTGAGGTGAACAACACTCAAAATACAGGTGCTGGAGAAACTGAGGATCCAGGGAGAGGAGGCGGCTCCCAGCAGGGTGCCCTCCACCACTTCAATCATGTGGACGCAGCATAGTGCTCAGTGCATGGCAAATTTGTTTTACCCATTAGTACTTTCTGCCAGTTTTTAAAAAGTATTTTTAATCTACAGTTGACTAAATCCACAGAAGTACACCCTGTCAGATATGGAGAGTCAACTGTATATATCTATTGTGGAATGATTATATAAAGTTAACGTATACAACATCTCTTGTATTTATTATATATTTTCATGGTGAAGTAATTCAATATCTATTCTTTTAGCAATTTTGAAGTGGATATTATTAACCATGGTCATCTTGCTGTACAACGTCTGTACAGCAAAGACTTCTTCCTCCTAACTGAAAATATGAACCCTTTGGTCAACATATCCCTATCCCCAAATCCCACCTAACCTTGTAGCCTAGCCAAGCCTCTGGGAATCACCAGTTTGCTCTTTACCTTTTTGACTCTCCCCGCCTCCACCGCCCCACATAAGTGAGACCATGCAGTATTTATCTTCCTGTGCCTGGCTTATTTTGCTCTGTAAAATGTTATCTGGATTCATCTATTTGCCACAAACGACAGCTGTTATGGCTTAAACATGAGGTGCCCCTCAAAAGCTCCTGTGTTAATGCAGGAATATCCGGAGATAAAATGACTAGATTACGAGAGCTGTAACCCAATTAGTCCATCCTCGTTTGAAGGGACTAACCAAGTGGTAACTGTAGGCAGGGGGTACATGCCTGGAGGAGGTGGGTCACTGCTGATGTTCCCTGGAGGTGTTCACATTCCCTGTGGCCTCTTCCCCTCTCTCTCTGCTTCCTGGCTGCCATGAGGTGAGCAGAGCTCTTCCACCACACCCTTTGGCCATGATGTTCTGCCTTGCCTTGGACCCAGAGTGATGGAGTCAGCAGACCCTGGACTGAAACTCTGAAAACTATGAGCCAAAACAAACTTTTCACCTCAAATATGTTCTTGTCAGGTTTTTTGGTCACAATGACCAAAAACTGACTAACACAATGGCATTTCCTTCTTTTTAAAAGTAGTATAGTATTCCAGTGTATATTTCTATCACATTCTTGTTCTCCATTCATCCACTGATGGACACAAGAATGACCCACATTGTGGCAATTGTGAATAACACTGCAGTGAACATGGGGGCACAGATATCTCTGCAACATAATTTCAATTCCTATGGATAGATGCCCAGAGGGGGACTGTTGGATCATATGGTACTTCTATGTTTAGTTTTTTAGCTTTTTGAGGAACCTCTATACTATGCTCCATACTGGCTGAACTGATTTACATTTCCACCAGTAACATTCAAAGGTTCCCTTTCTTCCACATCCTCACTTTACCTTTCCTCTTTTTGACAATAACCACCCTAACAGGTATGAGGTGAAATCTCACTGAAGTTTTAATTTGCATGGGTCTGATATCTAAGGCTACTATTTTTTTCATATATCTGCTGCTCACTTTTGCTGTTCACTTGAATGAACATATATTCATTAAAGTCTTCTGTCCACTTTAAAAAAAAAAAAAAAAAAAAAAAAAAAAAAAAAAGAAGTTAATGGGCAGTTTGGTGAGTGCTCAGAAGATTAGAATACCCATAGGAATGCAGATAGAAAAAAGTGAGCTCATGACGTTTTAGATGAATTAGGATTCTGAAGGCAATTTGACTGGAGGTCTTTCATCTTACATTTTGGCAAAGAACTTATATACATTTTTTCCATGCCCTAAGACTTTCTGTGAAGCTGAATTTATAAGTGAAGGACTAATTAACATTGTAGAGGATATTTTAGGCAAAACTGTATCCAGGCAATGGCATGGGTATTGCAGGTAGCCTTTAGCAAGGTTTGTTATGCAGAGTGGGAATAAAAAGCAAATAAGAAAGATGTGAAAACTTGCAGTTTGGCCAGAGAAGGACTTGTAAAATTGGGTCCAAGGAAGTCAAGATTTTTGAAGAGATAATGTGCACTAAAGAGAAGCTAAGTACTTTGGAGAGAGACAATAGTACGTTTCTTGAGGGAATCTAAGGAATCAGCAATTCACACACATGACAGGCTCAAGGGTATAAAAGTCAAATTTCTTTAAGAGATATTGAGGAGAGCCTGATTGCACTCATTGCCTAAGAAAATTTTTCCCCAGGATTTGTTTTACCACGCTTAGCCACCAGGCACCCAGAGGTTGATAGGCCCATGATCTGTTGAGAGTGGCAAATGAATTATGGTCCTTAAACTGCCCAGAGATAGTAGTGCTACCTCTCTTGGGAATTTCTTGGTGCAAAAGTGTTGATCGAAGGTTGTCCAGTTGCTGTTCAAAATGGGGTTCTGTGCCAGCCACAGAATTGATAAATTCTTAAACTTGTGTTCCAAATCCAACTGTCTGGGGGTAGAGAGTTATGGGCACAAGCTAATAATTATAATTAGGCTGCACAGAAGTCTGTCCTTCACCTTGAATGCTTTGAAGAAATTGCTTACAATAAATCCTTTTTAATGATGTAACATATATAATAAAAGTGCTGAACTGACTCATTGTCATTCACTCCAGCCAAGTGCAGTGCACACTGGGTCCCAGCTTTTTTCCTATTTGTGTGTAGATGTGTTTTCTCTAATCCCCCATCACCTCTTGTTCAGTTTCCTGAATAAATCATCATGCAGGTCAAGACAATGGTCCAATGGGTTTCAACTACTGCTTGAGCTACCAGAAGACCTTGGCATTATTCATATGGTACTGCTTCTTCAATAAGGCAGGATGCTGGAATTAGGGGGTCAGAGGCCTCCACTGAAATGTCAAAGGAAGGGGATGGTGGTCAGTCAAAGTGGAGCAGGGTCAGAATCCCTGCAGGCTGCCTCTGATAGGGTGATGCATAAAGTTGTGAAGGCTAAATTGAATTGGGAATGGAGACCCAAGGAACTAAGAGACCCCAGGAGCATAAAGTGTCTGCCAAGGAAAGTTGCAATCATGGTGTATAGCCAAGTCAAGAGAGACCATGTAGTCTACAGCCAGCAAGGTTGAAGGGCCTGGGCTACTCAAGCCCTTTAATACCCACAACTTGCCACCAAGTACCCCAGATCCTGGAATGGGGTTGTAGGACTTAATATTTGCCTGGTTGTGTTTTGGTCTTGCTTTAGTTCCATTTCTTCTTTCTGTGCCTTATGCATCCCTTTTGTAATGGGAATGTTTCCTCTGTGTCATTATGCCCTGGATGTATATGACATATGTAAAGTAGTTTTACAGGGTCTCACAACAAGAGTCAGTCTTGAATCTCAGAGGAAACTTTAGATTCATACTTTTGAGCAATATTGAAATGGTTAAGACTATGGGGAAACTGGGAGATGGACTAAATGCATTTAGAGGCAAAAAAAAAAAGAATATTCAGAGGTGAAAAGATTGGATTATGAAAATGGTAACCTCATCAATGGATTAATCTCCACTTTATGGATTAATAGTTTCAATTGACACCTGTGTGGTAACTGTAGACCAGTAGGGGGTGGAGGGAGGATGCAGTTTTCTGGTGGTGTGACCTGGATTATTTCTCTCCATGGCCTCTTCCTCTCTGTATGCTTACTTACTGTTATGAGTTGAGCAGATTTTCTTTGCCATTTTCTTCCACCACGATGTTCTGCTTCAACTCAGGCCCAGAGCCATGGAGCTGGCTGACCATGACTGAAACTTATGAAAACATGAGCCCAAAATAAACTTTTCTTTTTCTAAGCTGTCCAAGTCAGTTATTTTGGTTACAGTTGTGAAAAGCTGAATAACAGAACATGTACATCACTTTAGTTAGTTTTACCTTTTTTATTTCTAGTAGCAATATAAGAGTTTCTGTTATTCCACAATCTCAAGGCTTCACATCACCAAATTTGTTTAAATGCTTCCCAACATTATGTATATTATTATTGTACCATTGTGTATTTACACTTATCTCTAAATAATCATCTTGAAAATCTTTTATTAATATTTTTAGGCAATTTTATTGTCCTGAGAAAAATGTCCATTAAATAATTTTATCAACTAAATTTGGCTTATGACCTTTGTCATTAATGTGCAGTCATTCTTTATATGTATATAAAACTTTGTCTCATATAAATTGAAAATATTTCTCAAGTTCTGTGATTTGCCTTTTCACTTCTTTAATGTAGCTCCTGGATAAAAAAATAATGCTTAATTTTAATGAAATAAATTTTATTCATATTTTAAGGACATTTATCTCATTTAAAAAATACTATTCATGGTCAAGACATTATTATCTTCATTTTTTCAAGAAGAGAAATTTTATTTTTTTGTTTCATTTTGCTTTTTTGATAACTTTATCATTCATGTTCAGGTCTATGATCAACCTCAGATTATTTATTGTATATAGTGTGAAGAACTGGTTAGAGTTTACTTATTCATTTTTGAATGTAGATATCTAATTGGTTGAGCACCATTTATTGAATATAGTTCCCTCATTTAATGAATTGTGGTAGACTATCTCATCTATTATCAATCAGATGATTGCTTATGATCAAGTGAATTTTCTTAACTATATATTCCATTTTTCTGGTAAATGTGTCAATCTATATCTAATACCTCATTGGCTTAATTGTTGTTTCTATTTCAACATTATGCTAACAGTTGGTATGTGTTTTTATTAATATGTATTGTTTTAACTTAATACATAATGCTTAGGAAATATCTCTGACTCTTAATAGTTATTGCCTTAAAAGTTATTTTTCTGTTCTTAATAGAATCATGCACACTTTATTTTTCTTATACTTTGCAAGACAGTCTTTTACTACATTATAATTTTCAAATGTTTTGTTTTTTTAAATGCAAATTAAACTTTTTAAACTTTATAGCTTTTTTCAATCATTTTGTTAACATATATCCTTTACTTGTGGTACATACAATAAGTCATTGAACATGAAAAATCCCTCTTGTCCCTCTTTTTGCAAATACAGCTATATTGCTGCACCTCTTTAAAATGTATTTTCTACTGCTATTTTCACACCACAATAACATAGGAGAATTACGAGAAAGACTGTAAGACACACAAACGTAAAATATTTCCTATCTGACCTTTTACAGAAAACATTGCTGATCTCTGAATTAAAATGTTTACACTTTAGGTAATAGTCATACATCTGTTAGAATCATATTACTGTGACAAAATGCCTGAAATAAACAAGTTTGAATGAGGAAAGATTTATTTTAACTCCTAGCTTCATAGGCTTCAGTCCATGGTTATATTTTCCAGCCACCTTGGGTCTGTGGCAAAGCAGAAAATCTTTGTGGGGAGCATTTTACGTAGCAAAGTTGCTCACCTCATGGAGGTCAGGTAGAAAAAAATAGAGAGGAAGGAAATGAGGTCCTCATGTTACTTTCAAGGGCACATCCACAGTGAACTCACTGCCTTCCAGTGGCCTCCACCCTCAATAACCACTCGCCCAGATAGAACCATTAACTCTGAGCAAGCCTTTAACATGTGACCCCTTGGGAGATATCTAAGTTACAAACTATAACTGTATAATTTGATTAAATTCTGCCTTCAGGGTTTCCATTATTTGTTTGTCACATCTTTTAGGTACCTCAGGCTTTATCCCCTAAAATATTATTCAGGGTCATCGCTTAATTCATTCTTCTTTTAGAAATCTTGACTACATTGTTTACATCATGCTGATAGGAATGTCTAAGGCACATGTAGAAGATACCTGGATACCATGCTTAGGTAAAAACCTGCCAGAGACTGTTGAATAGTCAATTCATAAAAGTTTACTGTTTAACATTTAATGAGCTTCCTGGATTCAAAAAAGTACAACATCTTTTGGAATGCTTAGTGTGATGTAAAAAATAAGAATTATACCTTCGATTTTTATCCATCAGAAAGATAATGAATCACATATTGAGGGTATTTTAGAAGCCAAGTATGCCACATTTTGGCATATAAGTTTCATAGTAAAGCAATGTTATCGGGTAAGTCCAGGAAACAGGAAGCGTTAAGACACTTGTTCTGTAATCCAATAAATCCACACCAGTTAGGGTATCTTTAGATAATCAAAAAGTTGATTCTGAAATTTCAGCATTAATATCCAGTAGTATATTTATAGAGAAGGCATAGAAAACTACATAATGGATATGGCTACAAGTGATCCTGAAGAAAAATAGAGAAAGGAGTTCATTTGGGTAGATATGAAAAAAGTTCGATATTTCCAATTTCCCATATTAGTAAATTATATAACTATGTTGTTTTCTAACATATCCTCTTATGTAATTATATGATAACTGCCTTTGTTTCTCTTAGTTTGAACAGAATTTTGAATGCTCATTCTATTTTGGTTGCCTAATTGAATTTTTGTTTTTACCATCAACTTCATATTTTACAAATTATAGTTCATATACATATATGCATACATATAAACATATACGTATAAGTATAAATGACATCTAAGTGGATTTCATATATTTTAAACTTTTAGTCTGATTTATAACTATGTTTTTAGAATTGTCACAATGATAGGATATGGTATGACAAATGCAGCTTGCACATGACACAGAATTAATAAATGAATTGCAGTTTGTAAGGTAAAACATACAACCTGTTTTGAAATCTTAAGTTAAAAAATTTGATTCATGATCTACTTCCTTTAAATACTTTTGTGCATGCATTACAAAACTGTGTTCATTTGAATGAAGTTTGTGACATTACTGAAACTTATTGTGACATTAACTTAAGTTCTATTCCAAACATTTCTTCACTTATTGAACACTAGGTCTTTAAAAATTTTGTCTGACATTTAGACTGGCTTTTATAATATCTTCTGAAAATGCCTTCATGATGTCTCTCATTATTATAAATTTAAGTAGGGATTGAGAAATAGCTCTCTGTGCTCTCCTCTTTATCACTGTGCTATTTCATTACCACCCGAAATGTTTGCAAGCTGTAATTCCACTCAATGTACCATCATGTTCTTTTCCTGCTCAAAATTTTAAATACATGAAGGCAAAATATAAAAAAAAAAATAACAAGTATGGTGTAGCCTTCAAAATTAAATTTTCGATTAAGGCATTTATTACAGATATTTAACACCTACTCTGTGCTCTTTGTTAACTAGGTGTTCTAGTTAAAAGAATGAATTTAATATTTCTTCCCCAAAAAGAGATTTAATATTTTTCCTGCTATCTAAGGAAATGACCATTAAAACCAAACAACTGTACTATAAGAGATGGTTTCGTAAAACATGATTTACCTATGAGAAAAATATGCTTAAAGTGAGAGACGAGACAAGGGATACAGTAATGAAACTCAAGTGCAAACTTTTTACTAACATCACCTGAAAATGTTCAGGCCTAACCTCAGATAAACTGAATTCATCACTCTGGGAATTTATGTTGAAAAATACTTTGTTGGAGCAAATCCAGCAATGTAATCTCGATAAATGTTAAAGTATGAGAAACACACCTAACATTACTGATGCAGAAAATTTCTGTGTGAAGATATTAATGAGAATCTGGAATCAATCTGTAAATCATAATTAGTTGAAGAAACTATGGATTGTTTAGAATCTTAGGATAGCACATTAAGTGCAGGGTTTCTCAAAAGATGATGTTGACTATTTAGTCATAAGCCTGATCATGAAGGACCTTTAGGTTGTGGTCAGAGGGCTTTCATGTTTGAATTATTTTTTTTTATTGCTTTGATGAAATACCTGAGAAAATCAACTTAATGATGGAAAGATTTATTTTGGTTTGTGGTTTCAGAAGGTCCAGAACAAGTTTGACTGGTTTTACTAATATAGGCCTAAGGCAAAGAGGGTGTGAAGGAACAGAGGACCTGACCTCATGATAGCCAGGAAGTAGGTTTTCAGGTATCATATTAAAATCTTTAATCAGCTTTAAGTTATATTTTATATTATATGGGATAAGGATATTCAGTTTTCTCAGTAGTACTTTTTGAAGAGTTTGTTCTTTCCCAATCAGGTATTCTTTGTATTTTCTTGAAAATCAGTGTCATCTTCTTATGTACAGAAAAAAAATGTTTGATAAAATTCAATATTCTTTCATTAGAAAAATTATTCAACAGGGCAAGTATAGAATGAACATACCTTAATACAATAGAACTCATATGTCTCTCATATGTGAGACCTAGAGAAGAAAAAGGAAATAAAAGATGGGGGCAGATCTCATGAAAATCAAAGGATGATCAATAGAAGAAAGGGACCAGAGAGTAGGAGATAGGGAGGGAAGTGGAGGAGATGGAGAGTGATATTGGTCAAATTAAATTGTTAAATTTGTGTGTATGAATATGTAACAACAAATCCCATAATTATGTATATCTATAATGCACCAATAAGAAATGTGAAAGAAAAGAAAAAAAAAGGAAAAAAAAATGTTAGGGCTAGGTCCTCTCAACAAGAATATTTACATGCAAAATAAATGGTAGGGAGTTCAAAGTACTGTGAGTAGAACCTGTAATGACAATCTATAAATTCAACTGTCTTTGTAATTTATTGTTTTTTTAATTACTTAGCAAAAATCCCAATAAAAATTCCACTTAAAAAATGCAAGTCATATATGTTAAACTTACAATCTAGTGATGAAAAATTAAAGACCCTCAGCAAAGATCAGGAATAATGCAGGAATGGCCACTACCACCATATCTTTTCAACATAGAACTAGAAATTTTAGCCAAAACAAGGGAACAAAAAATAAGGGAATCCTCATAGGAAAGGAGAAAATGAAAGTGTCTTTGTTAACATTAAAATCTAATCTTAAACATAGAGAATTCTAAATACTCCATACCAATATTGTTAAACTAATACATTCAGTAAAGTTACAGAATACAAAATTACCATACAAAAAGCAATTGTGATATTCTACAATACCAAAAAATCTATTCAAATGATAAATTATGAAAATATCCCCATTAGAATTAGCAAGAAAAGCAACAAAAGCAACAAAATATTGTTAATCAAGAATTTAACCACATGAGTGAAAGATCTATATAAACTAAAAGCTATAAAACACAAATGAAAGAAATTGAGCAAAACAGAAAAAAATGGTAAGATATGCCATGTTTATGGATCATAGGAATTAATGTTGTTAAAATGTACATACTGCTCAAAGTTATAGGAAGATTTAATAAAATTTCTATCGAAGTTAAGTTTATATATTTGAATAAATAGAAAAAAACCCTGAAATTCCTATGTACAATTGCCCATGCTATTTTGAATAAAAGGAAATAACTTGAAGGCACCACCCTACCTCCATTAATATCTTCTACAAAGATACAGTAATCAAAATAGATTTTTTTTTTTTTTAGCATACAAACATACACATCAACCAAAGTAACAGACTAGGATCCTGCAATAAATCCTGAACATTTATGGAACATTGGTGACAAAATTTAAATCATCTTTATTAACTCATTCCCTCTCTCTTTCTTCTTCTTTTTCCACTTTTTTAAAAAGGAAAATTATGTAATAAGATGTGAAACTGCATGTTCGAGTTTTATTATTAATTTTAATATCAACAGATGTGAAAATTTCTCTCACAGGATGTAATGTGGGGAGTCAATGGAACTAAACCTAGCATTATGTTAAAAATTCTACTATCTTGTTTTTCAAAATTTTACAAAGAATCCTGTGGATATTATATTGTGTAGTTAAAAGGACAAAAGTTGTGATGAAGCTAAGAATCTTAAAAGTCTGGAGACTTTTGTGCATGATTCAGATTGGTCCTAAGTATCACAGTCGTACTTTTAAAAGGGACACATTGGGAGTCAGAGTCAGAGGAGAGGGTGTTGGGTAGACTGAAGCTTTAATTAGAATGATGCTTTTAAAGATGGGGGAAGCAACCAACACAAAAGAAGGCAGAGGACACTAGGATCTGAGAAATATTAGAGGCAAACATTACACTTTGTACCTCTAGAAAAGTTCCTGCTACAGTTTTATTTTGAGCCAGTGATTGGGGTGTCTCATTTCCAGAGCTATAAGACAATTAATTTGTGCTGGTGTTAGTCACTAAATGTTTAGTGTATTACAACAATGAGAAAACGATACCCATATAGGTACATTATTTCAGGTAATTGACATGCTATGGTTTGGATGTGATTTGAGTTTGTCGCCCAAGGTTCATGAGCTAAAAGATTCATCCTCAGCTTGATGATGAGCAGGGTGGTGTGGGGCCTTTTCAGAAGTGGGACATAGTGGGAGATGCATAGAACAATTGAGGATGTGCCTTGGAGAGAACTGGGCAACCCAAGTTGCCCTTTGGCTCCCTGCTTGGCTGTGTAATCTATTGCTCCTGCCATGTTGATGCCATTCATTCAGGAGTCCTTGACCAGAGTGAAACTCATACAATTGCCATGCCTTTCAACCTAGGGGACAATGGACAAAATAAGTCTCTTTCTTTATACAGTTAGCCTGCTTCATGCATTTTGTTATAGTAACAAGGTTGATATTAAAAAATAATAATCAATAAATTTGGATTAATTTTTTAAATTAGAGATTTGGTATTGATTTTAAACTGTTTTTATAACTTTTTTTCTGAATTTACAGATTTTATAGGGCATTACAATTTTTATTTTAATAACCAAGAAATTTCACTTTTATAAGAAATTCCTTGTTTAAAGAAGTCTTTATTATTATTCACTTTTTCATGATCATTTTCTGTGTTATCTCATATGTAGAAATATAACTCACATAAATCTATAGCTGGAATCTGTTGTACAACAGTAAGTCTAGAAGACTGTCCTTAGTTTATTCATTCTCCTAGAGAATGTGCAAGGGATGCCTTTTACCTGGTGAGTTGACACATAGCCATGTGCACTGAACATCAGGAATGTTCCAGGAGGATACTTACCACCAAGAAAGCTAAGAGGAGATTCTGGAAGAACTCATACTTTCACACTGAAGAGTATCATTAGGTGCAGGAATGCACATATATATGTGTGTGTGTGTGTGTATATATATATATACACATACATACATACATACATACAAACACACACAAACAATTTAACTTTAAGTACAAGTTTAGAAGTTTGTGTGTGCATGTGTTTATTTCTGTCCATATGTGCATTAGGGTTGTGTGTATGATGATTTGCATGTGAAATTAAGTTTTTGAAATCTAAGACCTTGTAAAAGAAAAAAAAAATCTTTGTTATTTTAAGTAAAGTCATAGCCTCCGTATATAATAATGGTGTAATGGCAAATATATTTTATGGGACTTCACATATTTTCAATATAAAAATATTTTATATAAAATATATGATATTCAATTATTAATTATTTAATTTATTTATTGACCACTAGATACTTATAAAATCAAAGGGTGTTGAATATCTGTATCTCATTTTATACTTTTTTAGAAGGGACAAGATCATGAATCCAGAAAGTGCACATAAGTTCTGCTAAAATATGTACTAAATGGGGCATTGGAGGTCATAAGGAGTTTCATCAATTACTGCAGATAGTTGACTGAATCCAGCAGGAAGCCAAATGGAAACTATTGAGTCTAAGGGTGGCATCATATTTCTTATGATAGAAAGAAATGCTTTTTGATGGTCAAGATAATTTAACAGCAAAAAAACAATGTAAGGGGAGAAAGCAATATTCAAGTATGCATGTTGCAGTTCATGCTTAAATTTCCAGGCAGGATGCCCTTTGAGGTCTGTAAATTCTATTTTTGGGCAGCAGAAACCCAGATTCAGACCAGCATTGACAGTCAATATTTTAGCTAATGTCAGTAAGCATATCACAATATTCAAAGCTGGAAGAGACTAAGCACCCAACACATTTGTTACAATAGCAGAGTCAAGAAGGCAGCAGACACTGTAAGCTCTGTTTCTTTTTTTGTTTGAAAATAATTTTATTTCTCTCATTGGATTACTTTGGCACCATTGTAAAAATAAGTGCCCATATTCATATGGGGCCATTTATGGACTCTATTCTGTTCCTATCAATTTATGAGTCTTATTTTTATGCAAATAGCAAACAGTCTTGATTTAAGGTATGTATGTCATAAGTCTTAAAATCAGGTAGATTATCCCTCCCATTAAGCTCCACTTATTAAATGAAGGTCCTTGAAGTTCATGGACTCAGAAAGTCAGTGGGTCAACTCCTACTCAGAGCGCGATATTAGTCATTCAAAAAGCAGAAATGTAGTGGTTAAAATTAAACTAAAATATTAAGCATATGGTTCGGTAACAGTGATTTATTAGCTCAGAGGTTCAGGCAGCCTTCTTTTAAACTCTTCTTCATCAGTTTTGGAGGTGAGATTAACAACAACCTTTACAATTCCTACTTCTTAGGCTTTTGAAATCTATATCCATTTGGAAAAAACCTCTTAAAAACAACTAATGCTTTTTCTTTCAATGTTGTTAAACAACTTCTATCAATTTTGGACAAATGTAAGAAAACATTAGCATTAGAGTATTGCTCAGTGGTGTTCATAACCAGAAGCATGTTTAAACCACTCTAGGATAGATGCTGGGCACAGAGGTGCACACCTGTGACACCAGCAAATTGAGACTCTGAGGCAGGAGGAGCATGGGTTCAAGGGTTCAGTTTGAGCAACTTAGTGAGATCCTGTCGTAAAATAAAAAAAACTAAAAAGGGTTGGGGATAAAGCTAAGTGGTAACGTGTCCAGAGTTCAATTCCAGTGCCAAAAAACAAAAACAAAAACAAAACAAAACATAACACTCTAGATACTTTAATGGCAAATTGGGTCATAAAAATTGACCCTCCTTATTGAGTCACTATTTGGGGTAATAAATAACTTTTTTGTACTCTCTTGTCAAATTATTCACAAATATTTCATCAATGTATACATTCTGCATGCTTCTTGTGAAGTTAGTGTTGAGAGTTGAATATTTTACATGATGAATTACTAAATACATTGGCATCAAAATCACTATAAATTCTTATCAAAACAAGTGTAAATCACTATAAACAGCTATAAATATATTGACTCTTGCAGTATTCAAACTGCTTTTCCAGAAGTAGTAATTTGCAATATAAATTCTGAATTACATGTTCACAGATTGTTGGTCTTGAATAGTTTTCATGCTCTGTAGTTCTGTGAGTGTTCAGACCTCACTTTAAATGCTTGTCTTCTTCTGGAACTTCTTTTTTTTTTTTTTTTTTTTTTTAATTTGATAATGGGGATTGAACTCAAGGGCACTCAACCACTGAGCCACATCCCCAGCCCTACTTTGTATTTTATTTAGAGATCGGGTCTCACTGAGTTACTTAGTACCCCACCCATTGCTGAGGCTGGCTTTGAACCCACTATCCTTCTGCCTCAGTCTCCTAAAACTGCTGGGATTACAGGCATGCTGTCTGAAATTCTTGTTACAAACTGTGAACATTAAATATTGTAAACTTTAAAAAGACAAATAACCTGTTATCTGTAATGATACACATTTAATCTTTATGGAAATATTTCAAATAAAAAATATTTCATTTTATAGAAAACTCACGTTTGCTTCCTCCACTGTTTTCTTCATGTTACAAATTAGCCATTAAAGAAGAGTTTAATATGCAGCACTTTCATTTCTATCACCTATTTTATGATACATTTATAAACATATCTGTTTCCTGAGGCAAAGAACATTTAACTTAAAATGAAGGTATGTGCACAGAGCTTAAAACCAGGTAGAGACTGAAATCAAACAATTTAGAAAATTATAAGGTAACAGTTAATTCTATTAAACTATATTTGAAGCTTATAAATTGAATTCACGCATTTCTTTAGCTATAGAATCAGGTGAAGTTCAGATAGTCTTATGTCATACGCTATTTTGTATCATATTTCTCTATTTTCCTAGTTGTTTCTGCCCCACAGGGCTATAAAATATGTTGGTGTTCTCGAGGTACTAAATACTATAATAGCTCATATTATAAACTCAGAAAGAACAAGAAATACTTGGTTAATAAAAATAATCCACAGACACAGTAGAATCACAATGTAAAAGAATCAAATATATCTTTCCATATTTAAAATATATGTGTATATATATATATATATATATGTACTGATACAAACATCATAATGAATGCTGTTAGAAACTCTGTTAACTAAGTTTGTAAAGAAAATATTAACAGAAGCCCAGCATGGTGGCACATGCCTGTAATCCCAGCAGCTCAGGAGGTTGAAGCAGGAGGATCGCTAGTTGAAGCCAGTCTCAGAAATGGTGGGTGGTAAGCAACTCAGTGATAGCTATCGCTAAACAAAATACAAAATAGGACTGGGGATGTGTTCAGTGGTCCATTGTCCCTGAGTTTAATCCCAGGTACCCCCTCCGCACGCGCACACACACACACACACACACAAACACATACACACACAAATAGAAATTAAGAATATATATGAAATGCTATTATTTTTAATTTTTCATAAAATAAGAATATTTTCTATGTTTTTACCTAATATTTGTTTCAAATAATCAGTATTCAGTCCCCATTAATCTAAATTTTGAATACAATTGATTAAATGAAATAGTTTTATTCACTTTTGAAATTGAAGTGAAGCACTCTTAATAACTAAGGATGATAGACTAAGGCTTATGCAATCAGTCAAAATAGATAAACATTTCCAAATTCATGGGAAATGTTATTAATATCACCTTTGAATATACCCCAGTTGTACTTTTTCTACTTCTGAGTCACCATTATCTCTTACTTACAATGTCGAATATCCTACTAGGCTATATGCCTGCTTCCTCCTCTGTTCCACACAGTTCTTATGAGTAGCCAGAGTGATTTTTCAAGCAGGAAATATAATCATGTCAATTAGTCCACTGAATTCTCAGTGAATGCCCATTTTAAGAGAATATGCAACAAATTTACATAGTCAACAGTTTTAAGTGCAGGGTTGTAAAAATGGAGAATAAGATTAGAATTAGTTTGAGTCTCACAGAGATTTTTTTTTCTTACTGATTTTCACCAGGAAAAGAGATGGTACAACCTGGAAAGTCAATCAGTTGTTAACATGCTCAGATTTCTATTTAAAATACTGTAAAATCATACTTTCTAATCTGATAAATACAATTTATTAAATAAGAACTTGGGAAAGTTTTTAATTTTTCCCCCCAAAATTGTCTAATTAACATTAGGGAAATAAAAATGTACTACCTTACATTTTAAAAGATTTTGCACAGCAGGCACTTCATACTGGAAAATGAAAGTGATCATTTCAGCAAATACCACCAAAAAGGCTTTTATTCCTTTAAATTTAGGTTTCTTTTAGAAAATATTTTTAATTATAATTTTAAAATAATTGAAATAAACTGTGATGAGAACCTTGTCTTCAAATAATTATTTCATCAAGTATTAAGCTAAAACTTTTAAAGAAAAATGTTAGTATTTAATCATGACATTACATTTTATTTGTCCATATCAAAACATTTAAATAAGTTTATCTTATCTTTATCTCATTATTTTAAACATTGATATTTGTAATTCTTTTGTAGTGTCATAAAAATAAGGGGAAACAGCAAATATCAGCAAATAATCATATTTTAGGGTTATAACTCAATATTTTTTAATTGATAATGATGCATGACACAAATCACTTGGAGACCAAAATAATGTGCTATGTTGAAACGTTTCTTCATTCTTTTTTAACATTTTTGAATGCCAAGAAAGAGTAGTAATAAAATATCTCATGGTCTTGAAACATAGCAGACTATTTCTGTAGGAAAAGACTAAAGAAATAATTACATGTATACTCCACTGTTAAATTTAATTTCATTTCTTACACAGATTTGAAAAATTATGTAATTCATTCAATCCAATAATGAAGCAAGCAGTTAGTAAGGTGCATTTAACAAGGGTCATATAAAAAATTTAAAAATGAGTACATCAATCACCAGCAAAATTACCATTCTGAGTTCTCATTGTTATCACCATAAAGAGTGGAAAACATTTACTTATTTCTGACAAGTAATACTCTTTAAAAAACAAGATCATGATTGCAATGCAACAAAGGCTTAGGCAAATGATAACTGCTGTTCTTTATGTAGGGTTTCCCAGAATGGTATCAGTACACTAAAGCCTCCAAGAGGAATCACCTATGAATGATATATCCAAAGCCTTTTGAAATTGCTAGGCCTTTAAGATCCATCGAACTGGTTATATAAGTAATTATTTTGCTATTTCATTTTAGAATTTAATAGTTGAATTGGATTTCTTCCAGATTGGATTATTAAGGAATGTCTTTGATTCTAAAACTTTTCCTTCAATATAAATTATGTGTTGAGATTTCAAGAATGTACAGGTTAATAAAATATATGACCTTACATGGATTAATTTTTAAGTAGGCTACAGGAATTTTATGATTATGAAAGGATATATACAAATATTGATTCACCCTATTTACTTGTGCTATTTTCCAAAACTTTCAATTGATTTTTTTCAAATGATGCTCATAGAAAGATACAGTCTAGAGATTCACTTTCAATGGATCCTAAATTATTTTAAAAAATTCTAGCTATATATTAAATTTCTTCGCAGTAGAAAACTAGGTCTGAAAATAGCCACTTGTATTAACGAGTTTAGTTCCCAGCACCTGCACAAAACCAAAGGTATCACCACCACACAATGGGCTCAGCTTTGTCTAATTCAATGATGTCAGTGAAGAAACATGTATGTCTTAACTAATGTATTTGGAGTTTCTATGTAGAAAAGATATTAAAAATTCAATGTCATCATATTTATTAAACTGATCACTTGTGTGAGATTTTTTAAAAGACTTTTTTATATCAGAGACAAATTATACTCAACTTTTGGTCTTTGAAAGCAACTCAACTTTTAAAAATTTTGTTCCATTTTTATATCTTGATCTTTAATAATTTGAACTTTATTTTGTATATATATAAGACAAAGAGCAAAACCATCTTTTTTCCAAATGTAAAATAAGATATTTCTCAATGCTGCTCATTTAATAATTAATGCTTCTGATAATTAATTTAAACATCATTTTCATTAAAAATAATTCTACATGTGCTTATGTATTCTATACTTTAGACCTTCTATTCATTAGTTATCTTTCACTGCTCTCTTATATACTATCTCTATAGGTATACAAGGTAAGTTTATTTGGATATCCTAAACTTTCCTTTTTCAACTTTTTAATTTATAACTTCTTTATATTTCTAATTCTATGTGTAATTTTAGAAGAAAAAATTTGCTTTAAATAGATCCTCATCAGATTATGCATTGGATTTCATGAAATGCTTTAGTTGAGTTGATAAGAACTCATATTTATTGTACTAGCAAATCTTCCAAAATAAAATCAGTCATCCTATTTATTTCTGTATTTTTTGTCTCATAATAAGTCAACACAACATAAATGTTTAAAAAGAATATAAACCCAGAAATCACCTTTTATTGTGAATCTTGATTGTGAAAAATTAAAAATCTCTTTTTCTGTTGCAGAGTTTTGCTAGGAGTTAAATAAGTCAATACAAATAATGTAGAACAGTGCAATGTACAAAATAAGCTCACAATAATAGCTTGTTATTATAATGCCTTACACATTTTTTCAGATCTTGTTAGACATATTTTAGTAACAAATCTTGTATAGCAATACAAGATGGTGGACTAGAGGGTGACTGCATCTCCAGTTGCTCCAGAACCCAGGAGTCAAGAAGGGGATGCATTGAGAGACTCGGACTAAAATAGAGCCACGGGTGAGTCTCGCCCACCGGGTAAAGCTCGGCCTGGGTGGCAGGCCCGGATAGAGGTGACTTATCGGAGCAGGGCAGGACAGCTAGAATCTTCCACAAGCAGCCCTGCGCACTCCGGCATTGGGCCCCTCCCACACGGCCAGCTTCTCCAGCTTCTCAGAGCAGGCCCCCCGGTGAGAGCCTTTCTGATCAGAACAAGTCCCAAGTCCCGGACCCAGCGTGGCGTGCTCCAGCCCGCAAGTGGCTTCAGGGACCAGGAAAGGGCAGCCAGAGACTTCCCCAAGCAGCCCGGCCCCCTGCGGTGGGAGGTGCCTTTCAAGACTAGCTTCTCGGAGCAGACCGCCCAGTGAGAGCCTTTCTACACAGAGCCAGCCACAAGTCCCCAAGCCAACGGAGAGCTTCGATCCGCAAGCAGCCTCTTGGATCAGGGCAGGGCAGCCAGAGACTTCTCCAGGTGGCCCTGCCCTCTCCGGCCGCAGGCTCTTTCCACAGGACGATCCAAGATGGCGGACTAGAGGGTGACTGCATCTCCAGTTGCTCCAGGACCCAGGACTCAAGAAGGGGAGGCATTGAGAGACTTGGACTAAAATAGAGTCACTGGGTGAGTCTCCCCCACTGGGCGAAGCTTGACCGGGGCGGCAGGCACAGATAGGGGTGGCTTATCAGAGCAGGGCAGGGCAGCTAGAGTCTTACCCAGGTAGCCTTGCACACTCTGGCAGTGGGTTCCTCCCACATGGCCAGCTGCACGGTGCAGGTCCCCCAGTGAGAGACTTTTCACACAGAGCCAGCTCCAAGCCCTGGAACCAGTAGGGGGATAGGGGTAGCTTTCTTCGGAGCACTGAATTATCAAGTTCCTCAAAGACTTTGGGCTACTGAAGGCTGGGAGGTGATACACTGGAAATCTACCAGGACATGATAAGTCAATAGAGGAAATCTGCAATATCTCAGAGTCCCACTGATATCTGACCAATATGAGAAAACAAGGGAAGAAAATGTCCCAAACAAACCTAGATACTACATCAATAAAACCCAATGACAGCACAGCAGAAGAAACGTCAGAAAGGGAGTTCAGAATGTACATAATTAAAACAATCAGAGAAACAAAAGAGGAGATGAAAGAGTAAATGCAGGCATTGAAGGAGGAGATGAAAGAGCAAATGCAGGCATTAAATGATCACACCAATCAACAGTTAAAAGACCAAATACGGGAAGCAAGAGATCATTTCAATAAAGAGTTAGAGATACTGGAAAAAAAAAAACAAACTGAAATCCTTGAAATGAAGGAAACAATAAACCAAGTTAAAAACTCCATAGAAAGCATAAACAATAGGATAGAACACTTGGAAGACGGAACCTCAGACATTGAAGAAAAAATATTTAATCTTGAAAACAAAGTTGGCCAAAGAGACAAGATGGTAAGAAATCATGAACAGAACCTACAAGAATTATGGGATACCAAGAAAAGGTCAAATTTAAGAATTATTGGAATTGAGGAAGGCTTAGAGATAAAAACCAAAGGAATGAACAATCTATTCAAAGAAATATTATCAGAAAATTTCCCAAATCTGAAGGATGAAATGGAAAACCAAGTACAAGAGGCTTATAGGACTCCAAATATACAAAATTACAACAGACCCACACAAAGGCACATTATTATGAAAATACCTAACATACAAAACAAAGACAGAATTTTAAGGGCCACGAGAGAAAAGAATCAAATTACATTCAGAGGGAAACCACTAAGAATATCAGCAGATTTTTCAATACAGACCCTAAAAGCTAGAAGGGCCTGGAACAGCATTTACCAAGCCCTGAAAGAAAATGGATGCCAACTAAGAATCTTATACCCAGCAAAACTTACTTTCAGATTTGACAACAAAATAAGATCCTTCCATGATAAACAAAAACTAAAGGAATTTACAAAAAGAAAGCCGGCATTACATAACATTCTCAGCAAAATATTCCATGAGGAAGAGATGAAAAACAACGATGCAAATCAGCAATGGGAGGAACTAGCCTAAAGGAATAGCCAAATAAAGGTGAAACCAAATCATGTCCAAAAACAAAAATGAGTCAAATGACTGGGAATACAAATCATATCACAATAATAACCCTGAATGTTAATGGCCTGAACTCATCAATCAAAAGACATAGACTGGCAGATTGGATTAAAAAGAAAAATCCAACAATATGCTGCCTGCAAGAGACTCATCTCATAGAAAGAGATACCCATAGACTAAAGGTGAAAGGATGGGGAAAAACATACCATGCACACAGACACAGCAAAAAAGCTGGAGTATCCATCCTCATTTCAGATAATGTGGCCTTCAAGCCAAAACTAGTCAGATGGGATAAAGAAGGACATTATATGCTGCTTAAGGGAAGCATAAATCAGCAAGACATAACAATCATAAATATCTATGCCCCGAACATTGACTCATCCACGTACATCAAACAAATCCTTCTCAATTCCAGAAATCAAATAGACCACAACACAATCATACTAGGCGATTTTAACACACCTCTCTCACCACTGGATAGATCTTCCAAACAAAAATTGAATGAAGAAAGCATAGATCTCAAAAATACAATCAAAAATTTACACTGAATGGACATATATAGAATATACCATCCAACAAAGAAAGAATACACTTTCTTCTCAGCAGCACATGGATCCTTCTTTAAAATAGACCATATTTTATGCCACAAAGCTACTGTTAGCACATACAAGAAGATAGAGATACTACCTTGTACTCTATCAGATCATAATGCATTGAAATTAGAAATAAATGACAGAATAAAAAACAGAAACTTCTCCAATACATGGAGACTAAATAATACACTATTATATGATGAATGGATAACAGAAGACATCAGGAGGGAAATAAAAAAAATTCTTAGAAGTAAACGAGAACAAAGACACATCATATCAAAATCTCTGGGACACTATGAAAGCAGTACTTAGAGGAAGATTTATTTCATGGGGAGCATTCAACAAAAGAAGTAGAAATCAACAAATAAATGACTTAACACTACAGCTCAAAGCCCTAGAAAAAAAAGAGCAGGCCAACACCAAAAGTAGTAGAAGACAGAAAATAGTTAAAATCAGAGCCGAAATCAACGAAATTGAAACAAAAGAAACAATCGGAAAAATTAACAAAATAAATAGTTGGTTCTTTGAAAAAATAAACAAAATTGATAAACCCTTAGCCACACTAACAAAGAGAAAGATGGAGAAAACTCAAATTACTAAAATTCAGAATGAACAAGCAAATATCACAACAGACACGAGTAAAATACAAAACATAATTAGAAGGTATTTTGAAAATCTATACTCCAACAAAACAGAAAACCTCGAAGACATCAACAAATTTCTAGAGACATATGAATTACCTAAACTGAACGAGGAGGACATATACAACTTAAATAAATCAATTTCAAGCAATGAAATAGAAGAAGTCATCAAAAGCCTACCAACAAAGAAAAGTCCGGGACCAGATGGGTTCTCAGCCGAGTTCTACCAAACCTTTAAAGAAGAGTTCATTCCAATACTCCTCAAAGTATTCCATGAAATAGAAGAGGAGGGAACCCTCCCAAACTCGTTCTATGAAGCCAATATCACCCTGATACCTAAACCAGACAGAGACACATCGAGGAAAGAAAATTTCAGACCAATATCCTTAATGAACATTGACGCAAAAATTCTCAACAAAATTTTAGCAAATCGCATACAAAAATATATTAAAAAGATAGTGCACCACGAACAAGTGGGTTTTATCCCAGGGATGCAAGGTTGGTTCAACATCAGGAAATCAATAAATGTCATTCACCATATCAACAGACTTAAAGTTAAGAATCACATGATTATTTCAATAGATGCAGAAAAAGCATTCGATAAAATACAGCATCCCTCATGCTCAAAACACTAGAAAAAATTGGGGTAGTGGGAACATTCCTTAACATTATAAAGGCCATCTATGCTAAGCCCATGGTCAATATCATTCTAAATGGTGAAAAACTGAAAGCGTTCCCCCTAAAAACTGGAACAAGGCAGGGATGCCCTCTTTCACCACTTCTATTCAAAATCATCCTTGAAACTCTAGCCAGAGCAATTAGACAAACCAAAGAAATTAAAGGGATACGAATTGGAAAAGAAGAACTTAAACTATCCCTGTTCACTGATGACATGATTATATATTTAGAGGAACCTGGAAATTCCACCAGAAAACTTTTAGAACTCATAAGTGAATTCAGTAAAGTAGCAGGTTACAAGATCAATGCTCATAAATCCAATGCATTTATATACATAAGTGATGAATCTTCAGAAAGAGAAATTAGGAAAACTACCCCATTCACAATAGCATCAAAAAAAATAAAATACTTGGGAATCAATCTCACAAAAGAGGTGAAAGACCTCTACAATGAGAACTACAGAACACTAAAGAAAGAAATTAAAGAAAACCTTAGAAGATGGAAAGATCTCCCATGTTCTTGGATAGGCAGAATTAATATTGTCAAAATGGCCATACTACCTAAAGTGCTATACAGATTCAATGCAATTCCAATTAAAATCCTAATGATGTACCTTGCAGAAATAGAGCAACCAATTATGAAATTCATCTCGAAGAATAAAAAACCCAGAATAGCTAAAGCAATCCTCAGTAGAAAGAGCGAAGCAGGGGGTATCGCAATACCAGATCTTCAACTCTACTACAAAGCAATAGTAACAAAAACGGCATGGTATTGGTACCAAAATAGACAGGTAGATCAATGGTACAGAAAAGAGGACATGGACACAAATCCAAATAAATATAATTTTCTCATACTAGACAAAGGGTCCAAAAATATGCAATGGAGAAAAGATAGCCTCTTCAGCAAATGCTGCTGGGAAAACTGGAAAACCATATGCAACAGAGTGAAATTAAACCCCTATCTCTCACCCTACACATAACTCAACTCAAAATGGATCAAGGACCTCGGAATCAGACCAGAGACCCTGCATCTTATAGAAGAAAAAGTAGGTCCAAATCTCAACTTGTTGACTTAGGATCAGACTTCCTTAACAGGACTCCCATAGCACAAGAAATAAAAGCAAGAATCAACAACTGGGATATATTCAAACTAAAAAGCTTTCTCTCAGCAAAGGAAACTATCAGCAATGTGACGAGAGAGCCTACAGAGTGGGAGAATATCTTTGCCACTCATACTTCAGATAGAGTGCTAATTTCCAGAATCTATAAAGAACTCAAAAAACTCTACACCAAGAATACAAATAATCCAATCGACAAATGCGCTAAGGAAATGAACATAGACTTCACAGAAGATGTACAAGCAATCAACAGATATATGAAAAAATGTTCAACATCTCTAGTAATAAGAGAAATGCAAATCAAAACTACCCTAAGATTCCATCTCGCCCCCATTAGAATGGCGATTATCAAGAACACAAGCAACAATAGGTGTTGGCGAGGATGTGGAGAAAAAGGAACACTCATACATTGCTGGTGGGGTTGCAAATTAGTGCAGTCACTCTGGAAAGCAGTATGAAGATTCCTCAGAAAGCTTGGAATGGAAACACCATTTGACCCAGCTATCCCTCTCCTTGGCCTATACCCAAAGGACTTAAAATCAGCATACTACAGAGATACAGCCACATCAATGTTCATTGCTGTTCAATTCACCATAGCCAGATTGTGGAACCAACCTAGATGCCCTTCAGTTGATGAATGGATAAAGAAACTGTGGCATATATACACAATGGAATATTACTCCACAATGAAAAATGATAAAATTATGGCATTTGCAGGCAAATGGATGAAATTGGAGAATATCATGCTAAGTGAGATAAGCCAATCTCAAAAAACTAAAGGACGAAATGATCTCGCTGATAAGCGATTGAGGACATATAATGGGGGGTGGGAGGTGTGAGCGTTATGGTTATGGTTAGTTTTAGGGTTAGGGATAAGGAGGGTTGTAGGAATGAAGGAAAGAAGGACTGTATAGAGGGAAAAGAGGTGTGGGGGGAAGGGGAAAAAATAATGAAACATAGGGCAAAACATCATTGCCCTATGTAAATGTATGATTACACAAATGGTATGCCTTGACTACAAATAGAGAAACAACATGTATCCCATTTGTATACAATAAAAAAATAATATTGTACATAATTTTCTTAATTTTTCTCATTATAATTTATCTTGTAGTGTAATACTGATATATTGAAAAAATATCTGGACTTGTTAATAAATTATGTATTGATTATTATGGTTTATATATTAGAAGTTCTCTGAGAATTTCAAGGGTTAATGCAGGAATATTCAGAGGTGGGATGATTAGATTATGGTCAGTATAAACTCGTCATTGAGCTAATCCATTTGATGGATTAATAATTTGATTAATTAGTACACGGTGGTATTTGTAACATGGTGGAGTTTAGCTGGAAGGAGGTCATTGATGCTGTGCCTTGGGGAGGTCATTTGGAGATGGTGTGCCTTTGTGGGTTGTATTTTGTCCAAGGCTCTCCATGCTTTTCCTCTTCTTCACAGCCTCCTATGATCAGTGACTCTATTCTCTGTTATGCCCTTCTTCCATGATATTCTTTCTCCCCTCAGGTTCAGATCAATAGAATTGGTCATTTTGTACTGAATCGCTGAAATTGTGAACCCAAATAAACTTTTCCTCATCTAAGTTATTCTTGTCAGATATTCTGGTTACAACAATAAAAACTTACTAACACACACAGAAAAATTCGGTACCAGGAGTGGGGTTATTGCATGATATGACTGGCCATGTGGTTCAGAAGTCTTTGGAATTGTTATATAGGAGGAGTTTATAAAAGTTTGGATAAATATGTTGGAAAGTCTTTCATGTGTTGTAAGCAGAGCTTAATGAGCAATGCTGTGCTATCTCAGAAGATCACAAAGCCAACATGAATGTGGACAGTAAAATCTGTATTCATGAGGTCTCAGAGGGGAACATGAACTTGACTGGAAATTGAACTAAAGGCCACAGGTGTTTCATTCTGGTGAATAACCTGTCTACACTTTGCCTATGTCCTTAGACTTTCTGTGAGGCTCGTTTAAAGATGATGAACTAACTCATTGGTGGAGGAAATTTCAAGGTAATAAAGCATTCAGCTGAATGCATGTATGTTGCTGGCACCTTTTAGCCAGGTTTACTCTGAGAGTCAAGAACAGAAAGCAGAGAATAAAACTTTGAAATACTTTCAGTTTGGTCAGAAATGTACAACTGGGGCCAAGGAATGTGAGGTTGATGAAGAAAATTTCAGCACTGAGGAGAAGCTGAGTACTCTGTGCAGAGACAAAAGGAAACATACCTTGAGTGCATCTTAGGAATCAACAAGATCACACCCAATGCCAGTTAAGAGGTATGAAAACAAAAATTCCTTTGAGAAGAGACCTTGGGGCAAACTTGCTTAAAAAGGGATGCATAGAAAGTTGTTTCCCCAGGATTCTTTTTACTGCATTCAGCCACCTAAGCACTCTGAGGCTGCTGCAAGTGTGATCCAAAGAGCCCTAACTACTATTAAAGCTTGCAGGAGACTGTGCTGTCCAGCATGTGGTGCTGTTACTGCAGAAATGCAGAATGCTTGAGTAAGGGGTCATAAAATTTTCCACCAAAATTTCAAAGAAAGGCTTGGGAGGCCAGGCAGAGTTCAGCAGGATCCAAATTCCTGTAGGAAGTCCATGAGAAGCCAATTCATGAAACTGTGAGAATGAAGCCAAAGCTGGAATGGAGACCTAGGGGATTAAGAGATGCCAGAAACATGAAGTCTCTGCCAAAGAAAGCTGATTTCTGCAGAGTCCGGACAGGAGAGGTCATGTGGGATACAACCAGTCAAGTGTGGGGCTGTCTGAACCCTTGGAAGAACATATCTCATCACCATGAGCCCCATATTGCAGACCTGAAACTAGAGGATCTAATATCTGCATGGTGGGTATTGGTCCCATTCACTCTTTCTTACCCCTCCTCCTTCCTCTTTTAATGGAAATGTTTACTTTGTGCCGTTGGAAATTGAATGGACATAGCTTGCATTTGATCTTTACAGAGGCTGTCAAGAGTTTGCTTTAAGTCTTGGAGGAGACTTTGGACCTGGGCTTTTATGCATTACTGAAACTGTTAAGACTATGGGAACTCTTAAAGATTGACTAAATGAATTTTCCCATCTTGAAATGAACATGAGCTTTTAGGACTAGGGACAGAATGTAATGGTTTGGATATGAGGCGTCTCCTGAAAAGTTTATATAGTAACAAAAATATTCAGATGTGAAATGATTAAATTGTGAGAGCTGTACCCTAATAGTGGATTAATCAGTTTAATGAATTAATGATTCAAATGGACGCCTGGGTGGTAACTGTTGGATGCTGGGACATGACTAGAAGAAGTAGGTCTTTGCAAGCATTCCTATGGGGATTATACTCTGTCCCTGGACCTTCATACTCTCTTCTTTCTGGGCAACAGTAGCTAAGTGGCTTTCTTCTGCTATGCCATGGTATTCTCTTTCATAAGGGCCCACACTTTTGAAGTCAGCCCACCACGGACTAGGTATCTGAAATAATGAGCCAAAATACACTTTTCTTCTCTTTATTGTTCTTATCAGATAATTGACCCTGGCATCTAAAATTCAACTAATATGTTGTTTTTATAACTACATTTTAAAATATTTGTGCTCTGACTCAGAGCTTTAGAGTGATAATGACTAATGAACTTCATAAAGGATATCTTGTTTGTTTCTGATGATAGTATAGATGTTTATCACATTTCATGCCTAGTTTGCAATTTAATGTAGTATTTGTGCTAAAATATTCTTCTAGGTTCTAAAAGAAAGGAAGATATTTCCCATATCTGTTTTACAATGTTATTTAAAAAGTTGTGCACTATGGTGAATATTGTTTTCCTATTAATATTACCTGTGGTTGTTTTAAGTTATTGAATTGATTACTGTAAATAATTATAAAATTTTCTAATGTAGGAGTATAGTTACACTACTGAGATATCCTATATGATAGATCTCTTTCTCTTTGGATCCACCAATAATCATTTAAGGGGCTTTGTGTACAAAATGAGGAAAATTAAGGTCAGAAATAGACATTGGTGGTCTGAAGTTACTATGTTGTACAATTATATCTGCCTGTCCTTAATATCAAATGAGATTACGTATAGGCATATGGATATATATGTAATGTATATGCATAAATATACACATCATATGTACACAAAAAAGAATAGCATAGGTATATAAACATATATAATGCATTTGATTATAGTGTCAACTGGTATAGTTTTTTGATAACTTTTAGTTATTATTTTATAACATTTAGTAATAGTGATTTAGCCATGAATTATATAACCAAATAGAAATATCACATTTACATACTTCAATAAGTACTTTTGAAGACAGTTTCTGAGTGACAAAATAATTTATAATAGCAGTGCTATGGTTTAGATATATGGTATCTCCCAAAAGCTCATGTATGAGATAATGCAAGAATGCACAGAGGTGAGATGATTGGATTAACATAATCAGGAATAATCCATGGATATGGATTTACTGGATGGTGATTGTAGGCAAGTAGCGTTTGACCAGAGGAAATAGGTGATTAGGGATTTATATGTTGTATTTTGTCCCTTTGAGATCTTGCCATGTCCAGAGCTGCTTTCTTCTTTGGCACCGGATGCCATGATGTTCTGCTTTAGCTTTTGCTCAGAATTATGAAGTCCATCGACCATGGACTCAACCTCTGGATCCATGAGACAAAATAAACTTTCTTCCCCTATACTGTTTTTTTCAGGTCTGTTGTCAAGTGATGAAAAGTTTGGTTAAAACAGGGGCATGATCCCATTTCTGAAGTTGCAAGCAAGCTCCATGAGAAAGTGGATCTCAATTGATGAGCGAAGTTTAAGCACGTCAGTGAAATTTGGATGAAGTAACCATCATTTAGAGTAACCATACAAGCAAAGATCTTTAGGCTAGAGTAAACTGGGCACTGTAATTACAGTGGGTAGGAGATCTGAAAGGCATTTATTAGAGGACTACGAGTTCATGCTATGGGTAAACTACACCTCTTTCACTCTAAGTGTGGATCTCATGGAGATTAGCAGAATGTGCCAGAATACAATTAATTTATTCTATAAATAAACTGCTTATTTCTCACTGGTATCGTTTTTAAGTTTTAAACTTTTTGAATGAATAAAATAATAATTAACTTACCTTTTACTGTGAGTTACTTACTCATGTGTAAAACACCAGACCTATATCATGAGTTGCATTTATACCTGCAGTGAGGGTATGAATTTCATTTTCTTGATTCACTATTTTAAACA
Organism: Sciurus carolinensis; assembly: GCF_902686445.1. NCBI lineage: Eukaryota > Metazoa > Chordata > Mammalia > Rodentia > Sciuridae > Sciurus > Sciurus carolinensis. The sequence continues at coordinate 121,444,144 of NC_062221.1, read as the reverse complement.
AACTGGTGAGTATAATTTTTGGAATAATTTATGCACACAAATAATATTGAATATTGATTTTTAAGAAAGCATAGCCTAATATCTAGAAAGTATTTAGGCTTTCCTAATAACTATTAAGCTAGAATAATATTTTAAACAAACTCTTGTTGGTTACATGTATGAAAAACAAAATGAAAAAAATTCCATTAAACTTATCTTGGAATACAAATGTTTAATAATCTAAGAAATTATTAAATTATGAAAAATCATATGCATTTCAAAATGATTGTTAAATTCTAATTCATAATATTTTCATAATTTAATTACATGTATACATGTAGAAATTGTATAAAAACGCTATGACTTGAGATTACAATTCATTGAAATAAATATATTGGACACTAACTCTAAAATGAAATGAGTTCATATGAGCTCAAAACTTTTTGCGTTCACCAGCAAGATTACATATGATATTTTTTATCATTTAATCTTCCGTGAGAGAGTATTAGTATTAGAAGAGATCAAGTATGTGTTTCTAGAAATGTCTCTTACCTAATAAAATAACAAACCAAAAGCAATACCTCATTACTAATGGATTCCAAATATTGTTCTATCAAGGAGTTTCAGGATGGATGAATGATAATTCCTATCTTATTTCCATTTAACTCACCTATTTGGTCTATGAAGATAGCAAATGATTTTTGGAGGGAAAAAATGTGGAATATTATAAACTTAATTAACTGGTGGTGATTTATATCATAACATTTAGTCTAAATATGGTATCTTTACTCAAGAATAAAATTCAAACTTTACCACCTGTGTACTGCTATTGACCTAGAGAGTGCTTTGTGCTCTGTTCATTTGTAAAGACAATAAGAAGCAGTTTGCTTCAACTTTCAATAGTAGCAATACATTTTAAATGTCCCAATTCAGGGATATATCAACTATTCTCCCCACTGTCCCAATCTATTCTCCAGAGACCTGGAGCATCTCTCCATCATGAAAAAAATCATCGTGGTTCATTCGGTTCACCAAAACAATAATATCACATTACTTGAATCTTTTGAGACCTATATATTCCACAGGATAGGAAATAATCCATAAAAAATTCATAAATTGCCAAGTTTCAAAAATTTGTAGTGGTCCAGAAATATGAAACTTGATATCCTTTCCGAGAAAAGAAAAGGTTACTGCATCTGGTCCCTCCTAATAACATGAAAGAATTAATGATACATGGACTTCTGAATTTGAGGGAAAATATATACTTAATCTGTGTATGATAGTCCATGCCATGTATTGATTCTCCTGAAAGATGCCTGGCTTGAGTGGTGCCTAGTGCAAAAAGAGACTTTATAGCAGGTCTGATGTGTGCAGAAATTACTCTCCCCTCAGGGTCCCAGCAAAGTTAAAATGGTTGTTAATGAATTGGAAGGCTTTGGCAATTCTTTGAGGTTAGGGGAAAAACCATGCCATTGTTCACAGATAAGATTCTCCTTTGTACAGAAAGTATACAGCTTGCCAATGGACCCTGAAGTGACAGAAGACTTAACCTTTGACCAACAAATAATCTCATGATTATTTGGATCCACTCATTCATAATGTTGGTGTGAACCCTAGTGACAGCATTTTATCTCTCTAGGGTAGTGGTGTACATAAGTTACCCTCAAATAATTCTGAAGGCATAAGTTTCATGGTCAAGAGGCTTAAGCCTCATTCTTACACCTATAACATTGTCTCCTCTCCCTTTGTGCATATGTGTGGCCTCTTGTAGAGTTCTCTATAACCAGGTAACTGACCAAGCAAACATTCAGTCCTAATTTGCAGATAGGTATGCATACCAGGCACAAAATTCTGGAACTACCAGAAACTGGGCAATTGCCACACTCAGGCATTGTTATGGAGGAGTGCAGGTGGTGAAGGATATCTCTTTCAATAGGCAGAAGTAGCAAACCTGATCCTATATTTTCCCAAGAAATTTAGCCCAGGACTGGAAAACCATGACTTAGATAACAGGATAGGTAAACTTACTGTATGTGAAAATATAGATATTAACTTCTAAATACTAAGATGTTTCTATATTTAACCCATTTTTATTAATAGTAGATGCTACATTTAAAAGCAAACAGCTCTCTCTTCACATTGTTGATTGTTTCCTTTACTGAGAAAAAGCTTTTTAGTTTGAATCTATCCCATTTGTTGATTCTTGCTTTTACTTCTTGTGCTTAGAGAGTCATGTTAAGGAAGTCTGCTCCTAAGTCAACATGATGAAGATTTGGACCTACTTTTTCTTCTATTAGGTGCAGGGTCTCTGATCAAATTCCTAGGTCCTTGATCCATTTTGAGTTGAATTTTGCACAGGGTGAGAGATAGGGGTATAGTTTCATTTTGCTGCATATGGACTTCCAGTTTTCCCAGCACTATTTGTTGAAGAGACTATCTTTTCTCCATTGTATGGTTTTAGCACCTTTGTCTAGTACAAGATAACTCTATTTATGTGGGTTAGTCTCTGGGTCCTCTATATTGTACCTTTGGTCTAACTGTCTATTTTGTTGCCAATACCATGCCATTTTTGTTACTATTGCTCTGTAGTATAGTTGAAGCTCTGGTATTATGATATGATCTATTTTGCTCTTCATGCTAAGGTTTGCTTTGGCTCTTCTGGTCTCTTATTTTTCCAAATGAATTTCATGATTGCCTTCTCTATTTCTATGATTGTGGAACCAAACTAGATGCCCTTCAATTGATGAATAGATAAAGAAATTATGGTATATATATATATATATATATATATATATATATATATACACAATGGAATATTATTCAGCAATAAAGAAGAATAAAATTATGGCATTTGCAGGTAAATGAATGAAGTTGGAGAATATCATGCTAAGTGAAATGAGCCAATCCCAGAAAACCAAAGGCTGAATGATTTCTCTGATAAGTGGATGATGATACATAGTGGGGGGGAGGCAAGAATGGAGAAAGGATGAATTGTATAGAGGAAAATGAGGAGTGAGGAGGAGGGACAGGAAGGAAAAATAATAGAATGAGACTAACATCATTACCCTATGTACATGTATGATTATACAGTGTGACTCTACTTCATGTGCAACAGGAGAAACAAAAGTTGTACCCATTTATGTACAATGAATCTAAATAAAAAAAATTTAAAAAGTGAAAGCAAATAGCATATTGCAAAGAAGTTAAAATTAGATGAGAGTACATGACTTTTGAGTAAATCATTTTTAAATAAAAGTGGAGTATTATGAAGTAAAACTGGCTATGATGAAAATAAATTAGTGATTACATCTAGTGATTTAAAAATTTTACAAATTATTATAGTAGTTAATTAAAGAAACATTTAATTATCATTTGCTATGGTCTTCATAGTGACTACAGAGGCATGATTTTAAAAATAAGTAGGCAGACTAGATCCTTGCTTAGATACTCAGCAAATCATTTTATAATGAGGTCTAGTAAAGTCTAAAAATTTCTAAAATATTTACTTCTTTAGGATGGAAACTATATCTACTTTAAAATACCTTATTTATATTTTTATCTTGCTTCCATAGCTATTGCAAAATAAAATGTATTTGAATGAGGAATATTTTCTCCCCAAAATCACTCATGTATATTGGTACAATAAAGCATTTCTGAAAGAACATCCATGGAAATGAGTTCCCTGTGAGTTAAACGAGAGGAAACGCAGTTTGATTTCAGGAGGTAAATAACTTTCTCTTTAATCCATCAAGCAGGTTCTTAGTAAAAATACTTTGCCTGGCAACATTAGGGTCATTGTGTTAATTAGGGGGAAAAAAACCTGTAAAATACACTTTGTGTGCTTTAGTATGCAGAATTATGTTCTGGAGATGCGAGTTGTTTATGATACACATTTCTGATAACAGAGGCTATAGGAATGCAACATTCAATAATTTTACATACAGTATTGGAAATGAAGAATTTTTATATATGTTTAGATTTTCCTGCATAATAAAAGAGATGTATCTTGCTTTTTATCTCTACTACATTTTATTGCAATTCTCTGTCTCCCTATTAGTTTCTAATTTTAGCTAGGTATATATTTTGACCAACCTCCTGTGGTGATAACACTCAAAAGGTCCTCACAAAAAACTATATGGAAAGATGAACCAAGTCACTTGTTTTTCTCTTTATTAAGGGCTTCCTGTTTTCACCATTAGGACTGCTATTCACAAATGTGGCCCCCACTCCTTTTTTATCTTTTATGCAGTCAGTAATTGGGTATGACTGGATCTGTGTGGGAGAAAGGACAATAATAAAGTGGCTGATCATTACTGACAGTGTCAATGGAATGAATTTAACTGTAGGTAAACACCTGAAGTAAAGAATAGGGAGCAAATCAGGTGAATAGTTTCACTGAAAGGATTTAGCTGGACAATTATTAGAACAATACTGGGTTGGTTTTAGTTAGATGCCAGAATGTAAGAATAAAGGAAAAGAACCAATGTTCTATGCATTGGAAACTGAAGCATAGTTCAAAGAGCAGTAATGTTTTCATAGCTCAAAATTCTTGTCTCTGTAATGTTTGACTCAGAGTAGCTGCATTGCTTAGTAATAATCTACAATAGTCTGTTGTCCAGATACCTTGCTAAAATGGTATATTTTTCCTGCTTTTATTCCCTTCTTGAATGTCACCTTGTTTCCATGGATACTTTGAGACTTGATGGCTCTTTGCATCTCACACATTTGTAGAGTACATTGTCAGATGTCCAAGCCCTGTTTTATTGATAGTAAAGTACTGCTAGTAAAGTCCTATTTACTACAACCGTATGGTTTATATGCTACACTTATAAGAGTCTTCTCTGAATCCAGTTTTTTTTTTTTTTCCCCCTTTTTCCTTTCTTTGCAGTACTGGGAATTGAATCCAAGGCCTGCATTCTACCTCTGAGCTACATTCCTACTCATTATTAAAGTTTACTTTTTAGATAGGTCTTACCCATTGTCTAAGGTGGCCTTGAACTTGTGATCCTCCTGCCTCAGTCTTCAGAGCTGCTGCAATTACAGGCTGTGTACCACCATGTCTAGTTTGGTTTCTTTGTAATTTTCCAAGCTGCCTCAGCCTTGCCCCATATCTCCACAGCCAGCATGCAGCCTGTGCAGTGCTTTCTACAAAGGCACTGGGAGGGATACTTTGCTTTGGAATATGACTTAGTGTAGATAAAGGCAAGTATTTGAGAGTCTCATTTAATCACACTGAGATTAAAAACAGGCTACTATTGTGCAGGCTGTACTAGACTCCTGGATTGGGGACTACTGGCGCTCACTATTACGCCCGACCTTGATCCTTCTTATACGCACTATAAAATTGTTTAAATTGCATAAATAGTATTTAAAAATCTCTGAATGTTTTATCATATCTAGAAAATATTTGTAAATAATCCATAAAGTGATGGAGAAAGTGGAGGTATAGACTACATTGATGATACAAAATTACCCAGGTTTTGTATTGATAAGTTGAAAGTGTGTGGCTTGGACATAATAGTTTCTTTTATGGTTTTGTAAAACATGTTGTACTTATGTGAAACCTTCTGTAATAAAACCCAAAACATAAAATATATAGCAAAGGACCTGTTTCTTTCACCTTAGGGTATATTAGGTAGGTAACTATATGCAGTGACTCAGAGCAACGGTTCTCACATTTTAAGATAAAATTGCACACCAACCTATATAGAACCCTACTTGAATAAGAAACTGGAAATTTGCATTTGTAAAAGCTGAGACTCTATTTAAAATACTTGTTAGTCTTTTGTCTTGTCTATGGTTTACTTTTCAACATTTGTTAAGTAACATAAGCTACTTTCTATTACAGTAATCATCAATATAAATTCTGAAAGTATACCTGTCATTGATCATTATTTTTAAATAGGGAAAACACTAGATTTTCAGGTTAGGCCCACATAAAATATAAATATTCACAATTATCAGAATCTTCAACAAATATGAAAAGAAAATAATTTCATATTTATTGAAAGTATTTAGTAGTTGAAGATGGTGTAAGAAAATGACATTTTCAAAATTATATTATCTAGCATTTGGATTTGGACTTTTTAATGCAATGTAACCCTAATTATTCTTTTAAAGAGTGAGTTAAAATTGGATATTAACATTTTTATAAACACTTGGGGAACATTTAAGGACAAAGAATGGCCATAATTTACTTCACTTGAAAATTGTAAAAAATACAAGAAAACATGTCTACTTTTACATTTCAAAGATTGTTCCCTAGAACTATGATACTTGGACAGACAAAATAATGACCCTCTCCTATGCAGTTACCCCTAAAAAGGAAAAAGAAATCCATATTCCCTAACTTCGCTGATTTTATGGATACAGTACGTTAGAGGGCAAAACCGGATTGCAAATTGAAAAAAAAAAAAAAAAAAGAGGCATTTTTTGATTGTGAATTAAATTAAGGTAAGGTAAGCATGTTATGGGCAAACTTAATGACAATATGAGCACTTGGTTATACTTTTAATAGTATTAATTATTTAATCCTGTGATAATTTAACACATACAGTATGTATCAAATTAGGATAAGTTAGCATTTCTTTTTATTTAAACATTTAAATTTTATTTTTGCCCAGCAGGAGCAGTGTTCCACACCTGAATTACTAGTGTCAGAAGGCTGAAATAGGATTGCAATTCAATGCCAGTCCAGATAATTTAGCAAGACTGTCTCAAAATAATAAAATAAAAGGGCTGAGGATGTAGTTCAGAGGTAAAGTGCACCTGGGTTCAATCTCCAGAGGGGTGGAAATTTGCTTAACACACAATAATTTTACATATTTATGGGGTGCAGAGTGATATTTCAGTACATGTGTGCAATCTATACTGATCAAATCAGGGTAATTAATGTTTCATCTAATTATCATTTATGTCATGTTTGGAGTCTTCAAACTGCTCTCTTCCAGTTATTCATAAAATACAAAATTAGTTATGCTTTTTGGAGCATGAAGCATGATTTAGAAACTTTAACACATGCCCTTATCAATTTGGGGTGAAAAGTTGGATCATGTTTTATTTTGAATGAGAAGGCAAACCCTTAATGTAGTCATAAAACTACTTTTACATTAACAGCAGTGTACTCGCTAAGTAATGCAGCTTTTATTAAGACATTTGAATTCATATCACAAATATTTTTAGAATTTTTCTCCTATGTTAACACTATACCACATATTGAGATTACAGAGATGAATAACCATGACCTTCCGTCTTTAAAGTTCTGCCAGACAAATGGGAGACTGACATATGTAAACAACAAATTGCAGTCCAGCACAAATGACCTATGAGTTTTATTAAATGCTCTTTTATTATTCTGGAACTTAAATCCATTACTTACAATGCCTAATAAATCATCAAATAAAAGAAGTGGAATGGGTTGTGTATATTACTTGCCCAAAGGAAGTAATTCATGTTATAAAATTAATGACAATTATAAATTAGGAAAATACAAAAATACTTTATTTGTAAGAAATTTAACGAGGATTTTCTACTGTTCATTAATTGTGATACATAAAATATATATTTAGCTATAATTACTTTAATTGACATTATTCCCCTTTCTTTTACTTGCACATGTGATCCTTCCTTATAATTTATTTGTCATATAAAATATATCATGTTATTATAACTATAGTAACATCCAATTGTTCAAACAGAAAATCATAAGCAAGAATAGGCAAGTTTTTATAAAGTTGTTAATAATCTACTTTAAATTATTCTCTAAAAGAAAAATTTTGAAAATTTTTAGGTCCACAGCTTTCTTCATTATGAATAACACTGATTTGATTTTTAAATGAAGTACAACAGATGGGATCACATCCTCAGCCCCCATTTTTTATTTTTTATTTTTTATTTTCAAACAGAATCTCACTCAGTTGCTTAGAGTCTCACTAAGTTGCCAAGCCTGGCTTCGGACTTTATTCCTCCTGTTTCAGCCTCCTGAGCTGAGAGAATTACAGGAGTGGGCCACTGCACACAGGTTTTTCCATTTTAATGTACTAAAAATGTAAGAAAGGACATTATACTAAAATTTCCATGGTTGTATCTTTCTGTTTTCATTAAAGACGTGTGTATAAAATCCTTTAAACACACACACACACACACACACACACACACATACGCACACACACAACGAGAGGGAAGAAATACTGCCTTTTCATCCATGTCTCTCTGGTCCCATTGTTTTTGTCAAACATTATTCCTGATTCATTTTTTTAGTACTTATAGACAATTATGGAAGTACATTCTTCCTTCTGTGAACAGATTAATTTGCTATGCATTTATGATTTTGACCCAATATTCTTCCTGAGTCTTCCAAACGACCCCTTTCTCCTTTCCTCAAGGCCTCTTTGTGGACATCCCATTCAGTGATCAGCAAATTACCCTGTTCCTTACCGTATTTCCAAGTATTTCCTCCACTTCCTTGCCATAATTGAAACCTGCCTATTACAGAACAGGCTGTTTTCCTGAACCCCCCTCATTATCCTTTATTCCTGATATTCAAAGCTCTGGTGTTGGGGTCACTCACTTTCTTTCTCTTTCTATAAAGCAACTTCTAAATCATCACTCACTTATATCTTAAAGGTAAGCTTCATCACCACCACCATCATCATCATCATTTCCATGACATCAACCATCATTTGTTCTCATTGCTATTATTTTCCTTCCTTCTCCAGATTCATTGAAGAACTCAGTTGCACAGCTTGTTTTACTCTCTGCTCTTTCCTACACAACATTTGTTGAAGTTTGCAGAAGGTGAAGAAAAAAGAAAAAAAAAATACGGGAATCCTGGTCATTCCTGGTTGACTGTGGGAAAGTGTAAGGCTGTACCCACTAAACAGCAGTCACCAGAGACTCTGTACTGTGGGTAGATCAGCAACTAAACAAGCGCACAAGCAAAAGACATTTAGTCCAAATTAAAAAGCTCTTGCTTTACTAAATAAAGCAAAAGCTCCACAAAGTTTACATTGTAGTTGAGATTGTAGCCAAAGCACCCCAAATATACCAGTATGGTGCACATATTAAGAAGCACTTGATGCCACATTACCTATAGAGTCTTGAGACATTTCAGAATAACTACACATTTATTACATCAGAGTGTTTGTGATAACATGTAGGGCAAAAAACTTCTAATTTTCCATAAGAGCAGATGAAGCATCTATAGATAACCTGCCAACAAACATGACTTGGAAAGTGAGAGGGCAAGGAACTGAAATTAATTCTGCTAACTCCCCCAAAAGACTCTCTTCAACCTCACTAAAATGCCTCTACTTTCTTACATAGACACATATTAAAAATAGCATGTAATAGAATCAAAATTATATTTTAAGAAATATAATAAACTATAATAAAACAAAATTAGCTTAAATTTTACATTTTAAGTGGAATGGATCTTATGTGACTAATGACTCAGAAGTCAATTTTAAAAAACTTTAACCTTAATATAGAGAAGGAAAACATTAAATATAACAAATCATTTAAGTATGGGTAAAAAGATTAGTCTGGTTTTATTCTGAAGAGCTGTGAGATATTATTAAAATGATCTGAAGAATATTAGAAGGGCGGCATTAATGAGCATCCAAATTTTTACCTAAGGAATCTGGTCAAGTGGTTTTCTCCTTGCCTTTGGTTGTTATATAACCTTAAAACAAATGTGAACTAATATATTCACTGCTTTCACTGTTAAGAAGATTCCCTGCTAAATATATTTTATTTATCCACCTGGAAGCTTTGTAAACAGTGACTTGTGGTGCCTACCTCTAATCTCAGTATCAAACAGATTAGTCAAAAGTCTTGATATATATGCTAAATTTGACAAGATTCAAGAGGCATAAAAATCATTTATGTACACAATGGAATATTACTCAACCACAAAGAAGAATAAAATTATGGCATTTGCTGGTAATTGGATGAAGTTGGAAAATACCATGCTAAGTGAAATAGGCCAAGCCCAAAAAACTAAAGGCTGAATGTTTTCTCTGATAAGTACATGACAATATATAATGAGGGGTTTGGCCGGGGGAAGAGAAGAATGAAGGAAATTTGGATGGTGTAGAGGAAAATGGCGTAAGAGGGAGTTGGGGATAGAAAGATAGTAGAATGAAACAGATAGTATTACCCTATGTATATGTATAATTACATGAATAGTGTGAATCTACATTGTGTACAACCACAGAAGTGAAAAGTTATACCCCATTTGTGTACAATGACTCAAAATGCAGTCTGTAAAAATAAAAAAAAAATTTTAATAAAATATTCTTTATATATTTTTGTCAGTTTTGCTAAATATCATTATTTTTATTTAACATAATAGTTTGCTTTTGTCAGATTTATTTTTTGAATAATTGGTGGGGTTTTTTTTGGTTTTCTTTTTCTGTTGTTGCTTTTCCTATTTAAATCACAGTGATTTGTAGCCTCTAGAGATAAAATTTTAAGCATTCCAAATCGTAGAACTAATTTGTTTAACTTTCAAAAAAATTAAACATTTATAATACCACAAAAACAGTTTAAAAGAGGGAACCAGGCTTGTGCAATTCGGATGTCAGTTTATAACAAACCCAGAGAAAGAAGAAAAAATGATACATAAATATTAAGCATATAGGAAGTTGCAAATAAATAAGCAAGTAAATCAAAAAAGCTCACCTCTAAATCTCTATAGATTATACCAAATTTAACAAAGCAAAAAACTCAAAGTTTACATTTTAGTTGAGAGTATGACCAAGCACCCAAGTAAACCATTTTAAATAATCTAAGTATAATTCTAAACCAAATGTTAAGGTTTATGAGCTCAGTACAAACAAAAGTAAAAATATACAGAAGGACATTAATGAATTAGTCAGAAGTCTGAGTCAGCTGAGTCAGATCCAGATATAGATTTCTTATTTTAATTCTTAAAAAGAATTAAATTTAATTCTTAAAAAGAACACCCAATACATGTGGCACATATATTTAAAGAAATAAAAGAATTTTAAATATTAACATTAGAGTTGATGATATAAAATAAGTAGATGTGGGAAAAAAATGACATTTTAAACATAAAAACTAAAATTTCCAAAAATAAAAATAAAAATTTACATTATAAAAAAAGAACCAGAAGAGATGATTAATATACATAAAGGAAGGTAAGAGGACCTTCAAAGTTCATAAAAAAGAATATGAATGTTAAGTAAAGGTTAAAGAGAAACAGAGTGTATATAAAAAAGAGAATGAAAATGGAGTGTCACAGGAAAATAACAGAGAATTTAGACATGGTACGAAAGTTTCTAGACTGAACTGATGAAAAAATAATAATATGCAAGAGTTCAAACTTTTCAATTAGAGCAAATGAGAATAAATGCATGCCAAAACCACAGTCATACTGTGCCAGGCAGCCTAATATTACTCCAGAATACTCATAGCCTAATCCCTGGAGCCTGTGAATATGTTATGTTATGTGGCAAAGGGACATTTTGAATATAATTAAGAATAAGGCCTTGGTGTGGAGGCATTATCTAGATTTTTCTAGAGGGACTTGTATAATCATGCAAATCCTTAAAATTCCAACATCTTTCTTGGTTACAGTCAGATAAAAGTGACACTAGAACTCTACTTCTTGGGGCCATCTTTGAAGAAGAAAGAGATCCTTTATCCTTCACAAACCAAGGAATGCAGGACATTTCTCGAAAATGGAAAAGGCTGAGAAATAGATTCTGTCCCAGAGTCTCTAGAAAGAAATGCGTTCCTGTTGACTTTCATTTTCACTTTCTGAGTCCCTTTTAAACTTACACACAACTGTAAAATAAGAAGTCTGTGTTACTTTTAGCAACTAAGTTTACGGAGACTGGTTACAGCCATAAGAAAAAGCCAACACACATCCAAATAGATAATTCTTAGAACATTCAGAGAAAGAAGGTTAGCTTATAACAAGGAGAATGATTAGACTGACATTTGAGTTCTCAAAAAACAAAAAATATTCAGAAGTACGTGACACAATATAGTTAAAAATCTTGAAGAAATTTAACTGTCAATTTAGAAAGGCGAATCCAGTGAAAGTGTCATTCAAGATTGATAGCAATTCCTGGGGTTTGAGCCCCTGATCAGCAATAAAAAACAAAATGATGGAAAATAACAAAGGAAAAACATTCCAATAAACCAAACCCAAGCAAGTTTACCACCGAAAAAAATCTTCACTGAAGTGAAGCCTAACTGGTGTTTCTCAAAATAAGGTCTCTGGGTGGGGCACAGTGGTGCACTCCTGAAATCCCAGCAGCTCAGGAAGGTGAGGCAAGTTCAAGATCATTCTTGACAATTTAGTGAGGCTCTAGCAACTTAATCAAGACCCTGTTTCAAAGTAAAATATAAAAATGGTTGGGGATGTGACACCCCTGGTTTCACTCTCTGGCACCAAAAAAGAGAAGAGAAGAGAAGAGAAGAGAGGAGAGGAGAGGAGAGGAGAGGAGAGGAGAGGAGAGGGGAGGGGAGGGGAGGGGAGGGGAGGGGAAAAGAAAAAGAAAGGAAGAGTAGAAAAAGAAAAAGAAAGGAAGAAGAAACAAAAAGAAAAAGAAAAGAAAATGTGGTCCCTGTACCAAGAATATGGGAATTATCTGTGGTACCTTGCACATATGAGGGAATAGTTCCAGAATCACCACCACCCACCTCATTGTCCCATGGATAGCAAAATCTGAGCATGCTCAAGTTCCTTATGCAGAATGTATAGTATTTGTATAAAACATGTATGTCCTCCTGTATTCTTTAAACCCTTTCCACATAATTTATAATACATAATATAAAAGTGCTATGAAAATCTTGGTAAAATTGTATTGTTTAGGAAATGATGATAAGAAAAAAAACTATACATCTTCTGAGAAGAAAGCATTTTTAAAATACTTTTGATTAAAGTTTGGTTGAATCAAAGTATGAGCAATCCATGGATAGGTGAACTGGTTGTCATTTTTTAAATAGATGCTAGATAAATGTGATAAAATAGAGCTACCCATTTATAACAATTTTTAGCAAATTAGGAACAGAAATTAGCTCTATACTAGTTAAATAGAATACACAGAAAAGTTACAGCAGATGCTACACTTAATGGTCATATTTCCCCATTCCTGCTAACAATGAAGGAATGGGGAAATATGACCATTAAGTGTAGCTATTAATGACAAGGTAACATAAAAAATCTAAAAGTACTAAGCATTTTGTTTTTACAAATATTGTATGCTTTTAGGTGATAGGGTTTATTCCCAAATATTTCATAAAGGATACTTCTTTCTTACTTTGCTGAATTTTTTAAAGATTAATTTCCAGTTGGGACAAGTGGTTATATTTCATTCTATGAAAAACTTGGAGAAAGTATCCCTGTACTCTTCTGCAGCTAAGAAATGAAGAGACATTGAGAAGAATTGAGAAGAATATTCCGTCAATGGTAAAACTGGTTAGCTGTGTATCCTGGTTGCCCAATGTTTATAACAGATCTTTGTCCCAGTTATAAATGGCAAGGCCTGAAGTTCCTCTCAAATTGCTTAAGCAACAACATTGTAACTGCAGAGATGAGAGTCTGACATTCAATATCCATTGACTAAGTGATACAGGACGTTGTGAAGGGTAAGAATTCAGTTTCACAGTTTCTTGGTAAAATAATATCATGTGGAGTGAAAAGGAATGGTTCTAGTTCTTCAAAACTTTATGTGTTTCTCAAGTAATTAGATATTCACTATTATCTAAAAAAAAAAAGAAACGTAGTTTTGTCTTGAAATTTTTCCAGCTTGAAAAATAATCATATTTCTCTATTAGTATAAATCATACTAACATTTTTTGTAAAATTTATATATTATATATAATTATTTCATAATAGCAAACATAAGGTATGTATACCTAATATAAGGTATGTATGTAAACCTAATATAAGATGTGTATCACATGGGACTGGAGATGCACTTCAGTGTCCAAAATAATATTTGATATTTTGTGTATATTAAAACCACATAGAGTGACAACGTCTGTGGTAGTGAAAACTTCAGGATTTAAGATATTAATAAAGTCTCAATGTAAATAAAGGTTTAAGACTCAAATGCCACCCATTGTTAAATAAAAATTATAGAAATAATTTCTCTTTATTCAACTCACTGACCTGGAACTCAGACTGGAAATTTAATATATCATTTCATTTCCTCAGTGTGCTCAATTCAAAAGTGACATACTGATTTTTATTTTTTTTAGAAGACATTAGGTGCTATTGTATATATAGATGACATAGGTAAAATGTGATTGGGTTTGCTTGTAGGCACTGCTTAATTTGAGGAATGCAAAGTTAATCTTTCGGTGATACAATATGTATGTGGTAATAGATATGCATGAATTCAATTCAGTAATCTGAACAATAGATGCTAACAGTCAAATTCCCAATGAATGCAATTATTTAAAGCACATTTTAGGGAAAGAACATTAGCTCTATAAAGATAGACAAAATTCACATTTACCAAGTGTGGTTGGAATCATTTTCCAGTTATCTTCTTGAAAGTAAAATATGTATGGTATTTCCAAGTAATATCTACTTAAATTTTGTATCTCTCATTTAACCAAAGAAATGGTTTTTATAAAATTCCTACTAATGAATAAGAACTTGCATTGAAAGATAAATTACTGATAAAGATGATTTTATTAAATCTTATTTCCTGTTTATTTCAAATTACACCAGTGGAAGAAGTGCAGTTTCATTAGAAGTATTTATTTAAAAAATAATGTTTCCTCTTGGGTCCTGAAGGTGAAAATATAATAAAGCTGCCTCATGAGAAACATTTCTGAATTCATTTGCTGAGTGAACTAATTACCCACTTGCAGACATCTCACCTAATTAAATCCAACAGAGGAATTTTCTACCGTATCACTTTTGGAAGATAAAGTACTTCTTGGCTTTATTGAACTTCATTTCAGAAATGAAGGGAGTTAGAATCAATGAACACTTTGAAAAGTGTTCCGAAAGATGAATGAAGTAGTGGAATTCAAATTGCATTCAGTTGTTTACATTCTGACCAGGGTGCACATTACATATTCCTATGGAGATCTTCTAAGATAGAGGAGTGTCCATCATGAAACTGATAAGCTTCCCTAATAAGTAGTTATTCCAAAATAGTTGTTACCATTTTAGTATCATTCTAAGTGTACTGTTTTATCTTACAAAATACAGAAATAAACAAACAGTATGAAAGCAATTGATGCATGGTTCTGTCACAGGAGGGATGACAATTCTACCGTGATAATTTTGATTCTTAGTTTTTGTTTTTGTCTTTTTGCATATAGGTGCATCATAACTATATATAACATGATGGGATTCATTGTGATATATTCATATTTGCACACAATATACTTTGGTCAATTTCATTCTCCACTTCCTCTCCTTTCCCTCGTAACGACTTCCCTTTGTAGTTCTGATAATAGTTTCAGACAGCAAATGACTGATTGTTTTTATAGAGAAAATTATCCAGGAAAACAGAAAACCAAAATAGGTACATACAGAAAGCTTATCAGTGTATTATAAATAAGTAAAATTCAGCCGGGCACAGTGGCACACGCCTGTAATTCTAGTAGCTTAAAAGTCTGAGGCAGAAGGATGGAAAGTTCAAAGCCAACCTCATCAAAAGTGGGGTTTTAAGCAACTCAGTGAGACCCTGTCTCTAAATAAAATACAAAATAGGGTTGGAGATGTGGCTCAATGGTTGAGTGACCCTGAGTTCAATTCCCAGTACCCCCCAAAAAATAAAAAAGTAAAAATTAATAAATTATTATATAAACTTTTTCCTTCCTATTGTATAACAGATGAAAATAGAGAATGGTATTAACAAATAATTTGCTGAAAGGAACGGACTTGTGGCATAGGGAATGTTGGTATCCTTTCTGGCAAGTCCCTGGAAAAAGAACTGTCATTGTTGGGCAAAAGAAATGTATGTGTAACTACATCCCTTGTCCCCATTAATTCTCAAAAGTCAAAATATTCTTTCAGGAGAAGGGTTAGTAGCTAAAAATAAATAAGTAAAATGAAAATGGTACTTATTTTAACAGACAACCATTTTCATACTCAATCAAAATAGTGGAGGCATGTATTATATTTGCTTTTCAGATTGAGAACAAGTGATGCCATTACAGATTCTGAGATGGTAACAATCAGTTGCTGAAATGAAAGTACTAAAATTTGCAGCTCAATGGCTGTCACTTTATAATTAACTACTTGTTTTTTCATTAGCAGTTAACAGAAGCATTTCACCAGTGAAGAACTGATGAAGATACGTGAAACATCCTCTTATTATTCTTATGATAATTAGCTTATAAAGAACTGCTAAAATATATTAAATGCCATGGTAATTTTGGTGTTTCTAACATGTTTTTTTTTTTTTTTTTTCAATTTCTTCTATTATATTTTAGTGCCATGAGTGATAAAGTGAAAACAGACTTGATGCTGGAAATCAGTTTGAAATGGGTCCTGGTCTTTACAACATATTTCTGAGATGCTTCCAAAAGGATTGACTCTAGTAGTTTCCTCGGTTAACTGATTGAAAATGAGGTCGACATGGCCTGCATTCAGGGGACATAACTCCCTGGATCGCACATACAGAAAGGTATCCAAAAATGCAAGAATGTCAGAGCAGAATAATCAGGGGGGAGCTTCGCCCTCAACTCTCCCCACACTGACTACATATTTCAAGGGGGACAAAGGGCATGTCAAACACGGAAATCTACACTAATGAAATAAGCCATAGTGGTGGGAGGGTCCTTATACAATAAGGGTGGGTAATGTTGCCTGATCTACAGTTATTACTGCAGGTAATGAGAGCCTGCAGTTGCAGAGGCCACTGAACGACTACAAACAAATGAAATAAATGACCATAATGGTGGCAGAATAATGTGGATCTCCAAGTGTGACATGTTGGAGTCTGTGGCACTAGATTTTTTTCCCCTAAAATCCTAGAAATGAAATATGTGGTAAATCTATTACAGCACTAGCAAGTTTGGTTGGGTTTCTGATCTGACTTTTCTCTTCTATTCTCTTTCTTTCCATGATTTTACACGGGATCAACATATGTTAATAATGTCATAATATTTAGCAGAACATGCCTTCCTATTTCATGTATTCTTTAAAGAGTTCTTGTATATGAATGAGTTTGCATATCCTATTTCCAAACAAAAAGATTTCTGTGGTTTTGGGTGGGAATTGCACAAATACTACTTATAGATTTAGGGAGAAATGGAATATTAATTTTGTTAAGTCTTTCAAGAATAGGGCATAATCCTTCAAAGTTCTATGTGTATAGAATTTTAATATTTTATACTTTTATTTGAATGTTCTCTATTCTTACTGTGTAAAATATATCCTTAACTTATTTGAATTAAATTTAATTTCTCTATAGTTAACTTGAACCCTATTCAGTGTTCTGCAGCAAGAGTTAGTGAAAGTTTCATTAAAATGAGATTACTTCCTTTAGACAATGACACTTTAGTGGAAAAAGAAAGCCATATCCTGCATTTTACTTATTTCATTTCTGATTTTATAAAGACAATAGAATATGAAATCAATATCAATAATAGGGCTTACATTTTTGTAATGACAAAAGGCAATGCATAGGTTTGAATATTAAAATATCTATGATCTAACACTTTTGGCTATTTGGAATTACAGCATCTGTGAGCAATGGTTTCTTGAAACCTTTTGTTTTTTACATTTACTTATAAAGTTTACTGTTGTATGCTTTAATCAGTTGTGCTTAATGTTCCTTCTTTGCATTCCTTGTGATTTCCTCTTGTGCAGTACTTGAAATATTAGCAAACTCTCCCCAATGTGTAATAATGTCCTTAGTGTGTTACACATCTTCAAATTAATGTTCATGAATACAAAATCCAAGATTTTGTGACTCTAGCTAGGGTAGAATCATAGTCCTCACAAACTCTTGAATCATTTAGAAATGTGTTTAAGGCAAACAAACAAACAAGCAAACAGAAAAGTCAATTAATGATGGCTTAAGCGAACAGGTAGTTGTTTCCCCACATCAAGGTAGCAGCCCAGAACTTGTGAACAGGACAAGAATATCAAGATCCTCAATTTCACTTAGCATATCTGCCAGACATTTCATGATTGAACATTTCCCATTGAAGTTCCAAACTTCACTTTCTGTTTCAAAGCAGGAGAAAGTTACAAGAGACATCATATACTCCCAAATTTTACATTGGTAAGAAAGCGAAACTCTCCTAAGAACCCTGTGTCCTATTGCAGGAACTCACTATTTAAATTTCACTTTTTAATTTGCTGCATGAGAAACTAACAAAAAGAAGTTAAGCTTTTCTAGATTCCATTTTGTGGGCAGGTGAAGAAGGTATTAGGTTAGATAAACGTTGTTACCAGTTTAAAGTCTTGAGAATGTAAACATTATACTTCATGATTATTCCAGTGATCAACTCTTTTTTTTTTTTTTCTCAGTAGAACCCAAGTCTCCTGAGTTTTTTTTTTTTTAATTTTTTTTTATTTTTTTACGTTTACATAGGGTAATGATGTTTCTTTTTTTTCCCTTCCCCCCCCACCCCTCCCACCCTTTTCCCTTTATACAGTCCTTCTTTCCTTCATTCTTACCGCTCTCCTTAGCCTAACTCTAAACCTAACCCTAAACCTAATGCTAACCCCTCCCACCCCCATTATATGTCCTCATCTGCTTATCAGCGAGATCATTCGACCTTTAGTTTTTTGAGATTGGCTTATCTCACTTAGCATGATATTCTCCAATTTCGACCATTTGCCTACAAATGCCATAATTTTATCATTCTTCATTGCGGAGTAATATTCCATTGTATAAATATGCCACAGTTTCTTTATCCATTCATCAACTGAAGGGCATCTAGGTTGGTTCCACAATCTGGCTATGGTGAATTGAGCAGCAATGAACATTGATGTGGCTGTATCTCTGTAGTATGCTGATTTTAAGTCCTTTGGGTATAGGCCAAGGAGTGGGATAGCTGGGTCAAATGGTGTTTCCATTCCAAGCTTTCTGAGGAATCTCCACACTGCTTTCCAGAGTGGCTGCACTAATTTGCAACCCCACCAGCAATGTATGAGTGTTCCTTTTTCACCACATCCTCGCCAACACCTATTGTTGCTTGTGTTCTTGATAATCGCCATTCTAATTGGGGTGAGATGAAATCTTAGGGTAGTTTTGATTTGCATTTCTCTTATTACTAGGGATGTTGAACATTTTTTCATATATCTGTTGATTACTTGTACATCTTCTTCTGTGAAGTGTCTGTTCATTTCCTTAGCCCATTTGTTGATTGGATTATTTGTATTCTTGGTGTAGAGTTTTTTGAGTTCTTTATAGATTCTGGAAATTAGCGCTCTATCTGAGGTATGGTTGGCAAAAATATTCTCCCACTCTGTAGGCTCTCTCTTCACATTTCTGATAGTTTCCTTTGCTGAGAGAAAGCTTTTTAGTTTGAATATATCCCAGTTGTTGATTCTTGCTTTTATTTCTTGTGCTATGGGAGTCCTGTTAAGGAAGTCTGATCCTAAGCCAACAAGTTGAGATTTGGACCTACTTTTTCTTCTATAAGATGCAGGGTCTCTGGTCTGATTCCAAGGTCCTTGATCCATTTTGAGTTGAGTTTTGTGTAGGGTGAGAGATAGGGGTTTAATTTCATTCTATTGCATATGGTTTTCCAGTTTTCCCAGCACCATTTGTTGAAGAGGCTATCTTTTCTCCATTGCATATTGTTGGAACCTTTGTCTAGTATGAGAAAATTGTATTTATTTGGGTTTGTGTCCATGTCCTCTATTCTGTACCATTGATCTACCTGTCTATTTTGGTACCAATACCATGCCGTTTTTGTTACTATTGCTTTGTAGTAGAGTTGAAGATCTGGTATTGCAATACCCCCTGCTTCGCTCTTTCTACTGAGGATTGCTTTAGCTATTCTAGGTTTTTTATTCTTCCAGATGAATTTCATAATTGCTTGCTCTATTTCTGCAAGGTACATCATTGGGATTTTA
This sequence comes from Sciurus carolinensis, assembly GCF_902686445.1. Taxonomy (NCBI): domain Eukaryota; kingdom Metazoa; phylum Chordata; class Mammalia; order Rodentia; family Sciuridae; genus Sciurus; species Sciurus carolinensis. Next base: position 121,424,124 of record NC_062221.1, on the reverse strand, counting down.
ATTGGAATTGCATTGAATCTGTATAGCACTTTAGGTAGTATAGCCATTTTGACGATATTAATTCTGCCTATCCAGGAACATGGGAGATCTTTCCATCTTCTAAGGTTTTCTTGAATTTCTTTCTTTAGTGTTCTGTAGTTCTCATTGTAGAGGTCTTTCACCTCTTTTGTGAGATTGATTCCCAAGTATTTTATTTTTTTCGATGCTATTGTGAATGGGGTAGTTTTCCTAATTTCTCTTTCTGAAGATTCATCACTTATGTATAAAAATGCATTGGATTTATGAGCATTGATCTTGTAACCTGCTACTTTACTGAATTCACTTATGAGTTCTAAAAGTTTTCTGGTGGAATTTCCAGGTTCCTCTAAATATATAATCATGTCATCAGCGAACAGGGATAGTTTGAGTTCTTCTTTTCCTATTCGTATTCCTTTAATTTCTTTGGTTTGTCTGATTGCTCTGGCTAGAGTCTCAAGGACGATGTTGAATAGAAGTGGTGAAAGAGGGCATCCCTGCCTTGTTCCAGTTTTTAGGGGGAACGCTTTCAGTTTTTCACCATTTAGAATGATAGTAGCCATGGGCTTAGCGTAGATTGCCTTTATAATGTTTAGGAATGTTCCCACTACCCCAATTTTTTCTAGTGTTTTGAGCATGAAGGGATGCTGTATTTTATCGAATGCTTTTTCTGCATCTATTGAAATAATCATGTGATTCTTAACGTTAAGTCTGTTGATATGGTGAATGATATTTATTGATTTCCGAATGTTGAACCAACCTTGCATCCCTGGGATAAAACCCACTTGATCGTGGTGCACTATCTTTTTAATATATATTTGTATGCGATTTGCTAAAATTTTGTTGAGAATTTTTGCATCGATGTTCATTAAGGATATTGGTCTGAAATTTTCCTTCCTCGATGTGTCTCTGTCTGGTTTAGGTATCAGGGTGATATTGGCTTCATAGAACGAGTTTGGGAGGGTTCCCTCCTCTTCTATTTCATGAAATAGTTTGAGGAGTATTGGAATGAGCTCTTCTTTAAAGGTTTTGTAGAACTCAGCTGAGAACCCATCTGGTCCTGGACTTTTCTTTGTTGGTAGGCTTTTGATGACCTCTTCTATTTCATTGCTTGAAATTGGTTTATTTAGGTTGTGTATGTCCTCCTCGTTCAGTTTAGGTAATTCATATGTCTCTAGAAATTTGTTGATGTCTTCGAGGTTTTCTGTTTTGTTGGAGTATAGATTTTCGAAATAGCTTCTAATTATGTTTTGTATTTCATTCGTGTCTGTTGTGATGTTTCCTTGTTCGTTCCGAATTTTAGTAATTTGAGTTTTCTCCCTCTTTCTCTTTGTTAGTGTGGCTAAGGGTTTATCAATTTTATTTATTTTTTCAAAGAACCAACTATTTATTTTGTTAACTTTTCCAATTGTTTCTTTTGTTTCGATTTCGTTGATTTCGGCTCTGATTTTAACTATTTCCTGTCTTCTACTACTTTTGGTATTGGTCTGCTCTTCTTTTTCTAGCGCTTTGAGCTGTAGTGTTAAGTCGTTTATTTGTTGATTTCTACTTCTTTTTTTGAATGCACCTCATGAAATAAATCTTCCTCTAAGTACTGCTTTCATAGTGTCCCAGAGATTTTGATATGATGTGTCTTTGTTCTCGTTTACTTCTAAGAATTTTTTTATTTCCCTCCTGATGTCTTCTGTTATCCATTCATCGTATAATAGTGTATTATTTAGTCTCCAAGTATTGGAGAAGTTTCTGTTTTTTATTCTGTCATTTATTTCTAATTTCAATCCATTATGATCTGATAGAGTACAAGGTAGTATCTCTATCTTCTTGTATTTGCTAACAGTAGCTTTGTGGCATAAAATATGGTCTATTTTAGAGAAGGATCCATGTGCTGTTGAGAAGAAAGTGTATTCGTTCTTTGTTGGATGGTATATTCTATATATGTCTGTTAAGTCTAAATTGCTGATTGTGTTGTTGAGATCTATAGTTTCTTTATTCAATTTTTGTTTGGACGATCTATCCAGTGGTGAGAGAGGTGTGTTAAAATCGCCTAGTATGATTGTGTTGTGGTCTATTTGATTTCTGGAATTGAGAAGGATTTGTTTGATGTACGTGGATGAGCCAATGTTCGGGGCATAGATATTTATGATTGTTATGTCTTGCTGATTTATGCTTCCCTTAAGCAGCATGTAATGTCCTTCTTTATCCCTTCTGACTAGTTTTGGTTTGAAGTCCACATTATCTGAGATGAGGATGGATACTCCAGCTTTTTTGCTGTGTCTGTGTGCATGGTATGTTTTTCCCCATCCTTTCACCTTTAGTCTATGGGTGTCTCTTTCTATGAGGTGAGTCTCTTGCAGGCAGCATATTGTTGGATTTTTCTTTTTAATCCAATCTGCCAGTCTGTGTCTTTTGATTGATGAATTCAGGCCATTAACATTCAGGGTTATTATTGTGAGATGATTTGTATTCCCAGTCAATTGACTCATATTTGTTTTTGGCATGATTTGGTTTCTCCTTTATTTGGCTATTCCTTTAGGCTAGCGCCTCCTGTTGCTGATTTGCATCGTTGTTTTTCATCTCTTCCTCATGGAATATTTTGCTGAGAATGTTATATAATGCTGGCTTTCTTTTTGTAAATTCCTTTAGCTTTTGTTTATCATGGAAGGATCTTATTTCATCGTCAAATTTGAAGGTAAGTTTTGCTGGGTATAAGATTCTTGGTTGGCATCCGTTTTCTTTCAGGGCTTGGTAAATGTTGTTCCAGGCCCTTCTGGCTTTTAGGGTCTGGATTGAAAAATCTGCTGATAATCTTATTGGTTTCCCTCTGAATGTAATTTGATTCTTTTCTCTCGCGGCCTTTAATATTCTGTCTTTATTTTGTATGTTAGGTATTTTCATAATAATGTGCCTTGGTGTGGGTCTGTTGTAATTTTGTATGTTTGGAGTTCTATAAGCCTCTTGTATTTGGTTTTCCATTTCATCTTCAGATTTGGGAAATTTTCTGATATTATTTCATTGAATAGGTTGTTCATTCCTTTGGTTTGTTTCTCTAAGCCTTCCTCAATCCCAATAATTCTTAAATTTGGCCTTTTCATGATATCCCATAATTCTTGTAGATTCTGTTCATGATTTCTTACCGTCTTTTCTGTTTGGTCAACTTTGCTTTCAAGATTAAATAATTTGTCTTCAATGTCTGAGGTTCTGTCTTCCAGGTGCTCCATTCTATTGGTTATGCTTTCTATGGAGTTTTTAACTTGGTTTATTGTTTCCTTCATTTCAAGTATTTCAGTTTGGTTTTTTTTCAGTATCTCTAACTCTTTATTGAAATGATCTCTTGCTTCCCGTATTTGGTCTTTTAACTGTTGATTGGTGCGATCATTTAATGCCTGCATTTGCTCTTTCATCTCCTCCTTCAATGCCTGCATTTGCTCTTTCATCTCCTCATTTGCTTCCCTGATCGTTTTAATTACGTACATTCTGAACTCCCTTTCTGACATTTCTTCTGCTGTGCTGTCATTGGGTTTTATTGATGTAGTATCTAGGTTTGTTTGGGACATTTTCTTCCCTTGTTTTCTCATATTGGTCAGTTGTCAGTGGGACCCAGAGATATTGCAGTTTTCCGCTATTGGCTTATAGTGTCCCTGTAGATTTCCAGTGTATCACCTCCCAGCCTTCAGTAGCCTGATGTCTTGGAGGAATCTGATAAAGCAGCATATCCGAAGAAAACTGCCCCTAGCCCCCTACTGGTTCCACGATTTGGAACTGACTCTGTGCTGAAATGCTCTCACTGTGGGCCTGCACCGTGCAGCTGGCCGTGTGGGAGGAGCTCACTGCCGGAGTGTGGAAGGCTACCTTGGGAAGACTCTAGCTGCCCTGCCTGGCTCTGATAAGCCACCTCTATCTGGGCCTGCCACCTGGGCCGAGCTTTACCCAGTGGGCAGACTCACCCGTGGCTCTATTTCAGTCCCAGTCTCTCAATGCCTCCCCTTCTTAACTCCTGGGTTCTGGAGCGACAGGGGGTGCAGTCTCCCTCTAGGCCGCCATCTTGGTTCGCCCCGCGAAGAGAGCCTGCAGCCGGAGTGGGCAGAGCCGCCTGAAGAGGTGTCTGGCTGCCCTGCCCTGATCCCAGAGGCTGTTTGCGGATCGAGGCTCTCCGTTGGTTCGGGGGCTTGTGGCTGGTTCTATGTAGAAAGTCTCTCACTGGGCGGTCAGCTCCGAGAGGCTAGCCTTGAACGGCACCTCCCACCGCAGGGGTCCAGACTACTTGGGGAAGTCTCTGGCTGCCCTGTCTGGACCCTGAATCTGCTTGCGTGCCAGAGTACGCTGAGCTGCACTGGCTCCGGGACTCGGAGCTTGTTCTGGTCAGACAGGCTCTCACCAGCGGGCCAGTTCCGTTCCGAGAACCTGGAGAAGCTGGCTGTGTGGGCGGGGCCCACTGCCGGAGTGCCCAGTGATCAACTCTTTAAGGTGATATTTCCTCTAATAGTGTTTGGTCTCACATTCATAAATTACCTTATTATTTTGATATGCTTTATTCCTGAAAGTGAATGGAGATCAATTATAAGCCACTTAGTAGTGGATCATCACTTCTATTGTTTATATGCATTTCCTTCCATGGGGTTTGAGAACCCACCATCTTCTACCTTTTGCTCCCAACAGAAATATAATTGATGGGAACACTTAGAAATAAATATAAAGTGATTTTTTATTTTCTCTTTATATGCTGTAGAAAATAATATTATAATAGTAGACTAGTACATAGTTCTGACAATGGGACACATATTCTGTAATAGCTTTATGATATTTATACATTACTTCTTGCAGACATCACATAACCTTACTTTGCAAATGGTGTAACTACACCCCCACAGAGTTTAAGTGATCTGCCTGACATCATTCCAGGAAGTTTGACAGGATTAGAGTTCAAACCCAGGCAGCCTGACTTTCAGGTCTATATTCGTAGTTACACATTATCCACACTATTATGAAAGTGGTTCCATACATCTTCAAGTGATGTTCCAGAGACTTCTCTAGAGTTTCATATTTTCTCAGTAAACCTAGAGAAGTAAAGCTATCAAAAGGGGTTATCATACTTGCATTTCATAAAATTGCAGAGGAACACGTAAAATTGCCATATGAAAACCAAAATCTAAACATTGTTTCCCTTTTATTTTAATTGGAATTATTTTGACACAGCGCACAACTGTCCTTTATGCCAATGGTAATTGAACAAATGTTTCAAAATCCAGTCGGGGCAGTTCTGAGAGAGGAAAGGCATGTAGTATTCATTAGTAAGCCATTACAAGAGTCATAAAACAGAATTCTCCTCCAGTAAACCAGGACCTTCCATCACCGTAATTGTAAGTCCTCAAAACATTCTGTAGAATTATTTTTTTTCTTTCATTTAACTGAAAATTGTAATTGAAATGATTCATCCAGGGTTTCCTGAAGCATAAAGCATTATAAAAAAAAAAAAAAAAAAGGAAAAGCAATCTTTTACTTCGTGTAGGTAAATAACTGCCACTCTGATCAACTAATATCCATAATGGTGAGATTTCTTTTTTTCTGATTGTCTTGTCAGGTTCCCTACTGCTATTATTGTATTCATTATTCAATCTTTGTGATGGGAATGCAAGCAAGATCGTAGGACAGCATACTATTTGATGAGATAATGATCTCCAACTTTGAAAATCATGGTTTTGTTTCAGGATCTCCTTAATGTTTGCTTTCTGAAAATGCAACAGCTTTGTCCCAATGTGCTTATTACAGAAAGAGACCTGGCATGGTCCTGTGGCTGTGTGTAATATTTCTTGGAGGAATGAATACCTGAATTGTCATTGGATAAAATTATATAGATTACTTAAATAGGTGTTCTTATGTTTTTCTTAGTGTTACGATTCCCAGAGGCAGGCAGTCCTTTGCACTCATCCATTTCTGGGACATGATGAATACGTCATGCATGTTTCTAATTATAGCACTCCCCTGCTAGAAAAGCATTTGGTCAATTCCAACTCTCTACAAGTAAGTCCAAATGTGCTACCCAGGCTTTCAAAACTTTCGTAATGAGGTCTTATTTAATCCTCTTTCTCAAATTGTTAAGCATACATTTTCCCCCACATTTTACCATTTATGAGGCTGAGGGGAATCTCACATTAGCATCTATTGAGCATGAGTACTTGCAGGTTAGCTTCTGTTGTCCGATTTCAAGTTCACAGATTATTCTTTTGCTTTTCTTAATCTGCTAATACTATCCAAAGTTATTTTTATTTGTCTTCTGTTTTTGAATACTGCAATCTTACTGAATTTACTTATTAATTCTAACAGAATTTTGGTGACATCTTTAGGATACATACACACAGGTACACTCACACATATACACACCTCTGGTAATGTGAATTCTTACCCACTGGTGGTGGGAGTGCAAAAAAGTGCAACCATGAGAAAAAAATAGACCATTTCCTTTTTGGGTACACCTACCCTGTGACTTAGACTTTCCACTTCTAGGTATTTTTTGTCTCAGAAAATAATAGGCTAATGACAATGCTGATGCATGAATATTCACAGCAGCTTAATTCATATTGGTAAAAATAGGAAATGAGTGTAATTGGGTAAATTGTGGTATATTCAATTATATAATAAATGCCATTGAGTAATAAAAAGGAACAAACTATTAATACACACATGAATATAAAAAATATAATGATCTGTGAAAGATGTCAGGCATAAAGGGCTGCAACTTGATTCAATTTATATGACATTCTTAAAAAGGCAAAACTGTGGGGATCTGTGAGGGTGAAATGGGGGGCGAACTGAATGAAAAGGGCTCTTTTGGAAATTCATGGGGTAATGGATTAATTTTGTATTTGGCTTGAAGGAAAAGGTACAGAACTGAGTTTATTTGTCAAAATACATTGAACTATACATTTTGAAAAGTGTGAAATTACTGTATACAGAATACACCTCAGTTTTAAATAGATATACTCAAGTTTTTGAACAAACTATTCCTTGTCATTGAACCACTCTTTGTTACATTGTAACTTCATACTTCTTTCCTCCTTTCATCAATGAAAATACATTTCCCTTTAAAAACTTCCACCTTTCAAAGAGAATGAAAGTTATTTTAATAAGCTGTCTTAAATTTCAATATTCTTTCCTTACACACCAATTTATCTGCAATCTTTGTCTTCGGTTAGTACGTGTCAAACACTGCACTCAGTACAAGGAGGTATTTCTTGTTTTAATTCTCTGGATGTCATATTTTATGATACTTTGTATAAACTTTCAATATAAAAATAAATTGAATTGAGCTTCTTATAGCTCTATGAAAGAATGATCCATTTGGAAAGAATTTTGATGGAAAAGATAATGAGCAGGTACTTATGTTTGTATCACCATTTTCAGAAAGGCATAGAGACTTTTCTTTGAGAAATAAGTATATAAAACAGTATATTGCCATTCCATTAGGGAAGTATAACAGCCTAGATAGCCTATATGTGATTTTTTCTCAAATTATCTTGTTCTTCACAATTAAAAATTAAAAATCTGATTTCTATGTTAAAGTTTTACCTAAGACAGTCTTCCAGTCCTTTTGTCATATGAGTAACTTTAGAAGGGGAATTAAAAATGATATTTTTCATTCTAGCACATTTTACTTATGTAGTCAAAGTTTTTTCTTCAGAGATAACATTGCTATATCTTATCTTGTGCATTGTGTCCTTCACACTATGACTTACAAAAGAAAAGGGAGATGTAAATCTAATACGCCTTCAAAACAAATCATTTACAATATACTTTTCAAGCAGCTTACTTGTTTATCAAATAATAGTAGCAACATTTTATTGGTGTCATACATTTGGAGTGAAGGCATTTATACAAGTGGTTTTCAGTAAACATATCTATTATACATAAGGGTCTTATGATTTTATTATTTATTAAACTTCTTATTTGGAAGAATTTAGGGATTCACAGTGAGTGATAAGAGATAATACACAGAGATGCTACTTATCCGTCTTTCACTTAGGGGTTTCATATTTTAAAATCAGTTTTGGTTTACATTATCTTAATATTTCAGTAGTCATGTTCTCATTCATTGCTCCTTATTATTATATACACAATGAAGCATTATTCATTGATTTTTAAAGTAATTTCCTTTAGTTTTGTGAGGTCCATTGATGGTTAGAATATAGTTATAGAATTAAATAGACCTACAGGATTTCTTCAGAAAACAGAAATTAAGGGATCACTTAATTCCAGGTGATTATAAACCCAACTAAAACTGACGTAAATTTGTTTATCTTGGCACATGTAAAATTAAGAATATAATTGATTTTGATTTGTCTGGTATTATCAATACAGCAAGACAGCTTCTTATATTTTCTCCATCACTCAGGTAGTTTTTTCAGTGTTGGGCTAATTATTAGGAAGACAGTTTTCCATATTCACTCCTTATATAGCAGGAAAATATTAATAAATCCCCTTTCTACAAATGGTACCAAACTCTGAAACAGAAACACATTTGAATTTTGAATATTTTTAATAGGAAGAGCACAAAAATATATATATATTCATTACATGAAGTTTGGTGACCAAATTTAAGAATTATTAATATTTATTTACACTTAAAGTGTATCCCATACACCTCTAAGAACTTTTGCATCATTTCATAATTCTTACAGCCCAGTCATTACCTTATAAGAGATTAGAATTACAATTTGTAAATAATTAAATCCAGTTTTGTTTATGTGGAATAAGTATTTTGTTATATGGTAAAGTTTATCATGTACCTTTTCTAGAATTTTCTGTTCAAAGCATTCATCATACCTATATAATCTAAAGTAAAAATAATATTAAATATTTAAAGTTAGATTTCAATATATATAATTTTACTTGTTTTACAAATTGCTCTTTTGTGGAGAAAATATTCTCAAATTCTCTCTTTCCTCACTAAATAAATGTTGCACAGATCTATATTTATTTTAAAAATTAATTTAAAGGATCACTATTTTTTTTTAATCTTCTGTGGGTGCCCAATTTTTTGTGGGAGCATGAGATGATGACTACAGGCAGAAAATTTCAAACTGGATTACTGACCTTTTCTAAACTTCTCAATTTCTCTCTTTGCTTTCTGCTAAACACCACTAACCTTTTCTTTTTTTCAATTTCTTTTGGTACTAGGGATGGAACTTAGGGGCACTCAACCACCAAGCCACATCCCCAGCCCTATTTTGTATTTTATTTAGAGACAAGGTCTAGCTGAGTTGCTTAATACCTCGGTTTTGCTGAGCCTGGTTTTGAACTCCCAATGCTCCTGCCTAAGCCTCAGTGTAATTTTAGAGAATTCAAGTTGACTCATGGAGCCGCTGGGATTACAGGCCTGGCAACCATACTCCGCTGAAAACCATTACTTTTAAGGGGAAGCATTTCTGCCATGAATTGATCTTTCTATTTTCTCTTATTCTTTCATATTCTATGTTTATCAGTTTCACTTTTGTCTCTGCCATTCTTCTTCACATTTGAGACCCACTTTCTTTCTTATTAGGGCTTCTTATGCTATGCAAAATCTACTCTCTTGCTCTGCTTATTCTTAAGTATCCAAATTGTCTTATAAAGGTACTGTAAAAATAAAATAAAATAAAATAAAATAATAAAATAAATGTTTATTTTGCTATTCAAACCTCTTCTTATGGCAATGCTATAACTTCATAAATGAGTCAATTTTTAATCCTCAAATATAGTGATGTTCAATAAAATGTAAATTTTAAGTTAAAAACTAATAGTGATCACCAAATGACAGTTAACCATGGATAAGATCAAAGACAAGGTTGAATTTGGTCCAGAAGTAGTTGTGTTACTGGACTCCCAGACCTTGGGTCCAACAGGTTAAAAGAATGTATCAGAAGTCATCTTTACTAGTTCCTTATTGGACTTTCACTTCAGTGTAAATTCTTATTCTTGGAAAATTTTGGTTCCAATGTCATGCCTACTGATGGGTTAGAGGCATCCACTGTGTTCCTGCCTGTGATACTGGAGATAGGAGGGATAGGATTCTTACAGTTGAAGAACAAATCTGCAGAACTCTCAATCATTGTCAAGCCAATGGATTAGGACCTAGTTCTGAAATGAGGGGAAGACATTCAGGTACAAGTAGTCAGATACAGAAGGATGATTGGCAAAGGAAAAAATGGAAATGTCCATTCTTACTCACTCTCACCTCCATCCACGAAGTTCTGGGAAACAGACACATGGGTGGCATCATGCCTTTGAAGTATTGTGAATTGTGATTTATGCTTATTTTTTTCACACTTATACATTAGCTTACCCTTATACACATTAAAGTATCAGAATAAAAAACTGAAATTTACTTTCAGTGTTTGAAAATATCACACAGATATAAAGTATAATTTTAGAGAATTTAAGTTGACTCGTGGAAAACATTTTTATTTTAAAGCTTATTTTTATTTCTCAATCAAGTGCTTGATTAAAAATTAATAGGAGTTTTGTGTATACTTTTCTTCCATGCTCAAATAATATTGGAAAATGTTTTTAATTAAGATTTTTTACTACTGCTACATAAAATGTTTATTGCACCACATACAAATATATTTTAGTTCCATATTTAAGAAATATCAATCTACACAGAAATAATTCTAGAAGAATATTTCTTCATATCAAACTTAACTTACTTTCATGCAATTTCACCTTTAGGCAGTTGTAAATAATACATCATAGTCTTTACAAATATTGCAAAGAACTCAAAATTATGATTGTTGGTGATTTTTGACTATGCATATATATATATATATATATGCTTATTTTGATAGTCCTTATTTATTTGCTTTTGTCTAAAATAAAATAATTGTCAAAGTGTCCCCTTTAAAGTAACTCATTAAACTAATTTATTGCATATAGAAAGGGATCCAGAAGTGTATTTTGTCTGTTATTTACCTATGATTTTGAAATGTAAAATGCATTAAAATTAAATTATTGTATAGTCCATCCAAAACAACCAAAGAAAATTTATCCCTTAGGGTTAATTACATTCTGTTATAAGTTCATGCTGTTGCTCTTTATGAAATTAATTATCATTGGCATATTGTTTTCAAGTAGTACTTAAGATTTAATAGAAATTTCCTGGTTAGAATCATATGTGAAGATATCCACACATTAAAACACAGGTAATTACTGATACCAATAAACTTCCACTCACTTTTTATGACTTTTTTAGGCTCTCAGGAAAACGCAATAGACAATACAGGGAAATTTAGAGTTAGACATGAAAGCTCTCAGCCTCTAGAAGAGCTGGAAGGTTGTGAACATGAGGCATAACAAACCAATTCTGATGGTTTGACTCACATTTGCCTTATTCTCATTTGAGCCCAAATCAAATCATCTTAAGGAAATTGAATATAATCAGAGACTCTGTGTGTGTTTTGGTGGGGGTGGTATGGAACACACTCTGGGAATGGACCCCAAGACCCCAAGACCTCATGCAGGTGCTCTGTCACTGAGCTCCATCTCCATCCCACAGAGGGTCCGTCAGAGTCACCAGCCTTCTTGGCCTGTGTATAGCAGCTATGAATTATATCATCTACTCTGATTGTTCTCTATGCTGGACTGACATCAGAGATTGCTTGTTTTTAGACAAAGACTGTCTGTTCTACAATGTTGTCAGAGCTACTGCTCATGCAAGTGTTATGATGAGGGAACTAGTAGCATGACGTGTTTGTCTCCAGAACCCTTAAAAATGCTCACTCAAAGACCTTTATGGTAATTCACTTAATTAACATATATATGGTAATTCACTTAATTAACATATATATATATATAACATCAAATATTTAACTTTTTCATGATGAGAACATTAGGAATTTACTCGTCTGACAAAATTGAAATGTACAATACTCAATTATTAACTATAGGCATCATGCTATGCAATTAATCTAAAAAAATCAGTTTTTCATCCTAACTGAAGCTTTATAACTTTTGATATTGATCTCCACATTCCCTTCACCCTCCAACCTCTGGAAGTACCATTCTACCCTTTGCTTCTATGCATTCAATTATTTTAGATTCCCCATATAAGTGCAAATATACTTAATTTCTGTTTTATGTTTGGCTTATTTCACTTGGCCTAATGCTCTCCAATTCCATTCATGTGGTCACTAAGGACAGAATCTTAGATTTTCAAAGCTGATTAGTGTGTGTATTTGTAAAGTGGGATATGTAAATGTAATGTTTCATATATTATATATATATATATATTCATTCATTTCTTGGTGAATGCTTAGTTTAATTCTATAACTTGGCTATTATAAATTGTGCTGCCTCAAACGTGAGAGTGAAGACCTATTTTTAACATACTAAATTTCAAATATTTTAATTATTTTATTTGTACATACTTATGGGGTATGATGTAATCCTTGGAAGTACGTATATAAAGTACAATAATCACTCATTTGAAATTTTTCAGATAAATATGAAAAATTGAGATTTAATTTTATTTCTAGTTCTTTTGAGGAAACCCCATATTGTTTCACATAATTGCTGTACTAATTCACATTTGACAGCTGTTAACATTTTTCCACATTCTATCAACATGTTATCGTTAGTGTTTTTGAAATACCCATTCTTACAAATGTGAGGTTTTATCTTATTGTGGTATTAGTTTATAACTTCCCAATGATCAGTGATTTAGAGGATTTGTATGTCTCTTTTCATAAATATCTATTCAGATATCTGCTGTATATTCTCCCTATTGTTTGTGTTCTTTGTATGTATTTATATCAACCCTTCATCAGACGTATGAGTTGCAAACATTGTCTTTGAATTCATAGCTTCTCTCTTCTTCTATTAATTATTTTATTTAATGTCTAAAATCATTTTGTTTTGATGTAACCCCATATGTCTACCTTTGCTTTTGTTGCCTGGAGTTTTGCAATTAAATCTAAATATCGATGACCAGACCAATCAATATTGACATGACTTCTGGCATGTGCGGCCACAAGTCAGCCCATTAATCCCATTAATCCCTGTGGGAAAGTGGCAGTAGAGCAACCCAGCAGTAGGAGAGCAGTTCAGCAGTGAACCAGTTAGGATCGAGCACAGACAGGAAGAACAGACTGTGGAGAACAGACTGTGGCTGCTCAAAACCACCGGACTGGCCTGGACCTGACCTTTATCCACAAGCCAGGGCCAGGAGCTAGGGTGCACCTACCTGTTGCCCCATGACAGCACTACATGATGAGAAGTGAAGATGGAAATGGGGCCAACATGAAAGTTCAGAATCAGGGGCAAACCTATAGTGGTTTTACTTTTCCAAAACCTGATTAGCATAAATTTGACCCAATAGCTTTCCCACATAAACTATATAAACCCCTAGACCAGTAGTGACCTGTTATTGAGTCTTCTCTCTACCTGCAACCTGTGAGAGTTGTTTCTAGGCTTCCTACTTAAATATATCCTATTCTTTTCACTCTTGCCTTCAGTTGTCTGTGAATTTCATTCTTCAAATTTGCAAGGCAAGAACCTGGGAAGAAGAAACTGGTGGTAAGTTGGTGGAGTCAGCTGTGACCCTGGAGACAGCCTGCCACTGACAGCTATAACATACCACTTCATAGTGGTGAAGAATCTGGTTTTACTGGCAGCAATCCTCAGAGCTGAGGCCAGCAGGTCTCCCTTGTTTGCAATTCACTGCTAACACTGAAACTGGCTTTCTCAGCTGCAGAGGCCTGCAGTCTATTCCAACCCAACCTGCCAGTAGAAGCAGAGAATCTAATTTTGTCTCAAACTCTGGTTTTAATATCATATAACTTTTTTCCCTATGTTTTATGCTAGTAGTTTTTATAGTTTCAGGCTTTAATACTTAAATCCATTTTGGGTTGACTTTGTACATAGCTGAGAGTCCAATTTCATTATGTGTACATGGCTCTCCAACTTTCCTAATAGCATTGATTCAAGAGACTATCCATTCCAGCTGCATATACTTGACACCTTTGTCCAGGATCGTTTGACCATAGATGTAGAGCTATTGTTTACCACAGGGGCTCCTGTAATGGGGAGTGAAGGGCGCAGTGTCAATAACCACACAGACACCGGGAGCCAGGTAAGAGCAGGCTAGCTTGTAGCTGCTGACTCATTTATTGTGGAAGCTGCTTATTCTTTCATTGAGTACCTATCCAATCAGCGCGTCATACCACTGAAACCACCAATCATTTAGTCTCCTAGAACCACCAATCACTTGAGGGTTTTGTATTTTGCACCAATGGGGATACTTGACTCCACATAGAGCGTTTTGCTAAGCACTGTATTCTGTTTCTTTGACTAATGTGCACATTTATGCCAAAACACACACACACACACACACAAAAAAAAAAAACACAAAAAAAGTTTCAAATCTTTTTAAGGATTTTTCTAGGATTCAGCATGATTCATCATATAGAAAGGAAAGTAAAAACAGGATAATGGACATTTTATTTAAAAATAACCCTGTTCTACAATGAAAGTACAATATCCTTGGTCAAAATGTTAGTACTCATCTTTTTTAATGTTGAAGTAAATAATTTCAAGGATTGTCCTTTCCTTCGTTAAAAAGAGTCTAGAGAAACGAACAAAATTTGTGTTTTAGACTTTCCAATATGTAGATGAATGCTATAATAGCAAAGTCAAGGTATTCAGATGTGTTCATGTATGTGTGCATAAAGTGGAATTTATTTTGTTAGAACTCCAGTAAATAACTTTTTTTTTCTAATTTATTACTGAATTGTAAATATGTTTTTATCTTTTATATTGGAAGACAGAGGAATCTGACTTCCTTTATTAGTAGGTTATCAAGCAGCTGCACATTCTTTTCCTCCTCATCTGTTGAGAAGACAGGATTCTGACATCTCAAGCATCACAAATGAATATTTAGTACAAAAAAGAAATGCAAAACCCACAAATCTTCAATGCTCCTACTAATTCAGTACAATTCTAAATCTGAAGAAGAAACAATTCCTTTTATTTATTCAAAGTATTATCCTCTTTACAAATGCAATTTGGCTGAAGCAAGTCAAAATCACTTTCTTTTGCAGACAAATAAAGCAAATTTGTGTTCTATCAAAAATACATTTCGAGGGCCTAACTACTCATAGTAATCTGCCATTGGTAGTATTTAAAGGTCATCTATAGCATCCAGATTCTATCTGGACAACATACCTGAACATCAAATTTTAAAATTTCTAAGAATAATATTTTGGGGGCATTTTCATTCAACTGAGGACTATTCATTTTGTGATTTTTAAAGAACATCTATAAAACCCACTTTCCCGGTGGATAGTATGACTGTACATCAATTTTGACATACAGGTGAGTTTAGTCCCAGATATAAAAGGTCTACTATGTTCTACATAATTTAATTATCAAGTTAGATAATAATTAATCTTTGAAACACAAACAGATTTGAGAAAATAACAGCAGAAGTATGTGTATATTAGTAGGATACATATGTGTATCTATGTATATAGAAACATGCACATACCTAAAATTAGCTTGCAATTAAGAAATACTAGCATTATTTCTGTGGGAGTCATTAAATGGAATCCGTTGCTTTCAGAATCCTGACCATCAGAAATTGGAAAGAAGAACATAAAACAGAACCAAAACACAGAAGGAAAACAACTAAAAAAATAAGCCATTTCCTCTTTTTTTCAGAAAACTGGTGACTGGAATCCTAAAATTTAGGTATGCTTATTTCCTATCAGGTTGCCAATTGCTGTATAATTTTGTACATAAAAATCAGTTTGGGTTAATTAAAAATAAAAACCACATTTTTACCAGAGTTATTTGACAGTAAATATTACTAGTTTATTGATCTTATATAGTTTGTGTGTCTAGTATATATTAAATAATTAATAACTGATTTTATTACAACATGCTTATGCTGTATGTGAAAGTTAATTACTTTGTTTAGGCACCTAATATTATGCAAACCTAGTTTTTATTAAAGTTCCTGGTTATAGATCAGTTGTAAGTTAAAATATTTTCCAAGTTGATCTACAATATTGATCCTTTTCCTAAGTTTTCTCACATGAAATGTCATGGCAAGACGACTTCAGAATGGAGAGCTTGGGGCTAATTTCTGCATATAAAGCTCCCAAGATACTCAGAAGTATGATAAGTGGTCAAAGTGTTTACCTCAGTTCTGCTTCAAGCTATTGATGTGATTTTTTTTTTTTTTATTCTGTCTTTGTTTAATGAACTTGTTCATGGCTAAAACTTTACATATAGCCCTGGGTAAATCTGTAGCAATGTTGTTTTGCTATACAGCCAACATATCTTTGGCAATTTCTGTGAAGTTCCTAATTTTAAAGACACATTTTTATAACTTAGAATGATAGTCATTTTTGAATATAGATTTCACCACTTAATAATTGTAAATTCTATTTAAATTATGTGGAATTACATATATGAAATTATATATGAAATCAGGATTATAAACTCAAATATAAGAGAGAATAGTATTTTCTCATTCCTTTATTTTGAAGTTATCTAGTAACCCGACAAAGTGATAGAGATATAAATAAATGAGGTTCTTGAAAATTCGTGTGAATTGAGAACACATCATTTTGCCTGTGGAGAAAACAAATAGAAATACTTTGGGACAATAAGTTTATAATAGCTAACAAATGCCCTTTATTTCAATAAAGAAAATTTGTGAGATGGAATCATTTCTTTATGTAATACAAATACCGCCTTGTTATAGTGGATAATGTGCACCCAACATTACTAGTCTCTAGTTTTTATATTTATCTTCTTATAATAGCTATGCAAATTAAATTTGAAATTATTGTAAAGAAAATTCTTATTTTATGTTGACAGTCATAAATAAATGTTTCATTATTCTTTATTGAAAATGAAGCAAATACACCATTTTCATTATTTTCACATTGTTTAGTCAATAAGTGAAAAGAGTCATCAATTACTTTTTTTTACAAACAATTTTAAAAGATTTGAACTCTACTTTTGGAGTCTGAATTATTTTACAATTAACTGAATTTCTGTATATCAGTTTTCATGGGCTATAAGTCATTAAGTTACTGGTTTCTGATGTTCAACTTTGGTGAGTATTTATATTTGTATTTATGCTACTGTGAACTAAGACTTTTTAATTCCTAAATTTGATTTATTTATGACTTACTATTTGTTTGGATTTCCCTTCAGATTAAATCTGGATGAGTAAATGAAAGGAATATGATTTTGATTATTAACCTCTAGCAAAGATTTAAAGCCTTTGTTCACCATAATTACTATCACATGCATGAAATGACATTGTAGGAACTTAGACATATGGGATCATTAATATATTTGACCCTTTCTTTTGGCAAGGGCAATGATATTCTCTTGTATAAACGGATTCACCAACATGATTGGAAAACAAGTCGAGTAAAAATATCCCTGGATAGTGTTTCTGAAGTACAGAATGTCCACGGGGATCTGCTAATTGAATTGTTAAAGACATGGTTGAGCAAATTAACTACTGTGGTTCTGCGTGTTCAGGGATTAACTGTGTTTCATCATGTCAGCCAAGACCGATTGCCAGAAGAGGAGTGTATGTCACAATTGAAAGTATTTGGTCTCCCTGGGGGTTGGTCCAATGTTGATGTGGCAGTAATGGAGGTTTACAGGCAAGGCCACTCTGTTCTTCTCTTCCTGGATACCTTTCATAATGATCAGAAAGCAAGAATACTGCCACTTTTATTTCTAATTATTTGATTAATTTTCCAAATTAACACAAGTTTATCATGAATTATATGTAATATTTTGATCTATAGTTATAAAACAAAGCAAATATCTGAGAACATATACTTTAACATACGATTATAGAACCATAAAATTTAGAATATAAAATTTAGTCCAGGCACAGTGGCACATGCCTGTAATCCCAGCAGCTCAGGAGTCTGAGGCAGGAGGATGGTGAGTTCTGAGGCAGGAAGATGGTGAGTTCAAATCCAGTCTCAGCAAAAGCAAAGTGCTAAGCAACTCAATGAGACCCTGACTCTAAATAAAATTTAGGTTATAGACTTTATTATTATTAACTGTTTTTTTGCAATCTTGGGATCTATGACCTCAAACACATTAGGTAAGAACTCTAACCCTGGAACCGCATTTCCAGCTCCCAAATGTAGACTATTTTTCTGTTAGATATTTTTGGTAGGTTTTTCATTTTGGAGGAGTTAGACAGTTGCTGATTGAGTACTATTATATACAAACAAACTACTACACAATTAGAGCAGATATTTCCAGAAAAGGCAACAGAAGTTAGCCAAATTACCATTTTGCATAAAACAATTTGCTATGGTTTGAACATGTGGTTGAGTCTTAATTCTTTAATGTAGCAGTGTCAGGAGGTGGGGCCAAGTAGGGGGTGATTGGGTCATGCTGGCAGAACCCTCCTGAATAGACTAAGCTCTCTTGTGGGAATGAATGTCATGACTTTCAAGAAACTGGATTGATTGGTCAGAAAAACAGATTGCTATAACCAAGGGCAACTTCTGTGTTTTCTCTTCTGTGTATGCCAGATTGCCCTTCTGCTTTCTGACCATGCATGGAGCAGTGTGAGGAATTCTCCAGGAACTGAGCAGATGCCACAGTCATATTCTTGGATTGCCAACCTCCAGAACCATGGCTCCAAATACATCTCTGCTCTTCACTCATCGCTCAGGCTCAGGTGTTCTGCTACGGAAACAGAAAACGGAGTAAGACATAAAAGTCTTCATGAAACTTCAGTTTCCAACTGATCTGGGTTTAAGTTATTGTTTATAATGTGTAATATTCCTGTATCTATTGAAATTATGTTCTACAATAATTCTAAGCTTATGTTGGTGTCCATATGTATTTGTATACATATGCGTTTATTTTAGTTGAGGGTTAATGTGCTACTTAAGGAAAATTCTTTGTTATTTCTCTGTGGCTAAGACATTTTTCATTTCACTATTAAATAGAAAATTATTTAATCTACTACTGCAGTGATTTGTGCAAAAGGAATAATATTTCAAATGAACTTTGCATATTTCATTTTGTATTTGTAAAATATAAAAATGGAATGAATGGTCTATTAATGAAAAACTTTTTTTATTTTCTTCTTGGCACCAGAATACATGTCCCTGAATGGGCTTAAACCACCAACCTTTCAGTTAATATCCCATTTTTCAAACTGATAGTGACAAACAAAATTGATAAATGTTGTTAATGTAAGAACAGAGACTATACAAATCTGAGAAGAGACTATAGGTGAGAAATCTTAGACAAAGACCTTGGCAATGACTTTTTGGTTACTACAGAGAAAAGTTCAGTCTACAAAATTGAAATTTAATAAATGGGCCTATATTAAACTAAAAAGCAGCCTACATCATCCAAAGAAAATAGCAGCCTACAGGTTGGGAAAGATATTTGGTAAGTTGTTATACATATCTGATAATGCATTAATGTTCCAAATTTATAAAGAACCCATGTAAGTCAGTAGTAGAAAAAAAATAGTACAATTAAAAAATAAGCAGACATGAAGGAGAAATTTCTGCAAATAAAATAGAAAATAGCCAACATCGTTAATCACCAGGGAAATGAAAATTAAAATCAATGTGCAAAACTACTTTAAACACGTTAGAATAGCTACTATCAAAAAAAAAAAACAAAAAGACAACAAATATTAAGGAGAGTGTAGAGAAAAGTGAAACCTTGTACACTGCTAGAAGGAATGCAGACAGGAAAATTTTCCTTATGGAAAAGAGTACAGAGTTTTTTAATAAATTCTAAATATCATGTGACCCAAAGAGAATGTCAGCATTCCCTAAACGTATCTGCAGTCCTTTGTTCATGACAGCATCAGTCACAAGAGCCAAAAGAGGGAAACAGATTATCTATTGATGGACAAATGGATATAGACCCTGTGGTCTACATAAATGTGGGAACATCAACCATTCCTAAAGACAATCCTGTCATTCTCCACAATAAGAATAAACCTGAGAATATTACACTAACTGAAATAATCCAGATAAAGAATCTTTTTAAAAGATTCTTTATCTGGATTATGTAGAATCTTTTAAACATGTAGAATCTTTTAAAAATGAAAATACAATACACAGAGATAGAGAATAGTAATGGAGGGGTAAAGAAAATGGGAAATGTAGGTTCCCATATGGGATTCCTGCAAATGAGTAGAATTTAACTGTTCTTGCCATAGCAAACAAACAAAAATGTAGTAACTATGTGAGATGACAAATACTTTCATTTGCATTAGTATAATAACCATTTTACTATCTATATACATTCTGTAACATCATGTTGTATACCTTAATTATATGCAATAAAATGCATTTTTAAAATAGTAAAAGAAAAAAAATTCTATTCATGTAGAAAGTTTCTTCATTTGTGGTTTATATCAGGTTATCCCTCACCACAATATCCCAAGGTATATTCCCAAGTGGAGATTAGTAGATGTGGGAGAATTTGAGGAGAACAGAAGGATGACCCTCTTTTGAGGGACCGCATTTATTGATTTTTTGCAGTGCAGTTGACCTCTTGTTATGAGTACCTTTCTGTCTGGGGTTTTTCTCAAATCACAGAAATTTCTTACATTCAAGGGCAGAGCAAAGCAAAGATGGAGGAAAGCTGATGAATGAGATAGAGACTTTGAAAGAATAGTAAATGAAAATCAGTAAGTAATCAAAACCCCTGCCATTTCTAATGAGGCATACTCTTCACTGACTCCCAGAGCCGTCCCCAGGAGGAACCTGCTTAGTAAGACACCTCTATTATCTGTCATCCCTTCCCTCTGACACTTCCCGTTCCCTGGCAGTTCTTCCTGAGATTCTTTCTTCCATAAGTTATTCCCACATCATTGTGAATACTGCATTTGCTCATAGGAATTAAGCTTTGGAACAATAAACTTACATTAACCTTTTTTTTTACAATGAATGTCAGGCAAAAAAAATCTCAAATATTTGATATTGGAGCAGGAGCTGATTTTGGAATTACTATTTTTTCCTAACCTGCCCTCTTTATTCTCTCCCCTTGCTCTGTGATAAGCATATTCCCGGTTCTGGTCCTTGATTCAACATTTCTATTTCTTTTCTAATTAGTTTCTAAAATCAACAAAAAGAAGAGATTTAAAATCAGGTTTCAATGAAGCCTATTTCAGTTTTAGGGAGAATTACTATGGTCAGCTTTCCCTGTAATAAAATAAAAATCAGTTTTGAGATTAAATGGAAATGATTTTCCATGTTTTTTTTTTAATAAAGAAAGTTTTTTATTTTATTTTGATTCTCAAAGTCTTGAAGAGGAAACCTATACATCTTGACAAACATAAGTGTTTGTGTGTAATATATATGTATATATATTTGTATATATATTTTTAAATAGGTATTTTTAAGAGCACTTATTATATAAAACATAAAATTTTAAAATATACAATATGACATATATGGCCTAAATTGATCATTTAGTGTTTACTTAGTATTTATTTTTTCAGAAGCAATGTCATATGGAACTCATCTGCAGTACTTTATAGTCCCACATTTGGTAGCACAGAAGCCTGGCAGGATACATTGCTACTTGATGACCTTGAACCATTCTTAACAAATTTCAATTTATATTTCCTTATGGGAAAGTGTGAATAAAAATACTAGAAAAAGCATATGGTAGAAAAAGTTAATGAAATATTTTGACTAAACTGCGTACTTCTCTCTAATAAACACTTCTTCTTCAACCACTAAAATCACCATACAGTTCTGAGTTGACTTGCAGGTGGTAGAGTTAATTGCTGTTTGCTAAAATGAAAATGTAAAGAGTGAGACACACCTATCACTCACCCTACACAAACACCGGGAAAAAATTTGCTTGAAGGAGGAGTGATTTGTCCTGCATTCACTTAAATTAGTAAATTATGATGTTAGTTTCTCATTACTGTGCCAGACTACCTCAGATAAACAAAGGGAAGAAAGATGTTTTGTTGCACAATCTCGGAGGTTCCAATCCATAGATGCTTGGCCTCATCACTTTGAGCCTATGGTGAGCAAGAACTTGGAAAGGAGTGCATGGTGATAAAATTGCTCACCTTCAGTGGCCAGAAAGGAAAGAGCGAGAGAGAGGAAGAGGGCATGGACAATATTCCCTCCAAGAATGTGTCTCCAGAAGCAGTGGTTGTGTGTCAGTGGTAGAGCGCTTGCCTGGCATGTGTGAGGCCCTGAGTTTGATTCTCAGAAGCACATATAAATAAATAAATAAATAAATAAATAAATAAATAAATAAATAAATATATAAATAAATAAAGGCCCGTCAATGAGGAAAAGAAAATTTAAAAAAATAAAATGTCCCCAGTGCTGTGATTTACTTCCACAGTCCTCCTCCTAGAGTTTCATCACCTCCCAGTAGCACCACCAGTTGAAGATTAATCCTTTAACACCTGAACATTCAGGGAACATTCAAGGTCTAAACCCTAACAGTTTTTATCTCTTGAGATGCTTTTAGAAAGTTTTCACATAGTGAATGTTAAAGCAATAGTTACAGGACTACTTATATGACTATTCACAAAAAAAAAAAAAAAAAAAACAAAGCCAAATTTCTTGGTGTATTTTAACTTCATTCTACTTAAAACTCTGAAAAACAGTGACTCAAACACTTCATTGGTTTAAAATACAGGATAAGTATCAGTAATGAATAGAAAAGATGAACTATAATATTGACTTTCTATATTTATCATTTTTTAATCTTTATTTATATTTCACATGGGTCTTAGTTATTGCTGAGAACATCAGGTAGATTTTGTTTCTGGGAAATCGCCTTTGGAGATAACCCCTTTGTATCCCAGAATGAGTTTGTTCTCCCCTCACAATGCTTTACGTGTATATAAGAAGCAGTACAGTTAAGAGACATAAACACCTCCTGGCATGTAGCAGCTGAAAGCTCACAGGTGTTTGGCAAATGCTGGCAAACACTTAATTGAAAATTTCCCAGATATTTCTTAAATTATTAAGGGTTAGCAATTTCCTAATTTACTTTCCTTGGTGAAATAACGTACTGTCTAAACTCTCCTTCAGAGTACACAGGTTTACTTTATATTCTTAAGGGAAATAAAAATGGGATTTGAGAGCTCTTAAGTGTACTGAGGTACTTTGCGGTTGCTATGGAAACGACCTCTACATGCCACTTTGTGCCGAGCTCCTTCATAAGACGTATAGGCACTTCCATATTTGAAGATTGATCCGGAGGAAGATATTTTTGGGGATTTTTCTTTTAGTCTAGGAAAGTAACAAATGGATTATGAATTTGATGGATAAGCCAAGATCTTGAATTCTGTTACAAAAATCTTTCTTGCCATTGGTATAAGTAAGCAGGGTCAGAAATTGTTATGTGGATTTATCTTTTTTCTGATTACACTGTCTGTACTTTCTGAATCCCTCTTTATCTTCCTCAATTTTGCTTTCAGTGATCAATTAATAAGATTACTTCCAGGTTCAATAAGAAATATTAAACATGGGTTACAGAGCAGGGAAGTACTGATGATGTAACTTATGTTTATTGAAAAGTATTTTACATGAAAATTCATTTCTTGGTTTTTAAGTTTCATTTTTTAATATTAGTAAAAATGATGTAGTTACTCTTCTGGGATGATATCTGTCTTTTACTAAACCTCATTCTGTGATTTAATTTTATAAACAAATCACCTATGAAATGAAAATTTCTGATAATTTTTTTCAAATAAAGAAATTAACTCTAGATCCTTTTTATTTCAGCAAACAATATTATTATTGGATTCACATTTATAAAACAAAAATGTAAAGATTTCTGATTTCTGCTCATGAATATATATTTTCAGGGTTTTTTAAACATGGTTTTAGCTGCATAATCAAACTACAATGCCAATAACTAACATTATTTTTGATTGGACTAGATGCAAGAAAACATGAAATTATTATGGCTCACTGTTTTTGCTTTGAATAAATTCCTTTTTTAATTTCACAAATACATTTGTGATTATGCATGAATAATTCAGTGATGTGACCTGGAAAAATGTAGTATTTGAAAAACTGTTGACCCAAAATATTATTGGCTTTATGATGCTTTTTAAAAATTTTTATTTTCCTTTGAAGGAAAGATGTTCATATTACTTCTTTAGAATTGAAACTTATTTTTTAATTAAAACACATACACACACACACACACACACACACACACACACATACACACATACACAAAATCAAGAGAAGGGGGAAAACCCCCCAAAAAATTCTCAACTGCTTCATTTATAGGCCTAATTTATAGGCTGGAACATTTTATTGGTCTTAATTGAGCTTGATTCATTTTGTCAACCTGAAGACCTTAACACACATTCATGTATTTATTCATTTCTCTATTTTTCAATGTATGCTATTAACACTATGGTTCTAAGATAGTAAAAAATAATAATATCTGAGCTTTTCTCAAGAATGTGAGGTCTCTTTATGAACAGGTAATTATCACATAACTAAACTTTTCAGAGCCACTGGAACAGTAAGACTTTAATTATAAACTTTATTTTTAAAGTTCTAACTTGAATTTTGAACAATGAAAGTCATTTACATATCAACATCAGGGTTAATCAAATTTCCTCATCAAAGAAAAGTAAACTGAAATATGACTGAATAGCAAAAGAATGGGCTTCAACCAGTCCTTGTTAAACAGTTCACATTAAAGTCCTAACTAGAATGAGATATATTCCATGCTTGCATGATTATAGCTAAATGGATTCTGTTGTCTTGTGCAACTAAAAAGAACCAATACATTTTTAAAAACCCATTTTAAAACATTAAAAATTGTGAATGTATGTATGTAATTTTATTTTATAAATGTGCATACACATTTATGTGATTGAAATAGTCAAGTTCAGAACCCTCACCAACACAATTCTAGGAAATGGCACTTATAATCCAATGTCTCCGTAATGAAAAATATGCTTTGTATTTCCAAATAAATAGGGTACTGTACTAAAAAGTCACTTTATAATTTTTATAGGGAAGCAAAAAATGTAGGTTATTCATATTCATGAACAAAACAAAGCATAGCCAAATTATCTTTAGTCTTATCAAATTAAATAACAAGTAGATATATTCTCTAAAAATAATGAGTTCCATTAAGATTGAACATTGCAATGGGAGAATGTGTAAAGTGTGAATTCAGGAAAACAAAACGTGGTACAGGTTTATAAAGGTAGAATGAGTAGGGTTCACATGAGTAGGGTTCATTCTATTTTGAAATAATTATGTTATTTGATACAGATTAAATAACAAGTGCTTTGATAGTCTATGACTGGACATGCAATTGCTGAGCATATGTTCTTATCAATGTAGTTTTGTGTAAAATTTCAGTGGTCTTTGTGCAAAGTTATGACTCTGGCAAATTGTCTTGTAATTCCACAGTATATATGTACATGAGATACTCCTTTATATCATCCTGGATTTATTTACAGATATTTTTGGTTAGGACATGATATGAGTAATATTCACTCTGACTTTGACATTCTTTTTGCCAATACCTTATGTAGGAATTCTACTTCCTAACCAGATAACCCTACTCCAGACTTTGAAAGAACTGTCAGCTAGTATATTATGATTTCACTGTAGTGTTTGATCTGCCAGCTATGCCAAGGTGCTTTCTTTGACCATTGTTTGCAATAGTTGAGTGATAGCTCCTTTTCCTATATCCAGCACACTCTTTGGAAATAATTGATACAAAGCATGACAAGTGCTTCCATGGTTCATATGTGGTCATGAATAAGAGACTAGAGTTTTCCTGAAATGGATTGGCTTGCTATGAGGTCTACCATGTTGTGATTAGCAGATCTAGATCCTCACAGATCAAGTATGTACAATGGTCTTGTGGCACAGGAAAGAACAATAGGGGTTTTCCTTTGGTTGATATAGACAGAAATACCAACCAACATACTTAGAGATTTTATTCTTATTTATAATTCTTATTCCCTAGAACCATTTTGTGTAAGATTTTCCACCTTACATGATGATATCAGTCCTTTCTCTTTTCTAATATCAATGTAGGTTTTTTTTCTGACAAAAGTTTATCAGATTTGAATTCTTTCTTACTAACATTCATTATTTTCCCTCAGATGTTTCTTAAAGATCTCTATGTATAAATATTCCAGCAAAGTCATTTTAGCAATCACTTTACTGCTTCTGCAAAACTGAATTTGAATTCACATTTTCCTTTATCAAGTCAAATTAATTTTCAGAATAAAATTATTTCATTGCTTAGCCAACTAGACAAAATTCTCATATATGTAATTTATCTTATTATAAGGTTATACAAAGAAAAGATAAATTCTATATTTCACTGTATTACTTAATATAGATTTTCTTATTTATTTTCTTCCTCCTCCAACAATTATGATGATTATAAAAATTTGTGTTACATTTCTGCTTGGCACATAGTAAACCATTAGGCCAACTTTAAATATTTGTCAAATTAATAAATATGTTCTAAAAATATCAAGTAGGATGATTAAGAATTTAGATTATTTATTGGTAAAGAGTTGTACCAGAATTAGAAAAAGACATATTCAATATGTATTAGTTATTACACTTAAAAAACAAAAAGAACAAGATAATTTTGGTTAGATTTTTACATGATTTATTTATTAAAAAATTATAAAGTAGGTGACATGTTGCTAAAATACATGAAGAACATACATTATTTCAATGTCACTTATTCTTGCTGAATCATTTCCACTCAACATTGCTCTTTTGACTTTATCTACCATGTGATATTCCAGTCAGTCACAGAGGAAATAAAAAGGAGAGGATATTATTCCTTCAATTGAAGGAGATAGGGAAACAAGAAGGGATAAATAATTTAGGAAAGATGATGATTAGTCTTGTTTAAGGGATGGTGAGCTCAGGGTGCTGGCAGAATTCTCAAGTAACATATTCATGAATTAACCAGTAAATGGAAATTGAAGAGTTTCATTTTGGAAAAAAAAAATAGATTTCAGAATTATCCGTATTTAACACAGAGTAGATAAAATTACCAATGAGTTTTATAACTTCCATTTGTTTTCAAGCTACTGGTTAAGAAAGACAACATTTCAATGTTCATAGCAGCTCAATTCACAATACTTAAAATAAGGAACCAACCTAAGTGTCCTTCAGTAGATGAGTGAATAAAGAAAATGTGGTACATATACACAATGGAACATTATTCAGCCATAAAGAAGAATGAAATTACAGCATTTGCAGGTAAATTGATGGAACTGGTGACTATCATGCTAAGTGAAACAAGGCAATCCCCCCAAACCAAAGGCAGAATATTCTCTCTTAGATGTGGATGCTGACTCACAATAGGTGGAGTTAGCGGGGCAGTCATTCACCGACTTAGGGGAAAGGGAAGCGGGATGGGAATGGAAAAGAGAGTAGAATGAATCTGACATATATTTCTTATGTTCATATACGAATACATGAACAGTGTAGCTCCACATCATATACAATCACACGAATGGGAAGTCACATTCTCTGTATGTATGCTATGTCAAAATATATTCTCCTGTCATGTATAACTAAAAAGAACAAATAAAAATATGTTTATCAAAAAGACAACATTTTATATTGCTTCATGCTACTCAATACACAGTACATTATATTTGACATATTAAAAAAGTGTAACAATTAAGCACATGCACATATGATGAATAGATAAAGATATTTAAAACAAAGAAATATTGATTAATACTAAGTAACAGTGCCTCACAAACCCATTGCTCATTAAATAAATGATAGAGCATGTAAACTATCCTCATGCCTGGATCACTGCCCAGAACTAATAAATCAGAAATTTTGTGGAACAGCACATGAATCTAATTGGAAAATCTGCATTATTCAATAATAATTAATTCAATATTAAATAAATATGAATATTGTTGAATATTTTAAACAAAGAACCTTTTCTGACATTAATAGGAAGAGACACATAACTTATTTGATATGAGTATAAAATTTATCTCATTAATAAAACAAAGGAATTGGTTCATTTAATAAACAATTATTTTATCATTTTATTGTGTCTAAGCTATACAGTTTCTGTTTAATTGAGTAAAACTATTCCTTATGAAACCTTAAAATATTGACTTATTATGAAGGATTGTCATTCTCATCAGAAAAGAAAAACTTGCTCTTTATTATGATTTCTTAAACTTTTAGTTTGATAGTGGTCCCTAATGACATATCATGACATAGATCTTTGAGTCAGTGGTTAGTTCTAAAATTAAAATCTAATATATTAACTATTTTTAAGTTTGTAAACATGAATGTTCATTAAGGAATTTCTTTTTATAACTATTTTTTAAAAATGGAGTTTATATATATTCTATTCTTTGTTAATTTAGAGGAAACATTTACTATGTTTTATCTATATTCTTATTTTATTTATGCTTTGAGACAAAAGAAAAATACATTTCTTTCATATGCTACAGTAGAAAACTATTATATTCTCAAAAAAAATGAGTTAGGTTTCTAATAATATTTTTGGAAATTAGAATCATGACTGCAATTGAACATAAATTGTCACAAACTGTTATGACACATTTTATGAGGTTTTTTTGCATTTTTTTCTCCTGCTCACTTGAGGATCAGATACATCTGGCAACTCATTTAAGTCAACGACATTTATTAATCACTTCCCATTATTTCAGTTATGATGTATGAAGGCTTTCACACTTGTGAGATTTCAAAAGTATCTAAAGCTGATGATTCCCATTTCCTCATTTAAAACCTATTATGAAATGTTCTCCTGAGAAAAAAGCCACCTGTGTCCAGTTAGCAGCTTCTGGCCATCTATAATTCCTGAATGTAGAGATGAAATTGGTTTACTTTCTCTGTTTATCCATTACAGTGTCCTTCAAGTAAATTGATCTGGTTTTGGTTATTAATATATTTCAATGTAATTAACCATTTATCAAATAAAACATCATATTCCCATAAATGTTATTTTTATACATTTTTTAATTGGAATGAACTAGGGAATCAAGTAATATGTATACATTGCAAATAGCATTCAAATACTGACATCTGTAACTAAATAAGCAAAATATATTTGATAACAATTAATACTTTGGATTTGTATATTTAATACAGAATTAGTTTTAATAAGATAAATGTATAGCAATACGGATTTAGGACAAAAGAATACTATACTGCAGAGCCATATTATTTCATACGCTTTATATTTTTTAAATATTGACTCTCTTATAACAAAAATGAAATAAGAATGAACCAAAAAAAATCCCTTAATTAATATTGAGTCGCCTTATCTCATTGAAATTGACAATGATATATTTTAGATATATTTTTTCTATCTGTATTCAAGTGTATATATAATTAGAAGACATTGTGATGAATGAATAGATTTAAGAAAATCTTACAAAAATAACATTTCTAGGTAGTCAATTCTCTACACTCATAATAATCAAGTTCCTGGTTGGTGTAAGTGGTGGAAGCAGTTTCATGTAAGCAAAATATGCATGTAGTGATTGAGTACATATTAAGTGATTTAAACAGTGATAACTAGAGTGAGGAAAGATAGTCCAAACACTCAAAACAAAACTAAAACATTCTTAAAACTTGAGAAATATGAGAACACGATCAGACTAGAAATGTATCTAAAATGACATAGTTTTTAAGACTTCTGTGTTGTATCAAAATAAAAAAAAATCGAAATCATTACTAGGATATTGATTGGAAATTAATGAACTTTAAGCAGTCCAAGTGATTTTTTGCCAAAATGACTTAGGTCAAATACAAATTTTATCCTTCTCTTTCACTGAAATAAATTAATTATAATAAATTTATTATCGTAAGTCTATACATAACCATATACTCAGAGGATTTCAATTAGAAATTACAAAGATGACTATGCTCAATTTCTACAAAGGTCAAAAACTCTGACATCTAAAATAGAGCTAATAATTCAAGATAATTAGATGTACTTAGCCATCTGGGCAAGAGATGGTTTGTAAATTAGATGGGAGTGATTCATAAATATGTTGACAGACATCATAATTTATCTTCAGGAAATCATCGAGAGCTATAATTAAGTGAAAAAAAAATAAGCTGACATCTATTCACTTATAACCTTCTTGACATGAAATAAAAGAATGTTTTATGACAGATAAAAAGGAAATTGAAAAGGAAGAACTTCAAAATTTTTCCTTTTGTATCAATTTATATAATATAGTAATCCTTAAGCATTCATGACAGTCAAAATGGTAAGTTGCTTATTGTTTGTGTAATTAACATTGTCTCACTTACACTCCTTGAATAGAATATCCATTCAGGGTACTACTTGCTTTCTAATGAGTAATATTGGGGTGAAATATTCTTTTTTGGTGTGGATTTATAACTTTGTAATTGACTGATCAAAAATGTCCATTATCTCGCTGGGCAAGAACCACCATTTGACCCAGCTATCCCACTCCTTGGCCTATACCCAAAGAACTTAAAATCAGCATACTACAGAGATGCAGCCACATCAATGTTCACAGTTGCTCAATCCACAATAGCCAGATTGTGGAACCAACCTGGATGCCCTTCAATTGAGGAATGGATAAAGAAACTGTGGTATATATATACAATGGAATATTATTCAGTCATAAGAATAATAAAATTATGGCATTTGCAGACAAATGGATGCAGTTGGAGAATATCATGCTAAGTGAGATAAGTCAATCTCAAAAATCCAAAGGACCAATGATCTCGCTGATAAGCGGATGATGACACATAGTGGGGGGTGGGAGGGAGGTAAGAATGGAGGAAGGAGGGACTGTATAGAGGGAAAAGAGGGGTGGGAGGGGTGAGGGGGAAGGAAGAAATAACAGAAGGAATCAAACACTGTTATCCTACGTAAATGTATGTCTACACAAACAGTATGCCTTTACTTCATGTACAAACAAACAGTATGTATCCCATTTGTGTACAATAAAAATAAGTTTAAAAAATGTCCATTATCTTCTTTAGATATCACATTAAAATTAAAAAATGAATTTGGATGAATGTTTTCCAAGTAAATTTTAAGCCAAAACTCTTGAAACTGGGAGATCTGAAATAAAAAGATTTATTGAGTCAGGCATGCTATAAAGGCTATCAAGCCAAAGGACCAGATCCTGGGGTAAGTTCCTGCAAGTTGCACTAGCAAATCTACATAGCAGTTGGGAAAAATACCCACTGGACCTAGAACTAACACCCTGAACTAAACCTGTAATGAAGGGTTAAGGAAGAAAAGCATAAATTATTTTAGTAAGCTACATTGCCATACAAATAAGAGAAGTGAGAAAATGAAAACTTTGGGATGGGAGAACTATCCAAAAGGAGAGAAGTTACTGTTGCTCTGAAGTGATTGGACTTTTAAGAATAACGTGGTGATATGTTAAGGGATCAGTGTAGGATTTAAGACAAGGTTTTAGAAAACATTCAAGAATGCAAGTCTTTGGTTTTTGTTCAGTTCAGAGGTGTAAATTGTGTAAACTAATAAACTAGTCTTCTCTCCCTCTTTCTCCATCTTAAAGCCTTTGTAATTTAATTAATCGGTGCCAGGAATTGAACCCAGAGGTACTTAAACACTGAGCCTCACCTTCGTTTTTTTTAATCATTTATTTTGAGACAGGGGCTCCTAAATTGCTGAGGCTGGCCTTAAACTTGTGGTCCTCTTGCCTCAGCCTCCAGAGCTGCTAGGATTACAGGCTTGCACCACAACTGACTGTAGTTAAATTTAGAACAACTTCTCTAATCACAAATTTTCCTTAGAGCCTTTGTGTCTGTTATGCAAACTATGATGTTAGTACTAAGATTTCCACATCTCATAGTCTAACTTTGCTCATGTGAAACACAGAAGATGCTACTACCAGTTACTCATTAACTGGGTTATCTTTAACAACTTTTCATCTACATTTACAAAGTTAATGGTCCATTTGTGAAAAAATGTCTCATGGATACTATTGATATTTTCCTTATGTCTACAAAATCTAGTGATCAGAGATTTTAATAAAGAAGTAAGTTATTTGTATCTTCATTTGTGATAGTGTTTTCCACTATCATGACAAATCTTTTTCATGGAGAATGATATTTTACTTTCCCTCATAATTATTATCCAATTTAAAGTATTTTTCAGTAATGTTCAATTCCTAAATAGTTGAAATTCTTACAATGTTCTATTCAAATTTTACTAATTGATCCAAGTAACAGAGAAAACACATCTAATGAAAACTATCAAGTATATTATAAATATTCATAATTATTCTCCATAAAATGAACACTTGAATCAAAATAGTCTTCAGGATCCAGAAGATCAAAACCTATGCATGAGAAAACAAGAAAGGAATAATTAATGGAATAACTTAAAAGCCAGTTGGAAAGGGTCAGAAAATAGAAGATAAAAATAAAAATCATTCTAGAGGTTACTTTATAAAACAATGGAAACATGAATATCCACTAATGCTATTTTTTGAAAGTTTATTGTCCCCTCCAAAATTCATGTTGAACCTGAATCCTCACTGTAACACAACTGAGAGTTGGGACTTTAGGAGCTGATTACTCCCTGAGGATCCTGCCCTCACATATAGTATTAATGCCTTGCAAATGTCTGTGAAGCCAGTTCTCTGTTGCCCCTTCACAAGGTAAGAAAACAGCTGCCTGGCACCCACCCGCTTGGTATTAGAGATTGGGCTCTCACTAGACACAGAACCTGCTAATTCCTCGATCTTGAACTTCCCAGCCTCCAGAACAGTGAGAAATACATTTCCATTATTCATACTTGGACCAAGTTATTTTGTTTCACCTGAAGGAATCTATGGATAACCCACTAAAAAATCCCAAGTGTATTGAAGACAGGACAGGATAAAAATCAAAATTACTTAAGAGAATTAATTTGGTATACCTCTTAAAATTAACTATGGAAAAAATTTTTTAAAAAATCCTGTAAACTTTCCGGGAAAAAAAGAGTTTTTTGAATAGCAAGTATAACCAAAAAGGACAAAGACCATATTGAAAAAGATGGTAGTCTGATAGAAAGAGGAGAAAGATGTCACATATTAAGATGACACATCTTTTTTGGGGGGGGAGGTGGGTACTAGGGATTAAACTCAGTGAAACTCAGCCACTGAGTCACATCCCAGGTCCAGTTTTGTATTTTATATTTAGAGACAGGGTCTCACTGAATTGCTTAATGCCTCACTTTTGCTGAGGCTGGCTTTGAACTCCAGATCCTCCTGTCTTAGCCTCTGGAGCTGTTGAGATTATAAGCATGTGCCACCACACCTGGCAAGTTGACCCATCTTTAATGTGGATATAAATTTAAATTAAAAAAAAAAATTTGTTTTTTCTCTCTCATGAGAATAAAGTTTTAAAAGATAGAACCTCAGAAAAGGCTATAATTGTTCAAGAAAAGATGAAAAATGGAAAAAATACATAGGAAGAATATAGTTACACAATAAAATTTTCCAATCATCTGAGAGTGAGAAAATTTAATTTTTTTCTTTTCTCCCCAGTATTACTGAAATAAAATGGATAAGTGAGATTGTATACAAAGTGTATATCAAGCAACCTAGATATATGTGTATACTGTATGATGTTATCACAGTCAAATTAATCTACACACATATTACCAGTTACCAGGGTGTGTGTGTGTGTGTGTGTGTTACGAGTTGAGGACTCGTAAGGTCTACTCTTTTAGCAAATTAAAGTAAATAAAACAGTGTTGTTATCCATGCTATACATGGATACCAGAATTAATTCATCTTAAAATTGAACATGTTTACTCTTTAACCAACATCTCCCCATTTTCCTATGTTTTCACTCCTACCAAGCACCATTTTACTATCTGCTACTAGTTTTAGGTTCCATACATGAGACAATACAGTATTTCATTTTCTATGTCTGGT
This sequence comes from Sciurus carolinensis, assembly GCF_902686445.1. Lineage (NCBI taxonomy): Eukaryota > Metazoa > Chordata > Mammalia > Rodentia > Sciuridae > Sciurus > Sciurus carolinensis. The sequence continues at coordinate 121,390,169 of NC_062221.1, read as the reverse complement.
CTATCTCATTTAGCTTAAAGTTTTAGTTGAGAGAGAGAGAGCGAGAGAGCGAGAGAGAGAGAGAGAGAGAGAGAGAGAGATCATATTCCTGTATGCAAATCATAATAAAAGGGAATCCTTGTACACTGACAATGGAAAGGTTAGAACAGCTTTAATTGCCAATGATATAAGTACCTCTCAATAAAATTAAAAATAAACCCAACATATAACCCAGCAACTCCAATTTTGGGCATATTTCTAAAGAAAATTAGGTGAGGTTTTCAAAAGATATGTGTACTCCCACATTTGCTTTAACATTATTTACAATAGTCAAGAAATGGAAACAGCCTAAGTGTCTGTTGATGAATAAATGGATTCCATTTTTTTCTTTTTTATTGTATTTTTAAAAATATTTTAAATTTGTTCTAATTAATTGTACATGACAGTAGAATACATTTATAAATTTTGATAGATCATACATAAATGGAGTGTAATTTCTCATTTTTCTGATTGCACATACTGTAGGATCACATTGGTCATGCAGTCATATACGTACATGAGGTAATAATGTCTGTTTCACTCTACTGTCCTTCCTACCCCCATATCCCTTCCCCTTGCTTCACTCCCCTCTACCTAATATAAAATAATTCTATTCTTCCCTAACCCCTCCCCCTATTGTGAATTAGTATCTGCATATCAGAGAAAACATTTGGTCTTTGGTTTTTTGGGTTTGGCTTATTTTACTTAACATGATATTCTCCAACTTCATCCATCTCGCAGCAAATGGCGTAATTTCATGTTTTTAAAGCTGAGTAATATTCCACATATACCACATTTTATTTATCCATTCACCTGTTGAAGGACACCTAGGTTGGTTCCATAGTTTAGCTATTGTGAGTTGAACTGCTATAAACATTGATGTGACTTCATCACAGTAGTCTGCTGATTTTAAGTTCTTTGGATATAAACCAAGGAGTGGGATAACTGAGTCAAATGGTGGGCCCATTCCAAGTTTTCTGAGGAAACTCCGTACTGCTTTCATAATTCTAAATGAAGAAAAATTGAAAGCATTCCATCTTTTCTTAAAGCATGGAAAATCTTCCTTTCAGATTTCTCAGAGGTTTGATCACTCAGGTACAAGTAAAGGAAACTATATTTTATTATTTGTGGTGTGTGCAGTGGATGAAAGAGAAGAATTGAGGTGTGAGAGCTAACATGCTGACATGTTAATGCAAGAAAACAAAAATTATTTTATTTTCACAAGCACTATGAGGTAAGATATTTTGTATGGTTCAACATTTATACCTCTATGTTCTATTATATTTCCTTTTAGATATTTTTAAGAAAATGAAGACTTGTCTAGTAATATTGATGTTATTATTGAATTTCTTTCAGTTTAAAATATCTGTGGAAAATATGCAAATAATCTACTTTCCATTTGCTAATATTTTTCAGCACATATCTTTATTCACATTTTAATTGATAAATGTTATTTTTAAACATTCATTTGGGTGAAAATAGGCTTAAGTAGTTCAGTTTTCACCTATAAGTTTAGCTGACCAAATTCTAAATTGAAAAACTATGTGTACCAAAAGACTTGAAAATTAGCTTGCATGCATCTGTTGTTACATGTGAATAAATTAAATTGATGAAAGTATTGCAAATAACAGAAGCTACCCATTTGAAATATGTGTAAAAATTATTTGTAACTGATAATTGTCAATCTGAAACTTTAGCTTTGAATATTATAAAGAATAACATAAGTAACCATTTTTACTTTTTATATTTCTACTGAGTAGAGTTAAAAAATTAAAATATACCCAAATGTTTTTCAGATATTTAAATAGCTGGATATTTGGGAGGAAAAAAAAAAACAGCCCAGGAGAGGTTTTGCTAGACCCTGGTTGGGAAAAAATATTGAAATACTAGACTGGTGCATTTCCCTTGAAACTATTTGCCTCTTAAAAATTCAAATTAGGTGAAATTCATGTTTAAATACCATTGTTGACCTAGGCATACAATTTTCAATTAATATAAGATTTATAAAGTATAAGAATCAGAATTCTAGGAAAATATGATTTAATAATTAAAAATGCAAATCATTCTATATCCTAATTACATATTAGTTGAAATGAAAATGTTTGCTGCTGTTTGAAAAGGTTTAAAAATTAGTATGTGTTTGAGTGAAGGTTAAGCAGGGAGGGAATGTGTGTGGTAATGGATCAGCACATCTGACATTGTGGATCAGGGCTCACATTGAGAGGCAGATTGCCTATAAAAACATTCCATTCCAACTGCTGCTTAACTGTGTGAACTTGACCTTGGACAATGTACAAATATCAGTGAGCCTCTTCCACTCAACTATAAATTGAGATAATCTTAGTACTTTTATGGGTATTATCCAGAGTATAGTATATTTAAGCACTTAGAATAAAAAGAAAACACCTACTTATTATTATTCCCCATTATACTAAATGCATGAAATCTCTTGAGGGTGAAACAATACACATAGATAAACACACACACAGCTATAATTTAAGTACTATAGAGTTCTTGTTATCTGTCAAATATTATCTATGATAGAAGTCTGGTTGGGCTATGAAAACAGTTGAGAGAAGATTGGAACATGTTATGGGTTTCCTTGTACTCTCTCTCTCTCTTCCTATTTGCAGTCCTGACTGTGCCTTCCATTAATAAACTCAAATAGAAGCATAAGGACAAGAAGTTCAAGTATGCAGTCAGCCTCCTGGGCACAGACCAAGGTGGAGAAGATAGTAGGACTATGGATCTAAAGAGGCTGTGGAGAAAATCCAGAAGAAATGGGAGTATACCCACTTTTGTTCATTTTTAAATGCTGGTCACACCTCGTTGGTATTCTAGGTGGGACTATGTCCTTGAAAATCTCAAATTAAAGCCTTGATCTTCAAAATGATGACATTTGGAGGTGGCAACTTTGTAGGACAACTAGGTCTAGATGAGGTTATGAGGGTAAATCTTTCAAAAATTGGCTTAGTGCATTATAAATTTTTTTCTTTTTTTGCAGTGCTGGGGATTGAACCTAAGGCCTTGTGCTTGTGAGGCAAGCACTCTACCAACTGAGCTATCTCCCCAGTTTGGTTATAAGAGGAGGCATTAGGAGCTGGTTGTGTAGCTAGCAGTATAGCATGTTCTTACCATATTTAAGGACCTGTGATCATACCCAGCACAAGGAAAAGATGAGAGAGAGAGATTGGTACTTGCTCACTCTGCTATGTGAGGTACAGAGAGAAGATGGTTATCTGCAAGGCAGAATTTGACCCTCACCCAGTGCCCAAATCTGCTAAGATCTTCACTTCTGATTTCCAATCTCAATAACTGTGAGCAATAAATATCTATCCTTTCAGTCATCTTATCTATGGTATTTTTCTGTAGAAGTCCAAGCTAGGGTAAAAATTAATACTGTGAAGTGTAGTGCTACTGTAATAAATACGAAAAATGTGCAAGCAGTTTTGGAACTAGGTAATGGGTAGAGGTGAGAAGAGTTTTGAGGTGTATTCTGGAAAAAGTTGAGATTATAATGCTGACAGTTTTCAAGGTAATTCTGGTGAAAGTTCAGAAAGGCAGGAAAACTGTAGAGAAAGTTTCCAATCTCTTTGAGAATACATAAATAATTACGAACAGATTGTTGGTAGAAATGACTCTAAATATCATTCTGGTGAACTCTCAGACAAAATAAGAAATATGGTATGAACAATACAGGAAGATTAACCTTGATATATAGTGAGAACAAATTTGACCAAATTACATTTTTGTTATAGTATTTTCTCGACAGTAGAACTTGGATATAGTGAAATTGATTATTTAGCTGAGGAAATTTTAAAGAAAGTGTTGAATGAATGGTTTGGATCCTCCTGACCATTTATAGTGAAATGTGAAAAGAAATAAGTTAATTAAAGAAGAAAGTATTGAGCAAGAAGGATTCTGAAATTCAGAATTTGAAAAACTCTCAGTTTGTTCATACTACAAAGATAGTCAGGTCCATTAGTAGGGGTTTGAACCATGAAACTAATAAGCTGCTCTTGGTTTGAATTAAAATGAGTGGAGATGGGGCAAATGGAAGAAATGCTGTCAGACTTATTAGATCCTAGAAATATTTGGTTTCTAGATGAGCAATGAATAACCCACCAGCAGGTTATTGATAGATAACTGGGGTTGCCTTCTTGGTTTCAAGGGAGGGAGGTGCTTTATTTTTCAACAGACCACCTAGAACTGTGAGGGGTGGAGTCACTCAAAGTATTGCAGGTCTGACCCCTGCCTAACAGAAGTAGGACCACTGTATTTTTTTGTTTTTTTTTCTTCCTGGAAATGGAACTGTCAAGCAGTGGGTGTGGAAAACAGAGTTGAATCCAAACAAATTTTTCTTTAGTCTTAAGATTAATTGGCATTTATCTAGTTAGATTTTAGATTTTCTTCTGCATCATTAATCACCCTTTCCATCCTTTCAGTTTCTTTCTTTCTTTCTTTTTTTTTTTTTTAAATGAGATTGTCTATGAGTATCCCGCATTGAGTTTTGGAAGCATTTATTTTGTAAGTTCACAGCTGAAAAGGAATTTTTCCCACGGTGAATCACACTTCATCTTTCACCCATATCTGAATTTTGTGATATTTAGATGAGAATTGGGATTTTCCACCTCCGTGTTAATGCTGGAATTAGTTAAAATGTAGGGGGGGGCGGGCATCAAAATGGAGTGAATGTGTATGAGTCCTTACTTTATGCAAAAAGGGCCTGAATTTTGGAGGACCAAGTCCAGAATGGTGTAGTCTGAACACGTGTCCCCAAAATGTATATGATAAAGCTTTAACCACAATATGATATATTGGCATTTTGAAGATAATTGAGGTGCAGTTATGAGAGTGGGTGCCAGGTCATGGGATTACAAAGAGGGGAGAAAAACACCAGAATTTGCTCTCTCTCTTCTACGTGAAAATATAGGGAAAATGTAATCCTTTAACAGTTAGGAAGTGAAACTTCACTAAGTATCTAATATACAGCGTCCTGGATCTTGGACTCCCTAGGTCAAGAACTATAAAAAATAAATGTCTAATTTTGAGACACTCTGTCCATAATATTTTGTTATGACTGTTTATGATAATCTAGGACAATATTGTAATGAAACTTTGATAGGTGTATTTGTTTTTGTCTCTTGTAGGCAGAATTCTAAGATAGTTCCCATGTTTCCTGTTTCCTGGTTTGTATCATGTATAATCTTCTCCACCTGGGAAGATAGGATGTATGACTATCACTTCTGTGATTATTAGGCTAACATGATAGGATGTTGCAGACGTAGATGTAATTCAGGTTCCTAATCAGTGAACATAAAATGCTTGAGTGGAAGATTACGATGTGCCTAACCTAAGGAGGTGAAAACTTTAAAAGAGGGACTAAATGCCAGAAACAGAAGATGTCAGAGAGAATTGAAGAATCAGGTTGCTGTCTGTGTAAATGTTCATGCAACAGGGAATGACAAACGGCTCCTGGACCACAGTAATACTCCTGCAAGGAACTGAATTCTGCCAATAGCAAGTGAGCTGAGAAGAGGACGCTGAGCTTCAGGTGGCATCACTCTATCAGACATCCTCTTTGGTTTCAGCCTAATGAGACCCTGAGCAAAAGATCCAAGTAGCCCAAGCTCAGACTGCTGACCCATAGAAGCTGTGGAATAATAAATGCATATTGTTTAAACACCTAAGTTTCTCATAACTTTTTACACATCCATAAAATTTCAATACCATGTCTGTTATGAATACTCTATATTCTTCCACTGTCAACTTCAAAGAATGGAAGGAAAGGAACAACTTTGTTCCAATAAGACTGTGTTGTATATGATAGACTAATAAAATCATTCATTCTGTGTCCCTATAGACAAGAAAAACTATTGACATCATTATTAAACACCCTTGTTATGGTCTGTGGTGGTCCAACATAGATTTGGTTTTTTTTGATAGGACGTGCAATAACATTTACTTTTCCTCCCAAATTAGTATAGATAATGCTATTACAATGGTGATAGATGTGGCCCATTCCACAGAAAAAAAAAAGCCTGCACTAAATAATAAAGTTTAAAATAAGTGGAGAGAATGATGGAGACTTACCTTCCATTCAACTTTACATGTATAGCAGGAATTTGGCAGATAACCTGCTCTTGAGAATAGTAGGAACCCTCCCCCACCAAAAATCTGTATTCTGTGCAAGCCCTAGTTATTTGCATCTATTGAGCTCTTGAAATGTGACTAGTTGAATTAGAGACGTGCTGTAAGAGAACATCAATTCATGAGATTGAAAAATATCTTATTAGTAATATTTTTAATTGATTGCATGTAGGTATGATGTTACATGGGTTATTCTGTTTGAACTAAACATAATTACTAAACTTAATTTCACTTGTTTCCGGTTTTTAGTATAGTGACTTAATAAATTGAAAAATACACTTGTAACTTGCATTCACTTTCTTTTGGACGTCACACTTCTAGGTTTTTTAGATATAGCTTACTAAAAACATCTACTCTGAGTTTCAAAACCAACCCAAGAATCTACATAAGAGGAAATGGGGAAAAATTACTATAGGAAAGAACTGATAGAGTTTAAAGAAGGACATTGATAAGCCTAGACTGTTTTGACATATTCTCTTTTATCCACCTTCCTGAATTTAACAGGAAAAAAAGTATGACTAAGACACTTTCATAAGGAGGCTTTTGCATTCAGTAGCAAAGTGAAACATAATGATGGTGTTATTTGTGAACTTAAAAAATTTTCCTTTTGAACTTGCATGTATACACAGAAAGACCAGTGTATAAATTCTTTATGTAAAACATGAACTATGAGAAATATGCTTGACAGTTCATGGTAGCTTTCCATGATTTGTGAGCAATCTGTGAGTCACAAAATGGCAAGAGGCTGGAGGATCCCAGACTTTTACTGATAACATTTCTAAGAATCTTTGTTGATTCTCTTTAAAACTAAATGATTAGAGAACTATGCAGTCTTTTAATATCAGTTTTATCAATTGTTACATTTGTACTGATGTTTATAAAAGTCTCTTATTTATATCTTGAGAAAAAAGTTGGTTTTCACTTGTTTTTATTTTTTACGTTTTTCTAAAAATATAATTCCAATGACAATTCCCATATAATCTGTGAGTTAGGATCTAACTTTCCTTCAAATATTTAGTTAATTCTTACTTTTGAAGTAGTTTATCATTTTCACTAGACCTAAGATATAACTTTCTATTATACATTATTGTATATGTGTGTGTTTTAATAAGGAATAATTTATCTGTTTTTACAATGATCTTCCACTATCAATACCACTTATTTATTTTGCAATACAGCTTCAAGATATGTTTCATAATTGCTGGTGAAAGTTCCATGGACTTCTTTCATATTTTGCTTAAGTTTGTTTAATATTTCTTGCCTATTCTAATATTTTTATCCTTCATAAATTTTAGAATCACTGTTACAAAAATTAATTGGTATTTTGATTTATGTTATCTTAGATGAAAATTCCTTTCTTTCTAAAATGACATTTTAATGAGCACCATCATTTTTCTATTTATAATGTATATACTTATATATATACATACACATAGATATACATATATATCTATATGAATATATCTAGGTATACATATGTGTATACATTGATATGTTTGCTTAATTATTTTAATGTTCTAAGTAATAATGAAAGCTTGTTTTAAGAGAAATGGAAGTATTACTAAATTATATATATTTTTAAATTTAAAAACATATACATGTTAAAAATTCCAAATATTAAATTTCCTATAAGAATATTTTTATTTAATAATCCATTACTTATTTTCCTATATTTTAACATCTTTTGCTATTTCAATAAAATTTAATAATGCTCAAAAATTTTTACTTAATTTTTCCTAATATGCTATTTTTAATTTACCTCAAGGTAATTGCTCTATTAACCTGGTTAGTAATTAGTCATAATGAATATAAGAAAACTTCATTTCATTTAACAATATTTTTCATTTTAAATCAGTCTTTGTTTTCCTTAATTAAAACTATCACCATTTTTGTACCTATAATAGATCAGTTGATTTCTTAGGAAACAGAATACAAAAAACAAAAACAAACAAAGAAACAAAAACCCCTATATTTTCGTCATCTGTAGTATTAAGCATAAATGTAAAGAGGTTAGCTATTATTATGAATTGAATGTATTTGATCCCATAACCCAGACTATGATGCAAGGAATATTTATATTTTCAAATATTTTAGTGGGAAAAATTGCTCGACTATATTAACACGCCATATATGCATTATAAGAGTAAGATATATAAATTGCTCTTTAGCCACATAAATATGAAGTTAAGATCTTTGGTTTACTATACTAAATAGTATATATTTAAATAGTTATATAATATTACTGGTCACTAAACATGTGTTAGAAAGCATATACTTTACATATTTGTCTTATATAAATAACAATCCCATAATTTTTATTTCATGTATATTTTGCATTTTCTCATAGGAATGGATCTTAGAGATCATATTGGATAAATATCTTTCTCTTAAGTGTTCACAGGAACATTAATGATTATAAATTTGAGAGCTGGCTTATGATCACACTACATTTGTATGAATGTAAATTTTACAAATGTGTAAATGTTTTTAAAATATTTTATCATAATAATTAACATTTCTTTTTTTTTTTTTTTTTCTTCTCCCCTAAGTCTCTTCCTAAGTATTTAGACCTGTCTCCAAAGGCCAAGCCTTCTTCAACAATGTCACCAAGCAAGCCACACCACAGGGCAGCCCGCATAGGGAGCAGGATCCCTCAGAAGTCACTCTGGGGTCCTCATGTGAGATGACACAGCCCAGGTCACATGCCGGCTACCCAGGGCAGCCTGTTGGTGTTGACCCTTACAAACTGTCACCAGGGTGCAGCCACCTCTCCCTGGAGGACTGTGCACAGTCTGTGCCACTGGGAAACCACTCTGCCTCTGCAGTACGTGGAGATGCCCCCCCACCGCACCCTGTTACCGTCCTCTCAGATAATGGGAAGACAGGTGGGGCCACCAGATGTTGCTTCTGGGCAGTCCAGAAACAGCTCCCAGAGTGGTGGAGTCCCAGCAGGGTGCAGATGAGGCCCGCCAGGGTCCACCTGCTGAGGAGGGGTGCTCCAGGGCAGAACAGCACACCTGTGGGGCACCCTGGCTGTGAGCTTGCAGAGGGGTGAGGATGGCTGAGCAGATCTTCCACCCAGGATGGTGACGCCCACAGCAGCCCCCTTAAGTCCTGGGTCCCTGCAACTCATCCAGTCCAGTGCCCTCCTCTCCTTTCCTCATGGATGAGATCCCCTTCAAGGGTCATAGAGGAACACAGCCTGCTGGTGTCAATCAACGGAAGCCTTTCCTGAAGTCCCCTCACACGGGGGACACCTAAGACCCAGGGGGTGCCTGATCCACACATAGGACCAAGCCAGGGTGCATGCTGCTGCCCACACTCCTACCAGGAAGCCTGGCTGTGGACCAGGCACACAAGAGCCTGCGGTGCCTGAGACCAGCCCAGAGCACTCCTAACGGTGGGTCCTGACACGCTGAGCAGAGGTGGTCTCTCCCTCACACACACTCTCTCTCTCTCCCCTCTCTCTCTGTCTCAAAACGTGGCGTTTGTCATCTAAAACTTACTATATGTTAAGATGGCTTCAATGACTATATTGTGGTCACATCTCCCCACTGGACACGCAGCTTCTGGAGAACTGGCCAGGCCCCATAGGGTCTGAGGGTGCCTGTGCAATGCACCAGCCTGGAGCGTTCCCATGAGACAGGGCGGGGCCCCAGGCCTGGCCACCTCCCCCCAGAGTCGGGCTCATCCCCCAGCTGCCTCCTGTGCTTCCGCTGGTCCCATCTGATCCTGCACGGTCTCGGGAGTCAGCCCCACAGACCACAGCGTTCCTGCGAGAGCCCAGCCTGCGGTGCCCCGCACTGCTCTGCCACTCTTGCTGTGGTCCTGGGCTGGTACACCCGCAGCTAGCGGACCCACTCTCCTGTTGATGGATGTGTGGGATTTCCAGCTGGGTGCTCCAACAAGACCTCATGGACGTCCTTGAGCACACGCCTCGTTAGACACACGTTTCCCCAAGGAGGGAAGCTGCTGAGTCGCAGAGCTTACAGAGCTTTGACTTTAGTAGTTGCGGCACGAGAGAGTTCCGGTGTCTCCACATTCCCATCAACTCGGGCTTGTGGGTCCTTGCGAGTTGGAGCCATTTTGGAGTAGTATGTAATTGTGGTTTGTTCTGTTTTGTTTAAAATGTTTATCGAGGTGAAATTGTCATAACGTGAAATTATCCGTTTCGCATGCGCTATTCCAGGCATTCAGTCCATTCACAGTTTGCAGAGCCACCTCCTCTCCACAGTTCTGGAACGTTCCATCCTTGCAGAGTCAAACCCCCACGAAGCCAGCCCTCCTGTCCCTCCTCCCCACACCCTCGGCTCTGCCTCTGCAAATTCATCTGCTCTCAATTTCACGTAACTGTAATCACTGCGACGTGAACTTCTGTGTCTGGCTTCTTTCACTTAGCATCACACTTCAAGGCTCATCCGTGAGGTAGCGTGTGTTCCACGGCCCTTTTCTTGACTGAATGACGTTCCGAGTACGGATGGACCTTCCTGTGACTGTGGTCCATGTGCCCCTCCCTGGGGTGAGGAGGTACCTTCCCGTGTTTCCTGAACTCTCTCTCCCGCGGTTCTTATTCAGGCGTCAGTCTTTTCCTCCTAGGAACAGGGCTTCATCACACAGCTGGCCAGAGTCCCCCACACAGCGCTCTGAAGCCGAGTCCTGCTGGTCGTGGCGTCTGCACTGTCTTCATCCACTCGGTGGCTTTTGTTGCCACTGGGCGATGTCTTTTGACGACTGTCGTTTCTCAGGCTCGACACAACCTGCGTGGCAATCTTTTGCTTTCTGAGAGCTTCCTGTGGTCTCAAGATCGCTGCCAGCCCCAGGCTATGGAAGGGCCTTGCCACCTTATGGAAGGCAGCTCGCTCCTCCAGCCACCTGGAGCTGGTACTGGGGTTGGTGTCAGGGCCAAGGTTTCTTCTCTTTCTCACCTTTTCCGTGTGGATACCCAGGAGTGGAGCCCCTTTGCTTAGCAAGGCTCCCTACCCAGGCCATGGGTGCCCTGCCTCCTGACCAGGGGACTGCGCGGCCTGGGTCTGTTTCTGTGCCCGGTTCTCTCAGCCCCTCTGGCGGTGCTGCGGAAATATCCCGCCCTGCTGTGGTCTCAGAGTAAGTTTTCGAGCCGGTAGAGCAATTCCTAATGCTTCGTTTATTCTCTACGATTGTCTAGGCTACCCTTGGACCATCGCATTTCCGTAGAAAATTTAGAATCACCTTATAAGTTAATGCCAGGGCTCTGGTACCAGTTCTGAAAGTAGACACATTTGGTGATGAATGAACATTTTTTCTAAAAATTGGTGCATTACAATTACACACAACAGTGGGGTTCGTTGTGATACAGGGGTGCATGCACACAGCTGCCTTCCCTGTGCCTCCCCTTCCCGCTCCGCCCCTTCTTCTACTCTACCTCTATTCTACAGTTGTAACCCTTCTACTCTCAAGAGTCAGTCTCTCTCTCTCTCCCTCCCTCTGTCTCTCTCTCTCTGTCTCTCTCTCTCTCTGTCTCTCTCTCTCGCTCTCAGGCTGTCTCTCTCTCTTCCTTTCCAGCTTCTACAAGAGAGGAAACATTTGACCCTTGACTTTCAGAGTCTGGATTATTTCACTTAACATGATATTATCCAAAATCCACCCATTTTCCTGCACATGACATGATTTCTTTCTCTTTACGGCTGAGGGAAGCTCCAGTGGGTACATACACCCCATTTTCTTTGTCTCTTCATCCACTGATGGACACCTAGGCAGGGTCCATGGTTTGGTCACTGTGAATAGTGCTGCTGTAAACACGCGTGAGCATGTGTCACTGTAGCGTGATGACTGGGTCGTGTGGTGGGTCCACGCCTCGTCTTTTGAGACCCTGCATCCTGAGTTCCATGGTGGTTGAACTAATTTACAGCCCCACCACCAGGGTAAAAGGGTCCCTTTTCCTCCGCTCCTCTCCAGCGTTTACCACTGCTTGCGTCCTGATGATGGCCATTCTGACTGGAGTGAGATGAAATCCCAGCGTAGTTTGGATTTGCGTTCCCTAATTGCTAATGGTGTTGAACTTTTTTCATATATTTGTTGAACATTTGTATTTCATTTTTGAGAAGTGTCTGTTTAGTTCATTTGCCCGTTTATTGATTGGGTTATTTTGATCTTTTGGTGTGAAGCGTGTTTTTTTAACTTTTTCTTAAGTTGTAGTTGGACATGATTACCTTTATTTTATTTCATTTCTTTATTTTTATGTGGTGCTGAGGATTGAGCCCAATGCCTCACGTGTGCTAGGTAAGCCCTCTGCCACTGAGCCACAGTTCCAGCCCGGTATCCTGGGTTTGGGGTTCTTTATATAATCTGGATATGAATCCTCTATCAGAAGAGCAGCTAGCAAAGATGTTTCTCTTATTCTGTAAGTTTCCTCTTAAGATTCCTGTTTCCTTGCTGTGCAGAAGCTTATTAATTTGATGCCATCCCATCTATTATCTCTGGCATTCCTTCCTGAACTTTGGGGTCCTGTTGAGAAAGTCTGTGCCTGTGCCTACATGCTGAAATGTTGCTACATTTTCTTCCAGGAGTTTCACAGTGTCTGGTCTAATTCCTAGGTCTTCAGTCATTTTGAGTTGATTTTTGTGCAGGGTTAAAAGATAAGTATCTAGTTTCATTCTTCTACATATGGGTAACCAGTTTTCCCAGCACCATTTGTTAAAAATCTATCTTTCCTCCAGTGTACGGCTTTGGCACCTTTGAGGATGAACATCTTTTTGTGATTAGGTCTTCCACTTACAACCACAATGCATTGATACATCCTTCCATTTGTCTGCTTTTCTTTCATCTATCCCAATAAGAATTTTTAGTTTACTCTCAAGATATTTTATGATTTTTAATAGCTTAGAAAATCTGATGTGTTTTGATACCTCTAGGAATGACATCTTTACATTTTTAAAAATCTGTTAAAGATGTGAGGGGATAGAATTAATTCTTCTATCTCAAAATTAGTGAACTTACTGAATTCACTTTTTGCTCCTCTTTCAGTGACTGCCCAGAGGTGATAGCCTGCATCTGTGACATCTAAGGTTTAATATAAGTGAGTCCCCTTACTACATTTCTTTATTTGATTCATAGTTATCTAATTTTTTCATAGATTTGCAGGTGTTTAAAGTTGTTTTTCACATTCTTTTTCTCTAGTCATCAGGAATGCTTTTTAAAAGTGTTCATACAATTCAAAATACATATGAAATGTTATCTTCTATTCATCTTTTTAAACCCACATTATAAACATCTTCTTTATTTCTTTATTTATTTTCTTTGACTAATTCTCCAAAGCCTTCTCTCTAGTGTCTGGAATTGGATCTGGTAAATCAGTCTATTGGGTAAAGTACTCAAGGTAGAAGAGGCTTGTTGAGAGTATTCCTGAAAAGTTCAAAAATTACAAGCAATCTACAGAATTTAAAATGATCATGTGAGAGAATATAAAATATACAGCATCAACTTGCTGCAAAGTAAAATATGTGTCAAGAGAACACCTATGCCAATGGTTGGGTTTTTTTGGGGGGGAGGCGGGAATCTTCTTTTTCCTACCTAGTAATAGTTGTTTCCTATATTAAATTTCCTCTGCTCCACATATGTTATAGTTTAGATATGAGATGTCTCCCAGAAGCTCATGAGTGAGACAATGCAAGAATTTCCAGCAGTGAAATGATTAGATTTTGAGAACTGTAACTTAATCATTGACTAATCTGCTGCTATGGATCAATGGACTGGTAACCAGAGGAAGGTAGGGTGTAGTTGGAGGAAAGATGTAGCTGGGATGTGCCTTTAAGGTTTATATTAAGCAGAGTTCTCTCTCTGCTTCTTGGTTGCATGTCCTGACTGCTTTGCTCTGCCATGATGTTCTGCCTCATCTCAAACCCAGAGCTTTGGAATCTGCAGACCATAGACTGAATCTCCGAAACCATGAGTCAAAATAAACTTTTCCTCCTCTAAGTTTTCCTTGTCAGGAATTTTTGTCACAGAGATTGAAAACATTGATTAAAAAATAGGTGAAACTTAGAAAATTAGCATGAAAATAAATCACAGATTAAGATTGTAGTTAAATAATAGAATTTGTCCCCATTCTGTTTTAACTTTTCTCTGTTGTCTTTAATCAGTTTTATTTCACACTGACTTCTTAAATGAATTATGTTGTTCAGTCAGGGTACACTGTGGCTGTAATATAAGCAGCAAATGACATAAATGAACTGTTCTTCCTAATCATTGTGAGATGCTTAACAAACAGTATTATGAAGTAAAAACTAGATCTAATGCAGGAAATATATAGAAAAAAAAGGTAAGGAAAATGAAAGTAAAGATAAATTTCAAAGCAATCATACATGTATTCATAACATGGTTCCTGGTAATTTTATTACTAAAATCAAGATGTCTTCAGATAATTTCCTAGTGAGTCCACAAGGCAAGGTTTTGGAATCCTCGCCTTGTGGACTCACTAGGAAAATGAACTCTAGCAAAATCAAGAACGATGGTTTTTGTTTATCTATTCCTTCTTACCAGGCAGATTTATATGTTCCAGAATTCAAAATAAATTATGTTACTTGTTAATATTGGAAGAGAATTTAATTCATTTATTCATGATAATATCCCTTTTTCCACATTATATTGAAGGGAAGGGGGCTAAAGACATGTGGATTGGGTACAAGTGACATAAAGGGGTGGGTATAATCAAAGTATGTTATAAGCACATGAGAAAATGCCACACATAAACCCATTATTTTGTACGATTAATACATGCTATAATTATAATAAACATAACAAAGTATTTTAAAATCATGGATAGCATAACAATTTAAAGATATATTAATAACAAAATCCACAAATCTATCACTTGTTCATCCTGCAACACCTGGTAATTTTAACATTAAATGTTAATTGTAAACACCAAAGTATTATCACCATTCTCGGAACATCAGGTATTATACTCATTACATCATCATAACCATCAGATACTTGGATACATTGAGGGTAGTCGGTTTGAGTGACATGGATATTAAATTAATAATTATATAATTTTTTCAAAATGCAATGATTAATAAATTTCTATTTGCCCTTTCAGAATTTTATAATGCATAATATTTGAAAGTGCTGATAATTCCAATGAGAAGGTAAAATGATTAACTAACCATCTGAAAAGATTACCAGATGCTCCATGGCTTAAAAATATGGAGAATAAGAATTTTCATTATATTTAAATATCACTATATGTGATATTCACAATATTACACATGTAATATTGAAAGTTGCATGTGAAAACCTACCTTGAGTGAAGTGGTATGCTGTGGATTTTCTCACCTTCCTGCTTTGGTTTAATTTTTGCTAAACTGTTAGCAACCTGTGCAAATTACTTCACTGGTTAATTCAGACGACAATTTTGAACACAATTGCTACTTTTTATTCTCACTCTCAGTTACATTTTAACCTATACCTACTATTATAGTGGGGTATAAAAAGCTGTTTTGATATAAAGACTTGTTTCTTTTAGTCTGTGAACCTAATCATAGAGAAATAAAAAATTATAGTAAGTGATAACATGTACAACACTCTCAAGCAGTACAGTTCAACACAGTTTGAACTCTATATCAGCATAATAGTAAATACATAAAAAGTTCCACAGAAAATCTTACACTGTCAACGACATACTTGTATTTGCACTCAGAATATATAAGATTATATTCTACATTTTTTAGGGCAAATTTATATCAACTTGAGAGGTTTATAAACAATACCCAGAAAAATATTTTTAAAATATTATATCATCAGATTTCAATTGGAATGAAAGGTAACTTTGAACATCTTGTTAAGAAATCTTACATGAAATATGGAGATTATTAGTAAAATCAATTGCAATCTAGTTGTAAAACTCTGTGTTTATGAAATAAAGAACAAACAGAAATGTTCAATTGTACAAAGATATGTAGAGAACTCTCTTTAGAAGGATTCTCTCATATGTAAAATACTTTAAACTATGCCTTTCATTCACTTTCTAACTTTATTGCTAAGCAGAACATACCAAAATGCAATTTGCCTTCCCTCAACACTGCATTGTTCCCTGTTGATGTCATAAAGATTATCATGAAGTTACTGACTTAAAACCATACAGGTCTAGAGTTCAACGTCCAACAGGATTCTCAGTGTTACAATCAGGCTGTCAGCAGGGTCCTGCCCACACCGAGGCTCAGCAGAGACTCTGATTCTTGGCCTTGTGTAGCTTCTAGAAACTGCAGGTATTACACCCCTTTCCTCCCATCTCCTTCTCTGATTTCATGTTTTTCTCAGCAAAGCTTTTGTGATTATATTGGAACTATCCAGATAGTCCAGAATATATGCCTCATTACAAGATCCTTAACTTCAGCATCCCCCTACAGTCCTGTGCTGGAGATAGGTTGTAAACATTCAGGAAGGAGCCCTACTTTGCCTCCCATGAGATCCTTATGCCTATCTTCATTCATTCAATCCCTCCAATGCTGCAGTGGCTCCCAGTTGCTCCAGTCAACAGATTCCACCTGACTTCATTTTTTAATAAAAAAAAACTGTATTTCAAAAACTTCAGCTTTCTACTGTGTTTCTTCTTTGAAACTGACAGCTGGGGCAAAGTTAGGTTTTAGTGAAGCTATTCTTCAGATTACAAAAATAAAAGAGAGAATTACAGATTATTAATTAATATTTTTTTAGCTTCAGGTAACTATCTAGTTATACATATTAGGGTTGCGTTTGAATTAGGATAGCTCAATTTTTTCCTTTTGTCTCTCTCTCCCCTTAGAAAATTATTTTTTATAAAATCTGTGTAAACAATATATACAATTAGAATCAAGGTTGTGTAATCTTTATGATTGTACAATTTACATAAACCATCAATTGTAAATAAAATAAATGCATGGGTGAAGTACAGACATTAAATAAATAAAATGAACTATTAAAAATAGTGTTCAGTCATAGGCCTTCCTCATGATCAAGGATGGGAATTGCTTATTACCAGACTCTATTTCCTTGCATTTACTCACCCTACTGTGTTGATCTTCCTCTTAAACTTTCTTCCAGAATTCTGGTAATTATTATGGGAGAGAACACAAACAAATCCGAATCCAAGAATAATTCCCTTTTTTTTCAGAACTGCTGCATTTATACAATTACAATATTGTCACATTAATTCTCCAAACTAAGAGAGACAATCCACTGTTCCTTATCTTTTGAAAATCAATTAAAATACTCTTTTCTTTTTTATTTATTTTTGTTGTAAATTTTAATTTATTGTTTTTTTTCTTATTTTTTCATGACAGTAGAACCCATTTGATAATATCATACAAGCATAGGCTATATCTTCTTCTAATTAAGACCCCTTTCTTGTGGGTGGGCATGATGGTGGAGTTCACTTAAGTATTTTCATATGTGTACACAAGAAAATTAAGTATTTCCTATGATCCTTCCTTTTTTCTTTTTCCCCCTTTGCCTAATATACTAAATGAAACTGTCGGGGTTCCCGGGACCCCCAGCCTTGAGCACGGTCAAGATGGCGCCTGGCGCTGAGCCAAAAGCGGCCAGCTATACAGTAAACAACCAGCAAATTCCAATGATTGGCTAGTTAACGATGTGATTAGAGCATGCCCCCCTCGTGTACCTATTCTATGCCTGCAGCTGTCCGCGCGTTTACCTCGTGTGCTCTCCCCTGATTGGTTGAAGTGTATATAAGCTTGGTGGGTGGGGGAGTAAGCGGCGGCTGAAGCTGAAGCTGGGAGTAAGAAGAAGCTGAGAGAAGAAGAAGCTGAGAGTAGGAGAAGAAGCGAGGAAGAAGAGTGCGAGCAAGGGCGAGAGCCGAGTGGGAGAAGCGGAGCGGCCGAAGTAGGTGTGAGCCAAGCGGGAGGAGCGGAGCGACCGGAGCAGGCGAGAGTTAAGCAGAGGGAAAGAGAGCGAGAGAAAGAAAAGAGAGAAAGGGATTAGAAAAGAGGGAAAGAAAGGAAGACTGTGCACAATAAACTTCCAAAGCTTCAGACGTTTGTCGTGTCTCTCTCTGCGGCCAGAGGGAACGCGATATGAAACAATCAAGAGAAATATGAAGCAGGAGGCATCATAACTTCTAGAAGTCAGTTTTTGTGCCAATACGTTGAAGTGTTGGGCATACCTTTTCTTCTAGTAGATTTGGGGTTCTTTTATCCACTTAGAGTTATTTTTTGTGCAGGGTGAGAGATAGAGATTAACTTTCATTCTTTTGCATGTGGATTTCCAGTTTTGTCTGCACCACTAGTTGAAAAGGGTATCTTTTTCTCTAGTGTGTGTTTTATCTCCTTTGTCTAATATGAGGTAACTGTATTTATGTTTGTCTCTGTGTCTTCTATTCTGTTCCCCTGGTTTTTTTGCCTATTTTGATGACAATACCTTGTTGTTTTTGTTACTATAGCTCTGTAGTATAATTTAAAGTCTGAAGTTGTGCTGCCTCCTGCTTCATATTTCTCACTAAAGATTGCTTTAGCCATTCTGGTTCTCTTATTTTTCCAAACGAATTTCATAACTGCTTTTTCTATTTATATTAAAAATATCATTGAAATTTGAGGGGAATTGTACTGACTCTGTATAGCGTTTTTGGTAGTATGGCCATTTTGAAAATATTGATTCTGCCTATCCAAGAACTGTGGGAGGTCTTTCCATCTTCTAAGGTCTTCCTCAACTTATTTCTTTAGTGTTCTGTAGTTTTAAAATCTTCTTTTCTTAACGTAACCTTCTAGAAAGATCCTGAACTGAATCAGACTCCTCTTTCTTGGATCTTTCTCAGAAATGTAAGTATTTTTCCCACCAGTTATGTACTCCATCATACTATATTATCACAGGTATGA
Source organism: Sciurus carolinensis (assembly GCF_902686445.1). Lineage (NCBI taxonomy): Eukaryota > Metazoa > Chordata > Mammalia > Rodentia > Sciuridae > Sciurus > Sciurus carolinensis. The sequence continues at coordinate 121,371,156 of NC_062221.1, read as the reverse complement.
TTCTTTCCAAATCTAAGCTCTGAGTTCAGGGGTCTTAACATGTGCTTTATAAAATCTTCTGCAATGTCAATTGGTGTGTTAGGTGTATAGAAAATCCAAATATCTCATTGCATTATGTAATGACATAAAGCTCATTAACTTATTATTATACATATTTAATGTTCATTTTCCTCCCAATATGTTTCTGCTGTCTGGACTAAAGCAAAAAAAGAAACAACTTTTGTGGAAATAGTTTAATTTCCTCTAATTAGATAACATTTATTTGTAATAACATCCTATCTGTATTATGAACAAAAATATTGTGATACAACCATAATTCTATCAATATTTTTAAAGAACAAAAGTCCTCTAGCTTCTATCAAAATTGCCTTCTTATAAATTGGTATGAATTTTTTTGATAAATATTGTTCCTTTTAAGCAATTCCTTCTTAGATGAAAGTAATGGGAATCATTAGGTATCCATTAATACTAAAAAATGTCAGTCACTGTTTCTGTATAATTTTAAAATAAAAGCAATTATTTTATATGTGGGGTTGGGAGAATCTCCTGCAATTTAAATAAAATCCTCCTACACGTTTCTTTTATTGTCTCCTTTAGATGTTGAAAGTTAGATATGCACAGAACTAATGGTAATATATTTGTATTATTCACTTCAGTTCTTCCTTTTGTAGACATACTTTCTTTCCAGCAAAGTCTTTAGTTAATGCATTAACACTTATTACAGATAGTCATCTATGAAATGACACTCAACCTAAAAAATGTTAAATTAATACTTTATTGTTAAAAATTCCTTAATATCTCTGATACCTTTCGAAGAATAATCACAATGGAACAAAAATGGCAGCATATCATTAAAACAATTTTTTTAAATTTCCAAAGAAGTTTTAATGCAACCTCATGTCTCCCAATATCACAGTTAAGGCACTGGCTGACTCGAGCAGAAATGCACAATATCATCTCTCCACCCTCTTTTCTGCTGAACCAATCTCCAAAATAAGAAAACTTTATCATTTTTTCTCGTATTCTGAAAAGACTGTGGCCTGTATATTTACAAGTCTAATTTCAATAATATATATAAAAACTTTCCATGCTTATATTTTTGTGAATATTGGTCATTTTCTATTATTTGGGATCATTGACATAAATATGTATAAATCAAAATATCTTAGGGCAAAAAGACTGTATAATACAATATAATTTTAATAACAATGCTCATATGCTTTTCAGATTTAAGTTTAATAGTAATTGCTTTCTGGGCCTATTTCCAGAAACCCACATTATTCTAAATTAGTGCTTACACAATTTCTTACCACCTAAGCAGTTGTGGCCCTAGCCCAAGTTCTCAAGAAATCTCACTGAGATTGGTAAAAGCAGTAGTAATTGAATTCTATTTTTTAAACTCTTCATGTAGAAAATTTTTGTGTAGGAATGCTACCTTTTATTTTCTATTTAGTTATCCAACCACAGAGTTCATAGAGAAAAGGTAGGACGATCACATGGTTCTTTATTAGTATCTGCTCAACTTTCACAAAATGAAGTATTTCCCTAATATCCTCAGAAGTTGATTAATTATTTTATTACACTAATATGAACTCATAGATTTTGAAGGGCTTCAGTTATGCCTTTTATCCATATTGAAAATCAAATTGTCCCATCACTACACATGAAATGTTTGATTCATGAAAGTTTACTGTGTCCTTTGCTGTTTCTAAATCTTTGTCTTTAAAGAAAGTTTGTCTTCTAAAATTTCTCACTCCCTCCACTAGATCCCCTTCTTAGTATTACCGTATTCTCAACAAAGCAACAGGACGACTCATCTAAGTTCTTATAGTCATCTCATGTAACTTCATTAGTCACAGTCTCTAAAATACTGTAAAGAGATGATGCGACCTGCTTCCCAGATGTGACCCTGCCTTCCACCTCAGTTTCCGCCACTCACATTGGCCTTCTCCCTCTCTTCTCTAAGCTGCACTAGCTGTTTCTCTGTTTCTCAACCATAAAATGCTTGAGATCGTGGCCTTTAGATCTGTGGTTTCCTCTGCCTGATGCACAGAGATTGTATCACACTTTCTCATCTTTCAGGTGAATCTACAATATACTAGTGAGTTCTGCACTGACCACCACATAACATGATATCTGCAACCACACCTACTCACCATCTTCTCTTTCCTGCTTTAGTTTTCCTCAGAAAACTTGTTGCTGTTTGAATTGACAGATATACATTTGTTTTTGTGTTTATTGACAATTTGCTACCAATAGAGTATGTGGTAGATATGGATTAAGCATTTTTTGAATGAATTAATAGGTGAATCTATGTAATGGAAATTTCTCTTTGTCAGGAGCAGGTAATTGGAAGTCCTCAGAATAAATTCAACTGGCACTTGTTTTCATAAATAAAATTTCACTGGAAACACTCACGCAAATTTGTGCACACATTGTTTTTGGCACCTTTTGCATAATAAAGCAGAATTGAGTAGTTGTGCCAAATTGTGAAGTTATCAGAATATATGTATATACATATATATACACAGATATATATGTATATACATATATATACTATATACTGTTCACAGAAAAAGATGCTTGTTCACATAAATTATTTTTATTCTCTAAGTTTTTTAAATAACCAAGAGAGTATCTGCTATTACACTGAATATTGAAATTACAAATTAGCAAGTTAAATTAATTGTTGGTAACTTGTGACACACCAAGGTTTATATTAGATCAGATAATGTGTTTTTTTGTACCATAAATTTTATATGAAAATTGATGACAATTTAAAAGGAATTTTAAGATTTCCATAAGCATCCTCCAGGAATGTATCAAATAAGTTAGATACAAAACACCAGAGGCTAACCATTTAAAGAAACGAGTTAAAGAAGTCACTAGACAATAAAAGGCAGGCGAATTTGGATGCAAGAGATGACATTTCACTGATATGTGTTCTTTCATCTTTCATCTTTCAAAACTCATGTGGTGAAGAACATGTGATGTTTAGTTCCAGTGAACGATTAAATATTTAATGAGAAAGAGCACTAATTGGTAGGAAATGTTCTCATTGATTGTTTCTTAACCATTTAGTAATTACATATAAAAGTCATATATTAAGAACTTAATGAGCAATTCAAATTACTCTGCCAAAAATGGCATATCATTATCACAGTGTTTATGTCATAGCTCTCCTTGTTTTCCCCTGTGATTTTGAAACCTTAGAAGAGGAAAGAACATTAAATTTAAGTTGACTATGTGCATTATTCCTCTAAATCCACTCAAAAGTTAAAGACAAGCATTCTCTGATTTCTGTGCTCATTTATAAATATATTCAGGAGATATGACTTAATTCCCAGGTTGTTTGAAAAGGAAATAACATAATAAATGAAGTAAGATAAAATCCTTAGTTGAAGATGGAATCAAATAGTGAAGAATTTTACATGCATTCTTATGACATTTATACACTGATTAAACATTTATTTAATAGGAGAATGTATAATAAATGCTTTGTATTTCACAGTTGATTATTTTTTAAAATTTTGTGATAATACTAGTCAAATAAATTCCTCTGAAATTTATTTGGCTTACAATTTCATTTTAAGGCAACCTTATTTTTTTCAGTATATGGGACAAGAAATGCAGTATTTCTAACCATTCCAAAGGATCCTCTTTGTTCCCTAAATGAGTTACATTTTCTTCCTCCCTCCAATGGTTATCCACTATGCTGCTATTGACAGCAATCATTCCTTGACTATCTTGAGGGTTTGTCAAGCAAGTATGTATCATTGCACACATACCAGAATAAGTATTCTCCATTGTTACTGTGTTTACTGTGTCCTTTGTGTTTCCTAAATCTTTACCTTTTCTTGCATTTGGATTTCTCTCTATTAAAACCTGTGATATTTGCAACTGAAAGATTTCCTTAAATCGAAATCAAGTTGATTATAAACTCATAATACAGTTTAGCATTATTTCAGGAAAAAAGTTGTAATTAAAGCATTTGGATTATAATAGACTCTTTTAACAAATGGCACAGAAAATACCCGCTTTGGGGTTTTAATTTTGTTTACTAGCCATTTATATTTAATTGTTCATACCATTGTGGGTATTTAATGCAATATTAATCAAAGACTCTTTTCGTAAACCCTTCTGCTGAGATACTTTTGCAGAGGAATGCCATCTTTCATTTGCCATTTATCCAGTGATACAATTCAGTATTATTTTATTGACCAATTATTTTATTACATTAATACAAACACATGTATTTATGATGGATTTCAGTTTATTATGCTTCCTGTCAATATTGAAACTCAAATTATTCCATCACTGATACATGAAATCTTTGCAGGTTGACTCCTGAGAACTTTAGGCATGATCCTCATGGTCCTTGCTATCTGGTTGGTGAGCATCATTCATATGTTTTTGTACCTTTTCCTCCATAAACAAGAAATCATCTATTTCCCTGTGAAAATCATTTTTTTAAGTGAATAGTTCTACAATCTGAGTTTGAAATATTTCTAGCCTTTTCTAGGGAATATAAGATCAATAGAGACAGGTAAAGATATACAGAAAAGTGCTTTGCAAAGTAATACATATCTTTCAGTTTCCAGTCCATAATTATAAGATTTTTATACAACTTCCTCTGCATTACCACCTTTGACAATTTTTGTATATTCTTGCAAAAATCTGATTTTCAAGGACACAAGAGATTATACAATGAGAAAATCCCATAATAATTACTCACTTGCTTGATTTCACATTGCATATACAGCTATCTCAAGATGACAACACAAATACCACTATCTTCAATTATGATTAATAACAAGAATTCTGTTGTCATTGATGATTTTTTTTCAGTGTTTCTATTTTCCATTTATTGTTTCTGAATTGATAATGTATATCTTGTTTCCTTTTGGCCAATCATTCTGACTAGAGATTATAAATTATAATGATCTTTTCAAAGTACCAATTTTTGGTTACATTGGTAGCCTTTGTTGATTATTTTTTAGGGTCAGGTGTTATAGATATGTTTATTGGATTAGTGTGACCTTTTCTCCTAAGGTTCTTTCAGACTTGTCTACTTGACTTTTGAGCTTTGTTAGGCTCCCTTCTATTCCTTGATCAGGTGTAAACTCAAACATAATTTTCTCCCCAATGCCTTCTCATCTTTTACTAGATTGGCTTTAAACTGAAGTATAGTCCTTACTTTAAAACATTTTACTTACTTGTAGATACTAGTTAATTATCCAGTGAATTAAAGATGGGTTGGATACTTTCCTTCTGATAGCCTTGAAAAGGAGTTATGACCAGTTTATATTATGTCTACATTAATATTAAGTTAAATTCATGAACACAGACAAGTGTTAAATCAGTGCATAGTACAATAGGGAGACTCAAAAAATGTCAGCCAATAAAATATTTGTCCATTATAAACAAAGTGCCCTTTGACATATCATATTGCTTGTGAAAAATATATCATGTATAACAATATTTTTTTTTTCAATAAAATACCTCAGATGAAGTCATCTTATAGTTGTCGTTAGTGTGTCTTCCAAGTCGATTGCACTCTCTAGGCATGAAGGATTACAGGTATGTGATAAAACTCACATATAAACTTCTTTTAAGTTAATAAAGTGAAATGGAGGACCACTTAGCATCAATAATTGAAAAGGGCCAGAGGGGGATTTATGGTGCTGAGCTTTCCCGAAGGTAGTATTGAAAGTCCTGCATGGAAACTGGGAATTAGGTAGGTTAGAAAGGAAGAATTCTTGTGGTGATTATGGAAAAACTAATAATTCCATGTCTTTCCTGAAGCATGACTTCTAAAAGGGTTCTGAAGGATACTTATCAAAATATTTTCAGGTTTAAAAATGAAATAAAGGAAGATGGATACAAAGAAAAAATAATTAAAAAATATATTTTTTTACTTCTTGAATTTGAGATAATAATGAGAAAGAAAATGTTATCCAAAATCATAAGGAGAGAGTTAAAATAAAAGATTGCAACTAAAAACAGAAAACCCTAACATAAAAGTAAGTATTAACAAGCTATAATATACCTTATTAGTTTAACCATTTGAATTTAAGGACAATAATAAATTTAATGAAATACTAGGGAAGTTCAGGTATTTTCATTACATTTATGAAAGAAAAGCTTATATTCATTGTCACCTTACTATTATATTTAAATAAAACCTGACATTATAATGTGTCCATTTGTACCTGCTCAAAAATTAGTGACTTTACAATGGCATTTTAAAAAAGGGCTTAATATCAACACTGGAGAAGGTAAACTTTGTCACCACTGTATAAAAGCTAAAATGATGTTCCCAAGGTTGCCCAGGGGGATTAAAGAGCATAAGTAACATCTAGACCTATGACAGAGATGCCAGTCTTCATTGTGATCACCTTCAAAACTACCAAGAATGTTGCATTATTTCCAACTATAGTTTTACTTTTCAGATATTTTCCACAGTCTCAATATTCTATTGATAGACATGTTCAACTTTACATTGTTTTCATCTTGATCACTTTGATCATTTTAATTGCAAGATTCTAAAGGTTGAGGTTGAAATATGAATTTTACTAAATGGCATAGGATTTATTTCTTTAATTTTTGAAGGGATTATAGTAGTCCCTAAAGTAATTGAATTCATTTGACTTTTCAATGGATTTGAATATGTAATTTGCTATTCTTTATCAATTATATATGAGAGAACTCAGAATAGAAAAAAATGAATGTGGATTTATAAGGAAAGTATTATTATGCATACACATATTTCATAACATATCTATCTGTTTTATAACTATATCTGTAATTTATATTGGGTGTCAAAAAAGTACATTCTGCAAGTTAAATATTTTCTTAAATAGAGCTTTATTGAAACTTAGTTGCACTCTTCTGTTTGCAAATTGTTGATGAGTGCAATTGTTCCTGATTACAGTGGCACAATTGAATAGCTAAGAGAAGATATGTATGGATCATTTAAAGTACATATGCATTTAATAGGAAAAAGTGTCTATACCTGAACTATAACCTCAATATTAATATCTTTATCTAATCATCTATCTAATCTGATTTTACACATATGCATATGTGTGCACTCATATGTGTATTTTAAATGTACATGTTCTTCTAAAAAAATTTTTTTCATGACATACAAAGGTAAAGCAGGAACAACAAAAAATATTATAAAATAAAAGCAGAACAGTGCTACAAACAAAAAAAAAAAAAAAACAAAGAAGGGAAGTATTTTGTTATCTACTAGACCATTCAACTTCAGCATTACTTTGTTGTGAGATTTCTTCTTGATATGACAACAAAGATAAAATATCAAACTATATTGTTCTAATTGAGAAGTATGGTAAATGCAGATAATTCAAGAAAACACAGAAATACTTCCATTCTTCTACTCCTCTGTAGATGTAAAGAAAGCAGTCAAGCTGATTACAGAAATATAATCTGTTTCTCTGAAGACTTGATTTCTTGGAGAGTGCCTCATAAAACAGATCAGCTGAGGGTCTCAAAATAAAAAATATACAAACAAACTGAAATTTGCTTCATATGCTAGGAATAAATCTGTAATAATATAAAGAGACATATAATTGAGTACCAAACAAAATATTTACAGTAGCGTATTTAAATGAGTTAATTAAAATGTGTTTCAAGTTTTCTCTGTGTTTTTATATGCACGAATGCTAAAGTCAATATTTATTTCCCTGAAGTCTAACATGAAGGATTTACATGAATGGCTTTGGTAATTTTTTTCTAACAAATTCAAAATGTGTTCATTTAACTTAATATCTTTGCCTTAATGTGTAGGAACAGGTGATATTGACTCCTTTTAGCACCAAGAAATATTGAGAAATTGTGGGAGTAAAAGCAAGATAATAACTAAGGACAATCAATGGATAGAGGCCTTCTCTTTCTATTGCATGACAGAAAAATATGCAATTATAATTTATTTTTCACTTGAAATTTCCTATAGCATATCAATGTAATTTTATCATCATGTTACCTATTTATTGATCAGAGTTGACTCTATGTGATATATTGTAAGTGTATTTGACTTTATTTTCTCAATATTGTAAAGGATAATCTTAAACATTAAGTAAGATAAATTATACAGAGGTATATTTCATATTATTTCATATATTTGAGTTGATAGATTTATAATTTTATTATTATTTTTAAAAGAAATATGTAAAAATATATAAATATATAAATAAAACACAAAGTCAAATATATTGAATATTTTTATTCTATAAAAAATTATCACCATTATTAATAAATAATATTACAAATACCTCAGTAATTAAGTATAATAGTGCACCAAAATGTTCTTGTAATATATTCCTAATTTTTAAAGGGAAAAATAGAAAAGCAAGTAGATTTTGCTTTACTGCTTGGGAATTTCAGCAGCAATTCCACTGTTGTTGATATAACTCCTATTTGACCAGTTTGGGAGGGTAACAGTGTCCATCATTGAGACCTACAATGTCACACATACTTTAATGTTGGTCTTCAGAAGTGAGAAAAGAAACTCAGTGCCATGTTTATATATCAAATAGAGAGATATTTTTTATCATAATCTCTATTGACCTTCTGTGAGACTTAGAGCTCTTTGCTTTTTGGAAGTGTGTTAATCAGTTTTCTGTGTCTGCGACAAAAATAAATAAATAAATAAATAAAAAATCAACTTAGAGGAAGAAAAATTTACTTTGACTCATGGTTTCAGAAATTTCCATCCATGGTTGCTTGGCTCCCTTGATTCTGGGCCTGGGGAGAGGAAGATCATCTTGGTGGGGAGTTCATGATGGATCAAAGCTGCTCACTTTATGGCAGCCAGGAAGAAAAAAAAAAAAAAAAAAAAAAACCAGGGAGTGGGGACAAAACAGACTTTTCATGGACTAGGCCCCAACTCCTAGAGATTCCACCACCTCCCAATAGTGTCATCATTTGGGCACCGAGCTTCTGAGGGACATTTAAACCCAAATCATTAACAGGATCTAAAGAGGGAAATATAGAAGGACTTTCAGAGCAAGATGGTGAGTGAGGAGGTTGGGACAGGGCCAGAACAAAGGAGCATGGAGAGGGTCTTCTGTTGAGGTCAACTTCCTGGTTGACCCAAGTGCCGATGGACAGAAGTGGGGGAATCCACCAGAGAGACTTCCATACTCTAGTTAAGTAGAGGATCCAACAGAAAGACTAAAACAGATGCATGGACAGAGGAAGCGCCAATCAATAATAGCAAGGAGCATGTGGACAGGGGAGGAGATGAGGAGAGGAGGAAATTCCTCCATAAAAAAACAGGCAAAACTTCCCCACCTAATTCCTAGCTCTTGGGGCCCTTCTCTTCAGAGAAGTCTATCTCTATTTCTGTTGCCTTTGCAGTAAACCTATTTCTTGCTTGCTATCTCTGTGTTCTTCAATTCTTTGCCAAATAAAGATAATGAACCCAGCACCCTTAGACAATAACAAGGAGTCTACTTTATCATATTTGCCCTTTTTTGGAGACAATACATGATCTATAGACTCTTGTGGACTCTGTCATATTCATATGCTGTACATATTCATGCACACACAATGAAAGAAGAAGAAAAAAGTGGAAACAAAATAATTTTGACACATCTAGTAACTTATCATCTCAAGTCTACCAAACACTTTATTTCAAACAGGAAACCGATGTCTTTACAAGCATAGCTTATTTTATTGAAATAAAAATCAATTGCATAAACTTATTAGACTTACAGATACATATTCCCATTTTTCCTCTTGTTTATTGATGATCAATCTTGAGAAAATAGCTATAAAGATAAAAACAATCAATGGCAATAATAGTTACTTTCACTTAATTGAACTCTTATTCTCTTCCAAACACTCTTCTCAACAAATCATAGGCATAAAACTGGGAAGTATTTACAGTACCTTTCTTCGTTTTAACAGCAAAGAAGCAAATTCCTCTAGAAGTTTATAAAGAAGCCCAAGATCCAACATTAGTAAAAGGATGAGCCTGAATTCCAACTGAGGTAGCCAGTTTCCAGAAAACTTTATCATGTCTCAAAAATGGAACTATGATTTTGTAAATTAATTCACAACTCTACTCAACAAATACACTAACTACACTGAAAGTCATATGTAGTTAATTTTGTTAAATTTTATTAATTTTCCTAAATAATTTTGCAACTGTGAAAATTTGGATGTTAAAGTATTTTGAAATTAATTCATGCCAAATGGAAGGAACTATGGGTTAATTCTCTCATTTTGGGAATAATCAAATCCATAAGACGTGACAGTAATGAATGCTTACGAAATGCTCATCATGTGTCAAGCACTTTTAAGTACCTCATCTACATTGAATGAATTAACTCTTTAGTTTCATCCATAGTACAATAGAGAATTAAAGCTGAATATTCAGAATTTGGATTTGTTATATTGCAATAGTAAACAAATCAAATTTTAGAGATGAATAGGTATTACACACTCCAAACATAGTTTGATACCGCTCTTCTAACAAATTCTTCTACTACAACTATCAAATATGTCTTCAAACATGGAGAGGTGAGCAGTGACATCTAATTCTGACAGTAAAATATCTAGCCCAGTTTCCCTGTGACACATTGTAACTGATGTTTTTGATTGAAAACATAAAAAAATCTTGTGTTTCACTATGTGTCAACTGAAGCAGTTTGTATTTTGTTTCTGTTTCATCTAGCAGATGTAATCTTTCAGAGGAGATTAAGTAGAACACATTCTGGTACTTGTCTAAACCTTGAGAAACTCTTTTTGAAATATTCAAAAATGGAAGGGTCTTTGGTTATGAATGTTGTCATGTCTAAAATTGCATTCAATGTTAGCAATAGATTATTTTTACTCCATCACATATAATAATAGTTATACTTTTTTCTGCCAAAATTCAGCTCATTCATAATAGCAAGTTATGTATTTTAAGGGGCATTAATCAGACAACCAACAAATACAGGATATTTAAAAGGACCTTTGCTAAAGGAAAAGAGTGAACAGTAGATTTCTTAGGAAAATTTAATTACAGACACAGTTCATTTATTTCAGTTCATATTTTATCATACTCTTTTGACAAATGTCATGTTTGAGAGTGTTTGTATATACTTAAAACTTGATACCATAAAATAAAATTGATATATTTAACTAAAAGAAATATTTTTACCATCTGAATTTAATCTGCAAATGTTTTTGAAGAAAAAATAGTGATAAGTAGCTTCTCAGTGGTTAACTTGTTCCCATGGGGTAGCCTGACAATATACCTTATTGAATTTAGAATTCATTCAATTTACCCAAAATATTCTGTGATTTAACTGTTGATTTATTAAAACTCTATATATACAACCAGCTTCTACTTGTATAACTAAAATCTATTCTCTCTTCTTTCATAGCAATGGAATTTTTATCTTGTTTCATAGCTTCCCTAAAAAGACTGTATTTCTCAATTTCTGTTACAGTTAGCGTGGACATACACCTAGGGTTGAGACAGTGATTGAGTATAATTGACAAATGTCACTTGGAATGTCTCTTGGTAGGAAAATGTGACCTCCTTCTGTAGTTTTCTTTATCAAAGTTTGGAATGTTGCCGTGTTGGTTAGGTATCATCAACTATTTAGACATGTAAACTATACTAGGTAGAAAAGAGCTAAAAATGGAAAATCCCTGGACCCTTAACACAATGAAGTTTTTAATACTGCCTTTAAAAACAATCTAGAGTTTTACAAAAGAAAGATATGAACTCTAATATTTTTTAAAGCATTATTTTGGGGTCCCTTATTAAGATCACCTATCCTTTATTCTAAGAGGTATTTTATACATAGATATATTAACATTCTGTAACAACAAAAACAATAGCAAAAGCTAAATAAATAAATAAATAAACAATCCCACTCCATATTTATAGAAATTCCCTAGTGGATTAAAAAATTAGGGAGCAAAAAATAACAAATGTTACTGACAGTAAAGTTGGATGACTTTGTTAAATTATGGTAAAAAATTTCCTTGGGATATTCTGGAAGACGTGTCATGTGACAATAAAGTCTGAAAACAGAGAGCTGAATGGAAAAGTATGCATGGTATGGGTGCCATTTGTTGCTTCTGTAAGCAACAGAATAAGGTTCTTTGTATTAAGGTTGTTTGTAAAAAGAATGACTGTTCTGAAGAGAAGTGTACCGGTTCTCCAAGTCTTTGCATAGCACCTTTGTTAATATTTCCAACTTAGGAATGGAAGAAAATCAGTAAATATCAAGATATGCAAATTATTTTCCTCTCAGTCTATTTCTTCAGATGACATCAAGAAAAAGCTACTGTGCATGATTGTACCATTTATTCAATCTGTACCAGCTCCTGGTCATGAGGGCAAGCCAAGGATGAAACTTTGGTTTCAAATGACTGATCCTTGGTTTCTAATACAGGTCTATGTTCATCCTTAGAAAACGTGTATAATTTGCACAAAGGAACAAACCTTTCCCTAAAGAGAGTACCTGGAGAGCTGTTTTAACTTACTGGAAGTACTTTTTTCTCTTTTGTCCATTTAGGGGGATATTTTTGCCTAATTTGCATAAATGTTTTTTAGAAAGTACAGTGACTTTATTCAAATTATCTGCCATTAAATTAAGTCTATAGGACTGTGGGAAGAACATCTTCTCTAATAAATTAAAGGACAGATTAAAAACAAGCAAGCCACAGCACAAAAACAACAAAGGCTCCAGCTATTTAGAGAAATTATCTTTGGCTTTGGTTACTAACATATGGAACTTACTGGAAGCAAGCAAATGGAAACTTAGACGGATTGTGGAATTATATATTGCACTTCCAACTGGGGAGGAAGAGCTTTGCCGAAATTGCCTGTCAGTATTCAACTCCTAAATCAATCCATAGACATCCCCAAAAGTTCCAACCTGAAGTCAGGTAGGTTCTCAAATGTCTACTTTGATATGACACAGTGGGGGGAAATGTACAATGAGAAGCTTTCTACAGAGCAGATCTCAAAACTTTCAGATAGATGCGTCCAAACTAATTGCAGAGAGTTTATTACAATTACTCAACATGATTTGAAATTTGCCAGATAAAATATTCCTTTGTGTCTCCCAAACATTTTATTTTTCCAAATGGAAATTTTTAATGTAGTGCCTGTTCTACAGCAAAATTTTATATGAAAAGATTGGTGGGAATAAAATGTTTACATAGTATAATATGATTTGCTTGATGGGTAAAAATTTTTTCCATGTAGCTATTTTGAATTTTGTCTTTAAGAAAAAAGTGGGTATAAATTCTAGTTATTTTTGTTGAGGAGGGAGGTGATTGCTTAATATGTTTAAAAGACTCATAAAATATTTTTACTTTAATTATCAATTTGGCTAGAGATTATGTTTGTTTTATTTTAATACAAGTTACAATTTGGCATATGGTTTCCAGATAGGGACAATATTGCTCTGACTCCTTGGCAGTTATGTCATATCTTGTGACTAAATTTGAGCAAATGGAATATAAGCAGAACGTGAACAAGTGTTTGATTACTTAATTCAAGAGACATGAGCTGTCCTTCACTCTTTTTTGTTTGTTTGCTTACCTGGGGTCATCGACTCTGTGTGCAAAAGCTGTGAGAATGGGAGAATGGGAGAATGGATGGAGACTGGTTCCCTGATACCATCAAGACACCAGGGCAGCCATACTGTTAGGTGAGAGATAAACTTATGACTACTTTTAACCTTTATAGTTGCTTTACCTATACCCAATTATTACTTATAATAGATTAATAAATGCTAAACAATTTCAATGACTCTTAACTCTTGCATAATAGTGGGGACATTTTATTAATTTTAGTTTTCCTGTCATGTTCCATTAGTTACTTCTATATTTCAGTTCTTGTGTTACCTATCTTCATTTCTATCTATCATCTATTTCTAATCAATCATCGTTCATGGTTACACTAGCATAAATTTATTTATAATGGCCATTCAGTCAACCAGTCTCTGTGTATGTGAATTAAAGTTTTGGTATGATTTAGTAATGTAAAAATGATTTTACATAAATAAAAACAGGTCTCTGTATAAATCCTGTTTTTAACAGTATTCCAAAATCACCCATATGAGAAAGTTAAGATTTATTAAGCAAAATAGAAACTAGCTTCCTGAAGAGGAATTCCAAATCAAACTATCATGAAGTAGGCAATTTCTCTTCTATTAAAATTCAAAATTAAGGTGTAGAGCTAATAGATGTCTGTGTATTAAGTAATGTAGCCCATCTGTCTTTCTTTTCTGTTTTGTTGTGACTTCTACTTAAGATTGAAGCTAGGTTTTGTTTTTTTTGTGTGTGCCATTTCAGTAACTCTGGGGGCTAGGGATGTAGCTCAGTGGTAGAGCATTGGCCTAGTATGTATGAATTTTTGGTTCAATTCCAAGGAACACACACACACACACATTAACCTCAATAGATTTAGTAAAGATATACTAATTTTGTGGCATGCAACTATCTTGGTTCAGGGAGGTAGTAAGCATCAGATTCCTGATGGAGATGGAGTTAAATAGGACATGCCATAACGGTCTATAGAACCAGATCAGAACAGTTGTATCTTAACCATCATTTGATGATTTTCTAAGATTGGAACATATTCAATTCTTGTCTATTGTCACGAAGTCCCCATTTCAATAGAACAGACAATTTTATACAATCTGTACATCCCATTTAATATAATCCTAATGTTTTCTGAAACTTGAAAGAACAAGAAATGAATAAATCAATGTCATATCATATTTTCTTTTTAAAATTTTTGGGTGTTTTGGTCTGCTTTTCTAAAAACAATTATCTCAAATATTTTTTTAAAAATTATTTAAAAATAAATTGTCCAAATTATATTTAAAAATCATATGTAAATATATCATAGCAAGAAGGAAGACTAAAAGAATGTAGCTAATAGAAAAATACAGGACTTTAATCAAATATTTAAATTGCAAAATGTAACGAAGAAAAGTGATTCTCACAAATCAATGAGTTTTGCTAAATTTAAATTTTGTGTTATCACAATGAATACTTTATTTTCACTATAGATTTTAGAAGTATGTTTTAGATTTTAGAAGTATATTTTACCACTTAAACTATTTTCATATATGTGACTGAACTCCCCAAATTTAACTCGTTTTAAAAATTTTAATTTTTTAAAAATATATTCTAATAAATGACAGTAGAATGCATTTGTGCATTTTAATAAATCATACAAAAATGGAGTATAATCCGTCATACCATCATATATGTACATGAGGTAATAAGGTCTGTTTCACTCTACAATCCTTATACTTATTGAAACCACAAATTTGCAAGACACTAGTGCTAGAAGGAAACTGCTCAACAAAACTTTCTCCCCATGGGACTTGTATTGTGGTTGTAGGATGAAGTTGATCAACATCTTGCCATCTTGGATGTATGCTTTCATGTAGGACAAAGAGAATGGCTGGTGAGAGAACATGCTTTAGGTAAGGTGTTTGGAAAAGTTGATGTGTTGTGGCTATGAGGCTCTGAGGTAATTGGAGAGCAGGGAGTACAGTGTCCAAGGGAAGAATGTTTAAGCTAGTCAGGGTGGGAGGAAGGGAGATCTAAATACTGAGAAACTTCCTCGAGATGAGGAGTTACATGGAGAAGTCCAATATAAGAAGTGTGCAGAGAAATGAAGTCAGAAATGGAACGAAGGCTTGATTTTGCTAAGGAAGTGACATTTTCTGAGTGTCTTGAGTGAAGCAACACACTATAAGCTCATTTTATTATTTCAGAAGATATGCCCAAGTCAGTGTGTGAGTTGAATCTGATCAAGGAGGAAACAGCAGAACAACTTGGGAAGGTTCTACAATAAAAGAATTTCTTTAAATAAAGCTGACTCCTGAGACATAGATGTGGAGCTCTGGAAAGAAGTTGTCCCACTCTGCATTTACCTATACCAATAGCTAAGGGGTCTATAGTAGAGATGCCCTCATTCGTAGACTTGCAGGATCTTACTGCCAGAATCTTCTGTGTCCTCTCCCTAACACGTCCCCATGACATGATCTCCTAAGAAGTTCAGGCATTCAAAGACATAAAAGAAGATTTCTTCATATTGGTTACTGGTGGATCTTGCAAACTAAACTTTTTCGTACACAATGTAATATAAATATCTTGCCCACCAGTTTTTGAGCAGATAGAGTGGTAAACCATAGAAAGAACAAAGTACAAAAACCATCACAAGAATTTTTCCTTCACATTCTTTCTTTGGCAAAATTATTAGATTTTGAGTTGTAGCCTCATCCATGAATTAATTTACTAATGTGGACTAACTGGGTTGTAACTATAGGCAGTTAGGGTATGGTGAGAGGAAGTAAGTCACTGGGAATATGCCTTTGGGGATACATATTTTGTCCCTGGTGAGTAGAGCTCTTTCTCCACTGCCTTGTAATGTCCTCGTGCCCTGATATTCTGCCTCACCTTGGGCCCAGCGTTAGGGAGTCAGTCCTCTACTGACTGGGAGCTTTAAAACCATGAGCCTCCAATAAACTGTTTCTCCGTTAATTGTTCTTACCAGGTCCTTGGTCATGGCAATGAAAAATCTGTCTAAAACAGAAATTGGTACCAATAAATTGGATCGTTACCGTGACTAATCTGACCATATGGTCCAGAAGTCTTTGAAACTGGTTTGATGGGGGTGGGGAAGAGTTTTGAAAAGTTTAAAGATGCAAGCTGGAAAAGCTTTAGGATGTTGTAACTAGAGCTTAATGTGTGATTCTGAACCATTCTTAGAGGACCAGATTGCCGATAGAACCCTGTACAGTAAAGACTAGGCACATGAGGTTTCAGTAGAGGAGGACTCTATGGCAAATAGGACTAGAGGCCATTCATGTTATGTTTTAGCAAAGAAGTTGTTCATATTTTAAATTATGTCCTGAGAATTTTTGTGAGACTGAGTTTAAAGATATTGGACTAATTAATCTGAAGGAAGAAATTTCAAGTCAGCAAAGCATTAAGGTGGTGGCATAGGTATTTCTGGCAGGTTTTAGCCAAATTTAATATGGAGATTAGGAGTACAAATAAAGCAAAAAGATTTGAAAAATTTGCAGTTTGACCAGAAAACTGTGAGTAAAACTGTAGCTAAAGAAGATGTGGTTGTTAAAGGAATTACAACCACTAAAGAAATGCTGAGAACTTTACCCAGAAACAATAGGAAAAATGATTTGAGGGCATCTTAGGAAATGGCAAGACCATAGCTATCCCATACTCAAGGATGTAAAAATAGAAATTCCTTTTAGAAGGGACCATGGGGGATCCTGACTTTCACGGGGGACCTAAGAAGTTGTTTCACCATGTTCAGCCACTCAGGTACTCAGAGGCTGCTGTAGTCATGGTGCCAGGAGGCTTGGCTACTGCTCAAGATGGAGGTGGACCTGAGCATCAGCAATGTGGTCCTGGTTCTACAGGATTGTAAGATTCTAGAGTTATTGGGTGATAGAGGCTTCCACCAAGATTTTAAAGGAAGGCCTAGGAGACAAAATGCATAGGCAAAGTGCAGCAAGATCAGAGTCTCTATGGGCTGCCCTTGAGAAGACGATGTGTGAATAAATAAGAAGGAAGCCCAATGTACAGTGGATATATCTAAGGTTACGGGATGCAAGTACTGTGCAATATATACTCATGAAAGCTATAGGAATTGACCAAAAAAGCCAAGGGAGAGGCCATGTGGGCTGAAACCTGTAAGGTCATTGGAGCAGAGCTACACAAGCCCATGGAGAGAACATATTAGGAAGTAATATGCCCCAGATCCTGAATATAGAGCTACCAAACATCTTTTTACAACTGGACTTTGATTTTGCTTTCATCCTATTTCTTCGTTTATGCCCTTTGTTTTTGTTTTTTTTTTTTTTTGGGGAGGTGGGCTTGTGTTTTTTTTTTTTTTTTTTAAATGGATAAGTTTACTCCATGCCATTATATATTGAAAATATGTAAATTGTATATGGATCTTTATTTCCACAGCTCAGAGTTTAGTTTGTCCTAAGTCTCAGGTAAAATTTTGGACTTGGATTTTTAGACAATGCTAAAATTTGACTATTGGATTCTGGAAATGGAGTAAAGCATTTTTTTTTTTTTTAAATGTGAAATGGATTTGAGCTTTCTGGGGGAAGGGGCAGAACATTTTGGTAAGGATATGTTGTATCCCCTAAAAATTAACGTGTGAAACAATGCAAGAATATTCATAGGTGAAATGATTAGATTGTAAGAGTTGTGCTCTAATCAGTGACTTAATTCACTGGCATTGATTAACCTGGTGGTAACTGTGGGCAGTTAGGGGTGGTTGGAGGTGGTAGGTCACTGAGGATGTAACTTTAGGGTAAATATTTTGTTCCTGATAAGTGAAGCTCTTCCTCCACTTCCTTGTTTTCTGTGTTGCTTTCTTCCTCTATGCCCTTCTTTCATGATGTTCTGCCTCACCTCAGGCCCAGAGCCATGGAATTAACCCTTTATGGAATGAGACTGCTGAAACGATGAACCCCAAATAAATTTTCCTCCTCTAACTTTTCTTATCTGGTCTTTTGGTCACAGCGATGAGAAAGCTGACTAAAACACCAGATGCTGACAACAACACAGTAAAAAGCTCTCAAGCAATCCTGGTCTATAAGGAAAATATTGCAATGTTTTTGAGAAGGTAACTTGGCAGATTATTTTACAATAATAAATCTACATTCACCATATGACTGAGTTATCACACCCTAAGAAAACTCTTGAAGTGAAATAAAGTACCATACATTCAAAAATCGTAAAAATATATTTACTAAAGCTTTATTAGTAAAATACTAGAACTGTAAACAACAAAAACATATTTTGAGAAATTGTAAAACTGGTGTGTGTATACAAGGGATTACTACCAAAGGACAAAATGGCAACCTGGTCGCCCAACGGTATATTAATTTCAAATTCTCTATGTTAAATGAAACTAGCTCGAACCAAATGCCAGATATCATGTAAGTTTGCTTATGTGACATTCTGGACAACATGATAGAGACCTGAAACTAATTGGTACTGGGTGAATGCAAAGGTTGGATTCAGCTACATAAGACTTTTTGGGAAATCTCTAAGATGATGGAAATTATGTATATGTTAGTTGTGGTGATTATATGATTTCACTCATTTGACCAAACTTATAAAATCATACACTAAAACTGGTGAATTTTTTTCTGTATTGATTATACTTTAAAAATAAGAATGAAAGAAAATCCTACATCAGGCAATTATAGTTACTATTTAAATAGTCATATTCTGTTAAAGCTTCTCTTTCTGACGCCATTTCTTCCCTCTTGCAGTAGTATACTTCAATCTGAGATAATTTGTTTCTTTAGTATTTCTTATGGTGCATGTTTGTTGGTGTTAAATCTTCTTTGTGTGTTTGAAAATGTCTCTAATTTGCTTTCTTTTCTCAAGAATGATTTCACTGGGGTAGAATTCTAGGTTGGTGCTCTTGTGCTCTTTTTTGTTGTTGTTTGTTTGTTTTGTCTTTAACACATTCAGAACATCATTATTTTCTGGTATCCATGGCTACATTATGTACAGTTCGAGGCAGGTAAGTAGATCTCAAAAAGCCAGCTTAGCTTTAAACATACTCAATTTTCTTAGGTTAAACATGAGGAAATGTAACCCAGAGCAACTTGCACTGCAAGCTGGAGAATTGCTGCAAGAGCATATCTTTGACAGAGGATTTTGGAATATTTTATTTTCACTTCCCTTCCTTCAAGGAGTTTTTGCATAAAATTGAGCAGAAAAGATCTTATTATGGATGTATAGATTACAAAAATTCAAATTGTTTTATTCTGTTTCAAACTAAAAAACATTTATATGCAGCATTCAGCATTTGTACTCAATATTCATACATCATATGCCTCATATGGCCTTACACTCACATCTTGGTATAGAACAGTATAGAATCTAACAAAGGAAGCAATCTTTATAAGTATATAATTGTATATAATTAATACAATATGCAATAAGTAGATGTTATATATAATATATAGTACATTATAAACTATAATTTTAGTCTCTTATTTTATGATATTTCTTACATAAAAGGCACACATAAATATATATAAACATTATATTTTTATTGTATTACATAAAAATTGTACTTTAAGATTGTATTCTAAGCAATAGATGGCACTATTGGTTCATTATTATAAAGTAATGATCATTTATTTCATTTACCCCTCACCCATCTAATCCTCATTATTTTTTTAACTGTTTTTTATATGGTAATTCTATGGAGATATCTGAAAATTTAATTTGAAGGCATTTTTTTTAACTAGGAAACTGTGATTTGCATTTCTTCTCTACAAAATGTGCATCAACTGATGAATGACAGGAGTTGAAAATAAGGTTTTCAGTCTTTCACCTGTGGTTCAGGACAAATGACTTACAGAGTCAGTTGGAAATCACCCAGTGTGCTTCTGTTGGACATTCCTTCCTGTGTCTCCATTTCATTGAGAACATTTGTTCCTAGAAAGCATTCAATATACTTTTTGTAATACCTACTAAGCCTCAGGAATCACTTTGATTACAATGTATCCTTTAATTATGAAACTAAATCAGTGCAATGAGATATATCTATTTTCCCCAAACTTCCTTTCTGTAGAACTACAGGAAAAAACTAATTTTTCAATAAACAGTGAAAAACTGAATTTTATGTAGACAAAACCTTTCCAACAGCATCAAAGATGACAAAGGAGAGCTACAATTTTTAAAAAAATATTGCTAAGAAAATAGATTGAGTCTTACAGAGAAAGAAAGGAAACAATTCATGAGTTACATTTTTACTAAAAATTTCTAATGCTGTGAGTTTATTTGTATTGACTTAAGAAATTTATTAAAGGAATATTGGTGTTTTCTTGATAGATGAGCAGTGCATCTTATATGGTGAATCCATTTAGTTCAGTTGACTTTTATTTCAATGAGAGTGTTAGATTTCAAAACAAAAAAATTAAGGAGTTGTGCTTTGTTTCCTGTTTTTTATTTTTTGTAAAGAGATCAAATATTAATTCAACTTAATAGCTAGAGTAGAAGGGTACCAATTTAACATCATCAAATTGTCATAAAGACTTTCAGCAATAAGAATGTAATAATATGGAGCCACACTGATTTGCTGTGTTATCAATGCTCCTTTCTTCACCTGTGAAATGATGACACACATTTTTACTGCACTATAAATTGTAACTAACATGGGAGTAAGCTGAGTTTCTTTATACAGTTTATAAAATAATCATGATATCATGGCACTTTTTCCTTTTACATTACCCAAATTTTAACACATAATTCAAAATCATTGATATCAAATTTATCTTTGTATTTTGACACTCTATTTTTACATACTATTTCAATATCCACTCAAATGACAATAAAATCTGTTTACTTAATCTGTGCTAATTATTAAGCTCTTTTAACTTTTCATTTTTTTAATTCTGGAAAAATACTCTTTATGATAATTAGATCAGATTTTATAATGCCAAATAATTTGAAATAAATGTGAGCTTAGGTGTGAATGAGTAAACTCTTCAAGGTCAAACAGCAATGACCCACAGTGGTTTCAAAGGAAAATTCTGATCATCTTCTGCTCAATCTGTCAGTTAATTTGAGTAACTTCCAATTTGAAAATAATTCCTGTAAGAATCCAGTTTTTTTGAAAAATATTGAAGTATTTCTCCAAAAAAATGTAAAAAATATTCATTTTCAAGAATATTATTTTTTAAATAGATTTTAAAACAAAACAACTATTTCATTAATAATTTATTGGTATCCATTAAAGTTTCTTCAAATTATATTTGAAAATGGACAGTCTGTTTATAATAAATAAAGAAAATTTATCTGTAAAATTATAGAACCTAACATGAAATTTTATGTTAAAATTGATTTTTTAATTATATCATTAAGTATAGCAAAAACTACATAGGCAGAGTACTCATGCATCTAAAGTATGAACAGCAAAAGAAAAATAAAGATACATTAAACTTCATCACACATAAAAACTGCTGTGTGTCTGCAAAAGCAATCAAAATGTAAAAAGACCACCTACATGGGGGAAAGAATATTTTAAAATCTTATCTATGTGTAAAATCTTTTCTGTGTTTTTTGTATTCAACATATATACATAAATTTCATAACAACACAAAGACATATCATTAAAAAATAGGCCAAAACTTCTACAGGCATTGCATCAAGGAAGACCAGGAAACACATGAAAAGATGCTCAACATCATTAACCATTAGGGAAATCCAAATCAAAACAAAAAGGAGGCAGTGCTTCAACCTTGTAGAATAACTACCAAGAAACAAATAAAAAGAAACATGTCAAACTCCAAAATAACTGTGGAGGAGGATGTGAGCAATCAGAAGGTGGGAATGTGAAATGGTGCAACCAACTAATGAAAATTTGATGGTTCCTCAAAATGTATGAAGAACTACCAAAAGATCCAGAAATTTCACTCCTAGATAACCATCTAAGAAATTAAGAACATATGCAAATGCATGTATATATATGTTCGGGACAGCACTATCCATGATAGAAGAAATCAGCCCAGATGTCCAACCACAAAATGAATAGATAGATAAATTGTGGCATAAACATACAATAAAAAATGATTTTGTTATTTAAATGTGAATTAATGATACATGCCACAATGTAGATCATCTTTAAAAATATGTCGAGAGAAAGCAGACAGAAGCGAAAGGTCACATACTTTATTATTCTGTGTATGAGAACTATCCGGAGTTAAATAAACTGCAAATTGGTAGTATACAGTAGCCAGAGAAGGTTTGATGTAGGAAATGGGAAGGAACTTCGCAATGGACGTGGGGATTGCTTCTAGAATGATGAAGTCATTATGTAACTAGAGGTGGGAATAGCACAGTCTTGTAAATACACTAAATTCCATTCCATTGTTCTTTTTGAAATGGTTATTTTTTATGTTCTGCAAACTTTATCCCAATAAAAAATTGCAGGAAAAAATAAATAAATTATAGCTCAGGATTTTCTTAGCCAGACTGTATTGTGAGTCAAACACTTGTAGGTAGGTAGACCAGGTCACAAAGTTGATCCAAGTTAAAAAGAAAAAATAAATTGGCAAAAACAGGGACGAAGGCATAATTCAAGGTTACTATTAATGTGTTTGCAACTGCACTAGCCAAAAAGCAATATAAAAGAAGACATAAAGCACCAAAGAATACAGATGATTATCTGGTTATATTGCAATTCCTCTTTCTTATGGAACCCTACTCAAGCATAAACACAATCAGTTCAGCCAGCAGAGTGCTTGTTCTGCCAAGGAGTTGCAGCCCTTCATTTGCATCAGATGGCCACCTACCATGTTTACACTGGAGAGTCCATATACCACCCACCGGGGAAGAAAATTGTTGATAGATAATATTTGCATACTTCTTATTTCACCATTTTTTTCTAGACTTTTGTCCAAAAACAGTGGAAGCTATTGGGTTGTAAAACTGGTAACAAATTGTATTTAAATAAATTGTGTCAACAATGTTTACTCATGATACTTTGTACAAGATAAAGAATTTTATATATGGTATATCAACCGCATGGAAATGCTAACATGAAAAAGAGCTGTCAGCTTAGAAAGTGTGCATTGTCAAACCTTAGGCCTGCAATGTTCTTCTGCCTGCTCTCAGACTCAGAATTTTTTTTTATCATAACATAACTGACAGAGAGGTCTTGAATTTTGTATTCAAAGTTATTTTTGTCTTTACATTTTCCTATAGATGTCCATTTTCCTATGAATCTCCAAAACAAATGCTATTTACTTATGCCTGTCCTTGTTTTGTTCATATTGTTGCATTTTTAAACTTTTATATTTTTGAAACAATTATAGATGCAAAGATAGTTGTGAATGCTGCGGAGTTCCCTCTACATTGTACTCACTTTCTCTCATAGTTCTTTCTTTCATAATTATTAAACAATATTGTTTTAGTCTGCTTTTTCACCACTAAGACCAAAAGACCTGACAAGAACAATTAGAGAAGTAAGAATTTTTTTGGCTCTCAGTTTCAGTGGTCTCAATCCATAGACCACAAACTCCATTGCTCTGGGCCAAAGATGAGACAGAACATCATGGTGGAAAGGGTGTGGCAGAAGAAAGCACCTCAGGACATGGCAACAAGAAAGCAGAGAGAGCTCTGCTCATAAAACAGAAAATATAAATCCTGAAAGCAGTTCCCAGTGGTCCACATCCTACAATCGCACCTGCCCTGCCTATAATTTGCATCCAGTTACTCCGTAATTGCCAGATGAGGTTAACACTCTCATAGCCTAATCATTTCACCTCTAAACTTTCTTGCATTTTGTTACATGTGAACTTTGGGGGATATCTCATATCAGTTTAATTAAAAATATCAAAACCAGGAAATTAATGTTACTACAATATGTGAGAATAGTTCTATATCATAAGATCACATTGCAGATCCATGCAACACCACCACCATCAAGCTACAGAATTACGCCATCATCAGCAAAATCCCCACTAAGCTATCCCTTTACAGTTATACCACTCTTCCGTAGTTCTTATCTCTACCTTTGAAAAATCACTAATCTGTTTTCCGTGTGATGTGGTCACTTTGTTATTGTTACGTAAACGGTTTCATATTAAGTAATGTTTCGTGGTTGCTTTTTTCCCACTCTGACCAGTGCTTCGTTTTCATTCAAACCATTGCTTGTGTCGTTGAGTCCATTGCTATTTATTCTAAGTCATTTTCCAATGTATGGATGTAGATAGATTATTTAATCATTCTCCTGGTTAAGAACACTTTAGCTCTTTCCAGTTTGGAGCTATTACAAATAAAGCTGCTATGAATATTTGTGTAGGGATTTTTGCACGGGCATAATTTTCAGTTCTGTGGGTTAAATGTCTAGGAGTTCAATTGTTGGATCATATTGTAAGCATATGTTCAATATTTTGAGAAACTTCACAGAGTGGCTGCTCCATTTTATGTTCCCACTAACAGTATATGAGAGAATGAGCATTTGTGTCCTTACTGATATTTAGCATTTTCCCTATAATTAAAAAAAAAATTCAGCAGTTCTACCAGGTGTACAGTAATAATCTTTGGAGTCTTGAAAAGCCTTTCCTTAATGGTCAGTAATGTTGAACATCTTTCCATATGCTTATTTACCAAGGAACATCATTTTCTTTGAATTGTGGGTATATTTCTTGCTCTTTTATATCAGATTTTATTATCATTCTATTTTGAGGTTCTTTACATACTCATTATACATCCTTTGTCAGAAACATGGTTTCAAAATACCTTTCAGTTTATTGCTTATTTTTCATTATCCTTACAGCATTTTTCAAAGAAAAATAACTTTAATTTTGATGAAGTAAAATTTTTATAAAATATTGGTCATATTTGGCACCATATCTAAGGCATATTCATGAACTACAGTTACTAATGATATTCTTCTATGCTATGTTCTATAAGTTCTATGATTAAACTTTATGTTTCACATTTTAAATCTATAATTGATTTTGATTTAATATTCATTTACAATATGAAGTATGGTTAGAAGATTTTCTTGCTTGCTTTCTTTTTTGCTTCCCATGGATATCTGGTTACTTCAGCTCTATTTGTTAAAAGTTGTTTTATTTATTTATTTTATTTGTTTATTTATTTATTTATTTATTTATTTATTTATTTATTTATTTATTTATTTTTAGGTACCAAGGATTAAACCCAGGGGCACTTAAGCACTGAGTCACATCAGCCGCCCTTTTTTTCTTTTATATTTTAGTTTTTGAGACTGGGCCTCTCTAAGTTGCTGAAGCTGTCTTTGAACTTGTGATCTTGTCTCAACCTCCTGCGTCTCTGGTCTTATAAGTTTGTGCCAGAGTGCCCAGCAAAACTTGTTATTTTTACTGCAGGAAAGGCTTGATCTTTTTGTTTACAAAAGGAAAAAAAAAAAAAAAAAGTTGTCTGGGGATTCAGCTCAGTGGTATAGTGCTTGCCTAGCATGAATGAGGCCATGGGTTCAATTCCCAGGACTGAGAACAAAAATCTGTGAGCTACAGTTACTTGGAAGTGCTTTATTCTGTCTTGTCTACCTGTGCTCAGTCTGCTGGAATCACACTGTCATGTTTGCTAAGTGTACAGTAAACCTTCTTATCTTGCACTCTGATTCTGCCCACTTCATTCCTTTTCATCATTGTCTTAGTTGTTCTTATTTCCTTGCTTTTCACTATAAAACTTTTGGAATAATCTTGTCTACATCTGCAGAAATGTTGCTGGGGTTTTGACAGGACTGACATTGTATTGTATATGTCTGTCAACTTGGGGAGAATTTATACTTTCACTAAGATTTTTGTAATCTAAGACTTGATGTGCCTTTCTATTTACTTAAATTTTCTTTAATTTTGCAACTCTCATCATTTAGATTTTATTCAATTTACACAGAAGTATTTTTTTTACTTTGAGCAACTATAAATACTATTGCATTTTTAGTCTTTTTTTGGCAACTAATGGAGTCTATAAAAAGCTACAATGGAATTTTATATTTTGCTCTTATATTCTGTGGACTTGCTGAGCTCTCTTTAGTTATGGGAGGTTTTTATTTGTTTTGTTGGTTTTTGATAGATTTTTTGGATTTTCTGTGTGAACCATCATGCCATCTGCAAATATGGAAAGTATCAATCTATATGGCAGTGTGACCCTTATTGTACTGGCAGAATTCCCTGTACTATGTTGAATAGCAGCCGTGAGAGTGAATATTAGTAGCTGTTCTTCATCAGAGAAGGAAAGCCCTCAGTCTTTCACAACTAATTGCAATGTTAGACAGATGAGATTTGTAAATATGTTATATAGAAGAGAAAGCTCTCTGTTCTTAAAGAGATGTAAGTATTTTATAATGAATGGATATTGAATTCTGACCTTTTTCATTATCAGATTCATTCATGTGAATTTTCTACCCTTACAATTCTGTAAATTACTTGTAATAATTTTCACATATTGAGCTGGTCTTGCTTCTCTACATAAATTTCAGTTGGTAGGGATGTATAATTCTATATATTACTGCGTTCAGTTCTGTTAAGTGTGTTAAAATATTTGTACCTTTAGTAATTACAATTAATGGTCTGTGGTTTTCATTTTATATATTTTTTCTCTGGTTTTGATATCATGGCAACATTAGCTTCATGAATTGAGTGGGGAAGTCATTTCTCCTATTTTTATAGTAAAGATTGTGTAGAATTAATATTAATTTCTTATTAAAGTCTTAATGAAATTCTTTAATGAATCCATTGAGTCTTGGAGCTTTTGTTTTGGGGAATTTTAAAATCAATATTTATCTCTTTATAAGTTTATAGTGTTTTAAAAGATCTGTTTTATTTGTGTAGTTGATTCTTCCAATATATTTTTCCATTACATTGCTCTTGGATTGTATGTGTGTAGAGTTGTTTATAGAACTTCTGTATTTTCCTTTTGGTATCTTCAGGGTCTATAGTGACAGCTCTTGCCTCATTTATGATTTTAGTTTGTAATTTATGTTTTTTTTTTTTTTTAGAAATTCATCATATTCATTGCTCCTTTTCATAATACATTTTTTTGCTTCCTTTATGTGTTTGATTTATATTTTTTATATCATTGAGTTGTGGTCTTTCCTTATATTTATTTTCTTCCTTCTTTCCATAAAATTTGGACTTCGAGTGGTCTTACTTTTCTATGTCTACATCATTTAATGTGAATTTAGATTATTGATTAGCTCTTCCTTTTGTTCCTCATGTAGAAAGTAAATTTCTATCTAATCACTGATTTAACTCTCTTCCACAATATTTGATGTTCTACATTTTCATTTAAAAAAAAAGATTCCCTAAGACTTCACTTTTGAACAAGGACTGTTTTAGAAATGTGTTGTTTAGTTTCAAATATTTAGATATTTTAAAAATATTTTTCTTATTGATATATAGTTTGGTTACATCATGATCATAGAATTCCTTCTATTTCAATCTTTATACATTTGTTGATATGTTTTGTGACTCTATTATGTGAATATATATGAGTGTAGACCCTGCACTGGAAGCTACTTCTCAAGATGATCACACTAGGGACAAAGCTTCGGATCAATAAGCCCTTAGGACAAACTCAGACCACACCCAAACCATAGAACTTTCTGCTCTCATGATATTTGAAGTGAGTTTCATATGGACAGCATCTAATGATATCATGTTGTTGTATACCCTTTCCCAATCTTTGGCTTTAAATTATATATTTAGTTCATTTACATTGAATGTACATATTGATGGGATTTAAAGGGGTAAGTCTGCATATTTTTATTTTATAACTTTTTTTAAAATGGTTTTTTCAAGTCTAGAATTTTATTTTCAGTTTGTTTTCATCCTCCTGGCATTTTTAAAGTATATATCTTTTCATTGCTTATCTATTTTTAACCATATGTAATTTCTTTAAATATTTCCCCTATCTACACTGAGTACCTCATTAGAAATTGTATTCTTTCACTTCTACCATGAATTATAACTTAAAAAAAATGAAGATAAAATTAAATTCTATTGTATTTGCTACATTTTCAATTTTTACTGTTTTTCTTTCTTCCCTGATGTTCCATCGTTTCTTATTTTATCATTTCTTCTCTATTTAGAGAAGTTATTTAGCCATTCTATGAAGGTAGATACTCTAGTGACATAAATTTTTAACTTTCTATGCTTTAGAAAATATTTTGATTATTTTCTTCATTCTGAGAGGTTATTTTCACTGGATTTAGATTTCTGGACTCATAATTCATTAATCAGTTTTTCATTAATGAAATGCCCAAAACAATCTAGCTTTGTAAATAGGAAGCTTATTTTTCACAAAGTTAAAAGTTGTACATGTCAACACACTATGCAGGCAATTACATGGAACCTGACTGACTGCATTTCCTCATGGCAGATGGCAATATTGGGAGCAAGTGTGTGAGGAAGAGATCACATGGCAAATCAGAAATCCAGAGAGCCCAGAGTCTGGAAACCCTTTTTGGGGTGTGCCCCCAGTTGGTCTAAGAATGACCACCTAGGCCCACTTTCATTATCACATTGAGGACAAAGCCTCCTACTTATTGAAACATTGAATTATACCTACCATAAATTTTTTGTCTGATAATTTCATTCTCTTTCATTTTGTTTCTGTTTATTGTCTCTTTATCTAAATTGAGATATTCCAGATAACTGCTTAATGACTGATGTTTGATTATAATCTGCATTTTTGATATTATGTGATTTTATTAAAGATTTTTGTTTTAATAGTGTTCTTCAGTAGTAATGTGATACCACCTCCGTCTGTCTAGTTGGGACATTAATTTATTATGATGGTCCTAGAAACTTGATATCCACCCAAATTCTTAGGAATATTTGTGTTGTGGTAAGATTTTGTTGCTGTGACCAAAAGATCTGATGAACAATTTTAGAGAAGGAAAATTTATTTTAGAGATCACAGCTTCAGAGGTCTGTGTGCGTAGAGAGCAAGCTTCATTCCCTGGGGCTCAAGGTGAGGCAGGACATCATGGAGGAATAGTGTGGCAGGGGAAAGCAGCTCAGGACATCACACCAGGAGGCAGAGAGATGGAGACTCCACTCATCAGACACAAAATACATACCCCAAAGGCATGTCCCCAATGACACACTTCTTCTAGCCATACCATACCTAGGTAATCCCTACCAGGGAATTAATTCACTGATTGGGTGAAGGGTCTCATAACCTAATCATTACTTCTTTAAGCCTTCTTGCATTGTCTCACACATGAACTTTTGGTAGACATCCAAACCATAACAATTTAGTTTATGATTTCCTGAATATTTACAGTGTCTATTTTTGTCTAAAATGGTATAGATAATGCTAGTTAAATTATTATAGATTTTAACATAGATTGTTAACTGGAAAACAGTTCAGCCTGTTTATTCTTGTTCAGGAGCATGTTGGCTGTATTTGGCATCTTCATTTTTATTGATAATATTCAGAATCATCTTCATAATTTCCATTAATAGTAAACTACTTGTAGAGTTTTTATATTGTATTCATATGATCAACTTATAGCAAACCAGTATATTTATAGTAATGAATCTTTCAAACCCTGAGCATTTTGTACATATAATTAGGTCTTTTCTAATAATTGTCATTGAGAATAAAGTTTTCTCAAGAATGAATACCATAATATTGTTAAAACTCAACTCAAAATAATCTTATTCTTGTTTATAGTTTTTATATAAATTGTTTTTAATTACATTATTTAATTTTACTTATAGACACAAATGTAAGTTAGGTTTTTGTCATGCCTAAAATAAGCCAATTCATTTCAGATCCATTGTTTCTATTTATAGTTATTTTCCAGAAAACGTTTGGTGTTTCATATAGGCAACCTAATTTTGAAAAATAAAAACTTAACTATTTCTTTTATAGAAATCCTGATATTTCTTCCTTATGTTATTGAACTTAAGAAGATCATATATTTTCTTGATAGACTGCAATAATTATAAAGGAATTCATACAATAATGAATTAAAGGGATTTTAAAAATAAGCATTTGATCTTTTCCATTCTGTTTGTTTGAGATTTGTTTTTATAAACAATTTTTATCATTTTATAAGTTCCCTTTTCTTATTTGACAAAATTTACTTTCATGAATGGGTAATAAATATTATCTGATAATTTTTAGGAATCTGTTTAGGATCCTCATACTTTGTTTTCTTTATTTTTTGTTATAATAATGTAAATTTTAACCCACCATGACAATCTTAAATAAATCCTAAAAAATATAATTTGGGGGGGTGTTGATTTATTGGTTTTGTATGGTATGATCATTGATTTTCAAATTTTTTTGCATTGGTGTGTGTTTAGTTTTTGGAACTTGGAATCAGATCCAGAGGCATTTTATCACTGAGCCACATTTATCACTGAATCATATTCACAACCGGTTTTTAAAATTTTGAGACAGATTTTTGTTAAATTTGTGAGGCTGATCTGGAACTTGTGATCTTCCTGCCTCAATCTACCAAGTCCTGGGGTTATGGGAGTGTTTATCTCAGCTTCCAACTTCTGTATGAGTTTTGCCTTTATGTTTATTGGATAGAATTGTAACTTTATTTTCTTTTGTTGGTCCTTGTTACGTTTTGGTAGTAAGAACTCATAAAACAATTAGATAGGAAGTATTTTCTCTTACTCTCTTGAGGAGGTTGTGTATTAATTATTAGTTTTTAAAATATTGACTGAAACTAAACAGTAAAATCATATGGAACTATAAATATATTATAGGTTAACTTTTTATGATAAAGATTACATATGTATCTTTTATTTGATATGTATATAACATCATAATTACTGGTCATAACACTCTATGAGGAGGGAGTTTTAAATTTGTGAATTCATTTGGGGAGACATTTTTCCCAACATTAACCCAGAAAAGGTCAAGCGGAACACATTTATTCGCCATTGTTTTCTTAAAAATTAATTTTATTTTTCTAGTTCTTTATTTCAATGAATATATAAATTTTATCTGTCAGAATATATGTGGAGGTTTTAGTTATACTTCAAACTATACTTTTTCTTTTCAATCCTGTCTTTAAAAAAATCAAAGATCTTGTATTCTCAGTGTTTATTAGTTTTAGAGATCACTTTCCTTGCTTGACTTTGCCTGTATAATTTTTTATTGTGAGTGTTCCTGGACTTTGTTCATACCAAAGGCATACATTTAAATGACATTAATCATTTTTAATATAAAATCTTTGATGTTTCAGAGCAGTCAAATTTTTCAGAATATCTTTTCAAACATATTATAGGAAATGACTCTTCCTGATAATCATCCTGCTTTTGACTACCACCTATTATGTATTTAAGGATACAAACTGAAAGTGTTCAAAGCATAATTGGATTCTAAAGAAGTTTTCCAAAATAAAATCACTAAGATTCAATTTGTTACAGCCAATTCATTGAAAATATAAAGAGAACGTTATTGCTGAGTGACCTACAAATGTTGCCCAGAAACAAGTGTTGCTAAAGTAGTTGCCAGGCACTTGCTTAGACAATACAATGGGCTTATTGCACACATAGAGGTTATTCATTATTTTATAAATGACATTTCACATTCCTCTCCTGTATATATTTTCAATATCAGATACATTATGCCATGACTAAAATTTAATTCAAAACACCTACACAGTTCTCATTACAAGTAGAAGGATAGTATCCATGTCAGTTTAAGAGAATGTGCTTTATTTAGAATTTAAGCAACATATTCATTAGAAAATTTTCTATGAAAATTTATTTAACAAGTTTTGTTTGGGAATTTGTATTAACAAAATGAAGAACATGTTCTCCCATATGATCACACACACAAGAAGCCAATTAAGAAATGCCTCACAGTACAACCAGATTTTAATTAAAAAAAAAAAAATGTAGAATATTATAAGTGTAACCATGGAGAGAACATCACATCTTTATTTTTATTCCTAATACATCATTATATTTATGTATACGTTTTATGTTATTGAGAATGTATGTTAAATCATAGGCATAGGTTGTGGGTACAAATTAGAATTTACTCATTAATTATTGAAAATTTGGACTTTTGAAAATAAAACTTAAAACTACTGTTCCTAGCTAAGAAAAAGGGAAAACACATAAGAAATATATTCATTTAGAATATTGAACATAAAATTCTTCTCTTTTCTTCAGTTTATGTATCAGAAAATACAATGAATGGTATTACTTACTACCTATTTAATATATGATATAAATTCTTACATTCTGAAGTCTTTAAAAATCAAAAATATCTCAGTAGAGATCTAACCTAGAAAAAGGAAGGAAATGTTGTCTGCACATAAGTTTGGAATTGGATTAGGATATTTTTTAGAGTCTGGATTAGTTTTCAGTTTCTAGAAAATTTTGATGCCATTTCTGTTTCCTGGAATGTGCTTGATTTAAGAATTCTAATTAGTACATCCACAGTTAGAGAAATTTAATTTTTAAGTCTATATGAATGAATAGATCAAATAAAAATGTCTATTACTAGTTTTTAGTGATGGCTCTTGACATTTTATAATTTATTAAATAAATGTGATAAGAGATACAATATTGTGATAGCCTATAGCCAAACATTGGATGAACAAAAGAAAATAAGTATCCTTGTAACTTTTCATGTCAACATTGGTATCTTAATGTCCTGATATGACACTTCTGGTTTCTATATGCTCATATGATTTTCAAGAACTTTTTAAGATTGGGAATGTTGTTCAGTGATAGAGCATTTGCCTACCAGTGCAAGGCCAGGGTTGAAAAATATATATATATACATTTATATATAAATTTTCATATATAAATTCTCAGGAGAGTTGAGTACCTTAATCAGTCATTAGAATTGCCCTTGCATATTTTTACCTCTAATAAGACATCTTAGTTTATTATTTATGTGGTCTTCATTAAAAAAAAAAAAAACATTTTATTTATATAACAAATATTTTTTCCAGAATTGATATCTTAACTTTTTGTGACCAAAACACCTGACAAGAACAAAAGGTAGAGGAAGAAAACTTTATTTGGGATTATGTTTTCAGATGTTCAGCCCATTGTTTACTGGGTCCAAGGCAGAATCATCAGGGTGGAAGGTGATAGGGAAAAGCTGTTCAGCTCATGGCAGCTGGAGACAAAGAGAGAGGAGTTGGGAGAGAGAGAGAGAGAGAGAGAGAGAGACAGAGAGAGAGAGAGAGAGAGAGAGAGAGAAAAGAAGAAGAAGAAGAAGAAGAAGAAGAAGAAGAAGAAGAAGAAGAAGAAGAAGAAGAAGAAAAAGAAGAAGAAGGAGGAGGAGGAGGAAGAAGAGATGGCAGCAATCTATAGTACCCAACAGCATAACTTCAGTGACCTACCTCTCCCAGCCATGCCCCACCAGCCTATAGTAACCACACAGTAGTGAGTAGTCCATTCAAATTATCACTCCATCAAATGGATTAATTCATAACTTATAATCCAGTATTTCATGTCTGAACATTAGTTCCTTGCCTTATATAAGTGATTTCTATGGGATATTCCAGATCTGAAGCATAACTATCCACCCCTGACCCCCAAAATCTCAAGCCCATCTCAGAAGATTGCATTGAATCCATCTTCAAGAGTCCCCAGGGTTTTAATGGTTCCATCACTATTCAAAAGTAAAATTTCAAAGTCTCTTGTGAGAGCACCTATAAATATCAAAAAATATATTACATACATCCAATATTAAATAGTACAGAGTAAACATTCCCATTCCAAAAAAAGAGGCACAGGGTCAAAGAAAGAAAGAATAAGACCAAAGCAAGAGCAATACCTGGCTGGACAAAAAGTTCTGTAGCTCCATATCTGGCAGCTGGGGCCCATGGCTGTGAGATGTGGATTCCAAAGTGTTTGAGCCAGAGAGACCCTGGCCTTGCCAGTGGCAGCCTATGGGTGGTCCTTACTATAAGCATTTCTATGGGCATTCTGATCTGATCTTTTGAGTTTACACCAGAATTGCCTATTAAGCTATGCTTACATCATTCTAAGTTATCATTAGCCAGCATCTCCAAACTTTTCCAAACTGCTCTCACAAACTAGTTCCAGATTTTTCAGAACCATATGGTCATAGTTTGTCAAGCACTGTGACCCAATTCACAGGTACCGATTTATGTACGAGTCAGCTTTTAATTACTAAGAGTAAAATACCAGACAATAACAACTTTGAGAGGGAAAATATAGTTTGGCTTATGGTTTCTGAGATTCAGTGTATGGTTGACTGACTTCAAGGCAAAAATAATATGGCAGAAGGGCATGGTGAAGGAAAACTGCTCCACTCTTTACAGCAAGGAAGCAGAGAATGAGGTCAGAGAGGAATGGAACAGGAACAAATACAGTTGAAGGCCACATCTACCCTCTGTCACTATTCAGCTATCCATTCAGCTATCCATTTAGCTATTCGTGGATAATCAAGTAAATCAATTAGTCCAGTGATGAGGCCAGAGCCCTAATCATTGCCTAAAATCCCCACCTCTGAATCCCCACTTGCTGCATTGGGTACAATGCTTTCAACCATGAGCTCTTTGAGGGACATTGCAGATTCAAGACAAAGCAATTTCTGTTATGTTAAGTCACTAAACCTGTATTACAACAGCCACAGAAATCTTGTGCATTCTCTATCTCCCTTCTTCTGAGAACTCTGTTGTGCTATCCAATCTGAATTTGTTTGATTTTCTTCTTTCTTTAGTCTTTATGTTCCTCAAATGCATAATCTTAGTTTACCTATCTTCAGACTCACTGATTCTTTCCTTCTGATAAGCCTATCCACATCTAGTGACCTCCCACACTTACTCTCCTTGGCTTCTGATAACAATTATTCTACTCTCAACTTCCATGAGATTAACATTTTAGATTTCACATGAGTGAGAACATGTACTACTCTCTTTCTGTGCCCAAGAATTGCATTTTACCTAATGGTCTTCAGTTCAAGTCTTGTTGTCATAAATGAGAGCATTTCACCTAATTTTATGGTTACAGTTTTCCACTGTGTATATTCATCAGTTCGTGAACAATTCAGATGTTTACAATTATTGGTTCTTGTGACTAGTGCTATAATAAACTGGGGGGAAAAGTTATCTTTTCAACATATTGTTTTAATTTCTTTTAGGGATATATCAAGCAGTGAGTTTGCTGCATCATATTGTTGTTCTACTTTTAATTTATTAGGAATCGCCATTCTATCATCAATTATGACTGTATTAATTGATTATCTGTGGATAAGCAAGCAAATAGATTCTTCCAGTGATGAGACCAGAGCCCTAATCATTGCCTAAAATCCCCACTTCTCAATCTTGTTGCACTGAGCTCATGCTTTCCATGATGAACTTTTTGATGGACATTACAGTTCCAAGTCAGAACAATCTCTGGTATGTGAAGCCACCAGTGTGCAAGTCTCTCCTTCGCTCTGTAACCTTACTGACACTGGTTAACTTCTCTCTTCTAGATAAGAGCTATTCATATTGGGATGAGGAGATATCTAATTGTGGTTTTGATATGTATTTTCCTGATAAATTAGTGATGTTAAGCATTTTTTCATATACCTGTTTACCATGTGTATTTATCAGAAAAACATACATTTACATTATCTATTTTTAAATGGACAATTTATTTTTCTGTTGAATTTTTTGAGTTCTGAGATTCTTTTTTGTCTGATTTTGTGATTTCTGTCTCTTAATATCTTAGTCCGCTTTTGGGGGGCTGTGTCTAGATGATCTGATCAGAACAATTTTAGGGGGTAAAGTTTATTTGGGAGCTCATAGTTTCAGAGGCCTTAGTCCATAGAAGGCTGGCTCCATTCCTCCAGGCTCAAGGTGAGGCAGAATCCATTGGCAGAGAGCAGTGGCAGAGGGAAGCAGCTTGCATCATCAGGAAGCAGAGAGAGACTCCACTCTCCAGATACAAAATATATACCCCAAAGCCACGCCCCAATTCCCACCTCCCCCAGCCACATCCTACCACTTTAGTTACCACTCAGTTAATCCTTATTAGGGGATTCACTCACTGATTGCAGTAAGATTCTTTCAATCCAATCATTTCTTTACTGAACCTTTTTGCATTGTCTCACATGTGAGCTTTTCGGGGATACCTCACATCCAAACCATAACACTTAATGAGTATTTTCTATTCTGAAATAAATTGTTAGCATAGTTTTCTTTTTTAAAAATTATTTATTTTTTTCATTTCTTACAGATTGCATTTTGATTCGTTGTACCAAATGAGGTACATCATTTCATTTCTAAGGTTGTGCACAATGTAGATTCATACCATTCGTGTAATCGTACATGTACAGAGGGTAATGATGTCTGTCTCGTTCCACCATTTTTCATACCCCACTCCCTCTCATTTCCTTCTACATAATCTAGAAGCATATTTTTCTATTTGCTGCTTGAACATTGTTTGCTTTCATTCATTGCACGTAATTATAGTATCTGAATCACAATCATTTTCTATTAAGTCCAAAATCTGTCCTTCTTTTGGGAAAATTCCTATTGAATATTTTTGTTATTTTGTTTGTTTCTTGCATAAGACCCATCTGTTGCTGTTGTAGTGTAAGCCTCTTTATATATTTTTTTTAATTAGACATTTAAAAATACTGTGTGCTTCTGAGATTAGATCCCTCCCTTTTCCCTATAACCTGTCAATGCTGCTGCTGTTTATTTGGAAACTTCCCTGAAAAAAAACAAACAAAAAAACCTCTGTATTGTCTTTTGTGTGTGGCCATTGACATCTTTACTCATTCATCTTCGTCAGTTAATGATTGTCAACAGATTTCCTCTAACACCTTGAACTAAAAAATATTCCTGTCTTTACTGAGCAGCTTTGTGTGCAGCAGACTACACTCAGCACCACTGCAACTGACAGCTTCCACTCAGCTTTTGCTTCCTGCTTCTACATTCTGCCAAAAGTGCAATATTAAGTCAAAGTTCAGTGGTCTCATTGAATTTTGGCCTTTTAAAATTATTATTATTAAATAAATGCTCCTCAAACTGCATTAAAATTTTGGCTAATTTTCAGAGTCCTGAAAGAGTTTTTTTCAAGTGCTTTTCCAGTATGTTAATCTCATTATTTTTAAGGAGCATAGGATTTTGAGATAGTCTACCATTCTGAAGCACTTTCTTTTTCTGTCTTAATCTCTGTCTCTGTTTCTCTTTTTGCTATTATTCATTTTCAACGAGTACTCATTAAAAAATGAATATTTTAGAAATTTTATACATTTAGGATATAATATGAATGAAAAAATTTAGCCCTTATACTCATGAAAATTAAAATCAAGTGGAAGATTGAAACATTAATGATTTATAAGAATATTTTACTATCAAATATTTTTAAAGATGAAAGAAATATGAGGTTCCAAGGAAGGTTGGGTATATAATTAAATCTTAACAGTACAATTGATATTTATAATTTAATATATAATATAGACATTGCATCTGATAAAAAACTGGAATTTAAATGCAAAGTATATTTGAATGTATTGCGAGAAATCAGCTTATGAAAAACGATTGAGGTTGATGGGAAAATTGAAATAGGCAAATTAACCATAATTTTAGTAAGGGTAACAATACCTGGTGAAGGGCAGGCATACCAAGATTTTTCTAGAAGTTTGAAAAGTATGTTTTATTCTGGAAAATATTCTGATTAGATAAATTGGAACTTGCCAAAGTCCCCTATGGAGATCTTATTTACTGAATTTACTTTTTAGTCATTTGGTCAGAAGCTTGTTTCTTTCAGATTGTATTCAACATATGAATATTGCTTAAAGATTTATTCTCTGTCAATGTACAGTGTATATGTATGCAGTGATTATATATATGATATATATTATATATATATCATATATATTATATATATATTATATATTGGTAGTTGAATTGATAGATGATGACAGCATTAACTAAGTTCATTAAGAATTCAAAACTTTAAGTTAAATTTTAATTATTGTGCTTTACTAAATATAGTCCTATTAATTACACATCAATTATGATTTGATCACATTGTGGTACTGGCAAAGTAAAAGGATGTGAATAAAATTAGTAATCTGCTCAGATCAACAAAGTTAATGTAATGCAAGAATACACTTTTTTTTCCTAAATAAACATATTTAGTGGAAATATATTTACTTTTACAAATACCTATTTTATGCTAAAGAAGGCAAAGGGTGGGAATGAAAGAGATTCAATACTAAAACTTTATAAGTCACATCTTATCTGTAGACTATTTGAATGCATTCTCTAAATCTAAAATTAAAGAACAAATATATATACATAATGATTACAGAGAATAAATATTCAATATTCATTTATAAATTTTTTTAATATTTATCAAAAGCTGTCCTAAAGAGTTTAATCTTAACTGAGGCACTGATATTAAATATTGTCTAAAACATTGCATCTTTAATAAGACTTTTTGATAAATTACATGGCATCTGAAGGAATTCACCCATTCACTTAAATGCTTATTGTTATTAAAAGAAGAGAGAATTTATGTCAGGGTGTTTTTTAGATTTACTAGTTCCTAGAGCAGAACAAACCATTTTTTGTAGGCTAAAAAATGAAAACTATTTATCTTCTTCCTTGTATCCAAACTATATTTCACAGCTCATGAGATTCCAATGGGAGGCAGTTTTAAGTAAAAAGAGCGTTAAGATTTTCTCACAGTTGAAAAGCAAAAAAGGTGCACAGTGGGTGAGGGGTGCATTCGGAGAGAGGAGCTACCACATAATCCATCATATAAACAAAAATGTAAGGTTAATGAGTTTGAATCTTAAAAGAGGCAGATATTCTGGTGGGAATTTAAATGCTGGCATTGCATTGTGAAGCAATAGGAGAAGGAAGACTATCTACAGATTGGTTATTCATAATGTAGTGGAAATAGGTTTTAAGAGTAACAGTCAAAATCAGGAATTTTGTTTTTGCAAAGTTTTTAAACATCTTCCATTTCCTGAACACACAAAATACATGTTTCAAATCAAATAAACAGGTAAACAACCATGTCTATAAGCATATTGTTGTGACTTAATCATGTCCACACTCAAATTGCTAAATTGAAGTTCTAACCCTGAAGAGGCTGCATTAGATACAAAGTTTTTAAATATTTAATTAAGTTTAATGAAGTCACCCTGATTTGGGAGCCCTAATCCAGTATTACTGGTGTTCGTATAGTAAGAAGAGATACTAGACACACACACACACACACACACACACACACACAAACACACACGGCCATGTGAAGACACAGAATACTTCATCCACAAGTCAAGGAGAGAAACTTTAGGGGAAATCAACTCTTTTGACCCTTTAACATGGACTTCCAGCTTCAAGAACTGTAAGAAATAATATTTTTTGTTGATTAAACAACTTACTCTGGGGTATTTTGTTACAGCAGTCTTGGTAAACTAATGCACATATTAAAAGAAGAAGTGATTATGTAGAAGAGAAGAAAAATTTAGAAAAGTTACTGTATTAGTTTGCCTTCTAGCTCTGTGTTCACATGGTCCTCTGTGGGTGCACTTCTGATTTCTTCTTATGAAAAACCAGGAAAAAATGATTTTAACTTATTAAACTCTTTAAAAGCCCTTTCTTCAAATACAGTCACATTCTGAGATATTGGAGGTTTAGCCTTCAACATATGAATTTTAGGAGGACATAATTCACCCATAATGTTTATATTCCTACAACTTACTTTCAAAAGGGATTAAACTTTGAAATAAAAATAACATTAATTTGAGCACATAATTTACTATAAAATGAATTTCAATGTATAATTGATAACTGGAAGCAATGCTCACATTTCTTTGTTGTTCTTTTTTAATAAGGAACTGAGTACCAAAAATATGACAAAACAGACATATACAATTTTATTGTTTATTTGATGTTGTTTTTATTTTTGCCAAAGCTAAATGAAAAATAATATATTCTTAATATACGGAGAGTTAGTCACTTCATTCTTTAACTTCTAAAATTTTTATTATTACCATAAAACTCATAGTAAAATTTTAATATATAGGTAAATTATATGTAAACCTATTTACATTCTTCAACAATGATTTTATTGCAATTTTACTTAATCTATATCACTCGACTCCTCACTCATTATTACGATCCAAATTCCAAATTTTATGTCATGTTATCCATGAATATTTCCTCAAAATACAGACTTAGCAGAACTTTTTGTTTTCTTTAAAAATACATAATATTCATACCATTATTACATTTATTATGTTTAGGCTAAAGATTCTACTTTGGAAGATGACATATTAGACATACTTACATAACTTATTTCATTTAAAATTATGAAAATGTATGAATATTTTTCTATTAGTGGTTTAGATAAATTGCTGAATATATTAGTGATTTAGATAAATTGCTGAATATATGCTGCATATATGGAACAGAGATTAGAAGGAACATGTAATATCTTAGTAAAAAGTCAGGTTTGTTTTTTAAGTCTAGAAAGGGATTTATATATGATATGATTAAAATGGGGACTGTGGATGTGACTGTGGTAGAAAGCATACTTAGTGAGGCTCTGTGTTCTATCTAAAAAATCAGATACTTGGGGACAAAGACAGTGCCTGAGAAATCCCATTAACAATTCATTGGTGGTTTTCCAGCCCTGAATCTGTTACTTAGTGATATCATATTTATTTGATTGAGTCAGATCTAGATGAGACAGTGGAAGCCATTGAAAATCAGGGAGTGTGGCACTGCACAGAAGTGACATTCCATTCTTTTGCGTAGCCTACTCCAACTTTTTTTTTATAGGCTATTGACTCATTAACTGGAATGAACAGGCTAAACTGGTATAAGAGAAAAATCAAAGGAAGCATTTTATGCATTCTAGATTAATCGTTCCACTCATATTTGCTATTGTTGTAAATATTGGAACATGTGGTTTATATGGTTTGAAAGTAAAATGTTGTGAAATGTTTATGGATTTTTTTGAGATTTTTCTCTTATTTATTATGCAGGTTTGTTTTATTTTATGAGGAAATTTGTTATAAAATCATGTCTAGCATTTTATGAGAAAATTGTGACATAGAAAGCAGATTGTAAATAATTCTTACATGGTTGATAGAAAAGAAATATAATATTCTGAATCATTTCAATTCACTAACCAGATAAACAAAAGAAATGCCAGTTAGTAATGTATTTTATGTCAGTGGATAATCCAAGTTTTTCTCTGCCACTTTGTATTGTGTGTGAAACAATATATATACAAATGCAAAAGGGAACCTGCAACAGAAAACAGTCAACGATAGGATAAGGTGACAGCCATTACCTGACAGAATCTTCTGTGCTATTTTTTTAATAACTGACAAGATTTTCTTTATCCAGATTGGTGTGTTGACCATGATTAAGTATTTATATGTTCTGTGAGATTTGTAAGAGTTTATGTGAAAATATTTTTTAATCTATTTTTAATTTTTAAAATTGTTGATTATTTTTAGTTATACATGATTTTAAAATCTGTTTTGACATAATAATAAAACCGTAAAATACATCATATCTAGTAGATGTACTCAGTGCTGAGATTCACTGTGGTATATTTATATAAGTACATAGGAAATTTATGTCAGATTCATTCCACTGTCTTTCCTTTTCCCATCAACTCTCCCTTCCCTTCAATCCCCATTGTCTTTTTATGATGTAAATAATTTCCCAAGATATCAAACTTGAAGCTATATTAAAAGGTTTGTTTTCATATTTGAAAACAATGTATCTTGGAGGAAGCCTTTCACCATCTAAAGTATATTGGTTTAGTCAGGGTTCTTTACATAAACCAAAACCACTAGATAAAATGTATATCTATATACACACATACACACAAACATATATATATGTGTGTGTATATATATGTACATGCATATATACATATACAAGCATATATATCCATATATATATTTATAATACACATATGTATACATGCATTATAATAAGTTACTGGCTCATGTGATTATGGAGGCTAAGAAGACATAGATCTACAAATAGAAAACTAGAGAACTGTTACAGTGTTCAAATTC
The DNA here is from genome assembly GCF_902686445.1 of Sciurus carolinensis. Classification (NCBI taxonomy): domain Eukaryota; kingdom Metazoa; phylum Chordata; class Mammalia; order Rodentia; family Sciuridae; genus Sciurus; species Sciurus carolinensis. The sequence continues at coordinate 121,328,565 of NC_062221.1, read as the reverse complement.
ATGTCCAAAGATCCAAGGACACTGAGAACTGATGAAATAAGTTCTAGAGAAAAAGCTGGCTGACTCAAGATCCAGGAACATTTATATTTCAATCTGAGTCATAAACTAGAATAATAATATTGTGGCTCATACTTTGGACATAGACCTTTATAGAAAACCTTCATAGAAAACTGCTGAAATTATTATGACTTTGGGGATTCTTGGAAATGGATGAAACACTCTTTTCATTGTGAAACTGGCATGAGTCCTTGGGGCCCGGGACCAGTATGTTTACTTTGGATGTGGAATGTCCCTCAAATGATTATGTATTAAAAGCTTAGTACTTATCACTATTGGTAGGTTATAGAAACTTTGAGAGTTGGGGCCTAGTTGAAGAAAATAGGTCAACTGGGGCATGTCCTTGTAGACTCTAAGTTTTCCTGTCCTCTTGCTCTCTCTCTCTTTTTGTTTTCTGGCTGCAATGAGGTAAGCAGCTTTTCTCCACTATGTCTTTCCACCATTCTCTGTCTCATCATAGGACGAAACATAATGAAGCCAGTTTATCATGGGTTGAATTTGTGAACCAAAATAAACATTTCCTCTTTTAAGTTGTCTTTCTCAGGTATTTTGTCATAGCAATGAAAAGCTGAATAACAGTTCCATTGATTATGTTTCGACTTTAGCATAAACTATTAATAGTTCTATAATTCATTCATTTTTGGATGACAAATTTAGTTGGCTGTAGAACAGATTTTGAATTTCTAGCACAAATACAATGTCAGGTAAAAGAATCCTCAATAAGCATAAATTTAATGAATAAATAAAAAAGATTAATTAAAATAGTAAAAATGATTTCATAGAATATCAATTGGTATAAACTTCAAAAGTATGAAGATTTTAAGATATAAATTATTAAATGAGAGTTTTAAATAAGTATACATATTGTAGTGGTTAAGAGTATGGATATAGGAGCCAGATTGCCTTGTATAAACAATTCACTATGATAACTTTAAATAAAATTATAATATTTATTTATAGCAAATAAAATGTATATTTTGAAATCCTTGATTTTTTCTCTATAGATTGCCATATTATATTTCTCTTAAAATAATTATCTGAAGTTAATTAATAGTAGGATTAAGACACCTCTATCTTGAACTATTTAACTTGATATCTGCTGAAGGTGAAAGTACTATATTGAATATTACTGGAGAACAGAAGTTCCAAATTGCATTGAGACTTTCCTAAGTTAGTAGTTGTAATGACTAACAGACACTCCACAAAACCATTTACTCACAAGAGGAAAAATGGCACCAATTGGATAAGAATTGGAAAGCCTAATGCATTTTTGTCCTTAAGGATTAAAAGAAGAATGGTTCCTTTAGCTCTGCAAGTGAGCACAACAAGCAATCTGAAACCATTATTTGTGTGAAGCAGTTTGTAGAATCTGTCCCATTTGTCACTGCAATGAGTGGTCAAAGCTTAGCAAAATTTGAGTTATGGTTCAGCCCCAGGGTCAGTATCCACATGTTCAAAGCAATACCTTAGGCTTAAACGTAATTCACATCCTCAAAAGCACTCAGCAGTATCATCTTTCCCATATTATCAATCTTTAACTTACAGTGTCTTTTAACAGGCGAATAGACAATTACCTGATCAGATAAAATGAAAATGTAAAAATCATACACACACACACACACACACACACACACACACACTCACTACTTCAAAGCCATTTAGAAATTTTATGTTCTGCAGTAAACTTCCATACAGCATATTGGCATCTGTGGATATTAAATTAAATAGTTAAAGACAAAGTCATCTTATTTCTATTAACATTTAACTTCACATAATTATTTTAAAATAAATATGATATATGGATCAATCTACAGAGAAAAATTTAAAATATGAAGGACTTCAAAAGTTTGCATATGTTTTGTTTGATATAAATAATGCTATGATATTATCTAAAGTCATATAGTAAATTGTTTAGGATGGTCTACTAGGTATATATATACATATAATACATACAAATGTATGAAACATGCAATATATGTGTGGGCATATATACATACTATGTATATGTGTATGTAAACACACATATATACACATACTATGTATACACTGTATATGTATATATGTATGTGTGTTTATATATGTATGTGTGTATGTATATATAGACAAAATATGTATTTAAAATTTTTCCATATAACACCTATTAAATATTTTGTGAATGGTAAATACCTGTATCCAATAATTTATTTCCCTATTTATTATATTTTTTAACCTTGAATGAGACTTTACTTCATGAAAAAGGTGCTCCATTTCAGGTAGTAATTCAGTAGCTATTTGATTTACCTTAAAGAGAAAAATAAAGTCCTGAACTGTTCAAAGACAACCTGATGATATCTTTAAAGTATAGCAGCAATTTAAAAATGAGTGTTTGTGTAGAATAGAAAAGAGGATTTGGCAAATTTTACGTGACCTCTCTCACACTCTGTTAAAAAAAAAGTGACCTTTAAAAAAACAAGTCATTTTTCAATTCACCAATCATAAAATTTAGAAATTGTTAAAGCAATAGCTAAGTGGTTCTTCAGTCACCTCTGTACAAAGAAAATTTACATCTAACAAAGAAGAAGGACTTTATTGATCTCAATGTGGATAATCCCTATCTATATTTAAGATTATTAAGGTGACTTTAATAGTTTAACTATTTCAAAATAAATTTTTGTTTATGTATATTATAGGTCAAGTAAAGAACATTAACTGCCTAGAAGCAAATGTCTATTGTGTTATTTACATGTATTAAACATTGTTTTAGACATTAGACATCCAATGTCTCCACTGTGGTTAGGAGAATTCTGAAGTAGCCCTTGATTCCCTTTCATTGTATGCGACTTGTAAAACATGATTTTTTTGAGTGGTGGATGAGACTCTTGAAAGTAAAATGTATAGTAATCTCTTTATATTTTAAAAAAGTGTCCATTATAATCATTACAGACTTTTATTTCTTATCATTATTCCCTAAATGATATAGTATAAGAATTGTTTACAAAGCATTTGCTTTGTATTAAATATTATAAGTGTAACGAGACAAGGAAATAATAGGAATTGCTATATTGTGTGTTATGTAGTAATAATAAGCTGTATTTGGTTTTTGCCTGGACTTGTAAAACTAAAATAAAGGCGCCTGGTGACAAACTTGCTGTGTGGCAGGATGACACTCCTGAACAATGCCGATAAGAACCTTTACCTATGATTTGAGTGGTGGTTCCTAGTATAGTCGTGTTCTGGTCTTTATCAATGAAGACCAGAGCATGACTGGGCTGAGAATCACTACTTAAACCCCTAAACTTTTGGAGCAAACTGTCAGCAGCACCGTGACCAGAGGACTCCATGTTGCTCTGTCTCTTGACTGCCCCAGCTGCTGTCCACTCCATCACTGATTGCTGATTGACCGTTGTCACTGAGGTCAAATGACTGAACACCTCTCCCACAGCGACAACTGTCACCCAACCTCCGGCTTATCAGACACCTGAGGTAAGACTGGCAAGGGAGGTAATGCATTGCACTGAAACCCCAAAAGGCACGACTATTTGGTCTAAGACCAGACATTCAAAGACATCCTAGGAGCTGAGAGAGGCTGCGGCTGAGAAGAATCCGCAAGGCTGCGGTCTTGTTGACTGACTTCTTGGCTAAGAGGCATTGCATTGAGTAAGTCCATGGGGATTGGACTCTAGTTGAACAAGGGAGTAAATCTTCAATGTATTCGTGATTTGCTATTATTAGGAATGTTAAGTTGAGTGTGCATTGCATGAATAAAATCCACTTGTTGGAACCAAACTTGATTCCTCTCTTACTCACTGCTCGTGACAATAAGTAACTCAGAGAAGATTTAAAATATATGAGAAGTTGTGAGTAGTTCATGTGCAAGAACTACATAATTTTACAAAGCAAAATAAAGTCCTTAAATTTTTGTATCTGTGGGAGATCTTGTACCTGTTTCCCTTGGACAATGAAGAACAACTGTATTTGCTCCTTTATAGTTAGGTGTTTTACGGCAAAAGTGAAGAGTTAGGCCTTGATTTTTTTAATATAGAGACAAATTATTTAGTTTGCTGATACCAGGTGAGTGTACTACAGTTCGATTCCATTCTGCCACTATTCAGAGGTAGCAGATTCCAGGTTTCAGGACGTCAGTCTCACAATGTGGCCCACACTCCAGATGCCAACTGCAGTGAAGCCCCCAGGCAACCCACAAAAATTTGGGCGTTTCACAACCTTTCTCAGGTGCAATCTTTTCAGATTCACTCATAAAACTCAGGAAGGGACTATGGTTGTGATTACAGTTTTATTAAAAGGGATACAAATGAGCAGACACAATAAAGAGGTATGTAGTGTGATATCCAGAAGGATCCTGAGCACAGAACCCTCTCTATGAGGAGCTGGGGTGTGCTACACCCCCAGCAGTTCCTGGATTTCTCCTAAATCAAGCATTTTGAGTTTTTTTGTTTTGTTTTGTTTTGTTTTTTTTAATCAAGTTACAATTAAGGAATGCTTGATTAAATCACTTGCTTTTTCGACTAAACTCAATTCTCAACCACTCACCTCTCACCATAGTTTGGGAGGTAGAACTGATTGTTTCAATTTTCTAATTATATGCTTGGGGTTTATGGGGACTGATCCTTATTTCAAAGCTGTCAAACCCTCCCTCTCCCAAGGAGTCATCTGATACAAGCAGAAAAGATACTGCTATTACCCATAAATCTCAAAGGTTTTAGGGTATTTGTTCCAAGAGCCAGGGACAAACTAAATTATAGTTTTATTGTACTACATATGGTTAGTATACTAATTATGTTACTAACATAACATTTGATTTTAGGTTGAAAGAAAAGACTCTCTTTTTGGACTTTCCATTTCTAGAGAGGATTATATGGTGGAGCATGGTAGATGAGTTCTAGAAGCTGAGAATGGCTCCAGCCGACAACCAGTGAGAATGCAGGAAACGCAGTCCTGTAAATGCAAGGAAGGGAATTCCTCTAATAGCCAGTGAGCTTCTCTGATGAGGTCATAGTCATGACAGAAATCTAAATTTCCTTCTGGATTAGACCCTGTGTAGAGAATCCTGTCCAGAATCCTGACTCAGGAAAACTCCTACTGACTTAGCTCCCTGTCTGTGTTCTTACACAGCAAAAAAGATAAAAAATAAAAAAAGGTTCATTTGCCTTCGTGAAAGTTACATTATATTAAGAAGACAGGTAACAGATATCTGAGCACAAAATAAATAATACGATTTTAGAGGATAAGTACTTTGGAGTATATTAATATCCCTTGAAGTGTAGTAGGAAGTGAACAGTGTTATCAGTGATAAGGACTGAAGATAACAGAATACTGCAAGAAACTTCATAATCCTGAAAGAGAAAGGAACTCAACATATTGTAGGAAAAGTCAAAAGGCATTGATGCAGAATGTAGCAGAGGGATAAAAAAGGACTCTGGTAGGCAAGGAATCTGAACAGGAAGGCAGAGAGGTCTGGTGAAGTAAGATCAAGATCTTAGCATTCTTGCAAATTCTTAAATTATCTCTTATACAGGGTTGTGAAAGCACTGACCATTTACAGATTTTCCTAAGTTCCTAATCCCTATAATTTCATTATTTGCTATCGCTTCCTCATAATAAAATAATCATCAAGAGCAGAGATGTATTCAAGTTACTGGTTTTGACTCAGGAGTCCCCTATGAGCATCTTCTGAACTCCACAGTCAGTGCTACCATATTGCTAACTTTGAACTTGTCCATGGTGGAAGTCCTTGTATCACAGAATTAGCTAATACTGCCAATATTTTGTTTTCTTAGAGAACCGATTGTTAAACTTTACTAACATTCCAACAGTCTGATATAACTTTTATATCTGGTGATTCGCATTATTATCAAGAAAACATTTTTCTCTGTATATTTTATTAGCTTACTTTGACTTTTTAATGACTAATAAAAGCAATGTTTGAAGAAAAACAATTTAATCTCATTTGTAATCTATACATATAAAATCACACATGTGTATATCTTTGGTAAATACAAAGTTAATAAGTAACATTATTACATTAAAATGTGTATGGATAGAAGTTAGTTAGTCAGGCATGGTGGTCCACACCTGTAATACCAGTGATTTGGGCGGCTGAGGCAGGATTGCATGTCCAAAACCAGCCTCATCAACTTAGCCAGGCCTTAAGCAACCAGTGAGACCCTCCCTCTAAATAAAATACAAAAAAGGACTAGGAATGTGGCTCAGTGGTAAAGTGCCCCTGGGTTCAATTGACAGTAAAGAAAACAAAAACAAAAACAAAACAAACAAACAAACAGAGACATTAATTAGACAGCTGATTCTGGCTGCTAATATCAGCATACATTTAGCACATTTAATTATACTTACTAATTTTTAAAATATTGTCTGTTTTTGTCAATATACTCCTGTTACTCCAATAAATTATAATTTGAAGACCTATTATAGCTTAAGTGATTTTTGATGGCAAAATCAAAAATTGTACTATTAGTTATTTTTTCCTATGATATTAACTGGAAAGAAAACACTGCCTAAATACATCTAAGCAAAATGAAAACATGAAAGCAATTATTTCTTTTTCTACCATATTTAATTTTCTCAGAGAAGAAAACTAAAGAGGAAAACAAACATTTTAAATAACTTGCAAAAAGAAATATTGTATTTCAGTGAAGAACAGTAAAAAAAGTGACAAAATAGAAATTTCTACAGCTTAACATTTTATGTACAGAGTTAGAATGAATAAAAAATATAACATTATAATATGTATGTTATTTTTTCTAAACACTATCTCTTTTATAGTAATTTCTTTTCTTCTAATAATTGTGGGTTTCAATCATTTATGTTCTCACTCCAAAATTTTTACATCCACTTCTTCCTTAAAATTTAGATCTTGGATGCCAGTTACATGTACCAAATTTTGCCTAGGAAAACAATGAAAAGAATCAGATCGTAACTTTCACTGTGCAGCGGATTCAATCATCAGTGGCCCCATTTACTTCCTGAGCTATGCCAACTTCTATTACTTCTGATTGGAAAGAAAATTCAATGTCTTTGAACTGAGCGGTACAAACCAGTTGGCTGGCATTTAATGTGCAAGACCAATTCATAAGCCACTTTTCGCACGCTCCATTCCTTTTTCTCAGTCTCTTAAAATACATTTGGTTATTTACCTTCCAGGAGAAGATAAAATATTTTGTCGGCCTCTTTGACTGAAAATTCCTACACTAGTTACGCCGATTCTAGTCTGTTCTTCGAATAAGCAATACTTGCTATTTCAAATTATATAAATGTTCTTCAGAGCTTCTAATGAGTCAGATTCAATATTCTTCATAAAAATAATTTTATTGTTTGTATCTTTAAAATTTAAAGTCATTTAATTTTTCAGATGGGAATATTCTGAGGGAAATGCTAATTGCAATTTTTCCTTTTGTTTGTTTAAGAAAAAAAGTTAAGCAAAATTGATACTGTCAATTACTGGTGCGGAGTTCTGCTTCCTCAGGTGTTGAAGTATAACCTCAGAGAAGCATGCCAAGGCAAGCATATTAAGCAGGTTTTATTTAAAGGTAATAATACAGACTTCTCCAGGGAGGATGCAGGGGGCCATGACTGATGATCTAGAATCCCCAGAAGTGAGCACACCCTACATCTTTTATAGGTTAGGGTCTCTTTTGTTCTCCAATTCTCTGGGGCCTTATCTCTCCTTCCTGCCTATGTGACTAGGCAGGGTTTTGCAGGTGAAATGCATGAAAGGCAGGGGGAGGGCCAAACTGATTCAGCCAGGTAAGGGCCCAGGGGGCATCAATTAGCAACTCCCTGCCTGCAGTCCTTGACAAGTGCAGGTAAATTCGGTAATCAATGGGCTCCAGAGATCCTTGACATTCCATTCTCCCAGGGTCAGTCTCCAACTTCTAGAGGCAGATGGCTTTCATGGCCTTCATTTCCTGGATTTGACCAGATCCCCTATTTCTACACTAACTGCCTGTCCTCAATTCTGACTTCAAAATGACTGCTATTTTTGTGGACTACTATAAATATGAGATTTCATGTTTCCTCTTAGGAGAAATGCAGTGTAATAAGATTTATGGACATTATTATTTGATATTAGTGCATATTTAAAAATAAAAATATAATTAAAATATCTAAAAAGATAGATATATTATCAATACATTCCAAAGCAATCTTTTTCCTAGTACATGTATAGTATTTGATACTAATTTCCAAAAACTGAGTAATTTCAGTACTATTGAGATACATAATGCTATAATTTGTTATTAATTATAAGATATGATTGAAAATGAAAGGGAGTTCCATAATAAAAATGAGTATATTTTATCATATTAATTTATTAAATGACATACGGTTTATATATTTTGGTTCCTAGCTTATTTGAAACTATTCTTGGCCTTCACTTTAACAGAATTTATCTTTTACACTTTTTAAAACTTACGATTGCAAATGATTTAAAGCACTTGAAAATTATTTTTGGTGAATGTTGTATTAGAGAGGATCACATATGTATATATGTATATGATCATTTATATATTCATATATATATATGTGAATTGCTAACAGATCATATACAAATATTTTCATCATTTGTATAATGCTGTGATATTCTCCTTTAAACGATGCATATGAAAATATTAAAATTAGAATTTGTGTATGCAAATGTTAAATATAAATGAAATATTTTCACATACTCAGTAGAGTTAATGACAGAAGTTTAAAATCCTCTATTAGGATTTTCTATTTAATCTTTTGGTAAATTTTCTATTCTTGCTTAGTGCTGTTTTATAAAAGTTTACTAAGAAATAAAAAAAAAATTAGGGAATTAATGATGAAATGAAATGAATTAAGTTAAATGAGAAAACATTCCATGCAGATTTTGACTCATTATGTAGTTAGATACCAAATATTTTTTAAATATAACTTTTATTACAATGATCTTCTAATCAAAATCCCAACAAATTTTAGCTTTAGAATCTGATCCTTTAAAAAACTAACCTAAGGCTGGAGTTGTGACTCAGTGGCACAGCGCTTGCCTACCATGTATGAGGCACTGGGTTCAAATTTTAGCACTGCATAAAAATAAATGAACAAAATAAAGGTATGCTGTACATCTACAACTCCAAAAAATTTTTAAAAAAATTTAAAAAACTAATCTAGAAGAGTAAGTATGTAAAATTAACATAAATAAGATGACACATTTTCAATATGAAATCTCTGTAAGTTTAGAGAACCAAATGTTATCACTTTTCTCATTATATATTAATATTTACTCTAATGCTTTATAACAAATATATGTGAATCTCTACATAATACTTTTAAATGCTGGTGTATATTTCTACCTACTTCATATTTGTCTTGCTGTTTATTAATCTATCCAATTAGCTTTAATGATATACTTTTTAGATGATTCTCTTGGAAATTTTTTTAATTTTTGTCTAAGCAATATCTTAAGGAATTTGTCTATCAGAGTGAAGTAAATTTTTTTTTTTGCTTTTCATTCAAATAAACGTACCAGATTCATATATCAACATGACCAGGAATTTCTTTTTACTTCTTGAATTTAATGAGCTATATTAATATATATTCTAATTTTAAAATATTATTTATTGTCAGAGTAAAAAGTAGCTAGTTTAAGTATCTATTTTGTGAAGTAATGGGTAGTATTTTTTGCTAATATTTTATTAAAAATTTTGACTTCTAACTTTTCAAGTAAGTTTGAAGCTGAGCATTGAGACCAGATCTCATGCCCAACTCCCTATTTGATCTTACCTAATTTTTGCTTTTACAATAGTCAGGTGAAGTATCTATTTTTTTCTCAGTACATGAAGGGAAGAATCAGCGAAGGACCAGAGGAAGTTACCCACTCTAGCCTTCCATTGTGTAATATGTTAGGAACCACACAGGACAAATTAATCAGTGACAAGAATAGTCAGAGGAAATAAAGCATCTCTGTCCTTAAGATTTGCAGAACTGGCCAGGTGCAGTGGTACACACCTGTAATCCCAGTGGCTTGGGAGGCAGAGGCAGGAGGATCTCTAGTTCAAAGCCAGTCTCAGCAATGTGAGGTGCTAAACAACCCAGTGAGAACTTGTCTCTAAATAAAATACTAAATAGGTCTGGGGATGTGACTCAGTGGTTGAGTGCACCTGAGTTCAATCCCCAGTACCATCCCCCCACAAAAATAAAACAGATTTGCAGAATTGAAAACCATCTCATGACAAGGCAATTAAGATCAGGCATGCATCATCTACTGTGAAAAGGTGCTGAAATTCTGGGAACAGCCATCATCTGCCACTATAAATCATTCTTAAATCAGCTTTCTTATAAGATGCCCTTTTTGATAAGAGTCCTCCATTTTATTGTCTAGCCCACTTTTTTTAAAAAAAAAATTGCCTTCCTTGATTCAGAACCTTGTTTCTTAACTCTGTTGGCCTGGTGGGTGGTGAGCAGTTAGACATGGGTTTGGTAATAAATGTGGACTATAACTTTTGTATTTTGTCATATCTGTGTCACATTTTAGCATCACGGCTATGAAATTTCTTTTGTGTGCAAAACATTTTTAAGACTTACTGACCTTTATATAAACAATAGTTTAAATAACATAATGACATATATAAACATACATATATAAACACACACATATATATGTATACATAAGATTAATAAAATAAAGCTGAAAAACATCTGTGATTGATGTCTTTTTAGAGGAGTGTAGAAATATTTCTACTCTTTTCAAAATTTATTTTTAACAGATACAAGCATAAAAATTATATAGATTAATTTGTTATCATGTAATTTTCAAATGTTTACATTGTATAACTTATAAATCAGGTTAAACATATTCATTACATTCAAAATCTATTAATTCCTTATGGAGAACAATTTTAAAATTCTTTCTTCCAGTTTTTTGAAATGTGATTCCTACCTTTTAAAGCAATGCTATAGTAATTGATTGAATCAGAATTACTCTCACTTCTTTATCTCACTTCTTTAAACCTTTCTCAGAAATTTGTCAGTTGCTTTTTTATGAGCTTTCAGAGCTCTGTGCAAAAAAAAAAAAAAAAGAAAAAGAAAAAAGAAAAAAATCTGGAAAATTTTCTTTTACTTTATAGTCTTGTCTATGTCAGAGTCTCCTGAAGCAGAAGGTAAGGTAAAAACTCCTGCACAAGTGATTTATTAAGAATAACTCCGAGGGGAGGGAAGCAGGACATGGAAAATGGAAGAAGCCAAGCAAGGATACATCTAGTAATGCTTCATCGTGTACTGATCTGGAGAGATCTGCAGCATGCATCATGCCTCTGAGATTATCCAAACTCTAGACAAAGGAGTTTATATAGTACCAATTGATTAAGATTACCAGAAAGGGCAGGTGAAAGGGGGCAATTGAGAGGGAAAGGTGTCATAAACCCCAGACCTGCTAAGTGTTTGATAAGATTTCTGGAAAAAATTATGGCATAAGTATTTAGCAAGCAGGCAAACAGAGGCCAGAGTCCAGATGCGTAGCACAGGTAAATGAGTGGGGAAGTACAGAGTATCTTCAGAGTGCAGACTATCTGCTCTAACTGTACTATTTGATCGTCACTTACCAAAGTTGTTCTAATATATTTTCTTTCAATAATCCTGTGGAATGATTGATGGCATATAAAGAGCTGTTTAAGATGAAGAAAACAGCTGTCTGGCCTGAAGAGTAGTCAAATGAAAGAGCAAGATAATGAAAGTAAGAGTTATCCCTTTAATCATTTACTGTGGTTGTACAAACAAGAGAGAAAATCATTACTTTCTTCAATGTTTTATTTCCACAAAATTGCACTGACCAGACAGAAGAATTGTCTCACTGCCAAGGAAAGCTCAATCCAACGGCTCCTAACATTTATTTCTTGGTTGTGGTACCTGACAGGGAAGGAGAAGGGAAAGAGTTTAGAGTAGAAAATTATTAAGTGGAGGTAGAGAAGGACTCTACCTCATGAGGCTTTCCAGGTAGAGCTTTCTTAGTTATCTGTGGTTAACCTGAACAATAAAATCACAGATAAAATTTTTCCTTGGAGTTAGACTCTTCGATGTATACATATTTGATAAAAATGTGGACTAGGCCTCCAAATCAATGAGTCTCTATATGTGTGCACGTGCGTACGCACGCACACACACACATACACACACACACTCTCACACTATAGAATAATGGATGACCATGTTATTCTAAGACTGAGTTATCAAAATACTGAAGTAGACCAGATACCCTCACCCAAAAGACTCTGGCCATAATTAAGCTTCTCCAAAGACACTTCCTGTAATTACACTTCTTGTCATCAAGATTTTACAAAGAGTGTTAACAGAATGTCAGCAAGGTTTCTGCAGAGGGTATTATGGTTTGAAGTTCCCTCTTATAAATGCCAGATTTGCAGACAAAATTGTGATAGAGTCTGTCTCAAAGAGAGCTTGTTGCTATGCAAAAGATACTATCTCTGTTTTCTTGGTAAAAAAAACTTATAAAATGTTTGTCTAGCCTAAGAATATGGAACAAAGAATAACTGCTGTGTACCCACCCACTGTCATGTAACCACCCCACTGAGTATAAAGTATAAAGAATTTCCAGACTTTGGGTCCAGAAATTTTTAGGCGTTAGTACCTCTGGACCACTACAGTTAAAATAAACCTGCTTCCTGAGAATTCCTCAGGTGTCCAGCCTCATCTGTCCTACATCAAAGCTTTTACTGAAAACAAGGTGAGACAATTAACATAACCATCACACACACAAACAAAATTTATGAGAACAATAATTTTTATATATGAAGGTGAACATGATTATTTTATTTTGGTAATATTGATATAACTCCAAATAATTTAGAGAAAAATTTGTGATAATTGCCTTCAGTATGTGTGGTCCAGTTTGGGGAAAATGTTGTTCCTTAGTGGTAGATTGTGATAGATTTAAAAATATTTCAAAAAATATATCAAATATAGCCTGATGAATCATTACATCTGTGGCTTTCAAATATTATCCTAGTACAGAATCTTTATTCCATAAAATATCTTATACGCATTTAAATTATAAGTAGATACTTATATTAAGATGATGCCCACTAGGATTAGTTTGAGTTTTAGAATTCACAATTAGAATTGTGCTGAGTTTTCACATACAAGTATTTGAATGCCTCTTTTTAGTTATTTTAGGAATAGATGTGAGAATACAGTCAGGGGGTCTTTTGACAGTTCTATGTGAAACTTTTAGAGAAAATTATAATCTGTTTTTCATAGCTACTAAAAAACATTACATTTCAGCCACCAATACTCTAAGGTTCCAATTTCTCACATCCGTGCCAGCATTAGCTTGTTTTCCTGATTACTGTTATTATTATTAATAGTAGTACTGTCCCATTATGAAGTGATATTTCATTATTATGCTATTTTGTATTTTATCTTATATTTGGTACTGGGCTTTGAACCCGTGGTACCACATGACGGAGCTACATCAACAGCCCATTTTGTTTCCGATTTTGAGAGAAGGTCTTACTAAGTTGCTGAGGCTGGCTTGGAACTTAGGAGCCTACCATGTGACACTCCATACCCCTCTGTGCTCAGCTTCATTGTGATTTTAATTTGTATTTCTCTTATAATTAAAGATGTTGAGCATTTTTTCATGTGCTTATTGACTGTGTATCTTTAGATAAAAATATTTACTTGGCCACTGCTATAATTATGTTGTTTGCATTTTTGATGTTGAATTATAAGAGGACTTTATATAGTAGATACTGGATTCTTATCAGATATGTGCCTGATATGATTTAATTTTCCATCTGTTGTGTTGTCTTTTCACTTTATTGATAGTGTACTGTGATACATAAAATACTAGATTTTGATTAAATCCAATGCATTTATTTCATTTTAATTGTGTTGCCTTTGTTTTAGTGCTATTTCTAATATAGAGTTAATTTATTAATTAAACTCCCAAGTCCTACATATACATCATCATTATTAGTGTTGGCTCCTATGTGACTGATGATGGGTCCAGATATATACATTAATCTTTGTCACTGAGTGTCCTCTATAAGACTTCTAATTTGAGATTGAGGACATCAGGCATCTTTATTGGTGGTACCTAAGGGTATAGAATTCAGATTTCTGATCCTGGTGGTAGTCACATTTTCTGTTTCATAAACAAAATCTTCAATTAGAATCAAACTAATATAGAAAGAATCAAAAGCAGCAGCATGGGAGCAGAGTTCTCATTATTCAGACCTTGATTTGCAATGGATTCTGATGCTCACTTCTGCCCCACGGTTTTGTTTTAGTAAAATTGTTTGATATGAAATTAAATTCCTCAGGAAATTCCTTTTGCTTTATTTTTTTTTAACTAAGTTAATTTGAGGTTTCTTCCCATTCATGCAAATGACTTTAACTAATACATAGCTAATTTGAGCTACACAGAACATTAAAATGGAAAATGATGCTTAATCAACCAAATTACCACTGCATTGATTTTATTTATCCTGTAAGTTAAATAATTAGACTCACTTCCTTGTCTCCTCAATGAGCACCACTCCCTTATCACTCTAAATTGCATTTGTTCAATATCATATTTTTCTTAATCCATCTTCTGCTTATAAATTTTCCTAAAATTACATCTTAACCGTCAAGTATCAATCTAAGTACCCATATATTTTCTCTTGTTTTTCCTTGATTAATTACTTAAACATTGCCTATATTTTCGATTGTATGAAAATGGACTTTGTCTTATTGGTGTTAATTCAATAAATAATAACCTTTCAAAACTAGCCCAATAAAAGCAAGAATTTATAGGTAAGAAAGTCAGAAAATGTTACCAATATGCAAGCACAGGAAATGTTACTGATATACAAGGACAGGATAATATAAGGGAATTTATAATCACAAGCAGAAATTATCTTGTCTTTTTGCACAAATACAACATCCCCCACCTTTCCTTTTCTTTGTGTATCTTTTCTACTCTCATTCTTCTCTCTATAATACAGTGAAACTTGCTCCCTGTAGACTCTCTGTTACAATCTAAGTTATCTACAATAGTATATAATAGTAGCACAGAACGTATGACTTTGAAACAACATATTTTTATTATCTCACAGTTTCTGTGTGTCAGGAGTCCACCTGTGGCTTAACTGGGTTCCCTGCTTCAGGTCATTCATGGTGCTGCATGGATGCATGCACCAAGGCTGAGGCTACCTCTGAAGGATCAACAGGGGAGGAATCCACTCTGAAGCTCACATGTGTCTGTGGGCCAGGTTTATTCAATCTGTGTTGAAGTAAGGGCATCAGTTCCTTTTTGGCTACTGGACAGAGACTGCTTTCAGCAATATAAGCAGCTTCCTTTAACATGGCAGTTTGCTTCAGCAAAATCAGCAAGTCTGTCAACACAGCCCTATTTTCCCTCCTCAAACATGGAAGGAACACAACATCATATTTACCATATTCTATTGGTTAGAAATGAATCACTGGGTCCAACCAACAATTAAAGGGAATGGGAACTGGACAAGGGCATGAATACAAGGAGACGGAAAGCATGGGGAACTGTAAGACTATCTCCACAGTATGATTATTTTTGTTTCATACCTTTAAGTTAACTTTTGTTTGTTCATTTATTTATTAAGTCAACAGTTACTTCCTGAGTTCTTAATATGTACCAGATAGCATGCTGTGGTTTGGGGAACTGGGTAAATTATTTTATATAGTGTTTACCTTTATGCAGTTGATATTCTTGTCTCCAAAAAGGAAATCCAAAGAGGCAAATAAAATAAAAAATAAAGTGAGACCTATTCAAAAGAATAAAGAGACTGGTCTGGAAATATATAGGAACAGTGCAGGCTCTATAGGAAGATGGAATAACATTAGAAGTTTACAGTACCTTGGAAAAATCAGGAAAGAAAGTCAAGTGGGAGGAGATAAGAAAGCATTGTGTTTAAGGTGAACAGCTTGTTCAAAACGCTGGACACAAGATGCACTGACACTCTTGAGGACACGAAAGAAGATCCATGTTGCTGACATTGTCAGCAAGTCAAGTACTGATGGTAGTTAGATTAACCAATTGGGTTTATTTGAGTTGCTCTATAGTTCTGATGAAAATTATGGCCCTTATCCTGGGTAACTTTGAATGGTATATTATGGGGAAACCAGAAGCTCCATATTTTTAAGTAGATTAATCTTTTACGACATGACTTTTACAACAGTATGATTTATGTCATACTTTCTCAAAACTATAAAACATTTCCCTTAAATTAAGAATGTACACTGCTTGGTCCATGATCATGTGCACAGAGGTTTTAAAGCTAAATCTAAACTTTCACTTCTTCAACTGCTTCCAGTAACTGCATTGAATTCTAACATCAAAAATCATATTTAGAGAGGCAAATGAAAGTATGAAAATATCAAAAAACATTGATGTGCTTACATGTGCTTATGTTCATTATTTTTTTCATAATGTTTAACTTATAATCAATTGTGCAGTTTAGCTTAGGGATATTTCTGTATCATTACCGGAAGACTTCAAAAATCTCTTTTGAAATATGACTTGCCATCATTTTATGGACTAAATGGAATGAGTTGATCTCAATATCCATGTTTTAAGTGCTTTCATCACAAGCTATCAATGAGGCTGAGATAATAGACTCCCTAGAGTTGAGGGCTTGCAATAAGTTATTTTGTCGGTTGTCACACTCCCACAAAACTTAGATGGTGTCATATTAGCAGAGCAAAGTGCAGAACATATTATACTGCAATAATATTACTCGGTTTAATCTTAAATCACCAGGGGGTCATCTGAATTCAACTTGAAATAAAGAATGTTTCATTGTTATTTTTCATTGTGAACCTTGAGGTGCTTGGATCATTCAAATTTATTGTGGGACTCATAAGAGTATCTGCTGAAAATTAAATATGTCCTTGATAAGGTTTTTTATATTGTGTTTGAACAAGTAGCTAGCTACATTAGCCATGAGATTGCAAGATTTATGAGTCAGCATAAGTATTTCGCAATTAACGTTTCACTTTAATTTTACTCATTTTAGTTATCAGTTTTCTGATGTAGTTCTTAAAAGATGGGCACATCCTGCCCTCTTACTCATTTTGCAATATAATTATTCTTAGCAATTAGTGAGTTTGCCTTCTTTTAGAGTCATTTATCCAGCTGAAATGTATTTGATGTATAATGTAAACAGAGGTCATGAGGAATGAATCTAAGAGAACTTGGGCTGAGTTCCAGTCTTCAAGCCTATTAATTATTTTGATAAGATGTTCAATATTACATTACTTTTTCTTAAAATATCTTTAATAGAAGTCAATATTCAACTAATTTTTAATGAGACTAATTCATATTACTTGAACTGTCCACACTTCAGTTCAAATCCAGGGCCCTAGTGACTTATTTCAGTCCCTCTGTCCATCTCATTTTCCCCTCTCTTCTCATGAGGCCATAACTGCTGTCTCACATTCTATATATGAAGTTAGTATTTAGGGAACATAATAAAGAAGGACAAGCTGGTGCTATCAAGAGGAAGAGAGAAGTCGATGATACCATGAGTGATGATATGAGGAGATGTTAAAAAATTCAGAGATTGTAAGTACTAGGTAAAGTATCTAAGACTTTACTAGGCATTGTATTTGACATATCGATAACTTATTTCCTTTATAGTCCACATGTACTTTAACCTTTTTTAAAGTGATTTATAGTCTTCAAACCATGATCTATATTTTAATTAGTTTTAAACTGTTAAGTACAGACATAAAAATGAATATATTTATGTGATACTCTAATGTTTGCTAAATATATAAATGAGGTTAAACATTATTTGTCCCCTCTAATACTTATCATTTGTTTATGTTAAAATCATTCAAATTCCTTTATTCCAACTTTTTAAAAATATACAGTACACAATTTTTTAAATCTATTGTCACCCTAAAGTCCAATAGGACACCCAAACTTCTTGCTCCTACTTAATCAATCTGTCCATATCCATCTCTCCTCTGATACTCTCTCCAGGATTTGATAATCATCATTCAACTATCAAATCTATGAGACTGATTATGTTAGATGTCCCTGAGTGATATCACTTATTTTTCTGTGCGTGGCTTATTTCACTTAACGTGATGATCTTCAACTCCATCTGCGTTACCACAAATGACAGGGCTATATTTTTATGGCTGGGTAGTATTCTGTTGTGCATATGGACCATGATTCTTTATTCATCATTAGTGGACACTTATTTTGTTTCCCTTTTGTGGCTGTTGTGAATAGTGCTGTTAAAAACATGAAAATGAAATTATCTCTTGAAAACACTGATTTCATTTCCTTTAGATACATATCTAGAAAAGGGCTTGCTGGACCACGTGGCAGTTCTTCTTTCATCTGAAGAATCTCCATACCAATTTCCACAATGGCTGTACCAGTTTCTATCCTAACCATGTGCAAGTGTTCTCTTCCCCACTATCTTCACCAAGATTTTCTAACTTTTGTCTTCTTGATAATAGCTATACTTCTTGAGAATGTGAGACGACGTCACATTCTGGTTTTGTATGCATTTTCCCAGTGATGAGTGATGTTGAACGTTTTATCCTATACCTGTTGGGCCTTGAGAAATGTCTACATAGGTATATCATTCATTTTAAATGTTTTTTTTAAAATTAACTTGCAATTGAGTTTTTTTAAGTTCTCTACATATTCTGGACATTAATTCTGTGCAAATGTTTTCTGCAAATCTGTGGTTTGTCTCTAGTTTCATGCAATCCTATTAGTTCATTTTTGCTTTTGTTGCCTTTGCTTTTGTGTTCTTTTCTAAAAAAGTTCTTGGTCATTCCATTGTCCCAAAGTGTTTCCCCTGTTTCCTCCTAGTACTGTCAGAGTTCCATATCATACCTGTAAGACTTTAATTCATTCAAATTGATTTTTATAACAGGTGAAAGACAGGAGTCCAGTTTCATTCTTCTGCCTCTGGGTATCTAATTTTTCCAGAACTGTTTATCAAAAAGACAATGCCTTTCTCCATGGGTGTTCTTAGAACCTTTGTGAAAAATCAATTGGCTCTACATTTGTCGGTTTACTTCCAAGCTCTCTAGTTCAGTTCCTCCTGGTTTTTCTTTTTTCTCAAGTTTACTTTGGCTTGTCAGGATTTTTGGTTTTTTCTGCTTTTTTTTTTTTTTTTTTTTGGTGGTTTCACACAAGTTTTAAGGGTGTTTTTCCTCCTTCTGAGAAGAGAGGCAGAGGGATTGCATTGAACCTGTAGATTGGTTTGTGTAGTATGGACATTTTAACAATACTGATTCTTTTGATGCATAAACACAGAATTTCATATTTTAGTGTCCTTTTCAAAATTTTTCATCAATATTCATATTATTCACTGCATAGGACTTGGTCTCTGTGGATAAATTCATTTACTTCTAGTTATTTGAATTTTTTGTAACTATGGTAATGGGATTGCTTCCTTGATTTGTTTTTAGATAGTTGGCTGTTGGTAATTTTGTTTTCCATTCATTCAGTCACTCTATGTCTTTTGGTTGAAGAATTAATTTATTTGCATTCAAGATATTTATTGACAGGTAAGGATTTAGAACTGGTATTAATAGTTTTCTGGGTATTGTTATGGATACTTTGTTCTTTTCATCTTCTCTTGTTGATTTCTTTGTAATTTGATGATACTCTGCCATGTGTATGCTGATTCTTTTTCTTTTTTTGTTATTGTTTAAAATTATTTTCTTTCATTTTGATTAATGCATTAATTTCACATATTAATGGAATTCAGTCAAATATTTCAACACATTCACATAATATGCACTAACCGAATCCATCTTCACTTGTTCATGCATCCTCTATTCCTTTCCTAAACCTTTAGCAATTATTAGTCAACATTCCGGTTGACTTTGCCCTCCACATTTGAGAAAGAACTTAGGGTACTTGTCTTTTTGTGTCATTATTTCACCTAACATAATGTCCTTCAGCTCATCTTTTTATCTTTTGTGTATACATTCTAGATTTCTGCTTTATGGTTACCATGAGGCTCACGTAAAATAAATTAAAATCATAGCTCTATTTTAGGTAATAATAACTAAATTTTGTTCACATAAAGCCTCCCCCATTTTGTGCTTTTGATGTCACAATTCATGTTTTTATAACTTACATCCCTTATGAATGATTAGTTATTGCTTTAAGGTTTATCTTATGACCTTTACAGATACATGTGATTTACACACACCACATTTGCATTACGAAAGCATTATATACTTGATAATACAATTTCCCTTTACCAATGAGTTTTTAATTTCATATATTTTCTTGGATTAGTTATTGTGTTTTTTTTTTTCAGTTTCCTTTAATGTGCAATAAAAGATTCAGCTTTCATTTAAGATTTATTGTACTATGAATAAATAGGAATGTTTCCCATTTTATTATATATCTTTCCTAAAGATATTAAATATTCCATGATGGAAGAATGGTTTTCATTCTTCAAGTTAGGATATTGTGGAACTGAAGGAAGAGAAATATGTCAAGCCTTCAGGCTTATGTAATTTAAACAGAAGTTCTATTGAAACAAAATTGATTTATTTTATCTTTTCATGAATACACATAAACAGAACACTCATGTTGTAGCTCATGACAAATTTGTGTTGTTGGAAGAAAAGCACAGTAACATTTAAGGTTTATACATTAGTGAAGAAAATAAACACAACAAAAATTGAACTTAGTGTCAATATGTGTCAAAATTTAAGGAAGATTTTTCTGAACTCTGCTTCAAAAATCTTGAGAGCTTTTATTGCCTTTCAGTTTCATTTCTACCAATCCATAAGATTAGTACTCCTTTTTACTTTTATTTAGGTTGTCTAAAAATATTCTATTCATCTCCTACTTTTAAATAATATTATAAATATAAATGTATAATTAAAAATGATTTGGAAATTTTTGTGCTTTTAATACAGGTCAAACATTAATGTATGCAAGTAAAACTGTTTATTTACTCTCTTCAGTTTTATCCCCTTTTTCCAGTTAACCCCAATGATTAATCTTAAGAATGTGTTGAGGTGACATCATCTTTAGGCATCATTGTTATTTTTCTTTACGTATTATTGCTGCACATTATTTAATGCTATTTTATGCATTTCTTTTCTAAAATACATTTTATTTCATATTTTAAGGTATGCGACATGCAGTTATTGTATATAAGCATTTGCATAGTGCAAAGGTTACCTAGTGAAGTAAATTAACATTTCAAAAATCATTTTTATTTTTTGTTTTGCTTATGTTTAAGAATGGTAAAGTCCTCTCAGCAAAGGAAACTATCAGTAATGTGAAGAGAGAGCCTAAAGAGTGGGAGAAAATCTTTGCCACTCATACTTCAGAAAGAGCACTAATTTCCAGAATATATAAAGAACTCAAAAAACTCTACACCAAGAATACAAATAATCCAATAAACAAATGGGCTAAGGAAATGAACAGACACTTCACAGAAGAAGATCTACAAGCAATCAACAGATATATGAAAAAATGTTCAACATCTCTAGTAATAAGAGAAATGCAAATCAAAACTACCCTAAAAGTCCATCTCACCCCAATTAGAATGGCGATTATCAAGAACACAAGCAACAATAGGTGTTGGTGAGGATGTGGGGAAAAAGGTACACTCATACTTTGCTGGTGGGGTTGCAAATTAGTGTAGCCACTCTGGAAAGCAGTATGGAAATTCCTCAGAAAGCTTGGAACGGAACCATTTGACCCAGCTATCCCACTACTTGGCCTATACCCAAAGGACTTAAAATCAGTATACTACAGAGGTACAGTCACATCAATGTTCATAGCTGCTCAATTCACAATAGCCAGATTGTGGAACCAACCTAGATGCCCTTCAATTAATGAATGGATAAAGAAACTGTGGTATATATATACAATGGAATATTACTCAGGCATAAAGAGTGATAAAATTATGGCATTTGCAGACAAATGGATGAAATTGGAGAATATCATGCTAAGTGAGATAAGCCAATCTCAAAAAACCAAAGGACAAATGATCTCGCTGATAAGCAGATGATGACACATAATGGGGGGTAGGAGGGGTTAGTGTTAGGGTTAGGGTTAGGGTTAGGGAGGGGAGCAAGAATGGAGGAAGGAAGGACTATATAGAGGGAAAAGAGGGATGTGGGGTAGGGAAAAAATAACAGAATGAATCAAGCAACATTACCCTACGTAAATTTATGATTACACAAATGGTATGCCTTTACTCCATGTACAAACAGAGAAACAACATGTATCCCATTTGTTTACAATTTAAAAAAAAAAGAATGGTAAAGTCTACTCATTTAGAATAAATCCCATATACAGTGAATTTTTACTTAACAAACTCATATTATACATTAAACATTTTGATTTCTTCTTCCAACTTACCTGCACCTTTATACCCTCTTGTCTGCATCTTCACATTTCTTCCTTCCCCAACTATCACCTCTTGTAACTACTGTTTTGACCTCTATTTCTGAATATTTAAATTTTGGTAATGGATGATTGCATACATAAATGACGTCATGAACATTTTTCTTTTTGTATCTGGTTTATTTAACTTAAGATAAGGTCTTTCAGCTTCACCTATATTGTGGCAAATGGTGAGATCTCACTCTTTTTTCAGGGCTGAATAACATTCTCATTGTATATATATATGTTTTTATATATATATAATATATATATTTATATATATAAATATATATATTTATACATACATACACACACACACTATCACACACACACACACTATATATATATATATATATATATATATATATACACATATATATATGCACCAAACCACAAGTTTATCTAGTTTTTGATGGATTCAGTTCATTTCCATATCTTGACTAATGTAAACAATGGTGCAATGCACATAGGAGTATGTGCATCTTTATGAGAAGCTGATTGCATTTTGAGGTGAATATGCCTTGAAGAAGGATTGCTGGACCATAATGGTAGTTATATTCTTAATATATTCTTAGAAACCTCTATGCCACTTTGCATAATGGTTATATCATTCTACATTCTTATCAAAATGGAAAGGATATATTATGTTCCTGTGCCCTGGTGTTTCTCTGTTTAATGAATGAAGAATGTGCATGTCAGTATTTCTTTTTTCTTTTTGAATTTAATCTTTATTCACAGGACACTGTAAGATATGGAATTCCACATAGAAATAAGAAACCCATTTGTGGGATTTTAGATTTTCAACAATTCTGACAACACGTTGCCTGAGAGTGTTTGTTTTTCGATTTAGAATTTACCATCTTTGGTACTTTGATAACTAATTGGTAATAAAATAGGGCCAAAGAGTATTTTTGGATTAAATTTTCTTTTGGAATCATTTGCACATGAAAAACACATTTTCTATTAAGTGGGATGCTACATATTCCTATATAATAAAACCTAAAAAAAACATGCTGATAGAACTTTTATTTTCATAGAAATGTGTAGACTTAATCTTTTAGTCTCATTTATGTTTCTATGGAATATGAAATCTCATTATGACAAAATATACAAAGAAGCTGAAGAAAGAGAGTTGATTTGAGAAATTGCAGAGAATATAATTAGCTAGAAAATTGCACAGAAGTAATAGCATTTAAGTGAAGGTCTTACATTTTAAAGAGTACTACCTAATTACTATTGATTATTAATCCCTAAAGAAATTTTGCAATGAGCAACATATTGAGTTCCCCAAAAGTGTATCAGTTTCAATCTGAAGAATTATCATATCCTGTTTGTTTATTCTCTTCTTTTTTTCTTGTTCTTCCTGCATGATCTTTTTCTCCTACTGACCAGTTTGAATTCTAGAAAGGTCTTATTTTGGGGAATAAATCATAGATAATTATGAGCATGATTTCAATTTTATTTTGTACCTTGTAAAGAAAATTGCCTTCAAGTTGGAAATGATTATATACAAAGGTCTAGCATGAAGGTTGTTTGAGAAGAAAGTGAGAATTTATCCGGTAGAAAATATTTTGCATCTGTAGAACTAGAAATATTCTCCTCTCAAAGTATAAACTCTTTAAAGTGAAATATTCTTTCTGACAAATTAATTTGTCCACCACAATTTCATGTTTTACTTCCTTTCTAAAATTGAAAAGGAATACTTTATATACTGAATTTTATAAAAGAAAACTGTCCATAGTCCATGCTTAATTATTTTAGTAAAATTTAAATAGGTGAATAGAATTTCATGTTTTTCTTTAACCAAAATGAGTTCATTCTCATAGGAACAATAATGGGTTAACTGTAATTATTTATAGGCATTAATGATAAATAGTGAAGCTTCTCAAAATATTTTGTATATTTATCCTTCAAAAAAACTGCATATCTTAACCCACTATTCATATCTTAGCTTGGACTGCAGGTACACACTCCTTGATCAATCTAAAGGATATTTGCTGTTCTCATTTTTAGGGAATGAACTTTCACATGTTGAAGTTTTAACCACCAGTACCTCACAGTGTGATCCTATGTATAACTAGGGCCATTGCAGTTGTAATTAGTTAAGATGATGTCATAGCGGAAAGAAGATATGAAAGGATAAGAGAGAAGACTGCAATCAATAAACTAAGAACAAAGTCCTCAAACTGATTCTTCTATCGGAGTCCTCAGGAGGAACCAATTGGTTGATGACTCAGTTGTCCAAATCTGTTAATCTGTGAAGCCCAAGGACAGTGAGATGGTAAGTTCCTTTGTGGTACTTTTTTTATGACAATCCTAAAAATGTGTACATTGTTCTTATATACCTTTTATCATATTTGTATCAATTCTGAGCATTTCATTTTTTCTTGAAATTCTTCTTTCATTTATCTTCCTGTCAAATTACCTATAACTTCCTGATTTCTCCCTGGGACAAACGCTAAAACATTAGTTCTTATAAGGGCATTTCAGCCATTCCTGATCAAAAGATTGAGGTGTGAAACTATGAACCCCAAAAATAAATTCATAAATAAATAAGGTATTTTTGTTAGTTTGGTATATTTTAAAAAGTGCATTTGAAATAATTTTCAATTTATAGAAAAATTACAGAGAAGTGTACAATTTCCAATACATATTTTTCTCACTTGCTAGAATCTTTACTAGATTTGCTGTATCATTTTTCTCTATATATTATTTGTTATAGAAATTTTTATATAGATTGTATGCATCATGCATCATTTCTCCTTAGTGTTTTATTATGTAGTTTCTAAGACCAAAGGTATTTTCTCTTAAGTACAGTGTTTATGATAATATTTTAAAATTACATTCAAGAAATATATAATTCATTTAATATTAACATCTAATCATCAACAATTATATTTTAATATGCAACTTGCTTCATAACACTCATAATGTCCTTTAATATAAATATTTTCTCCTGCACATGTTCATGTCTAGAATCTTTCATGACATTTAGTAGTCATTCAGTTTTGTTTCTTAATTTGAAAATTTCTTCAGTCTGTCATTGTCTTTCTTATCAATAACAATTTTGAAAAACACAAATCAAATATTTTATATCTGTAATTAATTTGGATATTCTGATGTTTCCTCATGATTAAGTTCATGCTAGTAACCTTTGAAATGTTTTTAAATAATATGATGTTCTTTTAAGATTACATATTGAGAGTGTCATGAATCTCTCTGTCTTACATGTCATGATGATTTTGACTGTGTGGTTAATGAATTGTCTAATTACCCTACTCTGTAGTTACTTTTATTTCTTCTTATAGTCAGCACATTTTTTTTTTTTAGGAGAGGTATTGAGCATTTGTTGATATTGTATTATTCATTAAATTTATGCTTATTAGGTTGAAAATTCATTTATGAGGCTGGTCCAAATCACAGTTTATTCTTTCTTCTATTGTTTAACATAGAGTGCAAATATTTTAATTATAAATAAGTTGTTTAAATTATGTTTACTTCTGTAGGTAATTTCCTTCCCAATTACTTATTTTATATGTATACACTCAAGGTTTTTGAAGACACAGGTTATGTTACAGTTTAGACTAGATGTTCTACAAGAACTCTTGTGTGAGACAATGCTGGAAGATTTAGAGATGAAAGATTGGGTTATAAGAAGCTTAACCCAATCAGTGCATTGATTCCCCTGATGGGGATTAACTGAGTGGTAACTGTAAGCAGGTAGGGTGTGACTGGAGGAGGTGGGTCCCTGGGATGTTCCTTTGGGGTTTATATTTTTCCTTGTTGAGCAGATCTTTCTCTCTGCTTCCTGTAGCCATGTCTTCAGCTGCTTCCCTTTACCACACTCTTCTGCCATCATGTTCTCTCTCACCCGGAGACCTGAGGAATGAAACCAGCTGTCTACATACTGAGACCTCTGAAACTTTGAGCCCCCAAATATACTTCTATTCCTCTAATAGTTCTTGTCAGGTCTTGGTCACAGCAGTGAACATGTTGACAAAACAGATTATAATTTTTACTACTACATTCACTGTTTATTTATGTTTCCTTATATGTATGTGGAATGTACGAAATATATTTCCACAAAATACAAAGTTCCTTCATTAATGATTATATTCTGTTTTATGTATGTAAAGTCAGTCAATACACTAATTGGAGAAATGCATTAATATAATATCATTTTCTCACAGTTATTCATGTTTTGATTATCTGTATTTTTTAAATAAAATAATAAAATCTTAAGTAGTGGAGCATCTTCCACCTTTAAGTACAGTGTTTCATGTACAACTTTCCTTCCTAACTTCCTGGTGTGTTTTTGAAGAGTGCACACAATTTAATAACGTAGTATCAAATATAAAGTTATAGATATGTAAAACAAAATATGATGAAATCTAACTAGGCTAGCTAAAGTGAGCAATTGACTGACATGTTATATTATCTGGGCCACTACATTTCCCATTAACAATTTTAATGAAGAGATGACTGAAAATTTGCATTTTACAAATCAGCTGTACCTGTTGACTCATTTCTCTCCCCAATTTAAGTGTCTCTGATTTTTACTTGTTTATATTTGGGGCTGCAATTGATCTATATTTTAATTAAAAGTTTTATTTTTTGAAACATTTCAGAAGCATTTTAAATGAAAAAGTATTATTTTAATATATCAATAAATAATATTTTAAGAAAATAGAGAATTTATTTATTTAGTTGGCCTTTCTGATTTTGATCACACAGAAGAAACAGAGAGAGAGAGAGAGAGCAAGAAGAAAAAAAAATTCTTTTTTCTGAGTATAAAAGATTGGTGGCTATTTTCTGTGACCAAAAATTGTACATAAAAACCAGGACAGACTAGCTTAGTGCTTCCATTTCTTATCAGATGTTCAGATAGTTCGAGGTGCTAAGGGCACATGGAGAAAAAGCCAATACAAAATTTGAAAAGCAATTTGAACTTGTTCCGAAGTCAGAGCTTGCAGTCTGAAGTGTTTTAGTTGATAACCATTTCGTGTTCTGTCTTGCTCATATCTCTCACTGTCAATATTGCTAAAATTGTCAGTTTTTAGATAACACATTCCATATCAAGGTTTAATTTCTTGTATTTAACTAGTAACATTTACATTCAACATTGCATCAGAATTTGCTACT
Organism: Sciurus carolinensis; assembly: GCF_902686445.1. Taxonomy (NCBI): domain Eukaryota; kingdom Metazoa; phylum Chordata; class Mammalia; order Rodentia; family Sciuridae; genus Sciurus; species Sciurus carolinensis. The sequence continues at coordinate 121,300,961 of NC_062221.1, read as the reverse complement.
CAAATGAGTATCTCTACTCAAAAGATCAATGGTAAGAAGATAGTTATCTCCTTCTTATTGAGAAAGCAAACATTTTCAGCTACATTTGAACACTGCACTGGACGACTACTGAATGTTCCCTCATATAATATTTGAAGAAATAAATGTGGATATGTGATGATGAGATGCTGACATATAGGAGATAGTAATAAAAAAAGGATTCACTGATATTCTGATTAATTATTTATTTAGTATATTTATTAAATTACTTATGTGTGAAAAACTGTAAGTTAAGAAAACTCTTTCCAAATATGCCTTACTGATAGAATTTATATATATCCTCATAATTTTAGTTATTAATGTAAGAAAGCATTTTACATATTCATTTAAAGATTGTTTGAAATTATATATTAAATATGAGTGGGATTTTCCCATTGGAGGGATATACCAAGAATCACTTTTAAGTAATGCAATTTATTAATGTTCCATTTCCTCTCCCCTCTTTACCCTGTATCTCTCTTTCTATAGTGTGTATGTATGTGTGTGTGTGTGTGTGTGTGTGTGTGCTCGCACGTGTGCATGTGCTTGCGCATGCCCATGTGTTTAATGCAGCAAAAGAAGAACAGCCTTTATTCCCCCCATTTTCCTAAGTATATTCAGAACTGCCTTCACAGATCCAGGCTCTGAAAGGCAATGTCACGGATGAGACACAGGTGATCAAAGATCAGAACTCCCAGGAAGTCTCTTCTGTTGTTTCTGCTCCTAATTTAAGAGACTGGGAATTAACTGATATCTATTACAGACACCTACCAGCAATCAACCATCAGTCCATGAGAACCCACAAGTGGAGAGCACAATTCCAGGCCATAAGGAGTGACTTCTGCTCAGGAATGAATTGCCATGATCCAGCATTCAGAGACTGTGAATGCCCACAGGGACAACACAGGACTTCTTATTTCTGTGGTTATGTCCATGTCCTGCCTTGCCCTTTGAAAGTTTTGGATGCTCTTGTCTGTAATTAAATTTTATCTGTTTATTCAATTTTTCATTGGCTGACTCTCTCTGCCAATACCTTAGACTCTTGGCAGAATTCCTTTCTTACACTGTTTTGGTTCTTGATGCCCAACATTGACTTCACCTTCCCACCCTTGCTCATGTTCCACTGTGATTACCTTCCTCTCCTGTTAGGTTTATTTGAATACTAGAGACTGGGATCTGTGTCCTCTGAGTTGATCCTCTGATGTGTTTAATTTTCCTACTTAATTCTGTGCTAAGAAAGGCCCAATATATAGAAACTGGCCTGCCTCAAGGGTTTCTGAAAAAATTAGGATTTAGAATATACTGAGATAAATACACAGATAATAATCAGCATATCAATCCAAATCAGCTGAAAAATTACAATATACATAAACTATTTAATTTTTTTTCAGATTTGACCTATCAAGTAAATAAGCGCAAACTTACAAGGAACCATATATATAAAAAATGACAATTGTTAGATCAAGGAGTGATAGTGCTTTATTTCACATCATGTGACAGAATATGAGTTTATTGTTGCATTTTCCTTTCTGACAAAAATAATAACCTGGAGTTATACAAAACAGCTAAAACACGTATTTTCAAGTTTCAATAATCCTAACTTATTTTTATTTTGTAATTTACTCAAGTCAAAATGAATTTATTCAAGTGATTTACTACTGAAGCAAAATTCCAGCTCACAAATGCATTCTTATCAAAAAAGGTCCAAGTACCTATAGAAATATTTTGAATAAAATGCTTATAGCCAAGAGTTAACATGTATGAACACAGTGATAGGATTCATTTAATTTAGTTTTCTATATAATTCTGTAATATTTACACTCATCTAGATAGTGGGCATTTTTATTTTGAATTATATTTCATTTACTTTATAGTAAACTCTTACAGATTGATAACACATTTTGAGGAACTTTATCCGCTCCATTTGTTCACAAATAGTTGAACATCATTCCATCACTGTGTCAGTTTCAATTTTAAATTATTTTTCTAATAAGAGTCATTTATATAAGATAATTACTTCCAGTTTTCAGTATTGGGGGCAATTGTGATTGATGTACTTACAGTCCACACATGTGGACTGCATTATAGTCTGTTAACTAATCTGATTAGTGAAAATGGTACTTTATGATTTAGTTTGCATGTATATAGTTATAACTCCTATTTGAAACTTCTATTTATGCTTTAAATATTTTTCCAGTAGAATGTGCTTCTTTCTTTAAAATTATTAGTTAAAATTTTTTCACAACTAGGCATAAATTATTTTTCTGTTATTTCAGATGCATACTTTTCCCCTAACATGACCTAGAATATTGGATATTCAGAGAAATGTTACAGTTTGGATATGAGGTATCCCCTGAAAGCTAATGTGTAACAATGTAGGAACGTTCAAAAGTGAAATGAGCAGATTACAAGAGCTGTAATCTGATCAGTGGATTAATCCCTTTGATGGCTTAATAATTTGAATGGATTAATGTGTCATAAGTGTAGGCAGATAAACCATGGTGGAGAAATTAGGACACTGGGGCATTGCCTTTATAGATTGTACTATCCCTGGCTCCTTGTATTTAAGCTCTCTCTGCTTCCTGGCTGTCATGAACGGAGCAGTGTTTCTCCAACATGCCCTGCTGCCATGGTATTCTGCCTAACCTTGGGTTAAAAACTCTGGAGTCACATGATCATGGACTGAACTACTGAAACCATGAGGCAAAATAAACTTTTCCTCCTCTAAGTTGCTCCTGTTAAGTCTTTTGGTCACAGCAATGAGATGTCTAACACAACTAGACTTGAATATTAGCAAAATTTGAACTTTGAGATACATATTGGTCAGAGGAATGCTCAAATAATGCATTCTTTGTAAATATTTCTAAAAATTAAGCTTGGGATGAAGTGTTAGAGAGTGATATTGACTCTCAAACATATATGATATCACAATAGTGATATTGACTCTCAAATTATATGGTGATACTGTGTGCAAGTAAATATATGTAGCAATAAATCCATCATTATGTACAAGTATAGTGCACCAATAAGGAAAGGTGTAAAAAGAAAATATTTATACTTAGAAATGTTCCATAAATCCAATTTCTCACATATATCCTATTTGCTCACATGAACTTTGCTTGAATGGTTATTTGATTATTTCATGCTTATCTATAGGGTGGATATTCCCTGAAATAAGAGAGAAGTAGCCAGGATGTTCCAGTAAGCATCTGGAGGAACATGTTCCCTGGAGAGCTGCTTGACACATCCCAGAATTTACACGTTAGGAGTTATCTTTATTAAAATTAGGCACTGCAATTTGGAATTAGTGTATTATTAGAACACAATCTAGTCTTTTCTTAGTATTAAACTTGTAGATATTGAGAATGTTCCCTTGTAAATAGTTGCTAATTTAGTTGAAAAGATACTGCTGGGACATTTAATTGGATAATGTGTAAATTACATTGATTGCTTTAGCTAAATAGAATAGATTAGTTTTTAATAAACTGCTGCTTTGTCATTTTTCCTTTCCTTTCTTTAATGTTCTTCTTTATAGATAAGTGTTATTAGAGCTCTGTGGACTTCATAGGAAAAGTGGAACAGCTGTTTTTCTTTGAAGTGTGTTACTAGTTTTCTACTGCTGTGCAACAAATAACCACATTTTTTTTTTTGGCTTAAAACAACACAAATTCATTATTTCACAGTTTCTGTGGACCTTGAATCTGCAACATGAACTAAATGACTTCCCTGCTCAAATTCAGTGTGGTGAGACCCTGAAAGATAGGTCCTTGTGCATCATCTGGTTTGATAACAATAAATGAGTACAAATTGAATTTACATCATGGAGAGTATATAATACTTCCCAAAGATTTTGTAGTACTAGAATAGTGATCAATGGACAAAGACAGGCTAGATGAACATCTGGAGAAGAAAATTTAAGATAAAGAATCTAGTATATAGGTTTGAGGAATGAATCAAACATAGTCTGGGAAGAAAAGCCATCCAGAAAAATAAGATATGACTTTGTGGAATTTCTCCCTTACACTTAACCCTAATGAAACTCTGTAGCTCACAGAAAACTTGCCTTCTCAACAAACTCATACTCTAGATTCACTTCCTGCCTTTGCTTGGTTTGATCCTTCTTTCTTGCATCATTTTCAGTGATGCCTGAACTTTGCTTACCAGTTGTTCTTTCTTGTCTTACATCGAAGTTCAGCTACAATACTTGTGGTTTATATTCTTCTTGGTTTTTCACATCCTACTAAATCTTCCTTTCAATTTTCTGTGTCGTGAAATATTCTCTCAATTAGATATTCTGCTGATACATTCTTGTTCAAAACCAGAATTTTAGAGCCAAATGTATTGATGGCATTCTATAATAGCACATTTTTGTCATCATTTCAAGGTATGTTATTTAGTTTCATATCTGCATCCATATTTCCTGCCTTAAAAGGAGGAATATATGTTGAATAATATCTGTTTTACTCAACAGTTACTTTCTTGTGTATACTTTTCTGAATATTTTAGCAAAATAAAATATCTCTTAGCAAAATTTGCTATAGATAAAGCATAATGTCCAGTTGAACCAGGACCAGAATGTTCAGAAACTGTTGAATCCTGATCTTATTCATTTCTCTTTCCAGTTATCTCAGGAAAGTTTGATGACCAGTCATAGAATGTGTAAGACACTGGTTCAAATTTAGAAATCATGTTACAAACTTGACATAGCCCCACTCTGCCATGTGACTTTTGTCATACTGATTGACTTCAGAGATACTAAAATTTCTCAAAAGTAAAATAAAAGGGTGCAAATAAGGAGGACACAAATAATTTCTAAGTTCTTCTTTCAGTATGACATTGTACAAGGGATGATATATGTGTTATTAGTAACAAAAATTGAAATATTTAATACTTTGGAGATTAATAAATTTTGTAAATGATAAAATGTCCAGAGAAAATACAACTGTAACTCATTGTCAAGACAGTTTTTAACCAATAAATTAGATCTTACTTTTGCACTGAAGAAAAATTTGAAACTTCATAGAAATAATCCTATGATGATCTCTAATCATAAAAATGATTGTTTGGATTGACACAGATGAATGACCAAGCACTAAAATATATGATAACTAATTTCTGTACAAATTTCCAGTGTGATTTCATAATAACCCATTGCAGGAACAGCATTTCAATATTCACATTATCAAGAGCTAGAAATCATTTTAAGCTCTGGGTGTTCTCTTTTTCTTATGTTCATTATGGAGGTTGAAAATTACCTTAACAGAACCTAGACTTCATACAATTATCATCGTTGATATTGCATCACTTTTTAAATATAACTATAAACATGATTATTTTTAAAATATCATCTGGGAATAAGTAGAGTTTTCTTATTTAATAAGATTGTTTCTAAACCACCTCTTATATGGCTTGAGATGGCCATAGTCATAATCTTAGTTTTAGAAGTTTGAAGACCTCTAAATATTAAATTTCCCCATGTCTCTGTAACTGTATCTATATCTACACCTATCTATATATTTATCTCTATCATCTATCTCTATTGTTTATACCTATCATCAATAATCTATCAATTTATTTATATATCTACCTAGACATATACAAACCAGCAAGAGCTAACTGTATTTTTTTGTGTGTGTCAATCATATGAACATAGTGGTAATGACTTTGTCTAACTGGCTATATGGATAATCCATCATTAGGTGAATAGTATGCACAGGAAGTTTTGAAAGGAATAAAAAGTATTGAATGTGATGTAAAAACATGAGCACAGTGGAATTGAGAATTCTTTCCCTGACTAAAAGAGGGTAATGAAGAGGTAAGGGCACCTCAAACGAACTTTATTGAGTGTCTCCTGAGACTCAAATTGAGAACTATTTTTAATTTGGTTTCAAATCAATAAGGCTATTTCTATTGTTACAAAATGATTTTTTTCTCTTTTCCTCTTTTAATTTTTTCACCTATGTAAACTCTCATTTTCTCCTTATTCATCTATTCAAAGCTTCCACTAATGTGTAGTGATCACCATACACACCTTATCCTTCTGGATCCTGCCCCACTGCTATGGGTCAAGCTTACCAATCCCCTTGTTCTTGTGAAACTGATTTCTCCCCAGACTCTTAAGTTCTGGTGTTTCATTACAGCTGCTGAATGGGACAATTCTCTTAAGAAATCAGATATATCTCCTTCTATCCTCTGTGCTTTTCTGCCTATTCTAGAAGATACTCAATTTCTGTGCTTGAGGCATGCAAACTACTTCCATGCCCATTGAAAACCTGTCAGCAGTATACTCAAGCTTGTAACTTTTCTTATTCTACAAACACTGTGGTCTACTTTTCTAAGCTTTTGTTTTTTTTTTTTTTTTCTCATAAGAAAGGTGGTTCCTTCTCCTTTTGAATATTTGCCAATACAAGTAAATTGAATCATGCAATTTTAAAGTAGAATTGTCTAAGCTTCTCTTGACACACACCAAGCGATTTATAATAAACCTGGAGTTTCCTGACATACTTCAAGTAGCATGATTTAATAGGCCTTCAATAGTCAAAATTATCCTTTTACCACCCACACAGTATCTTTTTTAGTACAAATTTGATTGCTTATGCCATGATTTTGAAAGCATTAAATGAAAAAGGTGTGCTCATTTAGCACGCTCCTTTTTGTATCCCTGAGATACAGAGATGTGGAGACTCTCTCTGGTACTTGAGTTATACACCATGCTGCAGCTGCAGGCTGTATAAATATCCTGGAGCCAGGCAGCTTTCTGGTGAGCAGGAAACTATTGGCAGCAAAGAAATATCTGTTTGCCAGCACTGAACTCCTTCTGAGTGTGTGGCCACCTCCTGATTTCTTGCTATGTAGCCAGTTTCCAGTTGCTGCGTAATCATCAAGCAAAATACAAGATCAAAACAAATATGTCTTTAAGTTGGTATTTTTCAATTTTTCTACCCAGCAGGTAAACAAACATTTGTCAATTTTCTCACAGTGGGATCACTTCCAATTTTAAGGAACTTATTATAGAGATTTCTTTGAACCTACTAGAAAGGGAAGACGTAGGTCTAGGTTACACAGTGGTTATGACTTTGCTGAAACCCCTCTGTGATTTCTTCTGCAAAGAAAACTGCAGATGAACCCCTTTAGGTCAGTTGGCCACTGGAGGTGTCTACACAGTGCTGGCCTATAGAGCCCCAGCAGTGCCCCTGCCTCTGAGTCTTGATATGAGAACTTAAATTAAGGCATTACCCATACATCCAACTGATTGCTTAATGCTTGCATGCATTCCTCTTTAAATAGCACTCCAAAATAAGGTGTAGGGATATTAGAAATGAAATTACTATTCATCAATTCATATTCACAAGTATATAACCAGGGATAATATTATACATTTATTTTACATTTGTCTGGTTTGCAATTGGTTCTAATACTATAAAATGTTGCACTTTTTCACAAATGGCATTAAAAATTCATTTTAGTTATTTAGGATATGGATGTTGTTAGTGATTTGTGTGTTATACTTTCTGGGTTATAAGATTTTCATAGGTATAAGAGGTGTCTTAAACATAGCTTATAGAAAGAATTTAGAAAGGATGTCTTAGATGCCTTTAACAATTAGAAAGAATAAGTAACCAGATATACCATATCCATGTAATATTTTGTATGCATTATTATTCACTCATGTCTACATATATTCATAGTAATCATTGTATATAACCATTAATTTATTTTTCTGACAATTATTTTCTTCACTATGGTTTTGCATTTTTTTTTTAATTATTGATACTTCTCCTACCTTTTTTTGTTAATATTGTTAAATCCTAAAGTAGACCTCAGAAGAAGTGTCTAACATTTTACTTGCTTAGGATGGGCTAGGTCCTTGGTTCACCTGGTATTTTCTATTTACATTGAATATGGTTGTGACTATAGGAGCAATAGTATGAGACATAATTGAAACCAGTTGTGTTAATTTTTAAAAATTTGTTTCTGACATAATAACGTGCATAATAATGAAGTACCTCTCTTTCAAAGCAAAAATGTACTTTTTTATGGGATACTAAGAGATGTTTTGATACCTGTATATGTTCAATAATGTTTAAATCAGTCAAACCTAATAATTTCCACCAACATTATCATTTCTTTATGGTAAACACTTTCCAAATTCCTTTTTTCTTGCTATCTACAGTCACCCTATTGAGCAAGAGCACACCAGAGCTTCTTTTTTTTATTATTGTAAACAAATGGGATACATGTTGTTTCTCTGTTTGTACATGGAGTGTCAAGGCATACCATTTGTGTAATCATAAATTTACATAGGGTACATTCATTCTGTTATTTTTTCCCTTCCCCCCTTCCCACCCCTCTTTTCCCTCTATACAGTCCTTCCTTCCTTCATTCTTGCCCCCCTCCCTAACTCTAACCCTAACCCTAATACTAACTCCTCCCACCCCCCATTATATGTCATCATCCGCTTATCAGAGAGATCATTCGACCTCTGGTTTTTTGAGATTGGCTCATCTCACTTAGATTGATATTCTCCAATTTCATCCATTTGCCTGCAAATGCCATAATTTTATCATTCTTTATGGCTGAGTAATATTCCATTGCATATATATACCACAGTTTCTTTATCCATTCATCAATTGAAGGGCATCTAGGTTGGTTCCACAATCTGGCTATTGTGAATTATGCAGCTATGAAGATTGACGTGGCTGTATCTCTGTAGTATACTGATTTTAAGTCCTTTGGGTATAGGCCAAGGAGTGGGATAGCTGGGTCAAATGGTGGTTCCATTCCAAGTTTTCTAAGGAATCTCCACACTGCTTTCCAGAGTGGCAGCACTAATTTGCAGCCCCCCCAGCAATGTATGAGTGTACCTTTCTCCCCACATCCTCACTAACACCTTTTGTTGCTTGTGTTCTTGATAATCGCCATTCTAATTGGGGTGAGATGGAATCTTAGGGTGGTTTTGATTTGCATTTCTCTTATTACTAAAGATGTGGAACATTTTTTCATACGTTTGTTGATTGCTTGTAGATCTTCTTCTGTGAAGTGTCTATTCATTTCCTTAGCCCATTTGTTGATTGGGTTATTTGTATTCTTGGTGTAGAGTTTTTTGAGTTCTTTATAGATTCTACACCAGAGCTTCTTAATCATATCTAACTGTACCCATTGAGTAAAAGTGTTTCCATCCCTACCTCCTGCTCTCGCCAGCCTCTGTTAACCACCATTTTACTCTCCAATTCTATGCAATCAAATTTTTAGATTCCATATTTTAGTGACATCATAAGGTACTTGTCTTTCTGTACCTGGCTTATTTCACTTAACATAATCTTGTCCAGTTACATTCATGTAGTCACAAATGACAGCTTTTCATTTTTTTCTATAGCTAAATAAATTTCATTATGTGGATGTATTACGTTTCTTTATCCATTTGTTAGTTTATGGACTTAGGTTGTTTTGATATCTTGGCATTTGAAAGTGCAGTTCTTTCTTTGACATACTGGTTAAGTTTAATTTTTGATAATAGTTTTCAGTTTTGAATGCCTTTAGAGATCCATTCTCATTTCATATCTAGTACTCTGTTTATGAGAAAAAGAAAATTGGCTTTTTAAAATGATTTGTAAATAAAATTTGAATATGTTATCCTTGAAAAATATATTGGAAATGAGTACAGATTTCTTTTAAATGCATCCTTACTACACTCTCCAGAAATAACCATTGCAGGTGAGAAAACAGCTCTTAATCCTTCTATATACTTTGTCTTCTCATTTTTTTTTTCAATCAGTCAGGCCTTTCCTTTACATAATATCAGTCTATAAATGATAATGAAGTCTATTTTTTAAATTGTGAACACATGCCTTAACTACTGACTTCCAAAAATTAGTGTGTACAAATGAACTAGAAGTCTAATAAGTTGCTTAAGCTATAATTGTTCAAAAACAAATAGTTTCTTCTCTGAAAACTTACCTCTCTTCATATTCTTCCCCGTCTTCTCCACTAGCCCCAACTTTGGTACCCATGATTGAACCCAGGGGTGCTCAACCACTGAGAAATATCCCCAGCCGGTTTTTAAAAAACATTTTATTTAGAGACAGGGTCTGCTGATTTGCTTAGGGCCTTTCTAAATTGTTGAGGCTAGATTTTAACTTGGGATTCTCCTGCCTTAAACTTCCAAATTTCTGGGATTACAGGTGTGTGCCACTGCACCCAGTTACCCCATTTTTTGATGGTAACTTCATTCTACATTGCTCAGTCTCAGACATTATCATTTTTCTTGAATATTCAGTTTCTTTTGAACTATGAATTCAATCTATCAAAATAAAAATTAAAAAGAGCTGGGATATGGCTCAGTGGTTAAGCACCTCTGGGTTCCATGAATGGTACAAAAACAAATTGCTGCACCATTTGAAAATTAATTATAGACACCTTGAAACTATATGCAAAAATACTTCAGCATACACATTCTAAGAATGATGCTATTCATCTTATTTAACTACCAAATAAATATCTCACTCAGGAAATGTAACTTTAAGTGTATAACATTTTATCTAATATTCAAAACATATTCAAATTTTCTCAATTGTCCCAGTAATATTATTTTAGATTCTATGTTTAATTTTTAAAGTCTTGATTCAAAATAAGAACCACCACCACCACCACCACCACCATGATAAAGAAAAGCACCTACTTAATTTAACTGTCATTTCTCATCAGTTCATTTCTGAAATTCAACCTTTACCTCTTTGGAGCTAGGGTTCTTGTTTTCCTATTAATTTTTATTTACTTCTAGGATTGACCATTAATTACTCACTTCCATGTTACCGTGCAAATTATTCTCTGAATTGTGTTCCTTGGTAGACTTAATGCTTCCACTCTCCACATTCTACATTTTAATCTTAAATCAAGAGATGAAACATTTTAAGATGAATCACCTCATCAAAATTTTAAGACTACCTCTCACTTCATGGTCTTTAAAATTAAAGTTCTTGTGATTGCTCTCAAGTTCCAACTAGTTCTATTCTTGTTTAAAGACACATACATACATAAATACATTTATAAACACAGATCATCAGGTTCTACAACTTTGATGATTTCTCATGACAACTATGTTGTCGATTTTATCATATTTTAAGCATATTGAATGTGTTTTCCATTTGTTTCAATAAAGAACACGCTTTTGTAATTTCCTTTTGTTATTGACCTCTCAGTGATTTTCTGAACATGAGGTAGAGTTTTGAACTGAAACTTTAATTTTCAATTAAAACAAACATCTTTATAAGGGGTATTGAGTGTCCTCTGTAGATGATGACTACACACTGGATATACTGTTTTAAAACTGAAATTCCTGAGAAAAAAGGGATGATAGAATCCTGAAATAATATGGTCACATGTTGATACTTAAACATGAAAAAAAATAAAGTACAAACACACTATATGCTAATGGAAGGGTAAGGGTAAGGAAAAGGGTCAAACAGGAGGTTATACATAACACCAAGAGTGGGTGAAGCAAATAAGATATTCTAAGGTACAAGGCAAATGGGCAGTCAACAAAGATTGAGCTCAATATATGGAAACCAAAGAAAAAAGATATATGATTAGCATCTGGGGATACCATGCAAATTAAATGGAAGAATACTACCTCCAGGTGCAGAAGTTGAAGCAATGTTCAGATTCAGAACAGTATGAAAGAAAGAAAGTCCAAATCTCTCTGCAAAAGGAGCCTGCAATACAACGGCAAATGTATCTGGCAAGTATTCTGATAGTGTTCTTCCAAAGGATTTGGAGGTATTTAATTTATTCTGAGATAGAATTTATTATGGTTTAAATATGAGATATCCTCCTAAAGATCATGTTGGACAATGCAAGAAATGATTGTGTGAAATGACTGGGTTAGAGTCTTAACCTAAACAGTGTGTTAGGCCAGTGGAATGACTATACATACCAGATAATAATTGTAATCAGACAACGTGTGGCCAGAGAGCATATGTCACTGGTGGCATGCCTTTAGGGTAGATGTTTTATCCCTGGTAAGCAGAGCTCTCTCTCTCTCTGCTTCCAAAGGTAGCCATGTTCTGATTGTCCTTCCTCCACCACACTCTTTCACCATGATGGTTTGCTTCACAGGAGCCAAGAGCAATAGAGCTGTCTGTCTGTCTGTGCACTGAGACCTCTGAAACCGTGAACCCCCAAAACTTCATGTCAGGTATTTTGATCACAGAGTGAAAAAGTTAACTAAAATAGAATCCAAAGAATCATTAATAATGAATAACCAGGGTTGGAGCATACAGGAGCCAATAAATACAGGATCATGTATGCACAGTCATGTGTATCTCCTCCCCCCACACAGATATTCGCTGTCCATTGCACTTGCAGTTGTCCCTCAGTGTCTGAAGGGAATGGGTTCTAGACATCCTCACCCATGAACACTAAATTCTCAAGTGTCATATATATTATATATATATATATAATATATATGAATTTAGTATAACCTATACACATCTTCCCATACATTTTAATTTACTGTGGGATACCTCATGGCTGTGACATGCATGGCTGAATTTTAGAAACTAGCAAGGGGCCATGGGGGATTAAAAGAGACAAACACTTAAAGAGAGAAAGCTGGGACCAGATAGGACACTGTCCTCTGATAGAGGAACAATGACTGAGAGTTAGCTCAGCATGTTTATTATATAGGTTTTATCACCAAAAGCATTTCTGTGAGAAAGTTTCTTCAAAGCAGGAAGGCTTGAAGGTGAAAACACTTGCAAGCAAATATAAGCATTTAATGGGTTCATAATTCTCTATCCCTGGCAACTGGTGTCTGAACTCAGAGTCAAGATTGATAGTTTGGAGCCTTGCACAGAACCTCCTCAAGCAGGGCATCACCATAGCTACTGGGCAATCTTGTTCTGCACCTTTGCATAGAAAGTTCCCAACACAAGTGCAGCCTCAGCCATGAGGCAGTCAGAGACCATGAGCACCTCATAACACTTAATGTTAATTATGCACAAAGCACCAAAAGCACAAGAAGCAAAAACAGAAATATATCAATAAAATTTAATCAAATTAAAAAGCTTTGCATAGCAAAGAAACAACCCTTAGAAGGCAGAGACAACTTATAGTATGGGAGAACACATTTGCAACTGGATTTTAGATAAGACATTGACAGCCAAAATATATGAGAAACTCCAAAATACTCAATACCAAAAAGCAGAAAAGGTAAACAATTAAATATCAAACAATATAACCAAATAAATATTCCTCAAAAGAAGACATGCTAATGACCAGCAGGTATATGAGAATATTTTCAACATCATTAATCACCTGGAAAATGAAAATCAAAAACCATAATATGATATTACCACATTCAGGTAAAAATGCTTGTTATCAAAAAGACTAAAGATAAAAAGTCCCAGTAAAGGGAAACTTCACAAACTGCTGGTGGAGGTGTTAATTAGAATAGCCATTGTGGCCAAGGACGTGGTGCACTCCTGTAATTCCAGTGACTCCAGAGGCTGAGGCAGGAAGATCACAATTCAAAGCAGCCTCAGTAATGGTGAGGGGCTAAGCAACCCAGTGAGACCCTGTATCTAAATAAAATAATAAATAGAGCTGGGGATGTGGCTCAGTGGTTGAGTGCCCCAGAGTTCAATTCCTAGTACCAGCTCCCCTCAAAAAAAAGAATAACCATTACCAAAACTAGTGTGGAGGTTTCTCAAAAAAGTAAGCATAGCACCTTCCTATATCCAGCAATTCCATTAATACGTATATCTCCAAAGCAAATGAAATCCTTATGGTAACTAGACATCTTCACATCCATGCTTATTACAGTATTATTCCTAACAGCCAAGAAATGGAAATCAGTTGATGAATGGATAAATGTTCTATGCACTAAAGCATACTATCTACTGCTTCTTCTAGATCTCAAATGTGCCAGTGAGAATAACTCTGAATGACTATCACAAAGGAAGATCTTCCCATATAATTGATTAGGATTCAAATTGTCCCTCAGTTTAGTATTTACAAGGGCTGTTATTGAGATCTCTTGCCAGTAAATATACTGCTTTCAGATTTTCTAAAGGGAGAGTGTATTTCTGGAGAATTGATTGTACCAGGGAATGATACAGGACAGATTATGTTGTTATATTATGTGCACATGTGAATATATAACAGCAAATCCACCATTATATCCAACTATAATGCACCAAAGAAAAAAAATAGGAAAAAATCTTAATTTGCCTTTGATAATTTGTAATGAAATGTGTTTTATCAATAATTTTTTTATCTCATAGACTGAAAAATATTGTTAATTCTGAAAGTATTTTTAATAGCAATTTTGTGATTTACTTCAATAGTAAGTTATCTAAATATTAATGAAGCCATGGATAAATCCGGGGAACAAATTAACCAAAATTTTATGTAAATCTGTATAATTTTATAGGTCAAATTATTAAATATCTCATTGTCATCCCTCTATATGCCTAATACAAACATATAGTGTATCTCACTAAACTGATGACAAAACAATATCATTTTTAACTCATAAATTGAAATTTTATATTTATCTGTCATTTTATACATATAGACATATAACACATGTAAACCATATATTTACTTTCATTTATGACTTTGCACTGTTTGAAGATTATTTTGAGTTGTCAATGTTTAAAACGTATATGTACAAAAAACAAAATAATGCTGTTATGATTCATAATTTTAAAATTAAAAAATATGTATTTATAACCTATAAATCTTGGGGTGATTTCCATTACTACTTTTTTTTTCTTCTTTCTTTCCATCTGCTCTTTTTTAATTTTTTCAATTGAATTCAGGGCTTCATATCCACTAGGAAAGCACTCTAATACTGAGCAATATGCTCAGCCCACTAATTTGCTGTTGAGCTGAAGAATAAAATACAATAGTATTAAAGACAAGCCTGATACATCAAATGAAGGGTCTATTTTGCTATAAAATAATAACTTCAGTACTGAATAATGTAAATTGAAGTAAGATAAATAGTTTCATTATAACTGTTTTCTAAATCTTCCCCAAAAGAATAAATAAATGAATATGTACATAATATTATTTCTGAATTTGATCATTGTTAAATAAAAGAAGATACATTTCAATCTGAAAGATTCTATTTATATAGGTTGTTTCTCAATAAGAAAACTTTCTGCTTAGAAATTCACTTGCTTTTTCCAGATACTTTGGTGTTTGATTTATATAATTTTTCAGAAACTTCAATATTTGTTTCATTAAATTTATGATCAGTTTTGTCAAGTGTTTATAAAACTTCTAGATTTAGGATTTAATAATGGTGTTCTTAAAGATATAAGTGTATATATCATGTGAATTATTGGTGTTGAATGTAGTTTATATGCCCTTAGAACATAAATAGTTTCAAATCCATATTTTTAGTGAATTTTTTTTATGACTTTTTAAAATTTTAAATCTTTATCAAGTAATCCATGATTGTAGTGTTTCACTGAAATAAGATTATGGGATGGGATTTAAGTAAATTCCAAATTTTATTTCAGAGTGATGATAGTTTAGTAAACCCTGTTATCCCCCAGCATTTCTTTGTACCAGAGTCATCTACCATAGATGCATGTTGATGCTAGTTGAGACGCTGTGCTTTTACATATAATGCAATCAAGAATCCAATTAATCTTGTTCCACATATGAAAAATAAACCTTGCGATGAATTCTAAGTAGCTTGGAGGAACTGATTTGCATGGATTAAAATCCTACTCCATCTTTTATCTGATACATAATGTTAAGGAAATGATTTAATATCTGATTAATACATAAGAAAGGGGATGTAGCTCAGAAGCAGAGTGCTTGCCCCCCTTTGTGTGAGGCCCTGGGTTCAGAACCCAACACTGAAAAAAATAAAGCTAATAAAAACTATTTATTGTATAATATTATGAGTTTTAAATAAGAAAATATGTGAAAAACATTGAATTTCTGGCATTTTCACAATGCTAAGAAAATGTTTGCTTTCATATTCACAATATGAAATACATTTTTGTACTTGGATACGTGTAGGCTTCTGCTTCCAGCACCCATTTTCTCTTTCCAGTCATCCAAGATCCTCTGCAACTTTCCTGGAATCCTAGCTACCCCAATATCAGATGAACTGTAGCCTGAATTTCTTTTCTGCTTTACAAAATTCTATTGGGTTATTAGTAAACTAACACAAAGACCACCAATATGGATTCTCGTGGTATTGATTTTATTTTAAAGACAAGAGACAAGTTATTTTAGAAGGATTAGTTGGCATTAATTACCTGGCAGTGAGATAACCCAGAATTTAACAGTTATATAATCCAGCATCCACTTTCTCTTTCTGGCTATCCAGGATCCAGATTTTTAATTTCTTGTCAAGTACTCTTCCAGAATTCATAAACAAGTAATTTTATGGAGACTTATTCAGTAGAGAAGTTGCTGCACTGGAGTTCATTCAGTACCTGATTGTCTTAATAGATTCAGGCAGATGTTTATCTCCACCAAAATCACTTTTTCAAAAAAAGAGAAAAATCCATTTAGCTTTTTGTATTTTCATCTATGGCCACTATATACTTTATTGGTTTTATAACTTTTTAACTTATGATATTTTATTTTTTCTCATTCCCTTGATTTGACCACTGTCTCTTAGAAGACCATGACTTAATCACCTGTTTTCCCTAGAGTGGTAATTCATCTATAATAGGTGCTATGTGGGTGTTTAAATAACTGAATTTAATTTACAATAGTCTCATAAAACATTTCGCAACGTGTCCTATGTTTACACACTTTTTGTTTTCTTTGCCATATATTAAAAAAATCCATATTTGCTGAGGTTGACAAAATATACTACGGATATTTTCTTTTCTCTGAGTATGTAACTCCTATCATAAATTAAAAGCCAATTTGCAATTTATCAGCACACATTTCAAAACACATCAAAGTTTATATGAACTTTAGCTTGTGTATCAACTGCTCCAGTGAACTGATTACTATAATTTCTTATTTATATCCTTCATAACAATGCATGAAAATATCAGACATCTGAAGATGGTAATTTTCTATATAATTTCTTGATTTTATCTATTTCTTAAACATTTCCCACTAGCATGTCTATAATTGCCATTGATATAGGTATGGACAGAACTGTGGTAGACACTCCCTGAATGACCTCAAATGAGTCAAACTTGTAAAAATCTTCTCTCTGGAGAATAGCAACACTAGGGACTTGCTTTCAACCAACATAAAACAAACACAGAGGATGGTGTATGAGAGTGAGCTAAGTGCTAACAGATGTCCCAAATCTGAAAATGACTTTGCAACCAGGCAATAGATCATTTAGAAAAGCATTATAAAAAGCCTAAATTTTCATTAACAAACTGTAAAGAGAAAGATGAATGTTAAGGTGCTGCCATTGAAGAAGTGAGGAACATACTATTAGAGATTGGAGGAAGAGGTCATGTCTAATGTAGTGGCAGAACATTTAGAAAAAATTTCCCTGTACTTATGTGGAATGAACTTACAATGAGTTTGGTAATATAGTTAATGAGACAAAGTTTAGAAGATGGAACTTTATTTTTTGTTGCTATTTATGGCAAAATGCAAGAAATTAAAATAAATCTAGTGAATAGGCATCAAATAAACAATAAAACAGAACAGGATTATTTTGAAAAGTATCAGCTTCTCCAGGCAGTAAACTATGTTAGAATTAAAATATTCATCATTGTCAGAAAGTATGCTTTAGAGAAAAGACTAAAGGTAAGATTGTATGACTATAATCCTTTGCTAAAACCTCAGAAATCAAAGGTCAGAGTGTTTTGTCACACAAATGAACTATAAAGGGATCCTGAGTGAGACTTTCAGATCTTTTCATTTGAGACTATCTACAGGAAATTTAAGGGTATAGTCCCTCAGCTATCTCTGCAGAAGGCCATAGAGCTGCAAGAATTACCTCTAAAAGAACTGAGACTGATTTTTTTTTTGACTAATGGAATAAAAGACATAATGAAATCCATTGAAAGTTCACACATTTCCTTTAAAAATCATTTCAGCAAAAACTGAACTGAACTAAAAAGGAATAAAGAACATGCACAATTAAAGAAATTTTCCCAAATTCTTATACCAGAAACCTGGCTATTAAAATTAAGACAAGTATGTGCTAAACTTCATATAAAAAGGAATGTTCAATCAACAGTGTTGGGAGAAATCCTAGTTCTTGACTGGCAGCAGTGAACATCTCAAGTGTGTAAGAAAAATTTGTGGGGAGGAGAGTTCGCTTCAGCTACCTAGGAAAGTAAACAACTGCCCCAAATTGACTCAGTGTTACCAAGGGAACCCATATAGGAACCTGGTGGTTTGATCCCCTGTGGCACATTGTGATTGGGCAAGAAACCTATAAAATGTATAGCTGTCCCTGAAATAAACGAGTTTGAAGGCTGCTTGCCACAAGCCTGCTTCCACCCAACTCCTGGAGTCTGGGTCTTGACTCTGCACCCTTACTCCGAGTATGAGCTAGCCTGGCACAAGAGAAACTACAAACAGATGAAACAAAAAGTACGGACGACATTGCTGAGAGACACATGATTTTTTCAAGTGATTTAAGAGCAATCAATTTACTCTAACTAGAGATATCTTAACAGTGTTTAAAATTAGAGTAAGATATATTCCATGCTTGTATAAATATATCAAAATAGATTCTGCTCTCTGGTATAATAACAAAGAACATATAAAACAAAGTAAACAAACAAACTAACTAACTAAAGAAAAGAGGCATGAACCAGTAACTGGCTTTTGCCTTCTTTACTTTTTGAACTGTATTTTCTATTGCTGACTTCCTATTCTTGTCACAACATTATATGTTGGGTGTGTTTTTTGACAAGATAATTAGGTACACAGTTTCATAAATAGAGAGGAATTGTGCAAATAACCACAGGTCAACACTGATACCGATTTTATTTATGGTGAAGAGTTCAACTTCATACTGAGGGTAGCAGGTAACTTGGTGAGAATGGATGAAACATTCATAATTTAGTGCTGGAGCTATGCCATGAGGCACTATATGTAAGCCACTAGGCACATTCATCTATTTACTCTTACATTGGTTAATATTAGATCAAATGTAAAATCGTATCTGCCCCTGATTCACGGCCATATGCGGCTGATGACCATATATTAGATGGGGCAGATATCAAATATGTTCACCACACAAATTCTTTTGCAGACCAGTACTCTACAACAGTAACTGTATCTGTGAAGTTGAGTAAACATTAGAGATAGAATCAAAGAAGCAGATGAAAAGAATATAGGGAGTTGTTGAAATTATCCTGTTGAGAGACCGTGATGAAAGTGTCAATTGAGAGAGGAATTATTAATGAGGCACAAATGACTTAATGGATATTTACATGTTGAGAATGGGGAGAATAGTTAAAATGGGAATTCTAATCAACAAGTCTAATTGATGCTTATTTGTATCAAAGGCTTTGTATTTAAATGATAATATGAAATACAAAATTGTATTTCTATTTTTGCACTTTAGACCAAAAATTCACCACTGCATTCATTGTTTTACTTCCTAGACAAAGAGAAAAATTAATGTTCCTTTCACTTTATTATGCCTATTAATTTCTTTCTCATGAAAAGACCCCCAACAAATATTTCCTGGAATTAAAGATAAATAAATAATTAAACAAAAGAAAAGGTCATTGCAAACATGAAAAAAGATCTCAGTATTTTTAAAATGGTCTTAAGATAATTCACTGTTGGCAGTGAATTAAATGAAAGGAGATCATTTCAGTACTATCATTCCAATAATTTTAGTTGATGTCTGATAAATTCAAGTAATTCATGATTTCGATAAATATAAATTCTAACTAGAAGAAAAAGAAAAAATGGATCTTACTAAATTGGGATTTTTATGAAATACGAAATACTCGTATGTTTTATACCTAAGGCTACACAATGTATTTTCTCTCTTATTGTTATTGCTTTTAACCACTCTTTGGTTACTAAGTTAAAATATTCAGCACTTAAGAAAGAAATCTCTTTGTATTCTCTGTCATGCACTATGTATCAGAGAAAGCAGAGAGACCTGAAAAGAAAGCTCCTTCAGGTAAAATGTTGATCAATCTCATTAAATGAGTACAGAAGAAATATTTTTCAGCATTATTTGTGTAGAAATATCAGTCTGAAAAATATAAAGGGACAAGTCCTTTTAGAGCAGTTATTTAATGCCTAAAGGAATATATGTTTGATGTTTGAATATTTTCCTCAAATGTAAAGGTAAGGAAGATACACATCTTTCCTACCATCATTATCATATTTGGAGTTTGTGCACAAAGTAGTTTGATTATTTGTTTGTTTGTTTATGTGGAGTGCCTGGGTAAATACTGCCCCCCCCCCATAACAGTTTGCATAAATTTGTCACATTAGTGTGCAGTTTGCTAAATTTTTGAAGTAAGTCTGATATAAAGAAGTTTTCTATGAAAAATGACTGAAAACACTAATGGAAATTTTTATGTTTGATACAGAACAATTTGATAAAGCAGCATATTCAAAGTGAGTATTTTCAAATGAATATTGTATATTATACATATTATAATGGTTAAATGTTGACTATAAGAACAATCAAAATTTTAGCATTATACACACACAATTGAATATAATTTTTAAAGAATGAGTTGACTGGAAAAGGGACTATGACATTAGAACTCATTGTCATTCTGTGTGGAATTGTAAATATATAATGATATATTTACATTGTAAAACACTTTGGTTTTATCTATTAAAACTGCCTATATCTCTACCTCTGAAAATAATTTTCTTCTTGACTTTTACACAAAATATATATGTCCATATGTTCACCAAAAATATATCAAAGAATGGTTATACCAACACTACATTGTTAGTAACTAAAAACAAGAAATATCTCACTTAGGTTTACCATGACCGTGACCAAATTACCTGACAAGAACAACTTAGAGGAAGAAAAGTTTATTTGGTGCTCACAGTTTCATCCATAGATGGCTGACTCCATTGCTCTGGGTCCAAAGTTAGGCAGGATATCTTGGAGGAAGGACCCAGCATAAGAAAGATGCTCAGCTCTTGGCAGCAACAGCATGATAAATTTCCCAAAGAAACAAAGACAAAAATAAACTAGGAGTAAAATAGAATCCTCTATTTTTTTTCTTTTTGGAAAAAGTATTTTCTTTACATGATTTATCAGTAAGATTGTTTCTCTAATAGGAGGAGGGAAAGCAATGAATGATATGGGCATTCATGTAATATGTAACACAGGCTATTACTTGCAATATTAATTACCATTGAAATGAGTATTTATATAACTCATTTTAATTTATACTTATACATCGAAATAACCTTTATTCTTACTTTTATTCTTTTCTTCATCAACACAAAATGCTAATTTAAAAAGCATTTTTTTTTAAATCTCATTGAAATGTTTTCATAAAACAACTGCTATGGTATAATATCCATTTTCATGATACCATGCATTTTTATTTTAGATACCTAGGAAATTTGCTTGACATAAAAATTAGAAGGTTTCTAGTCTCCTTCTGTCCCAATCTTTTATAAGTAACTGAAATTTTTATGTCTATGATTTTTTGTGTATATTTTATGTCAAAACTCTCAGAGAATTCAATACCAAGAAAGGCAATTGTTTTCATTATTTAATGCCAAAATTTTATTTTGTTCCATTTTTTGCAAAAGAGAGATGTTCTTATGTTTTTATTAGTTATACCTAATATTGGGGTTCATTTTCACATAGTCATACATATAAATGTTTCTCCATTTCCATCCCCAGTCCTTTCTCTTTTCCTTCCCTCTTCCCTCCTCCATTCCCCTTCCTCTACTCAGCTGGTTTCTCTTCTTTTTATTTATAGTGCTTTTTTAAATTAGTGTTTTATAAATATACATAAATGTGGTACCTGAAATAAGCTATCGAGCATGGGGGATTTCATTTTTCTCTTTCATAGCATTCACATTGCTTTCAAATACTAAGCAGGAACAAATTTTACCACAAAATATAGATAAAAACTTTTTAAGTACAATATTTTATCATCTGTGTTTAAAATAAAATTTGTATGTTTTATCCTGGTGCTAATGTGAACTTGATAAATATTATCAAAGTAAGATTTTATTTAAAATGTGATTTTAGTTTACAAGTTTGGAAAGTCATCCTATGTAATTATCGCATTCCATGTTGATATTATATTTCTCAGATATTTACAAGAGTCAACACTTGCTGGAGTGGCTCTAAAAATCTGGAGTTTTGTATATAATTTCCCATAATAATAACTTAGGTAATAATGAATAGAATCATGAATAGAAAGGGTACCTAAATTTCAAGTATGAATCATCACCGAGGAGGTCATGCACTTCTGGAATGGTGACTGAAGGACTCTGCAGACCTGCTCCCCAGTGAAATTATCACAAATAATAGCACATACTTTTAAAAAATATTCAGAAATTGTCCTAAGGGTAAACTCCAACTGCAAAAATGTTTACTCAAGGAGATCTCTGAAATCCCTTTTAGATCTAGAAAAGTCTGTAATATTTTAGAATATCCTTCACTCTCTTGTCCAATATCTCTTAATTTATAAGAAAAGTTCTTCATTCCCAGTTTTCATGGCCAACATAACAGGATTCTATCTCTCTCCAGCTCTAAGCTAAGATGTGTGATAACTCCCTATGAGGGATAGGCAGCCAATACTTCTTATCAGTCTCAGCTATACCTTACAGAGACTAAACTCCAGGCAAGCATGATTAGGAAGGAAGGATTTCTATTCATCTAGTGAGCCCTTCTGGAGAAAATACTTGAACTCAATACCCTTGCACCAGTTCACTCACAGAGTGAGCTTCCATGCTGTGAGAGTCAAGTCGAGAAGATCAGTGGTTACCACACATGCCCAGCATTCTGTATATATATTTGAATATCACTCTGGTTGAAGTATCCCTCTGTCTTCACTGCCAGTGCTATGGTTTTTGTCCCACAAAAACTCACATGTGAGACAATGCAAGAAGCTTTGAAGGAGAAAGTATTGGGTTACAGCATTAACCTAATCAATGAATTAATCCCTGATGGGATTAACTGAGTGATAACTGGAGGCAGGTGGGTTGTGGCTGCAGGAAGTGGTTCATTGGGTGTGTGACTATAGAGTACATATTTGGTATCTGGAGATTGGAGTCTGGTTCTCTCTGCTTTCTGATCATCCTGAGAGCTGCTTCCATCTGCCACACTCTTCCATCATGATGTTCTGCCTCACCTTGAGCCCTAAGGAATGGAGACTGAGGTTTGTGGATTGAGACCTTTGAAACTATGAGTCCTTAAACTTTACCTCCTCCACAATTATTCTGGATGGAGTTTTTAGTCACAGTGGCAAAAATTGCCAGTTCAGTGGTGAAGCACATGTAGTATGCACAAAACTCTGGGTTCATTCCCTGTGAAAAGGGGAATGAGAAGAAGGGACTATAGAAAGGAGGAGAGGAGGAGGAGGAGAATGAAGAAGAAGAAAAAGAACAGGAAAGGGGAAAAAGGAGGAAGTGGGAGGGAGAGGGAAGAGAAGGAGGAGAGCTGGCTTCTCTGTATTCGCTGTCATTTGAAGATACAAGGATGATGTTGACATCTTAACATTACTGAACTATGCCTCACCAGAAAGAGGATCTGATGTTAGCCTGATTTTGTAATTCCTAGCCTCCAAAAGTCTGAAGAATAGACTTAATAAATACTGGTTGGTTAAGCCACCCAGTCTGGGTGTGACAGTAAAACACTGCTTATCACCTAAAATCAGCATCAGGACCTTGCCACTTACAAACAAGAAGAGGGTTTTTTGGTTTTTTGATTTTTTTTTTTTTTTGAAGGAGATGGAGGAATTTAGACAAGTAAATAGCATGAGAGTCATTCAGACTGGAAAAAAGGTAAAAGGCTCTTTGACATAATCTTGTACAAAGAAAATCTAGGTTGGGCAGAGTGGTGCATGCCTGTAATTGATGCAGGAGGATGCCAAGCTCAGATTCAGCCTCAGCAGCTTAGAGAGGCCCTACGCAACTCAGCAAAACCCTGTCTCTAAATAAAATATATATTAAAAGGCGGAGAGGCTCGGTATGCTGTTCATTGATTAAGCAAAAACCTCTGGGTTCAATACCTGGTAGCAGTAACAAAAATAAAAAAAAAAAAAAAAAAAGAAAGAAAAGAAAAGAAAAATGAAAGAAAATCTAGAAGAATTTACATGGAAAAGTATAAAAATGAAATTTATCTCTCACATAAGTAATGTGTAATCCACAAATTAAACATAAAGAAACAATTCCATTTACAGATGCATCCAAAAAATACTTAGGTGTAATGTTTTCACTGAGTACTAGAAAACAATTCTAAAAGAAATTTAAGAAGATCTAAATAAATATAAAAACATCTGATTTTCCTGGATTATAAGACTTTATATTGTTAAAATCACAGTACTCTCCAAATTGTTTTAGAACATCAAAGAAATACTTTAGAAAATTCTTCCTGTTTTTTTTTTTTCTCCCTTTCCTTTTTTGTTTTGTTTTGTTTTGTTCTCAGGAACTGATATGCTTATCCTACAGTTCTTATGTGATGGACACAACATTCCTCTCCCAGAGAGTAACAAGTTATGAGGCTCTATCTTGGAAGCAGAGAGAGAGTCGATCCTCTTCAAATCTGATAGGGCCTTGACTTTGCACTTCTTGAACTTCACAACTCTGAGAAATACATTTCTGTTTGTAAATCACTTAGTCTGTGGTATTTTGATATAGCAACACTAATGGAGTAAGACAATAAAACTGACCAAGTTCTATTAGAAAGGGACACCAAAAGCGTAAAAAAGAAAGGGAGATAAATTGGAGTTCATCAAAATTTTTAAAATGTTCTTGAATATAAACCAGTAAGGAAGAGTAAATATCACCCATGTAATTGGAGAAAATATTTTAAAATTATTTTTCTGACAAGGAGTCTATAACCTACAATATACTCACTATTTATAAAATAATCCAATTTACGAAGGAGCAGAAAATTGAATAG
Organism: Sciurus carolinensis; assembly: GCF_902686445.1. Taxonomy (NCBI): domain Eukaryota; kingdom Metazoa; phylum Chordata; class Mammalia; order Rodentia; family Sciuridae; genus Sciurus; species Sciurus carolinensis. The sequence continues at coordinate 121,275,892 of NC_062221.1, read as the reverse complement.
ACATTTCTCTGAAGAAGACATACAAATGGACAGTAAGCATATAAAAAGATGATCAATGTTATTGATGTCAGGGGAATTAAAATCAAAACTATAATGAAATGCAATTTCATACCAATTAAGATGATTATCATAAAAAAAGACAAAATAAATGATATTATTGAAACTGTGAAAGAAATAGAAATCCTCATATAATGAAGATGTGGCCCTAAATGATGAATCTAGTTTTGAAGACTTTGTCATTTCTTCAAAAGATGGAATGTTATTTGCAAAAATGGGAATCAAGTATCATTGTGTGTTTGAACTTGCAATCATTAAATGATAAAAGCAAAGCTCAAAAGACCACATATTGTAAGATTGTGTGAAATGTCCAGTGTATATAAATCTTTAGAGAAGGAAATTAAATTAATGATGGGCTAATCCAGGGAGATGTCATGAGAAATAATGAGAGACTGCTAAAGGATATGTTTTTTTTTTTTTTTTTTTTGAGGGGTAGTGGGGAGTGATGTCCTGAGATTTTTTCAAATATTTTTAAATTGTCATGAGGGTTGCATGAGTCTGTGAATGAGGTATAAATATTAAAATTTATGTTATGTGAATTAAAACTCAATCAACTTGTTACAACAGGAAGTATTTTTATTGGGGATAAATTGGAGCTTTACAGTAGTAAAATGTAGCAAGAGTTTTCCTTAGCTGTAACAAAGGTCTCTGGGAAAATTATGTTAATTACTTTTCAGGTAACAGATAAAAATAATGCCAAAATTTTGCATTCCTCCCTATCCAAAAAACTTGAGAAGTTTTCATTTCATTGAAGTAGGAACTGAAAAGAACTATTAAACTAATGCACTTTCTTGATTAGTGTACTTCATACTTCATCTGTATAAAGAGTACCCAGTTTCCCTAGACTTTTCTACATATATTGTTTCAAAAACCTCTTTGCTGTACTCCCTCATTTCTACCATCATTTTCAGGTCTGAATTCTTAGCTTTGATTTTAAATCCGTATTGGTTAATTTCTGGCTTGCCATTTTTTATGCCTGTCCTTTTGATCCATCAGCTACTACATATGTGACAGGGTTGTCTTCCTTCTCCACTCTGTTCCTAGTATCAGGACTTGGATTATTTTCTCTACAATATCACTACCCATCTAAATGAAAGGATCCTAACTATAAATTGTATTTTATATTTATAATTTATTGCTAATGAAAAGGGAGAAGTGAGGACTGGAATTCTCATGGTGAGTACAGAACTCCAAAGTCTCTAGACACAAGTAATTTGCTTTTGTAGGTCAACAAGAAGAAGCATGTCAATGAACTGGCAAAATAAAAGGCTAACATTGTCATTTGCTTGAATAGCAAACAGAAACTCAAAAGTTTCAATTTTATAAAAATGTACAATCTAATCTGTTGAAGGGTCATATTACTATTCTTTACTTTTTAGGTGTTGTTTTTCTAATATTTTAAGTCATTCATTTTGTCTTTTGGCTCAAGGTACTACACTGCAATGATGATCAGTTAATATTTATTTCCATTCTAAAGATACTTTTTCTAATTCAAAAAATCAATTGCTATGCATTTATTGGTATAAATGTCTGAATACTACACATTATGAATGTCTCTAAAATTATATTATTAATTAAATTGGTATAAGAGAGTAGAATTCTTAAATTTGCATGTGTGTATATTTCTATGAAAGAAAGATTAAAAATTGAACAGAACTGTGTCATCATGATTTACCTTGAATTTAAGAAGGATGGGCATTTAAGGGAAGTTTAAAATTGAGTTCCCACTTTAAGAAAATGTTCTCTATCATTTTAATATATTTTAACAACTCTTTATATTTTGCACTAATATTGATGTCACTTTAATGCATTTGCAGTTTAATTTTGTTATACATTAAAATGGTTTTGATTTTCTTTTATCAGAAAACTAGATATTTCAGACAATTATTTCTATAAAAATCAGCAGAATATATGTATTCAACAGATAGCAAGAGTGCTTACAATAATTATTTCTTATTTTAAGGACTCAGGTTTGAGATTTGAGGTAACTAGCAAGTTTAAAAGAGCAACATGCATGCTGTGTATTTCAACACATTCATACCATGATTTATTTTTGGCAGTGATAATAGGTGTTGTTTGCATAGATACTATTAATCTGAAATTTTGTGTATAATTTTTTATGAACCAAATAAGTAATGATGTGGTACTTTATTTCTGTATATTCTTTCTGAAGACCAGAATTATTAAAGTGGAAATATCAGAAATTCATATGTAATATGCAACAGTTCATGGAATGTACAAAATATAAGGTAAACATTATAGATGTAATATAGAGAATAAAGTAGAAATCTTGAGTTAGAAATAAAATGAAACAATTTGTCCATATCCTGCTTTATCTCATCTATCATCTATCTATCTGTCTATCTATCTATCTATCTAGTATTAACTATGAAATCTAGAAATATGATGTAGAGATAGGAATTTCCAACATAAAATGGGGGTTGGAGAAATGTCTACCTCTGTGTAGTCATCAGAATATATTCAAGATGAGTTTGTTGTATCTCAATGCAGTAGACTATAAGGAAAATATCAATTACAATGTAGATCTATGACAACTTGATAAGTAAACTCCCTAGAGAAAGATAAAAATTTTGTTCTTCAATTAATGTAAGAATGATAGTGGATTTCAATACACTGTTTATATTTAAATCCATTATTTCTAAGGAGGTCAGCAAACATTTCATTAGCTTTAAAAATAGTAAAATAATCAAATATTTAACTTACTTTTTCCCATGAACTTTACCATTGAAAAATTAAAAATTGTATCCTTATAAATCATTACATCCATAGGTGGTGGGGTAACTCAGTGGTAAAGCATACATTTAACATGCACAAAGACCTAGATCTAACACATTGCATCAAAAGCAATTATTCCATTTAATAAATGAATGCTATGTTGAATATGTTTGAATAAATTCTCCAAAACTCATGTTGAAATGTCATCATCATTGTGATTTTATTGGGAGTTGAGAACTTTAAGAATTGATTAGGTTATGAAGGAAACCTCCTGTACATTATTGGAATCTTGGGAGCCAGTTAGTTATGTTGGCTTTTTTGTTACAAAAGCAAGCTCTTTCTCCCCAGCATGTTTTCTTGCTCCTGTTCTCTTTTTTTTTCTTCTGTTCTCTTTTTTTACTGACTCCTTTTAGTCCATAGAATTCATTTTTACATAATTGTACAAGAATGGAATGTATACTATTCTAGTTATGACCCCATTCTTATGGATGCACATGATGGTGGTATTCACTATGGTGTATTTATGTAAGTACATAAGAAACTTATTTTGGACTCATTCCACTGTCTTTTCTTTCCCTATCCCCCCTCCCTTGCCTTCATTACCCTTTGTCAAATCTACTGAAAATCTATTCTTCTCTACCCTCTTATTGTGGTTTAGCTTCAACGTATCAGTGAAAATATTTGACCTTTCTATTTTGGGGATTGGCTTATTTCACTTAGCATGATAGTCTCAAAATTCACCCATTTACTGTTTAATGCCATAAAGTCATTCTTCTTTATGGCCAATACTCCATTGTGTACATACACCGCAATTTATTTATCTATTCATCTGTTGAAGGACATCAAGGTTGGTTCCATAGCTTAGCTATTGTGTATTGAACGTCTATAAACATTGATGTGGTTGTGTTACTCTGATTTTAAATCTTTTTGATAAAAAACAAGGAGTGGGCTAGTTGGGTCAATTGTTGGTTTCTCTCCAAGTTTTTTAAGTAGTCTCCATACTGCTTTCCAGATTGTTGCAACCATTTGAAGTCCCACTAGCAATGTATGAGCATGCCTTTTCCCTACATCCTCACAAATCTTTATTGCTACCTGTATTCTTGAAAATTGCCATTCTGACTGGACTTAGATGGAATCTCAATGTAGTTTTGTTTTGCATCTCTCTAATTGCTAGAGATGTGGAACCATTTTTCATATATTAGTTGACCACTTGTATTTCTCCATTTGAGAAGTGTGTGTTCAGTTCTTTTTCCCATTTATTTTTTGGATCATTTGTTTATTTGGTGCTAAGTATTTTGAGTTCTTTATATATATATCTTTGAAATTTAATGCTGTATGTGAAGTGCAGGTGGAAAAATTTTCTCCCATTCTGTAGGCTCTCTATTCAAGTTCTTGATTGTTTCTTTTGAAAAGCAAAGCAGGACTCATCATAATCCCAGACCTTAAATTATACTAGAGAGCTAGAGTTAAAAAGAGAGCATGGTATTGGCACCAAAAGAGGCAAGAAGACCAATGGAACAGAACAGAAGATACAGAGACAAACCCACAAAAATACAGTTACCTCAGACTTGATAAAGGTGCTGAAAACATGCATTGGAGAAAAGATAGTTTCTTCAACAAATAATTCTGGAAAACTGGAAATTCATATATAGTAGAATGAAAATTACCCCCTAGTTCACACTACACAAAATTCAACTCAAAGCAGATCAATGACCAAGAAATTAGACCAGAAACTCTGTGCATACTAGAAGAAAATGTAGGCCCAACATTCCAACATATTGGCTCAGGAACTGACTTCCTTAACAACACTCCCAAAGTACAGGAAGTAAAACCAATAATCAATAAATGGGATGGCATCAAACTAAAAAGCTTCTTCACAGTTATAGGCTCTCTGACTATGAGATGTTCTCCTTCTTGTTAGGAACCTACAGGTAACTTTTTATCAGAGGTAAACTTTTAATCTGAGACATATTTAGTGTGGTTTTCTAAAAGCAGAACATATTTTCCACTATGCAGTTTGAAAATATTATGGTCACAACCAACAAAATCCTAATGTGCATTTGCTACTCATTCTTTTTAATAATAATATACATGAGTTCCACAAGCCCAAAAATATTATGATATGTGAAATGGGTTATGAGAATTCTTTTTAGTAAACAGAATTGAGTTTAATTACATTTTGGAAAAATTATTTTCTAAAGCTTTATGTAATAATTCAATTCCTATAGATGTAATCAAAATGTATATTATATATAAACATAGGTAAGCATATACACTCTGAAACAAAAAATAAGATGACCCAAGGAAGGGAAACTCAAATTTTTAGTTTAGAAAATGGTAAAGAAAATAAACAAACAACAAAAGTAGATTACTACCGCAAATATTGTATAAATATTGTATAGATTGTTTGTAATATTACTTTGCATAAAATTAAGAAAAGTAGAGCAACACTTTTGATGGGTTTCTGTGGCATAACCCCAAGTTGTTTCTCTCAGGTATTCCAGCAATGGAAAGCTGTTTAACATCATCAAAGAAAAGGAAATATGAAACAAGTAAGTGTAGTAATATATTACACTGCTCTGGATTATACCTCAAAACAACCACTGCATCAATCCAAATGTTAAGCAAGCTTAAAGAAAAAGAAAGTAGGTAAGAAAGAGTGTGGAAATTATATGTAAAAGAACAAACTAAGGACTTAAACTTTTTAATGTCTAGCTCACAGACACAGTTATTTAAGAATGAGCAACAGCATAAGGGTTGAAAACAAGCATCAGAATACTGAGAAAAGACAAGTAAATAGTAAAAATGAGTCAACCCAGATAAGATAAAAGCATTCCCAGATCTGGAAGTGTGTCACATTCATTAAGAAGCCATGCTTTCCTAAAAGTGAAATGAATTATTATCACATATTATAAATGAATAATCACCTAATTTATTAGTCAATTAATTTTTTGTTGACTGTGGATAAATGGCAATGTTCTACATAATTGTTTAAAAACCTGTTGTGCTCTATTCCAAATATAATTGGAATCTTTCAAAAGGGTTTAGAATCTTTAAAATGGCAATTGCTTTGGCAGTGGTTAATTTAACTGAGTCAGTACTCCCTAGGGAGTAAAGAGCTTTGTGTTATAAATAGGCTATTGTTTGCCAGTACTACAAATTAAATGATAATAGGTCATGGAGCACAAGACTACTCTGACCTAAACCCAAATGTCATAAACAAAGCAAGTGGAATTTACAATTAAAGCATAGGAGATTCATTTGTGTGTATGCCAAATTCCCTTTTTTACAAAAATATTAATGAAGTCGATGACCTGAAGAGTCACCATGACCTTTCCTCTGAAAATATATCAGTTGTAATTGGAATCAAATTCAGAATTCATGGAAAATTACAATGCATAACTAGTAAATGATAAATATCACTCATATTCAAGGCACCAGAATTTGTGTTAAATTTGAATTTAAAGTTGGCAAAGTTAATATATCCTTATATTACTTGTACTTATATCCTTGATAGGAATGAAAAGACATTAGACAGAATATGAGTTGTTATCTAAGAAAACAAACTGTACATTTCACATTATGCAGAATAGAGTTAAATTACTGTATAATGTCATTACATTTTCTTACACAAACATATTCCATAGATAAAATACAACTTAGAATAGTTTATACATTTATATTAAAAGCTATATTCTACTAAATTAAAATGAGCTATATGTTTACTATAGAATGAAACTATATTTTGTGAAATACACTGAATTTCTCATTTCTTTCTCATAAGGTAAATTATTTCACTAACGTCTTTTTCCATTCATCTTTTCTTTTTTTTTTAAGCTACTGTAGTTACCATGATGGCAATATTCTTCAATGCCTTCTCATAGTTGTTGGTGAAGATAATGATCCAACCAGGATTTGAAAATTTAAAGTTCTTGGTATATAAAGGTCAATATTCAGAAGGCTTATTAAATATGATGCATCATTTTTCAGTTTCAACAAGACCCAAGCAATTTAAAACATAAAAATCTATTCTGTAACAAATATTTTGAAACCTGCTATAGAAAAGAACTCCAAAAATCCCTAAATATGATGCAATGAAACTATTGACAAAAAAATCAATATTGAGTTCTGGATTCTGACTGAAGTATGTGAAGCATCAACTGGTAGTATAAAGAGAGTAAGTGCAAAAACATTAATTTCTCAATACCATAGTGTAATTTGCTTATCATCACATAAGATCATTTTGAACAAAGACCAAATTATACTAAAACTTTGGGAAATAAAATAATAAACTCAATATCCCCATAAAGCCAAAGTTCTGTTTACAAAATTTGATGAGTTTAAGCAAACATAACTTTCTTAAGTTCTGCCATTTCAAAGTTTTGCTCACTCAGTCTTTTTCATGTTACAATTTTACATGTGCTAAAACATACTAAATGTATTTGCTCAATATTATTTTCCAAATATCTTTTATATTCTTGCAATTGGTGATAGTCTATGCTGCCATACATATAAAAATTATCAAAATTAAATTCAATAATTTATTTTATTAAACTACTGATTTTTAAAATTTTTATTGTTCATTTAGTTATATGTGATGGTAGAATCTATTTTGGTATATTTATGCAACCATGGAATATATCTTATTCTAATTAGGATCCCAGTCTCATGGATGTACACAATGTTGAAATTCAATGTGGTCAATTCATATATATACATAGGAAAGTTATATCAGATTCATCCCACTCTTTCCTATTCCACTGATTTTAAACACAACATCTTATTAAATGTGATGATATAGTTTCATGTTGTATTTTTTAATTAATAACATTTTTATAACTTTTAATAGTTAAATATAAAGTAGAGTTTCCACATAACCCATCATGATTTTACTCCACTTTTTCCTATTATTAACATTTAATATTATCTGACATATTTGTTACAAGTGAACTGATGCTGGTACATTATTATTGATTACATTTTATAGTTTGCTTGAAGTTTCACTTTTTATGTTGAACCTCTTATGAGCTCTGACTAATGCATAATAGCATGCATCCAATATTATACTCATATAGAATAATCTTACTACCTTAAATAGCTCCTTTTCTCACCTATATCAACCTCCTGTCTTCATCCTAAAGCCCTCACAACCACTAATATTTCTACTGTCTTCACAGTTTTACTTTTCTAAAGACATTCTTACTCCAGAATATTTGCTGAAATCCATCCACTTTCACTGTCATATATTCACTCTTACAGTCATCTTACATTTAACCAAATTGTCATATACTTTTTCTTTAAAAAAATAAAATAAACTATATTATTTGTTTAAAAATTCTAAATTTTATCACAGCTACTTATTCAAATATAACCTGAACTTTTAACAGGAATCACTGATTTCAAAAAACTTCAAAATGCCAACACTTCACATTCAGAATGCTTTCCTATTACCAAACATAAAGGGGCAATGTGTACCTACCTGAGACAGGGGAGAGCAAAAAAGGGAGAAAGAGCAACATCATTGCAAAGGAAGATGAACCATTTACACTGATGGTCCAAGGAAATTTTGTTTATAAGAGGAGCTGCAACTATTTTTATGAGGCCAGTTTTATACATGGAATCTTTGGAACTGTTTCAGTACTTTCTACAGGTGTGGCTCATGATGTTTTTGCTACAAAGTAACATTGGACTCCTGATTACTTGATGACATGGGGTCACCTGTGCTTTTTTGAAACAATTTGATAAAATAGCAGAATGGAAAAATAAAATAGAACTAGTATTTCTGAGAAAAACAATAGTTTGATCCAAATAGAAAAAAACAAATTCTTCTGAGTTTGTTGAAAGGTGCATGTTTCAAATTGCAAAAGAAACAGTTCATCAAAAGTAATTTTATTTATAAATAATTTGGAAAATTTAATCATTCCAAATGTAGAATTTGATTTCATTTGTGTTCAAAAAGTTATAACACCAATTGGAATTCTTGTAAATCAGACTTCCCACCCTAGTTCATAAATGAGAATAAAATTTGCTTTATAATTTTCAAGATTTATAGTTAACTAATTTGGTCTAGAGAGATTCTTAAAGCATATTTGAGATCCAAATCTTAATATGTCATTTTCCTCAGTCCTAATTTAAGTTAATAAATTATGTTATCAATTTGCCATTTTCTGTAGGTGACTATGATCGGCAATAAGTTAATGATATAGCAAAATGTACAAGGAATAACTAAGGATAAAAATGAATTGAATGTGACACATTTCATTTGTTCTTACATGACTATCAAAGAGGTAGTGTTTCTGTTTTAATGTCTTTTATGAAAGTATAGACTCTGGCTCAGGTATATTGCCATGTTAAATGGCAATATAAATATTAGGACTCAACTTTTGTTTTCTAAAATATTCTTTCTTAAAAACAGCACATTTTATATTATGAGTATCTTTTGAGGGTAATAAAGGGGATTGGGAAAGCAATAACCATGTGAGATACAAGGCTTCTGGTTTATTTTGACAAGACAGAGACTGTACACTATCCAATTATTCCATAGACATTTGGTTTTCCATTTATAAGACAATTTAGAGTGGTATGAAATAAAGTTAAAAATAAATACAATTAAAATATCTTAGTTTCCTAAAATTAAGAATAAAATAACCATCTGAAAGAATTTTCTAAATTTAAAGTCTAAAAATTGCAAGAGGAACTCAGGTAACTGGTCATCTTAGAAAATCGAAAGAAAATAAATTGCTACATAGAGTGGAAAATCCAGTGTTCTAAAATTAAGTACACTATTTTAATAGAGTTTTCTATTGGAAAACTACTGACAGAAATATATAAAATCAAAGTGAATTGTGCAGTCTTCATCTTTGCATGTGAATAGCAAGGCATTCATTTAATGTAGGAGTGTTCAAGTTTCCTTTCTGCTTCTTAACAAAACTAGTACCTATCTGAATTGAGTAGTCTACTGTATTCTGATGACATTTTCCCAATGTTCTTGCTTTGCTAAAAAGCAAACAAACAAAAGCACAAAAAATAAGTCTTAGTTGTATTTTTTTTATACATTGGGTGCATATATTGTGTATTTCAATAGAAATATTCTTTTTATTTAGAAGAAAATGGTAAAAGTAAGGTGTATATAGACAACATATGATTAGAAAAATGTTAAAATAGGAATCTAATAAATTTTTAAAAAGCATAACATTACAAATATATTTTGATACATTTAACAAGAGTATCATTTCATTCATGATTAATTATCCCATACTTGATTATCCATGCACCTTAATTATCTTTGGCATGCATCCAAAGGTTGATAAATTAACATTACCTTTTTTATTTAAATTATTTTTTTTTGTAGTGCAGTGCAGTTTCTATTTTTTGATTTTTGAAAATTGAACCAAGGGGCTAGAATATGCTGGACAATGTTCTACATGCTCTGGAGTTCTACCTTTATATTTTTTATACATATATAATGATTCATAAAAATACTTTAAAATATATCTATTTTTTTCTTTTTTCTTTCTATATGTACTAATATACAAGTACATAAAGGAATGATTTTACTCAAGTGTAAGTAAAATGTCAAGTGTGTATTATCATTCAAAATAAAGGGTAGAACATTTTTAAAAACTGTGGAGTTTGTTTCCAAGAGGAAGGTCTGTGTTAGTGATATTCATTTGCCTAATTGCCTTTGGCATTTTATTACATGTTGCAATTAATACAAATTCAAAATGATAGTATCCAACACTTTATGCATGAGAAAGAAGTTTTTCCTACTTTTAGACTTTAATCACAATGAATTCAACACATGAAAAAACAACTGTGTCAATGAGGTAGTTGTATTTTCTTGAGTTACATAACCCTACTTACAACTAGCTGAAGTCTTGATGAATCAAATAAAGTAAATTAATAAAAATTATATGAGTGACTTTGTTTCTAACTCCTCCTTTATGTTTTTAATTTTAAAGTATGCCTGGGCTATGAAATGTATATTTTTTTTATTTGTGACTGATGGTTTGTGACATCAGTCTGCTTTTATATTGGGCTATATTTTTCTGAACATTTCTTTAAGAATTCTTACTGTAGGAAGTACACTACTATATCACCTAAATAAAAAGTATTCTGTTTCTGATTATTTTTGTTTATATTTTTGTTTAAAAACACATTAAAATGTATGTGATCTGTTGACCATTTACTTTTTGATCTTTCATATTAATATATTTAAGCAGGTCTTCTCCATTCAGTGTGTATAATCTAAGATTTTATTCTAATACTGTAATATATAATAATATTTCTTTTTATTACAACTGCCTACAAATTGAACTGGAGTGTAAAATATGGGTGCTTTTTAATATTTGAAAATTAAAGACCTTATGATGATACAATAGTGTGGTCTTAAGTAGGTAAAATATGACTTACCCTTTTTATCTATAATGAAGAATCATCTTGTGTCTCTCACAGTGATCAGCACCATAGGTGGCTTATTCAGATCTATTGGCTATAGTATCTGCGGTTATTTTAGATTCACATCAAATAACCCTCCATCTGGTCCCCAACCTTCTCATCTTGTCTCCTGTAAATTCCTATTAAATCCTAATCTCTTTCCAGACTCTGTGTTATCACATTGCTACTCTCATTACCTAAAAAGTCCTTTAATTCCATTTTACTCTAGTTAAATCAGGTTGACCATCTAGAAATGTCAAAAGGAAAGAACAATATAATGAACCATTATAACAGTTTCTTCAAATAGAAAGATACTTAATTAGTTATTAAAATCTCTGATACTTGAAATACTCATTATGTATTCAAATGTAATCGGTTGATGAAAAGCATTTGTCTCACATTTCATATTCACAGCCATTAGAATTCAAGTTCTAATGTCAAGGACCAAAGAAACTACTTATGCATAACAAGAAAACATAATTTAATACAGAAGAAACTGATAATTGGAAGAAGACTCTCATACCAGCATGGTCAGCCTGACTTTACCAGGATGCTAAGGAGATATTGTAAAATAGTTTTTGTCTATTGCTCCAATTTTGAGATGAGTGTGTAATTTGCAGCCATCCAGTACTACATTCGAATTTCCTCTCTGTCATAAAATCTACACGAGCACAGAAATTGGCATATGTTATTGAGACTTTTCTTCAAATGTAATCTTACAATTCTGGAGATAGAAGCCCCAAATCATAGAGTTCCCAGGATCGGTTCCTTCTGTGGACTGAGAGGAAGAATCTGTTGTTGTAGTTCTCCCCTAGTTTTAGATAGCTTCAGACAGTCCCTAACTTGCAGATGTGTTTTATATCACCTTCACTCTACCTTCCTTTTTACAAAGATACTCATCATACTGGATAAGGTCTCATCCAATGATTTAAATTTAATAAGCTGATAATCAGCATAGTCTCTGAAGATGCCCAGTAAGATCACTTTCACAGGCACAGGGTGTTAGAATGCTTTTGTGATCACACTTGTATTCATAACAGCTATGTAAGCAAACAGTTTGTTTTTTATTACCTATGTGTTTGAAAAAAAATAAGATTATAGAAGTTTAATATTTCCTATTGAAATTGAACCTCCCATTGTACATTTCAATCTCTGAACTGATTCATAGTGTTAAAATTCTGATTAAAGAAAAAAAATCCAACACCCTTGGGTTAATATGTGGGTAAGATCTGGGATTTAATTATGTGAAAACCATCTTGTAGTAATTGTAGAATATGGTCTTTATTTGCCCTTCAAATATATGCTTAGTAATAAAATAAAATAATTCCTATGTTGGCCCATTAAGTACTAAAGATTTCATTGCATTGAAATAATATAAATTGGTATTGCAGAACTGATTACTTCTGAATAACATGAATCAGAAAAAACACATCCATAAAACTGAGGAAGTGCCAAGCACATCTGGTACTCAGTATCAGAGAACACTAAGTAACTAAAACTTGAGGGAACAGGAGGGCGGAGAGAAACAGATTGCATGGAGTCAGAATTATACCATCTTTGTTGGGGATTGTTCCCCTAAATCTCAGGAAAAGGCATAAAGTTCAATGAGAAAGCAGAAACTTAGAGATTGATATACTGTTATAAGGGGCAGTAAAATTTTGTTTTTATAAGTAATAAGGCACACAAGATATCAGGGACAGGAATTCTGGAAGGGAAAAACAAAACAAAACAAAACAAAACAAAAAAAAAACCAACTCAGTGAGTGATTCCAGAATTCTGAATGCTTTAATGCTCTAGGTCATTGGTAAATCCTAAAAGGAATGGGAGCAAGAGGTCAAGAAATCAATCAGAAAGCAATTGCAAAGTGACTAAAAATCTTAGCACTTCCAGTAATCTTATGTTGCAAGGAAACTAAATTGGACTGAAGGAAGGGTGAGGAGAAAGAACAGCAATCAACGGACCATGTGTTGAGATAAGACTTCAGAAAGGCTATTCCCTAAAAATGTAAACCAAAAAAGGATACTTCCCACAACACAGGCTCAAAAAACTCTAGGTTGTTGAGAAGACAGTATACTCTTACTTTAACTTTTTTCATAATAATTTTTTTATTTTTATTTATTTATTTATTTTTACAGACTTCATTTTGACTCATTGTACACAAATGGGATACAACTTTCTGTTTCTATGGTTGTGCACAATGAAGATTCATACCAATAGTGTAATCAAGAAATTTAATTCTTTACTCAAGAAAAATGAAAATATCTAGAGACTTCTAATTTTTTTCATATACAAGAGTATAATATGTAATTTTAAAAAATTCTATTATTAACATAAGCAAAAATCAAAACACTAAAACAAGAGAAAACAAACAATTGAAATAGCTCTACTGGTGATCCAGGTAACTAAGTCATTAGATACGGAATTTAAAACAAATCTACTATATTTAAATACATCAAATAATTAATAACAAGACCAAGTATTACACCACAGAAACATAAGTCTGCTTGGTGCCTGGTGACTTTGACCTGCTAAACAGACCTTCAGGGACTGAAAAGTTATCATCTTGAAAGGATAATTGACCCTATCCACTATACGTATGGAGGCCAGTTGTTATGTGACTAGAGAGGAAAAGATTATAACTAATTAAGACAACCTGTGGTGTTCCCATGCCCAGTACTATCTGTAAATGAGTTAGAATAACAAAGTCTGATGAAAACATGGCAAATGGCATTTTAGAAGAAAATATCTAAGTCAACCAAAATGTCAAGTCACTTTGATTAACAGATGTTAGCTAAGTGGAATGAGAAATTACAATGGGAAGTAGAAGATGAAAATCAAATATATCAAATACAGACTCACAACCAACTCTGGCAGCAGATAGAAGATTTGCTCCATGTACCCCACCCTTAATTATTACACAAATTACAATCAAATAAAATAGTGTTAAGAGTGAACCAAGATGGACTATGCCTCTTGGGAAAAACAATTGAAAATGTGTGGTACTATGGAGTATGTTGGGTGAAATCACTTACCACGTTTCCCCTTACCAAATGGCATAACCATTGCCCAAGCTCAGTTATTGTTTGCAGATGAAATTTCCATAATACTTCCAGAGTTGTTTTATCTGTGTGCAGTATGTATTCCAGAGGTTCCATAATGCATCAGCCTGAAGTTAGTCTTTAGTTGACATGAGACTTTTACTCAAATAAATTCTTTTTCCCTTGTTATGTGATAATTCCCTCTCCCAAATGTATGAACTAAAGCACTGCAGTGGAATAAGATGTACATTATTACCTTATATACATGTATGATTACACTACTGGTGTGACTCTGCACCTTGTTCATCCAGAGGAAGTGCTCCATTTCTGTACAGTATGTCAGAATGCATTCTACTGTTACATGTAACTCATTAGAACATTTCTTATTAAAAAGAGAGTTAGTCTTAAAGAGGTAAAGCCTAGAGTATATTAGCTAAAAAGTGCAATTAGATTGGAATCAAATATACACTTAGGTGTGTTTGACTTCTGTTTAAATATACTAAAGAAATGAAAATTTAAAAAATAGAAAATATTTTTAGCTGACTGATAATAAATTCTTAATATTAAAATACTATGGAATCCATCTCAAACCATGCTCAGAAGTTATTATAGCCTTCATATGGTATGTTAGGAAAAAAAAAGACTGAAAATAATTAAGTTCAAGTTTTTCACTAATAGTCAATGAATAGCAAATAAAATAGAGAGAGGAAAATGAAAGAGATGGCAGAAAATGGGCCTGTAAGAAGGAATGTTAGATTTACGAAGACATCCTAATACTTAAAAATACTTAAAACCTGAAAACAGAACAGGATAAAATAAATATATAGAAACAGATAATAAATGTCTCCCTACTATTCAAGATGAGATGGCCAAAAATGCAGAAAGAATGAAAAAATACATGAAACTTCATATCATTTTTAAGGACTTAGAGAGCAATGGTGTTCCATAAAAATGTCTACAAAAGAAATGACCCTGTTTCACATCCCTTTCTTGGTTTCCTCTCATTTTTTCTAAGACTGAAGAGTATGCATTGGCATTCTCAAATTTCATATGGGTGGTGATCAGAAAAAAACTCATTACCATTAAATTAAAATTAGATCGTATCAGGGGTAAAGAGGACGTACATTACCCACAAGACACCTATTTGAGATGAAAAATAATGTTGACTGTTCTTTGTTAACAAACATATCATCTCATTGTCACTCTTTATTGCAAACCAGTTCTACATTATCAGAATGGCATATACTGTTCAACATTTATATGATTGACTGAACCATTTATTTTTGTTTTCAGGATACTACAGTTAAGTATTGTCACCAAAACAACAACAACAACAAAAAGGCAGCAACAACAACAAAAACTTTTGTATGTATACAGGTTATGACAATCAACCCAAATGGTTGTCATCTGATTTGATCCATTGTACATCAGGAATAAGTATGGAAGATGTTACTGTCTCATTGGGTGCACAGCACTGTGTTTGGTATTTGCTAAGAGGAATGTAATGTACATATGGTACTGTTAATGACTAAATGAATTTTGTTTTCAGATTTCCTTTTACTTTATGCTTTTAGAGTATTTCTAATGGATTACAGTAAAAACAGTTTAATTATTCAACTAAAACTTATACAATGGCTAAAATGTACACAATGCTCTTGTTACTTAGGTATTTCAGCTCTATTCACAATAAATTTGTGTTCAGATGATTTTTTTTTCCTACTGTAGATGGTTTTAGATGCATACAATTGGAAATATTGCTGACTACTTCCTAGAGCTCCTAGAAACATCATAGGAGAATGTAATGTAATGTTATCAGGTAAAATGATCCTTACTAATGAAAATATTAAATTGAACAGGAAGCACATCCTTAAGGACATTGATTCGTGTGTAGGTTTTTGTGTGATTTTAAAACTAAAATTTTTCAAATTCTTCTGGCAGTCCATGGATAATTTATCATAAACTAAAGTAAGCATGTTGTAAGAACAATAGTATTAACTGAAGCTATCTTTTAGACATAATATATTTATAATGCTGTAAAACATGCTACAAATTGAGAGCTTTGTGTGAAAATGCACACACATAAATCTAGTCATACTTTAGTGATTTTTTTCTAAAGTGTTTGGCAAGCAGTTGTTTTCTGCAGTAAACAGGCTGACTGATTTTAGTGGCCTTTTGAGTATAGCTCCCCATCTCATTTTATTGCTGAGATAAAATGTCAGCAAAAATGTATGCATTCTTTAACAGCCTCTAGAGAAGGCTGAACCTAAATCAGAAAATAACAACCATGAAGATAAAAAGCACATGTTTTGGTATGTTAGGTGTTATTTGTATTTGCTGAGGAGACATTTTGTATTGGGGATTCTAAAGTTTATGAGTAAGTAATACACATTTAAGTGACTACTTAGTATGATAAAATAAGATTATTAAATAAGCTGTTTTTTCATATACTGTCACCAATGGGTCTGCTCTGTGAAACTAATTTGGTAGGTCACAATGGAGTTTATTCTACCACAGATAATAAAAATTTCTAGGATTATACTAGAACAAATGAACATGTACATTCCTAATTTCTTGCTTCTGAAAGTGACTCAACAATGCTGTGTAAACAAAAGAGTCCCATTGATGAAATAAATAATTTAAAAAATGAATATTTTTGAATTTTACTGTTGCAAAATTTAACACCTGATGGACATTTTAAAAACAAAACACAATTAATATTATTATTATAATGGTAATCATTGTGTCTTCCAAAGTTGATTTAGATGAGAATATATTAAGCATATAGTTTATAGCTACCTCTAAAAAAGAATTTCCAACCACAGAGATTGATGTTCTATAACCAAATAGACACATAGACTTTTGGGTTTTGAATTCAAGCCTATGAATGAATGGGATTATTTGTCTCAATGGTGTAGGCTCAATTTAACACACACACATCATTCTATACTGATGTAAGATATCACCATTTCAAAATAGATTTTCAGTAATTATCTATTTTGGATAATCATCAACTAACAGATGAAGAAATCTAATTATATGGATGAAATCCATATAATGATAGACCCCAAATTTGCATGTATAAAAGGTTAGAAGGAAGCACAACAACAACTTGGTAAATAAAATATGGCTTAAAAAAAACCAATAAATTTGAAAATATAATTGGCTATATACTTCTGAATATTAAATATATAAAAAGAAAAACTGAGAACAGAAATAAGGAGGATTCATTAAGACAGATTTGTATTTAAAGAATAAATTCAAAATATCCTAAAAGTTTTCTCTCTTTACATTTCCTAAAATATTATGGGTTACACTTTCTAAGCAAATTGTATTTTAGCATTTTTCCAATATCATGTGATTTTCTTGTGTTCTATGTGACACTTTAGAAAGACTATGTTAAATAATGTTGAAAAAACCATGTTAAAATGGTCATTTTTGAAAATTTTCTATTGAGAATTTTATCAGTTAGCTATTGCTACATAACAACCCACTCCAGATTTTGTGGCTTAAAACAAAATAATTTTTTGTTCATTATTATTCCAATTAGAGATGAAGGTTAAGTACCTCTGCCTCCTTCTTCAGATCTCAGCAAAAATTGCATATGGCTGTTACTAAATGTGAGTTAGCTGAGACTCTGTTTTGAAACTGGAGGGAATGTTATCTGTCCTCTAAATGATGTCTCACCCAACAGAACTTTAAGGAGGTGTGTTTACATGCAGTTGAATACAAGGATACAGAGAAGAACAGGATACTGGAAAGTATAGGATAATAGAATAGTATAGGATAGTAGGATAGAGAGAAGGGTAGAAGGATTGGCTAGAGAGAAGTGCCTTAGAAAAATACTGCTATTTACCAAAGCAAGTTCCAAGGCCAATCTACCTTAAAGGAATGGTGAACTAAATTCAAGTCCTGACAATAAGAACTTAAATCAACCTTACAAGCATCTGGAGTAGAGACAGGGGTGGTAAACTGCAGCAGTATTGGTAATATATCCCCCAGCTATGATGATCTCATTTAATAAAATAATAAAATTATTAGATTTAAATATATTTATATGATAGATTTATAGAAGTTTGAAAGTGCCAAAACATTTGATTTTTTTCTCCTCTAAATTGGAGAAAACTCATTGCAAACTGTTTTAGATAGTCTATAATTTCCTTCACATCTGCTATGGTTTGAGTGCATTTCCTCCAAAATTTAGGTATTTAAATGTGATGGCAGATATGCCACATTTTCTTTATCCATTAATCTGTTGAAGGGCACCTAGGTTGGTTCTGTAGCTTAGTTATTGTGAATTGAGTTACTGTAAACCTTATTGTGTCTACATCACTATAATATGCTGATTTAAATCCTTTGGGTATATCCTGAAGAGTGAGATAACTGGGTCAAATATGACATAATGTACACAATGTAGTATTACTCAGTCATAAAAAAGAATGACTTTATAATATTTGCCAGCAAACGGATGGAGCTGGAGACTACCATGCTAAGTAAAATAGGACAGTCCTAAAAAACCAAAGGTCAAATGATTTCTCTGATCTGTGGAAGTTAACCTACAATAAGGAGGAGGAAGGAGGGGAAGAATTAGAAGTAAAGTAGATTAGACAATGGATAATGGAGGGAAGGAAGGAGGAACAGGAAAAGGAAAGACAGTGGAATGAATCTGACATAATTTTCCCATGTACACATATGAAAACAACACAGTGAATCCCCCATTCTGTACTTCCACAAGAATGAGATCCTAAGTAGAATAAGATATATTCAATCCTTATATAATTATATCAAAATGGATTCTGCTGTCACGTATAACTAAATAGAACCAATAAAAATTTAATAGCAGATATGATAGAAATAAAAAGGGGGGTTTATGGAGGCAATTGAACCAAACTAGCTTCTCCCTCAGAAATAGGTGTTAGTAGGAAAGATAGTAGAATGAATGGGGTATTACTTTACTATGTTCATATATAAATAGATGAGCAGCGAAACTCTACCTTGTGAAGAATGTGATCTTAATTAGAATAACTTGTACTCCATGTATGCATAACATTTCAAAACACACTCTACTGTTAGGTAAATCTAAAAATAGCAAATTAAATTAAATTGAATTAAATTTAAAAAATTTTTAAAATACTAAGCAGTGCCTATGAAAGCTTTTTCCTTGTGGTGTGATAAGAGGGATTCCAAGGAATATGATGCTATTAGAAGGAAACCGAGAAGGGAAACTGGCTACTTCCATTGAGGGTAAAACCTAGATAAGGCTTGTATGAATGTAAAGGGGCATGTTTCCCACCCATATTAATTCTGATTATTATTTTAGTGATGTGATACATAGTGATACAATTATATGTACCTTAGAATCTGGGAACAGGTATTCTCCATACATATCTTTCTCTCAAGTGTTTAACACTGTGCAAATGAACATTTTTATTCTGGTTTTGGTTGAATTATTAATACCTATTTTTATAACACAACACTGTTTACTTCATTTAATTTAAAAAAACAAGCCAAATAGAAAGTAATTTGAAGAATAAATATTATTTTTCATTTTTACAATAAAAATATAATGTATGTTATCCACATCTTGAAAGACAAGTTCTATTATTTTAATAATCATGGCCAATGAAAGGTAATATAGTTTATAAATGCCTTCACCAGGTTGCAGAATCAGGCTCAATAAATAAAACTAATTTTGACAAACACAGCAGGGTTGAATTAACCTGTTCTTTAAGTAAACATGAACTTCAATCATGTCAATTTTATATCTTGACTTTCTATTAAGAAACAGTGACTAGGAAAATGTTACATTTTTATATGGTTAAAATAAATGTGAAGGACAATGTTAAATTTTATCTGATTACATGGTAATTAAAGCCCAAGTGTTTACTTCCATTTTCCAAATGTGCTTTTCACATGCATAAACTCTAAAGTAAAATATATAAAACTTCTGAATTAAAGAAAATCCAATCTAAGTAATGAAAGAACACTAACTCTTAAATTTTAATTGGGTTATAAAAATAATCATCCCACTCTATAAAAGCTGTTATCCCTATTACAAGCTTACATTAATATCCCATACGTGGTTAATTTTGTCTGCTATCCTTTAGCACTATAGTTTTGAAAATGAAACACAAATTGAGAAAAAATGCATTAGGTATATAAAATTACATAGTTTGCATTTTCTCTTTTACTTAATCACCAACAACATGCATCTATAAAATTTATTTGCTCCATGTTGCTAATAAATATCATTAATAAGTCTTCTCTAACTACCAAACCAAAATGTTCACTTACAGTACTGAATTAAGAAATGCCTTAAAATAAAACATTACAAAATTATGACACTAAAACAAGTGAAGAGGGCAACGATTTTAACTATTTGGCAATTAATTATAAATCTACAAACTAAGCCTCAAAATTCTTCTGCTAGTGATTTGTGCTTATTTCCTTCCCAGTGCCACCATATTTACCTGTCAATAATGTCATGAAATTATAACATGAACAAAAGTATGTGCCCAACAGCCTTAAGCACAGGCAGTAAACCTCTGCACATCAATGTGGACAGAATGCTGTTCATTTGTCCCTCTTGGTAAGCGGGGAATGAAACCACTCTGAGTTCTATTCGCCTCTTTACAGACTCAAAGCTCCTTTCTGCCACTCCCATTACTTTGCCTATGGAGACTTGCACTTCAGTTTTCTATATTTCTTTATTCACATGCGGTAAATACTGTTTCATCTGTATATTACAAATTAGAAACTTTGATGTCAAGGAGAATTTGTCATGCTGTTTGTTTTAGCAGGGACAGTTTCAAGGGATAAGACAATTCTGCATTAGCTTTTGGCAACCATTTCAGACTTGAATTACATTTATTTTCTTTCATTGATTTTCTCTATTCTTTTCCTGTGTTCAATTGCATTGAGTTTTGCTTTGATGTTTATTACTTTTTTTGTTTGCTTTATGTATGTTTCTCTTATTCTACTTTATTAAGAGAGGAAATCAGATTGTGACTCTAAAATCTTTCCACTTTTCTTATGTAAAAATCTAATGTTGTAAATTTTGTTGTCCAGACGCCCAGTGTTTCCCCAAATATTTTGCTATTTTATTTTCATTTTTCTTCACCGCTATATATTTTTTATTTTCATGTGAATTTCCTCTGTGACTTCAGATTATTTAGAAGTATATTGTTAATCTCAAAGTGTCCAGAGATTCCCCTGCTATTTTTTCTGTCATTGATATCTACATTGATTCTAGTATGATCAAAAACTGTAAATTATGCATGATTTCAATTCTGTTAGGTCAGTCAATTTGTTTTGTGATTCAGGATATGGCAACTTGTTTTTCCATGGGTGTTAACATATAGTAGTTCAGTTTTTCATAAATCTCAATTAGATTTTGTTATTTGATTATGTTGTTCAGTTCTCTATTTTTGCTGATTTTCTGCTTTGTTATTTTGACAGTTGCTAAGAGTGAAATGTCAATGACCTCAGTTATTATTGTGTATAGTCTTTTTCTCCTTTGAAGTCTACCAGATTTTGCCTATTACTATCAGTGTTTGAAATTCTGTTCTTAGGGATATTGTATTCCTGGTGAATTTTTTCATTTATCATTAAGTAAGGTACCTCCTCTCCAGTAATTTAATTTTCTTAAATCCACTTATCTGATATTAATGTGGGTGTCCATACTTCTTTTAAAAATAATATTGGTGTGACAAATCATTTTCTGCTGTTTTACTGTCAACCTGCCTACATCATTTTGTTTGAATTTATTTTCTGTAGCAAACATATTCTTGAAATATTTTTCTCACTCTGCTAATATCTGTTAATGAACACATGAAAAATTACATTTAAAGTATCATTGATATGTTAGGGCTTAAGATTGTTATTCATTCATTAAAAAAATGAAATCCTGTATTTTGTGGAAAACAGATGGAAGTGGAGGACATTAATTTAAATAATCCAGGCACAGAAAGAAAAAAAAATTCAATGTTCTCACTTGCATGTGAAAATAAAAATGATGCTCTCAAAGAATCCAGTAGAACAGTCAGTTCTAGAAGCAATGATGAGTAGGAGGAAAGGAAACTAGAAATTGGATAAAGGACAAAAAAATCCAGTTAGGTAAGAGGGAAACTTCTAGAGTTCAATAGCACAGTAGGGTTAGCATTATTTACAATTACCTATTATATATTTTCTGAAAAGTTTGAAGAGAGTTCAAAGACTTTAATCACAAACAAAAGGTAATATACAATGAGATGGAGATGCTCATTATCCTGATTGGATCCTTAGACATTGCATACCAGTATTTTCTTCTCTACCTTAACTATTTTTTAAGTGTGCAGTTCACCAGTACTGTCTATTCAAAATTTTGTGTAACAGATTTAAAACATTTTTAATCTTGAAAAGCTGCAACTTTACCCATTAAATCATAAATCACCATTTCTTATTCCCCCTAGTCCTGGCAATCACCATCCTACTTTCTCTATGTGTTTGATAGAAGCTAACTTTATGGGTAGTTTTCAAGTAACATCTTATTGTGGGTTTGCTTTGAATTTCTCTAGTGCTTAGTGGTGAGTATATTTTCCTATGCTTATTGGATATTTGTGTCTTTTCTTTGAGTAAATATCTATCCATATTCTTTTATTCTTTTTTGCATATTTCAATCTAGCTATTTGTTTATTGTTGATGTTGAATAGTTTTGCTGCAGTTCTTAATATATATTTAGGATATTAAACATATCAGATCTATGACATATGTTTT
This sequence comes from Sciurus carolinensis, assembly GCF_902686445.1. NCBI lineage: Eukaryota > Metazoa > Chordata > Mammalia > Rodentia > Sciuridae > Sciurus > Sciurus carolinensis. The sequence continues at coordinate 121,252,874 of NC_062221.1, read as the reverse complement.
TTTTTCCTTTCTGTAGGTTGTATTTTCACTGTGATGATTTTGTCTTTTGATTCAAAGATATTTTTATGTTTGATATCATTTTATTTCTCTCTTTTATTCTTGCCAATATTTTTGGTATCACTTTTAGGAATTCATATTCAAGTCAGGGTCAGTGCCATGAAGTTTTCCCTGATACTTTCTTTCAAAAATTTTATAGATTTAGGTCTTATGCTTAAATATTTAATCCATGTTGAGTTTTTGTTTGTACATTATATAAACAATTTATGGACTTCATTAATTTATGTGCTGATGTTCAGTTTTCACATCACCATTTGTTAAGAGACTTTCATTTTCTTGTTGAGTTATCAAGGAACCCTTTTGGGAGATTAGTTGATTTATATATGGACTCTTTATTATTCCATTGATATATACCTACTATTACGTCAGTATCACAAAATTTTTATTACTGGTTATTTGTGATATGTCATGAAATTAGGAAGTGTAGTAAATCCATTTTTTTCTTTTTCTAATGCTCATGGCTTATCAGTGTCCCATGAGATGCCACATAGATTTTATAATACTGTTTTCTATATTTGCAAACATATCATGTGAATTTTGATAGTGATTTCATGAAATCTGTAGACTTTTTGGTATATGAACATCTTAAGATTATTAAATATTCAAATCTATAAGCATAGTATATATTTTCAGTTATTTGTATTTCTTAGGTTCTTTAAGAAATTTTGTTCTTGATTTTCATTTTATTTACTTGTCAGTGTAATAATCTTTTGTCTATTTGGTTAAATTTATACATAAGCATTTTATTTTTCATTTTGATGAATTTATAAATGGAATAATTCCTTTTGAATGTGTTCATTGTTGATAAATGAAAAAAAAAAAAAAAAAAAAAAAAAAAAAAAAAAAAAAAACCAAAAACCAAACAAACAAAAAAACTGGGAATGTAGCTCAGAGGTAGAACATTCCTGGGTTCAATCCCCAATACTACAAAACAAAAACAAAAACAAACAAAAACAAAAACAAAAACAAAAACCATCACATGAATATCTGACAAAATGGGAATTAAATTATTAAAGATTAAAGTCTCAATGTCATTCACAATTTTGAGGTACATACATGTTTTTTAGTTCTCAGTCTGGAGAGACTCAGAAAGTTTATAACTTTAGATCCTTCTTCAAATATCTAAAAGTTTGCCTGATTATTCCTATTACCTGTAATCTTCTTATTATGGAGGGACAATTAGGCCAAAAGAACTTGCTGTTCCCTAGAACATCTATTATGGTGTCTGGACTGATGTGGATTGAAATATTAGCATTATTCCTATTTAAGAGTTGACAAACTATCTAAAAAGGGTGAGCCAGTAAAGATTATAGATTTTATGGGTTAAATGGTTTCTGTCACAGCTAAATAACTCTGTCTTTAAGCATGAAAACAGCTAAACAATAGGAAAATGAACTGGTAATACTGAATTCCTATAAAACTTTATTTACAAAAAATAGCCAGCAGGCTAATTTAGGCCCTAGATATTATTTTAAAACTCCTGAAGCATATGTTCAAAAGTATCTAACCAGTGGGCTGGGGTCATGGATCAATGGTAGAGCACTTGCCTACCATGTGTAATGCACTGTGTTCAATCCTCAACACCACATAGAAAAAAAATGAATAAATAAATAAAAGTTAAAAAAAAAAAAAAATTCAGCTGATTTTTGCATGTTCACTTTATATTCTGAAATTTGACTAAATTTAGTTTGTCTATTCTAAAAGATTATTTGTGTGTGTGTGTGTTTGTGTGTGAGATCCACACAATTTTATATGTATAAGATGAAGTTATGAGCAAAATTAAAAAAAAAAAACAACTTCTCTTTTAATTTGAATATGTTTATTTTTCTTCATTACCTATTTACTCTAATTAGGACTTGTAGTACTACATATATGGAAAGTGGTGAGAGTGAGTATCTTTATCTTACCAATATTTTTGTCATTGAAAATGACTTTTGTTGTGAGATTTTCATATATGTTTTTACGGTTTTTATAACATTTGGGTAGCTGTAGTCTGTCCTAGTTTTTGAGTGTTTTTTTATAAAAGTGTATTAAATTCTGTCTAAGGAATTTTCTGCATCAATTAAGATGACCCTGTGTTTTTTTCTCTTTGTTCTGAGATTATAGTTTCTTATACTGATTGAATTTTATATGTTGAATAATACATTTTTACCTTCCAGGGAAAAATTCTACTTAGGTGCTATTAAACTTGGTTTTCTAGTACTTTTTATGGATTTTTAAATTAATCATCAACAAGAAGATTTGTATATTTTATTTTTTCAGGAATTGTTCAAGTTTGTCATCAAGGTAGTGCTGATCTCACAGAATAAGTATAGGATTGTTTCTTCTTAATTTTTTGGAAGGGTTTATGGAAGAATATTAATTAATAATTAATAATATTAAGTATTAATTATTAAGTAAATATTTAGTTAAAACCTCCAGAAAGGCCTTCTGGTATTGGACTTTCTTTTATGGATAAATTACTGCTTATTGATTCAGTCTTTTTACTAGTTATGAGTTTCATCAAACCTTCTCTTTCTTCATGATTCAATCTTCATGTCTTGGGATCTCTAGAGAATTTTTCCTGACTTCTAATTTATGTAACTTATTTATATATAATGTTTCATAGTATTGTTTTACAAAACCTTATTTATGATTTCCATTAAAATGTCTGCTGTTTCATTCCTGACTTTAGCTGAAACTTCGCTTTTCAGTATTCAGTTTTTATTTTTTTTATCTTCAGGTTTAGGGATTATTTCCTCTTATCAGACAAGTCTGTGGGTTTTATTAATTTTTCACTTGAGTAATTGTATTTTTCAGTTCCAAAATTTCTTTTTGGCTCTGTTGATATTGTTAGTATTTGTTAATATTTTCATTGTGTTTGTGCTATTTCTTGATTTTATTTAGCTGCCCTTCTTTGTTCTTTTTTAAATTGCTGAGCATGTTTAGGAATTGTTGAGGTTCTTTTTTGTTTGTTTATTTGTTTTTTGCTTTTTGTTTTTCTTTCTCTTGTACCAGGTAGTGAACCCAGGGGTACTTAACCACTGAGCAACATCCCCAGTACTTTTTATTTTTTATTATGGACAGGGTCTTGTTATGTTGCTTAGGGCCTCACTGAGCTGCTGAGGCTGGCTTCAAACTTGTGATCCTCCTACTTCAGCTTCCCAAATAGCTGGGATTACATTACAGGCATGTGCCACAACGTGGTTGTTTAGGTACTTTGTCAGTTTATTGGGAGATTTGAGGGCCAGTTTCTGGATATTTATTTATTTATTTTTGATTGTAGATATTTTCCTGGTTTTTCCATGATTGTATTATTTTTTGAGATTTATGTAATTGAATAAAAAGAGCTATCTCTCCTATGGTTCATGTAATGACTCAATGCTTGAAAAAATTCATCAGCAAACATAGCTCCAGATTCTTGCATCTCTCAAAATTTTCTGAGGTATATCTTTCATGGAAGGTTTCTTATGGTCGTGACATGCTACACTGGGTATAGGAATTGGCAAATATGAGTAAAATATCATGGATGTTTCCACCTACTCATTCCTAGCCCCTTCTTGGCTTTTTAAACTTGATGCTGTATGTTTTGGAGGGTTTAATTAGACAATGGCAGAGATAAAACTCCAATTAAAACTATCTCATGTATATTTTACTAATAAGATGGCAGTAAAATTATAGGGAACAAATAACATGCAAATTAATCATACAGTAATTAAGGAATAAAAATCAATGACTCTGGATAGTTCCAATATCCACATTGGTAGAATTACTAGCGGACTTTCAATAATGATGAGACCAAGGGAGGAGAGTAGTTTTCTATTTTGTCTTGAAAGTGTAAACTAGAAAAAGAGAGACATGTTCTTATATCATGATCTCTTGTTTTTTCCATCACAGTCAACTTAGTGTTAGGTAAGAAATATAGCCTTATGTAACTCTGTTATTGCTTCTCAGATTGAAATGTCAAACTAAATATCAGAATGAGAAAACCAAACTTACCTCCTCTGGCTCGAAAAAATTTTTCTCTCATTCAAAATATAATATGTTCTCCACATCCATCTGTCCAGAAAGGTTTTAGGAAATAACTGATTAGATAAATATTCAAAATTGATGTTATAATAGTTTTTTAAATGCTATTCAAATTTTAAATAAGTTGAAAACTATAAATATATTTATATCACTGAGAGAATTTATTCTACCATCATTTGTAGGTATTTTACTTCAATTAAATTTGGTCAGTATTATGTTTTATCACCATTCCAACTCCAAATTGTCCAACCAATTGCTTCACCTACTACTTTGAGATATGCAGATATTAAAAAATTGTTGCATTCTTAGTAAAACATTTCCTAGTCTATGAAATCTGTTTCAATTTTAATGGTTTGTATCACATTCCCTATATATAAATATCATCCTACCTCTCTTGTTCATTATCCCAAGGATTTCCTTTGTCTCTTTATTTTACAGTAGATGAGTATTTATTGAATCTATGTCATCCATTTCCTTTCTATAATTCTTCATTTTTGATAATGTTATCTTCTAGAATTTCTTGTCAACTGTGAGTCAGTAATTGTTTATGCCTTGAGTCTAAAATATGCCTCACCCCCAAAACTTCAAGCATTGAAGACTTGGTTTCAAATACATCAGTATTCAGAAGTTGAGTACTAATTGAATCATAAGGGCTCTGACTTCATCAATGGATTAATCCATTCATAGATTAATGATTTGATAGTATTATTGGAAAATGGTGGAGACTACAGTAAATGTGTAGTAATTGGGAGCAATAAGTAACCAGAGGTGTGCCTTGGAAAGGTCTACCTTGTCTCAAATCCCTTCCTCCCTTCCTCTCTTTGTACTTTGCAACTCTCACGAGATGTGCAGCTTTCCCCCATGGAGTTCTTCTACCATAATGTTCTGCCTCATCTCAAGCCCAAAGCAGTATACTCAGCAGACAATGGACTAAACCTCTGAAACCGCAAACACACATAAATATTTTCTTCTCTAAGTATGTTTCCTATGTATTTTGTTCCAGTAACATAAAGCTGACTAACAGAGTTATATATTTATTCTACTGTTATAGTTAGCTATTAGTTTGAATGGGTAGAAAATTGTAGTTTGAAAATCAGAAAGAAACTTAAAACAAGAAAATAAAGAGTTGGTCCCCAATTTGGATATAGTATAAATGCCCACAGAAATGTCTCAGATTGGAATACCATGCTAAATTTACATTCTTCAGTAATCTTTTTGACTGGAATATGGAAAATGGAATAAGATGATAAAAGGTGACACTGTGGTCATCTAAGGGGTTATTGTTATAATCCAGGTGAGAGGTGTTAGTGTCCTGACTAAGTTAATTATAGTGTTGTTGGAAGGTAACAGTAGTATCACTGGAAATTTGAATGTTGACCAAAACAGTTTTTGGTAAAGAAATGAGGGAACAAATTATCTCTTTATAAGAGTGATTAGGTTAGCTTTTTCACTGTTGTGATCAAAAAACCTGATGCAAACACTATTTATTAGATGAGGAAAAATTTATTTGGAGGCTCATGGTTTCAGAAGTTTCAGTCTATACTTGACCAGCTCTATTGTACTGGGTCGAAGGTGATGCAGAACATCATGGAGAAAAGCAGCTCAGGACATGAAACCAGGAAGCAGAGGCAAAGCTCCTTCAACAAAGACAAAATCCAAATCCAGAAGGCAGACCCTCAGGGACCCTACTTGCCTGCAATTACCAACCTGTTAATCCCTATCAGGGGATCAATAACCTGATTAGGTTAAGGCTTTCCTAACCCAATTATTTCACCTCTAAACTTTCTTGCTTTGTCTCACATGTGAACTTTTGGGGGATATCACATATCTAAACCACATCAAAGGACACATTTAACAATGTTGTGCCTTTGGAAAATGACTAGCAGGTTTGGGGTTTGATGTGTTTGAAAGGCCCATTTTTGTTCAAGTGAAGATGAGTCTAAAAAACTTCCTTCCAACAAATGTAACTAGAGTGATTTTGCATTGTAGTTGAATTTTCTGAAAATTTCAAAACATCAGAAATCCCTTAAGAAAACTGAATTCTTAAAATGGGATTGTCTTGTCATATATTATGGGAAAATCCAAGCAAATGTTAAGATCTACTTGGGTTTGGAAACTATCATTTAATTTTCTGTTTAAATCTAAATAATTATTCTCTCAAAGGCCCATTATTTACATTTGTCCTCCTGTATAATAAGCACACAATAGAACATATCAATGCATACCTCATAGAATTATTAGGAGAAGCAATAAATTAAAGTGCATATTTGCTTAGAAAGTGTCTGTCACATATTAATATTTCAACAAATATTAATTATTTGTATTGTTACACCCCTTTACTCCAGAGGTTCACTTTAAACTATTTTATAATAATGCTAATAATATGTATTAATCACATTGTAATTATAAGATATGGAAAATGACAAACCCCAAAATAGTGTGGCCTGGGAAGAGAGAGTGAGGAAGAAGGCAACACATTGAAAACATTGATGTTTTCTCAATATATCCTTTCCCAGTGAGAGGGCAATCCCTGGGAAGGAAGCAAACATCACCCAGAGACAAGACGATCCCTGGGAAGGAGATATCCATCCAGCAAGTCTCTCAGGGGAAGCCAAAGCACTGGTCCTTCCCCAAATAAATCCTTTCCCAGTGACATTACAATGGGACACAAAGGGAATGAGATAAGCACCAAATGCTGACCCCAAATCCTCCATTCTTCCCCAAGTAAAAACATTGCCCATGTTTAAAAACAAATTTAAAATTCTCACAACCCATTTCCTGACCGCCCAAACTGACACACTCTATCAATAGCTAAGTCACCTCTCAGTGTAACTTATATAAGCACAGTCCTTTGGCCACAGTAGCTCACTTTCCATTGGGAAAGTATGTCCATCAGATGCAAGACTCGACCACTGAATAAAGTTTTTGCTGCTCTGTGAAGTTGGCACCTGGTTCAGTCATTTTTTGCTAACAGTAATGTCTTTGCATATTAGTTATAAATGCTATATTGTCATTCTCTATAAATATATAATCAATAACTACCTATGCCTGTAAGTAAATACAGAATTGGGATCTTGGACCTTTTAGGTGTAATCTTTTATATAGCCTGTCAAAATATTTATCATTGAAAGAAAGACATCAAGTATTTTTGGTTTGTTTACAGAACGTATAAGGGTCATCTTTAAAAGTATGTGAGTTATCCTCCATTCACAGGCAGCAAATATGCTCTCATTTACCACACTGCAAGAAAAAAATTTATTTACAAATATAAAGACAAATGCAGTGCAAATAATATGATCTCAGCTGGGCAATTGCTCTCAGGAAGTTATAATTTTTTGAAAGGTAAGTTGACCTTTCTAAGCCACTAGAGAATCATTTAGTCTAATGAGTGCTAATTTTCTAAGTGGTATCCTAGTGACCTAAAAGAGTTTGCACAACTTCTAAAGTGCTTCTTAGTCCCTGTGGTGTAGTTTACACAGTGGGAAAATATGGTTCATTATCTCACAAACATACATTACAGACAAAGACTTAATTGTCAAGATGACATTTTTGCTCAATTTAAACTGGATATCCCTAAAAGCCACTATTTCTAAAAATAAAGTGAAATTTTCCATAATAAAATTAAGTATTGTAATGCAATTTCCTTTTTTTTACTGAATTTTTATAAAAAAGTATTCACCTACAAATAAATTTTAATACTGCTTTTAAGATACAAATAAATATCATAAGGAGGGCCTGTCTCAAGGCTAATTTCTTTAGTGCACTCAGAATGAAAATTTTCATCTTCTCCTATTGCTCTCTAAGGCCCTTTTCATGTTTTGCAAACTGATGTTTTGCTGTTTTCAAGCTTGAATGGCAATCAGAACATATTTTTTAGTTCAGTGAATTTGTATCTAGGCAAGTTCCTAATTACATAACATAAACAGGTACTTCAATATATCTATAGAAAACTTTATTGTAAAAATCGTTGTTTCTACATGAAATAAAGTTTAGGGTTTTCTGAATGAATGAAAAAGTAGTGGTATGAATAGCATATTGTATACAACACATTACTGTAATATTATATACCTATTATCCTTGCTTTTCTCCTGTTTGTCATAAACATTAAGCCTCATGTTGAGAGGAAAATTCCTTCTTTCTCTTTCTCACACATATTGAAATCATACATCCATTTTTTTTGCACTTTTTTTTAGCTAATGTCTAGTCTGAAATCACTATTTTTGAATAAAAGGTTAGTAATTATCTTGAAACTTCACATTAATATGTAGTATTTCCATGAAAGTTGTTAATGGGTAATATAGAGGAAATAAGTTTTAGTGTTCATCAAAGTTGAAAGAAAGAATGTGCAGGCAGAAACTTGCCATTCTGTTGAAGCTCCATAAACAATCTTTCTTTTTATAAATTTACCTAATAATATTACCTGATAATATTGAGTGTATATCAGTCATTATGATGTATATTCTCAGTTATATCAAAGGGAAAACATGCATTCTGCTGTTGGGTAAAGAGCTATGCTTTTCCAACACTCAAGTGCCTACAGAAATCAAATGGAAATCTTAAAATGTGGATTCTTGATTTGTTTAAGTCTTGGATAATGTCCAGGATTTTGTCTTTCAAGGACGCTAGATGCTGATGCATCGGGATGAATAGACTACTTCAACTAGCACAGACATAGAAAAATGGGATTTCTCTTCCATTCTAATAGTAGCTGTTCCAAGTAGGTTGGAGTTGTAGTCATTGGGAAGTCCAATAACTAAAGTTAAGTTAGATATTAATGAAGTTTTTTCTTTAAATCAAAAATCAAAAGAAAATTAATTTATTGAATACAAAGGATTATATAATTTAGAAATTTCTTGTCTTTTTCTGCCATACTTTTATATTTATGATTTAGGTCATGCAACCAAAGAGATTAAACCCAGCCTAGAAATATTAGAAAAAACTTAGACTTTGAATCAGTGTCTTTACATACAGGGCATTTCCTAAAAGCCTGCACTAGTTTAAACTTCACTTAATGAATAAGGGAGCATTAGTATCATTATTTAAAATGAATGTGTTTGGATTCATTGCTACATAATAAATTAAAATATAATATGGAAACATTTATTTATTATCATGAGATGAAATAACATATATCATCATTTTTCTTACATGTCTAATATATTTGACGTTATAACCATGTCCATGTGAAAGAAATACTAGTTTGGAATTAGTAAAGGTTTATTGCACTGAGTATTTTTCTTCCTTATACAAAGTGATACTTATGTTATGAATATTTTAATAAATGATAATACAAATATTTATTTAGTTTAATATTTGATTAATATAGGCTTACACTAAATGTTGCAAATATTATATTATGACTATGACAATATAGTTCAGAGCATTCCCTTTGAATAATCATTCTTTCTGTACCAAAATTCTAATGAGCATTATTATACTGACTTTTTTAACAAAAATCACTTTCTTCTTATCTTTAATTTATTTCTGATACCAAGACTACATTAGAACAATTCTTTATAACTTAGGGTTTAATAGGATTAAAGTCTTTGTAAGAAATATAAGTAGATTACAAATTTAGAGTTCTGATGGGCTAAAGAATCTTTTAGAAAGAAACAATTTCAATAACACTGATAAAATCAGTATATTTTATATATTTTTGAAGAATACGTAAGTGAATAGTTATTGCACTGCGAATGCTATAAATAGACAAAATTTAAGGAAAGGAACAGGTGGTTAGGGTAAAAATAAAACAGTGAATATAAAAATTCATATAAATGTATGTACTTGCAGATATAAATTTATAGAATGCACATCAGAAAACAAGTAGCAAATTAGGTTGGAGTTATGATAATATTAGTTAATGTGGTATATACTTTACATTGATTAGTGAAATATTCAATTTTGTCACAATAACAATTTAACATTTAAATAATTTTGCAATTTGCTTAACTTAAATATAATGGTATGTCTCTCATTCTTGTGTTGTCTGTAACATGTAGCTCAGAGCATCCTGTATTTAAACAGATTGTGGCAAAAAAAAAAAAAAAGAAAGGTAAAGAAGGCATTTAATCTATTTTGTATTCACCACACATCCTTTTCTTCAGCCTTTTCCACACATAGAATAGTCTCATGCCTTCCCTGAAGGGTTTAACTAAAGTGCTATCTTGTTAGTGACTTGTTTGAAGCAATTGTAAAATGCCACTGGTAAGATACTTCAAAAGGCTTTTACTCTAACCTTGAGGATGTAGTTCATGACTAAGACCCAAGAGTCTGTTCTCTCAGAGGTCCTTGTTCTCCTGGCTGGGGCCTCCTTCTGTTCTGGGGATTTATACCTACTTTGTAGTCCTTGTCTATCTATGAGTTGGATGTGGGTTAATGCCCCTTTTTATAGTGCAGTTTTTGCAGCCCAGTTGCTACAAGGAGAAGCTTAGGGACCAAATTTTGTTTGTTTGTTTTTGTTTTTAAATCTCAGTTAAAGCTTTCCATTTCAGTCTCCTGGTCTTTGTCAAAAAAAAAAAAAAAAAAAAAAAAATTCTCTTAAATTAAAGATAAGAATAAGTGTCCTTATTTATTTCCTTATTTATTTGATTTTAGTCATCTTTATGTACTAATTACTCAGTACCAAATTCAAAGTTCTTTGACATGTATTTCTAACGTAGGTTTTATTTCTTGGAAAGTCCACGTCCTTGTCCCTCCTAACCCCTAAATTAATAAAGACTACAGAGACTATATTATGACTCATGCCAAGTTTAAGCAACGTCACTTTTTGAGACATTTTGCTAGACTTCTCCCTCAACATTTTTGGCAATCTTATCACTGTTTGGAATTTAAGAGGAACTGACTTTTCTAACTCTCTAAGCCATAGAGATTGTCGTCAAGTTTTACTTGGGACAAATTTGAACTTTATTTGCTCACTATGTCCCTGGCAAATAGCCACTATTAAAGAAATCTTCCACCCCATGTTTTTATATTGTAGAAAAGTTTAGTTGCAAAGAAACACCCTTCCCCTTATGACTTAGTGAAGCACTTAGGAAAAACCCCTATTTACTTATTGGCAAGGCCCTCCAACTTCCTGTTCTTTTCCTTATGAAAGATTAGGTGAAGTCTTTTATCCCTACTGATCAATTGGAACAAACTCCTTTTTACGTAACTAGACAGAACTAAGTTGAGATTCCTCTCCCTCCACAGGACTCTGAATGACCCACTCTCACCCAGAGCTGGCATAGGATCCCTTCTTCAAGAGAATCTGCTGACCTCAGGGAACACCACTACCTCATCAGCTTGCAATTCTACACTTGGTTCTTTTTAGCCTTTCTTTCTCCTCCCTAAAACAAAAGCCATTTACTGCCTGACATTTTGAGAAGTTTGCAGATTTCATGGTTGGGATATTCTCCATATTGCAAAAGCCCCCGTCCTTCTCTTAGAACAGCCTCTTCCCTGCCACTTGTAATAAATCTTTCAAATAAGGCCTCCTTATGATGGGATTTGTTTTTATTCTGACATTGCAGCTTGACCCATCATTATTAGAGCTTGTCACTTCTCATAGGGCCTTACTAAATGGAGGCTTTATCTGCTCACACACTGTTAACCTCATGGTTTTTAACTTTTCTCTCTTTCAGAACTACATGTTCAGTAGGCATAGGATTTGCTTCCTATAATTGCTGGCAAAGGTTTCCCTATGTTTTGCTTCTGCTCATATGGATCTCCATCACTTTATGCTTGGATGTCACTTTTCTTAACTCCCCCAACTCGATTGCTAAGCTAACACCGTATAATTAGGTTTGTCTTTTTGTTCCTTACTTTCACAGAGACATTACACTCAGGGTTCAATTGCTATAGAAGGTAGCATAATGTGAGGCATGATATAGAAAAAAACACCCCATGTTGTTAGTGAGAAATAAAATGTTTTAGTTTTTTGCACACAGAGCTCACTAAGGGTGGATGATTGTATTCTACTTTAAAACTGTACACCTGGATCAGTGAGTGGTTTCCAAAACTACCACACACAGGAAAAGACAGACATGACTTCAGTTCACAGACCACTAGCCAGAAACAGATAAGTCACCACTCAGTTCAATCACAGGCAGAACTGGCAATGCCGTGATGACATACCTGGAGATAGATATACACTCTGCTCACATTTTAAAACAGTGGGGATCTCGTGTATTAAGGGACAGATGCCTGTATTTTCTAAATGATAATCAAACATAATTTACTTGAATTAGTTTCCATTTTGAAGCATAGTCTCTGAACTATGTAGTGTCTCTGGGCAAAATATATTCAGAATCTGTGGTTGAGTCTCTGCTGACTTCCTCCTCAGAGCCCAGTCACATACTACTGTGAAATATGTGAGAAGTCTGTATTGGTGAAGCTAAAACTTCAAGGATCACGTTTTCAGAGAGGAATCAGCCTCCTTGCAGGAAATCGAAGTGGCAAGGCTGTGTTGCTTCCAAGTTAGTATGCTCTTTATTTTTCCTCCTGTGTTATATTTTCAAGTAAAATATGTGCTGTTCTTCCTGGCTTGGTGATGAGCACAAGGATGACTCTTAGAAGTATATTGAACACAGTTCATTAAAAATGAGAATATTGATATATTGTAACATTGTAATAAAAAAGTCAATGAGTGATTAATGTCTTGTGATTTAATATTAAAATAGTTCATCAGTTACTGCTTCAAAAATAATTTTTTTAAATTTGGCCTTATTATGAAATAGTTCATATTTCCAAAGTTAATATCTCTAACAGCATCTGCCCAAACCCTGTAGCAGACAAACGCTGGACATCATGCCTGCCCTTGCTGGGGCTCCCCAGCTTCTTTGGAAGCTGGTGTAGGCATTTTGAATCATTCCTGAGGGCGTGGCCACCATCATTAGGAGGGCGGCTCCCTTCCTGAGACACCTAAAGGAGACAGGAGGCCCTTTGACAGGTACCTCTATTTACTCACTCACATCCTACATCCTTCCCCATCCTCTTTGTTCACCACTAGAAATTCTGTAATTAATACTCAAACTCATCCTGTTTATTACAATAATGTTAAAGTCTTTATAGGGGCTCTCTGGTTCAGGGTTGCATTTTCTTTGTATTGGGTGCTGCCAATGTTGATCTCTCCTTCAAAGGAGAGGTAGTGGAAAACTGCAGGGTCACAATAAGCCTACAGGGGGAAATTTCAACCTTAGATCTACACTGCTAGAGGGGAATATACAGAAACAGTATGAAAAAAAAAAAACAGGGGAAGAAAGTGTCCCTAACAAACCAAGATGCTATTTTGATAGAATCCAATGACAGCATGGCAGTAGAAATGACAGAAAAAGAGTTTAGAATCTGCATAATTAAAATGATCCATGAAGCAAAAGATGAGATAAGAGAGCAAATGCAGGCAATGCATGACCATTCCAGTAAACAGTTAAGAGAGCAAATGCAGGAAGCAAATGAACATTTCAAGAAAGAGATAGAGATTCTGAAAAAAAAAAAAACCTAACAGAAATACTTGAAAGAAACAATAAACCAAATTAAAAACTCAATAGAAAGCATCACCAACAGAATAGATCTCATGGAAGACAGAATCTCAGACAATGAAGACAAAACACAATAATAGTGGGGAACTTTAACACACTGCTCTCACCACTGGATAGATCCTCCAAACAAAAACTGAACAAAGAAACTATACACATAAATAATACAATCAATGATATAGACTTAATGGACATTTACAGAGTATTTCATTCATCATCGAGTGAATATACTTTCTTCTCAGCAGCTCATGGAACCTTCTCCAAAATAGACCATATGCTATGCCACAAAGAAGTCATTAGTAAATACAAAAAAGTAGAGATACTACCTTGTATCCTATCATACAATAATGGAATGCCATTAGAAATCAATGATAAAATAACAAACAAAAACTACTCTTACACCTGGACACTAAATAATATGCTATTGAATGATGCAATGATAACAGAAGACATCAGGGAAGAAATTTAAAAAGTTCTTAGAGAACAATGACACACATATCAAAATCTCTGGGACACTCTGTAAGGAGTACTTAGAGGAAAGTTCATTGCATTGAACTCATACATTAAAAAAAAAAAAAAAAAATCAACAACCAAATGACCAAACATTACATCTCAAAACCCTAGAAAAAGAAGAACAGTTCAACACCAAAAATAGTAGAAGGCAGGAAATAATTAATATCAGAGCTGAAATCAATGAAATTGAAACAAGAGAAACAATTCAAAAAATTGACAAAAAAAGTTGGTTCTTTGAAAAAATAAACAAATTTGATAAACTCTTAGCCACACTAACAAAGAGAAGGAGAGAGAAAACTCAAATCACTAGAATTAGTGATGAAAAAGGAAAGATCACAACAGGCACCATTGAAATACATAACATAATTAGAAGCTACTTTGAAAATCTATATTCCAACAAAATAGAAAATGTCAAAGACATTGACAAATTTTTACAGACATATGAACCTCCCAAACTGAATCAGGAAGACGTACACAATTTAAACAAATCAATTTCAATCACCAAAATAGAAGAAGTCATCAAAAGCCTTCCAACCCGGAAAAAACCAGGACCAAGATGACTTCTCAGCCAAATTCTACAAGGCCTTTACAGAAGAACTAATACCAATACTCCTCAAAGCACTCCAGGAAATAGAAAAGGAGGGGATCCTTCCAAAGTCATTCTATGAGTCTAGTATCATTCTGATACCAAAATCAGACAAAGACTCATCAAGGAAAGAAAACTTAATTTAGACCAATATCCTTGATGAGAGTAGATGCAAAAATTCTTTCAAAATACTGGCAAATCACATACAAAAATATATTAAAAAGATAGTGCACCATGATCAAGTGGGATTTATCCCAGGGATGCAAGATTGGTTCAACATCTGGAAATCAATAAATGTAATTCATCACATCAATAGATTTAAAGCTAAGAATCATATGATTATTTCAATAGATGCTGAGAAAGTATTTAATAAAATACAGCACCCCTTCATGCTTAAAACACTAGGAAAAAAAAAAGGAATAGTAGGAACATATTTCAACATTGTAAAGGCTATTTATGCTAAGCTCACAGCCAACATCATTCTTAATGGAGAAAAACTGAAAGCATTCCCTCTAGAACAAGACAAGGATGCCCTTTTTTACCATTTCTATTCAATATTGTCCTCGAAACACTAGCCAGAGCATTTAGACAGACCAAAGAAATTAAAGGGAAACAAGAAGAAAAAGAAGAACTCAAGCTGTCACTATTTGCTGAAGACATGATCTTATATTTAGAAGATCCAAAAAACTCCACTAGAAAACTTCTAGAACTAATACCTGAATTTAGTAAAGTAGCAGGATATAAAATCAATAGGTGTAAACCTAATGCATTTCTATTCATAAGTGATGAATCCTCTGAAAGAGAAATTAGGAAAACCACTTCATTCACAATAGCCTCAAAAAAAAAAAACAAAAAACTTGGGAATCAATCTAACAAAAGAGGTGAAAGAACTCTACAATGAAAACTACAGAACACTAAAGAAAGAAATTGAAGAAAACCTCTGATGATGGAAAGATCTCTCATGTTCTTGGATAGGCAGAATTAACATTGTCAAAACAGCCATTCTACCAGCTATACAGATTCAATGCAATTCCAATTAAAATCCCAATGACATTTCTCATAGAAATAGAGAAAGCAATCATGAACTTCATCTGGAAGAATAAGAGATCTTGAATAGCCAAAACAATCTTGAGCAGGAAAAATTGAAGCAGGAGGTATTACAATACCAGACCTTAAACTACAGAGCAATAGTAACAAAAATGGCATGGTAGTGGCACCAAAAGAGACAGGCAGACCAATGGTACAGGATAAAAGACACAGAGATGAACCCATATAAATACAGTCACCTCATACCTAGACAAAGGAACTAAAAACATGCAATGGAGATAAGATAGCCTATTCAACAAATGGTGCTGGTAGAACTGGAAATCCATGTGCAGTAAAATGAAATTAAACCTCTCTCTCACCCTGCACAAAACTCAACTCACAATGGATCAAGGACTTAGGAATTAGACCAGAGACCCTGCACCAAATAGAAAACAAAGTAGGCCCAAATCTTCATCATGTTGGTTTAGGATCAGACTTCCTTAACAAGACTCCCAAAGCACAAGAAATTAAAGCAAGAATCAATAAACAGGGTAGACTCAAACTAAAGAAAACTTTTTCTGAGCAAAGGATACAATCAATAATGTGAAAAGAGAACCTACAGAATGAGAGAAAATCTTTTCCACATGCACTTCAGATAGAGCACTTATCTTCAAAATTTATAAGGAACTAACAAAACTTTACACCAAAAATACAAAGATCTCAATCAATAAATGGAACAAGGAACAGGGCAAACACTTTACAGAAGAAGACACACAGGTGATTAATAAATATATGAAAAAGTGTTCAACATCTCTAGTAATTAGAGAAATGAAAATTAAAACAACTCTAAGATTTCATCTAAGTCCAATTAGAATGACTATTATGAAGAACACAAATAATAACAGATGTTGGCATGGATGTGGGAAAAAAGGCACACTTTTACATTTCTGGTGGAGTTGCAAATTGGTGTAGCCACTCTGGAAAGCAGTGTTGAGAATCCTTAGAAAACTTGGAATGGACCCACCTTTTGACCCACTCCTCAGTTTATACCCAAAGGACTTAAAATTAGCATACTATAGTAACACAGCCACGTCAATGTTTATAGCAGCTCAATTCACAATAGCTAGATTGTGGAACCAACATAGATGCCCTTCAACAGATAAATGGATAAAGAAACTCTCGTATATATACACAATGGAATATTATTCAGTCATAAAAAAGAATAATATTATGGCATTTGCAGGTAAATGCATGGACTTGGAGAATATCAAGCTAAGTGAAATAAGCCAATCTCAAAAAAACAAAGGCCAAATGTTTTCCCTGATATGTGGATGATGATATACAATGGGGGTGGGGAGGTGGGGAGTGAGAGAAGAATGGAGGAACTTTAGATTATGTAGAAGGAAATGAGAGGGAGGGGGTATGAAAATGATGGAATGAGACAGACATCATTACCCTGTGTACATGTATGATTACACGAATGGTATGAATCTACATTGTGTACAACCATAGAAATGAAATGATGTACCCCATTTGTGTACAATTAATCAAAATGCAGTCTGTGAAAAAAATAATAAAATAAATAATTAAAGAAAAAAAGTATCTCTATTGTCAACCCTGCTTTAAATTAGTTTGTACTTATCTGAGTCCTTAAGAACTCAGAAACTACATTTTCTATCATTCACATCTCTGCAAATGGCTTTTTAACATTTTTCAGCCTGAGTATCTTCCTGGAACATGCCACGTTTGCTCATGCTTCAGATTTTCTACAGACATCTATTATAATGCACTTTAACAAAGCATTTTCATTGTATCCTCAATCCACTAAGGTCACCGCTCAATGGCTAACTCATGAAAATTACCTTTGCAGACCAGCCACACTGAAATACATTTTAATATTTCTCTCTGACTAAAATTGCTGTTTTCTTTTTTTTGTTGTTTATTTATTTATTTTTAACGTTTACATAGGGTAATGATGTTTATTTTTTTTCCCTTCCCCCCCACCCCTCCCACCCCTCTTTTCCCTCTATACAGTCCTTCTTTCCTTCATTCTTACCGCTCTCCTTAGCCTAACTCTAAACCTAACCCTAAACCTAATGCTAACCCCTCCCAACCCCCATTATATGTCCTCATCCGCTTATCAGCGAGATCATTCGTCCTTTAGTTTTTTGAGATTGGCTTATCTCACTTAGCATGATATTATCCAATTTCGTCCATTTGCCTACAAATGTCATAATTTTATCATTCTTCATTGCGGAGTAATATTCCATTGTATAAATATGCCACAGTTTCTTAACAGCACTTTAACTTTACTTAAAAATACAGAAACTTTTTAACTACCTTTTTCTGTCTTCAAGCATTACAAGTCTATGGCTGAAAAGAGTTTTCAGAATTCTCCAATGTATTCCTAGTTATCACAAAAACCTGTTACATAATTGATACTCAAATCTATCTATATTCCCAGTGACTTAAAAGGTACCTGTTGCATATCAGACATTTGCTATATATTTTTTAATTTAGTAAATTAGTCCATTTGAAGAAACATATAATTGAATTAAACATTTATTAGATAGACATAATTGATACAAAACCATTTAAAATAATACTGTTTTGTTTCCACCCCCAAAGACTAGTTGACTTCCTAAGATCTAGAATCTGTGAATGATTTCTTATTAAATTTAAGTTTTCTGAATGTAATCTAATAACAATAAAGTCATACTGGATTAGAGTGGATTCTATTTCAGAGTTTGTTGTTTATACAAGAGGGAAATTCAGACACAGAGACATAGATAGGGATGCTGTCAGAAGACAGAGGCAGACAATGTTACAGGATAGACAATGTTAATTACAACTGGCAACCACCAGAAGCTAGGAATGGAAACATCATCTCTAGCTCTCAAGGAGAACATGGCCTCTCTGAAATCTTGATTTTAAACTACTATATTTCAGAACTGTGGGAAAAAAAGGTTTCTCTTTTGTGAAGTCATCTAGTTTATGGGGATTTGTTATGGCAGCCCTAGGAAATTAATGTGTGTCCTAACCCACAAACCAAGGTCATACTTATATGCTGATGTATGCTGTGATGGGTGTATCCACAATACAGAAAATAAGTGATGTAAATAAGAGATTGATTTAATTCTGTCGCTGAAAAAAATGTATAATTAATGAATACAGTTTTCATGAATGTTGGAAATAATTGACTAGTGGGTTCCATGTAAGATTTAATAATAATGTTGTTGTGGTCAAAAAAGATTAGGCTGTCCTCAGCTGGTAGAGTGCTTGCCTCACAAGCACAAGGCCCTGAGTTCGATCCCCAGTAACGCAAAAAAAAAAAAAAAAAAAAAAAAAAAAAAAAAAAGATTAGGCTGTCATTTCATTTGTCAAATCATACTTGAATTGAAACCACAAGTTGGAAACAGCAAAAAATCAACAAAGACCAGAGCCAAAGGGCCATGCTGAGCATTCTCCTGTGGTCTGGAGAAGAACCGTTTATTTAGAATAGAGCTGAAAAAGACTCAAACTGTCAATGACCCAAAGAGATATGGAGCAACAAAAATAGATGACAAACTTTTTTGTAGAATATATGGTGTTTCTCCTCCCTATATTTTCCTTATTCAGAGTAATCTCTGAGCAGGCACTGATCTCTCTTCACCTAGGATATGCAAGTACTAGATCAGTTAGAGTGCAAATTAATAGAAGAAAAGGTAGATCAACCTGCAGAATTGTTTAAAATTCACATTCTTGAACATTGGTCTCAACAAAACATCACTTAAAAATACAGAAATGTTTAACTATTTTTTTCTGTCTTCCTCTGAGCATTACAATTCTGTGGGTGGAATGATTTTTCAGCATTCTCCAATATATTCCTAGTTAGGGAATTAGAGTGGAATGAATTAAACTATTCCAAAACTTCACCATGTGATGATGAATACTCAGAACTGGGAACTATACAGATCAATATTCTTGATATATTTTCATTCTAATTATGAGATTTTCTGATTCAAAATTTCCCCTGCTGATTCTCTTTCTTTTCTCCATTGCCACTGGGGAGAACAGAACCACCCTCTATTGGCAGTAATTCTTTGCTATTTTTGCAGCCAGAAGGGCTGATGTTTGTATTATTTTCAATTTCCTAGTCTGCATCTGCAGCTTGTATTCACAAACCCTGATATCAATGCTTTTGTTCAGAATCTCATTGGCTGAAAACCAGACTGGGCCATTCTACCTACATCCCAGCAACCCTATATGTGCTGCTTTGCTGTAGATTGTATTTTAGGGCATTATTGGAACATGTCTGCAGACCTCTCATCTACCTTTAGACTTTCACTTGCTTACATTACACAGTGTTTTCTTTTACGCTGTTTTGTCAGTCATGTATTAGCCAGTTGTATTTAATATTGGCAGATTAGTTCCATGTCAATCTTTGTTGTCAATCTTTCCCTGTCATTTAATGACAAACGTATTCGCAGTGAAGTCACATCCAAAAGGGCAGTTTTATTGGCATTAAAAATGAAACTGGTTATTTTATTAATGCAACTAGTTGGTTTAAATAAAATTTGATACTATATTGGAAGAGTATTATATGCTCATCTCTCAAAATATTTGTTAGCTTTGTGGTTTTTAGTTTGCATCCTGGGAGTTAAATTTCTAATTATAGGAGAGGGCAAAGCATTCTGTGATTATTTTCAGATCTTTATTACCTGTGAAAATTACAAGCTTAATGATCTGTTTCTTTCATGCTGACTGGTTGGTGACAGCAGACTCATTTAACTTGGTCATCCATCCAAATCATAGTGCTGATTCTGCAAATTAATTAACCAGTATTGGAGCGTTCTCATCTGCAGGTGCCTTATTCGTTCTGTAATGTAAACAATATAGGTGGAACAAAGTATTTTTAGGTAATGTCCAAATGTTGTGAAAAAAGTTGTATATAAACAATTATATTCATATTTGAGGTTTTGTAAAATAAAGGTGATATAGTATATTGTGATATAATGCAATAATTTTTGAGAGGCAGAACCATTTGAAAGAAGACAGAAAAAAAATAGGCACAGAAGACAGAAAACATCAAAAGGCCCTGAATTATCATATCCCTAAGTTAGGGTAGACCTCAGATACTTATTTCTTGATTATAGACCATTTGGCTAGAGTTACTGATTGTATTTCTCAGTAAATTTTTAAATGGGAAAGGGCACTTGTGTTATTTCAGAAAACCTCAACCATGCTGTCCAAATGAGAGCTATTACTACAGGTTGAATTGTGTTCCCCTCCCACTAAAAAAAAAAAAAAAAATATATATATATATATATATATATACACACATATACATATATATTATATCCTAAACTCTATACCTCATTAAAAATATATATATATATCCTAAACTCTATACCTCATAATATGACCTTACTGAGAGATATAATCTTAATACCATAAATCACAAGAATGACTTTTACCCTTATAAAAAGGGAAAATTTGGAAACAGAGATAAACACAAGAACAATTACACTTAAAAAATCACAGGGAAAAGCTAACTTTGTGCAATACAAGGAGAGAGGTCAAGAATAAATCATTGCTTCCTGGTCTTCAGAAAGACCACTCTTACCAGCATATTTATTTTAGGCTTAATACAACCTTACACAATCATCTTCATTCTTGACTGTCTCCCTGATGACAGTATTGGGAGTAGGAATGGCATATAATTCATGCTGGATCACACATACCCTCTGTCATTCCTAATGACATTTTAAGGAGCTGGATATATTGCCTAACCCAAAGGTCATTTAGGGTTCTTCTCATGGAGTTATTTATATTGGAGTATAGGGAATAGTGACTTTACTATCTATTGGAAAAATCTACAAAATATGAGTCTAGAAGGTTTTGGTTGCTCTTGTTTCTTACCATGGAGAAAATAAATAAGGAGAAATGGCAAAAGAATCTGGCACACAGAGAGGAATAGTGAACTTAAAGGGCTGAAGAAGACAAGGGTAACATAGTATTTCCCAATGAATGTTTTACACCTCTCCAAACTTTTCCAGATTGCATGAGATAGAACAGAGAAAATTCTTGTTTTCTGATTGTGTGTTTAACATCATGGAATTTTCTCAAACTACTTAAACACAAATTCTTACAAGTAAAAGTAGAAGTAATAATACATGTCTTTTATGATGACTGAACAGCCAGGTTAAATGTTTATAAAATTCCTGATACATAGGATGTATTGAATTTAAAAGTAAGTTTTTAATATTAAGCAATCAGTTCTTAAGCTCATTAAAAACCTTTGGAAGGAAGGGCTAGAATCTTGATTTAAAGTCACTCCATATCCTCAGTTAAAATACACTCTTCACGGACACCTTAACTCTCTGCTATGGATAGATGGAGTAGCATGTTCCTATACTCTTTAGTGAATGAAACTTTCCCTTGTCCCTAGTTAAGACCTTTTGTCTTCAAACTTCTGTGTCTTTCCTGCATATACCTTCCTGCTGCCTGAATTCTTTCCCATGATAATGACCTCAATTCTATTTGTCTGTGATCCATAACATAATGGGTATTACCAAAATATATAGTCCTTACTTGACAAGTCATCAACAAAAACACCTGAATTGAAAAGCTTTTCTGAGCTGGTGGATGTCATTCATTCTATGACAAGAGGAAAAATAATTGTGATCAACAAGTAGGATAGTAAGTAATTTACTTATATTTCATAAAAACCAGCTGTTTAGTAAGTTAAATTACAGAAATAAAAAAATAATTGATTGATAATAAACCACCCTACAGTGTCCCAGAATCTGTTTTTAATATTTTGCCATCTTATCTACATAATATTATCCATGCAACAAAATTGCTTAATGTAGCTTCTAAGGTAATTCCATGTTCAATTTCTAAACATGAGGTCATTTTGCTGTGTCTGCATGACCTATTTCACATTTTTGTTTCACCTGAGATCAACCTAGAGTTTATTACACATTGCTGCTCCTTGGTCATAACTAGAGGTCACATAACACAGATATTTACTTTAAGAGGTGATAAAAATGAAACGGGGAAATATGCAATTTAGTGAAATAGATGTGTGCACTTTAGAATGGAAAGTAAGGAAACTAAGCATATCAGCAATGTCTGGAGAAGAAATTCTGTCTTTTGGTTCTTTCTAATTTTAAAGAAAGATTTAAAAACTACATTATCTGTGTGACTGTATTCATGTGCAGTAGTAGATAAAGATTTGATAAGTTACAAAAGAGTGTATGTCAAATTGATGTTTACAATATTTGAATTTGTAATGTAATAATTGTAATAAAATTAAACTTTGCATATCATGGTAACTTGTAAAATACATGGAGCTACATGATATATTATTATTTTTCAAAGTTTACCCCTTTTTACACAAGTTGAAAATTAAATATCTCTAATTTAATTCAAGTTTATTCCTGTATATCTATTTATGTAATCATTAGTTATCCCAGTCAATACTATTCTGTACTAAGTTCTAGAAGTATATCAAAGGATAAGTGCAAATTAATAATATAGAGAAGATAAACATTGCTTTATAAGTGAAATGAACAGAAACTGCAGCTATTCTGGTGTTAATGGATAAAGCACACATTTTATCCTCCAGGAGAAACACAAGGCTTGTGTCCTCTACTCCCTAAGACAAAGACACACTTTCACACACACAAAAGTCACTAGCAAAGAACTCAAATTTCACACAGGCAAAGTACACACACAGAAGAATTCTACTTTGAAGGTTAGAAAACAGCTCATATTAGCAAATGAATATTTGAACAGGATGTGCATAAATAATATAAACATAATTGTTTTGGCAGAAATAATAATCTTTTAGATTCCTGATTTTCTTCTATTCTTGGAGTAACGTAAATTTTTAAAAATTCTGCACAAGTTACAAGGAACACAAACATATGTGCATGAACATGTACATACACACACACACACATTTGGGATTACCTCTTTTTGAGATCTCATTCTGATGTACAGAGAAGTATAAAACAATTTCAGAGGCTCAGAAAAATGCTTTATTGTGCCATTGTCTCAATCTGATACCCCTACCTGACTTATATGCCCATATTAACAAGTCAAGGAATTTAGAATTACCTCACAAAATTGCCTTTTCAAGGCTGTCACTTAAGTGATAAAAACATAGTCTAAATGAAAAATCTGCAGGTGAAGTGGACCATAGCAGACTGTACAAAGGAGGCATTTGGGGAAATGTCAGCAAAAAAAAAAATAAGAAAAGAAAAAGAAAAAAAATAAGACATGCAGCTGGCCATCCACAAGCACAGGTTCCGTGTCTCTGGATTTAACCAACTACAGTACAGAAATGTATTTAGGCCTACAACAGTTGTGTCTGTACTTAGCAAGCACAGACTTTTTATCATGTTATTATTCTTTAAACAATAGTGTAGAATAACTATTTTTGTATCATTTACATTGTATTGATATTACAAATAATCTGAAGGAGATTTAAAATATGAGAGAGGACTCAAATACAATACATGAAAATTATTTATTTTTTAAATATTTTTTTAGTTGTAGATGAACAGGATACCTTTATTTTATTTATTTATTTTTATGTGTGCTGAAGGTGAAACCCAGTGCCTCACATATGCTAGGTCAGTGCTTTACCACTGAGCTACAACCCCAGCCCAATACTCTTATCATTTTATGTAAGAGATATAGCATCTCCAGAAGGGTTAGGGTCCTGGAACCACGCCCCCATGATAATAAAGGACAACAGTAGCAAGCATTGGAAAAGAATCTTTGGTAAAAAATGATGAGAAAGTGTGACACATATCCTAGAGAGTATCTGAAGTCTGAGTGGTTTCACTTAGACATCATGGGAAAAATGAATAAAAATAATTACCCTTAAGCAGAGGTTAAAGGTACATGTTGGTGACACAGTGCAATTGCACATGCCTCTTGTCTCAGGTACTCCGGAGGCTGAAACAGGAGAATGGCTTGAGCCTAGGTGTCCAGCATAGCCTGGGTAAGATAGTAAGACCGCATCTCCTGAAAGCAAAGAGAAAGAGTACATATCAGTGTTAGTCAAAATATCTTACTGACACTATAAAAATGAAAGTTCTATTTAAAAGGTGGTCCACTCTAAGTATTTCTTGAAATAAATGAATGAAGGAATCTGGATGTGATATAGATTTGGTAATCAGAAGTCTCCAAAGATAGAGCATTTGATTCTTCTCTCCTCTTGTGTACATTCAATTGAGGGACCAAGATAAAAAGACAATAGCTAAAGTAAAGGTTTGGTACCTTCTGCCTTCTTTCTCTTGGATCCTATCATCATTTTTGGAGAAGCCCAGCAGCAAAAAAAGGCCACATTGTATCACTCAAACCTCCACAAATAAGCTCCCAACATGTGAAATAGCAGCAGCTATTTCTAGTCATGTGAGGTACCCATTTTGATCAATCAAGCCCAGACTAGTCAAGAAACTGCAGCACGAGCTGACATCACGTGCTGCACAAACATCTGGTTGAAGCCATTCAAAGCACCATAGCAGTGCAATCCTCTCAAGCATTTACCATATTGGATAATCTTAGTTTTGTGTGTCAATCTAATTAAAATTTCTCCTTACTCTAGTAGTCAGTTAAATGTGACAGAATTTAAACTTCCAATTCTGGGTACCCAACTCCATGCATTGATCTCTCCCAAAGCTGTTGAAGGAAATACAGTGACTAATCATGTATATCTAAGATATTTTTTGTATCCATCATGTCAAAGGGCATCCAATCATCCTGTAGAAGTATATTAGTCAAAGGAAGATGAAAGAACTTTAAGTGTCAAAATCCTAAATATCTTCCACCCAACAGCAACTCAGTCATCATTCCAGATAAGATTGCTTACTAAGATATCCCTCAGTTACCCAAGAGACCTGCTATCATTTCTTACATTCACACTCTCTTTACATTACAAGGGAACACAGCACAGCTTACTCTGAACCAAGCAAAAGTGTCACCTTGAAAATTACCTGAAATGAGAAATACATTACCTACTAAGGACAATCTTGCTTCTGAGCTTAGAAAGGTCAGATGGCCCCAGAATCACAGGGAAATAGTTTTAATCATTATAGCTCTTTATGTCACACTCTTATATGGAGTGATCATTTTTAGAAGGAAAAGAAAAAGAAAAAGATTGGTGAAGTGTCATGACCTGTGTGTGGCAGCCCTTAGTTGAAGCCAATATTTTCAGCTCTAGTCATTTATTTTATTTTCTCCATGTCAATGGAAACTTAAAGACAAACAAGGAATGGCAACAACAAAATCTGACATCCTATAATTGGTAGGACAATAAGACAAAAGAAGTTGATCACAATTCACAGCAGCCTGATGAATCTTTGCACAGAAATCTAACTATTCATTCTGTGAAGAATGGTGGAGGTAGCAAGAACTTAAAAATTAAGGCAAAAAAACTGTACAAAAAACAATAGCACCAAGAAGCTCAAGTTTCTAGAATAGGCAGAGAAACTTATATAAGCATACAAGTGCATTCATGTACTGTTAATTTATGCATTACTTTCAGTGATTTCTTTTAACATTATTTTATGAAAATATATCTAGGGCCTTAAATATCCAATTAAACTCACAAGGAAATAACTAGATGGGCACATGATTAAATCTGCAAATACATTGTTGCAACATTTTTATTAGAGTAAATTTGCAGAAAAGGAAACAGTTTTCAAAGTAGGAGAATTTCTCTTATCTCTTAATAATGAAAAAATAACATTTCAAACCTGTTTCAAGTGTATATGTAATATTAATTTGAAATTACACTTAAAGTACTTAATCAGTCTGGAGTCTCAGTTTCTTCCTTTGTAAAATGAGCATAATAATCCAGTCTAATACTATGGTGAGGATTAAAAATGAAACATTTGGAAGTGAGCCCAATGTATACAAATTACTAAATAACTGCTGTATACCAAGCCTATTTCTGTGAAAGAGTGTTTATAATTTTTCAGGACTTTTTGAATATTTTTGCTCTGAACTGATAATAAGAAATGAAATTTATATTATAATCTAGTATACCACCACATGCAAATGGAAGCATTTTCTCAGGTACTTAAAACACAAAATGTTTTCTCAGGATCATTATTCTTTCTAGGTAAGAACACCTGATTTTCCATGTGTGTTATGCTGTCCTGTTCTATACTACTCTTTGCTATAGTCTCAATGCCATTCTTTGAAATGCTGATTGTGATCCACTAAATAGTCTCATAATCAAATGATGAACCTAGGAATGGTTTTACAGAAGCTATGAGGTTGCTTACTGGTGCTCATAAATCAGCCCATCCCTTGCTACCTAATTTAACCCAAGGTTGATCTCTGATGTTTCTTGCACATAAGTTAAATGTCTTCTCCTTCCTCTAGAATGCACAATTTATTGGGGGCACAAAGTTGCTGTTTCAGCAATGCTTAGAGCAATGTCCAGCACACGTATTTTTCAGTAAGTGATCAATAAACATATTGTCTCT
This sequence comes from Sciurus carolinensis, assembly GCF_902686445.1. NCBI lineage: Eukaryota > Metazoa > Chordata > Mammalia > Rodentia > Sciuridae > Sciurus > Sciurus carolinensis. The sequence goes on along the minus strand of NC_062221.1, from coordinate 121,225,680 downwards.
ACAAAAATCAATTAAAATGAATAAAATAGAGTATTTAAGTAAAATAATCAAGAGATAAGTAGAAGAAAGCAGATGGTTGGTTGAACATTATGCAAAAGAAAAATCTATGAAAAATCTACTGCTCAAGTAGAGCATATTGATGTTGTAGAAGATTAAAAAATCCTTGTGTTAAAAGTGCTCTTAAGAATAAAAGGAATTTCAAAAACTACCAAGGAATATATTAAATTTGATTCTGTAAGCTTTTTAAAGTCATGGTACACTTGGAAATATGTGTGATAAGTCTTTGAAATATGTTTACTATCAAAATCCATTGAAAATTAATATATCTAGAGATATTTGTTATATTTGTTTTTATATTGAGTTTGACATTGTATTCTTTCCCTTTTATTTTAAGACTAGCATCATTGTGGTTTGTCTAAAATCATAGACATACATGTAATCATCTGTTGAAAATGCTGGCAGTTAGCAAAAATGACAGTATTAATATATCCATTCTAATTTTTGTATGTGGAGCTTCTAATGTATTATTTTCTAGTTCATTTACATTCCATATCACTGTATTAAATTGCTATGGATAGACAGGCTTGTCAGAATTGCTTTCATAAAATGTGACAGCAGACTAGTAGACGACTATATACACAGAGAATTGAACTCGGGGAACCGTCAGTGCCACTTGATATTAGTTGTCGATTTAAATTGAATTCGTAACTTTTTTCTGAATAAGATGAATAGGATGTCTCATAGTCCATTATGTTAAAATAACTGTAACAAAAACCAGAACATTTCAAATGTACTTCATATTAATAGTAGTGGGACAGAACAAGGATCACGAGGGAAACATTTTTTTCACATTGTTTTTGAACAATTTATTGTGAAATATAATACAAATAAAATTCTAAAATGAATAGTTAATTGACTGATACAATTTAAATATGTGTATACAGTTTTTCAATTAAAAAATTCCTTTGAATGTCAGCAGATGGCGCTCCAGAGAACCTGTAATGTGAAGATACATCTCATTTGAATTGCCCTCCTCCAAAAAAAAAAACCCTAGGCCTACATGAGTGTCTATCTGTTAAACTTTCACTGTTGGTACAGTAAAAGCTTTTAGTTGTTTCACAACTTGGCACACACAAATATTGAGAGATTTTAGTTTAATTTTAATCATTTTCAAATTGCTACTAGTAAACTTGAATTTTATTTAGGCTTAAAGATACTTTCTCTGACAGTCACAGGTTATGGTTTTTTAACACAGACTATGGATTATTTGCATTTCTTCTGTAAGGTACCATTATTTTCCAAACTTTATTTCAGTAATTATTTTTATTTTACATGTTGATTATATATTTTGAAAAAAAGTTCTTTGTTGATTATAGATATCATTCTGGCAATGGGGGACTATATTTTATTATAATTACACATTTTAAATAATTTTAAATATAAAATTATTACATTTTATGCATTTTATACATAATAAGCCAATGTTATCAATTATTTCCAAAGAGTGGGTAGTTCTTTGACTTTGGATAAGAAAATTGTCCTTACCCAAATTCACAAGTTATTCTCTTGTATTTCTTTTAAAAATTTAATAATATTGTTTTTTATTTCAACAGTCTGCAATGTGTATTGATTTTTTCATATATAAAGGGATAAAATCTATTTTCTCTATAAATACTTATTCTAAGAATAATTAGCATCCCTTACTAAGAGCAAATATTGATAGTCTTAATTGTGAAACTTATCATTACAACCTCTTATCTCAGAGCAAGCCTTCTCACTAATTTTCTTCAAAGGAATATTGACCTTTAACCATTAATTGCTCCATATCAATGATTCTGAGTTGAGGCTGTTTTACTTACAGGGGGACACATTAGTGTCTAAAGATGTTTGGCTGTCTTGAATGTCATTGTGGGTCACGACCAGGGATGCTGCTAAATATTCTACAATATCAAGAATGACCCTCCACAATGAACATTAAACTGGTTGTGAATTTCAATTCACAAGTCCTGTTCTGTTTGGTCATTAGAATCAACTTGTTTGGTAATATTAAGATTTGCACACTATCAAATAATTTGACATGGATTCTGAAATATGTGGCCTTCTCCCATTGTTGAATATCCCCATTCACAAACTAATATTTGCTCCTAGAAATTACTTAATGTTTATTAATATTTTGCAAGAATTCTTTAAGAATACACAAAACTTTCTATAAAATTTTATAATATATTTGTATTGTTTGCTAAAACTGAAAATTATTGATTTAAAATTAAAATTTTGAGTGATCATTACTGTTTCACAAAAGTGCATTTGAGAGCCCTGTTAGTTTTTTCAATAAGAAACTACATATAGTTTTATAAATTCCAATAATTTATCTGTATATTCTAGTAAAATTCCTGAATTTTCTTCTGTTATCATTTATTATGGTATTTTGTATATTGCTCCTGCTTTTTATAAAAGAAAGAATTTTTTTATTATTTGGGCTTGATGATATTAAGAATTAAGTGATTTTGAAATATTAGACGTATTCTCTATACTTGGTAAAATAATATTTGATATATTAATGGGGGTATTACATGTTAAATGTGATTTGCACTACTCATTTTAAATCCTAGAATAAACTTTCTCATACTGAGTTAATACTTCTATGCAGTGCTCAATAATTAATTCATGATCATTACAATTACATTTTCAGTGAAATTAATGTCTACTTTTCATTCTTTTAGTCTATTTTAACTGTGTTCCTATCAGGTTTATTCATGCCTTATAAAATGAGATGGAAGGTGTCTAGTTTTACTGTTTCCCAAGAGCTTTTCTAATTTTAAAAACACACTTGTTAGTATTTGGTGGAATACATTAGTAAAGCATTCCATATCATGTGTTACTTTGTGTCAAATGCTCTCTGAATTTCTAATTAGGTTGCATTTATGATATTGGGTTCTTTCAGTAACTTTATTTCCTCTAGAGTCAATTTTTATAAGTTGTATTTCTTTAGAATACACTGATTTCAACTATGTCTTCACATTTGTTGGAATAAATTTATTCATATTAATCAATCAAGTAATAATTTTTACTCTGTGGTATAACTGAGTGTGTATGTGTATGTGTGTGTGTGTGTGTGTGTGTGTGTGTGTTTGTGTGTAGAAAGAGAGAGAGAGGTAGTGAAAGAGAGAGGGGGAATGGGGGAAGAGAGAGAGAGAGATCAGTCCTCCTCTGGTAATTTTCCTTGCTGTCACTTTCTGTATAATTAGTTTTGTTAAATCTCCCCCAACTACAATTAAATTAAAATCCTTTAGAGGGAATCCTACACATGAGATTCTGCTATTATATTCCTGACTTGCTCTCAGTCAGTGGATTTCCTGTCTATCTTCTGCACTCACTGCAACTGATTTCAGAGTTTTCAGTTTTACAAGGGTCATCAGAATCTCTCACTGTGAAAATAGGCATTGATGCTTCTTTCCAACTTGAAATTTTCTCTTCTTGGTTTTTGGACATGGGAGCATCTTTATCCTTTTGATAGTTTAGTGTTGAATGCAATGGAAGTTGTTTAATTTTATCCAGGATTCAATTTGTTGCTGCTCTTTTCTTTGCCCAACTTGAAGTTTTTCTTGGCATTGTGTATTTTCCATATTATTGGGAACAGAAGGTTTTCACCTTTGATGTGTATTTCCACTTGAGACTCATGTACTGCCACAGTATTTACCAAATACTATGATATGATAAATGAAGAAAGCTATAAATGGCAGAAGTAAAAGTTATGTGTATTGTCAAAAATTTACCCAATAATTAGCTGTTATCCTGAATGCCATTCACCAAATTATCTCTGATAAAAACCTAATTTCTCCTACCCTATCCAAATTTCACTAAGTATAACCTATATGTTATTATCTCAATGGCAGATACTATCCAAAAGGCAGAAAGATATACAGTTTATCTGGCAAATGATTCCTTATCATTATACAATTACCATTTCTCAACTAGTGCCTTACTTTTCCTTCATGCTTATTTTTAAAAATACCCTTGAATGCTTCACCTAAAAAAAAACACAATAATAATGATACAAACAATAAAACATCATGCAGTCTTGTCACTAATATGGGGCCTTACGTTATTACATATTGACATAACACTAATTTCAGATGGAGTTATTCCCTAGACTGTGTTGCATGTTGATTTGGGTCCTAGTTGTTCAAAAAATTAACCTTAGATAGACTAGAGATAGAATAGGATCATGTATGCTTAGAAAAATATAAGTAGTTGGGTAGATTCTTGGAATTGAAACTTTTAAACTAAAGAAAAGTAAATTTTGAAAAAGGAATGGAATTTTATTCAGATAACAAAAGGATGTAAATTTTTATTGGAAAATATGGATGGCCTTTGAAAGTGATCATGATGCTTATTGCTAATTTTCTTTATGAGTAAAATGAATATAGTAGTGTCTGCCCAACTTAGGTCATGGGATTAGTTAAGGAAGCATAACTAACTGTGAAACTTTAAGAGACTTTACAGATGTTACCACAGAACCCTAAAGCTACTGAATGTTTCATAAGATACAAATCTGATATCAGTTTATATTACATTGATGGCTAGATGCAAAAGGAAATAAAATATTCAGCTCTATTACTAAGGGTGATTGTAATTCAGAAAGGAGAAATAACATAAATTTGAGAAGTTAGTCAAAGGCATTTTTCCAGTGTTATTCTTGGCATTGAAAAATTGGCAGTGCTTAGATATGTTCATTTCTAATGCATCTGACACAAGGTCTGGCGTACATTCAAGGCTCAGAAATGTATTTACTAATTCCTCTCTGAGAAATGAGATGCTTTCATCAAAGCCATCTGATGTCAGTATGTTGTCTTTTCATGAGAGAAAATAAGGAAACTGTCTTCAGGGTTGCAAAAACTGTATTAGAAAGTAATAAAGAGAAAAGGGAAATTAACTTAGATATGATTAACCTTGTGAATAAGGTTGAAGTCTTGAAGTTTACTTCAGAGTTTTCTTGTGTTTCTTTCCCCTGCTATGAATTTCTTCTTCTCTACTCTCAGTTCGAAATCAGAGTACTACATATCTTTCCAAACTTGAGAAGGATTCAGTGTTGAATAATCCCTTAATATTCTAGGAAAAGAAAATATCTCTACCTATATTTTTTGTTCCTTTCCCCATCCACCATATCTCCCTCCCAGGGACAAAAGAATTTTCTGGAATCCTGTTTTGGACAGTGAAAAAAGTAGAAAAAGAGTCAGTGAAAAGGGGCCAAATGTCAGAGTGAATTTATAGCATACAATGATTTGGAATTGAAGAAATAGAAAATGCAGAGTAGATGGGTCACTTGAAATAAAATAAAAAAGTGGTTGCTGAAAGGATAAATCAACATTGCAACACATAGATTCATGGATTTATCAAAACTATTTACTCCCTCCATTAAATGGATCAATGAAGGAACAAAGAAGGCTTGATGCTATCCCGGAATTTAAATTCTTTTGTGTTCTCGTATTCCATTCTCAGATGACATCATTGTGCAGTAATATCTAATTCCTTAACTGTCTCCTCTTACGTGTCTTAGTTTCTTTTCTTTCTTTCTTCCTTTTTTTTTTTTTTTGTTTGTTTGTTTTTGGTTGTTCTCAGTCAATGTAACAAAAAACTTGGGGTTTGTGTGGTATTTTGTTTTGTTTCTGGGGTTTTTTTATTAGGAAAATATAGTGGACAAAGCTATGTTCATAGAAAATTGTGAGGTTCATAAATTTGAAACCCAGTGGGTAATCAGTAATTTTAATTTCCTTTCCGCACAGGATCTCGTTGAGTTGCTTAGGGCCTTGCTAAATTGCTGAGGTTGGCTTCGAACTTGTGGTTCTCTTGCTTCAGTCTCCTGAACCACTGGGATTATAGGTTTGAGTCACTGTGCCTGGCTTATTACTGCCTACTTATTTACATCACCTACTATTTTCTCATATTTTGTGTATAATGTACTTTGAAATACAAATTAATGTTGATAAATTTTGTAAACACTGATCGAAAGTCATTGTGTGTTCATGGAATCAATACTAATTTCTTCCCTAAAATATCACTCATTTAACAATCTTTATCAGAGAAGATATAGAGAGAAGGAGGAATGGAGTATTATTCTCTCTCCAAAGACACTCTGAGACTCCATTGTATAAACACATTATTCTTTCAAAATTATGAATTAAAGAACTTCAGCTACCATTTCAGTTAGTTATGCAGAAGGCGTTTTATTAGGGACAAAAAACAAATCTTCTGTTGCTAAAACATAGGACAATCCCACCAAGATCCAAGAAACTTCCTTTATAATACACACAGAAAGTTGGTTATAACTTCCTGGACCCTCTCAACTCTTCTGGAAGACCACGTCTTCCTTTGGCAGTGTCTAAACGTGTACCATTCTTAAAAATTCCCTGGGTATTTCTGCTAAAATATCTTAACTGAAGAAGAGTCATTGAGAAGTTTCAAGAGATTGTATATTCATGGCATTAAGGATAATAAGGCTTTAGGCATGCTTGAGGTCTGTTTTTTTTTTTTTTTTTTAATATGATACTTTAGGTGGATTAGCAAATGACTGTCTGTGGCCAAGTATGAGCAGCCACCCACTTTCTGTAAAAGAACATTTATTATAATGCATGCGTGTTGTTCACACATTCAGCTTTAGGAAAGCTTTGGACTGTACTGTTTAATGTTCAGTAATTCCTACAGAGATGGTGTTGCCCAGATAACACAACATTTTTACTATACGGCAATTACAGGAAAAGTTTACTAACCCTAGTTTAATAAATGGAAGAAAAAGAAACATTGTCATTATTCTATATCTAAAGTTATGTTGAAGAGAAGCAAAGATGAGTATTTCTGTGACAGATTAAAGAAATTATCCAAATAACTTGCCCCCAAATAAAGTTCAATATAGTAAGGATTTGTAAGAATATTTTAATAAATATTTTATGGATATTGGACTTCATTTTTCCCAATACAATTATTTCTTTCCATCATATTACATTAGTTCTACTTATAATCTTATCAGTGTTCATATTATTAAAATTTGTATGAGCACTGAATGTCAGTATTTTGTTGTTTAAAGCAAAATAAAAAATTATCAGATGATAAGGGCTGTCATTTCTTCTATGAAAATATTCTTTTCTAAGTAGCCTTAGATGGGTATTATTCACAGCATTAGGAACTCAAAAAGATTACAGTCACTAATAGCTTCCATGCTGATAGCATCAGCAACTCTAGATGTACGGAGCTCATAAAATGAGGAGAAAATAAGATGTTCTGATCTCTAACTATGAGCATTTATCATTTTCCTGCTATAAATTCATAATATCACAAAAATAAATTTCATATTTTGTGAATTACACATTAAAACTTATTCTTACAGTTCCTAATGCAATCTATTATGATGGTTTCTCAGAATTTTCATACTATAAGTGCCTCCCAAAACTTAATCATTCCAATAATTCATTTAAAGCTACTATGTGTATTTAATTCACTGGAATCCTATCCAATTTATAAAGAAAAAAAATCTCTGACTACATAATACAGTACTCCCATCTTTAGTCATCTGTTGACAATATAAATCATTTATTTTAATATTTTCAAAAAAATTTTATAAACCATAGCTTATATTTATCATTTCATCTTTGATAAATAGCTATGTGAGTAAGGATTGGCCTTAGCAATTAGTGTAGCTATTCATGTAAAAATTTTCAAGTATCATTTCAATAACTTAGTATGATAAATTGGCTTTATTCCCTTTCTCTATTTTATAAAAGGAATTTTCCATTGTATATTTCATGAATATAAGCTTCAAAAATATTTATATGGGAACTATAAACTATCTAAAGGAACAAATTGTCTTAGTACTAATAAGACTCCTAAATTTTTAAGATGGATAGTGACTATAGGTATCAAATGTAATTTTCTTTACTTTTTGTTAACTGACCAACTAAAATGATTTGGAGAGTACATTTTTATCCTTATTCCCACATTGATAACACGATAGTTAAAACTTATTCTTAAGGTTTCTATCCTTTTTATTAACAACCCTATCATTACAATGACAAAGAAAATGCTGACAATGTTTAAGAATGAGAGAAAATGGCAATAGAAAACAAGATGAGTTACAGTGTGTTACATCATCCCCATCAAAAGTATCATCCCCAACTTTCAAGTATCTTGATAGAAAAAAATGTTCACTATTTGAAGGATCAAGACTACCTAGATTGACATACTAATCAACAATAAGGATTATAATAAAATACAAAAATTTTAACATTACTTTTGCACAAGTTTGGGTAATAATACAAACTTATTCACATAAACAAGAATTTATATTTAACATAATATATTTCAAATCCACAGGCACCTAAGTATATCCAAAAAAATGTGTCTAATATAATGTTAGCATATGATTTATCTGGTAATATTTAGAACAGCTGGAGTTATTTGAAATAATATGAAACTACAAATTGTTAGTATTGGAAGGAATATAGGAAATCATTGATTCAAACTTCTCCATTTTGTGTCTGCATAAAAAAAAGTGAACACCTGCAAGTCAAAATGTACCCATTGGTGGATATACACGTCTTGATTGAATTGCTATTAGAAATAAGTGTTAAAATTCTAATGAGTTAGTATAAATGTTTAGATAAGTGATATTTCCAATACTTCTACATAAATGTGAAGGAAACTCAAATTTCAGTCAAAGGCCAGGGTTCTTTCACTTCCATTACATAACACTTTGGTGGCATGGAATGAATAGATAATCTCAAACTTTCCCAATTTACCTTCTTTCTTTCACAAAATGGAATCCATAATGTTCCCTTATTACAGTGAAGAGCATAGGCTGTAGTACTTATGAAATTAATTTCAAATTCATTACCCTATTAAAGAGCATCACTTAAGTATCATGAACAATCTCCTTGTGGGTGATTCTAATAGAAAGTTCCAAACATGAAAGAATTATCAAATGTTTATTTAATTCAATATTTTTTTAAAAATTTTATATGCCTTAAATAATGATATAATATACAGCACATATAAATACTGTGGTACAAGTGATGACATATTATGTATAATAATATCAGCATTCAAGTATATAGATGCTGCTTATTGTTTTATTTGTTTCCCCATTAGACCTAAATGGACAAAAATATTCAAAGTAAAAAAAAAAAATGTGGTGGGAAATGACAACATCTATGTTTATCTGATTCTAACGTATGTCTTAAAAATTGTGTATTTAAGAAGTTCTAATAGAGTGAACTGGACATGATCTGAGGAAGCACACCACCTTGGTTTTTCTGCTTTCTGTTACTACACTCGCTGATTCCTGATGGTACTGGCATTGCACACAGAGGAGACAAGGCCAGATTCACTATTCATAGCCCCACACATTGCATCTTTTCCCTGTGGTTCTAGTCATAGTGAATGTATCCTTGTAGGCTTGTGTTAAATTGCTAACTTCCTTTGAAGCAAATAATAAACTACTCTACAGAGACACAAAGAAAATAATAAGAAAATGATTGCCCTAATCTAAATAGTTTAAGAAGTAGTTCCTCCTAAAACAAGAAAACAAAATTGAAAAATCAAGCAAAACTAACTTGTGGTATCAGGCAGTCCATGATAGAAACAGCTGCAGCAAGTATGGTAATATGAGAGAGCATAATTGAAACAGATGTTGTAAAATGTGCAGTTTAGATGGCATACAAACATTGATGTAAAGTAAATTTTAAATAAAATGGAGTAGATTGGAAGCATAATTAAAACCCAAAAGAAACAAAAATAATCTTGATGAAAATTGAATTAGAATGATAGAAAACAATTGTCTTCTCCCAGACAATAAAGTATTATAGAGTAGGTTATTTTTTATTTTAATTTCATTGCTCTTTACCAAAAAATGTATAGAATGATGTTTGAGTAGATATTTTCAAGAATGATAAAATTAAGATAAAGGAGACCTCTGAGCTATGTGCTCTGTCTGTATGTGAAACTACAGTCCAATAAATTCCTACAATTCAAAGTTCTAAGAAATTTTTAAAATCTTTAACATGAAGCCAAATGAAGAGACATTTAAGTTCATCACACTTGCCCAAATTTTCTCCTCATCCTAAACAACAAATTGTCAAAAATAGTGAAGGATTTGAGATTTCATTCTATTTTCAAGCCAAAAGTTTAGGTTGTCACAGTTTCGTTGACCACGCAGAGGACCAGAGGAGTCCAGAATTGGAGAAGAGAACTACAGGTCAGAAGAGCAGGCATATTAGCACCTGGATTATTTCCATCAGTTCTCCTTGAGCCAGCTTCCACAACAGTGCCATTGAAAGGACTGTTTATGACTACACACATTTCCCATGAAATTATATGACTACACACATAATGGGTTCCCATGAAATTACATGACTACACACATAATGGGTTCCCATGAAATTACATAATCTAAACATTTTATAATAGGATGTAAGCAAACATGACTTTTTTGTGGGAGGGAAACATGTTCATTTCTCAGGGCAGTTTGACATACACACATCTCTGACAAGACATCCCACAAGAGGCAATCAGTGCCTTGCATTGCAAGATGTAAAGAAAGTCAAGAGACCTGAGGAATACTTTTTCCCAGCACAGGTCTCTCACACTGAAATTGGTTATCTTCACTCTGAAACTCAGACACACATATCAAGGAGCCATCCATATTTAGCAAAATCAGACTTGGCAGAGCCATGGGATACAGAGGTCTGAGTCTCAGGAATTGGCAGTCATGTTTCAGATAGCCAAGGAGTAAGTGGCCCTGTACAGAGTGGCTCACCCCTGAGGATTTGGTAATTCTCTAAGCAAATGGCTTCCCTAACTCCACCCCATCCTGTTCCTCATGGAAGAAGCCCCTCCAGGTCCAGGCCCCTTTACCTGTGGGACTATAAAATCAAGATGAAGGTGGGATTTGCCATCTTGTTGAGGCCAGATCTGGAATGGCCTGATCTGCCACATTCCCTTCCATTTGAAAAGAGCATAGACTCTTGTGTTTATTGATTAGATAAGCTTGTTAGTAATTAATTGATCTCTGGCACCATCTTCCTCCGACAGAAACTCTTCCCCTCATCCATGCAGGACATGGAAACACCCCACGGTAATGATCATTCATACAAGACAGATCATTGGTGCAAGAAGCACATATTGTGCCTACTTGGTGGTACAGCATAGGTGAACATGGGAAAGAGTGGATGCTATTGTAAAAAGCTGAAAAGTTGATAAAACATTTGACAATACTCAAGTCTATACTTTATACAGTTGGCCACCGGTGGGCCCCATATATGCTACATATCTCATAAAGGCCAAATATTTCCAGGATATAGGAGTGATTGCTATGCAAATTTTGGCATTAGGAACACTGTTTATTGGTATGTTTGAATTGTATTTTATTTTTCTTTAAGATACCATTCTTTTTCATTTAGTTTTACGGAGGGATATCCTACTTAATTCAATCTCTGACTGAGCTATCGTCATCTGAAGGCTCATACCCTCACATGACTGTTGTGTGATACTGGCTATCATGCACCTAGCCTCTCAGCTGGGGGCAGCAATGGGATGATTATATGTAGCATCCTTGTGTGGCTGCCTGAGCTCCTTCACAGTACAGTTCTTACATTTTTCCAGCAAAAAATTAAAGAGATCCCAGAAGGAGATTAACTGGCTTTTATGATCACATGTGGCATCACTTCTGCTATTGCTATGAAACCTCAAATAAAGGAATCTTAGAGTCCAGTCCTCAATGAGAGGAGTATAAAAGTCAGGTCATAAAAAGAGTATATAGTCAGAGAGACACTATCTTGTCTACCTTTGCAGAATTGTATTGGCGCCACCTGACATTGACTCGAGAAAATTAATTTTGTTCATTCTGTCCTAACTTTGCATTCAGTGAATATTAGCAACCTTAAATAAGAGAACTGACACCACTGAAACCAGAAAATGCATGAAATGCCTTCATTTTTTTAAATACAAGACTGATAATGAAAAACTTACTAGCACACCTCTGCTCATGTGTCATCTTATCCATTGTCAGAGTCACACTCTTGTTTATTTCTTACAACAATATGGTTAACAAGATAATGGTATCCTAATACAGTTATACAGTTATATGAGATAACTTACTATTAACACATTTGCATATTTCCTGAGATAATAAGAAAATTGGAAAAGAGACACAGGGAGGAAATATTTTAATAAATGCAAATTAATATACAAAGCTACCATGGTTTTCATTTCTGTATAGGATCATATAGTCTTAAATCATATTTGTAGATTCCGTCTTCCATTTCCAATTGATATCCACCTGACCTTAGAAAAGCACTTCTGTTTTTCTTGATGACTTGCTTCTTGCTATAACCTAAGTCCTCTTTCCAGAATGTCTAAGAAGTTAACAGTTCTTTCTGTAGCCTTTGATGTAATTTTCCACCAAGTTATATCACAGTAAATAGGAATACAAAGAGGTCTCCCACAAAATCACCCATTTAACCCCCATTGGGAGTCAGAATTAGTTAGCTCAACCAGTATAGTAACCTTCTTACACGAACTTGCTTCTGCTGCAGGCAGATTTTTCATTGAGAAGATGAGTATAGGTGAATTCTTCATAAGTAAACATAGGTCCATGTTGTAGAGACATGAATTAGCTCCATCTCTAACACCATGACCACTGTGTGGATGAACCATAGCTAAGGATTCAGGATGAGGTGGAGAAAGGATAATATAAACAGAATAAGTCATCTCTTCTACCTGATAATAAATTTTTTAGGCTACTCATTCATGAATATTCAAACAGGAAGCATAAATATTTTTCATTAACCATTATTACCAATTACCCAGCTGTGTTTCTTTCATGTTCATGATTTTTGATCCATGGCATTAGCCATTGTTTATGAATGATAAGGTCTGTATTTGTCTTTCTTTCCAATAAAGAACAATGAATAATAGAATTTCTGCTCACTGAAAAAATTTTGTTTTCTCCTACCTTCAAATCACTCTGAAATGAGACATTAGTAAACAATGAGGAAAAAGCAAGTGTACATGTTTTAATACATATATATGTACATAAAAGCACACACAGTTATATTGTATAATATACAAATGAAGATGCTTATGTGTGTGTGTGTGTGTGTGTGTGTGTGTGTACATGTGGAGTTTCATGTATATTTGTGTGTGTTTTGTTTGTTTATGCTTATCCACTATTTATTGCCAGGGAAGATGCTCAGATTTTGTCAAATGTCAAACCCAGATCTGAAACACAATCTGCAAATGAAGTCACTGTCCATGTCAGTTTATAAAGTGTAGTCATTTTTCAGAGTCATTATGAATTTTTCAGAGACCAAAAGGTGAGTTGAATCAGTTATGTTATGTGTTAGAAATCATCCACCTACCATCTTTCATGTTGCAGATGGTATAACTTTATGATGGTAATATCTCTATAAATCCTTTAGGTACATGACATCACTTTTAAGATGCTTATTTGGCCAACACAGCTACTTCTAACGGCTTTGATTTGGTCTTTCTTCTGTAAGATCCCTCACTTCATGGGTTAGAATATCAGAGTGAGGTGTCTGATTGTTGTATAACACATACATTGAAGCTGTACATTCTGGATTGAGAAAATAAATGTTTGTTGAGTTTGAGGATCCAAAATTCCCTCAATAACCTCAATTTCAAAAGCCTGTGTTATAGTTTAGATATGAGGTGTCTCCCAAAAGGTCTTGTATGAGATAATGGAGGAAAGCTTAATAGTGAAATGATTGGGTTATGAGACCTTTATTCTAATCATTAACTGGGTAGTAACTGTAGGCAGGTTGGGTTTGGATGAAGGATGTGGGTCATTGGGACATGTCTCTGGGGTATGTCTTTCATCCTCTGTGAGAGGAAAGGTCTCTTTCTCAGCTTCCTCAGTGTGATGTCCGGAGCTGCTTTCCTCCACCATGCCCATCTGTCATAACGTCCTGCCTCACTTGGGCACAGAGCAATGGAGCTGGAGTCTGTGAACTGAGACCTCTGAACTGTGAACCTCAAATAAACTTTTCCTCCTCTGAAATTGTTCTTGTTAAGTATTTTGATCACAGTAGCAACAGAGCCAGTTTAACCGACATTCTGTGTCTATAGTAATTGTTATCTGTTTATTCTCATTTCCATTATTTATACCCAATTCTAGCTAATTCTTTCCCTTCCTCTGTGGTATAGTAAATAGAAAAAGACCACATTAGGAAAAGTTTGGAGAAAAGTAAATATTACAGTTTGGGGGTGGGGAAGCCGTGTAGGTTTCTTCCTTAAGAACAGTCAACTCCTTCTTCAAAGTTTATTCACTCATATATTTTTTAATTATCTTCTAATCTGGGAATTGAATTGTGACTTTTTATTATTGATTCAAGTCAGATTTCATCAGGACTAGAAATGTTTTGCTTTACAAATCAAGAATCTTTAGTTATTGTCATTAGTGATGATGTTTGCTGTAGATTATTATGATTATTGCTATTATTGTATCCCTGGATTTCTTATGATCAATCAAGCAATATAAAATCTCTCTGTAGGTGAAAATACTGCATTTTTAATTGTGGTCTTTTTTCCTAATGGATCAGTCACATCCATCTGTTTCTAACAAGTAAATGGTAACTCTTATCTCCTCTCACGTTAGAATGCCAATGAAATCAGGACACTCAGTTCAATGAAAATATTTTCCACTGTCTTTCCTGGCGTACAAATAGCACAGCACTAACCCTCAGGAATGGTGAGACTATAGCCATTACCTCACATTTATGATCCATGACTCAGCCTCTCAGACTTCAGAGAAATCAAGAAATATGTATCTAGTAGACTATCATACAAAACTTGAAAAAAAAAAAACAGCTATTAAGACTATTCTAAACTCTTCAAAACATTAACTAACATCTTATCCTTATAATTACTTTTTGCAGGCTAGTATCTAATAGCCTGACATTTAAAACTTTTTATCAGTCTCTCCAATATTTAACCAACTGTGAGGATATTACATCTACATACACTAAACTTTTTAATAATAATAATGTCTGATATATGGTAATGGGGAACATGGGATTGAAGTGGAGGGCAGATATATTTTAAGTGCATGGGCATTGTTATTCCATTAATGCACAAATATTTTATAATATATAAAACAGTAACAATTATGTATTTAATTCTACAACTTTGTGAAAGTGTTCATTTAATTCTGTGTATTTTCTGACTTCTTTGCCTACAAACATGTCCTGGTGACCAATGTAGTAAAGATCATATTGGGATTTCTGTTATCACCCACATACAGAAGGTACAATATCAGTAGGTTGACCATAGGCTGCCAAGATATTGCAGTAAGTCCAGAAAAAAAAAAAAAAAAAAAAACTAGGAATCTCATTTTACTGATTTTGCTTAAGAGCATGCAGAAACTGAATCAAGAATTAAGAACATTTTGTTCACAATGGGTACTTTGAGTTTGGAAAAAGACTTTGTGCTTAACTCTACTATTAGATAATTTCTCTTACTTTTTTGAGTGCATGTTAGTGTATTTCAAATAGTCACTTTAAATTATCCCTATTTTCCTTCTTCTTTTTTTTTTATTTTTACAGACTGCATTTTGATTCATTGCACAGAAATGGGATACAACTTTTCATTTCTATGGTTGTACACGATGTAGATTCATACCATTCATGCAATCATTCATGCACATTTTCTATGTATGTTAGGTGCATACCTTGGCAATCTTTTTATTATTATTATTATTATTGTAAACAAATGGGATACATGTTGTTTCTCTATTTGTACATGGAGTCAAGGCATACCATTTGTGTAATCATAAATTTACATAGGGCAATGTTGTTTGATTCATTCTGTTATTTTTTTCCCTTCCGCCCCCCACCCCTCCCACCCCTCTCATCCCTCTATCAGTCCTTCCTTCCTCCATTCTCACCACCCTCCTTATCCCTAACCCTAACGCTAACTCCTCCCACCCCCCATTATATGTCCTCATCCGCTTATCAGCGAGATCATTCATCCTTTAGTTTTTTGAGATTGGCTTATCTCACTTAGCATGATATTCTTCACTTTCATCCATTTGTTGGGACTAATGACACTTTAACTAACTCAGGCTGAGTCCTTACTCCTGGTGAGTGAGAAGGATCAAGGCCTCAAAGGCGGTACCACCATCAGGGATTGGTTAACAACAGTTCCGTGAACGTGATCAGCTTGTACTTACCATATAGTCCAATGGGACTCTTTCCTGCATGAACCCCCCTGCCTTGCTGACCTTTAAACTGATTGGTTCCTGCCTAGCCCCCATCCTACATAAAAGCTGTGTGACTTCCTCAATAAACGAGTTCCTGCTGTGACTGGTCTCCCTGACGCATCTGATTGTCCTCCACCCGGAGGGCTGGGAGCGGGCGGTCAGTCTGCCTTACCTATCCCGGTCTGACCTTGTTGTCCCCTTCCCTTGTCGCTGGTCGAGAAGAGCAAAGGGACTAAAGACCCAGACATCTGGCGCCCAACGTCTGGCCCCTCAAGACTGAACTGCAGCCAAAGTGAAGAGGCAGTTTCGAAACCGAAAGTACCGGCAGATCAGGCCAAGCGAGTTCCGAGGTAAGGCATCCCTGAAAAGATGGGGCAAACACACACCACACATGGTGACCCTGCGCTCTCAGCTCTTAGACTCATGCTGAAGAGTAGGGGCCTTGAGTTGTCTGATACACAGGCGGAAAAAGCCTGGGACACCTTTACTCGGGTGGCTCCTTGGCTTCCTGCCGCTAATCTTTTTGACTGGTCCACATGGGATCGTGTAGAACAACTTGTTAGGAAGAGGGAAATCGGTTTAGGGGAGGGTCCCCCATTGGGAGTCCATCCTACATTATCCACCCTTAAGGCCTGCTTCTCTCCAGGACCTCCCAAAAGGGGCTCCCAGCCGGCTCCTCCTGTTGCATCTCCTTCCAGAAACTTGCCACATAGTAAACAACGTTGGGAGACCTTTAATGAGGAGCCCAATCCATCTCCATCTGCTCCTCCCGAGGTTGAGGAACCACGAGGGCAGCCAGCCTCTACACATAGGGAGGGCCCACTACCGCCCTGGGAAGGCTCATTGCCACCATCTTGTCCAGATGGCGGGAAATCTTCCCAGCGGCCATTTTATGATACTGGGGGAGAACGCACTGACTCTAACTCCCCCCCTCCCTGTATGGCCTTCCCGGTAAATGCTAACCCAGGGGGTAACCAGCCTGCTATATGGTACCCATGGGAGGCACAAGATTTAAAGGAACTAAAGAAAGCTGTTTCAGAGGATGGGCCCAATTCCCCTTGGGCTGAAACCATCCTCCAGGGCCTCGCCCACCAGCAGTGCACCACTCAGGATTGGAAGAACCTAACTAAATCTGTCCTTCCTGGTCCTTTATATCTAAAGTGGTGTGCCTTTTTTAATGAAGAATGTCATGCTCAGGCTGAACGGAACCAGGCCGCTAACCCTCCCGTCCCGGTTACTTGTGGGATGCTCTCCGGATCCAGTGACCAATTTTCTACTGGCCTCTTACAGGCTGCCATCCCGGCCCCATATCAAGAACAAGTAAGAGCCCTAGGGTTGACGGCATGGAAAAAGCTAGAAGAGGACCCCTCAGAACCCCCCATCGCAGGAATTACCCAGAAGGCAACTGAGGACCTAGCAACCTTCATGAAAGGGTAGAAAGAAGCCTTCAGAGAAAATTTCCTCCGGGGCCCCTAAGAGATCAATTTGTTAAAATGTTAGTTTGGGAAGGAATGACTACCGATCACAAATTGGCCCGTGCAGGGATGAAAGATTGCTCCATGGGAAGGTGGGTAGTGGCTACCAAAGATACTGGCATGCAAGTGCATCAGTCTCAATCCTTGGTCGCAGCCCTACAGGCCCAAACTGCCTCACTTGCTGAGGCTCTCACGGCAGCCTTGCCACCAGTCGCGGCTAAGGGCAAAGGAGTATGTTATGGCTGCAGGCAACCAGGCCACTTCAAGAGGGATTGCCCCACTGGTCGGGTGTGTTCTGAGGCTCTGTCCAGACGCTCTAGGGGTTCAGCTCAAAGTCCGGCCAGTTCAGCTCAAAGACTGACCACCCCCAAAACGCCTTGCCCGAGATGCAGAAAGGGATTCCATTGGCAGAAGGATTGCAAATCTAAATTTGACATTGAGGGGAAACCTTTAAACTAATCAGGGGACACCCTCCAGCCCCGTCATACAAAGGAGGTTTCTCCCCCAATAGCCCCTCTAAGGCACATTGGACTGTTCCCATTGTCCCCAGAGCCAGGCCAAAAATGGACATTTTTATAGCAGGAAAGAAATTCCGCTGTCTCATCAACACTGGAGCAGATAGGACTGTGTTAAGAAAGGAGGAAGTTCCACCTCAATGGAGGTTGATTCCTGGCCCCCAGTTGCTTGGGGTAGGAGGTAATACTAAATCAGAAGAGACCAAAGATTGGTTCAAATGGCGGGATGTGGACGGTGCCCAGGGAGATGTGCGCCCCCTCGTGGCCTCAGGTCTTACTGCAAATTTACTAGGACAGGATATCATAGGGGAAGCAGAGGTCTATATAACAACTGATCACAAGGCAGTGTTTGATGACCTCCTTGAGCAAGAGGAATATGAACAACAATTTAATCTATCTGGCCCTTTTAGCAATTACAGAGGAGACCCTCTTTTTGAGGCATCTAGGCAGAAGGTCCCAGCTCCCCGGGTAAAGCCTCACCCCCAATCCTAAGGGCCACTGTTCCAATAATGCCAGCCATTCAATGGCTCCCAGGTCCCCCAATATGGGTGGAACAGTGGCCATTACCCCAAAATAAGCTTCAACATTTAAGAAATATTGTACAAGAACAACTAACCTTAGGTTATATCAGACCATCTCTAAACCCCTGGAATAGTCCAGTTTTTGTCATCCAAAAAACATCAGGAAAATGGAGAATGCTTCAGGATCTCAGGAAAATTAATAGTCGTATGGTTCCAGTGGGAACCCCTTTAAGGGGTCTTCCCTGGATCCCCTCTATCCCAAGAGATCTCTTACTTCTTGTTATTGATATCAAAGATTGTTTCTTCTCAATATCACTCCACCCAGACGATTGTGAGAAGTTTGCTTTCTCAGTGCCCTCTACCAATTATCAAGGACCAGATGAACATTACGAATGGGTGGTTCTACCCCAAGGCATGGCAAATAGCCCTGCATTTTGTCAACATTTTGTTTCTGAGCTCCTTCAACCCCTACGAAAAAGGCCACAAATTACTTTGTATATTTACATGGATGACATTATTATAGGAGCCACTAATGCCCTACAACTAAGCTCAGCATACAAAGAACATCAAGGCCTTCTGGAGAGAGGAGGACTACATATATCTATTGATAAGGTCCAAACTGCCCCTCCCTTCAAGATACTGGGAACTGAGCTTAAATTGGATTCTGTTTGTCCCCTTAAACCTCAATTACGCCTCCAATCCTCCTATTCCTTGGTTGATTTACAAAAATTATTAGGGGAACTTAATTGGTTGAGGCCATGGCTTCCTATCTCTATGGAGGACATCTTCCCTCTCTTTGACCTGCTATGGGACAAAGATCCAGCAAACATTATTACCCTAACTCAAGACCATCAACATATACTCCAAAATATACAAGCAGCCCTTAACTCTACCCAGTTGGCTCAATACCGGCCTGAAGACCCCCTTAGCCTCTGGATTCTCCCCAGTTCTCAGCTGTCCACTGCAGCCATAACAGTGGGGAGAGCCCCTTCAATGGATACACACGGTCAAAGGGGTGGCTCCTAGGGTCTACGCTCACCTAGACCAATTGTCTGATCTTATAATTAAAGGCAGGGATACTGCCCTTAGGCACTATGGAAAAGAGCCTAATGTTTTGACAGTGCCCTATCGCCTGTCAGATTTTGAATGGGTTCAAAGGAATAACAATAGAGTATCCTGTGCATTGGAGGGTTTCTTAGGGAAGATTGATTGCCATTATGGGTCAACCAAATGGGTGTCCTCATTTTCAAAACTAAAATGGGCACCCCCTATACTTTTTTCCACTAAACTCCTCCCTAAAGCTGTAAATGTATTCACAGATGGAGGAAAAGAGGGATCTGCTGTTGTAATTTACCCCCCCCCCAGAAGAGTGAAACAGGAAGTAATTACCCATTTTGAACCAGTTATTGGGTCAGCACAATTTAAGGAGTTATATGCAATTGCTATGGCCCTAACTCAAGTACAAGAACCCATGAATCTTTTCTCAGACAGCCTATATGTGGTAAACCTGCTACCTACATTGGTCTCTTCATATATCAAGTTAGATAAAAATCCTATTACCCCCTTGATGATCCAGGTACAGTCCTTGTTAAAGGAGCGTGCTGAACCCATATTCTTACAGCATCTAAGAGGACATCAAAATCTACCCGGCTCCCTTGCACAAGGCAATGCTGTGGCCTACCAGTTACCCACATCAGGGACTTCAATAGCTACAGCCCAACGTCAACAGGACTTACAACTAGCCCAAGGCCTTCATGACCTGACCCACTTAAATTGGAGAGGGTTACATCATAAGTTTCCTTTGGTCCCCGCAAAAGACTTAAAAAAGATTATAAGAACATGCAAATCTTGCCTACTTTTCTTACAGGTTCCACCTCTCCAATCCCCTGGGGTAAACCCCAGAGGTCTAAAACTTAACATTATCTGGCAAACTGATGTAACTCATTATACACCATTTGGAAAATTAAAATATCTATTCATGTCTATTGATACTTACTCCCATGCCTGCTGGGCCACTGCTCACTCTGGTGAAAAGGCCAAGCACGCTGAAAGTCATTTCTTACAATGTTTTGCATTTTAGGCTTGCCTCAACAAATCAAAATGGATAATGGACCCTGTTTTACAAGTAAATCATTACAAGAATTTTTCAACAATTGGCATATTAAACACACTACAGGAATCCCACATAATCCAAAAGGACAAGCCATAATTGAAAGACATAATAAAACTTTAAAAAAATCAACTAATAAAACAAAAAGGGGAAAATAACCCCCATGATCAATTAAGAACAGCAATGCTTACATTAAATATTTTAAATTTCTCAAAAAATCAGCCTTTAACTGCCTTCCAATGATACTGGGCCAATCAGGTGCCTTACCTGAACGTTGAAGTTGAATGGAAAGATCCATTAACTGGATGCTGGCATGGTCCTGATCCACTAATAAGTGCTGGCAGAGGTTTTGGATGTGTATTCCCAATTGGAGAACCAAACCCTATCTGGGTGCCCACCAGGAACCTCAAATACCATCAACCAGAACAATATAATTCACCCAAGAGCACACCCTCTTGAGGTATGTTTACCGCAAGTATTCTAAAATCCCTCCTCCTCCTCCAACTTTGACTCAGCTGTTTCTGCTTCCATTCCCCAGCCCAGCCCACCTAGTCCTCCTGCCACGAAGTCCCACATATACCAGTGTAGAGGGAGTAACCAGCCCAACCGTCAGTGGCATGTCCTAGTAAGGAGTATGATATAGTAGCCCCAGTCCCCACAAGTATTGGGAGATAATTGTTTCACAATTTTCTGCGTCCAAACCTGAATTGATTACCAACCAGGAAAAGGGTTAAAATGCCCTAGGCATCAAGTTTCTGCTGAAACATTTTAGCCCCTTTCAGATCCAGATCTCAGTCAAGGCTTACATTGAAATGTAAATAGAGAAAGCCTGAAGGCTCAGTAGGAGACCAGACTCAAACCCAAGAAAAAAAAAAGAGCAAAAAGTCTTACCTGAACTCCAGCAAAAGTAAATTTTATGGTGCTTTACTAAAGTAATTAATGGCCGTATCATTTTTCCAGGACTCTTGTTTTTTTTGAATTCTACATTTTTTTTTTGAGCTCATGACTTTTTTGATCAGCTCTATTTTTTTATTCATCTAGTTTTTAAACATCTGTTACATTGCAATGGAGATTCACCTATAAAGTTTCAAGACCTTTGATTTTGTGTTATGTGTATGTCGTGCTGTCTGATGTCATGTTTTGTCTGTATCAAAACTGAGCGCTCCTAAAATTAAAATTTAAAAATGGATCCAAATATTTTTAATTCACATGATTTAAAGAGGTTCAATTTAAATTGGGTAAACTAATAGAAGTAAAATGTCTTGAAAATAACTTGCAAGTCTCTAGGTGATCAAACTAATATAATGTTGATGTTTATAAAATGTCTAACATCAATTTTTCTAGGACTTTCCTCCAACGAGAAAAAGCTGGCAAATACTATTCAGGACACTTGTCTAATATCTTGTTTTTTTTTTTTTTTAAGAAAATAAGTGAATTAAAATTGACATGCATGGGATTACTCAAATGTGTTTGTAGAGAAAATTGTTTTGTGTCATCACTAAACTAAAAACAAGGTTACTAAGAGTCATGTCCTAACAGATACAATTCTATACATGAAGGGTAGCAAAAGTTTCAACTGTTTCAATTAGAGTACTATAAGTAACAAAATATTTAATCTTGTTAAAATAGAGTAATTTATCTAAATTCAGAAACACTGGAGTATACAATTATGGTTAAACAACTGTTAGAGTATTGTACTACTCTTTGTATATTAAATGTGTTCATATATTCCAGGTATACAAGTTTTTAAAGCAGGAAATTTATCAAGCTGCTATTCTCCAGGTTAAACTTGTCTGTAATGGTAATTTTAAACTTATATAGAGTAAATTTTATTGGGGATTTATTTCTATCATTTAATGTTATAGGATAGGTTATATGTAAAATTTGTTACTTATTACACTGAAAAAATTTTAAGTGTAAATGTATTTCTAAAGGTTAGAGCCTGATTTGTTTAAAGGTTAATATTGTGAAACATAAAAACATTTTGTCACACAAAAGGAAAGTTAAAGCTCTCTCAGCATTTCTTTAATTCATGTTTTAGATATAATGTTAAATTGTGTTAACTAATGTTCATATAGACTCAGGAGTCAATATATGTAAACTGCTTAAAATGACATTTAAAAAGAGTGTAATGCGCAGTAGCAAAAATGGGACAACAGTGATTAAGATTAGGGTCTCTGACCTCATAAATTTGGACAGTGGACTTCCTTGAGAGCTACACAGAGCTCCTAACATTGCACTTTGCAGCTCTACCATCTTAGATCTACAGGCTCAATTTGATTCCTTGGCCGCTGTTGTCCTGCAAAATCGCTGTGGTTTGAGTCTGCTAATGGTGAAGGAAGGAAGGCTTTGCCTGTTCCTTGGTGAGAGGTGCTGTTTCTACGCCAACCGCTCTGGCATTGTACAAGATAAAATAAAAAACCTACAAGAAGATCTGGAACATCATAGGAGTGAGCTCCACTCTAATTTCCTCTGGACTGGGTTACATGGGTGGCTCCCCTACCTCCTCCTGCTTAGGGGATCACTAATCACCATTATCCTTGTGTTCACCTTTGGGCCTTGCATAATCAATAAGCTTATCCAGTTACTGAAAAGCCAGGCTAACTCTGTGCAGCTCATGGTGGTCCTACAGCATTATACCGCCCTTCATAATGATGACTGGGAGCCCTATAGGATCATGGATCACTCGTATCAGGACACTGGGGTCTAAGTGTCTCTTCCTTAAGCCCTGCTCCTCCTGAGGGGCCCGCCTGAAGTGCTAAGGTGGTAGTCAAAGACGGGTAAGATTCATGGGGAGCTCATACCGACCTAAGACAGGAAATGAGGGCTAGAGCCTCATTGTCCATGACGGGTAAGGATGTTGCTCTGCCATGGACAACCTAAGACAGGCACACCTTCGAGTAAGGTGGACACCAAAACTGCTAGGGTGATGTTCCCTGATGGGTAAGACCCTCCAAGGGGCAACCTAAGACAGACACACCCTTAATATAAAACAAAAAAGGGGGATGTGTTGGGACTAATGACACTTTAACTAACTCAGGCTGATTCCTTACTTCCTGGTGAGTGAGCAGGATCAAGGCCTCAAAGGCGGTACCACCATCAGGGATTGGTTAACAACAGTTAAGCAAATGTGATCAGCTTGTGCTTGCCATATAGTCTAATGGGACTCTTGCCTGCATGAACCCCTGCCTTGCTGACCTTTAAACTGATTGGTTCCTGCCTAGCCCCCACCCTATATAAAAGCTATGTGACTTCCTCAATAAACGAGTTCCTGCTGTGATGGGTCTCCATGACGCGTCTGATTGTCCTCTGCCTGGAGGGCTGGGAGAAGGCGGTCAGTCGGTCTTACCTATCCCGGTCTGACCTTGTTGGGGAGTGTCCCCTTCCCTTGTCGCTGGTCGAGAAGGGCAAGGGGGATTAAGACCCCGGCATCCATCTGCCTGCAAATGCCATAATTTTATCATTCTTCATGGCTGAGTAATATTCCATTATATATATATGCCATAGTTTCTTTATCCATTCATCAACTGAAGGGCATCTAGGTTGGTTCCACAATCTGGCTATGGTGAATTGAGCAGCTATGAACATTGATGTGGCTGCATCTCTGTAGTATGCTGATTTTAAGTCCTTTGGATATAGGCCAAGGAGTGGGATAGCTGGGTCAAATGGTGGTTCCATTCCTAGCTTTCTAAGGAATCTCCATACTGCTTTCCAGAGTGGCTGCACTAATTTGCAACCCCACCAGCAATGTATGAGTGTACCTTTTTTCTCCACCCCCTCGCCAATACCTATTGTTGCTTGTGTTCTTGGTAATCGCCATTCTAATTGGAGTGAGATGAAATCTTAGGGTAGTTTTGATTTGCATTTCTCTTATTACTAGAGATGTTGAACATTTTTTCATATATCTGTTGATTGCTTGTACATCTTCTTCTGTGAAGTGTCTATTCATTTCCTTAGCCCATTTGTTGATTGGATTATTAGTATTCTTGGTGTAGAGTTTTTTGGGTTCTTTATAGATTTTGGAAATTAGTGCTCTATCTGAAGTATGAGTGGCAAAGATTTTCTCCCACTCTGTAGGCTCTCTCTTCACATTGCTGATAGTTTCCTTTGCTGAGAGAAAGCTTTTTAGTTTGAATCTATCCCAGTTGTTGATTCTTGCTTTTATTTCTTGTGCTATGGGAGTCCTGTTAAGGAAGTCTGATCCTAAGCCCACAAGTTGAAGGTTTGGGCCTACTTTTTCTTCTATAAGATGCAGGGTTTCTGGTCTGATTCCGAGGTCCTTATCCATTTTGAGTTGAGTTTTGTGTAGGGTGAGAGATAGGGGTTTAATTTCATTCTGTTGCATATGGTTTTCCAGTTTTCCCAGCACCATTTGTTGAAGAGGCTATCTTTTCTCCATTGCATATTTTTGGCCCCTTTGTCTAGTATGAGAAAATTGTATTTATTTGGGTTTGTGTACATGTCCTCTATTCTGTACCATTGATCTACCTGTCTATCTTGGTACCAATACCATTTTGTTACTATTGCTTTGTAATAGAGTTGAAGATCTGGTATTGCGATACCCCCTGCTTCGCTCTTTCTACTGAGGATTGCCTTAGCTATTCTGGGTTTTTTATTCTTCCAGATGAATTTAAAAATTGCTTGCTCTATTTCTGTAGGTTGCATCATTGTGATTTTAATTGGAATTGCATTGAATCTGTATAGCATTTTAGGTAGTATGGCCATTTTGACAATATTAATTCTGCCTATCCAAGAACATGGGAGATCTTTCCATCTTCTAAGGTTTTCTTTAATTTCTTTCTTTAGTGTTCTGTAGTTCTCATTGTAGAGGTCTTTCACCTCTTTTGTGAGATTGATTCCCAAGTATTTTATTTTTTTCAATGCTATTGTGAATGGGGTAGTTTTCCTAATTTCTCTTTCTAAACATTCATCACTTATGTATAAAAGTGCTTTGGAATTATGAGCATTGATCTTGTAACCTGCTACTTTACTGAATTCACTTATGAGTTCTAAAAGTTTTCTGGTGGAATTTCCAGGTTCCTATAAATATATAATCAAGCAATCAGTGAACAGGGATAGTTTGAGTTCTTCTTTTCCAATTTGTCCCTTTAATTTCTTTGGTTTGTCTAATTGCTCTGCTAGAGTCTCAAGGATGATGTTGAATAGAAGTGGTGAAAAAGGGCATCCCTGCCTTGTTCCAGTTTTTAGGGGGAACGCTTTCAGTTTTTTCACCATTTAGAATGATATTGGCCATGGGCTTAGCATAGATGGCCTTTACAATGTTAAGGAATGTTCCCACTACCCCAATTTTTTTCTAGTGTTTTGAGCATGAAGGGATGCTGTATTTTATTGAATGCTTTTTCTGCATCTATTGAAATAATCATGTGATTCTTAACTTTAAGTCTGTTGATATGGTGAATGACATTTATTGAATTCTGAATGTTGATCCAACCTGGCATCCCTGGGATAAAACCCACTTGATCATGGTGCACTATCTTTTTGATATATTTTTATATGCGATTTGCTAAAATTTTGTTGAGAATTTTTACGTTGATGTTCATTAAGGATATTGGTCTGAAATTTTCTTTCCTTGTTGTGTCTCTGTCTGGTTTAAGTATCAGGGCGATATTGGCTTCATAGAATGAGTTTGGGAGGGTTCACTCCTCTTCTATTTCATGGAATACTTTGAGGAGTATTGGAATGAGCTCTTTAAAGGTTTTGTAGAACTCAGCTGAGAACCCATCTGGTCCCAGACTTTTCTTTTTTGGTAGGCTTTTGATGACCTCTTCTATTTCATTGTTTAAAATCGATTTATTTAAGTTGTGTATGTCCTCCTCATTCAGTTTAGGTAATTCATATGTCTCTAGAAACTTGCTGATGTCTTCGAGGTTTTCTGTTTTGTTGGAGTATAGATTTTCGAAATAGCTTCTAATTATGTTTTGTATTTCGTGTCTGTTGTGATATTTCCTTGTTCATTCCGAATTTTAGTAATTTGAGTTTTCTCCCTCTTTCTCTTTCTTAGTGTGGCTAAGGGTTTATCAATTTTGTTTTTTTTTTTTTTTTTCAAAGAACCAACTCTTTATTTTGTTAATTTTTCCGATTGTTTCTTTTGTTTCAATTTCGTTGATTTCGGCTCTGATTTTAACTATTTCCTGTCTTCTACTACCTTTGGTGTTGGTCTGGTCTTCTTTTTCTAGGGCTTTGAGCTGTAGTGTTAAGTCATTTATTTGTTGATTTCTACTTCTTTTGTTGAATGTGCCCCATGAAATAAATCTTCCTCTAAGTACTGCTTTCATATTGTCCCAGAGATTTTGATATGATGTGTCTTTGTTCTCGTTTTCTTCTAAGAATTTTTTTATTTCCCTCCTGATGTCTTCTGTTATCCATTCATCATATAATAGTGTATTATTTAATCTCCAGATATTGGAGAAGTTTCTGTTTTTTATTCTGTAATTTATTTCTAATTTCAATCCATTATGATCTGATAGAGTACAAGGTAGTATCTCTATCTTCTTGTATTTGCTAACAGTAGCTTTGTGGCATAAAATATGGTCTATTTTAGAGAAGGATCCATGTGCTCCTGAGAAGAAAGTGTATTTGCTCTTTGTTGGATGGTACATTCTATATATGCCTGTTAAGTCTAAATTGTTGATTGTGTTATTGAGATCTATGTTTTCTTTATTCAATTTTTGTTTGGAAGATCTATCCAGTGGTGAGAGAGGTGTGTTAAAATCACCTAGTATTATTGTGTTGTGGTCTATTTGATTTCTGGAATTGAGAAGGATTTGTTTGACATACATGGATGAGCCAATGTTCAGGGCATAGATATTTATGATTGTTATGTCTTGCTGATTTATGCTTCCTTTAAGCAGTATGTAATGTCCTTATTTATCCCTTCTGACTAACTTTGGCTTGAAGTCCACATTATCTGAAATGAGGATGGATAATCCAGCTTTTTTGCTGTGTCAGTGTGCATGGTATGTTTTTTCCCATTCTTTCACCTTTAGTCTATGGGTATCTCTTTCCATGAGATGAGTCTCTTGCAGGCAGCATATTGTTGGAATTGTCTTTTTAATCCAATCTGCCAGTCTATGTCTTTTGATTGATGAGTTCAGGCCATTAACATTCAGAGTTATTATTGTGATATGATTTGTATTCCCAGTCATTTGACTCATTTTTGTTTTTTGACATGATTTGGTTTCTCCTTTATTTGGCTATTCCTTTATGCTAGTTCCTCCCGTTGCTGATTTGCATCGTTGTTTTTCATCTCTTCCTCATGGAATATTTGCTGAGAATGTTCTCTAATGCCGGCTTTCTTTTTGTAAATTCCTTTAGCTTTTGTTTATCATGGAAGGATCTTATTTCATTGTCAAATCTAAAAGTAAGTTTTGCTGGGTATAAGATTCTTGGTTGGCATCTGTTTTCTTTCAGGGCTTGGTAAATGTTGTTCCAGGCCCTTCTAACTTTTAGGGTCTGGATTGAAAAATCTGCTGATATTCTTATTGGTTTCCCCCAAATGTAATTTGATTCTTTTCTCTCGCGGCCTTTAATGTTCTGTCTTTATTTTGTATGTTAGGTATCTTCATAATAATGTGCCTTGGTGTGGGTCTGTTGTAATTTTGTATATTTGGAGTCCTATAAGCCTCTTGTACTTGGTTTTCCATTTCATTCTTCAGATTTGGGAAATTTTCTTATATTATTTCATTAAATAGATTGTTCATTCCTTTGGTTTGTTTCTCTAAGCCTTCCTCAATCCCAATAATTCTTAAATTTGGCCTTTTCATGTTATTCCACAATTCTTGTAGATTCTGTTCATGATTTCTTACTATCTTCTCTGTTTGGTCAACTTTGTTTTCAAGTTTAAATAATTTTTCTTCAATGTCTGAGGTTCTGTCTTCCAGGTGTTCTATCCTATTGGTTATGCTTTCTATGGAGTTTTTAACTTGGTTTATTGTTTCCTTCATTTCAAGAATTTCTGTTTGTTTTTTTTTTTTCAGTATCTCTAACTCTTTATTGAAATGATCTTTTGCTTCCTGTATTTGCTCTTTTAACTGTTGATTGGTGCAATCATTTAATGCCTGCATTTGCTCTTTCATCTCTTCCTTCAATGCCTGCATTTGCTCTTTCATCTCCTCATTTGCTTCCCTGATTGTTTTAATTACGTACATTCTGAACTCCCTTTCTGACATTTCTTCTGCTGTGCTGTCATTGGGTTTTATTGATATAGTATCTAGGTTTGTTTGGAACATTTTCTTCCTTGTTTTCTCATATTGGTCAGATGTCAGTGGGACTGTGAGATATTGCAGATTTCCTCTATTGGCTTATAGTGTCCCTATAGATTTCCAGTGTATCACCTCCCAGCCTTCAGTAGCCTGAAGTCTTGGAGGAACTTTATAATTCAGTGCTTCTGAAGAATGCTGCCCCTAGCCCCCTACTGGTTCCAGGGCTTGGAGCTGGCTCTGTGCGGAAAGGCTCTCATTGGGGGGCCTGCTCTGAGAAGCTGGCCGTGTGGGAGGAGCCCGCTGGAGTGTGCAGTGCTACCTGGGGAAGACTGTAGCTGCCCTGCCCTGGTCTGATAAGCCGGCCCTATCTGTGCCTGCCACCCAGGCAGAGCTTTACCCAGTGGGCAGACTCACCTGTGGCTCTATTTCAGTCCGAGTATCTCAATGCCTCCCCTTCTTGAATCCTGGGTTCTGGAGCGACTGGAGATGCAATCACCCTCTAGTCTGCCATCTTGGATCGCCCCGTGGAAAAAGCCTGTGGCCAGAGGGGGCTGGGCTGCCTGGAGAAGTCTCTGGCTGCCCTGTCCTGATCCCAGAGGCTGCCTGGGGGTCAGAGCTCTCCGTTGGCTCAGGGACTTGTGGTTGGCTCTGTGTAGAAAGGCTCTCACTGGGCGGTCTGCTCCAAGAAGCTAGCCTTGAAATGCGCCTCCCGCAGTAGGGGCCCAGGCTGCTTGGGGAAGTCCCTGGCTGCCTTGTCCTGATCCCTGATGCTGCTTGTGGGCCGGAGCTTGTTGTGCTGGCCCCGGGACTTGGAACTGGTTCTGTGAATGAAGGCTCTCACTGGGGGGCCTGCTCCAAGAAGCTGGAGAAGCTTGCCATTTGGGAGGAGCCCACCGCCGGAGTGCGCAGGGCTGCCTGGGGAAGACTCTAGCTGCTCTGCCCTACTCTGATAAGCCACCTCTATCCGGACCTGCCACCCAGGCGGAGGTTCACCTGGTGGGGGAGACTCACCCGTGGCTCTATTTTAGTCTGAGTCTCTCAATGCCTCCCCTTCTTGAATCCTGGGTTCTGGAGCGACTGGAGATGCAGTCACCCTCTAGTCCGCCATCTTGGATCACCCCTTGGCAATCTTAAAGTGATTCATTCCTGGGTGTCTATCACCTCGAACAGTATGAATACTACTATTTAACTAAAACAATGCGTCACCACAACAAGTATTAATATAACAGAGAAAGTCAAGGTTGTAATAAACCCATGATTTTTTTTAAGTCATGAGAGATAAAAATAACCACATATCTTTATTAGTAAACCTGGTATTAATACCTGAATTTGTGTAGCTATTTACTTCCAGTTGAATATTTATATCTCAAAAAAAGCAATCATAAACTAAAGAATCACCTAAGGCAGACATGTAAACCTTGAATTTTTAAACTAATGAGCAACTTATATCATTTTCAACCTTACAGCTAACCAAAATATGAAGTTTAATGTGGGAAATTTTATCAAAAGATACTAAGTAAGATGTTGGGTCCACTATACAGTTTGGTATCCTGGAAAAAGTGATAAACATAACAACTGTAAATTCATTTCATTATCAAAAACCATAGGAAATACACATGATTACAAAATGAAATTGAAATAACCAATAGCAGTTTGAAAAGCCTGCTTTCCCTGGCTCTAACAATTACTTATAACTTCACTAGATTTCTCCAAGACTGCAGCAGCAAATCTAAGCCACCAGTGACTTGGGTCATTCATTTCTTTTGCACTAAAATGAATTTTTCAAGTTCTATTTTACAGGATCAGCCTTGAAAAGTTAAGAAAAAATATTGGGGATACTGAGTAGTTATTAATTAGAATATTTTAAAACAATTGGTTTACATCTTTCCAAATTTTTCTAATTATTCATTCTTCATACACCTGAAAGTAAAAAAGGGACACTTGCTGGTTAAAATTATTTGTGATTTGAATCTCATAAAATATTGTGAGTTTTTATTTTAATATAAAGAATCACATTTTCTCTGTGCTTTCATGAGAGGATGGGTAAAGTGGGGAATGTCCTTGGAGGAATCACAGTTTCACAAGGTCAGTTCAGAAGGTAGAGGCACATCAATGACTAGAAATACAGTCATTGCTCTGCTTGAGGAGGTATTTCTTCACCTCTGTCTACTGGTATTGCTTTCACTTCATAGGATTATCGTTTATCATAGTGTTTCCTCAAAAGCGTACATTCAACATCTGCATCAGAAATCACCTTTCAGGTTAAATTAAACTTCAGGCTTACAAAAGAACTAATAAATGAACATCTCAGAATGTAAGACACTGAAATTGTTACTTAAGCTCCTCCAATTTAGGCTAATGCTTGTTATAATTTAGGAACATCTAGTCTACCATTTACCAAGAGTTTCATGTGTGAAAATTAATCTTAAAAATCATGACACCTGATAATCATTAATTTCCTCATGCCATTCTTTTATCCCTATAAATCCACAACATTTTATCAAGGGAAATCTACATCCAACTACTAAAATATTCTTTTCCCATGACAGAAAACAAAAAGTAATATAAAATGGAAAATACTTTAAAATTTAATATAGTTGTCACTATGGAGCAGTGGGGGATTGGTTGCAGGGCCCCTAGGTGGATACCAAAATCCACAGATGTTTAAATTCCAAGTAAGAAGGTACAATATTTACATAAACTATGTGCACCTTCCATGTAGTTTAAATTACCTGTAGATTATTCATAATATCAACTATAATGTAAACACTGTGTAAATAGTTGTTATAATACATTGTTTAGGGAATAATGAGAAGGAAATACAAGCCTGTATATGTTCAGTACAGACATAAATATTTTTTCCTAAATATTTTCACTCTGTGGTTGACTGAATCCGTGAATATGGGACCCGTGAATACAGAGGACCTATTAGATACATGCAATGCAATTATCTAGTGCCATCTAATTTATTCCATACAGAAAAATAAAATTGCACTGTGACAAAACTAAACTTAAAAAAACAATACTTTTACTCTTTTCTTGATAAACTTGGATTGTCTCAGATGATCTTTTTGTACTGTTGCTGCTAGCAAGTTATTGTACCAATTGCTACATAATCTAACTCTGCTTCTCTTCTCAGGGGGAAGTGAGGGAAAGCATTCACCTTGACTTTGATCTGTTTCTCATCAGATTCAGCTGCAGGAAATGTCAGACTTAAAATTGTTTCAGGTTTGCCCTAATGCTTCAGGGATGGAACTTTTTTCTTCCACACTGTATAATTCACTTTGTAATATCAGGAAATGTAGGTTTCAGGAGACTAAACTGTTTGAGAGGGAGGAAAAGCAACATATTCCCTTGGCCTTATTTGTTCTCTGTCTCTTTCTCTGGCTTTTTTTTTTTTATTAGCTTATTTATTATAACAGTAACTCCAACGATGGGTTTCAAGTAATATTTAACCTGGCAGAGACAGTCAAATAAGTTCCCTAGTTCTATTTCCTATTAAAACCCAGATAATATTAATGCTGACTTGTAAGTTTCCCTTGGCATGTTTTGTGCCATCTCCTTAACCCTAGCAACTGAATTCTGTTATTGCACTAATGGACCCAGAAGTTTAAAAATTCTAAGAAAGAGTGCCTTCCCACTGCTTTAGCATGACAGTATAGTCTTTTGGCTATTATTGCAAAGATAATTATTCAAATACTTCATAGTTAATTCAGTTGATTCCTCCAAAGAATAAGAAAAATATGGTCACTGAGATCAAATGTATTAAAACATATTTTCACCTCTTTTATATGTGTATGCTTCATCTAAGTGAAGGACCATATGGTCCTTCTATTCTGAAGAAAATTCCTACAGGGGGATGTAATTCCATCAAAAGAACTTGGAATCTTACATAACCATCTTATAGTCCTTTGAAAACATAACTTTAATCTCTCTATTATATCACCCTCCTTCATATGCATATAAATCATTTCTTCTGTAAGTTAATGAATGTCTAATGTACTTGCTGCTAATCCCTCTACCAATATGGCTAGAACTTATAGATTCCCTGTACAATAGAAAATAGTAATGCATTTGATCTAAAATGTTTGCGTATAGAATGCATACAAACAAGCAAGATGGTATTTCGAAATCTCACATTTTCAAGCTAAATATATTTTCCTAGTTTTATAAAGAGTTTGGAGAATTTTAACGACTTTAACTGGTTGCTTTATATAATTACTGGTATATCTGGAAAAAAAGAAGTAGTGCTATTTTCTAAGTTTATACGTAGAAAATACAAAAATAGTCTAGTCCATTATCATATTTAATCATTTTAATTTCCTCCTTAATACAACAGATTCTCTCAAATGGCAAAGCTACTTTTTTGTCACAATGAAAATAAAAATGTGGTGTATTTAAGCCTCCCTGCCTCTGCTTTTTCAATTGTGCAATATTAAAAACTTTGTTTTAAACCAAAGCTAATTTTTGTTTATATTTTACTAAGAAATGAAATATTAACCTACCATTTTCTTGAAGTCAAAAATAAAGACAAACTAAACATATTAGCAGAAACTATACTCACTCTTGCCAAGGTATTTAAAATGTGGAAATTTTAAGTAACCAAACATGAGGTTAGATGAACATAAAGTAACTAAAACACATGCATTAATCAGTTCAAACTCAACCCTCTTGTTAAGAGAACACAATTCCCTAAAGTACATTAAGGTAAAATTACATGTAAGAACTCTGTATGTTTAAACTTTGATCAGTCCCTAAAAGTCAAAGTCAATTTTTTTTTCTGATATGCTGAAGCTAATTCAAAATAAGGAGGTGGGGAGAGATTTAAAAAAAAAAAAGAAAAGAAGAAAAAAAAAATAGAAGCTCAGTGGAGTAGGCAAAGTGGAATGAAGGGAAGAGAGAAAGGATAGGGAAAGACAGTGGAGTGAATCCTTTGTGTGGTGTGAATAGATGACAGTGGATCTGGGGAACAAATTAGAACAAATTATATTCCATGCTTTTATTTTTTTTATTTGTTCTAATTAGTTATACACGAGAGTAGAATGCATTTTGACACATCATACATAAATGGAGTATAGCTTCTCATTCTTGTGATGGTAAAAAAATGAATCCTATTGTCATTTATAACTAAAATGAACCATTATAAAAGAATTCCAAGATTGTGAATTTGTTTAAGGTAATGTTTACTTTGCATTTCTGAAATGATTTTTTGAAATGTAACTAATTTAAGTCGATGCATTATTCATTTTAAAGATTTGCATTTGACTCAGAAATGTGACCAGCTGAAAGAAAGTAAAGTAGCTTTAATCACATATTGAGGCAAGAAGAAAATTGAACAGATATTAATCGTCTTGGCCCACAAAATGCTGATACTCATTTAATTTTTTTTTCAGGAAATAATAATTACAACATCCAATATGGACTCTTTTTTTGAGACTTTGCAAGCCAATCATACTGGTATTGAACATTCATAAAGTAGTTTTTATTTATTTTCTGGGAAAAAAATCAAAGCAATTTTCTGCTAAATAACACATGCTGGTCATTAACGGAAAGCCAAAAATGCAATGTGCTCCTGGGCACAATGATATTACTGACAAATAACACAGAGAGTCAAAGTGTCAATAAGAAATGTACATGAAATAAATGTGTCTGGTGACCTACAATGATTATCACTAATGTTTCCTTGTTACATTCTCTCTACATAAAATCTTCATGTAACTACCTAAGCCCTACCTTTTTTCTCAAATCAGTGCTACTGTGAATATAAAAATCAATGTTTTACAGAGATAAACTGGAAAATAAAAATAAATTTAAAAAAATAATGTAACTTTTTATTCAAGTGCCTTTTTAAATCAGCTGTAATAATTTGGAGAATTCACTGAAGATCACTGTATTACTGTTCCTTTATTTTAAATTTCAAATTATGATCACATGATAGTTATACCAAAATAGATTTGCCACTCCATACCAGTTTATAGCAACCTTTCAAAAATGAGAGGAAAACTACTGACTTATTCATGCCTAATTTGATTTTGTTATAACTAATTTTAATGTTGAAGCTTGGGGGTTCTCTCAATGCACTGAAATAGTACATTTCTTTTAAACAGAGAGTCTGATAGATATTTATTCAAATTCTATGAATTTAAAATTGAATCAATAGAGCATAATCAGTTTATTTGATTCTTTGGGGAGAATACTTTTTTGACACTATCATAGTTGGAGAAAAACAAAAACTGGTGTGGACACAGAGTTTGGTCTCTTGGTGATAATAAAAGTTTGATTCTCACAATTATATTGTTAATTGAACATCTTGTATGTTACTAAAAGTTGGGAAGATAGGAAGTTGTGGTCATTGCAGAACCAAAACACTAAAGCATATCCAGTTTCTGCTCTAACAGCCAGACAACAACAAATTCTAATAATAATTATTACTTTTGTGGCATCCAAGTGGAAACCCTCATTATTTTTATTATTATGATTTATACATCCAACTCAAAATTGTACCTTTCCCAGATTATAAATTAAATCTCCCATTTATAAATTAAATTACCAAAATTGCCTCTTCTAATAATTGTTTTTCTTAATTGACTTTTTGGTAGGACATGATTTTAAGTTAGAATGAATATATTACCAATAACTTATAAAAGTATCTGTACTTCATTTCACATCTTATATTCTTTCCATATTGTCTGTAATATGCATGTTTACTCTGAATATGAAAAAAATGGAAAAAAATCTACAAATATAGATGTAGATGTAAATATTAATAGTTATATAAATGATCATATTCTAAATAACAGAAGACATACATGAAAAACACTAATAGTGAGAAATTGAATTGATATGTATGTACTCAGCATGTCAGGAATATAGTCAAGACTATAATAGTAGAAGAACTTTTGATTTCCAAAACATTTCATTGCAACAGTATATATTTCACATTATTCTTTGCTTTTATTTTCTAAGATAGAGCTATGATTTTGATATTTGCTTTTAATTTGACTCTCAAGTTCAAAAGTCCTGCTATAATTTATACCTTAACATTCAAATTTAGGAAACAAGCTAAGTTAAATCTGACACTCCTGACAATTTATATATATAATAATAAATAGTTTTAAACTTAAAATAATGGCTTAAGTGAATGCCACTTAGGCATTTACAATCACTTCATCTATATGCCAAATGGTAGAAGGAAATGAAAGGAAAACTAGTTCATTAAAGACAGCACTCAGACATTCTCTGAAATTATAGTGGCAACCTAATGCTAATGTTCATATGTGTTAAATATATTTTATATATAAATAAGTAACAAATTTACTATGGGTTTTTAAAAGTCTCTAAATAATAAATATATTTAGACTTTCTCAGTGAGAAATATTATTTTAAAAAATAAGTAACATTATCTGCAATACATTACAGAAAATATATCCAATAAAGGTCTATATAATTTTCGAATGTACTCCTGACAGTTATCCCCATAATATATTAGAGTATTTAGAGTTCATGTTAGACAGGACCACTCCTACTCGGGTTTCTTTTTGTTATAATTCTATTGTTATAAAAGGATCATGAACACAATAACAATATTTACAAACAATTGCATTGCCATTTAAATTTTATACATTTTCTTAAGTAAGACAGTCAATGTGTAATAATCAGTGATCCCTAGTGAGGTTATTTATTTAAAGAATTTTATTTAGTCATCATAAGCACACAGTTTGAAATATAAAGACTTGAGGACATTAAAGTGCAAGAACAATATCACATCATGGAAAGTGGGATTTAGATCAATGTAGCTCAGTTCAGAACCCAAGCTGCTTCCCTTTGTCAACTTTATGAGGAAAATTCAGAAATGTATAGAAAGTATGGGATTTAGAGTACCATGTTGAATTTGAAGCAACGGTCAAACATTCATAAAGATTAATCCAACAGGCCTGTGATTTCAAGACAAAGGGCTCAATCTTGACATCAAAGATAAAGATATAAAATGTAAAATTAATAACATATATTCTGGATAAATGATAATTTAATCACATAGGAGAAATTTTCATGGCACTAAATTCATGTTGGAGAGAGCTACATCATGTGTTCTGTTTTATTTCTAGATCTATGTCTTCTGTGGTTTGAATCTACCTCCTACTGAGTTCAGATGAGACTACTGTGACAGAATTCAGAGAGAGGACCCATAAGGGTTAATTAAACCCAGGAGGGCTCTCATGAGTAGGATTATGTGCCCTCATAACTGGCTTGTTTGAGGAGGTCACTCATTTGTCCTATGGGTCAGCTTTGCAGTACTATGAAAATATGTGCGGGATAATTAAAATAAGAGGAAAGCATTCTTTGGTTTCACAGTTTAGAATCCAACCCATGATCAAGTAAACCCGCTAATTTAGGCTTGTGGCAAAGCAGCACATCATGGTGGAAGTATGCAAGGGTTGGCCAGGGTTCCACCATCACTTTGAAGTACCTGCCCTCAATGACCTAAGGAACCCCCCTACACACACACACTAGGCATCACCTATGAAAGATTTCACCACCTGCCAGAAGGACCACCAAGTCTTTAACACATGAGCCTTTAGGGACATTTATGCAAACCATAACACTTATTTTTCTACTTTCCATCATATAATGATGTGAAAAGGAGTTCCTTACCAGATACTATTTGCCAGCACATCATCCTTGAACTTTCCATCCTTTAGTATTGGAAGAAGTTAAATTTATTTTCTTTTTAAATGAGCCAGTCTGGGTTATTTTTTAATAGCAACACAAATGGATTCAGGAAATATTTTTTCCATTTTACTGTTTATTTCAGTTTAGATATTGAAAATTAAAATTACCATAATTTTGATGTTATCAAATATATTCCAAGAAGAAACAGGAAAATAATGTAGTAATATTAAGACAAAGGTATCAAATTGCTACCTAACATCTCTAATATTAAGCAACTCTGACCTTTAGGCATCTTTCATCTTTCATCTTCTTCCAGGAGAATCTGTATAAAAGAGAAAAGAAAAGAAAAAAAGAAAAGAAAAGAAAATGTAGACATAAAGAAACAAATCTATCCTTGCTCTAAAACCATTGTTTCTCTAAATTTCACCCAATTCTTTGTGGTTGAATAATATTTCATTGTGTATATATAGCACAGTTTCTTTATCCATTCATCAACTGAAGGGCATCT
The DNA here is from genome assembly GCF_902686445.1 of Sciurus carolinensis. Taxonomy (NCBI): domain Eukaryota; kingdom Metazoa; phylum Chordata; class Mammalia; order Rodentia; family Sciuridae; genus Sciurus; species Sciurus carolinensis. Next base: position 121,187,389 of record NC_062221.1, on the reverse strand, counting down.
AGGTTGGTTCCACAATCTAGCTATTATGAATTGAACTGCTATAACCATTGATGTAGCTGTGTCACTGTAATATGCTGATTTTAAGTCATTTTGGTATAGGCCAGGGAGTGGGATAGCTGGGTCAAATGGTGGTTCCATTCCAAGTTTTCTGGGGAATCTCCCTACTGCTTTCCAGAGTGACTGCACCAATTTGCAACTCCACCAGTCATGTATGAGTGTACCTTTTTCCCCATATCCTTGCTAACACCTATTGTTGCTTGCATTCTTGATAATGGTCATTTTAATTCGGGTGAGATGAAATCTTAGGGTAGTTTTGATTTGCATTTCTCCCAAAGTGCAAGAAATAAAAGCAGGAATAAATAATTGGGATAGATTCAAACTGGAAAATTTTTTCTCAGCAAAGGAAATAATCAGCAATGTGAAGAGAGAGCCTACAGAGTGGGAGAAAATCTTTGCCACACACACTTCAGATAGAACATTAATCTATATAATCCAGAATCTATAAAGAATTCAAAAAACTTTACACCAAGAATACAAATAACCCAATCAATAAATGGACTAAGGAAATGAGCAGACACTTCACAGAAGAAGATATATGAGCAATCAACAGATATATGAAACAATTTTTCTGATTTTAGAGATGAGTAAATTTAGTTGAAGATGGGAAAAGTCATATAGAAAATATCACTGCTAATAATTGTAGAAAACTCTGTCTTGAAATGCTGAAAGCATACCATAATTATTCAACTAATTTATCAAATAAAAAAATCATGGGCAACTTCTGGTTTCTTCACATGGTGTAAAAACCTACAAAATGTGTTGCTCTTATTTGTGAAAATTGTTAAATTCAAAATGGAGTTGCTGGTGTCAAACCATGACAGAATGGAATCAATGGAGACCATGAGTGGAAGACTCTCACATACAAGTTGCCCAATGAAAAGAATTATTATAAGAATTTCCACAGGACTACAGTCTTACACAAAGAAAAGCACAAATTTATGCAGAATATAATGCCAAAACATCTATCCAGCAACTGTTTACTGAACTTTAGCTTGCTGCCACCCTTTTTGATGTCTGAACACTCTTGATACTAATCTATATAGACAATGATTATTTTATCAGAACAATTCAGGTAATCTTCCTAATTTTGCCTTCAAAAAATTCCCCTTGAATTTGAATACACATATAGTTTTCTAGAGCATGGCATTTCCATTGGAATGCTATTCTTACATTTCCTATTTATTTTGAAGAAGCTCTCTCTGTTTGTTATCGAGGTTGGCATAATGTTATCTCAGATGTCAAACCAAAGCAAGTTCACAATGAACGAATCAGTGACCCTGCAACCTTCACAGTGTCCAATGGGGCACTTTTGTACTCTCACTTCTACAACTAACCTTCTTCTGTCAGTGTGAATTGAATCTTAGGATCCTGGACTTTCCCATTGGTGAGTCCATTTGACTTCATTCAGAATCTCATTTTGTTCAAGTCTACCTTAAATAAAGGATTCTGCATCCCTTCCAAGACTATAAATGTTATTTTGGGGTTTTGTGACAATTTTTTTCTGGTACTAAGACACAGTCTGAAGAATACTGGTTTAATACAAAATTTATGTTCTGTCCTGAAGAATACTGGTTTAATACAAAATTTATGTCCTGTCATTGAGGATTTCATGTCTTTTCTGTGAAATCACTTTTGGTTCTGTATTTCTGATATTTTGGTTGATCTGCACGTCTGGTTAAAAATTGTCAACATTTGTTCTAGTTTTGATTATTTCATATGCATCTGCAAATGATATGGTTATTTTACATTTCTTTCTTCCCTTGTTAGTGAAAATTTTCAAGAGCAAAGAGAAACATACCAAACTCACAAGATTTTATTCCACCTACAATTAAGAAATAGAATAGATCTCCAAATTCTGCAGCATACAAGAAGTTTCCCTTTGGGGACTCATAGAAAGTCAAATTTTTGGACATTTTTAGAATAATGGGTCAAATTACACCAAAGGTAAGTTCTCAGAACTAAAAGACTATAACCACAGAGTCAACATGTAGAATCTTCTAGGCTCTCCAGGGCTCATGCTTCTCTGTGTCTTTCCCTATTTTGAATCTGCTGTTTTTTTTTACTTATATTAAGACAAAACTCTATTACGAATTAAAGCAAAAAAATAGAAATACACTATTACTGACTTCAAAATGGATTGGAAAAGCATCTTCTTATAACAGCCAATATAGGCAAAGAAAAAAAATCCAATTTGTGGTTTTAAAACTTAGAGCAACTCCATTGAAACCACAAACCTAGAGACCTAAAAGTAGTTTTCTGTTATAAATGTAAATTTAGATTGCTCTCTGCTAACAATTGCTTAAGGTGTCAAAACAGTTGATTGCAAGATTAATAATGGAAAAGGACAAATGTTGATCATTGGTAATAAAATTTATGTCCTCGAATGTAAACTGCTTTACCCCAAAATTTGGAGCATAATCTGCATAAGATAATCAATGTCAAAAGAAAAATCTTAAAAGCTTTTTCCATGAATATTGGTAAAAATGTTAGCCATGCAAATGATGACTTTAACTTGTCCTATTTTATCAGCAAAACAACTTGAATCCACCTGACCTCTCTTTTCACAAAATGAAGAGTTTATATTACTATATTCTTGTGCCTATGATTAAAATTCTACAATAAAGCTACAAAACCTTAAGTACGTGTCTGTGTATATGTTTATGACTGAATACCTATAGTACATAGTGTCAACATGTTAAAATCACTTAAGGAATGCTATTTAAATTAGATTACACTAAAATGAGTGCTCACATAAATCAAAACTCTTAAAATATATAGTAACTTCCAAAATGTCTTTTAGTGCACAAGACTTAAAACAAATCTTTGATAGAAAGCAAGTTTTAAACTTGTTAGTAAAATAAAAATAAAGGTATCATAAGAATTGTTAGCATGCATACATTTTCATAAGTCTGATGGTTGAGTCAGAAGTATCTTACAAACTGAAAAAAATAAGTAAGAAAAAAGAAAATTTTCTCATTTCTTATAGCTCCTAAGAAAACTGACGGGTTAAAAGAAAATTAATAGCATTATATTATGTATTTATACTTTATATAAAAATAAAATGTGTGGCACAAACAACACAAATAATGGGAAGAAGTAATTGTTGACACATCACTGTAATGCCATTTCGCTGCAAAGTGCTATAATAACATTGGAAGGTAGACCCTCATTAATTTAAGTTGCATAATGTCAACCTTAGCATTATTGCTGAAATACCTGAACAAGAGAATTAAACATTGCATGGAATATGGAAGAAAAAGTTTTTCATAAATCACTTAAGGTTTCATTTTCGAGCATTCAAAGAAATTACAAATTAAGAATGGTTTTAAATAGACACCATTTCATGGGTTTTTTTTTCCAGGAAAATGAAATCATTATGGGTAAATAAAGGGAAGAAGCAAAAGTCACCAGTGGAATTATGAGAAGATGAAAGAAAATAATTTTGGACTTTGCCCCTGTGTCTGTGTCACTATCTTCTACTAGGAAAGACTATTTATTTCCACAGAACTGGAGAAAAAGATATTCCTAAATATTCTACATGCTTGTAAATTCTGTCTCTCTATAGATCATGAAAAAAGTTTCAGTGTAAGGGGTGACACATTCTTATGTCTCTTGGGAAAGATTTCGAAATACTTTTAGCTCATCTTAGTTCTGTGATAAATTTTTAGGATATTTACTCACTACAAACTTAATTTAGAGCTTGGTTGTTGTTTTGTGAAAATAAAATTAAAAAGCAAGTATATGTGCAATGATGGGAGATAAGAATAAACAGTGGTACTCCAAACTCTTCTTCCCAATCTTTTCCAAGCCTCTTTTGGTCTGTTTTTAGCTTTGTATTACCATTTTGTGTTTCCCTTTGTATCTCTGTTTTTCTCTCTCATATGTACACAAAAACCTCATAATCCAATGTATCAGATTCATTAGAATTTTTCTTATTAATTAAATTATTCTATATTAAACAATGTGTGGCTGGCGAGACCCGGGGCCCAGGGTTATGCCACATGCATCCAAAGATGGCAACTGGCAGAGAGCCAAAGGGCGGGCCAAATGCACCTTGAGAAAAACAGGAAGCGTTTACCATTGGCTGTATGATAATTAGTTCAGCCGCCTAGCATGTGGACAGATATATCTTACCTGTATGCTTGTGCTCGTGATTGCTTGACCTTTAATAGGATTGGATGGACATATCTGGTTACAATTGCTTATACATTAGACTGCTTACGTATTGAGGGTGTTATCCGAATAAAGCGGAAACTGCTTCATGAACCTCTGAAGTGTGCTTGTCGTTTGTCCCGCTGGTCGGTGGCAAGCGGCACAATAAGTAAGTGCTGACACAGATGTATCACAAAAGAGGTGGAGTCCATACAGAATGATCTGTTTTGGAAAGAAAATATTTTATATGTTATATACTTTAGGGACAGAAACATATGATGCTTCTCCTCACCCATCATGAGAGTAAAGACTGATACTCCTATAACAAAAGACATATTAACAAGATAAAAACATACCGAATTTATTTAATCAACATTTTAAGTGACGTAAGAGATTTTAGAAATGAAGACCTATTGACTCAGTGGAAACTGCCCAGTATTTGCTTAGCTTCCATGAAGGGTGAACAGCTGTGACAAAATGCAACTGGACTAAAAACCATGACCTAATGATAATAAACCAAGGGGGAAGCTCAGAAAGGTTTAAACCTGAACCCAGAAAGGTTCAGATTCTTTTTGGTCTTTCTCAGTTATACGCCTTCCTCCCAGTTACAGAGTAGACGCTCTACAGCAAGGGTCTTGAGAGGAGAGGGAGAAATGAGAGTCGCCTTGGTAAGTTTTAAAGAAGAGTAATTCAATTTTTATGAATCACCCTAATTGAATAAGAGGATTTGGTTTCTGTTGGTACTAATGACACATTAACTAACTCAGGCTGACTCCTTACTCCCTGGTGAGTGAGCAAGATCAAGGCCTCAAAGGCGGTTTCAATAGTTAATGACGATAAATCGGACCACCGTCAGGGATTGGTTAACAACAGTTCCGCGAACGTGATCAGCTCATGCTTGCCATATAGTCCTATGGGACTCTCACCTGCGTGAACCCCCTGTGCCTTGATGACCTTTAAGCTGATCGGTTCCCGCCTAGCCTCCGTCCTACATAAAAGCTGTGTGACTTCCTCAATAAACGAGTTCCTGCTGTGACTGTTCTCCCTGACACCTCTGATTGTCCTCCGCCTGGAGGCCTAGGAGCGGGCCGTCAGTCGGCCCTACCTTTCCCGGTCTGGCCTTGTTGGGGAGTGTCCCCTTCCCTTGTCACTGGTCGAGAAGAGCAAGGGGACTTAAGACCCCGACAGGTTTCTCTAATCTGCTTTGGAAGAGAAAGTAGGACATGAGACAGGTAGGCAGGAGAATGGCAGAAAGACCTGGCTTCTGAGGTCCTTCCAGGGCATTTAGTTTTAAGTACTCACTTGGTGTGTCACAGAATTGTAGTATGGGGTATTATGTGATGAGCCTCAACCATATTTTGATAATCAGTTAAACAAAGGAACATTTATTTGGATGACAAACAAGAGACTTGGAAGGAAGGGACATGTATCTGTCATTCCATAAAAGGTGTGTGTTCTTCAGTTGTAAACCCTGAGGTCATTAGAAAAAAAGGAGCTTGGTTTGCATTTTTTAATTTCTGCTTTAATATTCATTATCCTGGGGAGAGTTCTACTATGGATCTTTCAACTTTAACCTCTAATGTAGAAGGCTCCTTGAGAACTTTGGATGACATTGAAAATCTGATCCTATGGTAACTCTGACTTCACTGAAGCCTGTGAAGATATCCCTGTGCAATCAGAGAGACACCAGCTGTTTCTGTGATGCTTGCTTCTTGTCCAAAAGAAACAAGACTCCAATACATTGATGTGGTAGGAATCCACTCAGACAGGTTGTGTTGGTTTCTGTAATGCTTCCATAGATGGAGCATAATCACTTCCCTTCATCTGCTCTGCTAAATGTGGGAAATCTTGACACTCAGCTAGGTTAAAATTTCCTTCTGAAGTATTTCTGTAATTGGATTCATGAAATTCTGCAGAAATTCCTCAGAAAGAGTTTCTATCTTTTGTAATTTTATTCTTTTGCTCTCTTAATTTTAAAATAAATTTGATAAACATTCATAAAATGTGATTGTTTTGATAATGAATGATGAAGTATGGAACTCCTTATGACACATAACCTTGGGATATATTATGTGGTCTTTGATGAGAAATAAAGAGAAATGATAAATGACCAATTTAGAAATATCTTTCTTTCACTCAGAAGACCTTATAGATAGATACTACTCTCCTTCTTTGTAGAGGGAAATTAGTTCTCTCAATCAAATCCTAAATAAATGCAAGCCATGGGCAACAATCTTAAGTATAAAATAAGTCAGTGTACATCTCAGGTATTAAAATTTGATGGATTTCATATAGAGATACCATTCGAAACAATTAGATATTGCTCAAATTAGATACTACACAAATCACAGCACAGAACTTCAAAATTGTTTATAACACCAATCTGATATTCCTGACTTGTTACACATAGAACAACAAAAGAATCAAATTCATATTCTCTTAAAATGACCATGTAATAATAACTCTTCAATATTAATTGTGATGTATTTTATGGGGGTATGCAGCTATCCTTTGTGTGAGGTAAGTTCAATAAAAGGTGATGAAATATCACATATATCCATCTAGGACATACCAAAGAAGATAGCTGAAGTCTGAAAGATGAACAATGAGTGGATATAATCATAATTCATATAATTTTAAAAGCATACCATAATTATGTGCTTGCTAAGCACATTCCAACACTCTACCATTCTTTAAAATTACAGAACTCTCTTAATAAAATGCCTATTAGGAGTACAATAAGCAGAAGTCCAAATAAATAAACTTTATTTGTAAGTTCTCCAATTTAATCTTGAACAAAGGAATTTCAAGATAGGAAGAATAGTTGTAGTCAGTGTATTATATACTTTGAAAAGTAAGTTCTGGGAATGTGATTAAATTTCATAATATAAGACAAATTAGTTTCAGAAGATTTTGATTATAAAAATCAAGCATGTGTGGTTATTAATTTAATTATTTTTAGGTAAACTTTTATCACTAGTAATTTAGAAGTAGCACTTCTAGCTATTTCATATGTATACTGATGCAAATTTTTGAGATTATAAAGGTCACACTGGATATATTTACATAAATTTAAATTTCATGTTAGGTTTTGGCTTAGGGTTATTCAAGAATATTCACTCATGGAGTGTCAGTATTTAAATTTCATACATTTTAAGATATGTGTAACTGATATGGTAAATTAACAGGAGGAATGGATACATGATATAAGAAATCATAAGAAAAACATGATAAGCATAAGGAAAATAGGAAAATTAGGTAAGAAATAGTTTAATTGATAGAATTATAAAAAATTCTAACTTTAGTTGATTCAAACATAATTGCCAACATACCATAAGGGACTGTAGAAAATCATGATTTTCTCCAAATAACACAACAAAGATATATTCAAAATGTTTTGTAAAGCAAAACAGCAATGATTGAAATAAAAAATACAAATCAATGCAGTGCCATGAAACAAGACGTGGTATACAAGACAGAATTCCTTCATTCGCTACGGACAGGTGAGTTTTTAATCATCTACTTAATAGCCATACTCCATCAAAGAATTTATTAGAACAATTTAATAGAAAGTTTCTAAATATATTTTAATACATATAATTCTTTGCATTGTTCTCTCAGAAAAATGAATGCACATAATATAAAATCATTATAGTTTAAGCATGTACTTAGATACATGACAGATAGAATTGCATGTGTTTTTTTTTTCTTTGTAGCTATGTAGACAATTAAGACTATTAATGAAAGCCTTAATTTAATATGAATAATTCACAGTGTTCTGGATATTAACTTTTATATCTTCTGAGCAATCTCTTGTTTTAAGTATTCCATCCCAGCAGCTGTCTCAACCCATCCCTTCTCTTTTTTCCTATGTAAAAATACATTCTTTGTTTAAAATAAATAATTTGATTATTATAGTGAAAGAAATGATGAACTTTCCTCACAAGTTTTTAGAGAAAAAAATGGAAACTTATAAATCTGTGGAAATCATATAATCATTTAGAAAATGTAGTGATAATAGATTAAGAAGTGGGTTTAACAGGATTGCTTGATATAAGAACACTAGATTTCCATACCTCTTCAATATGCAGAAAGTGAAATTTTGAAAGGCACTAATTCATGTAAAATTATTAATATAAATAAGACTGAATATAATGCAAGATTTAAACTATTTATTTCAGAATTTTGTGCAATGGTTCTATGATCTTCCAAGACTGATTTCTTCAAAGGTTTGACCATAGCTACCATCATAATCATTACCTCAGAGTTGTTGTTTGTACAGTTGTCTTTTAGACTTACCTGGATGAAACTCAAGAGTGTATTTTACATTATCCAGGTGATTGCTGCGTATGTTCAATTCAGAGAAGGACTACTTTTATCACCTGTTACTGCAAATTATTGATAAGATAAAAAAACAATATCATTCAGTTGTAGATGAACAGTAACTTGTATTATCCCTTGAGTATATAAAATTATTTATTTGATCTTGAGTATGGACTAACATAATTACTTTAGGGAAGTCATTCTAATTATGATTGAAATTGGGTGTGATGACTGAACCTCACTGTAATTTGTCCATGATTATAAGCTGGATTAGATTTTGTTAGCTGTGCTAAGCCAACATTTTGTGCACTTTTTCATCTGCTCAGAACATTATCTGCTCTAAGTATTCTGAGAATATGCCTAAATTTGGATTATTTCGAATTCATTGAGCTTAGCACTTGATATCTGTTTCAACATGAAGAACTAGCTCATTCTTCAATTGTAAAATCTAATTAATTGTTAATGCTTGCCTTTTATCAGTTCTTTCTTCTTAGGATTTCAGGAATTAATAAATGGAATAACTACATATATTTCCAAATCATTATGTATCTCCTTTTATTTTCTATGTGATTCATTCTATATTCTCACATATGTTGTCAGTTTCAATTTTCTGAATTATATTATTATTTTCTTAAATATAATTATATTACTAACAAATATCTTGATTTTGGGTCTTTTTTTAACAAACAGTTATAATTAAGGTGTTATTTTCTCATATATCTATTCTTCCATTAATTACAATTAGCTTTACTTTAGAGGTAGACTATGAGTTTGTTTTCTGTTTGTTTTTGTTGTTGTTTTAGATTTTCTTTCTTTTTTCTATTCTTGTTTGTGTGGTAGGTGGTTTATTTTACTTGCTTTGTATGTTTTCTTTTACACGTTCTCCAAGCACAAAACTTCTCCAAAGTACAGCTCATGATATTGAGTTGCATTAGGCTGCATTAGTTCTCAGTCTGTCGATTTATTAGCTTTTTTTGCATCCAGAAATATTGATCCACTCTTCATTATTCAGTATTTGTAGTTATCCACCCCAAATTGGAAAGTTTCTCTAGCACCCTCTCTTCTACATGTTTTGAAAAGCAATCAACACTTTGCACTTTCTACACAATATTCTGCAGAATACATTGGATTTTTATTCCAAATCCTTCTACTTGGTTATTTTGTGAGTAATTCTCTTTGGGTCATAAATATTGTATCATTTATTACTGATTCTTTCCTAGGGAAAAAAAAATGAGATGGAACAGAGGAAAACTCTTCTTTCTTCAACTCCTGGCACAGAGTACTTCTCTTTGATGGAGGAAAATATTATTTAATGAACATGCATGAGAAATTCTTCTCAAGATGAAATCCAGTGAGTGGTGTAACCATTGAAGATGGGAAATAACATACAGACAACAGGTATGATGCTACATTTTCCATTCATCTACTTCATGTAAATAATAATGACTAAAATTTCCAACTATACACCCCTTAAGGCAATGATGAATTGCAACTTTTTTCTTTGAAAATGATGAGGTAAGATCCTGTGTTTGGCTTTTGTTTTGTGTGTTCCAGAGGTTAATCTTAACATAATAACAACAGTAGTTAAAATATTTGTGGTGTTAAGAAATCCATTTTTAAATGACTCTTATCTAGATCATCTCATATACTTAAATACCTCACATTATTAAGTTTGCTATTGACGATGTTTTGATAGTTATGGTTACATTGTTTTAGTGACAAATCTCCTAATGGACAGAATGACAACACAATTTTTAAATAAACAGATGAAAAGGCTTCAGATACAGAAAAGGAATTGGTGCCAAGAAAATCACTTTGAAAATAAGTAATTATATTAGAACATTGATTTATATAAAGAGAGATAAAATTATTTTAAAGAAAATTAAAATGATATTCAAGCAAGTCAGTGAAATGCATAGTGAAGGTTAAAATTGATCAGACAAGCAAACAAAATGAATTTTCATTGAAGGAAAAACTTCGATTAGAGCAAAGATTTTTTTGTTACTATTTGTAGGAAGTTTTGTTTACCATCCAGCTTATATTTATTTTATTCTGTGTTCAGTTTTGCTCTGTACAAATCAATTCCCTTACCCCACCCCAAAATAAAATGTGTTTGACCAAAAGAGGACCTTGTGATTTTAACTTAGTACAGAAAAAAATTTTTAAAAAAATTTGCACACATTTTAAAGTCAGAACTCTCAAGACTGTTGTGAGCTAATGAAGATTAATATAATAGAGGTTATAGAAATATACTACTTGATTCAAGTACTTATTTGGTCTTAATTTTTTAACATCAGGTAAATAAGGTTTTAAACATGGAACTTACAGAAATAATATTATACAATGAGACCAGACAAATTACTGAACTTATCAACAGGATACTCAAAGTAAGAACTAGAAAATAATGAACTGTGATTAAGGGAGTTTTGAATTTCATATTAGAGAGAGTTTGTAAAATAATCTGTTTAAGTCAAATTGGCATATTGGAGCAATTTAGAAATCCCTGGATTTATGACAATTTGAATTCTACATGCCACCACCAAGAAGAAAATTGTAGTCTTCCTAAATAGATAAACAACTATTTTATTTATGAAAATACTATTATTTTCTGAAAGGGATCACTTTTATTCTTCAGGTGATAACTAAAGCTTCTGTTCATAGTGATAACAACAGAACAATTATACCACACTGATTTTACATTGCTGCTGAGTGTGATCACTGGACACATTTTTTTTTTTTAAACAGGAGAATATTTTCTCTTTTCAAGAGATATTGCCCATAAGAAAATAAGAAAATTCACAAATATCTGCTTATCCTCAATGAAAGAATCACTAGAAGTATAATGATGAAACTATGAAATTAGCTACTTAAGAGGGTGGGGAAAAGCAAGTTACATTATATTTGACACTTTTCTGACCATACTTTTTTTTTTTTAATTTTAAGATTTCTTAGATTTTATTAACTTGTAGCTTCTGATGATTTTTTTGTTTATATATTTATTTACTTACTTATTTATATTTTAATTTTTTAAATTTGTTTTAGTTATATATGAGAGTAGAATATATTTATGCATTTTGATAAATCATACATAAATGGAGTTTAATTTTTGTGATTATACATATTGTAAGATCACATTAGTCATGCAGTCATACATGTACATGAGATAATAATGTCTGTTTCACTCTATTATCATTCCTTCCTCCATACTCCTTCCCCTTCCTTCATTCCACTCTACCTAATCTAAACTAACTCTATTCTTCCCCAGCACCCCTCCCCTTATTGTCTCACTCCAATCAGAATGGCAATGATTAAGAATACAAGCAATAATAAATGTTGGCAAGGATGTGGTGAAAAAGGTACACTCATACATTGATAGTGGGAATGCAAATTGGTGTCACCATTATGGAAAGCAGTAGGGAGATTCCTCAGAAAACTTGGAATGGAACCACCATTTGACCCAGCTATTCTACTCCTTGGTTTATACCTAAAGGATTTAAAAACAGCATGTTACAAGTGATGCAGTCACATCAATGTTTAAAGCAGCTCAACTCACAATAACTAAATTATGGATCCAACCTAGTTGTGTCCTTCAACAGATGAATGAATAAAGAAAATGTGATATATATACACACACAATAGAATTTTACTCAGTTTTAAAGAATGAAATTATGGCATTTGCTGGTAAATGAATGGAGTTGGAGAATACCATGCTACATGAAATAAGCCAAATTCAAAAAACCAAAGACCAAATGTTTTCTCTTACCATACTTTTTTAAATGCTAAAATTATGTTGATACTTCACATTATCAAAAATAAAATCTTAAATGAACAAATATTGGAAAAAATTAAATGACACAAATGCCAACTGAAGTGAATTAACCTAGTTTATTCAAAATGAATGTTATAATCACTCTAAAGGTTTTGAGAGGTATCTGACTGAGTATACTCAGTCTTGAGCAAGACAAACTTAAGATGGTAAAATAATGGCAAACATAGAACTATTATTTATAAATTTTGTTATTATAATGGCATGAGTAAAACAGGCATTCCCACATTCCCTGCTAGTATACATTGTGACTTCTGTTCGCATATTTTTTTGCCAAGATCTGCAAAGGGGATAAACTGGTCATATAAGCAGAGTATGAAAGCCCACAGCCAGTTCAGATATTGATTGGTCAGGTTGGTCTTCACTGGTACCTGGATATCCCAGTATTTTTAACACCAAACATACTGACAAGTAATTTTAGATCATTCCTTTGCCTTCACACTGCTAGTGAACAGAATGTATAAAAAATTCACAGACATCCAGAAATGCCTGACTTAAACATGTTACTAGTTAGTAGTTTTAAAATAATACTATTTGGGCTGGGGTTGTGGCTCAGTGGTAGAATGCTTGCCTAGCATATATGAGGCCTTAGTTTGATCCTCAGTACCACTTAAAAATTTAAAAAAAAGTCTTTTGTCCACCTACAACAAAAATATATATTAAAAATAAATAATACTATTTATATTTTAAACATATAGCAGGTGACTATCTTTATGGGTAAGCATACTGATTGCACAATTTGTCAAGATAGTCTATGTTCCAAGACAGACTTATTGGATGTTAAGTAACTTATCATATTTATCAAGGTACAGTTTTAGTGACTTTAAGCATCTGTACACAAGAAAAAATGGTAGCCAGTTATGTCTTCTTAGAAATATTTTATATATATGCATATATATACACTTAGTTTTTGTTTTATTTGAATTTATATATTGATAATTCATTGACCTTCAGCATTTTGTGACTTTATCCATTATATGTGCATTTATTTCTTCAAATATTGTTTCTGGTGCATTCTCTATTTCATCTCCTTTAAGAGTTCACTTTAATACATATTATATAATTATAAGTTTGGTATGTGAGGACATTTAGTCATTGTGTTCCTCTGTGACTCAATAAATAGTTTTTAGATCTGCCTTGCAACTCCATAAATCCAGTCTTGCACTATTTTCAATTTATATATTATATATAATATATAATATATATATTCACAATATATTTAATTTGTGATATAAATATTGAATGCTATGAATTTAGAATCTTCATTTGCTACTTTTGTTTAGTTATCATTTCTTTACTAATTTATGTATTGCCATACTTTTTTGCAAAATTTCCTCAAAACTGACAATATCATTTTTCTAAATATATGTCCTACTGTTGAGAGCCTTGAATCATTGTATCCAGACTTGTAGAAGTGAACCATGAACTTGTAAAGAGTTTAAACCTGGGAAACTTTTTTAAGCACTTCTCCTACAGCACAGAGTCCCCAGGCTGGCTATAGCAAAGAGCAACAGGGCACAGGGTAGACAGGAAAAAGTCTCTTGATATCAACTCAGGTATCTGTGGGATTTCAATCTCACCTGTGTCCTTCATCAGGCATCTTCTTATGTCACATGCCTCATTACCATCTTAAGCTTCCACCTATGGATGTGTGGTTTGCTATGCTACAGTAAAGGTACTCTTCAATTATATTCTTTTAATTTGTTTGCCCTCACCCCTAAAACTGTCCTGATCATCTGGAAGAGGCTATAATGCTCTTTTCAGAGATTGCCTTTCTGTTGATCACATAGTCTCAGAAGCTGAGCTGACTTTTCCAGGTATGTAATCTCATTTCCAGATGCTTGAAAACCAGTGCACCTTTTAACACCCAATTTTCTAGCACAGCTCTTAACCCCATGACACTGAGAGCTAGCTTAACTGTCTTATTCCTCCTGAAAGATGTTCATTCTTACTCCTAAGGGTTCTTTGTCCCTGTGTCCATACCAGATTCAAATTCTTTTATTTATCTTTCATATATTTTTGCCTCTTCAAATATCTAGTAATTTTTACTTGTGCTGAAGGTACAAATGTATTTAAACACACATGCACACACACAGGAACCTCCAAATTATCTTCTATTAAAGACGGTTGTGCTCTGCTTATGTTGGCATGTGACAGGTGGAGTTAGAATGTACATGTAGGTGGGAGAACATGATGAGTTAACCCATTAATCCAGTCAAGGATTTTGTTGAGTTCTGACCTGGATATCGGTTTGGTCAAATTCAGTCCACTGTGCAATCGAAGTCTTTGGCAATGACTAACCCCAGAGATTTTGATTTGGAGCTTGGCAGCATTTTGTCCCCATTGCTCTGATTCACTTAAAGTTTTTGCTCTGTCCTTCAGAGTGTTTCACTTTAGGTCTCCAACTTTTCATGGCAAGCTATTTTACAGTTTGCTTAAGGTCTTGATGGTGAGATTGTCCATGCTTACAACCTTGCTCACATGTCTCCAGTTTTCTCCCACAAATTCTACCTACTTGCCACTGGTTTCTCAATCACTTTAAGCACAAACTTATTTGCATTCTATACCTGGACTCATTACCATAGTGTTCCCAGGTGAGGAGAAGTTGTAAAACTTCAACATTAATCTACTACTATCTCCAGGACTTTCTTTTCTGGTCTGTGTTTTCATTTGTTGAGCACTCTGAATGTGTCAGGTTTTGGTTTCCTAGTGTCATCATGAGAATTTACAGTCATACTTTAGCTTCCAATGCAGTGTGATTCAGTGCAAATGAATACATGTCTTTTGGGGTAAAAAAAGTAATGTCTGAAGGTTTCTTGATTGCTCAATCCTTCCCTTCCCAGACAACTACCAAGAGATTTGCAGCTTTGTCCTTTCTCATCACTGACCCTCAGCCTGTGCCAAATTGAGATACCCTCCTGAATTGGAAAAGCAATTCCCAGCATTCTAAGCAACCTATTAAGATAGATTCCCATTAATAATTTAAGATCAGAGGATACTTTTAGAATTATGCAGAATCTTCAAAGAATTATTATAAATTGACAGGAAAAACAGATATGTAAAACACAGGCAAAAGATACGTTTCAATTTTCAAAGATTCAATTCCAAATCTGTAAAATAACACTAGCCTTCACTAATATTGTGTGAAAAAATAAATTTGTAGTTAAGTAATCAACTTGCATGATTTTGAAAATACTGTACCGTAAGTTGTATTGCTGTGAAATCTGTGATAAAAGTATTACTATTTGATATTTGGTACAAATGGCAAGTTTACTTCCATTTGAAAATCAATTTTGCAATTTCTTCTAAAACTCACATAGACAAAGCCTTTGATCCAGAAATCACACTTTTGAGAATTTTTTTATAAAAGGCTAAAATGTTCCTTACATTTTAGTGTACAAAGGTATTTGCTTCACAAAAGCTACAACTAGATAAAATGTGTACAAAGATATTTGTTTCACAAAAGCTACAGCAAGCTAGATAAAAGTATCCATGACAAATCTGACATAACTTTTCTATGTTCATGTATGAATACAGGATTAGTGTAACTCCACACAATTTACAACCAAAAGAATGGGCAATTATACTCCATGTATGTATAATATGTGAAAATATACTCTAACATCATTTATATCTAAAAAGAGCAAATTTTTTAAAAAGAACAATAAAAAATTATCTAGTACATTAATTGCTTATTAGCAAAAAATGGCTGAATAATACAGGCACATGGTGGAATATTATTTTGTAATCTCTAGCTGTTTTGTTTCCTTAAAACCTAGTTCTTTCCTTTTATGTTACTGTTGGATACATATAAAAAAATTAGTATTTTATATCTTTAAAAAGTATATACATTTCATTTTACCTAAGTCATTGAAAAGTTCACAGAGGTCAAGAAAAGATAGGATGTCCTATATATAGTCTTTTCATTCGAAAAAGTGGGCTCATTTTTTTTTTCCACTGAATGTATCTAAAATTGTTTTTGTTCATAGGAAAACCTGTTTCTACTGCCTTGATAAAATTTCCAATAATTTTCTTTTACAACATATGTTTAGCTCTTTAAAATGTTTTTCATTATTTTCTTCATTTATTTTCAACCTTGCATTCTACATAATAATTTTTTTTGTCTTATGGAAAATTTCTTGAGTTTTAAAAGTGACAATTCTGCATCCATTTCCCTCTTTCACAATCATCTTTAATTCATTAGAGAATATGCAGGAGAGTTGGAGTGTTTACTGAATTGCTTCTAAGACATTAATGTTATAATCTAGAGCATATCGAATTAGATGTTGAAAAAGAAATTTTCAAAAATTTTAAAGTTATGTAGAGAATTGATAAATATTTACCTTCCAAATTAGAGATCATGAGGAATTGTATTAGTATCTCAATCAAATACTACTTTATCTGTTGATGTCTTCCTCAATACTTTGATAAAATATGAGCATTTCCATATATCCATTTTGAATATTGCATTAAAGTAGACAGAGTATCTAGTCCTAAATAAGAAATCAAAATTTTTTAGATTACAAAATACTCAGCACATTTCAAATAGAACACAGCTGTTTTCTAAGATAAAGCATGGTTTTGTCTTAAAACATTGAAATCATCTGCTTTGTCAAAAGGAATAGCCAATTCAGACAACAATTCTATTGAATTTTGTCTATTTGCTTCTAGAAATAAAAGAAGCAAATTGCTCCATAACAACTAAATATAGTTTAAATGACTTTTCAAATTTCCTTTGGAGTGTTGAGGAAAATAATCTTTCATCAACAGAGAATGTCCTGGCAAGCAGAAATATTGCTTATTTGGTAAAAAGCCCAAGAAATATTGCAACTATCCTACTGTGAACATCAATATTTAATTTTCTCATATGTTTTTGTTATGAGTAAGTGTCCAAGAAACACAATACATCAAGAGCCACTGCATTAAAAAATAGATAAGAGAATTCAACAAATTAAATAGCAAAAGATACACAACTTTGTTTTAATTTCCAAATACATTTATTTTGGTTATTACTTGGTGATTGCTCTTTCACATCAGTTGTACATGTAGATAATTAAAGACATAAATTTTTAATCTATACATAGTTAAACAGAATTGGAGTATATTAAATAGTTCAACATTTGCCATAAACATGAAGTGTTTTATGTAATTTATACTCTGAATAATAAAAAAGTAATTGTCATATATATCAGAGGGTTATTTTGGACAATATGAAACTTCTGTTGCATGCTTAGTTTTACCTGGTAGATTTAATTTTTCTGGTGCATTAAAGATGATTCCACTTTTAAATATAATTAAATAAAATTAAAATATTTAAACACTTGTAAAATTTAACAAGTATATTTTTATAATATATAAGTTGCAGAGAAACTCTACCACCTAAAGATGTACAGAATATACAATAAGGGTTTTTCTGATTATTTACAATGACCAATCATCAAAAACTACAGACTTCTAAAGTAGAACAGTTCTGCAAAAATATGTCAATTGTGATTTTTGTCTTTGATTCCCTGTGCTTTACACATTATTGGTACTTATTCTTTGATTTTTTTCTCATTTATTTTTAGATTTTAAAATATACCAGTTTATTCATAGGAAATTTAATGTCAACATTTATTTTATTTTGAAAACATTTATTTTAACATTGCTTTAGAAATGAAAATAAAAGCTTAAATGAGAGAGAAAAGAAAAATAACCATCTTTCTTTTAGTAACTTGAGAATTTTTTAATTCCTTGTTATCTTCTGTATTGGCTTTTCTGTTTTTTTTTTTTTTCAATATCTCTTACTCTTTATTGAAATGATCTTTTGCTTCCCATATTTGCTCTTTTAACTGTTGATTGGTGCGATCATTTAATTCCTGCATTTGCTTTTCCATCTCCTCATTTGCTTCCCTGATTGTTTTAATTATGTGCATTCTGAACTCCCTTTCTGACATTTCTTCTGCTGTGCTGTCATTGGGTTTTATTGATATAGTATCTAGGTTTGGGACATTTTCTTTCCTTGTTTTCTTATATTGGTCAGATATCAGTGGGACTCTGAGATATTGCAGATTTTCTCTGTTGGCTTATAGTGTCCCTGTAGATTTCCAGTATATCACCTCCCAGCCTTCAGTAGCCTGAAGTCTTGGAGGAACTTGCTAATGCTGTGCTTCCAAAGAAAGCTGCCCCTAGCCCGCTACTGGGTCCAGAGCTGGGGACTGGTTCTCCATGGAAATCCTCTCACTGGGCGGGCCTGCTCCTAGAAGCTGGTTATAGATAGGGCCTGACCCCGCCTGAGGGAGCAGGGCTGCTCAGGAAAAGCCTCTCCCTGTCCTGCCTTGGTCCCAGAAGCTGCCTGCGGGCCGGCCGCCGCTGGGTTCAGGGCTTGGGGTTGGCTCTGTGCGGAAAAGCTCTCACTGGGCGGGCCTGATCCGAGGAGCTGGCTGTGGACCCTGCCTGCCGCTGGAGGGAGCAGGCTGCTTGGGGAAGACTTTCGCTGCCCTGCTCTGCTCCAAGAAGCTGCCCCTGTCTGGGCCTGCAACCCGGACGAAGCTTCACCAGTGGAAGAGACTCACCCCACGCGCTCTATGTTGGTCTGAGCCTCTCAATACCTCCCCTTCTTGAATCCTGAGTTCTGGAGCGAGGGGAGATGCAGCCACCCTCTAGTCCTCCATCTTGGATCTTCTGTATTGGCTTTTATTTATGTAATTCTTCATATTGTTTTTGTGATCTAAAAACTATATTCTATAACCTTGACCCATTGCAGTCCAAAAATAAGTTATTTATTTTCCGCTGTAGAAAAAAATGCATGAACCTTACAGAAGAAGTTCAATTGTTTGGGACTTTTCATCCTCTCTGCACCATGCATAAAAGACAGTATCATTTTTTTTGGTATTTGAAATAGTCCATATTACTTTGCATTTATGGTGCATTTATTTTTTCCTCTAATTTTTGTACCTATTTTTAATTCTATATTCTATATGATATTATTTCTTTTAGACTAAAATTCATTTTGTATTTTATATAATGCAAAATGTTGCCAATAAAATTTTCCATCATTTTTATGTCAGACAGTAACTTTATTATTGCTTTTATATATTCTTTTATGTTTAAAATTTTTCTTTGGTGCTGAAGATTGAACTCAGGGGCACTTAACCACTGAACCACATCCCAAGCCCTCCCACTTTTGTATTTTATTTAGAGACAGGACCTCGCTAAGTTACTGAGGCTGGCTTTGAACTTGTGATCCTCCTGCCTCAGCCTCCTTGAGATGCTAGGATTACAGTCATGCACACTGTGCCCAGCATATTGCTTTTATTTTTGAAGAGTATTTTTACTGATTTTACAATTTGCGTCGGATTATTTTATTAATTTTAAAAAGTTAAATATATTCTGATTGTCTTCCAGTTTTCATAGCTTCTGATTGTCTGTTCTGAATCTTGTCAGTGCTTTTTTGAAGGGATGGGTTGATTTTAACCAGTTATATTTAAAATTTTTTTTATCATTGTTCTTCATTAGTTTGTCTATGGTATGTCAAGATATGATTTTCTTCTGCATGGGCTTTGATGAGTTTTTTATACATTTAGGTTAAGATTTTTTGATAAATTTTGGAAAATTCTTATTTATTCTTCTTTCAAATATTTTTCTGACCCATTTTTTTAATCCTATCCATTGGATGCTAAAATTGCTTCGTACCATGGGCTTTTAAAATTTTAAATTATTTAGAAGAATTTTACTTATTTATGGGGTACCATGTGATATTTTGATACATATGTACATTAGACAAGGTTCAAATAAGTTTGAATGTCTAATTCCTGAAATACATTTCTTTATGGTGAAAACATTCAAAACCTTTTCTTCTTCATTTTGAAACACACAGTATATTATTATCTATAGGGATGTTCTGAGCAGCGGCATACCAGAGCTCAATGCTCCAATATAGATATAACTTACACCCCATTGGTCTGTAACACACTGTTCTGCCCCTCCCCTTCCTCTTTACACCTTCAGGTAACCACCCTTCTACTCCCGACCTCTGTGGCTTCAACTTTGTAAGATTCTACAGATGAGTGAAATCATGCAGTATTTGTCTTTCTGTGCCTGGCTGGCTTCCTTTGTGAGGCATAATTGTTTTCGGCTTCACAAAAATGACAGGATTTTATTATTTTTAATGACTGAACAGTATTCCATCCTGTTAGTACCTTTAACTGTGTCATTGAGCTCTTATACTCTGTGTGTGTGTGTGTGTGTGTGTGTGTGCATGTGCGTGTTTGTGTATGTGTGTTGTGCGACAATTCCAAACTCATGTAATCACTATCAAAATCAGGATACGGTGTATTTCTAACATTCCTTCAATTTCCATTGTGTCCTTTGTTAGACTACAGTTCTCTTTAGTTTGGCTTTAGAGATTGTCATTGAAATGGAATCAAACTGTATGCATTTCACTTAACACTATTCTTTACAGTTTCATGCATGCTCTTGCCTTCATTCATTGTCTTCTCTTCATCATGTTTTCTGACTGTGTAGTACTTCACTGCATGAAACTCTGAATTATTAGATAAAAAATAATCCAATGACTCTCAACAGTTTCTATAAAATAAAATTATTTATGTAGATATTTAATATTATATTACACTTCTTTTTTAAAGTAATAAATACATGTTTTAATTTTTATGACAGATACCATACAGTATAATTTCCAGAATGGTATGTTTTTATGTCTTGAATGATAGAATGCCCTCAGTACCTAGTGCTCTGATTTGAAAACAGTACTACAGAAACCAAGTTAACCCAAATTAGTAAACGATTGAGGCAAAAAAGTGTGTGTGTGTGTGTGTGTGTGTGTGTGTGAGTGCATGTGTGTGTGTATGTTTATTTCCTTACTGTAAATGGAAGGCATTATAAAGAAAAATATTTGCTGGCTGACCTAAAGATGAATGACTTCATATGTGAGAAAACACCAAAAAAATCCACTGGAAAATTATATTCTGCCACATATTATAAAAGTTCATTATATTTGAGATATAAATATTTATATTGAAGACTTAGAAAAAGACAAGAATGTCACCATGAGACTCAGTGAAGATCTCTGCGAGATGATTTCTGTTTAACTCTGAGCATCCAGTCAGTCCAGTCCACTCTATTTTCTGGTTTTTTACTGCCTACTGGCGCAGACTTAGTTTAGGTGATATGAACGCTGGAAGGAGAGAAAGTGGGCACCATTATGTTCTTAGTGCCACAGCTTCTATCAAAGAGTGCTCTGCACACAGATCTAGTCTCAGTTTGGTGACTGTCATCTCTCCTTGTTACTTCAGATAAGGGTAGTCAAAGCTCACCCTGCTTTTACTAGTCCTCAGATTCTGGACAGTCCTCTGTAATTCTCTTACACATGGATCATACTGTATAAAGGTCCTTATTATAAATTTTGCTTTCAAATTTCTCCTTTGGGACAAGCTGTTATGTTTTTATTCCTGCATTATCAACAAAAATCAAACAATAAATGCAAAACATGAATGAAAGTTCAACCTAGCCAGTAGTTAAATCATCAAATATTACCAATTATTCTGCATTATTTGACCTTTAATTTTTACACAGATTTAAAAACTGCATGCAAGTTAGTACTATTGATAAAGGAAAACTTGTGCTGATAGAAATATAAATTTTTGTGAGTTTTATTTTAGTGTACTTTATATTTAAGTACATGTTAAATATTAACTCCTAAAATCTATAGCCAATGTATAATGTAATTGCATAAGAGCAACTAGATAACCACAATAATATACTTTTATTTTATCATGACTATTTGCAAAGTTTCAACATATTAATCACAATATTAACTTCAAACAGTTGTTAGTAAGGTACTCTTGGTATTTTCATAGAATTTTATGCAGTTAAATGACATGATTATAAGAAGTGTTGATTGGCATGTAAATGTACCAACCTACTACAATGTGAAAAATTTGATTACAAAATGGCACGTAAACGTACATATAGTGTGATAACATTTGTGTAATGCGAATGCAAATAGCACGGAGAAGAAGACTGAGACATCGAAGCAGAGTTAAAAAGTAGTTAGGCTAGGGAAGTGTGACTAGGTAATTTTCTCCCTCATTGGACTTTCCTGTGTCTATTTTCCTTTTATGTTTTCAACGTGGACTTATGTTAAATTGAAGTTCAAAAATACTTGAAGAATAATCATATCTTTTTTATATAAAATCCTCCAAAGAATGAATCAGACTGAAATTATAAAATTGTTATTGTATCTTTTTTTTATAAAATCAACATTGGAAATGTATAATTGCCCACAAGTACTGTTTGCAAAATACTGTATAAATATTTATAAAATGGAATACAATATAAACTTTTGTACTTAGATTGTATTGCATAAATTATAAAAAACATAAACTATAGTATTATATTTGATCATATAGAGATAAAGTAGCTTTATAAATGAAACAAACAAGAGTTAGAGAAACAGATACCAGAATATTTAGCAATACAGAATCAATAGAGTGATAAAGTTTTGCCTCAGTTTTGTGTGCAGAACATTTTTGTAAATAAGAGACATTGATTTTATCAAAAGAAAAATGGCATATAAAATTTTAGTAAATATATTAAGCTATCAGAATTTATAAAAATTCAAAAAAATACATTTGGGATATGTTAGAATTCTACGGATGAGTCTGGAAAATGGTGAAAACAGGAATAACAAATTTAGAGAAAAAATGCACAAATTGAGAACCAAAAAGATAATATATAATAGAGTTTTATTTTAAAAAAATTTAATGTGAGTTAGGTGATTGGAAAGATATGCAAAACTTAGGTTTTGAATTTGAACAAATACTTATGGATAAAATCTGGTCCTTGGATAGTTGAGCTAAAATCACTTGGGAGCATCCTGTTAATATACAGTATCTTATTTGCAACCCAGGGGAGTTTGTTACCATTTTAAAATCTCACTTTCAATAAAAATTTCCTTAAATATTTGAGCAGTTTAAGGGAAGGAGGATTATGCATGCTTGTAATATAATTTTGCATCTAAATACTATGAATGGTTTGGACAACTAGACACTCCTCATATTTTTATTTACTTTGCCAGTGTTTAAATATCTATAAACTTTTGTTTCAACTAGTGAGAGACACTTACAAATAATTTCTTAATATGAACAGGACTTAAGAATATTTTTTGCAAACTGTAAGAAGTTGTCTCTGAAAAACTTGTTAAAATTCTAGGCTCTTGAGAAAAACCTAAGAGGGTGATAAGAGGTGGGGAAAAATGGCAGAATAGAGGATGACTGCAATTTTCAGTTGCTTCTTAGCTCCGGATTCAAGCTGTAGAAATACTGCTTCGCAGAGAAGTGGGTTATAGAAAGAAAACACTGAGATTCTACGTCAGAATCACAGAGCCTTAGAAACTTGGAGAGTTCAAACATAGAAAAGAAGAGCTCAGAAATATAGTAAATAATGCTTTTAGTGCCAGTTCAGTCCAGAGGGGAGGGATTGACCAAGGAAGAGAGTGAACCTACAAAGAAAAGATGGCACAGGGGAACCTATAGAACAGATGTTGTCTGAACTTCAAGGATCCAGAGTATTATGGTTTGGATGTGAGGTGTCCCCCAAAAGCTCACATGTGAGACAATGCAGGAAGGTTCAGAGGAGAAATGATTGGGTTGAAAAAATCTTAACCCAGTGAATTAATCTCAGATGGAATTAATTGAAGTGGTAAGGTGTGACTAGAGGAGATTGGAATTGGGGTATGACTTTGGGGTACATATTATGTATCTGGAGAGTAGAGACTGTTTCCTGATGATGTGAGCTGTCTCTCTCTGCCACACTCTTCCACCATGGCGTTCAACCTCACCTCAAACCCTGAGGAATGGAGCTAGCCTTCTATGGACTAAGATCTCTGAAACCATGAGCCCTCAAATAAACCTTTCCTCTTTTATAATAGTGCTGGTCAGATCATTTAGTCACAGCAGTGAAAAAGCTGACTAGAACACAGTGTGATGATCAGGAGTGTGAGGGATGCTCCACACTTCATGGACAGAAAGCAGAGCTGAGGAAGGAGACTACCTTGAAGTGAAGTGACTGTGTGGCAGCTTTAAGATGCAGGAGTTTATAAAAAGCATTTACTGATCACCCCTGCATACACCTGCCTTGAGATGTAGAGTTGACCTGCTGAGGTGTGACTCAGCCAGACATAGAAGAGATTGTGCCCAGTGGGCTTAGACTGGTGATATGGAGAAGATTGAAGGTCTCTTTCCCTTTCACCAACCCATTTGTTATTTGCGTGCTTGGACTTTGGAGGGTTAGGGTTTTTTGTTTTTATGTTTGGGTTTGAATTTTTGTTTGTTTTTGTTTTTGTTTCTTATTACTCATTCCCTCCTTCATCTCTTCCAATTGCCAAATTCACTGTTCCTTCTGCTTCTTATTTTTATTTTATTTTTAATAGTTATTTTTACTCCTCCTTCTTTATACCTATAACTAACTACCTCTATCCTACATAACCTAATTTTTGAATGTTTTAAACTTTATTTTCTTTTGCTTTCTTACCTGATTTTATTTTCTCTCAATGAAATATAGTTTTACTACTTTAAGAAAAAATCAATTTATGAAATTCCTAACCCTACCTTTCATATTGTTGGTGTTATTAGTAGAGCATACTTAATACTGCTGTAGATTTTAATGAATGATTTAACTCATGGCAAATTATTTTTATTGATGCTAAATACTGAACCTATGATTCCTCTTTCTGCACTAATTAATGATGTACATGCTCTAGTAGGCAACAGATATTTGTTATAATGCTGGGTACTGATAACTAATATTATTACTGTTGTTTCCTCTTCCCCTTTTCTGAGAGGGGCTGGCAAGCAACTGGAGTTCACAGGATAGACACGTCATGGCTATACTACACCCATCACTCACCACAATGATAGCACACATTTCTCCAAACACAACCTAATCCCACTCAAGCTTCAACAATACTTTAAAATGTGAAATAAGAGAGACAAAGTATTCCAAACCAATGAGTAGGCTCCTAGTAGTAAGGATTAGAGGGAGAACATCAGGCTCCATCCATTGTTGGACATCTATTTCTAGAGCAAAGTCAGAGAAAAAAATCCAAAACTTTGACTCAAGCAGGCACAGTGGTACACAATGTAACCCCAGCAACTTAGGAGACAAAAGCAGGAACATTGCAAGTTTGAGGTCAACCTCAACAACCTAGAAAAACTTCAGCAACTTGACAAGATCCTGCATCAAAATAGAAAATAAAAAGTATAAGAATATAACTAAGTGGTAAAAGTACCCCTGAATTCAGTCTGCAGCACAAAAAACAAATAAACAAAACAAAAACAAATAAACAAACAAAAACCCATGGCTTAGAAAAACTCACTGTTACAGCAGTTCTACAAGATTGAATTAAATCAGTTTTCCAGGGGCAAACTGAGAGTCACTGGCAGTTAAAACTAACACTTGGATTACACTGCCTCTGTGTTGAAACTAGGAGAAACCCAAAACACAGGAACTATTGAAAAAGAAATAACTACACAAAATATGACATTATCACAAAAGAGGAACAAGAATCCATCTCAATAGATGTGCAAATTCAAGATCTGTGAAGACATGAAGGAAAAGGCAAACAAACTTCCTAAGAAAAGCTAAAAACCCCCACCAAGTGGACACAAAGTCATAGAATATGACAAAATTCCAGAGAAAGACTTTAAAAAATTGATTATTAAAATAATTAATGTGCTAAAAGAATATAGGAACAGATTAAGGAATGGCTTAAGAGATAAAGTACAAGAGGTAAAAGAAAAATTAAAAAAAGAGATATTAATCAAGACTCCTGGAAATAAGACACACACACACACACACACACACACACTTACACACACACGCAATAAGAAAATAAAAATTTACTTCAATGTGTTTCCAACAGACTAGATTAAATAGAAAGCAGAACCTTGGACCTCAAAGAGGGTATTTGAGCTGAAGAACTCAGAACAAAATAAAGAAAATTTTAAAAGACCATATTAGATTATACAAAAACTCTGAGACAACATTAAGAGGTTAAATTTAAAAGTCTTTGGGGTAGATGATGGCATAGAAATACAGGCTAATGGCATTAAAATTTTTTTCAGGGAAAGAATAGAAAAATTTTCAAATCTGTGGATTGACATGGACATCCACATATGGGAAACATAAAATGCCAAATAGATAAGATCAGAAAAGAGCCTCTCCAAGACAGTTGATAATCAAAGTTCTAACAAAGAGCATAAGGAAAGAATTCTAAGAAAACATAACAGAAAAATGTGAGCTGACATTTAGAAGTAGACCAATGAGACTCACCTCAGACTTCTCAACTCACACTCTAAGAATGAGGAGGGTCTGGAATGAGATAATCCAATCTCTGAAAGAAAGTAATTTCCAACCAATGTTGCTATATCCTGTGGACCAAAGAAGAAATAGATGCTTTTCATGATAATGACAAACTAAATGAAATCATAACTACTAAAACAGCACTACAGAAAATACTTAAAGAAACACCACACAAAAAGACCTCAAAAATGAACCCCAAAGCTCTCAAATGGATCAAGTTGTCCAAAAGAGTTATTAAACAATTCACAAATAAATGAAATAAATAAAAATGAATAGAAATAATGAATATCTATCTGTAGTAACTCTGAATGCAAATGGTTTCAACACTCCAATTAAGAGAAAGACTAGAAGAATGGATTGAAAAAAAAAAAAAAAAGACCTGACTATATATACTATTTACAAGAGATGCATAGGCAAAAACACCCATTGACTGAAAGTAAAAGGATGGAAAAACATATTCCATGTAAATAGAGTTCAAGAAAAACCAGGAATTATTAATTTAACAAAGAAGATTTAAAAAAGAATATATGAATAGACAAGGAAGATCACTCCATACTTTTAAAGGGAACAATCCAACAAGAACACATACTGAGAGTAAATATTTATGCCATAAATGCCACTGCAATAAATTAAATCAAACATTTCCTGACTTTTAAGTTCCAGATTGACCCGGGGACAATATTTCTGAATAATTTCAATATGCTCTTCCCAACAAAATAAAGGTCATTTGACACAGAGTCATTGAAGACATTTCTGACCTAAATGATACTATAAGTCAAATTAACCTAATAGAAATATATAGAATATTTCAACAAAAACAGGTAAATAATTTTTTATCTACAAAATTATTTTATAATTTTTTTATCTTCAGTTCATGAAAGATTTTACAAAAGAGACCATATTTGAGGACTCAAAGCAAGTCTTAGCTAATACAAAAAAATTGATATAATGCTTTGTATCCTATCAGATCATAATGGAATGAAATTAGAAATCATCAACAAGAAAACTTATAGAAATCTCATAAACGAGATTCAGCAATACTTTTACTTTTTATTTTTTTTATTCTTTTTTATTTTTTACAGACTACAATTTGATTCATTGTACACAAATGGGGTACATCATCTCCTTTCTATGGTTGTACATGATGTAGATTCATACCATTCATGATATCATACAGGTACATGGGATAATAATGTCTGTCTCATTCCACCATTTTTCAAACCCCCCTCCCTCTCATTTCTTTCTAAATAATCTAAAGTTCCTCCATTCTTCTCTCACTCCACACCCACCTTACCCGCATTATATATCATCATCCACTTAATCAGAGAAAACATTTGACCTTTGGTTTTTTGGGATTATTTGGTTTTTTGGCTTATTTCACTTAGCATGCTATTCCATCTATTTATCTGCAAATGTCATAATATTATTATTCTTTTTGGTTGAATAATATTCCATTGTGTATAAATACCACAGTTTCTTTATTCATTCATCTGTTGAACGGCATCTAGTTTGGTTCCACAATTTAGCTATTGTGGATTGAGCTGCTATAAACATTGATGTGGCTGCATTACTGTAGTATGCTAATTTTAAGTCCTTTGGGTATAAACTGAGGAGTGGGATAACTGGGTTAAAGTTTAGAAGTTTTCTGAGCATTCTCCACAATGCTTTCCAGAGTGGTGGCACCAATTTGCAACTCCACCAGCAATGTAAAATGTTCATGATTGCTTTCTCTATTTCTATGAGGTATGTCATTGGGATTTTAATTGGAATTGCATTGAATCTGTATAGCATCTTTGGTAGAATGGCCATTTTGACAATATTGATTCTGCCTATGCAAGAACATGGGAGATCTTTCCATCTTCTAAGATTTTCTTTAATTTCTTTCTTTAGTGTTCTTTAGTTCTCATTGTAGAGGTCTTTCACCTCTTTTGTGAGATTGATTCCCAGTATTTTATTTTTTTGAGGCTATTGTGAATGAAGTGGTTTTCCTAATTTCTCTTTCAGAGGATTCATCACTTATGAATAGAAATGCATTAGATTTATGCACATTGATTTTATATCCTGCTACTTTGCTGAATTCATTTATTACTTCTGGAAGTTTTCCAGTGAAGTTTTTTTGGATCCTCTAATATATTTTTGTATGCAATTTATCAGTATTTTGTTAAGGATTTTTGCATCTATGTTTATCAAGAATTTCGTTCTAAAGTTTTCTTTCCTTGATGAGTCTTCATCTGGTGTTGGTATCAGAGTGATACTAGCCTCATAGAATGAGTTTGGAAGGATTCCCTCCTTTTCTATTTCCTGGAATACTTTGAGGAGTATTGGTATTAGTTCTTCTTTAAAGGTCTTGTAGAATTTGACTGACAATCCATATGGTCCTGGACTTTCTTTGGTTTGTAGGTTTTTGATGGCTTCTTCTATTTTGGAGCTTGAAATTAATCTGTGTAAATTGTGTATATCCTCTTGATTCCATTTGAGTGGATCTTATGTCTCTAGAAATCTGGTGATATCTTTGATATTTTCTGTTTTGTTGGAGTATAGATTTTCAAAATAACTTCTAATTATGTTATGCATTTCAATGGTGTCTGTCATGATCTTTCTTTTTTATCACAAATTGTAGTAATTTGAGTTTTGTTTACTTTTTCAAAGAACCAACTCTTTTTCTTTTTTGGTCAATTTTCTGAATTGTTTCTCATTTCAATTTCATTGATTTCAGCTCTTATTTTAATTATTTCCTGTCTTCTACCATTTTCAATGTTGTTCTGTTCTTTTTGTAGGACTTTGAGATGTAATGTTAGATCATTTAGTTGTTGACGTTTTATTTTTTAATGTATGAGCCCAATGCAAAGAACTTTCCTCTTAGTACTGCTTTCAGAGTGTTCCAGAGTCTTTCATATGTTGTGTTGTTGTTCTCATTTACCTCTAAGAATTTTTTTATTTCTTTGCTGATGTCTTCTTTTATCATTGTATCATTCAATAGCATACTATTTAGTCTCCAGGTGTAGTAGTAATTTTTGTTTTTTATTTTATAGTTGATTTCTAA
The DNA here is from genome assembly GCF_902686445.1 of Sciurus carolinensis. NCBI lineage: Eukaryota > Metazoa > Chordata > Mammalia > Rodentia > Sciuridae > Sciurus > Sciurus carolinensis. Next base: position 121,157,624 of record NC_062221.1, on the reverse strand, counting down.
TTGCATTCCATTATGGCCTGATAGGATACAAGGTTGTATCACCATTTTTTGTATTTACTAATGACTTCTTTGTGGAATAGCACGTGGACTATTTTGGAGAAGGATCCATGAGCTGCTGAGATGAAAGTATATTTGCTTGATGATGGATAAAATACTCTGTAAATGTCCATTAAGTCATTGATTGTATTATTTAGTTCTATAGTTTCTTTGTACAGTTTTTGTTTGGAGGATCTATCCAGTGGTGAGACCAATGTGTTAAAGTCCCCCACTATTATTGTGTTTTGTCTTCATTGTCTGAGATTCTGTCTTCCATGAGATCTATTCTGTTGGTGATGCTTTCTATTGAGTTTTTAATTTGGTTTATTGTTTTTTTCATTTCAAGTATTTCTGTTAGGTTTTTTTTTTCAGAATATCTATCTCTTTATTGAAGTGTTCTTTTGCTTCCTACATTTACTCTTTTAACTGTCTACTGGAATGGTCAGTCATTGCCTGCATTTGCTCTCATATCTCGTCTTTTGCTTCATGGATAATTTGAATTATGCAGATTCTAAACTCTTTTTGTGTCATTTTTACTGCCATGCTGTCATTGGATTCTATCAAAATAGCATCTTGGTTGGTTAGGGACATTTTCTTCCCCTGTTTTTTCATATTGTTTCTGTATATTCTCCTCTAGCAGTGAAGATCTGAGGTTGATGTTTCCCCCCTGCAGGCTTATTGTGACCCTGCAGTTTTCCCGAACCTCTACTTTGATGGGGATATCAACATTAGCAGCACCCAATACAAAGAAAATGCAGCCCTGAACCTGATAGCCCCTATAAAGACTTTAGCATTATTGTAATGAACAGGATAAGTTTGATTATTATTTACAATATTTCTGGTGGTGAATGAGGATGGGAAGGGTGTAGCATGTGAGTGAGTAAATAGAGGTACCTGTCAAAGGGCCTCCAGTCTCCTGTAGGTGTCTCAGGAAGGGAGCTGCCTCTCCAGTGATGATGACCATGCCCTCAGGAATAATTCAAAAAGCCTGCACCAGCCTCCAAAGAAGCTCCTAAGCGGCAGCGGGAGGGCTCAGAGTCAGCCCTGGGGTGTGGTGGGCAGCCTGGTGTCTGGCATCCATCTGTGGTGGCGGTGGGAGTCGTATATTCTTTTAAATAAGGAATAGATCATAGAAGAAATAAGAGAAAAAAACTAAAAATTTCTAGAATCAAACGAAAACAGTGATACCACATGCCAAATTTACAGTGTCTCTAGGACATGATAAAGGCAGTACTAAAAGCAAAAGTTATGGGATTAAGTAACCAAACTTAAAAAAAAGTAAAGAAAAAAACATAAAAACCCCAAATAAACAATCTGATGTTACATCTCAAGGACTTAGGGAAACAGGAACAAACTAAATCCAAAACCAGTAGAACATAGGAGATAATTAAGACCAGACCTAAAATTAATGAAATAAAGAGTTAAAAAATACAGAAGATCAAGACAACAAACAGTTGGTCCTTTGAAGATACAAACAAAATTTATAACCCCCCCCAAAACATAACCAAACTTTACTAAGAATGAGAGAGAAAACCAAAAACAAAATTGGATATGGAAAAGCATATATCAGCACAGGTATTTCTGAAATCAAGATCATTAGGAACTATTTTGAAACATTATAACCCTATGAATTAGAAAATCTGGAAAACATTGAAAAATTTCTAGACATATACAACAGGTATAAATTGAACCAAGAGTATATAGGAGACTTAAACAGACAAATATCAAACAATGAGATTAAAGCAGTAATTGAAAACCTTCAAACTAAGAAAAGCCTAGGACAAGATGGCTTCTCAGTTGAGTTCTTTCAGACCTTTAAAGAACAACTAATACAAGTCCTTCACAAACTTTTGCATAAAATAGGAAAGGAGGATCACTCCCAAACTCATTCTATGATGTTAGAATTTCCCTGATACCAAATGTTGGGATTTTTAGCCCCCTTGCTCTTCTCCACCAGCGACAAGGGAAGGGGACACTCCCCAACAAGGTCAGACCGGGAAAGGTAGGGCCAACTGACTGCCTGCACCCAGCCCTCCAGGCGGAGGACAATCAGATGTGTCAGGGAGACCAGTCACAGCAAGAACTCATTTATTGAGGAAGTCACACAGCTTTTATGGAGGCTAGGCAGGAACCAATCAGCTTAAAGGTCAGCAAGGCATGGGGGGTTCATGCAGGTGAGAGTCCCATAGGACTATATGGCAAGCACAAGCTGATCACGTTTGCAGAACTATTGTTAATCAATCCCTGACGGTGGTCCGATTTATCGTCATTAACTTTTGAAACCACCTTTGATGCCTTGATCTTGCTCACTCGCCAGGGAGTAAGGAGTCAGCTTCAGTTAGTTAATGTGTCATTAGTTCCAACAACCAAAATCATATAGAGATATAAGAAGGAAAGATAACTACAGAACAACATCTATAATGAACATAGATTCAAAAATTCTGAATAAAATATTATCAAACTGCATTCAAAAACACATTAAGGAGATTGTACACAATCATCAAGTTGAATTCATTTTATAGATATAAGGTTGGTTCAAAGCATATAAAGCAATAAATGTAATTAATCACATGAATATAATCATGGACAAAAATCACATGATCATTTCAATAGATGTAGAAAAAAATTGACAAAATTTATCAGCCACTCATGTATGAAACACTGAAAGTATGGAGAGAAGAAATTTACCTCAACATCCTAAAGATTATATATCACACACAAAGTCAGTATCGTACACAGTAGACAAAAACTGAAACCTTTTCCTCTAACAATAATGCCCACTTCATCATTGTTATTCAATGTAGTTCTTCAAACTCTAGCCAGAGTGCTCAGGCAAGAGAAGAAAATTAAATGGATACATGTGGGCCTTGTCCCCTGGAAGTGTGTGGTCTTTTAGGCCACTCATGAACTAGGGTCCCATCCTACTTTCCAATGTTTTGTGAACAGGATGTCCTTTTGTGGTCTGTAAGACAGTTCTTCAGTGTCTGTGAAACTGTCCCCTTCTGTGTTCACATGGTTGTTTTCTACTTTCTGTTTAGTCTGCCAAATAGGCTAGTAACTGCTTATGCAAGGCTTGAACTTTAAGGTGTACGACAAGCTTAACTGCAAGTGTAGATAAGACAGCATTATACACTGCATCTTGAAAACTGTAAAATTAAAGAAAGTTAATCTCCCCACTATAAAATAAATAGTATCAACACATGTTGAAGTTTTTATTTTATATTTTTAATGCAAAATTATTTTACTTATAGAAATATGACATGGTCCTAAGTTGCTACTTTCTTAATGTAAGTATGATACTCTGTCTATAATAACCATTTGCATATTTTAAATTTCTGCCAGACCAAATTTTTTTATAAAATTTAACAAAAATAACATTAGAGAGAATATATCATAAATTGCACTACAAATCCATTATAAATTTATTATCTCTTCATATTAATCAAAAAATTTCCCACATAGTGAACTAAATCCATATTGTATGGTCTATGTACTATAAGTCACCCATTCATACAAAGTTTCAAATGCTTTAAGTCTAATGGCAACTGTCCTTAAAGAGAATGATTACAAGTTTCAAAGTATTAGTGATATTCCAGTCCTCTAAATCTGATTTAAAAATTCACATTTTGGTGGGTGAATACTGATTGACTTAAGAAAGTACATTTAAAAATCTACATATCAGTTCAGGCTTTGTGAGATTAAAATATGTTTGCATGTTTAGGTGTGTTTATTTTTTATTAAATGGGAGGTGTTGATTTAAGAGCACCAGTAGTCACTTCAACTCTGCACAGATGGGTATTTTTTTATTAGATCTTTCTGACTTCAAACATGGAAATCAGTCTGAGGCAAGAAGAGAAGGACTAAAACCCAGGGACACTCTGTTAGTGAGTCTATATTTTTCTCATTCTGAATATGTTGTGCCAGTAACACCACCATCTGTGAAGAATTTTAAGGAAGAGAAAATGCCACAAATGTCTCTTAAGAAACATGAATTTTTTTTTCACTGATTTAAATGCTACCACTTATTTTTATTTTAGTTTTTATTTGATCATTATAGCTGTCAGATTATGAAAAGCATTGTTTCATATTTCAAAATTTTAAATACTTACATTAATTATTTTGTGTTTTTTATTTGCTGACTTTAAAGCATTGTGTATTTAATAGATCTGCAGCCAGAGGATTGACCTTTTTTGCTTCAAAAAATTATCAAAGTGATTTCCTTTACAGCTGAAATTCTCTTATTTCATAAATAAGTTTGAAATATCTACTAGAACAGATTTTTTTTCCTAATTCAAAATAATCCCACATTTCAATGGTATGATTCACAAATTATAATGGAAAGGAAACAATTTCCATGGAAAATTGACATTAGTCTCATTACCAGTTCAAGTAAAGAAAAAACAAAAACAAAAAAAACCCTAACTTCAATGGCTTTGCAGAAAAATTTCCTCTAATGTTTGTTCGCATCCATGATGTAATCCAGGGATCCAGGCTGTGGAGTTTAAAGTCTTCAGGAGAGAAGAAGGGAAGAAGTCGGGGGTGGAGGGCTAATGGATAGTGACACCTTTAATCCGGATTGAGGCACATTCTCTGTGCTCACAATTCACTGATGAAACCCAGTCACATGACTCAAATTAATTACAAGGGATGATTTTTTAAAAAATATTTATCCATCAAAAAATCTATGGAGTATTTTGTGAGAATAAGCTACCTCTGTAATGAAGATTAAGAAAACAATGGCAGGTCTTATTTCAAAAAGAATCTCCAAGATGATTTTCTACAAATGTATTTTGACAAAAGAGTTTAGCATTATTTATAAATGGAAGAAAAACACTGCTATGGCTTATTTCATCAACTAATAAAGAGATATCTCTGAAATCAAAATTAATCATGGATGGCTCTTGATAGGCAGTATTTTGTTTTTATTGCTTGCTTGTATGAACAAAAAATTTTTTCTAATTGGGTATCATAATCCTGATAAGGAACTTCAGAAACCACAATTCAATGCCTTTTAACAGTTTTGTATAGTCAACAGTATTAGAGGCATAGAGAATGATGTTATGTGAAAAATATAATACCAACAGCTTTGATTTTAAAAAGTGATTTAAAAGAGTTTAACAATCATCACAAAGGTCTTTAGGAATGTCTTAATCAAAGTTGTTTTACTCCTCATTTCCTTCTTAGTCAATTCAAGAGTAATGCATAATTAAAAAATTATTTAGTAAAAACTAAAATGGATCTTTTACAAAAGTATTCAGTTTTTAAAATAGCATAAATCATTTGTTTTCTTCATTCAGCTTGAAGCACTGTGTTTTCTTTATTCATCATGCAAAAATACTGGTTTACTGCAGAATGTCTGAACTTTTAGGTTTTAAGAAATATGATACAATTAATGATATGATGTTAAATAATTAATATTCTCATTTAGAAATAAAAAGACACCAAAATGAACTAACTTCCTCTACAACAAAACTTCCTAATTTTTTAACCAAAAATTCATTCACAAATTTAAGTTAAAAATGAACCAGATATTTCAAAAAGTCACTTGTATGTAGAATTATTAATGTTACACACTGTTCATTAGAACATGCTTCTTTCTCTTTAATTGCTTTCTTTTTTTTTTTTTGACAGTATTGGGGACTGACCTCAGGGGTTTACATATTCTAAGTAAGCACAATATCACTGAGCTACAGCCTCATTTTTTTTCTTTTTTTGTTTTAGTACTGGGTACTGAACCCAGGGACACGTAACCACTGAGCACTGAGCCACATCCCCAACCCTTTTTATTTTTTATTTTGAGACAGGGCCTTGCTAAGTCCCAGAGGCTGGCTTTGAACTTGTGATCCTCCTGCCTTAGCCTCCTGAGTTGCTGGGATTTTGCCACCATGCCTGGCATTGCCTATTTTTTCTTACAACTTATAAAAAAATTAAAAATTTTTATAGTAAGTCAGCGAAAGTACAGTCATTCAAAGTTTCATTACTTAAAAACAAATTAGAATGCTAAATTTTGAAGTGTAACAAATCTCAAATATCCCATATTGTATGTATCACGGTTGTTACATTTTAAGCCCTTACACTTTGACTCATATCACAAAAGATTCTCTTATATTAATTCCATGAGACTTTCAGAAGTTCATACATGCACGTACATACACATATTCATACATGTGTTGATTGATAGACATAAACTTTAAAGCCCTGGTTTAAACTCAGTGATATCAAGCAGTTGGCAATGACACAGATCAGTCAAACTACCTCACTGTTCTTGAGAAAGGGCCAGGACTTGAGGCTGAATTTGACAGGTCCATGTTCGCTCTGAGAAGATCGCATATCACTGCAGTCAGATTATGCTACAAGCTAGACTGCTCCCTGTGGTGGTCCTTGAGGAGCAGGTGTGGTTCATACTATCCTGGAGTACCCAGATATGCAAGGAGATGAGTGGTTACAGCTTAAACATGACAAAGTAAACATGCTTTACATGGCTTAGTTGCCCTTAAATTGCATTTGTCTAAAACATTCTGCTACTTCAAATAAAATAAAAACCAAAAAAAGTACGTTTCCTTACTAGAATGGATTCTGTGATGGAAAAAAGGATGTGTACTTAATTCTCCTGCCCTCATGGTGCTTGGAGATATATTTGTGTTCACTCTTGGTTATATAGTCTTGGTCTTTCTACCGACCAACCTACTAGGGAAGCAAGATTCATACAATGAACTGTAGCGTGGAATAAAATGTAATGCTCATGTGAACAATGCTGAAAGAAGATACTGTAAACATTTTATAGAATAAAGATCCCAATGCATGATTCTTTTATTATTTTTTTTACTTTTACAGACTGAATTTTGATTCATTATACACAAAAGGGGTATAAATTTTCATTGCTATGGTTGTGCACAATATAGATTCATACCATACGTGCAATCATACATGTACATAGGATAATGATGTCTGTCCCATTCCACCATCTTTCATACTCCCACCCCCTCCACTCTCTCATTTTCCTCTATGTAATCTAAAGTTCCTTCATTTGTAATTCCCTTTGTGCTGGGCTAGCTCATACGTGGGGTAAGGTCCTGGAGTCAAGACTCAGACTCCAGGAGTTGAGTGGAAGCAGGCTTGAGGTGAGTAGCCTGCAAACCTGTTTATTGTGGGAACAGCTATACATTTTATAGGTTTCTTGCCCAATCACAATGTGCCACAGGGGATCAGACCACCAGGTTCTTATATGGGTTCGCTTGGTAACACTGAGTCAATTTGGGGCAGTTGTGTACTTTCCTAGGTGGCCAAAGCAGAACTCTCCTCCCTGCAGGCTTACACACTTGAGATGTTCACTGCTGCCAGCCAAGAACTAGGATTTTCCCCAACGTTCATTCTTCTCTCAACCCTCACCCTGCCATCCCCATTATATATCATCATCCACTTATGAGGGAAAACATTCAGCCTTGGGTTTTTTGGGATTGACTTATTTCACTTAGCATGCTATTCTCTAATTCCGTTCATTTGCAAATGTTATAATATTATTCTTCTTTATGACAATATTATTCCATTGTGCATAAATACCACAATTTCTTTATTCATTCATCTGTTGAAGGACATCTAGTTTGGTTCCACAATCTAGCTATTGTGGATTGAGCTGCTATAAACATTGATGTGGTTGTGTTACTGTAGTATGCTGATTTTAAGTCCTTTGGGTATAAACTGAGGAGTGGGATAACTGGGTCAAAAGGGGGGTCCATTCCAAGTTTTCTGAGGAATCTCAACACTGCTTTCCAGAGTGACTGCACCAATTTTCAACTCCACCAGAAATTTAAAAGTGTGACATTTCCCCCACATCCACACCAACATCTATTATTGTTTGTGTTCTTGATGATAGACATTCTAATTGGAGTAAGGTGAAATCTTAGAGTTGTTTTAATTTGCATTTCTCTAATTACTAGAGATGTTGAACACTTTTTCATATATTTATTAATCAACTGTATATCTTCTTCTGTAAAGTGTCTGTCCAGTTCCTTGACCCATTTATTGATCGGATTCTTTGTACGAAATATTGCCTTTTGAGTTCAACCTCAACTGACCTGATGATTGAAAGAGGCATAATGAATTGAGGACATCAGGCAGCAGAAAAGGAAACTGTGAAAATGTGAAAAGCCACAGTGCATTCAGTGCTCCAAGAAGTACCATGTTTTAACAGTGTTGTTCTTACCTGAGAACTGCAAGTTATAAAATTAGAGAGAAATAAACCTGGGTAAACAGAGGGATAAAAAGTTGGCAGATGATTCAACCTCAGCAAAATCTGTTTTATCAGAATCAATCAATCTATTTAAAAGTTTAATGTGATGTAGTAGGAAATCCTAAATTGTCTGAGTGGTGACTGATTTATGAACCTGGAGCTGTCTGGTGACAGAAGCGATGCCTCTTCTGGGAATTCTCTGAGGGAAGGTGCCAATAGAGACTGTCCAGTTCCTATGGTGATGTCTTGCTCAAAAGGAGGTTCCATACCTGCCACGGGACTATCAGTTCTTGATCTTAAGTTCAGCCACCAGTTGCCTGGGGGTAAAGAATTTTGAGCCCAAAGTCGATGATTATGATTGGATGCCCATATCTAAGACCTTTATTCTGTTTGCTTTGGAAGAAACTCTCTGACAATAAATTCCTTTTATGTTAAAAACCTATATAATAAACTTGCTGAACTGGTTCCGGATCCTTTGTCCTTCATCAGGAGATGAAGAACCACAGGTGCCCAGCTTTTTCTCTCTTTGTGTGTTGGTTTGTCTTTTCTTCATCTCCTCATTGCCCCTCTGTGATTTCTGAATTAACAACAGTGTAGGTCATGGCACTAAATTTTAGGAAACAGTTATTGTTTAGTGTGAGAATCAGAAGATGTGAAGAAAAGAGTAATTGAAAATCTGTGTACCGCTATACCTCTGAATAAAGGTGCATGCTAATAAGGTGTCAGAGACAAAAGGAAGAAAGCTATACAAAAAACATTACAGGGAATGAATATAACACAATAATTCATTTTCATAATGAATAGTGATATGTGAGCAATATGAAGCTATCTTTTATTATAATAAATCAGATCAGAGCTTGAGAAGTTTTATAACATAGAAAATATATTTCACCTAGAATCCAATTTTTCTATAACAAAATAGATATTATCAAACTACTACTATTAATAAAGATTACTATGTAAAATACTGATAAATATTAAAATACTATCCCTTTTTTTTGTATTTGCTCCCACTACCTTATATCCAAGATGCCAAAAGTCTTGTTAGCTGTGTGGCTGTTTGATAAATGTAAAGATAGTGATTTCTCACTTCTTGCAAAAATTTGTTAAGAAGTTGAACTATTTTTCTATGTCAGAAAATTGCAAGGATCTGCCACATTTTTTTACTGGATATCAGGTCTCAGTCATGTTACATGTTTGCTTCTCACTCCTAGTTTTATGATCAGTCTTTCTGAAAATTGCAAAAATAGGATTTTATTTTCTTTGATTTACCCACATAAAACTTGCCAAAGTAGAGATATGTTGCTCATGATTTCAATTGCATAATAATTATAAAGCAAATATGTGTAGTAAACTGCTTTTTTCTGTCCTTGGCAGATCTCAGGATTACAAAATTACTTTTACTATTAGAAGTCTGATTTTCATTCCTTCAACTCTTAAGTGAGACTTTTTTGGGAATTTTATAAAAAAGAATGTCCTCTTCATTCCTCTTTCAACTTCTTGCTGTTCTTTCTTTCTTTTTTTTTTTTTTCTGAATTATTTTCAATTGTTACTGAAATACTTGGTATTTGACAATAATAATTTAGTAAAATTAAAGTTTGGCAAAAGAAACTATTCTCAAACATCAGGAATTGCCCCAAGAAAGAGTTCAATAATAATTAATTATACTGTCCAACAACAAATATTATTAAAACTCATTCACAGGGATGGTGGTAAATATCCATTCCAAGATCTTCTTGTTGTGGGTGACTTGGGCTGCCATCTACCCTGCCACTATTCTTTTTAGCCTGTGTAGTTTTTTTTTTTTTTTTTCTTAATAGAGATTATGACCCATAAAAGTAAAAGGCACACAGTTATCCAGTTTCTGAGTAATCAGAGGATATTTTTCTTTTCTGAAGATTTCCTTAGTTAGGCATGTGAAATGTATGCACTATCTTAAATAGGATCTTTGGTGGTTAAGGTGTCTCCACCACTGACTAGTTCCTTTGCCTTCCTGTATTTCCTGTTCATGAATCTATCATGCGGTTACACTTAGATAAGTGTAATACTGGTGTTGAGGATCAATCAAGATCCAGATCTCGGTTCCCCCAGAATGTTGAAGATTGAATACCCAAGAAATGCCAAGGCAAGCATAGAAAACAAGTTTTATTAAAAGGATAGAAAAGAGATAGATTTCTCTGAAGAGAAGGGCCCCAGTACTGGGCGTCTGAGGAAGTGGAGGTGTCCTGCCCCAATTACACCCTTTAGATTTCCTTTGTTTTCATGCCTCCTTCTCCTCTTATCATGCCTTTGTGACTAGTGACCAAACTGTGGGCCAAAAAATGGAGTGATCCAAGGATAAGAATAAAGCCACCCAAGGGTACAGGCAGCAAGGGGGTGACCCAGGAGGCATTTATTAACAAGTATATGAGCGCAGGGAGGAAGAGTTTCCTGGAGGCAAGAATACTTGCAGACGGTTCCAGGAGGAGGGGAAAGGCTCTGGAGTTATTAGCATTTTGTTTTCTTTCCTTTCCAACTAGACCTCTTCTTCCCTGTCTGATCCAATCATTTATTACCTACACTGACTGTCATTTTGTCCCTAGGCCTCAACTGGTGCCAGGAGGTAACTCAAGACATCTAGCCTAATATTTTTTAGGTAGTAAGTAATGTAATACAAAGTGTGTTCCTAGAAAGAGCTTGATGAAGACTTCTTAGGAGAGAAATGTAGACAGCAGGTGGGAAAGAAAGTAGCATCATTGAACATACATTATTTGTCATGAAAATGTACAAAAGACAGGAAACATTGTAGAAGGATGTGTTTAGGCAATATTATGTGAGTATAGAGGCTGAAAAATAAAAACCAGGAGTAGTTAAAGCATGAGATTATATGGTATTCCATTAGAATTCATTGCAACTGCAATGATATTCAATCAGTTTGCTATTCCAAAGAGATGGGTTTTAATGTCTAATATACCAAGAGAAAAACCTTTTATTTACATACTCTTCCATCAGTTTGATTTAAGGATATTAAATAATTTTTGGAGGAATTTTAAAAACTGATTTTGTTTTCAAGTGTAATTATATATAAATAACATTGTTCTCTTTTTTATGACAAGGGGGGCTTCAAATGTTTCTTTAACCATTTGAAATGTCCAGATATAGAGATTTTAAGAATATACCAGGGTATTTTGCTTTGTCTACATTTAAAAGCATTTTGGAAAGCTTGCTGTATAAACTAGGAAACATTTTTGCATTAACATTCTTAGTAAACAAGGTCAAGTCATATACTTTTCTGAAATAATTTAGATTTTTGAGTGCTTACTTGATGTTCAATATCTAGTTAAGTCTGTCAATCGTCACTTTTTATTAAAAATTGCTAGACTTATAATTTTCAAAGGATTTTTTGCTGTAACAAAAGTACAACTTTTAAGGTTTTAAAGCATATGCAAAGCATTAGATCCTTTAATAATAAGTTCAACTACAAATTACAGATTTTCAGGTGCCATAAAAATTTTTGGTTTATTTTTATCTCTCTTGTCTAGTTTCCTTAGCATGCTGTCTTCCTCAATGAATCATTAACAAAAATCACTAGGGTCATTCTAAGCAGCCCATTTTTATTCTCAGTTTATGAAGACTTTGGAAATCTTCCTATGTAGATGTCCCTCACTCACAGATTTTCCCCAGCATCTTAATTTCTTGGAGTGGATATGTGCATTGTTCAAAGTCATTCTTTGGCAAGTGAAGTGGAAGTGGCATCATTGCACAGTCCAGACAAAATTAACTCCTCCTGGAGATGAATGAAAAGTTTACTTCCCTGAGTATTTTGACACAGAAGGAAAAATAAGTAAATAATGGTACATGCTACTGAAAACAAAATTGTCACAATTGGCAAATAAGTAATAGACTTGTGTTTTTAAAAATTCAAGTACTCTGTGATGGAAAATTTGGCATATGAAAATATGCTGTACCTCTGAAGTTTACACTGACTGATTTTAGTATCCATTGATACTGTTTTCCAAATGTAAATATTATAACAATTGTCAAAAATATTTTCTAAATTATCTAGTGTATTTTCTAATTTCAGAAACTTTTAATTATACTGCTTAATTGTTACATCACCCTTAATCATTTTCTTAAGCTTTTCTTATTGATGTGGTGTACCCTCATCCTTATTTTCATGTTTCTTTTCGTATTGCATGACACATTTGATTTTATCTTCTTTCAGTTCTTCATAATTTCACATTACTTTCATTTTCCCCTAATCTAGATTTAGAGATCCCACAATAATCTTCTTCATTTTCAGTTGAGATATATATCACACACACACATATATATTCCTTTGTTATTTTATTTTATTTTATTTGCGGTGCTGGAGATTTGAACCCTGGGCCTTGCGCTTGCAAGGCAAGCACTCTACCAACTGATTTATATCCCCAGCCCTCCTTTGTTAAGTAATGTGTTTAGATTGTTTATTTTTTAAAATCTCCTTTTTTTGAAACTCAGCATTTCTTTATATGACTTGGGGCACTATCTTCATTCATATATACATTGAGAGGAAATAAACACAGAGCGATAGTAATTATCAGATGATGTAAGTTTGATATTTTTGAGTGATGTTCAACACCTTCAAGCCCTGAAAAACATAAGGAATATTTAAATTGACTATATATATTTAAAAAAAAGGAAGAAGAAAAGGAGTAATTAAGAATAGGGACAAAGAGTTTGGGGTAATCCTGATATATTTCCTTTGCCAAACAAATGATTTAAAGAACTATGTTATGACTTGCAGTAAAATGCAGAAGTTGCCTTGATATTTGTGGAGAGTGGTAACAGAGAATGGGAGAGTAGCAACTGAGATTGGAGGTCACCGATGACCTCATGGCTGTGGAGTGCCTGGTGCCAGAATGTTTCAGTGCAAGGTTACAGGATGCCCAGTTGCTATGGTAACACCCTGCTGGAGGAGTCTCTGTGCAAAGAGTCTTATCAGCTTCAGCCTTGATCTCAAGCACACAGCTCCCAGGGATAGAAAAATTCTCATACTAGACAACCACAATGTTTTACCAGCTCTGCTTATCCTGAACCTGCCCATGTAACAGAAACTTTAAACAATGGACCTCCTTGAGCATTGTACAAAACTCCTAACATTGCACATTGCAACTGAACTGTGGAAAAATTGAATAGATATATCTAGTTCTGTAAATTTCCAGAGTGCAAAGAATAATGCATGTACAGTCTTTAACTTGATAATGAGACATATAAAAATAAAGATTGTTGGCATAACCCTTTAGAGCTGCTTCTCCATCAGAGAGCAGCACTCCACCTGGGCCCAGCTTTATCTTTATATCTGCTTGTGTGGCTCTTTGTTTCCTAATTCCCCATCACCCCTCATAGGTACTGTGAGTTTGACAATGATGGTCATGGCAGGTATTGGGTCATTCCCAATTGTACTGTGAAAGGAGTCTCTTCTTGAAAATCGTCCTGGTAATCAGTTGGGGATTACAAAGTAGTGTAAATTTCCACACACACACACACACACAAATACATGTAAATTGAATAGAATTTGCAGATCTGGGTGACTTTCTCATTTTTATTTTATTATTGTTTTATCTCAGTCCCTGATATGGTTCTTATTTACTATAATCTATTTATATAACTTTACCTCAGTTCCAGTATCTTCAGAAATAGGTAATATTTTTTCTTCTGATTTTTATCTATGACATTTATTTAACTTTGATTTTATCAATTTATTCTTTACCAAGTTGGACAGTGAGTTTGAATGGAATTTTATTCTGTTCAGATATAAACTGCTGTGTGGTATGTCATCCTGTATTGTTTAGTAATAAATGTCAAGTCTCAATTCATGGATTGGGAGAACTGATACTGTTAAAATGATAACACTATTGAAAGTCTTCTAAATATTCAATGCACTCATCATCAGAATAGCAATCTCATTCTTTATAGAACTAGAAATACAATCCTAAAGTTCATTTAAAAAAAAACAAAAGACCTCAAATAGAAATCTTGAGCAAAAAAGTACAATGCTGGAAGCACCATAATATCTAACTTCGAAATACACCACAGAGCCACAGTTTCAAAAATAGCATTGGCAAGAAAATAGACATGTGGATGAATGGAATGGAATAGAGGACCAAGAAATAAACCCATGCATCTTTTTTTCTAAAAAACGACGCCAAAAACATTTGAGAAAAGATAGCCTCCTTAACATATGGTGATGAGCAACTGGATGTCCGTATGTAGAAGACTCAAACTAGAATCCTATGTCTCAACTTGTACAAAAAACAACTCAAAATGGATCAAAGGCCTTAATGCAAAACCTGAATATTGAATATACTGGAAGAAAATGTAGGGCAATCTCTTTGAGACATTGGTACAGACAATGGTTTTCTTAATAGAAATCCAATAGTTTAGGAAACAAATAATGAATTGACAAATTGGATCACATCCAATTCAAAAGTCTTTATGTAGCAAATGAAACAATCAACAGAATGAAGGGATGGAATGGGAGAACATCTTTGCCAGCTGTTTGTCTGTTAGAGGATCAATGTCCTAAATACATAAAGGACTTTAAAAACTTAACAACCAAAGAACAAGAATTCCACTCCAAAAATGGCTAAAGGATTTGAACAGACACTTCTTAAAATAAGCACAAATGACCATTAAATATACAACAAGAAGTTCAACATCTTTAGTTATCAGGGAAATGGCATTGAGAATCCTTCTCACCCTAGTCAGAATGGCTATGAGAGGGAGGGAGGGAGAAAGAGAGAGAGAGAAAGAGAGAGAGAGAGAGAGAGAGAGAGAGAGAGAGAGAGAGAGAGAGAGAGAGAGAGAGAGAGAAAGAGAGAGAGAGAGAGAGAAACAAGTGCTGGTGAGGATGTGGAGAAAAAGTAACCTTTTTGCATGTTGGTGACAATGTAAACTAGTACATTCACTATGAAAAACAATATGGAGTTTACATAAAAAACTAAAAGAACTACAATGTGATTGAACTATATCACTCCTGAGTATTTACCTTAAGGAAATGAAATATTCATACAAAAGAGATGTCTGCATTTTCCATGTTTATTGCTTCTTTGTTTCCAATATTCAAAACAGGGTATCAGCCTACCTCCCTCTCACCAGATGAATGGAAATATGCAATGAAGTCTCTTTCAATCAAAAAGAAAAACGAAATCCTGTCATTGGCAAGAAAATGGATGGAACAGGAGGGTTTCATGTTAAATGGATCAAGCCAGACTTAAAAAGTCAGGTATTGCATGTTTGTTCTCGTGCATGAAAACTGAATTAAGAAAAATGAAAAGATGACCTTAAAGTAGGAGAGAGGCTATTAGGGAAAGAAAAAGGAACAAGAGGGAGGAATGAGAGGTGAGGGCAAGAGAGAAAAGGGAAGCTCGATATGATCAAAATATGATGCATGCATGTACGTAAATGTCACAGCGAATTTCTACAATTAATATGCATTAATTATTATAATGTAAACATAAGTAAGCAAAAAATAATTGAAATCAGGGTTTCAAAGATATTTCTGCAGTTTGTAGCATAATTCACAACTCACTAAGATGCAGAACAACCCAAATATATATTAACTGATGAATGGGTAAAGAAATCGCTGTGTATATATACAACACAATATTATTCAGCCTCAAAACAGGAAGAATCTCTGTCATATGTAAAAACATTATGCTAAGTGTAAGAACCCAATCACATAAAGAACTGTATTGCAGAATTCTGCTTAATTAAACTAATCAAATTCAAAAAAGTGCATACCTGTAATCCCAGCAGCTCAAGAGGCTGAGGCAGGAGGATCGAGAATTCAAAGCCAGCCTCAGCAATGGTGAGGCACTAAGCATCAGTGAGACCCTTTCTCTAAATAAAATACAAAATAGGACTTGGAATGTGGCTCAGTGATCTAGTGCCCTTGAGTTCAATCCCTGGTACCAAAAATGAAAAAATAAATAAATAAATAAATTGGAAAAGTAAAATGGTAGTTATAATTCATGTGTATGAAGTTTCATTTATACAAACAAAAAAATTCTATCAATCTCTAGTGAAACTCTTTGTTCATAGTTAACAATAATATAGAAAGATTTAGAAAATATTTAGAAATCATTAAGAAATTTAGAAATTATTAAGAGAATAGAACTTATGTGGTTTTTTTGTTTGTTTTTGGTTTTATTTTTGGTACAGGGGATTAAACTCAGGGGCACTCAACCACTAAGCCACATCCCCAGCCCTATTTTGTGTTTTATTTAGAGACGTTGTCTCACTGAGTTGCTTAGAGTCTCACTTTTGCTGAGACTGGCTTTGAACTCACAATCTTCCTGCCTCAGCCTCCTGAGCTGTGGGCTTACAGGGGTGCACCACCATGCCCAGTTTATGTGTTTGTATCTCAATTGACTTAAAATAAAATAATAAAATATCAAAATCTTATAACATACAGGCAAAAATTTGAAAGGAATGATGACAAATCTGAAATGGAATGTCATCAATCAGGAGAAAAGTTATTGAGTTTTTGTTCAAAAAACTTCTCTAGGTGTATCTGAACGATACATAACTTAACATATCATGTATCTTATATTTAAAGTAATTTCATCTGTCATAAACTTTCTAAAATATTGTAAATATGAGAGTGCATATGAGAGAATCAGACAAATTAATGACTTTGGTAACTTTATAAGCACATTTTCATTATTACATACTTAATTAGAACCTGTTTTCAGATTCATAAAATTGAAAATGATTTTTAGTTTTCCTCACACTGAAATTTGAAAATGTAGAAATTTCTTTCTCTATTCCTAGAAACCAATCCAAATTATCTTATCTCTTTAAAATGGTATAGAATTAATATCTCTTAAATATCTGTAAGTAAATTTAACTAACAGCAAAATAAATATTTCAAATTTTAGTTATATAAAAACATACCATTATTTTTTAATAAATTACATCCTAGTTATTGTAAAGGTCAGTGATAAGTCATTCCCACAAATACCCTTTTGCTTGATAGATTTGTGAACTATAATCTGTCATCTGTACCTGATACTTTTATTTAAAAATGATGTGGTGCTATATTAAAAATGATCAAGAAACACATGTAATAATCTAAAACCACTTGTTGAACAATTAAAAATTTGGATACATTAATTCATTTTTCCAAATTTACTTGGTTTAAATATATTCCTTTATATTTTAAACTAAATATATTTCTACTTTCTCATATGCTATTTGAAGTATTTTTAATGTTTTATAAATCAAATATTATTTGATTTATAGCTCTCTGATTGTCTGGTGTAAAGATAAAAGTGTAGTTAAGTGACTGAAAGCATAAGAATTTTAACTTAGAATATAGCATGTTTACCAGCTTCCTCTAAATTGGAGAACTTGAGAATATATAATTAGGGACCAAAAATGTAAGTGTCTTCTGGGTGTGGTGGCACATGCCCTGTCCCAGCTACTTGAAAGTCTGGGGCTGAAGAGATTGCTTGAGCCCAAATTCAAGAATTGGAGACCAGGTGAAATGAGACAGACATCATTACTCTATGTACATGTACTGTTACACAAATGGTATGAATCTACAACATGCACAACCATAGAAAGGAAATGATCTACCCCATTTGTGTACAATGAATCAAAATGCTGTCTGTAAAAAATTTTTAAAAAGAAAAAAAAAAAAAAAAAAGGATTGGAGACCAGCCAGGGAAATATAGTGAGACCCCCATCTCAGAAGAAATAAATAACAGATCTAAGTCCCAGCATCACCAAATTCCTCCATGACCAGTTGCAGAAAACATTAAACTATAATCCTAGTTCAATTATAAAACTCTCAAGGAGAGTCAAATCTTCTCTATTCTCTCAGCTATTACTGGTCATTTGTTGACAAAAGAGAGGTGGTAGTGCTCCTAATAAAAATAGATACAAAGGTCATGATCAACACATGATGAACTTTCACCTGGTCAACTATCTCACTCAGTTAGGATATCTTAGATAACTTGCTCTCTTGAACTCAGCAATTGGAAACACAGGTTTGGTAATTTTCCTCCCATACTGCCCTTGTGCTTTCTAAATTTCTGCTACCTCTACTGTTTATGCCCTTTAATGTCCAGTTTTAACTTTCCTACAGTTCTCCATATTAGTGAAGTAGTAAACTGAAACTATACAATTGTGTGTTGGACTTAGACAGCCTGGCCTGGATGCAGATCATCTAATTCCATTAAGTAAAGCTGAGGTATGCAGCTTGTGCATACCTCCATCAGGATGAAAGGTTAAGGTGAAAAATGAAAGGAAATTGCATTTCCTGTTACACCAATAAGCCACAACTAATAGGCTTTATTTGAAGAATTTGCTTATGGAGAAAACGTCAATACATCAGCCTTGTGGAGTTTCTGATTGAAATTTAAAATTGCTCTGACTATGCTAGAAACTTTATGAGCTGGTTGTGGGTCTTCCAGCCTGGGAGATTCTTCAACAAATGGAAGGTCACAATGAGTTTGAACAGAAGAACAACCACCGACATTCCACTGTGTTTTCTGACTTTGTCTTCCTCTTCATAGACTGAAAGTCCCAACACTTGACATAGTTGCCCAAAGTAAAATATTTACCTAGTAATAGATATACTTAAGTGTGGTTTGCAAAAAAAGGCAAATGATCTTAAAGCAGGCTCTAACAATTTACAATAGAACATTTTAAGAAAAATATATTTAAAATGGAAGTAAAAGGCAGGGATGCTAGAAACAAAATTTTACATTTCACATTTGAAAATATCAGAAGAAAATGGTCCCCTTCAATAAGCCTAAAGAGAGGGTCTACTTTGCAGTATTCATAGTCTTGCTATGGAAATGGAGATGTTCTGCATTATGCATAGCTAGATGTCATTGAGATATTAATAATGTAAATGAAATCTTGAGTTCATACTCATCCACAATTCGTTATTTAAAACTTTACAGAGATTTCTTCGTGAGAAAAAATAATTAAAATTCAACATCCATTTGTTCTCTAGACACTTCAATTGTTTATTATAATGAAAATTGAAATGATGGATTTTTCAGCAAATTTTGTGAGTGTTAGTCATGTGAGCCTTCTATAAGAATGACCCTCTGTGAGTGCTACAGTAGCTAAGAAACTGATCAGAGGACCTGTGGATGTAGCATTTTTATTTAAATACTTTCCCAGAAGTTTCCCTAGCCCTTTGGTGAGTCTTCTTCAAGTAAACATAATCCAATCTCACAATCTTTATGTCTATATATTTATGCCTATATCAATATTAATCTTTGTGACTATTTTTCAAGCAGGGAACAGTTTGAAAATATCCTTAAACTCAAGTATACTTTGTGAAAGACAAAGTATTTTCTAAATGCTCTGTTTTTGTAAAAAGTGTCACATACTGATTTCCATACCTCATCTGCACATGGTTGTCAGAACTTTCATTGTATCACATTTATCTATAGCTCTCTTCTCTCAACTGTTTCTCATCACATCCTGAGAGAAGAGAGGTGGTAGAGCTAATAATAAAAGTAGATATAAAAGTTATTATTAACATATGATGACCTTTCTTCTGGTCAGACCATCTCACCCATGTTAGAACGTATAAACAAAATTCCTGTGCATATGTGAGTTGAGAATAATGTTAACTGAGATATTTTAGAGAAATTTTTACAAATCACTGAAGGCACTTCATTTTGAATGGAATGGTAGTGGAAATAGAACAAATCAAGAGAGAAAGAGAAGACAAGAAAAGAAATATTCAGTGTAATTATTTCATCTTTACTCATTACATATAGACTGTTAGTGGCTAGTTCTCTAAAATTCTGTAAACAATTCAGTATGAGAAAGAATGTATGATTCTAAATTGAATGTGATTTTAAGTGTTATTTGTAAAACAACTCGTGTTTGCGCTAGTTTAATTTACTTTCTGCTTTATCATTATGTTTATGAAGATTATTTGCTGAGAGACCATCTTGAGTGCTCATGGAAGAAACATCTATTTAAATCTTAATTCAATTACTTACCATTGACCACTGACAATCAACAGAAAAGAATTCCAGATAAGTCTTAAGAGTCTTAAACTCCTTCCCCCATGTGAATAGTTCTAAATTTTTTACTTCTTCTCAGGATAACCTTATGTTAAATCGTGGTTATAACTTACATATCTTGCTTCATCATGACCTTCAACCATCCGTCTTCAAACTAATTTAATTATTTTTATTTCTTAGTTTATAAGAATTCTTGTCCAGGGTTAAGTATTTTTAGGGCACATACTTCTTGTCTTACTTTAGCTTTATCTGTCCTAGAACTAAAAAGCAAAAGTTATTTTTTTCCTGTTCTGCCCTTAACATTACTTCCTTTCCCACATCCAATTTTTTAATTTCTTTTTTTTCAAGTACCAGCATTTTACAATCAACTCTATCAACATTGGCTGGGTTAAAATCCTAACTCTTAAATGTCAGGGCTTGTAAAACTTGCTGGAAAAAGACCTAGCTAAATAAAACTATCAGTGTTTAATAAATCTTACATGACAACGATAAGAATTCAAAGGGCAATTTTCTTTTTTTTCTACACAATAACATCAGCCCTTTGCTAGCAGGCAGACAAAGCATATTGCAGCCCAGCATTAATGTTCATTTACATGTGGCCCTTGTTTTTTCAGGCATACAATCACAGGTTAACTTATTGTCCTTTCAATTTCAGTAAGAACAGCAGAACAGAATTTCCAAAGTTTAATTAATTATTCAGTTATTCAATGAAGGATTTTTGTTTAGCCTGTAGACTGCAGGAGGCTGGCTGGGTAAATGCTCAGCACTAGGGTAGCTGTTTGCTAACACTGATCACTGCCTATCAGTAGATGTTAGTAAGGGGAAGGACAGAGAGGAATGCACACAGAGATAATAAGCATGGTTGTCAAAACATCTGTCACATATGGAGCACTTTTCAATGAAGAAAGTGTTTTATTGTGATCTCAATGCATGTAATTTATTCATGCATTATTTTTTAATTTATTTTTTTTTAATTTGGAGAGCACAAAGTGAGTTCCTCAAGCAGTTCAGTAAATTGGGTAGTGCAGTGCATTTTTATAATCACATGGAAAACACTAAAATCTTTTTTCATTATTTTTACCTGAAAAATTTTCTTGTTAACTAGTAGTAAAGTAGTTCAGAAATATCAACCTAGAGGCACTTTTTAGTAGAAATGGAAATGATAACTTTGGAATCCCTGGAATTCTCCTTTTCTGTGTATTGCCTATCATTTTCCCTTTTATTTTCTTCCAAGAGTAAAAATCAAGGGATTCCCCAGACTGTGTCTGTATGGCTGTATTGAATCCCTAGCAATATATAATAAATCCTTTAAAATGAAATAAAATCAATCATGGTAGTTCATAATTATATTAATTGTCCATTCAGTATTTAAAGTCCTTCATTCTTGATTTTCTTTGTAATTTTCTTTTCCTGATTTCATTCTTCTTCTTCGTGTATGTGTGCATGTGTGTTTATGTATGTGTGTGTTGCTGTGGATTGAATCCATGACCTCATTGCTTGCTAGACAAGAGCTCTACCAGTGACCTAACCTCTATCCTTTTTAGGTACTAGGATTGGACCTGGGGCATTTTACCACTGAGATACATCTCCAGTCCTTTTTTATTTATTTATTCTTTTTTATTTTGAGACAAAGTCTTGCCAAGGTCTGCTAAAGGAATAATCCTGAAAAGTTTAGAAGTTTTAAGAAAAGGTTTATTTTTCTCCTGTCTTTTCTTATGGTGTGAGGGGGAACATTAGGGATTGAACCCAAGGACTCTTAATCATTGAGTCACATTCCCAGTCTTTTTTATTTATTTTTTTAATTTTGAGAAGATTCTCACTAAGTTGCTTATAGCCTTACTAAGATGCTGATACTGGCCTCAAACTTGTGGTCCTCCTGCTTCAGCCTCCTGAGTTGCTGGAAATAAAGGCATGTGCCACTATGCCCAGGAAAAAGTCAATTCTTCATTGTGTTATAGAACAGCTAATTAATCTTTACTAAATCTTGAATTAAGGGTTAAATTAATTAACATATCCCACTATAGTTTTGGAGTACTGTTTACTCAACAATTTTTCTCATAGCATTTTTTTTTAAATCAGTGGGAGACATGATTTTTTAGTATAATTCACGAGGAACCTAGTTGAAATTTTCTGACCAACTAATGAAAGGTGCCAACAATGTGAATATGGATTATATAAGAAATGAGTCTTCCAAGCTTCACAACAGTCTCCTTTCTTTGGAGAAACACAATTCTAGATAAGCACATGATGTTCAAGGGTCTTGCATTTCTTTTGACCTCTCAAACACCATTTATGTGGACCAGTTTATATACCTCTCTTCTCATAATTTGGTTGCTCTCAATAACAAAGATACTATTATCTACTTTGGGAATTGAATTCTCATTTTATCACTAACTAAGATATTGTTTGGGGCAAACTATATAACTTTCTACTCCTTTGTTTTCTTCTTTATATTAAGGATATTAATGAAATAGTCCTAAGGGTTGTTTTTGACTTGTGAAAAATTTTATAAAGACACTAAAATGGTGTGTTTGGTTAGAATTCTATAAATAGTTTTTACTATTTTTATTAGTATGCACAAAATGCATTTAATTTAAATGGTTTTATTTTGTATTAAGACAAATTTTTGTTTTACTACTTTTGCTTTAATTTTTTTTAAATTCCATTCTTAAGTGAATGAGATACTATATCACTGACAGAGGAGAGTATTTTTGGCTTAAATTAACCTCGGGTGTTCTTGCTGAAGTGATTGACAATAAGTTATCTAGGCTTTTGGATTTTCTTTTATTTGAAGGATGACAAATAACTTTCCCTTTTACAAGTCAAAGCTTCAGTAGGATCATTTTCCTGTACCCTATAAATAAATACAAATGATATATGTCACCTAAAAATAGAATTTAACATCATTTCCATGTTCTGATATTTTCCAATATTTGTCTGAGTATCTCTACCTCATGCCTGAACTTAAATTTCATATTTCCTTATTGTGTGTCTCCCTTTACTTTTCACTTAAAAAAATGAAAAAAAAGTATGAGTTCTTCCTCTCTCTTGTACATTCAGATCTTGGATGTCTTCACCTATACCCAACTGTAATCATGACTCTTGACTAGCCCAAGAAAGAGTATGTGTAAGTGTTGTTTTAGTCTGATTTTGTTGTTGTTGTTAATTGGTTTTTCACCACTGTGACCAAAAGACCATACAAGAACAAATTTTTTTTTGCTTTTGTTTTTTTAATTATTAATTTAAAAAATTTTTATTATTCAGAATATTCAAGAACAATTTTAGAGGATGAAAAGTTTATTTGGGGCACACAGCCAGCAGAGGTCTCAATCCATAGACTGAGACTGATTCTATTGCTCTGGGCCCAACATGAGGCAGAATACCATGGCAGAAAGGTATTGAGGAAGAATGGAGCTCAGGAGATGGCAGTCAGGAAGCAGAGAGAAAAGAACTCTGTTCACCAGGTACAAAATATAAAGCATGAAGGCACACCCTCAGTGACCTACCTCCTCCAGCCACACCCTACCTGCCTGCAGTAACCGCTCAACTAATTCCATTCAAGTGGATTCATGTACTTGTTAGGTTAAGACTCAAACACAATCATTTCACCTCTAAATTTTCTTGCATTGTCTTATCCATGAGTTTTGGGGGGCATACCTTATATCTAAATCATAAAAAGTGATGTCTTCTTTAGTTATAAGCTTGCATCAACTCATATATATTATTATCTTCTCTAAACTCACTAAACAACAATATGAAAGTGTTGATTCTTAAATATGTTTTTTTAGTATTTATTTTCAATAATATACTTTCTTTATTAATACAGTGACTTGAATGCAGACTGATGGTGGATTCTATAATATCCCTCAGAGCTGGTGTATTTCTGCGTAATATTGTATTTGATTTAATAGGATGCATTAAGATTTATAAATGTGGGGTGCCTCCAAAAGCCCCTGTGTTCATGCAGGACATTCAGAGATTAAGTGATTAGGCTGTGAGAGCTGAGACTAATCATTCCATCACACTTTGAATGGCTGGAGGGTAACTTTGTACTGGTGGGGTGTGGTTATGGTAGATAGGTCACTGGAAAGGTTCCCTGGAAGGGTGAATTTTCTCTGAAGTCATTTTCTGCCAATCCGCTTCCTTCCTACCATGATAGAAACAACATCTCTCTGTCATATCCTTCTTCCATTATATTCTGCTATACCTTGGAGCCAGAGTAATGGAGTCAGCCATCTAAGGACCAGGGCTTCTGAAGGCACAAGCTTCAAATAAACTTTTCTTCCTCTAAATTTTTCTTGTCAGATAATTTGTTTGCAGTTATGAAAGATTGACTAAAAACCGAATTGATATCAGAACTGGGATCTTTACTATGACTGAGCTGACCATGTGATTCAGAAGCCTTTGGAGTTGGTTTGTGTGAGGAATTTGGAAAGGTGTAGAAATGCTCACTGGAAAAGCTTGAGAATGTTGTAAGCAAAGCTTAATAGGAAATTCCAGTGGGAGCTCAGAAGACCAAAATGAAGACAGTAAATACCATTCTCATTCTCTTTCAGAGGGAAATGAGAACACCATTGGGAATTGGACTAGAGATCACTCTTTATTTTCTGGCAAATAAGTTGTCTACATTTTGCCAATGTCCTGAGATTTTGTGTGAAGCTAAGGTTAAAAGTGATAGCAGAGAAAATTTCAGTCACTGGCATGGATATTACTGGCAGCTTTTAGACAGGTTTACTCTGAGAATAACGAGCAGAAAATAGAGGTAAAAATTTCTTAAACTTGCAGTTTGACCCAAAAAGTTTATGTAAAACTGGGAGCAATAAATTTGTCCTTATTGAGGAGATTCCAGTCTATAGGAAGACAGTTTGTACACAGACAATAGGAAAGATATCTTGAGAGCATCTCAGGAATTTGCAAGACCACACACATTACAGAATCAAGGTTGTAGAAGGAAAAATTCCTTTAAAAAGGAATCATGTGACCTGCTTGCACAGAGGTTATAGGAAATTGTTTCACCATGTTGAGGCATGTAGTCACTCAGAGACCACTGTAGTCAGAGCTCAGCTACTGCATAAGCTGACAGCAGACCCTAGCATCATCCACATGGCCCTGGTTCTGCCCAAATAAAAGATGTTTAAATTAATGGGTCATGAAGGTTTCCACTGAGATTTCAGAGGAAGGCCTGTCTAGGCCAAAAGTGCACAGAGTCAAAGTCCCTCTGGGCTGCCCTTGCGATGGTGATGCGTGAAGCTGTGAAGATGAAGTCAATGGAGGAATGAGGACCCCAGGAATTAGGAGATGCCAGTAATGCAGATTGATTGCCAAGAAAACTATTGACTACAGAAGACAGACAGACTGAAAGAGAATTCTCTGTGCTGCAACTGGCAAGGCCAAAGGGGTGGGGCTGCTAAGGCCTTTTGAAATAACACAGCCATGTGTCCTAGCTGCTGCACACATAGTTACAGTATCTGTTTGCCCAGCTGGATTTTCATTTTGTTTTGGCCTATGTCTTCTACTATGCCCCATATACCTCCCTTTTAGATTGGGAGTACTTACTGTATAATGTGCCACTATATATTGAATACATGTAACTCGTTAATGATTTTTACATAGACTCACAACCAAGAGTTGCCTTGAGTCTTAGAGGAGATGTGAACTTGGACTTCTGGAAAATGGCAGAATCCTGAGACTTTGGAACTTTTGGAGATGGAAAATGCATTTTGCATTGCAAGATAGACATAAGCTTTTGGAGTAGTGGCAAATCTGACTTGAATATGAGGTGTTCTTCAAAAAGCTCCTGAGATATAATGTAGCAGTGTCCAGAGGTAAAGAGATTGTATGTTGAGAGATTTAACCTAATCAATCCATTCCAACCTGAACAATTGGGTGGTCACTGAATGCAGGTGGGGTATGGCTTGGGGAGAAGGGTAAAGCATGTTTGTAAAACATTGCTCCTTCATATTACAAGATCAGGATTTGAGAGACAGAACTTCAGAATAGTTGAATACAAACCTTGTGAAACTGTTTCTACATAAAAACAATTATATCACTCAAAAATTGTCAAAATATCAATTTTGAAGAATTCTTGGCATTCCCAAAAGTTTGCCACAATTTGAGGTCTACTTATTCAAGAAGAACTGGTCGACTTTAGAAGCTTGGACTCTAGTCATGCTAGACTCTTTGATAACCCTGAAAAATAACCCATAGTAGTTGTGCAAACTGGAAGCTTTCTGCTCACTGGAGGTATAAACTTTGTTTTTTATTTTGAGACAGTTTCTCACTTAGTTGCTTAGGCCGACATTGAACTTTTGATCCTTGTGTGACACTGGACTAGAGTTGTGAGCCACCACGCTCAGATGTCCTCAGGTATTAATAAAAAAAAAAAAAAAACTCAGAAATATTTGGTGAACATGGAAGCTGCTCAGGATGCATGCAACATAAATGTGAAGAAACAAGATAAAAGAGAAAAATGTAGAAGGAAGATTTGGGAAGGAGAATTTGAAAAGTTCAGACACATCCCTTAAGATGAAGAAGGCTATGAGCACACTGAGAAAACACCTAAGAAGGTATCAGTTACCCAGTTCTTATTAACACTGAAGCCCAACATAGCGAGAGAGTATTTATACATATGTATAAATTGCCTGGCTGGTAAGGCATGCTCCAATACATATAAGATCCCATGCCAAAGACCTACTGGCTTAAGTCATTTAGGAACCTTCTCTAAACTTTTGAATCATACTGCCTGACCACTAAGGTATACTAATCCATGGGCAAGACCTGAGGATCTAGATAGAGAGATTTAAAATGAGGCTTCAGCAAAGAAGAGCAACAACAGTAGCAGAAGCGGAAGATCTCATTCTAGAATTCATAAATTCTGTTATCCAAAACATGCTATTTTCTGATACTGAATGTGAAACATGTTTTCTTTCCTCACATGAACATAAATGTGCCCATGTGCACACACACACAATATCTTTCAAAATATGGCATTTGATTCTGTTGTCTGTGTGCTTAGAAAACGTCTCCACTAATTGAAATTTTAGGGCTTGAATGAAGCCCTAGATATTTTACATTAGGATATTTTACATATCATATTTTACATTAGGAAACCCGTAAATCACATGTTTACAATGCAATTTATAGGAAATTTTGCTTTCTGGAAAGAAGTGAAAGCTGTAAAATGATCGACTGCCTGCCTATAACCCAACACATAGAAAGAAAAGCATGCTGGAAAACAATGAACAACAGAGCTACACAAAAATAAGGGTTGGAAGATTCCATGTGTTTCCAGTGATTGCATTCCTTAATAAAATACAGAATCTTTCATAACAGTGTCATAAGACATGCATTTGACTATTGAAATGAGTTATTAAAATAGTTTATTAAAGCTCTCAGTAAATTAAAAATAAATAAATTTTTGAGGCTTAAAGTCTTAAATCTGTTCTCTACCAAATCACTTCTATTAGTACTTTTATTTTCCCCTCGAATGGGTAATTTCAGGAAGTATGCCATTTGGTTGGTTATAGCATGGAGATATGGGCCAGTTTATGAAGTGCAGCAGTATAGACTCATTTATGGAGCACAAAAGTGCTGTTATCATTCTATTGTACAAATATATCATAGTGCATGAAATTTTAGAAGCGGCGATAGCCCATAAGTACTTTATTCCATAATTTCCTGATCGAGAATCCCTTTACAATAATTTCAAACCAGCAATCTTGCCAATCATCCTGTTTTCAATGCAATAAAAACAGGTATATTAAGGAAATAAATAAAATATTAACTTCTCTTTAAATAATGCATGCAACTCTTTCTAATCCTTTTTAAAATTCCAGTCATATATTCTTTAGTCTCAAAAATGCATTGGTGACTTCAGATTTTATAACACATTAAGTGAAGACACTCTCTGGGCATTCATGGCATCCTATACTATGCATCTTTCCTCTGTTTTTACTTCCTTATCACTAGATATATTAATTAAACCAAACTCTATGTTTATTCTGAGCTGGTCCTGTAATCTCAAATACCAAACCTTTGCCTCCCTGATTGGGCACCTTAAAGCCTCTTTCCCTCCAAGTGTGTTCTTTTCAGAATATTCTCCATTCTTTATAGTTCAGACATGGGTTTATACCTGAAGCTTTTCTTGGCATCCTCAAATAGAGAAAAATATGTTGAACTCTACCTCTTTCTTTGTTTCTCTTTAAGACATATACTGTAACAATAAAAGGAGAAGCCTTGAAAGCAAAGCTAGATCTTCTTTATAAAAATTTAAAAATAGAGATCAATAAATCCTCATTGATTAGATTGAATTGCATCCAACTGTAAAAACTTTAATAACTATTCAAGTTATGTATCAGTTTTATACTGTGTTCTGAGAATATGCTGTGGCTCATGAACTTTTTCTACCATTTAGTAAGTCTCCTTATATTTAATTTTCTCCCAGGGTTTGGCAACTTTATATACTATTGGTTGTGTAATTTAGCCATTTAAATGTCTGTAAGCCTTTATTCTTAGAATTTTAACTTGAGATTAAATTAAGATTATCAGAATTGTGAAAAATTGGTAATAATTTTTGACAACCTAGGCTTAGAAAGGATATTTGGGAATTTACTAATCTTAAAACCATGAGTTTCTACTGGGCACAGTGGTGCATGCCTGTAAGCCCAGTGACTAAGGAAAGTGAGGCAGGAAGATTGCAAATTCTAGACCAGCTTTAGTAATTTAACAAGACCTTAAGCAAATTAGTGCAGCCCTTTCTCAAAATAAAAACATGTTCTATGAAACAGAACTCTGAAACTATGAAACAGAGGAGAAAGTATATTTGAATTTACCAATCTACCTGTCATTAGAAATACCACCAAGACAAGTTCTGGTAGAGTTGTATTTGGTTCCCCTGGTGAGAAATGAAAATGGGGACAAAATGTGAATTAACATTGAACTCTTCAAAAGAAATATAAGATTGCTTTGGGTACCATGGAATATATTCTAGCACATATATAGAGAAGTGGAATTCTCCCAGTTAAGCAGGAAATCAGCTGAAGCCTAATGAAATGAGTCTAATAGATGAATGGATGCTGTGGGTCAGCAGTGATTCTAAGGCTACATTATCCCAGGCTGCAAAATCCAGTTGAATGTGGTGGTAAGCAGTGCAACAATGGTCATGCATGGTTCCCAAAATAACACTCTGGTGACAAAAGTCTCAGCAGCTCAGTGAAGGAGAGATAGAAGTACGGAGACAGAAAGTCTACCTAATTTGGGAGGAATTTAAGAAAGATAAGAAAGCAGACCTTACAAGGACCTTTGACAACAAGGGTAAGCTCTATTCACAGAAGTATCTGAAAATAAAGGGAAAAAGTTTATCACTAGACTATAAACCATAAGAGACCAGATAAAGCTTTACTTCCTGTGCAACTGAGTTGTCCTTGCCAGGTGTGGTGATATTTGAAATAAATATATTTTATATTGATATCATATAAATATTTATTCATCATGAAAAATCATACAAGGAACTATTTTCAATGAAAACATGACCACAAATTATACATTATTAGATCTCAAAATACAACTCTGTGGGTCATAATAAAATTACTATGAAATATTACATTATAGAAATGTAAAAGCCTTCTTTATAACTAAAATACTGACATGTGTTTAAAACCATACATGAAATGTGAGATTTCTATTAAAATGTTCCTTTAATATAGGAGGCAACACATTATTTTGTTAAGGGGCCAGAGATTGGATTATTTTTAAAGATTTATAGACTAGATTTTGATAGGTCTATTAAACTTTGTCATTTAATGTGAAAGCAACTCAATCTCTGCACAAATTAATGAATGCAGTTGTGGTCTCAAGAAGCCTGTTTAAAACCAAAACCAAAAAATCAAAAAATGACAGGCAGTTAGATTTTCTCCTAGTCTTCTTTAATAAAGTGTTACCTTTTAGAATTATTAAATAATTACATACTCCCTTCATTCTTTTTTTTTGTTGTTATTGTGTTTTGGTTGGTTTGTTTTCAGTACTGGGGGTTGAACACAGGGCCTTGAGCGTGTTAGGCAATGACTCTACCAAGGAGCTTCATTCTCCGTCCTTTATATTTTATGTATTTTAAAACAGGGTCTTGTTAAGTTGCCCAGTCAGACCTCAAACTTGAAATCCTCCTGCCTCAGCCTCCTGAGTACCTGGGATTACAGATGTCACCCCAACTGACTGGATTATTAAATATCCATAGTTCAGATAATTTAAAAAATTATGCAATCTAAAATTGGTAGCTACATCATATAAACTGAAGACAAGTTTTGATCTATTAAATTGACTATGACAAGGTTTTGAATTTTGTCTTAAGATTTTTGTGGCACTAACATTGTACAAATTTAGACAAATGATCCCCTTGCAGGATGTCATCCTGTCTGGTGACTTCTTTGCCATCTTCTGGACATGGTTAAGCTTAAGTAATCCATTCTCTCCATTCTCCCATGCTATTTCCTTTTCCCACTGGACCAATCAATCAGATATTCCTTCTATGCAGAGCAGACTCCAGTGCCTTAAAATGAGTGTGAAGAAGGAATTAAAAGTCGAATTAATCCTTAGCAAGAAGAGTGAAGCAGGAGTATTGCAATACCAGAACTCCAACTATACTACAAAGCAACAGTAACAAAAACAGCATGGTTTTGATACCAAAATAGACAGGTAGATCAATGGTACAGAATAGAGGACACAGACACAAACCCAAATAAATACAATTTGCTCATACTTGACAAAGGTGCCAAAAAAATGCAAAGTAGAAAAGATAGCCTCTTCAACAAATGGTGATGTGAAAACTGGAAATCCATATGCAGCAGAATGAAACTAAACTCCTATCTCTCACCCTGCACAAAAATCAACTCGAAATGGATCAAGGACCTCAAAATCAGACCAGAGACCCTTCATCTTATAGAAGAAAAAGTAGGTCCAAATTTTCAACATGTCGGCTTAGGATCAGACTTCCTTAACAGGACTCCATAGCACAAGAAATAAAAGCAAGAATCAACAACTGGGATAGATTCAAACTACAATGCTTTCTCTCAGCAAAGGAAACTATCAGCAATGTGAAGAGAGAGCCTAAGAGTGGGAGAAAATATTTGCCATTCATAATCAGAGCACTAATTTCCAGAATCTATAAAGAACTCAAAAAACTCTACACGAAGAATACAAATAATCCAATCAACAAATGGGCTAAGGGAATGAACAGACACTTCACAGAAGAAGATGTACAAGTAATCAACAGATATATGAAAAAATGTTCCACATCTCTAGTAATAAGAGAAATGCAAATCAAAACTACCCTAAGATTCCATCTCACCCCAATTAGATTGACGATTATCAAGAATACAAGCAACAACAGATGTTGGCGAGGATGTGGGGAAAAAGGAACACTCATACATTGCTGGTGGGGTTGCAAATTAGTGTAGCCACTCTGGAAAGCAGTGTGGAAATTCCTTAGAAAACTTGAATGGAACCACCATTTGACCCAGCTATCCCACTCCTTGGCATATATCCAAAGGACTTAAAATCACCATACTACAGAGATACAGTCACAACAATGTTCATAGCTGCTCAATTCACAATAGCCAGATTGTAGAACCAACCTAGATGCCCTTCAGTTGATGAATGAGTAAAGAAACTATCGTGTGTGTGTGTATATATATATAATGGAATATTACTCAGCCATAAAGATTAAGAAAATTATGGCATTTGCAGGTAAATGGATGAAATTGGAGAATATCATGCTAAGTGAGATAAGCCAATCTCAAAAAACCAAAGGACAAATGATCTCACTGATAAGCAGATGATGACACATAATGGGGATTGGGAGGGGGCCAAGAATGGAGGAAGGAGGGGCCGTATAAAGGGAAAAGAGGGGTGGGAGGGGTGGGAAGGAAGGAAAAAATAACAGAATGAATCAAACACCATTACCCTGTGTAAATGTATGATTACACAAATTGTATGCCTCTACTTCATGTAAAGAGAAACAAGATGTATCCCATTTGTTTACAATAAAAATCTTTTTAAATTTATTTTTAAAAAGAAGTCAAATTAAACCAGTTAAATGAAAAATGACCATATAATAAAAATAAAGCAGAAGAGAGAAGACAAAAAATAAATGATTATATCATAATGATCATGAGGAAAATGGTACAAAGCACTTTGTGCTTTAAGTTGATACATTTTTAGAAAATAGTGAATTTTTTGGAAGTTTTGGCTTCTAGGGATACACATTCACAGCGTAAGTAATTGTCCCTTCAAGAGAGTTTGAATTCACATGTAAAGTTTGGGTCTAGAACTATACTGAGAAGGACGAGGAAGGGTTTCTTTTTCCCCAAAGAGTTTTCTTGGTGGGAAAGAACATTTGTTCCCAGGGGATAAGAAAACTCTGTGGGACTGCAGGTGGTTTGAGAGACTTTGAAAATAAGGGAGGGAGAGAAATCCAAGATATCTGCTTTTGAAAGACCTAGAGAATTTGCAATTTGGTGTGGCAGCAGGCACAGGGGATTTATGGCTAGAACACTTAGGTATACTCTCTGAAAAGTAAGTAGTAACTCATTGGAAATCTGATTGGTGAGCATTTGTTTATTTAGAAGGGATTATAAATACTGAAGTATACATGCATTATTTTGGACATTTACTCAGCTACTGTGAATAATTACTGACTCTCCAGAGATTTTTGTTTCTTAGACTCAGATGGCTTAATAGCAGAATGTGGGGTTCATCATTTAAAAATAAATAAATAAAATGACAGCTATAGTTACCCTGAATATCTTCAAAGAAGAAATAAATTAGTCTGCTTTCTGGTTTATCTTCCCCTACATATATATCATGAATCATTTGTCTATTACTTATATGCTTCAATCCCAGTATTGGGCCAGTACCTTAACCAGCTCAGTGATGATGTGCCTTATTTAATTCTCTCATCACAGCTGTTTGATTGAAATAGTAGCATTTCTTTGGTTAAATCACGGAAACACCTAACACTATGTATAAAAGCTTTTTGCTCATTCACCAAGAAGCTGCAAAGCCGTCTTCCCCCAGATGAAGACACCCAACATTATTTCTTTCCAAAAAGCAATTTCCAAAGTATTTCTCTTCATGTTTTAAAGAAGGTAATATTTTCAGCTTTCTTTCCTTTCATTTTCAAGATAAATTGAAGAAACCAGTATTTTGTGCATTCCCTATCAAACTTCCTGCAGAACATTATAAGATATTAGAACAATAGCATTTTTTTTTCCCTTGCAAGCTGGCAGCGTTCTCAACTTGGTGACATAACTGTAATTTTCAACTTGAGAGCGAGGTGACAGAAAATACCCTACTTCACACTCATGCAGCAGCAGTATCATTATGCTGATTAATTATTGTAGTTAAAAATAAAGTAGAAATTCATATTGATATAAAGACACAGAGCCACATTAAACTGCCACTGGAAAATAAAACTAAATACAGATACGGGGTGAATTCAAGGCAGCAGGTCAAATCTAAAACCCTAAAAAGAAAAGAAAGAACTTATATCCACATACATGCCTGTGTGTTTATAAATGTATATATAATAAAATGTCAATTGCATAGTATATGAAATAGACATTAACTTTAAGCCTGTATAAATTAACCCGTACATTTGAGAAACATAAATTAAATAAAATAAACATTAATGAGGCACATCTGGCCTGGCATCAATTGGCCAGGTTTCTAATTGTCACATACCTCTCCATTTAAAGTAAAGTTCCACTCAAACTGGACTTGTTTTGCATATTCCTGTTAAAGTCCATTACCAAAAGTTTATCTGGAAGACAACTTAATAAAATTTGGGTTTAAAAATTTGCTCTATCGAAGGGAATGACATCATACATTTGTCCATAAAAGAAAACTATAAGGGTCTTTCTGTATAATTAGGGCTCATATCATGTGCTTTTGGAAGGGTTTCAAATTCTCTGGAAAGAGTTTCTAGTATTAGGAGTTTTGAGAGTGGTCATCCTTGTATCATTCTCTACCTTAGAGGAAAAGCCTTTATTTTACTACTGTTAAGTGCGATACTGCCTATTGTTTTGTCATGTACGGCCTTTATTGTACAGAGTTTCCTTTTATAAAGAAATTGTAGAAGAAAGTTGTTTTAGGTTCTTTCTTATCATGAATAGATGTTGAATTTTGTACAATTTACTTTTGACATCTATTAAAATTATCACATGGATTTTGGATATTATCCTGTTAATGTGATGTTTGCACTAATAGTTTTGCATAAGTTGAAACATCCTTACCTTCCTGGGATTAATACAGATTGATCATGGTGGATGATCCTTTTACTATACTAATAAATTCATTTGGCTAGTATTTTGCAAAATTGAAATACAAACTTTAAAAGTCTGCAAATTTTGAAGTGATAAATGATCATTCAGAGCAGAAATAACTGAATTTAGACATTGAAAAAACAACAGACAATGTCAATAAAACAAGAATTAGTGTTTTGAAAAAATAAAATTAAAAAAAATAACCTTAGCCTGATTAAGTAAAACAGAGAAGAATCAAACAAAATCCAAACAAAAAGAGGAAACATTACTACTGGGAGTACAGAAAGAGAAATCATTATAAATTACTATGAACAATTACATGCTAACAAATTAATTAACTTAGACTATGGAAAAATTTAAAGTATTGTATCAAGAAGCAAGAGAAAATCTGAACAAATTAATAACAAGTAAGGAGATTTCATCAGTAATAAAGTGTCTCCCCACTTCACAGAAGATATGTGAATCATCAACAAGTATATAAAATCATGTTCAACATCACTAGTAATTAGAGAAATGCAAAATGAAACTACACTGAGAATTCATCTCACTCCAATTAGAATGGCTATTATCAAGAATACAAGCAACAATAGGTGTTGGCAACGATATGGGGAAAAAGACACATTCATACATTTCTGGTGAGACTGCAAATTGGTTCAACCATATGGAAAGCAGTATGGACATTCCTTAGAAAACTTGGAATGGAACCACCATTTGACCCAGTTATCTCACTCCTCAGTATATACCCAAACAACTTAAAATCAACATACTATAGTGACACAGCCACAACATTGTTTATAGCAGCTCAATTCACAATAGCTAGATTGTGGAACCAACTTAAGTACCATCAATAGATAGATGATGGATAAAGAAAATGTGGTACGTATACACAATGGACTATTACTCAGTTTTAAAGAAGAATGAAATTATAGTGTTTGCTTGTAAATGGATAGAACTGAGACTATCATGCTAAGTAAAATAAGTAAATTCCAAAAACCCAATGGCCAAATGTTCTCTCTCACATGTGGATGCTGACTCACAATAGGGGGGAGTGTGGTGGAGGGAGGAGTAGAAGTTCATAGGATTGGATGGGGGGATGGGGGAAGGGAGGGGGGATGGGAATGGGACAGACAGTAGAGTGAATCAGACACTACTTTCCTATGTTCATAAATGAATCCACAACCAGTGTAACTCCACATCATGTACAACCACAAGAATGGGAAGTTATACTCCATTTATATATAGTATGTCAAATACATTCTACTGTAATAAGTAACTAAAAAGAACAAATGAAAAAACAATAAAAAATCTGTCTATAAAAAATAAAAATCAAATTAAGCACCTTTAAAAAAAAAGTGTGTCCCATCAAAGAAAATCTCAGGACAGTGTGACTTCATGATTGAATTCTACCAAACATTTAAATAACTGCTATCAATCTTTTTCAAACTTTTCCAACAATTGGAAAACTATGGAATACTTCCAAACCAATTTTATGTGGCCAGCATTACCTTGATACCAAAGTCAGTCTAGGACACAAGAAAAGAAAATTTCATGCCAATATCCCTGATGAACATGGATAATGATAATTCTCAACAAGATACTAGCAAATTGAATTTGACAGAAACTTAAAAGGACCATTCACCATATAAGCAATTTAACATTCTTAAACTATGAATGCTGAATAGGAATTAAAGAAAAACTGTATTTTAATTTAAAATAAAATTGAAAATATAATACTTTTTGCACATTGCATGTTTTGCTCAAATATAGGTTGACATTTTCATGTATGACCATTAGAAAGATAATAAATACACACAATACAATATTTCCAATAGAAGATATTTAGACTGAATTTTAGATTAGGCAGAATACTCACTTCTAAAGAAAGCCAAAGATTCTTATAACCCAGGGCATGCATCACCGTTTTTTTAAGTTGCAAAAGATTGATGTTGAAGTACACTCTGATTCTGAGGAAGTATTATGATTAATTACAACATCAGAGTACATTGATTTTCATCAAGCCTTAACTCTTCACTGAAAGTATGCTATTAAATAAGTTGCATAATCTCTTTAAAACTTATTGTCCATGTTCATGAAACCTGCTAACACTTGTGATTTTGTCTAAGATTATTATAAACACTATGTACATATTAATCATTTTTGCTATTGCTGCATTTTGAGACAATTATGTTTTAGTTAAAAATATCTGCCAATTTTGGTATAAACATTGCACATTACTAATCTAACTTCTTGTTTTTTAAAGTAGTAATTTTTGAGATTGTTTTGAACAGTGTTCCAGGAGTAGTTTAGAGGTGACAGTAGCAAAAATGAACTGAAAATGTAGAAGAGAGAAAAACGATATATATATATATATATATATATTCTTTTTTAAAAAGAATATATATATTCTTTTTTATATATATATTCTTTTTTAAAGAAATATTAGGAATTAAAGAATGGTTTAAAAAGGCAAAATTTTTCAAGAACAGCTTGGTGTCCAGCATGCTATATGGATGGATGGCGGTGTCTTTTACTATATTATATACTTTAAATGGGAATTATTTGGGAAAAGGGAAGTATAATATGGATTGTATTTTAGGAATTTTTCATCTGATGAAACTAAGCTTTTCGGACTTCATAAAGTACAGCATATATACCACTGTAGAGACTGATATTTATACTCCCAGCTACTATCAATAAAAATATAGAAGTTTCTCAAAAAATTTTAAAATGTACAATAGTATCATTTTTATAGTCATCATACAGTGTAATACACACTAGAATGCCTCATGACTAACTGTAAAGTAGTGATCATTGATCAATCTGTCTGCATTCTGTTCTCTCCTTGTATGAAATCAACTTTCTCAGATTTTGCATCCAAGTGAGATCCTGTGGTACTTGTCTTTCTATACCTGGTTTATTTCACTGAACATCATGATCTCCAGTTCTATGTTGTTGTAAATGAGAGAATTTAATTTTATTATGGCTACATAGTGTCCCAGTGTGAATTCTTACTTCCTTTATCTATCCATTAGGTGATAGACACTTAGATTGCTTCCATTTCTTGGCCATTGTGACTAGTTCAACACTTAACATGGAAGCAAGCTTGTTATTATTTTTATTTTTTATTTTTTATTTTATTATTTTAGTACTACGGATTAAACCCAGGAGCTCTTAACCACTGAGCACATCCTCTCTCCCTTTTTATTTATTTATTTATTTTTATTTTGAGACAGGGTCTACGGTCTTGCTATATTGCTTAGGGCCTTGCTAAATTGCTGAGGCTGACTTTAAACTATAATTCTCACACCTCATCCTCTGGGCATGGGTGTCTTTTGAGACACTGATTTCGTTTCCTTTGACTATGTATCCAGAAGTGGAATTTCTGGATTGTAGTGTAGTTGTAGTTTTTATATTTAAGGAAAACTCTAGCCAGGTGTGGTGGTACACACCTGTAATCCCAGTGGCTCTGAAGGCTGAGGCAGGAGGATCCCAAGTTCAAAATCAGACTCAGCAACTTAGAAAGACTTTAAGCAACTTAGATAGACTCTGTGTCAAAATAAAAAATAACAAGGGCTTGGGATCTGGTGCAGTGGTTAAGTATACTTGGGTTTAATCCCGAGTAGGAAAAAAAAGAGAAAATTCCATACTAATTTCCATAATGGCTGTACTAATTTATATTCCCACCACAGTGTGCAAGAGTTCCCTTTTATCCACATACTTAATAGCACTTGTTATATTTGATCCTCTTTAATAAATCACTCTTCCCAGACTAAAGTGATGAATTGTACATTGTACACAACACATACTGAAATTACATGTGCTAACTCATAATATCTTACAATTTTATGTGTGAATTAAAAAAATGATTAATGATGCAAAAGGAAAAATAAATCGATAATAATGTATAACAAATGGTCTTCTGGTATAAATCCAAAGACTTGAAATCAGTATCTCAAAGAGTTATCTTTACCTCAATGTGCACTGTAATGTCATTCACAATAGCCAAAATATGGAAACAACCAAAATGTTCATGCGTGGATTAATGGATAAAGAAAATATGGATATGGTATGCACAGACAGTAATGTATTTCTCAGTTTTTTGTCACTGTGACAAAATACTTGAGAAAATCAACCTGAAGTAAGTTTCAAAGTTTCCATCTGGTTACTTGGTTTCATTGATTCCATGCCTGTGCTAAGGCACAATATCTTGTTGGAAAGGTGTGGCAGACCAGAGCTTCTCATGGCAGTCAGAAAGCAGAGAAAGAGAGGAAAAAAAATAGACAGGAACAAAATAAATCTGTCTAAGAAAGCCCCCCATGACGTAATTTCTTCAACTAGTCCCTACCTTGTAAAGATTCTACCACCTCCCAGAAGAACCATCAGCTGGATACCAAATCTTCCACACAAAAGCCTTTGAAGGACTTTTCAGATCCTTGTTAAAAGAAAATGACTTTTTCAGTCTCTTAAAAAGAGAAGGAAATTCAGTCATTTGAAAAGCACGCTTATACCTAGAAGACATTATGGTAGTGAAATAAGCAAGTTACGGAAGGACAAAATATTTCATGATTTTGTTCATTGATGTATCTAAAATAGTCAATTGCATTGAAACAGAGAGCAGAGAGGTTACTAAGGACTGGAGGTAGGAGGAAACAGGAAATTCTTTGTTCAATAAATTTTCTGTGATTCAAGATGAATAAGTTCTAGAGTTCTATGTACAACACAAAACTTACAGTGAACACTGGTATTTTGAACCTTAAACAAACAGAATAAAAAACGTGATACAAGAACACAAAATTATTTTGTAGGGACTATGTTTAGTTCCTTGGTTTAGTGATGGTGTTACTGTTATATGTATATAACCAAACCCATTAATATGTATACAGTAAAAGTGTGCAAATTCGCTAATTAATATTAAGTTGATCAAGCTAAAAATGATAGACAAAGAAAAAAAAACTTTCTGAAAAAAAAAGTCAGATTTTTATCTCTACACAAGTACCTTGCATTGTTTTCTATTACTTTAGCCTCATTTGCAATAACCCTTCTGTTGTATAGATTTAGATCTTGGAATGTTTCTTTCACAGCTCATAAAATTACTTTTACGTCTTTCATTTTTGCTTTTGTTCATTTACTCTGGAATCATTTTCAGAAGGTACATTCTGTTCTCTGTATCTAAACTTTTCCCTTTTTTAAATTTTCATTTGCTTGTTTTCTGTTTCTGCATTCTAAAATTTTTGTACAGAGTTAGCTGGTTCAATTTTAATAGTGTTAAGACCATGATGTACTGCTCCTCATTAATGTATAATCTATAATCTCCTTTCAATATTTTATTGTCTCTTTTTGGTCATTTCTATTTCTTAACAGTAAGAGGCTTTAAATTATTATAAAAGGCATATAACTACTTAATTCTTATGGTGAATATTTTCTGAAAATATGCTGGTTTTCTACCTTAATGACAGTTTCTTCTTAGTGAAAATACCTCAGAAGTTGCTGACTGATTTTATGAGAGTTAAGGTACTTAATTCAACTTTTGTTAACAAGAACGTATCTATTTAGAACCAGGTTTTGAGCCAGAGTAGAATTTGTGCATTTCCTTTGTAATCTCAATGTGTATATCTTGCCTAAATTCTCTAATCAGATCTTAATCTGATCATATGAGAGACACAAATTTCCATTCGTATCCAGGATAAAAGGGGTAGAAGTTGGCAGGAAACCAGAACTGTGGGCTTTCTATCTACCTCATCACTTTTCCTCCCAGCTCCATATATCTTCTTATTGTATCTAGGCAAATACTTTTGTTATTCATATATTTGTTCTAAACTTGGCTGTGTCTGGGGATGTTGTAAAGTGCCCTAGTGCATTGCCCTGTTCAAAAGATTCCGTAGGGACATAACATGGTTACTGAATCAGCACTTCTGCATATCAAGAAAGAGATGTACACTCACTTGCTGTTTGAAACTCAGGCTGAGATCAGAACCACCTTCTATTGCTCTTTGTCCTGGAATCATTTCTTCCATAATCTTTGCTGAATTGTGCATTTTTTTTAACTATAAGATTTTCTTTAACAATATATCCCATTTGTATTACAGTTAGAATTCAACATGATTATCCCAACATTATGTATTAAATGATTCATATCTCACTACAATTTTAAATGCCATCTTTATTAAAATAAGAAAATAAAATGCCAATGTGTTATACACAAACTTTTTCCACACAGCTAGTTTTTGAACTACACATAAATAATACATTTCCATTCAATTTGGAGAAAGGTACAGAAGTTGTATTGGTGGGATTTCATGAATAATGGATGTCTCAAGTATAACATAATGAATTAGAGATGAATATCTATTCTGGATTTGTTGTTTGTGTTTCTATTATCTATCATGGCACAAGTCCCCACATTTTTACATTATTCCAGCTTTCTAAAGTATATTTCCATGGGGAATGCAAGACTCTCCCTCTCCTTATCTGCTTATTATGCATTACCCACTTTTTCTTTGAATGAAATTCACAATGATTTCCTCAAATTAGGCAAAAACAACTTAGTATTTTGATATATGCCAATCTTTAGAGAATCAACATATTTGAAAAATCTACTGCTTGCCTAAAGGGACACTCTATATCTTATCATTCTTTTAGAATTAA
Source organism: Sciurus carolinensis (assembly GCF_902686445.1). Lineage (NCBI taxonomy): Eukaryota > Metazoa > Chordata > Mammalia > Rodentia > Sciuridae > Sciurus > Sciurus carolinensis. The sequence continues at coordinate 121,116,372 of NC_062221.1, read as the reverse complement.
TGGCTTACCTATAAATTTTTAATTTTTAAAGTGCTTTCACAAATGTTTGAAATATATGTACATAATTGGTTAAAGCTGAAATACAGAACAATTATATTTCCTAATGTTTGTTTATTTGAAAAATATTCTGTGGCATATTTATTATTGCTCTATATTCTACATCGAACAATATGTAACAAAAGTTGCCCTTGAATTAATTGCTTTTTAAAACTGATTTTATTCCATTTTACTTCTTTTGCCCTAAATCTGAAAAATGTATTCTACTCCATTAAAACAGGCAAGTCACATATGTGTGAAAATCAAAAAAAGTTGAGAAGGAAATGCATATCTTTTATTAACAAGTGAAATAAAAAAAAAAACAGAAAATTAAAGTTCTTAAAACTCTTCCCCCTTATCAAAGTTGCACGGGCTTCTACCATGTTATTAACACTTCTACCAAGTGTTTTCTATATGTTCTTTCTCTCAAAGTAAATGTGAAAGTACTAGATTTTAATTATAATGGGAAAATAATGGGTCAAACATTGGTAGGAATTCATAAACATTTATCAACCATAAGAGAGTATACTGGATTTTAAAGTCAATTTGTCTTTAATAAATACCAGCTAAACTGGATGTGTAGCTCAGTGGTAGAGTATTCACCAACACCACATCCAATACCACACACACACACACACACACACACACACACACACATACATATACGCACACACACAGATACTAAATAATTAAAATATTGTATTCTTCAAAATATCAGGAGAACTAAAAGTACTGGGTCTAGTTCAAGAGCATAGATTATACTTATGAATTTTTCTGTTAACAATTGTGCTTTGTATTTCCAAAGAAACCAATACTGGACACATATTTTCTCAATAGTGGTTGACAGATTGATGATGTGTTTGTGTCATTTGCAAATCTTATACTGTATTTGTATAAAATACTTCATCTTTAAAATATCTTTGTGTTAGGAGGCCACACTTTCAAGGCCGCAACATTAATATGTATTTTAGTGGTATTGCTTTGGAATTTGTAATATTTTTTATCATTTAATTTTTCTAATTTGTCAACTAAAAAGTAATGGCAAGTTTATATTCAATATTACACAATATAATAATAACTACAAATGATTTAACAACTATTTATAGAGGAAATATGATGTCCAAAATATTAATATTATATATATATATATGGAGAGATACAAATATAAAGAGAGAACACCTTCTTACTACTTAGCATTTTTTTCAAATTAGTTCATGGCAGGAAGGCAGACAGATACAGAAGTTGACCTGCACAGAAGAAGAGAACCTAATCTTAAAAAGCTTGATTATTATGAACAATATACAGACTGCACCAAACCCATGATATCACAGAAAGTATGTGTACTAGAATACCATTTTAGAACATTGTCTAACTGTTTAAAGGACACATATCAATAGGAAAACATGATCCCTTTCTGTGCAAATTAGACTATGGGAAAATAATTACAAAGTGAATGCACAAAGGTTGCTCTAGTTTTCCCAGTCAAATGTGTTTTTCAGTAAGAATTTCCTGGTGATTCTTCCTTCTTTCTCAGTACTAGAAAAGTGTTTACAACACAAATGTCTCTTATTTTCTTAAAGTTCAAGTTCAACTGATAACTGTGGTAAGAAATATTTGCATAAATTCTGTAGTGCTGTTAACCTTAGTAGCTTAGAATTTCCTCTAGCATTTCTCAAATCTGAAAATGCCTGAGTGTGCCACAATGCCACCACAAAGAAGTTTCTGGGAGGTGGAGCTCAGGCAAACACGTAACAGTAAAAAATAAATGTACCTGCTTCACAGTACTTATACACTATGCATGGCATTACCTTAAGAACCGGGAGAGTATTTACCTGGAGATTTTAGAACATTTATAAGCTTGACCTCACTTTGATTATATTCACTCAGTACCACCCCAGTGAGATTACAAATGTAACTTTACACATACATGTGGTCCCAAATCAATGAGTTTAAAATAAACTACTTGTATACACCACCCCACAAATCATCTACAATAACTTGCTTGAATATTCTTTTTTTTTTATTTTATTGTAAACAAATGGGATACATGTTGTTTCTCTGTTTGTACATGGCGTAAAGGCATACCATTTGTGTAATCATAAATTTACATAGAGTAATGCTGTTTGATTCATTTTGTTATTTTTTTCCCTTCGCCCCCACCACTCCCACCCCTCTTTTCCCTCTATCCAGTCCTTCCTTCCTCCATTCTTGCCCCCCTCCCTAACCCTAACTCTAACCCTAACACTAACCCCTCCCACCCCCCATTATGTGTCATCATCCACTTATTAGCGATATCATTCGTCCTTTGTTTTTTTGAGATTGGCTTATCTCACTTAGCATGATATTCTCCAATTTCATCCATTTGCCTGCAAATGCCATAATTTTATCATTCATTATGGCTGAGTAATATTCCATTGTATATATATACCACGGTTTCTTTATCCATTCATCAATTGAAGGACTTCTAGGTTGGTTCCACAATCTGGCTATTGTGAACTGAGCAGCTAGGATCATTGATGTGGTTGTGTCTCTGTAATATGCTGATTTTAAGTCCTTTGGGTATAGGCCAAGGAGTGGGATAGCTAGGTCAAATGGTGGTTCCATTTCAAGTTTTCTAAGGAGTCTCCACACTGCTTTCCAGAGTGGCTGCACTAATTTGCAACCCCACCAGCAATGTATGAGTGTACCTTTCTCCCCACATCCTCGCCAACGCCTGTTGTTGCTTGTATTCTTGATAATCGCCATTCTAATTGGTGTGAGATGGAATCTTAGGGTGGTTTTGATTTGCATTTCTCTTATTACTAGAGATGTTGAACATTTTTCCATATGTTTGTTGATTGCTTGTAGATCTTCTTCTGTGAAGTGTCTATTCATTTCCTTAGCCCATTTGTCGATTGGATCATTTGCATTCTTGGTGTAGAGTTTTTTGAGTTCTTTATAGATTCTGGAGATTAGTGCTCTATCTGAAGTATGATTGGCAAAGATTTTCTCTCACTCTGTAGGCTCTTTCTTTGCATTGCTGATAGTTTCCTTTGCTGAAAGCTTTTTAGTTTGAATCTATCCCAGTTATTAATTCTTGCTTTTATTTCTTGTGCTATGGGAGTCCTGTTGAGGAAGTCTGGTCCTAAGCCGACATGTTGAAGCTCTGGACCTACTTTTTCTTCTATAAGATGCACAGTCTCTGGTCTGATTCCGAGGTCCTTAATCCATTTTGAGTTTAGTTTCGTGCATGGTGAGAGATATGGGTTTAGTTTCATTCTGTTGCATATGGATTTCCAATTCTCCCAGCACCATTTGTTGAAGAGGCTATGTTTTCTCCATTGCATATTTTTGGACCCTTTGTCTAGTATGAGAAAATTGTATTTATTTGGGTTTGTGTTCGTGTCCTCTATTTTGTACCATTGATCCACCTTTCTATTTTGGTACCAATACCATGCCGTTTTTGTTACTATTGCTTTGTAGTAGAGTTGAAGATCTGGTATTGCGATACCCCCTGCTTCACTCTTTCTACTGAGGATTGCTTTAGCTATTCTGGGTTTTTTATTCTTCCAGATGAATTTCATAATTTCTTGCTCTATTTCTGTAAGGTACATCATTGGGATTTTAATTGGAATTGCATTGAATCTGTATAGCACTTTTGGTAGTATGGCCATTTTGACAATATTAATTCTTCCTATCCAAGAACATGGGTGATCTTTCCATCTTCTGAGGTTTCTTTAATTTCTTTCTTTAGTGTTCTGTAGTTCTCACTGTAGAGGTCTTTCACCTCTTTTGTGAGATTGATTCCCACGTATTTTATTTTTTTCAATGCTATTGTGAATGGGATAGTTTTCCTAATTTCTCTTTCTGAAGATTCATCACTTATGTATAAAAATGCCTTAGATTTATGTGCATTGATCTTATATCCCGCTACTTTACTGAATTCACTTATGAGATCTAAAAGTTTTCTGGTGGAATTTCCTGGTTCCTCTAAGTATATAATCATATCATCAGCAAATAGGGATAGTTTGATTTCTTCTTTTCCTATTCGTATCCCTTTAATTTCTTTGGTCTGTCTAATTGCTCTGGCTAGAGTTTCAAGGACGATATTGAAAAGAAGTGGTGAAAGAGGGCATCCCTGCCTTGTTCCAGTTTTAAGGGGGAATGCTTTCAGTTTTTCACCATTTAGAATGATATTAGCCATGGGCGTAGCATAGATGGCCTTTACAATGTTAAGGAATGTTCCCACTATCCCTATTTTTTCTAGTGTTTTGAGCATGAAGGGGTGCTGTATTTTATCAAATGCTTTTTCTGCATCTATTGAAATAATCATGTGATTCTTGACTTTAAGTCTATTGATATGGTGAATTACATTTATTGATTTCCGAATGTTGAACCAACCTTGCATCCCTGGGATGAAACCCACTTGATCATGGTGCACTATCTTTTTAAAATGTTTTTGTATGCGATTTGATAAAATTTTGTTCAGAATTTTTGCGTCGATGTTCATTAAGGATATTGGTCTGCAATTTTCTTTCCTCGATGTGTCTCTGTCTGGTTTAGGTATCAGGGTGATATTGGCTTCATAGAACGAGTTTGGGAGGTTTCCCTCCTCTTCTATTTTATGGAATACTTTGAGAAGTATTGGAATGAGCTCTTCTTTAAAGGTTTTGTAGAACTCGGCTGAAAACCCATCTGGTCCTGGACTTTTCTTTGTTGGTAGGCTTTTGATGACTTCATCTATTTCATTACTTGAAATTGGTCTATTTAAATTGTGTATGTCCTCCTCGTTCAGTTTAGGCAATTCATATGTCTCTAGAAACCTGTTGATGTCTTTGAAATTTTCTATTTTGTTGGAGTATAGATTTTCAAAATAGCTTCTAATTATGTTTTGTATTTCAGTCGTGTCTGTTGTGATATTTCCTTGTTCATTCTGAATTTTAGTAATTTGGGTTTTCTCTCATCTTCTCTTTGTTAGTGTGGCTAAAGGTTTATCAATTTTGTTTATTTTTTCGAAGAACCAACTATTTGTTTTGTCAATTTTTTGTATTGTTTCTTTTGTTTCAATTTCGTTGATTTCTTCTCTGAGTTTAACTATTTCCTGTCTTCTACTACTTTTATTCTTGGTCTGTTCTTCTTTTTCTAGGGCTTTGAGCTGTAGTGTTAGGTTGTTTATTTGTTGAGTTTTACTTCTTTTATTAAATGTGCTCCATGAAATAAATTTTCCTCTAAGTACTGCTTTCATAGTGTCCCAGAGATTTTGATATGATATTTCTTTGTTCTCATTTACCTCTAAGAATTTTTTAATTTCCTTCCTAATATCTTCTGTTATCCATTCATCATATAATATCATATTGTTTAATCTCCAGGTGTTGGAGTAGTTTCTGTTTTTTACTCTTTCGTTTATTTCTAACTTCAATCCATTATGATCTGATACAATACAAGGTAGTGTCTCTATCTTTTTGTATTTGCTGACATTAGCTTTGTGGCATAATATATGGTCTATTTTAGAGAAGGATCCATGTGCTGCTGAGAAAAAAGTGTATTCGCTCTTGGTTGGATGGTATATTCTATAAATGTCTGTTAGGTCTAAATTATTGATTGTGTTATTGAGATCCATGGTTTCTTTGTTCAATTTTTGTTTGGAAGATCTGTCCAGTGGTGAGAGAGGCGTGTTAAAATCACCTAGTATTATTGTGTTATGGTCTATTTGGTTTCTAAAATTGAGAAGGATTTGTTTGACATACATGGATGAGCCACGTTGTGAGGCATAGATGTTTATGATTGTTATATCTTGCTGATTTATGCTTCCCTTAAGCAGTATGAAATGTCCTTCTTTATCCCTTCTGACTAACTTTGGCTTGAAGTCCACATTATCTGAAATAAGGATGGATACTCCAGTTTTTTTGCTGAGTCCATGTGCATGGTATGTTTTTCCCCATCCTTTCACCTTTAGTCTATGGGTATCTCTTTCTATGAGGTGAGTCTCTTGCAGGCAACATATTGTTGGATCTTTCTTTTTAATCCAATCTGCCAGTCTATGTCTTTTGATTGATGAATTCAGGCCATTAACATTCAGGATTATTATTGAGATATGATTTGTATTCCCGGTCATTTGGTTCATTTTTTAAATTTTATTTATTTATTCATTTTTTTGACACACCTTGGTTCCTCCTTTATTTGACAGTTCCTTTAGGATAATTCCTCCCTTTGCTGATTTGCTTCTTTGTGTTTTATCTCTTCCTCATGGAATATTTTGCTGAGAATGTTCTGTAATGCTGGCTTTCTTTTTGTAAATTCTTTTAGCTTTTGTTTATCATGGAATGATTTTATTTCATCATCAAATTTGAAGGTAAGTTTTGCTGGGTATAAGATTCTTGGTTGGCATCCATTTTCTTTCAGAGCTTGAAAAATGTTGTTCCAGGCCCTTCTAGCTTTTAGGGTCTGGATTGAAAAATCTGCTGATATCCGTATTGGTTTCCCCCTGAATGTAATTTGGTTCTTTTCTCTCACAGCCTTTAAAATTCTGTCTTTATTTTGTATGTTCGGTATTTTCATTATAATGTGCCTTGGTGTGGGTCTGTTGTAATTTTGTGTATTTGGAGTCCTATAAGCCTCTTGAACTTGATTTTCCATTTCATTCTTCAGATTTGGGAAATTTTCTGATATTATTTCATTGAATAGATTGTTCATTCCTTTTGTTTGTTTCTCTAAGCCTTCCTCAATCCCAATAATTCTCAAATTTGGCCTTTTCATGATATCCTATAGTTCTTGGAGATTCTGTTCATGATTTCTTACCATCTTCTTAGTTTGTTCAACTTTGTTTTCAAGGTTAAATATTTTGTCTTCAATATCTGAGGTTCTGTCTTCCAGGTGTTCTATCCTATTGGTTGTGCTTTCTATGGAGTTCTTAATTTGGTTTATTGTTTCCTTCATTTCAAGGATTTCTGTTTGGTTTTATTTTCAATATCTCTTACTCCTTATTGAAATGATCTTTTGCTTCCTGTATTTGCTGTTTTAATTGTCAATTGGTGCTATCATTCAATGCCTGAATTTGCTCTTTCATCTCATCGTTTGCTTCCCTGATCATTTTAATTATGTACATTCTGAACTCCCTTTCTGTCATTTCTTCTGCCATACTGTCGTTGGATTTTATTGATGTAACATCTAGATTTGTTTGGGGCATTTTCTTCCCTTGTTTTCTCATATTGTTCAGGAATCAGTGGGTCCTTAAGATATTGCAGATTTCCTCTATTGACTTATAATGTCCCTGAAGATTGCTAGTATATCCCCTCTTATCCTTCAGTAGCCTGCAGTCTTGGAGGAAGTTGATAATGCGGTGCTCCACAAGGAAGCTTCCTCTCTAGGGATGGTGACCCTCAGGTGGGGTATATTCCCTGATAGTGGGCAGAGGTGCCTCCACTTGTTGACCAATGGTCATCCAAAGGGAAACTAGGCTGCAGGCTGAGGCAAGGCCTGTTTGTGCCTGTGTCTCTGGTTTTACCGTCCTTGTGGGAAAACCTCACCCGGCAGGGAAGTCTCACCCAGTGTGGAGGTCTCGCTGGTCAGTTCCCCTCCTAGAAGTTCCGATCAATCTATAACTACCGCCTGGGCTGGGCTGTCTTCCTCTGCAATGTTCCCAGGGGCCCGGACCTACCTCCTGGGCCTGGGAGCCTCACCCTTCACAGAGGAGTCTCCTTAGCTTGCCCCTCCTCAGAGAATCTGCCCGCAGTCCTGGAAACTTTGCTTTGCCCCTAGGCGTGTCTCTGTGCGGCTCTTCCAGCAAGAAGCCAGTCCTAGGACCCTGCTCTGCACCTAATCGCCTGGCTATGCGGCCCCTCCTCTGAGCCACCACCTGGAGCCCCGTACAATAGCTCAGAGACCCAGAGACCCACCACACACCTCCTCCTCCAGACAGCTGCCCGGTTTCCAACGCAGTCACTAGGAGTTCAAGCAACTCACTTCGAGTCTCCTCCTCCCGCCAACCGCCCATAGCCCTAGGCAGTCACTCCGAGTCCAAGTGACCCACCCTGTTCCTCCTCCTCCTCGGGGAAGCCCCCCGGGTGTTCAGGAGTGGTCGCTTTGAGTCCAAACAACTCACCACTCGCCTCCTCCTCTGGCAACCGCCTGTGGCTCTGATGCAGTCACTCCTAGACCAAGCGACCCACCGCACTTCTCCTCTTCCTCTGAGCAACCCCCCGGTGTTCAGAAGCAGTCATTCTGAATCCAAACAGCTCGCCATGCAGCTCCTCCTCAGGCAGCCACCCGGAGCCCCAGTGGTTGCTCCGAGTCCAAGCGCTGTGCTGAGCTGCCTCCTCTACGATGATCCCAGTTGTCCGTGTTTACCGCTCCTGTGGGGGGAGGGGCGTCTCGCCGAGCAACTCTACTTCACAAAGTTCCCTGCGTTCCGGGGCTCCGCCCCATCCGGGACGCCTCCCCAACAGGGAGAGACTCAACTGGCGGTTTTGAGTTGGTCCCAAGTCTCTCACTATCTCCTCTTTTGAATCCTGCGACCTGGAGCAACATGAAATGCAGCTGCCTCTAGTCCGCCATCTTGAAAACCTGCCAGTCATTCTCTCTTAATCTTGCTTGAATATTCTTGACACACTGAAACTAAATGTGTCAATGACAAACACCAAATCCATGAATAAGAAATGGTATTGATTCTTAGTTTTCCCCAAAGCTGTGGTTCCAGTGTGAGACAAAGTAATCACTTATGGAATACTTGCTCAGCTAGATATTTTTCTTTGATTTTTTTTCCAGACCCATCTCTACTACCAGCTTCTTTCAGTGACTCCTTTTCTATACCAGACAAGATAATGGGGAATAAAGTCTTCTGTTAAAAGAGAGAAAATATGAGGCTTAGATTCTGATGTGGGTGACCTGACTCTACTCTTCTTTTTTCAGACCAAGTTCCAAAACTTGGATAGAACTCCCAACGTAAAGGGCAGAATCCACCAGTTACACAAAGAATGGAAGAAAAGTGAATATTTACTATATAAAAAATAAAATATTTCTAGTTTTGTTCAGTTCTTTCCTTATCCTGTTGGCTGTAACAGTCATGAAACTCAAGGAGCCATCTTGACTATGAGATGGAAGCTTTATTGCTTAGGATCATACAGGTATAGCATTAAAGTAGAAGGTTCCTTTCTTTTGTATGATCTTTCCAAACTGTCTTTGTAACATAGACTAGATTTATTTTGTAAACATAAAGCAATATTTGAATTTTGTGAGGAACAAATTATTTGAGATTTTCTATTGGCTAAATTCAATTCTAACTCATATGTGACATTTTAAAACAGTAGGTAAAGAAAGAAACTAGAGAACATTTTTTAAGCTGTGTTTTTTCCATGTGAGCATTGTTCAAAGCAGCTGCATCTGATATATTATCAGAGTGTCTGTGGCCCAATAATACAACTCTAATAGTAAAGCACCACATCCATGACACTGGAGGGGCAGCCAGGCAAACACATTCCCAAACATTCTCCTTGTAGTGACAGTCAGTAATACTAGAGGAAATATTTGTAGATAGGTGGAGTAGGAATAATTCTGTGGTCTTGTAATTTTCAAAATGGGAGCTAATAACATAATTCTGCAAATAATATTAAGTACCATGTGATGGCAAATTGTTCTGTAAAATACAGCACACTGAGAAATTAACACCTAACCCTTGCATCTGAACCTTGGATTCTACAAAACAGAGTGGGAAGCAAAAACTTATTTTGGGAATTAGAATTACTGAGAACCAAGAGTGAAAAAAAAAAAAAAGCAAAGCAAAAATTTACTGGCTTTTACATAAACTTCAAATTCACTGTAATTTTTTAAAAATTAATTAATTGCTCTAAGAACAGTGTGTATAAGTCACAAATGGAAGAAACCTGGAAGTCATGTTCTAGTAAGGAAAACTAGATGAACACAAGATATGTATTACATGCAATAGTGTTACATTTCAGTTCATTTGATCCTTACTGGGAGTGGAAAGTGAAAATGTTGTCAAGGCAGTATGTAAATGAGTAAGTATGTGATAGTAGGGGTGAATTTTATTAGTGTATAAAATTGATCTTCTCTAAAATAGGTCACCTGAAGTAAAATTCTAGAGCCAAAGGAGGCAATACTTTTTTTTTATAATAAGACCTGTCCTCATCTGAAACAGACACAGTAAACTAAGAATGAAGGTTTAATATGGCATATTTAGAACTTTCACATGTTTCATACGTTAACATTTTGTGAAACAATTTCACTCAAATGTGAAAACACGTCTTTTAAGTGATGGACTCTATTTGGAGAAGTATACACATAATATTTTAGTTTATTTACTTAGACTAGGTCCAGGCACAGACAGTCTCTAGAAGGGCTGTTTGAATTCACCATCAGCTTTGGAATAATATTTGCTTTAGAGCCAAGATTAAATTGTGTACAAAAAATTTTTTTTTTTAAATTTTCAAATGACAACCCATAGCACATCCCATAGTTTGTAAACTATGATCTGTACCCATTTCATGTAGGATATGCATCTGGGTTTGTTAAGATCTCAGGCCAGGGAGTATCTGCATAATGGGACACTTAAAACTCCTGGAATTGTAGTCAGCTTATTTTGACAGATGGTTATGACTCTGTTGGAAATGGTTTGCAGAGATGAGCACAGAATTCCAAAGCACTGCTTGCTTGCTGAATTCCAAGGGATGGTGAAGAGACCACTGTTGAAAATAACTTCAAAATGTTTTCAAACACTGAAAAGATTTCTAGCAAAAATAGAAGTTAAGAACACAAGAATGTAGCCTATAATGATCTGGGGATGATACTATGATCCCTATTAGTACTAAGAGAATGTTTAGAAAGGATAGGCAAGAGGCATCCTTTCAATATCTATGTCAGATTCTGATATAGTCTCAAATAAAACAAAACAAAAATAACTCTCCTGAAAAATGTGGCATTTTGGAAGAGGATTCTATCCACTCCCAGACACAAAAATTGTATTAAATATGACTGTCAAAGTGTTAACATAGGGGCAGATGTGGGAAAGAAAGTTTTACATAAAAAGGAAAATGAAATTAAAAACACATCTAAAGTTGTAGCTTGCCATAACTATAGAAGAAAAGGCCTTTTTTTGGCTTGCTTTTGTTTTGATTTTGTTTTGATTTGCTTTAATACAATTACCCCTCAAGAGAATGAAAAAATTGTGCCTTCGCCAGGGTGAAACATCTCTGATCATTTTAGAAAATGATGCAGCAATGACAAGTATCCAAAGCTGAACTGCCAAATGAGCCACTTAAAGGCAATAACCTTTGTGACCATTTGGATTCAAAACCAACAAGAAGTCTGTGACTGGCTGCATCTTTGTCCTTTGAAACAAGTGTGTGGTAACTTTTTGGACATCTTTGAATATTCAGGATGCATTTCTTAAGCTTATATTGGAATATACATGAAAAGGTTCTAGAATTTACATTGAGATTAGGGATTTTATTTCTCAAAATATTGACTTGAGGACACCGAGGTTTATAAAGCCTGGAAGAAACCATGTGGAGCTGGCTGTATCAGGCAGTAGTGGTCTTAGCTCCAGGTTTTAATTTTACTCTAACCATTTACCATCTATACTAAAACACTAAAATGTGGTGGGTGGGCATATTAGTTTCCTATTGCTGCTATAATGAATTAATGTAAATGGAGTGGCTAAAATTAGCATGCATTATGGTGGTTCCAGAGGGCAGGAGACTGAAGTGGATTGGCTGTGTCACATTCCTTCTGGAGGTATGGGTAGGCAGTCTATCTTTTACCTTGCCAACATTTAGACGCCATCTGCATCCCTGGGCTTATGCTTTGTACTCCATATTCAAAGGCAGCAGGGTGGAATTTTCATATACATATTTGCAGAGATAGAGAGAGATCTTTAAGCTATCTATTTCTCTATCCAACTCTGTGCCTGACTGTCATCACCTCTGCTTTTATTGTCCTATCTCCTCTCTACTCTCCTACATCTCTGAGAATGCTTGTCATTATAATAACCTCAATCAGATAACCCAAGATAATCTTTCCATCTTAAGATCTTTAAATAACTTACATATCCCAAAACTCTTTTTCCATGTAAGGTAAGAGCTTCCAGGTTCCCATGAACATTCCAATAGGCAGCCAAAGACAGATAATGAAATGACTGCAATTCCAGCGCGTAGCTTGACAGAAGGAAACATGGAAGATTACCCCAGTGGTTAACACATAAAGAGGCATTCTCTGACATGTGAAGGAACTGTCTTGTAGGGCACTTCATCAGGACAATGAAAAGTCAGTGGCTAAAGAACTAGAATCCACATAGTGTGTCATTTCTGTGAGGTTGGCAAAATAATGCCTCCCCACCCCAAAGATACACATCCTAGTAACTATGACCTTGAAATATGTGAGGTTACATGATAAAGAGGAAATAAGATCTTAGAATTAAAATTGCTAATCAACCAGCCAAAGACAGATTTTTTTTTTTTATCAGTTCTGGGTGGACTAGATATATTCAGAAAGATCTAAAAGTAAAAAAAAAAGAAAAAAAGAAAAAAAAAGCAGAAAAGCCTCAATGAGTGATTTGATGTGAGGATATCTGACACGTGGTTACTATCTTTAAGTTTTAGGAAGGAGCCAACAGCCAAGGAACATATGGCCCCTCAGGAAGCTGGAAAAGTCAAGTAAAGGCACCCTCCCATCAAATCTTCAGAAAGGAATTGTATCTTTATTTTGGCATAGTGATATGTATTCTGATCTTCTGACATCCGGAACTGTAAATAATAAATTTTTGTTGTTTAATCTGTTAGGATTATGGTAATTTGCTACAGTAGCAGTTAAAATCTGATACAGATTTTTATACTGCCTGTAGTTTTCTACTGTAATAAATGTTAAATTGTAGAAATGACTTTGAAATTCATCAAGGATGAAGCTGGGGAATTATGAGAAGCCTGATAGAAACAGACTAGATTGTTTTGAATAGATTTTTACCTGAAGTACAGATGTTAACAACTCTTGCTATATAGCAATTGAGAGTTAATACCCTCTAATGTACAGCAATTTATGTGACTTGGGGCCCATCTAGAGAAAACATTATTAAAAGAAAGCTTCAAAAAGAAACTGCATAGAACAATTTTCTTATTTCCAAGAGAGCTACTTACTTTTCATGCAATTAAAAATAATGCACTCAAGCTTTGCATGTGGGCAAAATACACATTCTATAGCAGAGAGCACATTTATTGTGGAGGTGCCACTGAATGAAATTATGAGCATAATTTCTTCATAACTTTTTCATAAAAATGAGATTATGAATAAATGCAGGAACATTTTATTCTGATGTTTACCTCTGGATATGGAATATTGTAGCAAACAAATTTTGCTAAGAATGACTCATGCAGCTCTAGACAAGTTTTTTGAAGTCATGACAGTTTTAATTAAATCAAATACACTTTTTTAGAGTTTTAATTGTATATATGAGTTTGTACCCTTATGCCAACTGAACATTTAATCACATGTATACAGAAATCATGTTTATGAACACTGGAATAAGGACTAGGCTGAATTCTTTAAAGGAAAGGAAGAGTATTCATGCCACTAACTATGGATGCAAATATAATATTTATTTTCTTAAAGTAGGTCTTTCCTTTTCCATTATTTGACATGCTATTATTTCTTTGATAGAATTTATACTTTTCATAATTGATTTGATTTTTATCTTTTGCATATGATGAAATTTGGAAATTGAATTTAATTTACATTTGCTGAATACAAGCCCAATTCAATTTAAATAGAGACATTTATTGAGAAGTCTTCCATTTCTAATTGGAAACAGCATGCTTATCTCTGAATGTGTGCTTTGGTAAGAAAATTTGACTGATGCTGATGTTGTGTGTGATTATGTTCCCAGACAAAGTCAAGTCCTTGAACATAATCAGGGCAGCTTCCAACACCAGCTCTAACCTAGTCCAAGTATTTCACCAGGTCCTGGATGTCAGGGGCTGTTTTACTCATCTGCATATATAATGTTCTGACTTATTGTAATATATCTAGACCTACAGTGGTGTTAGAAATTTGAAGCCCTGACTATATTGTATTCTGATACACTATCTAATATTTGGAAATAAAAGTGAGATTTAGTGAGGGCTCGCACTTATTCAGATATAAATGATGAGTTTTATCACAAAACTAAAAAATATAATAGTATCCAAAAGATGCTATTTCAAGCAACTCTTTTTTTTTTTTTTTTTTTTGCAGTGTGTTCAGGTTAACTTCAGCAAATATAGCTATCTATAGTTCTGTTTCTGGAAGAATTTTCCATCCAGTTGTCACGTGGGCCACCCTCAGTTTGTCAGTTTTCCCCATGCCTCTTCCATGCTATAATCCTAGGGTCAGTTATCCCTGGTAGTGTAACTGTGCTTAGTTTCTAATATTTGGTATTACCATATGCAGTTTTGTTGGAAGTTGAACACACCTCTTTTGTTGATTTCTGTTAGTCAACTATATCATTTTCCTCAGATTTTAATGTTAATGATAAAATACAAAAAGAATTTTCATACCTTCGTCTTAAATTTATAGTTTTTGCTTTATATGTAATAAAAAATATCACTCAATAAAGAAGAGAGAATAACTGAAACAATTTATAAAATGCACAAAAGACATTTTCATGGCTTAATTAGTGATTATTGTTTAGGATCTGAGATGTCAGGATCCCATAATATATCTGAATTTTACCAAGTTTTCCCATTCTAATAATAGAATCCTATATTCTTCCCATCATTAAGTCCAAATTACCAGCAGGAAAAAGATATAAAGTTAATTTGTCCAATATAATTTGTCAGTGTTCATGCTTCACGTCTAGATCTAATCTCTAACAATTTTTTGTTTGTTGACCTACATTTTTAACTAATCTATTCTGAATTAAAGAATGTTAATTCTTTAATTCTTCTCTCTTTGAACATAATATTAAGGGAGAACAAGTAAGGCTGATGGAGGTGAGTTTACCACTCTATAAGGAAAGCAATTCTCAGAAAATAAAATTTTATGTGTTAAACAAAACCATGATGTAAGTCTAATACAAATATATGTAATGTGTACAGATAGATAACGGATGTTTATGAACAAAATACATGAAAACCTTAGAATGCTATTGGATAAAACATAACTAAATAAATTTAAAAAACTAATGGTCAATTATGTAAGTAATTATGTAGATTGAAAAAGACTGTTTACTTTATTCCTTGAAAAACTGATCACTATACAAAATTCAATAACAGAAATACCCTGGAATTATATAGTTATATAGTTTTTGCCAGTAAATTTTATATTATGTTTGTAAAGAGTTCTTTATCAAAGCTTATGATGAACTTCTAAAAATATAAAATTATTAAAATTTCTAGCATAAAACAGGCTTTTTCAAAAAATATTCACTTATAATTGAGTATATACACAAACACCATTATTAGCAAGCAATTAAGTACAGAGCCATAGTGTGGGGTTGGATTAGGAAACCTAATCCTGATTTGATTCTTACCTTTATAATTCATCACTTATGAAAATATGCATAAATCACTACCTTATCTGTGACTTCAGAGTACAGCAATTCCGATGTAATAATACCCAGGCAATAAGCATCTGCATTACATGAGAAGGCAGATTTAACTGCTTTATCACAGCCTCACTGAATTAGATTAGCTGAGGTCCAGCAGTATGTACTTTTAAAAAGCCCTGGAGGAAATTTTTTGCTGCCTTATGTTTGAGAATAATTTGTGTAGTGAATTCTTTTATGTTCTGCCCAAATCTCCAATTCACAGTCTATACATCCACACCCCTGGCTTTTGAGGCTATTTGCTTGAAGATTCTTGCTGTATAATTCACTTAGATTTACCCTTGCCCAGAAGGTAGCTCAAACTTCAGTCAGCAGATGAAGAAAAGAAAAAAAGATGATATATATATGTATATATATAAAATGATTTTTAATTGGTGAATGAAAGATGAATTATAGTATTGATGAAAAGTTTTTATTCATTTTTTTTATTTTTACAGACTGCATTTTGATTCATTGTACCCAAAAGGGGTACATCATTTCATTTCTATGGTCGTGCACGATGTAGATTCATACCATTGGTGTAATCATACATGTACATAAGGTAATGATGTCTATTTCATTCCACCATTTTTCATGTCCCTCTACGTAATCTAAAGGAGAGGGCTTGCTACTTACAGCGAGAAGACCACAACTGTTATTCGTGCAGTCAGTACAAAAGGTGGGAGAGGAATCAAAGAGGGGAAAAAGAACATTCTAAGAATGTGAAAGGCAGTTTAATAAGTTGCTTCACACTTCCCACTGCCAGATGTCCAAGACTGATACTTTCTATTTCTGATGGTTTCAGATGCTCTTCAGAGATTGGTATGCTGTCCCCACCCCAATTTCTGTTATTGGACCCATCTTTAGCTTTGCCAATATCGCCCTCACACAGACCACCACTACTTTTCCAGGGTGGTCCTCTTGGTCTTACCTTAAAATGACCCTGAGCTGATTCTGTGTCCCTCATGCTCCATCAGTGACATCTCCAAACCCTCTAATTATAAAGACTGCACCAATTGCACCTAAAGCAACTCTTGCCATCCAAGTCTTAGCCACAAGTCAGGCATAATTCTGTGGAGTTATCTCATCACCAGAATTATACTTTAAGCTCTTAGTGGGCTCATGAGTGCCATTTCAATAGGCTGCAGACAAAGTGACTAGCAAAATCCCCACATTCATATCACGGTATAAACCCAACACCCTCCACCAAATTTCTCTTTTTTTTCCCTACCAATACGTTTACATTGCATGAATTTGAGCCTTCTTATTTAATGGTCAACTGTGAAAATTCCTGAATTATAAAAATTCCAACTAATTTTTATAATATAACTTAAACCTAAATATATATGTGTGAACTTATATATCCCCAGATGTAATATTTTCTGTTAAATATTCTTTTAATGTTCTTATTTTTTTAACATATCCTAAGGTTTAGTAAGTGGTACCCTTGAGAAAGGAATTGTTCCTATACTATGTGTCTATTTGCTAAATATATTATTTTAAAATTCAAGACATGGATGTTCACAAGTCTTGATAGTCATGGGTTTATGTTCTTCTGCTTAAAAAAGTCACAGTATTCATGAGAATCTCAATGAAATCCCATCTGTCCTTGAGCCTTTCATATATCAGCAGAAGAGATATTTAAGCCTTTATCTGGTCTGCCAGACATGATAGGCAGCTGCTTTATAAATCTTACATAGATCAATAAGAAGGAATTATGAAGAGTGTTTTTTTTTCTTTTGAAGATAGAAAATCAGAAAGCATTTTCTTAAAGTGACATTGTTATAGTCAATGTCTGTAAGAGAAAAGTAGTGTTAAAATCTCATTTTTAGTATTTAGTAGAGTTTGATTGATTACAACTAATTGGACCCTTAATAAACTTTAAGAATTTAGCAAAATAAAGGGGCAAAATTTGATTTTCTTGAAATATTTTTGGAATAAAAATTGAGTTGAGAATTACTAAAGAAAAATAATGAACTAAGATAAAGAGTTGTCCTATGTTAGAATTTGTATATTAGGTGTCCCCAGAAACTCATGAGAGACAAAGCAACAGGGTTTAGAGGTGAAATGATTGGGTTATGAGAGCCTGAAACCTAATAAGTGGGATAATCTGCTGATAGGGATTAACTATATGGTGACTATAGGGGTGGCTAGACGAGGTGGGTTCACAAGGACCTGCCTTTGGGGCAATACAGTTTGTGGTGAGGGAAGTCTCAGTCTCTCTCTCTGTTTCCTGGTGTGATGTCCTGATTTGCTTTCCTCAACCATACCCTTCCACCATGAAATTCTGCCTATCGAATCGACCCTGAAGAGTAGAGTTGCCTGTCTATGAACTGAGACCTCTGAAACTGTGAGCACCAAAATAAACTCGGGAAACCGAGATAGGAGGATTTCGAGTTCAAAGTCAACCTCAGCAATGGCAAGATGCTAAGCAACTCAGTGAGAATTTGTCTCTAAAGAAAATATAAAATAAGACTGGGAAAGTGGCTTAGTGGTCGAGTGGCCCTGAGTTCAATCCCTGTAAAAAATTATATATATATAAAATATAAAGTAATACATAATAATATATTAATAATATAATAATACATAATATAATATAAAAATACATAATCTAAGATTAATTTTAGTTTCTCACTATATTAATGGATTAGCACTTATTAGGTTAGATTTAAATGTGTTATTGAAAGCTTATTAGTTAAAATTAATCTAAAATAGATACAAAATAATTGAATTATCTTTCAATATCAAGTACCGAAAATGAGTGTGCTAAAGATATTGCTAAAACAAGCAAATGTGTATTTGATACATAATAAAAGCATGTAGTAAATAATGTCAGTAATATCAATACATATTTTCTGAAATATGCTTAGGTGATAGTTTAGTTTCACATTTAAGTGTGTTATTAAATGTGATAAATAAGATTCCAGGTTGTGATATTATATTCAGTTTAGAGGGAAAAATCAAGAAATACAAATAAATGTAAAAGTACATAAAATTTTATATTATGGTAAACATTGCAGAGTAATTATTTAGATAATAACAAACTACTTTTTTTTTCATATGTGAATGCTATGTGATGTTAGAGGATTAATCAGGATGACCTCTGTGTTACTCAGGTTCTCATTGCTATGATCAAAATACCTGAAAAGAACAACTTAAAGGCGAAAGAGTTCATTGTGGCTCATGGTTTCAGCAGTCTCAGTTTATGGTCTTCTGGCTCCCATGTTCTGGACCCAAGATGAGGAAGAACATCAAGGTGGAAGAGAATGGCACAAGAAAGCTGTGTAGCTCCTGGCAGCCTGGAAGAAGAGAAAGAGAGAGAGGTATCAAGGAACAAAATATAATTCCCAAGATATAATCCTCCAATGACCTACTTTCACCTACCTTTTCAAATTATTAATCCATCAAGTGAACCAATCTGCTGATAAGATTACTGTCCTCATAATCTAATCATTTCACCTCTGAACATTCCTGCTTTAACACAGGAACATTTGGGGGACTTAATCATGTCCAAATCTTAACAATCTCCTTGTGTAAATGATGCTTTACTGAAGACTTAAATATTGAGAATAAGCCAACTAAAACA
This sequence comes from Sciurus carolinensis, assembly GCF_902686445.1. NCBI lineage: Eukaryota > Metazoa > Chordata > Mammalia > Rodentia > Sciuridae > Sciurus > Sciurus carolinensis. The sequence goes on along the minus strand of NC_062221.1, from coordinate 121,097,206 downwards.
AGATCCAGAAAAACACTATGCGAGAGAGGAAAATTGTGAATTTTAGGATATGAGACAGAAAAGATTCCCAAGTACCAGAAACATAGAAATGATCATATGAAAAGAGAAATAATTGTGGAGTTATCTTAGAGAGATAGGCAAGAACCAAATAATGTATGATCAAATGGAGTTTGGAATTTAATTAGAACATACATTTAAATCACTGTGCGAGTGATTTTCTCTTTTCTCTAACTTTTGATGCACTGTTATTAAATATATGCATCATGATTTGCCATTTTAACTGTTTTTAAGTAGATTGTTCAATGACTTTAAGTATAATATTCATACTGTTGTGTAAATATCACCATCCATCTTCAGAACGAGTTTATCTTCTACAAGTTAAATTCTGTTACAGTTTAAATATGAGGTGACTCCCCAAAGCTTTTGTGTTAATGCATTATCATTTAGAGGCTCAATGATTATGAGAGGTGTAACCTAATCATTCCGTTTTGGGTGGTAACTATGGGAAGGTCAGGTGTGGCTGGAGGAGGAGGGTTACTGGGGGTGTGCCTTGGAAGGATTCATTTCTCCTGTGGACCCTTCTTCTCTCTTTCCTCTCTTTCTCTCTATTTCCTGGTGTTCATGAGGTGAGGAGCTTTCCCCCACCATGCTCTTCTGCCATGATGATCTGTCTTACCTGGGACCCAAAGCAGTGGACTCAGTCAACCAGGCTGAACCTCTGAAACTATTAAGTCAAAATAAACTTCCTATCCTCTGAATTGTTCTGGTTAGATAGTCTAATCTCAGTAGTGAAAACTGACTAAAAATTTCTGTGACTATTAAGCATCCTCTGGATTATTACCTCATTTAGTGCCTGCAAACTACCATCTTATTTTTTGTCCCTGTGACTTTTAACTATCCTAGGTAACTCCTAAAAACAAACTTATAAAATATTCTTTCATATCTGTCTTACATCACTTGGTATAATAACTTCAAGGCTCATTAATGATGTAGCGTGGCAAAATTGCCTTCCTTTTTAAGGTAGAATAACATTCCATGCATTTATACACCATATATTTTACCCACTTTATGATGATAGATTTGGGTTGCTTTCATCTTAGGGTATTGTGAATAACACTAATATGAATACAGTTATACAAATTTATGTTTAGGTCCTATTCTCAATTTGTGTACTCACTCAAAAATGCTGGGACACATACCAATTCTTTGTTTAATTTTTTGAAGAAATGCCATACCATTTTCCACAATGTCTGTACCATTTTATATACATTCCCACCATCAACAGATGAATGACCTAAATTCCCACTTATTTAGAAAAAAATAGCTATTCTAGTTTGTTAAATGTGACATTTCATTGTGGTTTCAATTTGCATTATCTAATGACTAATGTTAAGCATTGTTTTCTGTAATTATTGGACATTCGTATGTCTCCTTTAGAGAAATATCTGCTCACGTCGTCATACCACTTTTAGTTAGAAGTTTGTTTCATAGAAAATCCTTACATATTCTGGGAACCAACCCCTTATCAGACATTTGATTTTCAAATGTTTTCTCCCATCTTTTGGGTTATATTTTCTACTCTACTGATAGTGATACTTCATTAATGTAATGTCTTTATCCAGTTTTATAAGGTGATGCTTTTCTCATAAAAGAACTGAGTAGTTTCTTCATTTTTTTTATTTTCCACATAAATATTTGTGTAACCTCAGTGATACTTTTTTCCATGTATAGGAGAGTCATTTGTGACTGGAATTTTTCTTTTTGTCATATTTTTAACAATGTATTCCGTCTCTTTGACATTTAAAAAACATATTATTGATATTTAAGATTAGTTTTTCAAATAAATGTGGCACTTTTTTGGATTTCCTTGTAAGATCTGCCTGAGCTCTTTCCTATTATCTTTTGTATGTTGTCTCTTCATTATCATTTTAAAAATCTTAACTTTGTTGACATTTCTTCTTTGAATAAGAACCTCCTTATTTTGCTAGTGCTACCATAACAAAATAAAATAAAAATTAGACTCCTACATGCACAGTTTCAGAATTTTCATAACTTAGTTTTGTCTATCAGTTTAATTCCAGTGAGAACAGCTAAATATCTTTTACTTTAGTTTTTCCTTTCCTATGTTTCTGTATATAGTGGATTTTGGTGTTTTGGTAAGTCTTCCTCCATGTACACTTTTAAGGAACAGGAATTATTTCACTATTATTTATAGAATTATAAAAATATATACCATATGTATGTGTACTTACATATCAATTTGCTTAATTTCATAATCAAGCCAGTCACTGATACTCTTGTCTTCTTATCTCTTGGGAGATGTGTGGTCATATGTTCTAATCTAATAATTGTCTGTGTCACTTTTATTGTGTTTCATTAGTCTAAGTTTTTTTTAAACTATATTACTTGGTATATACAGATTTTGTATATACCTGTACAAATGTTTCTGTTGGGTTCATATTCTGGCATTATATAATGGCCCTCTTTATCTCCACACTGAGAGTCTCCATTTTATACTATCTTACTACTTAATTTTTAGACTCCTACTCTGCCAAGCTTCAAAACTTGACCAAACTTTGTGGTGGTGGGCAGGGTCACAGTTTGAGAAGTATTTAGACTTATTGAAGGTCTTTTTGTTACTCCCATTGAGGGAGATTCCCAAAGTACTCTTCCTCTAGGAAAATCTTCTACTGAGACCAAATATACATTCACAGACTTATGCACACACAGAGACTAAAAAATACCTTGGGGAGAAGAACTACTTCAATTCCTCTCTTTAGAGCACCTCATCTCTATTTTTTTTTAACATCTCTAGGTCTTGATTCTTATAAAACTCTTTACTGTATGAAAATAGATGAAGATTTTCATTATTTATCAAGTTCTTCTAGAAGATACTGGTAGTAATACTATTATTCTCTGAACTATTCCATCTTATTGGAAGTGTCTCTCATTAAAATGAAAAGAAGCAATCCTACATATGTAAGGTTTATAATTTAAGACAAAAGAATAATAATAAATGTGTTATGATAATTCTGACATAAAATTAAATAATTTAAAATACCTATGAAATACTTCAAATTCATTTATCAAATAATCCTCATATTAATGTTTTATTTGTTTTACTCTAGATAAACCATATAATATTAAATAAATTAGAATATTTCAGGTGAATTTTATATTTTTGGATGAAACTATGAAAGATTCAGTATAACAGCACATCTGCCTGAACCAATAAATTTTATTCCTCTCTCAAATCAACTGCAAATTCTATTTTATGGGTTTTAGTGTAACTCAAATCCTACACAAAATCCTAATTGAAAAGAGTTTGAGCGTCTGGGTTTTAGACTCCTCTAGACAATAGGGAACATTCCCATACCATATTGTACAATTTGGTATAAACCATGGTTTATACAAGAGAGACTTAAAATTATGATGAATGACAGAATTAGTTCGAATAAGCTACATCTGATTTTGAAAATGATTTCTAGTCTATACTGGGATGTCGTAAAATCATTCACTTAAACAAAATCAAATCTGACAGGGAAGAACTTCAGAACCCAGAGATATCCTTTGTCATGAGAGCCTATATTAAAACTTAAATAGAAGTAGATGCAAAATATACTTTATGAATGCCCTAGATTTAAAAAAAAAAAACTTGTACTCATGAGTAAACTAAAACCTGGATATATCCTATTTTAAAAAAGAAGACTTATTTTGAATTATGAGAACTTTGTAAATAGATGGAATCTTGTTCTTGCTTTTAAAGTGTAAATGAGATTTTATGACCCATTTGATATGAATAAAACACTTGTACTGATTTAAAACTGGGAATATAGCAATATTAATTCTCATACTAGATAAGAATGGATTATACACTGTTTGGTGGCAGGACACAGCTTTCTAATTCCCTGTTGTTTGTTTGCCAAGCACATGGTACAAATTAATAATCAATTCAAGTTTAATGAATATGTATCAAGGAGACAATTTTATAAATGCATCCTCCTTATAATCACCAGGAATAAACCAGGAGTGAATAGCATATTTCCAAGAAAAGAGAGAAGACAAATAAAACAGGTTTTAAATTGTGTCCTATCATATGTTAAGCAATGGTCACAGCTGAGAGTCTAGTTACTTTCAGCTGCTTCATCAGCATCTACTCTTCCCATTATAGCTAAATACCTCCAGCAGTATTTATCTCTTTCTCTATTTGCAGTTCTTTGAAACACTCCTACAATTATTAGGAAAGCATCTCTCCAGAAAGATCTGTAATTCAAATTTTCCAATAATATGATACATGTATGTGTGTGTGTGTCTGTGTATGTGCCTCTGTGTGTGTGTGTGTGTGTGTGTGTGTGTGAGATCCTTGATAAATGATTGTTTTTGTTTCCATTTCTATTTTATCTTCATTATATATGTGAGTTTTCCTAGTACTAAAACTACACACATTTGTATGAAAATATATGTCTTACAAGGTGAAAGTCAACTCAGGGTTTTTTTAATTGTATAAAATAGGTATCTTGAAAAGACAATAATTAAACACATTTAAAAAGATATCTACAGTCCCCCAAAGAGTAGAAAATTCTCACCATAACTTGTAACTAGTGCTTGCCATAAAGAATAAGCTTTATTGAGGAGACAGGTTATCAGTATATTTGAATTTGTTCCAGTTCTCAGATTATTCATCCCTTTGCCATGACAGAATCAGTATAACTGAGAAGATGGAATGTAGGCTCAAAAAGTATAATAATAAGTCAAATATTTCTATTTTAAGTGAAGAAGATAATGAAAAGAATATAGTTGGATTTGAGAGGGCATAAGAATTTTAACATTGGTAAAGATAAAACTATCACCAAATATAAAATAAGTATAGTCATCTGTTGCTGTATATCTAATTGTAACAAAACAAAAATATTTGATTCCATTTCCCATTTCTAGGTACAAGAATTGGATAGGAGACTCTTTAGGAAAATATTTTTTATAGAGTATAAAACTATGTCAGCCAACTACCTCATACTTTGGGATATTTGGTTGGAAGTTTAAACTCATCTGGAGCCCTAAACCTATCAGGTTGTCTCAGGAGATTTTCATGTAGTCTCATCAATTTAGTAGCTTGCATAATTTCACATGGTTTCAAAATACAGTCTGTCTAGAAGTCAAGAGAGTAACTTTTGGTCTGTTCACGTTCATGAAACCTATCTTGGAAGCCCTGGGATTCACTCCAACCACTTATGATTGCTCAAGGAAGTCACTGAGGTCTGCATACAATGAAGGGTAAGAAAATTTATTGGCCAGAATCTACCACAATGAGCAGAAAAATGTGATAATTAAAAATACATGATTCACCTGGCTGGCATCAATCTAAGAGGACATATGCTGATGTCAATCAATTCCAAAAGTACTTGGCTTTAGCCAGCAGTTCATATAATATAATATATGGAGATAACCAAACAATATTGAACAGAAATAAAACCAGTGATTAAAAAAATATAGCTAATAACATTTAATGATTAGCAGATAGCATAATTATTATGGAGTACTCCCCAATGTAAAAATATAGTTAAAGATTTTATCAGTAAAAGAATGACTTTAAATGCATAGATAGGAGACATTATTGGTTGGAGTTTGAAGTCAATTCTAACTACATAGTGGTCTTACAAGTGTACAGAAACTCTGGAAGCAAAGTATCAAGTTACATATGCATTGAGACCACAGAGTTTAGTGATCTTAAAAGCACCAGAAAATGGAATTAAAAGGAAACACAGACAAAAAAATATTGACTACGCTAATCAAGAACTTCTATTAATACATCATGGAATAATTCCATATCAGGCAGAGATATTTGAATCATAAAAACAAAAATCATTTCTCTTCACACAGACTGGTTATCAACTTTTTTTATTGTTTGCAGTTTGCTCTAATTATGCACTTAATATCAGATGTTTAGTACAGAAAGCAGAACATTAATTCCATTTACTTGGTTTAATGATCAGTGTTTCAAGAAGAATCTATTGCTTGCCCTCACTTTCCTCCATCCTCTGATACAATACCAAATTATTTCCATGTTCTCATTCACTGTAACTGATGAAAAATTTGCTGGAAAAGAGTCCTCCTGGTTAGTCTTTGTCCTCTGCTCTTGCCATCAGATCATCACCATTCTGTCCCATCAGAACATATCCTTTCCATCTGAAAAAGATTTTCTCTCACTGATCCTTCTTATCATTGATTAATCAAAAATGTGTATTATTTCTATTTCATTCTTTTACTTCTAAGAAACACTGAAAAAAATGGTATGGGTGGCACTGGCTAATTGCTTTTGATACAAGTATTGTATCTTGTATTTGTAAACTACATTTTGTAGATGCAATAAAAAAAGTCAAGGCTCATAGCTTAATAAGTCTTCAAATATTACCACTTATGCATATGTTCTAAGCAAAATGTATTCTACTTGATACAGATGTTCCTTCAATTTATCCTATTTTTTAACATAAGAAGATCATTCATTGTATTTCATGGATAATTCCCATACTTGGTCTATCACTTGGTTATATTTTCTGTTGCAGGTGAAGTACCCAGAGGTAAAATGTTAAGAAATATACATTTAAAAATGTCTCAAAGTCAAAATAATTCAGAGAAGGGAATGGAATTACTGTACATAAAGAAATTCAACACCATCAAATTTGACTCAGACTATAAATTAATTTTAATTCATCTTTCTCAACTATTGCTTTAGTATCAAGCAATCTATTGTTTATTTCTCCTTTTCCAAATGCAAACTTTTAAAAAAAATAATGGTGAAAAGATATCTTACAATAGATAGTCTGAGAAATCAAACAGAATAAAACTTCCAGGTTAGAAATAAATTCTATTGTTGCACATTGCTTTGTTACTTCGTGAAAATTAATGTTTGTGGTGACAAGTTGTCTTGCTCTATAATGTATTAATTTAAAAATTAATTAGGAAATATTCCCTATGAACATGATGAAGTTTTTGGTTCTTTTACATGTGAAAATTTGTACATGCGCATAAGGGTTTATTGATCTAATTGATAAACCACTAGATATGGACATATATACATATGTTTGTACATATAGAGATATATGTATATATACACATACATAATGAGCAATGTAAATATATACATACGTGAAATAGGCAAACAGAAATAAAATGATATTAACTAAGTATTCTCACTTAGTATTTCTGATATATATTGATATAGAAATCATCCTGTATGATTTATAATTGAATATAGAAGAGTTTGACTAGGTAAACTCAAGGTCATAATCACAAAATGCTCACTCTACAACTGAGGCCAATGTTTTTTATCTATTCATAAGTCCCTAAGTTAAAGAACTCTTCACTATTACGATGCACATATATTATGACTCAGGGAAAACTACAAAAGTATTTAAACAAACATTCTAGAATAGGCAAGCTACATGATTATTATTTGTTTACTGTAGGTAATTCTCTAATGATTTTCATTGATTTTGTAAAATAGAGACAATACATATTTTTATAGGGTTGTTATAAATTGACCACATAAAAGACCTATCTTAGGACCTGTGATATGAGAGGGTATCAGTAACAGTTCTTCTACATTGTGCCCAATTTCACTAACATAAATGTGATAATTAATAGTAATATAAGTAAGTCATTTTGGAGATACACTATTCTTTACACTTTAAAAGTCCTTGTGCACTAATTTATGTTTATTATCTAATTTAAGTGAAACTATTTTCCACAATTCACAGATGGTTGGCGATTATATGTAATATATATTTCATGACATGATTTATAATGTAAGGCATTTATTACCAAAAATGTAGTTTTACTCTTTACACTTTACTTAAGATTTGCATTGATTTCACTAATGCAATGTGAAAAGCCTGTCACAACACAGTCTTAACACTGCATATAGGCTCTAACAGCCAACCTTAAGAACAAGGGCCACTCTTTGGGTCAAGGTAAAAGGCACGTTTGGTATTGAATAACAACTGTCTTTCAGATTCTAATTAGGTCACACATGCAGGAGGCATTATCAGACTTTCTACTTTAAAGAACACTATTGTATAAACTGCAAATATAAATGACCTCAAAGGGACAAATTAATGAAGCATTTTTAAGAATTTATATTTGTCACAGCTTGATCTCTTCTTTAAAGTTACATCAAAGATACAATTCTATAACCTAGAAATGTGACCTTAACAGGAGGATACTATTATGTAAAAATACCAATTTCATGAGATTAAAATATTCTGTTCTGAGACAAATCTAGTAAGAATTTAACATTGCAAAATTTATACTAAATGAGTTTCCAGTGTGTAAATATAAATGGAGTATATGTGAATGCACATGCATCTTTGGCAGGTTCTCAAAATTGCAACATCATTACCCTATGTAGATGTATGATTAAATTAATGGTGTGAATCTACATCATGCACAACCATAGAACAAAAAGTTGTATCCCATTTGTGTATAATGAGTCAAAATGCAGCCTGTGAAAATAAAAAAATAAATAAAAAAATTTTTAAATTACATTATGTGAAATATTAAGTATGGCAAGCATTCCAGAAAGTGCAATTCTAAAGTAAACCAGAGTGGCTATATTAATAACAAAAATTTTTAAATGTTATCTTGTGAGAATTGTATGAAGTTAAATCATGGACTAATCAGATGGTCTCAATTTATATGAGTCAAAAATATCCTGCAGAATCTTCCCTACACAGATATGGTTTGGACTTAGCCTAAAGAGGAATTTTGACAATAGTTGGAAGGCAAAGTGAAGCATCAGTCATCTCTTTTTCAAATTTACATGTTCATATGCAATTCTGATCAATAGGAAAATTCTATAGAAAAAAAAATTTAAAAACTTTTGAAATTTTTGTTCTACCAGAAATTACTTTCATCTACAGCAAAAATCTGTTATCCTTTACTCCTGTAGAGTACCATAAAAGTTTAATAAACAGAAAACTTCACCTACTATTTTCCTTTACTAATTTCTCTAAAACAAACTGTGTGTAATTCAGAATCTAAATATTCTCAACAAACAAAACAACACATTCTTTAAGAAATATTTTATTTGACTTCCACCCTCAGTCACTTGCCAAATATTGGTAAATCCTAGAATTTTTAGTTTTAAAGATAAATTCATTCCTGCTTTCTCTTTTATTTCCACCTTTCATAGTTAATCTTATTAACTTATTAATCTTATTTAAGTAATCAATCTTACTTTATTAAGAAATTTAATTTTCTTCACTACCCAAATTACATTGTTTCCATTCCAAATTAATTTCTTATTCTGTTTAAATAAGTCCTTTAAAATTTACTCAAAAAGGAAACCATATCAATTTTCTAAGTATTTCTTTTGATTTGAATACTTTTTGCTGTTATATTTATATCATAGTTTTATTGCATAAGAAAGTCTGATTTTATTTTATGCATTATATTTAAGACTTTATTCTATTTTTTTTTCACATTCAGTATTTTGATAGTTGTTCTTCTTTTCTATTCCTGTTTAAGTGATAGGTGTTCATTCAACTGGAAACTACTAACATTTTCTCTTTGACTTTGATATTTTAGAACTCAATCTAATGTGTGTAGCTTCCCATATGGTTGTGATAATTATCCAAACCAGAAAAAAAGTTTTAAAAAAATAAAAATAAAAGTAGAATATTGTGTAAGTAGTGATTATGATCATCCAATTAAACCACTACCTAAGAACTCAAAGAGAAAGTTCTCAGAGAAAAACCAAACCAAATCATTTAAATAAGAAGAAATCACCCATGGACACAGAAACTTAAGACATATACGCTCACATGTACAAAAGTTGATCTTTTACTGTCAAGTATTCACTTTAATTTCAGAAAAAGATTCTGCCTACTATTCAATTAGTTAATTCACTAATGCCACTGGTGATGGGGGAAGTCTGTACAGGAGGTATATAGAAATATGTTCTGGAATTTCACTACTATCATGCTGATTTCTTCTCTTCATAATGACCTGGGAACAAATTGAGAATTTTTTTTTTTTTTTTAACATTCAGTAATGTCATGTTGATGACAAAATTCAAAAATGACATGACATGATTTGTATTGAAAATCCTCAGGTAAAAGTGGAAGACCCTGTATACCTTGAGAGAATTCCAATTTCAATCTCATAGCTTGAGTATTTAACTAGTTAAATAGGCAGTACATTGATTTAGCAAATACTGTCTCTTCTAAACAGTACTTATATGTAGAGCTACATAAATGACAGAGGCGAAGGCCTCTGGGCTGATCCTGATTAAACAGAGAAATAAACAAATCCAGCTTAACAATGACAGAGACATTATTCTCATTGCAACCATTGCAAAAAGCCTCAAATTTCTCCTGTGTATTTCTGCAGAATCAGGGAAAAACTCATCGATTCTGGATTAAAGTTCCCCTATTGTCTTCTCCTGTCTTCTGTTTGGAAATATTTCAAAAAGTCAACATTTAAATCTTTCTAGCCCCGCCCCCCCAATTTCCCAACTTCAAGCTATACAGCTGTTGCATTTTCTTTCTTTTTACTTTTCTATAAATTAACTTTAAATTTTTCAGTTTAACCTCAAATCATCTTTCAGACTTCAAAGTTCTATTCTTTTACCCATATTTCTCATGGTTTTATCACTAGGTCTCAAAAATGTGGTTTGATAAATGGAAATCTCTTATAGAACTGTGGGACCTGGTAGGAAACTTCTTGAGCAGAAAACAGACTTGTGCCATGTACCAAATTATGATTTAAAATACAAATATTGAGTAAATATAGGAATTATATGTTGATGCAATGCAGCCTAAAGTGGACTATACATACACATACACTACTTTACACTTTCTTCTTTGTTACTTAACAACATATCCTTGCTATCATTCCTTAACAGTTGATGATGATTTTCTTTCATTTGTTAAAGATTTTTATCTCTATACTGTACAAAATTGTATGAGTATTCCATAGTTCATTTAGATAATTTTCTGTGTAAGCATTAAAATTAACTTCAAATATTTTGACCTTATTTTTTTGTGACAATTGATAACCGATTTTTTTTCACATTGTTGGAAGTGTAAATTCGAGGATGTTTCTAGACGTGAGCTTGCTGTGTCAAGTTTTCTGCTTAGTGCTACATTCACAACCCTAGGGATTGCATTAATCCTTCCTCATAAGAGCAATTTATGAGTGACAATTTGTCTTGGATTTACCAACACAGCATTTTGTCAAACTTTTGAATTTATATAGTTCTGATAGGTGAGGAATATAATTCAATGCAGTTTTACATTGCAATTCTTTTATTGAATAAAGTTAAATATCTTGCATATGTTTAAAGGTCATATTTATATTATTTTTATATTATCTATCATACCTTTTGCATATTTTTTCATGAATTTTTCTTCTTTCCTTCCATTGTTTTTTTAACAATTACTTAGATATTAGAGAAATAGACCTTTTGTTCATGATTTATGTTTTGCTTATTTTTTCCGGTTTGTAACTTTTTCTTCTTGATTTTTCTCATTTCGTCATGTAGAACTTGAAGATTTTTCATGATATAATTGTATTAATCAAATTTATGTTTCCTGCACCTAGTTTTTTAGGTATAGTTTAAAAGTTTTGTCTTAGATAAATTTTAAGATTAGAAGAGAAACTGAAATTCACATCCTTATTGAAATTTTCTCTTTAAAGAGGAAAGATTTGTAAATTAGCATTGCCTATGTTATTAGGTTCACTATAGATTCAACTGTGATGTAATTGAAAGTACAAGGTTTTTTTTTTTTTTTTTTTTTTAAAGTTGTTGTTAACGTTATTAGTCAGGTACACACTGCTTCATGTCTACCTCCTTATGAATAACTTACTGAAATTAATGACATTTTGTTCATTTCCCTCTGACCAATTTATTTTCTAGTAAATATGATCCCTAGCATTCCCCTTTAAAGACTTTTTGAAGAATAAATTACGTAAAATATAAAGAACTTCCCAAAATTCCATGGATATTACTAAAACTATTACTTTTATTCTTTCCATATCTATCAAATAAATTAAGAAATGTGTTATTAACTGTCTGACTACCTTGCTCTTCAGGAGACCTCTGCAAATGTGAGATATGAGATTATTAGGAGAGAAGGTAAATGACTCCTTAACAACTCATCCATCTCTTGCAGGAAATCTAAAGGACAAGGCCAGAATATGACATTTAAAGTTTCAATGGTCAGACCAAGTCCACTGAAGAAACTGAGTGAAGCATTAGGATCATCTTCTGAACAGAAGCAACTTTCAAATCCCACACAAGAGATGGAGGCAGTAAGTTAAATACATTTGTCTATTCACCTTAAGTTTCAGGTCACAAAGAAAATAATCCCTGAGATTGGAATTCAAAGTTTCTCTGTCTCATGGGAGGAGGAGTTTCATGGAGGCACCACTGGTCTATGGGAGAGAGGCGAATGTTCATGAACTACAGTAAGGTGATTTTTTTTCAATGAAGAGAAACCTGTACTCTACTATTAAAGAAAAATAATTTTATAATGGCTTAAATTTTGAGTGTTATGAACTTCAACTTTTAAAATAGAAAACATTGAAAACTGATAAACTTGACAAGATGGCTATATGTAAAGTGAAAGGCACACAATAACTATTAACTCTTCATATTTTTCTCTTTTCCCTGATTACATTTTTCATATGACATATTGGCATTTTTCATTTTTTATCTGACATTTCTCATCTGACATATGGCAGCTAAATACTTGAAAACAGATTTCTCTTTTCCTCTTGTTCCTAAATAATAACAAAAGGAACAGGGATTATATCAAGATTCTTTATGGCTGAGCTTATTTGCCTGACATGTCTGAAGGTATTAAACACTCAATATCCACCATTTTTTCCTGCCAGTCATTCAGAATGGAGTCATGTGCTTGGAATGAAGTAATTTCAGAGAATCTTGTGGTTATCATCCCTTCACACTCTCTTTTAATTTTCATGTAAAATGTACACTGTAAATAGAATCATTTGGGTATGATCTCCACCAGGTTGAAGAAAACAGGTACACCTTCAAAGAAGAGCATATTTGAAGTAGGCCCTATTAGTGAGTTTTCTTACATATTTATCAAAGAGAAATCTAGTCAAAAGTTAGGACTTTATGATTATCATTTTGCTTGTCATTATCTATCTTTGGATCATATCATTTAGTTTGAAAAGGTTAATTGACAGAGAATCATCTCTGTGATTTTGAAGTGGATAATTTCCATCACCTGACTTTTGGGTTATACTTAGTTTTGTGAAACACATTAACTTTGTCAGTGTGCTTGTTTCTAATTCTTCAGGTATAAGCTGACCCTAAATAGGTAAGTTAACTTCAAAACACAAGGCAATTAACATTGTTTTCATAGTATATGAAATCAAACTTTCCATAATATATTTAAATATTAAAATATTTACTTTAGACAAACACATGTCACAGATTGAGAATAAGTTCTTGTGAATAATTGAACATTTCAGGTATTTTGCTTTTACCCCTTTAAATATGAGAACATTTTAAGGATTTGTGATTAAAAATATCTAAAATACATTGCAAATATTAAGATTTCTCAAGAATAACAGAAAACATCAGATTTAATAAATAAGGTCTTCCTATGATCATATACCACACTGGATTGCATGTAAGGATTTATTTTCTTTTCTCCATTGAGCTACTCCTATCCTAGGCCCTGGGTAGCATATTTTATGCTTTTGGTTCTTTCATCTATTTTTGGTATTTTAAAATTTCATATAAGTGAAGTTTTACTTATTTAAGATAATGATGTTGAAATCTATATTGCTGAAATATATTGCTTATTTCTTCTTTTCAATGTAGAGTAGGATTTCATCATATAATCTTATTACAACTTAGGTTTAAAGAAGCAAATCTCTTGACATCTTACCAGGCTTTTATGTCTTCTTATTGTATAATTTTAAAAGTTCATTTTATCTTCTAAATAAACCACTGCTATAAGATACATGCAATTATCTTCTTTCAGTCTGTGGCTTGCCATTACATTTTAACATAAATGTAATATTTTTGAAGCCTAATTTCAGAATTTTGTTTCACTTTTGTATTAATACTATTAATTCTGTGTATTGTTATTAATCCTGTCTGATAAATCCTTATTATCTCAACTTTGTGAAGATTTTTGACCCACGTTCCTGCTAGAAAACTTAGCATTTCAGTTTTTATATTAAGTCTTTCATCCCTTTCAAGTTAATGTGTATGTACACCAGGATAATTGGTTTTTATTTTTTACTTCATATGGTTCAGTATTTTTAACATCATTTTTGGAAAAACGATTCTTTTATTTTCCTGTATTCTCTTTTTTTAATGGGGAGCAACTTAAGAACAGATCGCTCACCAACGAGAAGTCCAAATTTGAGAGTCTTTATTAAGCAGGCCAGCTGACTGTCTCACACAATGCCCCAAAAAATGGCTGTTGGAGAACAGCCCTGACCATAGGGTTGTAGGGGTTTTTATAAGTCAGTACATCAATCATAAGTGTCTGTTGCTATGATTCAAAATTACAAACTAACATCATGAGGTCTGAAATCATTAGCAGAGGGGGAAGTGGGTCAAAACGACCTTACTTAGGTACAAACTAAAGAATGGTTACTAACATCTAAACAATCACTGTTGAAATCACTGTTAACAATGGTACAATATTTAAGAAAATAGGAATCAAAAAGACAACAATTTTTCATTATACAAGAATTGCCATTTTGTCATTTTGTATGGCCAAACAAGTCATGCTAAGTAACTGATGATGGGTACAGAGGCGAGGTGTTCCCATGGAAGAAGCATTTCTTACCTGACTTGGAGTCTCAAGGTAAAATGGAGTCTGTTTAGTCATTGCCCACATAGCCTGACCTATAACATTTTCATGGAGTCAAATATGTCAACCCATCACATTTTCTGCTCCACTGAATAATTTATCTGTTCATCCAAACATTGTATCAATTGATTGTTGTAACACTATGAAATTATGAAATAAAGCAAAGCAAATTTTTGTTTTGCTTTTTAAAAATTTCTCTTGGCTTATTTAAATATTCTTCTACTTATCTTACAAATATTTTGTACTTATAAGTTAAATGATTTGCATGGACATTAACTTTTTCCCAGAAATTTTTTATTTTTGTAAATACTATCTAAATTATTTTCTGCTTTTGTTGTTCACTCCTGTTACAGTTTTTAATTTTTTTCCCTCCCATCTCAAATGTACTCCTTAATGCTTCTCTATGAAAGTGGATCTAGACAATTTACATATTTTCCACTAACATTAGCTAATCTTTCTCAATCAAAAATGCTGGCACTCCAGCATGCATCCTCTCTTACTGTGTTTCTACTTGTCTCCTGAGCACTTGTGGTGAATAGTGTAGCTCCAGATCACAGTGACTGCACGTGGCCAGCTTCTTCAGCCTTGGGATTCTGGTGCATATGCAGCTCCTCTTGTCCTAGAGTCTCATATCACAGATTTTATTTCTGATATGCAGCTTCTGTTGCATCCATGACCAATAGCAAGGTTTGAATTGCTAGAACCGAATAGCATGTTAATCTTCTCTTGTACCAGGTACAATGGCTTGGATGTATTTGAAACCATAAACTCCCATAGAAAGTACAAATTCTCTGGCCCCAGGGTCCTGCAGCACTGTAACTGAGAGCTCAGTCTTTATCTCTGATGCCAATTCAATAACAAGGACATGTTTTTTTAAAAAAAGGAAAAATAAAAGAAGCACAGCAGAAGCTATGATTCTGCCCATCGGGGAGAACAGAGAGTTCTTCTTAAAGATTCGAAGGCAACATTCCAGGTGTGCCTGGTAGGGGAGGGTGAAAGCACTCAGAAACCACACCAGACATGGGAACTCCCGCAAGAGGTTTTATTAAGCAGACAGGCAGAGTGTCTGCACGCAGGGTGAGAAAGAGAAAGAAAAGAGAGAGAGAGAGTGAGGGCGAGAGAGAGCACGTGTAATAGCGAGGGAAAGGGAGAGAAAGAGTGAAAGCAGGGAGGAGAGACAGAATGGCGGGGGAGTTATTCATAAGTAGTGGAATTTCACTGGCTAATAACAACAGAACAATGTCGAGGAGATTTGCCGGCTAACAATCTGGACCAATTACTGGCTAGGAGGTTTGCAGACTAACAATCTGGGTTGTAAAGTGGTGTGGGGGAGGGCGAATAATGGCAACAGCAAAATAGCAGATCTGATGCCAATAGAGGGAGGGGTTCCAGGTGTGCCCAGGTGATGTGTTGAAATTCCCTTGTTAATTTGGGAGATAGTCTAGTCACTCCCTAGATCTGCCAGGGACATTTCCCTCCAGTGGTGGATGTATGCTCAAGGACAGATAACTAGACCTAATTTGGGTAAGAAAAGATAACTCTGTCTCCCTAATCTTGTTAAAGAGAGGGAGAGGAAAAAGAAAGAGAGAGGGAAAACTGTCTCCTTTAAAACAAGCCTCCATAGCAGAGTCACAGGGCTATATTTAAAGCCGGAGGTGGACCACTGCTACAACAAGGGGTGACTTTCCCAGCAGGGACCTCATACCATGTGCCCCTTTCTCTAGTACAAAGCCCTTATAGTAAGGTTGGTATTTGCAGAATACGTTTGTGCAGGATGTTTCTATTGCTTTGATGACCAGAAGTACCCAACAGCTTGGTCTGATCTTCCCCTTGAGTTGTTTTGTAGGGGAATATCTCTCAGGAGACCAGACTTCATGATCACCTGTGTTAGCAAATAAAAGGTAGATTTTTAGCAAGATCTTAAAGCACAGCACCACAGTGACTTTTCTGCCATCCAGTGGTTCATGGAAATGCTCTGTGCCACAGGGCCTTAGGGAGTATGGAGAGACATTTTGTATGAGTGCTTTATCTCAGCCTTAGGTATAATAATTCCTTATATAAGTAAATTAATGTTTATACATTACTCTATTTATATATTGCTAGATTCATTTTTCATTTTTTGTTTTGTTTTGCATTTATTCTCTGACATATTGCTTTCTTGTTTAACTTCTTTTAATTTCTCTTTTTAGAGTCATGGTAATTCTGGGTTCATGCAATGAATTGTGATTCATTCCTTCTACTTTTCTGAGAGCATCCTTGGAATTTATTTCCTTAATTATTTGGTAAAATTAGCTATTAAGACTTTTGAGGTTCAGATTTATATAGCTTTAGTGTTATGATTCCAGTTTTTGAGGTTCCAGTGTATAATTTGTAACTATAAAAAAATTCCAATTTGATCTACATACATAGGAATTTACAAATTACTCTTCTTACTGACTACTCTTTAGAATTTTGTATTTTTCAAGACAAAATGGACATTTTGTCAAATATGCCAAATGTATTGGCATGATTTTTTTCGATATATGTCCTTATCATGTCTAAAGAATATGTAACAACACCTTCTTAATCTACTGACACTTTAGTTTGTGCTAATTTTCCCTTTTTATAATTATTGTGACTAGAGATTTATACATTTTATTTGATCTTTAAACAAATAAGAAAAACCTGTTTTTTTCATTCCCCTTGGTCTTTTGTTTTCAGGTTTATTTATTACACTATTTATTATTTTCTTTCTCCTTTTTTTTACAACAAATTAAAATATACTTATATTAACAGTAATACTAATTTTTATATCTGTTATTCTACTCATTATGATTTTTAGCACATTGTTTTAATATAACCAATGATTTTCTCTAAATTGTCTCAGGTTAAGTATCTATAAGCTATAATGATTTAAGCAGCAAGAGTGTTTAAAAAAACATAGGCATACAGTTGACTTCAAGAACAAAATGTGCTAGATTGAAAGATTCTGCATCTGATCAGCTCTGCAGTGATTTCTCAGCAATAAGTTGACATCTCTGTTCCTTTGATTTTCTCTCATTGTCTCAACATAATTGAAACAACTCTAAATATCACTTTGGCCCAGGCATATTACCCGAAGGAGAAAGACAAAGACTTTGAATTTGATAACTAATGCTTTCTTTTTTTTTTTTTTTTCTTCTCCCTCTAGAATTTTCTCTGAACAGACTTTGCATTAAGTCCCAATGGCTGAGACAGTTCATGGCCCACCATTGGACATTATAAAATAGAGAGAGAAAGCATTTCTAAGAATAATGGGCCTAAGGAAAAAACAATGAGTTATTCAGGTGGTCAAATAACAGTATGCTGTATGGCAAATTGGGATCAAACATTGCAAGGAGAGAATTTTGAATTACTTCACTTTCTTTTCCTTGATTTAGCTAATCATTTGGGTTTTTGTACTGAAATAGCTTTTAAATATTGAGAAAAATACACTAAAGAACTAAAATATTGAGAAAAAAGGGTGTCCTTTTTAAGATACAGAATTCCTTAAAAGGTTATTCAAATTCCAAAACATGATTTTAATTTAGTTCTTTCTTGTATTTCCCTGTTCTATAAAATTTTAAAAATGACTTTCTATAAATAATCAGAGCATCTATTAGCACATTATGGTATTCTAGATGCTATATTGGCAAGTTAATTCAATGAAAAAGTGGCCATGAATTGAATATCTTTCTATTATTTAGTAAACTAAGAAAAGGATTTTTTTCCCTGATTCTATAGGTTCTTTGATATATTTATTCATATTACTTCATTATTGTTACCTTAAAGATGGAAATATCTGTCAGTATTTTACCTTTATATTAATTCTTTCAGAATTTTTCATTCATGATAAAATCTTCAAAATATATCTTTTTTGACATATATATCTATAAATTATTAGGGTTATAAGTGCCTTCAATCATAAAAATGACTTACATGTCACATTACCCTATTATTTTTCAAAACATTAGATATCTGAAAGCTAATTTATAAACAAGAATGTAAAATAAACAGCTTCCAAAGTCTTTAAGGATGTATAGATAATATTTACTTTTAAGATTAAAAAGTATTTTATTCAAAATCAAATGCTAGAATTATGCTTTGGAATGGAAAAAATTACTTCCAATGTAAATTCTTCAATTGTTTAAAGATAAATATTGTAAATTATATATATATAATTTTTTTCTTTTCAACATTAAAATAGGTTATTATTTCCATTCTAGTGCAATCAAATCTTCCAGGCAGAGTCCTAAAGAAAGGGAATTTCTTGAAGAAAGGACACTGGGAGCATATTGATATGTATAGTTAATTGTTTAATAGTGATGTAAAATCATATTTGCATTTAGTAGTGAATGCAGATTGTATGACTTTACGACATAAAACATTGCAAGAAGCTTCAAAAATTTGGAATTACTGAGCTAAAACTAATAATAATGACCATAATAATTAAGCAGGCCTTATGATCATCATTTTGTATTTTTAAACAATCTCATAACACAGATAACATTAAGTGCATAATTTTTAGAGTCACTGCAGTTTGGGCGCTTTAATCTCTATTCATGCAGTATGATTATATGACTTCAAACAATGAACGCATAAGATTCATTTGGAAGCTACTTTCAATACAAAGTTGGAACCATGAGTCCATCAAACTCTTAACTTTGCTTGGAGATATTACAGCACCATAGCACTTAAATCTACTCTAGTTGATAATACATATGCACTGAAAATCACAATATTTCATAGGTATGGAAATGCACCTATTCTAGTTGCACTTTTAAATTCTACAAGAGCAAGGGGATAATCAAGACTGTTTATTGGCTCTCAGAGACCAGTCAGCATAGGGACCATTTGAAACTATAAATTCTATTTCTTAACTTCCAGATAAATCCAGGAATTCTGCAAAGTTCCTTCTATAACTTCATAAAATAAAAAATATTTTATTGTCAACATTTGAGTCTATACTATGAAATTAGGCGATGATTAAAAATAAATGTTCTCATGATAAAAATTTAAAGATGTCTAAAAGTATCTCACTGCCACACAAATAGAATGATTCTGCCTTCTCAATCTTTTTCCTTCCTCTCAATCCTCTTGAGCCAGGGGCTCTCAGTTTTCATTTCCTGCAGAGTCAGTGTTAGAATAGATGCTGTTATTAAAGTCCGTGCTGACAACACAACTTAAATCAAAGAGTTGTCTTTTTTTCCATACATTATCATTGAAAGTTTGAAGCCTATTGTTTGTTCTAACTTGGAATATTGCAGATGCAGAACCAGACACAAGGAATTTTATTTAAATTTTTTTATTTGGGAGGTCACTTCAGGAAATACACAGAAAGTAGGAAAAGGAGACAGAAAGGAAGAAAACAACAACAACAAAAAAGGGATTTGTAACTTATGGTTCTCTGCATGGGAAATTGAGAATCAATCCCAATGGTGCACAAAGAAGGCAAAGAAGCTGAGCAATTTTTTTTTTTTTTCCAGTTCTCAGATTGCATTGCTTAAGGACATCCTAGTCATTAAAGCTCAGCAAGAACAAGGGCTGAGTAGCTTCCCATGGCTTAACTACACCTGCCAGTAGAATGAGGAAGGAACATCACTATCATGGCATAGGTCTACACTGGATCTCCAAGGGGGACTAGTGGAAGGAGTGCCCACTGGGATCCTCAAGGACCTTAAGTTCTCCAAGTTCTGTCTCTGATTCTTCAAGGAAAAGGTCACTTGCAGTTGCTGAAAAGAAAGGTGTATAACCTGAGAATCTATAAGACAAGCTATAACGAAAGTTCACTGATCCCTCACACAAAACATGTGGCCCTGGTAGCAGTCCAAAGTAGCAGTTCTGTTCATACAGATCCTGCAGTCTGGTCTGTCTTGTGTCTTGTGTCCTTCCCTGCCATTATTGCATCTTGCCTGGAATCTGGGACAGAGTAATGTTAGGGCTCAAATGAAAGCTCACACGTACAGGCTCCGGAAAAAGCCAATTGACAAGAGATAGCAGTAAAGCTTTTCCTGATTCTGAGGATCAGGACACAAATCACCCACTACTCAGACCCTGTAACACTGGAAGAAAGAAGCACTGACTCTAGGCAGCACTGGTTGCCTCTATGATAAGTTTTCACGTTATTTTAGTTTCAACTTGAAAGTCATTCCACAATTAAGTAGGAAGAGTAAACAGAGAACTTTTTAAAACGTTTCCATGACAACAACAAAGATTTGAAGTAGATCTTTGCATTGACAAAGTGAAATTTAAAATATCAACCAATATTTATAAAGCTTGAATTTGGAGGCATTTGCAAACAGGTGAAACACTAACAAAATAAGAACCTGATTATATTTAGGAATTTATAGTAGAATATAACTGCTTTTGTCAGACTGTCAAGGAAACTATATATTTTAAATTTATACACATGGTATTTGTTTAAAATTGAGAGAAAACATTAGAATTATAGTATAATATGTTCTTCATTATTTAGTAGAGAAATTAGAATACATGCAAACTAGAAATGCATATCAATGTTTTATTTTGGTCAAATGGGGAAATCTTTGAAGAAACTAAGAAAAATAATCACATTTTTTACTCACCAATAAAAAAAAAGACAATGAAAAACACAAGACATTTAAAAATGTTGGGGACTTAATGATTTTATTCTTTATAATTGTTTCCTGATATGTGTATTGACTTTTAATATGTATGAATTATTAGTACTGTTACTGAAAATACAGGGAAATACAAAATAATGGCAATTTTTTCAGAGCAATTCAGACTTATGAAAGGAAGACATTTTAAAAGGTATAAATGTGGAGAAGTTTCTAAGCTATTGAATAATGAAGGAAAGCAAAAAGCTTTAAAATTAAGTAATGACAATTCAGATTTTCCCTCTGACACTAAATAGCATTTGGACTCTGGCTAGTCATTTAGTATTTCCCTATCTCACTTTCCTATCTTAAATGAGACAATTGAATTGCATTGTAGTGAATTTAAAATGCAATAAAAACAACCTAATGAAACCATAGCATTTATTAGGAAAAGAGATATATCTGGTAACAAAAATAGAATAGATGTTCTCACTTAAAAACTATCAAAAGGACTATACTAATCAGTACAAATGGAGCATTTTGTGATTCTTTTAAAATTACATATTAGAAAGTTTTACCCAAGCACTAATATTCTCAAAAAATATTATTACCACAGGGAAAAAGCAATTTTTAAAATTGAATACCCTGCTTTACTTTATCTGTGTCAAAATTGCTTGATAAATTTTGCTAAAATTAATTTTATTAATTTTATTTTTATGATCCTGATTTTTTCCAATTAACTAAAACTCTTAATTTTGCATATAACAAAGATTTCATGTAAATATGCTTTTCCTTTTTTGTAAAATCCAAAACATTAATAAGAAACATATGCAAAAGCTTTTGGTGTGTTCTACCACTTTATTCTAGAGCAAGGGCAGGAAAATGTCACATTTGTAATGTTTCATGTAGTCAGCAGTTTAGAGTTTACTTACTTTTTATTCGCAGTTAAAGAAACAGCAAAATCAGCAATACAAAAACAAGTGTTGCAAATAAATGTAAAAGCAAAAAATATTCAGTGCTATTTAGAATGCTTTTATAGTTGTCTATTTTAAAATAAGCTGTACATTTGATTAAGTTTTGCACAATATTTATGATTTGGATTTTATTGGTCTAACATACTTATTAAAATGTTTTCTACTACCATTTAAAAAGATAATTTAAGCTTTTGCATTTTCTATAAGACCAATAATATTTCTCTTTCTTAAAGTGACAATTCCTGTTTTGAGGTATAGTGTTTGAAAAAAACAAAACCAAGAGTGAATAAGTCATACATTTCTGCTTAGCAAATTACTCTAAAACTTTGTCACTTAAATCATAAAATGGTTTCTCATACAGTTTTCACCTGTCAGTGATCCATCAGGGATTGAACTAGGGAGATTGAGATCAGAGGTGATATAACAATATCACAATTATTAGCTGGGGTAGTAGGGTCAATACCTAAGCAAAGCTTACAAGCCCACTCCCCTGATGATGAGCAAGCAGATCCTAGTTTGCTGACTCTACCGGAGTCTTTAGTTTTTCAC
Source organism: Sciurus carolinensis (assembly GCF_902686445.1). Classification (NCBI taxonomy): domain Eukaryota; kingdom Metazoa; phylum Chordata; class Mammalia; order Rodentia; family Sciuridae; genus Sciurus; species Sciurus carolinensis. The sequence goes on along the minus strand of NC_062221.1, from coordinate 121,074,247 downwards.
TAATGGGCGTCTTCATATTCCTGCTTAAAGTATGATAACTTATATCTGCCAGAAAGAGAGAGAGTGTAATTGAAATATTCTGTCATTCACTATTTGGTACATTGAAAACCCCTGGTAAAAAAACAAAGAGGTGGTTATAAAAAGGTATGAATGCCCAGGGACAGGGATCATTCCTAGCCCTCTTGGAGGCTGACTGGTGCAGATATTCCTGTCCTCACTGATTTATGTCTGCATAAGGAAATCTTTATCATCCAGTAGCAGAACCTTAATTCAGTTGTGTCCTAAAGTTATAACGAAAACAAACTGTGTAAAAGACAAGTTTGGATAAGCTACAGAGATTTCTAAGCAAAGTATTAAAGATGTGGCCTGAATGCTTCAACTGTATATAGTAAATTGTGTGAAGAAAGTCATACACTGAAGAAAGAACTGTGATATGGGAGTTAATAATTTCAGAAATTCTCAGCCTAACCAGATCATGAGTACAAAAGATGCTAAGTTGGGATGTTCGCTGTCAGTAAAGTATGATCTAGAAAGCCAGAGTTGTGACTACAAGTGTCTAAGAAGGAATAAAATGTTGCAATGTTCATTTGGCACTGAAGATTATTTCAAGTGATTAGGCATGCATATCACATATTGGCTCAGCCATGGGAATAGAAACAAGGAGAAGAAATGGATTTCTTAGGAAAGATCAGTGAAATAGCCTCCTATGCAAGGGGTTATTCCTGTGACATACATTGGAGAAGCACAAGACCTGGAGAAATTTACCAATACAAACCCTGCCAGCGCAGATCAAAAGCAACAGACAGATGATGACGTGTAAGAAAACCACTGGTCTCCCAAATTCTACAAGTAAGAAAGAGATGAGTCCAATTACTTAACTGTAAATAGGTGCTAAGGTTCTGAAAAATAAGAGATGACTCCAAAGGCAGAGTAGCTGTGAGTACAGAGTATAGTCAAGAATCAAAAAAACAAAAACAAAAAAGAACGTATCTATCTCTGTCTCTATCTATCTATCTATCTATCTATCTACACTCTTTCTCATTTTGAACAGGAGTATCTGTGACTGATATCCTGTGCCTCTTCTGCTGTTGTGCTTTAGCTGCATAAAACTTGTTTTTTAGTTTCACAGGTTCACAGAAGAAATGAAAGATTGTCCCCCAGTGAGTTATATTCAGAACCTCATTCATAAGTCATCTGGATGATTTAGAAGATAAAATTGAGGACATTTAGGTAGATGAGAAATGACATTTTGAACTTGAAAGAATGATGAAATTGACAAACTTTTTCAGATTTGCAAAGGGGTATTGACTGCACTGTGTACGTCGGCGGGAATTAAATCTTTTGAATCTAAGAAGTGCACTATGGTAGCCAGAATAATGGCTTTCAAAAACGTTCATGCTCCAATCCCCAGAACTCATGAATATGTTACTTTTAAAACAAAAGTGATTCTGCACATGTCACCAATTAAGAATTTTGAGATGGAGTGACTATATTGGATAAAACTGTATTTTCCAGGTGGACCCAATGCAATTTCAATAGTCTTTATAATTTAAAGAGGAAGACAGGAAATTCAAAATTAGAGAGGTGCTGCTTAAGAAGGTTAGACCAGCCAAGGAGATCACAAGCCAAGGAATGTAAGCAGCCTCTAAAAGTTGGAAAATGCAAACCTGTTCTTAAAACCTTCTGGAAGAAAATATAGCTATTCTGATGCTTCAATTTATCCCACTAAGACATATTTCTGACTTTGGACCTTCAGAAGTTAAAGGTGTTTTTTTTATTTTATTTTACTATTTTTTTTAATTTAAGCAGCTAATTTTGTTACAGTAGCAATAGAATAACTCATAGCTATACTTATAAAATACTTCCAAAACAGGAGAATTGATTTTCATTGTCCTCGGGTTAGAAATCTTAGATGGAGGTACTCTCTATCTCCATGTCTTTCGGCAACGAAAATATCCTTGAAAAGCATTTCGAGGAGCAGACATACTAGGGACTCATGTAAAACGGCTTCCCTATCAGAGACCTGAGTGTGCTGCACTTATCTTTTTGTTGCTCAGAGTAATATGTGAGAGGGGGGGAAATGAAGCAAAGTAAAGGCTGTTAAACAACAACCCTTATTGGTAGTGAAAATTCTCAGTCCTCTCATCAGAGAATGCTAAATCACTGAGCAAAGATCAAATTTAATATACTACTAGGAAAAACACAGGTCAAATATAAAGATCTTACTAAAAATATTTTGAGACCTCAGAAAGATCAAAGTTTGACAAAGACAAAATACCTATAAAGAGACTAAAACATGTGCCTCAAATATTCTTCGAACAGAACATTAGTGCTGTTGAGAGGCACCAGGTTATTGTCCCATAGCGTTCCCAGAGAGAACGAAAGGTTTATCTTTAGGAGATTCAAAATATGCTTTTAGGCATGGTGTGGGAGTGCACACTTAGAATCCCAGCAGCTCCAGAGGCTGAGGCAGGAGGATGGCAAGTTCAAAGTCATCCTCAGCAATTTAGTGAGGCCTTAAGCAACTCAGTCTTCAAATAAAATACAAAAAATGTGCTGGAGATGTGATTCAGTGGTTAAGGACCCTTGGGTTCATTCCCTTGTAACAAAAAAAAAAAAAAAAAAAAAAAAAAAAATGAACGAAAGATAATAGGCTTTTAATTAATGGCCTGACCCTTGTTAGTTTCACAAACATCTGGGCAGAGTCCTGTATTTAGAAGTGTTACCATCTTGGACTGAAAATGTCAGAGATAATACAAAATGAAAATGAGACTTTAGACCCACAAAGTTCAACTGACAGCTGATTGAAGAGCTCCACCTGCTACCATTAATGAAAAAGGAAGGACTCAGAGGGTGGAAAAACAGTTCACAGCAATTATTCACTGGTTTTGATATGTAATCACAATATCCAGCATTTGCCTGGCTAAATTTTGGAATAATTGAGGACCAATGACTACTTGTACTTTCCATTTTATCCCTTTGTTTTCTTTCCTTCAATATCCATAATGCATTTCTTATTTCTATCTGAACCCTCACCAACAATACCTTTAAAATCTATATTTCTTTCCTTTTCTTTTTTTTTTTTTTTTTTTCCCCATGCTGGGGATGATAGCCAGGGTCTCACAAATGCTGAGCAAATACTCTCTGGCTACATCTCAGCTAATATTCATATTTCTAATTAATGTGTACATAATAATTTAAGAGTTCCAAAAGGTAACATATGTTTTCTATACCATGCTCATTACTGTCATCTTAACCTTTGGGGTTTCAAATATCCATATGTGTAATAGTCAATTTAAGGAAATCTAAGCTCTTTCTAACATGATCAAAATTCACCAGCCTCTAGCTAGTTCCCACTTGTAAAGCCACAACTGTATTTTTATGTCTATGTTACATTAATGCATAAGTTATAGGCACAAAAATCTGCAATAGTTTTGTAAGGCCATAATAAAATTTTTCATAAACTCCAAAATAAAACAATATAAGTTTATGATCTTACAGTTCTGGAGAATAAAGATCCAAAATGTGTGTCATTGGACTAAAATTAAAGTGTAATGATTGCTGCATTTTCTTCTGGAGGTTTTAGAGTAGAATCTGTTTTCTTGCCTCTTTTAATTCCATCTTCCATTTTTAAAGTCACCAAAGGCCAATCAATTATTTCTTATGATGCACCACTCTGACACCAACTTTTCTGCTGTAGTTCCAAAATATATTTTACTTTTATTTTGATGGATATTTATTTTAAAACATAAAGCTTAAAACAATGATCATTTAGTTTCTTATAAAATTTGTGAGACTCAAGATTAAGATTCCAGAAGAGTCTTAGGTGAGAATTTCTGACTCTGCATGATTATTAGGGTTAGAGTTAAATTGTCAGTTGGTGATCCAGATGTCTCAAAGCTCAGCTGAGAGTGGGGAACCCATATCCGACCTCCTTCATATGGATATTGGTTGACTGCAGTTCCCTGGTGGCATGAGAATGAGAGAGAAGACATAAGTATCCTCAGTGGACAACTTCATTCTAAATAGGGACATGTTCCTTCTTCTGCCATATGCTACTTGCCATAGAGAGCAACCCTGGTAGAATGTGAAAAAGAAATTTCAGGAGTTGTCATTGAGGGCTATCTTGAAGATTGGGTACTGTAAACACTATTATTTGAAACCATTATTCCAAAGTTAGTCCTAATTATTCCTACATAAAATATTTGGCTAATTTTTGATAAAAGTGTTACCAAAATAGCTATCAAATATATTTTTAAATGTATCATAGGTAGAAGAAATCATAATGTCTTGACTAGGTAGAGTTTTATAGTTTTCATAAAGTAAACATATTTTATAGAGTACTTAAATATATATACTTGTGTCTGAATATAAAATTATCTAAAAATACATATATCTAAAAAACCCATAATTTATAATATGAGATAGAAAAACCTGATTGAAAAGTTGAGTACTAAGACTCATGGTACCCAGAATATTTGGTATTGTTTCTGACTAAATGACTGTGGACCCACAGCTTTATGTCTAGGACTTGACCCTTGGTCATCTCTCTGACCTCACCTGATATTACCTCCCAATCAGGACAGGAAGACTCCATTCAGACCACTCTTGCCTTCCCGCTAATCTCTAAACCCAGTAGATACACTCCTGTCTTGGAGCTTCCACTCTGACTATTAAGTAATGTTTTCTTCTACCTTTAATTTTCATTAATAGATATCTCAAGAGACCATTCCCTCACTTCTTGCAAATCTTCAATCAAATAACATCTTCTCATTGGGAACTTTTTTTTCGTTGTAATTCACAATACCCAGGATGTGTCGCCTATTCCAAATTCCTGCTATAATACTATTCTGTATGTACTTTCAAGGTACTGTAATATAATTCACTATTTTTATTTTTATTTCTTACCTCATATTAACATGGAATTTCCATGTAACATTGTTTTTAAAAATCTTTCTCACTCAGATATCTCTGTCATTTAGAATACTGACTAAAACTCAAGACTGTAGTACTAATTTCTGAATGAGTTAATACATGGAGATTCTTATATATAAAACAAACGAATCTGCAGATTAAATAGAGCATATTGGATGTTTCTTTTCCCTAGTAAGTTATACTAAACTATATGAAAGTGCCATTAGAGATTCAGATCATCACTGCATATTTGGAAGTATTATCTTTCGGGTTGTTGTCATCAAGAAAATATTGAAAGACATAGGACAATTGTTAACTATCTGTGCTGCTCAGATATTTTACCAATTAGTGTCAATGACTTGTTAAACTACACAAACCTTTATTGATTATTTTAATTTTTTAAAATTACTACATGATGTTTTTAGCACAACCTTAAGCAATGAATAGAAGTCATATTCTGAATGACTTGAAAGGCTGTAATAATCCAGATGATTTTTAGCTTTCCTGTAGAGCTTGAATTGTTATTAAGGTTATATGATAATAAACTCAATACTTCCTATTGAGTGTCATGCCAATATAAGATTTTTTTCGGTTAATGGAATTTCTATTGTATTATGTAGTAACATTTGCCAATTCGATATCTCCTTTACTCAAAGAAAGATCAAAGGGCTTTTTGCTCTCTGATCTGTGGTTCTTCAAACATCCTTGAATGACATTTCTCATTACTTTCTGAAAATACCCAAGGTAAGGTAGAATGTCTGCAATATAATATAGAATCACTTCATGCCAAAAAAGACAGAGCAACTAAAATTATTAATTTTATGTTTTCCAGAACTGTTGTCAGCTATTCTGTTACCACTTTAAAAGAAAAGCTAAATTCATATGGTATTTTAGGAATATTTTCTTTTTCTCTCAGATTCTGCTTAATATTAACCCAATTAATAATCTATCTGTTTCACAGAGACTTAGAACAAAAGCAAGAGTTATAAATCCTGTTTCAACCAGATTAGCTTTGGCCAGTTTCTTAAAGGTAAATCATTCATTCTCAATTATTCAATCTTAATTATTCATTTTCATGAGAACGTTCCTTTAATAAAATGATGAGTTGCTTGAAGAGAAAAAATTGTTTTAAAAAATATCTTAAAATCACTGTTATATTATGGTGCAGCTGTTTTGCCTCAAAAATATATGTTCCTCAGTAGAGTGACATTAAATTCCCCTCCCACAAATTCATGTCTACCATAATCTCACATGACTTCATTTGGAAATAACATCTTTACAGATGAACTCAGTTGCGATGAGGTCACCACACTTATGGAGAACACTAACCCAAACGATTGTTGTTTTATGAAGATCAGGTGGTGAAACAGCAAGCACATCACAGAACCATGTAAGCCAGAAGCAGAGATAAGAGTGTATCCCATCTACACTGGGATAACAAGACAGCCAGTAACCACTGGAAGTCAGGAGAATGCCAGGTAGGACTCTTCTCTGGCCTTCAGAGGAAGAAGGGGTATGCACACAGCTTAACTTCAGATTCCCAAACTATAGGAAATGAAGAAAATAATTTTTAGTACTTGATTACTGCAACGTATAAAACTACATACCTTTGCACAAAAATTGTTTTAAACTACTTTAAATGTCTAAGTAGTTCCATATGGTATTGATTTTTTATGTATACCTGCTTTCATGGACTTCTGTGTTAATGCAATGTCCTTATCCATAATTATCCAGAAATAAGACATTTAATCATTTTAATAATTAAAATTATTACATATTTTTCTTGACTTAAGAACTTTATCATCTATGACTCAAGATTTTTCAAATATATCAAATTATAAGATCATGAGGTTCTTTTAATTTTTGCTTATAAAAATTTTAAAGGAGTATTTTAATGGAGTATATTAAATTCTTTCTAATTATTTATTTTTAATTTATTCTTATATTTGTCAGTGTTTTATTTATTCATTTTGACATTTCTAATCTGGGGTATGTAATATCTCAATTTACTTTATCAATATGTATGTATTTATTTATGAAAATTAGATATACTTGATCTATTTTGTCCTCTAATCTTTATGGAATGACATGAGTACTTTTATGTCTGCTTTTAAATCAATATTTTCTTCAAAACAATGTCAGTGATGATTTCTGTGACTATTTATTCATGAGTCAGTTTTAAGTTTAATTTCTTTGCAATTAAAGTACAGTGCTTCTTTTTCCTAATAACATTATTATTTACATGTATATCATCCTTTTAATGTCTACTTTTCTTCTAAAAATATTCTATTTCAATTATTAAGTTGTGTTGTTTTACTGTGTGAGACCAAGGTTCTCAACAGTCTTCCTAGGTTATTTATTCTCATTCAATTATTTTTTATTTGCTTGTTGGTGTTCTTTTCATCATATTCTTAAAAGAGAAATTTGTGATTTTTATGTTTCCTTTACATAATAATACATTGGTTTATGATTGTACATTTTCCACTGAATTTTCTCTTCATAATTCTGAATATATTTCTTAACTTATATTCTAATGTTCAATATTAAGAAAACACTGGTTTTTACTTCCAAGTATTTAACCTGAAATTTTTAAGGTGGTAAATTTCAAATTGGTAAATTCAATTCAAACTGGTGAATTTTTTTTACAGTTTTAAAACTTCACTAGCATATTCTTAGATTATGAGGTTTTCATTAATTTTCACCTAATGTTAAAAACAGATGTAAGGTTTTACTCACTTAAAATCATTTATAATTGATATAAATGATTGATTCACATTTTCAAATATCATTAATTTTATTATCATTCTTTATGTTTTGAAATTTTTTTTAAATCTACAGAGCTCGTTTTGAACCATGTCTGTTTTTCTATTCCAGTTTTTTCTGTTTCTTCATCTCACTTTTATAGAACTTTTTCCTATTTAATTTTGTATGCATTTGCAGTCATTAATTTGTCTTTATTTCCTTGAATGCTGTATCTCTTATTATACAATCTCTCTATTGACTTTTCAATTTTTTTCTTTTTATAAGCTTTAGTTTTGAGAGTTCTGTCCAAATCTTTTACTTCACTATGCATTTTTTTTTCTAGGAGGCTTTTTAAATCTGCATTGACTTCAGGAACAAAGTCATTAAGTATATAAAGAGACAGTCGAAGTCAATATACTACTAGGACCACAGAAAATATCTCATTGAACTATACATGGAGGGGAAAAAAAAACCTATACAAGTCACTAGTCACATTAATGAAGAAAGCAACATAGTCTCTAAATATGGACATAGTTTATCTGTCCCTACCCACCAGCTGCTAAAAAGTAGTGATCTATTTGCCATGGGGTGAGAACAGCAGCTCACAATTTTTAAATTAATTAATTTAACTTTCATTTGCCCAAAATATTTACACATATTAATGAAATATAATGTATGTTTTGATTCATACATAGATTGGGCAATGATCAGTTCAGGATAATTAGTATATCCAACACCTTAAACTTTTAAAATTTCTTTATGGTGAGTACTTTTAAATTTCTCTCTTGCAACTTATTCATGTGTCTAACTGTAACATCATGGTTTTGAATCCATTTGGCTGAATATTATATCACAGAGTACCACTTTCCATAGAAGTTCTGGACTGTCACTACTAATGCTGTTACCATATCTCCAGTTCTTTTTTGGTGATTTCATTTGCTAGAAAATGATTTATTGCCCAGGTCTTCATGGCTAATCATCAACTCTGATTAAGCTTTTGGAATCACCCTGCTCCCTGACACAATGATAGGCTGCACAGCAGCATGGAGAACTTCCTCCCACTTGTAGGGGTCTTGCCTGCAATGTACTCATTTACTGTTTCACAACACACCCTGAGACTGACATTCTTTGCCTACCTATAATTCACCCAATTTGTTGGTTCTTTCTCCTTTGTTTCTAAGAAGCCTCACTCCCCTGATGAAAAGTAATTTTGATCACTTCATGATATTAATTAATCCACTTAAGATATATGATGGTAATTCACATAAGAAAGATTTTAAAATGTCCATCATTACTCTGTCAATTCATTATCTCCCCTGATTTCCAGAGTTTCTACATTTTCTACACAATTTTTTAGGGTTTTTCATGGAATTTTTTTCTCTTCAAGAACTGTATTTATGGGGAAATGCATTGAGTAAGGAATGAAAAATGATTTGCCTTTATGTGCTTTTTCAAATATAATAAAAGTTTTTGACTTTTTAATGTTTATTCATTGTGCTTCTCTATACATAACAATGTGTTTACATTGAGCATATTTATTTTAATATATAAAATATGAATTTTTATTTGAAAAATTTATATTAAATATATGACAGCTGGTAAATCTATACAATCTTCTAATTTATCTAGCATTCTGAAACTACCTTGTTAAGATTATTTAAGAATTAATTTTATATCTCATGTATAACTAAAATGGACTTTTCAATGTTTTCAATAATTCTTGGTTGGTAACAGAAATTATAATATTCTAGTTACATCATGATCTAAAGTATTATTTTTAGCCTTTTAAAATTATTATATATCTGATAAATTTTCAGTTGAAAAAATAGTAATTAAAGTTAATGAATTCTTATTAATGTTGAGTGCATACCATAAATGTACACTCACAACTTCTGTGCAACATTGATCTGTAGCTGCAAACAAATGAAAAGAAAAATGGAAAAAGAAATAAAATTATTATGGATTGAAAAGAAAAGTAAATCAATCCTATTCTGTGAATATTATATGCATAATCTTAAGGAACACGATATGACTACTGGAACAATAAATAGATATTTCAAAGGCTAAATGACCACAGTACAAAAATTACAACACTGTTTCTAAACAACAGAAATGAACATTTAGAAATTAAGTACATTTGTAATATTTAAAACTGCATTAAATCTTGATCACATTAGGATGCACATGTTTATTCTATTTCTGTTTAGCTTTAGATTAGGAAAAATTAATCTGTATTGATGACACACGAACAGTAGTCCAAATTAGTGAATGTGAACACTCATAAGTGATTACTTGTGATTCACAGTAAACTGAAAAATCTGAAGATGTCCGGATACATGGACAGAGTCCTTCATTGAAGAAGAACGCTTAGGTCAATGACCACAATTACGTGGGAAAGGGTTAATAGAGCCAAAACATAAGTAAGATTCAGAAAAATTGTGGGCTGTTAGGAAGTCCAGAAGACTTTAAATAATTAATAATTCGTAACTGTTTATAAAACTGCTAGTACAGGAAATTCTACATCTATGAAGTTAGGAAGATTAATCTTAACAATTCTCTTCTGGAATTTATTAGAACTAATTTCAGGTAAATGTGTTAAAAATGATTAAAGAAATCCCACATGAAGTTATTACTAAAAAACTAAAATATAAAGGTACACCAATATCACCTCCTTACAAGGAAAATACACCCTAAAGTATGCCCATTAAATGCACAAAACAGCAACTAGCATTACAAAATATGTTATAAGAAGTTAAAAATTGATATGTTATTCAAAAAACAGCATAAATAATAGAACTGTGGAAGAAATTAAAGTGAAAGAATGTCATTTTAAGGATGAAGATTTTAAAGTAACATGAAGACATAAAACAACAAATCATGTCTCTTGTAAAAGGACGATTTTTAAAAGCTTTTGGAGCAATAAAGAAATGAAGAAAGAGAGACAAGGTTGATTTAAGAAAAAAGGACAAATGCTGAAATTAAGGGCACACAAACACAGTCTTATATGTAATAGTTCTTCGAAAACAAAGCAAGGAAAAAAGTTAAAATATGCTGACATTTAAGAAATCTTCCCTGAAACCACATATTAACAGGACAAACCAATTTGTTGGAATAAATTAGTCGAGAATAACTAAAACTGAGACATATTTCAATATAGTTCAGCTTCATGATGTTTATTGCTATCATAGCAAAGAACCACAGACAGTGGCTAAAACAATTCGTTATCTTTCAGTCATAGAGGTCAAAGTTAGACAGGAATGTGTTCCCTTTGGGAGCTCTGGAGAAGTCTGTGTTTTCTAGCTTCTGCACACTGATCATGTTCCTGGGACATCACCCCAGTATTATTTAACCCTCTGCTTCTACCATCACATTTTTTTCTCTCACTCTGAGCCACCTCCTAACTTCTTATGAGATTCTCATTATTACATCGACTGTACCAGATAATTCAAGTTAATCAACTCACCTTGAAGTCTTTGACTTAATCAAATCTGTTAAGTCCCATTTTCCATGTAAGAGAATTTCTGTAGGTCTGGATATTTGAAGATGGATATCTTTGGGGAACTTTATGCTACCTACCATAGACATTAAAAGGAAAATAAAATGCCTGAGATATCTAGACCAAAATAAAACATCAAAACAAGGGAATTATGAAATACAAAGAGATTATCATCAGATTTCCAAGATCAGCACTTAAGACAGAGGAAAAGGGAATATGATGTTTTTAAATGTCAATGAAAGAAAATATGTGCAAAGGATTTATTTTCTAATTAAATTAATTTCAAACACAAAATCCTCAGGAAAAATGTCAAGAACAAGTTCTTTGAGGGCTCATAGAATAAACCCTTGAGGGTTCATAAAATGAACTTCACATAATTAAAATGAATACAGAAACATCACAATAATAATGATAATTGTTTAATATTAAATATATATTTTCATGTAGAACTAAGAATACATGTTCAATATCATGGCTACAGAATATAAAATATCATTTTGATTGCCAAATATCTGGTAATATACTTGACTGCAAATGAAGAAAGTACATGCAAAAATAAACAAAGTAAAATTTAAAAAATCAAACAGGATATATGTACATAAGGTGGAAGCGATTATGTAAACACTCTCTAGTACCGAATTGCAACTTGCAGTATCAGAGGTCAACTGAAATTTTCTGTATATTGTTTTATAAGCTAAAAACATCTAGACACAATGACCAAACCAGTAGCAATAAGCATCTTACTATTACATTGCCACCTCAAAATTCCTCCCATTAATTCAAAACACAGATTCTTTAAGAACAGTTGACCCAAGTCTGGGGCAGAAATATGTGTATTGAACATTTTGGACAAGAAGAGGCCACGAACCAATCTGAAGACATTTTTGCTGACCAAAGAATAAATAATTTGATAGTAATTAAGGAAGCTATTGTTGTACATTAAAACACATCACATATGTTTAAGTCTAAACTTTATTTAGTGTTATTAATTTTTTATTTGTTCTAATTAGTTGTACATGACTGTAGAATGCATTTATACATTTTGATAAATCATACATAAATGAAGTATAATTTCTCAGTTTTTTGATTGTACATAGGATCACATCAGTCATGCAGTCATATATGCACATGAGGTAATAATATCTGTTTCACTCTACCATCCTCTTAATAATAATATACATAAAAATAATAATAATGATAATAATAATTTAACCTTTGGACAGTACTAGAAATCCAATTCATTATTTTATTTTAAAAATTATTAATTAAAATGAGAGAGGGGATGGAATGTTTTTCTTATAAATATGAAATCCCTAGGCAACAAAATGACAAATATTTCTCTTTTCATAAATATGTAAACAAGTGAAAGAATTTTAATATCACCATTTGTAGTCCAAATGTGATAAACTGGAAATAGACATTGGGCATAAAGAAATTTTAATAATACTAGAAGAAACTTCTAATGGTGTACTCTTTCCGCTGAAGAACTTAACATCTATTAATTATCTTGCAACAAAGATCTGAACTTGATACTGATTAAGCTTATTAATTCAATTGTCAATTTATAGAGATTGATACTGTTATGGTCTCAATATGAGGTATCCCCCAAAATCTCATATTTGATACAATGCAAGAAAGTTTAGAGATGAAAGGATTGAGTTATGAGGGCTTTGTCCTAGTTAGTGAATTAATCCAGTGATAGGGATAACTGAGTGGTAACCATAGGCAGGTAAGTTGTGACTGGAGAAGGTGGGTCATTGGAGACATTCTTTGGGGTATATATTCTGTCTCTCAAGAGTAAGAGTTCTCTCTGCTTCCTGGTGCCATTTCCTGGGATGTCTTCCTCCACCACAAACTTCTGCCATTACATTCTGCCTCATCCCAGGTCCTTAGAAATGAAGTTGGCCGTCTTTGGACTGAGACTCTGAAACTGTGAGTCTAAATAAACTTTTCCTCCTCTAAAATTGTTCTTCACAGTCTCTTCATCACAGCAATGCAAAAGCTGACTAAGACACATATGAATCTATATGATTTAAAATCATAATATCTGGTGAATCTAGAGTTTGAGGATTCTACACAAGAAATATGATGATTTTTCAATCTAAATATAAAGAACTAGTCTTTGATTCTTTCCAGAATTGAAGGACAATTTAGGGCAACAAAGAGAAAAACTAAACCACAGTGTTAAATACTGTGGATTTGGATGGCAAAAGTATAATGAAAAGAAGGGAAATATTCAGTGCAAAGTCAGGCTAGTCGTTGCCCTTAGTAGAGAGGGGTTGTGATTGGGATGGGGCATATGAAAGGTATCCAGGGAGGTTCTAGTTCCTGTTCTGGGTTTTCACACTATAAGAAGTCATCAAACTAAATAATTGTTTTGGATTTATGTTAAAGTGACACTTATCCTTAATAAGTTTAAAATAAAAAAAAATGTTTAACTTTGTAAATTGTCTTTCATTTCATTAAGTAATACCATATACCTTGATCTCTTATTTTTTAAGGATGAAAAAAGAGAGACACATTCATGCATCACTGGTAATAATAAAATAGAAAAACATTTTCTGTGTGTAAACATGGTAAGATGTATTAGAATATTAAAATGATTATATGCCTTGACCTAATCATATTTCCAAAATTAGTTTTCCTAATTGGGAAGAATGTATTGAAATTGGAATCCTTATACACTGTTCCTGGTAAGGCAAGATGGTGCAGCCACTAAGGAAAAACAGAACGGAGGGGATCTCAAAATTTAAAAATGAGATTCTGATTGATCCAGAAATCCCATTTCTGAGTATTTATGCAAAGAAATTGGAAGCAGGATTCTAAAAAGCCAGCATTTCTATAGTATTGTACCACTATTCACAATATTCAAAAAATGAAAAGAAACTAAACATCCAATGATAGACAACAGGATTATTTAAATATGGCGTATGCATGAAATGGAAGTTCACTTTGTCTTTAAAGAAGGAAAACCTGCAATGCGGCAAGCTGGATGAAACTTGAGGGTATTATGCTAGTGAAACAGACCAGGGAAAAAAGGAAAACTCCATTCTTTTGAGATATCTAAAATTGTCAAAAGCACAGAAGCAGAGAACAAAATAGTTATCATGGGCTAGTGGAGAGAAAAATGGGGCGTTGTTACATAAGATTAATAAGTTCTAAAGATCTGTTATGCATTATAATGCTTGTAGTTTACAATATCATATTATGTACTTTACAGAGTAGATATCAAGTGAAATGTTCTTGCTACAAAAAAGAAAAATGCATACACAAATGATTAATGCCACTGTAATACAAGAAAGATATGATCAGCATCACGATTTTAGTGATGACATCATAGGTGTGTGCACATGTCCAAACTCTAAAAAATAAACATTAAAATTCACAAATTCCATGTGTAAATTATCTCTCAATAAAGTTAAAAATTAAATTTAAACAAAAAATATTTATTTAAAAATTCTAATCATGAAATTGTAAATGAGTGAAACCAAGAGATTTTGAAACTTTTTTCTTTGCAATTTCTTTATGTTCTAATCTGGTTACAGTGAGTCTCCCTAAGATCCTAACCTCCTTCTTCCCATTTTGACCTGTCATATTATCTTTTTTCTACCTTATTTATGCTTGTTAGAACTTACTGTTATCTTATTCATACTTAAGGTACTTATTTTTCTCACTTATTGTCTTTTTCCAAGTTCTACGAGGCAGGAATTATTTCTTTATTTTTTTCTCTGATGAACCTACAAAGTCCACAATAGTACCTACCACATACATCCATGATTAATTCTATAATTTTTTTGCAACATGAAAAGGAAAATATTACATTAAATGTTTATATAAACCCCAGAGTAATGGACATCTTATGAATGCATATAAAATGCATGTAAGTTTATATTAGACATTACTACACTGATCATAAAAATTACTGTTTTTTGCTCTTCTTTCAAATTTTTAAAGTCTTGTTTTTATTTAAACATTAAAATCACTATACTAAAATGTTAGATGGCGATCTATATTCATGAATGTCCTTTCCTTACCCAGTTTTATTTCTCAAATGAACTCCACTTTGTGGCCACCTGGTTTTTAAACCTTATCTTCGTATGGAAAAATTGTCACTGACATTTGCTTTGCATTTATTTGAACTAGAGCTGAATTGTATCAAGAAAAAAGGTCTCATGTTTCTCATTTATGGCTTCAATGTAACAGACTAAATACCACCTGTCTAAAATGCTCTCTGGTTGTGTTGTCCCACTAAATACATTTAGGATGAAATCACAACACTTTATAACAGAGAAAATAAGAAGTGTGCATTTTGTATTATTTGACAAGGACATGACATTATGTATTCAGAGTAAGTTTCTCAACTGCATATTCTAAAATGGGTTTATTTTATAATGATTAAGTTTTCCTTTCAAATATAACTTTGCTGCTTGAATAATGTAACTACTAATATAGGAAATCACAGTTATTTTAGTAAAGAAAACTCAGCTATTGTACAAGTATAGAGAAGCACACTCCATTAACCTTTCTGTCCTTGGAAATCAAACTGACTTATTGTGCAACTTCAATTAGCTTGTCAAATAAATGCATTGCCACTACAATTCTTTTCTTTAGTTCAGTTTTAGGAAACAGGGTGTGCCAAGACCTGAATAAGCATTATAATTTTCTTTTCTGGGAAAAGAACCGGGCAATGCAAATTGAAGTAACATTTAAAACTGGAGATATTTTTTAACCAAATGCAACATGAATGATAATAGACATGGCTTCTAATTTGACCTTTCATTCCATCTTTATTCCAATAATGCAGAGTATACAATCCATTAAAATGATAAAAGGATTGTGTTTCCATGATACTGAGTTTATATGAAATAAAAAATTGACGAGCTTTTGTTTCACATAAAAAAGTCACAAATATTATTACATATTGAATATAGTATAATAATAAAAATAAAGAAATTAAAAAATGGAAACATTAGTGTGCATAAGCATTGGAATATAATTAGACACCTTATTCTAAAAACTGACATAAAACTGACCATCTTTATAAAGAATATCCCATTTTATAGCAGTAAATGTTTTTATCATTGTCAACTTAAATAAAATATAGATAAAACATAAACACCGTCATACTCTTTTTATGAAAGGCTTGTAAACAGTTTAATTACTGCTCATTTTTAGATGTATATTTGATAACTTGGGCATACTTCTTAGGAAAAAAACATAATATGATAATTAAACACATATTTGCCAAAAGATTATTGGTTCTATTTTTTTAAAATGTGTTTTTAGTGATCTTGAAATAATTTGGTCACTATGAATTTTTTTTAAATCCCATTTTTTATCTCATTTCTATGAATATTCTTTAAAATGAGAAAGAAAGCAGATGATGTCTTTTTAGCATAGTGATATAATTTACCCAATGAAGTGATAAATGTCTGAAGTGATAGATATGCCCATGACTCTGATCTGATCACTCCACATTGTATACATGCACTAAAATATTACCCTATAATCCCTCCATATGTAAACTTAATATACATCAATTAAAATTATATATTAAAGCAAATAATGTTTTTAAAACATGATTTATGGCTACACAAGCCGTGTCATACCCTGTGTAATCATAAAATAGTGCCTCAGACTCACTCATGAGCTATTACTTTGTGAGGAATTTCAATTCCTGAGCCAGTAGTAAAGATTAGGGGAATAGGCAGAGAGGATGGGAGAGTCATTATCATTCTAGATTCCTGATCAGTAATGCTAATTATATGATTCCTCACATTATCCAAGATTCAAATTAACTGTATGTCTAAATTGTTCATAGGTGATAAAGGGGAAAGACCTTATACTATAGCTAAACATTCCCATTAATCAACATACTTAGTTAAGTTCCTCACATTTTCAATTCGTGTATGGGGGCACTGTGTAATGACTGTCATATTGTGGCATTGAATGAAAAGTCCTAGAAACAGGAAAAGGCACAAGATGCATACTGAAAGAGGTGGGGAGTATGGAGTTTTGTTCCCCATAAAATCAAATAGAGCCCATGCAAGGTAGTAGCCAGGACAAGAAGTAGGCAAAGGAATGTCTGATATAGGAAGGTATTTTAGCACAGAAACATCATATTCAGTCATTGCCAATACAAGACGGTGGATTTTCATTATAAGGGACTAGCCTTCAAGACTGTGAATAGGTCTTTTGTTTCCTATCTCACCTGGATTATATTTTTAAAATGTTTCCATATATTATCATATATATAATATATAATTGAATTCAGTTTATATTATATATATTTTGAATTCAGTTTTATTATCAAACATGAAGATACAAAAAAGTAAAAGTACTTCTCTATGTATCAACTTACAATGTTCTTTTCAATATTCTTTAAAATCCCAAAAGGTTTTAAATAAATATCAGATTAAAATGAAGGTTAAAAACATATGAGAATGTCAATTGTTGATATACTTAAAAATGTGTTTTGGGCTGGGGAGATAGCTCAGCTGGTAGAGTGCTTGCTTGCCTTGCAAGCACAAGGCCCTGAGTTAGATCCCCAGTACCGCAAAAAAAAAAAAAAAAAAAAAAAAAAAAAAAAGAAAAAAAATGTGTTTTTACACTTAGGGTTGTTGCATTCAAAAATATAGAAAAAAATAATATTTGCCTTTGTTCATTGTGAAAATGTACCTGAGTGCATACTTATTTTGAAAGGGAAATTCAGATGCAAAGGCCAATGCAACCAAAAATTGGCTTTGCTCTAACACAATGCCCTGTCTTGAAGTATCTGGCCAGGTAGTTTTCATATTGTCAAATAAAGAAGTCAAGCATGATAGGAGAGAACTTAGTGAAATGCACAGAAGGTGTCAAGACTTTCATAAACATTTTAAAAGAGGGAAAATCTCATTCCAAGCAAAGTCTCAACTGAAAGAGAGTTTCTGAACTCAGTGATCTAATGGAGTTTATGTAATATTTGACAGTGCAACCACCTTCTCTATGGCACTAAAAGGTGTCCTCCCAATATTTGATGATTCTGTGTTTTCTGTTTTATTATTAGCAAGCACTCTAGGAACAACAACAGAAAAAAAAATACTGAAAGAAAAAAAAAGAGAGAAAATGCTTTATTCTTATGAAAATCACCATCTCATGAAGGGTAAGACTTAGAGTCACTTGCAATTATTCAGAAACTCAAAGGTTTGTTAAGATGTAGCACAGAATAGGAAGTTTGCTTTGATTTCTTTTATAAAATTATTTTCATTGATGCATAATATTTATCCATAATAGTGAGATTCAATATGTCATAGTCACATAACATAATTTGGTCAATCTTTTTCCCAGGTACCTTCCCTTTTCCTGCCCTCATCCCTTCCCCAATTCACTTGTTCTACTCTCCTGATCCCCCTTCTGTCATTATTTTTCTTAGTACTTTTTAATTACTGCATTATAATTATATATACAAATAGAATTCACATACTTTGAGATACATAATTTAGTGGATTTTATATCCCAGTACTTCCCCATGTGGTCCATTCCTTCCTCGCTCTCCATCCCTTTCCTCTATTCTGTTGGTCTCCCTTCTATTTTTGTGTAATTCCCTTTAAAATTCTTTTTCTCTGTAGCTTCCATATATGAGAGAAAACATTTTACCCTTGACATTGTGTGTCTGACTTATTTCACTTAGCCTGATACACACTAATCCCATCCATTTACCAGCAACAAAATAATTTCATTCTTTTTAGTAAAAATTCATTGTGTATATAGACCTCATTTTCTTTATCCATTCATCTGTTATTGATTATTGGGCTGGTTCCATACCTTGGCTATTATGGATTCTGCTGCTGTAAACATCAGTGTGCCTATGTCACTATAGTATGTTGATTATAGTTCTTTTGTATAAATAGCAAGGAGTAGGATAGCTGGGTCATACATGGCTGCATTCCTAGATTTTGAAAAATCTCCATACTGTTTTTCAAAGTGGTTGTACTAGTTTGCAATCCCAACAACAATATATAAGTGTACATTTTGCCTACATGCTCACCGGAAACTATTGTTATTTGTATTCTTGATGATTGCCATTCTAACTGAACAGAGATCAAACTTGGGGGTATTGATTGCTTTACAACATAAGTAACAAGAAATTACTGAGGATATACTGAGAAGAATTTAATTGAAAATCAATTCCTATTCAGGAAAAATAAATCCAGAATATTTGTTGGTGTAGAATTATTAAGCAAAATATTAAAATATTCTTAATTGGATTTAATCTTAATGGATACATGAAAAAATAAAAACATTATTTCAATGCATGCATCAATTGTGTAATGTTTAACTCAGGTTAAATATCTATCAATTCTTATATAAAAGCTTTGAAAACTCTACTAGCATTTTGGAATATACAGGAAATTATTTTTAGCTGTAATCACCCTAATACTGTACTAGGTCACTCTGAAACTTGTGAACTCTGTCTAACTGATAGCGTAACTTAGTATTTGTTGATTCTCTCTCCCTAGCTCTTGATCCCTTCCACTCCCTCTAAATTCTGGTAACCCTCATTCTACTTTTTAACCATTTACATCCATCAATGTAACCTAGAAATTTTAATTTAGTGATTTATTGTTACAGGTAAGTGGCTAAAAATGCTTTTATGAATCAGTGGCTGTCAAAATAACACTTGATCCATAGTACCAATTTTCAGTTTTGAGAGAAATGCTCCTTTATTTATTTATCAGAAAGCATTTTCAAACAATAAGTAGAAAATTTAAGATGCTAATAGTTCTACTCACTTCATTAATTAAATACTATATGAAGAAATTATTACACTGAAAACATGAATTTATACTTTTGTTGCTTTTGTAGGTGGAATTAAACACTATATATTGTTGAGCATAATCTTGTATCATTAAGGGAAAGGAAAATAAATACTATGAATTCAAAAATGCCTATTCCATCATGGTGGCACATAGGAGAATTCTATTTTCATGTAGTAAGAACAAACTGACACTTTTGTTAATTTGATTTTTCAATACTTTTATAGTTTTATATTTGTCATTTGCATAAGAAGTCCGAAGGTATCATATGCCATTGATATCACCATTTCTAATATTAAAAGCTCTTTTAAATTTGTCATTTAAAAGGGATATCAAAATAGCATCTTCATTAAAAATTTCCTTTGGGAAAAATCTAAGGGAACTAGGATTGGTTTTGTCTTATATATTGTCTTTTGTATGACATTTGGTATATACTGAAGTAAAAGTACATATTACTTTTATCTTGGATCATGAAAAAGACAAAAGGAGAATGTCATAAATCTATTTCTTGAATCATTTGCTTGTGTGAAATTGTATGAATGTCATAAGGGAAACTATTATCAGATTTTCAGAGACAATGATCATACATGTTTTTGTCTGTATCTATCTAGTCATTTATGTATCCACCCTTTTCATGGGGTTTGTGAATATACAGAAACTTATTTTCCTCTAATATGTGACTATTAGAGTCTATGGTCACTAGCCATCAGTACTGAAGTGGTCTTAAACTTTCCCGAAGTTACATTTCATTTTACATTTTTTGAGTGTGTAATGTACCTCTATGATACACTCACTATTGTTCAGCTGTGACTGCAGATGCAGTTGTAAGCACTGGTGGTGTTAGCTGGTCTAAGGATAGAGGGAAATTCTCCCAGTTTCTGTCTACATAGAAAGTGTCAGAAGAAAGGATATTATAAACTATGTATGTGGCTCCCAATGATCACATGTGCAGTTTCCTATTGGATATTAACTCTCAGTATTTAAAAAGTTAGACTAAAATCATAAATTTTCCAAAACTGTTAGTAGCATTACGTATGAAGGCATCAATTTATATTTATCTGTATCCATATATCTATCAGTTTATATTTTTATACCTCACCATCTGATGTTTGCTTTAATTGTGCCTACTTCCCCAACCATAAACATTGTTTCAGGA
The DNA here is from genome assembly GCF_902686445.1 of Sciurus carolinensis. NCBI lineage: Eukaryota > Metazoa > Chordata > Mammalia > Rodentia > Sciuridae > Sciurus > Sciurus carolinensis. The sequence continues at coordinate 121,053,144 of NC_062221.1, read as the reverse complement.
GAGCTTCTTGAATTTATAAAATAAAATGTCAAAAGTCACTTTTTAAACATTGATGACTTATATTCTTGATGAATAAAGAAGAATGTATAACTCTGTATTCTAAAATTCATCAAGAATATTATAGACCTATAAGTGAATAAGGTGCAGAATGAAATTAATTACAAGATTAGAAGTATTTAGTAGTCATTATTGTATAATAAAATCCAGTTAATTATATCAATGTTTTGCTGTAGATATGATACATTGGCATAAGTGAAATACTATATTTAGTGATGATTCTTCTGGCTTCTTTCATAGTGCTATTGTTATGGAAAGGAGCTGTATTCCTTTGTGATACTAATTGTACAAAATATGCTGTATATACAATATACTTATAAAACATGTTTTGCAATTTTTTATTAGCTTTATTATTTGGAAAAACATTCTCAACAATTTATACTCTTTCAGGTACACCAAATACACTTCTACCTCTGGAAATTTCCCCTGGCTTTCAGTTCAGCATGGAATAACTTTTATCCAGAGTTTTAGGGTTTATTCTTAAATGACAATCAAGTACTTTCAAGCATTGCCATTTTACCTCAAACTGATGCACAAAAAAATATAAGCACTCCTAGGTTCGACCTACGCTGACATCCCTGATATATCTTTGTCAGAACAGATTCTGTCTTTGTCTTGGTTAATTTTTTATAGCATATAGAAACATCTGATGATCCATTACATATCTTATTGCCAATTTCTCTTATATCCCTTAGAGCTCTTCATAGTAGTCGATAGCAGTGACTTGGCTAATTAAGCAGGAAAAGCAGTTCATTAAAAAAAAATAAAATAAAATAAAGGTCATGAATTATTTATAGGATTGGAAAATGGACCTCAGAACTCAATAACATGATAAAGAAGAAGTTGTCCAATATGGAAATGTTGTGATTGGCCCTGCTCCACCAAGCCCCAGCAACAACCACTGCTATAAATGATATTGCCAGTTGTACAAATGCCTCTTGTTGCCCCAAATAAGGAACATTACTGAAATTTAGATGCCTACTGAATTACCAAAAATTAATATTCTCCTTCTTAGAGTTTCTTCCCTCAATTTGCTCACTTGCAATCCAATCTCCTATGTTTCTGAATAGTGTGTTATGCTCAATAAAGACTGAATGCATTTTACAGATTGTGATTTTCTGTACTAGTGTCTTAGTTTGCTCACGTTGCCATGACAAGATGCCACAAGGTAACTTAAATAATAAAAATGTATTCATTTGCAGTGTGGGAGGCTGGAAGTCCCAAATCAACTGTCAGCCTGGTTAGTTTCTGATGAGTGTCTGTATCCTCTCTTGCAGAGAGAGGACCTAGTTCTAAGTGTGTACACAAATAATACTGAGGTGAGGGTAAGGTGGGTAAAAGGGCTAGAAAAAGCAAGCTATTTGGAATCTCCTTTTATAAGGGCACTAATATCACAATCTTTCTGAACTAATGTAACTGCAAGGACCCCATCTCGAAGAACAGTACTGTTGAATTTGATGTTAGGGTTTCAACACATAAATTTGGTTGGAGGGAGGAGACACAGACATGAATCTATAATACTTCCCTTCTCTGGGAAAGAAATCAGTTTGATGATTTCGTACTCTTTAATGTTTTTAACTGACTTTTTAGGTTGATCATCTTTAAAGCATTCAAGATAAACATTTCAGAGATATTCTAAAACAGGGCAAAGTTATTTTCATATTAGTTTGGATTCCAAGATAAAAAATAACAAAGATAAAAGTGTGCATAAGCTGATAAAGTTCAGGTATGTTCATTTGAAGTACTGAGAAATTATGCCATGATTTATTGAAGATGGAGAGTTGAAATGTAGGCCACATTATAACATTACAAATGATTTCACTTACTCTCAGAAAGAATAATCACACCTAAATTTTTTTTAAATAACTGATTTGTCTCTAAATAATTTCTGTATGTATGTTCAGAACTGGTGATTTTAAAAGTGTGTACTTTTTGTTACAGTGGATAACCAGGACAGATGTTGGAAGGTAACAAAACAGATGCTAAATGATTCTCTTTTTACAAGACATTTATAAAAGAGAAACAAAATTAAATGTCAAAATGATAGAACTACTCTCAGTTCAGAGATATAAACCTCCCTAAACTCATTAAACTGGAAACAACAACCAGAACAGGTGTTTATGCAAGTGAGAACTTAAAACTTATATCATGTATGAGAAAATATATTCTCTCTACAATAAGATACATACACCAATTTTCATTTTTTTACTTAAAATACTTTACAGGAATATTTTGATAGAGGCTACTTTATGATCTCTGCTGGTGAATTTAAATGAACACACTTCCAACATAACAAACAAAAAACTAAAGAAAATATGTGCCTATGCATAAAGCAAAGATAGAAAAATAGCTGTCATATAAAAGAAAATCATTATCATTAAAAAGTTCTTTCCTCAAATTGGCAAAACTACCCAAATTAGTTGTAGCATTTAGAAACAAGCTTAGATAAAATCACACCCACATGCCTACCCTCACAAAATTTCATGAAACTAATATTAAAATAATACATAAATTGCCACCATTAATGATAATGACTAAATGCCTATTTTCCAATGCTAGATCTTTTCTTTCTGTTTCTGGGACACATAGATACTAAAATCAAAAGGGGCAATAGATTGACTTTTTCCTGTGTGTTTGGAATGAAACACACAGAGAAAAGTGAATTCTTCTTTGGACCAATTAAGTGCAGAGAGCTGTCTGATAACCATCTGATTCATGATCACTGCTGTATTTTAGTTGCTGAACTGACGTGGTTTCTAATCAGGGACTAGGTAATAAAATAACAGATGAATATATTTTAAGATGTTAGAATATGGTACTTAATTGTAATCTAAATTGCATGATATAAATTATTTCAATTGTGCTGTAAGCCAAGCTTTCTTTTCTATAGAATTTAACTACTTGAAAAGATATGCACATTTGCTAGATTAATCACATTCTTATATTTATCTTTATGTAAATTTGATAATATTTTTTAAGGATTTTTTCTCAAAGACATAATATTCTATTGTCCATTTCAATTGCAAATATTTGTATAAATGGCATATAGATCAAACCTAAATACTTGATTTAAAAAGAGGAAGAAAGAAAGAAAGACAATAAAAGGGACTGGAGAATGAAATTATGTCATGTGCATGTACAATTATACCATGAGAAAACTCACTATTCTATATAATTACTATGCAAAATTAAAAATAAACATTCAAAATTATATAACTTTTCCCCCCCAAAATCAAATATCAAAATGAAATTTGCATTAATGTCAATCTGGTCAGTTTTTGATGCTGCCTCATTTAGGTGCTATTTAAATGTGTATGTCACCTATCACTATTATTTATCAAAAATTCACATTGAAATTAAAGATTCATGGAAGTTTTATTTTAATACCTCTACTATTCTATAAGTTGATTGACATCTTCAACTTGCAAGAAATGAATATAGGTCAACTAATTATAATATGGCTTTCTTGAATTTTAAACTGTCTTTTGATTAGCAGACTGGAGATAACAACTTCTTTCCAACAGATTGATTGAATTTATTCATTCAGTAAATAGCTACTGAATGCTGACAATGTGTAAGGCATCACTCTTGGTGTTGAATATGCACTTGAAAACAAGATAAACATTACCCCTTGATTCCCAAAATGTAGAGTGTAGTTCAGATTTTAAAAAATAAATAAATAAAATAAATGGTCATTCACAAATAAGTATAACATAGATGCTTATTGAACTGTGATGTAAGTGGTTGCTTCTTAGAATTTGGTTCTTTCTTCTTCTTACACTGATTTATTTCTCACAGAGTACTAATGAAAATATTCAGAAAACAATGAAGGTGCTCTTTATAGGTATCATAACCTATGGAATCAAATAGGATTTCCTTGAGATATGACCTGAAAGCAAATACTTACAGTGGGGGCTGAACAATGAGCACAGGGGATATTGCCGGGAAAGACATGATAGGTTAAGAAAGCTGCACGGTCAGAGTCCTCATGCAGGATGGAGGACAGCAAGTGTTGTTCAGTCAACTATGCCGTGCTTCAGCAACATAGAATACTTCTATCTGTGTTATCTAAGGTCTTCTAACTTATGTTAAAAAGTATAGCATTTAACTTTGGAATAACAGAAAAATGGCTGAAAGAAAGACCTGTCACACTGAAAGAAAGACAAGTAATTATTGCTTACAAAATTGAAATTCTGTATTTTTTTATAATTAGATGTTAAGTCTCATTACACACAGAATTTGATTCAATTGACATTGATTTGACTATGGAGAAAACAATTTCCCATAGACCAGAATAAAGCATATTATTATGAGAGAAAGTAATTATTAGGACACTTAAATTATACAAAGAATAATCACTTCCTTTTCAGGAACTTCTTTCAGCTGTAGTAATTTGACTACTTTGTTAAGAATTACTTTGAGATTGTTTTCTAAATATCTCAATCCTGTAGCCCAATGTTATACTGTGTTACTATGTGGCAGCTGAAAAGTTTCATAACATAGGTATTACAATCTTTCCATCAAGATGTCAATGAAATTTAAGATTTAAAAAAATCTTGGATTTGACAACACAGGCTCAGTTCAGTTTCCTTCACTATCAAGCATGCTATGTGCAGTGATGAATATTAATGACATTAATCCTCAGAGAAATTTACCTAAATGTGTTGACTTTATATGAAAGTCAGCACAAACATACAGACTTTCTGCTAATCCACTATTTGTATTCATTTATAAAGGATTTCCATATACATTTAAGGTGAGTCATGAAGACCATGAAATAAACACAGGGAGATCAAGTAATATGATGAAGTTATAGAGTTACTAAATGATTTTTTTCTGAAATATCCTCTATAATATTTCAGACTTTCTACATCATTACTTACTATAGAATCCATTTGATCTCAAGCACTTTTAATTTTAGGAATACCTAATACCCGATATGTGAGTCAACCCAGTGGTTTTATAACTTGAGAAATAGAGGCAAAAGTAAATTTTGTTTCAAAAATTCTTCCCTTAAAAGTCTCTTACCTTTCTAACATAATGACAACCAATGAAATATATTTCCCACAAATTAAACTTAATTTTGGTGTCTAGCACCATAGATTATGAAAAATTACCCACTTAAAACTCATGATTGTCCTGATATAAGCATAATATCTAGGTAGGAAATAAATTCAAAATGCAATAATTGAGTCTTGATAACCACATTAACTCTGTGAAATAAAAACTTTTAATTAAACTAGTCAGTAGAAGTATTTAAAAGAAATACTAGAAGGAAATGGACAGAGGATATACATGTAATGTAAAATTTTGAAACAATTGACGTTTTGTCTATCAACAAGCCCTTAAGCTTTCTCAAAACTTGGGATAAAAGGTAAGGTTTTTTTGAGGCAAAGGATGGAAGATTGTTATCTGGTGGCATAGCTTTAGAATTAAATCTGCATAAGCAAAGATATCACATATTCAGAAAAAAAAATCTAGTGGAATTAAAGGGAAACCTATAAATGTTAGAAACTCTATTAACCTCTGAAAGAGCTACCACAAACCAAAACATATTTCCTAAAACTTGCAGCTAATAAAACTTTTTTGACTGACATAGTCTGCTAACAACAGGATTTTTTTAAAAATATATATTCTCAAGTAAAATCCAACTAAAATTAGTCTTTCATATCTCCAAATTTCTCTCATTTAAGTGAGTGTGTATAATGCTCAAGTGGGGACTTGAATGCCCTGCATGATATAACCCCAAACTATGTGAACTCAGTGCTGAAAGCCATCTGTAGTCTAGCATCTGAAATCCTGATACTTGGAGAATGAGGCCCACCTTCCTCAAACTCCAGGTGGAACTGACTCTGTGCTGTGCTCCAGTGACTCTGTGCTGCACTGATATATAGGGGCCATCTTACTGCTGGGTGGACACTTCTCTTACATACTCTGACTTCCTGACTAAGGAATTTACTTTTTCTTTGTTCTCCATTCACACATGAAGGATCATTGACAATACACAAAATCCCCACACTCTGTATGTGGTCTTGTTTTGTTCTGTTTTTTCAGATTTTCAAACATGGACAGGTGTATTTGTGTGAGTGTGTGTCTGTGTCTAACTGTGTGTGTAGGAAAAATTTTCCTCCTTATTGCAGAAGACAGAACAATCTCAATATTTTTCCCCCAATATGTCTAGTCAAGGTCCTGACCCCTTCGAGACCCCAAACCAGAAGATTACAATTCCATTGTCTCCAATTTCTCTTGAAGGCAATGATCTGCCTTTCTTAGTGAAAATGGGAGCTAAGTTTAAAAAACTGATTTTGTAGCTGGGCACAGTGGCACACACCTTTAATCCCAAAGGCTCAGGAGGCTGAGGCAGGATGATCAAGAGTTCAAAGCCAGCCTCAGAAAAAGCAAGGTGCTGAGCAACTCAGTGAGACTCTGACTCTAAATAAAATACAAAATAGGGCTGGGGATGTAGTTCAGTGGTTGAGTGCTCTTGAGTGCAATTCCTGGTATCAAAAAACAAAAAAGTAATTTTGTAAATAAAGATGTTGATTAAAAAAATAATCACATACGTATTTAAAATATGTACTAACATCTTCACACCAAACATAAAAATTGGTGGATTTTAGTTTCTCAATCTATCACATTTATTCAAGTACCTAAATAAGTTAAAGTTTAAAATTCTACAAAATCAATATAATTCATACTAATTTCATATTTAAAGCAAATAATGTATTATTCTTAATTGTTGAAAACAAATCATGTTTTGTTTTAGTGCATATTTTTATTTTATTTGTTAATTTAATGTCTTTACCAACATGGCAGATCATATTTTAATTATTGTTATAATTTCTTTCACTTTTCTTCACAAAAGGAAAATTGTTCATGGATTTATTTGTTAGGTCAATCAGTTTGGCAGCAATAGACATAAATGTGCATACAAAATTCTATTAAAACTGCCCTATGAAATGACAATGACAACTTAATGACAGTTATATTCACAGTTACATTAAAATTATAATGATGATTTTAATGACTACTTGGCATAATCACAACATGTACTCAGAGGAGAATACAATGGCAATATTTTTATGTACTTGTTAAAGAAAAATGTGCATGTGCATAACATACATCCACACACAAACACATCCAATAACTGAAAACACATAGAGAAATTAATGAGTCTACAAACCAACAATTGCCACTCGTTTTAAGATAACACATATGTACACAGTGACATAATTTGTCAAAACAAATTTCCTGAGCTTTGACATATATGAGTGCCAGGAGAGTTGGCCCTAGATTCTATAGTCTGATGTGCTATTTATTTTTAATTTGACATTTTTTTCTTCTGTAAACAAGTAGACACCATCCATTTCCTCCCATCCTTCCAAAAAGTATTGTTTATTTTTTCAGATTCTTGTTATAATTTGAAAGAAATATGTGTAAAATCCATTCCCTAATATTTTGTGAGCATTTATGTAAACATTTTCATTAAGCCTACAAAGGGTTAATCCCCTTTCTGCCTTCAGTCATTCAGCATCATGGCAGGATGAAAATTAAGACTACAGAAAGTCATAAAACAAATGGGATGCTGAAGTAAAGAGAAAGGACATATTTATTTTTGCCCCAAACCTAATGCCTAAGTTTATATACATGAATTTCTTCTCTTCTGTTTGATTTGCATCTTTGATCTTTAGCCATGGCATTTTTATCTTCCCATTCTGAAAAAAGTTCAGCATATCATGAAATGAATCTTGAATCCAATCCCAATAGCACTTTTAATTAGGGTAAGTTGTTTCAAACTTCATGAAACAATTATCTTGCTTTCAATAATATAAGTAAAAATATTTTTTAAATTATTTATTTATTTATTTATTTACTTATTTAGGTACCAGGGATTGAATCTAGGGGTGCTCATCCACTGAGTCATAATCCCAGCCCTTTTTTATTTTTATTTTGAGACAGGATCTCACTAAATTGCTTAGGGCCTCACTAACTTGCTGAAGTTGGCTTTGAATTTGTGATCCCTGTGCCTCAGTCTCCATGAGCCACTGGGATTACAGGTGTGCACTACCCTTTCTGGCTTAAAGTTTTTATAAATAATAATATTTTAATTCCAAAATATAGTTCCATTTCTATTATGGTGATGACCATAGGAGAGAAAAATTCTCAGATTACCAATTCCAGAAATGGTGTCACTTCTTTCAAATGTTAGTTCATCTACCACTTGCTGATTTCATAGATCTCAGGTGCATTCACCATTATATTCATCTATCTTTTTTCTTTTATTCTTAAATATAGACATTTATTTCATCTACATTTCTTACTGTACAAAGGTTACAGTGAGATATACATATGAATTACTTTAAAGAAGAAAGCTGTTCACAGCTGGTCACCTTGTAAGTACCAAATGGTATGATGAGGAAAAGTGAAGAATGTATCTATATAACCTTCAATATTTTAGGACAATGGGGAGCAAAAGGAACACATGAAAAAAGAAGTATATTTTCACTTCAAAGATCTCTTTTGGGTCATTTTCACCAGACACCTGTTTGTGGTTTTGGTTTTGCATTTCTGGGTCTGAGAACCAAACACAGGGGCTCATGAGTATGGACAAATGTTCTACCACTGATCCACTTCAGACCTACAGAGTCACTTATTTGTAAAGCTTTCTTGTGTAAGGAAAAGTGACTCTGTTCTCAAATCCCACTTCCATCACATACCGAATCTATGATATTGATTAAATACCTTGATATATTAGCTCCACAGTGTGGTCATCTGAAAATCTGGAACGATCATCTCTTCATATCTGGGTTAGATTTCTTTGCTATGTAGAAAAATTGCCAAAACATTTAGTAGTTTGAAACACTGGAAAGTTTTTGGGGGGGACTTACCGTGTGGCAGGATTTAGGTAACAACTTACTTTGGTGGTTTTGGATCAAGGATTTTCCTGATTGCAGTCAGAATGTTGGTGAGGGTTTCTCTTATCTGAAGGCTTGTTTGGGGATGGGAAGTCTACTTCCAAGAAATCTCATTCACATGTCTTATAAACTGACACTGGCTGGCATTTGCCAGAAGGACTCAGCTGTAACAACTGATCTATATGTTTATTCATGGAACTGCTTAAGTGTCCTCATACAATTTAACTGGCTTCTCCCAAAAAGTGGGATCCAAGAAAAATAAAAGCAGAGGTCTGAATGTCTTTAATAACTTTTATAATGTGACATCATTCCCAATATAGTCTGTTATTTATATGGGCCAATTCTAACCCTTTTTGGATTATCCACTGTGTGGATACCAAAAGCAGGGAGTGTCTGGGGTTCATTATTCAACTCCCATCATTGCTATGTGTTGGGGTGAACACTCATCAGTGCCTTGGAAAGCTTGCTGTTCCAAAGTGTTTTGCACATATTACTTCATTATTCATAATAATGAAATTGAATGGATGTTGTCACTATTCAAGGGATTTTTTTTTGTATGGAAATGAATGCTTAGGTGGTTGAGTGACTTGTCCTAGTTTTTCAGGTAGAGTTTCAAGCATTTTTAGTTGCAGACTATGACATCTGAACAAAACATGAATGTAACTTTCAATATGCAAGAAAATAGACATAGATCAAAACACAGCCTGATATGCAAACATCTGGTATTGGCATGAGGCCTGCTATCAAAATATTCTAAAATGATTTATTCCCTCTAAAGTAAAAAGATTGCAGAGTGTAGGAGGAGATTGTTATTTTGACAAAAAAAAAAAAGTCATATTCATTTGTAAGATACATATCTCTTACATACTAAAATTATAGATTTCCACACATCAAAATTATATTCTCTCATTCTAACAAAATTAAAATTCTGGAATTAATAAATGATAGTTGGAATATGATGAATTATTTCATCGATAATACAATCTTTATTACCCACAAAATCTGTAGGCTGTGAAAGTTTGGCAGTAATATCCAGACATATCTCACTGGCATATTACAGATGCCTACAGTTACAAACCAAGCAGAAACTACCAACATTAATTCTTTCTGTATTTTTGACTTTACTGATGCTTTCTTTGTCTAAGTGCCCAAGGCCTTTAACATAACTGTGTCTTCAAACAATTATACTTTTTTCTTTAATTTTAAAAGCAATTCTATTAAATGAATGTACCAAATAACCAAATTCTATTTAAAAGTTTGAAAAATTAGATACAATAAAACAATTTTTAGAGGAGGATCATAAGTTCAAAGCCAGCCTCAGCAAGAGCGAGGTACTAAGCAACTCAGTGAGATCCTGCTTCTAAATAAAACACAAAAATAGGACTGGGGATGTGGCTCAGTGGTCTTGTGCCCTCCAGTTTAATCCCCAGGGTCAAAAAAGTTTTTAAAAAAATAAAAATAAAAATAAACAAGTTTTAGGGCAATGGAGGAAAATACTAAATAAGTGGTTTTGTGTCCTATTTGTGAAATATCCAATATGGTGAGTACAAGTCCAAACTCGTCCAACCCATTATTTGATTCCGCATATATTTATTTATCCTTTGGGTACTGAGTATCTATCACCATGATCTGCTTGTGTGATTGACATGAAGATGGTACTAACAGAATTAAATAATGAAGCTTCAATTGTGGAGATCTAGAAAAACACATCTAACAGCTTCTAAATAGCACTTTTAAAGAATGGAAAGCACCTTCAAAGTTTGAGAAAATTTTGTTCTAATGTGTTGGATTTTACTTATGCTAATTTCGTATTACAGTTTTTAACCCTTCACTCAATCACTCATTCCTTCCTTCCTTCCTGCCTTCCTTCTCTTATTTACAACATTTTAAGTGCCAGTTTGACTTTTGAAATTGGGCTCAATGCTGGTGAAATAGGATAATAAGAGAAAATTTGTTCAGTACTCTACAATACTTTACTGCATAATAATCATTTGATATTATATATGAGTAATTAGAAATTATTAACTTCAACAAGTTTTTAGTTTAACTTATGACTTGTTCACATTATACATATGTATATATGTACATATATTATATTATATATAATATATATTATATATAATATATAAGGACAAAGCAACATTTTTATTCATATAAATAAGCTGATATCATCACTTAAAAAGTAAGATAGGAGTTTTGACTGATGTTGCAAAATTCCCAAAGAACCTAAACACACATCTGATCATTTTTTTGCTTCAGTAGATGAGGCAAAATCATTGACGATGGTGGGATTAAAAAAAAAAAATCGCTCTGTGTTTTTTGTTATCCTACTCCCATTGCTAAATCTCTAGGTATGAGTGGTAGGTTTCCAAACAATTTAGATGCTGTCACAGGTATTTACAGGATGATAGAACTGCATGTGATTTCCCACAAGTGAGCAGATGTATTTAGAGATGAGGCCTTCAGGGCTAGGCCCCAGATTATGCAGAGGAATCAGGTAGGAAGCTGCGGTAAGCAAGTTTTCCCTCCATCCAGCCAATGTGATGATTGGAGAAAAAAATCAAGGCGAAAATTTGAAAAAGGGAGAATGTAGATCTCATATGCTGTATATTTGCAATTTTCTTTTTTTTGTATATTTTTTAAAAGTATCGCAAGAAAAATAAGCAAAACGATCAGGATGATCAACAATAGTCCATATTTTAGACATCCTTTCAGGTACTAGGAGTAAATATTGTTCCAATGAAGATATCAATGTGCCAAAATGGGACACATGTGTGGGATCCAATTAAATGAATATTATACAACATAGAGGCTTTAAAAACATTTTTAATGGTTGAAATTAAAAGATAAAGGGAAATTAAATTTCAGAAACAAAAATGTTTCTTCTCTTTGTATTTCCTTCTGGGAGTTCAAAATTCCAAATTGGTTTCAAACAGATTAAAATTTTGAATAATCTAATAAAAGTTTTTTTCCAGACAGTAGCTTTTTTTTTAAAAAAAGTATATCTGAATATGGTAGAATTCAAAACCCATTAACTGTATTTTAAGTTCTAAAGTATTATCTTGATGTTAGGATTTCATCTCTCATTTTCTCATGCATGCTGTAATTACAAAACATGTCATTAGTTTTAGATGTGTTTTAGGACTTAGAGATTCAATTCACCTGGTATAGCGTTATACCATTAATACATTGCCTGTTACAAATATTTCACATACATTAAGTGCATGATGTTTGATTAAACCTCCATTCTAATTTAATAAATTACTGAATAAGTACTTTCAACTCATTCTTCATAGTACATTTTGGATTAACCATTTAGCATTTGTTTTCATCATTTCAAATTAGGTAAAATTATATATTTACTATTTTAAAATAGCACTATTTTACATTGGTTATAAATTGAATGTATGAGCAAAGTTGAAAATTTGAAAAATGCAGAAAAAAGAAAAAGAAAAATATTATATTTTATGTATTTTTGTACCCCATATTTCTAAGTAACCCATTTTGTGATATTCGGGTAAAATTGACTCAAATCCTATCTGTGTCTCTTCAGTGGTTTCTTTTCTTCAGCATCGAAACCAAAAGCATCATCTACACAATGCATCCCAGTGTGCAGCAAGGTGTTTTCAAGGATACTCTGACAATGAGAGCTTACATCACAGTTATATGTAGAAAACAACTTGAAATGAATATCAGCCCCAAAGTACTTCAGTTACTTTGCATACTTTTAAAGCTTTAATTCTCTTTTTAAAAATGAGTCTCATTTCCAAACTTCATACTTTCGCAAGAGCAAGTGATTAGCAGAAATATTGAAATTCCAGTATTTCTCTGTTATTTTCATAACCTTTAGCATTGAGAGCACAGTGGGGTAGATTAGTTATTTGTTGTATTTATAATTCATATGTTACTATATGATTTACTCTATCACTAGTTAGATGTATCCAACCTAAAATAGTATAAGTGACCAATCAGTTACCTCACACAATTGTTTTCCTGTAAGCTGTCTCTTAACATTCTATACGAGGCATTTAAACATGCAGAACTATTCTGATGTGGTTCATCATAGAATATGTAATTTTTGAAAACAATTTGCCACTTTCTGTTGATTTCCTGCCTATAAAAGAATTGTGGGACTGGACTTGTGGCTCAGTGGTGGGGCACTCACCTAGTGTGTGTGAGGCACTGGATTTGATTCTCAGCACCACATTAAAAAATAAATAAAATAAAGATACAGCTAAAAATATTTTTTAAAAGAATTGTATACTTTTATGTCATATGATTAAAAGAAAACAGGATTTTTCTGTACTTAATACCTCTTATTCCACTTAAAACTATTTTATTATATGCTATGGAGAGAAAAATAATGTCAGGGGGAAGGACAAATGCCACATATGGTATGCTTCAGGGTCAAATAAAATTAACGAAATCAAAAGACAAAAAATGAAAAGGAAACATTTACAGAGATGGGTCTATCAGGATCCTAGAATCCTGATAATTCCTAAGATTGACAACTCATGGAGGAGGAGAATTGAGCAAGGTAGACAGATGCGGCTGTGCTGTGGAGTTATCAGATCCGCTGATATCTTACATTAGAAGGGCATAAACAGATCAGCCGTGAAGACAATGAGCTTTGCAGACAGAATAACACTACTGATAACAGAATTCTGATTTTGGATATTAAATACCAGGCATTTGATCACCTTTGGTTGAGTCAGAGGCTCAGAAACCTTAGAGGGGCTCAGAAACGTAAGGGGAAGTGGCCAGGATCATCCAGGGAAAACACTTCTTCCTCTTATGACAGTTGTTTTGGTGTGATATCTCTTCCAGATCTCAATCAATTTTCCTAAAATATTGTAGTCTTTTTAGAAGCAGTCCCTTTCTCTTGAACTGAAATTAAACATAACTTACAAAAAGTGCATTTATACTTTTTTTTTTTTTCCTGGTACCAGGGATTGAAGCCAGGGAGCACTTAACCACTGAGCCATAGCCCCCATTTAATTAATTAATTAATTAATTAATTAATTTTTTTGAGACACAGTTTGCTAAGTTGCTCAGGGCCTCACCAAGTTGCCGAGGCTGGCTTTCAACCTGTGATCCTCCTGTCTCAACCGCATAAACCACTGGTGTTACAGATGTGTGCCACTGCACCTGGGCATACATTGTTTTGTGTTAGAGTATTTTAGAGGAAGAGGAGAAGACTTTAATCTATTCTACCTATCCTTATCAGTGTCATAGGATCTTAAGCATGTGTATTTATGATAAATATTATTATCTGATAGGACATGTCTTTCTCTTCTCTCTTATAATTCCAAATCTCCAAAGTTATTAATGATTTTTAATTTTATCAAATGGAGTTACTTATTGTCAGAATATCCTAATCCACTTGAATATAGTAATGCAAGTCATGCAGTCAGGACCAATTTAGATAGTATGATACTAATTGATGACAGTGATAAAATTCATTACTACAAGTAAGTAAGGCACCTTTCATACAATATATTGGACTTCTCACACTGAAACAAGTTGGAGTTGAGAACGAAGGGAACTCAAGTTTTGTCTTATTGGTAAAACACAGAAAAGGTGCAAATTTAGAGGGTAGGGTTAGGATTCCAAAATCATAGGGAACCTAGTTCAGGATGACAGACGGAGTAAATATATTAGTTTCCTTGAATAACTTTACTGATATCTTAAAAATAAGAAATGGCATTGAAAGAAGACTGCAAAATAATAATTTTGTTGTGAGTGAAAGATTGAATTGATAGACAACTTTTATTTCAAATTAGTATAGAAAAAAGAACAGTCAATTACAGAGGTACAAATGATAAAGATGATGATTATGATATTTCAAATAGAATACTAAAAAATTGTTACTTTTTGAATAAACCATGTGTTTACTAGTATGATTATTTATTATAGGACAAGATGGAGTTGATCATTGTTTTAACTTATACACAAAAAAGTAATTAAAAGAATTTGACCTGCAAATAAACTGATAGGAAATGGCAATTTCACTGCCCAAACAAAGCTTTATGAGATACAATGAAAATGATACAGGGAAAATTTTGGCTTCTGCCTTAGGATTTAGAAAACTAAAAGGAATGTTGCTTCCAACATAATAATTGATCTGACTAACTATAATTTCATAATGCTATTTAACACATTGGAAAATGAGGACTAGACTGCAAACAACTGTCTCAAAATCTAAGGAGAATAGATGCCTTTTGGGAGAAAAGACACACACATACCTATCGCCCTATGGTTACCTTGACTTCATATTTGTGGGAAAAGTTTGACTTGAAGGTCTGAATATTTAGTAAGGTTCACTGCAAATGGACCAGATAGTATGCAACCCCTGGGGTCTGCAAGGACAAGGACACTCTGCATCTTTTTACAGATGAGCCCCACCAAATGTTCACAAGACAGAAAAGAGACTTGATGTGTCTTTGTTATAAAGAAATTAGGGTATAGGAATAGCAATTCAGGAGGTCAAACACTTGACCTAGATCCTATTCCCCATCATTACTACAGAATAATTGTGTTGTTGCCCTTAAGACATGAATAAGAGGGGAAGGAAGAATGGGTGGAAGTAGGAGAGAAGAGGCCACTGATGTACTACTGAACCCATAATTAAAACCAGGAAAGGTTAAGAAAACTGCAAAGATCGCACTCACAAAACTCAGACACATGCATACCGAAGTCCTAACTAGGACAGAAACTTCCACCAATCTCCATTGGATAGCAAGCATGCTTTGCAGAAAACAATAATGGGAGAATTTAGCAGGGAATAGGCGAAACAGGAAAAGGGAGACAAACATTCTCTGCTGTAATTGCCATTCCATTTGAATTTGTCCTTGACAGACTTATAATTGCTTCCTCTCAACCCTTTGCCATTCCACCAGGTTGTGTCCTTTCTCTTTGGCTGGCATTCTAAATTATAGAGAGAAGCTGCATCTCAGTAAGATATTAAGTGTGAAATAATCTTGCTTTAGATTTGCAGAACTCAAAAGACTACTTTTAGTCTTTAGTTCTGTGCAAAAATTAGTACAAAGCATGTAAATTGCTATAAGGCTTAACTTGTACACAATGCTCATATTTGTAAGACAATACAAAAAGAAGCCCCAGTAAGTTATACTTGATTGCAATGCTCCAGCAAGAGAAGAATAAATAAAAAGGCGACACACACCTTGGATGAAGAAGACCTCCCCCCATAGCATGTGCTCTTCCTGCCCATTTTTGTACAGTACCTTCTTTCTACCACTATAAACCCCTTTTGTGTACCTGAGTTCCTCAAGGTGAGGCTTCAAGAATGATAGTTCCAAAATCTTTAAAACGATGTTGCATCTTGAATAACATTACTTATTGCACCTTGATTACTTTTGAACAACTCCCTTCTTCCAAGTATTGACTTTCAAGTACCAAATAACCCTAGATCTAGGTCTAGTCCCACTGGGACCACACTAGTATCCAAGTTTCTGACACTGTAAATGCAGCTGGAAATTCTCAGTTCACTAGAAGATTGTCCACTGTCTGGAAATTTAAGACACCTAGACTTCTTTAAATAGTTTTCTGTTGCTTCTCTAAATGCTATTTTAGGAGCTGTGATTTTTTTAATATTCTTTTAGTTTTTTGTTGCTGTTATGTTGCTTTATTATGAGAGTATATTTTGCCATGAATTAATTAGTCCATTATATTTGTCAGTAGGAATTTCAAACATAATTTAAAATTTTACACTATTTACATTTTGCCATTATTTTTCATTACTATGATTATTTTGGGGTAGGGATTCTCCTTTGTGGAGGCATCTTGAACTTTGCTAATTCTGCTAAGCAGTGAATGATTTTCTTAATCACATGTTCTTCTCATATGTGAGAATGCTTCTCATCTTGGATCTAGAATTGAATTGGTGTTGTTGTTCACAGGGTACACCACATTCATCAAACAGAGCCAATAAACTGAGGAGGAATCTTTGTTATACCAAGGCATTTTATGTTTGGAATAGTAACATATTCAAATTATTTGGCTTCTACTAATATCCTTAAAATTGAAAATTCAATGTATGAGGAGTGATTATTACATATGTATATTGCAAATGAGGAATCAGAAATGTAAAGATGCAATTTATTTTCCAAAGTTTATACAAAGAAGGGATGTAGTCCAGATTTAGAATGACGGTTTTGCTCCAGAGTTATGCTTTTAATCACTACACCATACCTCTTCTTTATGGGAATAACTGCATGCCTCTGTTGCATGCCCCCAAAATTTGGCCATAAACACAAGAAAAAGTAAGAAAAGAAGAAGAAAAAGAAAACTTGTTTGTTTTACTAATGGAGATTCTGATGGGTTTTGCTTTCCTGAAGTCAATTAGCAATGTAGAAAATTTATCAAAATTTAGTGTGCATCACATTTAGTTTAAGGTGTTGGAGTGATTTTGATAATTACTTGTTCCCTCTGAGCATGTTTATCCAGTTCACTTTGCACCTCACTAAGGCCATTTTTACATCAATATATATAATACTTATCCTTTCAGCACAGAGTCACACACGATTTTCTTTATCAATGCCAGAGATATGAGTACCATTACATAGTAATTTGTCATAGAATGTGAACACAATGTGTTCTAGTTATATCAAAAAGAAGTTCCCACAATAATTTTGTTTTTCCCTGATCAATAATTCTATAATTTTTTTCGCAGATATGGCCCTGTTGTTCTAACTCAAGTGTATCAAGTTGAGACAAAAGACAATGGAGATTTCTATACCCTACGAGTTTGTTGATTTGCTGTTTTTAAAAGCTTGCCATGGTGAATTTAAAATTGCCTTTTCAGAGTCTGGGATCTCTCAGTTAAAGTATAACCTAGAATCAACACATACATCAAATGTAAACTTGTGTTTTAATGTGTATGTGTTTGTGTGGGGGATGATTGTGAATTTATCACTTATTTCATAGAAATTTTATGGATATTTTAGAAATTACTGGAATAATTTTAATAGTCATTGCCACACATAACTAGTAATCTAGATTAAACATTCCAGTCATAAACATGGCCAGTACTTTAATATGTAATTAGATTTTTAATTTTTTGAAATCATTACCATTCATCTTTATTATTCAACCATTGTTTACTTATTTTCAGAGAATGCATTAGTTATTTTTCTTCTGAAGGAACATGAAAATCTAATAATTTTATGGTGAAAGCTTGGATGCTAAACATGTTTTATGACAATATTTCTATTTTGCTTTTAGTGATTCATCATCTCTCATTTATCTAGCTATCTGCACATGCATCCACCTATCTCTCCATTCATCCACTTACATAATCAGTCAACCTAGTCCTCAGCTTCTTTCCTCTCCCATCCACAGGAATTCATGAACTCTATGCATCTTAATAAACATGCTGCACATCAAAACCCAACCTAGAAACTGCTTACAGAGGAGTGCACCTTGTGACCCCTAATGGAAATCTTAACAGGTTTCCATAGGGGCTATGTTGGGGAAAGAAAATAGTCAATAAATGTACAGAGAATATTTGGGAGATAAATGAACTTACACAGAGTTTTCTATGACTTAGACTTGGCTGATGGCAGGTGATGTAGTAAAATACATACAAACCCCAGATTTATTATCAAACTAATCTTGACTATGGAATGTGAAAAAGATAAGACTCAATTATGACATAAATTTTAGGAACTAAGAAATAAAGTGGAAATTTCTTTGAATGAGATTGGGAAGATTGCAGAAGAAGCAGATTTGGAGAAAACATAAGTATTCTCTGTCATTTTAGCCTAACATGTCTATTAGACTTTCAGATGTAAATACATAAGAAACAATAGGATATGCCACTGGAAGCTTTGAATATATTTATATGCAGGAAGTATATGTTTCCATATCATCTAGATTGAGATTATATTTAAAACTATGAAGTTAGCTGGTATCACAAAAAGTAGATGTGGAAAGAAAGGATTCAAGAACACATTGGAATCCTCCAACGTAAAGAGGACAAGGGAAGGTGAAGGAGGACAGTGACTTTCACAAGATAAAGGGAGAAAGTGTATGGATCAGAAGAGATTGATCTTGTTTTGTTAAATTCTGCTAGTGAGATAAAGATGAAGAGGATTAAGCCCTGACCATTAGATATTAGAAACAATGATCATTGGTAACATTGACATGAACTGAGGAGGTTAAAACTCTGACCTGAGTTGGTTCTGGAGATAACTAAAGAAAAAGCAATTGAATAGAAAATGAACAGCAAATAAAGAAAATTATTTTGGAGTAGTTTTTCTGTAAACAAATGAGTTCTTGACTAGTAGGGCAAGTGAGGTCAAGAAAATGTGTCTTCAAGGAGGCATTGATAGCAGCATCTTTGGAAAAGGCAAATAGCCACAGAAATGACTTGGTTGGCAGTGACTCTAAGGATATGGGAGCCCATGGGGTTTAAACTCTGAGTGGAGGGATAAGAATCTGCAGAAGAACAAGTGGAGCAAGTGGGGACAGATATGAATAGGTGGGTAAGTTGAATAATAAGAGTTTTTAATAATCTCTTCATATTACTTCTGTTTTCATGATACAATAAGAAATAAGGTTGTTTGGCAGACAATGACAGATGAGGAGATATTGGAGTTCTGAAGAGGGAACACGATGTATTACCTTCTAAGAGCTCACAAATGTATTCATTGTTCTGGCTTGCTATATTTGTACAAAATAAGTCATATTGATAAACATGAGATTTGCAGAAACTTTTCTCCATAAGCATTTGATAAGAAAATTGATTGTTTATCCTCACAATTTTAGGGCAGATAAAGAGTTTTAACTTTCCCACGAGCTTTCCTTTTAACCGATTTTAAGCTTAAAGCAAAACATCACATTGATTTCCCGAGCAAACTGCTTATACAAAACTATGATGATAACTCTTCTGGCAGTCCTTAGATCAATGATAGTTAATAAACAGTTCTACATCTTTTTGAATCTTGTGTTTGCAAGTTATAGAAACAGATCAGACGATCTTTAGCAACTAAAGTAATTTATTAGGAAGATATGAGATAGCCATAGAATCAAAGGGAAGACTAGAGAAAACAATTATTGAAAGAGACTGGAACACAAGAACTGTAGTTTATATAAGTCAGTGGGCAGTCTTCTTGGAAAACAAAGGTTGAATAGATTAGCCTAAAAGAATGGCTTAACATATCAGTTTCTTTTAGAGGAACTCTACAAACAGTGGGGTACTTACTCTTTCCATGAAGTCCACTTATCCTTCTGCAACAAACACCTCACCAGCTTAAAGGTTGTGAAGATTGAAAAGCATGAAGTATAGTTTTGAAATTAAAACTGGAATTAGCTGCATCTTTTTAGTTTGATTCATATAGTAGGATGATGAAACTGGTGATGGATAATTCAAATAATCAGCGAAACTTAGTAATTTATTTTCTATTCTATTATATCCCTTCCTCAACAGTAAAATGCTGCTGTTGGGTAGTTTGCAAATTAGTCATTTTTTCAAAACAATTGACTGAACATAGTCATAATCTTTTTCTTATTTCTCTACCCACCTTCTGATCATTACATCTATTATACTGTGTTTAGTATATTTCTCATATCCTAATTGAAAAATTCAAAATTTTAGAAGCAATATGAAAAGTAGGTGTCTGAGGACAGAATTTCAAATATTACTCATTTTCAAATATTTAAGACATTTAGTTGAATAGGCTGCCTAATTTGTATATATAGTTGATATATATTTTTCTCATTTCAAAATCAATAATAAGCCTTATTTACTGATAAATTCAATTATATGATTAACTTTTCTTTGATTAGACAATACCAATACCATAATCTCTTGATAAATAACCCTACTAGTGTACAACAATAGAGCAGTCTACAGTCTGTAAGTTTCACTTGATTAGTTTTTGTAACTTTAGTAGATCAAGTTCTAAGTTTCCTAATTTTTCAATGATTCTGCTTCTTCAGTTTATTTAGCAAAATAAAATTTCATGAGAACAAGAACAAAATGAAGAAAGAGAAAAACATAATCAAGAAGTAGACAAAATGAGCTGGGCACGGTGGCCCATTCCTTTAATTCCAGTGGCTCAGGAGGCTGAAGCAGGAGGATTTTGAGTTCAAAGCCAGACTCAGCAACTTAGCAAGGCCCTAAGCAACTCAGTGAGACATAGTCTTAAAATAAAAATAAAAAGGGTTGGGAGTGTGGCTCAGTGGTTAAGCGCCATTGGCACCAAAACTTGTGGTTCCAAAAAAAAAAAAATTTAAAAAGTAGACAAAGTGAGAATCAGAACAGAGAAGGAATAGAGAGAATTGAAATATTTCACTTTATTAAAGTAGGTGTCAAATAAGAATGATGATGTGTATTACTATCAGTAATCAAAAAATCTTACTTATGGAAGTTTCTGGCAAATCGACTATAAATTCAAAAACTAATAAAATCAAGAATTCTATCAGTATCCTTTCAAATTATTTAACTTTTATTTGATGATTTATTTTCTATTGTATTTGGGGTTTTTTGATTGTTTTTCCTTAAATTCCAGACTTTTTGGTCACAGTGTTCAACATTTTTATACCATTTAACATATCATTTAATAGAATTTAGAAATATTCAAAATTATGAATTTGTTATGTACATACATTTAAAATTCCTCCGCTCTCTTTTTAGTCACTCTTTAGCTTTATCCTCTCAAACTATTTTTGCTGCCTATCCTCCTACCTCCCTTTGTCTTCTTCTGTCTTCTTATTTTAAAGAAGTCCTTACTTGGACAGGGGAGAGACGTCTTTCCAATTCATTCCTCATCCAAGATATAAAATATGCCTTCTGGTGACACTAGATTGTTGCAGCAAAATAATCTGGAGAGAAGATGAAGAATCACATATCCTGCTGTCACTGTTTATGATGATGGCCTTGCCAGAGTAGTTTACTGGAGCTGGTATCCAAGGCAAACCAAACACAGGCCAGGCTATTTTTATTTTAACATCCTAGTGCAAGTTGGTTAGGACTTCAATCTTCAGGTTTGCTCTGGAAATTTATTTCTTTTAAAGTTCCACCTCCTCCTCTTTGATTAATGTTTGGGAAGGTAAACTCACTCTTCCATTTAAAAATAAGTACCTCAGGGTCAATAATTTAATTTATCCCACTAGACTTTTTATAGGCACAAAATGGTCAAACACTGTCCTGCTGCACATAAGTTGTGTGTGTAACATACAGCTGATTTCATTTTTCAATATATGGAGAACTCCTCCTCCTATAGCTTGTTTGTTTCAGTGAGCTGCAGGAGGAGAGGGTTCATGGGTTGCCACACTTGGCTGAAATGTTTCAATCAATGACTCAATAGTTAAACTTAGGATTTCATTCTTTTAACAAAATTGCTGTAAATTTGTGCATGATTATGTGCCCATAAGTAGCAGAAACGAGGGAGTAAAATTATCAATGACTTCGGAGAGCAGAACTTGGTACAACAGAAATTCACGTAATTTTTAATAGGGGAAAAAGTCTGCCAATGCTTAACTTAGTCATTTTAATTTTTTTTTAAATCATAATTTGGATTAAAAACATTTAATTAAATTGTGACTTTATGTTAGCCATCATAATTTGTATAGATGAGGCAAATACTTACAAGTTCTTACTTTGTTCATTTTCTGAACTTTAACATCCCATAAGATAGCCTATGCATTTCTTCCATTTAGATTTTCTCTAACCAGGTTTCTTAATCAGTTCATTTTCAAGAT
The DNA here is from genome assembly GCF_902686445.1 of Sciurus carolinensis. NCBI lineage: Eukaryota > Metazoa > Chordata > Mammalia > Rodentia > Sciuridae > Sciurus > Sciurus carolinensis. The sequence goes on along the minus strand of NC_062221.1, from coordinate 121,030,447 downwards.
TAGGGAAGCTCTTCGTTTAATCATGTTTAGGCTTCATTTATTCAGAACAAATTTCAGAGTGTTGAGGGCAGAGTGACATCTCAAGAAGGAATGAACTCCTCCCCAACATGCACTATGGAGATAACTTCTCAGATGTCCTCTGCAGAGAAGGTGGAGGAGAATCTAGAACTTGCTATCACCAGGTGTGTTAACATATTTCCTTGAAGATCTAAGTGACCCTGCTTCAGGATTCTTGTATTCTGAAGTTTTAGTCTTAGATGAACCTATCAAGGTATACACCATTACTGGTGACTTCCAGTAGAGAGAAAACGTTTTACATACTAAGAGTACCAGGAACCCCAGTAGTCAGACATTGGGGATCAGGTAAGAACTTGGACATAGGGGTCTTCATAGACCAGCATAATGAAAGTGAAATCTCTGTTGCCACACAAATATAAGTAATTTCCTCTCACCCAGCAAAATATTGAATTCCTCTTTTTTTGCCATTCTCCTGCACATCATGTTTTCCAGTGATAAAAATTCTCTCTGGCAAATATTTGATGCAAGCGTATTGTTATTTCAGATCAGCATCATAACCCCCATAGTAATGAAAAAGCTGCCTAAAACAATTTCCATTCAGTACAACTTCCACACAACTATCATCAGAGTGAGATTTATAGAATAGCTTACTAGAAAATATAATCCTATAAAATATGGTGAAGATTTCAGGATTATTTTTATAGAAAATTAGACTTTATATAAACTTCTGAAGGGCCTTATTTGTTCTGTTAAATGTTCATTCTCTAATTTTTAGAACGTCTCCTGACATGTTTGGTTCCCAAAAGTATCTATTGAATTGAATATGTAAAAAAGATTACAATCTCCTACAGACATCATGTATCATTTATAGCTTCATATTGACAGAAGGAGAAAGTTATGCTTGGTACATTATAGTTTTTGAGTTGTTGTTTCTTTAACAATTTGGAATATATTAAGGATTCATTCTCCAGTGGAAAATGGTAATATTTTTGACTGTGTCCATGCTGTAATAGAGATTCCTATTTTCAGAAAATCAAATACTTAACATATAGAATAGAATATTACCAGTGGTAAAAAGAAATTTTAAAAGTGAGAAATGCTTGATTATAGACATCATGTCTAGTGCTCCAATATCTAGACAACCATAAATTAATACAGCATTTCCCTAGTACCATGGAGCACTGATTCTAGAAACCTCAATAAATTCCAAAATCTGCTAACGCTTCCTTCCATCCATTACATCAAATAGTATAATATTCACATAAAAGCTATGCATATTCTTTACACTTTAAATCATCCATAGATTCCTTATAATATCAAATGCAATGTAAATGCTATATAGTTGTTGTACCGTAGTGCTTAGGGAATGATAAAAATAAGAAAAAATCATCCATATATATTTAACAATATTGCATTTTTAAAAAAAATATTGTGATTGGTTGAATCTATTGTTGTAGAACTCACAGAAATGGAGGGCTGATTATAATAGGAAAATTGTAATAATTCACTTTCACCACTCTGGAATGTTTTAGAATTGAAAATATTAAAGTTCTGGCTAGTCAAACATGAGACCATTACTGAAAAAAAAAATGTTTTATTTCTCCTGTGGAACAGTCAAGAGGAAGGACTAATCTTTCCCATTGTCTGTACTCATCACACTAGAAGGGAAATCAGAGTTGCTGCATCCATCTTACAACCCGTACTAGAGTAGAATCAAGTCCAAGACTGACACATCCAAGATATATGAACCTGGATACTTGAAAACACTGTTAGGCTGATGAATACACTTCCTGGAAATTATGCCAGGCTTGGACTTCCTGAGGACTTCCACTATGTTTTCCTTATTTCTGAAAACAGTTCAGTCAGATTTTTTCATTCACAGTCCATAGCATCCAAAGATACTCACAACTATTTGCTAGTTTCTGTGGTGATTCCTTTGTCATAGTTACTCATTGTTATCCAAAATTGGCACTAAGAATTGTGGAGTTACTTAATGCGAATGCAGAGAATAAGAGATTTAACAATTAGAATGAGAAGAAACAAGGATATTATGACAAGTTGATGACAGAATAAATTAAATTCATGGATGAGAAAATCACCATCTTTTATATAGTTGCTTGTGGCATGCTGTAAATTTGGTTCTGGTATTACTATCATTAAAAATAAAGAGAAAAATCTTATTAGTTCAATATTCCCATTCGATAAGGTACAAAGAAAGTAATTAGAAAGGAATATTAAGTTTATTTTTGGTTTGGGTTGATTGGTTGATTGGTTTCCAGCATAAGGTATAAATGTAATTCTTCATGATGAAAGCAATTAAAGATAATGTACTCTATAATTCATCATCATTTCCAATTCAACCTGAGGAAGTAGCTCCACATGGCAAAATGAGGGACCAATACTGTGTATTTCGTGTTTATCTTTCTGTAATAGAAATTTCTGCTAATAATAACTAAAAAAAAAAAAATTCCAACTCCAAGTACTTCAAACAATGAAGAAAATAATTCATAGCATTTCACTAACTCAAAAGTTAAGGGTGATGATGACAGTCAACTTAACAATTTCCTCTTCAACATCACCAAAGCTCAGCTTCAGTCTACCACACCCTATTTCTCTCTGGTGCGACCTGCAGAGCACCCATGGGCTCTATTCTGTCCACAACAAATGATCTTATTGGAGCCAGGCATAGAGGTCAGTCATTGCTCTTCAGAGAAGAAACAGCTCTGCTTTCAGTGCAACCAGCAGGAATTTCTGAGCCTGATTTTCAGTGGCTAGAAGTTGATGAGACTCTTTCCTGAAGCAGCATGACATAATTAAGCTGAATGAATTGACAGCCATTTAGTCTATAGAGAAGTGAAGGGAAAGTTTATCCCACCAAACCTTGAGAGTTTTCCAAAATATTGTCAAAATGAATGTGAAAGAATGCTAGAGAGTATAAACAACAGAAGTGCAACACAGCCTGAGTTTATGTACTTAGATATGTATTTACTTCCTTGTTTCCAAAATCTGCCTAAACAGAATACAAACAAAAATAGTATGAAATAAATCAAGCTGAAGGGTAACTCAGGATGTGAAAAAAAAATAATAATAATAATAATTGGAGCGGACTCTTTTACCTAGATATTCTAGCTTTGCTTTTCCTTTGTTTCCCAACATATAATTAATACTGAGTGGATAAATCTCTTAGGGCTTTATTTTATTTTATTTATTTTTTTAAATTAGAAGACAATCAGTTCATAATAATGACTTAATTATACACTTTCATTAAAGCTTACTTTTGACTTTAAGTTAAACTCATTTATAACAAAAATATTGCCCCTCCTATAACAACTAAAGTTGAGAAAGGAGAAAACAGATGCTTTGAAAATGACTCAGTTTTTGCCTTCTCTGTGTTCTATTCAAAGTTGTATAGGAGATTTGATGTTTCTGATCATGCTAAGCCATGGGAAATAAATCCAATTTTTCACACAGTGTCGTTAGTCTGCACATTTAGAGCATCTTTTACTATTTTTTCATTAGTTTTAGATAGTAAAGGCTCAGAAAAAGTGATATTGTAGAACTTGAGAGTTCCTTTCAGCAATGGGTGGCAAGTTTTTAAAACAACAGATTAAATATGGGTGGTGGTGTACTTTTAAAAAAACAAAACATAATTAGGGACAATGGATGTTTGAGTGATTCTACACATAAGCTCAGTGGGATGGTTCCATGAATACAGTTTGAAGTAATTTCAAGTCATCTGAATCTGGGTAAACTTACCCTCTTTAAAAATATTGAGATAATCTTTGAAGGAACCAAACAAGGTCCCAGTCTTCCTTCCTGGTACTTTCTTTTTAGCTTATTAGTTACAGAAGACAGATTTGTTAAAAGGTTAAGAAAACATCAATATGGTTAAACTATGCCAAAGTATAACTCCAGTTATGCATGGAAGTATGGGCTTTTTACTTCAGTTGCTTTAACAGAAAGCAATATTCCAAATTCGGAAGAATAACAAAAACTAACATAAATTGTTCCTGCATTTGTTTACAAATTTGCTTGTTTTATTTTTTATAGAAATTTGATTTTAAAAAATTATTTGCAGTTGTTTACTATAAGCCCACTGAACTATGTGCAAGTAAGTGTGCTATAAAATATGCTTAATTTATTGAGTAAGTACTCAGAGATTAGCCAGATTTTTAATCTGAAATAAATTCAAATAAGAGTTTTTAAACTTGAAAATGTATTAAAAATATATCAAGAGTTACATCTCAACAAATGAATTACATAGGATTAGGGAGTACTAAGGTGGTTTTATACCTTATTATTTCATCATGTTTCATACTTCTTGGTTTCTTCATTTCTGTGCTGTATGACACTTTCATATATGTGTTTCAATCTGACCCAGGAGTGAAAAATTGAAATCATCAGATTGACAAGATTCGGCTTAGCCTTTCTTTTCAAAAAATCTTTCCTCTTGAAGGAGAAGGGGTAGCCAGTCCTTAGTATTAACATAATAATTGTCCCCTCAAGAAATGTACACACATTGAGAGCTCTCCCTCCCTTCAGAGGTTGGTCTCAGTGCTATTGACACACACACACATTTTTAAAACACACCTTTGCTCTTGGGTTAGTGAAAATTCATGTTACTCAGACAACTTCTGGCATACAAAACTAAGGCAAAGAACAGAAGACTTTATGGGTTTTTAGGGTAGTTAAAGCAGGGAAGTATATGAAATAGTACAAACTTATCTTAAGCGGCACTTTATTTGATTTATTTTATTTTAATTCAAAATTTTTCTATACACTGCTTTGCTAACTAATGCTTGCTGTTCAGACTTGAATAAAAAATACTGTGTACCAATTTCTAGAAACAATGTTTTATACTGACTATGATATATTTTCCAGTACAGAAGATATTAAAGATATTTAATTATTTGACAGGTTGGGGTTCAAACTCACATTGCTATTATGATCCTCACCAGGGATGCATTTTTTTCTAAGTTCACCAGTTTGATGTCTCTAAATTTAAGTATTCTGAAATATTTATCTATGTGACTGTAACCCGAAGGCCTTATTTTTAAAGAACTTTTCAAGTTACATTCAATTTTTTTCATATTTCTTTCTTCTTGTAAAATACTATGTTTTTAATATACCTGTATTTCAGTAGTCTTTCTTAGACAGTCAATTAAGTCCACAAGAAAAATAAGCATTCACATTCAAACTTCACAGGAAAAGTGACTAATATTTGGCTAAATTATGTGATTAAAATCAATTAAAAATGTCATAATGAGTTTTGAGGTAGAAATTCAAAGAGATTTGATGCTAAATTTAAAATGTAAATACCAGGATATGTTCCTTGCCCAGGGAGTAAGTTTGGCCCTCTCAGCATGAGAGGTGGTAAACCCAGGCAGTCAAGCACCTGGGTATCCCCAGCAAGACTTTTGTGTGGAGGCTACCATGGGATGTTCTGGTGTATGAATATCAACAAGGAGAAGCATTTAGGTGAGTAATTGGGCACAGTGGATTGTGTGTAGTCTCTGGCACCAAATAGTCTTGTGAATCCTGGTCTACCACCTGGCACTGTTGGAATTTGGGAACAAGTTTGCACCCTCTGTACCCCATTGTTTCAACAGTCAAATAATACAAATGTGCTCCAACAGATTCTTGGTGAGGATTAAAAAGCTAACACGTGTGAAACTGTTAAAACCATGTTAACACCAATGATGCTGTGGGTTGGTTATTGTTATTATTCTTTTTATTCATATATTATTTTATTTAAGTAATTATTTGATTTATTTTAATATCTCTACCTAAAGTCTGATAAATATAAATTATTTAATGTTGATATTTAGTCAAACTATTAGTAATCTAGTAAATTTAAAACATTTTCAATTATTGATATACAACACTTTCATGTGTTTCACTACCAATAATAAAGTCCAGAAAATATAACAAACTATAAATTCAGTCAGTCTATAACTAGGTATACTAAGATTATTTAAATTATCCATAAAACTGATTTTTAAGGTACTATTTAATTCTCAATGATATTTTGTGAGTTCTTGATCTCCATTAAATACACAGGAAGAAACCCAAATGCACAAAATACTATAAACAAGAAAATTCACTTCTCTTTGGTTCAGCCGTGGTTTTCTGCATCTAGATGGATAAAGAAAAACTACAGAAAACCTGACTTTTAGAGAGACTTAGCTTTCTTTTCCCTCATTATAACACTAAATGATTTGGGAAAATAAAACTCTAAGGAGTCAAAATTTGTACACACTGAGTGTTATTCCTACGTCTTTAGACAATGACAGGTGCTACCTAAATGTTCATGCTGTCACAACTAGATTACATACTTTGTGAAAGAAGCTCTCAATGCCCTGGTACTAAGTAACTTCTCACAAAAAATACAGTGCAGGATATTTCATTTAAAACAGATCAAAATGGCTAAATAGAGAAAGAAGTTAATTAATATAGTAAAAGAATAAAGGAGATTAAATTATATAGAAAAGAATCCCTGTACTGGAAAGAATATGAGATTATAATTTATAAGAACCGGGATCATTTCCTGGTTTTTCCATGTTCTACCTAGAAAAACTTGGGAGGAAGTCATTAAAAATTCTTATTTATAAGACAAATCTAGAAGCAAAGCTACCCCTTCAGTTCCTCTGAAAAGCAAATAGACAAAATGCTATTGGTAAATAGGAGGAGTAATTTTCTTTGAATTCATTAATCCAATTTTATTTATCAATTGGCAAATAGTACACACAAACATTATCAATACACCTAAAAATTAAACAGAATCACATCTCCACATACCACAATGATATTTTTCCTAATAATGATAGCCAGCTGTGACTAAAAATACCTTACTCACACAATGACAAAGTATTTGATAATAGGCACTTCCATTTACCAAGATTCATGAAAGATTTCAACACTTAGGAGATCTTATTTGATCAACTCATTATGTGTATTTGACAAATCATGCTGATTCTACCATGAATACCCATATCAATTCTTAAAAATACACAGATTTAAAAATCTTTAGACATCATCAAACTTGAAAAGTTATTATTAATTTTAAGCAAAATTCATCAGATTCTTTCGCGTTCCCTCTGCCTGCAGAGAGAGACACGACAAACTGGTTGTTCCTCAGAGCTCTTTATTGTTCCTCTTATTCCTCTTGTTCTTCTTTCTCCTTTCTTGTTCTTCTATTCTTCTTCCAAAAAGGAAGTCATGATCATTATACATGAATCATGAGCCAATCAGGTTACAGAGCATGTGGGGAGAGCCAATCAGGTTACAGAGCATGTGGGGAGAGCATGATTACTATATAGAATACACTAGGGGCATGAAGAGAGCACGCAGCGAGCACGAGTCACCTCGTCCAATCAGGTCAACTTCCTTAAGCAGTGTCAGCTGTTTGTTGAAAACCAGGCCGCCCCGGCTCAGTGCCAGGCTAGGGTGGGGTCCACGAACCCCGACAAGATTCCCCTCATCTTCATGAGAAAATTGATTAATAAAATTTTAACATCAGTTATGCTACTTGAGCTTGACAACCTGCAAATACATCCTACTTTCATAGTTAACATCTTTCATGAGCCTTTTGAAAACTTGCTCTGATTCACAGTATTTCCAGCTCATTCTATGGGTCATTAGTAGCCTTGGTTAAATGAATACATAATTTCACTCTAGGTGAGCAATCACTAATAGCTGCTGCTTAGGGAACTGAATAAGTACTGTTTATAACATACTGCCCCAAGTTATTCTGGATGGTAACATGCAGAAGTGCTAATTCTATATACCTGTAAATTGGAATAATTTAAAACTTACATAATTAGTGGAAGTGTTTAAATCTTCATGGTATTATTTATTCAAATAATCATAAGTATTTATTCAAGCTAATATCTAGGAATTATTTGTTTTGAGGTGTATTTTTTATTCTCAAAGTCACACTGCTATTAAGTTGGAAGATAGAACTTAAAACATGACCCTTCCAATTTCAAAGACTTTGTGTTCTTCATCAGAATTCCTACTATCTTTATTGAGAATGAATTATCAATAAGCAGAACTTAACATTTTTATGATTAATTTGCAAATTAATGTTAGGCTTGTATGCTTTTATGACCCTCGAGTACACTACTGATCATAGACTAGTGGAGACTTATGTGAAGGTTTGCTTTTAAAAACATGGTAACACAGGCAAGTTATGAAAATATTCTTTTAGCTGTTAAAATTCAAAGTTGATCTAATAATTTATTAATGTGTCATCTAACAATAACACCCTATCTTTTGGAACCCCAGCAATGCTAGTTATTTATTGTCATTAGTTTGAACAATTTTTCATACTCTTAATATCTCATTTTTTATTTCTAAAATGAAGATAATACCAAAACACTACTGATATTAGGTGATGATAATTAAGCAATATTAGATTTGTAAAGAGCTCAGAAAAGTAACATATAGATAGTACATACATATTTTTTTAAGTAAAATTTAAGAATTATATGATTTATTCTCATTTTTATCATATTCATTTATTATATTTATTTATATGAAATATCACCATTTCCTAAATAAAATTCTTTATGTGTTAAAGTCTCACCTAGTTTTGGTAAACTCATTTCAGATAATAATATGCTGAGAATGTTTGGCTATTGGTGACTCATAGAATAAATGGACTGGTTGTAACAAATATAAATCAACATTCACTTAAAAATGAGAACAAGAGATTGATATCATATGCATTCATAACGTTTCCTCTTCAACATTTTTTGTATCATTCTCAAGATAGAAACCTGAAAAATAAATGTGACTTTGTTTTCAACATTAAGAAATGTTTTTCTTTATTCTAGTTTAAAAAGAAGAATTTCAAGGTTAACAAGAAAGAACTATTTTTCAATTTGCATGAGACTGGGTTTTATTTCCCTTAAGATAATAAAAAATATGATAGGTGTTTGCTCTATAACTTTAAAAATACTGTTGATATAATTCACTTTCACTTTCAAAGAATTTAGCAATTTTTTTCTTCCAATATTATTGAATTCTACTGTAATAATCAGGGTTCTTTAGAGATACAGAACTGGTAGGAGACATATGTTTGTGAGTGTGCGTGTGCGTGTGTGTGTGTGTGTGTGTGTGTGAGAGAGAGAGAGAGAGAGAGAGAGAGAGAGAGGAAGAGAGAGAGAGCAAAAGAGAGAAAATGTATTATAATCTATTTTAAGGAATTGTCTCACATGATAATGCACACTAAAAATTCTTAAAATCAGCAGTCAACAAGTTGGTGACACAAAAGTGGTATTGTTATAAGCTCCAGTTTAAGAGCAGAAGATAACTAATATCTGAGGACACAGGCCAAAAAAGTTCCTTCTTATTTAGACAGCCTGTGTTATTTAATATTTCAGCGAGTGTAAGGGACCTGTGCACACTCAGTCTGTGTATTCAAAACGTTACTCTCATTCAGGAGCACCCTCCCAGTCACTCCCAGAATAATGTTTGACCAAATGTCCAGATACTGCATGTCAGAAATTGACACATACAACTAATCTTCACATCTACTGAAACCAAAGGAATCTAACTGAACAAGTTTCAAGGGCATGATTAATTCATGAACGAATTTAAAATTCATTTGGTATTTGGTATGATAGTGAACGATCTTTAGATGTAAGAATATCTCCCATCACACATGCTCTTCTTACAACATTAACATTCTTCCAATACAAAAATGAGGGTCTATATTCCTTCACTTGAATCTGATTCATAGCTTTTGATGCTGGCAAATATCACATAATATCACATCTGAAGCTGGTTCATATATGAGATCCTTGAAACTTTTGACCCCATGAACAACCAGGTGAGAAGTCCAAAGTTAGAACACTGAGGAAGCCCAGAAGCAGTACTCTGCCTGAAAACCCGCACAGATGTTCACTGTCAGCATTTAGCACCAGGCAGGTGAGTGAGCACACCTCCACCCCATTCCTTCCCCAGCAATTGGGGCATCTCAGATGAAGCCTCTGAGATCTGCAATTTTTTTTTTTTTTTTTTTTTTTTTTTTACAGATTCTGTAGCTACTGTATTTGTAAGCATAATAATATCATTGATTTAGACAGAATTTGGTTTAATTTGAAAGGCACTTGTTAATAAATGATTATGGAATTGTTAGTAGATTCTGCCATGTCCAAAACCTAAAACATGTTAAGATTGTTTCTGAGCCTTGAAGTTCCTGTTCATGAAAGTCAAAAGGGATTTAGAATGCTACCAATGGAACTTCAGTACCCAAAGAAGTCTGTCAGTGAAAGCTTGAAGGAGATTAAGGGAAACTGGAAGTAGGAATTGGGGCACCCAGTCCTAGTAAGTTTAATAGCACGCTCTCTGACTGCCATACAGTACTAGGAAATTTGGCAACACTCTTTTCTGAATTAATTTGCAAAAGAGGAAACACCCCTAATGAACTCAATGTTGAAGTCAACAAAATCTAGGCAAATTTTCGAAGATGCCACCTGGTCTTTTCTCTGTGCTGAGGAGATATGAGTTAAGGAATGAATGGTGAAGTACATACACAGTCAGTTTGAAGAGTCTAAATTAAAACTGCATTTTCTTGCCAACCTCTCCAGATGGCAAATCATTCTCAAATTAAGAAACATCTTCTAGGTAATCCAAGGTAGACATACAATGTCCTGTGTTAAGAACTTAAAAGATATTTAAGATGAGGTTATAAACCCTCCAGACAGACAAAAATTCCTCTATAAGGTTATGCTCCAAATATCTTCTTTATTAAAAAAGTGGGCTGTGAAGACTCTGAAGTAGTATCCCTATAGCAGTACTACAGAAAGACCAAGTATATTGGAAATAATCTTAAAAAATATTTATGGATGTGACACTTATCTTTGGAGTGATGTATGAATTAATATATATGGGAAAGTCTTAACATTTTTAAAAGAAGTTGCTTAAGCTCATACTTAAAAGGAAAATAGAAAATAAAGAGAAGATTTGACCCTCAAACGTCTCTAAGTAAAAGGAATATTTTAAAACTACTCAGACGCAAAAACTTGTGCTTTTTCTTGTGGGAAAAGAAGAATGACCTTGAAGGAGGAACTTGAAGTTTAGTATACAGATTCAAAGGTCAAAGGGAACAACTCCAAGATAGCAAAACAGAACTCAATCTAACTGATAAGCATACCCAAAGAAATTTCAGAATAACCATAGACAAGTGGTATACCTCCTGGTTTTCTCATTTTAAACTATGAATATCTGTGGTGACTACATATGCCTCTCCCACCAGTCTGGTGAGTATGCAATGGAGCAGATAAATGCTTTTTCAATTTTTAATAACTGTTATTCTTCTCTGCTTACACAATTGTCCACTTATCATCTGGAAGGATTTTCCCTGTACCATGATAATTTATCTTCAAAAAAATAACCAAAATGATTTTCCAAGACATAAGTCAGTTATCCCTCTTTTACTCAAAATTCTGCAACAGCTTCATATCTCACTAAAATTAAAAGACAATGTCTTTACCATGATCAGAAAATTTCCCTCTTCTGAACCACAGGACACTGAATGATTGGTTCTGATATTTTATGATAGTAAGCTCATACCATTTACCATGTAGCTTTGTTATGTTCTACTATTTCAGATTAAAATGCTTCTCTCCCACATTAATCTCATGCTTAACAATGTGACTTGCTTTGCCTAATGGAATGTGAGTACATTTTACATAACTATAGTCATAAAATAAACCTTTGGAGTTTGATTTCTTGTCTATCATATTTTTTCTGAGGGTAACACACAGTTGCAGGTCCAGGGATGGTCTAGTGGAGCAGATATAGATGAATTTTACAGACAGATGTAAAATTTGTTTAGTGCTCAACCTCAAGTAGAGCAGCCAATCCAAGCCCAAACTAGACTGACTGTACCTCAGTAGACCTGCATATCCTTAGTGTGCAAATACATTTTTATGGTAAACCAATTATATGCATGTCTGCTTCCTCTTTTTAATCAGATACATATTTACAAATAGTACCTCTACCACTCTCCCACATTTTTAACTATCTTGATTTTTTATTATAAGAATTTATGCATGTGACATAGTACATATTAATGTCATTTTTTCTAGTTGTCTTGTTCCTTTCCTCAAACACACAAGCTCTGTAGAAATAGGAAATACATTTTCCCCCTTGGTCTATTCATAGCACCCAGACTATTACCTGGCTCATGGGAGATCTTCAAAATATGTTTAATAAATAAACGAAAGATGTTAGCCCATTATAGTGTATAAATTCAGTGTGAATTTCCATGTATGTCTTTTCCAACAATAACCAGTATATATTTGAAAAAACTATTATGATGATATATTGAAAGTATAAGACTATTAAAGGTCTAAATTATTCATGTTTTTATGACCTGGTGTGATTTCTGTGTGTGGTAGAACAACAATAGTTTACCTTATAATAAAATACAGAGAATATGCATAGTTTCACTTTATCTTGTGCTTATCTCAGGAGGATTATCTCTGGAAATTGTCAAAGTGTCTAATTAGAGTTTATTTTTCTGAACATGATGAGCTCATGAAGTTGGAATCAGAAAGTTAATAAGGGTCTGGTTTTTAAAACACTGCTCTCATTACCTTCCATAGTAAATCTTAAAACTATCTAAATACAGTTTTAAACAACTTAAAGGTTTCTTGATTTAATGAACAACAAAAAAAATACATACTATCTGATGGAAATATCATTACATTGCAATTGTTTATAACATAATATTTAGAAAGATTGTATTAACTTTATTAAATGAATCTGTAATCTGAGGCAGGTATTTTCTGAACCAGAAGAAAATTAAGAGTAAAATAGTCCTTTGAAAAATTTTCTTACACTAGAATAACACTTTGCAGATTTACTCTTTTGTATGAATATTTGGGTTTGATACATTGGAATATTTTAGGTAAGTAAGAAGACTCTCTTACAATAATGATAATCACATAAAGTATGTGTTTAATACCATAGACCCAGAATTTAAGGTAATTCTGTTTAATATTAAAAAAATATTGTTTTGCTATTATTATAGCAAAAATATTATCATATTGGAACACTGAAAGTATAAATGTGTGGAAAGATTATAAATCACACATCTCCTATCACTATATTTTATTTCATTATTTGCACAACAGCAGCTTTTCCATGTAATATACTCTACTGAATATTACCAAATTAGTGTATAATAGATTCAAGGAGAATTAGCATATTATTATTTTGTTTATTAACAAATTTAAAGTAAAATATAGAAATGATTTTTTTCATGCTCTGTATTACTTCTTTTCAGTTTGATAAAATCAATCCAAAGAACAGAATTTCTTAGTTTCTTTTATTCTTTTATTATTGTTGTTTCTTTGGTTCTATAAATTTAAGTTATATAACAGTATGGTTAGCAATACTTGTAAAGAGAAAAATCTGTGATACAGGTAAGCAATTTGACATACCCATCAGAAAGTATGTTATATATTCATCATGGTGTATTACTCAGTCATAAATAAAAATAAAATTCTGTAATGTTAAGTCCAATAGATGGAATTGCATGAAGTAATGCTAATTGAAGAAAGACACAAAGAGACAAGTATCACATCTCTTATATATGGTAACTAAAAATGTACATGAAAGTAGAAAAATTACTTTTATAATTTTTATAATAAAATAGAATAGAATTTAAACAGCACGAATGAATTGGGGCAATTTTCATATCACTTATAAAATTTAAAAATGTATTCTTTTTCACATTATGTTATTCAAAAGTCCTTCAGAGTTTGGACAGATTGAAACAATCTATATCATGAGATAACATTTTTTTTCTCATGCACTTACTTATCCCTCTTTGTATTTAATTAAGTTTTCAAATTGTAATGAATAGATTTCAGTATAAATCGTGATGAGTTTTGAGGGACATATAAAACAGTGTAATCCAGTCTCATTCATCAAAACACATAACATTTAATTCCTCAACTTCCTTTTTGAATTTTTCAGACAAAAAAATTCAATATATCAAAAAACTTGGCATACAACAATTTAGAATTCAGTATAATATCACCTACAAAATATAGACACTTGTAACAGATAAGTGATCAAAGACAAATGTATGAAAATCTTGATAGCAATTTTATGCAGCTATATTGAAGGATCTCAAAAATATAGAAAACATCTAAAAACGATGGTGAGGAGAAACACCCAAACACTCATTTAAAACTCTGTCTTTGACTCAAAATAACTTCCTTTTTTAACCTTTTAAAATATAAGGAAAGGGATTTAGTAGAAAGGGCTGAGATTTAACACATTATTAACACATCTCTATAAGGCATATAGAGAGCAAAATTAATTTTGGTAATTTTAATATTCTAGCTATTAATAAAAATGTCTTTCTTCTTTAACACGTGTATTTCAGTCATACATGAGAAATTATTAAGGTTATCTGTATATATTTTATGAACTTTTATGTATGAAAATCATAAACATGAAGAATATATTTGAAGAGCACTGGGTTTTTATCTTTAAAATTCTAATTATGTGATTGACAAATTCTTACAAATATGGTCATAAAATATTTTTAGTCTTTACAATTAATTAGTTTCCAGAAATCTGCATTTTCAATGTCTTTTTTGTCTTATGGAATTCTGTTATTGCCACTCTGCTTCTTAGTAGTATATTATTCATATTTAGGGCCTAATATTTGTCACTGAATATTAATTTTGACTTTCTCAATAACGCCAACATAATGAAATATGACAAGTAATGACTATAGACAGTTCTGTCTCAGATAATTTCACTTTGGCTTTTAGGAGAACATCACTTCTACTGCCCAGTTAACTGTATGCTCTGATTGGTAACGATTGTACAGAAAATAAAATCAGCAGGAAAATATTACACTGAATCACTATTGTCAAAAGACATAATTCAAACATATTCAGTTTAAAGATTGACTTTTGTTAATTGATTCTAGATAAGCAGATAGGGTTTATAGGTAAAAAAGGTCTGAAGAAAGCAAAAATAAGGAAAAAGAAACTGTTGGTTTTTTAGATTTATTTCTTCTATAGAGTTAAAATAAAGGATATCTTTGTCATACTAGCTCAAGCTCATGTAATTTGGGCCTTCTTATTAGTTATGATGAATCACCTGTTTCTTAGAAAACAGTTCAATTTGATTATCTGATACCTAGTTACAATTCCTCCGTTTTGTTTTAGTTTGATCTGTTGAGATCTATTAAAAAGGTAAACTAATATTTTGTTTGGTTTCTATGAATTATTAAATTTTTTACTTTTAAAATATTTCATTTTTCTTTAAGGATTTTGTGTTATATTCCCATCAATCAATACAATAAGAATTAAAAAGTGATATCTTAAAAAGATTTATATTAAAATTTCAATAATTCAAAATTTGTGGATCAAATATTTGAGGAATTTGTGACTTTGGGGGATTGCAATACAAAGCAAAACAAGAATATTGGAAAAAAGACCTCACCATTATTATGTCATAATGTAAATAGCTGAAACTAATTGTGTTTGGAAGTGTTAGGGCAACATGAATAAAAACAAAATTTATTCTCAAACCCAAAAACCTCTCCACAAAGGTAGAAGAGAAATAAGGCAGTTTCATTATTCAAAAAGCAGAGTGTGATTGGCATCACAGTCAATCTGCTAAGAAATCACAAAAATGAAAGAAATATCACCATCTTCCATACCAAAGTAGATATAACCATTTACATTCCTCTTACTCAAAATAAGTAATAGCTAGTTCTCATACTGGAAGCCAAGTGTCACTCCTGGTTCCTCGGAAACTCACTTGATATTCGAGATAATAACTTGTACTTTTCAAGTGGCCTTATCCAAAGAGGGAAAAAAAAGAAAGAACTCCTGATTTGTGCCTCTGTGGTTCTGGAGTTTGAAACCAGTAGCTCACATATTCTAGGCAGTGTGCTACCTCTCAGCTCTATTTATTTTAAATTTTGAGTCAGAGTCTCACTACATTGCCCAGGCTCACCTCAAAGTTTTGGTCCTCCTACCTCAGCCTAATTTCTCATTATTTTACAATATCTTAATGAGGTTTACAAGTTGGAGCAAGTTTGCAATTTTATTGAGTTTTGAAAGTTGAAGCAAAACTTCCCCACAGAAATTAGTATCCTAAATTCCATAGAAACTGAAGAATGAGGTTGTTGTCTTCCTTCATGATTACATTTCTAACAGATAGTCTAGGAAACTTGAGATCTCAAGACATTATTGGTCTAGAAAGCTGGTGAGACTGTTAATGTACCTATATAAAGTTTGGCATACATTCACAGAAAGAGAAGAGCTTACCTAGTTTTTAAGTAAATGGTCTAGGAAAATGGAGTGAGTGGAATAAGTAGTTATAGATATGGAAAATTACTGTGATAAACATTACTTCATAAGTGCATTTTAAATGAATATATGTAGGAACAGGTATTTACATGTAAAGTCATGCATCATGTAACAGGGTATATTTGGATATATGCATCATTACATGATTGAGTTAGTCAACTCTCTGTTACTGTGAAAAAATACCTGTGAAAAACAACTTAAAGGAGGAAAGATTTATTTTGGTTCATTATTTCTAAGCAAACTATGGTCAGCTCTATTTTTTCTGGGTCTTTGGTAAGGCAGGACATTATGGCAGAAAGTCATGTCAGAGCAGAAGTGGGGTTGAGAGAGAAGGGACCAGGTACAAAATATCCCCTCCCAGTGGCTAACTTCCTCCAAGTAACCCCACTTCCTACAGTTTCTACCACCTTCCAATAGTCTATTCAATTATGAATCCAGCAATGGACTAAATCATCCATTAGATTAGAGTCCTCGTGATCCAATCACTTTTTAAATGCCCACCTCTGAATATTTCTAAATTGAGGACCAATGCTACAATATAGGAGGCTTTGGGGGACATTCCAAATCTATGCTATAACAGTGATTTTTGTCATTGTATGAACATCATAACATGCACTTTACAGGCTTATATGATACAGTCTTATACACCTAAGCTGAATGGTATAGCCTACAAGGTGGCATAATGTTATAGTAATTAATACAATAAGTAATTGTAACACAATTGTGAGTTTTGTGTATATATCTAAATATAGAAAAGTGACAATGTATATACTGCATTGCCTTTCAATTCTTTTATTGATTCTTAAGATTTTTAAATTTGGTTTTAGTTTACAAAAAAATTGGATCTATTTATGGTGTGTGATATGATACATGTCTTGGTTTTAAATCTTAGTTTGAAATAATAGGAAACATTTTATCTTCTGCAAATAATTATGAATAAAATTTTGATAAGCATGCATATGTAACATGAAAGCATTTTCTTAGCAAACAAAGAAAAATTAACAAAAATTATTTGTGGACTCCTCTCACCACAAATATCTAGCAAGAAGAACTTTAAGAATGCTCATGATTTTACTATTCCATGGATGCTATCTTAATATGGATGCTACTTTTGTTATTGCCAACAAATTAGGTTTTCAAATTCAGTATAGCAGTTTTATTTCTTAAATCATTCTCTGGTTTTTGGAAGACTTTCTTCAATACTTCTTGGAGACCTAATATCTTTATTATTCTGCTACATTACTGTATACTTATTTCTTGACTCTTTTCTGTCTTCTCAGTCTTTTCTTTTTCTCTAAATGTTGATTTACCTTAAAATTAATCTTTAACCCTCTTTGCTTTTATCATAGTTCCAATGAGCTCTTGATCTCATTCTATGACTTTAAACACTCTCAAAAAGTAAAGTCCAGACAAATTTTTAACAATATCACTCTGGCTGCCATATGCATATGCAGTAGAAAGCAAAAGATGAAATTAGGGTACCCATTCATCAGACTGGTGTAATACTACAGAAGAAGTGAGGTAATTGTATGGAGTAGGGCAATAACAGTGAAGGTGGGGAAATATTTTGATTCTTGAAGACTTAGTAATAAATTGGAGCTTTGTTTTGAAGGAATTAAAGGAATTGAACATGACATTTAGGAAGCTTGCCCAATCACCTGAGTAATGAGCAAAACTGGGGAAATAATGGGACAGGATGCATTTGGTGGTATTGTGAACTCTGTATTGAACTGCTTTGTAGATATGTGAGAAGGAAGTCTGGCAGGCATTTGGAGATTTGAGTCTTAATGTGATAAAACTAGAGAATGCGAGTTACAAAAATTGTGAGGTGTTATAGAGTACAGTTTGAGTAGCTCCATTGTAAAGGTAAATGAGATTGAACAGCATAATAGCTACTAAGGCATGTGAGATTAAGTAATGCTTTGCCCTTTTTCCCCACTCTTTAATTAACCCTATTTATTAGGGTTCTTCTTTGCAAGCACTGGAAATTACCTTGGATATCTTAAGCATTTGAGACAATACAAGAACACATTTAGAGGTAAAATGATTGGGTTGTGAGATCCCTAACCTAGTTGGTACATTAATGCACGGATATGAGCAGTAAGTTGACAGATAGCATTCAGGGCTGGAAGAAGTACGTCTCTAGGGGGCTTGCCTTTGGTATTTATATTTAATATCTAGTGAATGGAGCACTTGCTGCTTCTTTATTGCTATGTACAGAGATACTTTTCTCTGCCAGATCCTTCTTTCATAACCTTCCGCCTCACCTTGTGCCCAGAGCAGTGGAGATTTCCAACTGTGGACTGAGCCTTCTGAAACATGAGCCCAAAATAAATCTTCTCTCCTCTATATTTTTCTTGTCTGGTCCTTTGGTAACAGTGATGAAAAAACTTGACTGAAATAGGATCTTATAGGAAGCAAGGAATTATCTCTATTTTCTTTTATTGACTAAGATTTGATTTGTGTCCTTAAATATGATCTATTTGGAGGAAGTTCCTTATGCCACTGAAAAAAAAATTGAATTGTCAGTAGGTAAAATATTCTATGAATATGTTAGATTCATTTGAGTAATAATATTTTTTTAGATCTGTAGAATTTTTACTTAGTTCAGATCTATATACCCTATTTAATGATGAAGAGGTATGTTGAAATCATCCAGTATTATTGTATTATATTGCATTTGACTCTTTACATTGAGAGGGTTTGTTTTCAGTACTTAGATGCACCATGATTTGGGGCATAAATATTTACAATTATTGTTCATTGGATTATTTCCTTAACTTGTATCAAGTGACATTCTTTTTCTCTACTGATTATCTTTGACTTGAAGTCTACTTTGTTTGATATGAGAATAGCTCCTCCTGCTTGCTTTCAGTTTCCATTTGCATGATATATTTTTTCCATCCTTTCTTCTTCAGTTTGTGAATGTCTTTGCCTGTAAGGTGTGTCATTTATGAAAAAAATATGATTGGATATTGTATTTTAATCCAGTCTGTTTTCCACTGAATTTTTAAATTTGATTCATTGAGCCTTTCAAGTATTTCTATTTGATTTTTCTTAGAACCTCTCTTTAAGGAAGTAATCTTTCCCTTTCTGTGTTTTCTAACTTCAGAAAATTTTAACTACAAATTTTCTAAGTTCATTTTTTGACATTTCCTCCACTGTAACATCAATGAAAATAGTTTTTAAAGTTGTGGAGGCTGTTTCAGGTGGCTTGTTGCCATGCCTTTTTATTTATTTATTTATTATATTTGGTACCAGGAATTGGACCCAGGGGCACTTAACCACTGAGCCACATTGACAGCCTTTATTTATTTTATTTTTTTAAAATTTCGGGGGTCTCACTAAGTTGCTGAGACTAGCTTTGCACTTGTGATCCTCCTGTCTCAGCCTCCTGAGCCACTGGAATTATAGGAATGTGCCCAGTGTTCCTTCATTTTTCATACTGCTTTTATGTCTGCCCATCTTTTAGGATTATTATTGCTTCTACTTTTATGCAAAGGACTCCTTAGTATGCTTCTGTCTCTTTTGAGCCCTGGACTGGGTGAATAACCAGGTATGGATACTTTCACTCAGTGTATGTCCTCTGTCATTTCCAGTATTGTTACTACCACTTTGAGAGAAAACATTAAACTTTGTTTACTACAACTATTTTAGAGCAGCACCTCATACTGTGCAGCCTTAGGAGAAACAAAGACTTATTGATAATGTTCTCCACAGTTCTTCAAGCATAAAATCATAGTAATGTTCTGGAACAGGTTGAGTAATTAGTTATCAAAAACAGTAAAATTGCTATTACATTTTATAGGAACATACAGAGAAGGAGAGAAAACTTGGGCAAAGAAATAAAGAAAAAGAAAATGGATGTAAAGAAAGATAGAAGGTAATGAAATAAGTCAAGGTTAAAAAGAAAGGAAAAAATGTACAGGGGGATTTAAGATTATAGCAAGGATGTAAGAGGGTAAAGAAGCTAAGAGAAGCAAATGTAAATCTGAGCTAGTAAAACAAAGATAGAATGATTACAATTAATCCTGTAAAACATTAGAACAAATACATTCGGATGGGATGATGGCACAATATTGTATACTAGAACAAAAATATTGAATCAAATAGAAGATAAATTTATGTAGGTATATAATTGATGTTAAAAGTATTTATAATAATCTATGTCAGTATAAAGAGATTTCTTATTGAATCTTCCCGTGTTGCTTTTTTATCAGAATCTGGGACCTTTAGAAGGTTCCCATCACTCCTCAGTTTTAGATCCTCCTCCTAGGGAAGGATCTAAAGCTGAATAAAAAAAAAATATATATAATAATATAATATATAATAATGTATTATATCTTATAATTATAATATATAGCATATATTATATGATTATATATAATTATATATCATATGTATAATTATAATAATATATATAATTTATAATATATAATATACAATATTTTTCCTGTCAGACCAGGTACCTGAGGCTGCATGCTTGGAGGTACCATGTTGTATCTGTTGGATGTTTTTTTTGGGTACAGAATCACAGGATGCAGAGCTTAGGGCTGATGGTTTAACTGCAACACATGGTCTTATTTACAGTGTCATAGAGACCCACGGCTGGAGCATCTGAGCTCTCACTGCAAGGGGTTGTAAATCACCCCTCCAATTTCTGGTAGGTACCATCGCCCTGCTTGCATCTGAGTTCTTGCTGCCCATGGCTTTCAATCAAAGCCACTCTAATATTTGCTGAGCTCCTGTGGAAGATGCGTTGAGTATGATGCCAAGGCTAGCACTCAGTCTGTTCCACCTCAATCCCCTTGTTCATGGTGAGGGGCAGCAGGTTTCAGTAACTTTCTGCCAGCAGCAATCCTTTTATTTTCCTTCTAGCTGGATTATTGTCCCATTTAAGAAGTGTTTCCTCTGTTATTATTTGTTGCTACCTGAAGGTGGGGAGATGATGTGCTGATCTGATATTTTTCTAGGAATTCTGGTTTCCAGGTCTGGCATGATTTCAGTCCACAATTTAAGTTAAACTGCTTGATCTCCTTCACTAATTTTGCTGTTTCTATCATGTTTTAACTTAGTTTGCTTTTCTTTCCCACTGTGGTTGAAAAAGGAAACTTATATACTTTTCCTTTCTTTCTCTCTTTTCCCTCACCCTAACTTCACTGTGGTCCAGGTACAGGGTTAAGGATTTTTGACCTTATTTTCTGCTCCAATAATCAAGCTTCAAGTATCTCCAAGTCTCAAACTGTCCAGTATTGATGTTTAAAATATTTTCTGTCACGCAGTTCTGGTCTACTGTTCATTCGCTGTTTCCTTTCTGTGTTCTAATGAGGTTGAGGGATGAAGCCTATTTCTACTCTACTGTCTTCTGATTCTGACAAATATTTCTTCACACCATTTTAATTTGTTTATTTATTGCAAACAAAAATTTCTAGTGTTTAATTTGGGGGAATGTCTATTTTGTTTATATTTTAAATATTACTGACTTGCTCATTTTATATTACCTTAATCTATTCTGCTCCAAAATGATTCCTGATTCCACATAAATAACTGGAGATGGAGAAAGATTTATTCAGAAAACTAAATCAAAAGATGTATTTATGTGAAATAAATATTCTGTTCTCACTGTGAAATGTTGAAGCAGAGCACCACAAATGGGAAGAAAATTATGATAAACAGAAAAATGTTATCTGCTATTCAATGGATGAAAAATCCTACTCAGTGAACACTAAATGTTTTCAACTGAGAAAACTCATGTGATTATAAAACTTTCAATTTGATCATATTGAGCCAAAAGCAGTACAAGTATACATGATAAGCTATTTATTAACATTCCCTCTTTCTGGTCATATATTAGACGTATTAAAACTGATGCAGAAAACTGAGTTCTAGACTGATAAAAGGTCATTAGTTTTCGTGTTTAAACCTTATTAGGCAATCACTAAATATTCACGTCATTCTGTATTTCTTCAAACTTTGCTGTGTTCGTTATTGCTCAACAGATGTGGGTGTACTCAACGTGTATTTATGTTGAGTTTCTGAAAAGACAATATCATTGATTGAATGGTACACTATGTTTCTGTTCTCTTCTAATTATCATACTCTTTGGTAAGCTAAACTTGTAAATCTATAAAAAATATTACCCATTCACGTAGTAAATATTATTCAGATTGCTGACCTAGTATTTTTCAGGAAACAAGCAGCTCCAAGAGGAGTAGTTGCACAAAATCCAATATCAATTAAGCATGGGCAGGAATCTCACAGGAACCAGTGGGAGCATCCTGTTAGCATGTAAAAATACTGTTCCAAATGAACAGCAGCCAGAGATTGGTGATGTATGAGGACCCAGAAGAATAAAGCTACGCTGCCTCATATATAACTATTTCCTGTCCAAAGAAACATTTTTCAAACACTGAAGATTTTTGATACATATT
This sequence comes from Sciurus carolinensis, assembly GCF_902686445.1. Lineage (NCBI taxonomy): Eukaryota > Metazoa > Chordata > Mammalia > Rodentia > Sciuridae > Sciurus > Sciurus carolinensis. Next base: position 121,007,640 of record NC_062221.1, on the reverse strand, counting down.
ACTGCTTGAAAGATATTTTAGGCTATTTTTATTTCAGTGAAACAGCATTTTAATTTCAGTTGAATAGTAGTTTAAAGCTTATCTTTTGTGTACATACTCAAAGGCATGCAAAGATTATTCTTGCAAATAATACCAAAGATGTGAAACAATAAAGGGGTGCGAAAATTAGGGTTATAACATGGCATTTGATAGTTCACTATACCAGAATTTCTGACATCACTAGATTACAAATGCCTACTTCTTTTCTAAATATATACATATATATATATATATACATACATACATATATATATATATATGTATATGCATTACTATTTTTTTTCTACACTACTTCCAAGATGCTCATACAGGTCCCCCTCATTGTAGTGTAAAATGTCTAGAGTCTCATGTACTATATCTTTGATCAAAAATTTCCTTCCCCAAATCATCATACAAAATGCTGCCTCTTTAAAATTCAGTGAAGTATTTTACTGGTAATGTGCAAGAATAGCCTTTGCAATTTTAAATTATACATGATTTTTAAATTGTAAAAATTATTTTTATACTAATTCTAATTCTGTAAATGCCATATTCTAATACTCTATGATTAAAATTAAGACAATTGATAGTTTTCTGTATTCCAATTATATGGTGTTATTTCCCACACTATTACAGAGTGGCCTAATAGACCATTGTCTCTCTAATTATTGTCTGGACTCAAGGATTATCATAAATTATTCTAAAAACAAAATCATACTCATTGCTAGTTGTTTTCTAGCACTCCATTGTGTATACTCAGCAATCCAATGTAATGGTTTTGTGATAGTCCAATTTGCAACCTTTATAGTAAAGGCTCCAAAACATAACCATATAGTTTAAATTAGACTACTGTGAGGATTTAATTATTTTTAAAGAAAAAAAAATCACACTAGGTCATTGCTTAGAATATTTCTCACACTAAATATTATTACATATGATCTCTGTGACACAGAACTTTGTGGCCATGACTATTCATAAATGTTATTGGAACAGATGGACTGCAACAGATCAGTTTTCTGAGGAAGATAAGACTTTACAACTTTAGTATACTTCCAGTATTTTACTGGGTTCCTAAATTTTTCTGAAAGGACAAACTCTATCCCTCTTCCTCACTGTTAAGAACATATGGCTGCTCTTAACAGACATTTCAAAACATATGCACTTTAATCTCTTGCAGAAAAGTTTAGTTGGCCATGCATTAGAACTTTTCCTTGTCATGGAAAAAAAAATAAACCAAGAACTTACTAATGTTTCAATATCAGTTTATCAAATACCTGATGTAATAAAAAAGTTTATGAACGATATACCAAATAACAAATAATATTCACATTTTTCTGAAAATTCTAAATTTTGTGTAACAATCTGCGTAAGCATAAATATAGGTATATCAACTTTATCAACTGCTTGATTAATTTTATTAATAGTGTCTTAATAGTTTTAAATTTTCAGCTTGAGGTACATGTAATGGACTGAAACTTTTGTAAACCCGTAATCTGCATGATAAAATTATAACTTCCAAAGTAATATAAAGAAATAAAACAGGCTGGGGATGTAGCTCAGTTGGTAGAGTGCCTGCCTCACAAGCACAAGGCCCTGGGTTCAATCCCCAGCACCGCAAAAAATCAAAAAATAAATAAATAAATAAAACCTTTTAGGTTAAGAAAATCACTCCCTCATGAATGGTATTACTGCTCTTATAAAAGAATGCAGAGATATCATCTGCCATCTTTCTTCATGTGAGGATACAAAGAAAAAGCAGTTTGGAAACCAGATGAGGACTTTCACCAAAATCTGGCCATGCCAGTGCCCTCTGGTATCGAACTTTTAGCCTCCAGAACTGTGTGAAGTAAGGTTCTATTTCATGAGACACTTAATTCATGCTCCTGCTCATAGCAACCCAAATGATTAAGATTACATATTATATATAGTGTTTTAAGATTTTGAAACATTCTTTCCTATTATTTGTAAAGTTCAACTGAAAGGCACATTTTCACTATTGCCATTGGTTTATTTTTTTTAAATTTTATTAGGGCATTACATAACAGTGGGATTCATTTTGACTTAATCATACATACATGGAATATAATTTGCTCCATTTCAGTTCCTAGTATTTTTCTCTTTCCCTTGTCTCCTTTCTTCCCCTGATTCCCTTTCTTTACTCTATAGTCTTCCATCTATTTATTTATGTTTTAATTGATGCTTCATAGATATTCATAAAGTGAAATTCATTATGGTATATTCATATAAATACACAGTGCAATCTTGTCAATTGCATCCTGCATCTCCTCCCTTTTTCTATTCCTCCTTCCTCCTCTTCAGTCTCCTTGCTCTTGTGTGGAATCTACCCACTGCCCAACATTTTTTCCCCCTTACTTTAAACTAGCTTTTCTAAATGAGAGAAAAAATTCAACTCTTGAATTTCTGAGTCTGATTCATTTCACTAGTATTCTCTAGTTTCATATATTTATTGGCAAATGCCATAATTTCCTTCTTCTTTATGGCTGTGTAAAACTCCATTGTGTATATATACCAATTTTCTTTATCCACTCTTCTGTTGACAGATATTTAGGCTGATTCTATAATTTGGCTACTGTGAATGGTGCTACTATAAATATTGATGTGTCTATATCAACAGAGTATGCTGATTTCAGTTCTTTAATAACAAGAAATGGGGTAGCTGGGTCAAATGATGATGCCATTATTAGTCTTTTGAGGAATCTTTAAAATGCTTTTCAAAGTACTTGTAAAAACATGCAGTCCCACTAGCAATGTATGAGTGTACCTCTTCCCCAACATATTTGCCAGCACTTAATATTATTTTTAATTTTAATTATTGTCATTCTAGGTGAAGTGACATAAAATCTCAATGTACTTTTGATTTGCACTTTCCTGATGCTAGGAATATTGATCATTTTTTCATGTATTCATTGGTCATTTGTATTTCTTCTTTTGTTAAATGTCTGTTTAGGTTTTGAGCCCATTTATTAACTGGGTTATTTGGTTTTTGGTGATAAGTTTTTTGAGTTTTTGTATAAAGATTTTCTGTCATGCTGTACCATGTGCCTTCACACTCTTTATTGTTTCCTTCACTGTGAAGAACATTTTAAATTTGATACTGCCTCCCTTAATGTTTCTCGGTTTTATTTTGTGTGCTTTAGGGGTCTTGATAAAAAGTCAGTGTCCATGCCAATATGTTGAGTGCTAAGCTTATGCTTTCTTCTAATAATTTGAATGTTTCCAGTTAAATTATTTGATTAATTTGAGTTGAATTTTGTGCAAGGTGAGACACAGGGATCTAATTTTATTCTTCTACATAAAAATATCCAGATTTGTTCAAAAAGTTACGTTTCTTTCAACATATAGTTTGGCATCTTTGTCTAGTAACAGATAACTGCTTTTATGTTGGGTTGTCTCTGTGCTTTTATTCTATTCACTTGTCTTATGTCGGCTTTGGTTCAAGTATCATGCTGTTTTGTTACTATAGTTCTGTAGTATAATTTGAGGTCTGGGATTGTGATGTCGTTGCTCAGGATTACTATGGCTGTTCTGGGTCTCTTATTTTTCCAAATTAATTTCAGAGCTGCCTTATTTAGTTCTGTGAAGAATGTTATTGGTATTTTGATGGGGATTGAATTGCATCTGTATAATACTTTTAGTACTATGGCCATTTTCACAATGTTAATGCTGACTGTCCAAGAACATGGAAGGTCTTTCCATCTTCAATTTCTTTCTTTAATGTTATATAGTTTTCATTGTAAGAGGTCTTTCACTTTCTTGGTCAGAATTATTCTCAGTTTTGATTGCTGTTTTTGAGGTTATCATGAACAGAATAGTTTTCATGATTTCTTTCTCATCATGTAGATTATTAGAATATAGGAATATAATCTATTTCTAAGGAGTGATCTTGTATACTGCTACTTTGCTGAATGTATTTTTGTTTTTCAACTTGAGATGTCTTCTGCCTGAGGACATGTTGTTCTTTTATTTGATGGTGATTCTTCTAGAAAAAGGATCACCTCCTCAGCAAAAAGAAAATTTAACTTCTTCTTTTCCTGTTTCTATCATTCTCATTTCCTTCTCTGACTTGATTTCTTTGATTAGAATTTCAAGAACTATTTTTAATAACAAATGGTGAAAGTGGGCATTCTTGTCTTCTTGATTTTATAGAATATGTATTCAAATTTTCTCTATTCAGTACTATGTTGGTTTGGGGCATGTCACATGCAGTATTTATAAATGTTGAACTAAGTTTCTTCTGTCCCTAGTTCCTCCAGTATTTTTAATATGAACAAGTGCAGGATTTTGTCAAAGACCCATTATCCATATATTGAGGTTATTCTATCACTCCTGACTTTAATTTATGTGGTCCATTACACTTGTTGATTTGTATGTGTTGAGACAAGCTTTCATTCCTGTGATGAAACTTACTTGATCATGGTGTACTATCATTCTAATGTGGGTTTGAATGAAGTTTGCTAATACTTTACTCAGGAGACCTGCATCTGTGTTCATCAGGGATATTGGTCTGTACTTTTCCTCCCTGGATTTGTCTTTTTTTTCATTTTGGTATCAGGGTAATGCTGACTTCATAAAATATACTTGGGAGTGTTCCCTTCCTGTCCATTTCATGCAATAATTTGAGGAATAGTAGCATTCGTTCTTAAAACTTTAAGTCTGGTAGAACTCAGCTGGTTCTGGTCTTTACTTGTTTGGAAAGTTTTTTCAGTTGCTGCTTCAATCTCATTACATGATATTGTTCTCTTTGTTTTCTGTATCTTCCTGGTTCATTTTGGGTAGGTCATATGTGAAATTTTCAAAGTCTTCCAGTTTTGCAATTTATTGGAACATAACTTTTCAAAATAACTTCTAATGGTCCTCTGGATTTCACAACGGTCTGTAGTGATATCTCCTTTTTATTTTTATTTTTGTTCATTTGGGTCTTATCTCTCATTCTTTTGGTTAGTTTAAGGGTTTTCACTATGATTTATCTTTTCAGAGAAGCAGTTCTATGTTGCATTGATCCTTTGTATTTTTATTCTGAATTTCATTGATTTTTGTCTCCAATTTTAAGTATTTCCTGTCTTCTACTGATTTTGATATTAGATTGCTCTTCTTTTCTAGGGCTTTGAAGTATAATATTAGATTACTTATTTTGTATCTTTATTTTTTTAAATGTAGGCATTCAATGTTATATAATTTCTTCTTATTATAGCCTTCATACTGTCACAGAGAATTTGAAATATTGAATCTATGTTCTCACTTGTTTCTAAGATTCTTGATTTCTTCTCACAGTTCTCTTTGATCCATTCCTCATTTAAAAAAAAATATTTTTCAGTCTTCATATGTTTATTTGATTTTTATAATTTGTCTTGCTATTTATTTCTACTTTTATTCCATTGAGATCTGGTGTGGAACACTGGATTATATCACTTTTTTTTATTTGCTAAGACTTACATCATGACCTATTTCATATGTCTTTTAGGACTATTTGACTTTTAGTCTTACTTAGGTCAGAAATAACCTTATTGATTTTATTTCTAGATGCCCTGTCTATTGGTGAAAGGGGTGTGTTAAAAGCATCCAGTATTGTATGGTAGTCTATCTAATATTTAATGCCAAGTTTTTTGAAATGTAATTAGGTGCATCAATATTTGGGACACGAATATTTACTATCTTTATATCTTCTTGTTGTATAGTTCCCTTTACTGTATAAGATGACCTTCTTTGTCTCTTCTGATCAATTTTTGCTTGCAATCTGCTGTGTCAGAAATGAACATAGTTACTCATTTTTGTTATTCAATTCCATTTGCATGAAATATTTTTCCATCCTTTTACTTCCAGCTTGTGGATGACTTTGCCTATGAGATAAGTCTTGGAAAGAACATATGATTAGATCTTGTTTATGAATCTATTCTGCCAATCTATGTCTTTGAGTTTTGAAGTTGAGACCATTTATTTTCAGTGTTTTCATGGATAGATTTTTGTTTTTTCCTGCCATTTTGGTTTGCTTGCTGTATTTAATTTGGTCTTAATTTTCACGTAGTTGCTCTTCTAGAGAGCTTCATCCACTTGGGAACTTTGGTATTAGTTTGTGAGTTCTGCTGTGTGTGTATATATTTTATGTATTTGTGTAGTGCTGTCTTAGTAGTCACAATTTCTTTTAGTTTATCCTTATCATGGAAAATTTTTATTTTTAATTCAATTCTGAAAGGTAGTTTTGTTGAATATAGCAACCTTGACTGGGACTTTTTTTTTTTTCTTTCAGTTCTTGAAATATCTCATCCTAAGATTTCCTTGATTTTAGAGTCAGATTGTACAAATCAGAAATGAAATTTATTAGTTTATTTCTAATTGTAATCTGAAATTTTCTCTTGCAACTTTTAATATTCTTTCCTTATTTTTATGTTAGACATTTTTATTATGATGTGTCTTAAAGAGTTTATCTATCTGCTTCCTTTATGTGAAGGACCATCTCATTTATAAGGTTGGAATAATTTTCTGCTGATATTTCACTGAAAAGTTTCTTAATGTCTTTAGCCTATTTCTCCATGTTCTCATCTATCCCAAAGACTCTCAAAATCAGTCTCTCAACTTTGTCCCTGAGTTCTTGTATATTCTGATCTTGATCTTTTTTTTTTTAATCTTACAGAATATTCAAGTTCACATACCCTATCTTCAAGGCTTGAAGGCCTGTATTTGAGACCTGAAAATCTATTTTCTAGTGTTTGGTCATATTTTTAAGTGAATGCTTCATTTGATTCATTTGATGTTGCATTTGTAGGACTTTTAATTATTATGTTTTAATACCTCTATTTTTATTGAAATAGGCTTTCACCTCCTACATTTGGTCTCAATTAATTATTTGGATCTTCTTTTAGCTCATTGAATATTTTAATAATCATTTTTATAGTCTTTTTTGGAATATCACTCTCTTCCATATCTGTGGGTTCCTTTGTTGGTGGATTGCAAATTTAGTGGTGGGGTACCTGTTTCCTGTTTTAGACGTCTTGAACTTGTATATTTGTTGAGATGAATTTCTCTTCCTTTTTTATTTATGCTTGTGCATTTTGGTTTGGAGTTCATCTTTTTCTTGGGACTTCTTTTTCTTCTTGCTGTATGAGCAATTTTCCAAAGTAAAATCTCAGTTCCCTGTCTAGCTATTCATACGTGGGATTGGTTTGTTGGTTTGGGGTTTTTGTCTCCCTTATTCTCTGTGTTGAAGCATTGTTGGAGCTTGAGTAGGGATGGTTTGTGCATGAAGTGTTGTTAGCTGTCATTTAGTTGAGCATAGCTCAGAAGCAGGATCCCTATCCTATGAACTTGTGGTATCCCAATCACTTCCCAGTCCTTCTTAGAAAAATAGGAAGCAAGAAATATCAATAGTAATAACAGCCCCTATGCAGCCTTAAAGTGAATGTCCAGTTTCTATTATGACATCCACAACACTAATTGTCACTTAAAGAGGAACAGTGGCATAAGCATTTAAAATCAGAATCAATAACAAAAAAACCATAAACTAGATCTGACATTAAACACTAGGTATCAACTATGTCATCCACTATATTAACAATCATGAAACATCAATGGTTGGGTAGAATTTATGTAAACTAAATAATTCTATGTAAACTAAATAATAATTTATGTAAACTAAATAATTTATGTAAACTAAATAATTTATGTAAACTAAATAATAATTCATGTAAACTAAATAATTCTAATAGATATTGATATTACATTTCCTTAATTGAAAAGAAAAGCAAGTCAAAGTTTAAAATACTTAAAAAGTGAACAGTGGTGCTAAGTGAAATAAGCCAGTCCCAAAAAATCAAATGCCAAATGTTTTCCCTGATAAGTGGATGATGATACATAATGGGGGTCGGGGTGTGGGGGTGGAGAAGAAGGGAGGAACTTTAGATTACATAGGGGGAAATGAGAGGGAGGAGGGGTATGAAAGATGGTGGAATGAAACAGACATCGTTACCCTACATACATGTATGATTACATGAATGGCATGAATCTACATCATGCACAACCACAGAAACAAAAAGTTGTACCCCACTTGTGCACAATGCATTAAAATGCAGCCTGTAAACATAAAAATAATAATTTAAAAAAATTTAAAGATTTTTTTTAAAATGTGAATAATGGGAGAGTAGAAGTAATAGGTAATGACTATAAAGAAAGAGGAGTGAAATATGAGTAAAAGTAATAAAATAAGAGAGAGAGGAAGAGGAAATAAGAAAATTTAACAGAGAATGAAGAATGTGAAGAAGGACTACTAAGAGAACAAAATTTTAGTTATGAAAGAACAAACAAATAATAAAATCAAACCAAAATGAACCCACATAAAATTTTGCTCAAGTCCAAACAAGGCTGGATAGCAAACAAGTAAATAAAAATAGCAATTTAAATGAAAAAAAGAATTAAGAACCTATCAGTACGGTGAGAACACACACAAACACACATACACACAAACAGAATGGAAAAAGTAAAAAAAAAAAAAAAAAAATAGGTCAATTAAAATAACAATTGAGAAGTATTGTAATGAGTTCTTCTTTAAAAGTTTTGTAGAACTCGGCTGAGAACCCATCTGGACCTGGACTTTTCTTTGTTGGAAGGCTTTTGATGACTTCTTCTATTTCATTACTTGAAATTGGTCTATTTAAATTGTGTATGTCCTCCTCGTTCAGTTTAGGCAATTCATATGTCTCTAGAAACCTGTTGATGTCTTCGAAACTTTCTATTTTGTTGGAGTATAGATTTTCAAAATAGCTTCTAATTATGTTTTGTATTTCAATCGTGTCTGTTGTGATATTTCCTTGTTCATTCCGAATTTTAGTGATTTGGGTTTTCTCTCGTCTTCTCTTTGTTAGTGTGGCTAAAGGTTTATCAATTTTGTTTATTTTTTCGAAGAACCAACTATTTATTTTGTCTATTTTTTGTATTGTTTCTTTCGTTTCAATTTCGTTGATTTCAGCTCTCAGTTTAACTATTTCCTGTCTTCTACTAACTCTCCCAAACTCATTCTATGAAGCCAATATTACCCTGATTCCTAAACCAGAAAGAGACACATCGAGGAAAGAAAATTTCAGACGAATATCCTTAATGAACATCGACGCAAAAATTCTCAACAAAATTTTAGCAAATCGCATACAAAAACATATTAAAAAGATAGTGCACCATGATCAAGTGGGATTCATCCCAGGGATGCAAGGTTGGTTCAACATCAGGAAATCAATAAATGTCATTCACCATATCAATAGACTTAAAGTCAAGAATCACATGATTATTTCGATAGATGCAGAAAAAGCATTTGATAAAATACAGCACCCCTTCATGCTCAAACACTAGAAAAAATAGGGATAGTGGGAACATTCCTTAACATTGTAAAGGCCATCTACGCTAAACCCATGGCTAATATCATTCTAAATGGTGAAAAACTGAAAGCATTCCCTCTAAAAACTGGAACAAGGCAGGGATGCCCTCTTTCACCACTTCTATTCAATATCGTCCTTGAAACTCTAGCCAGAGCAATTAGACAGACCAAAGAAATTAAAGGGATACAAATAGGAAAAGAAGAACTCAAACTATCCCTATTTGCTGATGATATGATGGTATACTTAGAGGAACGAGGAAATTCCACCAGAAAACTTTTAGATCTCATAAGTGAATTCAGTAAAGTAGCGGGATATAAGATCAATGCACATAAATCTAAGGCATTTTTATATATAAGCGATGAATCTTCAGAAAGAGAAATTAGGAAAACTACCCCATTCACAATAGCTTCGAAAAAAATAAAGTATTTGGGAATCAATCTCACAAAAGAGGTAAAGACCTCTACAATGAGAACTACAGAACACTAAAGAAAGAAATTCAAGAAAACCTTAGAAGATGGAAAGATCTCCCATGTTCTTGGATAGGAAGAATTAATATTGTCAAAATGGCCATACTACCAAAAGTGCTATACAGATTCAATGCAATTCCAATTAAAATCCCAATGATGTACCTTACAGAAATAGAGCAAGCAATTATGAAATTCATCTGGAAGAATAAAAAACCCAGAATAGCTAAAGCAATCCTTGGCAGAAAGAGTAAAGCAGGGGGTATTGCAATACCAGATCTTCAACTCTACTACAAAGCAATAGTAACAAAAACGGCATGGTATTGGTACCAAAATAGAAAGGTGGATCAATGGTACAGAATAGAGAACACGGACACAAACCCAAATAAATACAATTTTCTCATACTAGACAAAGGGGCCAAAAATATGCAATGGAGAAAAGATAGCCTCTTCAACAAATGGTGCTGGGAGAATTGGAAATCCATATGCAACAGAATGAAACTAAACCCATATCTCTCACCATGCACGAAACTAAACTCAAAATGGATTAAGGATCTCAGAATCAGACCAGAGACCTTGCATCTTATAGAAGAAAAAGTAGGTCCAGAGCTTCAACATGTCGGCTTAGGACCAGACTTCCTCAACAGGACTCCTATAGCACAAGAAATAAAAGCAAGAATTAATAACTGGGATAGATTCAAACTAAAAAGCTTTCTCTCAGCAAAGGAAACTATCAGCAATGCAAAGAAAGAGCCTATAGAGTGGGAGAAAATCTTTGCCAATCATACTTCAGATAGAGCACTAATCTCCAGAATCTAAAAGAACTCAAAAAACTCTACACCAAGAATGTAAATAATCCAACGGACAAATGGGCTAAGGAAATGAATAGACACTTCACAGAAGAAGATCTACAAGCAATCAACAAACATATGGAAAAATGTTCAACATCTCTAGTAATAAGAGAAATGCAAATCAAAACCACCCTAAGATTCCATCTCACCCCAATTAGAATGGCAATTATCAAGAATACAAGCAACAACAGGTGTTGGCGAGGATGTGGGGAGAAAGGTACACTCATACATTGCTGGTGGGGCTGCAAATTAGTGCAGCCACTCTGGAAAGCAGTGTGGAGATTCCTTAGAAAACTTGGAATGGAAACACCATTTGACCCAGCTATCCCACTCCTTGGCCTATACCCAAAGGACTTAAAATCAGCATATTACAGAGATACAGCCACATCAATGTTCATAGCTGCTCAGTTCACAATAGCCAGATTGTGGAACCAACCTAGATGTCCTTCAATTGATGAATGGATAAAGAAAATGTGGTATATATATACAATGGAATATTACTCAGCCATAAAGAACGATAAAATTATGGCATTTGCAGGCAAATGGATGAAACTGGAGAATATCATGCTAAGTGAGATAAGCCAATCTCAAAAAACCAAAGGAAGAATGATATCGCTAATAAGTGGATGATGACACATAATGGGGGATGGGAAGGGTTAGTGTTGGGGTTGGAGTTGGGTTTAGGGAGGGGGGCAGGAATGGAGGAAGGAAGGACTGTATAGATGGAGGGGAAGGGTGGGAGGGGAGGGGGGGAAGGGAAAAAATGGCAGAATGAATCAAACAACATTACCCTATGTAAATTTATGATTACACAAATGGTATGCCTTTATGCCATGTACAGACAAACAACATGTATCCCATTTGTTTACAATAAAAAAAAAAGATCAAAAAAAATAACAATTGAAAGAAAAGAAATTTTAGGGAAAAAATTCTTACAGAAAAATGAAAGATTTGTCTCCACTGAGGTGGTCAAAACTTTTGGCAAGGATATATCCTTTGCCTATTCTGTTGTGTTATCCTTTGCATTTATGTCTGGGCTTTCTACCCCTTTGATCAAAGACTGTTGGTTGTTAAATTTGACTTCTTTGTGTTTCTTACCAAATTTGCAGGCCTGTTGCTGATTCTCAAGCTGGTGATGAATTGGGGAGTGCACTCTTCCTCCAATGTGCCATTGTGGGTGCTCTCACTAGCTTCTTTTCAAAGGAGCATGTAAAAGACATTTTTTTTCTTAATTCCAAGAATCAAAACAAGTTTTTCTTCAAATATGATTTGTGTTTTGAATTTAATGTTCCTCTTTCCTTCTGTATGCCATGGATTTTTTAAAACTCATGTGTCCATTTGAGATATGGCTGTTGGAACAAGTTTTGCAGTATTTCTTTAGCAACAGTTCATTGGGTATACATACAAATATTCCTCAAATTTATACTGTTCATTATTATTATTTTAATGGTTACAACATCTCTCTTACATAGGACAGGACCATGACAAATGTCAAACCTGGTGAACCCATATTTCCAGTTTCTTACCAAGCACAATGCTGCCTCAAATGCAGATGAACTAAGTTATGACAAAATGAAGCCACTATCTCTTCACACCTGCAAAATATTTGAGTCTTTCTGATAGTCTTTGCTGTGTTAATTGAGGAAAAAGTAGTGCCCACCTGCATTTCATAATTTTTGCACTTTCCTCTTCAGGTTATTGTTGAATTTCATTAGACCTGAAGTTTTTCCTGGTTTTCAAAAACAACATAAAGACTAGATCAACTACACTATACATCACTATTTTTCTTTGTCAATGCTCAGCATGTACGTTGGTTGGAACATTGTTCTTGTAAATTTTTTCATATTTTTCCAGTAATTCTTTTATTTTTCTTTCTCCTAATAGTGTTCTTTATTTTCCCACCCCTTCTAACACTGCTGCTATGGACACTGCATCTTCTCTGATGTCAATACTGTGTACTCATCAAAAAGTTTCTTCTACGTCTGTTTCATAACAAAGGCTCCTATTGTTTTATGTTCCCTATTCTTCACATTGATACGTAGTATTATTTTGTTCCTTTTTTCCAAACTGATTTTCTTCTGTCTTCTTATAAATTCTACTGTTCATTTATGATTATGCTATAGTGATATATTTTTACTACATAATGCTCCTTTCTAATGGATATGTTGTTCATTTCCACAGAATTCTTCTTCAACTCACCAGGATGCCTTTATGTTATTGAGAAAAAATATCACATCTCTAAATAACTTTCTTCCATTTGTGCCATCCATTCTATGGTCAATGATGGTTCATTGAGAACTAAAACATCCTTGAAATTGCTATCTTCAATTTCCAAATGTCTAATCATAGCCTTCTACCATCACAGGTACTAAATTTTTTTACATAACTACAATTTATAGGCCATTTTTCATTTGTTCTTTTAAGTTGTTTTAATTCCATTGCCCTTCCATCATTTTGTAACTTTCCGAGAAATACTTTTTCATGTAGAAAATATCTCTGTAAATTCTTCCAATCTTCCCTTACACAATATAATCAAATATTGCTTTATCTTATAGTAATAATCATTATGAAAACTAATTTATAATCTCAAATCATTCTCTATGATCTTCTAGGAACTTGATTCTTTGTTCACTGTTCATGATTATTTCAAGTCATTGCAGCAGGAGCTTTCCATATGTTTTCCTCCCTATAAAATAATGATCATGTTTTACATTGAAAAAATTAAAAACAAAACCCATAAGATAGTTATTTCACAAAATTGCAACACAATAATTAATTATAATAGTCTTCCCTTTCCCTTCAGCAATGAGACAGGTATACTTATTTAAACATAATACTTCCCTTTGCACTAAAATTATCCCTTACTTTCCCTTTTTGGAGACATTTATTTTCATTCTCCATACTTTCTGAAAACATGAAATATTTCTACTGTACTTTATATAAATTATTTTAAATAATACTTGATTATCAAATGAATTAAGTAAAATATAAAATGGTTTCACTCCAATGTAATCTTTATTACAATCACTAAAATAACAGTAATATATATAACAGTGCTCTCAAAATTGTCCTTAAGTACTCTTCTTATAATTAAGAAATTTTACGATGAGAAGATGAGAATATTCAGCAAATAATACTAATTTTTATTACAGAAATATTTTAAATTACATACTTCTATAGTGACAGACCTAGGGTTATTACCTGACTATGCTGATTTTTGTTCTTTACTTTTTACTCCGTTGTAATTTAAAACTATTACTCGTTTTTGATGTCATATAACATTTTCGAACTCATGTAAGAATGTGCACTTTGAAATCAGATAGCCCTGAGATTGACATTGGCTCATCATCTTATAAGAGCAAGCTTTGGCACAATTAACATACTGATGTGTATATTGGAATGAAACATCATTTAATTCATAAACTGAATGGAGCATTTAATGTTATAATGTTTATGAAAACTTGCTGATTGAATATACATAGTGAATACCATTTGTTACTTTCTTATAACAATTATTGACAAAAAAAGTTCAGTAATTTAATCAATCATTCATCAAATATTTCTTATCCAGAAGATAAGTGTTATTACCTTCTATCATATAGTACTTATGCTGTCAATTTTCCACCAGTTTGAAATTTGTAATATTTTTTCAAAATCTTCTACATGCTACTCATTCAGCAAACTTACAAGAATTCAAACATAAAAAAAGAACACCTATAAAAATGTGTGTCATTTGGGTCAATATTTCATTTTTATATAGCCCAGAGTATTTGTTATAGCATTCATGATGTTTTCTTTACAGAACTTGTTTACTTCTATCTTCAAGGGGACAACATTGATTCTATTATTTTAAAGACCGCTTCATTCTTAATCATCTAATTTAAAAATAATTTATTAATAAACATTTTATTAGTTATGAATTACTTAATAACAAATTATGAATGATTAAACTCAGTGGCTTGAATCAACATATATTTGTTATTTCAGTTTCTCTTCCTCAGGAATCTAAGCATGAATGAACTTTCTACCCTGAATCAGGGTCTGGATCACCTTGCTGTCTCCAGAGTTGGAGTTTCATTTGAGACTAGACTAGGGAAGAATCAATTTTGGTAAGAGTTAGCTCATTATTCTGAATTTGGAGACACATTTTTCTCTCTTATCCAGGAGTTACACCTACTTTCTGCAGATCCTTGGTTAGGGGAAACCTTCAACTCTTTACCTTGTGAGTCATTTTTCCATGATCTCTTGCTTACTCACAGCCTGTTTATAAAAAAACAAAAACAAACAAACCCCCCCAAACCCCCCCCAAAAAAAACCCCACTATGAAACATACTAATAGAAGTAATATTACTTCATCTTTGCCATGTTCTGTTGATTAGAAGAAATCAGGGTTCAAAGGGACAGTTTTGACAAGAGGGTGGATACAAAACCTGGGGGTTAATTTGAGGGGTAGGAATCTTTAAAGTTTGTCTTCCACACATACTGATATGCATTAATTTATTCTTTAGTAGAATATATTGTTGACTGAACAAATTGTGTCAAAGTGATTGATAAACATTTTAGTATGTCTTGTGACTTTTTTGAAAATTCATTTGAAATTAGATAAATAATGTGCAATGTAGATTGGCAGTATTTGAATACAGCTTATTTAGGAAAAACAAACTAGTAGAATGCACTACAGACCCTTCATGGGGTTGGGATAATGTGCTGATTTTATAAAATTAATAAATAATAAGCCAGGTCAGTTTAGTGGAATCTTGAGGGCTGTTTGTGGATGAATTTACTGAATACAGCATCCTGTTTGAAAAGAATATATTACTTGTAATTTACCCAGAACTCCCACTCACTTCATATGACATTAAAGTCTTTTTGGTTTTTGGCTAACACATTTATTATTATTTTTATTTATTTTAGATTCAAGACATCTGCTATGCCATTGAGGTCTATTGATTATAATAGAAAATTCTCAGTGAACGCTTTCTGAGACTTTCATGAGCTAAAAAGAACATTAATAGAATACGAGCAATAGACAACTATCTCTCTTAATATTATTTGTGGGAAGCTCTGGACAGAATGCTATTTGACCTTCTTAAGTGAGCAGCTTGCTTTCAACACCCACAACCAATGTACATACATGATCACTTGGCTGTCAATACTCGTCACCATCTGTTATGATGGCAACATGCCTGCTTTCAAAATGGTGTTCCAGTTTAGACTGCAGGTGCCAAACTAAGTAGATTGGCAGCCTGCAATTCTGAAAACGCTTTCTCTTGCTCTGCAGGAAACGATGCCACATTAACACCCACATGGCTTCTTACCGACACACCACCTGTTCATTATTTTGAGGCCAAAAATATCCAAAAAAAAGGCCAATAGTGAGCAGTTGACAAAACAGCACTGGGCACCAATGGGATATTTCAAAATACAACGTGCTGTCCATTTTTAAAAAGTGATCTTAAGGATGGAAATAGCACAAAAGCTGGCTATGTGTACTGTAACACCAAAAGATCATAGTATGTTATTCAACATTATAATATATTTGATATTTACTATTTAATATCTTTATTTTTGTCCTCTAGACAGGGAATAGTTAGCTGCTCTATTTTGCATAAAATCACTGGAATTATAAAGATGCCCTTGCTTGTGTGTCATGGTCTTTGTATAAGTGTATGAGTAAGAGTGCATATGTATTTCTTTGCTGTAGTATTTCATACAAGTGAAAAAAATGCAATAAAATAAAAACTACTGTAATCGTTCTTCCAGTTTTTTTCATTAGATGTCTTTGTGAAGGCAAGATAACACACTAAAGTTATTCTCAACTTTTTCTCTAATTATCATTCCACACCATATTTGAAACCAAAATAAGGGGTCGTTAGCATGTTTAAAATGTAAAAGTACCAGTTTTCAAAAAAGATGAAGGAAAATCAAAATTGCCCTCTAAAGCTATTTAGTACTTTCTTTGAAAAATTGCCAAATTTACCCTTGTCCACAACTAATAATCCTATCTCACACTTCATAAATATAACACTTAAAACTATAATCACTAGATATCCCACCATCAAATCTTCAAATGTTTTTTAATCCTCTTCTCTCTTCCTCCGACATAAGAACAAATCCTCCACTTGTGATCTTTTCACCTTGTTAGGAACTGCTTTCCTTTAATCATTCTCTCCTTCTCTTGCACACCCTGCTTTCTAAATCAGAATCTTGATTCGTAGATTGTGATAAATCTCTCCTCATAATGCAGCAAAAACTACCCTGATGCTATATGCAGTCCCTGTTCATAAACTTACTTTCCCCAACATATACACTCCTGAAAGTTGTGTCCAATGATGTCCACTCTGTTAACTTACTTCCACTCAATATAATCAAATCTCAATTTAGGATTTATCACTTGAACAAATTGTTCTCATTAGCGCTCTTTAGTCTTCTAAGTTCTTAAGTTTGAGTGTTTCTTCTCAGCACACAGACCCTCTCACAGCATTATACAAAGTTGAGCACTCTGATCTTTCAAAATCTTTCTTTCTCCTCCTTCTCCTCCTATTGTCACCATGGTTCCCAATATAAGATAGATGTAAATCACCTGATTTTATATATATAATTTTTTCTCATGGATAGTTTCTACCTTCCAGTAAAATATATTTACTCATGATTAGCATATTTATGTTGGTGCCCACTTTTCTAGGAGAAGCTTGGAGTCTTTGGTGTCCTTGATCAAATAGTTAATGATTCTAGAGCAACAGTTTGGGAAAGCTACTTCCTGGAATGTATTTGGTTCTTTTCTTATCAGGCCAAATTATTTTTCAGTTCCAAACCTTTAATTCCTCCATTCACAAATAAAATTTGATTATTTGCTTTTATTTTAATATCCATTGTCTTTCTTCCACAGAATACATTACATTAGGTGACATGTGAAATTTGTTCCTTTCTGTATGTTCAACCCAGAAAGGGTCATGGTGCATATTAGAGTCTCGGTGAATTCTTTTTTAATAAAGTTAGTATAGTTTCTCTCTAAACATTGGTCTTCTGCCCAGATAGAGTAGGAGTACAAAAATACTTAGTCATGTAAGAAAAAGTAAACTTAAAGAGAAAATTTGTCTTGTTTCCTAATAAATTCTATAATAAACAAGTTTAAAGTCTACTATTTCAGTATTATTTGATATTTAATAGTATAAATCATTTAATAATGTATTCTTTTGTGTATTATAATATTCAGAATTTCCTTTTTCTGTTATTTTTAGTCTTAAAAAATTTTAAAACAGTTCATTGCCACGATGTATTCTGATTTTAAAAAATACATTTTAGAGATCAAGTTTCATTTACACAATATTGCCTGTCACAAATTGATTGTCATGCTGATTGATTACCAAGTGAGATAAATGATGAAGATATTTTATTACTTAATGTAAGAGTCATATTTGTAACAGTGGTCCACTTCACCTTTTGAATATATCCCTAACTGCTTATTTTAAAAGGGACATGTTTTTCATTTCTTGGTCTCTCTCCCTCCCTCCCTAACCTGGAGGTGGGGAACAAGATTACCTTGAGTTATCTGTCCTTAAGCAAACACCCACCACCAGAAGGAAATGTCTGAAGATTTAGGAAGTGACTATCTCCCAAATTAACAAGTGAATTTAAATACACCATTGTCAGGGTCCTCTCCGCTACATCCTGCCAGGAGGAAGAAAGGGTTAACTGATGGAGGAGAATGTTGGCAGTTTTTTCTATTTACTACCCAAAAAATTTATCTACTCAATGAACACATAAGAGCCAATACTCTTTTTATGAGAGGTGGGGTGTGACGGGTCTGGCCATACCAGCTCTGGCCTCTTTATAACAACAGAGTCACCCAAATCTCCTTTATTTATAATATACAGGTAAAAGGGGGCAAAGATGGGGAGGAGCTTCTTTTGTGATGGACAGGATATGGTAGAGTAAGGGGAGCCATCCTCTTAGAGGGAAAATTCCAGAAGGAGACAGGAAACCACTGCCACGCAGTACCACATACTTAATGGCAGTTCCTGGAAGCCAGGCCTCTGCATCACATGACTCAACCTAGTCTGATTCTGCTAAATAAGGACAGCTTCCCACACACCATTAGGGCTCAGATGGACCCCATACCAGGGCACACCTGAAATGCAACCTTTGAAGAGTGTCTAAAAACACCCTCTTCCTCCTGTTGGGCAGAATCACAGCCTGTGGACCAGGAGTCCCCTATGCTTCTCCTTTGCTAGCACCGCAATGAAACTTCTTTTTCTGAAAACCGTGTTCTCCTTTATTGGCATGGCATCAGGGATAAGGCTTTTGGTAACAATATTTGGCAATGAAGCCATTATTTGTAAAAAACTATGACTGATTAAGAAAATGTGACTTTTTCTTATAAAAATAAATTAGTGGCTACTCTCAGAGCATCCCTGAAGAAAAGTTTCATATGAATCGAGACTAGCTAGCTAGTTAGTAGAACTAAAATATTACTGATTAGCATTTGAAAACACTTTTATTTGTAATGTTAATAGATTAACACTTTTTTTAACAATTTAAAATGGACAAAACTGCTATTTTATTTCTTAAATAGGACAATATAAAAGAAATCATGATTTTGAAGTTTTCATCATATTGTATTTTTTATTATTTTGGTGTATTTTGAGTAATAATGACAACAGATCACTTTCCAGGGAGTCAGAGGAATTAGCCCTTGTGATTTATTTTGAGTCTAACCAGCCAAAAAGTTCCAATGAAACTACTTGAACTATTGATGTCTTAATATCTTCATCTGATTATGACACTAACAAATACTGACATATTTGACAACTGAAATTCTTTGTTTGGTTAAAATCTAAACCCACTGATCCAACAACAACAACAACAAAAAAAAAAAAAAAAAACAAAAAAAACAAAACAAATACTAAGACAGATAAAACTCACTGAGACCAACAAAAAATGGATGGATGCCTACTTAGAGCAAGAAATGGCTTAGAGACTATAAATGGAGCAGGAGGGAATTGGGGAATTTATAAAAATGCTCTAAACTTCATTAGGGTGATATTCATACAAGTAAATGTATTTATCAAAACTTTTTGAACTTATCACAGAAAAATAGATGCATTTTATTTTATATGAATATATTATGCCTCAATTTAGTCACTTTTAAAAGTCACGTGTACTAGTTATCAGGACAGGATCCTTGTTCCCCCAGTGTTGAAACTGAATACCAAGAAACACCAAGGTGAGAGCAAATAGTTTTATTTAAATGATAGAACAGAGAAAGAGAGAGAAAGAGAGAGAGAGAGAGAGAGAGAGAGAGAGAGAGAGAGAGAGAGAGAGAAAGGGAAGCAGAGAGAGAGAGAGACTCCTGTGATGAGGGTGTCCAAAGCTGGTGCCTGAGAGAGTGGGGGAATCTTACTCCTTTTATAGATTTCAGATTCCTTTCTTCTCATGATCTCTTCTCCCATCCTGACTATGTGGAAGAGAGCTGCATGGGGTGATTTCTTGAGTTGGAAAATGGGATCCTCCACTTCCCCCCAGAGGCTGTTGGCAACCAGGTGATAGAGAGTGCTATCTACCCTTTTGCTTTTCTTTGATAATCATCGACCTGTCTTTTCTCCCCGTCTCACTAGTAAATTTTACTCTGAAGCATTAAATATTGCATTATCAATTTTATTAGTGGGCCTTCTTAGAAGCTAAATGAATGAATAGTTGGTTTAGTATATTTAGCATACTTTCTAACTTATGCTCTAAATTTTTATCTACTACTCTTTATAAATAGAAACAGCTTTTAATCCAGAATTATTAAATATGTCATTGTTTTATGATTGAAAATTGTTCAATTTTCAATATACAAAACAAGTTCATCAGGAATTAAGAATTTATTGCTCAGACAAAAAAAAAAATTTCCCCTCCATGATGATTAAGCATTTTTCTCAGTATCAACTAATTCTGCCATATGGTTCTATTTCTTTATAAACAAACGATTGTTTAAAATATCTAGCATAAGACTGCATGATACAGAATTAAAGGAAAATATAATTGTGAATGTTGATGAAAGAACTCATTGGTTATGTAAAGTCACTTTTAGGACTACTCTACACTGAATCTGGCTATGCAAGTCTAAATCAGTTAAGATTGCCCTAAGATTTAATTTCTTCAAAACTTATGAGCCCAAGAGCAAGATCTAAGTTTAATTTAGAGTATTTACTGTGACCATATATGAAACAATTATTTGTGGTTGGGGTTCCAATGTAAGTAGAGGAAAGACCTTACATATTATTAGGAAAAGAGACAACCAAATAAGAAATCATACGTAGAAGAAAAAAAATTGTGAATCTAACAGTTAATGTTCAAAGATATATAACGATTTATTGGATACATATAAAAAGTAAAGTACAAGAAAAAATTGGCAAACAACTTCATATAATTTATCGTTGTTACTAAATTTTACAATTAAAGATCAAAATGTGCAAGAAATTGAGTTTCTTAAGTTTTGAAATAGATGTCTCTTGCTGTGCATTCCATCCACTGTTGACATCCAATCTGACATCCTTTGGTTAGTGGTTTATGTGCAGGCTGTTTCTGGTTCAAGGTATAAACAGGACACTCTCTCACATTCTCTTTCAGGCCATATTTTTTGTGGATCTGTGATTTTTCCTTCTGTATTTCACTGTATTATGATGACATGTTTTTCAAAGTGACCAGGCACAACAGTGACTATTTCTATAAAAATACACAGACATAGATTAACTTGCCAAGGTCACACGGCAAGTTTGTGACAGAAGTAGGATTAAAACTCCCAGAGTTCCTGACCGGTTAAAAGCAATTTCATTGTATCGTTCTTGTAAGGCTGTAGCCTGGATCTGTAAGATAATTTATATTTTACTTCTCATGCTTAGAATCGATGTGACCTAGGTTCACTTTTAACCCAAAAAGAAAAATATATCTTATAAATCTAAAATATCAAACTGGGTGTATTTAAATGAGGAAAATCTGCTAAAAGATTGAAATGTGAAATAAGCTAATTTTAGAAAGTTTCACTTAAACTTTATGATATATCAATTGAATATTGGTGGATTTGCCTAAATATAAACTAGTGTGATATGTTAAAACAATATTTATTCTAAATAAATAATTACGGTGGCTTAGACTGCACAAATACAAAAAATAAAAAGGTTTTGTCTGTGTCAGCCATGATGACAAATACCTCGCATATAGACAGTAGTAGCTCAGCTCAATAGGAACGAATAATATCAACAACCTAGACTGCATTTCAAAGGCAACAGAGAATTCACAGATGAAAGTGAGCTAATTGACTGTTTTCAGTAGAATTAAGGACAGACTAGTAATGCCTGTAGAAAAACAGGGTATTATGGCAATTATCCAGGGGAATAATGATGAAGAAATACAATGTGAATTAAAAACAGTAAACAACTCAGATTTAGGTGTGGCATTTCAGACACAGAATAAGATATGCCTGTGATTAAAGAAAAATTAGAATGTGGGACAGGAGAAACAGAGACAATGATACAATTTTGTTATCATTTTTTTTTTTCCTTGAACACCTTGGAAAATGAAACATGATGAGTCAAAATGATCTTATTGGGGGGCAGAAAAAGAGGGAAAATCAAAAAACAAAAAAACAAAACAAATTTATTTAAAGAAGGCGGCGATACATTTATTTTTCAACATGCCAAATTATATCTAGCAGGTTGTTTATACTGACTTTCAACTGGATCCGAAGGAATCAATCATAGAATGATTTTTAATTGCATATGTAGTATTATGTGATTTAGAAGTAAACAATTACATGATCTGTTAGAATTGTCTGTTGTGAAACTTGATTCAGAAGTATGTTAGTAATGTTGGAGGTTATATATAGATTTTAGAGAATCTGAATATTGAAAAATGGCAAGCAAATTTTAAAAATAAAAATAGAAATTAATAATTGAAAAATTTAAAAGGTTGCAAGTTCAAGTGGAACTATAAGAGCTACTTGATCATCACTGAATTATAGTTTCATAGTCATAGAGTTTCAAATTAAGATGTGTTTTACCACACATGGTATAAATATATTAAAAAAATTTTTAAGAGGAAAAATTATTGAGAATACATGAATACATAATTATTGAGAATAACATGAAGTTAAAATTTCATCATATCTCATAGAAAATCAACAGAGACCAGCAATAAGGCAAAAATAAAATAGAGAATATACAATAGAGAAACAGAAGTAAATAATAAAAGAAACAACTAAACATTTTAAAAACTGTATAGGAGAGTAGTAGCAGTATAATTATATGTGGAAGAAACATTTTTGTCCTTTGTAATTCTGCTTTCCAATACCATTATGTATACTTATCATTTTGATACAGATATTTTAATGAATTCATCCTTTTTAGTTAGCAGAGAATCTATGTATTTGCCAACCTTCTAAGAGATCTTTAAACAGCTAACTTAATGCCTGTGATTAAGGTACCCAGAATGAAATAAATATAATTGGTTACAAATATATGAAAGCAAACAAGAGACAAAATTAGCAGTAAAGGTTTTTGAGTAATGTAGAATCATAATGATAATTTTTGAAGGCAAGGGTTAGACACATGTGAATAAGAGGAGGAGCAAATGCTGAAAGCTTAGTGAGGAAAGGAAGTAGGTTGATGAACATTGATCCTGAAAGAGGCAACTTAAAGAGTGAATACAAGCAGTTTATATAGGTGAGGGTTGATCAAGACAAGTTGTGCCTGAGTGATTACTAATTTTGTTCATTAGACTAAATTTAAAAGAGAGGAAGAGAATTGGTAAGGACAAATGTTCAGAATTAGAGAGAAGTATAATGTTTTGTGATACCTATTTACCTACTAGAGAATGGAAGATAATTTCTGCTATAGGACATAGCTGATTCACCCAATATATTTGGATTTTAGAAACTGAAGTTCGTTCTGCCTCAAAAAAAAAAAAAAAGAAAGAAAGAAAGAAAGAAAAAAAGATGTCCTAAAAAAAAAAAAAAAAAGATATTCTAGAAGCAAAGATCTTTAAGTGTCAGCAATAATTTATTCACTTGTTCTTAAACCAGGTCATCTCATAGGTTCTTGGGATAAACCAGAAGTTTAGAAGGGGTACCGAAAGAAAACAATCTAAAAGCTGTGAAAGGCAAGATGACATTAATTTCTCACAGTTCCAAGGTTTTTCCTGAGTCTGCTCTATCCAGTTAAGACTTATAACATGGCAGCTCATGGCTCTGTGAACAGAACATAGTACTGGTCAATTCTATTGAAAGACCAGCAACATGTCATTCTTGGAAAGTTTTATTGATCAAAACAGCAACAATTCAATATGGTCAAGAACTGGACTCTAGCTCTGATAGAGCAGGGTAGCTTATGTATACAAAAAGGAAAGGAATTTATGGGGATCATTGTGTCCACAATAAACTGTTGTTAATCATGTTGATTTTTTAAATTAAATTTTCATTTGAAATTGGTCATAATTTTAGAATAATTAATAATTTACTATTTAAATGGAGAATTGAAGGTAATTTGTGCTATAGGACACAACAGATTCACTGTAATTTAGAATTACATAATTTTAGAATTTAATGAGTCAACATGTGTACCTGTAATAAACTTTGGAAAACTGTATGATCAGAGATTGAGGATACTCTGCAAATTATAATGAATTCCAAAGATATGAAAATGATAATCTGGTAATAATTATAAAAAGACACAAGACTCCCATGATGGAAAGTTTTACCAAGGATATTGCAAGGAAAATTTGGAAAATGAAAAATAAGAAGAGAGTGTTCTTGATCATAGCAACAGTTTCAAAAAGTAGAAATTACTACATGATGAGAAAGTAACAAATTGTAAGCTGGTAAATGTTTAAAACAGGCTGTTGTATAAGAACCCTGATATATGTCATTTGTGACATATAAGTATTATATGCCCACCATGAAAGATTTAAGTCAACAATCTGCTCATAAAATTTTTAAAATATTGATAATTTGGTTCTTGGGAGCTGACATGAGTCAGTACCAACATACCAGTATAATATCCACAACAGTATTCATACTTACAACCACGTTATAGGAAATAGTTTATATTACTATCAATAAGTATGTTCATTTATTACATCTTTTCCATATGTATATTTAATCATCAAACTTTTTTTTTCAAAAATATGATAGTGCATTTTGTGTATCAATTTCATTAGGCTAGGAGATGCTAAGATGGCTGAGAAAATATTATTTGTGCATTTGTCTATTAAGATGTTTCTGGAGGGGATCAATATTTGAATAAGCAGACTGAATAAAGAAGATTGGATCCAAGATGGTGGGCTAGAGGGTGACTGCATCTCCCGTCGCCCCAGAACTCAGGATTCAAGAAGGGGAGGTAGGGCTGGGGAGATGACTCAGTTGGTAGAGTGCTTGAAAAAAAAAGAAGGGGAGGTATTGAGAGATTCTCATACATAGAGCCACGGGTTGAGTCTCTCCCACCGGGTGAAGCTTGGCACAGGTGGCAGGCCTGGACAGTGGGTTTCTCTTCTCGGAGCAAGACAGGGCAGCGAGAGTCTTCCCCAAGCAGCCCTGCTCCCTCCAGCAGTAGGCGCGATCCACAGCCAGCTTCTAGGAGCCAGCCTGCCCAGTGAGAGCTTTTCTGCACAAAGCCAATCCCAAGCCCCAGACCCAGTGGTGGGCCCTGGCCCTCAGGCGGTCTGGGACCAAGGCAGGACAGGGAGAGGCTTACCCCCAGCAGCCTGGCCCTGGCTGCCTCAGGCTGGGGCAGGCCCTGTCTATAGCCAGCTTCTAGGAGTAGGATCACCCAGTGAGAGGATTTCCATGCAGAACCAGCCCCCAGCCCTGGACGCAGTAGTGGGCTAGGGGCAGTTTTCTTCGGAAGCACTGCATTATCAAGTTCCTCCAAGACTTCAGGCTACTGAAGGCTGGGAGGTGATATACTGGAAATCTACAGGGACACTATAAGCCAAGAGAGGAAATCTGCAATATCTCAGAGTCCCACTGATATCTGACCAATATGAGAAAACAAGGGAAGAAAATGTCCCAAACCAATCTAGATACTATATCAATAAAACCCAATGACACCACAGCAGAAGAAATGTCAGAAAGGGAGTTCAGAATGTACATAATTAAAACAATTAGGGAAGCAAACGAGAAGATGAAAGAGCAAATGCAGGCATTGAACGAAGAGATGAAAGAGCAAATGCAGGCATTAAATGATCACACCAATCAAAGGTTAAAAGAGCAAATACAGGAAGCAAAAGATCATTTCAATAAAGAGTTAGAGATACTGAAAAAAAAAAACAAACAGAAATCCTTGAAATGAAGGAAACAATAAATCAAGTTAAAAACTCCATAGAAAGCATAACCAATAGGATAGAACACCTGGAAGACAGAACCTCAGAAACTGAAGACAAAATATTTAACCTTGAAAACAAAGTTGACCAGAGAAGATGGTAGGAAATCATGAACAGAATCTACAAGAATTATGGGATATCATGAAAAGGACAAATTTAAGAATTATTGGGATTGAGGAAGGCTTAGAGAAACAAACCAAAGGAATGAACAATTTATTCAATGAAATATCAGAAAATCTCCCAAATCTGAATAATGAAATGGAAAACCAGGTACAAGAGGCTTATAGGACTCCGAATATACAAAATTACAAAAGACCCACACCAAGGCACATTATTATGAAAATACCTAACATACAAAATAAAGAGAGAATTTTAAAGGCTGAGAGAGAAAAGAATCAAATTACATTCAGGGGGGAAACCAATAGAATATCATCAGGTTTTTCAATAAAAACCCTAAAAGCTAGAAGGGCCTGGAACAACATTTACCAAGCCCTGAAAGAAAATGGATGCCAACCAAGAATCTTATACCCAGCAAAACTGACTTTCAGATTTAACGACAAAATAAAATCCTTCCATGATAAACAAAAACAAAAAGAATTTACAAAAAGAAAGCTGGCATTACAGAACATTCTCAGCAAAATATTCCATGAAGAAGAGATGAAAAACAATGATGCAAATCAGCAACGGGAGGACATAGCCTAAAGGAATAGCCAAATAAAGGAGAAACCAAATCATGTCAAAAAACAAAAATGAGTCAAATGACTAGGAATACAAATCATATCACAATAATAACCCTGAATGTTAATGGCCTGAACTCATCAATCAAAAGACATAGACTGGCAGATTGCATTAAAAAGAAAACTCCAACAATATGCCGCCTGCAAGAGACTCATCTCATAGAAAGAGATACCCATAGACTAAAGGTGAAAGGATGGGAAAAAACATACCATGCACACGAACACAGCAAAAAAGCTGGAGTATCCATCCTCATTTCAGATAATGTGGACTTCAAGCCAAAATTAGTCAGAAGGGATAAAGAAGGACATTACATACTGCTTAAGGGAAGCATAAATCAGCAAGACATAACAATCATAAATATCTATGCCCTGAACATTGGCTCATCCATGTATGTCAAACAAATCCTTCTCAATTCCAGAAATCAAATAGACCACAACACATTAATACTAGGCAATTTTAACACCCCTCTCTCACCACTGGATAGATATTCCAAACAAAAATTGAATAAAGAAACCATAGATCTCAATAACACAATCAACAATTTAGACTTAACCGACATATATAGAATATACCATCCAACAAAGAACGAATACACTTTCTTCTCAGCAGCACATGGATCCTTCTCTAAAATAGACCATATTTTATGCCACAAAGCTACTGTTAGCAAATACAAGAAGATAGAGATACTACCTTGTATTCTATCAGATCATAATGGATTGAAATTAGAAATAAATGACAGAATAAACAACAGAAATTTCCCCAATACCTGGAGATTAAATAATATGTTCTTATATGATGAATGGATAACAGAAGACATCAGGAGGGAAATAAAAAAATCTTAGAAGTAAACGAGAACAAAGACACATCATATCAAAATCTTTGGGACTCTATGAAAGCAGTACTTAGAGGAAAATTTATTTCATGGAGCACATTCAACAAAAGAAGTAAAAATCAACAAATAAACAACTTAACACTACAGCTCAAAGCCCTAGAAAAAGAAGAGCAGACCAACATGAAAAGTAGTAGAACAGGAAATAGTTAAAATACTTGGAAATCAATCTCACAAAAGAGGTGAAAGACCTCTACAATGAGAACTACAGAACACTAAAGAAAGAAATTTAAGAAAACCTTAGAAGATGGAAAAATCTCCTATGTTCTTGGATAGGCAGAATTGATATTGTCAAAATGGCCATACTACCAAAAGTGCTATACAGATTCAATGCAATTCCAATTAAAATCCCAATGACGTACCTTACAGAAATAGAGCAAGCAATTATGAAATTCATCTGGAAGAATAAGAAACCCAGAATAGCTAAAGCAATCCTCAGCAGAAAAAGTGAAGCAGGGGGTATCGCAATACCAGATCTTCAATTCTATTACAAAGCAATAGTAACAAAAAGGGCATGGTATTGGTACCAAAATAGACAGGTAGAGCAATGGTACAGAATAGAGGACAGGGACACGAACCCAAATAAATATAATTTTCTCATATTAGACAAACGTGCCAAAAATATGCAATGGAGAAAAGATAACCTCGTCAACAAATGGTGCTGGGGAAACTGAAAATCCATATGCAACAGAATGAAATTAAACCCCTATCTCTCACCCTGCACAAAACTCAACTCAAAATGGATTAAGGACCTCGGAATCAGACCTGAGATCCTGCATCTTATAGAAGAAAATGTAGGTCCAAATCTTCAACATGTCGGCTTAGGATCATACTTCCTTAAGAGGACTCCCATAGCACAAGAAATAAAAGCAAGAATCAACAACTGGGATAGATTCAAACTAAAAAGTTTTCTCTCAGCAAAGGAAACTATCAGCAATGGGAAGAGAGAGCCTACAGAGTGGGAGAAAATCTTTGCCACTCATATTTCAGATAGAGCACTAATTTCCAGAATATATAAAGAACTTAACTCTACACCAAGAATACAAATAATCCAATCAACAAATGGGCTAAAGAAATGAACAGGCACTTCACAGAAGAAGATGTACAAGCAATCAACAGATATATGAAAAAATGTTCAACATCTCTAGTAATAAGAGAAATGTAAATCAAAACTACCCCAAGAGTCCATCTCACCCCAATTAGAATGGTGATTATCAAGAACATGAGCAACAATAGGTGTTGGCGAGAATGTGGGGAAAAAGGTACACTCATACATTGCTTGTGGGATTGCAAATTGGTGCAGCCACTCTGGTAAGCAGTATGGAGATTCTTCACAAAGCTTGGAATGGAACCACCATTTGACCCAGCTATCCCACTCCTTGGCCTATACGCAAAGGACTTAAAATCAGAATACTACAAAGATACACCCACATCAATGTTCATAGCTGCTCAATTCACCATAGCCAGATTGTGGAACCAACCTAGATGTCCTTCAATTGATGAATGGATAAAGAAACTGTGGTATACATATATATATATACAATGGAATATTACTCCGCCATAAAGAATGATAAAATTATGGCATTTTCAGGCAAATGGATGAAATTAGAGAATATCATGCTAAGTGAGATAAGCCAATCTCAAAAAACCAAAGGAGGTATGATCTCACTGATAAGTGGATGATGACACATAATGGGGGGTGGGAGGGGTTAGTGTTAGGGTTAGGGTTAGGTTTAGGGTTAGGGTTAGGGAGGGTGGCAAGAATGGAGGAAGGAAGGACTATATAGAGGGAAAAGAGGGGTGGGAGGGGTAGGGGGGAAGGAAAAAATAACAAAATGAATCAAACAACATTACTCTATGTAAATTTATGATTACACAAATGGTATGCCTTGACTCCATGTACAAACAGAGAAACAACATGTATCCCATTTGTTTACAATAAAAAAAAAAAAGATCATTCTAACTAGTATAAGTACCACCTAAACTTTTGAAAGGTCAATCAGAATAAAAAGATGAGAAAGGGACAATTTTGCTCTGTTTTTAACCAGGATGTCATCATCTTATTGTGACCTTGGACACCTGTTCTCCTGGTTGTCAAGCCACTGGACTCAGGGTGAGACCTGGAGCTTTCTCTCCTTTTTTTTTCAGGTCTTTGTGTGTCAACGCACTACCTCTTGGTTTCCAGATTCTCAGCTTGCAGAGGGAAGATGGTGAGACTACTCAGCCCCAGTCAAACCTACTGGATCAGCTTGTTCCTTCATCTGGAACTGAACATTGAAACTATGAAAAATAAATGATTACTGATGAACCAAATTGGAAAAGAAGCCAAATGATTACTCTTTGAAGATGACATGATTTAATGTATAGAACAACTCCAAACTTCACCAAAATATTAGAACCAATAAACTTTCCGTAAAGTTTCAGGCTTTGAAATCAATAAAATGAGTAGCCGTGATACATGCCAATGGTGAACTATACAAAATAGAAATTAAGAAAGCACTCCAATTAACAATAGCTACAAAAACATAAAACAACAAGGAATAATTTTAAACAAGCTGAAAAATATATACAATAAAAATTATAAAACATTGATGAAAGAATTTGAAGAGGATCACAAGGTTAAGGCAGGAAGATCACAAGTTTGAAGCCAACCTCAGAAACGTAGTGAGGCCTTCAGCAACTTAATGAGACCCTGTCTCAAAATAAGAAAATAAAAAAAGACTGAATGTGTAGCTTAGTGGTAAAGCACCCCTAGGTTCAATTCCCAGTACAGAAAGATAAGAAAGAAAGAAAGAAAGAAAGAAAGAAAGAAAGAAAGAAAGAAAGAAAGAAAGAAAGAAAGAAAGAAAGAGAAAGAGATTGAGGAGGACACAGATAATTAGAAAGACATTGTGTTCATGGATTAGAAGAACCAATATTGTTATAATGTTAGTACTACACAAAATAATTTGCATAATCAATGAAATCCTTATCAAAATATCATTTGTATTTTTCACAGAATAAGAAAAAAGTAATTTAAAAATACTTATGGACCACAAACAACCATGAAGGCAATGTCATCTAGAGCAAAAGGAGAAAGCAAGTATCATAGTACTACCTGACTTCCAAGCATTCTGCAAAACCACAGTAATCAAAACAGCATGGTATTAGCACATAAGCAAATGATAGACCAATAGAACAGAATAGGGTACCTAGAAGTATTCCCTATATCTACAACCACTTGACTTTTGACAAAGATGGTAAGAACATACACTGGGGATTGGAGAATCCTTTTGATAAATTGTACTGGGAGAATTAGATATCCATATGCAAAAGAATGAAGACAGACCCTATCCCTCACCAGTTATAAAAAAGTCAACATGAAATCGATTAAAACCTTAAATGTAATATCCAAAAACTATGAGACTACTGAAAGAAAATATAGGAGGAGAAATGTTTCAGGACATTAGAATAGGCAAAGAGTGTTAGATAAAATTCCCTAAACAAAGAAAAATTTAAAATGTAGACAAATGAGATTACATCAAACTAAAAAACTTCTGAACAAAAAAGGAAAGAATTAACAGAATGCAGAGATGACCGACAGAAATGGAAAAACAGTTGCAAAGTCTACATATTACAAAGAATTTATATCCAGAATTTGTATCAGGATCTAAAAATTCAATATCAAATGCCAAAATAAATCAAATTGAAAGTGAATGCTAGATCTAAAGAGACATTTCTCAATGGAAGACATACATATGGTCAACAGGTATATGATAAAAACTCAGTATTGTTAGCCAAAAGGGAAATGCAAATCAAAATCACAATGTGGTTTCACCTCATTCCAGTAAGATTGAGTGTTATCAAAACAACAGAAGATAACAAGTGCTTGCAAGGTTATGGAGAAAAGTGAACCATTGCACACTGTTGGTGGAAATGAAAAAAGTATTGAAGTTCCTTAAAGAATTAAAGATAGAGCCACCATAACATGTAGCAATCTCACCACTGTATATGTATCGAAAGGAAATGAGATCAGTATTTTCAAGAGACATGACTCTTGTGTTCCCTGAAGACTGTTCACATTAGGTAAGAAATTGAAACAACCTAAGTGTCCATTAATAATGGATGGATTGATGGATAAAGAAAACATGTCACATATTCAATGGAACTCAATTCAGTCATATGAAGAATAAAACCTTGCCATTTACAACAGCATGGATAAAACTGAAGATCATTACATTAAGTGAAACAATTCAACTACAGAAAATCTCATACCACATATTCTCACTTACATGTGCAGTCTGAAAATATTGAGCTCATAGAAGTTGAGAGAAGAATGGTGATAAGCAGAAGCCAAGTAAGGTGGGAGTGAGGGTGGGGAAGGAATGATCAATGAGTACTAAATTACAGATAGAAGCAAGACCCTTTTGTGTACTGTTACATGGTAGGATGACTATGGATGATAATAAAGTCCTCCACATTTCAAAGCCTAGAAGAAAGGGTTTTGTTAAGTTTTCAGCATAAAAAGAGAATAAATGTTTGAGAAAACATGTTTAACCTGATTTAAAAATTATGTAACTTATACATGAATGGCACACTATATAGTACACCATTGATATGTAAATTTTAAGTTTTAACAGTTGGTAAACTTCAGAACAGTATCCCTGATGCACATAGACACAATCATTCTCCAAAAATTTCTGGCAAATTGCATACAAAAACACACTAAAAAGTTAGCATACTGTGATCAAATGGGGTGCAAGGTTGGTTCAATGTAAGTAAATCAATAAACATAATACATACATTAATAGATGTAAAGACAAGGATCACATGATAATCTCAATAGATGCAGAATAAGCATTTGTCAAAATACAGCACCTCTTCATATTGAAAACACTAGAAAAACTAGGGATATTAGAAACGTACCTCAACATTGTAAAGGTTATCTATGCTAAACCCAAGACCAACATCATTCACAAGAAAGAGAATGGAGGAGTGTGGGATGATATGCTAATGAGGTAGAAGGTAAGACTATAGAGGCTTTAGATCATAGGTAGAATGAAAGAGGAATCAGAAGAAGTTGACTCTTAGGAGAAAAGAGAAAACAGACTGAGGAATCAGATAAGTGGAAGGAAAATATGGAGAGTAAAACAAACAAAAAAATTAAAAAGAAGAATAAAAAATGTAAAAATAAAATATAAAAGAATATACAACAAAAGTGAAATATAATATTCAGACAACCCAGTCCTCAGTAGCCTGATGCATGAAAAGTACTTGGTTTCAAAATGTTGGGGATGAGAGGGTGGGAAAAGAAAAAGAAAAAAAATCACCCGTGGACCTCACAATTCCTGGTCTCTAATTTAGTCTCCAAACTGTATCTCTCTTGCCCCTGTCCTTTCCGCTTTCTCTCTCTTTCTGAAGATCCTGAGGGCTAAGTGCCAGGACCTGTGTGCACTTAATGTGGAGAGCTGTTGTGTGTCTGGCAGATCAGAATATTGATTATCAGGCATTGAGAGCTGCAGACTGGCCATATATCTACAAGTGCTGGGCCAGGTTGGTGACTGGAGGAGGGGGATTGGGGGGTGTTGGAAGACTGTAGGTACCTTGATTTTGAACTTCCAGGCACTGATCAGTGTCTCCAGATGAAAGTTGTTCCAACTAAAGATGGTGAATGTCATAGCAGAAGTAACCTAAATGGCATCAGAGGTGACCCAAGATGGAGGCAACCACTTTCAGAGATGGGGCAGCAAGGGTGGGTCATGCAGTGGTGCTGGGCAACCTGTTCAGGGATGCAGTGCTGTGGCATGTGGTGCTACAGTGGGCGGCTGCCTCTAGGCCATGTCCAGTGTCCCCAGGTGGAGGCTACCACATCAAGGGGGCTATGGAAGCAGTTGCAGTATCCCAAGATGAGGTGACTAGTCAAGTCCCATCTTGGTACATTGGGAGTCAAGCATGGGGGTCCATGCAGGTGCAGTGTTCAGGCACCAGTGTGGGTGGCAGAGGTCGGGCATGGGCCTATACATTATTTTGATAAGAATGCAAACGTTAATTAATAATTGTTCATGTATAGTGGCAGGGTTAAAATTTAATACCTTACATATGGTACAGAAGTGTTCTACCACTGGCTAATCCCTAGGTATATAGGGAATTTTTTAAAAAACTTATTAACAATAACCAAAACAAAATTAAAATTTGTAGTATTAGGAGTGAAAACTTGAGTTACTTGGAAAATATTAACCTGTGAAAATATCTAGATAGTTCCTTGAATTCTTGTTAATATATCTCTGACTATACCCTCATAAATACCAACCTGAATAATGGAGTCCCTTTGGTAAAAAATGGGTCATAAATAATTGTCAGTAATTTCAACTGACTTGATTATTAAAATCAAATAGCACAAGTTAATAGAAGTGCTAAAAATAAAACTCAAAATTATTTTTAAATGAAATATTTCAATGATATAGAATATGTGAATTTATATTCTGTACATTTATGGTTAGTATAGTACCACTATATATCATTCAGCATTCCAGACTCTTTATCGAACCTCAGATCATGCTTGAGAACATAGGCAATGAAGAAAATGGAAAGGGCAAAGGTACTGAGACTAAGTAGTCGGCATTAAATGAGCATAATTATGTTCCCAAATAAAAATGGGTTTTGATAGGATAGGTATGGAAGAACCAAGGTACTTATCACAACCTATTATTTATACTGCTATATGAAATTGAAATCTTTGTTTAGGAAACATGATGATTTTACGTAGGATTTCTTATCCATTATTTAAAAATCAATGAAATTGAAATGAAGTATCACCAATATTAAATAGTTCATATATATTATGTATCCAACATTTCTAATAATCAATAATAGTAAATTCAATGCTGAAAAATTATTTCCTTTAAATTGTGTTCAAATAATGCAAGCCTAATTCATGTTTTCTGTCAAAGTTGATTAAGTTATATAGAAATTCCAGACAACAATGTGATCTTGTGGAAAGTGAAAAAAAATTTCAACAATTTCTAAATTTCTATAGAATTAAATTTTAATTTTCTTATCCTACTAGATATTTATCCACTTTTGATTTTCCCTGAAGATGTTTTCCTTAATACTCAAATACAACATTTTATATAAATAAATTGTAATTTCTCAGAATATTTAATATGGCATGTATTGGCAAACAGAAGACTGATAAGTGAATTGTGAGATTATAATTGGAGACTATTGATACTATCTGTTCTTATTTAAAATTAATTTTATATACAACTTTTTTTATTATGAGATAATATTTCTAAGTAAAAATAAACTGGAGCCTATAATATTACATGAAGGTGGGGGTGAAAGATCATCAAAAAAATAAATAAATAAATAAGAAACCACAGACTGATAAACAGAGACACTTGATGAATGAACTCATTTAACTGCTAAAACCGTTATCCTATTTGGTCCCATCCAACAATTAGTGGAAGTTTAGAGACCAGGAACTGAAGACAGGCTACTTCATATATATAAATTATCATTTTTTTCAATTGTTAAAGAAGATGCAACTAAAATGATTTTAAAACATAAGAAAGTGAATATTTTAAAACTAGTAAAACCTACCAAATCTTAAGGAAGAACAGTATGTTGAACAGACAGATGAGTTATACAAAACTTTTGATAACATCCCTTCAAATAAGTTTCAGAAACTCTTTTTAATAAAAATTTAAAACTCTGTCTTTGATTTGAATCACTCTGCTTTCTTTTAACTCTCTTCCCTTTCTGTTAACTATAGACTGATAACATGAATACCAATGTCAGATGTTAGGTGGTTTTCATAAAGAACATCTTCAATAAGAGATGACGTGCCAGGGCTGGTGATGCACAGCCATAATTCCAGCAACTCAGGAGGCTGAGGCAGGATTTCGAGTTCAAAGCCAGTCCCAGCAAAAGTGAGGTGCTAAACAGCTCAGTGAAACCCTGTCTCTAAATAAAATGCAAATTAGGGCTCAGGATGTGGTTTGGTGGTGGAGCATCCCTGAATTCAATCCCCAGTACCTGCCTCCCAAAACGAAAAAGAAAGAAAAATGGTGTGCAGTTCTGGCCGTTTTCTTCTTGGAGATAATTATTATTATTATAATTATTTCTGCTAAAATGATTTGCCAGCTCAAAGGATATTGATATATTTTTAAAAACCATTTGAAATAATATATTCTGATTAGAAAATCAATGCAAATTTGTTTTTAGAAATTCAAGAATTGTTGGAAAAATGTATTACCCATAATCTCGGCACACCTAAACCTCACAATTATCTATGGCTATCTTTGTAGTTCTTGATGCTAAGGTGATCTTTCACAGTGTAAAATTTAATAAAAATGTAAGATGATATTGATTTCTGAGTAAATAAAAATTCACAAGACAGGTTTTTGCAAAGAAAACAGTACTTTAATGATCAGTGTTCTGTCTTCTTAGGCAGAGAGGTAGGTGTAAAATTGAAGTTGCCAGAATGCTTCAAGAGAACAGGCTTAATGAAAGATGGGAGACTGTAGACAGAAACGTAAAATAGAAATGAGGGAGAATAGTTTAGGAGATAGAAGACTGTGAGACTTCTTGAAACTGTGGCATGCGAGTAATGAGAACAGTAGAAATTATAAGAAAGTAAATAAAATATTTACTTGACAAATTTTATAATTTTTGAGATACTAGCATTCACTTCCAACTTGTCCTGGGTCTCAAGGAATGAGACACTCCCTTGGACTTGAAGCCATGTGGGATCCAGGAAGCACCAAACAGAAGCAAACTAGAATTTCAGTAAGGGTTTTCTCTAGTTGCCATACTTAGTGTTCTTTACTTTTAATATTTTACACTCATAATTTTTTTGATTGTCAATGTAATTTATCTGCAGAGATTTAAAGTTACTACAAAAAACAGGAGTAATATAATTGGATATTATAATATATGTTATAATATCCTATGAACCATATGTATGTATATATATATATATATATATATATATGCACACACACTACATACACTTATTATATGTATATACGTATATATTATATATACCATATAAACTATTACATATGTACCATGTATATTATTCATTATATATTATTTATTTAACTGAAAATTTGAAAATCATGAATGTTAAGACATATATATAGATGTCTCTTATGTATATTTATCATATATGATATGTGTATATATACTACCACCCACACACAATTTTCAGTTGAATAAATAATATATATCAAATAATACCAATTAATGGAATTCCAAACATGATAACAAAAACATAACAAACATTTAAAACTGTTTATTAGGTAATCATTGCTCTTCCGATAACTTTGAATAATATATGCCAATTATTTCTCACATTAAACAATTGTCCTATTTAAGTAAAGCAAGTAAGATTTACAGAAGTGAAATAACTTATTCAAACTCACAGAGCTATTTGATGACAAAGGCAAAGTTCAAATTCTTTTCTGATCCCCTACCCCACTCTTATAATAGGTCTTACATTTTAGGTTTACTAACAAAGTTGTAACGGAAAAGCACTTCCATAATAAGATTATTTGAAAAGCCTGAAATTTTATTCATCCAACTCTCTCTATCATCTATTTCTGTAGTTATATCTGTCTATCAAAGATCTATAGCTGTCTATATATAAAAGTAATGATAAAATAAAAACAATGTTTTTTAACAGAATGAAATCTCATTTATCCTTTACTGCACTATAACTAGTAAGACATTTCAATTAAAAAGGAAAACAGTAGTTTTTGCTATGACTAAAGTTTTTATAGAAAATAAGGTATTTAAATAATGCCGATATTCTTCCTGATGCAATAATCCTCAATTAAAAAAATAAAAGTACACATCACAGTAGACATCTATTTCTGGGTATAATTATTATCAATCCAACTTCTAGACAAACTGACAAATTTTATTTTAATTGACATTTTGACATTGAGTTTTATTGGAAAGTGCTGGCACACTCATCCAAACAACCTTTACTATAAAGGAAAGGTTCTGGAATTATGATGAGAATTGATTCTAGTCTTCAGCATTTACTCAAAAAGAAATACTGGACAATGAAACAGAACAAAATAAGAACATCCATCACCCCCTCACATAAGGACCTAAGCTCTTATGTCCATTAATACTGTGACATTCTGCCACCTGTCAATGAGAAGACATCATGAAAAATTCCTGCAGAAGTGTTGAGTTATAAATATATCTATAGCAAAGGCAGTTCCTGGATGTGGGTTGAACTTAGTCCAATACCAGCTTACGTTTTACTGAAGAAATGTAACTAAGTGTTCAGGATCACTGCTGTCTAGTCATTGAATGGCATACTTCCTGTGAATTGAA
The DNA here is from genome assembly GCF_902686445.1 of Sciurus carolinensis. Lineage (NCBI taxonomy): Eukaryota > Metazoa > Chordata > Mammalia > Rodentia > Sciuridae > Sciurus > Sciurus carolinensis. Next base: position 120,969,614 of record NC_062221.1, on the reverse strand, counting down.
GAAACAGAGATGTATTACACCCACACACCCAAGCATACACAAGCATATATAAAGTGTAACTTCCTGAATATTATAGGTTATTAAATAAATTGCATTTGTATCTTTCCATATCATTTTGGAAGAAAAGGTTGAGACACGTGGCTGTCATACCTTGGTGAGAAGCACCCATTTCATTTGGTGTATGTAATTACCATACTACTTAATTATCCTCCATTAATATTATTTGAATGACTAAACTTGATGTGTAAATTCAGACTCTGAATTTCTCATCCTATGGAAAACCACTCAGAAAGTAGGCAAAACATAAACATCTGGATAATTTTCTACAAAATTCCTTAGAAGTCTTACTTAAATGAGTGAATCTCAAGGCACAGCGGTGAACATTTCATATAATTGTTTTGACTCCATGCTGCGAAGTCCTCAACAACCCTTCTGGGAATGGGGACAGGGTCTAGTTCCTAGTTTTGATTTCACAGAAACTCAGCTAATTACACATTGTAAGGTTTACTGTCTGCAAATTCTGTCATATGTCATTATCTGTACTTATTTTCTTTGAAAACACAAGCAATAAAACACAACTCAAAATAGCAATGCAAATTGTATGAGGAAATAAAAAAATAAATCGTCTTTTGTAAATTTAGAAAATAAATATAGACTGTTTTCAGTATGGCTGGATCCAAGACTAAACCTATTATTTGCCTCTTATACTATATATGCCTCTCTTTTCTTCATTAGATCTTATTCATTCACTATCAAATGCTATCTTGATTTAGGTGTACAGTCTAAAATTATATTCTGTGCACAAAATAGTTCTACCTGGCACAATTCTTAAAAAAGTGGTTTTGAAGAAATTAACCTCATCCAAAGTACATGAAATAGGATTCAAACTGGAGGCGTCTTTGTTATCTAATTAAGGAGAATTAGTGTGATAATTTGTTATTTGGTCATCTGATATTTATGCTACCTTTTCGCTACTGTAAAAATTCATTAATAAAGTCAACTTAGGAAGAGGAAAGGTTTATTTTGTGTCATGGTATCAGATGTTTCAGTTCGTGGTAAAATGGCCCTATTTCTTTTGGGACTGTAATGTGACAGCATATCATGGTAGGGAACATGTGGTAGAGGAAAGTAGCTCACCTCATGGTGGCCTGGAAGCAAAAGAGACATAGAGAAAAAGACAGGGTACTACAGTTCCCTTTAAGGGCACACCTCTGATGACCTAAAACCTCCCAGTTGGCCCCACTTTTTCTTAAAGTCTCCACCACCTCCAAATGAAGCACAGGCTGGTGACCAAGCCTTTAAGACATGGAGTCTTTGACAGATATTCCAGATGCAAACTACAGAAGTGTATCCTTTTATATTTGTGTTTGTTGATTTTAATTATTAAGATTGTGGTATGATAAGAATATAGCGTGGTAAGAATATAGTATGATTGCTTTAGTTCATTTGATCAAGCTGCAGTCTCTTTCTCTGCTTTCCACTGAATATAGGGAATATTAGAATCCCTGCAGGTTGTCTATGTGGAAAATCAATCATAGATTACATATGAATAATTGGCATTTTATAAGGTGGAAGAGGCGCATTTCAAATGAAATTTTACTTTAGAAATTTATCTCTAAATGCTTACGTAAGGTAATTTCATTGATAAAGGAAAGTCAGCTAGTTTAATTACCTGAAGCTTTAGTGACTTTAAATATGTTAAATTATTTTATTGATCTGATGCTGGGGAAAAATGAAACTCAGGTCATTATTGTGATTTCCATTTCCATAGTAACAAGGAAAAATGTTGTTAAAATCTTTACATTTTGTTCAACAGCAAAATTTATGATTAGAGTTTTAAAGTCAGTGGAACTGATTCAGCATCCATCTCAGGAAAAGTCAGCTATACTTGTCTCTGTGTCTGTGTTTTCCTGAATTATTTGACCTAGTTTTTCATTTATCTCAGCATTTCAATATATTCTCAGTAGCTTGATTTTATGTTTATTTTATATACAGAACATAATGATTGTAGAAAGAATGAAAGAGTGAAATAAATGTATAAATAAATTCTGATAAATGCTTTCTAATATCTTTCTCTATAAATCAAATCATAAAAGCACATTCAGATCATTAATAAAAAATTTATCTGAATGTGTACACTTCCAAAGGAACAATAGGGAACACTGGCTTAAAGTTGTTCAAGTGAGGTTAAAACAGCTCAAACTTATTCGTAAAACTCATAAACACATTTCTGCTACAAATGAAAAACAAGGCACAACGATACTGAAGACATTTCTTTTTTTCACATATTCTGAGATTTTAAGAACTCTAGGTAAATATATATTTACATAGAAATGATCTTAGAAATACAACCATTAAATAGAAGGTTTTATGTGAAAAAGATTATTATACAGCAGTAGGAAATGACTATTAAAATTAGAACCAATGATGTTTGCAAAAGAAGTTGTTCTTAGGTTTTCAAAATCAGATAATAAACTATTTCATTCCCAGGAATTTTATACCAACTGTCGATGCTTCTCTGAAAGGATATAGGTCTTGACCCACATTATTGGCAAATGAAAAAAAAATAGTTATGTGTGTGATGCATGGTCGTAATAAATAAATAAAATACTCCTCCTCTGCAGAAGATCCTGACTGTTGGCCTACAAAGTCAAATTGTAGAAAAATTAGAAATACACGAAATGAGACAAAGACTGGGCTATTCCTATATTTGGACTATTAGTTTTGGAAATCACAAACTGTTAAAGATAAATTGAACCATTTAGTTACATATTTCCACATACTCATGAGAATAAAAGTAGATACTGCATATTAACCCTAACTTTATGTGATATATATTATTTACATATATATAAATTTTTAAAATTGTGTATGCTGATAATCCAGATTCATGCAAGATAGGCATTCTTTCCTTCTCTATTTTCTCCCCCATCCCTTTCTGTATCCCTCTCTTTCTACAAAAACATGCACACAAACGCACTTAACAAGTTGGATAAGACAGTTGAGTAGTAGAAAATGAAATTTTTGACATAGAGATATTTTATTATCACACTACATAATAGTGTATGATACTTATTTTGTCATCACAAAGATTATTCATTTTCTCTTGTTAGAGAAGATATCAAGCTTCAATTGGCATAAATACCAAATATTTTAATGCTTGGTGAAATATAAAATAATAAATAAACAGATCTCCTGTACAGTATAGCATAAATGTTCTAGAAGAGATACATACCAGAACTAGATAATTGGTGGGGAACATTTTTTTTTTGTATTGAGGGAGGGAAAAGCATTGGACATTAAATGGTTGAAATAGAATACGAAAAGTTAGTGGCTTCTGGACAATTTGAACAAATCAACTATGTTCATGGAAGAATAAACAAAACAAGAGGAGGGAAAAATGGATAATAGCTAACCCAAAAACAATCACATCCTAAATTAGATAATGATTTGAATTCACCTAAATGAAGTATTTGAAACTAGAATCATATATTATGTGGATTATGAGATCTCTACTACATTTATGAAAAAAATGAAAGGAAGTACTGAATGGTGTTGAAACGTGTTGCAGGTAAATTATTAGGAAAATTAAAACAGAATTTTGGAGAATGTAGGTTAAGATATAAACAGTGGCTGAGTTAAAGAATTTGATAGAGTTAAATATGTTATTTGCTTGAGAGTTTCTATGCTTCAGTAGTCCCTCCTGAATATGATCAGAATAGACTAGTAAATAATGGAATAGGCAAATACACAGGTAAGTGATTGCTAATGTTCTGTTTTTATAACACATTAGGCCTAAGTCTAGAAGAATTTATGACTAGGAGGAAATGACCTCATTACCCTCTTCACCTGTTTTGAAATGTGTATAGAAATCCATAGCTACTATAACCTTTTTCGTTTTTTCTGTTCCATTCTACTGCTTGGAAATTTGGCAGGAACCAAGAATGGACATGATGGAAATGGAGCAGCAATGCAAAATGTAGAGATCTAGTTATTTCTCTCAGCTCTAAGTCAATTCTAACCCGAATATATAATTCTATATATCTATATCTAAAATTCTAATGTGTATATATAAGGATATATGCACACATATTTATATATATTTATAACATTAACATAGCTCTATATTGTGAACATATGTATTTGATAGATATGCATTTTTTTTTTCATTTCTGAAAATTGCTTTCCAGTATTTGGATTTTAACATTGATAATGCAATAGAGTTAATAATCATTAAGATGAAACAAATCAATTAAGTGTATATACACATATGAATATATGTGCACATGCATCACACACACAACATATAAGGAATTCAGAAAACTCTCTGAATGTTTTATCTCTCTTCTTGAAATAAAGAAAATTGGTAATATGGAAATTGAGATGAAGATTGACAAAATGCTTCTGATATAAATGCTTATAAGCTTATTTCAAATTAAACAATCTAGTCAAAACCACTAATTTGCTTTATATTACTTTAAAAATAGGCATTATATAGGACTGGGGAGATAGCTCAGTTGGTAGAGTGCTTTAAGGCCCTGGGTTCGATCCCCAGCACCGCAAAAAAAAAAAAAAAAAAAAAAAAAAAAATTGGCACTATAATGGAAATAAGGCTTAGGAACAGACTAATTGCATGCATTTGATGTCACTCCCATTTGATGAAATTTAAATTTCTTTAATAATGGCATGTCATTAAAACATTGCCTTAATTTCTAGCATTTTCTTCATGATGTTTTGCATCATCCTTGATACAATGAATCAGGAAAGCAAATCTAACTTCTCTCCTTACAAAAAATTCAACTTCATAATTGAAATCATCTAATGTGCAATAACCTTATTTGAATTTGTCATCAGTCTTACTGTAAAATAAATTTTTGTTCTACTCAGCACTAATGCAACCCAAATATTTTGTTCTCACAAAGGAAGCAACACAATTTAAACCAGAAATTAATCTCTTTTTCTAATTAAAATTTAGGGGGAAGCACACTTTTGACTTTGTATGAAGTAGAAAAATACTTTAAAAATAGCTATATGAAAACTTTTGTTTTATTAAATCATCAAATATTTAAATCGGTTTAATGTATTTTAGTTTTAATTGGCACATTGTAATTGTACTTATCTATTGAGTACAGTGTGACACTTCAATATATGTACATACCGTGTAATGATCAGATCAGACTAATTGGCAAATTATCTCCTAAATCATATTTTATTTCCTTTTCTTGAGAACATTCAAAATCTTTTCTAATGTGATTTTGAAATATTCAATTGTTGTCAACCACAATAACCTTGTACTCTAGAATATTAGAAGTTAACCCCCCTTTGCAACTGCACCCCTGTACACATTGTCCATCTCTCTCCATCATCCTTCTTCCGTACATTTCCCAGGCACTGGTCATCATTATTCTATTCTATACATCTTTGAGATCAACTTTTGGCTTCCACATAAGTGAGAATATTTGTCTTACTGTACCTGATTTGTTTCACTTAACACAATACTTTCCAGTTCCATTCATGTTTGTTATTGCAAATGAGAGAATTTCATTATCTTATAAAAGTTCAATAGTATTCCATCGCATATGCATACCACTTTTCTTTATATTTTCATCTTCAGATGGACATCTATATTGATTCTATATCTTGGCTATTGTGAACAGTACTATAATAAACATGTAAATGTAGATGCATCTTTAGTAAACTGATTTCCTCTGGATATATACCTATACTGGGATAATATGGTAGTTCTAGTCTTTTTTGAGAAACCTCCAAATTATTTTCTATGGCAATATTTTTATCTTTTCCAAATGAGAGTGGTTTACTAGCACTTGGCATGTCATGTCAATGACATTGATAGGAATATATCAATATATATTTTTGGTAGCAATGTACACATAGATATTAAACCTAAATATTACAAATATACATTTTCCTAAATATTTAATTTCAAATTGATATACAAAATCGTGCTGGAAATAGTAGTTACTGAACTACCTTATAAATATTGACAAGGAATAATAGTTGTTGAATTACCTTATAAATATTGAAAGGTTAGATTATAATATGTTTAAATTAAGATAAATCATAATAATTATTTTTTTTTAATGGTCACTGGTTGAAAAAATTTTTCTAATTCATTTGAAAGCATTTTTTGGTTGTCATTGTAATAAAAAATCTTCTAGGAATAGCTAGACATTTTCCATTGCTAGGTTAACCAGAAAATTTTCTTTCATTGTTTTTTTTTTCTGTCCCCTTTTCTACTGGGGATTGAATTTATGTCTTTGTTCAAGCTATCTAGGCAAGCACTTTACCACTTAGATGCATACCCAGCCCAGGGAAATTTGTTTGGTTTTGAAACATGTATTTCAATTTATTTTTAATACTTTAATTACTCTCTCATTTTTCAGAAATAAAATAATACCAATATACATAATAAAGATGATTTATAGTTTATTCATTTTTAATTTTAATGTTTGTATTTGCTTTTCTTTTTTCCTTTCCTTTTCTTACGACTTCTTCTGTTTTTCTTTTTTCCAGAGCCAGAATTGAATCAAGGACCTCACACCTGCAAAGCACTTACTCTGCTGCTGAGCTCCATGAACGGCCTATGGCATTGTTCTTACACTCTTAGTGATGATACACTGAAAATGAAAATCAAATGCTATTAAGTGTTCTGTTTTATCATTCTAACATATGACAGTATAATCACCAAAATAAGTCATTCTGTATGTAGTAAACATTTTGTTTCCTGAGTTATACCCTCCTTTGACTTCTCCATGATTACAGCTGTAATTTTGATGGACAGTACTGTGTATGGAGACTCTATTCATACCATGGACCTGCTGCAGTGTATCTTTTTAGGTTTCCATTCCTAGACTGTCACCAAAGTCATTACAACATTCTTGGAATGTGCACACCTGCAATCTGGGACTGTGAAACTGGATAATGTCCTACGATCAACCTAAACCATTATGTAGCAGATGTTGATAAATACTGTACCCAACTTCTATTCTTCAAGTAAAAAATTCTCAAAAGGCATCTCACATGGTTCTGAAGTGGGTTCCCATTCTTACTGAGAGTGACTGCCACGTAATCAGATAAGTAACTCACCATGTACTGTTTGCATCCTTTTCTATGGCCCTCTCCCTATTCTTTGTTTCTTTTTTTTTTTTTTTTTGTCATCATCTTTCAAATAAATAAAATTGATCCAAGGCTTTTACAATACTTTTATTTATGCTAAATCTAACCTAAGATATGTAATACTAAAAATAGAGATGACAACAAATTATTAGGAAGAACTTTACTTTCATTCACTCATCAGACCAATGTCAACAAAAACCCCATAGCTGTTAAATTGTGGATTTTTCACCTCTTTCCATGTTTTAGGATCAAAACTATCAAAAATCCCAGCATCTGTGACCTGAAGTTGAATTCAAGTGAATGAGAAATCTTTGGATTCAGCAACAACTCTAGCATATGATCAGTAGGATTCAATAATAATATAAGAATTATGACTCGGGTTGACCTGAGCAAAAAATAAAATGTCAGGCGGAAAGAAATAAAATGTCAGTTTCACTTCTGGAAATTATAATTTCGGAGTAAACTGATCCTCAATATCTGAAATTTAAAAGAAGCTTATTTTTTCAGAAAGCAGGACAAATAAAATAAAATTGGTCCAAGAATTAATGTACCAAAAGCAAAAGACAGCAGGTGCTGGTGAGCATGTGGAGAAAACGGAAGTTCTACACTGTTGGGAGGAATATAAATTAGTACAGTCATATGGAAAATAGTATGAAGTGTACTCAAAAAATTCAAAATAGAACTACCATATGATCCAGAAAGAGTACTCCTGGGTATATATCCAAAGGAAATGAAATCAGTAAATGCAGAGACCTCTGCACTTCCATGTTCATTGCAGCACTACTCACAACAGCCGAAAATGGAAAAAAATTTATGTGTCCATCATCTAGTGAATGGATAAAGAAAATGTGATGCATATGCCTAATGGAACATTATTCATTCATAAAAATTAATTAAATACTCAAACTAGCACAGAAAGACAAGCAGTAAAAATATTGAACTTGTGGAAGTTGAGAGTAGGTTCGTGATTACTAGGGTCCAAGGAAAGTTGGCAAAGAGAGAGAAATGAGGAAAGGTGTTCAGTAGGTACCAGTTTACAGTTAAAAAGCAACAAGAAGATCTGGCATGCATTTGAACAGTGGGGGACATAGATAACAGTAATTAAGTGTACATTTCAAGAAACTAGAAGAAAGTGTTTTGAAAAGTTTTAGCATAAAAAAGTATAAATGTTTGAATAAATTGACATGTTGACCTAATTTAAACATTACACAATGTGTACACGTATCACAACATGACATTTCCCCCCATGAATACGTATGATTTTTAAATGTTTTCTGTATCAGCTGAAAAATTTGTACTAAAATGAAATAGAAACAACATTAAAAAAATAAAATAAGCAATAGATGCATGATTTTGAGAAGTAACCTATTCTAGATTAGAGCACATATAGGGGAGAAGTGAAACCCAAATATTTTGAATGGGAAATCTTTGTGGATGTATTGGATAATCTTAGACCCCTGGTTCTTAAACTTTGGCCCTGCAGAAAGAGTGCTCTCTTTGTGAGAGAAAGCAGCATCTCCTTTCCTAGAAATACTGTAAACACTTTGCTTACATGGAGACCCCTAATGAGTGGTTGACCCTTTCATGTATGGTCTTTGCAGCTTATCTGTGTTACATCCAGACTGATCAGGGAGTTGCAAGAAAAAGTCTACTCCTCTGTACCAAGAGAAAACAGTTTACTTTCTAAATGAGTCCCCAGTCTAAAGACACAATAGGAACAGTGGGAAACAGTGGGAATGTTTTCTGACTATGTTGAAACATAAGAAAATATTAAATTTTCATGGAGTCATGGAAGCACTATCCTTGTGTGTCAGGCTGTAATATTCCATGTGTGACACTTGTTACGTATCAAGCCAGTTTTGGTTTCTAGGATGATCCTTCGAAAGTCATGCTTGGAAATGTTTTAAATCCCCAAAGAAATAGATGGTTGAACTCTTCTGTAGAAGAATTTGAAAGATTCAGAGAAGTGGGCATATTCTGCTCTTCAAAAATTCTCACAGAGTACACTATACTGAGTCAGTGAGGAGAAGAACCTACATCATTATGTAGTTACTTGGAGAATGTGTTCTGATCAGTGTTAATGGTGAGACATTTTCCATAGATTGAGACCCTCTGAATTTAAGAGTAGTGACAAGATATCTCAATAGAGAAATACAGTATTGACCCCTAAACATTAGAGGCAATGTGAGCATAACCTTCAGAATGAGCAGCACAGCCATATGAGAACTTGGAGAGCTCGATTTGATGCATTTGTCTGACATTGGCTTATAAATTGTGAAATCTTAACCATGAAAGTGGGTATAAATTTAGGCAATGACTTTATTTTTACAAATAAGAAAGAAAAAAGAGTTGGTAACAAACAGGCTAACGTCAGCTGTGCCAAAGGAAAAATAAAAGATCTCACCCTTTTCTATATCTGAGTCAATGTAACCACACAGTCAATAATACTAAAAGGGGGATTGTTTTCATCAGTCTTTCCATTGCTGTGACTAAAAGACATGACAATAACAATTGTAGAGGAGAAAAAGTTTATTTGGAGGCTCACAGTTTTCAGAGTTTCTCAATCCACAGAAGGCTGACTCCATAGTATAGTGCTTGAGGTAAGCCAGAACATCATGGCAGAAGAGAAGAGTGTGATGGAGGGAAGCAGCTCACTTGATGATCAGGAAGCAGAGAGTGAGACTCCACTCACAAGATACAAAACACATACCCCACAGTCACGCCCCAAATGATCCACCTCGTCTAGCCACATCCTACCTACCTTTAGTTACCACTGAATTAATCCCATCCGTCAGGGGATTATTTCACTGATTGGGTTGAGGATCTCATAATCCAATAGTTTCAATTCTGAATGTTCTTACACTGTTTCACACATGTGTTTTGGGGGGACATAGTACATCCAAAGCATAAGAGATGTGTCCTTTCAAAAAATTGTGAAAAACCACTATGCCATCATTACATACACACACACACACACACACACACACACACACAAACACACACACACAAACACACACACTCTGATCCACTCCTTTTCTAAAAATATCTGTAAACCTTTATCTAAATAAATGTTAAGGAAAACTGAAAACCCAGAGTTTTTGATGTATATTGATATTAATCTCAAAAACAAGAAGCAAGAATACTATTATAGACCCTCATTAGAGAGTTTGGGCTTATGGATGCAGGATACAAATTACAATTTAATATTTCGATTTTCCTACTGGTGGTCAATTACCTCGTTCCCACTAGATTAGTTAGAATAGATATATTAACAACCAACAGAATCCACATATGTGTTCTCTTATATGAGGAAATATTACCAGGAAAAGACAGCATAGTCAATTTCTTATTCTGGTGTCATCCCCAATGAAAGGATTGACAGATCATACCCCATCATACCCCATTAAGACCCAGACAAATCAGACTGGATAATATAGACTATTCAAAACATAACTGATTAGTTAAGATTTAATCTCAGTACAGTTGCCAATTCTGTTTTGTTTTTCACTAGCACTAACCAGTGCAGCATTTGGCATTTATTATGCTGCAACTGGTCTGCAAATGCATTCTTCTCAACAGTAAATAGGATCAAAAAACATGACAGAACAACAGGGCACTTTACTCTCTTCCCTGGGGTTATGATAATTTTCTTCTGTCTGTTATTGTGGGATCTACGAGGACCATGATCATCTGGACTATGGAATGGGAAACCATAACTCAGGGTACAAATCTGGCCACTAGCTTCATGCCTGTGAGCTAAAACTAACTTTCTCTCTTCTTTCCTTCCTTCCTCCCTCCCTCCCTCCCTCCTCCCTCCCTCCCTCCCTCCCTCCCTTCCTTCCTTCCTTCCTTCCTTCCTTCCTTCCTTCCTTCCTTCCTTCCTTCTTCATAATTTAATAGACTATGACAACAAAATACACAGAAAAGCACTAGAAATGTTTGTGTACTTCTAAAACTAAATATGGAACTGTCTGACCTACTAGCATTTGCCAACCTCTAATCTAGATACTTAGGGAAAGTTCTCTTCTCTAGTTATTATTTTTAAACTATATGTATAATTTGCTCTGATTTATATAGTAAACACTATTGTAGACTTTAAATATATTAACTCACTGAATTCTCACAACAGCCTACTAAAATTAGTTTCATTTTTATCCTTATATTACAAATGGTATACTTTAAAATGATCCAGAGTCATGTGACTTGCCAAAAGCATACAGCTAAAAAGTGTGGAAGCCAGGATCCAAATCCAGGCCTGTGACTTCACAAGTTTATTTTATTTATTTATTTTTTTTCTTTTTTCCCTTGAAGATCCAGCTATGATTGAAAACATTCATTGTGGGACTAATAATTTATGGTCAAGTTGAATTGATGAGGCACATACAATTTTCCATATGTCGTATAATTTTACATATATTATGTAATGAGAGCAAATAAAATACAAAACAATAATGTAAAAGGATTTAAACAAGTAGTCTCATCATGAACTTCCCCTATAAATGTTTCTAATGTGAAAGAAAATACATACTAAACTTCATGAAACAAAAATGACGGAATGAATAAAATTCTTATTACTCATCCAGCAAAATCATAATATATAGAATTATTTGAATGAAATTGGGCTCTATCTTTGTAGCTGTATTTTGTTCTGGTGCTTATCTGTATACTACAATTGAATTAGATGTCCCCATAATACTTGCATATACATTCATATATTCCTATGTACATAGGGAAAAAGGTAATATATGGATGTGAGTTTAGATTTCTCAGGCTCAAACATATGATTTATAGTGTGAAGTTAATATCAGTGCTGACTGGAAATTTTGTCTTCACATAGTGGTTAAAACAATATTCTGTGACCTTCTTTTACTCTGACCTTCCACAATAAAATGATATGTGATCTTATATTTTGAAAATCAGCATGTAACAGAAACCCCTTTTAAAGTGACTTAAAATGACAATTTCTGTGTGTCTTATAAATTTTTGGTTTTTTGTAGAGGAGTATGTTTAAATGTATAAGCCCTTCTATTTTTAATCTGAGTTTGATGTTGTAAGTGACTTTAGAAGCTTTGTGAAAATACACACATAATAATCCCTAACATAAAAAATACCACCACATAAATTGAGTTCTGACTTTGAAGAAAATAAAAGGGCCTGCATGTGAAATATATTTGTAAAAATAGTAGATAAAGCTACCAATTACAGAACTGCCTAATTAGAAGCTGTCTAATAAATATGCAGTTTCAGGCAGCACTGAAACTTGGCAACTATTTTTTCATTAGAATCATGACAATGCCTTATTTGAGAGCTAGAATGTCTTCCGTTTTGTGCTGATACAATGAAAGCAAATCAGTTTCATGCTTCCCACTGCAGTCCCTCAATCCCTTTCTTATAAAGGTCTTTACAAATCCTATTTTTGCCACAAATACATTGTAAATAAATTCTTTAAATATTGTGTCTGTTGTTTAATTGTTCCTCTTTTGGTAGCTGTGACTCCAAATCCTCCTAGATGTTTTAAGATATAGTAAGTCCTATGTATTATTATTTTTATTATCATTTGCCTTAGAAAATATTCTTTGGAATAGTCAAATACCTCATATTTTATAACTTCAACCCATTGAGGGTTTATTCTAAGACCTGTGAAGAAAAGGGATTAACTAAACACGGTTATAGGGAAAGGAACATTCTTCTTGTGCCTTTAAGGAGAGTTTGGAAAAACTAGCCAATTACGAAGCAATTCTTCAAAGACAGAAAAAAAAAAAAAAAAAAAAAGTCAAGATTTAGAATCGAAATTTCATATGTGGGACTTTCATCCTTGCAAACTTTCTATACTTAAGATTGTGAATGAAATTAGCAGTATCATCAGAGTTCAGAGTTCAAAACCGAGGGCCATCGAGGGAATTAATGATAAACCCAGTGTTCCAATGATGGAGTTCTACTGGGCTTTGGGATACTGGAAACCATCAAGACATACCCAAAATTCCAGACTAGGAAGGGACAATTTAGGAGTTAAGGTTAGATTGATCAAATAAAAACAAATGAAAAGTAAGATCATATACTCATTCTGACTACACATATTTTATCCATGTTATAAGTGCCTATTTATTCCTCCAGAAGGTCTCTATCACTCTTGCTATAATGCTTTCTCTCTATAACTGCTTTCATATCAGCATAACTAAACATGTATCTAGCACAACAAATAGGATCTGGTATTATTAAATGATGTTCATGTTGTTTCTGTGAATAATTCTGAAAATTCCTCATAAAAACACAAAATGAAAGAAGAAATTCATGAATTTGATTGCCTGTGCTTTTCCTGTGAATTTATAGTTGAATAAACTTTAAAAAACTCAGAAAAATCAGTGAAATAAACCAAAATTATATTCATATGTTTTTTCTGGCATTGCGGGAGAGAGAAACAGATCTCAAGCAAGTAGTCACTTAAGGGCTACCTGACCATGAGATGTACATCTTTGGCTACTGTTTAATATTTTTTAGTAAATGTTGTTTGTATGATCATGATACAGTTTTAGATTTCACTCTTGAGGAAGGTATTTGGTTATAGTCTTCTAATTTTTTTCTTCATCTGTTGTTGTTTTGAAACTCAGCTATTTTGAATCTGTTTTCCTTCCTGCCTGAAATCCTAAAGCCAATTCACTGACCTACAAACCTTATTAAACTGCACATATTTTTTTTTCATCACAGATCTAATAATTTCCGTGACACACTATCTTCTTAGGGGCATAAATTATTCTTATATGGTCTTTGAAAAAAAACAGCTTTCACTAGCAGTGTTTGATTTTGTATTATTTTTTCAAACGCAAAGTATTTGCTTCATGCTGGTGCCAAGCGTCATAATAATCATCACAAGAGTTTAATGCACTTTTGCAAGTGTCAGAGAAAAAACTAAAATATGAAAAAAATTCTAGTTTTATTTTTCCTTTTTTGTGAAATTACTTATGTTCAAATAAGTGATTTGAATTGTTCAGATATTAGACATCTCTTGATATAAAAAAAATGGGACATGATGCAAATTCAGGTATTTATTTCTATTACAGTGTTAGAAGACTCTGAAGTGGTTTCTTGAGATTAACCTTTGGGGAGTTTCACCCAAATTTATGAAAATAGAGTGTCTGAATATTTGAAGAGCTAAACTTTTGGGAGATGTAGGGACAGTAGCAGATGAAGGGACATTTCTAATGTGCAAGACAAATATTGGAACTGATTTAATGGAAGACAACCTCACTTCTTTTGTCACCACTTTATCTCTCTCTGTATCATCTGAACAAAGTATAAGTGTATAGGCAGTTGTGAGGTTGATCAAGGAGTAATTAAGCATGGTATGAATTATTTCTGCCTTTTCTGGTTTTCATTTTCATTGCTCTCAAATCTTTTTTTCCCCATTGTTACATCCATTAGCAGTCAAACAGTACAATTTTAAAAGGAGAGAGCTTGTTAGCTATATTTACCCAGAAAGTAGTTCTAATAACAGGTTTGAAGGAAAAAGACTCAAACCATTAGCAACAATGAACTGAATAGGTTTCACTTCCATACACGCTAGTGCTATACACCACTATAACACATGCTATGTCCGAAAGCTTGTAGAAGTGGGATTAAACATTTATGTGCTTACCAAATTACATCAGGGGCATTAATTCTCAAGCATTAAATATTCAAGCATGAAATTTTTAGCATGAGGGCACTTAATTCTGTTTATTTATTGCACATTAGTGATAAGAGAGATGGTTTGAAAAAAGTGAAAAATACTGTGAATTAATTCAAGAAGTGGAGTACTCTATATATAAACATTATGTCAATTTTTTCTTTCTATATATTATAATGTTTGAATTTTTAAATTGGAGTGCTTATATACTATATTTAAAAATTGGGTTTAAATTACTACTCATATGCACTAGAATGTAGTACAGTACACAAATCTATTTTACTGCCCACTCACACACACAGCATTGAATGCTGTTTCATATCATCAGGGAAAAGTGTCTGAAAACCCTGTTAGAACCATTCAAGTGTGTTTCTCTACCTATCCAGGCACATAACTCCAGGAGATCAGTTTGTGTGTTAATTGGGCTTCTTCATTCCTCAGTGTTTGGTTAATATTGGAAAGATAATTACTGAAAGTGCTCTGGTATTTCTCAGATTTGTCTTTGAAACGTGTGAGACTTGGAAGAGTTTATTTAACCATTATGATTCTCAGTCCTCTCATAATGAAACCAATGGCACCCTTATAATTAGGAATAAACATACACATTTATGTAATAATCCATTTCTGAAAATGATTCACAAAAAGTCACAAATAAATTTGTTACCATTCCTGACTTTAAAACAAGTCATAAATAGTAAATGTTATCAGTTAAGAGCACAGAGAGAAATGTCTGAAATATATTGTTGAATATTTTAATATGGTTTTACATGTAGTTCTGAAGCAAAATTAAAGTGAAGATAATTTGCGATCTGCCTCTACCTGTTCCTTGGACTATGGCCACAACAACCCAAACAAATTAACTGATCAATTATTATTCCTTCAAGAAATACACAATGGTTTAGCATTGCTCTTAAAATAAAGGCTGAGGCCTTTTGGTGACAAGACTTTGTATGATTGATCTGTCTAACTGACCGTCCTACTGTGTACCAAACTCACTACTGGTAATCATGTTCCAGTTTCATTAGAGTTTTCTCTTCTTTCAGCATGTCCATGTTCCTTGCTTTCATACTTTCAGGTCATAATGAGTCTTTTCACTGTTGCCTGGTTACTGTTTATATTTTGAGTAAGTTTTACTGCTGTAACAAGTTGCTACAATGTTAGTGAATGTGATACAAAGTAATTATCTTACAGTCTGTGGTTCAGAGCCTACACAAATCTCATTGGGCTAATGTCAAGGAGTAGGCGACTGCACTCCTTCTCCAAGACTCAAGAAGCAGATACTGCAGGGAAGGTAGCTGCCACATGATCCCCTTACTCCATCTTCAAAGCGTGCTCCTTAGTCCATCTTCAAAGTGAGTTACATCAGCTTGAGTCTTCTCATGCTACCAATCTTTCCTCATTCATTTTATCAGTAAATCTTTGACAGTCTGGAAAGGTGCTTAGTTTCTAAGGACCTGTGTGATTATATTGGGTCCGCTGAAAAACATTAGTTCTATTTTGGGAAAATTTTCCCATCTCGAGGTTCATTGAATAATTAATTAATTAATTAATCATCTGCAAAATTAATTAATCTGCTTTAATTAATTAATTTGCAAAATCCCTTTTACCATGTGTGACAAATTCCAGCATTTAGGACCTAGACATCTTTGGGAAAGCTTATGTCACTCACCAAACTCATTTGTCAAAAACCAATGCACATTGTGATGGAAATTACTCAATACACAATTCTTCATGTGTACTTTCTTATAGGCTAGTTAAGTAATCAAGGTATGGATTTTCATAATGCCTTTTTCTTCTTTTGTCATTTATCACACTTCTAATTGAATTTTTAGCTCTATTTCTTTATAAAAATGAAATATAAGTTCAATACAGACACATGTTAAGTCTATCTTTTGTGTTTGCTACATATTTAATGTTCATCATAATATGTTCTTCATAGGTGACTTCAAATATTTTAAAATTAGTGAATTGGTGTAAGAGTAATTTAGAGTTTAGAATTATTAAATTTTAGAGTAATATGAAACTGAATTATCATAAATATTAAATTTGAGTAGGGGAAAAAACATGGGCCAGGCATATAGGAGGTATTCTTCCTGCATTCTCAGTGATTAGGGGTTGGAGAAGGCCAGATCACATAAAATTTGTGGGTCTCATTTCTTAGATTCTAAATGTCTTTTTTCCTTCACTCACAAAAATATACCTGACCACTTTCTTGCAGGGAGGTAGGATTTTTAAACTGGTACAAACTATTGTTCAACATTTTCTCCAACACCTTCTCATACATGACCACCTTTTTCTTAATGCTAAAATAGTTTCAACACTTCAGCTTTAGCCTTTGTTCTTCATGAGTACCTTTCCAGTTCTCATTTATTTTAATTTTATTTTAAATTCTTTAAAACATTCTGTTTTACTTCCTTTTACAATTTCTTATCATGGTAAGAATAATGTTTTTAAGTTCAAAATGCAGTGTTATATATAGACACAGTATTTTTCAGAACACCCTTAGAATTATCTCTATGTTTAACTAAAACTTCCCCCAACCCCAAGGCCCTGGAAATTGCCATTCCATTCTCTCCTTCTATGAGTTCTATGATTTTGAATATTTTTGTTACTTCAAATGAATGAAATAATACTATTTGTCTTTCTAAAAGTAACTTATTTCATTTAACATGATATCGTCTAGTTCATCCTCATTGTTTATTATGACAGGATTTCCTTACATTTGAAAGCTGAATAATATTGTCACATACGTATATATCATGTTCACTTTATTCATTTACCTGTTGACAGACATTTAGGTTGTTTCATATTTTGAATATCATAAATAATGTTGCAATGAACATAGAAGTACAGGTATTTTTTTAAGATCCCAATTTCGATTCTTTGGATAGATAGGCAGAATCAGTGGTTTATGCACATTTGTTTGAAAATCAATCTATGAAGTTATCCAATATTGCAAAAGCTGGCATTGAAAATTCTGCAGCATCACAGAATATTTTGTGAAGTTTTCCTTCTGAGACAAGAAACAAAGATCACTAATGTATCACAGTGTATAATGTTTATTCCAAGAGACAGTAGTATGATTGAACCCCAAACTGCTGCCTCAATTTCAATCCTTTACAACTCAGATTACTGATCCCATAAAGTCTTAAAAGTAACAAAGATCAATAAGCCATCATTAATTGAATTGCAATGAGTGTTTCAAACTCTTTTATGTGCTAGAAATTTCACCAAGTGTTATTAGTTTTTTTTTTTTTTTTTTTTTTTTAAGAACAGACTATTACTTAAAGTTATATATTTGTATCAAAAATTCTGTATTCAAATACAGGCTCCAGCATGCTAATCCACTGCAGAGTCATCATCTCTTCATCTGTATAATTAATGTTAAGCATGCTTTTTAGCATTATCCTAATACTTGTAAAAATAGAGTTATTATGAAATATCTATTGAGTTATCACTTCAGAGCAGGTTCTCATTAGCTGATAGCAGTTATTACTATTATTGTTTTGTTATTTAATGGCAGGAATATCATTATTTCCTAACATATTTTTCACATAGATAGAAACAAAAGATATGAGAGGATTTAGGAAAGTATATGAGAATATACCTTAAGGTTATGCAGTAGTGGTTCTTAAGCAATCAGGCACAAAGCAGAATATTTGATCAGAGTGTTTAATTAGCTTCTTTCATTTTCAAAAATCCCTATAAAATGAAAAATCACACTTACACTACCAGTGATTAATAATCCTGTTGGCAAGAATCAGTGCTGTGTAACATCATGGAAACCTTCTTGGAAGAACTTTGTAAGCCATGAATAATATTAGATTAAGTTTTGTAGCTGACCTCTCAGAAAAATGCAATGAATTAGTTAAAATAGTGTGTGAAACTAATGTTTATAATTATAAGAAGCTTTCTTAGACAAAAGTCAATGTCATATTTTCATAAATGAACAAGATAGTAGTGACAGTTGTGTTCAGTAACTGTAAGAGAATGATGCTGAGAAAAATGCTGCAGTAATTCTTTAATCTGTATAATCCAGTAGAAAATAGAAAACTAAAACAGCAAAAACTTTTAGTTGTTGCACTTAGATCAATATCTGATAGTGCAAACTTTGACCAATCTAAAGTAGAAAAAACAGAAAATGAAATCTTAATTATAAATTTATCTTATAAACACAATTGAACAATTCTTATTCTATCATCATTTTAGAAAAGTAATTTGATGATACTAAATACAAATATTTAATTTCAGAAAAAATATGGTTTATGTATTTATGAATAGAAATAAAAACTAATGGAAAGTAAATGTTTAACTTAAAATTTTGAGTTCAAATTTAATAGTGGAAAACCTAAATGTATACAGTTATTTGTTTTATAATTGTACTTGCTATGTAAATTGCAAACATTTACATACAAGATATAATAGAATTGAAATTAAAATTTTTATAAATTTACTTGTTGTAAAAACTGTACCATAGTGATATAAATTAAATTGTAGAGGCCACTCTAATTTCACCACAAGACTATTTTTACCTACTGTGCCTTTACCAGTAGCATGGTATTCTGTTCACATTCAAAATTTAACATATGAAGTTTTCAAGGTGAAATGTATTTGACTTTAGTTTTCCCATTAGGTATTAAGAGTAGATCATATACATTTGGAAAACTTAACTTTCCAGGATTCAATAATTTTTTTTTTGTCTGTACCAGAGATTGAACAGAGGGCACTTAACCATGGAGTCACATCACCAGTCTGTTTTATTTTCCAGTTTGATATAGGGTCTTACTAAGACGCTTAGGAACTTACTGAGTTGCTGAGATTAACATTGAACTCAAACTCCTCCTGCCTCAGCTGTTACTGGAATTACACGGTGTGCACCACCATACCCAGGACAATGATGAGTTTTTCAGTTTCATTCTTCTAGAACTCTCTGAAATAAGGTAGGGACATGAAGTGAACAAATTGTTTCCTTTTGCTAAAGAGTCAGTGGTTGCCTTACTATGTCCCTAAGCATTGAAGGTGTCATATCAAATACTCCCCAAATTGTATCAAAATGTCTGTGTCTTTTTTCCATTATCTTTCCTTTCTGGTTAAAATTTTACATAATACTTGCATTCCATTGAAAATCGATTTCACATGTGAGGGAAATAATGCAGTATTTGACTTTCTGTATGTCTTATGTTCCTTACATAGTGTCCTCCTGGTTTATACATCTCAGCAAAGACGTGGAGTTTACCTAAAGTGTCCAATAATAGATGAATAAAACGTGGTATATATACAGGGAATACTATCCTGACCTAACAGAGTGAGAAATGTTATCATTTGCACTATGCTTTAATTTCAAAATATAATTTTTTATCATTTATTTAATTGATTCAACATGTTTTCTCATCAAAAGTTCAAGTTTTTAAGTTAAAAAAATAAACTTGTAAAGAAATAGAATAAATGAGGCATTTATGTAGCACAGAGAGACACAAACATACATACATATTCAAAGCAACATACACACTTCTATCTGTGGTGTCTACTTCACCCTAAAGCCTGATCTTTTCATTGTCGTGTGTATATCTGCATTCTACTCATTAAGGTGATACAATTTTTAAATTAAAAAGAATATATTCAGTACTCCCAAAAGGTCTGTTTAGAGTTGCAGAAAAATTTGGGATACAACAACCTATATTTAAACATTTCACCAACATATAAGTATTTTCCCAAAGCACTGTAACAAAAATATTTAACAAGAATTTATCTTTCCATAAATGGTACCAACCAAGCTATTTTTAATTTTGTTTTATATTTCCCCAAAAAATTTATGGGCAAAGAAATGGAAACCATTGCCGTGCTACCCTATCTGTGTCTCATATTGAAGCTTCATTAGTGTGTAGTAAAAAATTTAAGTGATCATCTAGTACATTTCTCCAAATATTTACAGAAGACTTTTAAATGTAATTTTTAAATAAAATATCCTCTGAAATTATTTCTTAATAGAGGGTTAGTAGTGATTGTGACTTTGAAATGCTATTATAAGAGTTTAAGGGATTTTCCCCATTTAAGTTGCACTACCAATAATACACACACACACACACCACACACACACAAGCAGAACCGTATCCTGAGATGCTTTCCTCCACCACACTATTCTGCCAGGATGTTCTGCCTCAGCTTAGGCCCAGAGCAGTGGAGTAGGCCATGTTTGGTCTGAGACCTCTGAAACCATGTGAAACAAATAAACTTTTCATCCTCCTAATTTTTTTGTCAGGTCTTTTGGGCACAATGATGAAAAACCTGACTAAAACAGAAATGGGTACCAAGGAGTGTTGTTGTTGATTTGACTAACCTGACAATGTAGTTCAAAAGCTGTTGGAGCATTTTAGAATTTGTGGGAATAATTTTGAAAGTTTTACAGATGCAAGCTTGCAAAGTTTTAGGTTTTTGTAAGTGTAATTTAATGGATGATTCTGGTGGAAGCTTAGACTAGAATGCCAGTAGAACTGTGGAGAGTAAAGACTGGGTTCATGAGGTTTTAGAAGTGGAGAACTCTATTAGAAATTGAACTAGAGGCTGTTTATGTTATGTTCTGGCTAAGATATAGTCTACATTCTTTCTGTGTCCTGATACTTTCTCTGATGATGACTTTAAAATAATGTACTAATTATGTTGGTGGAAGAATTTCAAGACAGCATACCATTCAGACAGTAGCATGGATATTGATAGGCACTTTTAGTCACCTTTACTGTGATAATCAGGAGTAGAAAGAAGAAAAGAGAGAATTGAAAAATTTTGAGTTTGACCAGAAAACTTTGAGTAAAACTGGGGCTAAGGAATTTATGATTGGTAAGGAAATCATAGCCACCAAAAAGAAGCTGCTAAGTACTTTGCCCAGAATTAATAGGAAAGCTAGCTTGAGGCCATCTCAAGAATTGGTAAGACCATATCCATCTGAGGTTCAAGGGAGTAAAAATAAATATTCCATTGAGGAGGGACCTTGGGGGTACCCTACTTGCACCAGTCAGTCTAGGAAATTGTTTCACTAGACTTAGAAATCCAGAATCTCAGAAGCTACTGCAGCCATGGTCCTAGCAGGCTTGGGTACTGTTAGAGATGGAAATATACATTGGCATTAATCACAAGGTACTGGTTCTGCAGAATTGCAGAATGTTGGTGTTAGGGGATCATGAAGGCTCTGACATTTCAAAAGAAGGCCTTGGAGGTCAGAAAATTATAATAGGGTTGGAATGTCTGTGGGCTGCCCTTGAAAGGGTGATGCATGGATAAGTGAGAAGGACGAAAAAGCTACAGTGGTGACCTCCAAGATTAAGAGATGCCAGGATGGTAGAATGTCTTCCGGTGAAAGTTGCAGAGGTCAAGCAGAAAAAAGCCAAGTGAGAAGTCAAGGGGACTAAAACCAGTAAAGTCACAGAGGTGGAGGTACAAAAGCCCATTAGAGAGAACATCACAGCATCATTTACCTCAGATGCTGAACATGGAGATACAATGGAACTTGTTTGCCCAGATGGATTTCAATCTTGCCTTGTTCCTATCCCTTCTTTCTGTGTCTCTATTTCTCCTTTGTGAATGAAAATATTTCCTGGGTGTTTTTATATATGAAACTTGTTTTTCTCAAGGCAAACATAATTATTTGTATTAAATATTATAATACTTACACCAAACACTGAGAGTTTGCTTTGAGTCAAGGTGGAGACTGTACCTGGATTTTTGGAATTCTGGAACAGTTAAGACTATGAAGACTCCTGAAAATTGACAAAATATATTTTGTATAGTGAGATGGGCATGAGCTTTCAGGGCTCAGTGTTGTGATGGTATGTTTTAGATATGAGTAGTTTCCCTAAAGCTCTTGTATGAGACATTGCAAGAAAATTTAAAGATAAATGATTGGTAATGCATTGATCTACTTGAATCAATGTAGCCAGCTATCTGTAAGAGATGGGTCACTGAGGGAATGCCTTTTATGTCCCTGTGAGTGGAGCTCTCTGTGCTTCCTTGTGACCATGTCCTGAGCTGCTTTTCTTCACTATGATCTTCTGCTGGTAGGTTCTGCCTTACCTTGGGCCCCAAGCCATGGAGTTACTCTTCCATGAACTGTTACCTCTGAATTCCTGAGCACCACATACAATTTTCCTTCTCTATATTTTTCTTCTCAAATCTTTTAGTTACAGCAGTGAAAAAGTTGATTAATACAAGTATGTATACGTGTGTGTGTGTGTGTGTATGAAATTAATTTCTACTTTCCTTTTGGGGGATATCTATGACTTTTTATTAAAATTTTCAGAACCTAATTAAACTAGTATTAAAATATTTTCATCTTTTTCAATGCCTAGATACTTAAAAATCACCAATTGCACATTCTATTAAAATTAAATAAAACTCAGATCAACTGAGAAAATCATATCAGTGATACATCTTGAAAGATATTTTTAATCACTTCTGCTTTAAGTAAACCATTAAAGAATGGCCTTTATTTTTTCTTTATCTTTTCCAAAGTGTAATATTTGTAGTTTTAAATAAGGAGAGCATAATTATTTTTATTAGCATATTTAAATATTTTCAACAAAAATTACATAAATTAATCTTTTTTATTCTATTAACATAATCTGACTGCAGTCTCCAAACTTCACCCTTTATCTATTTTTGTTCATTTTTCATTTGACCAGAAAAAAATTTTTGGTCAGTATTTTAAGGCTTTAGTTTTTGAAGTTTTCAGTTTATGCCTTTTCTTTTTTCTGGTATTTGTCTTCTTATTTCTAATGTTATTATAAATATATCCTTACTTATTCCATATTGATATCTTTCTATAATCTTAAAGTAAATATTTTTTAAAAGTCCTTCAGTTCTCTTTAATAACTAAGACTATTTTAAAGAGGAAGATATTGAATATAAGTTTTTATATAAATACAACTTTTGTTGTGTTCTTTAAGTACTAATGTCAAATGTTCTTTTATTTTTAGATAGTAATATCTAATTTAATATTCAAATTTTTGATTCAATGATTTTATTAGTACTATAGCAAGTATCTCTGGATTTTGACCACACAAACAGTATTTCTGTTTATATTTTTATAATGAGACAATATATAAGTTGAAAACTCTTTGTTGGAATTATGAAACTTTTTATGTATCTAAGTACATGTTCATGTTTGCTTTTGTAAATGTTTCAAAGACATATGATAATATGTATGTTTTCTGCTTGTGGGAAGTACAGATTAAAATATGATTATAGCAGAGGGCAAATACACATTTGAAAAGATTTTTTTCCACATCAAATGACGTCAGGCAAATACAATTAAAAGCAACAATTAGATAACACTAAATAACTAATAGTATGGCCACAATCTACAATACCAATACCAACTGATGCTGGCAAGGGTGTGGAGACACAGAACAATGACCATCATATTCCCACATAGCATAATAAAGATCAAGAAGTTTCTTTGGCCCTGTGTAAAGCAGACATTGGTTTAAAAAAAAATGGAAACATCTAATCAGGATGATTATGGCACTGAACACAAATTGAGAAAGGAGTTTGCCAGTGCATTGTTGTTCTGTAGATCATTGGTTCCTATTTTTCTGTCTTTTTAGATATATCATAGTGTTTGGCACTCAAATAAGAAATATTTTTTCCTATGTTCCTTTTAGTTTTCTTTAACACAAGTCCTGAGGGGGCATCTCTACTCCTTGCACCTTTGAAACATGATGACATAAAAGGCAGAAGTAACTATATCTTGCATGATTGGTAGGAAAAACAGAAAACTATCTAGACATATAATTTTTAAAAGTCAGTCCTCCTGCAAAAGGAGAGTTTGGGTTTCTAACTGGAAATTTTAAGCTTAATAAATGTCACAGAAAGATAGTATAGAATTTGAGGTTTTACATAGCTGAAAGAACCAATTTTTTATATCCTTTAATAACATGATGGGATAGGATAAAACTGAATGGAATAGAATAAGCTAAAACAGAATAATAGAATAATTTTGTTAATTATGATTGAAAGTTGAAAATATCCCTTCTATTTTTGAAAAATCAATATGAACCAGCTTTATGAGTTGGTACATAATAACTTAATGTATTTTATATTTTTTAAAATGAATTAGAATATTAACATTTGCTGGGGATCTGATGAAGGATAAATTTTTATAATCTTCCAAGTAGATGGTTTATGTTATAACTAGGTTTAATAAACAAATTTTGGGGTGAAATAAAGCCTTATTATTCTTGTTAGTATTGCTATAGCTAGTATTACACATATCAAATGGTGCTCACAATGTAATAAGTGTTTTGTGAACTCCCACATAGCTCACTCATTTTCTCTCTGCCTCTCTCCATCTCTTTCTATAATCCCATCACGGCAAGCACACACCAATCACAGTAAAATTATAGAGGCAGCAGGTACCTCTGGTGGGAAAAGCAGATATTATGATAAGCAATTACATTTCCTTATGTAAATTCCATGAAAATAATAATGATAAAGATGTGACCATCTCAATCTGAGGAACAAGGAAGGTAATATTTGAACTAGGTTCTTCAGGATTATAAATTGTGGTTGTATTTTATTAGAAAAGAAAAACTATGAATTATAAAGTCCAAATACTTTTCAAGGGATTCCTATGTTTGAGAAAATGGAAGACATTTCATAATACTAGATGATAGGAAACCAGAAATATGGCAGTAGCGACAGCTGGGACTGGGATGAGTTTTCAAGGACATTTCAGGTTCTGAGAAGGGACTCCCTCTTTCTCCTTCAGTGATCAGCAAGTGCATTGCAAAGTGGAAGGATTCATAAAAGGACCATTACTAGAACCATGATATAAAGGGATTCAATTTCACAATTAAAACTGAAAGAGGAAAGAATAGAACAACCAGTAACAGGAAGGGCAGAGGGTCTATTAAAATGGTCATGGAATGGGAAAGGGACAACCTGACAGGAGCTGATAGTGTAGGAAATTAGAGAACCAAGGGACACTTAAAAGAGAAGTTGGACTGAAGATGATAAGGACTGCTGCTTCTACTAGAATTGTGTATTGACAATAAAAAAACAGCAACAGTAGAAAGGTAGCTGAATACCATGATGCATGCCTGTAGTTCTAACTGCTCAGGAAGCTGAGGCAGGAGATCCCCAGTTCAAGGCCAGCCTTGGAAACTTGATGAGGACCTAAGCAACTTAGCAAGAGTCTGTCTGAAAATAAAAAGTAAAATAAACAGGGCTAGGGACATAGCTCAGTTGTAAACGACCCCAAAGTTAAATCCTTAGTAACCCCAGAAAAAGTAGCACACACAATTATAACTAGCATTTGTATTTGTCAAAACCAAATGTTTTGTGAATTTAACATAAATTATTAGTTATATTTATCACATAGACCTCAAAGTGGTTGTATGTCTTTCCTATATTTTGTGCCAATGGCAGGAATGTGTAGGTATTGAAACACTGGGATGGTTGAGAGGGAAGGAGAATACTGTTATCAAGGGATAAAAGCTGAAACTATATGGAAATAAACTTGTTTGGCTTAAAAAAAATAAGGACAGAAAAATGTAAATAAGCATTTTCTGCCCATATCCAAATGTAACCCTGCAAAACAGGGGGAAAAATTATATATATATATATATATATATATATATATTTTTTTTTTTTTTTTTTCTTGAGAGAGAGAAGTGGGGAGACATGGGCTTACACTCATCACCGCAGGACTTCAAGGAAAACACTGTCAAGCAAAGAAGACTTCTTGTTATTGTTATGTTACAACACACAGTATCTAGAAAGCTAATACTATTATTTAAGTTTGCTATAGTTCATGGACAGTAATGAATAAAACTTCAGTGACAGGAAAATTATTCTTGTGCCTCAGACCACCTTTGATCTGATTGCAATTACTGATTTTTATAATGTGTTTTATTTTGCCAGGCACAGTGGTGCATGCCTGTAATCCCAGCAGCTTGGTAAGCTAAAAAAGGAGGATCCCAAGTTAGAGTTGAGCTTCATCAACCTAGCAAAGCCCTAAGCAACTCAGTGAGACCCCAAAACACACACACACACACACACACACACACACACACACACATGCAAAAAAAGTTCTGGGGATGTGGCTCAGTGGTTAAGAGACCCTGGGTTCGATCCCTGGTGCTCCCTTCAAAATAAAGTTTCAGTATTAAAATGGGCCTACCTGTGCAGTTGCAACTGGCCTGGGATTAACAAGCAGAATCACAAAAATATTGGAATTAATAGGTTTCAAAATTCATTTATTCATGTTTCCTCAAAAGTCACTTAAATTAAGACCTAGAAATATTTAAGTTTCCTGTCCTAGACAAACTTAAGGTTAATGCACAAAGTAAAATCATTGACCTTCTGGTATTCCATTCTACACTCCTTGATAAAGCCAAAGAAATGACCTTGTTTTAATGCCTGATTCCTGTACAATAAATCAGTCATTTGCTCCTTTGAAATGAAAGAAATAATCACAATGGCACTGACAGTTTGAATAGGCAAATTGATTTATGTATTTAAAAATCAATGTTCATCATCAAAGGAGGAAAGTACATTTATTTTCATCTGCTTTTACTTATTTCTCGTAAGTTTATTTTCTCTGAATATTAAAAATGATGCCAAAGAATTAAACCAGAAATTCATTGAAGTCAATGAGTCTTATGTGTAAAACATTAGAGGAATACAATGTATAACTTAAAGGCAATTTGACAACTGCATTTTCATAATTGTTGCCACCTACCTTTGAGAGCAAAAGGGCTGGAACACTTTCATTTGCATTTTATAGCAGAATCTCAGTTAGACAATAGACTTTAATTAGAAAACTCATGAGCAAAAATGAGAATTACCCTACAGTATCTTCAAATACCAATCAAGATGCCACAGGTAGATAAGAAACACGTCAGCATTGCGGTGAGAAAACACACATTGGTGACCACCCTGAATACCTGCATAGAGGAAACAAGTGTACTCAGATGAATGCAACCACAGTATGAGTTTAGCAGTCTCAATTCTGTTCATTAGCCTGCACGCCCGCTTCAGCTATGCAGCAGTAATACAGCTCCTTCCTTCTACAATCTTGCTCAAATGCTACCACGGTATTCTTGGTAGATATAAAAAAGTATGCTATGTGCTACATGTTGACAGCATTGTTCATTTAATGGTAACCTTTAAAATTGATACTTGTCTTCAGAAGAAAATATAACAGAAAAAATACTACTAGTCTTTTAAAGATTAATTTAGCAATTTTCACGTCACTTCAGCTACTGAAGCTTATGTACACTTGAAATCACCTAGTAATAGTTTTTATTTTTTAAGCTGGAGATGCACAATCCCTACATATAGTACCACTTTTAACCTTGATCTGTATGGTTTCTTCTATATTGATGGGGTTCTTGTGCATTTATGCATAGGCCGTCATACTTATATCTTGCAACAGATAATGTAACAAATGAATAAAAGTTAACTAGCATATTTCACATGATACAGTAGACACACCTTGCCACACACACTCTTTTCTTTCATCCTCAAACAACTTGATGGTGAACATTTTCCTTCCATGTGTAAAGTTTAACATACATAGATACAGGTATATTTACTTGTCCATATCAGTGCTTAAAACAGATTTTATATATATTTATACATATATATGCACACACATATATAAACATATTTTATTATATGTATAATGTATATGTTTATATATGCATATATAATATATATACATACATATATATATATATATGTATATATATCAACTATGTCACAATGTTTAAGTTTCCTAAGAAGTACTCTATCACTATGAGGTTATTCTAGTATGGATTTGAATAATAGCAGAGCTGAAATCATGCCATCTTAATTTTAAATCAAAGTAATATTAAAGTCAAGCAAAGCCTCCTGTTTGATGTTTGGCTTTCTCTACTGTTGTCATCAATAATAATTTATCCACAGTGAACAGTGTGCTGTTAGCCACCTCTGAAAATTGGTTCCTTGATCACCTCTGACAACATTTTATATAATTGCCAAGGCCAGTTCGCTTCTCCCTGCCTTCTATTAAACTGAATACTTTCTCAAATGTAAATGCCTACCATTTATCCAAACAATGGTAGCTAACAGCATAGCATTTATTTGTTCAGCTGTCATTTGAAATTAGAGATTTTAAATTAGTCCTTAAAATACTAGTATTTTTCTTTTAGTTTTTTCTTGGTTCCTTTAAAGGTACAAACAAGTCAACAATTTTTATAAGGGCTAAGGGTGAACGAGCCAGGTGCCATTCTCTTCGTTAAGAGAAAATGCTCTTGTTCCTTCTCCCTTTGATCTGGGAAACCTCTCCCAGGCTGATAGGTATTGAAGGTTTGTCTTTTCATGATGGAGTCAGGACTGCGTTTATTAAACACACTTCAAAAAACTTACATAGACCTATTTCTTCCTCTTCTATGGTTGGGAAACAGGCTCAGAATATGGTAAGGCCATAAGGGACACTCTGAGCACTTCCATATTCTAATGTGATTAGCATAGTCCTGAGGGTCCTAATCCATCTAGTCATGTAAAGTAATTTATTTCTGACATGCTGGAATGAAAATTGCAGTTACATCTAAAGCACCCATACTTAACATGTCTACACTCTCCTAAAATTAATATGCTATAGCATTGTGTAGTTAGAATATGATGAACCCAAAATATTCCTGTTTTTTTTTTCTTCCTTATTTTATTTATTTATTTATAGGTGCCAGGGATTGAACCCAGGGGCACTTAACCCCGAAGCTACATCCTCAGTCCTTTTTATTTTTTATTTTGAGACAGAGGCTTGCTAAATTACTTAAGGCCTAAGTGACTGAGGCTAGTCTTGAACATGTGATCCTTCTGCTCAGCCTCCCAAGCTGCTGAGATTACAGGCCAGCACCACCACATCCAGCCATTTCAATTTTTCTTTTGTGATCATAGTTAGAGAAATTTTGACATGAAGGAAGAGGTCTGAGTCTGGGAACTTTTGTGAAAATGGCAGTATTTAAAAATTGAGTGAAAATAATATTAAAATGGTCATAGTAGATCTTTATTGGAGTTATAGTCCCACACATAGGACAAACAGAAGCTTTTGAAACATTCTATGAATGACAAGAAATAAACACAACTCAACATCAAAATCCCCATATGAAAGGATATGAAAAAAAGTCGTTTTGTTTTTTGTTTGTCTTATTACCGTCAAGTAGTATTTTCCATTTGGAAATTGAGATGAGCTTTAACATTTTATTGCTGTTTGACATGAAATGACTTAGAGAAGTCTAAGTGAATTTGAAATTGCTCTTTTTCCTGTATCTGAAAACTTGTTGCAACTTCTGCAAAAATTTCCTGACCCAGATCTTCCTAAGTTAAGGGTTTAACTTGGCAGTATGTCACAAAGAATCAGAAAAGTGTCATGTGGACTAAGGATGGCATAATTGTTTAACATGAGTCTATGTGGATCTGTGCACAATTTATCTTATTCATAAATTCTAAGAACTAAAAATCACTTAGGAGAGCAAAATAGTTCCTCTTTGCACATCACTGTATTGTCTTGGCATAGATGAAATTGAGGAGTTAAACAGAAAATAGAAGGTAATTATTTTGTAACTCTTGTAGGAATACTGATACATACTTTAAAGGAATGGACCTGTAGAAACAGAATTGGAGAATTAAACACATAAAGAATTTGAGGAACAGACTTGTCAATAAAGATACATATAGCAGAAAAATGTGTAGAAAAAAAAGTCTATAAAAATTGACTTTAAATTGCTATTTACTATGTGTAAAACTGCTGTAAAGACGATTTGTCTATTAATAAGATGGAAATTCAAACAAAGTTAGTGTGTCCCAATGACTGGAGTGGGGAATTATTTTGCTACTCCAACATATTCTACTATCTAAAAATATATTCTTATATATGATCAACTTAGAATTCAGTTTCTTTGATCTCAATTTTTTGTAGCAATTTGGAGAGGTTTATGGTTGATTGTGCTGTCTTAGCTTAAAGTATTTGATTCTACTGCTTAACTCAGTGTTATTATTTGTAGCAATAATATTTTAGTGGGCATAATGGAAAACACACTATTATAAAGAATTAAAACAAGTCTACTGAAATTTCAAATGCTTTGTAAAATGACCTTCTTTTACATTTGCATTCCTTAGTGCCATTGAAAGTAGTTTAAGCTTATAGAAGTTCTACTTGAAAATGATACTGTAATTTGACTACCATCTATCAAGTCAATGTCTCACCCATCAATTTGTAAGCTCTACATTTGCTTAATGCTATTTACATCTTCACCCTGATTGCAAGTAATGAATCTTCCAATATTTCTTTTATGGCTAAAAACTATAACAGGAAGTAATTTAAATAAAATTGAATTTAAGCACAACACCATGTTTGAAAAGGAAATCTGTAAACAGTCTTATTATTCTGAGTCCCCCAGAGAAACAAACAATTGGATAGATAAACAGAAAGGCATCTTTATATTTATATTTGTATATGTAAATGAAGTGGATCACAAATTGGCTAAGTCCAGGATTTGCAGTTGGCAAGCTAGCGAACCAGGAGCATTTATAATGTGGTTCCAGCCTAAGTCCATATTTCAAAGAGGAGGTGATGTTCCAGCTTAAAGACAGGCAGACAGAAATCATTCTGTCTTACTTAGCCTTTTATTCTGTTCAGACCTTTAACAGATTAGATGAAGCAACCCATATTGGAAAGTGCAATTTGCTTTAATCTCTCTACTCATTCCAATGTTAATCTCATCCAAATAGTCTTCATAGACACACCCTGAAATACTGTTTAAAAAAATATGCAAAAACTTTCCCAAATCCAGTTTACTCATAAAATTTACCATGATAGTCATTTTTTTGCCTGTTCAAGGCTTCAGTGGATTATTTTTTTTTTTCTGGAAAATATCACCCCATAACTGCCTTGCCATCTTCCATGTGGCTGGGCATTTGAGCCACTGCAAATTTCCCTGCCTCTTATATCTGTGGGCATCCCCTGAAACCTATCCATGTCCTTAAACATCACTGTACTGCACTCTGAATTAAACTGTCCTTATTCTACCATTCATTAGGCAGCAGATACCTTCACCAAGACCAATTTTTTATAGCACTCATAACATTCACACTTCTATACAGTTAAATTTTTTCACATATTTTCCCCCTAAAATGCTGAAATGCTAGCAGTTTAAGTGCTGAGACATATGTCAGTTTTGATCCGCAAATTTATCTTGAAAACCTAAAACATGGTGTTTAATAAGTAACTTTAAATATTTATTTCCCTCCAGAAATTGTTTCCAAGTTTCTGGTGGTAGTCTTCCCTGAAAGGGTTTATGATTTCTGTGTTTTTTTTTCCTTCCTTCCTTCCTTCCTTCCTTCCTTCCTTCCTTCCTTCCTTCCTTCCTTCCTTCCTTCCTTCGTCTCTTCTCTCTCTCTCTCTCTCTCTCTCTCTCTCTTTCCACTCACCTCTCTCTCTCTCCCCCTGTTCTTCCTGGTTTCGATGAGCTGAGTAGCTGTCCTCTACCACACCTTTCTGATGTTCTGTCTCATCAATATTCTGCCTCACCTCAGGCCTAGAACAATGAAGTCAGTGGACCATAGACAAAGACTTTTGAAAACATGAGTCAAAATAAACTTTTCCTTCTGTGAGTTGTTCTTGTCAGTTAGTTATTTTAGTCATAGCAATGAAAAGTTGATTAAGACTCAAACATGCACACACACACACAAACACACACACACACATTTGTGCCAGTTTTATGTTAAAAATTTTGCTAGTTTTTAGGGATATAATATGGTTTTATAACACATTTATTAGAAGAGCTAGAACTATAACTTGTTAAGCCTCATAAGAGAAACTGTGAGAAAGTAAACAAAGCATCCTAGGTGAGTTTTTGGAGGGACTAAATATCGTCCCTCTAAAGTCCGTGCCTTCTAGAAGTTTTCAATGTGACCTTATGTGGGGACATAGATGTACAGATGTAATTAGTTGAATCACAATGAGGACGCCGGATTAGAGTAGACCATAATATCAATATCTAGTTTTCATCTAAGTCATGTACATATATGACTGCATGACCAATGTGATCCTACAATATCTACAGAAAAATGAGAAATTATACTCTATTTATGTATAATTTATCAAAATACATAAATGCATTCTACTGACATGTATAACTGATTAGAACAAATGAAAAAATTTTTAAAAAGAGATATGGAGATACAAGGTAGAAGTTCATATAATCACAAAAATTGTAATGCCATCTAAATGAGAGGTGGGTCAGTCAAAGTCCAGAACTCCAAAATTTAGTTTGTAAACAGCACCAAAATTATTTATGCATTTATTTCTTTGGTTTCGGATGCTTTTTTGTTCTAAGGTAATAGAAACTTTCTCCTGCTTTATTTTAGATATATTTTACAATGGGTGCTTATTATTTTGTAGACTTTTTGTAGATTTCTTAGAATTTTCTACATGTATTCTAATATTTGTGAATATCGTTTACTTCTCTTTCTACTTTAAATGGCTTTCGCTATTATCCCCTATGTTATTATAAATCCCCTATGCATTATAATGGTGTGAGTTGCACATTTTTCAATAGATTACCATTGCCATGTTGAGGAATTTCTCTTCTGTCATGCGTTAACTGAGAACTTTATTTTTATTCTTTCATTTTCAATTTTGGTACTTGAACCCAGGAGATTTTGCCACCAAACTGTAAGCTTGGGGGCATGGCTAGTGGCCAAATAAAATTGAACAGAAAGTGGCCGAAGCAAGCTTTATTGGAATTTGGCTCTAGGGTGAAATCCCCAGACCCCCCGGGGGTACAGGTCAGGATAGGGAGCTGGAGAAAATCACACGTGGCTCCGGCTGCCCAGGGTCTTTATAGGCCTGAATGAGCAGGGATCTTGCTGAGTGACAGGTGGAGGTAAGGGTCAGTGGAGTTTTCCTGCCCATTTGATTGCTCGCTGTGTGGCTGCCCTTTGCCTCAGTTGCTCCGTTCTCCGTCATATAGTCGCCCAGTTTCTGACCTAACATTCTGACCTTTTTGGTGATATAGGGCACTGAGTCCATCTGGCTACTTCCTGCATGTTAGGGGGAGTCATGGGTAAAGAAAGGTTCAGGTTCTAGGTTGATGGGGAGGCGGTTATAAGAGTGTAGGAGCATCTGGTTTTATGTCACTCTGGCAACCTCACTCATGAGGTTCCAGGCAAACCTAAGAAGACAGGGAGCAACCATTAGCAGAAATCCTATCATAAATAGGGGAGTAAAGGTAGGAGTCAGCCAAGTGACAAGAGTGGAGTTCAGCCATCCTGGCCAGGGGTCATTTGATTCGTCTTGCTTCAGTCTTTCATTTAGACGTCTGAGAGTTTCAATGTTGCTTCCATTAGATCAGTTTCATCGATGCAGTGACAACATTCATCTCTTAGGAAGAGGCGTATTCCCCATTTGTCTGCTGTCAGATCTAGTGCTTGATGGTTCTGCAAGGAAACTTGAGCAATAAATATTATTCATCTTTGCAGGGATGTCAGGGGAGCAGCAGATACCTCTACTACCTTCTGGAGTTGCTGTTCTAGCTTTTGGGTGGCAGTGACTGCATAACCAAGTCCTCTTGTTGGTATAACCTGTGTTTAGTAGAGATCTCTATATTTCTGGGCTTAGGGGTAGATAATCATATTAGCAAGCATAGATTAAACCTACCTATGTAGCTTAGGAAGATCTGTAGGCCTTAAACTGACTAAAATATCCTGATTCTGGCAGTTCCTATTGACAGTTAGCAGGTACATTTGCCTAAGAATCTCTCTCTTATAGCTTCCAGTCTTTATTTATTCTAGGGGTGTTAACACAAGTGTACACCTTAGTTGCATTTAACTATTGTTTCTTTTAAATCCCCAAGAATGGCTATATTTTGGTTTTAACTGTTTTGCTAGGTGTTTAAGACCAATCTGGTCAAATTGACCTGTTCCTCTCTGTTAAGAGTTGGCTGTGTTCCCACAGGGGTCACTCTTAGGGAACTTAAGAGCAGCTTCTTAACTCCGTTAGTGCTGTTCGTTAGGCTGGGTCTCCTTGATGAGGTGGCTTCCCTTGGAAGCATCAGGGATGTATCCCTTCTCCAATGATCCTCCTCTGCAGCAGGTCACTGATTGGCTTGTCATCTTCCAGTGTTCTCATCAATCTCCCTGATCAGGAGGTTGTGTGGCCCAGAGTTGCAAAGCTCCTTAGAGAAGTTCTCTTGTTCCCTGGATTCAGCCTGACTCTCAGGGCAAGAGCCAAATACTAGTTTATCTTGGTCTCTGTATTTAATCTCAATATCTAAGTTTGATCTTAAACATCCAGTAAGTTAGTCTCACCAGTCATAAAGTAAGTGTACTGGGCTTTAATTTCAATGTTTATGACTATACAGTTATTCACCCCCTTTTATCTAATTGATGTGTACATCATCTGTCCTATCAGTGATGCCTTACTATTTCAAATTAATTTATGGTGTTTGCTCTTGAAGCAGTACTTCTGCAAAAAATTAATCAGGCAACAGTTATAGAGTTTACAAGGAAAATACAAAATTGAATCACCAACAGTAAAACATTCAGTTTGTGCAATAGTTATCTTGAATTTTGGCTGAGTTATTCATTATATTACCTGTTTGAGATCACAGTAATCTTTACAACAAACATCAAACTTTGAACACAACTTTAAATGAGTTAAAGTCTGGCTTACTTTGGAGCCATTCTAACATGCAGCAGGGCATGAGGCAGAGCCTTATCTCAGGTAAGTGGGGCTCTTCACAAATGTTGGGTAAAATGTTCTAATTCTGAAGCTGATTTTTGCCTCTTTTGCTATGACCAGCATGACCAAATTCTCAAGTTCAGTGAGGGACAAAGGAGGATTAGAACATAAAGATTTATAAACACAGATTTTAAAGATTAAGCTGAAATCAGATAGAGTTCTGTTTTCTGATGGAAATGCAGATGTAAAGAGTTACATCAGCAATCTTTATTTATATATGTCCTATTATCAGGTTAAAGATTATGTAAGTATTATTCTTTGTTTTCAGGAAAGTTACAGACACTAGGACAACTATGTAACTTTCTGACAGCTGCAAAGTGCAATGTTAGGAACTCCGGGTAGCTCTCAAGAAAGTCCACTGTCCAAAGTTACTGTAAGGCAGGTAAGAACCAGAGAAGAGAGCTGAGGAAACACTGGTTATCTAGCAAAAGAATTCCTTCCTGCCCAAGAGCTGTGTGCCTGAGATCTGTGTGCCTCTGTGTGTCAGAGCTGATAGGACTCCTGCACAGAGCCTCCCCAGAGAGGGTACTTCCACAGCAATTAGGCACCTTGTGTTCCTGCATAGGAACACTCCCAGGCATCAGGCATGCCACAGCCATGAGGTCAGAGACCCCAATCTCAGTCACTGTTGTCCCATTTTTTGCTATCGTGCATCACACTCTTTCTTAAAAGTCATTTTAAGAAGTTTATAAAGAATAAAACTTAACAGACACAATATCAAGAGTAAATTATGGTTGTAAAGCAATCCTTGTCATTTTAACATATAGATTAATCTTTGGTTTATATCAGTACATTATAGGAAAATCTTAAATAGCTTTAACTGATTGTCTCACATACATATAACCAACTTAGTTACATGCAAACTTATTGAAATTTGCCCTTTATTTACACACAGACTTTCTTGCCCAGAAATATTTTCTTTTCCCTTTTACTGAATATATTCCCTACTTAGAAACTTTGGTTTTTCTTTCCTTTCTGGTGACCCCTTTGTGGTGAGAAATTTGCCCTCCTTCCAAATAGCTGCATGTGAGTGAGCAATCAAGAAGGCATATTTGGAATTTGTGTAGATGTTAACCTGTTTATCTTTGGATGGAATTAGAGCCTTAATCAGAGCTGAGTTCAACCTTTTGGGAAGTGTTCCCTTCTTGAAGGCAATTGGCTTCCAGAACTGAGGCAGTGGTGACTACTGCATAAGCGGTTCTACAGCGTCCACTGGGACCCAGCATGGAACTGCCATCTACAAAAATGTTTAGGTCAGTTGAGGCGAGTGGATAATTGAAGAGGTCTTCATGAGGTGAACATAGGGCATCCAACACCTGTGGACAAGAATGACTGATGGTTGGGGGAGGAGGGGACAGTGAGAGAAGTGTAGCAGGATTGAGAGAAGAAGAAGAACATACAGTAATGTTGGGGTTTTCTATAAAAAAGGAGATGAAATTCTTGAATCCGTGATGGGCTCAGGAGTTGAAGGGATTTAAGGCTTAAGAGGTCCTGTAGTTGATGGGTGGAAAACACAGTTATTGGTTGGAGTAGGGTGAGTTTTAGAGCTTCCTTAGTTAATTCAGCTACTGTAGCCAGTGCTTGGAGACATGGCAGCTACCCACAAATGGCAGAATCAAGCTGCTTGGAGAGATATGCCACCAGTCTGTAGGAAAGTCCTGTTGGTTGTGCAAGTGGGCCAGGGGCAGCACTCTGTAAATTAATTAGATGTTCCAAGAAACACATTTGAATAACCCCACACATGTCAAATCCTTATTTTACTGTAAAAACCAAGATATCATATAGGCATATTGAACAGTATTCGTGGTCTCTTTTCTGATGGAGACAAGTTCTAGAAACAAATGATTAATATCAATTAACATTTTTAAACTTGACCACCTGGATACATTTGAGGTAAGTCATGATATGTACACAATTTTTGGACACAAAATAGACAACACAATATACACATAACACAAAAACAAAGGCCTTGTAGTTTTTATAGGTGATATTTCCATTGCAATATAACAGATACTCAAAAACTTGAGTTCAATAAAAATAGGACTGATCAAAACATCAATGTTATGAGCTCAAAAATATAGAATTTAAGAAAAAATAAGAGTCCTAAAAAAATGACATGGCTGTTAATTATCACTTTGTTGAAGTTGTGGTAAAAGGCTTTTTTTTTTTTTTTTTGCACCTGTGGGGAGAGTCATGTCCATTAGATGGACTTGGTCGGCATGATCTTGTGGTGCCTGTTGGATGCAGGGTCATTAGTCTGGGGTGAGAGTGGAAGAAAGACATGCTAAGTGAGATCATAAGACTGGGAAAGATATCTAAATTCCTTAGTATAAGTAGAGGAGTCAGCAGAGAAAGACCCTAAACGTTTCTCTATCCTAGAGTGAGAATGGAACTTGGATTTGCACAACACCCTCTGCACCAGTCACCTCTGAAGGAGAAAGAAACTCTGGGCTAGGTGGTGGGAGGGTCTGAGGAAGAAAAGGAGAAGGAGCTGCATCTGCAGGAGGAGGGGCAGGTTTGCAGGAGGAGGACAGGAAGAGGAGGGGGAATTCTGGCCAGAGCATGGAGGAAGTGGGGTTTGGGACCAGCCCCAGCAAGGAGAACTTGGGAGGTGGAACAGATAGAAGAAAGGGCAGGGCAAGTGCCAAATTCCATAAAGAAAAGCTTGCAAATGGTCGTGAGTGCCCTTTGGTGGCCATCTTGAGCCATAATCTAAAACATACTGAGGGCAGGCCATGGTTGAATTAAAAAACTAGTCGTTTATGCCGTAAGCCTTGGGGAAGTCTCAGTTTAGTAAAATTACAGCAGAGACAAACCAAAAGAGTTTTGGGGTCCAATGAGCTACTGGTATTTCCCATTAGCCATTCAACTTTACCCAGATAGATGTACAGAAGCAGAAAAAAGCATCCCAATTTTAGCTTGTGTACACCAGAAAAACAGCAGATGGGCCAAAAGCCAAAACGTCTTTCGAATTTTGGGGGTCTGGAACGGGATAAATTGGGGGGGGGCTACTGGAGGCTGGGATGTCTCCAAAGTGACCAGAGCCCAAACAGAATGGACGGGGGGTCTGTGGTGTGTGCAACAGACAGACCCCTTGCAGAACGGAGGATAAAGATTGGAAAGGCAAATGGGAAATACCCCAGGGAACTTACCCTGTGTGATGCCAGATAAAGGGAAAAGGGATGGAGTGGAACGGAGCAGAGCTAAGTGGAATGGAACGGAATATCCTGGTTCTTTGAGGGAGGGTGTGGACCACAACCCTGTTGGGGGGGTAAGCCCTAAAACCCTGCCAGGTTTCGGCTCCAATGTTTGGAATGGCTAGT
The DNA here is from genome assembly GCF_902686445.1 of Sciurus carolinensis. Lineage (NCBI taxonomy): Eukaryota > Metazoa > Chordata > Mammalia > Rodentia > Sciuridae > Sciurus > Sciurus carolinensis. The sequence continues at coordinate 120,930,712 of NC_062221.1, read as the reverse complement.
GGCCAAATAAAATTGGACAGAGAGCGACTGAAGCAAGCTTTATTGGAATTTGGCTCTGGGGTGAAATTCCCAGCCCTCCAGGTACAGGTCAGGGTAGGGAGCCAGAGAAAACTGCACATGGCTCCTGCTGCCCAGGGTCGTTATAGGCCGGAATGGGCGGGGGTCCTGCTGAGTGACAGGTAAGGGTCAGTGGAGTTTTCCTGCCTGTTTGATTGCTTGCCGTATGGCACGCTGCCCTTTGCCTCAGTTGCTCTACTCTCTGTCATATAGTCGCCCAAATTCCAACCTAACACAAGCTACACCCCAGTTCCATTTTATTTTTTTATTTTGAGACTGGGTATCCCTAAGTTGGGAAGCCTGGACTTGAACTTGAGTTCCTTCTGCCTCAGCCTGCTGAATCACAGGGACACATGTGTGTCAACTCTGCCTAGTGTACTGAAAGATTTTAAACAGGTGTTAAATTCCTCATCAGTATTGAAGCTTATTATGAATAGAATAATATTCTAAAATCTAACTGCATGTGTGTTCAAATAATTAAACAAATGAATTCACTGAATCTAGCATTTTCTACCCAGCTGAGCTTACAGAGAAATATCTTATATACAGCTTGAAAGAGTTCTAAAGCAAATAACTGTGCTAACGATTAAGATGATGATAATTTGTTTTTGAAATAATACAATTCTTACAAATTCTCATACAAGGCTCACTGTGGGTTGAAAAGTACACCCTGTGAAGGAGATGATGAAACACAGGATGGTCTTGCCCCACCAGCTAGTCCTGGTCTAGAATGCTAAGGAATCCAAAATTCTAAAACTGAATCTTAACACCTTTGTCATTTTGAAGATATACTCGGACAATATATCTACATTGGATAGTAAAGTTACATTATACTTGGATAGTAAATCTTCATTACTAATATATTATTAATATATTTTTAGCATGATAAATGCATTAAATAATAGACTTTTATGTGTATGTTCATTTTTTATTCTTGCCCTTGGACACTTCAAATATTGAGTAGGAATATTGTTTTATTTTACTTCCATATTAATGACATTGTTTCTAGAAAATTCAAATCAAGTAAGAAATAATATGTTTATATGACCACCTTAAATCATGTTTAAATATATATTGAATATTATATGTTTAATTTCACATTAAACATATTAACCATATTTAATGGATAAAATATGTCATAAGTTCAAGATCTGAGGTCATAAATTCAAAAGACTATATGAAACTGCAGAAATATATTATACCAGAAGAAATCTATATGCTTTTGAAGATGTAGTTACCATGAAGGGTAAGTTCCTTAGCAGTATTGTTTCTCAATAACTTGATTAATTACCCTAATTCTAACATGTCAAGTCTGGTAGTCTATAATTCAGTCTATTAGTGTTGTTGCTTTTGTGATATGATAGAGTTAATAGCAAATGTGGTGATCTGAAGTCTTGAATTGATGTTTTTCATTGATGATAGCACTGAGTAGGGCCCTTTTACCAAACTCATTCTTCCCCGGGAAGTAAAGTCAACCTAGACTATTACAAAACTGAAGGTTTTCAACATGAAGCTAAGAGTTGTTTAAATGCTACCATCTCGGTTTTTTAAAACTCTTCCCTTTCCTACCATGATCCAACAGTGCATTTCATTTACAATAACTTCAATTTATTTTCGTAGTTAAGAATCTTGTCAAGCTGCACATTGTTAGAATTTTAGCTCTCCGCACCAACCAGCACACTGAAATGCAGATGACCTCTATATTTCATGAGCACACACACACAAATATACAAATATATATTTTAGATATAAATGTGTGTGCATGTGTATTTAAATGTGGATCTATTTTAGGGTTAAGTATTCTCTTCCTTGGCATGAATTTGAGAAATCAAAAGTGTTTGCCATAAGTTTGACAATACAAATCAAACTCCATCAATTCTTTCTGGAAATATTATCTTGTCTTGTCTTAATGTTTCCATGTTTCACCAGTGATGTTGACATTTGTTTCTGGTTATCATATTGGTACTTAGGCAAATAAGAATAAGGAGGATTTATTTCTTATTCTGGCAAAGAAGAAACAATAGAAAATATTTCTGGGGAATCAGTCAAAAATAAGAAAACTCTTCTATAAAATTTAATATAGTAAATATTTTAGGACTTGAGGACCACATATATCTCCTCTTACATGTTCTGTATTTCCTTTTGTATAACTCTGTTAAAATATACCATTGCTGTATCAGTAATTTACAAAAAAAAAAAAAACAAAAAAAAAAACAAAAAAACCTCTGGTCTGCTATGACAATGCACAAAAATTTACTCATTCCTGATATATGTGACTATTATGGTTTGGATGTGAATTGTCCCCCCAAATCCTATGTTTGAGACAATGCAAGAAGGTTTGGAGGAGAAATGGTTTGTTATAGCCTTAACCTAATCAGTGAATTAATCCCTGATGTGATTTACTGAGTGGTAACTGGAGGTAGGTGGGGTGTGGCTGGAGGAAGTGGTTCATATCTGGATTACGGAGTCTCTCTCTCTGCTACCTTATCACCATGTGAACTGTTTCCCTCTGCCACACTCTTCTACCATGATGTTCAGCCTCACGTCCAGCCCTGAGGATTGGAGCTGTCCTTCTATGGACTAAGACCTCTAAAACCATGAGCCCCCATATAAGCCTTTCTTCTTTTACAGTTATTCTGGTGGGGTTCTTTAGTCACAGTATGGAAAATGCTGACTAAAACAGTGACTCACGTACTCCAGTACTGCAGAGGTACACCCAGTCAACAAAGTCAGTCATCTTTTTTCACATTCAAGTCAATACTTACAGCATCACTTATGAGACTGTTAGATTCTAAATTCAGTTGATGAAATTCATCAACACACATCAGTCCCCTTTTATTTCCCACAGAATTACAGCTAAAATAGTAACACATAAATTCAGCTCAAGTCAGAATGGTGTTCATTTTCATTATATGCAATGCTTTGAGGTAAGAATTTTAATTATTTAATATTGATAATCTTTCAACCATGAATTATTATTATTCACCATGATTTTGAGCATAACTTGAAGGTTTTCCTGATGCAGCTAGCTATTGTTCTAAAGCTATGTCCTAAAAGTGCACAGGGTTCTAGGATAGCATATACTGTAACCTAGATTTGTCTTGGCTATGAGGAATTGCAAATATTCCCTCTCTAACATGAGTATGAGTTGGTTTTCCTTAATAGAACATACAAAATTATAGAAAGTATGTCTTCCGACAAACATTCATCTAAGAAAACTCCCGATTCCCCTGTTTATTTTGTATTTTAAGTTTAAATGATAAAAATCTGGATCCTAATGAAAATATACATACATATGAATATATATGAATATATATGTGATACATATGAATATATATATGTGATGATTATGTGTATATGTATTTTTTCTGAAAGAATTAGGAGTAATACAAGAATAATCAGGTCTTTTTAAAAAAATATTTTTCATCACTTGTTTTTATAACTTTGTTTCATTTATTTATTTACTTTATGTGGTGCAGAGTATGGAACCCAGTGCCTGGCACATGCTAGGCAAGTGCTCTACAGCTGAGCCACAATCCCAGCCCCATAATCGGGTCTAGATGAATACAAGTTAAAATACATGACTAAATTATCTCTTTAGGGCCCTGCAATTGGTTTGAATCATCTCTAGATTTTACCTTTGGGTCCATCCTTCCTGAAATATAAACTTGAGGTGCAGAGTTTCATTGAAATCAGTTAGTTCTTATGCCTATCACTGTATTAGGGCAGACCAAATGACAAGGACTAATAAGGAGAATACTTCCAAAACAAAATTACTACTGTCTCAACATTGGGAAAGGAAAGATTACTGGGTATTGAAAAACAACTGGCAGGGAGATCCAAGATGGTGGACTAGAGGGAGGCTGTGTTCCTTGTCACTCCGTAACTCCGGATTCAAGCAGAGGATATCTGTTTCCTGGTGAGGCAGTTTTTGCTGCTTATCGATACCCTGCTGTTTACCCCATTTGTCTGCTGTGATCACCTGCAATCTGCCAGCATATCAACGCCTTTTTTGAGTGCAGATTGCTCACTGTCAGGCGTCTATCATCTGCCATTTGCTTGCCTCTCGCCAGTCCATCACCTGCCTTACACTTATCCATCACCCAACGCACGAGGTTCACCTACCAATCGTTCCACAACAGTCAGCAAACTGATCACTGACCGCAAGTGGAGCACCAGCTGACTGCTATTGTCTGGAAGTTCACTGTTACAGTACCTGCAGGTTTGATTACACATGGCTGCCGCCATTTTGAGACAACAGCCAGGCCCCATAGGACCCCTGGCTGGACTGACTGTGCCCCATCTCCAGGATCCCTCAGCCCGACTGATCACTCCCTGCCTTGGGGGCCCTCACATCGACTGACTGCTCCCTGCCGCCCGGTCCCCCAGACCAATTGACTGCGCCTTATCACCAGGACCCCAGACGAACTGATTGCAACTGGCCTCCAGGATCCCACCACCACACCAAACACACCCGACCTCCAGGACCCCTGCCTGACCAACCGCATCCCGCCTCTAGGACCTTCTGCTGACCACGGCCACACCCTGAGCTGCAGCTCCCCATTTGCCAACACATTTCCAAGCCAGAGTGGCCACCTTGGATAATCCTGGAAGCTATAGCTCCAATCTTTAGGTGGGACAAATCCCAACCTGAGACGCCTGCTGGAGGCTTGAAGCTCATTGTCAGGTACCTCTCATGCATCAGGCTACTGAACACTGGGAGGTTTCATTACTATATGACTGTTATACTGTAGATATTCTTTTTTCTCCTTATTGAAAAATGTATGTTTTTATTTCTTTACTTTTCTTGCTCTCTTTTCCTTTTGTTTACCTGTTCCCTCAGAGTCTCTTTCTCACTTTTTTGCATGCTAACATCAATTTATTTTGATTACACTATCACCCTTTCTATTATCTAGAACTTCTGTATATCCTTTTCTTATCCCATTAACAGCCACATTCTACATCCCTCTACATCCTCTTTGTCCTCCATTAGATACTGCAGACCTTATTGCAAATCTGTTTGTTTTACTGAAGATAATATTTGATAATATTTGTCTGTTTATCATGACAATTTTGTTATTGTCCTCATAGGGGCTATTTGGTCGAGGATTGCATAGTGTCTGAATTGGGCACTGCTAATATTGATCCCCCCCATAAAGAAAGAGTTTTGGAAACCTGTAGGGCCACTATAAGCCTATAGGGGGAAATCTGCAATACCCCAGATCTGCACTGCTAGAGGGGAAGATACATGAACAACATGAAAAAACAAGGGAAGAAAATGATCCAAACAAATCTAGATTCTATATTAATAGAATCCAATGACAGTACGTTAGAAGAAATGTCAGAAAAGGACTTCAGATTATACATGATTAAGATGATTCACGAAGCAAAGGATGAGATAAGAGAGCAAATGCAGGCAATGAATGATAATACTAATAAACTGAAAGAGCACCTGCAGGAAGCAAAACATCATTTCAACAAAGAGATAGAGATTCTCAAAAAAAGAAAAAAGAAAACAAATAGAAATCCTTGAAAAGAAGGAAACAATAAAACAAAACAAAAACTCAGTGGAAAGCATCACCAAAAGACTAGACCACTTGGAAGACAGAACCTCAGACAATGAAGACAAAATATTTAATCTTGAAAATAAAGTTGCCCAAACAGAGAAGATGGTAAGAAATCATGAACAGAATCTCCAAGAACTATGGAACATCATGAAAAGACCAAATTTAAGAATTATTGGGATTGAGGAAGGCACAGAGATACAAACCAAAGGAATGAACAACCTATTCAATGAAATAATATCAGAAAATTTCCCAAACCTGAAGAATGAAATGAAAATCAAATAAAGAGGCTTACCGAATACCAAATGCACAAAATCACAACAGATCCACACCAAGGCACATTATAATGAAAACGCCTGACATTCAAAATAAAGATAGGATTTTGAAGGCTGTGAGAGAAAAGCATCAGATTACATATAGGGGGAGACCAATACGGATAGCAGCCGACTTTTCAACCCAGCCTCTAAAAGTTAGAAGGACCTGGAACAACATATTTCAAGCTCTGAAAGAACATGGTTGCCAACCAAGAATCCTATATGCAGCAAAACTAACCTTCAGATTTGAAGATGAAATAAAATCTTTCCTTGATAAACAAAAGTTAAAAGAATTTACAAATAGAAAGCCTGTACTACAGAATGTTCTCAACAAAATATTCCATGAGGAGGAAACGAAGAACAACAGGTGTAGGTCAGCAAAGGGAGGAACTACCTTAGAGAAAAAACACTCAAAGGAGAAACCAAGTCAACTTAAAAACCAAAAATAAGCCCAAATGACTGGGAATACAAATCATATCACAATAATAACCCTGAATGTTAATTGCTTAAACTCATCAATCAAAAGACATAGAATGGCAGAATGGATTAAAAGAAAGACCCAACAATATGCTGCCTACAAGAGACTCATCTCATAGAAAAAGATATCTGCAGACTAAAGGTGAAAGGATGGGAAAAAAAACCTACCATGCACATGGACTCAGTAAAAAAGCGGGGGTTTCCATCCTTATATCAGATAAAGTGGACTTCAAGCCAAAGTTAGTCAGAAGGGATAAAGAAGGACATTTCATACTGCTTAAGGGAAACATAAATCAGGAAGACATAACGATAGTAAATATTTATGCCCCAAACAATGGTGCATCCCTGTACATCAAACAAATCCTTCAAATTTCAGGAATCACATAGACCACACACAATAATTCTGGGTGACTTTAACGCACCGCTGTCACCACTATATAGATCTTCCAAACAAAAACCAAACAAAGAAACCATAGAACTCAATAACACAATCAATAACCTAGAGTTAATAGACATATATAGAATATTCCATTCATCATTAAGTGGATTCACTTTCTTCTCAGCAGCACATGGAACCTTCTCGAAAATAGATCATATGTTATGCCACAAAGCAGTCCTTAGGAAATGCAAAGATATAGAGATACTGCCTTGTGTTCTATCAGATCATAATGGACTGAGAGTAGAAATCAATGACAAAATAAAAAACAGAAAGTACTCCAACACCTGGAGACTAAATAATACGCTATTGAATGAAACATGGATAACAGAAAACATCAGGGAGGAGATAAAAAAATTCTTAGAGGTCAATGAGAATGATGATACCACACATCAAAATCTCTGGGACACTATGAAAGTGGTACTAAGAGGAAAATTCATTGCATGGAGCGTATTCCAGAAAAGAATGAAAAGTCAACAACTAAATGACCTAACATTACAGCTCAAAGCCCTAGAAAAAGAAGAACAGAATAAAAGCAAAAGTACTAGAAGACAGGAAATCATTAAAATCAGAGCTGAAATCAATGAGATTGAAACAAAAGAAACAATTCAAAAAATTGACAAAACAAAAAGTTGGTTCTTTGAGAAAGTAAACAAAATAGACAAACCCTTAGCCACACTAACAAAGAGAAGGAGAGAGAAAACTCAAATTACTAAAATTCTTGATGAAAAAGGAAATATCACAACAGACACCACTGAGATACATAACATAGTTAGAAGCTACTTTGAAGATCTGTATTCCAACAAAATAGAAACTACCGAAGACATTGACAAATTTCTAGAGACATATGCTCCTCCCAAACTGAACCAGGAGGACATACACAATTTAAACAGATCAATATCAAGCAATGAAATAGAAGAAGGCATTAAAAACCTGCCATCCAAGAAAAACCCAGGACCAGACAGATTCTCAAACGAGTTCTACAAGACCTTCAAAGAAGATCTCATTCCAATACTTTCTAAGATATTCAAGGAAATAGAAAAAGAGGGCACCCTACCAAACTCAGTCCATGAAGCTAATATCACCCTCATACCTAAATCAGGCAAAGACACATCAAGGATAGAAAATATCCTTGATGAATATAGATGCAAAGATCGTTAACAAAATATTGGCAAACCATATCCAAAAACATATTCAGAAAATCGTGCACCATGATCAAGTGGGGTTCATCCCTGGAATGCAAGGATGGTTTAACATCCGTAAATCAATAAACGTAATTCATCATGTCAATAGACTTAAGGATAAGAATCATATGATTATTTCAATTGACCCAGAAAAAGCATTTGACAAAATACAACACCCCTTCATGCTAAAAACACTAGAAAAAATAGGGATAGTAGGAACATACCTGAACATTGTAAAGGTTATTTATGCTAAGCCCATGGCCAACATCATTCTTAAAAACTGAAAACCATTCCCTTTAAAAACGGAATAGACAGGGATGTCCTGTTTCACCACTTCTATTCAACATTGTCCTCAAAACTCTAGCCAGAGCAATTACACAGACTAAAGAAATTAAAGGGATACGAATAGGAAAAGAGGAACTTAAGCTGTCACTATTTGCTGAAGACATGATTCTATATTTAGAGGATCCAAAAACCTCCTCCAGAAAACTTCTAGACCTCATCAGTGAATTCAGCAAAATAGCAGGCTATAAAATCAACACGCATAAATCTAAAGCATTTTTATATGCAAGTGACGAAACAGCTGAAAGGGAAATGAAGAAAACAAATCCATTTGCAATAGCCTCAAAAAAAAGTAAAATACTTGGGCATCAATCTAACCAAAGAGGTAAAAGATCTCTACAATGAAAACTACAAAACATTGCAGAAAGAAATTGGGGAAGACCTTAGAAGATGGAAAGATCTTGGATAGGAAGAATTAATACTGTCAAAATGTCCATACTACCAAAAGTGCTATACAGATTCAATGCAATTTCAATTAAAATCCCAATGATGTACCTCAAAGAAATAGAGCAAGCAATTATGAAATTCATCTGGAAGAATAAGAAACCCAGAATAGCTAAAGCAATCCTTAGCAGGAAGAATGAATCAGGGGGTATAGCAATACCAGAACTTCAACTATACTACAAAGCAATAGTAACAAAAACAGCATGGCATTGGCACCAAAATAGACAGGTAGATCAATGGTACAGAATAGAAGACATGGACACAAACCCAAATAAATACAATTTTCTCATACTAGACAAAGGTGCCAAAAATATGCAATGGAGAAAAGATAGCCTCTTCAACAAATGGTGCTGGGAAAACTGGAAATCCATATGCAACAGATTGAAACTAAACCCCTATCTCACACCCTGCAGAAAAATCAACTCACAATGGATCAAGGACCTTGAAATCAGACCAGAGACCCTGCATCTTATAGAAGAAAAAGTAGGTCCAAATCTTCAACTCATTGGCTTAGTATCAAACTTCCTTAACTTCCTTCCTTGAGTGTGTATTGTTGCTTTACCCCCAAAGAGTTCTCTCTCTCAAAATAACCCAATTTCTTCCTTGAATGTGTATCTGCTTTCCTAAATAAATTTCTGGGTCCCTTGAAAAAAATGTAATTGGAATATATTTATTCATATGTCTATAACTTAGGTTTAAAAAAATCTCTTTAGCTAATGAGAGTAAGACAAAGTAGAGCAGAGTAATATGAAAACTTTCTTCCACTATGGTGAGTGTCCTGGCTGGTATCCTTACAAAAGGCAGATTTTCATAAAAGCATTACAAATGAGCATACTTCTGTGGTCTGGAAGAGTGTTCACCAAGGTTTCATGTGTTAAAGGGTTAGTTCCTGGGGTGGTGCTTTTGAGAGGTGATGGAACCTGTAGGAGCTGGACTCTTGTAGGAGGTTAAGCAATTCCTTTAAAGGGGATGGAAGGGAACCACCTTCTTCTCTTCTGCTTCCTTCTCACAAGATGAGCGATTTGTTTCATCTCACACTACCTGCCATTGTCATCCAATGCCAATGTCCAGAATCAATTAGTTAATCTATCTTGAACAAACACCAAAACTGAGACAAAGTAAACAATTTCTCTTCATAAATTAATTTTTACAGCAAAGGATATATAAGTTAATTATTATTAGACATATTTCATGAGAGTAGCATAAAGTTGACAGATTCATAGAGCATATTTATAAAATCAAATTTTACATGACATGAGAACTTTAATAAATAAAGACCCAAAGATTCAGGGAAACTATTTGAAGTTTAGGTTTAATGAAGAATGAACAGTTTTATAAAAATGTGATTACACAGAAAAGGAAGGACCTAATGAAAATACATTGAGGGGATATCAGTAAGAATTATTGGTTCAGTTTTTTCTCTGCTTGTCTATGACACCTTCTAGAATATGGTCTTATGACCTAACAGTAAACAGGTAGATCAGAGAATTTATTTATAACCAGCTCGAACACAGAAAGTTGGGAGAAGTTTAGAGTACTATTTCAAGAATCTAGGGCTATATTTCGGGAGAAAATTCTGATTTCTACATCCATTACTTGGAGAAGAGGAATGCTAGTTTATATAATATGTCTTAAATGAGGAAGGGAAGGAGAAAAAAAAATGGCAGAAGGAGATTATAAAGAGAAATTGTTGCAGAGGTCTTTCCACATTCTTTAAGTTTAAAATACTTAGTATGCTTAAACTCCATATTTTGAGGTACTATCTTCTGAGTCCCCAAAACATGATGATTAGTTCAACTTGGTTTCTGTACATGATTTTATTTAGTTCAAAGAGTTGATATAGATTAAAAGAGTAACTACAAAACATAAAATATGAGTTCACTAAGACCAAATATATATTATTGTAATAAACATTGTTTATATTTAGATAAGAAGGAAACAGAATCTCAAGTTTGTATTTTAAAAGCTAAGTTCTGTAACTATCATAAGGAATAAAGTATAAGTTGCACAAAATTAAAAGTTAAAGAGAGACTAAATAAGCAAAGTCAATACTGTCAGATTCAAAGCAGCAGTAAGAAGATTTAATGTTGAATGCCTTAAAATACTATATTGATAAATGTCATAATTCACAATTAGCACTCAATTTGCATTCATAAGGCAAAAAGAACATTACAATAGATCAATCAAAATGTATGTGAATAAGGTGAAAAACATTTAAATGAGTGATGTCAGCATACCTAACTTCAGAATTAACAAAAGACTATTTTGAAATACATACTATGTATCTCTATCTATAGAGATGAAAATAGTAAAAAAGTAAGGAAAAGTTCCAAGTGCTATAAAATGTAAGATGTCTAAAAAAATTTGACTTTTGTGAATACAAGTTCTATTTTCCCTTACTTAACATTATGCTTGCTTGCCAGATTTTGATAGTCTTCAAAATCTAGAAGACACTGAGGGCTGACCTTGTTACTAAGCTAAAACAACCCCAGATCCGCCATGTTTATAGACGTGTATTATATTAGCATGTGGTCACAGAACTATTCTGCAATCTTTTCTATTTGATTAATGAACATCCATATCTCCATACATTAAGGGATTCTGACAAAAAAGAAGAAAATAAAAGACTTTGAGTAGTTTTACTAAAGGTGAGTATTACCATATCACAAGAGCAAGATTTGTGTGATGGCCACTTAGTGACAAGACCATTTAGGGACCCAAATGAAGGCATTATTCTTAAGTCTAACCACTGGAGACCTCCTGAGTTCTTATTCTTTATCATGTAGAGACACTGCTCATAGTTAAAATATCAATGTCAGCCTACCTATGTCTGTTGCCACCAATTTCACTAATGAAGGGCTAGGCTATATCAAAATTTCATTTTGCAAATTAGCAAGTCAATGAAGCTGATCATTAAAAAGATAAATGAAGCACTCCTACAGCCACCTCCCAGAAAGTGACTTTTTAATTAAATGCTGGCTAATCACCCTTGGAGCATGAATTGCTGAACAGTGCAAGCAGTGGTCTCGGTGGCAGATCAACTGAACTCATAATACAACACTACCGGTGCCAAAAGAGTCTAACAGTTCCTTTAGGGTCTAGAATATTCCTAGTCATTCAAGTTTCAGATTTGTTGGTTTTCCTACTGGTCATTCAAAATTAATACCTATCATAAATTATATCATTTCTTACATCTGTTCTTTATAATTCTATCAACATGAATTGCAACTTGGAAAAAAAACTCAGAAATCAGGAACCCTGTATTAGTAAAAGACTGGGGTTTGCCTTCTTAGGGTCTTGCTTAAATCTCCCAATCTAGGTAGGAATCTTGAATCCTGGAATCCTAGCCATCAACACAAATATGTAGGTCTTCAATAACACAATTCAAAATTTTGGGTTCAAATATATGCAACTTGGTAGTCAATACATTTACAACACCTTCTTTTCAAAGAAGGTGAACCAGTATTGATTATTATGTCCTTTCACCATGTTCATGTCCAAAATTTAGTGTATGTTTTAATTTTCTATTAATTTAATTTTCTATTTCTCATTTCCAAAACACACATGCTTAGTGTATGTTCTCAGTTCATAAAATTCAAAACATGCACATGATTTAATGAAAATTTTAACCGTTTATCAAGGCTTTAAGTTTCATTTATACATAGCTGTGTTTTTAATTCATTTCACTAAAGTACATATTGATAGCTTCTTTTCAGTATATTGTCTTAATTGTTGCATACAATTTTTTGATTGTGCAGCAGAATTGTTTTTATTTTTGATTGATTTAAAAAAATTGATTAAAAGATGTTTCACAGAATTTATTTATATTCTTTCATGTTGTATTCACTAACATTTCAAATAATTTAATTTAAAAATAATTAATTTTCTCTTTATTTAAATCAGTTATTTTGTTTATATTCATTAAAAGTTATTAATTATCATCCCCGAAAGCTCTTGCCATTGACCTGGTTCAGACTTAACACATAAATTGAAATCCATTTGCCTTCTTTACAAATGTATTTCAAGGAAGTGTGTACTATTCACGTATACATATGTGCAATATCTGACATACATATACATGTATTTGTGTTTGTGTTTGTGTACACCAACACACACATTCACACAGACGTTGACTGTCACAAAATTTGAAGAATATGTGTCTCTTTAATTCATTTCTATTACTTAATAATACTTGTTACATTTATATGTAGAATACTTAGATTCAGACTACACTCAGTGGTTTAAAATAGCTATCATAAGGAATTAGCTAAAATATTCCCCTGAGAAAAGAAATTATTTTTAAAGAGTAAACAAATTTTCAATTTCAGAATACTTTTTAAAAAGATGCCACGTGTATAGGACCACATTTTCCATGACACTCTGCATTTCACAATTAAGCTTTAAGTAATAAAATTACTAGAATATTTTTAACATGGTTCCATATGGCTTGATATGATAAATTCTACCCTGGAATCCATTGTTGTACACATCATTGTTAACATGCCTTTTTGTTAATACCCAACACAATTCTTAATTATTATAAAATACTTAAATATCTCCTTTTTAAGAACTATACCTGAGTTCATGGCAATGATTATTCTGTTAACTTTTTGAATTTTTCATTATTTATCCTAGCAAAATAATGCAATATTTTCCCTTAAAATATTCTCATATACATATCAAACCAAAGAGAAGTAAATAAAATCACACACACACACACACACATATACTGTATTGTTTATTTTTGCCATTGCCTATAAATTCTTTCTACTAGACATGATTTTCATAAGACTTGGCCTTTATATGTAAAGTATATAATTATTAATATTTAGTTATATACTAAATAAATTTTAATTTTAATATCTAAACAAAAATGTAAAAAGATACTTTGTTGACATAATACAGCCATTCATTGTGATCTTAATTTGTGGTGGGTACTGCTCCAATTGCTGTATATTCATTATCCCAATTATTTCTTCTTTTAAAACTATGCTATGTGACAATATTATTTCTCTTTAAAAGTTTGGAATTAAAATTTGAAAACATAATCTTGAAGAAATCAGCTTTACCACATAAAAATCTGAGCCTTTATACTTAATAGAGAGACCACAGTACATTTAGATTGTAGGTTTTAAAGAAATTGACTTTATGTCTTACTTCAATTTCCTACATTTTTAAAATGGGTAATTTTCACATCACGGAGTGAGAAAAACAATGGATAGAGGATTACAATTATTTTCAACTAGATTTATTATTATTTTTCTTTTTTAAATTTTTTAAAAAAAATTTTTACAGACTGCATTTTGATTCATTGTACACAAATGGGGTACATCTTTTCATTTCCACAGTTGTGCAGGATGTGGATTCATATAATTTGTGTAATCATACGTGTACTTAGGGTAATGATGTCTGTCTCAGTCCACCATTTTTCATGCCTCCATCCCTCTCATTTCCTCTATGTAACCTAAAGTTCCTCCAATACTGTTTATTAACTTAGAGATTTTATCAGATATGCTGTGTAATAAGGGGCACCCCTTTGTGATTTCTCTGTTGCAGATTTTTCCCCTTCCTTTGCCTAATATCCTATATTCTAGAGAGAAATACAGAAACTAAATGAATAAAATATTAACTGCTAAATTATCTTTCTTTGGGTTTATAGAATCCACAACATCTGGTGACCTTCAGATTATATCAGAATGTGTAAATTGATACTGAGTTTGCAGAACAACAGTGCTTTGTCTAAATAATTATAGGCATTCAGGGGGAGTTCTCACAAAATTAGCCATAGGACACTGAGGTCAAATTCTATGTTCTAACCAAAGAAAATTTTTCTCCCTGTAAAAGCCCTTTGGTGTACCTGAGTTCTCCCTGGGGGTTAGTAGCTCCCCACATTTTATCAGGGTGCAGACCCTTGAATAAACCTGATCCCTGTCCCAGCAACTCTCATCTTCCAAGTACTGACTTTTATTTATTTATTTTTTGGGATGGTCTGTTACCAGGGATTGAACTCATGGGCACTCAACCACTGAGTCATATCCCCCGCCCTATTTTGTGTTTTATTTAGAGACAGGGTCTCACTGAGTTGCCTAGTGCCTTTCTTTTTTCTGAGGCTGGCTTTGAACTCTAGATCCTCTGACCTCAGCCTCCCAAACTGCTAGGATTACAGGCATGTGCCACAGCACCTGGCCCAAGGACTGGTTTTTGAGTAATGAGCAGAAAGACTTGGGTCTAGCAACACTATGATTGGATTTTTATTCTGGGTGTGGGAATATGCAGATATTTGATTGGATATTGTCTTGATTTTAAAATATTTTGTTAAATTTTCTAGAAGTGGAATAATATTTACTCAATTGAAATTTTGTATTTAACTTACTTAGGACAAATATATTATATTATATCTTGACTAAAATAAAGCAGAAGTCTATAGTTAAGGAAACACAATGGTACTGAGAAGAAACTTTAATGGAAACGCTTTTCTACTTTACTTAAAATGACATTTTTGTGCATCTAACTCCCATATCTTCAACCAGATCTGGGCCTGTGGTTTCTTAGAATAAGAATTTATTACCTGGCCCCTGGGATGACTGGGATCTTTGCCTCAAAAACCAACAACTATAATGATAGTAACCCTCTAAAACACTGTAACAGAAATCATAATTGCATTTTATATTGTTTAGCATTTTAAAATATTTCATTAATTTTCACAAAGTAGGAAGAAGGAAGATCAGACATTTAAATCTGGTCACACATTTGTGAAATAAAGGTTTTATATGTATATATGATACAAAGAAACACAAAAATAGTATGCATAATAAAATGAGCACAACCATAACAATACCCAGGTCAATAAATAGAACATTTCTTCACCCCAAAACACTCATGAACACCCCTGTTGAATCATTAGTCCTTTTGTTTCTATCAAAGGTAAATTTGTCCTAGCTTTTGTTCTCTTTAAATTATAGTATTTAGATGTTTACTTTCATTTAAATATTGACCAATTTTTGTTTTTCCCTCTTGGACTGTGACTTTTATCAGCGCAATGAATATTTTACATTTCTTTCAGTATGGGTACATAGGCATTTCCACCTGAACCCTTGCTCTTGTTGAATGTGATCAGGCATGGGGTATGCTTGTGAGAAAAATGAGTTGAAACTACTTCCTGTGTGACCTGTTATCAGTGTGCTCTTCCACATGTAGAATAGGAGGGTTCAAGCTGTTCCTCATGCATGCCGACACTAGCTAATGTCAGTTATTTTATTCTAAGTCATTTTGCTGCTTCTGTGAATCTCTTCTAAGATTTTTAAATGATTTTTTAACCCTTTGTAAATTTTATATTTGCCCAGTTTGCAAAGGTAAAACAGTTTCCATGTGTTTTTTTATTCAGCTTTCCTTAATTTAACATTTAAACATGACCCATTTGTTAAAACCAAGTTCGTACTGTTATAACAACAATAAACTATTGTTTTTATTCATATTGCATTAGTTTCCCTTAATGTACTTTGTTCCCCCCAGATTCCATGATACTGTCCTGCATTTGGTCTTTAGGTTTTCTCAGTCTCCTCTGTTAGTAAGAGATTCATTCATTCTTTATTGATTTAGAATTGTTTTAATCAACTTTTTGGCTTCTGTGATCAAAAGACCTGACAACAATTAGAACAGGAAAAGTTTATTTTAGGCTCATGGTTTCAGAGTTCTCAGCTACATGGCCAGTTCCGTTCCTTGGGGTCTAAGGTGAGGTAGCACATCATGGGGAAAGTGAGTGGCAGAGGAAAGCAGCTGGAAACATTGCACAAGGAAACAGAAAGAGAAAGAGAGCTCTCTTTTCCCTGGACAAAATATAAACCACACAGGCACGCTCCAATGACCCACCTTCTCCAGCTACATCCTACCTGCCTATGATCCTCCTGTCAGGGGATTAATGCACTGATTAGGTTAAAGAACTCATAAGCCCATCATTTCACCTCTAAACTTTCTTGCTTTGTTTTATACATGAGTTTTTGGAGGACACCTCACATCTAAACCATAACAATATTAATAGTATTAAAGAGATTTTTGAACCAAAACAATAATTCTGCTTTAAAAAAAAAAAAAAAGGAAACTTATTCTTAGTCCAATATAAGTGAAGTAGACCTGGGCGCACAGATTAAAGATGTCTTGAAAGAGTGTTTTGAAAGAAAAAACGTTGGGATAACTTTTATAGATAGAGAACAATGGTAATCATAAATCAATAATTATCAATGAATACATTGGTAGGGGGACATTATGTAGGTAGGGTAAGATAAAGCAGGGGAATTTGGTTGGTTATATTCTTATCAAGAAGACTGGTCAAGTCAGGGGTCTGCTTTTTTACATAATCCTCATGTGAAAGTGAGGTTAGATACAAAAGATTAAAAGACATGACTAGTTTCCTAAAGGTCTAGATGTAGCACTTGACTCATAAAGTACCAGTACCTTATGTAGGTCAGTCTGCCCATCTTATCCCTTTTCGGGAGGAGAAAATTGTCCATTTTGTGCTTGCTTAAGAATTCTTTAACAATAGCATCCTTAGAAATTTTACAGAATTCCCTTTTTTTCCATTCAGGCTACTCTAACAAAATACCATAGATTGGGTAGGTTATAAACATTAGAAGTTTATTTTCACAGTTCTAGGGGATGATAAATCCAAGATCAAGGGTTGGGTCCTCACTTTTGGAATCTTCTCATTGCGTTACATGGTGGAAGAGACATGGCAATTCTCGGAACTATGTCTTATAAGGCACAACTCCGTTTATGAGAATTCTGTTCTAAAAAGATGATCCAGGCTTATCTTTTGTATTTCCTGCAAAAGTCTAAAGTTCAGAGCTATAGCTACTTTTATAGTAAATAATATTTAGAAAACAAGTTATAATACTTGGGTGTGTTTATTATTATTGGATTGCCACATTTCTACAATGACTCAGCACACAGTTTGGGGCTTGGGACACACTATGCCCAAACAGTCTTCTTTGGTATATTGATGGTTAACTAGTTACAAGTTAACTAGTTGAGAAAATGTAGACGTAGGAGTGGCTATGAAAATCTGCCTGATAGCCTTTAATTGGTTCAAGATATTGAGAATTTCATCTTAATGAATGCTGGCTACTTCTATATTTCTGAATTTTTGGATGGATTCCCTTCAGCTACTTTAAAACAGTTAACACTTTTTGTGGTATGCTTAGGAAGATTAAGTTCTAGTCTCATTCCATGACTTCTTATTCTCTATTACTTAAATAATACTTTCTTAACTATTCTGCCCAATGTCCCACATATTGTGAGATTGTACAGCTGGACAGACAACAAAGGTACAGCCCTGTTAGAGTACTGGGCACTGTAGTTCTAATGATTTTGGACAGTAGATTCCAAAAGTATCTGGAATAAACAATAATGGAAAACAACCTATTCATTAGTGATTACAAAACAATAGCATGGATCAATTATTTTCAGAAGACACAGAGACAGCTGCAGCTTAAGCAACTTGTTAGTTCCAAGTCAGTGAACTTCTCTTTCCTCTTTAATATAGTCAACTTTAGCCACGACACCCTGGATTCCTGCTGGGTTGCATCATGTTGGCAATTCTACCCCCTGCATCCAAACTCTAGGGGAATAACACAAGCTTTCAATAGGCTAATCAAAGCCACTTCTATGCTCTCTAGGAGGGCAGATTAAGTTGATTATTTTCATTGCTCAAATGCAAATGCTGTTGCACTAAAAATTCAGGATACACAATGCTTAAGTTGTGTTCAGCAGTATTTTAATATACTCTTGTAGAAAAACCCACACAGTAATTTGACATTTACACATAATTATAGAGAACTGTATCATTAAATTTAGTGTGGAGCTATTATGCAAAAGTAAGAAAAAGAAACAAATCTTAGGTAACTATAGATAACTTTTAAATGTTTAAGTGATACTGAATATTTAAAAACTATATTATTTTCACAAAACTTGTAATTTTATAGATGGAGTCAATGGAAAGACATGTTTTAAAATGACAATATTAATTTTATGCAAATCTTCAGTATTCAAGTAAAGTGTGTTCACCCATATGATCCAAGGTCAGCAATTCAAATTATGCACATCACATTGCCATATGTTACAATTGTATTCACAGAACCTTCATATTAAAACTAGAATCCTTTCGAATGAGGAGATTTAAACTTGCATTCAAACATGGGATAAAATTCATGGATGAAAAAGAAGTAACATTCCTAAAAGTTTTGTTTGTAACATCAGTGATATGAAGAAAAAGAATATGTGTTTGAATTACATTCCCATGCAGTAGAGGAGGGTTCTTAATGAAGTCATGTAATTGAGATATGAACATAACTACTAAAATCTTGCTTGGAATGAGGTATAAACTGTATACTTGATAAGAGAAAAAAATTTAAATATCCTAAATTTAATTAGAAGGCCAGAGGATAAAGAAGAGGGGAGATGAGAGAAGCTATTCTGCTAACAGCTTTGGACCCAACCAGAAAAACAACAAAGTTGTTCTACTTTCCTAATTGTATATTGAAACCCTGATCCAGAACCCCAGAACAGCCATCAAGATACCACTGCATGCTGCTTATAATGTTAACCAGTTAAGAAACAAGACTTGCTCCTTGGTGACTACAGTCTTTTTCCAAAACTTTGCCTGCTTCATTCACATTGTCCACCCCTCTTATCTATAGATCTATAGTTTTTTTTTGTTTTTGTTTTTGTTTTTTTGTGGTGCTGGGGATCAAACCCAGGGCCTTGTGCTTGCAAGGCAAGCACTCTACCAACTGATCTATCTCCCTAGCCCCTATAGTTTTATTTATTAATAGAAAATGCCTTGTTATAGGATCTAGTCACCTAAAGAAAGGTTGTTTTATGTCATCTGCTCTGATACTTTTATTTTCAAGTTCTACTGTTAATTCTTTACATGTTCTTCATATAACTATAATCTACTATATTCAGTAGGTCAATGGCAAACATTGCTCACTTTAACCAACTTAAAGACCATCATTTGAAAAGCCTTATTGAACTGGATTCTTAATTCTTGCATTAGTTTGTGTTAATTAGCATCATATACATAAATATGCAAAAGTTTTAACTCATTTGCAATTTTTAAAATATTCATTTCCTTGTTTGTGTTTTAAAATAACAAATGTTAAATTTTCTAGTAATACTTGTTTAATAGAAAAACAATCATGACTAGTTTGTTTTAGGATATGAAATCTTTACTCAATATTTTCTTCAGAGGTAAATTCTGTTTTATTTAAACAAATCCTTCTGTAAGACCAAGAATGCTTTTCATTAGGCCAAATGTGAGACAACACGAATGTGGGAACTTCATCTGCATTTCAGGAGGTATAGTAAGGATCTCCTCTTGCTGTGCTTATAGAACAAAGGTATTTTAACTTTTGAATTTTTGGTCTGCTTTTTGGTGTAATTATAATTTTGCTTTTCTAAATTTGTTCTGATTCAAAATGTGTTTTTAGCCTATTAAGTACTATACTATATGGAGTGACTCTAAGAAACTGTCCTCAATATTTTCTAAATTCTGTTTGTAATCTAGTTTGATTGTCAATTTGAAGGCTTAGGATATTATATCCAAAAATATGGCACCTTGGCATACTGAATAATTTTAAAATGAAATCATTTGAAAAAACCTCTAGTAAATTAGACTTTTTCCTTTCCTCATCCCTGAATGAGGGTCTCGCCCTACACCACAGGGAAGGAGTGTTGCAGAGGGTGGCTCCAGAATGAGCACGCCTTACCAAGCTACCCCCTCCCCAGTTTATAACCATCAGATCCTACCTTTTGTCTTCCAATCAACTGCTACATAACTTCATCTAAAAGCACATTTTTTGGTGGATCTTTGGGTGTGTATTTCTGAAGACTAGTATAAATCTTATATTAAAGGTTTTATGTTTATATCTTCTTAATCTATCTGTTTTAGGCATCTCAGCCATGAAAATCATAGCTCATGGGGAAAATATTTTTTTCTTCCTTATATCATTTTATTTATCTCTGATAACTGCAATAACACAGTAAACTTAATGATATCATAATCCTGAATGTTGTGATATAACTGTTGGCATCCTCTGGGAAACAAAGTACAAACTCTAAATGGAAAATCATCTCTGGCCCTGCAAATAATTTTTTGTTATGGATTTTCTTTAATGACATATCAATTTAATTTTTGATATTTTTTAATTACGAAGATTGTGAAGGAATAATTACTTATTTTTATTGTGTACTTTATTTAGGCTTTTAATA
The DNA here is from genome assembly GCF_902686445.1 of Sciurus carolinensis. Classification (NCBI taxonomy): domain Eukaryota; kingdom Metazoa; phylum Chordata; class Mammalia; order Rodentia; family Sciuridae; genus Sciurus; species Sciurus carolinensis. The sequence continues at coordinate 120,909,630 of NC_062221.1, read as the reverse complement.
ATGCATATTTGCCATAAGAATAAAACTTGTAAAAACATAGCTGAAACACAGCTAGATCCTGTTCCTCAATATCTCAAGCCATCATTATTTTCTCTGAATTTTGAAAGAATAGAAAGAAAACTCTTCATTTTTTTAGTATTGGTGAAATACACAGCTATGGTTTGAATATTTAAAATTCATGTTGAAACTTAATTTCCATTATATTGGTAATGAGATGTGGAATTCTTCAAAGGGAATTAGGCCATGAGAGAGCCCCCTTCATGGTGAAATCTCAGCCATTATACAAGGGCAAGTTCAACCCGCTCTTGCCTGCCACTTTTTTTGTCGTGGAATGACACAGCAAGAGGGCCCTTGCCAGACACTAACCTCTCAAACTTGGATTTCCTGCCTTTTAATTAATGAGTCAACAAATTTGTGTTGATAACTCATGTAGTCTCAGGCATTCTGTCACAGCAACACAAAATGGGCACAGCACAAGCTGACCCAACCTTTGAAATTAAATCATATCTCTGAACCCTATACCAGTAAAATGAGTTGAATTGCCACTGATATTGAACAGTATACTTAGAAACTCACTGGAAATTATATTATTTTACCATTAAATCAACACATCATGCATCAGAAAATAATATTTAATTTACTAAACATACACTCCCAAATAATTACCTTTCTTATCCTCCCATAAAAACACTGAAGAAAAGAACCAACAAGTTTGAAACTCATAATCTTGATGGTAACCATATCATTGTTTTGTTTGTTTGTTTTTTGTTTTGATAATAATTTTTCACAGCTGGTCTATATGACCTTCACCTATGCATCTTCAGTCTTCTAAGTGAAACAGAGAATATTCTCCTTTAAAGTCTTTCCAAATGAGGATTTGTCATCTCCTTTGTCATGGATTGGTATTCCTCCACCGTCATTTCCAGTTTGGATGATGAAATAAACCAGAGAGGGTTCAGAAGCTTCACACCGATGTGTGTGGAGCAGGAAGCATTTCTTGCTAGGAGTCTATTCTGTCCCCAAAATAATGTATCCAATCACTGAAGTCAGTATATTGCAGAGATGGGTAATTGCCTACTTTCAGGAGGAAAACACTCTACTGGTCCTGTGGTCTATGACTTCCGGCAAGACAGTCTGACTGCAAGGTATTTCTCAAGTTTCACTGTAGCACGCTGAAGGTGGGTACAGACTGCGCCTGCGCAGACTGCCTCTAGGGGAAAACCTGTTTTCTGATTCCTGCTTCCTGACCCTCAGCCCTGGGAGACCAGGTGGCCAGGGAAGTGAAAGGTCTTTCTGCCTAGTTCTGTTTTAATTGATAGCAATTTGACATAAGCCAACATCTACTGAAATTTAGCATATCAAATATGTCAAAATATTTTTACGTAAACGTCTCTTTAATCTATAAATTGGCTATTTCTTTTCTTTCACTGTTGCTATGATGCATGGAAGTAAACTTCCACACTTGCAATGTTTGTTATCCCTCATAAAGGTTATCATTACTATCCTGATCAATAAGATGGTGTTCACACTTCTCTTTTCCTATGTCTCTTCCCCTTGTATATTGGACTATATGAAATTTAGAATTTTAAAAACCTTATCTTTGTCTAAAAATATTTTCATAGGCTGTTTAGTGGGTGTTTTCTCCATGCTCGAAATTTTCATTTTAAATCTTTACAGATTTGCCTTTGCAAATGAACATAATTATATAAATTATTGCATTTATTTTTGATAGATGAATAGACATATAAAAAAGCAAATTTCAATCAGAACACACTTTTCTACCATTTCAGTCAACATCTGTTTAAAAATGTTAATTAATGATCTGTAGAGATTGTATTTCTAGGTCTTTCTGGGTTTCCATTTAATTGGAGTTTCTGAGATTGAGTTTCTTAGATTTCATGTAACATTTCAGGAGAAAAATGTGGTTACTATTGCAACAAACTTATAATTTAAATAGTAAGGAACTAACTCTTTAGAATTCATGAGAAAACCCAGCAGTATTAAAAAGCTATACAAATTAGTGAGCTGGGTGTGGTGGTGTATGCCTGCAATCCCAGCAACTAGAGAGGCTGAGGCAGGAGTGAGTCTTTCAAGTTTGAGGCCAGGCTTAGCAATTTAGCCAGGCCCTAGGGAAATCCTGTCTCAAAATAAAAATTTAAAAAATGAGCTGGGGATGTAGCTCAGTGGTAAAGAGCCCCTGGGTTCAATCCCTAGTACAAAACAAAAAACAAAAAAAGACACATAAATTTCTAAAATAAAAGTGACCCAAAATAACATTGAATTAGGAAAATTCAAAGGTGATTTTCATTAAAAAATTCTTTGACTCAACTAAATGTGAATTTATATCTGCAAAATTATGGAAATAATTGTGCTACAAAATTCAGAAGTTATATGAAAGTTCATTCATTTGTTTAACTCTAACTGGAAGCAACTTATAACAAGACACCTATTGCATATTTTCTTGTTTAACCCAAAGAAAGATGTCTAGAATTTTAAAATTTGACTTTCTGTGAAATTCTGTATTCCTTTAGATTAGAATGCTGCCTTTACTAACATTATGTCCTTTCTCAAGGAAATTAAATCTATATCCACTTTAAAAATCACTAGGGAGCATTTGTTTTGTTAGAATGGCACATCTTATTTTTGTTTTCTGTCTCACTGAAGTAGTGGCATGTGTCTCAAAGGCCACACTCAGGTTCCCTGCTGCCATTATAAATGAGTCTGAAACTGTTTTCCTAGTGGAAATAGCTCTAGGACTGACATTTCATTATAATGTGGGAAGCTGGTGTTTCACAAACTACAACACATCTAAATGCTTACCCCCACGTAGAACTTGTAGTAGTTGTTCTGCTAAGACTCTCAAGATGGATAGAAACAAAAAGTAGCTTAGGGGGTCCTTCAATTTATAAGTTTTTATTAAGCTATAATAAATTGGCATATGGGCATCTAAAACTCTTTGTACCTAGTGACCATCAATATTAGAACATTTGTCAAAGATTCAAACGGTTGCTTGACTTTTACGTAAATAGGTTTTTAAATCAATATTTTTCTTAATCTATAAATTTCCTTACCCTGGACCGATTTTAGATGCTGCACATTTTATGAAAAATGGAATTAATTTTCTAAGAAGTTAAGAAACAAAATATGTCTTCTTAATTAAGATTTAGTTATAGTCAGGAATGGTGGTGCATACCTGTTATCCCAACATCTTAGGACACTGAGGCATGAGATCCAGAAGTTCAAGGTCCTCCTGGAAAATTAGGGAGATGCTGTCTCAAAGTAAAAGTGAATAGAAGACTGGGAATGTAGCCAGATGGAAGAGTGCTTACTTAGCATGGGAGGCCATGGGTTAAGTCCAGAAAACTAGGGGGAAAAAAGAAGTTTTAATTTCTGTGGTCATTTAGCCTTCTAACCATGAATTTATCTATCTTCTTGTCTTAGAACTGCAAACGTTGCTCTACTAAATATATCATTTTGCTTGTAGCATATATTGAGAAGGAAAATACTGTATTCTTTTTTTATTGGGAAAGAAAGGGAGGGAGGATAGGAATAGGAAAGACAGTGGAATGAATCTGACATTAGTTCCCTATGAACATTTAGGAATACACCACAGTGATTCTCAACAATGTGTACATCCACAAGACTGGAATCCTTATTAGATTTGAAAGTTTTCAAATATAGAAATTGAAATCATTTTCTTGCTCTTGTTCAGAAATCACATCATGAGACAGAATACTTTTGTCTTCCACCTTTATCCATAATAGCTTATTTTCCCCTGTGCTCACCAGTGATTTTAGTAAGGTAGTAAAAAAAAATGCTTATTTATTCACTGCTCAATTTACTCAATAGTTATTGCATGGTTTTATGAGTAGACAGTACATAAAATAAGCCATACAAAAACAGTGAGCTTTAAAAGTCCTATCATTAGTTACACTTAGCGTTTAGTCAATTCATTTCTAACAAGGAATAATAGGGAACATATTTAAAAATGACAATCAAGTGATATATATTAAAATCAAATAAATTAACAAAATGAATTGATGGACTTGCCTGAGTAAAATGGATATCACTAGATATGTAAAAATGCTATAAAATTTAGGGTTGGTAATAAAATCTTTTTTGACTTTTGCTTGGGGATATCCATAGGATATTCCTATAGGCACATTCAGTTCTGTCATGCCATTGTATTCAACATGATTTAGTGTTTGATTTTTATTGCTTTTATTGATACTTAGTTTCTTGATCTGCTTGTCCATCAATGAAAGGACAAAAAAAAAAAAAAAAACATGTTCTATTGTATTGATGAAAAATTCTACTAATATGTTTCTTGGACAATTAAACTTATAAAAAACATTTAAAATTTAAAGCATTTCATTACTTTATTGAAGATGTGTGTACACATTTAACAGTAGATTTCAGAGTAGTTCAAACAACCCCCTTTTCTTATCTTTGTGTAACTTATGAGTAGAATATCTTTTCCATGCCTGGGAAAATTGCTGTATTTCTCACTAGGCTTGGATGGATTGCCAATAGTTAACTGTTTGAGTTTTCATTATCATGAAACATCTTTGAGAGTTTCTCTGATGTGAACCTTTAGTGGAAATCACCTCTTCTATACCATTTCATTCTTTTTGTCATAATTACAGTCCTCATTCTTAAAATAGATTATTTTTGCCCAAGTCCCTCTTGCTATGCATTTAGAATTTCTGGAAGGTGGCAATGTCAACATTCTTATGACACTTCATGTAGTTCTCTTTCAGTAGTATCAACTCTCTTTCCCTTTACCTAATGTTTAACTTCATTGGCCAAATGCATTTTCTAATTATCCCTTTTTGTGAAATGTTACTTGAGTTCATCAGTGGGACACAAGAAGGCAACACAAATAAAGGCTTGCTATCTACATGAACAAACAAAAGATGTACCCATGGCCGTTAGAATATGAAATACATAAATGTCAGTAATTGTAGTCAAATAGGCTAATTAAGAAGTAATTTGTGGGCAAAAATTTAGTTGTGAAGTTTTAGCTTTGATTAATCACAGTTAATACACCTCAATAACAAATTTCAACCATACCTTTGGGAACTGATTTTAAAGCATGGTGCTAAGTAAAATTTGTGAAACTCAGTACTGTGTAAAGTGAATGAAGTCTGTTTATTATTTGCATCTGAATACCAGTAATTTCAAAAACCTGAGTAAACATTACTTTATATTAACTCTCTGTAGTGAAAATTATCCACAAATAACAAGAGACATTAAGATATTAAATTTTCCACGTCTAACCCAAAGGGAAGTTTTGTGGGCAGTATATATTTTCTTCAGTCTATAATTATGTCCATTCCAAATATATTACTCTGTAAATTTCAAATGCTTTGGAATATACATAGTATTAGCTTTTAAGGAAACTTCACTTTGTAGTGTTCTATTTAATTATTCTTATGAATTTTGAACTGCGTTCTTATGAACACACCCAGGACCAAGTGTTATCTTTCAGTGTCCCACAAGCAAAAAAAGAAAAAAAGAAAATGCAATTTCAGTGCAGATTTCAATGTCCTGATAATCTTCAATTCTTTCCATTTTATTGATGTATGTAGAACTGACCTATATGACTTAATGTACATCACTGGTGTATGTCACATCTCAGTGTCAAAATTGAAATTGAAGGAAAAAAATTATTCTGCCATTCTTGTGCAATGGTATTTTTAACTTAATGTCATCACAATCAATTACTGGAAAATGTAGTTGGTGAAGAAAATGTTTCTTCCTAGTGAGAAGAAAGGGTTTTCTCTGATGGGCAGAATGCCTTTGGTCATGACTTAAAAGCGCTCCCCTGAGATATGGTATATCCATTTTCTGAGCAGAGACTACTCACACAAAGTATAGAGATGGCAGGGGGTCATCAAGCTAATGTCTGGTTAGAAAACGTTTGACAGCAAGCTGTTGCCATGTGGGTATCAAACATAGGTTCAAGCAGGCAGGGATGAAGGAGCATGGGAGGATCAGGACAGCACATGCTAGCTCTGAAGTACAGGCCTGGTGGACACTAGCAGGTCTGACAAAGGTTCTCAGTCCTGAAGATCCGCACAATGTACTTTGTAACCCTCTTTCTCTCAAACACTGTTCTTTCTTCTATTTTCCAAATGTTCTATGGGTGATGTTGTCACTGTGGCTTTTCAAACCCATAAAATAGAAGTGCTTTGTCTTCATTTCTGGTTCAGTTCAGGAGAAGATGACTATAAGAGAACCCTTACAAGGATAAATATCTTTAAGAAGGTGAGGCAAAATCTTGTTCTCTGTTTGGATTTTTTTAATGGGCTCCACAATCTGAGGAAATATAATTCTTGGGAGATATGGTTATGGAAACCCTGAATTTGAGGTAAGAGTTTTAAACAGAAACCAGGGGCTCCTCCTCCCAAGATGTAAGGTTGAAAGAAAGAGTTTCAGGTTCCAGAACCTCAGTTGGGTCAGGGATACTTATTGGACTCCCCCTGGCACGGACACTCTCCTTAGCTCATTGAGGCTCTAATAGAAAAGTTCGGATGCAGGTTGTATTCTCTCAGGATCACTGTCTTCAGACCACTGGGGCTTCACCAGTCTGTCACAACTATGGAAATATTTATCACTCAGGCTGTTCTGCAAAATCCCTCTTCGACTACCCTAACTCCTAAAACCATTTTATAATACATTCAGAGGTATATAGAATGCTTCCTTCTGTATAATTTTGTCTATACTGTGTATTTGTAATATTTTGAAGAATATGACAGTATGAAAATAAATTTTGGAGTCTTTCCATGGTTCTATTCACATGTCTTAGCTTAGAAACAGCTTTCATATTAATTATTTGATTATCTTTCTTTGAGTGAAATATTATGTGCTTGCCTTCCTTTTTGGTAGAGATGTTTATCCCATTTTATTATGTTGCTTTCTAACTACTATTTATATTTTTCATTTATTTAGCCTTTATCTTTTAAATGTGATACATTTTTAAAGCATGCCATTTAAATGTTTACATTTTTTGCTTTTATTTTTTCAACCAGAGAACTATTTGTTATGTAGATGCACTTATTGTTCTGGCTTTTGCAGTATCCTTAGAGACATGCTCTCAAACTGAATTTATAAATATCGTTATCAAATTAGAGTAAAATTTAAGTAAAATCTAGCATTATGATAAAAGCAGTGATAAATATTATTATCATTATTGTTATTATGTCCACATACCTAATAACACTTTCCAACATCATTTATAATAAAAAATCTTCAAATGGATTGATTGTATCTCTCATACTAGATTATCACACATTGTTATTTATTTCGATATCTTAGTTGTTTTATTAATTTGCCTTCCTCCATCAATGGTAGAGTGTTTCAATTATTATATTTTTCTATCATGTTCTATTATCTAGTAGATGTACATCCTCTTCTTAATCTCTCTTTTCTTGAATTTCCATGGTTATATGCATTTGTTTTTCACTCAGTTTACCAGATTAACTTTAGAATTATCTTCCTAACTGCTTCTTCCCCCGAAACACATATTTATTTATTTTTGTTGCCTTGGCCTAAAAATAATTGAATGAAAACTTATAATTTTATTAATGAATTATCATTTTTAAAGACATAAAATGCCAGGTATTTATTTAGGTCCCTTATATTTCCATCTGTTATGTCACTTTTATATGTGTCCTCTTTGATTCTGAAGATAATACATAAATATTTACAAACACCCCAGAATAAACTTATCTATAGACAGATAGCCCTATACACAATCATTCTAAATAAGCATATTCAGATGTGTCTCTGGGAGGCAAGCAATGGCCCTGGAGTCTGTGTTGATGTCCTTCAGGAAGTGAAAGGAAACTCAAAAGTATAGGAAAGACAAGGCCAAAGCTACACAGAGAACTCACAAGATGCATTCACAGAACAATTACATTTACCAACTGAATTGCAAATATCTATCACAAGTAGAATTCAAGAAATGCAAATTAAGTTAAAATTTGAAATACTGTATCTAATTTTATAGAATCTGACAAACTTAAAGAAAATATCCATACTCTCTGATTGCAAAAAGTACTCAAATTGCCTACAATAGCAATTTTATTTTCAAATCAAAGATATTGTACAACTATGTGGTTTTGGTTAAATAAATTATAGAATAGGTCTCTAATTAAGAATCAAGTGGCTTTTAATAGGTATGGCTTCAATTGAACAGACTCAGGATTTAAACTACCCAACTTCAAATTCTCATTTCAAATTTACTGTGAGTACTCCAGGAGTTCTTATATTGACTCAGCATGTTCCTTGACAAAAGAGAAAATGAAAGTAAATTTGAATAAGAGAACTAAATTTATTTATTTAGCATTAAAGCCTGAACCTGGATTCCCAAGGGTTACAGAGAAGATCTTTTTTACATGTTTCACATGCCCATATCTTAATGTCAAATTCTTTTCAATACATAATGACCAGAATTATTCACATCATAATAGAAACAAAATGCAAATCACTACTATGCTTGACAATTCTTGGGACCATAGAATGAGATGAAAATGTGTGTTATCTTATATTCACACTATTCTCTGTAGAATAACTCAAGTTAACTTGCAAATGAAAGAAAGGAGGAGGAAAAAATAACACAATGGGCAATGGATTTTCAAGAGGTGATAATCAGAACTCAGCTAAATAGAGTGGAGCTAAGGCACGATGAAGAAAAGTGAAAAATTGTTCAAAACACTTCTGTCCACATGAATGGTCAGCATAAAGAAAATATTAATAGGCATGCATGCGATCTACTATAATTGCCTTTCCAAAATTTGTTATAGCATTAAAATGATTTTGAATTTTTTCTCAAGATGGCATTGAAATATGGTCTCTATTTAAAAATGCATTCCTTTATAATAATTTCTTCTTAGTGGTTCTTTTTCATGTTGCTTTTTCATGTAAATAGCTGGCTGCCTATTATTTGTTGTTGTAGTTATTTCCCTTCTTCCTAGTTTCTACATAGTCTTTTGTTGTACTTTTCTTCAAAAACATGAATTTTAATACCTTTTATTTTAGCCACATTCTTCATTTTAATTTGTATGTAAGGCACTTGCATGTTTTATATAGTATCAGCTTAAACAGACCAATTTTAAATTTAAAAATTATAAGTAAAGTTTGTGATTTTTTATTTTTAAAGAAAACTACGTGTTTGGGGATAGAATATTTTTCTCTCATGTTATTTGTTTTTAAGATTAATTGATATGTTTTAGTCTTACCATTTTTCTGCACAAAATATCCCCAAATTAAATTTTGCATGTTTTTTTTCCTTCTTATTAAAGAAAATAATGTTTGCTCTTAAGAGGAAAAATAATTTCTAATTCATTTGAAATTCATATGCTAGTAAAGTATATACACAATACAATCTGACAAGTTTAAAATAAGAAAGAATGTATTTTTCACTTAATATGGTATCATTATGATACAACCTATACTCTGAACTGCTTTAAATATACTTTCTTATATATCGAAAAACTCTCAGAGTTAAACACTCACTATTTACTTTGTTTTATGGAAAAGCAAACTTAAGCTTATGGGGCCAGAATAGATAGTGCAAGTCATACAGCTGGCACATGAAGATCCTAGGTAGTCTTGCTCCAGAGAAAGTAACTTCTTATTATAATAATATATTATTTTAATTAGCATTTTATATTCCTTAATATCTACAGAGATTAAATGTTTAAAATAGGGTAGAATGAGTCCCTAAGAAATAATAATTATTATTGAGAATTTTCAGTACTAGAATTATTTTCATTATATTACATTTAATGAATTTAATAATTTAATCTTCATAATCATAACATAAATGTTATTTCTCTTCACATTGTTTTAGATAAAACACTGGTGGCTCAGCCAGATTACATAATCCACCTACAGACACACAATTGCCAGTGGCAATGTCAGGGAGGATTCTAAGGTAGGAAATTTGAGTATACACATGAGAGTTGTTAAACATAGATGCCTGTTTTGCTTTTCTCAGTTACACTGACTTGTTATTCACTGGTCCAGATGTCAATGAACAAGACAAGTATTTGAACCCAGACAGATTTTTAAAAATATTTTAATAGCGTTTTAAAGATATAGTTGACATTAAAAGCATCACACATAATAGTGTGCACATATCTATCTAAAATATATGTTTACACATGTGCAAACACCTATGATAATAAAATAATCAAAGTAACAGACATATTCAAAACCTCCCAAATTTTCTTTGTATTCCTTTTCTGTATACATGTATGTTTGTGTGTAAAGAATACTTAATATGAGAATTACCCTCAGCAAATTTTAAGGTGCAACAGGCCACGTGTTGTATACTACATAACTAGATTATTCATTCAGCTTAACACAAACTTTATGAACATTTAACAAAAACTATGGGGATATTTTTCTGAATTAATAGTTTTCTACTAGGACACATATTATTTACTGCTGAGAATTCTTAAAGATGTGGCAAAATAGTGGAAGTCATCCACTATTTTGAAAGAAGCAATGATTTAAAAAATTTCAAGTCTTGAAAAAAATCGTATGGATCCTTGAGACAAAAATTCATAGTGAGGCATTATAAAGAAAAAAAAAAATGCCCAGATTTAAATTCAAGATTTATAACCAAAGGCATGAATAATCAGTTGCACCTCAACATGACCATGAAGTACATGCAAACATGGAAATGTGGTTTCATATCTGGAAGTCCAAAGTATGTAATGATTTAATCTTTGGTAGAGATGTATTCATCTGCATTGTTATTTACTTTTGATTTTCTTTTTTTTTTTTTTTTTTGGTTTCTTTCAGGAAAATTTAGATTCTTATTCTTCATATTTGAAGTCTGTGATCTATAATTTCATGAAATTATCAGTGACCATGGATAAAATTTTTGGATATAACCAACATTTCATTTGAGTAATATGTTACTTACTCTTCCTAAGTAAATGCTATTAAAAATTATACTTTGAATATATCTTTGGCTTTATTATTTTCATTTTAGTACCAATAATTAGAAATACTCCTAACCCTATAAAGATGCTAAAAATGCTTCAAATATTATGATTGATTAAACCCTAATCCTATAACTAAAATTAAAAGCTTGTTTCTTCATCATTCTTGCATGACTAAAGATATTATTTTGTGATTTTCTTGGTGAAGGCATATTTCAAACACCTAAGAAATTTTTTAAGACACTGAAATAAGTATAAATATGTTTCTCATAAGCTATTCAGTTATGTTTATTTTTAAATATATATAATATATAAGCATAAAATACACATGTAATACATAAACACGTAGTAACACTATACAAATCCACTTCACAAGGGAAACTCCTTATACATGTTACAAAACATGTGTTTCTATAATCTTTATTACTTTTATTTCTCCTAGAGGAAACTATCATTATGTGACTGTTTTGTATACTGGGAAAACAATAAAAAACAAAATCTAGAAATAAAATATATTTTTTTAAAAGGCAGTTTAAATATGTTTGTATTTGGATATTAAGTTTACAAATATATAACTTAATTTCTTTCAAGTTTGCATTATAGTGGGACATAATAGTATTAGCACATGTTTCTTAAATAAAATTATTTATTTGACAAATATAAAGTGAGTTTTAAATTTTTAACACATTCAATCAAATGATGCTTTTAAAAGTCCTTTACATTTCCTGAAGGAAATAATATCATAAGTATCTTTCTGATTTAACTTGTTTATGTCCAATTAGTTATAAAGCTGTTAATGGTAAGTATGAATTCTTACTATAGAATATATATAATATTTACAAAGTTAATATATATTTCTTTAAAATGAACAGATGTTACAGTAAATAATATCACCCAAATCATTTTATGCATGTTTGCAGCTTTACATGTTTAAAATTGTGATAATTAATTTACAGAAAAACTTTAGAATTAAGGAAACTCAAAGCATTTTACCCCAACAGATTTGCAACATGGGAAAATGTTTCAAAGAACTTCATCAGTAATTTGTCCTGTGAAAAGGGCAAAAATTACACATTTACATAATTTTCTACATTGCTGCCCTAAGCAAATCTATATTACAATGTCTCACATCTGTGAGTTTTGCTGAAAGCATTTTGAAATTCCATTTCAATATTGTAAATCTGTTGACCTTGAAAATGTAACAGAAAAATTCTATTTTATAAGGATGAGAACTTAAAGGTGATTCTCTTCTATTTAGACTAAATCCTCAAAATCTATAATTTTACTTTATTCTACTTTTCTTTGTCTATAAAAACCAAAGTTGAATTAGAATATGAGGGCTGTTTTCTTTTCACCTTTCAAGTACTTCTGGAATTAATGTGTTTCATAAATTTCCTACCCTGTTTATTAACCTTGAATTACCTGTTATATTTCATGGGTGTGTATTCATATTTGTTTTCAAAATGCAAAATACCTTCAGAGAATGCAAAAGTACATCACTGTTGTCTATATTGAAAAAAAATAATTCAGAACCATATAGAATCATATTCTTCTAGAACTTTTTTCTTATGATCATATATGAATATACCATCAGTGAAACTCCACATCATGCACAACCACAAGAATGGAATCCTAATTAGACATAATTATACACCAAGTATGTATATTATATCAAAAGACATTCTACTGTCACGGATATCTAAAGCAACCAAATAAACATAAAAAAGTAAAACTTTAAATTGAAATAGAAACACAACTTGATTTTCATGTGTATCTTTATATATTAAAAAGGAAGTTCAATATGCTTATACTAAACACTAAATCAGTAAATCTATCAATGCTGTGGTACAGACAGGAGAAAATTGAAAGAAGGGGAACTATAAGTCAAAGGAGAGATCTAGAAAAAAAAAGAACAAATGACTAGAGGCTGTGGCAGACACCTGTAATGCCTGGTAAGTGGGAGGCTGAGGTAGGAAGACCACAAGTTTGAGGTTATCCTGGGCAACTTAAAAAGACCCTGTCTCAAAACAAAGTAACAAGGTCTTGGGATGTAGTTCAGGGTATAGTGCTGGTCTAGCATGTATAAGACCCTGGATTATCCAATCCCCAGGACCACTCACACACATACACACACACACACACATACACATAGACACACACACACACACACACACACACACACACACACAAAGAGAGAGAGAGAGAGAGAGAGAGACAGAAGAATGAATGAGAATGAGAAGCCACATACATTTTGGAACAGAAATAACCCTTCAGTACTGAGAATAAAAATACCCTGTATGCTAAAGTGATAGTGAGAAATGCTGCTCTAAGGACATTTATCAATTTCTCTTAAAAATGTTTTCTGCTCTTTGAAAATTTTGATTTTCCAAATAGCAATATTTATATCATGAAAACATTACTGAAGTCATTGAGTGGAAAATAGCATCAATTTGAAATAAAAGAGAATTAGTTTTTTTTTTTTTATTATTGGCTCTATATTCAAAGGGAAAACAAGGTTCAAGTTTCAAGGTAGTGTCAGACATTTCTAAACATATCCATGGAATGTGTGTGCTCACAGGTCTTCTTTCCCCATCATGCCAACAGTACAGTTATGGAAGAACACAGAAATTGATACAGATGGAAACAACAAAAACGCTTGAAATCCAAACCATTTCTCCCCTGGTACTAACTAGTGATCCAGCAGCTTTCCATCTGATACACTGGCTAAAGCCTGAAGGACAAGTAGAGGGTGCTGAGAGGGAATTTTTCACATTCAGTCTCAGAGGATAATTAGTGACATAAAGGCATGAAGACCACAGACTGTGTGTATTCCTTTCTTTATACTGGATGCATGTGTTTGTAGGCAGGTGTTTATATTTAACATTTTTAATTTTCAACCCTCACTCCACCATTTTATGTATAAGTCCCTATGAATACATTTTTCTTTCACTTTACCTTACTAGAGGACATAGGCATTATGTGAGATGGAAAAAGCATTATCCATATGTCCCAGAATTCACGAAATAGAACACAGCACATTAAATCTCTGTGGGTAGAAGGTAAGTATGAATTTAGTCAAGCCAGGTGTTGTTTGGCAGGTGTGATTTTAAAAGAAGTGAATGCTTACAATGGTGAGTGGATGTTGGACCATCAAAGAATAAACTATAGGACATTTATTTTGACTCCTTTTATTTTTTCTTTGTTTGTACTAAGAGAAGCTTAATTTACCTATTAGCACAAATTCTTTGCACATACATAGTTTTGGTGGCAATGTTATTCCAGTTTCTTTTCTCTTGCTGATTTATTATCCACTATAGGTCTTCTTAGTGCTGTGCAAAAAGAGTGTAAGAAATGACGAGGATTAGAGTTGTCACTTGAAGCCACTGTATCCTTTAGAGAAAGTCTATTTGCTTTTATCAGGCAGATCCCTTGACTGTCTCTGTTCAAGGCACTTTCCTTCACCCCACTATGCTATAGTTGCTACGTTTTAGATTATTTTCTATTATTATTGTGAGAAAATTTCTTATTAATACAACAAAACAAATAAGGACATATTTGAGGTTATATTTTCCATCAGTAGTCATTGAGTTCATAATTGTTTCTTCAAAAAACATATCCAGAAAAATAATGACTTTCTAGGAAATAAAGCATTCTATTATTGTCAACATAAGCAAAAGAATGTGCTTTTATTTTTTTCTTTAATAGTCGTGTGCCCTTTTTGCTTTCAGGTTTTCCAATTAAAAGTTGATTTGCATATAAGTAGACACATTAGCTTTTTTTCTAAAGTTTAATCAATAAGTGTTTAAAATAAGCTTTTATAAATTTGAAGCTAGTATTAAAACATTTCTTACAAATAACCCAACATCATACGACAGTTTTAAATTAAATCACTACAATATTCGAGGTGGCATCATCTGATCATAAATGGAGATGTATGTAGCAGATAAAAGAATCATTTCTCTTTTGTCTTTTAGTTTTTAGAACACTAATTTTGTTTTAGCAGCAAGTGCATTCTCTAGGTATGCCATTATTGTTATAGTTTGAATCTGGAATATTCTACACACTCATGTGTAGGAGGGTTGTTCCCCAGTTTGGGGGCACAACTAGAAAGTGAAGGAACTTTCGGAGATGGGTCCTAGTTGGAGGGAGTAGGTCACTGGGTCATATCCTTGAAGGTCATATCTTATTCCTGACCTCTTGGTCTCTCTTCTCTCTCTCTCTCTCTCTCTCTCTCTCTCTCTTCTTGAGTTCCCGGAGGTGAGCAGCTTTTCTGTGCTATGCATTTCTCCACAGGCCCAGAAGAAAATAGAGCCAGTTGACTGATGATGGACTGAAACATTTGAAATTGTGAGCCAAAATAAATCTCTTCTACTTTAAATTGATTTTCTCAGGTATTTTGTCACAGCAAAAGGAAACTGATTAACACAATCATAATCAAACTTTTTTTTGTCAATAACTGATTTGAAGAAGTATATGAACATTTCTGGCCAAGAAAATGTACACTGAACCCTGTAAATGAACTTCAGTAGAAAATTTTATTCTGTGATTCAAATAGTGAAAAAGGAGGAAAATTAACCTGCATCATTTCATTATTATTCTTCTTTTGACAATTTTGGAAAGAATAGTGACATATGTAAGCTGCCTTTGGCTATGTAGAAAGAATGTAACCTGAGGACAGAAAGAGTCCAGGAAGAGAAAAATAGTATCAACCACAGATGTTATGAAGCAATTGAAACAAAAGTGTTTTTCTATTTACAAATTACTAAGTGTACCTTCTATGTTTGGATTTTCAGCTTATTAAAGCAATTATTAAAGAGGAAATATGAAGATCAAAATAGGTTAATATAATGAGAGATTGCTGCATACCTTTTGGAATAGGCAGAACATAGAAGACACTTAGGATATGACACTATGATTATAAGTAATATATCACTATAAATTTGTCTGAATTCATAGAATGTACAGCACCAAGAATGGACACAAAAGTAATAAACTATGGACTCTGGGTGATATTGATAATTCAAGAAAGGGTTTATCAAATGTAATAAATATCTGAAAATGGCAGGTAGTATTGATAAAGAGGAAATACATGCATATGTAGAGGAAGAGAATCTATGGGGTAACCTATCACCTGCTCAATTTTACTGTAAACCTAAAATTGCTCTAAAAAGTAAAATCTATTTTCTAAAGTAAACTAACATAAGATTTGAGTACTACATTATAAATTTGCACACTTGTTTATCTCCTGATAATATTTAAGTTTAGAGCAAGTTTAGTAAAATTTGGTTATTTGAAATAGGTGTCACATGATTAATATCATTCTATATAATAGAATGGAAATAAATGGCTACGATATGGTTGATTCAAAATAATATAACGGTATTTGTAAGAATTCTATTTTGGTTACAATCTATAAAAAGAATATGAATCTTTTAACAAAGGAATACAAAGTAAATAAGAATAAAATTGAAACAAACATTATAAATTACTACAGAAATATAATAAAAAGATGATGAAAATTTTGCTTACTGGCTTAATTAAAATAATCTTCCTTTAAGGAAAAGATAGTCTTTCAGTGTGTTCTAAATTGTACACCAGCATCTTCCTTAATATAGTTCTATAAAGCAACCTCTGATTTACCTCTGAAAGAAATTTCCTGATAGTTGGTGGCATGCATAGTTTTTATTTCAGCACCAATGGAATGCTTTATGTTAAAGTACTTTAAGAACCCCAAAACTCATTGGTATTAATTATACCACCTTTCATTTAAAATAATATGGAGCATAGACGTTAAAAATAAATGCATGCTGTTGAAAAGAATGTGCTTCTGCCTAGTCTGCCTTCATTAAATACAAGTTTGCAAGATTTAGTAATCAATGGTACAGTATATTTAAGACATTTAAGGAGCTGGATTATTGTTTTACTTTGGCACTTCTTTTCACTACCTAGAGAATTTAAATACTAACATGATGACTTTCACCAGGACACTTTTTCTTCTTTCAAAATATTTCATCTCCCCTAATGTTGTTATTAATAGAGTCAATGCAAGAGTAATTAATCCATTGTGCAATGAAAAAGAAATACAATATGCTCACCTTGATGCCCTTTATTGTGAATTAGTTTATAATCAAACCTTTGGAAACCATAATTAGTTATATACATTAATCTCACAGAATGCATGACTATATACTGAGTTTTTGTATGTTTAGTAAATGAGTGTATTAAAATATGAACAACAGATAGAAGAAATATTGCTGATGCAAATTTGTTATGTGTATATTTATCCAGGCTACATTTGCATTGTGCCTCATGACTGTCACTATGCTCACAGGTATTATCTAAATAGCACAATTGATCATAAGAAGTTATTTGAGCTGGGATTAAGATGATTACTTTATAAAGTATTTCTTCATTATGATTTCATAGCATAAAAGTAAGCAGTACTAACAAATACAAGAAGGTAGTATATATATTATGATATTTGTATATCAATATAATTTACACATATGAAATGTCATCTTATTAACATTAAACTCTGCTAATTTTCTACAAATAATGCAAAGACATGTTACCATTTTTAGTTCTTTTATATGTCTGAAAAAATCTCCCCACAGTACCCATATAGCTCCAGTGGTCTTTTTTTGTGATAGGTTAAAAGTATGTTTCCTTCTTTCAGTAAGTTGTCAAAAGTGTATTTTCATGACATTTTGAATATTGCTTTTGCTGGTTGAGAAAAGGTGATCATGGTCTAAATAAAGTAATTCCAGTAAATATACTGAACACTAGAAACATGGTACTCTGAGAGAATCAGGGATGTAGAGGGAGACTTTAGAAAGAATGATCCAAGAACTCCAATTATGTTTCTATTTTCTGAAATCATAGAAAAAAAGAGACAAGGCAAATTAGACTAAAATGCCCATCTATACATTTTTTTTCTATTTTATTATGGGAAGACCCTATGAATCTATGTGTTTACCATTATTTCATCTACTGCCACTATTTTATCAATAATAGTAAGAACTGTTGGGACTATTGAAGATATTGTCATGACTGATCAATCTTAGTAGGAACCTCTTGCATCTTGGGTCTTGGAATTAATAAACTTGCAACAAATACCAATATCTTTTTTCAATGACCTTTTATTATTAGGAGAAGGAAGGAAATGGAAGGGTTGTGAAAAAAATCTCACTTAAGATCTCAAATCAGTTTTCTGACTGCATAAATAGATAAGGACTGGAAAGAGAAATGAATGTCTGTGACAAATTAAGAAGCTATTGAAATATTATGAGTCCAAGATAAATGAGGTTGAAACAATTTGAAAAAATAGTGGGTGTGGCAGGTGGTGATGGAAGTGTTGATAAATCTGGAAGGTAAACACAGGATGTACTGAAGGACCATATGTCGAGTGTTACCAAAAGAAAGGAATCAGCATTGCTCTAGATTTGGGGTTTAAATAAATAGAAATTTAGAACTATTAATCATGAAGATAGAGATAGTATGGAAGAAGGGTTTCTAGGAACAAACAGGGAAATAATTTAGTGACTTGTTAGTTTACAAAGACCTAAAAAATATCCATTTGTTGGATTTGTTAAATGAATGATTTATTTGATAGAACAGTATTTGGAATTTGGCAAAAATCTATGATTGACATACAAATTTGAGAGTTTTATGGCTACATTATATTTAAAACTATGAGGTCGAATGAGATTACCAAAGGAGTGGGAGTATATGGAAAGAGAACATGATCAATGAAAGAAAAAAATCCCACAGCAAAATTCAGATGTCTGGGATATGAATGGGAATCAGAGAATGTGGATCACTGTTGGTCTAAGCACTACTGACATTCTGTGTTAGGCAAGTCTTTGCTGGGAAGGGCCATCCTATAAATTGTATGATGTGTCACAGCATCATTGACCTTTAGCTCCTGGACATCAGCAGCAAATCTTATCCTTTGGTGGGAAAAAAAAGTTTATCCAGATATTGCCACTATCTATGGTGGAGAGGAGATAAGGCCACAAAAATAAAGCCAACTTGAGAACAACTGGGCTGGGTTCCTTGGAAGAAAACCAGGTGCATGTTGTGATCTGAGTGGTTAAACAATCCCACCCATGCAAAAAAAAAAAAAAAAAAAAAAAAAAAAAAATTCACCGAGGAGTGAACAATCAACTATGTCAAAAAAAAAAAAAAAAAAAAAAAAATGAAGATGAGGACTCAAAAAGAATCGTAATACCATGTTCATTGATGTCACCTTGCCTCTTTCTTGGATGAGTTCAGTAGCTTCTTAGTTGGCCATCTACTTCCACTTTTGTTCTCCCACAGTCTATTTCCAACACAGAAGCCAGAGTTATAGCAAAACCCCTCATTGATTTCCTGCCCTACTCAATGCCAGTGAAAATTGTTTTGCAACTGATCAGCACCTGTGCTGTCTGCAGCTGCGCCCATCTCCTGCCACTACTTCCTTACTCAGTCCTCTGAAGCTCTTGCCTTAATACACAGAGATATTTCACCTTGGGCATTTGACACTTTCCCCCATTTTTAACTGGAATTCTCTTTTCCGTGATGACCATATGGCTCATCTTTAGTTCAGTTCTAGTCTTGGATAAAATGACAGTTTCTAAGAAAGTGTTCTCTTTATGATGCTACTTAAAATTGCAATTACTCATCCATCTAGCTACCAGTTCCATCTGACCAGTTTTTTTTTTTTTTAATCACAATAATACTGGACACTTTCTAATGTATCACATTTTTTTAAAAATATGTGTTCATCTTCAGTAAAAATTAGTATCATATCAGCTATTTCTTTTGTTTGTTTCACTACTTTATTTCCCCAGGCAAAACATGTTCAACAAATATCAGAACCTAATGCATATACATCTAAGAAAAATTACTGAACTAAAAAGTAGTATTTTCCATTTACAGTAATTGTGAAGAATCAACTTCTAGGAAGTATAATTATGAAGAAAAGCAAGAGTAGGGCATTTGACTTAAAAGTAAGATAAAGTTTAATTTCAATTAATGGCATAATGTTCATTTAGTTAAATTAAAAATTCTTGAATAACACTTATCCATATGAAGGTTTTTAGGAGTTTTATGCTGAAATTCTTAAGTAATATGATTTATTCATGTTGGTTTCAAGGTGATTAATTTTATGTGTCAAATTGAGTATTCATGGAATGTCCAGATTAAACTGATTTCTGTTTATGAGAATGTAAGCAGGTTATATTAACCCTTGAATCCATAACACATTCAAGCAGATGAATGTCATCAAGTCTGATGTGGGCCTAAAAGAACAAAAAGGGGAGAAAAGAGAAATTAACTTCTTTAACTTTCCATTTTTAATGGTTGACCTGGGACATTTCATCTCATCTCCTCCAGTCATTGCACTGAGTTGATATCATTGGCTCCGGGTTCTCAGGGCTTTGAACTTGGTCTTAATTACACAACTGGATTTCCTGGATTTCCCTCCAGCTTTTAGAAAATATATTATAAACTTCTCTGTCTCCAGTTAGGTGAGTCAATCTCTCATCATAAATCAATCTCTGCCTCTGACTCTCTGTCTCTGTCTGGTGTGCCTGTCTGTCTTTCTGTCTCTCTCTCTCTATATGTGCATGTGTGTGTGTGTGTGTGTGTGTGTGTGTACACACACACAGACATATTACACTGCATATAAATTATATATATATACTTATATACATATATATGCAGTCACACATTGCTTAATGATAGGAATATATACTGAGAAATGTATCCTGGGCACTCTTCTAATTTGATCTTGAATGTCCTTCAAAGATTCATGTGTTGAAGGCTTGGTCTTCAGCTGATGAAACTCTTAGGAGGGGGTAGAAATGTGAGGAGGTTGGCATAGTTGAAGAAAGTTGGTCACTAGGGTGACCTTGAAGGGTATATTGGAATTCCAGTTCCTATCTCCCTCTTACACTTCTCTTTGCTTCTTGGTCACTATGAGGTAAGCAACTTTGCACAACATCATGCTCCCCACCATTATTTTCTGCTTTATCACAGTTCTAAAAGCAATGGAGTCAACTGATTATAAATTGAAACAAGTAGAAATACCATGAGCTAAAATAAAATTTTTCTCATTGACTTTCTTTTCCTGAGTATTTTGTCACAGCAACAAACAGCTGACTAATACCGGTTATCTTGTTATTGTACAAACATCATGGAGTATACATATACAAACTAAGGTAATTATAATGTCACTAGGAAATATAATCTTATGGAACAATCATCATACACATAATCTTTTGTTGACTCAAGCATCATTACATGCATGATTCTGTGTTTATAATTATGTATACATATATATTAAATATGTATATATAGAGAGAGAAGCAGTTGAAATATATTTTATCAGTGTGTATATATATTATATATAGATATATAGATATATAGATAAATGTATATTTCAACTGCTTCTCTGCAGAACCCTGATACAATATGATATAATAGCTTTCTTGTTTTTAGAAAAATGTCACATATAGAAAATAAAATGTATATGATTTAACAAAAGTGTTTTTTTATCCATTTCTTGAAAATTTTATTTTAATTTTTTCTTTGATTTTTTTCAAATTATGAAACTAATATATGTTGTCTTAGTCACTTTTGTGACTTACAACAAAATACCTGGGACTGGGTAATTCATGAGGAACAAAAATTTATTTCTCACAATTTTGGAGGCTGAGAGGTTCAAAATCAAGACACCGGCCTCTAGTGAGTGATTCTTCTTGCTACATCCTCACCTGACTGAAGGCAGAGGATTGAACTGAATGTAAACTGTATCATCACAAAAAAGAAGAGAAAGTGAGCCTTTTGGTTTTGTTTGGTTTTGTTTTTTGGTACCAGGGGTGCTTTTTGGGAACCCAGGGGTGCTTACCACTATGTCATAACCCCAATCTTTTTTATATTTTATTTAGAGAAAAGTTCTTGCTAAATTTCTTATGCTGGTTTTGAACTTGTGATCCTCCCAAGCTGCTGGAATTATAGGTATGCACCACCATGCTTGGCTTCTTCAAAGTTTTTGAAATATTTTTACTTTTAGTGTTGCTCTCATTACCTAACATCTTCCAAACAGCTTCATCTTCTCACATTGTTGCTCTAGGAATTGTTTCGAACACATGAATGTTGGGGACTTGCATATGTGCTTAGAAGTTTTTGAATATTTTCACACCATTATAACATTTAAAAGCAGAGTTTATTAAACCATTAATTGTGTATTAGATAAGGTGGTACATATATCTATGTGTTACCATATTTTAATCTTTCCAATAACCTTACAGATGAGTATTTTTTTCAAGTTCACCTAGCTATTAAATGCAATTTACTGATTCACACCTATCACTGCTACAGGCCTACAGTTTACAAACTATAATCCATTGCCCCTACCAGAGTTTCAGAGTTCTTGAAAGAACTATTGTTGATTTATTAGTAGTGCAATTAATAATACTTAATGTTATCTCTTTTAAAGCACTATTTTATGTGTTTGAACATTGCTGAAAATAGGGAAACTCTTTACAATTGATAGTGCTTATAATTGCAGTCAGCCAGGTAACAATCTTGATAAAATAATGTCAAATCATTCCCTTGAAACATTCATGTAAGGACAAATCCATTAGCATTTGAATTTTAGAAGAGATTGAATGGATAGAAGTTTTCCTATTACAGCAATATTTTTATCATTGTTTTACTGTGTGTTCTCTCTACCAAATGTTTCTCTAATCTATTTTCATGATTTGTTACTTGTAACAACTCTAAGGATGAGAATTTCCATTCATGTTTTTGCAAATATGTGTCATTTACCTACAGTTCCCACTGCTTTTCAGTGACAGAGTCCACAATGGAACTCAGGTATTCTGAAATCTAAGAGCTAATGGGTGGAAGAGCTGAAATTTTAACCAATCTGTTCTTCCAACATGTCATGATACTTGGTCTAAGGATTAAGATCTGAACTTACAGTTGCATTTTTGTTTGGTTTGTTTTCAAACAGAGTACACATACTTATTAGGTATTGAATTATTTTTAATGGTCAGTTAATAATACATTACTTAAGGCATAGGTTGCATGAAACAATCCTAAATTCTATTTCTATCTCTTCCAATTTATTTTCATCTCCAGAGATCTTTATATGTAATTTTAAAATTCTGTTTACTGTTCTGTCTTTCTAGTTTTAAAAGTTATAGATTTACAAAGTAAAAAATATATATTTCTAAGTCACCATTATATTCACAATTTATATAGCACATCAAGCATCTGAAATTCCAGTGAACCCAGTACCTAAAGCAGAATATGTGTATTTTAAGCTTGAATCATTCAGTAGTTCAATACATAAAGCAGATGAATGATGGCTAATAGTAGGTAGATAATTACAAATTTCAGGCCTATTTTTCAGTCAAACTTTACAGTGACACAATCACAGAAATTTCATCTTCATACAGACTCTGGCTCAAGAAAATCTGATCCAATAAAACTTACAGCTATATGACAATAACAACTTCAAGGAGACTGATGTTGTTACCCTGGATTCAGTTCAAGAATTTGAATTTTATAATTGAATAGAAAATTCTGTTTTTCTATGTATCTTTGTGTCTGTATTTAGCCATGCATTCTCTCTCGCATATGAATGTGCTTGTGAATGAATAGTTTGTATAATAAACATGCACATATAAGTACATACTTACATATTGCATTTATATTACAGTAAGTATTAAAAATTTTTGAAAATCTACTTCAAGAAAATACAGTCATATTGGATATTTTTGTTACTAGTTTTACTCTCAATTTTTATAGTTTTACAAAGTCATTTACAAATAGTAACAGAGAAATAGGAAAAATTCAATATGATTGAAACATGACTATTTTAGCTTTATTTTATGTTTTAGATACACATATTTTAGCAAAAAGTGCTTAGATTTTTACCACTTCATTATGTATGTTCATAGTCAAAGCTTAGAAAAAGTGAACTATATATTTGGGAGGAAATAATTTAATAAAATTAATATCAGAGTGCTTAAAATACTTTTATGTTTCATTGACTAATGATATAAAATATAATAGGTTAGGCTAAAGGTTTATAAAACACAAATTTAAAATGTCTGAATTCATAAGTGTGATGAATTAACCAAGTTTGAAATAGATCATATATCACTCTTCTTTAAATATCTCTTCAGTGTAGCATTCACACTGCTGTTTTATATTGAACTATTTTTTGTTTTATCTGACAGTATACACTATAAGATGAGACTAAATTATATATTTTTATTAAATTGTATGTATTGCACACCAGAGTAATCTTTCAAATGTGTCACTTTCCAAAAGAGTAATGAATCAGTAGAAATGTGACTTTGTTCATTATTCAAACATAATGGGAGCACTAGAATATATTGAACACATTTAGGTGAAACATGATTTATAATTTTTGGGTGAAAAACTACTGATAATGCCATCTCAATATTTTACTTCTTCATTTGTTATTTTTAAAAAATGCATTTCTATAGTTCAAAGAGAGATAGTATATTCTAATTCCAGTGATGAAACATTAATTGTACATTCATGCACAAGATATTGTCCTAACAAATGTCACCAGAAGAATGTGGTTTTCTCTGCATGAATAGTGATTCTCAAAATGATAGTGTATGATCTTATGACTGATAAAATGAAAAAGTATAAATAAGTATCTAGTCAAAATCCAGAACACTACATAAGATTTTTTTTTTATGCTTTAAACAAAGGATAGACAATACAAAGTGGGGAGGGAGGAGGTAAGGGAATAATGGAAGAAGGATGGATTTTGTAGAGGGAAATTAGGGGTAGGGAGGGGACAGGAGAAAAGAAAGATAATAGAATGAGACAAAAATCATTACCCTATGTACATGTATGATTACACAAATGGTATGACTCTACTTTGTGTACAACCAGAGAAACAATAGTTGTACCCCATTTGTGTATAATGAATCAAAAATTTTTAAAAAACGTGAAAAATGAATAAAAGTTCGTTTAGCAAAGGTCTTGAAGGAAATATGCTAGTGAACATTTCTCCTGTATGTATCAATTAGTGAAGTAGTTATATTCTATTGTCCCATTGATTCTGACCTCATATAATCTGAATATGTCTTTTAAAGTCCCATTCCTGTCACAGAATTTCCCAATGCCCTTCAACTTTAACAAATATAAGCCTCATAATAAGCCTTTGACCTTGTTTCTCATAAAATTAGTTTATAGATAAATTTTTTAATTTTCAAAATAACTGCTACATTTCTTTGGACATTCTAGTACTTGAAAGTAGAGGAGAACAAAAATGAATTGATGTAGGTCAGAATTCTTACCCCTAAATCTACTAACTCAGATAACTTTGGACAGGTTATTTAAAAGAAAGTCAAGAAAAGTATTTAGACACAGCCAGCTTCTCCAGGTTCTCGGAACAGAACTGGCCCGCTAGTGAGAGCCTGTCTGAACAGAGCAGGCTCCAAGTCCCGGAGCCGCTGCAGTGCAGTGTATGCCTGCAAAGAACCAGTGGAGAGCCTCGATCTGCAATCAGCCTCAGGGATAAGGGCAGGGCAGCCGGAGACCTCTTCAGGCGGCTCTGCCCACTCCGGCTGCGGGCTCTCTTCACGGGGCGATCCAAGATGGCGGCCTAGAGGGAGACTGCACCCCCGGTCGCTCCACAACCCAGGAGATTAAGAAGGGGAGGCATTGAGAGACTCGGACTGAAGTGGAGCCACTGGGTGAGTCTGCCCACTGGGTAAAGCTCAGCCCGGGTGGCAGGCCCAGATAGAGGTGGCTTATGCAGAGCCGGGCAGGGCAGCTTGAGTCTTCCCAAGGTAGTCTTCCACACTCCAGCAGTGGGCTCTTCCCACACGGCCAGCTGCTCGGTGCAGGCCCACAGTGAGAGCATTTCAGCACAGAGCCAGTTCCAAAACGTGGAACCAGTAGGGGGCTAGGGGCAGTATTCTTCGAATGAGCTGCTTTATCAGATTCCTCCAAGACATCAGGCTACTGAAGGCTGGGAGGTGATACACTGGAAATCTACTGGGACACTATAAGCCAATAGTGGAAAACTGCAATATCTCAGGGTCCCACTGACAACTGACCATTATGAGAAAACAAGGGAAGAAAATGTCCCAAACAAACCTAGATACTACATCAATAAAACCCAATGACAGCACAGCAGAAGAAATGTCAGAAAGGGAGTTCAGAATGTACGTAATTAAAACGATCAGGGAAGCTAATGAGGAGATGAAAGAGCAAATGCAGGCATTGAAGGAGGAGATGAAAGAGCAAATGCAGGCATTAAATGATCGCACCAATCAACAGTTAAAAGACCAAATACGGGAAGCAAGAGATCATTTCAATAAAGAGTTAGAGATACCGAAAAAAAACCAAACTGAAATCCTTGAAATGAAGGAAACAATAAACCAAGTTAAAAACTCCATAGAAAGCATAACCAATAGGATAGAACACCTGGAAGACAGAACCTCAGACATTGAAGACAAATATTTAACCTTGAAAACAAAGTGGAACAAACAGAGAAGATGGTAAGAAATCATGAACAGAATCTCCAAGAACTATGGGATATCATGAAAAGGCCAAATCTGAGAATTATTGGGATTGAGGAAGGCTTAGAGAAACAAACCAAAGGAATGAACAATCTATTCAATGAAATAATAACAGAAAATTTCCCAAATCTGAAGAACGAAATGGAAAACCAAGTACAAGAGGCTTATAGAACTCCAAACATACAAAATTACAACAGACCCACACCAAGGCACATTATTATGAAAATACCTAACATACAAAATAAAGACAGAATTTTAAAGGCCGCGAGAGAAAAGAATCAAATTACATTCAGAGGGAAACCAATAAGAATATCAGCAGATTTTTCAATCCAGACCCTAAAAGCTAGAAGGGCCTGGAACAACATATACCAAGCCCTGAAAGAAAATGGATGCCAACCAAGAATCTTATACCCAGCAAAACTTACCTTCAAATTTGACGATGAAATAAGATCCTTCCATGATAAACAAAAGCTAAAGGAATTTACAAAAAGAAAGCCAGCATTACAGAACATTCTCAGCAAAATATTCCATGAGGAAGAGATGAAAAACAACGATGCAAATCAGCAACAGGAGGCGCTAGCCTAAAGGAATAGCCAAATAAAGGAGAAACCAAATCATGTCAAAAACAAATATGAGTCAATTGACTGGGAATACAAATCATATCACAATAATAACCCTGAATGTTAATGGCCTGAATTCATCAATCAAAAGACACAGACTGGCAGATTGGATTAAAAAGAAAAATCCAACAATATGCTGCCTGCAAGAGACTCATCTCATAGAAAGAGACACCCATAGACTAAAGGTGAAAGGATGGGGACAAACATACCATGCACACTGGACACAGCAAAAAAGCTGGAGTATCCATCCTCATCTCAGATAATGTGGACTTCAAACCAAAACTAGTCAGAAGGGATAAAGAAGGACATTACATGCTGCTTAAGGGAAGCATAAATCAGCAAGACATAACAATCATAAATATCTATGCCCCGAACATTGGCTCATCCACGTACGTCAAACAAATCCTTCTCAATTACAAAATTCAAATAGACCACAACACAATAATACTAGGCGATTTTAACACACCTCTCTCACCACTGGATAGATCGTCCAAACAAAAATTGAATAAAGAAACTATAGATCTCAACAACACAATCAGCAATTTAGACTTAACGGACATATATAGAATATACCATCCAACACAGAATGAATACACTTTCTTCTCAGCAGCACATGGATCCTTCTCTAAAATAGACCATATTTTATGCCACAAAGCTACTGTTAGTAAATACAAGAAGATAGAGATACTACCTTGTACTCTATCAGATCATAATGGATTGAAATTAGAAATAAATGACAGAATAAAAAACAGAAACTTCTCCAATACCTGGAGACTAAATAATACACTATTATATGATGAATGGATAACAGAAGACATCAGGAGGGAAATAAAAAAATTCTTAGAAGTAAACGAGAACAAAGACACATCATATCAAAATCTCTGGGACACTATGAAAGCAGTACTTAGAGGAAGATTTATTTCATGGGGTGCATTCAAAAAAAGAAGTAGAAATCAACAAATAAACGAGTTAACACTACAGCTCAAAGCACTAGAAAAAGAAGAGCAGACCAATACCAAAAGTAGTAGAAGACAGGAAATAGTTAAAATCAGAGCCGAAATCAACGAAATCGAAACAAAAGAAACAATCGGAAAAATTAATAAAATAAATAGTTGGTTCTTTGAAAAAATAAATAAAATTGATAAACCCTTAGCCACACTAACAAAGAGAAAGAGGGAGAAAACTCAAATTACTAAAATTCGGAATGAACAAGGAAACATCAGAACAGACACGAGTGAAATACAAAACATAATTAGAAGCTATTTCGAAAATCTATACTCCAACAAAACAGAAAACCTTGAAGACATCAACAAATTTCTAGAGACATATGAACTACCTAAACTGAACGAGGAGGACATACACAACTTAAATAAACCAATTTCAAGCAATGAAATAGAAGAGGTCATCAAAAGCCTACCAACAAAGAAAAGTCCAGGACCAGATGGGTTCTCAGCCGAGTTCTACAAAACCTTTAAAGAAGAGCTCATTCCAATACTCCTCAAACTAGTCCATGAAATAGAAGAGGAGGGAACCCTACCAAACTCGTTCTATGAAGCCAATATCACCCTGATACCTAAACCAGACAGAGACACATCGAGGAAAGAAAATTTCAGACCAATATCCTTAATGAACATCGATGCAAAAATTCTCAACAAAATTTTAGCAAATCGCATACAAATATATATTAAAAAGATAGTGCACCACGATCAAGTGGGTTTTATCCCATGGATGCAAGGTTGGTTCAACATTCGGAAATCAATAAATGTCATTCACCATATCAACAGACTTAAAGTTAAGAATCACATGAATATTTCAATAGATGCAGAAAAAGCATTTGATAAAATACAGCATCCCTTCATGTTCAAAACACTAGAAAAAATTGGGGTAGTGGGAACATTCCTAAACATTATAAAGGCCATCTACGCTAAGCCCATGGCTAATATCATTCTAAATGGTGAAAAACTGAAAGCGTTCCCCCTAAAAACTGGAACAAGGCAGAGATGCCCTCTTTCACCGCTTCTATTCAACATCGTCCTTGAGACTCTAGCCAGAGCAATCAGACAAACCAAAGAAATTAAAGGGATACGAATAGGAAAAGAAGAACTCAAACTATCCCTGTTCACTGATGACATGATTATATATTTAGAGGAACCTGGAAATTCCACCAGAAAACTTTTAGAACTCATAAGTGAATTCAGTAAAGTAGCAGGTTACAAGATCAATGCTCATAAATCCAATGCATTTTTATACATAAGTGATGAATCTTCAGAAAGAGAAATTAGGAAAACTACCCCATTCACAATATCCTCGAAAAAAATAAAATACTTGGGAATCAATCTCACAAAAGAGGTGAAAGACCTCTACAATGAGAACTACAGAACACCAAAGAAAGAAATTCAAGAAAACCTTAGAAGATGGAAAGATCTCCCATGTTCCTGGATAGGCAGAATTAATATCGTCAAAATGGCTATACTACCTAAAGTTCTATACAGATTCAATGCAATTCCAATTAAAATCCCAATGATGTACCTCGCAGAAATAGAGCAAGCAATTATGAAATTCATCTGGAAGAATAAAAAACCTAGAATAGCTAAAGCAATCCTCAGTAGCAAGAGCGAAGCAGGGGGTATTGCAATACCAGATCTTCAACTCTACTACAAAGCAATAGTAACAAAAACGGCATGGTATTGGTACCAAAATAGACAGGTAGATCAATGGTACAGAATAGAGGACATGGACACAAACCCAAATAAATACAATTTTCTCATACTAGACAAAGGTTCCAACAATATGCAATGGAGAAAAGATAGCCTCTTCAACAAATGGTGCTGGGAAAACTGGAAAACTATATGCAATAGAATGAAACTAAACCCCTATCTCTCACCCTACACAAAACTCAACTCAAAATGGATCAAGGACCTCGGAATCAGACCAGAGACCCTGCATCTTATAGAAGAAAAAGTAGGTCCAAATCTTCAACTTGTTGGCTCAGGATCAGATTTCCTTAACAGGACTCCCATAGCACAAGAAATAAAAGCAAGAATAAACAACTGGGATAGATTCAAACTAAAAAGCTTTCTCTCAGCAAAGGAAACTATCAGAAATGTGAAGAGAGAGCCTACAGAGTGGGAGAATATCTTTGCCAACCATACCTCAGATAGAGCGCTAATTTCCAGAATCTATAAAGAACTCAAAAAACTCTACACGAAGAATACAAATAATCCAATCAACAAATGGGCTAAGGAAATGAACAGACACTTCACAGAAGAAGATGTACAAGTAATCACCAGATATATGAAAAAATGTTCAACATCCCTAGTAATAAGGGAAATGCAAATCAAAACTACCCTAAGATTTCATCTCACCCCAATTAGAATGGCGATTATCAAGAATACAAGCAACAATAAGTGTTGGCGAGGATGTGGTGAAAAAGGAACACTCATACATTGCTGGTGGGGTTGCAAATTAGTGCAACCACTCTGGAAAGCAGTGTGGAGATTCCTCAGAAAGCTTGGAATGGAAACACCATTTGACCCAGCTATCCCACTCCTTGGCCTATACCCAAAGGACTTAAAATCAGCATACTACAGAGATACAGCCACATCAATGTTCATTGCTGCTCAATTCACCATAGCCAGATTGTGGAACCAACCTAGATGCCCTTCAGTTGATGAATGGATAAAGAAACTGTGGCATATTTATACAATGGAATATTACTCCGCAATGAAGAATGATAAAATTATGGCATTTGTAGGCAAATGGTCGAAATTGGAGAATATCATGCTAATTGAGATAAGCCAATCTCAAAAAACTAAAGGACGAATGATCTCGCTGATAAGCGGATGAGGACATATAATGGGGGGTGGGACGGGCTAGCATTAGGTTTAGGGTTAGGTTTAGAGTTAGGCTAAGGAGAGCAGTAAGAATGAAGGAAAGAAGGACTGTGTAGAGGGAAAAGAGGGGTGGGAGGGGTGGGAGGGGTGGGAGGGGTGGGGGGGAGGGGAAAAATATAATAAACATCATTACCCTATGTAAACGTAAAAAAAAAAAAATAAAAAAAAATAAATAAAAAAAGAAAAGTATTTAAATTATAGGTTTCTTGTGGGGACTTAATATATATGTGCCCACAGTTTCTTACATCAGTACTTGAAATGTAGTAAATATGAAATAAATACTGGTTAAATTTATTTTACTAGCTCCATAGATATATGCAACTCATTTTTTTATCTTCTATTTTTTAAAAATAATATCAATATTCACCCCCAAAACATGCTGCACTTACATTGCTAAAATTCCCTGTGCCTTGTAACATTTTTGTAATTAACTATTCTTTGTCAAATTTGGTGTATAATATGAAACTGTAACTGCAGCTTTAGATTGTCATTTTAAAAAAATGTATACGCAATGTAAGACAAATATTAAGTAGATTTGTATGTTTTTCTTCGGTTTGATATGTATAATGGAATTTTAATTCTCAACCCAGCCAAATAGATCCTTAGCAGATAGAGGTAAAACTTTGTTCTGCTCTGTACATGTATCTGCTACACCATTTGGAGTATATAAAGCAGCATTCTTCCTTTCTGCTAAACTGTTTGTGTCTTTCACAGTGGATGTATATTCTAATAAAACTTTCATTCATTGCCACTGCTATCTTCAACAGAAATGTGGATACCGTAGTGATCAATAAAAACTGTTCCACTTCATTAATTCTCAAGTGGAAAAAGAGAACTATAAATGAAGGTGGGACATTGTTAAGGAAACAAACTTTGACATTTAATATTTTTTTAATACTGAATACGGAAGATACAGAAATAACAAAACAAAAGTCTAAAATTAAAAACCAATTAATTTGTTCAGCATGTTCATTTTTCCCTTACCTGGAATTCATTTTAATTATTTAAAGAAAAGTGGATCAGGGTTCAGGAATAAATGAACTGAAATTTCCTCAAATGTAAGTTTGAAGATATCTAATTATTAATTCCTCTCAATTTTTTGATTTTTAAATTATTAATTATTTTAATATTTCTGTTTTAAAATGTGTGATAAAAATTTTAAAAATGAGAAAATTGCATGTTTGCTTTTATGTTATAAAGGTAAATTTCTGTATTTGGTTTCGTTTATGATCTTTTTAAATTTACAGTTTAAAAATTTACTATCTAGGTGAAATTTTAAGCATTTTCATAGGATGATGTATATCTGACAGTGTACTAGAAATCCCTAGTATAGTTAATGAAGAAATTTTTTAAAAGTTTATGTTTCTTATCAGCATGTTTATATTTTACTTATTTCTTCAATTTTGCAT
The DNA here is from genome assembly GCF_902686445.1 of Sciurus carolinensis. Lineage (NCBI taxonomy): Eukaryota > Metazoa > Chordata > Mammalia > Rodentia > Sciuridae > Sciurus > Sciurus carolinensis. The sequence continues at coordinate 120,877,181 of NC_062221.1, read as the reverse complement.
TTTCCTTTATAATTACATAAAACATGAGTTCATATAACATTAATCTCTTTACTATTTGAATATTTCATAAAGACATATGAGAAGATAAAAATGAGTATTTTGGGGTTTTATGTAATACAATGTAGTATATTCTTATAAATATGTTCTATGAAGAAGGCCTATAAAATGAAAACTAGCATTTTTCTGTTGTGATCCTCTGTTAAGTAGACTCAGGGAGATATAAGACAGACATTATACTGAACTGCCAGATCCCCTGTATTTGCAGACCTCATAAATTATACTGCCTTAACTGTTAAGTCTTATGAGATTTAATCGTTAAATTATGTCATTCTCTGAGACTTACATATTGTAATATATAATATATATTTATATACATATAATTTATATTTATATATGTTATATATAATAAATATATATTCATATACATATATAACATGTATATACTTATATACATGTCATATATTATATGCTAACTTCAAACTCACTATTCTAAGTAACTATCCAATCCAATTCGATGCAGGGTTTTTAGTAAAATTTCATTCATATCAAGTTAGATGTTGAAATAACTCCATAAAGGGGGTATATATTATTTTAAAAGTCAATAATGAGTAAGATGATATGATTAACAATATAAATATTTGACAAACTTTTTCATGACTTCATTTCTGTTAGAACAGTAATAACATAAGAATGCTTGCTTTCTGGAAAGACTGATCATCAATAGCTTAAATATGATCCTTGTATGTTTTAGAAACTTATCTACTGACTTCATTAAAATTCTATCTTGATGCTCCAACATGATAGAAAACAGAATTAGTAACAAATTTTCCCAAACATTATCCACAAAATATATTTAATAACTGAATATCTGTATCCTCTTTTTAAATTGATTTCATCTACCTGTTCATATATGCCATAGAACAGTATGTTTTCCTACAGATCTTATTTGAAAGATAATATCAAATAAATATAAATTTTAAATTCTGTTCACTTGGAAAATATCATAAAATATGTATATTGACTTATTTTAGTTTATATCTTCATAATGAAAATACATTATTTTTCTACATATGTATATATATAAATCAACCCAATTCATACTTATCGATTATTCAATATAAATATTTTCACCAAATTATTCAAATATTTCTGCTAAAGAGCATTATTACCAATATAAATACAAATATAAATATCCACCTTTTCAAGAGGATAAGAAGACATGCCATAGACTGGAGAAATTAATTATAAAATAAATATCTGATAGAAGATTTTTATCCAACATTTTTTAAGGACTCTTAAAAGACAACAATAAGAATATATTTTAATTTTAAAATGTGCAAAAGTTTTGAACAGATACATCACCGAAGATGATATACAAATGGCAGATAGCATGTGAAAACTTACTCAAGATCATATGTCATTAGGGAGTTGTAAATTCATAAGATCAGATACCATTGCAAGTCTTTTAGAATGACCAAAATTCAGAACACTGACATCACCAAATGTAGGCAAGATTGTGAAGTAAATGGAATTCTCATTCATTGTTGGTAGGAATATAAAATGGAGTATCTACTTTGGAAGAAATTGAAATTTCTTAGAAAGCTAAACATATTCTTACCATACAATGCAGCAATCACACTCCTTGACATTTAGTCCAATGAGATGACATTTTATGCCCAAGCAACCAACAGAATTTCAGGAAGCAAATACATTAAAAAAAAAAAAAAAAACTGCAGTATGTCCATGGAATTGAATATTATTCAATGCTATCAAGCCAGAAAAGATATTGAAAAAACTCAAATGCTAAATGAAAGCATATAATAACAACACAACCTGAAAAGGCTGAGTGACTGTAATTTCAACTCTGATATTAGAGCAAAGGCAAACCTATGGAGATGTTAAAATGCATGAGAGATTGCTTGAAGTTTTGGAGACGGGACAGTAAACATAGATTAAGCAAATATTACCAGAATGCAACTGACTTCGATACAATCCATTGAATTTAGTGATCTTTCTCAGTTTTACAAGCAATTATTTTTATGTTTTTGCATATGTGTGGGCGCATTTAGTAGAATGATAATTCGTAGTGTTCTTTTCAAAGTTTCATTCCTATAGTTAGAATATAGATACCTTCTAATACCACAAATATCCCTGGAACTGTTATTTCCACATCCACCTACAAATCCCTAATCCATAAACTGTTCTCCATGTGTAAAATTTAGATATCTTAATAATAATATATGAAAGGACTCATAAAGCATGTTGTCTTCATAGGTGAGCTTTTATTTATTTTTTTCTACTCACCATAATCTCCTAGACATCCACTATTGTTTTCATATGCATCTCTTATTTGTTCATGTTGTCGACTAGCATTACATGTGTGTATATTCCTTCACCATTTGAAAGATACTTGGGTCATTTTCAGGCTTTACCTTTTGTATATGAAACCACTATGAAATTTCACACCAGTTTTTTGGGTTAATAAACATTTCAGTTTTCTGGAATGAATCCCAAGTGTACTTCTTAGATAGTAAAATGATAATATTTAGCTATATAAAATCTACCAAACTTTTCCATGGTGGAGATACATTTTACACTCCTGCTAGAATTATATGTGTAATCCAACTTCATTGCATCATTACCATTGCCATGATCCTTATTTATGCATTTTTATAATCTGATGCAGTGATATCTGGGGGTTCAAATTGCAGCTTCCTGATAGCTAATGATGCTAAATATACTTTCAAGCTTTTATTTGTCATTTGGTTATCTTTTCAATGACTTTTTTGTTCATGTCCTTTTCTATTTAGTTTTTAAAATTATTTTTGAGTTTTCAGGGATCTTTATATATTTTAAATGCTAAACCTTTGTCAGGTTTCTATTTTGCAATTATTTTCAACTAGTCTTAAACTTAGTTTTACATATTCTTTACAGATCAATTTTTTTAATTTTGATGAGGTACAGTTATATCATTTTTAATCAATTGAGTGTTCAATGACAAGTCTAATAATTGTTTAACAATCACACTGAAGACTTTCTCTTAGGTTTAAAAAAATTTACAGTTTTACATTTAACATTTATGTCTATGATTCATCATGAGTTAATTATTGTTTGATGGAAGATATTTCTTTTTCTTCTTTTTTTGGCTAGTAGTGTCCATATTCTCTATAATTATGTGCTGAAAAGACTGCTATTATTTTATAGAATTGTATTTGTAACTTTGTAAATCTCAGCTGGTCATACTTCTGTGGACCTGTTCCTCATTCTTTCATTTTTCCTGTTGTTCTGTGTGTCTATCGTTTCCCAACTCCACAGTCCTATACTACAGCTGTCTGTCTGTGTATCTGCCTATTTCTTTTATAATTTCTTCCACTTCATATTTCTTTTAGAAAATTTTGTAGACTATAAAATTTGGTTTTTTTTCATGTAAATTTTACTATAGGCTTATATATTTCTACAAAGCCTTGTTGGAGTTTTTATAAGAATTGCATTGGATTGATAAATCAACCTGAGAAATATTGACATCATACCATATTAAGACCATTCCCCTTGTATGAACACGAGATATCTCTGTCTTTAATTACCTTTTTTCTTTGGTTTACTTTCATCTGGATTGTTTCATTTCTAGGATACAGATGATTTACATGGTATACATATATTCTTAAGTATACCTAAATATTATAATTAGCAAAAGTGATTATAAATGTTATTATTTTTGAAGTTTAGTTTCTCAGTAATTTGGGGTTGTTGACCATTATAGAATCACCCTCAAAATGAAGACAACCGAAGCTTCATAATAGTATTTTAAAGCTAGAATGGATCAACCTGAGAGATAAATTATTTGGAATAACACAACAGAGGATAGTCTTTTTTCTTAATTTTACACAGAAATTATGTATTTACAAATTAAAAATGACTGTAACTTATTTTATTGAGTTTAATAAATTTCAGTATTATCATTGAACATTCAATTGTATTCTTTTATTAATTTTATTAAGTCTGAAATAGTCTGAATATCTACTTTGCAAAAAAAGAGCAAGATGATTAGGGAAGTACTGATATTATTATTTTTAAGTCCATACTGAACTTTTTATTAATGACTACTTCTATTTTTACCTTTCTATCTCTAATTATCCAGCACTAGCCCACATGCAATTATTTTCCATCTTTTTAGTAGAAAATGGACTAATATGTCTTTGGACTTTTTTAATAAGGAGATAATAAGGAGATACAAAGCATCTTTAAATAAAAGTTCTACAAATGATTTTGCAATCTCAAGCTTGCAATTTTGAGATTATGGAAACAGTTAAATCAATGCACTAATGAGCCAGGTCTTCCAGATAGTTAAGATATTCCCCAGGGATTCTTCAGGCACTTGAGAAACTAGTTTACAGTTTTGAGGCCACTATTGTACCATTTAGTGCATTGAAGCAGTAGTTAGTTCAATGATCCCTCAGGACCTAAAATAGTTAAGTGACTCTAAACAACTTTCAAAATTATCACATATAATTTTATGAGCTTCCATAAATAAAAAGATAATATGGAAGTTTGTAGTGTTGTTGTTTTTATTTTTTAATCAACTGAGTTTTTTTACTTTTTTTGTTATAAGAATGCAGAAAGGGGGAGGAAAGAGAGGACAGAAAGGAGAGTAAATATAATTAAAGCATGATATATGTACATATAGAAATGTCACAATGAAACCCATGAATTTGTACCATGAATAGGAATTAATATTTATAAAAAATTAAAGAGTTAAAGTGGTTGCTTATTACTTTAGTTGAGTATTTACCCTTGCTCAAGTAAAAATACTAAGATTTAAAGTCATTAAATCAAAAAGGTGAAAATTTTTTTCCAAATAAAAATGGAAGCACATCTTTCAAAGTCAGCCAATTATGTTCTTATGAGTAAGAACATTTTTCTTCCATTGACCTATAAAGGAAATAAAATGACAAATCCCCTATGATATCTCACTTGCAATTTCTAGTTTCTTTTAAAATAGTCTCCTTGTTGGCCAGTTTAAGTTCTCTTTATCTTTCAGGGAAATGCAGATGAACTTTCCTGCTCTTTTGCATAAATGATACTGTATAATTAAATCAATTTGTGTTTGCTCCCCTTAAGAATAATTCTAATCACCATGAAACTCCCTTGAAGGACTTTTGATTTGACTAATACTTTAATAATCTCCTGTCTTACCTTGAACCTTTTATGAGTTTGTTCTGGAGCTCATAAAATATGAAGTTTGCACCAGAGTCTGCACCTGACAAGTCTGATGATGTGTATAAAATAGCACAAAAATGAATAGTAATCTATAAATATCTGTTTAGCAGATAAGTAAGTTAAGTGATTACACAGTTTGGTCATTAAATATCAAGAATGGCAGAATGTGCCTCAGTTTCGGTTCTGTGATATTGGGAATGTTACTTAGTCTATTTAATTCTTAATTTCTTCATGTATACAATGTCTTTGCTAATTGTAAATATCTTCTCTCATGTATCTGTATGATATTGCTTGATGAACCTGTATGATCACAATCATATATTTACAATAATCTTGAAAAAGAGGAAAACTGAGTGTATAAATTCCTGTGACCCTAAGTTAGGCAGAATGTTTGTATAGATCAAGGGTGTATGCATTATGGCCCTAGTCTAGGATCATTTCAGCACCTCATTTGTAAAGTATTATAGGAATTTAGTCATGCCCAGTTCATTCCGTGTTTCTGTGGCTTCTTTTGTGCTCCATGACAGAATTAAGTAGCTGAAAATGAAAGTTACGATTCTCAAAACTGAAATGATCTACTATTTGGCCCTTCACTCACACAAAATAAAAGTTTGCAAGTACCTGATAAAATGACTGAAGAAGAAAAGATATATAGAATATGAATATATTGCTGAATGTATTTAAATGATATAAAAGATTAAACTCTCATCATCCTGAATGGAAACAAAGTAGAGTCTACTACAAAGACTGAGGTCTATAATAAAGAACTGACAAAAACAGTATGCATATTTAGGACTGATTATGTTTATTCTGTAAAATACTAATATGCACGTGGGGGATGTACTCAATGATAGAAAAATAGCCTAGCATGTGTAAGACCCTGAATTCAATCCCAGCATGACAAAAAGTTAATACATATATGCTTATATAAGCATATGCATTATAAAGTTTTTATATACATGCATATATGCTCATTTTATATATATAATATATAAGAGATTATATATGCATGTATATGTGTTTTTATATTATACACAAACACATATAAAATACACTTAGTACAGAGCATATATATATACATATATATAGTAAGATATCAATGTAAGTAAAACAGTAGATAATCTATAGGATATGTAGGTAACATATATAATGCTTAATACTGAGTTTTGAATGATAGGAAACAATGAATATTTACAATATTTTAAGAAAAGAAAGAGAATAGGCAATGATCTCAAGAACAAGTACATATACACATTTAAATATGTATGTGTCACAACCAAACCTCAACAAGTCTTGTAAACAGAAATCATCAATTTTGATAAAGGTTAAAAAAAAATCCTCAGGAGCAAGAATAAAAGTAAACACTTGGAATTATAATTTAAAGTTCTCAATATTATTTACTTAGATGGTGACTCAGAATAAAACAAAGCTAGCCAGGTGCAGTGGCACATGCCTGTAATCCCAGCAGCTCCAGAGGCTGAGGCAGGAGGATTGAAAGTACAAAGCCAGCCTCAGCAAAAGCAAGGTGCTAAGTGACTTAGTGAGACCTTGTCTGTAAATAAAATACAAAATAGGACTGGGGATGTGGCTCAGTGGTTGAGTGCCCCTGAGTTCAATCTCCTGTACCAGGAAAAAAGAAGGAGGAGGAGGAGGAGGAGAGAGGGGGAGGGGGAAGGGAGGAGGAGGGGGAGAGGGAGAATGAGAGGGAGAGGGAGAGAAGAAGAGGAGTGGGAGGAGGGGGAGGAGGAGGAGGAAGAGGAGGGGAAAACTAAAAACAGTGGCACACTCCTAGAATCCCAGCTACTTGGGAGGCTTAAACAGGAGTATTACAAGCTTGAGGCCAGTCTGGTCAGCCTAACAAGACCCTGCTTCAAAATAAAATATAAAATGGGGTGGTATGTAGCTTAGTGGTAAAACAGTTGAGGGTTAAATCCCCAGTACTAACAACAACAAAACAGCTAATAAAACAGAATGGAGTACCTAGAAATAGACAAATACATACAAACATATTTGAATGTATTTTCCCCAGATTTATTAACATATATTAGACAAATAAATATTGTATGTATTTATGTTGTCTAGTCCCCAGGACCATTGTTAAAAATCTTTTGCTTCCTGGTTTCAACAAAAGTTTTTTTTTTTTTTTTCTCTGTGAGATAAGCATCCAATTGCATTCCTTTGCACATGGATGTTCATTTTTCTTTATTGTAAACTTTGTTAAGTGTTTTGGTGACTTCGTTGAAGGATCATTGACTGTGAAGGTATGTATTTATTTCTAGTCTCTACATTCTGTCCCACTGGACTGTACATCTGCTTTTATGCCAGTGGCTATTTCAGTTACACTAGCTTTGTAATATGCTTTGACATCAAGTAGTGTGATGCCTCTAGCTATGCTCTTTTTCCTCAAGATCTTGTGGATATTATAGATTTTCTGTGGTGTCATATGAGTTTTAGAATTGTATCTTTTATATCTGTGAAAAATATCATCAGAATTTTAATATGAATTTCCTTGATTTTTATACATCACCTTGGGTAGCACAGATATTTTACAATATTGTGTCTTCAAATACATGAACACAGGATATCTTTTTATTTATTTATATCTTTTTCAATTTTTTTCATTGATGTCTTATGAGTCACATTGTAAAAATCTTTTACCTCTTCAGTTTCCTGTTAAATATTTTGTGAAATATAGTTCTAAGTTTTTCTCTTTTTTAGATATCGCAAAAAATGTTGTTTTTAAGATTTCTTTTCTTTCTGTCTTTGCTTTTTATTCTTTTTTTAATAGCTCATAGTTAGTATATAGAAACACCGCTGGGCATTATGTTAATTTTGTATCATGCCATCTTACAGAATTTATTTGACCTGAAAATTTGGGGTGGAATTATCTCTTACTTTCTTATTTTGATTGTTTTACTCATTTCTCTTCACTGATGATTCTATTACAACTTTCAGTATTATTCAAAAAGTAGAAATAAGAGTAAGCTGCTTTTGTTTATTTCTGATTTTTGTGGAAAAATGTTCAGGTTTTCACTGTTAAGCATGATGTTTAGTTTTGATCTTGTCACACATGGAAATTATTATGTTGAAGTGTGTCCGTTTTAGACCTAATTTGTGTATAGAATTTTTAATCATTAAATATTTTATGCATCTATTGATGTTGCTATGTGACTTTATCTTTCATTCTATTTGATTCATGTATGTTGAAAGATTCTTAAATCTAAGGGATAAAATCATTTGTTATCATAGTGTGTAATCCTTTTAAGACACTCTGAGGTAAACTGTTAGATCTTTCCTTTCAGGTCATTATTCTTGTAATGTAGGCATTTATCATTTTAAAAACTTCTCACAGAAATTCTATTTTCTGTAAGGTTTCTTGTGTTGAATATCCATTTTTGTTTATAAAAAGATTTTTTTCCCTTTTGATTTCTATTTTTACATAATTGGCTTTTCAGGAATGTGGGTTTAATTTCCACATAATTGTGAAATTTTCAGTTTTCTTCCTACTATTAGTTTCCACTTTTGTATCATTGTTATCAGAAAACATGCAAAAATCTGATTCCAGTTTTCCTGACTTTATTAAGTCTTGTTTTATGGTCTAATATTTTACCTAATTGGAAGAACATTTGTGTGTACTGGAGAAGAATGTTTATTTTGCTGCTGTTAAATGTAATTTTCTGTATCTGTCAGATTGAGTTGGTCTACTTTGTTACTGAAATCTTTTGTTTCCTTCTTGACTTTCTGTCTGAAAGGTCTATCTATTGTTGAATGTGAGGTATAAAATTCCGTGTAAATATAATATCTTATTTATCACCTAAGTTTTGTCACAAGGTCCTTAAAATATTTAGGAACTCCAATGTTGGGTATATTTATATTTATAATTACTATATCTTCTTGATCAATTCACCTCTTTATGACTAAGTAGTGACCTTCTTTTCTCTTCTGATAGTTTTTGACATCAAATTATTTTGCTAATAAAAGTTCAATCACATGTGATCCCTTCAGATTACAATTTACATTGAAAATCTTTTATTACCCCTTCACTTTCAGTCTACATATGTCATTAAAGAAAAGTGAATATTTTTAAGCAGCATATAGGTGAATCTTGTTTATTTTGTGGATGCTGTTTGTTTGTTTGTTCCTATCCACTAAAACCACTCTATGTTTTCTGGTTAGAAAATCTAATCCATTTACATTTAAGTAATTTTGAACAGGAAAGATCCTCCTATTGTCATGTTGTTGTTTTCTGACTCTTAGGATTTCTTTTGTTCTATTCTTATTCTCTTGTTATCTTTCTATTTGATCTGAATATTTTCTGTAATGTATGCTTTCATTTCTTTATTCTTTATGTAGATACTATAGGTTTTGTTGTTATTTCTAATATGAGACTTATTAAAACATGTTAAAATTGTAACAATCTAAATTATAATAATCTATTATAAGATAATAACAACTTAAATTTGACCACATACAAAAATCTCATTTTAATTTGTCCTCCTTGAACATTTTGTTATTAACACTACACTTTATTTTTTCTATATGTCATGCATACTGTAATAGATTATTCTAGCTATAGGTTATTTTTTAACACTTTTGCATTGGATACTTTTAAGCTTTTGACATTGAACATGTGATAGGAAATGCCATGTATTTGTTTTACTTTAAATCACCTAAAATGAATTTTCTAGAGCCCCGCTAGTTCTTTTACTTGCCAGAGTGAGTGACATTATGCCAGTTGGCAAGATTCGCTTAGTACTGCAAATAAGGACTAAGCTCTAAGTTCAAAGGCTGAGGGCAGGGGCATTGACAGGCAGACTCCAATCTTGCTGCCTTTCCAGGTATTGCTGTTATGAGCATACTCAGGTTCATGCTTCAGAGGAAATTAACAACTTCATCTTCCAACTTCTGCCCATATGTATTCCCACTTTCCCCTTCTATGTCATAATATTATCTAAGTGCTTGCCATTTAGAAAAATAAAAGCCAATATAGAAACATCCATTGAAAAATCCTGTATTTACTTTTATAATATTCTATTTTGAGGAAATGGAGGACAGATGTGATAGACAACTTGGGGACTCCTGGTGGAGTTAACTTAGCTAATGCATATTGACAACTTTTACAATCTGAAAATGGATTTTTATTATCCTGTTAAAAGTAGAACAGCTGTCAATCTATGATGGAATGTGTATTATCTGGAGATTAAAATTGTTTTAATATTTGCTGTCTCTTTCAGCTTTTACATACCATTATCCTATTTACTAAAGAAAAAATGACCACTTTCTGACATTGACATAAAATACTGACTGTCCAAGTAAAATACTAGTGACACAGCTGAGCACCAGAAAGCAAGAAAGATCACTGACAATACCAATTACTCTATGTTGGTCAATCCAAGGGATATACCTGTTTTTATCATATTGTTCATCAGACAGGCACAGACATTACCCATTATTCATGCTAATGGCATGGAGGGAAATAAGAGTTTTCAAATGTGGAAATATTTAAGACCTTCTTCCAATTCATCTTCAACTGTGATAGAAAGGGAAACTTAAAATTCCAACCTGCAATGATAATGAATGACATAACTATCCTATTTCCATAATTTATACATAACTTAATTGAGCCTAATTCTCTCCTTAAATTCTGAAAATGAGGTCCTCCATGATGTCAGAAAAGTTACACTATGGGAAGTTAAATTTTTTCCACTCCACATATTCCCTTGATGTTGGGAATATTATTGACTATTAAAGTTCCATTTATTTTCCAAATACCATTTAAAAACTTTTCCATCAAAAATTGTTCTACCAGGCTGGGGAGAAACCTCAGCTGGTAGAGTGCTTGCCTTGCAAGCACAAGGCCCTGAGTTCGATCCCCAGTACTGAAAAAAAAAAAAAAAAAAAAAAAAGTTGTTCTACCACTTGGGATGAGGAAACCCCAAAAGTTTATTTCAATTTGTTTCAATCTTAAATGATCAAAAAGATTAAAGTATGCATGTACACACTCATGCAATTAAAATTTAAAAAATAAAATATTTTATCATCAGATATTTTATGAAAGAGTTCATTGAAAAATAATTACCTTTTTATTTTCTCAATTTCCTTACTTCACACACACACACACACACACACACACATACACACATACATGAATAGATTTGAGTTCAGGATTAATGCATATATTTATATAGCAGATTTTTAATGACAGGAATATAAATGTAAAGTAAAACCCTATGAATTACTTTGTGTCCATTTTGGAGGCATTCATTATTACATGAAATTGTATTAGCTTTGTGTAAAAACAAAATACATGTCATAGGTTAGTTATGGAAATGTGGTCTATTACTTCACAGTGTGAGAGTTTCAAAGTTCAAATAGTCAGGCTAAATGGCAAAGGTGACCCATTGGCTCCAACATTTTACAAAGTGGATATCCATGATGGGAATGCTTGTGGGAACAAGCAAGTAATCGTACTAATGGAGAAAATGGCAGAGAGCAGGCTTAGGTTCATTCCTTTATTAGGAGAACAACCTTTTTTGGATATTCACCTTCCAAGAGCACACTCCAGGGACCCAAGGACTTATCACTAGGCCCCCTCCTATTAAAGGCCCCACAGTACATCTTCATACCACAACACTGGAGACCAAGTTTTCAATGGACCCTTGGAGGACATTCAAATCACAAAGAAGGGATAGGAGGAATAGAGTAAAAGTATTTATTTCCCCAAAACTTTATTGTTAAAAGTTATTTTAACATCATTGGTTGGGAATGCCACTTGTGAAATAGTTCAGAGAAAAACTTCTATGCCTAAGATATCAATATACCTATTAACTTTGAAGAAACTTTTTCTACATTTTTTTTCCTCTAAATTTCACAGTAATACAGACTCAGCATGTAAACTTTGAGAAGCACAGTGTAGTATAAAGAGTCAGCTCATAACCATTCATTATCGTAATACCTCCTCAACAGGAGAAAACTGTTGAATTTGTTTATACTCAGTTCCATTTTTAAACATGTTTCTTAATGAAATACACTTCAAGGAAAGATAGGTGGGGTAATTCATTTTTCTGCATAATATATCAGGGCAAACCATTTGCCAATTTTCACTTTTTGTAGAATGTCTTTTCTTCATATTTTCCTTCCTCTTTGCTTAAAAATGTAAGTAATGTATTTAATGTATTGGAAAGGGGAAAAAAAGGTTGATTTCAGTTGCAGAATTTCCCTATTGAGAAGAATAAAAGTAATACACATGACCATAATTAAGATTTTTCTATTATCTATCATATATTTAGGCACAGAAAAGGTAAATGATAATTTTTTTAAAAAGGTGAGAGTTGGACAATTGTCTTCCCATATGAGAAAACCTAGAACATTTTTATTGACTTGAAGTCCTTGTGAAAATTCTGAAGGACAATGTCCAATGTTGGAGGGAATTGCAAATATCACTCCTGAAACATTATTAAAAAAGAACCTTAGGCAAAATATACTTTAGATATTTTATTGCATGATATTATACCATTAGCAATTTTCTATGTAATTCAATTATGTCCACAAGCTTCACATTATCCATTCAACACATCATCTGACGTATTTTCTTCCCATTTTTCTTCTATTATCTAATGCTCTCTGATAAACTTTGTTTAAATTCAAATTGTCACAATGATGAGTTTCATCTAGATTATTACTGAGTTGAAAAATACAATAGAATTGCATAGTCTCATTAACATACTGCTTTTCAAAACATTTATTAAATTACATGGCAGAAGTTCACCAATTAGCATTCAGTGCCTATTATATCACATTCTTACCAGCACTGAGAAGTCTGTTTCTACAGTTTTTGTGGATAATGTGGGATGCAAAAATTGAAATTCTTGCCGGGCACAGTGGGGCATGCCTGTGATCCCAGAAACATGGAAGACTGAGGCAGGAAGATCATGAGTTCAAAGCCACCTTCAGGAAAATCAAGGAGCTAAGCAACTCAATGAGACTCTGTCTCTAAATAAAATATAAAACAGGGCTGGGGATGTGACTCAGTGATTGAGGGATCCTGAGTTCAATCCCTGGAACAGCGCACTGCCAAAATTGAAATTCTTAGAAAGTTTACCTGCTACCATGTGAATATCATCTTCTGTGAATATTTCCTTAAGTCCTTGATCATTTGTGTTTTGAAGAAAATGAAAGAAGGAAGAAAGCATAGAAAGAGGACAGGCACACTCCTTACATCCTGTTGATCAATCTATGGGTATGTTGCTGTGCTAACCATGCCATGCTTCGGGTGGGAACAAGTATTACTCACATAAGGTAGAACTTCCAGCAACATGTTTCCATGAATGCTGCAAAGTTTTAACACACCTTTGTTATGTGTTACAAATACATTTTTTAATAAAGAGTATAGCTTTCCTTGTATTTGAATCATGCATATTCATCAATTATGAATTTCTTAATTTATAAAACTTACTTACTATGTGCAAATCAACTTATGGTCCTTTACAAATGTTTATTGCCAAGAGTATTACTGATTTTAATTGTTTAAAATTCTGCTCTGCTCACTTACCAACTTGTTATTAATTTTAAAAACTTTTTTCAATTTCATGAAAATAGATGTTTTATTGTCTGAATTAAAATAAACAGGATAACATGCCTGTACACTATTATATGTAACAAATCATATTTTTCCTATCACTTTCTTTGTTAAGGGAGCAAAAAATAGAAGTAAATTCAACAAAAACATTCTGGAAAATTATGTAGCTTTAAATACTATGCAGTTATAAACCAGGAGTGAAAATTTTCTAGCCCTTGAGTTGTAACCACTTTTATTTAGTTTTGTCATAACAAGATGTAACATGTATACTGGAAAGGACAAAAAGAATACCATGTGCTTAATAAGCCTTTATGGAGTACTTATTCTTAATATCCTAACTTCTGGAGTTTCATAGGTAAACAGAAAATTAAAAAGAAAAAAAAAGCCACAGCTATTATACAGCTTATAATCTAGGAGGAATTTCTGATTCAGAAAAAATATAAATTGCTTTACCTCTCCACTCAAAGATTATAAAGATTTTCCATATTTGAAAAGCAACTGAAAATACTCAAATATTTACAAATGAAATTATAATTAAAATACACTAAATAAATTCATTCTGGAATAATGTCTTTATGTTTCTATACAGAATGTTGTTCTTTTCTCCACTGTATGATTATAATTTTATACATGAGTTACAAATTTCTTAAAGAAAAAAAAGGGTGTTTGGTAAGCATCCATATTTGCCTCCATATTTTCCATTATTCTTTTTCTTCCAGAGACTATAATACAAAATTGAATAATAATTTTTATTGTTACATAAATTTTATTATGTTTATTTTTCAAAATTTAAGACAGCTTAAGAGTTAAGTAATAATATATATGTATAATCACCAACAAGAACAAACTATGTCGGTTATTCCTATAATTGTGACCATTATTATCTTTTCAGTTCAGTTTTATATTCCCATAGATATTTGGACAGTTAATTCAAAACTAAATATCTAGTTTAAGAACATAGTGACTACACACAAAAAAATATTTATGAATATATGTCATAGGTTAAGGTAAAATATATTGGTTAAAAAATTACCAATTTCTTATATTAAAAGTGCAAATTATACAATGAGGTCACTACAACTGTAGTTAATAAACATTTGAAAAAAATATGTTTTTGTTGCCTTAATGTGTACTATATTTTACTGCTGTGTTTGTAAACCTGAAAGTCAGAACTCTGATTCACAGCTGATAACAGGACATGAGGGGAAAAAATTCTATATACCATTTCTATATACCTGGTATCAAAGGATAAGAATGGTAGGGAAACAAGGGGGATTCAAAAATCAGAACTACATGAGTTTTGAATCAGGTAGTTTCCAAACAGGGAATCAGCTCTGTAGATAGAAGGTAAATTAAAATAGCTTAGCTGCTTTTGGTCTCTAATCTAGGTACCAACTAACAAGTGTCTGAAACAGAAGTTCCATGACAGGATTTGAATGACTTAGTTATTAGCCATAATCCCCATTACAACAGTACCTCATGGAAAGTCACCACAAAGTTTCTGGCTGGCTTGTGGTTTGCTGACCTTATTTCAGTTGTTGGTCACTTACTAATTTGGGAGAGTTATAGGCAGTAGATGGACAACAAGGAGAAAATGTACGTCTGAGTTGATGTTCAATTGCCAAGAATAGCAGGAAAGATATATTTATGGAGGACAAATTTGGGGAAGTTACTGTCCATTTCTTTCTAAGTAAAAAAATTGCCCCTAAATAGCATCAGCCATGCAATTACAAATCCAATTATGCAAGACTTAGACAGAAGTAATTTTCACTATTATGGGAAGATATAAATCTCAGAATTATGAAATCTTGGAAGAAAATATGAGTTCATTGACTTTCTTTCCCTAGTGCTCAGCTTTAGTACAATAGGTTTGCATTTCCTACTGAGGTTTACCCATGGCACTCAAGGCAGATCAATTTCCACCAGCATCTGTATTGTACATCTCTGGTAAAGAAAGCAGTAGATTGTCGCCGCCCATGGCAATTTGTCACCACCTGCAGCAACACTTTGCACAGGTATAGAGGATAGAGGAACTGAGGTTTGCTTGCTTTAAGAGGAGAGAGAGAGAGAGGTTTTGCATAAGAGAGAAAGACTTTGCTTAAGAGAGAGAGAGACTACACTTTCAGAAATCCATGTCTTCTCAGTTTCATTGCTGCTTCTTAAAGGTGTGTCCTGCATCCTGTGAACTAAGGGTCCATCTACCTAAGGTGCTTTAGGGATATGTCCTGCATACTGCAATCTGTGATCTGCAACCTAAAGATGTGTTCTCAGTTCTCTGCTCTCCGCTCTGCGATCTGCCTTTCACCGCTGCCCCTACTCGCTGTTTCTATCTGCTTGCCACTTCTTCTTCTTCCTTTCTGCTAATGGCTTCTCTGTTTCTTTCTGCTAGCTGCTCCTCTTACTGTTGCTCCTTACTCCTTGTCACTTTTCTCTGCCTACTGCTGTTCCTTGTCACTTTTCTCTGCCTGCTGCTGCTCCTTTCTCTACTACCTACTGTCCACTTATATTCCCTCCAAGAGGCGGAGGGTGGAGCCACGCCAGTTGAGATCAGGCGAGCAGCCAGCTGCCCAATCACAGAGTAGGCGCAAGCAGGAGCACTCAAGGACACCTTTGCACACGTACCTTCAATGTGATCAAAACAGCTTCTGGCTAGCTGCCAGGCACCATCTTCGGCGAGTTCGCATGGCATAGCCCCCAACAGTAGATAACTCAGTGCAGAGAGAGTTCAGTCAGTTCACTCAGGCATGTGAGTATTTGCTATAAAATTTAGAGGTGAAAAAGAATCAGTGGGATGTGAGGCAGGCCTCAAGATTTGTCAGATACACCGTATGTAGGTCTAGAGTATCATTCTTATCCCCTGTAAGGATAACAATTGGATACTCTCCTTGACCAGCACATTTATCCTTAAACTCACCATTTTATCTTTATTTTCTCTTTCTTTTCTACACTAGAGAAAAAGTCAGCATTCCATGTGTCTTCTAGTCTGTATTTTCTATTCATAGTTAAATACTACTAGGAAATCCCTCTAGCCTTGCCTGTGTGATTGTGGGCCTTCCCTGAATCTGTTCTTTCCTCGAACAATTCCCCACTCCTTGTCTTCTTGTCTTTTCATTTTCTTTGTTTTTTGCTTGTTTGCTTTGTTTTTTGATTTCCTGTTTTTCTTTTCATTTACCTGTTTTTAATTTTTTTTTTTTTTTTCTGGTACTGCTTTGGCAGACAATCTGTAAAGCTGGTACTGATTAGAGTCCCACCCAGAACTTTGCTTTTCCTGCTCTATTGAATTCATAGCAAGATGGCCAATAATTACTAGAAAATACATTTGCTCATGATTCTAATTTGCTAAGCCTTCTACAAATATTAATTTAGTCCTCAAAAAACTCAAGGTTTTTATTTTTCCATTTGTCTATTGATATAAAAATATTCCCCCAAACATATGGATGTGTCAACATTCTTTTCTATCTTGTGATTTTGTGGGTTAAGATTTTGAGCTGAGCAATTCTTTTTGCTCCACCTGATATTAATTAGATGGTCTTTATCTGGTGACTGGGCACAAATGGAGTTTCCAAAAGGCTACATTCATATGCCTGAACTGGGATGCAACAGCTGGAAGGCCAGAAACATCTGGACCACTGTTACTCTCCATATAGTCTCAGAACTTCTCTGGTTGGGTACTTGAATTTACATGATGATTTAGCAAGTCAGTTAAAATTTATACAAAATGGTTCAGGGCTCCCAATGTCAAGTTGCTATAAAGCCTTGGAGACTACTTGCTCATGCCTCAATTTAGGTCCACTAGATTGCTCAAAACTAGTCCAAATACATGATACCAGAAATGGTGCCCCTTTTCTCAGTGTGAGAACTCTTAAATATATTTATATTCTCTTATTATTATTATTACCATTTTTAAGGTACTGAGGCTTGGATAAATAAATTATTTACATAAACTTGCAAAACTAACAAGTGGTGAGCAAGGGTTAAGTTCATGTACTTTGTACTCTCCAAATCACACCTTCAGTTCAGACATTTCCTTGAGAATAAGTACTCCATCCGATTCCTATTTGCATCTCCAGCTCTAGGCACAGAACCTATTGTATTGTTTAGGTATTAGGTGTCTCCCAAAGCTCATGTGTGAGTCAATGAAAGAAAGTTTAAAGATAAAATGACTGGGCTGTAAGAGATTTAACCTAATCAGTGCATTTAGCCTCTGATAGTATTACCTTGGTGGTATCTGTAGGGAGGTAGGGTGTAGCTGGAAGAGGTAGGTTCCAAGGGGTGTGCCTTTGGGGCTTTTGTTTTGTCCTTATTGAGCAGATCTCTCTCTCCACTTTCTGGTGCCTTGTTTCCAGATGCTGTTCTCCACCATGCCCTTCTGCCATGATGTTCTTCTGCCTCATCTTGAAACCCCAAGAAATGGAGCCAGCTATCTTTGGACTGAGAACTCTGAAACAGCCCCGGAATAAACTTTTCTTCTCCTAATTGTTCTTGTCAAGTCTTTTTGATCAGAGTGGTGAACAAGCTGACTGACACAGTCATAATTGTGGAAAACTAAATTAATGAATATATGTGGAGTTGGCTTGCTTGCATCAACTTAATATGACAAAACAAGAAGGAATTTAACATTATTTGATATTCTCGTTGTACTCTATGAAATGTCAAAGAGGTATACTGACTCTTTATTAGAAATAGTTTGTTATGAAACAGTAGTAAAGGGAAAGGGGAAAGGATAGAATAGGAAAGACAGTGGAATGAATCTAACCTAACTTTACTATGTATATATGAATATACTAAAGTGAATCTCACCATCATGAACATCCACAAGACACTAATTAAAAAAAAAAAAAAAAAAACTACAAGTAAATAGCAGAAAGATCAGTAGAAAATAGGGAAGGGAACAGAGGGAGGAGAAGGGGAGGGAAAGGGGAAATACTGGGTACTGCATCAGACAAATTATATTCCATACTTTTATAATAACGTCAAAATGAATCCTACTTTTGTGTACAACTAAAATAATCAATTAAAAACAGTATTGAGTTTAAAAATATATCTGTTTCTAGACATAAAAATATTTAGTCTTAATAGTTCTCCCTAAAATTATTTTTCTAAGAAGACTAACTGAATTTAAGAAAATAGAAATTTAATTATACCTAGGAGACAGTTAACTGCTTTAAAGAGGGATGATGCAGGATGCTTTAAAAAAAAAAAGGTGATATTTGGGTGTATCCTAATAAAGAGGTTTACCTTCATTTATATATATACACAATTTAAAACTATCCCTTTAAACAGACAAAATAGCACCTGTGAATAGATTTTCAATAAAATGCATCAACATTTTACTGAGTTTGAGAAGTTTTTAGATAATTTAGTAAATTAATACAATATTTAGAAATGTGTTTCCGTTCTCATGAGATATCATTTAGGAATTTATCAAAATTATAAATAATGTCAGATAATTCTAATATAATCAAGTGCTGTGGGTTCAAATATCTCTTTCTGTTGCAAGTGCCTTGGAAGTTATGTGATTAATCTCACTTCAAATTCTTCTCAAGTTGTATAGGTATGTTATTACAGAAATTTCCCTCATATTTGGACATGTACACTAAAACCCCCATATTACCTACCTTAGTATTCTGAGAAGAAAATGTATGGAGTGTGATGTGAATTATTGAGTGATTGCCCTTGATCTGTATTTGTCTGCTCATTACCATTCATATCTTTGGCAGCTTACCAAATCAACTTGTGATGATACCAAAACAGTTGTACTGTACATATAGATTTACTTGGATAAAAAAGTAGCATTTTACAGTTAAGGTACTGCTGAATAAATTTATCGTGGCATAGAAAATTTATTTAAAGTAAGTGTCTCATCATTTACTGAAATTGGTTATATATTTCTCACTAGTTCATAATTTTAATGTCACATATACATCTCTTCCTTTCCAAATATTTCAATTTCATAAAGTAGACAGTAATATTATTGTTTTCTACAAATTTAGAATGCCTAAAATCTGCAAGCATATGTACAATTTAAAGAACAACTGAGTTATATAGATATTATGAAGTAGTCCTGTGGATTAAAACTTTGTAATAAAAATTGGTATAAAATGTTTCACCAAACTCTATAATCAAACAAAATATAATTAAAGTAACCATTTTGTTGCATTCAGTATAAGTCAATATGCCATATAAATAACAATTTACTGAAGTTTACAATGTTTTGATATGCAGCACTACACACTGAAAGAGTACTTTGTGTTATCAAGTTTTTCAGAGTTTTGATAAGAATTTATGATTTTCAGTAAAAATGTGTTGAGAAGAGGATTAATTAGTAACTAATACATTGCAATCATTCTTTCTGTAAATACAAATTCTGAATCTAAAGACACCCATATTTAATTAATTGACATAATTAAGAAGTGTTTGGTTCTTATAAGATTGTGTTGTCCATACAATTTCAGAAAAGAAAGTTGGAAGCTGAGAGGTTTACTGTGAACATATTCAAATGAACTTAAATTATTAAATTTGAAAATACTTTTAATGGAGATTCTATCCTGGATGAAGGACTCAGTGAAATGATTTAAGCTTACTGGTACTTACTATTTCTCAAGCATAGAAAATTAATGATCTATATAACTAGATTTTACCACTTACAGATATGAATCTGAGGCTATTCAGAAGGTAGTAAGTCAAAACACTTTATGCTCAAATGTTATTTATATTGAAAAACCATAAATCTATACATTTTATATACAAGAGTCCTAAGAGGAAACTGACTGGCAATTATTTTTGTGACCATGAAGTAGCATTGAATGTGACCTATGTTATAATGTATATTTTACATAGATTGTACCTGGTATTGCTTTTCAATTCTAGAATGATGAAAGACATTGCACTAACTTAAACAACTAGAAAATCAACAGGAATATAATTAGGAGAATCCCTGAAGACTTTGCAAATTAATGAGATCATAATTATTCATCCTAGTTTTTACTAACAAAAGTTTTTGCTTGTCATATGCAGAGCTCATTAAAGAAACACGGTATTTTGAGGAAAATGCAATGATATTTAAATTAAAGGTTAAGTACTGTGATAAAAATAAGTCATAAACTTTGAAAATTTTACATAATTGACAGCTGTAGTAATTGTATTTGTTGTGATTAGGAAAATAGTATTCTATGACACAGATGGAGAGATTTTAAAATGGTGGTTCTCAATAGAAGAACATTCCTTTTATATAAACCACTTACTAAATGTGAGATGGTATCTCACAAACTTAATTTGAATATACATATTAAATGTCTTGAAAATGATTATTTAAAAATCTTTATTTAGTTCTCAATTTATGACACTAACTCTTTTATCACAATAATCATAATAAACTTCAGTGACTATACAACTTTTAAAAGAAATGTTTATGGTCAGAAGGCAGTCTATTTTCAAGTAATTTATGCATTTTCAGCAATATTCTGTTATGTCTAAAATAGAAGTGTAAAAATTTGAAACAACTACTAAAATTATCATACCTTTCCAGGATCAAAAAGAACTTACTTTGTACAAAAGAAAGCCTGGGAGAACTTACAGACACTTTATATTTTCTCCTAGTGTAATGGAAAAAGATATATATATATATATATATATATATATATATATATATATATATATATATATAAAAGGAAACTGTCTGGTTTGAACACATATGTGTTTCCAGCAAATCTGAATTCTCTGTTTGCAATTAAGGTATACTCTATCAGAAGTTTTCGTGTTGAATAAAATCTGCCATGCCTCTTTAAAAGACAGAGGTATTAGAGGTGAAATAAAAATGCATTAAACTCATATGCCATCTAATTAGAACAGGTTGCTGCCTTCTCTGTTCTCAAAGCATCTTAAAGTTTTTGTCTAAAGTAGGAACAGGAGCCTAGGATTAATTAAATGAACGTGCCATTGGGCTGTCCCTCAGACCTATTTTGAATTCTGTAGGTATCTAAGAAGGAGAATCTGGGAGGAACTGAGGTCCTTCCTATAGAGCAATTTGTCATCATGAAAACAAACCAATCAACTATCATATTCATTCTGATAAACCTGCTATATTGTGTTCTTACATTGATAAGAAATAAATTCAATATGGGTGCCATTTTTCATAATTATGTGATAAAATATGCAAACTGTTTTGTGAAGGTTCCAGTCACTGTAATCTTGAACATCAAGCTAACATTAAGTTAACTGTTGTCTTACAAAACACATGTAAAATTAAGCTTATTTTACTATTCATAATAATAGATATTTTTTTCTACATTTAAACTCCACTAAAATGTAGTTTGAAGCTTTTTTAAAATTGGTTCTTAGTTATACATGACAGTAGAATCCATTCTGATAAAATTACAGATCATGGAATATATCTTATTCAAATTAGGGCCTCATTCTTGTGGGTAGACGTGATGGTGGGATTCACTTATATATTTTCATATGTGTACATTGGAAAACTATGTTTGATTTATTCCACTGTCTTTCCTATTCATATCCCCACTCCCTTCCCTTCATTCTCTGTCTAATCTACTAAACTTCTTTTTTTTCCCCTTTTCCCCTTTATTGTGTTTTAGCTTCCACATATAAGCAAAAACATTTGACTTTTGGTTTTGGGGTTTGACTTATTTCACTTAGTATGATGGTCTCCAGATCCATCCATTTACTGGCAAATGTCATAAATTTATTCTTCTTTATGACTGAGCAATATTCCATTGTGCTTATATACCACAATTTTTTTATCTGTTCATCTGTTGATGGGCATCTAGGTTGGTTCCATAGACTAGCTGTTGTGAATTGTGCCTTTTTTGTAACTACTTTCAGCTATTGACTGTTTTCCTCAGATGAGCATATTAAAAATATATATTAATTTTGCTAGATAAGATAGAAGCAACTAGATGTACCCCTCTAATCCATATATGTGTTCTCTCTCCACACAGGGACTCACAGGGTAAATTTAATTGACTTAAGTGAATTAGATTTTCATTCCATAATTTTAATTATAACAGGAATCTACTTCTCTTTGCTTTTCTTTACTTCTTTTCCCTTTTTCCCATTAACAGTTGCTCACAAAATTTTCTTTTAGCATTACATATGCTTACTAGTATCTTAGCACATGCTTGTGAGTATAATGAAGTATCCTGTCGGTGTAGCTTAAACAAAGACACGTATTTCTCACTGTTCTAGAAATTGGGAATGCCAGGAGCAAAGTGCTGACCAGTTCAATTCCTGATGAGATCAACCCTTGGTTTATAGAAATCTTCTTCTTCTGTGTCCTCACATGGTGCTAGGGAGAAGGTGGTCTGATCTCTCCTTCTCATCAGATAAGGATACTGATCTTGTTTTGGGGCCTCACTCTCAGAGTCTCATGCAAGCCTCCCAGATGCCCACCTCCAAATACCATCATATTTTTCCTTATGGGTTTGGGGAGGACTCATTTAGTTCATAACATTAAAGGATCATTATCTTTGACTACATATTCCATACTAAAAACTGCTTTGAAAAGCAAACTATTTAGAAAGTAGTCAGGGAAAGAAATGCATAAGACAAACATGCCATTTAATTATAGATTAATTTGTTGTCGTATGGATAACACAGGTTTCTTGGCTTTTTTTTTGTTTGTTTGTTACTATCACTTACAAGATTACAGCAAGTGATTTATTTGTGATGACAAGCCAAGTAACTTAATTTATACAAAGTTCATTCATGAAGACACATACTAAAGTTTCCCAGATAATATTCTTAATTGCTTTTTGATAAGTTTTATTGAATTGAAAAAAAGGAAACTGTATTTACTGGAAATTTGGTTTCAACAAAATTCTACTGTTTTAATGTTATAGTGGTACAGAATGTTGAAAATGTGGTAAATAGTTACTTTGAGATTCTGTAGTGATTTGTTTTTCTGTCATGATCTTAGGTTGCCCATGGGAGTGTGTCTTGCATGTAAACCTAATAATCTTATGTCTTGGCTAGAGAAAAAGAAATGCAATTCACCAGGCTTATGATATTAATCTTATTTTGTGCTGTCTCTTATTTACATTCATAAGTGTGTTTTCAGAATATTTATTGGAGAACTTCAACAGGTCCCAGCTGCATCTGTTAAATTTGTGGGTTCAAATAGCTGTAAGTCGTCTGAATATGTAATTGTATCTGTAGTTTGAGAATTATTTAATACCAACTCATTTATTAAAACAGTGTTGGGAGCTCATCAATAATTTTCAAACATTTTAGTAGATAGTAAAAAAGGAAAGTCCCTGATTAACTCATTATAAGATCAAAGTTCAGTTCTTAAAATTCAAAAACTAGTTGATATGGTACATTTATAATAAATTTGAACTTCAGGGCTTTAATAAATAAATTAAAAACAAAGTAAGATATTGGGGCAAAAAGACCCCTACTCACCATGCATATGTTGCACCCCTCACCCACTTTTTGCAACTAATTATCTAGGTACTAGTGAGCAAGCAATTTCCCGTGTCTCAAGGAGTTTCTAGCACTGACTGAATAAATCATTTCAAATATATTTGACATTACAGCAGACATTACCACTTCCTTACACGTGTTTTAGTGTGTCTTATGAAGTACGTAATTTGGAAGAACATGATAAGAAGAAAACATGAGAATATAATTCTACACATGGATCAGCAAATCTATAGTTCTTGACTGAGAGACACCATGGTTTATTTTGTAATTTAAAAAGAGGTCACATATTAGATGACAAGATTAAAAGGTAAACAAGGGCTTACTCTTGGAGGACCTTTCAAGTCATACCAAAGAGTTTAGAAATTATGCAAGGATTAAAGGGAACTTGTGAGAAGTTCATAGATTAACAAATAGAACTATCAGTATTTATTTGGAAAGGAAACTTTTGTCTAGGGCTTATATTTTACAGACTGAAAGAATGACAAATTGTGTGGTATTTATAATTCTTCATATATATATGCCTTACAGCTGAGAAGTCAAATATATAAAGGAGAGGAAAGTGCAGTGAATTTAGAAATAGAGGTATCTTTGTCAAACTTCAAATATCCAAACACATATGCATATGCACACGCACACACACACACACACACACAGAGATATACTCACATTTGCTACATTGTATGTGGAGTCATGTTTTTCTGACCTACTTTATGCCTATCAGATTTTAGTGAAGTGAAAATTTCAGAGAATGTAATCTGGAAAAGTTATAAGTAAATCAAACTCCCTGAACTCATTGTAGTTAGATGTTAAACAGAAGCCACAAAAATCTGAGATGACAAAATTGTGATGAATATTCTTACTAGCAAGGCAAGTTAAAATGAGAAGTTGTCTACAAATTATCTCCTCTGATCTTCTCAAAATCTTCAAAATCTTTACTTTGGATTCTTTAAACAAAGATATAGAATTAGTATAGAATTTAGTATTTCTTAGCAGAAATACTAAATAAGAGTATTCCATAGTGAACATGGAAGTATATTTTCCTGAAGGTTTTTAGGAATCTACATTTGCAAAATATTAGCATATTATATAGAAACTCCTTACGATGAATAACAATTAGGCATCTGTATATTAAAGTAGTATAGATGATAAAATCTGATTTATATAAAGAAAATCTGTAGCTGGTAAAGGACGTAGAATTCCACCTACATATTTAGTGCAAGGCTTACCTCAATTTTTCTGTACATTGCAGATGAATATTTATGGCCTTGTTGGCCACAGTTTCTTTTGCAATTACTCAATTGTGCCATTGGAATGTAAAAGAAACCATGGACTATTTATAAATGACTGGGTGCATTTCAATAAAACTTTTCTTGAAAAACAGGCATAGAGCTAGATTTGGTCTGCAGGCCAGAATTAAACTACATCAAATTTAGAGTGTAAAATTCACATACCATTTTCCCAGCATAAACCAATTCTAATTTTCAAGTGTCTCTGAAATCACCATTGAAGAATCACCATATGTACATAATCTGCTCACTTCTCTAATTCTTCCAGTCTGTTATCTTTGAGTTATTACCTGTGTGACTCTGCCCAAAGGATACCATAATTATTGATGCTGCTTAAAATAAAATCTTGAAAATTGAGCAAATAACATGAGAGAGAGAGAGAGAGAGAGAGAGAGAGAGAGAGAGAGAGAATTTCAAAGCACAGAATGACAAAGGAAAAATGCTGCTTCCAAATTTATTACTGTTTGATGTTTACCTGGAGAACTGGGTTCCATCTTTTGCATTTCTTTACCCATCAAAAAATTTACTCATCCTTCATTGGGTGGGGGAGTTTTTGACCCTTGTTGTTTCTTTCTATAACTATTGTGGTGACTATCCCATTCAGGTGGGCTTCATCTACAAATCAATCCTATGTTAATATGTGGACTGAGGTCAATGATGAGGCAGAATACTGCACTGTTAATAAAATTTTCTTCTGAAATATATTAAGAAACATATTGGCATAAATTCTAATTTTATAATGACCTCAGTAGATCCTGTCAGGACTTAGCCCCATTGATCTTACCTTCCTGATGCATTTCTTAAGTGACTCCTTTTATTTCCACTTCTTAATTCTAAGGGTTAGTACACCTGTTGTTCTGCAAGTTATTTGATTGTTTGTTAAAGACAATTCAAAGAAACCCTGTGATCCTACGATGTTATTGGTTCACATTTCACTGTTTATTATTTACTATACCTAAGAAAATGATGCTGATTTTAAGAACCCAGGATGTTATTGTTGTCTAAAACACAAACAAGCATGTGAGTATCTGGTGATAAAAAAATACTTTTCTTATGAAAAAGACTGTCTTCAATTTATTTCCCTAGACCATGGACAATGAAGGAAGGCCTAACTATTTTGAATGATAGGGTTTGGTAGAAATCATTGGAATTTCTCCTTCTTGATAAAAGAATAAATTGTACATAACACCCATTCCCTTTGTCTGTCTCTCTGTGTGTATGTGTGTGTTTGTTGTGGGAAAGATTCTCAGTATCTGTATTAATACTTTCAGTGCTATTATCAAAAATTAGAAAAACGCAGGAATGGTATTATAACTGTGATAATTATAGTTATTGTTGAGAAATTTTCTAAAAGGAGCTAATCAATTTATTCACCCTATCAGATATCTAACAATTAATCTTGAATTTTTTCCCCATTATCTGATAGTGACATAAACTATGCTTTCACACAGTTAATGCAAAAACATTCTACCTTAGGCATGTGACGGTTCTTTAGATAATGACAGAAGGATTTCAACCTTTCGAATATGGCGTCATGCAGAAAAGATGTGGAATTCGAGAAAAAATTGTGGGTGCCCATGAAGTGGTTCATTTGCAACACCAGAGCTGAGCTGGTCACTGACAGTAGACAGCCGTGCTTCTGTAATCCTCTAACATTTTGCCTCTTTGCATCAGCATCTCCAAATAGCACAGAAGAAGTAAACTGAGAAAAGTACGCTGAGACCTCTAGAGCACTAGTCATAAAGGCTTCTTGATTATGCTTTATTCTCATGAATGTGAGCATAGGGAGAGAGTGAATGTGGAAGATCAGTTGTTGTACCAGAACACTTTGGAATAGCATTTTTTAAACAAAATTATGTCTTCTTAGAAAGATGTTTCTCTTAAAGTGACTTCTCTTCGCCTCCCATCTTTTCCCTAATCTATTCCCTCGTCTTTAATGTATCTTTTTCATGGTATTCCAAATTCTACAGAAAGTCCAGTGTGTCTCTCTTCTCAACTCTAAAGGAAAATGTGGATGCTAGCCCAGGAGTCCAAATTCCCTTTGATGTAATGAAGTATTTTAGTCAGCCTTCTTTGTCACTATGACCAAAAGACCTGACCAGAACAATTTTAGAGAAGGAAAAGTTTATTTGGCACTCAAAGTTTCAGAGGTTTCAGTCTATTGATGGCCAGGTCCATTCCATAGGGACAGAGATGAGTAAGAATATCATGGTGGAAGGATGTGGCAGAGAAAAGCAGCTCAGGCAATCTTGCCAGGAAGCAGAGAGAGAGAATGCCAAGATCACCTCACAAAATATATACCTCAAAGGCATAACCCCAACGACCCACCTCCTCTAGCCAGACCCTCCCACCTGCCTACAGTTATTAACCAGTTAACGCATATCAGTGGATCAATGCACTGATTGTGTTAAGGCTCTCAAAACCCAATCATGTTACTTCTAAACATTCTTGCATTGTCTCAAACATGAGCTTCTGTAGGAACACCTCAGATCTAAACCATAACATAAGGTCTCAGAGATTCTGAGACTGAGGTGATAGAGGAGGTGATGTTCTTGGAAGAAGGTGAGTCTTCCTGCTTTATTTTCCACTGAGCTTCCTCCTCCCTTTCCTGAAAGCTATTTGACTCCCTGAAATCCTCAAGATGGATATTTGAAGCAGAAACATCTCCTCCATTTTCCTCAAAGCCAATTTTGAATAAACATGTTCTCCCTTACAAATTCATCTCCTGCATTTAGCAGAGCATGAGAAGCAATGGAAATTTCATTCTCTGTAATTGAATGGTAGAGTTTCTAAATTTTTTTGTTATAAACTTAAAATATGTAGGTATTTAGGTGTCCCTTTGTTTTTCTTTGCTTATTGTTAGGAATTTTGGCTATGATTGACAATGTAGTTGAATGAATAAGAACTGAAGTAAGCTACCTATAAGTTCTTCAGTGTAACTTAAGTCATTGATATAAAAAAAAGTCAAAGACCTTGCAAATAAACTCTAATTGTCACTCTCATCTGTGCTCTGGCTTTTTTACATGAATTTGAGTTACTGATGGGAAATCCTGCACATTTTTCTTTTTAAGGAAGTATAAATATTATTTGAAAAATGGATGGGAGAACAGTTACTGTATATCATAATTTGAAGAGCTAAAGACTAAATGTCATTCTGGATTCTTGAAAGAAAAAAAAATAATCAACTAACAAAATGGTCCAGTATAAATCCTGTTTATACTCCTACTTACAGTGTTGTCCTTCATTTGTTAATGGATCATTGGATGTAAGAAACAACACAATTTTTATAAAATCACAAAACATTGCAGGTAATAATTAAAGAACAAGAGAACAGAATGAAGAAAATTTTCATTAGATAAAACCAGAAAATACTACTTCAATAAAAATATATTCTCTACAATAAATAAAATAAAGCAATTGCTTTCTATATATCTTAATAGAAAATAAAATTAATTTGGAAAATATAAACATGTAGAGCTTGACTTTCCTTTTTCTTACCCTAATTTATGATTTGATTTGATATATTTATTTTTTGATATATTTGCAAAGACATTAAAGCAACAACTATGACAGGGCTGGATTGTTTCTCAGAGAATTCTTCTCGAATTCTCTAAAAATCAACAATGTAGCAAACGTACTACGGGGTTTTGTTATATGAGGTTCATTCCATTTTTACTGTTAAAATTGAATTAAGTTGGTTTGAGAAAATCATTTGATACAAATATTTTTATGCATGAAGTTCAATTGGGAGCTGAAGCAACAATAGAGCATGGAAAAGTGAGAGAGAGAAATAAAGATCATTAAGGATGACATTAATGAGAAGTTTATTGCAATGGAGACTTTATACTTCTGGGGACTTCTTGGTTACAATATAGATCTAGGAAGCATAGGTGTTCAGTGTCCAGTTCAAATATTTCTTGACTGAATGCTAGCCCCAGTGGTGTTAATTACAGGGTGCTTGTCCTCCCATCCCTGCCTCTAATAACCCTACCTAAATGTATTTAAGTTCAAATATAAGATTTTACAATCATTTTTTTAGCACCTTTACAACTATAAATTTGTGAAGGTGAACTTCTAAATGTTCATTTAGAATCTGATTTCTAAAAGATTCCATTTGATAGTCACCAAACCATGAACTAATTTCTAAAAACATAGGTCATTATTTTTGTATAATTTGACACTTATATAAATAAAATATGAATATGTATTCTTTTTTAGCATCTTTCACTCAATAATAATGTTTGCAAGGTTCATTCGTGTAATTGTCTACAAGTATAGGTCATCCATTAAAGTTCCCAAATAAAGGCATTGTCCTCTCCAGGCTTTGTTAGTCCTTGTTATGGGAACAATTTCTCAATTCTTCCACCTCCTGGTGAGGGATTATTGACTTCTGTCATCTTCATGATATTCATTGACATGTTCCAGATTCTGCAACATTTATCTTGTACTAATCTCATTTCAGTCTTTTTGTTCTTCTCTCTTAGAAGCACCCACCCCCAGATGCCTTTACAACCTGCTTCAACCAGACTTCTACCATGGACCCCTCGACTCACCCGATTTCTGAAAGGGAACTCCAAACTGCTTGCCCCATGCTGTCCCCTTCCAGCTCGAAGAAGCCAGAGCAGTTGTTTGCCCGCTTTCCCTACAGCAGTAAGAAGTTCCTAAAACTAGATGGGGGAATGAAGCCACAATTGGGGATAGGCAATTAGTGTAGAAATAGGGGATCAGTCAAATCGAGGAAATGAAGTCCATGAAAGCCATCTGCCTCTGGAAGTCTGGAAGTTGGAGACTGCCCCTGGGAGAATGGACTGTCAAGGGTCTTCGGAGTCCATTGATTTTCAAATTTCCCTGCCCTTATAAAGAACTGCAAGCAATGAGCTGCTAATTAATGCCCCTGGGCCCTTGCCTGGCTAAATTAGTTTGGCTCTCCCCCTGCCCCATCCACTTCTTGCTTTTTACATCTCACCTGCAAAACCAGGCCTAGTCATGTAGGCAGGAAGGAGAGATAAGGGGGCAGAGAACTGGAGAACAAAAGATCTTCTTATAAAAACAAAAATGGGGGACTATAATATAATATAAAGCTGCTCCCCCGCCCTTTACACGGCAGTCATTTCCCCACCTCCCAATTTACAACCTAACTTGTCAGTCTGTGGACATTCTAGCTAGCTATTGGTTCATCAGTCAGCTTGCAAGTATCCTTTTCCATAATTGGTATCCTGTTAGCCCACAGAATTCAACTACTTAAGAATAGCTCCCCCACTATTCTCTCTCTCTCTCCTCCTTGCTTTCATGCTCTCTCTCTCCTCCTCACTTTCATGCTCTCCTCCTGGCTTTCACTCTCTCTTGTGCGCTCTCTCTCTCTCTCTCTCTCTCTCTCTCTCTCTCTCTCTCTCTCTCTCTCTCTCTCTCTTTTCCTCTCATTTTCTCTCTTACCCTGCAGGGAGACACTCTGCCTGTTTGCTTAATAAACTCTCTTATGTGAAAATAAATAAATAAACAAACAAATAAATAAATAAATAAAATGTATCAGTTTTATTTAACCATTTAGTAACTGAAGGAAGAGAAAGTTACTTGTGTATACTTTCATATTTATGAACAATGCCTCTTCAGAAATTAGATAATTTGTCTTTGAGAACATATAGACACTCTTTTGTGTTGGGAATAAACATAGAAGTGAAATCGCTCTGTTATTGGTTTGATAATATTGATTTAAATAGACATCACCAAACATTTTTCCAAGTTGTAGCAAATCACACTCCCACCAACAAGAGCTGTGCATACCATTCCATCTGTAATTTAGTTAACACTTAATACTGTCAATATTCTTCATTTTAAAATTTCTGATAAGTATATGGTGACATTGCATTCCTAAGATGTATGAAATTAAGCAATGTTTTTATGTATGCTTTGGTCTTTGACTTATCCACTTTTGCAAAGTAACTAAATATTTTGCCTACTTAAAAATATGTTGTATGTCTTTCATTTTGTAATTTTCCTTTATGTATACTGCATACACATTTCTTACAAGGCATATTTCAATACATATTTTATTATGATTCTTTTAACTTTCTTATGGTGTCTTTTTAGAAATAATTTCTAAAATTTTAATATGATATGCTTTTTATTGTTTTTTTTCTCATAGGAACAATGATTTATATTAAATAAGAAGTCTTCCTCTATTGTTATATCTTAAGTTGGTGTGGACTTCATGTTTTATTCTCTTCAACATTCATGTAGAAACTCTAACCCTTAGAATAATCTTAAGTGATGGGTCATTTGAGAGGTACACTGATACTCCTTTATCCGCAAGGAAAAATGTTCCAACCACTACATTCTCAGCATGACTGAAACTATGGGTAGTACAAAACCTCATATATACATACAATAAAGGGTCACATAAAAATATAGATAGGTTCTAAAAAATATTTCTTTAAGTGAAAATATAGTCAATGTGCAAAAGTACTAGATTATTCTTTTACAAAATTAATGTTTGCAATTATCACAATGTCAGGACATGATATAATCTTTTGGGAAAATGTGTATATGGTACATCCTTAACCAAAATATCATTATCAGATTGTACTGTTTTTCCTGAATATTCCTATGGTTAAGTTTAATTTATAAATCGGGCTTATTAAGAGATTTTCAATTCCTTACTGTACATTTCAGTAATCTCAGCATATATTTTTTTTTCTTTCCTGTTAAGTCAATAATTTTTACTTTTGAACATAGAGAAAGCACTCCACATTCTTTCTGTGGCATATCACAATTGTCAGCATCACCGTTTTTGAACTTTGGGACCATTATTAAGCAAAATAAATTACTTAAACAGAAGCACTGCGATACCATGCCAGTTGACCTCACAACTGAGACACCTATGAGGGTCTTGACAGAAGGGCAACATATGTACAATGTATATACTGGACAAAGTATGATTCATATCCAAGACCATGTGAGGAAGGATGGCATGAGGTACCACTATGCTACACAGAACAATTTATAACTTATGAATTATTTCTGGAATTTCCTATTTAATATTTTCAGAGTGTACTTGATAGTGTGTCATGAAGACAGATTCTATTACGATCAGATTAGCATTCTTGCAAGAAGAGAAAGGTAATCACAGGTCATTTTTCCCTCTCTCTATCATCTGCCATATAAGAAAAAATGAGAAGATGGCCTCTGCAAGCCATGTAAAAGTCCACCAGGAACTGGATAAGTAGTTCCATTATAGATCTTGAACATTTTGGAGATTCTGGCTTTCAAAACTGTGAAAAATACATGCTTGTTAGTTAAGCAACCCAGTCTATGGCATGTTATCATAGTAGTCTGAACTAAGAAATATATTTTAATGTATTGTTTTCAAGTAAAAGTTAATTTTTTTTTACAGTTCACATTGAAAACTCAGAATTTTACTGAATTGATTTTTCTTTACAGCAGGGTATAATGTTTAAGAATTGTTTTTGTACATAAGCTTTTGAGCACATAGATAAAGGTATACTTTTTCTATTGCAAAGGAAAGCTGGCCATCTATGTCATGATTAGGTTACTATGCATATGTGGGTCTGTTTCTGGATTCATTACTGTTACAGTCTACTGATCTACTTGGTATTCCATCACGGTGCCCTACAATAGCTTTATATGTCATAAACACTTTTCTGCCTTCTCTCTATATAACTCTTTTACTTAACAAAAATGAGTAACTTCACAATCTAGCAGTGTGGCCATAATAAGTAATAATTATTCATATCTAATGAAAGATATTCAAAGAAAAATAAAGAAAATTGCTTTAAAAATAGTTTAAACTATCCAACTTCTGAGAATGTGATGGCTTATATAAGTATATTTATGATTTAATTATGTCTATCATAAATCTTTTGACATGTTAACATGAACCCATGTTCCAATCATTAAGTGTGTTCATTCTGAATTCTGAATTATTTCTGTTTTTGACCATATGTACAAAAATAATTTAGAAATTCTGGTTAGTAAAATAAATAAAAATAAATAAAAATTAAAGAGGTCAAAAAAGAAGAAATAAAACTATTATTATGAGATGACAATTATGACATAGAACAAAGTGATCACAGTTTTACAATTATAATTAATAAGTGAAATGACAAATATGACTGGATACAAATCAATAAAAATCTTTTTTTCTATTTATTAGTAAGAAAATATTGGAAAAAAACATTTCCAAAAAAGTTCGACCTATAATATCACCAATATTTGCATTCATTCTGATCAAATATAAATGCAGATATAATAATAAAATATAAATAAAAATTTATGCAATATGTTTCAATACATTGCAAATAATCATTGAATATATTTTCAAGAAATACAAAATTTAGTTTCATGCATTTATTGGCTTGATATTTAAAACATATTTCCTAGCCAGATTTGTTCATATTCAGTTATCCATTATATCTCAGCAGCTTCTGATTACAAAATTTAACACAGAAATTATAAACTTTATACATAAATGCAAAGCATCAATAATAATGCAAAGTGAACCTTAAGTTAGAAGTTAAACTAAACCAGGAAATATAAATTACCAAATGACATGACTTGTCAAAAATCCAGGATGATTACAACGTTTTCATTGTAACTCTCTCTGGATGCTCTAACAAAGAGAGACAAACTAAAAGAAATTATAAGAAAATAAAATGGAGTAAAAATGGACTATATCACAGGACAGGATTAAAATTATGAATCTTTTAATAATGATCTAATATTGGATCAATTTGATAATTATATAAAAAGTTTATCCGATTATGACTGTACACCAAAGACAAATTTCAATTCCAGGTGAATTACAGATACTAACCTGAAAAGAAAATAATAAAAATCGTTTCTTAACTTTGCCAACAATAAGGTGAAAAGGAAATCTAAAAAGACAAAAACATTTTAAACCATTTAGGACTTATGGATTTAGTACGTAATTTAACATTATATTTATATAATCTCATAATACTGAGTAAGACAAAAGCAGGCAAACTGAGAGAAAAATGGAGGAAGCATTTAACACTTAGTCCACATACACATATAAATAGAGTTGATAAAATTCAAATTAATATTTTATGTAACTACATTATACATCAGTATTTATGGAAACTTGAGTGATAAAATATCATCACACCTACACTGGAAATGCTAAAATTAAAAGGAAGGTCAAAAGTTGGTGGGATTTTGAGCAACTGGATTCCTCCTATATTGCTTTGAGCATCTAAAGTACTAAATTACTTTGGAAACTTGGCTATGCCTTCTAGTATTGAACAAAATCTATCTTATGTGACAACTACTCCATTACTACTTTTTTGTGAAACAGTACTGGAATATTGTCACCAAAAGACATCAGATTCATTAACAATATTCAGAATATGAAAAATCAGAAAACAATGCAATGTTCTATTCTTGAATGATCTACAAATTCTGGTATTTTCAAACAGTACAACTCTGTATAATGATGATAACATACTATTCAGATATAAATCATGGGAGCAAAAATAAGTCTGACACAAAAGTGTAAATATTACATTGATTTCATTTACCAAACTAATTTCACATATTAGACATCAGGGTGGTGGTTACATCCTGAGAATCCTGTGAGACTTCAAGAGAGTGGTTACACTTTGAGGAGAGAGTAAGCAGAAGGGAACATCTGTTAATTAAATATGTTGTTTCCAAACAAAACTACTATTTACACTCTAAGAAATTTATTTTCTGATATTAGCATTTATTCTTTTTATAACAGTAGAATTTATTTTGTCATATTTGTACAAATATGGAGTATATCTTAGTCTAATTAGGATCCCAGTCATATGTATCTATACAATGTTGAGATTCA
The DNA here is from genome assembly GCF_902686445.1 of Sciurus carolinensis. Lineage (NCBI taxonomy): Eukaryota > Metazoa > Chordata > Mammalia > Rodentia > Sciuridae > Sciurus > Sciurus carolinensis. The sequence goes on along the minus strand of NC_062221.1, from coordinate 120,841,810 downwards.
ATGTGGTGTATTCATATATGTATGCAGGAAAGTTATGTCAAAAACCAATAGAGTAGGAAATAGAAATGATGAATATCATCTCAACCTAAAATGGACAATATTTCCTTCTCAAAAAGATACTCAATGCACTTGGTAAATGAAAAATAAAATTCATTTAGTGTACTTAGGTAACTGAATTTATGAGTTCTACCAAAAGAGTTCATTATAAGAAGACAATAGCAACCAATTCTATAGGAGAAAATATTTACAGTACATGTATAAACCCATATCCCTCATATACAAAAAATAAAAATGAGACTATTAATTTAAAATGATCTGAACTCTTGAAAACACATTTCATATATGCACACACACCCCACACAAATAAAATATCCAAAAGACTAATAAACATCCATCAGGTGTTCAAACATTTTGACCACCACAGAGATACAAATAAAATCTTACCGAGATAATATCACATATTTTTCAGACTATTTTAAGTTCAAAGTAGCCAAAATTTGACAAAGCAAATGTGAAGCACATGAGTTGTGCAAAAGGTCTGCATCAGAGGGTCCTCTGTAACCTGCCAACAAAGTGGTACAAACATTTTGGAGGCACTCTCAATATCTGCTAAAATTTCCACTCTGATGTTCAATTCCACCCTTTGTATTTTTCTATGAATCATTAATAAAAGTGAGTCGAAAAAAATCAATGTATCAATAATACAGCAATAGAAAACTAAATGAAACATAAGGAAAAATAGTCTTAAAATATAAGTAGAGCCCATCAACCTGTGAGGTAGAATCATACGGTAATGTTCAGATTTTTCTGCTCAGGGACAGGTAAAGTGCAACCACATCATCTTCCCCCTACTAGAAGTTCCACTGTCTTTTTTGGAAGCTTTTTGGAATAAACTATATGTCATTTGTATCCTTCGTAGAATATCATCATTAAAAAAAATCATCATGTACTACCTAATAGAAATTATCCTTTACTATTTTTGCTTTGCAAAATTTTCAGTAATTATAAATACCAGCAAATATTTATTCTGTTTATATTTCCCTAATTATATTGATGAAATATTTTTTCATTGCTTTTAATTTATCATTCTTGATAAATTCACTTATTTCACATGTTACTTAGATTTTTATTAAATCTTAAAAATCCCATTCTTACACATCATGGTGGCACATGCCTGTACTGAATCTCAGTAGCTCCTAAAGCTGAGGCAGGAGGATTTCAAATTCAAAATTCAGCAACTTAGCAAGGTCCTAATCAACTTAGCAAGACTTTGTCTCAAAATAAAAATAAATAAATGAAAAAGTGATAAGAATGTGGCTCAGTGGTTAAGTGCCCATGATTCTATCCCTAGTACCAAAAAACAAAACAAAACAAAAAAAATCTGAATCCCTACCCCTCCTGATATGTTTCTTTAATTTTTTGATTTACATGAAATAGATTATTTTGACATATCCAAATCAGATTCCTTGTTTGTCATTCTGTAATTCTAGATTTGTGTGCTTGTATCTATACAGAATAAATATTTTGGGTAATTTGGCAACTATAGTAAAAATAACTTGTAAGTGTATTTATTTTGAATCATGTCAGGAAATGTATAATATAAAAATGTCTCACTATCACTAATGATATATACTTATAGGTTAAACAAGGTGGCAATTGTCACATCTTTCCACTACAAAGGTTCATTTATACTGTTTTATATTAAAAAGTTCTTTGTAATGATGCTTTAAAATTACTACAGATGATATTCCTGTTTTGTATGTCTCTTCCTAACACTCATCGCAGAGACAATGTCATGGGAAAAGGATCTTTTTATTGAGCCACTGCAGCTGCTGAAGCGAATCACCTGATGTCCTTCTCACCTGTCCTACTTCCACTTAATGACACACAGAGACACTCTACAGTACCTAAGCATGGCAGGCCCTTTTCTTTGCTATTTACACATTGTCCCTATGACTCAAGAAATATGCTGTCCTCTGGATATTTCAGAATTGTTTCTTTCTCCAATTTCAAAACTTTCCATTTTTATCTTACATTTTTCTTACATGTGACTCTTAGTTCCAATAAAAGTAAGTCCAGAAGAACAGAAATGCTGCTAGTTTGATTCAATTTTTCATTCTGACATCCCCAGCTCCTAGCACATTGATGGTCCTTAGAATATATTCATTACGTATTTAGTGAATTAATGAATAAATTAATCAATGTGTCTCCTTTTCTTGAATTAGCACCATGGTACTGAATAAATCCTATAGTTTTCTATGAAGAACAAAGCATTCTGTACTTCAGTGAATTTGTATCAGGATGTTGATTTTTGATAAAATGGCTTTTGTATACAGGTTTTTAAAATTTTTTTTTCAAAGACTCATCATCTCTTGCCCATATTGTTATAGGACTCAAACTTAATAAACATAGGCAACTAAGAAAAGAGTTCTTTTTGACATAATAAGTTTATTTAAGTCCTTAATTTAATATTTAAATAATTTGGTGAATAAATTTATTTTAAAAAGTAAAATAACTACATATAATACTTAAATATATGGCTTATGAATTTTGAATTGAAGATACATTATGGTTGAAATTATGTTAAATTGTGTCTATCATCACCTAACACATACAAAATGAACATGTACCACAACCATAGATGCACACAACTGAAGGCAGATAAAAAGAGGTGGAAAAGATCATAATTGGGAATGTACTATAGATATAAACTGATTAATCAAAAAATATTTTCTTATTTGTTTCCTTTTGTTCACAAGAATTTTCCCCTTAAGAATCTTCAGAGTATTTTTCTTTAAAAATTAAACATGATTTTTAAATTCACTTTTATTGTTATTAATATAGCTTATTCAAATGCCCATCCTATGTGGCAAAATACAGAAGCATAAATCTATTTCTTAACTTGGTAATGTCTGAAATGTAACTTACTTAAGTTTAGATATCTCTAAAGGTTAATCAGTATCTTCTTCACAAAAGTAATTATTTTTATGTTTCCTGGTTTCTAAGGAAGTTAAGATGTCATAGTAATTTTTGTATAGTCACTTCTACCCCTTCTACCATCTGTTTCTGTTGTGCTCAAAATTACAAGGTAAAGATAATAAAATATAAAATGTTTAAGAATAATTTCTAAGTAATAAACAATTTTTGGCATTTACCGAACTTGTTTAACTATAAAATATTCTGCCATCACCTCCCTTGATCACAGTTTCTAATACTTGAAGGTGAAAATATTACCCTTGAGCAACACAATTAACCACTAGGTGGTAGTATGGCCTTTCTTATATTATAAAATGTACTCAATTTCAGTTTATTCTTTTAAATATTTAGTTGAAAAAACTGATTCAGTACTCTATTTGCAAAAGTAAGTTTAGAATGGCTCTATGTTTTACTCCTTCTTTACATTCTAGGATTTTCCAAATGATCAATTTTCTACCACTGTTTATGGACAAAATATACAAAACTATTTACCATTATTTTTGTTTTTCAGATAATGTAAGTATAGCATGTTTCTTAATCAACAAAGTTTGGCATTTTTATCATAATCTATTAACATATTTTCTACTTTATCCCCGTCTATAGTTTAGATATTTGGCGTATCTTTTGCAGGAAAAAAAATTTCTCCATTCACAAAAAAAGCTACAGTGGAATTGTTTTATTGTAGACATGTTCATTAATGGTGAACTACTTCCATTTATCCCTTTAGAACAGGTAAACAGAAAAATCAGTGGAAAATAGTAAATTACTTAAAAAGTGATATCACTGAGCATATATTTTTTTCCTTTGTCCTTTCCTCAAATAGATTGTTCTAACCACTGTAAAGATCAGATTAATTTCATGTTGTTTTCAATTTTATACAAATATCTACATAAATTTTACATATATTTTTGAAATTATTCTTGAAATTGCTACATCTTGTAGTAGCTAGATTTTATCTGTCATATAAGATAACATTTTTATGAATTGTTGTAAGAATATAGGGAATTTGATCTTTTCCTATACTATTGTTGGAAGTCAAAGTTCACAAAACAATCTAGAGGGTTATTTTTTAAAAGTGTTAGATAAATAAGTCATTGACATGGAAATCATGGTTTTAGAAATGTATTACAAAATATATTTGTGAAAGTGTAGGACAATTCAGTTGGAAAGGAATTTATTACAGTATTATTCATGACAGTGAAGAATCTGATACTGAATATATACCCTGTAATATAAAATTTTAAAAATCATTAATGATAAACCAAGAAAAGAAAACTGAAAACCATTAAACATATTTCAATATAAATTATCATGTAAATTTATTGAATATTAGTTGAGAAATTTTACCTTCTTTAGTAAAAAAGTTATATTCATAAAACATATTCATAATTCATATATTTAAGAAAAAGCCCTAACCTATATGTTTTATTCTACTTAAATTTCTATATTTACATTTGCAAATTATACCCATTATGAATTATATCTTCATCTTAAGATTATAAAGAATAGCTAAAGCAAAATAATTTATATATCTGCAGCACTGGAATTATGTGATAACTTATCTGAACTCTGTAGATCTCAGTGAATAGAAATTGACTAGCCTAAAAATTACATATAGAAATTTTCTTTCAGACTTTTTAATATGAAAATGTGTCGAGTGAGAATCAAGTAAATACAGTTATGCTGAATATTCTCTCACAGTAAATTGAATGTGTATAAATATTATTTATTATAAGGAAAAATGAATGCATTGATGTTTTTCATAATGTTGATATTAATTTGCATTTTATATTACCCAGAGAATATTATATAGTCAGCACAGAATATAGCAAACCAGATATTTGAAAAGTGCTAAATTAACCTGAATCTAATAAATTATTAAATTTTCTTTTAATAGCATCGATAAGGAATTCTTATAGATCTCAAAACTATACTATGAAATTCTATTTTTCATTCATTTCATTTTCAATACAAAGTTATCAGATTGTAAAACACTTTGCTTTATAACAATGCTCTCTAGAAAAGGTGATAACTCAGAAAAAATGCAAAAAATACGTGGAACTTCTATAAATATAAGTGGAAATGAAAGTAGGAACAAGCAGAGAAAATAATAATTGACACTACTATTTACATAGAATATATTTTAATTTTTAGTAAATTTGATTTTTAATATTTGACATATAGTTACTTATTTTTATGATAATGCTTAATAATATATATGTATGTATTCAATCTATAGATAAATTTGAGAACCAACACTTTAACAATGATTCTGTTCATGAACATAGTATAACTCTTTATTTGTTTATTTATAGTATATATAATCAGTGCCTTATTAAATGCTTATATTTTAGTTGCATTGTCCTGTTAAACATATTTCTAATTATTTATGCTTTGTTAGATATTATGAATGACAATTTTTAAAATGTTTTTAATTTTCTATCTATGCTAACATAAAAGAAGAGAAGATCTGGTTATTGACCCTAATCTTTTTCAAATTATTATGCCCACCTGTTCTAGTAGTGTTCTTATAGCTTTGTTGGATTGTTCAAGTAAATAATACTGATATCTGAATAGGAGCATAGCATTGTGTCATTTTTCACAATCTCTGTTTTAGTTATTCTCCTGTTTCATTGTAATAACTGGGACACAGTGGAATTTTAAAAAGAATAGACATCTTTGTTGTCTTTCCTATTTTAAAAGAGAGTGATTAGTATTTTATGATTAATTATAATCTGTATTAGTGTTCATCTACTGTCAATATATTTTGTCAACTTTATTTATTTCAAAAATTTTAACCACATATATTTTTTATGACTATAGATTTTATCACCTATTTGTCCGGCTATGGTTGACAATGGCTTTCTTTGGCTATTGTAAAAGTATTCTCCTATCTCTTTCAATGCATATCCTATCAGGCATATCCTATCCATTTCTCTGTGTATAATGTGTCTTTTATTCCTGAATACTTTAATATTTTCTTTTTAATTCTTGTTATTGGCCATTTGATTTTGTGTTATTTTGTTTGTTTATCTTCCTTTGCATTTATTGAAACTCTTAGATCTGTGTTCAAAATTTTCATAAAATTTTCAAAAATTTGCTGCAATTTTTGCATCACTATTTATTGTACCCCCTTCCCTTTAATGTAGTCAGAAAATAGATTGGTAATATTGCCTGCATGTCAAGAAAGTTCAAACCCATTTCTTAGCCTCTCTTTCTTTGTTTTGTATATTTTCTAGTTTTAAGTATTCTATTTATCAGTAGCCAAAAGAAAAATTGTCAACCCGAATTCCATAGCCAGACAAGATGTGTTTTAAAAATACAGTTTTTAAAAGCTATTCAAATATGAATAAACCTAATAAAATATACTAATAATTTTAACTGCTTAAATTGGTATTTTTTTAACTCAAGATATTCTATATGGTTCTTCTTTGTAGTCTTATTTTTTCTCATCATATATATGTTTTATTATACATATTGTGTAAATATCAATGTGTGGCATTTATAATAGTTGTTTTAACATACATGTTTCCCAATTTCTTTATCATTTCTGTTCAGTTATCCATTGACTGATTTTTCTCCAGGTTTGCTTGTCATATTTTTCTTTTGCTTATTTATATTGGGTATCAGATATTATGAATTATACAGTATAAACTCAAATTTTGTCATATTTCTCTATATATAAGATTAAAATTTATTCCAAAAGTTGAAACACATGAAGATCAGATTAAACCCTTTAATGTTTATCGCTAAGTGCCTTTAGGACAAGTTTAAAATAGTTTTGTTTTGTTTGTTTTGTATTTTCCCCTCTAGGCCTAATTAACCACACTTCTTAGGTTTAACCAATTCTCTACAAATTTTCTGTTCTTAACAAGATCTTTGAATACTGAAGTTCTTTGAACACTTGTAAATTATTAAATGTGCAGTTAGCTGGTGATTGATTCCTGAAAAGATTTTTTTTTCTAGATTTTGTAGTATTTTAACCTATCCATGGTCAAATAGATTACCAGTTAAAAACCCAGTGAGACTTTTATTTGTTTTCTGAAATTCCACCTGTTGGGATCATCTCATCTAAATAACTTAATCCTCACATATCATCTAAATAACTTTACTCCTCAAATTGTAGCTTCCTTAGCTATTTTAACTTTGATCTATTTCATCATTTCAGTGACAATGCTGGGCTCCTGAACTGCAGGTGATATATTGCCTAGAGCCCAAGAGCCTGTATGATAGTAGGGGTCATCATATTTGGATGAGAGTTTTGTGCTGCCTGTTAATCAATGTCAAATCTGAATGCTTCCTGTATTTTGTCTATTTTCCTACGTGTTAATTTTTGGGTGGGTAATTTAGAGCCATGTGACTTTCTTATGCATAAAAGCGATGTCAGGAAGTAGTGCTACAGGAATATTTTTGTTTCCTTGATGTCTGGACTTTCAAAGTAAAAATCACTTGGAACCAGGATTAAAGGCTAAATAACTCGGAAAATAGAGATTATGTATTTCTCTGTAGAGGTTTACAACTTTGTCTATCCCAAGAAACAAATTTACACTATTGAATGGTAGTGAGGGGAGGGATCTTCTCCTGTGATTCAGAAAAGATTTATTTATCTTATAAACTTTTTAAGCCTAACCTTTTCCTTATGGGAAAGGGGGTTATGTAAGATCCCATACTTATATGCTAAGATTCATGATGTCCTATTTTATTCCATTTGATGCAAAACCATATGGAGTGGGTGCACATGCCATCTAGTTTTCCCTGTAATTCCCTGGAAATTGAGATGTGGAGACCTAACACGAAGATCATATGAAAGCAAAGAATTTTCCTTTTACCCAGATCTTGCTTTTCCTGTCAAGATATTTGTTTTAATAAAATATTCAAAACTTATCAAATGGACACAACAATAACATTTTATAATATGATGTCATAGCCTGCAAATTATAGTTTTGATCACAGTTATATAGTTAGCCATATTTGATGTAGAAATTAGAGCTGAAGGTCAGATATTATGCCAGAATTTTCATAGTATGTTTCAGAGGGGCTTCAATTTAAAGTTCATGATTTTATTTTAATGTCATAACAATTAGTAATTTACTTCCTTTTTTGAGATTCAATATCCTTTTTAGAATAAAAGTTTAACCTTCACAGTACTATTTTGTTATCAAATAATTTATGTAATGATGGATTGTATATAAACGAGTCATTATTAAATGCAATAATGTCAAAGAATGTCGAATTTTTAACAAAAAGCATTACTTTCAAAATAGACATTTTTTTTCCAGGAAAGGTAATTCTGAATAAAACAAGCAGCCATGATTTACACATGTGTTGTTTTAGAATGGCGATGCTTTTCAGATATATTTCCCAAGATATGTGCTTTAGAAACGATTTTGGATTGTAGCAAGGCTTTAATTAATGAAGTTGCTAAAAGCTATTTTTTTGTAGGGAAAGTGTTCAATGTTGATTTTTCATCCAGATACATACATATGTATACATATATATGTAATATATATATACAGACATATATATATGTAAGATATATGTAAGTGTATATATATATTTTAAAGGGTCCTAATTTATTATTATTATTTGAAAGGTCAAGTTATTTGTTTATTTTTGTATTAAGATGTTTATGGCCAGACACAATGGCATACACCTGTAATCCCAGCAGCTAAGGAGGCTAAGGCAGGAGGATCACAAATTTAAAGACGGTCTCAGAACTTACTGAGGACCTAAGCAAATTAAGCAACTTAGCAAGGCTCTAAACAGCTTAGTGAGACTGTTTCAAAGTAAAATATAAAAAGGGCTGTGGATGTGGTTTGGTGTTTAAGCGTCCCTGGGTTCTTTCCCTGGTACCAAAAAATAAAAAGGGCTGCAGAAGTGGCTCAATGTTTAAGTACCCCTGGGTTCAACTCCTGGGACTGAACCATGATACCACGATGAAAGCACAGTTCAGTTTCTCCTGTATCCATACTGAATACTCAATGTCAGGAAGTGACACCTTGAGATATGACAATCACATCTCCTGCCTACCACCAGAGTTTTGCACACAATATAAACTGATAAATGATTATAATTCATTTGATTATTGAATGAGAAGCAACCCAGAGATTTTTCTATTTGTCTTAACACTAGAATATGCCACCTTTAAAAATTTAAAACTGAATTATTTATGTAGATGTCTCCCTTGAGGGTGGGGCCCTTTCAATAACAATGAATAACCAGGATGAAACTGGCCAGGCATCCTGATGTCCATGGGTGAAACAGTCTCTACATGTCTTCAAGAGCATCCCTGACATTCATGAATGAATGTCCCTCAAAGTCTCACCAATTCTCTTTCCTAAGCAACTCCTCTTCATGATATAATAGTCTACCTTCCATCACTGACAGTTTTCTTATAGCCTTCATTCATTTAAAGTGTCCTCAAGCGCCTAAGCGTCTGTTTCTCAAAGCATCTGATCATCCCCCTTATCATTCTTTTTCCTTCCCACTTTGTTTTGGTGCTAAAAGTGCTGAAGTTGTTAGTAATTCATAGTCAAATATATGAGAAGCAAAATGAATATGTGCGGCTTGTGTCAATTGTCAATACTGGGAAGTTGTTCCTTATTACATAAATGTGATAGAAACATTTTCCCCTAGAAATGTAAAATAAAAAAAATGCTAAATTATCATAGACTTTAACAATGGAATAAGGTTTATGCTTAGATATTCATTGAATAACCAATTATTTTATTATTGGTTCAGCAAAAAGTAATTTTTAATAGTCTCAAGCTTTCTATCCATAAAGAGGAGTAATTATAATAAATTTATACTGAAGAATAGGTTATTCCATGACCATAATTTATGCATTTTCATGACATTTTTGACAATTTAAATGAAAGTGCTTCATTATTTCTCTCTCTCCCTCTTTCCTCCCAAAATAACTTCTAACAAATCGGCAATAGACTACCTGACTATAATTATTAAGTTAGTACCGAAACAAGTTGATTTACTGATTCATGAGACATTTTTTTGAATTCTGCTGGATTTTCTCTAAAATCAAAATAACCTTTGCAGAGAGTGAAAGAGAGAATATTTATATAGAAATTTTATTATATCATTCCCTAAGGTTTCCAAGGGTAATGATGTAACCTGCTTTTTATAAAGAATCTTGCACTCTACTAAATACTATATACATAATATTTGCTTATAATCAGTTGCATAGCATTAGATAAATACTTGCTCTAGACAAGTATCTATCTTAGAGCAGCAACAAATGTTTATATTTTGCTTTTTCCTGTTTTCTTTTGTTATTTTTGTAATCACTTGAAGAGCATACCATTGTAAATTAAAGAAGTGATAAAATTTCATTTTCCTCTATGGCTGAACAAAACAGTTTTGTATCTATGCATTTCTCTTTTTAGATATACAAAACAGTGGAGTATATTTTGGCTTATTTATACCAACATGGGATGTATCTTAAGTTACATCCCATGTCTTGTGGTTGTACATGATGTGGAGATTCATTATGTCATTTTGTAGGAAAGTGGATAGAAGTCAAGAACCTTATGTTAAAATGAGCCAAACTCAGAAAATCAAGGGTCTTAGATTTTCTCTCATATATGGAAGCTATAGACGAAAAAGGTAAAGAAAGGTGATGGGTATCTCATGCAAATGAAAGGAGATCAGTACAGTAGAAAAGAAAGACCAGCAGGAGGGAGAATAAGGGATAAAGGGGTAATCCTAGTGAATGATATTGGCCAAATTACATTGCTGTATTGTATGTATGTATGAATATGTAGGAATGAATCCAACATTATATAACTATAATGCATCAATAAAAATATGAAAAAATAAAAATAAACAAATAAAAGTAGTGGTCATGGGTGCCAGACAAGGTACAAAAATTAAGGCAGTTATGCATATGTGAATAAAATACCTACAGACTCTTTCATAATTTTGTGATAGAAAATAGGATCCAGAAATTAAAACTACAGCGTGAAAATTTTCAAAGGGGGTTGTTGTCCCTAATGTGTTCACAGAAGGTTATTTTATTTATTCATATATACTTATATAACCTAAATATAAACTTAAATTTAGATGTAAAGTAGCCAAGAAAGAATATGTCCCATATCATTTTAGATTTCTGAGGGATTAAAGGCTTCTATGACATTAGAATATTTTGCATTTTTTGCTTTGCCTTGCTATTACAAAGCTTGCTTGAATATTTCACTGTAGCAACATGTTGAAGATTAGACATATGGCATAAAATTTTGTGGCATTTGGAAGCAAGTTTAATATGAGCTGATGAAAATATTATTTCAGACATTGGAAATGTTTTTCTCTATAGTGCTGGGAATCCACCCAGGTTCTCACACATAGTAGGCAATCACTGTTCCATCACAGAACTTCATTCTTAATTCAGCATCTTGGAAATTTTTACACTTTTGTTGCAAAATAATTGTTTTGATATTAAGACTTCTACATACTGTTAATACATTAAAGGGTTTAAGAGATAATTTTTTGCCTTTTAAGAGTGGAAAAATACCATATAAACTCCTTCCTAAGAAAGAAGGAACCTGCAGTTGATTTCAGCTCTGGGACTGTGATCAAGAAAGAACAAACTGCCATAGAAAAGTATAAGGAGGAGAGCTGACCTTTAATCTCCAGAAGTGTATTGGTGTGAAGAGTGCAATCCTAGTGCTCCTCAGTCATGGTACCACTCCTAGTTCATGAAGCATTTTCTAGGATTGTGAAGAAGGCTCCGGGCAGGTAAAGAGGACCACAGGCATGTTCCTGACTCACATGAAGCCTTCACAAATGTCGCATTTGCTGCAAGACAGATGAGTTCAGAAGTGTCACCACTGTGCATGAAATTTTATTTTTACTGTAACATGGAACATCACTAATATTAGGCACAAGGTAGAAAGGTTGAGACAATTTGTGGTTGGAGAAATTGAAAATTGAAGTTAGAAATTAGGATGAATACCATAGTGATAGAAAATCACATAGGTTTTCTGTAAAGTTGCTATGAAAAGAAAGATTTATACATTACAAAGTCCTTTTCTGAACCATAAAACACAGACTTCCAAAAACCCATTGTTGCTCAGATGCCAAGCCCTACTGAGTGAATAGACTTAAACTGTTTTTCCAATATCTAAAACTAGTGACAGACTAAACCTAAATGATCCTTCAATGAACCCAACATATAATCTAAATATAGATGAAATTAATGCTGCTACCCTCACTACCACACTAAAATTAACATAGGCTTAAACAAAAGATGTGTAGGTTTAATTGGTAGAAATTTTCCTGTGTAAACCTATGCTTTTCTTTTTTTTTTTTTTTTTTTTTTTCCAGGGCTGGAAATTGAATCCAGGGTTCAATTTTAAGCCCTAGAAAGGGTAGGCAAGTTCTCTACCACTAAGTCACATCCCCAAACATACACTTTATTTTACATATAATGTATGACATGAAACCACAAATTTAGGAAACTAATATAAGAGTAGAAAAATGTGTCCAAATTGTAAGACATAAAACAGTGAAGAGACACTGACCTAGAGTAAATGGAATGCTCAAGGAAGGTAGGATAATATAAAAGAATGTAATATTTATAAAATTGGAATTCCATAAGTGAAGATAACGAATGGAGCAAAAAAACGTTATTTGTCAGTAAATGAAGCTGCTGGACGTGAAAGAATGGAGTTAGATATTCCAACCAAATACATTGAAGAGAAAGCAACACTCACCATCTTCTATCAGACAAAATAGACTTTAAATCAAAACAGTAAAAAGAGACAGGTCACCAAAAATGATAACAGGACCAATTCAGTAAGAAGAAATAACAATTGTAAATGTGTATACATTCTGTATTCGATTACACACACATATAAATCAAATATTTGTAGGCTTAAAGGGAGAGATAGATTCCAATACATTAATAGTATGTGACTATAAAACATACTTTATGGTATCAATGGATATCTGGACAGAATCAACAAAGACATCGCTAAATTAAAAGGCACTCTAGGCCAAATAGAATTAACAGAAAACTGAGGAATATCCCACCTCAAATATGCAGAATACACATTCCTCACAATATATAGAATATTCTCCAGGAAAGATTACATTATATTCCACAAAACAAGAATTAACAGATATCAAATAATCAACTTTTTATTGAGCTTCTTTACCACAATGCAATAGAAGAAAAATTTTAAAAACTATACAACCATATGAAAATTTAGAAAACAACTTACTCTTGAACAACAATGTGTCAAGGAAGAGGCCAAGAAGGGGATTTAAATGTTTTTGAAAGAAACAAAAATGTAAATACAACACACCATAATCTATGGCTTATAGCAAAATTAGAACTAATAAGAAACATTACAAAAATCAAATCCTATTTCAAGAAAGCAGAAAGATTTCAAGTAAATCCACTGCCACTAAACATTCAGGATCTAGGGGAAAAGAGCGAACTAAAATCAAAAGTAAAATAAGAAAATAAATATTAAAAATGAGAGAAAATATGTGAATGAAATAAAAAGTAAAAATATACAGAACATCAATGAAATCAAGAGCTGATTTTTCAGAATGATAAAATTGATATATCTTTAGCTAGACTAATTAAGAAAATGAGAGAAAACACAAATAAATAAGATCAAAGACAAAAAGGAATCATTATGCTTGACACCATAGGACGTAAATGATCATTAGAAAATAGTATGAACATCTACATGCTAGCAAATTTTATAAACTCATTTATAAACAGAAATGGACAAATTTCTGAACACATATACCTCACAAACATTGAAAACAAAATGAAAATGTAGAGAATCTGAAAAAAAAAACAAAAACGAATAATGAGAATGAATTAGTAATAAAATTGACTGTCATTAAAGAAAGTCCCAGGACAAGATGGCTTTAGTGTGGATTTTCACCAAATATTTAAAACAGAGGTATTGACAATTCTTTTTAAACTATTCCAAAAAAAAAAAAATGTAAAAGAAGGAATTCTTCTAAATTTTATAAAGGGGTTATTAACCTGATACCAAAACCAGACAAGGATATTACTAGTAAAAAGAATTACACAGGAATAGCCTTAATCAATATCATTATAAGAATCTTCAACAAAATAAAAAAAAAATGCTAGAAAACAAAATTTGTATATCAAAAAGATTCTTCACTATAATTAAGTGGGATTAATTATCAAGTGGGATTAATTTCAAGTATGCCATGATGGTTCATCATACAAAAATCAGTAAACATTGTGCAGCGCAAAAACAGAATGAAAGACAAAATCCACAAATTTTGCATCTATGGAGATACAGAAAATTGAATAACAAAATTCACAATAAAAACACTGATCAACCGGTTATATGAGAATGTACTTTAATCCAGTAATGGCCATAAAAAACAAGACAACAACTAACATCATCCTAAATGAAGAACATTTGAGAGCTTTCTCTCTAAAACCTGGGGAAAGACAATGCCCACTTTCATCACTTTTACTTGGCATAGTACCACAGTCACCAGGCTAAAGATGGAAATAAAGTGTATTTAGTTGACATTATCTTATTATAGGAAACATCATAGACTCTTTCAAAAACCTTCAGAAATAACAAACATTCATTAAACTTTCAGGATATACAACTGACATGTAAATTCAGTACCATTGCTGTATAATAGCCAACAATCTGAAATACCAATCAAGAAATCAAATCTCACTTTTAAGAGTTACAAAGTGTCAAATTTAAAAACCTGTGCTTAAATTTAATTAAGAGGTAGAGACTCTCTCAAATTAAAATCATAAAACATTGGTGAAAGTACTTGAAGAGGACACAAAATATTGAAAGACATCCTGCATTTATGAACTGAAAAAATCAATATTATTATTATGTCCATGTAACAAAATAATCTATAGGTTCAAAGCAATCCCTATTGAAATACTAATGACATTCTTCATAGAAAAAAAAATTGTAAAATTCACAGGGAACCATAAAAATAAATCTCAAAGAGTCAAAAACATCTTAGGAAAAAGAACAAAGCAAAAAAGCATTACATTATCTAACTTCAT
The DNA here is from genome assembly GCF_902686445.1 of Sciurus carolinensis. Taxonomy (NCBI): domain Eukaryota; kingdom Metazoa; phylum Chordata; class Mammalia; order Rodentia; family Sciuridae; genus Sciurus; species Sciurus carolinensis. The sequence continues at coordinate 120,826,782 of NC_062221.1, read as the reverse complement.
AACATACTATAAGGCTGAGGAGTGACTCAATGCTAGAGTGCTTCCCTAGCATGTGTGAGATCCTTGGTTCAATCTCTAGCAAAGAAAAAAGAAAAAAATGAGTCAGGAGTTACCAACACAAATCTCTTTCTTTCAAGAAGGCATACATCTCCTTTGAATGTGCATCTGCTTTCTTAAATATCTCTGTGCCCATGATTGGTACATGTTGAAATTCTAAAAATAAATACATACATATATACTACAAAGCTATAGTAATCAAAACAGCATGGTATTAGCACAAAACTAAAACAGATCAGTTAGCTCAGTTGAAGAGTAAAGAGAGAAACTAGCAGTAAATTTGTACATCTACAGTCAACTTTCTAAGGATCTAAGAATATGCATTAGAGAAAAGTGAGCCTTTTAAATAAATGGTTCTGCAAAAATTAGATATGTACATGCAGAAAAATGAATAGACCTCTCTCTTGCCAGTTACAAAATTGAACACAAAACAGATGAAAGCCATAAATGTAAAACATGAAACATTAAATGTAGGACACAACACTATAAATGTATTAGGAGAGAATATCATCCTTATTAGGACTAAATAGTACCTCATTGATTTTATGTATCGTATTTTCTTTATCCATTCATCAATTGATAGACATTTACACTATTTCCATTTCTTGGCTATTTTGAATAATGTTGCAATATTGTTACAATGAATATGGCAATGAAATTGCAGAAATTTTTGCCTTTGGATATCAACCCAGTAACGAAATTGTTGAATCATAAATTTTTGAAGAACCTTCGGTTAGGTTCTCCAAAATGGTTTTACTAATTTACACTTCCTCCAACAATTTGCAAGGCCCAATTTTCTCCACTCCCTTGTTTGCATTTTTTGATCTTTGATAATAGTCATTTTTACTGTGGTAAGCAGATAATCTCATTATAGCTTTGATTTGCAATTTCCTGATAATTACAGATGTTGATAATTTTTAGATGTACTTGTTAGATGTTTGCATGTCTTCTTTGAGAAGTGTTTATTTAAATCTGTTGCCTATTTCTAATTGAATTTTTAGGTATTTTTGCTATTCAGCTTTGGAATTCTGTATACTTTCTGGATGTCAGCTCCTTGTCAGATGTATGATTTGCACATATTTACTTCTATTATGCAGGCTGCAAGCAATCTCTTCAGTATGTTTTTATTTTTGTTAGATGTAATCCAATTTTTGCTTTTTTTTTTTTTTTTTGCATTTGTTTCCTGTGTTTGTGGATATTCTCCAAAACATTCTCGCCTATTCCAATGTCCTGTAGATTTTCTCCTAAATTTTTATCCTGAATTTTCTTCTAATATATTTATAGTAAAAAGTATTATATATAAACATATTATACAAATGAATAAAAAATTAAAGTTTTTAATATATTTGAATGTTTTATTGACTGACTAGTTTTTATAACCACTAAGAGGAATTGAATTAAACACACTTGAAGTTTTCAGCTCTAGTAATTGGAAACTGACAGAGTTCCTGAATATTATTAGCATTAAGGAGAATTTTGTTGAGAAGAAAATCATATGAGTTTAAGTCATGCTACTTCATGCCACTTATAAGATAATACCAGTTGTAGGTGAAAATAAAATAATGGTTAAAGAAGATTCTTTAGGTGTAGGGATGGGTTAGAATAAATTAGTGTGTGTACTTGTAATGGCTCAAAATACTTTGAAATATAAACGTGTTTTAGAAGACTATAACAGGCATAAGATCGCAACAAATACAAACTGCAGGAGAAGAAAAGAGGAGGAGATTTGGAAAGAAGCAGAAAATGGGGCATGGTTCAAAAAGGCGTTAATAGATTCTAAAGGGAAGTTTTTAAAACCAGGGAGAAACTCAGGTCCAAATCTATATATCCAAGATCAATAACATTGGTGTAAGAGTTTTAAAATATTTATCCATGGTAAGTAATAGTACCTTTTAATTTAAAATACACTGAAGTATTGCAAAATTGTATGACATTTTAAAGACACAATTTTGTAACAGAATTAGTAATTATATTGTTTTACAGAAGAGTATAATAATCAGCAAGAAATCAGCATAAAATTCAGCAAGAAAAAAATCTGTGCACTAGTAAATTTATTTTTCTCTTCATGCTTCTGAAGTTATAAAGAAAGGCAATGAATATTTTTATTACATTAATTTGTGATCATTACATAAATTAACACAATAAAGACATTTACCTGTTTGAGTTGAGATTTCTTTAATATAAAAATGCAATAACGTATATGGTATAAATTTTGGAAATACTTAGCTCTCAAAGTGACAACCATACTCTCAAAGAATTGATTTCCAACATATCCAAATTAAAGACACAAAATGTGAGATCAACATTTAAATGCTTTTAATATTTTTCTTAAGTATTCTCACTATTTGTGTGAGACGATGAGTTTAACTTACAGGGGTACTTCACTTCAATTAGCAAAACTATTTGTTGTCATAAAAAAATGGAAATTTTGTTTTACCTTTGAGTAAAACCAGCAGGCTAACAGTGAGCCTGATTACCAAGTACATTTCAGAAGTGTCCTGTCACTTGAAGACCTGTTATTAAGTTTCTTAGAACATGTATGAAATATGGAGTATCTGCTTGATTTTATAAAAGAGTGAGCTAACTTGCTGCTTCCTCAGTTGTTTAGTAGATTCTGTGTGGTGCCCATTACAGTCTAGCTTAATGCTTGTTCAGCAATAAAATTGTTTCCTTTCTACTTTTGCTTAGACATCTTCTGGGTTAAGTTTAATTTTTTAAGTTGTCTATCCTATATCCCATATTTTTGAATAATTTTTCTACGAGTACTTGGAGCTACAAAGCAAAGTTCTAAGAAAAAGATAGACAACATTGATAATAGTTCAAAAATTATCTGAAAAATTATCGTTTAATTTTTCCTAAAAAATTAAATTATGATCATATTAGAATATAGAGTTTTTATTACATGAAATTGAGATGCAGGGAATAATTCTCATAATATAGTTAAATATATTAAGTACAATTATTTAATGAGGGTTAAAACAGCATTCTTGTCTTCTGGATCCCTTCATTCTGTCATTCTTCCTGGGTCTCCCACATTTTGTGTATAGTTTGTTTCTTAGCTTTTGAGAACTTCAATGATGTTGACTGAGGCTAAATTTTTAATGCTAGGAAATGCCTTTTTTTCCTATTTCTAAAAAACAAATTTATTGTGAATTGAGTTGCTATAAACATTGATGTGGTGTGGAACCAACCTAGATGTCCTTCAATTGATGAATGGATAAAGAAACTGTGGTATATATATACAATGGAATATTACTCAGTCATAAAGAATAATAAAATTATGGCATTTGCAGGCAAATGGATGAAATTGGAGAATATCATGCTAAGTGAGATAAGCCAATCTCAAAAAACCAAAGGACAAATGATATCGCTAATAAGTGGATGATGACACATAATGGGGGGTGGGAGGGGTTAGTGTTAGGGTTAGAGTTAGGGTTAGGGAGGGGGGCAAGAATGGAGGAAGGAAGGACTGTATAAAGGGAAAAGAGGAGTGGGAGGGGTGGGGGAAAGGGAAAAAATAACAGAATAAAAAAAAAAGAAACTGTGGTATATATACACAATCAAATATTATTCAGCCACAGAGAAGATTAATGTTATGGTGTTTGCAAATAAATGGATGGAACTGGAGAATATCATGCTAAGTAGAATAAGCCAATCCAAAAAACCAAAGGCCAAATGCTTTCCCTGATAAGTGGAGAATGATACATTATGGGGGTCGGGGGGTGGGGAGTGAGAGAAGAATGAAGGAACTTTAGGTTATGTAGAAGGAAATGAGAGCAGGGGTATGAAAAATGGTGGAATGAGACAGACATCACTACCCTATGTACATGTATGATTACACGAATGGTTTGAGTCTACATCGTGTACAACCATAGAAATGAAATGATGTACGCCATTTGTGTACAATAAATCAAAATAGTCTGTAAAAAATTTAAAAATAAAAAAGCAAATTTATTTAATTTATTAGACACACAGTTTTTAGCTTGCCCTAAAAAACTAAATATTATTTTGCTGTTTCTTTGCTTTCTAATAAAGCCTTTATCATGCATGTTAAACTTCTGGAATTATTAGAAGTTCTTCACAAAGAATGGTGGATAAAGTCATTTTCAACCTGGTCTCTTGCAGAAGTTGCATATCTGATGATGTCTACTGATGCTTCTTACATAGGGTGGTTCAGCAGACTCTTAAACTTTATGTATGTTAATTTTGGAACTCTACTTCTCTCTTATATGAAAACACTTGACTATTACTTAATTTAAAAGGCCTTTCAATAAATATAAAAATAATGTACATTACTATTTCATATTACTAATGGTGCAATACCTACACTTTCTTGAAGGCTTGCCACTAGTCTAGTTCCAAGAGAAGCACTTCATCTATATTGTTTCACATGATCTTCATAATCTTCACTGCCCAATGATAAGTACATTTTTACAATTATTTAGAACCTTACAAACTGTAATTCAGAGAATCCAGGGTCAGACCCAATGTTTTTTATGGCTTGCCTGCAAAACCTGCACACTTAGCCACTATGTTAAGTGTGGTTAAGTATAATAACGATAATGTGAATTAATGACATATGCTATATTTAGTTGCAATGTCTGCTGGAGACTTACATGCTGAAGGATTGGTCCTTAATGCAGCAATGCTCAAAGGTGGGATTTTTGATAAGTGATTAAATCATGAGGGCTCTAACCTCATAAGTGGATTAATTCATGGAGGGATTCATAGCTGGGTGGCATTATGGGAAAGTGGAGGAAATTTTGATTGGTGGGTCCTAGTTGAGGGAAGTAAATCACTGGGGACATACCATGGAAGTTTATACTTTGTACCCTGATCTTTCATTTCTCTCTTCCTCTTTCTCTGCTTCCTGGTTGCCATGAAAATTAACAACTTTCCTCCACCATGTCCTTCCACCATGATGATCTGCTTCCTCTCAGTGCCAAAGAAATGAAGCTGATCAACTATGTTCTTTAACCTCTGAAATCATGAGTCAAAAGAAATATTTCCTCCTTGAAATAGTTTTTCTCAGGTATTTTGGTCACTGTGGAAAAAAAGTTAACAAACACAGCAGTGTTGAGATAAACAAATCAGTTCCACTCTTTGGCATGAAGTAACTCAAATTGGGGTGAATGATATTTTTCTCTTTCAGTAATTTAGGTCAAAAATTGAGAAACTCAGAGTCATGTAATCAATATCAGTAAATGATGACAACCACAGGGAAATGATTATAAAAGCAAAAGAATTTCTGAGATTTGGAAACAAGGTCCAGTAATATTGTGAATAACAAAACTCACAGAGAAGAAGGAAGCCAAGAAAGTGAGCCTCCTGAACAAGCAAGTTATTTTAATCAGTAAAGAAAAAAGAATGAAAGGATTTCAACTTGCAGTTCCCTAAGTCTTCTGGTTGAGATACTGAGACAAAAGTACACCTGTTTCCATCTACTATTATTATCATTCAAATAATCATCCAGATCACAACTGTTGCATACATGTTGTGTAAATGCCACACCATATGTTACCTATAAAAATATTTAGCTAAAAACCTGTTTATGCATGCATGTGTTATTCCTAAATTAAACTTGTAATCCCTTCCGACACAGAACCTCTAGCTTTAAGCAATTTACTCATGCAATTTGCATCACAGTCAGGTTTCCTTGAATATACTGATACTTCCTATAGAGTATAGGATGATTATAGCAAGGTGGTATAAAACTTTGTTTCAATAATAAAAATCCCATTTATGCTGGTTTTGCAGGATGAACAATATTGTTCCAGGAAATACAGCCACATCTGCATAATAACATTCTAGTTAATGACACTATATATGATGGTCCCATGAAGCATAATGGAACTAAAAATTCCTTTGGTCTACTAAAGTTTAGCTGAGACAATGTCACAAAGCAATGTATTAATCACATATTTCTGATGATGCTGAGTATAAACACCTAGCACATACAAATATGTATAGTACATAGTAATTGATAATAAACTATCATGTTACTGCTTTGTATATGACATATACTATGCACTTTTTTTTATTTTAGTGTACTTCTACTTAAAATAAAAGTTCAGTATGATGTTTTATGCTGGCAATATCCTCCTACCTCCAGTGTTTGCTGTGTCTCTTGGTAGCATCAATTTCTCCCGTGGTATAGTTTGCAGTGGTTTTGTTCATGATGATCCTAGGAACAATAGGCTATATATTATATGCATATGCCTTATAACCTATTTATACACTAGACTGCACAATACAGACTTGTTTTAAGAGCAGTCTATAATGTTTGTCCAATGATCTAAGGGCAACATTCCCCAAGACACATTTCCAAGAATATATTCCCATTATTAAGCAACATACAACTATACTAGAACAAGAGGATTTTTTTGCAGATATCACTCTATGTACAAATATATATATATATGATTTAGAGAAGAACATTAAAGGTATAGGAAGTAATGGTACTTTAGAAATGGAGAAAATGATGAATATAATTTGGCAAGAAATTAATTTAATTAGGTAAATATTGGTTTATTTCATGACAAATTTGAAAAAGACAGTATGAGTATTTTTGTAACGGGGAAAACAAAAGATTAATTAAAACATAAAAAAAAATATCTTAATTGAAAATAGTAATCATTCATTTTAATGACCAAAACAAAATCTTTTCTAAGATCACTTTGCATGATAAGGTTATTGTTATTTTCTTATAACAAAATCACCTGCACAAAGTAAATCTTGTCTGATCTCAATTCCTTGGAATAATTATTCTGATGTTGTTAGGGTTTATCCACCATTTTGTCAGTTGTGTAGAGAAAAACAAGCTAGAGATATTGTGCATGTCCTTAATCTTTGTCTGACCATCACTCCTGAGTTATTCCTTTATGCTACACTAAAGCATGAATAATAATGAACATTACTCTGGTAAGATGTTAGAAAACCACAGGTCTAATGCATTTGATTGAACCTTTGGCATGGTTTAAAACAATGAAATACAGAGCCAACTAATTCATTCACATTTCTTCCATTTTCTTTCCTTCTAGAGATAAACATCTTACACATGATTTAAGATACTGATATTTCTGATATTTTACATAATGATTAAATAATAATAAAATGTCTTGAATTATTTTCACATAAAATCACACAAACATTGATGATGGCAATCTTCCTTACTGTGTATAGGATCATCTATACATGAACCGTATATAGGGGCCTCTTACATCATTAGATATTCAATCTTGGTGCTTTATGTTGGATAACTTTTGTGTCCCCATTGGTGGATAAGTATGTGATATTAAGGCTAACCATTAAATATTTCTAAATATAATTTTTCTTATGTGGGGGATAATGAATTGACAGAGGATGGACTTTGAATAAAATTAACCTGTAAATTAAAATGTGTACAGTTGTAAAAAGCCTGGTGTTAGTTTGTAACATCTAAGGCATTTTCATCACATGGATACATTGATTATATTCCAGTTCAGACTTGAAGGGAAAATATGAATAACTCTGGTATTCGTTCTGTATAGCTCTCTCTTCCTGGTAGCCCATCCTGTAATGTTTAGCTTCCTCGGTCTCCCAGACTTTGATGTACCTGTTAAACACAGGGATTTCTTCATGTTCTACTTCAGTCCCATTCACCACCACTCACAAGCACTAAAGTGCTGTTACTTAAGGCACTAAGCAGGAATGATACTGGAGTGTTCCTTTACCTCCTTTATATCAGTGATCTCTGAAATTTTGTTACCTGGTGACCAATTTCTTTTAAATCACCAGATAATGTATTTTGTTTGATTTTGGCTTGTTTAATTGTTTTGTTGTGATTATTCATGAAGTAGGGTAAATGATCTCTGCTAATCTATATTCTCTGGAAGTGAAAGTTATTTATTATGATTTTCATTGGAATTATCATGGAATTTGATCAATTTGGACAAAATGGACATATCAATTTGTGTTTTCTAATGCATTCATTAATTTATAAAAGTAATGTCTTGTTTCTTTCAAGTTTTATTCTTGGGTATTGTATTAGTGTGTTCCTGTTGATGTAAGAAAATATTTTAGATTGGGTAATTTATAAATGGGAGAAATTTATTGTTCTCCATTATGGATCCCTGAAAATTTAAAATCAGAGCAACAATAGGTTCAGAGTTGGATAGAGTAGATTTGTCTTCCAATATGGCACCTTGCTGTAGTCTCACATGGTAGAAGGGCAGAATGAACTGGCTGGCTCTCTCCATCCCTTTTATAATCCATTTTGTTGGGACTTGATTATCATTATGTAACAACCTCTTAAATGCCCCACCTTTTGATAATATCACATTAGACATTTCAACATATGGAGTTTTGGTACACATATTCTTACAATATCAGGTATCTTACCTCTTTGATGCTACCATATGTGGGTTTTTTAAAAATAATTTCTTATCATTTATTACTGTTACATAAAAAATTGAATTTTTATCTGTGACATTCCTATAATCAACTATCAACTCTACTAGTATTTGAGTATTACTTAGGACTTTATAAATAAATAAGTATATCTATGAATGAAAGAAGAAATTTTAAATATTCTTTTCCCAGTCTTTGTGAATATTTACATTGTAATGCAAATGTTTGCAATGTAATGTTTATAAGGTTACAATGCAGTGCTTACAATGTAAAAATATTTACATATTTTGTCTTCTTTTTCATTTTACTATTTAGGATTTACTGCACATTTTTAAGAAGAAGCATTGAACATGAATATCTTTGCTTTTATCTCTTTCATACAAAGATGATATTTAGAATTTGAACTTTAACTATGACATAAAAGGTATTTTTATTTATGGAATCTTTTTAATAGAAAGAGGAGGTTCACTTTGTTGTAGATAGAATGATATTCCTTCAAAATGCGTAAGTTCTAAAGCTCTTTACCACATAATGTGACTTTATTTGAAAATAGGTTCTTTGCAGATGGAATTAATTAAGACAAGATGAAGTCATACTGGATTAGTGTGGACTCCTAATTCAAATATAACTAGAATCTTTACAAAATGAGAAACTTGGACAGAAAAATGCACACAGAAAGAGCACTGTGTAATGATTACAGTTTACTCCCACAGGTCAAAAGCAAACAAAAAATAAACAGCAACCAAAAAAAGAAACCACTGTAATCATGGAGACTGAAACACACTCTTCTCTAGTGTCTTCAGAAGGATCAGAACCTGTTGACACCTTGTTTTCAGACTAGCTTCCAGAACAGTGAAACAATAATTTATGTTCTCAACTTCCATAGTTTGGTACATTTTAATGGCATTTTAGGAAATTAAAGCAACTTTTATTACAAAGTTTTATTAGATTTAAAAAGAATAATAATGAATAGTTATATAATTTTTTCATTTCTCTGCATCTCTGAGATAATCATATGGCTTTACCCTTTATAATTCTAATATAATGAATACTCTTATTTCGTTTTTCTAATTTAAAACACTATCAAGTTCCTTAAATAATATTCATGATCATGGAATATTATTGAATTTATTGATTTTTAAATTTAAAGTCTTACTATTTATTTGAAGGTTTTTGAATTTATGTTGAGGTGGATGATATTTGGGTTTTGTTCAGTAATATTTTTATCATGTTTGCTATCAGGATTTGTTTGGGTTCATAAAAGGAGTTGGGAGTTATTATCCCATTAATGATTGCCTGAGACTGTGCATTATGTTATTGTTCTTTCTTATAGTGTTTGATAGAATTTAGCAGTGAGGCTCACTAAGCCTTAAGATTTCATTGAAGGAGGTTGGATTCAATTATTTGTTCATTTTTTTTTTTAATATAGAGAGATGTACTCTTTTTCCTGCTTCCTTGTGTGTTAGTATAAGTAGTGTAGTAATGTTTCTTCATTACATTTATTGTGATAATCTTACTGGCATTAGAATGCTTATAATCTATGCTTTTTAAATACTTACTGATATTAGTATTATGTGGTTTTTCCCTATACAACTATTCTTGTTATTCATCTTTTCAAATCTTTCTAAATTTTTTCTATATACATTTTCTTTTATTGATTTCTACTATTTAGTTTTCCATTTCATGTCATCATACTCTGTAGGTACTTAACTTTCTTTTTATTGTTTGCTTAATGTAAAGGTTTAAATATCTTACATACACCAACTATTTTCTAATACAGTCATGTGAATATTTGTACTTCCATCTAAGTATGGCTTCAGGTACAACTTCAAATATAATATTTTAAATTTTTAATCATGCTATATTTTCTAATGTTCTCTGTGTCTTCTTTTTCATCCCATGACTTAGTAATGTGTTGCTTTATTTTAAATGATGGGTATTTATAGATAACTTGCTGTAATTGATTTATATTTAATACTGTTATAGAAGGAATGCAAACAACGCATGATTTTCATCATGTGAAAATTAGTGAGGCATTTTATGGCTCAGAATTTGGAATATATTAACAGTAATGGTCAATATACTATGCATATTTAAAAAAAATGTCAATTAGGTCAAACTTCTTTGCTTTTAACCTAATTGTTGGTATGATACAACCTTCTTGACATAATTTTTCAATTTATTTAACTTATTTCACAGTTTTATTTATTTTTAAGCTTTTCTCTTTGAGTGAACAGAGTCCTTTATTTACCATTCCTTTTACCCCTATGAGCTTATTTTATCATTATTATTTATCTTGTTTGTGCTTTACTTATAATCTTGAATATGCAAGACATTATTTTTTATTAATTTCTAAAATTTTTATGAGTTATCTCCTCAATTATTTAGTTCCATTGTTTTCAAAATTCAAATTAAATTTCTTTGTAATTTATAGCATAAAAATAAAAAGCATGCATTTTTGTAGGATACAATATGATGTTGATATGTATACACATATTGCATATTTAAATTAGAATAGATTAGATTAAACCTACATATCTCCTCAAATATTGATCATTTCTTTATGGTGAAAACATTCAAAATATTTTATTACCATCATCCATAATCACTATACTATACAGTGCCACTCCATATCTTCCTATCTAAGTGTAAATTAGTACTTGTTAGAATTTTTTTTCCCATTCCTTCATTTCCCCTAATTGCCCCAGCCTGTGGTCACTACCATTCTATTTTCAACTTCTATGAGATCAACATTTTTATGTTCAGCATATGAGTGAAATCCTGTGGTAATAGGCTTTCTACGCCTGGCTTATTTCACGTATCATAATGATAGTCATGTCCAGGGCAGAATATTATTCCACCTTAATTACTGCAGGAGATCTCCTACTTTAGTCAGATCCATTACCCACAAGCACTTTACGATTCTTTAATTTCTTTAATACTCTCTCTTTGTGAAACAGAGATATCTAGGAAGATTTGCTTTCTCTGCTTCTCTCACATATGAATCCTTCATTGTGACCATAAGCATAGAATTGATTTCTTCCATGAATAGGGAAGAAAGAAGGCCCCAAGCAGTGATACTTATCCAAGAAAATAGCAAGGCAATTAAAATATAATCCGAGCTCATTTTATTTATACTGATTTAATATACATTAAGTATCTTTTTAAATCAGAAAACTTCAGCATCCCCAATGCCTACTTGTATGCGACTGATTCCTCCCTGCCCTGGTTCCTATTCCTTTCTCTTTAAAAATGTCCTTCAAACGTCTTTTTAAAAATATCCTCTATGAATACTTCAGATGGAAATGACATCTTTATGAGAGTGCCAGTAATATCACATGAGACTGCTTAATTAATCTCACATATTTCTTCATAACATTCATTTCTGAGACTGTTTGCAGTTGTACCTGTATTCAACTAACAGTACTATCTTGCATGTACCTCTAACCTAAATGAACCAGAACACAACAGGATTATCCTAAAGGTAACACACTTACAGTACTCTATATGACTTAATAAGAGGAAATATGATTCTCCACCAGGCATATTAAAACACACTTTTTATTTTCCTGAGACCTACATATAAAATTAAATCAAATTTCATGGCTGAAAAATTTCCTACACGGTGCCATAGATCTAAATTTGTTACTGTTTCTCTTATTGTATTGCTGAGTTTTCTGGTGTATACTTAAAATTGTACCAAGAAAACAATTAAAACAATAAAGGTGAAGCTTATTTCTGAAAGGATAAATGGTTATAGACAGAGATTAAACACTATAATGGCTTCAGACTTAGTTCTTAGAATACAAAATGACTTAAAATTATGGTGCATTTGTGCACTTATTATCAGGTTAAAATTGTGTTCCCAAGTACATGCTTATTTTGTTTATTTAATAGGTACAAACTGTGTAGATCAGGTGGTCAGGTAAAATCTCCACTGCAGGAAATACAAATTTTAAATCTTTGAAAAGGCATTCCTTTTTTGTCCCTGTAATCAGGCAATTAATCCTACTGGAGTTTATAGACTTCATGTTGTGAGGGAGAGTGAAGTAAGGAAAAGTGGCAAAATCAAATATTTCAATTTTACTTTAAAGGTCTCTGAATCATATAATGAAGAATCATATTGTGCTTCACAAATATATACAATTATCATTTGTCAATTAAATCTAAAATAAAAGTTGAAAAGCAAAGCAAAGAATAGAAAAGTAATTAAATCACATGACCTAGCTTAGAAGTATTTAATAGAAATAAGGAACTCAGGTAACAAATAAATTTATTTAATAAAATTGTAAAGAAATATCCTTTAATAATAGGGACAAAGTTTTCTTTTCTTTTTAAAATCTCGACAATGTGTTTGAATAATAATTTTAAACTATTCCATAAATAACTTGCTGCATAACTTATTAAGTTGCCATTGTTTTAATGGACATAAGTGATACATTCAGATATTAAAAAAGATTTTTATGAGCAAAATAAAGGGATAAAACAATGAGAGGCTTTTCTTTCTTTCTTCCTTTCTTTCTTTTTCTGACATAAAAATAAGTTTTGAGAGGAGTTACAGTGGCAGACGAGAGAAGGCTGCATTCCTAGTTACTGTGTGGCTCGGGATTCAAGCAGCAGAAGTACTGTTTCTCTGTGCAGTGGGTGAAAGAGGGATTTTACTAAAATTTAATATTCAACAGTCAGAGTGTCTTAAAGAATCAAAGATGTGGGTACACTGAACAAAGAAATAATACTACGTTGGGCCCTAACCAATTGCAGCAGCAGGAATAACAGTGTGGGGTTCAGGACACAATGTAGGAGAACACAGAGAAACAGATTTGATGTGGAAATCCTGAGATCAGAATAGTAGCCTGAACTTAGCCAATCCAGAGACTCCTCTGTGTACTGGTTCCATGATTCCCAAATGGCTTCAAAGACCTGAGGTGGGAGGCATCCTAAGGCCGCCATGTGCAGTTGCAGATTGTGGAGCATGAGATCAGAGCAAACAGGGCTATGCTGTCCTGCCGCCTAAGGTGTATCTAGCAGAATGTGAGTGAAACTGGTCCAGAAAAAGATTGTACTCAGAGGAAAAAAAGGTCAAAAAAGATAAGGGAAGCCCACTCACTTATCCTTTGGGCTGGGAATCTGAACGAATGGGTGTGAATACACTCAGGGACTAAGCCTGGGAAGGCTATGTTCATGACAGCACAGTGTTTGGAGGACTGGCTTCTCTGTTCCATGAGTAGAATATTCAGAGGCTCCTGAAATCTGTATCTCTGTTGAGAAACAGAGATCTGAAACTTCCAGGTCCTAGGGGTATGTTGAGCTAATCTCTCCAGAGCAGATACCACCCAACAAAGCCCCTGAGAACTGATTAGCCCATAGCCTTATCCACAGGAACTCCCCTCACATATTGTGTAGCGGCCCCACCCTGGTAAGTGCACCAATCTGGTCTGTGTAGACAAAAACCCAACTGACAGTACTTCCCAGCCCATCTTACCTCATACTGGTGAGAGGTGAAGCTGAGATTTACTTCAACCAGCTTCAGTCTTAGGCTACTTCAACTGGCAGCTCAGAGACCAACAAAAAAAGAGAAATGGGTTAACAACCCCAGTCCTTGCTCTTGCACTCAGTAGTACATAGGTTAAGAAGAAATGGAAAGAAAGACAGTTAGGCATAGACAGTGACCACCTATTCTCATCGACTATTTCAACCATGTCAGTGGTAAAGATTTCTTTCTCAATAAGAATCTTTTTTCTTTCCCTTGCTTTCTTCCATGTGTGTGTGTGTGTGTGTGTGTGTATGTGTGTGTGTGATTTATTGGTGTGATGATTGGTTCATGAGCATATATACATATACATATTTGTTTTCTCATTTTCTGCATTTTTAAAATATAGTTATTTTTTCTAACCTTATCTTTTGAAGATTAGGGCTTTTGGTTTGTATAATTTAGTTTCGTTTTATATTTATTTCATTTTTTCTCTTGTTTCTCTCTCTTTTATTCTCCTGAGAACAACCAAATTGTATTCTTTCTTTCTCCCTTTACTTTGTTTCTCCTGCTTTTTAATTTCCTTCCTTATAATTATCACCTGCTACATCTCTTCTCCATTCTCTGTTCACTTTTTAAAATTATGAACTCTTTTCTACCTTCCTATAGCATTTTATTTTACTTTAATTAACTGTATTTTTACCATCTTTTAGAACTAATTGGCTTACAGAACTCCGTTCCTCACCTTTCATGTGATTGCAATTATATCTGTTATATATGCCATAGTTGAAATCTGTTGTTTGCTTTAATAGCAAATCTAGTTTATGGGTGCTTACTGTTTTTACTGTTGGCACTTGCTGACTCCACCATTTCTGGGTTTTGTGGCAATTAATTAGATGTTGTAATAGAAAACAGGTATTTATTTTATTGCTGCATATTTTTTGCATTAGTTATTGCTATTGTTTCTTTTCCCCAATTCTGACAGGTGCTGGGAATCTGCAGGGACACTACGAGCACACAGAGTAGAGACTCTAGATTAAATAAACCAAAGATAGTGCACCTTGTTCCACACACAAATTAACGACATTCAATCTTCAGCTATACTTTAACACAAAGAAGAAAAAAGGCAAAAACCAAGCTAATAACCAGGTCCCAAGTAGAAATGACCAGGGTTGGGGACCCCAGATCTCACCTACACACCTTGATTGCTATAGTAAACACAGAAATAACACAAAGGATGTGGACACCACATGTACAAGGGCGTCTCAGTCTTGATCACTCAAGGACTCTTTGGCAAATGAAGACTGTGTCCTATGAAGACACACATATGAGAGTAGAAAATAAATCCCTCCCAACAGATACATAAAACCAACACAGATAGGCAAGAATTATGAAAAATAAGGTAACAAGACACCTTCTACAGTTCATAACTCGCCAGCAGTGACCTCAAATATATTGAAGTAGATGAAATATCAGATAAAGAATTCAGAAGAATAATTGCGAAAATGATCAAAGAATTCCAAGAGAACACAGAAAAACTGTATTAATTAAGGAATTTAGTACAGGATATGAAAGACAAATTCAGTGAGGAGATGGAAATATTGAAAAAGAACCAGGCAGAGATCTTGAGAATAAAAGACACAATAAATCAAAGAAAATGTTCAGTTGAAAGTCTCTCTAAGAGAGTAGACCATGCCAAAGACAGAATCTCAGAGTTGTAAGACAAATTGAACAGGCTTAAACATTCAGACAATACAAAAAAAAAAAAAAAAAAAAAAAAAAAAAAAAACACCACCACCACCAACAACAACAAAAACAATGATCATAATATACAAGAAGTCTGGGAAAACATGAAGAGACCATATTTACAAATCAGCAGAATGGAGTAGGTTTGTGAGATGCAGACTACTAAAATGGATAACATCTTCAGGTAAATAGCAACAGAGAAATTTTGAAACCACAGAAGGAGATGGACATCCAGAGAGACAGGAGACAATCAGAGTTCCAATTAAACAAGATTTTAAAAAAGTTTTGAAAGGTATGAATAAAAATATTGAATGTAGGATGAGAGTCATGGATGCAAAAATGGATTATGATGCTATAATATCAAGATTTATCAGAAAATATATTTATTAATTTTATATGGAATGTAATGTTTTATAGTTAATACAGTTTTTAACTTACTTGCTCTTAGAAATGTTAGGGATATTATAAGATTTTCATATTAATAGTTAATTATAAATTATACTTTCAAAATAAAATATTTCATCATATACAGTACCCTGAATGTTCCAGGAAGAAATATTGATCTTTATATATACAGTAATATGCACCAAATATTGCATTAAGAAATTACACATAAAGTGTGTTTTCTAAAATGATACAAAATTCCCTCATTCAAATCTCTATTTTAGTGTACATTAAGACATAAAAAATATCTGAATAAATTCTCTCGTGCACAAGGAACCATCATCAACCCAAAAATGATTACATCTCAGATATTTTGATTGTGAATATATAAAATGTGATATTCAAACCAATGAACTAAGAAAATATATTCTCCAGAGTTCTTATGATTTTAGAATATGATTATAAGTTAAAGAATAAATAGTATTGGAAAGTTTTACTTTTTGTGCTGCTGGTAATTATTCAGCAGCATATGCTATCTGTATTTTCTGTACTTGTGTGTTTGATGGCCCCACAGGCATCTCATGATAGTTACTTTTCTTAGCATTTCTTGCAGGTATTGCCTTACACCTAGATTGTGACCCATGGATTAGGATAGAAGTGATGTCTAAAGCCCAAATCCTTGCCTTCAAGGAAGACAATATTTTATGCACTGGTTTAAGTGTCAGTTCAGTAGAAAGAGCCATTTGGGACTCGATATTCCTGTAATAGAACAACAAGAGGGAAAAAGTGTGGGTCAGTAAGCATTCCGATTTCCTTTTCTAACATTGAGTAAGTTTCCTGGACACAGACAGAAGCAAACTTTAAGGTTTTGGTATTCATATGTCAACCCCAATGACTTACATCTTAATTAATACAGCTTATCTGTTTATTCCCTGTCAAATCTGAACATTATAATTATCTCATATTATTGCTAATAACTCAAAATACTATTTTTCCTTACACCTAATGTGGGAAATAAAGATAGATAGTACCCACCAAAATTTCAATGAACTTCATTCATGCCACAATACTATATTCATTAAAGCAACAATAATCAAAATCACAATTTTTAAAATTAATAATTTAACTGAAAATTTATTGAAGATAATTTTTAAAGTAATGACTAATAAAAAGAATGATGTAAGATTCTAATCTTAAGAACAATAGTATACAATACAATTAAAATAATAAGATACTAGCTGAAAAATAAATAAAAAATATTGGTCAAAAAGAATAATTAAGATAAATGAATACAAATGGTTATTTACAATATTATGAAATATAGATTGAAACCAATAAATAAAATTGACACAAATTATTATCTATTTTCAGAAAGATAAAATTTAATTTCTTATTTTATATGTGGATTATTACGGGAAAAAAAAAAAAAAAAAACAACAGAAATACCATTCATTATCAAAACCAAAAAAGATTCAAGGTTAATAAGAAAAGTGAACATTTAACAACAAAATAAAAAGCATATGAATGTGTAAATAACCTGACTAGTCATCAAAGGAAAATGATTAGCAGCTTGGAGATGAACCAATATCTTCACTTTTTTATTTAATGTTTTATGTTTTTAGCAAATCTGTAATTTAATTAGAAAATATTATTTTATTATTTATTTTTTTGTGATACTGGGAATTTATCCCAAGGACTGTTTACCACTTAGCTATATTCACAGCATTTTTATATTTGTCTTGAGACAGGGTCTTGCCAAGTTGTTTAGGCTGATCTTGAACACACTCTTCCTCCCTCCACCTCCCAAATAGCTGGAATTACTGGTATGTGCCACCATACCCAGCTAGAAAGAATTATTTTAAAATATAATATCATGGTCTACATTTAATTCATCATTTGGCTCTTTCTTTATCAATATCTAGTCATATTTTCTGGCAAATATTCTTGTAGCCTTTATTCTATGTACAAGAAAGACATACATATACTTGATAATAATTGCCATAAAAAAGGTAGAGATAAATTACTACATTGGTAATTAAGATAATTTTACTATTGAAATTTATATACATAAATATATATTGAGAGAATATTTATAATATCTAATATATAAATTTCTTCTATTTATTCTTCATGTGCATATGTGCATATATCCTGTTATTTTAGCTTTAAGGTACATTAAAAATTTTGATCATTTCTTAATAAGATCATCGACATCAACTTGATGCAATTGCCATCATTTTCTATCTGTATTTCAATAGCTTTTTTATTTGCTACCACTCTCTTTCTGGGTCTCTTTATATTTTACCTATGGACCTTCACCAATTCTGCTCCTATTGATATAAATTTTTCCCTGAAGAATACTTCTATCTACAATTTTCACGTTTATTTTGTTTTTGTTTATTTTATGATTATTTTTACACTTTACATTTTCAATTAGCTTTTCTTTGATCACCCTTTAGAAATAAACAAAAATAAAAGAAGAATCAAATACTTCCTTGAAATTATTTGGAACTGAGGTTGCACTGAGAGTGAGGATGACGATGTCACCCAAAGAACGCAGACATTGGAGACCAGGCTGGGAAGACACAGATCTAATTTTACTTATGATTGTACAAGACATATATAGGCACATTATTCAATCAGGTTAAGATGCTTGTTAAAACATAACAGAACCAACTTATAGGTAAGCTATAACTTTTACTAATAAAAACAAACCAAGTATCTCTAGGTGGTCTTGTCCAGCAACAAGTCTGAGACAAAGGACCGGGCAAGGGCAAGACTCTTGCACACAGAATGAGGTGAGGCAGTATGGTCGAACTCACATCACAGCTTGCCATGATGCCTGTTGAGCAAGATTTTCCCTCAGCTCATAGCTCAGCCTCAGCAACTGCAAAGGCCTGCAGTCCATGGCGAGTCTGTACCACTTCCTCAGTTACCCCATCCAGACTGTTGGATTTATTTAAATCATTGTATCAGCAACTGCTGTCAAATAAGCTTGAGGAATGTTCCCTACACTTCCTTGCTCCATCTCTTATAGATCATAGCCTTCTAGTTTTAATATTCTCATACAGATAGCAAATAAAAAAGTTATTGAAATAATACAGATGAAAATGTGGTAATCGCATCAAATTTGTCTAATATTAACTGGATAAAATACAGGTATAATCTGTCTGTATTATGACCCCAATCTAACTTTCTATCACTTTCCATTTCTTCATACTATTCTCTGGCCAGTGTATTAAAACTAATGTTTATCTATTAGTGTGTGTATTTATCTATTTAGAAGTTCTCCAGAACCAATAGAATAGTATATGTGTCTGTACAAACTCAAAGAGAAAGAGAGAGAAAGAGAGATAGAGAAAAAGAGAGATTTGTGATGAAGAAATGACTCATGAAAGTATTGAGTTTGAGAAGAACCACTGTCTTCTATCTGCAAGTCAGAACAACAAGAAATCCAATGGTATAGTTCTAGTGAGTTCCAAAGCCTGAGAACTGGGAGAAACAATGGTAATTGTTCTAGTTCAAGTACATAAGACCTAAAAGTTCAAGAGCTGATCATATGAAGGGTTAGGAATGGCACACTATTTCAACCACTCATGCAGTGAGTGAGAGAAGTCTTCCTCTGCCTTCTACTTATTTGAGATCCTCAGTATACTAGATGGTGCCTATCCCCTTGAAAAGGAACTATGCCCTGATATGTTTACAAATTTAATCTCGAATCTCTTTAGAGAATACCCTCTTAGACTCACTAAGAGAAAAATGGTTAACCAGATATCTTGGCATCCCGCGGTCCAATTCAATTTCACATAGCAATTACAGTGTATTTGTAATGATCCGCCTTTCCCTTACTGCAGCAATATCCATGCTGGTAGCAACACTGTTTTCATCACTGTTGTATCTTCCACACTTAGAATATGGAGCCAAAATATCTTCATTTTTATCTGGTTATATTAAGACTGGGTTTTGTTGTTGTTGTTACTATTGAATGGTTGTTTATTGTTGATGTTTATGGTTAGTAGTTAAACACATGGAAACAAATGTCATGAGATACAGATTTTACAGCATCATAGAGAGGTTAATTGAAGGCTAAAATAAATATAACCACCAGATGGAAAAGTCAAATGCCCAAAATCTGATAAGTGAAAAAAATTACCATGAGGAGGGAAAAGTGAACACAAAAGAAATAAATTAAATCAGAAAAACATACAATGATTGTCCTATGAGGAAAATGAAAATTTATGAAGACCAAAATATTTATTAACTAATTTATTAATCATGTCTTCTGGTACAACTTCAAAAAGAGCTACAGAATAAGAAAAAATAACTTTTGATAAATGAATAGAGTTGATTCAAAGTAAACACTGGAGAATTTATGTGTATGTCAAAATTAAAAAATGGAGCATTGTGTTTCATGCTTCATGATATTATATAAGGAAAACACTGCAAGCAAAATCACAGATGAAGATTTATTTTCAATAAGAATAGTAGTGAGAAAAAAAGAAATAAGGATGTTAGATTAGTCTAAGTAATTTGATTGATATAAATCATCCTGAATGGTTCAGGAAACTGATAAACAAAACATGCAGTATGTTGAAAGATTCTAATTATATGTATCAAGTAGTTGGCAGACTGACAGAAGTCAGTGCAGAAAACAAGAGGGTATGTGTAGCTATTGATTGAAATTAGAGTTAATCAATTTTTATTATTGCATTGTATATTCATGAGAAAGCTATTTATTCTATATAAAGCAATTTTAAAACATTTGCAATTTGATAATCTAATGGTTTATAGAGATAATGCTTTTGAAATCTTCAGGGCAGCAAATTATGTTAAGTTGAAGTGTGTTCTCACCATGTGTAGAAACTCCTAAGACCTGAAGTTTTCTTTTACTTGTCTTCTTAAATTCTCAGTGAAACAGGACACATTCAATTTTAATAAAATTGTGTTTTGAGTAAACAGGAGGTGGCAGTATCTGATCATTATTTAAAATATAAAATGCTTGAACCTACCTGGAATTTAAGTTACAAAATGTACCAAACTTATATGTACAACATTCTCTAGTATTTTGTAATTTAGAGTATATTATATATTTAATTTGACAAAGGCATTAGGATGGAAAATAAAAATATCATTGACCTTTGTTAATTGAATAAAAATGCTATAAACCAAAACTTGTATTTTTATAAATTCATACATAAAACTAAAATATTTGAAAGAGAAACAGGATGGCCTATGCCTTTATGCATTGTATATAAATAAACACTGAATGAAGAAAATTCTAATTTATTTAATATCCTTGAGCCATTTACTTATCATTTAAGTATACTTAAGTCTAGAGACACTGACTAATGCTTGGCAAAGACAAAGAAAGTTAACTGAAAGATTGCAGGAACACCTTTGCCAAGCAACTTGCTGTTTCAGTTTGTGTAAGTTAATGGGTATTCATGGAGGTGACACACATTGTTGAGTCTCTCAAAATAATCTGCCCTTGCTTTTTTTTTCCTTTTCAAGTCTCCCTTTATATAAATTAACAATGACAGACTCCCAAACTATTTTCTTTTCAGTAGAACACAAATCACTTCCTTGGGCCAGGTTATGGGTGATTAGGAGAGTTCTGAGTTTGAATTTTCTTCCAGACAGAAACGAAAGTCTAGGTAGAGAAGTTCACCAATTTCTGGGTTTGGTCAACACCGAATAAAGAATAAATTCTTGGAACTTCCCTAGCCATATTATAAAAATGGAAGAGAAGAAGGCCACAATATTTATAAGAAAGATGATCCAGATATTTTATACTTTTGCAGTTGCTGAGAGGACTGGCTACAAAATTTTGAAGGTTCAATCCAAAATAAAATAAAATAAAAATTTAGAATACTTCTTCATAAAACAGGATACAAGTATTTTTAAAAGTAAGAAAATATTGCCTATAAAATAAAATACAATTTTTAAATTATAATATCTAAAATAAAATATTTCCCTGTATTCTCTATTTTCTCTTGACTTTTTTTCCTATTTGCCTATTAATATAAATGTAAGTAAAGGTGTTTCAGGATGAGTGGGGATAAATGGCTTCTTATACTACTATTCTTGTGTGCCTCACCATCTCATTTGTTCTCTTAATGCTTTCCAACATTTTACAATGTAGCTCCCATTGTATAATTTCCATTTTAATTGCAAATATAAAAGCTTTTAACATGCTCACAGAGTCACTGAAATTATACAATTCATGTTCTCTAGTTGGTACACTCATGTACTTAATTCTTATCAAAACAGAAAAATGTTGCATAAAACTGCTCAGTTGCTTTCATTTCAATCTCTATTTAGATGCATTCTTACAAAACTCTCTCCCTTCATCTTACTAGTGAGCAAGAAAGGAATGGAAAGCAAAAGACCTACAGATCACACTGCCTTGCCCTTTTCAGTGTAGGTACTTCACTAATACTTGTAAGTAACATGAGAAACAAGAGAGGCCACAAGTTTCCACAGACACTCACGTTGCTTGGAATACCAGTCCTGGCTTTTTGCTTTTGAAGAATGTTCTTGCTTGAACAGAAAGTGTGTCCTTTTGGGGTTATTAGTACGCCCACTTGTGTAACATGCTTACCTCATATTGCTATGAGTTGCAATGACTTCCACACATTGTGAATCCACTAGAATTCTGTGTTCATGACATTATCATGAATGTCTACATGAGTGAGGGGCAAGGAGACCCAGAATGTGGGAAAGAGGAATAGTAGCATGCATATTGATGTTGGCTGCACTACCCACATGTTCCATTGTCTCATGAGACTTAACCTTCAAGTTCTAGGCAAAACATTAAAAGTTATAAGATGGTGATGGCACAGCCTTAAACCTAGACCAAGTCCCTTTGTAATGTGGCACCTCATGTGGCTTTGCAGACTGCACAACCATGAAGCCAGCTCTGATGTTCAACTATCCTAACAATACTCAGATACATGGGTTAGAAACATGAGGACATTTTATTCAAGACATGTATACTTAGTGTAGTGAATATTTTCCACTTACCTTATACATCCAGTCTCCAACTTCCCTACTCCTGTCCAAACCTTCGTAAGCCTCAGAGAGTGAAAATTTACATACCAAAATACTTGGCAATAATTGTTTTTGTCTGCTAATGGTTGAAGTTTCAGATAGGGAGTTCTTGTATCATTGATTCTAGATGCAAAATGGCATCCTTGGTATATTAGGACTAGAAGGGATAAATGGTCTCTCATGCTGCTATTCTTGTGCCTCACCTCTCATTTATTCTCTTTATCCTTCCCAAGATTTGTAAATGATCCTTTCAACTTCACTAATTCTTGACTACACCATTCCTTTGCTTTTATGATTCATACACATGCCTGGTGATGTTATGCTCCTCATGAATCCAACAATGCTGTAATAATATTGACCATACACTGTCAATGCTCTCCAGCTCAAAGCACATTGAAAGGATACCTGTATTCAATTTTTCAAACAACGTTTGGTGTGAGAGAAAAAGAATCATAGAGAATTATGACACATCTCACTAAAGTGTTAGGAAAAAACTGGACTTGTTAGGTGATTTGGGGAATGACTCATGGAAGCAAGACTTGTTCTGGGTACATTTTTTTCAGGAAATAAGAAGACTGAGGTTACAAATCTTAATCCTTATGACCAAGAAGGAGAAGGAAAAAAAAAAAAAAAACAAAACTAATGTTGAAGTTTACTTTAGCAAAAAGCAAGTTAGTCAAGAGAACGGCATATTTGATATTTTGGGTTTTTGAAATGGTGACATGGTTTTTGTCTGTGGAGTTAGCTTTTTTTGTCTCACTTCACCAGGGGGCACACTGTGAACTTGAATGATATTCTTGTTCTGTGAGATGTTCACATCCAATATAAGGATACTGAAACCTAAATAGAAGAGTCATGTACCTCTACAACAAAATTTACCAGCTAGGGTCAAGTGTTTTCCCAGATACCAAGAATTATGTTTTCCTTCTTTGTCACTTGCCTAATTAGAAGTGTCTTGTTTGTGTATCAAGCATTGACAGTTAACACATTCACCATAGATTATTGTACCCTCAGACATAGTATTTTCTTCCATATTATCTTATACTCTATATTAGATTTTCTGGAATTCAACCCTTTATAATTCCTAGCTTGTGCTCCTCAAGTAGATGGTAAATCCATACAAATGAGTAATTGATCATATAAGTTTTATCTTCCAAAATGGAAAGTGGTCTGTATATGGAATATGCATATGTGTGTGCACACATATACGTGTATATTTATCTTATTGAATGCCTTTTAAATGTATTCTCATCACACCCAAAAATATAGATAGTTTCAAAAGATGGGACACTGCCCTTTACTAATAAAAAATTTCACAAAATTTTCTTTGTAAACTGAAATATGTACACTTAATTGACTAGTAAACTTAGAGAATATAAATCATGCTCTTTATTTGGCTACTATTTTGGTATACATGGAAAATATGAGAGTATATTTCTCAGTAGGAAAGACAAACATAAATATCTATAGTTCCATTGTACAGCTGATATGTCAATTTGTTAAGGTTTTGATTATAACAGGATGTAGGCTTATAGCATCTCATGAAGAACGCTGTTCTTTTTGAAATTGTTAGGATAATGAGCCTGAACTAATAAAAATTATACTTAACATTATGTTGATACTTTCTGCAAAGCAAGTGAGTTAATGTTTGCTATTTATAAATATGTACATATGGTTCACAGCATCAGCACCCGGTTAAAACCCAAAGGGAAGACACAAATGCATTGCCACTCATGTCTAAATAAGAGCTTAATTATATTTACATGGGTGCCTGATAATGAAAACTATATAATTCATTCCTTTCCATTTTCATGCGTGAACTATCTTATGCAGTTATCCACTTTTACTATGTCTTTCCTTAAGGCAAGTCTTCCTAATCTGTACTATATTATTTGGTTACAAATATGTTATCATTTTCCATACTGCCAAATGTTCAGAGTAATATGTATCTATTTATAAATTTAATTTTTGAGACCAGTTATTTTTTTGTTGTAACTAAAGTCACCCAAAGAAGAGGTATAAGCATATACACATAAGTACCTTATAGAACACTGTTTTGAATATTTGAAGCAAGTGAAAGATCATAAAAATGAAAGAAACTTATCTGGGAAAAGTAATTTAATAATTTACAAAATACAGAATAGAACTCTGTTTGCAAGCAAGATATATAGATACCTTCCAATAATTTCTCCCAGTCACACTCAACAGAAAAATCAAACAGCAGCACCCCTCCCCAAACTGTGTAGCTCAAAAGGTAGGTACATAGAGAAATTATGCTTGTAAAATGCTATGGCATTAATACTATAGAAAAGAAAATACTATATCTTGGCTTGATCTCATGAAAATTCTAGATTAAAAATGAATACACACTGGAGAAAATAATACAGCATTTACAGAAGCTTACTACAGAAGAGTGAACTTGCAAAAGAAGGATTAACAATGCAATAATTTTTAAAGACAAGTGACAGAAATATTACTTGAAATTCCTCATGTGACAAAATTAGATCTTTATGCTAACCTGAACTCAAGACCCAAACAATGTCATTACAGTGTAACTAAACGAGACAAAAATACAGATTTCAGTGCAGTAAAATACATGGAAATATAGAAGTACCTGATAATTGAATCAAAGGTGTGCAGGGCACTTTTGTATTATTATAATTAATGTGGGGAGGGATTGGAAAAAGACTGAAATTAGAGAAATAAAAGTGATGTGAATGAGAGACCAATATTATCCACTCTAATGAACAATATATAAATAAAATCAGAACCTCAATAAATCAGAAATTCTTAAGTCTAGTAAAAATATAAATGACCTTATTACAAATACTGAAAATTGTCTATGTACAAAAAATTAAGTTCTAATAAAGTCAGTCTAAAGTCAGTCTCCATTCTGTATCCTTGATTTTCAAACTGCCTACAATAAAGTGTGATCCAAGTAGAGTGACTCAGTTAACTTAGACCGAAGGGAGACCATTAGTGTAGAGAAAGGGGATGAAGGTACGGAGGACGGGGGCAAGTGGAGGTATTGGGGGTTAAATTGACCTAATTGTGGTAGGTGCATGTAAGAATAAGACATAATGAAGCCACTATTCCATATAACTATTATGAAGTATTATGAATTTAAGAGAAATTCTCAAATATGAAAGAATTTCAGGGAATCTGGAGCTTGAGTCCTAGTCTCACACACAGGCACTAGTTTATACTGATTTGAATTTTCTGGGCAGAGTCCTTAGAGATCTCCAGAGTTTTCTTTCCTTACATTTTTCTTCTCCCCTGTGTAGTTCTTTCAATTCTGTCAACTACTCTGGATTTCTAGCTCTGTCTCCTCACCTCAGTGGCCTTCCAGACTTGGCCTGTACTTCTGTACTGTAGCCTCTAGATATTCAGTCATGACACTTATTATGCCTGGTTGCTTTCTCCCTTGAGTCAATATTAGTTATTGCCTAATATCCTATTCCATAGTAGTTATTTTTTAATGATTTTTGTTCATTTAAAGTGTTTTTTCATTTGTTTGTTTCATGAGTAAATTCACAATTCTTAATTGCTGAATCAAGCATACCTTGTGTACCACAGTGACTCCACTTCCTCTGTTCTGCTTTTTGCTTCCCATAGAGTAAGAAAGAAAAGGAGGAGAATGGATAGAAGTCATTTTCTCAATGTCATCAAATTGTGGTTTTTGGATCCCTGGAACATCTTCTCATTTCAGCTTCAAAGCTTGTGGAATATACCTTGGAACATGATCTTGCACCTCCACATGATGGTCATCTACATGTCCCATGGTTTTAAAATCTTTACTAAAGAGAAAAAAACATTGTTTGTACTTAGTGGACGAGTTAGTTAAGTGAGTAATTTACCTACCTACCATTTTAAAATTCTCAAAATAATTTATGATCATTTTATTTATTTAATTTTATAATTGTTTTTAGAATTGTAAAAACAACTGCCCTTTAAAAGATTAAGAAATTAAAAACATTCTTGACTTAACAAATTTTTATTATGGTAATCATAATGGACCATATGTGAATGCCTACCCTTCTAGAAACAAAAAAAAATGTATGATAGCTACAGACTACGTTTAAGAATTTGTGTTGCATTTGCATAATATTATCATATATTCCTTGTATAACCACTGAAGAAATTTGGACTATTCACAACTTTTATAAAGAAACAATATTCCACAGTCTTTATTATCTTCTTTCTTTCCTGCTTCAATATATCTATTATGTCTCCACCATCACATAACCCAATAATTTCAGTTGTCCTTTTAAATGTATGCAGTGATGTATTTATGAATATGGATATCATATCATTGCTTCTAGAACTATAGGCAGACTAAGTCATTAGAAGTATAAGATAAGCTACCATGATCATCAACAAAATTGTAAATTTCTTCAATCTTTTAATGAAAAAAAAAGTTTATTAGTCTTAACAGAATTTTAAGTAAGATAAAAGGGACTGTAATGCTAGATCAGTTCAAATTTTTTTTACTTATTATACAATTACTATAATTCTGAGGCCCAAATAATGGACTTCATTAAATGAAAGTTAAATACTAGAATATTCTGGTATAGTTCTGAAGAAAATGTCCTATTGTGAACTTATTTGTGTCCTATTGTGACTTTATCAATCACTCCTAAGAGATTCCAGGAAACACTCATTCATGAATATTTTTGGAAATACATTGTTCAGAGGATCAACATCATCCTTAACTACTCTGTGATAATTGCTCTCTGTAGGTCAAGAAAAAGCATGTGAAATAGTGGCATTCATGTAAGCTCCTCGAATTCAGTGAAGATGATGGAATCCAGAGTATCAGAGGAGAGTTACTGGTATTTCACTGCTTAAGACAGAGTGGACGTGACTAGATAGCAGACTAGGCAGCATAATTGGAGAGAGAGAGATCCTTTGTGGTAACTATGGTGCCATAGTGTCCCTGGGGATGAAATAGTGGTTTAACAATAAATTGCATGACCTGGGAATAGGAGACAATATCTAGATCTAACAAATGTGGAACACAATGGTGATTCATGTTGCCTATCACATTGCCAGAAATGAGTGAAATCTAAGTCTCAATCTCTTGAATGATGGAGAAAATTTGGTCTTCTTGAGGAAGAACATGGCTGCACTTGCAAATTGTTTACTCTAAACATTTATTGTAGTCTTTCCAAAAGGTACATGTTATCTTTTATTAAGAAAACTAGGGAAATGAAAGCACCAGAAATTGGTTACTAGAAATTGGTTGTACAGTGACTAATTCCTGGTATTACAACCAGTTAATGTAGGCAAATTTTGGATTTATGGAAGTTAGATTATTAATACTATTTCGACTCAACTCCTCCTCACAGTGAGACCAGTTCACTGATCCTGAATACAAACATAGTTATTTTCTCAGTTATAGAATGTATAATTAGAATAGTCATATTTAGCTAATTACAGAATCCCTATTTTATGTCCTTGTACTGTGGAGAGGTATAAAGTGAAGTAGGGAAGACTATTTAAAATGGCCTGGAAGTCCATGTATAACAGACTACATAAAAGGACTTCTCAAACACTGTTTTGGCCTTGCATTTTTCTTTTTACTTTTGCAATTATTTTCTTTTTTATTAGCATGTATTAATTGCACCAGTTAATTGGTTTCATCATGACATTTTCATATATCAGCATTACATTTGTTGAGAAATTTTAGAAATTAGTACCACCAAAAATATTTGAAGATCACAGATGGCTATCATAAATCTCAAATCAAGCTACTTATTTGGACTGTATAGAAGATAGAATGGTCTTGAAGAGTTGGCTGTGATTTGTAATAAATATAATTAAGTAGTGATTCCAATTACAGTTGAAGTTCCAGATGCTGTTTGTTTTTGTTTTCATGTTTTGAAGAAAATCAATAGAGGTCCAAATACTTTACATGCAATTCTTAAATGACAATTTTTTTTTCTTAATTTCTGTTAAAAATGAAGCCAACAAAATCTCCTTTTCTTGCTTTTTTTTTTTTTTTTTTTTGGACCAGGGATTGAACTTAAGGACACTTAACCACTGGGTAACCTTCCTAGCCCCATTTGTTCACACATGTATGATATAGTAATTTATGTTCTCAGTTAAA
This sequence comes from Sciurus carolinensis, assembly GCF_902686445.1. Lineage (NCBI taxonomy): Eukaryota > Metazoa > Chordata > Mammalia > Rodentia > Sciuridae > Sciurus > Sciurus carolinensis. The sequence goes on along the minus strand of NC_062221.1, from coordinate 120,797,578 downwards.
TTTCTGAAGCACATAAACTATACCTCTGCTATGAACTGGTTCACAGGAGCCTGCTCATGTCACTACTCTGGCCCACTTCATGAAGCACCCTGTGCAATGGCTTCCTTTGTTACAAGGAAACATATGTGAGATACATGCTGGTGACATCCTGTGGGTTCATTATATGGTTGATATGCTGATTAGACTTTGAGGAAATGATGCAGAAAATGATGCAGACCACTTGAAAGGGGGCATATTTTCAAAAAGTGGGAAATAAACTCAACAATGATTTATGAGTTAGACATCTCATGAAGTGTTTAGAGCTTCCCTCAGTCTACATAATAGCAAGGTATACCATCTGAAGTAAAGGGCAATTGTTGCATCTAGTCCTTTCTTGAACTGTAAAAGGAATACAACACTAGAAACAGTTTTCAACTTTTGAGTCAACATGTGTTAACCTATTTACTGAGCAACCTTAAATGCTGCCATGTTTGATGAGGGTCCAAATCAGAAGACAGATGTCATACAGACTCAGGCTCTTGTGCTATAGTACCAAGTAGATTCAATAGTTCTTAATTATCTATAACAGATAATCATACTGATACAATATTTGAGAGGACTTTATAGATGGTTTTTGGTACATAATTATAGAATTTAGGTACAAATTCATTTCATTATGTGAAGAAAATTATTTTCATTCAAGAAATGTCATTAGTCTTTCTATGATCCTTAGATGAGGTCAGCTACTTGTACATATTGCCAGCAAGTTAACTTGCACTCTGAGTTATCCATTATGAACTGTGCAATAGTTAAGATTGCCTAAGTGAGGCAGACGTAGCCTTTCATCAATATCAGTCAGGTCCCAATGTTTGACAAACGAATACCTATGCCTTCTACAGTTTAAACTACTACATATATACTTCTTCCTCATCCCCTACTTATATCCTTAAGAGGAGCTCCTCTTGCCATTTAATTTAGCAAGAAGTTGTCAAGGGAAATTTTCAAATGTTTTGTACAATATCCTGGTTTACCTGTGAGTGAATTGCTGCTGCTTTGTAATCCCAACCAATAGTAGCCCTGAAGTTTAATGGGGAAAGGAAATTCTTCTAGAGATAGGGATGTAGATAGTACACTTGTGTCTTGTAAGTTTTTACAATTTTAATTCCTATGGACTCAACATCCCAATGAAATGGCTGTGGATACTAAGTGACTAGGTGCACTAGTGTTATACCAGATATGACACTGTATCAGATGTGATATCACAGGTTCACCTTTCTACTCTCTTTTATCTGAGACTTAGTGATGTTCAAGTACACTGTAAATTTCCTCATCATTTGCTTGTGAGCTCTACCCTGACCCCAAGTAAACTCCTCATACTCTGTCTAAATGCCCCATGTCTTTGGATTACCTGCTTCCTGGGAACTGCTCCCATATGCCCCACTGCATGGTGTTCCATGTTGCCATCACTGCCCTTTAGTCTCACTGGCCAGAGGTCTCAGTTAGCATGAAGGGTCAGAAGTATATTTAACTGTAAGTGGAGATCATCACTTAAGAACTTTGGATTCTCTTTCAATCAAGACAGTTAGACATAAAATGGTTGCTGTATAGGCTGAGGTAATGAATTCTTTTTGTCAAAGAGAAACTGGGTTGCTACTACACCATGTGGGCAAGGATAAATACACTTATAACTCAGAATGTTCTCAGGAATACTTCTTACTACTCAAAAGCTTGTGTAGAATTAATAGCAAATTCAACCATATATTAAGGGCATGGCTGTTAATGATACAAACTCTGCAGGAATGAAGGGGCGGCTGTCACACACCAAGCATGGAATCACAATTATCTGGCATGCTTGCTGAGACCAAAGCAGATATGGACTATGCAGTGGAAAAAAACTATAAATACCTGCTATGACCATGTGAATTGTAAAAGAAATGAAAATATGTGAGTGTATCGTTTCTGATTTGATGTGAATTGTAAAATACAACAATTTTTTTTGTATCTCCTCCTCTCTAGCAAAATATAATACACCATGTACAGTAATTTTACTTGTTTTACCCTATATCTTAATATTTAATTTCAAAATGCTTAATTTGATTAGAGAATTGTAGGTGAACTAAAAAGTTAATATTATTAAAATGAACCAAGTCAGGTATTTAACTTATTTAGGGAGAAGATTATTTTATCCTTGATATTAGCAGTGATTGTATTATATTTGATGGACATGTGATATTTTTGATGTCTGATTAGAAGTTAAATGGAGTTAAAAGTTTAAGTATAAATAGTGATTTGATACCTTGAATCATAGCTCAAGTCCACACTGGGTACCATCTCTAAGTTCCCATCTCTACTTAGTCCAATATCAATTTAGATTTGTTCAATGTGTCAACATGTTTTTTTTCATTTTTATTAGGGTATTATAATCACATAATGTTGGGGATCTTTTTGACATAATTACACCAGCATGGAATATAATTTGGTTCAATCCAGTTCCCAGTACTTTCCCTTTCCCTCTTTTCCTCACTCTACCTCTTCCCTTTCCTCTACTGTATTGGTCTTTCTTCTACTTATCTACAGTTTTTTTTTTTTTAATTAATGCCTTATAGATAAACATAAAGGAAAATTTCACTTTGATATATTCATACATGTACATAGTACATAGTTTGGTTAATTTCACTCTGCAGTTTCTCAATTTTCTATTTCCTCCTACCTCCCCCTGTACTGTGACCAGTGCAGCACAAAATAGTTCTTCTAATGCAGGGGATGAGCGGATTGAAAATATAGGAAGAATAAAAAGGAAAGATAAAAGATATCAAGAATAAGACAAAAGACATCAGGACGGGCTCATCCACAGGGCCCCATGGGTGAAACAGTCCTGATGGGGTCTAGGTAGACAAAGAGCTGGGCTCTGGGTGTTTATTTTATAGGTTTAAACATGGAAAGGATTTATTGTGAGAAAATTCTTTAAGGTAAACAAAAGTGAGGTTGTGAGCAGGAACAGACTAATTGGGTTTATCAACTTGTGGGATATCTTCTCTAGCTCTGGGAAGCTGGGACCTCAAGGCTATGACCATGCCTATATTTCTTCTACCCCTAGGCAGTTGGTGTTTGAACCCAAAGCTATTGAACTCATAAATCTCATGCCAGGTATGGAATTTATCTTATTAACAGTGATCACCTGCAGGTGGGCACTCCTCTCAAGGTGCTCACACAGAAAGATTCCCAAAAGTGGCATCTCACTGACCAGGGATACAGAGTTCAAAGCAATGAATCATTTGCTCCTACCAACACCCCTGAATCTCTTTCCTCTACTCCACAGAACTGTCTTCTATTTTTATGGAACTAACCCTGCTTTTCCCCACTTATTTTAGCCTGCTTCTGCATAGGAGAGAAAACATTGAACCCTTGAATTTCTGGGTCTGACTTTTGTCATTTAGCATAATGTTCTCCATTTCCATCCATTTATCAGCACATGCCATAATTTATTTTTTCTTGATGGCTGAGTAGAACTCCATTGTGTATATATATTTCATTTTCTTCATCCTTTAATCTGTCAAGGGGCATTTGGTCTGGTTTCATAACTTAGAATTGATACCTGTCAATTCTGTATCACTGTAGTATGCTGACTTTAGATCTTTTGGATAAATATCAAGGAGTGGAATAGTTGGGTCATATGGTAGTTCTAGTCCTAGTGTGTTGAGGATTCATACTGCTTTCCAGAGTTGGTTTTCTATTGCAGTCCCACCAACGATGTATGAGTGTACCTTTTCCCTCATGTCCTCTCCAGCATTTATTATTATTGGTCCAGGCACTGATTTCCTTAACAAGATTCCTAAAGCACAAGAAATAAAACCAAGAATAAATGAGTGGAAGACAATTAAATCAAAAATCTTCTGCTGACTACAATGGTGCACACTTGTAATTCCAGTGGCTTGGCAACTTAGTGAGACCCTGTTTTAAAATAGATAAATAAATAAATAAATAGGCCCGGAGTGGTGGTTCAGCGGTTAAGCAAAGAGCCTGTGGGTTCATTTCTAGTTAAAAAAAAAAAAAAAAAGAAAACTTCTGCACAACAAAGAAAATAATTAAATATGAGGAGAGAAACTACAAAATGGGAGGAGATCTTATTTTTGTCACTTGCCCCTCAAAGAATTTGTATCCAGAATATAAAAAGAACTGAAATTACTTAATACCAAACAAACAGAGAAATCACCCAATTAATGAATAAGCAAATATCAAAACAGACATTTCTCAGGAAATACAAATGGTCAACAAATATTTTCATATATATATATATATATTCAACATAATTAATTACAATCCATCCATATATATATATATATGTATATATATAAATTCAACATCTTTATCAATTAGAGAATCAAAACTGCACTGATATTTACCTCACTCCAGTGAGAATGGTAACTTTCAAGAACACAAATAATAATGTGCTAGTATTAGATTTAGAAGGCATAAATAAAGCTACGATCACTGTTCTTGGAGGTGTGTGGTTACTAGAGAAGACGATGATGGAAAGACTTGAAATGGCACTCAACAGCTTATACGTATTCTCCTTTAGTTCCAGGATCAGTTTCCAAAAGTGGCAGCACAGCAGAAGCAGTGCCTCCGTGACACTCCTTGTGAGCCCTCTTTATTTAGTTCACCTTTTGTATGAATCCTCGTCATAACTACATGTAGACATTTAAATACCTTTTAAGCTACCTATAATTTATAACATATTTTACTATTGAATACAGTATAATATGTGTTCATGCATCAATCTTATTTAATTTCTGACTCTCACGATAATGTGAACCCTGAAGGACAGAAATTTTGGCTTCTTTTGTTTAATGAGTAATTCCAGTTCCTAGGAAAGGGCATGAGACTGTAGTCATTTGACATATTGGTAAGTGTGAAATATGCATCTGTATATAATGAATTGAATGACATGTTTATTTAATAAAGAATGTACAAAATCTAAATTGATGATTTACTTGAGAAAAATCAATTTGTATATCCGAAATCAATGAAAACTATAAAACTTTTTAAAAAATAAAATAAGAATGAATGAGCAAACTGAAATCATGAAGAGATCTTGCCTCAAGTGTGTTATGCCTCGATCCCCTTTTTTTGTTCTTTCTTTTTCCTTTTCTTCAGTTCTACATACACTTATTATGCACAAAGTAGTTCTTAATAGTTAGCACAAAGTGCCCTGTTGTGTCTTAAAACAAGAACACTAAGGCAGACAAGGACTTTGCTTGAATAAAAACAATTTCTTCATCCAAACAAAGAAGATGCTACTTAGCCTCTCTTCAAAAGGCAATATAATGATAATTTGATCTTAAAAATGATTCCCTATACAGTTTTGTGAAATAGGTCTTAGAAATGCTATGAGGTTTACTATCATTAGAGTACTGTAAATAAATGTAACAAAGTTTAGCATAAGTTTTTATCTACATTTTTATTTATCTGCTTTAATTAAAAGTACTAATTTATGTTTTGTCATTTTTAATATATTTAATGCCTGAAATTCTACAAAGATCAGTCTTTAAGATATTGTATGGTTTAATTGTGACATTGCCTCTCCATTTTACTTGTTTGGGTTTTTGTTAGTTGAATTTTAACAAAATTGTATCAAAAGAGCTATAGATGACAAAGGCACAAGTAAAATGACACTGCATTTGTCATCAAGAAATTGCAACAATTACATTTTTAAAATGAGACATATGTACATATATGTCTATTTGTCAGCACAGTTTTCAAGAAATTGAGGGCACTCAGAAAGAAAGAAAATTGGTCAAAGGAACTGTACATATCACTGTACCTATGTGATAAAGTCCCCATGGGAATACTGGTTGGGAATTCTTATACCCATATGCATATTTTCTGAGATTAAATAAATAAAAAATGATATATAATAGATAGGACCCAGAATCCTCACTGCTGAAGTGGGAAATCACAGATAAACAAAGGAAAAAAAATAAGTGATTCACATGGTAATGAAAGTGGTAGGGAAATAACAATATAAGCTCAGATTTAGCATTTACCCACTACACAGATGGTCACTGAATTATGATGGTTTTCTTACTTTATAATGATCCAAACGCAATGCACTTTCAGTAGAAACTGTACTTCAGGTTTTGAAAATTTATCTTTTCCTGAGCTAACAATATGCAGTATAACACTTGTGTAATGCTGGTCTGAGATGGGGAACTACAGCCCTCAGTCAATCACACCATCACTGGGATAAACACACAACAGGGCACTTGTGCCAAACTGTGATGTTGGATAGAACTGTAGTAGGAAATGCAATTTGACTTGTGTTCAACTTGTGGGTGCATTTACTGAAATAAACCCCCTTGTAGGTTGAGGAGGATCTGTATATATGTGTGTGTGATCACGCATATAGATAAGTAGATCTACCTATATGTGTACTTAGGTAAATATAGATGAAAGATATGTGTGATTTCTATTAATCTATCTAAAAAGACCCATGAATGGTGACTTCCCAATGACACAATATGAAAGGAGAAGGGAAGTGTATCTTTAAAGCAAAAAGCATGACAAAACACTACCTCACCCAGGTGATCAAACATAATATCAATGGTGATAATTCATCCTGAAAGATGTGGCCTACTTATATGAAAAAAAAAAAAATGACACTTGTGGTCATGGTGCTCCTCCCTAAAACACATTAGCCTTGTTTAATCATGAGAAAGGCACCATATAAATGTTATTTGCAAGTCATTATTAAAACTCTCTGACCAGAGCACCTTAAACTCATCAAGATCATTCAAAACAAGGATCATCTTTAAGAATGCCTCAAGTCTAGAGAGAGAATTACTACTAAATGTAGTGCTGTTTTAATCATTTTATGCTGCTAAAACTAAGTACCATAGAATAGATTGCTTATAAAAATAGAACTTTATTTCTTGCTGATTTGGAAGCTAGAATCTGACATCAGTGTGCCAGCATGGTGATGTTCTGTAAGGGTCCTTGTTCACTCGTGTCCTCTAGTTGTACCTTAACACTATGTAAAAAGGATAAAAGAATTCCCCTGCGTTCAATTCCTTTATTTTTATCTTCATGCTACTGGGGCATTGAACCTAGGGTTTCCTTACAGCTGAGCTACATCCCTAGCCTTTATTTATTTATTTATTTATTTATTTATTTATTTATTTATTTATTTTGGAGACAAAGTCTTCCTTAGATGCTCAGGCTGGCCTATCCATCCTCCTGCCTCAGCCTCTTGAGTCCCTTAGGTTACAGGCAGGCACACTGAACCTGATTTGGGGTCTGTTTTTATAAAGACCCTGATCTTATTTATTAAGACTTCACCCTCATGATTTAATCATGGAAGATCAAAAATATGAGGTTAAAATTGAGGTAATCAGAATAACATGTACATTTTGGGTAACATTATTTTTAAATATTACCAAAAATTATTTTAAATGCCGAGCCTAAAAGAGATGTCAATCAATCCAAATGTATTTCCCAAGAAATATTAGGAAACACTAAGATCTAATCCATAATGTCATAGTCTTTTTAATTTGTCATAAACTCTAACTGATAATGATTTTAAGTATTGCTGATGTTAATTACACTTTTATGAAAGTTATTGTTATAGAAGATAAAAGCAGATGAAAGTCATCTCATAATTTTTTTTATTTATTTTTTGAAAAATCACATAATCACTACCATATCATTGACCAATGAAGTGGCATAAATCATACAAATCAAGTGACTTCATGAATCCATCTATTCAAAAAGTAGAATAAGAAGTCTTACTATATTGTAAGGATAGTACTTCTTATTCTAAAAGTGATTGTAACAAAATGTGTTTTTTAATGCACAAAATAAAAATTTAAAATATGAAAATACACAATCTTTCCTGACAATTCATTTTAAAAATTGAAAGTTCTATAGATTTTCTTAGAAAAGAAAATATTGGTATCTCCATGGAACACAAATTTATACATTTAACTCACTATGGATCAATAAGGATTTATGAAGTAAAAATCAATAGTTAGCAATTTAAAATTTTATAGTATGTAAGTTTCAAAAGATGTCAGTTTTTTTATGGAACTAGTGAATAGCTAGATGCACTTTTTGTCCTATAAATAAACACTTTTTCAACCAGAGGATATTAACCATGCAAAACAATGACAAAAATAAAATACCACATCACAAAACAAGAACATGCATACTGTCATATATAAAAATATATAAGATAAATATATGCCATAATTAGTCAACTATTTGCATAATGACAGCTTTAAAAGGTAAAGACCACTGTACTTAGTGGTTGCACTGTTATTAAAAGTATACCTTGAGTTAGGAATATCAGAAATATATCCATTTTTTTCAAGCATGAGAAACAATTGGAATCATAATTTTTTTTCTGAAATACCATATTATTTTATTTTAGAAAAATATATTGTCTTATAGATTAACTGTAAATAAAATATCTAAAATATAATCTATAATTTCTCATCTTTGATTTTTCTTTGTTTTAATAGGTATATATAAATGTTGGCAATAGCTTCGCTGATACTAAGAGAGCTATAGATGGTCTTTCATGTGGGTTGTTGAAAAGATCTCTGGTATTTTGAACCTAGTACACTACAGCAATATTTAAAACAACTTTATAATTACTCATCTAGACAACAGCATTATTTCAGCACTAAATTTCCTACTGACAGAGCTCAAATGAGTATGTTAGCCAAAGTTTATCTTCTCCACTGAAAGTGTAAACTCTGTGTACATGTTTAATCAGTTAATGGTTGTATAAAATATCTAAAATGATACACAAGTTTTAGATACATTTTATGTATCTGTGTCTACTTTCAAGTATAGTTGTGATCTAAGTTAAGGGTCTTACAGACTGCATGAACCTAGAGATGAATACGGACAAGAAAATGGAGAGTCTGAAAATCAGAGTTGGCATGAATTCCAAAGAGGCTTCACTAAATTCTGTGATATTCACTCAGCAATTTTGTGATAAATTAAATAGGGAGAATAGTTTTTCCAAGTTTATTTTTATAGAGATAATCATAGCTATAAGGAGGAGAAAAACTTGAAAATTCAAGGGCTACCTCAAAACCTTTGTAGTGAAAGCTACAAAATATATTTTAATTGTTTAATTAATTATTAGTGAATTAGTCCAATTATTGTGTAATCCCATTCTAATTCTTAATGTTTTAGTAACTGTGTAAAAGCAAGGTTATTTTGTGTGATATGAAGAAGACAAACTATGTCTTGGATCCTTGTGCATCAAGAGCCCATGAAATCCACCCTTGTAGGCTTCTGCACTTGCAGGTGTCTAAATGAGACTCTGATGGAGGCTTCCTCATGTTATCTTGACTCAAGAGACTCACTCCATTTGATGAGTAAAAGGATGGAAGGTCAATGAGTGATGCGCCACTAAGTTAGCAATTGCTAAATCTTGCTTCAAGATGAACACAAAAGAAGCATAAGATCTGTAAAAAAGAGGAAACAATGTGAGCTAAGGTGACTAATATTGTTGTGTTGAAGGCAAGGCGGAAGTACAGATAGCAGCAAAAATAACAATGTATCATAGCACAGAAAACATTGTGCTAAGAAATTGCTCTTTTGCTTTATACATCAGTCTTCCATGCAAGCCAACAGAAAACCTATCTACGTAAGCAGAAGAATTTTTGAAACAATTCAATAAATGCTTGAAAAGTACCCAGGAACTAAATGGGATCTAGAATATATCATGTCAGACATCAAGAACTCTTGAACTTGGAGGTTGCTGCTACCGGTACTTCTCCAAGATATTTGACCATCTCCACTGTTGACCTAGATATCTCTTGCTTTTCTGGGCACATCCTCCTCCTGCTTTTGGACTCTCAAGTAAGCTGTTATGAACCACCAAAGATGTGTTGAATCTTTGTGTTGCTTTTTTCAAAAATTGAAAATTAGAGTATTCATTACTCTGGTTTCAGAGTCCTGCAGGCAGCTTAAGTAGAAGAGTTATAAGACACTTCCCCAAACAATAAAGTTGTTCAGAGGTGTTTTACCCAGATATCTCTGATTAATATTTTAGTTCACTGCTTGGGATGCTCAACACATGCAAGTTTACAGCCTGCCATGAATTCATTTACAGAAACATGCTTATATTAATCCTACAAAAATGTCCCAGAAGATACTGCACAAGAAAAAACATTTATTCATTTGTTATACTTGTTTATTTCAAGATAAATATATTCCCTTGCATGTGATCAAACACCAAATTAACCATTTATTGTAAAAATATTAATTACCCCAAACAACTTAATCAGTATTTTTACTACATGAACTGTATGATAGTGATCACATTGAATATATGAACATCTCTTTGTAAAAAAAAAAAAACATCAATTTATATAAAGAAAACAAGGAATGTGCTGAAGAAATCAGTAAAGTTCTCAATTCCCAGTAGAGGGATCTAAATTTCAGACTTCCACTTGGGTTTAAAAAAAAAAAAAAATCCTCATCAGCAAAATTGCAGGAAAAAAGCAGAAGATTGCAGGTTTATCTTTCCAATTCTCAGTTGTTAGAGATTGAGAGGGAACATTTGTTTTGTTTGTTTCCTTGATTTTGAATGTTAACTTTGTGCTAAATTTTAAACAAATTGCTAAGAATAGAGTTAGTCTAACTATACTTTAAGCTGTATTGAAGCCAATGTAGCTGAAATATTCATGAGTCCAGAGATAAGAATGAATAGCTGAGGAAATCTGGTAAAAGAAAAATATATCTAAAAATTTATATTTTACACACACAAAAATACTGTTTACATTCAACTTGTTAAGTAAAAATATACTTTATCTTTCACATCTTCATCTATAGACTTTGGTCTTTGAGATTGTAGAATCCATTGAATTTAGTACATGGTCAAGTTATCTGGCTAGCAATCACTCAACTTTGAATTGACCACTCAGGTTGGAGAATATTTAGCCAAGTTTTCTATTTCTTCTTTCCACACTATTGCATACATTTAGAGATTGGAAATCGGCTCTTTGAAACCTCTATCTGGACTGTGACATGTTTAACTTTTCCATTTTTTGTGCACATATTGAAAAGGGAGTTCTTGCTCTCTTGCCTAATCCAAGGTGGTGTGATAAACTCAGATTTATGACTTTAATCTGCTTGCACAGAAATTGTAAGATCACATTTCACTCATATTGAAAAATTGAATTAATAAAGGCATTTATTTGTATAACCCTTTGGGCCTAAAACCTGATATATCTGTAAAAGTGCAACTTTAAGGGATATGTGATCTTTAGAAAATCTCACTAAAATTATAACATGATTAAGATTCAGTAATATTTGTTTTCAAAAACACTTGTTCTCTTCTTTCTTCTCTTTGAAGTGAAAAAGAAAGCTTTGAAGTTAAATAACCACCAAAGCAGACAATATTTTTGAGCATTTTAAAGAAATCTTGGTGCCACAAATAGAAATGGCAAATTGTCTTTAAAACCTATGCTCTGCCTTTGTTCAACCAGGGACTTCCAACATCTACTTGACTCTCTTTCCCCAAAACTTCATGTGAGCATCTGGATCTATTTAGACTGTCTTAGTCTCTTTAGTTTGACTAGATCCTTTCTATTTATCTTTGTAAATTAAAGCCAGGCATGCATTCTACCTAAAAAATAGTCTTTCTGATTACTTTAGGTTAAATAGAGTTAGATAGTCTTTCTTATCAGATCCTTGTTGAATATTTTCATGAGTTCAATTCAGATTTACAGATTAATATATGATAAATTTTCATAAGAAATCTGTCATGTGTGAACATGTAAAGATTTTAAGTCAAGCAAATAACTGCTGTAACAGTTATTCTGCTCATTTCTCTTGATAAATGTATCTTCCAAATACTGTAACACTAGATTAAATTGAGAATTTTCAGTGCTTTAGACTTGCAGGTCCCTCTCTTACATCTTACCCTTCTTTTCTTCCTACTCTGCAGAGCCCTAGTACACTTTCAAGTAGTTGAGCAGCCAGCCTGTCAACCACTGTTAGACCTCATGGGTACATGAGTAGCACATTCTGCCTTTGGGAGAACTGAAGCAGAGGAAATTGCATGCTTCATACATATCCTTAGGGGTATATGAGAATATTGCAGAATCATGGATAACGAATTGGCACTTTAGATGTGAGGATGTTGGCACACACGTATCATTCTATCAGACTGTTAGACATGGAGGTGTGGTACTGATGGAAGATGACCAATTGAAGAGGGTTTCTCTGCATGCCACCCAACTCAAGCTCTTATCTTGCCTTCCAGTTCTCTGTCTTGCATTCTCTGTGAATCGTGGAGCTATATTTCAACTATCTTTATATGTTCAGTATTATTTGATGATAAATAACTTGGTTTTGTTTGTTTTATTGGTTGTTGTTGAATGAGTTTAAACACAAAGATATAATGCAATTGAGACCAAGACCATTTATCTAGCAAATTTCAAAACATAATTGAAATTCAGACTTCTAAATCTAGAAGTGTATGGTTCCAAAGCCCCAGTCAATTATTGTTTCACATGGACTTCTTCATATTAATTTATATAAAAGGAGAACTATACATGACACTAAGCACCAGGAGCCTGACCTGTGCTGATGGACAGCTAGTCATAATCAAGTATCATTTTCTGGTGTTTATTCAGAATATAGTAACAAATATACATGAAACAAATTGTAGTTCAAAAAACAAGATGTCAAAATTAAATTGAGATAATAACAAATTTATGAAGTCTTAATTTTTTTGATCTGCAAAGCCAAGTTTCAATTGGAACATATGAAAATTAAAATGATAATGTATTAGTTTAAAGGTTAAATTTTAGGTAAAGCTATTCAATATAATATTAATATAGTCAACATATTAATATGTATTATTAATGGAATGAATGCATTAATATATATTAATATATATCATGAATTTGGATATGCATCATTAGTTTACATAGATTCACCTAAAATATATACATACACACATATATATATATATATCCTCAGAAACAACCGAATCATGATCCAATCTAACAAAATAAATCTTTCAAGAGCTCATTTCATATAAGGAAAATATTTGAAAAGGAGATATATGTATTCATTGGGGTTAAAAATTACTTTTACTTTGTCTCACCTCTTTTTCACCTTTCCTCCCTCCCCTTCCCTCTTCTCTCATTTCCTCTCCCTTCTTTCTCTTTTCTCCTATTTTTGTGGATGAAGGTCACAAACAAATCATTGGGCAAATCATAGGATTTTTTTTTCAAATTATAGTGAAAAAATCTCACTTCTGTAGAGACAAAACAGTGAAGTGTTTAACAGAACAGAATTTAATGTGAAGGGAAGGGACTGATTCCCTTCCTTGTGATAAGGAGTCCTATTTGTTCCTATTTACAGCATCATGGAAGGGAAAGATGTACCTAATATGCAAATGAATTATCCAGGTGCAGAGTGTGCTTGCAAAAAGATAAGCTGGGTAGTGCCTGAGTAATTACAGTAATTCAGGACATGCAAATATATCCCGTGGACCAATGAAACATAAATAGGTATAATAGAAATTGAACAATTAAGAAAATATACCTTTAGGTTTAATAGCAGTATACATTCCAAACACAGGACTATAACTCACAGGACAAAACCAAGTATGATGTGCTCTTTGGATTAATCATTTTTTTTTATCATATCTCAAAGTCAGTTATGTACTCAAATAAAGATAGTTGCAGAGGATTATCTGAGGTAGAAAAATTGCACATGCTCCATTCTAAGAATGTGCTTTTATGAAAAAAGTATTAATTTAAGCCAATTATTGCATATTTGTTTTAAATACCTCAGGAGATAGTGATAAACTGTCAAAGCAAGCTGAATAAATTTTAGAAACAATGGAATAAAGTGGAACAGCATTTCATTTCATGAGCTTTACACTACATTGTCTGATAACTAATAAACTACTTTTGCAAAGCTTAATGTTTAAGGTGGCAGTGCAAATTGACAATTAGACCAGACATCTAGTTTTGTGCTCAGTTCTGAAGGTTAACAGCAGTTATCCATATATATTTCATTTAAAAATTAGAACATGCAACTTAGATCAAATGTATATTCTACTATACATTGCCTAGAAATATTCTGCTTACTACTATCAAGTGTTTTAATGTCATTTAAAGAGTTTAATATTAATTTTTTCTTTCAAATCAAAGCATAATAGAGCCCCATGATTTCTCCTACCTATAAATTATTATGTAATTGTTCTCACAACAATATAGAAAAAATGATTGCCAAATGTTTAGAATTATATATGTTCCATCACACTGTGGAACAGAATACATACAGCAACATAGGAAGACAGGGCCTGTGAATCAGGGAGAAAGATCACAACCATTAGGATGTGAAGCATTCAAACTAAATTATTAAGAAAGCATTTTACCCTCTCCTGGTGGGATTACTGTCTACAATATATCAGCAATATGATATGGTAGAAGCTACATACCAGCCTTCTTTATATCAGTTGATCATCTGTTATTTTGGAGGAATCTGCTCATCTCCTAGAATAACCAGTATATTGATGTCCAGTCCTAGTCTTAGGGTTGGATAATGATAATAAGTAGTGGGGTTGTGGCCAATTTCCATGGAGTCTGACTTTTTGGTAGTTCAGTCTCTGGATTTTCAACCTAAAACAAATAGATCTTAACTTGCATATGGTCATTATCACTATCGGCATTTGTGATGTTTTAACTCTATGTGCATACTAAAAGATATTAAGACATTGCAAAAAATGTCAAACATTGGTCATTTCCTTCAAGGATCACCCAGTATTTATATCTAAATAAAATACACAAGAATCAAGTTAGCATGATATTTAGAACCTCTTGGAAAAATGAACATCTCAGATAATCGATAGAGGCTAAAGAAATACATGAATTAATAAATTATCAATTAATGTCATCTATTTTCTCTATAGAAAGAGTATAAACAATAGCATACTCAGACAGATCATGCTTACTCTTGGAAGCTTATCATTAAATTTTTAGATAATTTATAATTAGCTGCAACAAGTGTACTTACACTGTGGGAATCAACAAATAAAATTAAGGGCTTCTCCAACCCCAGAGGATTAATTGTTAAACAGTTAGCAATGTATTCATGAGTAAAGTCAGAGACAGAATAGTTGTAAATTGATTATAAAATTCATCAGTTTTTTTCAATTCTCAAGCTTGAATCCAAGATTGAAGGAGTTTATTTAAAAAAATCTGTGTAAATTTCATGAGAATGAGGAGTAATTGGGTCTTCCTTTAATAGGTCAATGATATTTTAAATTAAAATATATGTGCATTCCAAACTGTAAGATGAGATACAATGTTTGCATAAAAATAGAAAAATAAATGGTGAATTTCTTATGAGTTTATATCATATTAAGAATAATTATTCTTAACTTAAATAAATATTGATCATAATTGATTGTGATAAAGTTTTTGATGTCCATTGTATAATAATGATAATATGATGAGTTTTCCAGTCAGGAAAGAGTTTTGAGAAAATTGTGAGAGATCAAAAATTGCTTTCAATGTAATTGAATAGATTTTGGAGACTTTCCTTCAAATTCCTTGGTTTGGCTAACCTAAACATGAGGGGTAGATATGACCCTTGAGATTTTATATCACCCTAGGACTTGATACCGTATTTCCACCAGTTTGGCCAGAGTAGCACTCCAAGATTGCTGCTGCTGCCAACCTTGCCAAGTACAGCATGGGCTGACTCAATCCAGTGACTGCAGGCTACAGGAACAGCTCTCAGACTTTGCTATTCTCAGTTCAGCAGGGCAGAGAGTGAGGCAGGCAGGCACTAAGACATTCACCCCACCCATTGTGGTACAGGCCTCTCAAATGAAATGTAGGCCCACTTTAACTATGATTTCCCTAGGAGGATCTTTAGAATTTTATCTAATTTTGATAGTTACCCCAAAGTTACTCAGAAATGTTTTTATAATACTAACTAGATTGTCTGCCTAATATTTACAATGATCATACTCTGAGATATTATTTGTAATATGGATATTTACTATGGAAAATATCCTAGTCTGCATGTCAATTATGAAAAACAGGGAGTAAGATGGAATTTCTGTTGTTTAGAATTCTCAATAGTTTGTGAAGTGTCACTGATTAATATTAAGATTTGGATCCTCAATTAAGCAAATAATAGAAAGAAAATTTGATAGCTCACATTAAAGATGTTATTTGAGACTACTTAATTATTCAATTTAAAAAATTACTCAGACACCCATGGAGGATGGACACTGCTGCAGCTCCCCAGCTTCTTTGGAGGCTGGTGCAGGCATTTTGAATTATTCCTGAGGGCATGACCACCATCATTGAAGTGGTGGTTCCCTTCCTGAGACACCTACAGAGACTGGAGGTCCTTTGACAGGTTCATTTATTTACTCACATCCTACACCCTTCCCCATCCTCTACACTCACCACTATAAATACTGTAAGTAATACTCAAACTCATCCTGTTTATTACAATAATGTTAAAGTCTTTATAGGGGCTCTCTGGTTCAGGTTGCATTTTCTCTGTATTGGGTGCTGCCAATGTTGATCTCCTCTTCAAATAAGAGGTACTGGAAAACTGCAGGGTCACAATGAGCCTGCAGGGGGAAACTTCAGTACGTCCGATCTTCACTGTTATAGGGAAATATACAGAAACAGTATGAAAAAACAGAGGAAGAAGTGTCCCTAACAAACCAAGATGCTATTTTGATAGAAAACAATGGCAACATGGCAGTAGAAATGATAGAAAAAAATAGTTTAGAATTTGCATAATTAAAATGATCTGTGAAGCAAAAGACAAGATAAGAGAACAAATACAGGCAATGCATGTTCACTCCAATAAAGAGTTAAAAGAGGAAATGCAGGAAGCAAAAGAACACTTCAATAAAGAGATAGAGATTCTGAAAAAAAAAAAAAAACAGAAATATTTAAAATGAAAGAAACAATAAACCAAGTTAAAAACTCAATAGAAAGCATCTCCAACAGAATAGATCTCATGGAAGATGGAATCTCAGATAATGAAGACAAAATATCTAATCTTGAAAATAAAGATGGACAAACTGAGAAGATGGTAAGAAGTCATGAATGGAACCTCCAAGAATTATGAGATATCATGAAAGGACCAAATTTAAGAATTATTGGTTTAGCTATTCTGGGTTTCTTATTCTTCCAGAGGAATTTCATGATTGCTTGTTCTATTTCTGTAAGGTACGTCGTTGGGATTTTAATTGGAATTGCATTGAATCTGTATAGCACTTTTGGTAGTATGGCCATTTTGACAATATTAATTCTGCCTATCCAGGAACATGGGAGATCTTTCCATCTTCTAAGGTGTTCTTTAATTTCTTTCTTTAGTGTTCTGTAGTTCTCATTATAGAGGTCTTTCACCTCTTTTGTAAGATTGATTCCCAAGTATTTTATTTTTTTCGAGGCTATTGTGAATGGGATAGTTTTCCTAACTTCTCTTTCAAAAAAGAAGTAGGGGGTATTGCAATACCAGAACTTCAACTATACTACAAAGCAGTAGTAACAAAAATAGCATGGTATTGGTACCAAAATAGACAGGTAGATGAATGGTACAGAATAGAGGACACGGACACAAACCCAAATAAATATAATTTTCTCATACTAGAAAAAGGTGCCAAAAATATGCAATGGAGAAAAGATAGTCTTTTCAACAAATGGTGCTGGGAAAATTGGAAATCCATATGCAACAGAATGAAACTAAACCCATATCTCTCACCGTGCACGAAACTAAACTCAAAATGGATTAAGGACCTTGGAATCAGACCAGAGACCCTGCATCTTATAGAAGAAAAAGTAGGTCCAGATCTTCAACATGTCGGCTTAGGACCAGACTTCCTCAACAGGACTCCCATAGCACAAGAAATAAAAGCAAGAATCAATAACTGGGATAGATTCAAACTAAAAAGCTTTCTCTCAGCAAAGGAAACTATCAGCAATGCGAAGAAAGAGCCTACAGAGTGGGAGAAAATCTTTGCCAATCACACTTCAGATAGAGCACTAATCTCCAGAATCTATAAAGAGTCAAAAAACTCAACACCAAGACTACAAATAACCCAATCAACAAATGGTCTAAGGAAATGAACAGACACTTCACAGAAGACCTACAAGCAATCAACAAACATATGGAAAAATGTTCAACATCTCTAGTAATAAGAGAAATGCAAATCAAAACCACCCTAAGATTCCATCTCACCCCAATTAGAATGGCCATTATCAAGAACACAAGCAACAACAGGTGTTGGTGAGGATGTGGGGAAAAAGGTACACTCATACATTGCTGGTGGGGTTGCAAATTAGTGCAGCCACTCTGGAAAGCAGTGTGGAGATTCCTTAGAAAACTTGGAATGGAACTACCATTTGACCCAGCTATCCCACTCCTTGGCCTATACCCAAAGGACTTACAATCAGCATACTACAGAGGTACAGCCACATCAATGTTCATTGCTGCTCAATTCACCATAGCCAGAGTGTGGAACCAACCTAGATGCCCTTCAGTTGATGAATGGATAAAGAAACTGTGGCATATATATACAATATTACTGAATATGGCTGAATATTACTCAGCCATAAAGAATGATAAAATTATGGCATTTGCAGGCAAATGGATGAAATTGGAGAATATCATGCTAAGTGAGATAAACCAATCTCAAAAAACCAAAGGAAGAATGATCTCGCTGATAAGTGGATGATGATACATAATGGGGTGTGGGAGGGGTTAGTGTTAGGGTTAGAGTTAGGGTTAGGGAGGGGGGCAAGAATGGGGAAAGAAAGGACTGTATAGAGGGAAAAGAGGGATGGGAGGGGTGGGGGGAAGGGAAAAAATAACAGAATGAATCAACCAACATTACCCTATGTAAATTTATGATTACACAAATGGTATGCCTTTACTCTATGTACAAACAGAGAAACAACATGTATCCCATTTGTTTACAATAAAAAAATAAATAAATAAAATACATATTCCTATGGAAAAAAAAAAGAATTATTGGAATTGAGGAAGGCACAGAGATTAAAAACCAAAGGAATGAACAACCTTTTCAATGGAATAATATCAGAAAATTTCCCAAATCTGAAAAATGAAATGGAAAATCAAATACAAGAGGCTTAAAGAACACTGGGTACAAAAAATTATAACAGATCCACACCAAGGCACATTATAATGAAAGTACCTCACATACAAGATAAAGATAGGATTTATAGGCTGGAAGAAAAAAAAGTCAGATTATTTATAAGGGGAAACCAATACGGATATCAACAGATTTCGCAGCCCAGACCCTAAAAGCAAGAAGGACCTGGAACAATATATTTCAAACTCTGAAACAACATGGATGCCAACTAAGAATCCTATACCCAGCAAAACTAACCTTCATATTTGATGATGAAATAAAATTTTTCCACCATAAACAAAAGTTAAAAGAATTTACAAATAGAAAGCCTGCACTACAGAACATTCTCAGCAAAATATTTCATGAGGAGAAAGTGAAAAACCACAAGTAATCAAAGGGAGGAACTACCCTAAAAGGAAAGCCAATCAAAGAGAAATCAAGTCAATTCAAAAACCCAAAATAAGCCCAATTGACTAGGAATACAAATCATATCAAAATAATAACCCTGAATGTTAATGGCCTAAACTCAATATTCAAGAGATGTAGACTGGCATACTGGATTAAAAAGACCCAATAATATGCTGCCTTCAAGAGACTCATCTCACAGAAAAAGACATCCACAGACTAAAGGTGAAAGGATGGGGAAAAACATACCATACACATGGACTCAGTAAAAAAGCAGGAGTCTCCATCCTCCTATCAGATAAAGTGGACTTCAAATCTAAGTTAGCCTGAAGGAATAAAGAAGAACATTTCATACTGCTTAAGGGAAGCATAAATCAACAAGACATAAGAATTTTAAACATTTATGCTCCAAACAATGGAGCATCTATGCACATCAAACAAATTCTTCTCAATTTTAAGAACCAAATAGACCAAAGCACAACAAGAGTAGGGGATTTTAACACACTGCTTCTCACCACTGGATAGATCCTCCAAACAAAAACTGAACAAAGAAATTATAGAACTAAATAATTCAATCAATGATATAGACTTAATGGACATTTACAGAGTATTTCATCCATCATCGAGCAAATATACTTTCTTCTCAGCAGCTCATGGATCCTTCTCCAAAATAGACAATATGCTATACCACCAAAAACTCACTAGTAAATACAAAAAACTAGAGATACTATCTTGTATCCTATCAGACCATAATGGAATGCAATTAGAAATCAATGATAAAATAACAAAAACTAGTCGTACAGCTGGAGACTAAATAATATTGAATGGTGCAATGATAACAGAAGACATCAGGGAAGAAATTTTAAAAATCTTAGAAATAAATGAGAACAAACAATGCATCAAAATCTCTGGGACACTCTGAAAGCAGTACTAAGAGGAAAGTTCACTGCATTGAGCTCATACATTAAAAAAATAAAAAGTCAACAACTAAATGACCTAACATTATATCTCAAAGCCCTAGAAAAAGAACAGATCAACACCAAAAATAGTAGAAGGCAGGGAATAATTAAAATCAGACCTGAAATCAATGAAATTGAAATAAGAGAAACAATTAAAAAAATTGACAAAGAAAAGTTGGTTCTTTGGAAAAGTAAACAAAATTGATAAACAGTCACACTAATGAAGAGGAGAGAGAAAACTCAAATTAGTAGAATCCATGATGAAAAAAGAAAGATTGTGACATACACCATTGAAATACACAACATAATTAGAAGCTACTTTGAAAATTTTTACTCACAAAATAGAAAATATTGAAGACATTGACAAATTTTTAGAGACATTTGATCCTCCCAAACTGAAGCAGGAAAATGAACACAATTTAAACATATCAATTTCAAGCACCAAAATAGAAGATGCCATCAAAAGTCTACCAACCAAGAAAAGTCCAGGACAAGACCTTTAAAGAAGAACTAATACCAATACTCCTCAATGTATTCCAGGAGATAGAAAAGGAAGGAACCCTTCCAAACTCACTCTATGAGACTACTATCTCTCTGATACCAAAACCAGACAAAGACTCATCAAGGAAAGAAAACATTAGACCAATATCCCTGATGTACATAGATGCAAAAAATCTTAACAAAATACTGGCAAATTGCATACAAAAATATATTAAAAAGCAGTGCACCGTGATCAAGTGGGTTTTATCCCAGGGGTGCAAGTTTCGTTCAACATTTGGAAATCATTAAATCTAATTCGTCACATGAATATTCTTAAAGTTCAGAATCATATGATTATTTCAATAGATGCTGAGAAAGTGTTTGATAAAACACAGCACCTCTTCATGCTTAAAACACTAGAAAAAATAGGAATAGTAGGAACATACCTCAACATTGTAAAGGCTATCTATGCTAAGCCCTCAGCCAACATCATTCTTAATGGAGAAAAACTGAAAGCACTCCCTCTAAAAACTGGAACAAGACAAGGATGCCCTCTTTCACCATTTCTATTCAACATCATCCTTGAAACACTTGCCAGAGCAATTAGACAGACCAAAGAAATTAAAGGGATACAAATAGGAAAAGAAGAACTCAAGCTGTCCCTATTTGCTGATTACATGATTCTATATTTAGAGGATCCAACAAATTACACTAGAAAATTTCTAGAACTAATAAATAAATTCACCAGAGTAGGAGGATATAAAATCAATATGCATAAATCGAATACATTTCTATTCATAAGTGATGAATCCTCTGAAAGTGAAAGGAGGAAAACCACTCTATTCACAATAATCTTAAAAAAAAAGTACTTGGGAATCAATCTAACAAAAGAGGTGAAAGAACTCTACAATGAAAACTACAGAACACTAAAGAAAGTAATTGAAGAAAACCTTAACAGATGGAAAATTTCCCTGCTATTGGAGAGGTAGAATTAATATTGTCAAAATGGCCACTCTACCAAAGGCACTATTCAGATTCAATGCAATTCCAATTAAAATTCCAATGACACTCGTCATAGAAATAGAGAAAGCAAATATGAACTTCTTCTGGAAGAATAAGAGACCTCGAATAGCCAAAACAATCCTGAGCAGGAAAAGTGAAGCAGGAGGTATCACAATACCAGACCTTAAACTATATTACAGAGCAATAGTAACAAAAATGTATAATATTGGCATCAAAATAGACAGGTAGACCAATGGTACAGGAGAGAAGATACAGAGATGAACCCACATAAATACAATCACCTCATACTAGACAACGGAACCAAAAATGTACAATGGAGAAAAGATAGCCTGTTCAACAAATGGTGCTGGCAGAACTGGAAATCCATATGCAGTAAAACGAAATTAAACCTCTATCTCTCACCCTCAGAAAACTCAACTCAAAATGGATCAAGGACTTAGGAATTAGACCAGAGACCCTGTGCCTAATAGAAGACAAAGTAGGCCTGAATCTTCATCATGTTGGCTTAGGATCAGACTTCCTCTACAAGATTCCCAAAGCACAAGAAATCAAAGCAAAAATCAATAAATGGGATGGATTCAAACTAAAAATCTTTTTCTCAGCAAAGGATACAATCAATAATGTGAAAAGAAAGCCTACAGAGTGAGAGAAAATCTTTTCCACAGACACTTCAGGTATAGCACTTATCTCCAAAATTTAGAAAGAAATAACAAAACTTTACACCAAGAATACAAAGAACCCAATCAATAAATGAGCCAAGGAACTGACCAGAAACTACAGAAGAAGACATATAGGCAATTAATAAATATATGAAAAAGTGTTCAACATCTCTAGTAATTAGAGAAATGCAGATTAAAGCAACTCTAAGATTTCATCTTACTCTGATTAGGATGGCTATTATCAAGAACAGAAACAATAATACATGTTGGCATGGATGTGGAGAAAAAGGCACACTCAAACATTCCTGGTGGAGTTGTAAATTAGTGCAGCCACTCTGGAAAGCAGTGTGGAGACTCCTCCGAAAACTCGGGATGGACCCACCTTTGGACCCAGTTATCCCACTCCTCCATTTATACCCAAAGGACTTAAAATTAGCATACTACAGTAATGCAGCCACCTCAATGTTTATAGCAGCTCAATTCACAATAGTTAGCTTGTGGAACCAACCTAGATGCCCTTCAACAGATGAATGGATAAAGAAACTGTGGCATATATACACAATGGAGTATTATTGAGCCATAAAGAAGAATAATATTTTGGCATTTGCAAATAAATGGATGGAATTGGAGAATATCAGGCTAAGTGAAATAAGCCAATCTCAAAAAACCAAAAGCCAAATGTTTTCCTTGATAAGTGGAGGATGATATATAATGGGGGTGGGAGGATGTGGAGTGAAAGAAGAATGGAGAAACTTCAGATTATGTAGAAGGACGTGAGAGGGAGGTGGGGTATGAAAAATCATGGAATGAGACAGATGCCATGGTATGAATCTACATTGTGTACAATCATAGAAATGAAATGATGTACCCCATTTGTGTATGATAAATCAAATACAGTCTATAAAAATTTTTAAAAATAAATAATAAAAAATAAATAAAGTTATTTAGAAACAAAATGTCACCACAGAGCCAAGATACATGAAAAAAATCCTTCTATAGATTTATACAAACTATGTTTACTTCAGTTTTAAGATGATTCTCTAAAACCCTATCAGTTTGCATCCCCCCTTTTTTATTAATAAACGTTAATAAATCTCAAATTGTGAATTCTGTGCTTTGTAGGCCAATAGATGTTTGAATACTCGGTTTTTATGCATCCAGGTTTTCTGTGTTAGTCCAGGACAGGCCTACTTTCTTAGCTATGCAGCCACATTTTTATCAATAAATTATCACCTCATGCATAAAGGCCTCTATCATATACTTGTTCACTTCATATGGTTGTGTATTATTTCTTTTTCATTGTTCAGTATTTGAGTTAGGAACTTAAAAGTAAATGCATAGAAATTTGAAGGACCATGTTATTATTTGGATGTGAGGTGTCACTGAAAAGCTCACACGTGAGACAATGTAAGAAGGTTCAGAGGAAAAATGATTTGGGTTTTTGAGAGTCTTAATTAGTGAACTGATCCCTGATGGGATTAACTTTGTGGTAACTGGCAGCAGGTAGGGTGTGGCTGGAGGAGGTGGGAATTGCGGCATGGGTTTAGGGTGTATATATATTTGTATCTGGCCAGTGGAGTCTCTCTCTGCTTCCTGGTCATGGTGACGTCAGTTTTTTTCTCTCCACCACCCTCTCCTGCCATGATGTTTAAACTCACCTCAGCCCTGAGGAATGGAGCAGGCCTTGTATGTACTAAGTCCTCTGAAAACATGAGCCCTCAAATAAACTTTCCTCCTCTATTAATTGTGCTGGTTAGATCTTTTAGTAACAAAATTGAAAAAGCAGACTAAAATAGATGATACACACCTAATTATAAGAGTGTAACAGATACAATTCATACAAACAACATATTATAATATTATTTTAACTTTTAAAAATAATTTCAAACAGAATACTGTAAATATACAATTAGAACATTGACACACACACATATCACATTAAACAATAAATGCTTTTTAGTCGCCTGTTCTGTGAATAGAATTTTAAAATTTATATGTAATTATTGAATATACTCAATAAACAAAGCAGTGCTTTTTTTAAAAAAAAAAATTAATTTTTGACTTAATTTTATGTGTTAGTACGGCAAAATTTCATTGTTTAAAATTAGTGGTTCTACATACTGAATTTTATCAATTTCAAATGTACTTTTCATTCATCTTAAATATTCTACCCTACCCATCCCTCTGGAATGTCCCTGTGTCTCCTAAATCCTCAATTCCTTCCTTGGTCATTCAGGTCCTGGTGGCTTCATCAGTTCTAACCCTCAGTTGTCTTTCTGTGTCTGTATTATTATAAACACAGGGATGAATTCTCTAACTCCTATTTGCAATCTGTGTGTGCCAAGTGAGAAAAAAAAAAACAGGAATAAAGTAAACTCACAAAAACGTCACCTCATTACCTGGGCAGTGCCCTTCCTCCCAGCTTAGCCCCTCCATCCCTGGTAACCTATGCTGTTATCTTATTTTTTAAAAACAAACTTGTGTGTTTATCTCGGTTTTCTATTTGTTCTTGATTTACTGCAAGCTACTGCATCTTATCCAGAATCAGAATCTGAAGGATATTCTCAAAGGAAAAATGACTACCTTTTCAACAGAAACAGAAATGTACAATTTAAAGTAAAACCTCTCTGTATAAGAATAATTTCATTAGTGGAAAAAAAAAAACCTAAGAAATTTAACTTTTTATCTTTTCATTATAGTTTTCAGGAATTTTAATATTTGTACATGATTTTTCTTATCTAATGTATTTGAGACCTAACAAAGTTATGTAGAAATAACTATATTAAAAATGTAAGGTAAAAATCCCTTTTCAAATTTAGCAAAATAGGAAAACAGAATGTTCTATTTAATTTTTTTTAAAGTTGTTCTGATATATTGATACTACATAAATTACCTTTCAACGCTATGTAAAATTAGCCTGGTGCCTGGTGCAGTGGTGCACACCTGTAATCCCAGCAGATCCGGAGGCTAAGGCAAGAGGATCAGGAGTTCAAAGCCAGCCTCAGCAACAGTTAAGTAACTCAGTGAGACCATGTCTCTAAATAAAATACAAAATAGGACTGGGAATGTGGCTCAGTGGTTGAGTGCCAATGAGTTTAATCCCTATACCAAAAAAAAAAAAAAAAAAACAAGTAAAATTAAAATATGATTATTCTAAAATATTGTATGATTCTGGATAGTGCCTTATTTCTTTATCTTTTT
This sequence comes from Sciurus carolinensis, assembly GCF_902686445.1. Taxonomy (NCBI): domain Eukaryota; kingdom Metazoa; phylum Chordata; class Mammalia; order Rodentia; family Sciuridae; genus Sciurus; species Sciurus carolinensis. The sequence continues at coordinate 120,771,701 of NC_062221.1, read as the reverse complement.
TCTTTGCTAATCAAACTCGTGCTTTAAAAGTATTGCTTTTTCAAGGTATACTCATACATTGCTGGTGGGATTGTGAATTGTTGCAGCCACTGTGGAAAGCATTAGGGAACTTCCTTAGAAAACTGAAATGGAACCACCATTTGACCGCACTATCTCATTCCTTGGCCTATACCCAAAGCATTTAAAATCAGCATATTACAGTGACACAGCCACATCAATGTGGCTTAATTCTCAATAACTAGATTGTGGAACCAAATTAAATGCCCTTCAATAGATGAATGCATAAGGAAACTGTGGTATATATGTACAATGGCGTATTACTCAGCCATAAAGAAGAATAAAATGATAGCATTTACAGGTAAATGGATGGAGTTGGAAAAAATCACGCTAAGTGAGGAAGCCAATCCAAAAAAAACCAAAGGTCAAATGTTTTCTCTGAGAAGTGGATACTAATACATAATGGCGAGTGACAGGGTTAAGGGAAGAATGGGGGATCTTTGGATTGAGGGAAATAAGGGGAGTGGAGGGGGCGGGTGAAGGAAAGTTGGTGTAATGAGAAAAACATCATTTCCCTTCGTACATGTATGATTACACAAATGTTGTGACTCTACATCATATACAACCAGAGAAATGAAGTTGTATTTCATTTGTGTACAATGAATCAAAATATGCTCTGCTGTCATGTATAATTAAAAAGAATGAACAATAAAACAATAAAAAATAAAATTATTATTTTTTCAATCAGAATAGCACCAACTCATAATTCTGCAACAAATTGTACTTATTGTGGTTTTTGCTATGTTCTGTGACCCTTTGATAATACTTGTGTGTCTTGAAATACTTAGTTTCATTATTTATACTGCAGAAGAACAGAAATTCGATTCTTTAGTCTGAACTTAAGCTCGGAGAATATTTGGCATACAAGTGCTTTCAGAGTATATTTGTAGAAAAAAGAGATTAATGGCACTTTTCTAGGTTTCCTATGTCATGTATATATATTACTGGACAATGATTATACTAATTTTTTAAAAAATTCTTGTATTACCAATGCAATACTTCCTAGCCATATTAATTCATGAAATCATGTTTTATTATTGTTAAATTAATCTCTCCTTAGAATCTTTCTTAAAATTATTGAATATTAAATGGTTTAATTTGTTTAAATTACGAATGTGCTTGATTTAGAGATAAACTAATTCAGAGAAGTTATGTTGTAATTACATATGTATTAATAGGACTATACAGATAGAATGTGGTCATATAACTTGACAAAAAATATATGAGGCTTTTAATTTTCCTCTTTGATATTCTATTGTACATTACAGACACTGAGCATTCAGTATTATATTACTATCTAGTAATGTGAATTTTTAAATCAAGTATCGTCTCCATATATTTATGAAAAATAGCTTTTGATTAAAGACTGAGGTTAAAAAGTTTTTAACACTGTACTATGAAGCAAATGATGTGAAAAAGATTTGTACAATGATGAAAGAGTAATTAACCACATTTTCATATTCCACAAATAAGGGAAAAGGTAATTGATTTACTTATAATGATCTAGTACCTTCTTAATAGACATCAATTAGGTGTATTTTATTTCACATGCAGAAAAGTGTTATAATCTTATCTCTTCAACTCAAGACCTATATTTTCATATAGCTACCAAGAACACGGGCAACTTGCTATATAAATTAAGCCAAACAAGTTCCAGTAATTCAATGATTTGAATTTAATATTTTTAAAATTTTCTTCCCAGGAAACACAGTTTCTAATGGACACAATAATTAAAGAAATAAAAATCAAATATTAGTGACATGAATACATTTATTTCATAATTTGATGATAGTAATTTATTTAAGATTTAATAATCAGTGTGACAATGTAGAAATAGCAATATGTTATGCTGAGTAATATTCCTTCCTCTAAATTCATTTATTCACTCATTCACATTTTCATTCCACAAATATTGAACACATGTCATGTACTAGTACATTGCAATGATTTCCATATTTGTATAATAAATTAGTCAATCAGTGTAAAAATAAAACATAACAGTAAATTGTCATGTAATACATTTCATCATATTCTTTGTAAGCTGTTATGAGATTTTTCTTTCCATGCTTAGTTAGTTACCATTATAATTTATTTCAATATTTATATATTTAAATAGTCCACCTTTATACAATTAAAGTGTTATAAACTTTCAAAACTCAAACAGGTTTACCTTTTGTCTATATTACATTTACACACTTATTACATATTACACACTTCACTTAATGTACTGTCTGATGAAATTTTTGGTTCATCATTTATTTTGATAACAAAAGTAAATAAGTAAGGCAACAAAAGGGTTTTGGAATAAGGTGTCCTAAAACTTGTATACAGGTATTATTCATGGTTAACACTAAATTTTTTTCAAATATTAAAAATATAAATCAACTCAATGCTTACAGATGCTAATAAGATGTATGCTATAAATGGAAAATGTAGTCTCTCAAAAATTATTTCAACATAAATATTATGCATGCGTTAAAATTTATTTTATTTAGTACTCATATAAGGGGACAAATAGATGAGGATGGTGGGAACAAGAGGCTAAGGGAATAGTTCTATAAAATGAGCCCACTTTCCTGATTCCCCACGTTTTCTTTGTCAAAAAGTAATCTGTCTGCAGCTCTCCCTGCCCTGAGGGGACAGAATATATCACATTCCTCAACAAACTAAGTTGGGGGCAGAAGGCCTGGCAGTCAGTGTAGATAATAAGAGATGGGCGTACAGAGAGGATGATGGCTGGTTTTCCCTGGGTTGCTAACCACTAACTTCCTGGTTCACACTTTCCAGGTCCAGAATCACATTTCCCAACATAAGCAATTACCCACTGTGCTACTCCTCCCAGTCCTTAGGCACATAGACAAAGAAGAAAGAGAAGGTATGAGGTTCTGGGATCTGCAAAAGAGCAGGAGACACCCACTCCGACAGGCACCCAACTCTGGGCTCCCTTTTCTCTGGAGAAGTCTACCTCTTCCTCTGTTCCTCTCTTAAATAAAACTTGCTTTCCAGACTTACCTCTGTGCTTCTTGGAAGTTAATCTTCAACACTAGGGAAGGAGGACCCATTCCTGATCTTATTACTATATTTATACACATCAAAACATACTTTTTAAAAATTATTTGTTGTATTGTGGATTTATCCAGGGGCACTACGTCCCCAACCTTTCTTTTCTCTTTTTCCTTTTCTTATCTTTTTTTTTTTTTTTTTCCAATTCAGACAGTCTCTTGCTAAGTTGCTTAGGGACTCCCTAATTTGCTGAAGTTGGCCTCACACTTCAGATCCTTTTGTCTCAGACTCCTGAGGTTATAGATATGTATTATTGCACCTGGCTAAACCATTCTTTTAAAAGAAAAACTTTAATCAATGTTTAGAAGATCATATACAAAAAGCAAGTGCCAATCTTTCTTCAGGCTTTGCAAGTAAAGGGTTAATGGTTTTAAAAGTCATTAATGTACTAATGTAATGGTTTCTAATTAATAAGCTACATTTCACTATTATAGAATGTATTTATGAAGTGAGCTTATTGGTAATTTTATATTTACTTTACTGTAAACAGTCTTATAGAAACACTTCTGTCATATTTATTTACATAACAAATTTACTGAAATAAATATGGCAATCTCTGTACATTTCATTTGAATGAATCCAGTTACATGGCAGTAACAGTCTGGTTGTAATATAATTTAAGAGTGGTTTAAGTTTATGAGTGAACAATTCAAAATACCTTGGTAAATATTTGATATTGTGATTTGACTAATTTTAAATATCTATAATTTAAAATTAAATTTAAAATTTAATTGATATTACTCTATCAAAAAACATCTGGGCATTGAGGGTAAGAAAGAGTCAACTAGGGCAGAGGGATTCTGTGATTTGCCAATTAGCATCCCACCTAAAGACCTTTACCTGAGACTAGATAATAAGCCAAAAATTCCAAAATTTACTTTTTGCTTTTCCCTTCTGATCAAAAATCTAAATGTTACTCTCTATACCTGTATTTGACTCTGGCATAAATTACTAGTAATGACAATTTCTCAAGTATCCCATAATAAAGCACACTGTCCCCAATATGCAACTTTCAATGAACAAATACTATATTAGCAAAGAGAAGCAAATATGCCTTGGAATATTATCATTACTTCAGTTACTGGAAGAGTAAGAAATCTTTAAACTGTACCAGTGTCTCTCAAAAACACTTTATGACTGAAGTTATCATGTATGAATTAAATTTTTTGACAATATTAAATATGTGCATATTTACTTCTCTTGCTTTGAAATTGAGGGTTAAAACATTCAACATTTCTTTGGTCTTTTTCAGAAAGCCAACCCAATCCATTCCCATTGAGAAGCATCATATGCTACTTTTCTTTTCATGAAGTATTGATGAGTTTTTATTTTTGTAGAACAGAGTAGAACATACATACCACTTAAGTCGTCATGTCTTTCATATATTTATTTCTGCATTCTGTTTGGCACATACCTCCATATCTATGTGTTAAGGAGGAAACACTTGCCAAATATGACAGCATAAAGCTCGAATTATGTGGGGGAATTCACTTGGTGACAAGGACAAATGACACCAAAATGAAGACTGGGAAATCCAAGCCCTAGAGTTTATAATTATTTTAATGTGTGACTATAGAATATTTCTACATTTAAAAAATGACTTTAATACTATATAAACCAATGTAATTTATGTAGCAAATTATGATCAATGTGCAATTGTTGCTGTTCATATTTTATAATGATCTATAATTAGATCTGAGTCATTAGTATCAAAGAAGTAAAATATAGATAGGGCATCACAGTGGAATCATAAACTTTGAGCATATAAAATATATTGTAAGGAAAACATATTAATGAAAATAATACAAACCTGCAGAAGAAAAATAAAAGAATGTGTGTGATGGTGTGTGTGTGTGCGCACTTGGGTGTGTGATCAACCTCGTGCATTTGCATTACAATATGTCTATGTATCATATCTATAATATACCTAGTATTTACATCTCTGTGGATGATTATAGCTTAAGGCAGGCATAGGGAAAGAAACTGGAATCTATTAATCATTTTGAGTCAGATGGAAGATGTAGTATAAATTATTAACAGCTATCAATGCTTTTGAATGTTACTGAGTTGTCCAATGTTAAAAAAACTTCATCTAACATTCTTTCTCTCTAAATACATACATATATATACATATGCATATATATACATATATATATATAATTTTTTTCAAATTATTAAGTTTTCTGAGAAAATTCTTATCTGGTCTCTGTGAATGTGTTAAAACTACATATGAGAAGAGACTTGAAATCACAGAGAATTGCTTTCTTTAGCATATGCCATAAATAATACTGTAAGCTATCTTAATTTACTTACATTACCTACAGATTTAAATCTTTAATTTAATATCTAAAAGTACATTAATCACTTTTATTTACTCCCTCATGCCCACTTGATATAACTGAAAGTCCTGGACATTTCCTTTAATCTTATCTAAATTGTGGCTCAATCTTAGACATTTTTGTGTTAGCATTTAAAGTGCACCTACCTACATCTTTCAATCCAAATAGACAAATCTAATGTCTGCTAAAAATTGTGTACGTTTTAAATGGTTGTTTTCTCCATTACTAAAATTAGCCTGACTTATTCATCTACTCATCCTTCAATTTACTTTTTTATTCAGCAAACATCTAATGATTAAGAATATAACCAATACTGCATCTTGATCTTAAAAAGTTAAATAAAAGACTTCCCTTGTAGGATTTGGCCTCCTCATATCCTTCCTACTAAAATGCCTCAACTTCATGTCTTATGAAGTCCTCAAATGTAGTCATAAATCAAAGACATTCATTTGGAGTTTATTCCGTGTTCAGTCTATAATTTCCATGAATTAGGAATAAGTCAATGTAACATGCCTTTTATGTTTGCATTTTGGTAAAATTTTGATTAACTATCTATACTATCGTAATTGACCTCTACATCTATATCACTAAGTTATTAAGACTGTAACTTCTAATCCCCATGCACTCGTGTTGTAGTAATCTTATATTAAGCATATTTTCAATGCTAGTCTACTAAACAGGAATCTTTTGTGCAAATAATAAAAAATGACTCTGCCTTATTAAAACATAAAACTAAATATATCAAAAGAATAGTACAGGAGTTAATATTTGTGTGGGTAACTTCATATAGAAACTTAAACATCAGAAATTAACAAAAAACAAAACAAAGAACTGAATTTAAAACACAACATAAAAGCACAAAAGTTGAGTAGGAGGATTTTGAACACCAACACCAAAAATGTAAGATGCAGTCAGAATTTGGAGGAAACTGAAGATAAGTTTTTAAATAGTCACACTATGCATTTGCAAGGGACAAGGTACACCAACACTGATACCCTAGTACTGCTCCTCTTATAATTAGTTGCTGCCTTGAAATTACTATTTGTGTGTGCCCTTTTGTTATCATTGTTATATTAGGTCTGAATTTTAAGTATAAGTTATGTACATCGACTGTCTAAGCCTTTATATAGTTCCAGTATTCTAGCTCCAAGCAACTCAAGATAATGAATATTTTCCATATCTATAATGAGTACATTTTTAAGACCAAGAGTCATGAGATGAAAAAATATCTAAGAGAACTTGATTTAGGGAAAGTGCAATGGCCAGTGTTAATTAGGATTTTGAATAGAACTTTCTCTTCTTTATTTTTCTTGAATATGCCCTATTATAACTATCTTGCATAACTTGATGCCCAGTGCTGCCAAAAAAATTAAAAAACAAATTAAAAATACATATATGTATATATATTTTTTACTTTGATTATATATATGAAATTTTATATATATATATGCACATACATATATATATGTATTTTGTGTATATATGTGTATATGTATGCATTTTATTTTGTTTTTATATATAATATAAAACTTTATATATATAAAACTCTTTTTATACATTTTACTTTGTTTTTATATGCATATATGTATATGTGTATATGTGTATGTGTATATATATGTGTGTGTGTGTATATACATAGAAAGAGAAAATTTTAAAAAACACCCAAAGTAAAGAGAAACCCAAAAATTATTCTGATAAACTTGTTTCCACTGTAAGAATATGTTCTGCTTTCATTAACATGATAGACTTAATTTTTAGGCTTTTAAAATTTAACTTAAGCTGGGCAAGATGGGGCATGCTTGTAATCAGGAGACTAAGGCAGGAGGATTGCAAATTCTAAGCCAGTCTGAGGGCCTTAGCAAGACCCTGTCTGCAAATAAAATATAAAAAGATATAGGGTTGTAACTCAGTGATAAAGCATCCCTGATTCTCATTCCCCATACAAAAAGTTTTAGCTTAATACAGAAGAATTTTCTCAAATGAATAAAGAATATCTATAAAAAATTATAGCTGATATTCTACCTAATAGTAAGAAACTAGATTTTTTTTTTCCTACTAAGAGGACAATTGAAGTAAATATGTTCCTCTGACCATTTATGTTGAACATTGTACTGAAAATCCTACCTCCTGCAATAGGACAAGAAGAGAAAATAAAATGTACACAGATAGAAAAGGAAGAAATTTTCTTTCTGCATGTATGACATACTTATCTAGGGAGAAAAATCTCCAAGAATCAACAATAGCAAAAACAAAAACTCCACATTGGAACTAAAAGATTATAGGTAGCATTGCAATGTTGAAGACACACACACAAAAAACAAAGTGTTTTAAGTGGGTGGGATGGCATATGACTTTAATTGCAGCAGCTCAGGAGGCTGAGGCAGGAGAATCAAAAGTTCAAAGCCAGCCTCAATAATTTAGCAATTATTTGCTTCTAAATAAAACATAAAAAATCTGGGGATGTGGTTCAGTTGTTAAACATTCTTGGGCTTAATTAATCCTTGGTAACAAATCAAAAACAAACAAACAAAAAAATTCAACTGTTTTTCCATATAACATCAATGAACAGTTGGAGTTCAAAATTAAAATCACAGTGTCATTTCCAGTAGCATCAAGAAAATGTAATACTTAGGTATATATCTAAAAATGTATGTATAAGATTTATATAAAACTTTAAGATGTGAAAAAGAACTAAATAAATGGGGATATATTATTCTACTTGCATAGATAGGAAAACTCAATATTTTCAAGATGTCAGTTCTTCCAACTTGATGCATTGATTCAAAAGAATTTAAAAAAATCCTCAACAAGTTATTCTGTGGCTTTCAACAAATTGAAGAACAAGACCTAGAAGAGTCAATATTGACACAGAAGAACAATGTCTGGACTTACAATACCTAACTTCAAGAATTCTGTATCCCTACAAGTTTATAAAGAATGTACTCTTAGAGAAATAATAGGTTTTGCATGTATTTTCCCACAATGTTTTGTGATATATTTCCTAATGCTAAGTCAAAATTATAATTTAAGTGATTACTAATGTTAAAATAATTTGGTTTTACATTTCTATCATATTAAATGTTCACATATATCCTCAAGCTTTTTTTATGTTACTAAAATGAAATAAACATCTGAATAGCCAAGTAATCTATTATAGATAAACTACAGTTCACTTCTACAAAGATCCCTTCATGATTCTAATCGGTGAGCAGTTAATTTTTCTTAATTTTTACTAAAACCACCTCAAGACATTCTATTACTCAAGATGTTTCAATTTAAGTTATTTGTACTAATATTTTTTGTATTGATAGTTATAAAACTAACTTGTCTATTTTTCTTTTCTTCAATTTATTTCCCCAAGTTTTTAAATTTTTTCACAATTTTGGAAAGAAAAAAAAATTCTTCTTGACATTGCTTTTTTTTTAATAACTTTTTTTGTTAAGTAATACAAACTGGTCTTGCAAAGACTCATAAAATCATTTGAAAATTCAAGGTCAGATTTAAAATACTTTATATATCTATCAATAAATTTACTAACAACAATCTATATTTTTAAAGAATCATGGATCTTTATCTTTGCTGGCCAATCAGGACATAAGCAATGAGTAAAAGAGGGAGAGTGAAAATTTGAAAGTCCCATACTGGCTATTTACCCCTAGATCTTGGGTAAAGACCCATGATGGTCATGGGTGATACCTGGCTTAACCTGTCTTCTGAGATACATTTATAATCATTTTGTGATGGAACAGAATAATCTCTATTCATCTTGCCTCTCTTTAGGGGCCGAATAGTAGAGTATCTGTCAGGGCCACTCCAACTTTTTATGGTCATGAAAGTAATTCTTAGTACTTTCAGATTCACATCCAATTTTGTCTTACCTGATATTCCTTACATACCATTGCAGTGTTTAAAAGAATAACAGTAAGTGAGAATCACTAGGTGGTAAAAGTAAGAGAATAGAATATTGGTTGCTAGAGGTTAGCAACGGCAGGAGGAAGGAACCAAAAAAGGTGGGGTAATGGGGTGCCAAAGTGCAGTTGAAAGGACAGGAGAAATAAGTTATATGTCTTACAACACCACAGGTTACCTATGTCTTATAATGCATTATACATAATTTAGAGAACTAGGAGAGAGGAACATAAAGGTTCTCAGCACAAAGAAATGAAAAGTGTGTAAGGAGAGATAAATACTGCTGACCCTGATTTGATCATTAAACAGAGTATGCTTGCATGAAATTATCACACTTTACCCAACACATATGTGCACTTAAAAATGTAATCAATAATTTAAAATTTTTTTAAAAAATCAGGGAAAGGGAAAGACATTTAGAAATCACTTTAGCAAAGTGAAAATCAGGTCAGCCTCAGGAACAGGATATATCCAATGGCACAGGAAGGAAGAGTAAGATGTTATTTAACTCTCCTTTTTATTTTTGTTAGTGGAAAAATCGATCCTGACAATTCTTTGATTCAATACAGCACTTTCTATTCTGATACGTGGATTCCTAAATGACTATCTCCATGGGAATCTAAGGGTATATTGGTTTGCTCGGGCTGCCATAACACAGAGAGGGTGGCTTAACAATAGACATGATTTTCCCACATTTCTGGAAGCTGAAAATCCAAAGTCAAAGTAGGAGTACTTTTGATTTCTTCTGTAGTCTTTCTTTGCTTATTGATGTATAGTTGCCTTGCTTTTCCTCTCTGCACTCCTCTCTCTAGTGTTTATATGATTCAATTTCCTCTTCTTTTAGGGACACCTGTCACATTGGATGACCCCAATTTAAATGTCCTTCTTAAAGACACTATATCTAAATAGGGCGACATTCTCCTGTATAGGAGGGACAGTAGCACTGCCACAAGTGATTCAGCCAATAACAAGAAATAACTTTGAAATTTACCAGCATTTTTAATTACCATATTTTCCCCCTGCCATCTGTACCTTTTTATGGCCACCTTGGATTCGGATACTGTATCAGAAAATCAAGCAGGGCTTAGTTTCAAAAACTCATTTTCATACATTGCCATAATCTTGGCATTCTCCCTCTTTCCTGTAGCTTTATCAGTGTCTGCAGAAAGCCATTTCTTCCCCACTAAGCCTCATTAGCAAGGTTTTAAAAAACCATCAGATAGAGGAAATCAGACTGCATCTGAGCCTCTTTATGAGGCAAAACAATTCCTCATTTGAAACTTAGATGAGATAATTTTTAGATCAGAAACAATCACTGAAATGTTAAGAAACACATTCATCTGTTAAATTTTTTTCAAGATCCCGAATCTGTTTAAATCAGCTTACAAGTCTTCCTGTGTAAGATATGAACCTTACGATTTGTTATGAATAAGTGAAAAATCTATGGGACATAAGGAAGTAAAACAAGTTCATTAAATTTATTAAAAATATCCCAATTTCACTGGTTCTATAGTAAGTGTTTGTGTTCAATTTGGCACCTGATGTTTACAAATGGATGAAGAGTGATGTTTATTGGCAATACAAAATTAATTAAACCTAAGGCAATAATGGCAGATCCCAAGCCTTTCAAAAGAGAAAAAGTGGAGGACAGAGTAATTAGAAAACTCAGTAAACTGTGATTCAAACCGGCTATCATTGTAAATATAAATCACCACCTAAAACAGCACCTTAGGCTAACATTTTAAGTTAATGGTCTGCTATAGTTGATGGATTACTTTTCCTATTCTTAAGTCTCTTTTCTTTTTTCTCTTTTTCTCCCCTTTTCCTGATCTACTGTTTTTGTTTTTCAAATCCTTTTAAAAGATAATTATTTTGATCTCCAAGGTAATTTCCTTCTGCTCTTTAGAGTTCACCTTTTGGCAAGTAGTAAATTGGTGACTCATCTTCACAATAACATTAGACAATAACGCTACCATTAGTGAATTTTCAGCTTGTTTCAGAATTGCTGATAAGGCATTTGGCAAGCTTTGTCATGACCTTGGCGGATAATGTGGCAGTCTCAAAACCAATACTTTTATAAAAAAGAAAAAGTAGTTCTAAAGGAAGTTGTTTTATTCCCTGGAGAAAGAGAAAGAAATCAAACTGCATATATCGAACTTCAGGTTTTCTAATTAAATAATTAGTGTCCACCTACACTTCATGTTGTTTTCATGAAGATTCTTAATTATATTATTTCTAATATTGTATTACAGTCTTTATCATCACTATGAATATGGAACATTCAACCTTTCAAAAAAGGATAATTCTTGCTGTCAATATCTAAATATGAAATTTTCACTATATCATTACATGTCAAAATATTATCATTAGAGTCCAACTTTTGATCTTTTGTAGACACTCCAATATGTTGATTGCTTTACTTTGAGATTTCCAGGGTGATATTAAACACAATGTTTAACCAACAAGAACATCTTAGGAAATATTCTCTCAAAAATTAACAGATCTATTCCAGAGATAGCAGAAATAGGAACTCCTCCTCCTCGTGCATTCTTTGTATTTTATCATTTTATTGAGAATTTACTTTCAGTTGTTATCCATTTGTTTGGGTATTTGTTTTCCTATGTGAAAAAGTGGCAGTATTTTTATAGACTCTGTCTTGGTTTTAGTAGCAGTCACTCAAAATATGCTAGTTAGTTGAATAAATTATACATTTTTTTCTCAAGGTTTTGGGAAGCTAATTTCAGCAATTTGAGAAGACTTGATAGTACTCTTTTACGAGAGAGGTTTCCTACCATCTTGTTTTCCTGCCATCCTCAAAGACAGCCTCACAGACTTCTGATACAGCACATCAATGAAAGAAGAAGGGAAGATAAAAAACAACCCACTATCTGCCTCCTCACTTGTGTCCTATGTGGGGCACTGTCTGTTCAGCACAATGGGACATTTTTCCTTGATCCAACAAAAGGACATGCCTTTATTTTAATCATGTCTGGTGAGAGGAACAATGGTTCTCATTTCTATAGGACTGATCAGTGCAACCAGTGTCTGCTACCATGATGGTTTTATGTCTTTTATCAAGGGGTCACAAAAATCTTTATTCTACCTCTATTTCAGTTGATCTTGAAGATCACTGTTCATTCCCTATGGTCTACCCCAGGGTTTTACAAAGTTAATGAACAAGAAAGTCTTTTTTTATGAAAGTCAATTTTGGGAGCTTTTTTGGAATTTTCTAGAAAAAAAAATGTTTTCTAATAAAATTTCCAACTTTATTTTAAAGATTAAATCTAAAAAAATTAAATTAATGTATTGATGTATATTATATTCTGGAGCAACTTCATAATTCATATAAAACTTCAATAATTTTCAGAATTTAGAGGACAATACTTTATAACATACTTATAATGCAAAACTCAAAGCTCCCTGAGTCTCATTAATACTGAATCAAATTAGCAAATTTTGATTAATGTTTATAAATAATTTTACTCTTTTGAATTACACCAAATTCTGTTGATTTAATCTTTCTAATTTAGAATGAAACTTATGTTAACTTTCTCATTGAAAGTGTTTGCTTTTAAAAATTCATTAATTTTATATATAGAGTACATGTAAATATGCAATTATTTGAATATTCAGAAATGGACCAAATTACATAAATTGTCTCCTGATCAAGAAGCGGAAAGTTACTTCATTCCAGAACTTTCACTTTGCCTTTTTCTAGTCACTGGCCCAACTGTAACCAATATTTGAACTGTGATGCCTTTAAGAATACTTTTCTGATAAAAACCAAAATAATCATACAAGATATGTTTTAAAAATTAATATTTTATTGCTATTGTAATCATAAATAAAAGTGAGATCAATTGTGATATATTTGTACATGCACATAATTTGGTTGATTGATTCATCTTTCTTCCTTCTTTCTTCTCCCCTCCACCCTCACCAGCTTTCTCTATTCTACTGGTCTCGCTACTATTGTATGCAATCCTCATTTATTTCTATTTTCTCTGTAGTTTCCATGTATTAAAGAAAACATATGACTATTGAATTTCTGAGTTTGACTTCTTTCATTGAGCATGGTGCTTTGCAGTTCCATTTATTTACCAGCAAATGACATAATTTCATTCTTCTTCATGGGTGAGTAAAAATCCATTTCTTTGCCACATTTTTTATCACATTGTCTTTATCCATTCATCTATTGATGGATATCTAGGCTGGTTCTATAACTTGGTTGTTGTAAACTGTAATGTTACAAACATAAGTATGCATGTATTACTGTTGTATGCTAATTTTATTTCTTTGGGTTAAACAGCAAGGAGTGGTACATCTGGGTCATGTGGTAAGTCCATTTTTAGTCTTTTGAGGAATCCCCATACTGATTTCCATAGTGCTTGTACTCATATGCATTCCCACCAACAAGATATAAGTGTTCCTTTTTTCCCACATCCTGACAGCATTTATCATTATATTTATTCTTGATAATTGCCTATTCAAATGGAGTGAGATGAAATCTCACTGTACTTATGATTTGCAGTTCCATGATTGCTAAATGCATTGTATTGTTATTATATTTTGGTACTGAAGATTAAACCATAGTCACATTATCACCGTGTTACATCCCCAGAGTTTTAAAATTTTTGTTTTGATACAGGGTCTCACTAAGTTGCCAGTGCTAGCCTCAAGCTTGTAATCTTCCTGTCCCAGCTTCCTGAGGTGGTGGGAATAGAGGAGTGCAAAGTTGAACCTGGATGAACATATTTTTTTTCTATATCTATTGGCCGTTTGTATTTCTTCTTGTGAGTACTTTATTTTTAGATTGTTTTTCCATTTATTGATTGGGTTGTTTTGTTTTGGGTGTTAAGATTTGTGGGTTCTTTATATATTCTGAATATTAGTTATTTGTCAGAAGAGCAGATGGTAAAGATTTTCTCCTATAATGTACACTTTCTGTATGTACTCACATGTTTCTTTCTCCATGCAGAAATTTTTAAATGCAATGCCTGTCAATTTATTATTCTTGGCTTTACTTCTGAGCTGTGGGAATCATTAAGGAAGTGAATAGCTGTTTTGGAGTGTTAACCCCGTATTTTCTTCTGGCAGTTTCAGTGTTTCTGGCCTAATTTCCAGGTGTTTGAGCCACTTTGAATTAATTTTTGTGCATGGTAAGAGAGTATCTGGTTTCATTCTTCTACATACTAATACCCAATTTTCCCACCATTATTTGTTAAAAAGGTTATCTTTTCCCCAATGTATGTTTTAAACAGCTTTATTCAGGATCAGATAATTATTTATGTGTGTTTGTCTCTATATCTTGTGTTTTATTTCAGCGGTCTATGGTTCTGGTTTTATGTCAATACCATACTGTTTTTGTTAGTACAGGTCTATAGTATGATATATGATCATGTATTGTGGTAGCTTGAACATTGCTCTCACTGTTCAGAATTGCTTTGGATATCCTGATCTTTTATTCTTCCATATATATTTTAGGACTTCTTTTTCCTAGCTCTATGAAGAAAGCTATTCATATTTCAAGATGTACCTTTCTGTAACAAGTTTTTTATTCTACTTTACATTAGTATGACTCATTCATATTCTATATAGTTTATTAATTTATTCTAATTGTTGTAAGACAATCCATTGTGTGACTATACAACAACTTGTGTATCCGTATTGTGTTACTATATATTAGTTTTGTTTCTCAGGAGATCTTAAAATAATTATACAAAATTTGATTTTTAAATTTATTTTTAAAACTTAGCTTTAACTGATACATAAAAACACAAAAATTATACATATTAATAGAATATTATTTTAGTCAGTTTTATTATTGAGTCTAAAATATACTACAAAAACAAATTAGAGGAGAAAAAGTTTATTTGGTGTGCATGGTTTCAGAGGACACAGTCCAAAGACAGTCTAATCTGTTGATCTGGTCATAAGGTGAGGCAGTACACCATGGTTGAAGGGTGAAGTGGAAGAATACTCCTCCATTCATGGGAGCCAGGAAGTAGAGTGGGAAGGGGAAGGGGCCACATTGAAGGTCACCTTTTACAGTACATACCCCCAGTGACCTCTGGCTGTGCTCCCCAACCCAAGGCCATAGTTATTACCCAGTCAGTCAATTAATCAATCTTAGATGGACTGATTTGGTTAATGCTTCAACAATCTTATCAGTTTAACTCTGAACATTTATGCATTAACATAGGAGCTTTGGGGACACCTCATATGCATTTTACACTTGGTCCCCAAAAGCTCTTGTTCATCTATCAATGAAAAATGAATTTAGTTCATCTCTAAGAGTACCATAGTTTAATAGTGCCAGCATTGCCCAAAAGTTGAAGTCCAAAATCTCCTCTGAGACTCAGTGCAAACTCTTGGTGATGAGCCCCTCTAAAAATCAAAAACGGGTTACACCTTTTCAGTATACTGTGGAACATAGTAAATATTCCCATTCCAAAAGGGAGGAATAGGGATGTAGAAAGAAGAGATAAGGCCAAAGCAAGACTGAAATTCAACAGGCAATGAGGTAACATAACTACATTTGTAACTCTGCATTTAACATGTAGGACATGTGGCAGTGAGATGTTATTTATCAGAGACCTGGGAGGCCTTATCTCTTTGGCTTTGCCAAAGGATTCTCTCTTAGCCTGACTCTCTCCACAGCCAGATTTCCTCAGCAGACAGTCCATGTTACTGACATCTCTTAATTCCTGGGTTCTCCTTTTCTGCTCATTTTCATCTTCACAGATTCATGTATTGCCCTTTCAGGGACAACTCACAGGGACTTATACCCTGATATATTTTACCTTGACTCTTCCTTTAAAATCTTGGTGGAAGTCTCTCTGATCCCTTAACTCTAACTTCTTGCATTCCTGCAGAACCAGAAACACATGAATGACACTGTGGTCTACTGCCAGATCATGCCATGGTGAGATCCTGTTGTCATGGCTGCTCTGGTCTCTTTGCCTAGGTGACTGAGTATGAGATAACCTCCTAGGCATCCCTGTGAAAGCAGGGTTCCCCATGATTTTTCTAATGTAAGTTTTCTTCTACACCTTTGAGCCTACAATGGATGTGGTTTTACAAATTTGAGGTTCCCTCAAGCATCTTTCCTATTGTCTCTGTGAAAAGTATTTAGAATTTGATATTTAGCCTGAAATATTTAATAAAATTTTAGTAATTAATCAGGGTTATGACTTAAGTTCTAGATATTTATTGTCTGTACACTGTTTTCAATGAGTGCTGTAACATACTGGGTGGCTTAAAACCCCTTTTATCAAAATATTTGAGGTTAGAAGTCCAAGAGGAAAGTGCTATGAGGGTTGGTTCATTCTAAAAACGGTTAAAGAGAAATGTCTATTCTTCTCTCCTGGAATCTTGTGGTTTGCTGATAATTTTTGGTAGTCGTTTATTGCTGTTGAATCATCCCAATCTCTGCTGGCATCTTTGCATGGTGTGCTCCCTGTTTGCATGTCTGTCTTCAAATTTCTACCTTATATAACAGCATTGGCTATGTTTTTTAGGGTGAATTCTACTCTCCTGTGACCTTGTATTAAACTGCAAATAACTAATAGAATAGAGAATGACCTTTTTCCAAAAACACTTATAGTGTGAGGGACTGGGTGTTATAAGTTTACCACATGAATTTGAGGAATGTAAAATTCCAACCCATAAGTAATTACAACTCTTAAATACTTTTCATGCTATTTTAGAGTTGAAAATGATTGATCACATAATATGAGGAATGATTTTGAAAGGTGATAATAGCTGCAATTTACAAAGTGGATGGAAGTGCAGCAGGATTCCCATGTGAGTAAAAAATGAACTTAGTTATCTTGGGTCAGGATAGTGAAACAAGAAATGAATAAAAATGGATTGTGTGATGAACAGAATTTACTAACTATGAACCTCCTGATGAGAAGTTCCAGACCTGGAAAGTTAAACTGAAGTAAAGACAACAACTTACAAGTTTTGTGGAGGTGGTCACAGTGGTTTGTTCATTTGAACTTTCTTGCTTTTTTTTTTTTTTCTTTTTTTCTCTTTGGTTCCCTCCTCCTTCTCCTCCTCCCCTTCTTCTTCTTTCTCCTCCTCCCTCTCCTTCTCCTCCTCCCCTTCTTCTTCTTTCTCCTCCTCCCTCTCCTCCTCCTACTCCCTCTTCTTCTTCCTCCTCCTTTCCTCCTCCTCCTCCTCCTCCTCCTCCTCCTCCTCCTCCTCCTCCTCCTCCTCCTCCTCCTCCTCCTTCTTCTTCTTCTTCTTCTTCTTCTTCTTCTTCTTCTTCTTCTTCTTCTCTCTCTCTCTCTCTCTCCCCCTACCCTCTCTAAGTGGAATCAAAACTATTCACATTAAGAAAAATCTGGCCTGAAATATCAAGTTGGAGAAAGTGAAAATAAAATGACAATGAAGTGATGAAAATGAGGAACTTTGTTGAGAAATTCTGGATAAACTAGAAAGCCTGTGAGAGAACTCTGTAAAATGGGAAATATTTCAAATGGATGACTAAAGTGGCAAACCCCAAATCATGATATCACAGTGTAACAAAATGGAAAGTTTGATTTTCAGAAAGGAATGAGTGTGCAGTAGAATAATTCCTGAAAAGAATCCAAGAAAAGTAAGAACTATGATATGACTACTAGATTTAGAAATAAGAAGTGACATTTCATTCATTGTAAATGCAGGAAAGAGAAAGGATGAAAAGCACAGAAGAACTTTTTGGAAAATCATTCCTATAGTTTCTAACATATTCATGAAGAAGGAATTGAGATTATCTAAATAGAGCTTAACAAGGTGTGGTAGGGTAATAATTTGAAAGAGCTGACTTGGGAAGGATGAAAGATTTTCCTTGTAGTCTTACCAACTTAATGCAGCTTTGAGACCATAAACTTATAAAATGTTTGAAGGGTTTGTGTTCTTTTCTTTAAATATGAGCTTTTTTATTTTTTACAGATTGCATTTTGATTCATTATACACAAATGGGTATGAACTTTTTATGTTGCAAATATTGTAGAGAAATTTTGGATTGATATAGGCTAGTGTTTTCACCACCTCAGTGTGATTAAAGACCAATGAGATAAATGTTAACACATACTTTGTAAATAGTTGAAATCACTTATGTCCCATCTCAGCTAAACAAAGAAGAAAATTTAAATAGATTTGGCAGAGTGTGATAGAAAATATAGTCAGGAACTGGATATCTCTACAAAGTGAAATTGTAGAGAAAGAATCAAAATGAAGGAATTAAATAGTAGAAAATATTGATCAGAGAAATGGGTATCTCCATATACTATTTCGTAGGTTCAGTGCTCAAGATATTCATTGGTTTCTATGTATTCGGAACACTCGGGGACTTTTTTGAACTCATGTTTGATTTCTATTTCAAAAGCATGCATGTTGTAGTAGGACACTTTCATGAAGATTCACAAATGAAAAAGCTATTCTTATAGTAGCTGCTTTTAATATGTAATAAGTTCACTTCAGATTTTGGGCTTCAGAAATGATCGTGAGTTGCTGATGTGAATAACTATTACAGATATTGGTCTCTTTGTGTCCCTTTCTTCTCCCTCTTATTTTTTTTTAATTTGAGTTTATGTTTTTAAGATAAATAGCAAAAATACATTTACACATTTGCATTTAAGAAAAAGTAATGAAGCTTTCATTATTTATGGTGAACTAAAAGATTGGCAGAACAAATGCATATAAACGAGCTTATAAATAAACAAAATGAATAGAATGGCGACTGCTATTGTGAATGTCTGACAGGTTAATATTTTCATCTATATAAGTTCTGCTTACTGAGAAGACTGACTCCTGTTTTTGCACATCTCATGGAAAGAAACATAGAATATACCTTGTATACTAGAAATTGCAATCTTCAACAGGATCTGTGAAGAAAAATAAATAAAGGAAGGAAGAGAAGTATCCACCAATGCTATGAACCCTTGGGAAAGCTTTCAGTGATTAAATTTATGCAAACTCTTAAGCAAAACAAAAGCATAAAAGTTGATGGCCTGGGACACATTATTTAAAGTTAATGGGTATTATAAAGTAGGAAAAAAAACAGTAAAGATGAGATTAATTAAAAGCTACTACATTTTGAAACCAATTCAAGAGAATTCAACTGAAATACATTGCTTGGCATCAGCAAAGTGCATGAAAATGATTGTGAGTATCTTAGAGACATGCTCTTAAGTATAGCAAAAAAATAACATGGTTACAAATTCTATTCATTTCCAGATTTGTATTAAAAATAAATAGAAGAATAGCAGGATGAAAATGTTACCAATATGTGAAAATATTCAATAATATATTGAGAGGAAATGTGGTGGAAATGATAAAGAGCACAGTCTTTGCCAAGAGAAAGAACTGGTTTTATTCCCAGGTGCACTGCATGATAACTAGGTAAACCTCTGCTTCTTGGGTATTGCATTTGCAAAACTGCACAATGATGTTTGCCTGCTGTTCAAGAAAGCTGATCTAAATGAGGTATTTCCCGGAAAGCATTTGGCTAATGATATGTCAGGCCTGCAAACAGCAAACTTTCCTTAGATAAAACATGAAGAATAAAGTCTATTTATTAGCTATTTTTATCTGATTTCTTTTCAGTTACCATTGCTTATTTCATAACAATCAAATGATACATATGTGAAAAAAAGAGCAAGTCGATCAGGTATTTTATAGTGTTCATATATTCTAATATAATTTTTAACCATTGTCTCCAATGAGGCTCTACAACTGTTCAATATGTATTTTTTACTTCCTTGGACTTGAAATCTCATTGCTGTTGAATAACTGTTATACAAATGTAAACATCAATTCTATGAATATTTCACGAGAATACCTGGAAATATATTTATGCCTATGTAGAAACCAATACTTTAATAACTATTCATTCTATGCCTTCAATGCATAGAATATATTAGAATAAAAAATTAATAGCTAGAATAGGAAAGATGGCAAACTAACCAGCTTTCAGTGTAGCACAACCAATTTCTTTGAACTTCATTAGAAGAACAAATGTTATCAGGTATTTATACATTGCAAAGGAAAGATAGAAAGGTAGGAACGAAGAAATGAACAAAGTGTGGGAGTTAGAGCTTAGAAAAGAGAGCATGCTGAAATAGAGAACCCAATGAATAACTGATAAAAAACTGTCCTGGAATTTTGGAATCTAATAAGGATGGGAAGTTGAGACCCTTATTATTTCTTTTTGAGAACAAAATTTTCCCATTCACAAAGATAGTTATTTTCTCTAGATAAAAAACATATATAGATATATCATTATTTTAAATAATTTTAACTAAAAATTTAAACCCTCAAAAAATAGTCCTTTAAAGGTAATTGCTTGTGTGTATGCAGGCGTGGTCCAACAAACCACGATATCTCTTGTTGAAAAGTATGTTAACTATCACCCTTCACACATATGTATTATTATTGTAAGTTGGCATGTTAACTTCTTCTGAAATAATAGAAGATTGGAGGAAGTCAATTGGGGAATGGTCTTGTGATCAGTAACTACGAGACAAGTAAACGAAACAAAACTGGGCACAGAGAAAGGTGGAGGTGAGAGGAAATCCTTTGCAAAACCTGGAGACCATTCTGGAGCTGAGGTGTCCTTTCACGGTCTCCTGAAGTTGGAGAGAGTGGCCTGGATCTTTACAACTGAATGTCATCCTGGTAGTCATTATAATGTGCTCTTACGAAAGGAGATGTGGGTTTGGTTGTTAGTGGGCTATTCCAAAAGCTGAAGGAACAGCTCCTTCAGTTGCAGAAGGAGGATTAGAGCAGTGTAACACAGCACAAGTGAAGACTAAATAGACAAAGAAGAATGAGGAGATTATATGTGATGTAATCCCCAACCTCTGTAGCAACAAGCCTAAGAAGCCAAACCCTGACCTCTGCAGTTACTTGCTTAAAGATTCAGAACTTGGTTAACATAGTTAGGTTGCCATTGTTGTTTTGTTTTGCTTTTTGTTCTAGAACAAAAGAAAAAGGTACAAATACTACACCAGGCAAATAAAATAACCACTTCCTATTAGTCCACTTCAACTTCCCTATGCCTACATTCTCTAATGAGATCATGCCTGCCTTTTCCCTTTCTTTCCACTATAAAGCTTTTGCTTTCCTGACCCTGCTTCTCTGCAAAAAGGAAGTGATGGTGATCACTGACTGTAATGTTACAGCAAACTCTGAATACATACTCTTTATTTTAATTTAGGTGGTGTTTATTTGTATCTATGCTAAAAACTGCAATAGAGCATCCCTGAATTCTTTTATTCCTCCTTAAAAAATGTTCTCACACCTTGCCTGCCTTAGCGTCTTCAGCACACACAAATGATGGTAGCTGAATTACTTGCTATAGCAAGCTCTAAATAAAGTAGTTTCCACCTGTCCTTTTTCAGATGGTCTTTGTTTATCTCCTGTAGTTAATTTTGAATGGAGGTCACACTGAGGGTGAGGACAATGATATCACCCAAAGAACACAGACATCGGAGACCAGGCTCGGAAGGCACAGATCCAATTTTGTTTAGGCTTGTACAAGACATTATATAGGCATATTATCCAATCAGGTTAAGATACTTGTTAAAACATAACAGAATCAACCTATAGGTAAGCTATACTTCATACTAATATAAACAAACCAAGTATCCCTAAGTGATTCTGTCTAGCAACAAGTCTGAGACAAAGTACTGGGGAAGGGTAAGCTCCAGCACACAGCATGAGGGGAAGCAGCACTGGAAACTCACATCACAGCTTGCCGTGATGCCTGCTGAGCAAGGCTTCCCCTCAGATAGGAGCTCAGCCTCAGTAACTGCAGTCCATGGTGAGTCTTTACCACTTCCTCAGTTTCCCCGTCCAGACTGTTGGATTTATTTAATCCATTGTACCAGTAACTGCTGTCAAATAAGCTTAAGGAATGTTCCCTATAATCTCCATAGTTTTCCTTGATTCTACCAAGACAGTCTATATTACACTTAAATGACTGCACTATGTTATCTAGTTTGTCCTTCTACCTAATAAAAGAATTTCTCCTACAGGAACCTCATTGAACTCACTAGAGCTTCTCTTTAATCCTTAACTTACTCTTTTTGTTTGAAGTCATTAGTAACCACCTAAGTACTAAGTATGTTCATGTGTTTGCAAGGACAATATTTACTTGATACTTTAGATGCAGTTACATGACTGAACACACACATTTTTCCCCAGATTTTTACAACAGCTCTTTATTCTTTTTTAATTTATTGGGTCTTTGTAATTATACATGACAGTAGAATCCATTCGGATGAACTTATGTATGATCTTACTTTAATTAGAACCCCAGTCCTATGGATGTAGGTGATGGACAGATTCACTGTGGTGTACTCATTTATAAGCATATAGAAATTATGTCAAAGTCATTCCACTGTCTTTTCTATTCCCATTCCCTTCCCTTCATTCCACATTGACTAATCCACTGAACTTCTATTCTCCCTCACCCCTTCTTGTGGGTTAGCTTCCCAAAGAAAACATTCTTCCTTTGATTTTGGGGGGATCAACTCATTTCACTTAGCATGATGGTTCTCTATTTTTTAATCTTCCTGCAGAGCATCTTTAAATATGATTTTATATCTTTTTGTGGGGAGAAGAGTTTCTTTCTCCCAGTGAGGAACTATATCTGCTTTACTCCCCCACCACATCTCTAGAACTCAGAATATTATGTGAATCTTAGAAATTCCAAAAAAATCATGGAAATCTAAAAATATCACATAAAATAAGTACATTTCAAAATAAGACAATAGAATGAATCAGACACAATTCTCCTGTGTTCATATATGAATACATGACCAGTATAACTTCACATCATGTACAACCTCAAGAATGGGAGGTTATACTCCATGTATGTATATGTCAAAACACACTCTACTGTAACGTATGACCAAAAAGAACAAATAAAAAAACAAAATATGTACTTTGAAAGAACAAGTTAATTTATGAATCATTTGTAACACCTTAAATTAATTTTTCTTTTTTTTTCCAAACCATTCATGTTATGTCATTCTTGGTGAGTGGAATTCTCATTCAGGCAATTATTCAAATAAAAAAAATTTAAACTGTCCTTAGCATCTTTATTTCTACCAATAGTAATTAATCATCAACTACTTTAGTTTCCATTTCTTAATTAATTATTGAATTTGTCTTCTTGTGTACAAGCTGAGATCAGACTTCACACAGCTAGCTGTCTGTTCTTAACTCATCTGGACCAAGTTTCAAGACACAGCAGAATAAATTTTCTTACACCTAAATTATGTGCATAATTGAAATGACATATAAGATGCTCTTGAGTATAACCTGAAATTCAAGTTTTTTGGTTTGTCAGTTCATTAAGCTTCTATTAAGAAAATGCAGAAGTATGGAAATGATTGAATGCAGGGAGCAACTTACAGGGTGTAGGATGTGAATGAACAGATTATACTCACACTGATAAACATTATTACACTTCAGAGCATACTTAGTAATTATTGGTTGATTTTTTTTGTTACATATAATTTGCATGATTGGTTTTACTTATTTTATGGAAATTGTATTGGAATTTGATTTACTTTTTCCATTGTGAAGAAAGTTTCAGAAAAGACCTTAAACACATTTCAGGAAGAAATTATGCAAAATGAGTATGCAAAGAGACAACATGTATTTTGTGACAAAATTTTGAGCCCAGGATACACTTGAATATGGATTATTTTCCCCTACTGCAAATCAAACTACTTCTGTAGTATCTACCCAGCACCAGGATCTTTTATTTTTAAAATAGATTAATTATTATATCGTAACATTTATTACTTTATCTGGTTGATTATAAGAACTATATTGCCATCATTTTAAATGTTAAAAAATATGTACATACAGAA
Source organism: Sciurus carolinensis (assembly GCF_902686445.1). Lineage (NCBI taxonomy): Eukaryota > Metazoa > Chordata > Mammalia > Rodentia > Sciuridae > Sciurus > Sciurus carolinensis. The sequence continues at coordinate 120,747,457 of NC_062221.1, read as the reverse complement.
GCTTTGAGTAATATTTCTCCTCATTTCAAAATTACTTTTCACCAATACTTCAATCTCAAATGAGACAAACATCATTATCCTATGTACATGTATGATTACACAAATGGTATGATGCTACTTCATGTACAACCAGAGAAATGATAGTTGTACCCCATTTGTGTACAATAAATCAAAATAAAACAAAATTTGGACAAAATTCATTTTATTCTTACAAGTCTATATTTCCTTTCATGCATTGCAGTATAGTCAAACAATTCTTTCTCTCTCTCTCTTTACATCTGTTGTTTTGGGGGAGGAAAGGGATGAAGTACAGTGAAGTTTGAACCCAGGGATACTTTTGCCACTGAGTTATTTCCCAGACCTTTATATTTTTAATTTGAGACAGAGTCTCACCAAATTGCTCAGGGTCTTACTAAATTGCTGAGATTGACCTTTAACTTAGATTCTCCTGCCTCAGTCTTTCCAAACACTGGTATTATAAGCATGTGCCACTATGTCTGTCTATAATAATCATTTTCTTTAAGCAGCTCCTTTCTTTTTCAATTCTAAAATGTCAAATTTTTAATTCTATGTAATTACTGATTTTCAAAACACCTCTATCTTTTTTTTTCTTCAAAAAGGAAAAAAAAAACTAGTAAGTATACTGGTTTTGGTGCCTCAATTTCACTTACATCTCAATGGTAAATAAGTATCAATTTTCATTTGGAGAATAAGCTCTCTCCCTCTCATTTTGTATGATCTGATGAAACTGACTCTGTCCATTCTTGGGAAATAAAGGAATTAATTCCTATTTAAGATTGTCAGTGCAGAATTATGAATTAAAATGTTATAATGAAAATGAAAAATGTCTGACATATTCTATATTCTGAGAATAACTGGTATAGATAAAATAATGTGGTGAAAAATAATTAATAACAAAATAAGAATTCTTAAAGGATCCATATTAAAACCATAAAATAATTATGCTTTTAGTTTACAATAGTAGTTAAGGGATACTTGATCATATAGTTTACCTATTAAATGCTTAACAGATGTGCTATATGGTCATTTTTAATATGTCTTATTAATATAATTTATGTTTACTTTGTTGAATAGATTACAGATATGCTCAGGGGTATAGGAATTGACAGATTATAGTGATAAAATTTATTCACATAATCTATTACAGGATAAATTCATTAAAAATTTAAAATTTAAATATCTTTTTCAGGAGCTGCTCATAACCATTGGGCCATGATGTACTTTTCATCTGAGACACTACTTAAATATTAATGGCAACCATTGTGAAACATCTATATTAGGGAATGTGTAATCACATACTTGTGAAACTTTTCACAAAATTCTCATTAAAAGTACATGAAAATACTGTATTTTACCTATTGTCCCGGTTATGATTTTCCTATTGTATATATTTACAAAAATAATAACAAAACACTATTTAAAACTTGCATTAAGAAATACTTTCTGCCATTAACAAATTCTAAGTCATTTATTATTTATGAATTATCTTCATGTTTAGAACTAATAAAAATTCACTAGTGAAATAGAATATTATTTCCTCTATTGACAATTTGTTTACAGATACTTTTTAGTTGCAGAGATAAGTTTGATGATTTTCTATTGTCATTTTATTTGATGTCATCTTAAAATAGTATCTTCAGCTAGGCAGACAGTAAAAGGATTACTTCCAATACTCTAAGTAGCTAATGGAAGTGTCCAGATGTAAAATATCTCATCATTTTGCCCTTTTGTTCTACGGAATCATTGATTTTAAATAGACAGTTTTGTGAGTAGTCTGTAGCAATAGAAAATATGCTGAATAATTTATCCATGCATTCTTCTTTTTAAAATATAAGCCCTAGGACACACAAACAAATATTAAACAACTTTATAGATCTTTTTCCATCTGAGGAAAAAAATATTTTTATACATAAGTACACACAAACAAACACACACAATTAAAAAGAAAGACCTCTGGTGGTACGAAGACAGTTATCAGTCAAGATCACTCCACTACTGTAGTGGGAAAAAAACAGCTGGAAATTTTATAAGCACACAAAAAACTAAATGTCTCCCATTTGAGTACAATGAATAGCTACGTCTTTATCAATTGAAACTCCATTCTTAATATAATTTTCCTCAATTAAAAAATATCAATATGTCAAGTTATCTACTTATCTTTCATTTAAATTCAGCATCCAGTCTACAACTGGCCTCATTTTCTACATACCCTCTTTAGAATCAACTCTAAAAAAGGCCCATTTATTAATAAGGTCCTGGTAACACTTCTAACACTATGGTCCATTGCTCCTCCACTGTATCTTCTTCTTTGCTGTAAGCTTAAATAAATATAATGTCATAGGTGAGTGGTTGTTTAACAAATGTGGAAGTTCTACATGGTTTGGCTGAGATTTTCACTTCTGTTACTGATTTCATCTGAGACTTATTGAATTTTCATACACTGTATATCATCCTGTTTTGAGTGCTAAGTTCAGTATTGGTCTCATGGGCTGTGACCATTGTCATTATATAGGACTTCAATATAGGGAGAAATTATTCTTCGGAATGTGAATTAATAGTATGCAGGAGTCAACTTGGAAATCTTAATTGTTTTACATCAGGAAGTTCATTTTTATAGTACAATATCTGATGGGACATGGGGCATATGTTTGATTAGAGAAGATATATGTAATATATATGTCCAGCATTCCCATATAAGGGAGAGAGATGAGATTGTGTTCTGAACTCAACTGTGCTAGAGGAAGAAGAAGGGAAGAAGAAGAAGAAGAAGAAGAAGAAGAAGAAGAAGAAGAAGAAGAAGAAGAAGAAGAAGAAGAAGAAGGAGGAGGAAGAGGAGGAGGAGGAGGAGGAGGAGGAGGAGGAGGAGGAGGAGGAGGAAAAGAAGAAAGAGAAAGTAGAACAGTATTTTTTAAAGCTAGGTTGGGAAGAATTTTGTGGATCATCCGTATTTATTTATTCATCTTACCCAGAGGAAAACTAAGCATTTTTATACCTTCATGGCAATGGATTGTTTTAAAACTTGTATCAAGGAACCCACCATAGTTATACTCTTTTTCTAGGAGCACTATTTTCTTTCATGATTATTTTCAAAGGAATGACTTCTCCATGCTTGATAAAGCTGGGTCAGGGTTGTAATTTGAAAAAGGCATTTTAAAAGATTTATATCTCAATGGGGAAGAATCAAACTTAAAATTAAGAATTTTCTAAAAAACTAAATACTCAGAAAAGAGTGGTTGATTGGATCCCTGGAATCAGAAAAGGCTTCATAGTTATGTGTTACTTCTAAGATTATGTGCAGGTGCTGACAACTCAGAAGGTCAAAACATGGACTTGAAATAGCAGGTTGTTTCTTAGCATAGAAGAAAAACAATTGTATTTGGAGAACCTCTAATTAAATAAGGAACTTAATCAAATTCCTTCTTTCTCATCTTTTTTCTGTAAATTAACCAACCATATACCCAAAGTGTTGTTGCAGAAGGAATGGGAAAGACAGACAACCCATAGTTCCTTTTCCTTTCAGTCCTAACTTGATCATTGGTAGGTCAATCACAGTGTTGGTAATGTCTACTTATCAAGAAGTGAAATGACGAACAGTTGGGTAAGTTTTTTGCGTCATCACCACTACTATAGTAAGAACATATGCATCTACTAACTGTGGATGTGAGCGGTGTAGTTAGGCTAATCCTGCATGCAAGCTAATAGTTTTATATTGCCATATGCTGTGAAGTGAATCATTTGCCTCCAAAATCCAAGCTAATGTCCTAATTCTATGTAGGTAACTTTATCTGGGGAAAGGGTCTTCCCAAGGTCATATGAAGGCATTAGGATGGGGCATTGATCTGATTAGTTATGGCCTTTAAAGAATAGGAAGATCTCTGTCTCTCTACCTATCTCTGTCTCTCTCTCCATGTGAGGGTACAATCAGAAGTTGGTCATCTAAATGTCAGTGAGAGAGTTCTCTCCAGTAGTGCACTATGCTGACATCCCTACCTTAGACTCCCAGCCTCCAAACTGAAAAAATAATTTGCTTAAGCCACTCAGTTTATGGTATCTTGTTTTCGCAACTTAAACTGGTAAAACATATAAGATTTATATATATATATATATATATATACACACACCATATAATGTAAATACAAATTGGAAAATTTAGACTAAAAATTTAAAGTTTCAATTTTTATTTAATTGGGATGACGTTAGCACCATGACAAGCCAAGAGGAGAGAGAGAGAGAGAGAGAGAGAGAGAGAGAGAGAAAGAGAGAGAGATTGCAATGCTTCTAAGGACACATATTTTCTGGTTTATGAACAAAAGCCCCTGGATTTTCATTTTACACTAAGTCCCACAAACTGTGGAGTTGGATCTTAAAATAGGTAGTTTTCTTTTTCTGAATCTAGGATCTGAATATCATTAGTGATAGGCTTATATTTAGCTCCTAATACCTTGAATTCTTCTGGCTGTATTATTCTTTGGTGAAATTTGGCATCTGGCCTTCTAACATAGAATTTTGATTACCTATCTGCTTTTTTGGTGTCTATATGCTGCTCAGTGTCTTGAATGATCAACTTCAAGACAGGAGTCTGTGGAAAAGAAATAAGCATAGGCTGAACTGATTAAATCTTTGTTTTTTTCTAATGACTGATAAATTCAAGGTACTCCAGAGCAACATACTTGTGACAAACTTAGGACAAATTTTGTTTCAATTTCCTGAAAAGCATCACCCCCCTTTCCCCCTCCCCCATCTCTCTCTCTCTCTCTCTCTCTCTCTCTCTCTCTATATATATATATATATATATATATATATATATATATATATATATTTATATATATATGCACACACACACACACACACACACATACATATATATACACACATACATATTTGCCTCTAAGAAATATATTTTTGTAGTGTCATCTGCTCAGAATTATGAATTTAAGGAGGATCAAATTTGAGGGTAATTGGTATTTGGTCCCATTCCAGCATTAAATGGTTGCATAAGCAACCTTCTTACTGACTACTGTAGTTCTCATTAGATCATCTCTAAATCTGCATTCCCACTAGGACTGATGTACATATCCTTTAAGTCTTCATAGTATAATTTGAATGCATATATTCATCTTCCTGAGTTACTTAAAAATAACGCTTTAGATTTGTCATATTAGGTGAGTACTTATGTGAACAATTTAGTTCTTCAATTGACTTTAGACCTTCCTTAGAACGAAAATGAAACATAATCCCAAATATCCAAGGCATGTATGGAGTCACAATTTTTTCATGTTTAAAATAGAGATTATTGTTTTTTTTTTTTTTTTTAACATTAGGACACCATTATCCTTGGTTTCCATACATCTGGGATGGAAGAATTTTAATTATGTAATATTGAGGAACTGTATTGTCAAGGGCCTAAAATATTTGCATAATATTGGTTATAATGACCCTTGACTTTCTGTTTGTTAAAAAGGGGTTTTTCTAAATTCAGACTTACTATATTTCATACAGAAAAGAAAATCAGGCTTTTATAGTTATCATTTTATATGTATTTCAAGCCAGCTACCTCTCACTTTTTTTCCTGACATTTTTATTATATTCAATAACGTTAAATATTTGTTATCTTTCTTTCATACTAGTATATATTATGAATTTCTCTAGGCATATAATAGTCAATAATTTTCAAAAGACATAAAAATAAAATGTTTTAAATTAAATATCCTCTGAATTAAAAAAAATTCTGCTCAGTTTATAACACAAAAGAAAAATTCCAACAATATATTTGAATGATGACTTTGATTACTCTATTGCTAATAAATCAAATGATCTTGGTCGTTAGATTGGAAGATGAGAAGAAGAGATATGTTATGGTTTGGATGTGAGGTGCCCCCAGAAAATTCCTGTGTGAGATAATGCAAGAAGGTTCAGAGGAGAAATGATTGGGTTGTGAGAGCCTTAATCCAATCAGTGAATTAATCTCTGATGAGATTAACCGAGTGGTAATTGGAGGCAGGTGGGCTGTGGCTGGAGTGAGTAGTTCTTTGGGGTGTGGTTATGGGGTACATATTTTGTATCTGGAGAGTAGATTCTCTTTCTCTGCTTTCTGGTCACCCTGATGTAAGCTGCTTCCTTCTGCCACACTCTTCCACCATGATGGAAGAGTGGAACCTTACCTCGATCCCCATGGAACGGAGCCTGGCTTCTATGGACTAACAGCTCTGAAATAAACTGTGAGCCCTAAATAAACTTTTCTTCCTCTATGATTGTGCTTGTCAGGTCATTTAGTCACAGAAGTAAAATAGCTGACTAAAACAGGGTATAATATGTTACTTACAGAATTTTGTAGATTTTAAGCTAATATGAAGATTACCAATAATGATAGATAATTGATAGATAGATTTGTAAAAGTGATGTAAAATGTGTTTCATGGAAAATGTAGTATTTTATTTCTATCTTCCTTTTTTCTCATCTTACTCTTATCATCTTACAGTATTTCTGAGTTAAATTTAATTTTTTTGATCTTGATCATACTACAAGAGTATATAGATTTATTTTGATTTAACATCTTACAATTATTTTGATCTAACTCCTTACAAAATTACAATTTTTCCAAGTAAAACATCTGACTACAGCAGAGAAAAATAAACATGTTATAGATTCCTTTGTATCTATTCAAATACTCAAGCAGGAATGAGATGGACTCTTCACATACCAATCACGGACTCCCATCCATCCCTCTTTTTATTCAACATGTAATTAATACTTATTGTATATCAGGAAGTTCAGTGATTCAAACTGAATTTCATGTTTGTATAGTTACATTTTATAATATAATTATGTTAGCTAGCATGTGAACTGAAAAAATTGTACATAAAAATAAATAGAATAGAGCAAGCTGAAGAAACCTGAAGTTCCAAGAAAGGGAATAAAATTCATAGAATATTAGTGTAGCCCTTATTGAGAAAATGACCTTTGAGAAAAAATTAGAAAATATAAGACAGCTTAGCTCATATCTTGGAGAAATTTACCAGAATGAGGGAACAGCCAGTAAAAAAGTTTCTAAGTAAGAATACACTAGGGATGAATGAGGAATCATTAATTGGCAAGCAAGGCTGGGACAGAGCCTACCAGTAAGAGCTGCAGGGAACAAGGTCATAGAATTAATTTGGGAGAGAAATCTATAGCCTTGTATGACATCATGGAAAGAGGAGGATTTGCACAGTTTGGGCAACAAAATTAGGTGATCTAAGAGCTCTTGAAAAATAACAACAAAAAACCTGGTTTCTTTGTTAAGAATAGACTTTAAGTAAGCAGTTGTGGAAACAAGAAACAGTTTTCTACAAAATGCTTGTCTTTTGCAATAATCTATGTGAAATAATTTGGAGGTTCATATAGTAAGGCTATAGTAAGGATAACAACAGCGATGGTGAATATTTTTTAATATCATCAAAAGATGGTATTTTATCTCTTGGTCATAGTGAGAAATATCTGATGCTTAAGGAGTAACCCACATAGAGTATTAATACGTGGGTCCTTGTTAATGAGTATAGGTAAGATATCTTCCAGCCTCTTTTCATCCCTGTTCGATATTATATTGTTTGTGCCAATAATTTAAGTTACTGTATTCCATGCTCAATCCTCTTTAAGTAATTCAGTTATCAAAAAACTTGTCAAATTGTTAGCTGTCCAATTCATCAACAACCTGATATGACATTGACCTTGGTCAGTCTTTAGGGAAGAGTTAACTCTGTAATAGCAAGAGAATATTTTAATTCATGTATGTAAAAGAAAATATTATTTAAGATTTATGTACATAAAAGTAATTGTGCATTGATAAAATGAAGTACCATTAAAGAAAGTTTAGTTTCTCATTTGATTATTTAAATTAGCAAATTGAGACAAAGAGATTTAACTCATTATTGCTTAAAATTCATATAGCTTTTTAGCAAAATTTCATATTATGATGGTTCCTGTGTTTATTTCCAATAAAGTGATGGGTCATAGAAATGGTGTTTACATTAAAAAACTCTTAAATATTATTTAGTTATGCTTGACTTTTACAAAAGTAATGATATGTATATATTTTGAATATAAGATTTAAAATAATTTTGATGAAATATCTTAAAGAAAAAGGTAAAATAATTTATGTCAATAATTTAACTTTTCCTATTTTAAACAAGAATATTGAACTGCACATTAAATGATTCTAAGTGCTGTTTCTGGCATAATGCTCTACAAATAAATTGCCATCTGTTCCATTTGCAATCATCATAAAAATAAGGCATAAAGTAAGTCTCATTTCTGAATCATATTTAAGGTATTTGCAAGAAAATTTTTCAAGATATTTTGTAGATTGGAAAAGTATGCATAAACAGTAATAATGAACAATAATAGTGACTTAATACAGGAAAACTGTTTTTATCCCTTTCTTCAAAGTAAAAAGCAGAATATTTTGTGTTAATGTAACTATCTTAGATTCAGTGTCATATCCTAGAGTCTAATAATGTTCTTAACATCTTCCTAAACTATGTATTGAGTATATTTATATAGTCTTTTCTTTCTTTAAAGGTATATTTATTCTTAATATTTGTTCAAAGAGTACAAAATAATAAAAAAAAGTATAATACAAAAAACTAGGTGAGGAAATCCTGCAAAATGTACACGCTAATTTCAGAGTCTACAAATAAATGCCTTCACAATTTTTGTCACAGAGAAAAATTAATATCTGCCATCCTAGAGATATATCTTTGGGTCTTATGAGTGAAAACTTAAGTTAAAATTCAGATAATGTTAAAGAAATTGAAAATTAAATAAAGAATTTGTAGTTCTTTTACTATTCAAATTTGTGCTTCCTATTTATAATCTATTAATCTCAATACCTATATTGGTTTCCATACAGTTGTAATATTTTTCTAACAGTTTATTATATATTTACATACATTTATAGATAAATACAATTATCATTGCATGAATAATAAACTATGTCTATTTCTATATGATGTACATCTCCTAAGGTTTCACACACTTCTATTTGTATGCATAAACACAGATGTGCACTTTTGTATATACATAGGCTTATATCTGTATGCGCAGGTAGGTGTGCTTACATTTAGACAAATGTTTACACAGTAGATTTTCCTGTTACTATGAGAAGCTCGTGACAGAACAATTCACACAGAACCATGATATCAAGCCTTTTTCTGTCCAAGTAGTAAAAAGTTTCCAATTTAGTCTTAATTTTTTGTTACTGGCTCCCTTTTGGCACTCCAGGTAATCTTTCTCAGGAAATAGCAAAGTAGGGGAGTGATTACAAGTGGACTTTGAATGCAGAGTTCATGGTGTATTCTACAAAGAGATTCAATTTTTAAATAACTCAGAAATGATATGAAAAGCATCATCTCACAATGTGGAGACGCAAATGTTTCAATAAAGACACATGATGCATTGGACTCCAAAGGGACGGATGGAATTCAGGAATCTATTATTCACTCAGGGAGAAAATTGAATGCAACATTCTTTAATGTCATGAAGGTCTAAGCCCCACTTTGATTTCTCTTGAAGTCCAGGCCTGGAGTTCTAACACTAGCATGTGTAACAATTCAGGTCCTCACCCAATCTAAATATTTTAATACAATCCAATATAATTGAAACACAATATATACCTAAATAAATATCTAATATGAGAAATTTTTGTGTGTTTGTTTGTTTTTGGTAAGAGGAATCAAACCCAGGGTCAATTAACAACTGAGCCACATCCCCAGGTTTTTTAAGTTTTAGTTTGAGATGGGATCTCACTAAGTTTCTTAGGTCCTCTCTAAGTTGCTGAGACTGGCTTTGAGCTTGTGATCTTTTGCTTCAGTCTCCCCAGCTGCTGGGATTATGGACATGCATCACCATGCCTAGCTAATATGAGGAGTTTTTAGAAGTTCACGTTTCAAATTGTAGCTGGAGTTTCATGTTTGAATTTTTGCATTGATTAAAAAAGTGATAGGGCAGGCATTTCAAAGACTAACAAATATTGATTAATTCTTTTTTTTGTGTGTGTGTGTTTGTATCCTTCTTTTTCTTTCTTTTTAAATTCATTTTTATTGTAAACAAATGGGATACATTTTGTTTCTCTGTTTGTACATGAAGTAGAGGCATACCATTTGTGTAATCATACATTTACCTACGGTAATAGTTTTTGATTCATTCTGTTTTTTTTTCTTCCCCCCCACCCCTCCCACCCCTCTTATCTTTCTATACAGTTCCTCCTTCCTCCATTCTTCCCCCCTCCCAAACCCCATTATGTGTCATCATTCGCTTATCAGCAATATCATTCATCCTTTGGTTTTTTGAGATTGGCTTATCTCACTTAGCATTATATTTTCCAGTTTCATCCATTTGATTGCAAATGCCATAAATTTATTATTTTTTATGGCTGAGTAATATTCCTTTGTGGGTGTGTGTGTGTATATGTGTATGTGTATATACACATATACACATTACAGTTTCTTTATCCATTCATCAATTGAAGGGCATCTAGGTTGGTTCCACAATCTGACTATTGTGAATTGAGCGGCTATGAACATTATTGTGGCTGCATCTCTGTAGCATGCTGATTTTAAGTCCTTTGGATATAGACCAAGGAGTGGGATAGCTGGGTCAAATGGTGGTGCCATACCAAGTTTTCTAAGGAATCTCCACACTGCTTTCCAGAGTGGCTGCACTAATTTGCAGCCCCACCAGCAATGTATGAGTATACCTTTTTCTCCACATCCTCGCCAACACCTATTGTCCCTAGTATTCTTGATAATGGCTATTCTAATTGGGGTGAGATGGAATCTTAGAGTAGTTTTGATTTGCATTTATCTTATTACTAAAGATGTTGAACTTTTTTTTATATATCTGTTGATTGCTTGTACATCTTCTTCTGTGAAGTGTCTGTTCAGTTCCTTATCCCATTTGTTGATTGGGTTATTTGTATTCTTGGTGTAGAGGTTTTTGTGTTCTTTATATATTCTGGAAATTAGTGCTGTATCTGAAGTATGAGTGGCAAAGATTTTCTCCCACTCTGTAGGTTCTCTCTTCACATTGCTGATTGTTTCCTTTGCTGAGAGAATGCTATTTAGTTTGAATTTATCCCAGTTATTGATTTTTGCTTTTATTTCTTGTGCAATGGGACTCCTGTTAAGGAAGTCTGATCCTATGCCGACATGTTGAAGATTTGGACCTACTTTTTCTTCTATAAGATGCAGGGTCTCTGGTCTGATTCCAAGGTCCTTGATCCATTTTGAGTTGATTTTTTGTGCAGGGTGAGAGATAGAGGTTTAGTTTCATTCTGTTGCATATAGATTTCCAGTTTTCCCAGCACCATTTGTTGAAGAGGCTATGTTTTCTCCATTGCATATTTTTTGCACTTTCGTCTAGTATGAGAAAATTGTATTTATTTGGTTTTGTGTCTGTGTCCTCTATTCTGTAAAATTCATCTACCTGTTTATTTTGGTGCTAATACCATGCTGTTTTTGTTACTGTTGCTTTGTAGTAGAGTTGAAGATCTGGTATTGCAATACCCCCTGCTTCACTCTTCCTGCTAAGGATTGCTTTAGCTATTCTAGGTTTCTTATACTTACAAATGAATTTCATGATTGCTTGCTCTGTTTCTGTAAGGTAAGTCATTGGGATTTTAATTGGAATTGCATTGAATCTGTATAGCACTTTTGGTAGTATGGCCATTTTGACAATATTGGTTCTGCCTATCCAAGAACATGGGAGATCTTTGCATCTTTGAAGGTTTTCTCTAACTTCTTTCTTTAGTGTTCTGTAGTTCTCATTGTAGAGACCTTTCACCTCTTTTGTGAGATTGATACCCAAGTATTTTATTTTTTTCGAGGCTACTGTGAATGGGGTAGTTTTCCTAACTTCTCTTTCTGAAAATTCATCACTATGTATAAAAATGCATTTGATTTGTGAGCATTGATCTTATATCCTGCTACTTTACTGAATTCGCTTATGAGTTCTTAAAGTTTTCTGGTGGAATTTCCTGGTTTCTTTCTATATATAATCATGTCATCAGCATATAGGGATAGTTTGAGTTCTTCTTTTCCTACTCGTATCCCTTTAATTTCCTTGGTCTGTCTAATTGCTGTGGCTAGAGTTTCAGGGACAGTGTTGAATAGAAGTGATGAAAGAGGGCATCCCTGCCTCATTCCAGTTTTTAGGGGGAATGCTTTCAGTTTTTCACCATTTAGAATGATATTGGCCATGGGCTTAGCATACATGGCCTTTACAATGTTAAGAAATTTTCCCACTATCCCTATTTTTTCTAGTGTTTTGAGCATGAAGAGTTGCTGTATTTTATCAAATGCTTTTTCTGCATCTATCAAAATAATCATGTGATTTTTGACTTGAAGTCTGTTGATATGGTGAATTACAATTATTGATTTCCGAAAGTTGAACCAGCCTTGCATCCCTGGGATAAAACCCAGTTTATCGTGGTGCACAATCATTTTAATATATTTTTGTTTGTAATTTGCTAAGATTTTGTTGAGAATTTTTGCATCAATATTCATTAAGGATATTGGTCTGAAATTTTCTTTCCTCAATGTGTCTCTTTCTGGTTTAGGCATCAGGGTGATATTGGCTTCATAGAATGAGTTTGGGAGGGTTCCCTCCTTTTCTATTTCATGGAATACTTTGAGGAATATTGGAATGAGCTCTTCTTTAAAGGTTTCGTAGAATTTGGCTGAGAACCCATCTGGTCCCAGACTTTTCTTTGTTGGTAGGCTTTTGATGACTTCTTCTCTTTCATTACTTGAAATTGATCTATTTAAATTGTGTATGTCCTCCTGGTTCAGTTTAGGTAATTCATATGTCTATAGAAACCTGTTGATGTCTTTGAGATTTTCTATTTTGTTGGAGTATAGATTTTCAAAATAGCTTTTAATTATGTTTTGTATTTCCATTGTGTCTGTTGTGATATTTTCTTGTTCATTCTGAGTTTTAGTAATTTGGGTTTTCTCTCTCCTTCTCTTTGTTGGTGTGGCTAAGGGTTTATCAATTTTGTTAATTTTTTTCAAAGAACCAATTTTTTATTTTGTCAATATTTTCAATTGTTTCTTTTGTTTTAATTTTGTTGATTTCGGCTCTGATTTTAACTATTTCCTGTCTTCTACTACTTTTGGTGTTGGTCCACTCTTCTTTTTCTAGGACTTTGATCTGCAGTGTTAGGTCATTAATTTGTTGATTTTTTTTCTTCTTTTATTGAATGCAGTCCATGAAATAAATTTTCCTCTAAGTACTGTTTTCATTCTTGGTTGGCATCCGTTTTCTTTCAGGGCTTGAAATTGTTGTTCCAGGTCCTTCTACATTTTGGGGTCTGAACTGAAAAATCTGCTGATATCCATATTGGTTTCCCCCTAAATGTAATTTGAATCTTTTCTCTCGCAGCCTTTAAAATTCTGTCTTTTTTTTGTATGTTAGGTATTTTCATTATAATGTGTCTTGGTGTGGGTCTGTTGTAATTTTGTGTATTTGGAGTTCTATAAGCCTCTTGTACTTGATTTTCCATTTCATCCTTCATATTTGGGAAATTTTCTGATATTATTTCATTGAATAGATTGTTCATTCCTTTGGTTTGTTTTTCTAAGTCTTCCTCAATCCCAATAATCCTTAAATTTGGCCTTTTCATGATATCCCAAAATTCTTGTAGATTCAGTTCATGATTTCTTACCATCTTCTCTGTTTGATCAACTTGGTTTTCAAGATTAAATATTTTTTCTTCAATATCTGAGGTTCTGTCTTCCAGGTGTTCTAGTCTATTGGTTATGCTTTCTATGGAATTTTTAATTTGCTTTATTGTTTTCTTCATTTCAAGGATTTTTGTTTGTTTGTTTTTTTCAGTAGCTCTAACTCTTTATTGAAATGATCTTTTGCTTCCTGTATTTGTTCTTTTAACTATTGATTGGTGCGATCATTCAATGTCTGCATTTGCTCTTTTATCTCGTTTGCTTCCCTGATTGTTTTAATTATGTACATTCTGAACTCCCTTTCCGACATCTGCAATCTTCTACCATGTTGTCATTGAATTTTATTGCTATACCATCTAGGTTTGTTTGGGACATTTTCTTCCCTTGTTTTCTCATATTGGTCAGGTATCTACCCCTCTAGTAGTGAAACTCTGGGACATTGCAGATTTCCTCTATTGACTAATATTGTCTCTGTAGATTTCCAATAACTCACCTCTTAGCCTTCAGAAGCCTGAAGTCTTGGAGGAACTTGATAATGCGGTGCTCCACTAGGAAGCTGCCACTCTAGGGGTGGTGGCCTTCAAGTGGGGTATATTCCCTGTCAGTGGGCAAAGGCACCTCCACTTGTTGATGATGGTCAGCCAAAGGGAGACTAGACTGCAGACTGGGGCACGTCTGATCTGGGCCTGTGTCTCTGGTTCTATTGCCCTGGTGGGAAAGCCTCGCCCAGTGTGGAAGACTCACCCAGTGGGTAAATTTCGCTGGGCAGCTCTCCTCTGAGCAGTTCCCTTTGGTCCAGAACTACCACCTGGACAGGGAAGCCCTCCTCTGTGATGTTCCCAGGGGTCTTGATCTACTGTTTGGGCTGGGAAGCCTGTCCCTGTTAGGGACTCCCTTGCCGAGCAGCCCTCTTCTGCTACGTTCCCTGGGGACTGGAGCTACTGCCTGTGACTAGGACCCTCACTCTGCGTCCAAGCCTCTCACTGTGGGGCCCTCCTCTGCAATGCTCCTGGTTGACTGGGTTCTCGGCTCCAGCAGGGAAGTCTTACTGGGCCACTCTACTCCACGAAGTTCCCTGTGTTTTAGGACTACTGCCCCATCTGGGGAGCCTGACCAGTGGGAGAGACTCACCCGGTGGCTCTGAGTTGATCCCAAGTCTCTCAATACCTCCTCACTCCTAGGTCTTGACAAAGGTCCTCTAGCCTCCTGTAGCTGTCTCAGGAAGGGAGCTGCCCTTCCAATGATGATGGCCATGACCGCAGGAATAATTTGAAATGCCTGCACCAGACTATGAAGAAGCCTCTGGCTAGCTCAGCGATGCAGTCGGGCTGGCTGGTCTGCGGGCTTGCCCTGCAATGGCAACAGACCTTGGCGTGTTGGTCAGGTGGGGTCCCTCAGTGATGGTGTCTGTCCTTGGCCTGGTGTTTGGGCTCTATTAATTCATTCTTAACAATATAAAGTCATCATTTAAACATTTAAAAATACTGAAGTAATTACATAGCAATTTCTATATGATTATATAATTTTGTAATTCTGCATAATTACCATTATATAAATAAATATAAGTCAAATACAATACACTATCAAGACAGACACTTAATTTGCAAGTGTAAGTTATTTAATGTTTACCTAATTCTTCTTTCTTTTTTTTTTTTCTCTTTTCTTTTTTCTTTTTCTTTTTCTATTTTATTTTTAGTACTGAGGATTGAACCCAGGGGCTCTTAACCACTGAGCCACATCCTCAGCCCTTTCCATATTCTGAGAAAGAGTCTCCCTAAATTTCTTAGGTCCTTCCTAAGTTATTGAAACTGGTTTTGAACTGGTGATCTTCCTGCTTCAGCCTCCTGAGCTGCTGGAATTACAGTCATGAGCTGTGGTGCCCAGCTTCCTTTTTATTTATTACCTTTGCATGCTTTCCTTTTTTATTGCTTTATAAATATTAGATTTTCTGGATTAAGGATATCCAAATTAATTAAGACATTATTAATTAAAAGTATATAAGTGAAAATAGGTCATTATTTTAAAGTATTCACTTATTTAATAAACTGGTATTATGTATATTATAAGCTTGTAATGCTATCACAAACTTATGCAAAATGGATGACTCAAGAAACAAATAAAGCCAGTGACATAATATAATCTTCCAGTGACCTGCTTCCTCCAGGCACACTCCACTTGCCTAAATTTATTACCTAGTAATCTTTTCAAGTTATTAAATCCATCAAATGGATTAGCTCATTGATCACTTTATCATAATCTGACCATTTCACCATGGACCATTGCTCCATCGGATGACACATGAGCTTCTTGGGGGACACCTCAGATCCAACCATATCACCTCTCTTAATAATAACAGAGTTCATTGTTATTTTAATAACATAGATTCTAGTTTTCATTAGAATGTGACTTATTTTGCATTTTAATTTTGTATCATCAGTACGTTGTTCTCCTCTTAAAATTGGCAAGAAAATACATTTATTAATTAATTGGCAAATTGTATTATATTTATTTAAATCCTGACTAAGGGCTAGCTTCAGTGGTCACCCCAAAGTGAGTCTGAGTTCAAGCAAAAGGGGAATTATGGGTGATAACCATATTTATGAATAAGTGTAATGAAAATATTGTGAGGCTAATAGATATGCAAAAGATATGTGTAGAAATCTGTATTAAGTTAGTGTTTTATGAGCTTTAAAGTCACATGGAGCCAGGTGTGGTGGTATATATCTGTAACTTCAGCTACTGGGGAGGCTGAGGCAAGAGTATCAAAAGTTTGAGGTCAGTTTGAACAACTTAATGAGATACTGTCTCAAAAATTAAAAAAATAAATAAATAAAAATAGCAAGGTCTGAGAATACAGCAGAGTTGCATCTGAGTTTGATATACAGTATAAAAAACAAAGCAAAACATCAGGATATTAGTGCTAGCAGACAAGGCAGGCACATTAAGCTTTCTACATATAAAAATTAACAAAATGAGTAAATAAGTCAGACTGAGAAGAGAAAATCTGGTATTAGCTGGAATGACAATTATACATTTAAATGAAAGTGTATCAAACAGGAGAGATGTATACTAATGTTTACCATAAAAAGCAAAATACAATAAGAGGGAGAAAAGGGACAGAAAATACTAAAAGTCAAAAGGACTGAAAACTTTCTCAGTTTAATGAAAAATAGTAACTATTATCACTAAATCAATTTCAAGTAATATATAAATGAAAAAATGCACACACAAAGGGATATCATTATCAAAGTCCAAAAAGTCAAGAATAAAGAAGAATGTAATGAAAGTAGTAATAAAAAGTGACTGATCACTGAAGAAAAATGCATTTACACCAGCAACTACTGACTTGGTTTTAGGAAAGAAATAATAAGAGCAATGCAGTGGGCTAAAATATTCAAAATACTGAAAAAGGAAAAACTAAAATTGTCAATCAAGAATCTGAAGATCTGGAAGTATAACACAGTGAATCCACTGCTCCATAGGGAAGAAGAAAACCTTCAAAAAAGAAATAAAAATACAATAATTGTCACATTAACAAAAGTTGAAGATGTTTGGTACCAGCATACTTGCTTATAAACATTTTTAAAAGAAGTCCTTCAAACTGGGAGCAAGTAAAACCAAACATTAATTTGAGTATATAGGGGAAAAAAAAAAGAGATTTGATGATAATTTTATGGATAATTATAAAACAAATATAATTACATATTTCCTTTTCTTTTTATCTCAAATGATTAAAACCAAATACATAGGAAAGTTCATACACAATTATTGGTATTATAACATGAAAATGTAACAGAAGCAGAAATGGTCAGTGTGTGTACATGTAGGGTTTACATGTGTGAATGTGAGCACTCAGGTGTGAGTGTTAATGTGCAGTCTATGCAGCGATTGCAGATGTTTAGCATTTCTAAATGGCACAGAAATTCAGTTAATAAAGAAACAAGGGTGTCTTTCACAGGTTAAGAGATTTAAGCCTTAGATCAACCATAAAACACATTTTAAAAATAAATTAAAATTCATTAAGGATATTAACATGATGCCACGTTCATTTTATTTAAGAGAAGATCAGTAAGTGAAGAATGAATCAACAAAAAGACATGAAAAATAAAAATTAAAATTAAGAAACAGCTGTAAATCCTATCATATTAATAATAATTATGAATGGAATGAGAAATCCACCTAGAGGTGGAGATTGCTACTTAGGATTTTAAAATACGATGACAATTCAATGTTAACTACAAGACTCATGTTAGATGAAAAGATACAAATAAGCTAAATGTATAAAAATGTAAAAGGGATTTATCAAGACCATTGGGGTGGCTTTAGGAATATCCTATGGAAATACAATTTGAAAGTTCTTGTAGAGATTAAAAGAAGTAATTCATCATGATAGTTAATCAGTCAGAAAAATATAAACTTTATAAACATGTATATATCAATAAATTTCTCCAAGACACCTGTAGCAAAGTTGATGCAATTAAAAGAAGAGATAAACAGTTCAATAATAACAGTTGAAGCCTTTAGTATCCCAATTTTGAGAATGTATAGAACAACAGGTAAAAAGATGAATAAAGAATATTTGAACAACATCATAAACCTACAAAATCTAACAGAAATCTATAAGCATTTAATCCAACCACGGACATACACAATTCCTCTCAAGCATTAATGGAACCTTCCAGAAGATATAACAATCCCAGTGTATAATACAAATCACTATATATTTAAAATGACACAATTATAGAAAAATACTCTTCTATCATAAAAGAAAGAAATTAAAATTCACTAAGACATTAGGGAATGTCTTTATGACATTAGGGAAATAAATATATGGAGATTAAGGCAACATATTCATAAATAACCACTGGGACAAAATATAAATGATGAGGGAGTAACACCAGCAATGATGGACTAGGAAGCCCAGACTCTCTTCTGCATCCTGTGGAGACTCTAATTTAAGAATAACACACAGCCCAGTTGTCTTTGCAAGTTTTCTGCTGAGTAGTTAAGAGGGTTCCACTTTCCTTGTTAATACAAAGCACAAGAGAAGTGGCACAGAAATTCATGGCACTTTCTCCCTATGATCTCTTACCCAGACATCCTATCATATGATCTGGAAGAAAGTTTTCAACGTTGTTTAGGGAGTGAAGGAGACCACTGGAATATTATGTTTTGGAAAGACTAAAACATTATATTTTGGAAAGACCACCTGAAGAGATGATTTATCCCATATCTCTCTCAGAGTGCTCCAGGGGTCCAATATATTCTAAATACCTTGGGGAACAGAGGTCATAAAAGACCTGGGCAGCATACTGTTGCCCCAAAGAACTTATGGCAAAAAAAGGTAAAGACCAATACAACTCAGCAGTTGCTCACTCACGGGAAAAGAGGAATGGATCATTTGCCAATGTCCCAGGTTTTCAGTGGGACTCGTTTCTTTCTCATCTTTCTCAGAGCAAGAACAAGACCTGGCGTATCTTAGATGTCTAGTGAGAAAAAACAACAAAATCATTCTATGGCATTTGCTACCCTAGAGGGCCTTCAGTGGAGCAGGGAGAGGCTGATTTAGCCCAGGAATGCCCACGGAAAAGGAAAAGAGGACAGTGTGCAATGTTTTATTTTGGGGAACAAAGGGGGCTACATGTGGAAATTATTTATATATAAAATACCTGAGAAACTAACAAGATCTGATATACTCTTAATGCTTGAGGTTTGGTAATAACAATAAAAAGAACTTGGTATTGGGTTGCTGCTTCCAAGGACCCATGATTCAGCTGATATAAAGCAAAATGAGCAAGAAATCATGTTCTCTTTTAGGAAGTCATTAATTCCCTGTAATTAGGAATTTGCATGCACAGCCCCAAATAAGACACACTTACAGAAAATAATTGGGGGTCCCATAGAATCACTACTTAGGGTAGTTGTTGGAAATTTTTCTCAGCATGAAACCAGTACAAAAACACTCGAAGTTGGGCTGGGGATATGACTAAGGGATAAAGTGTTGCCTGGGTTCAAATCCCCCAGCACACACACACACAAAAAAAAAAAAAAAAAAAAAAAAAAAAACAAGGGAAGTGTTTATTTCCAATGTGTGGATACCAACACTGTGTTACCAGGAACACAAAGATAGAGAAATATACAGTGGAAAGGCAATCTCGTTAATAAAATGTGTTAGGAAAAGTGAATATCCAATTCAAAAGAATCACGTTGTATCTTAATATGATACTATATGTTAAAATGAATTCCAAAAGACTTAAAGTCCTAAGCATGGGACCCAAAAGGTGTAGAACTTCTAGAATAAAATATAGTGACTTTGTTACACTGACTTTGACAAGATTTCTTAGATATGATAGTTGATAAAAGCAAAATTAGAAGAATGTGATCCTATCAAACTAAAAAGACTCTGCCAAGCAGAGGTGCAGGAAGTCACAGAGAGATTGACCTTAACAAAACCAGCTCACTCTCTGCCTCCCTGCAGTTGTAGAATATGCCCCAACAATGCAGTATCCTAAGATAAAGGAAAATCTCCTCAACAACCCAGCCTTTTCCTCATATCTGCTAGAACAGGGTATTGGCAAAACTCAGTCTCAGTAAGTCAAGTTATATGTGAGATAGAAACACAAAAGAGTGCTTTTGGGATCCTTCAGCTGTGAAGAGAAGTAGGGTATATGCTGACAAAGATTCCATCTATTCTGTATAGTTTTATTAGCCAGGTTTCTTTACTGTAATGAAATACTTGAGATAATCAACTTAGAAAGAGAGCACTGCTGTATATTTGCTGTTTTGGAGATTCCAGTTCATGATCAGTTGGTTCTAATGCCTAGGGACTGTGACAAGACAGCACATAATTGTAGAAGTCTGTGGTGAAACAAAACTACTCATCTCATGACCAGGAAGCAAAAGAAAAAGGGGGAAAGACCAAGTTTCCACAATCCCTGAGGGAATGCCCTTGATAATCAAAGGATCTCTCATAAGGCTTCACCTCCCAAAATTTCCATTATCACCAAGGATTTCTTCTCTGGGATTAATGTCTTTACCACAGGAACATTTAAGAGATATTCATCATCCAAACCATAGCAACATAATTCCTGAGACAAGATGGACTGGCTCACAATGGTTCCTAGTCAGCTGTTGATTCTTGCTGGTTTTCTGTGAGTAACACAGTTGCTTTGTATAACTTATTGCTTGAGTATTCCCTTTCAGTGGTCTCATACTTTGCCACATCTTCCTGACAGGCCTAAGAACTCCTGCAGAAATTGGTGCAGTATTTAGTGTTCCCCCAAATCTTTCCCCAATTACTAAGCAGTGGACAGAACTCCCCTTTCTGAGGTTAATACTGGTGCAAAATATTCTGCTACACAAAAGAAAACAACAGTGTAAAAATTAATGAAAATAAATAGAAGAAGTTATTTGCAATTTATATATCTGATATTAATTTCCAAAATACACAAGGGACTCCTTCACTCACTAGCAAACAACAACATCAACCACCAATTAAAAATGAACAAAGGAATCAAAATGCAGTCTGCAAAAACTAAAAAAAATAAATGAATAATTTTTAAAAATGGACAAAGACAAGAATAGATACTTCTTGAACAAGCTATACAAATGAACCAACATGTATACTGAAAGATACTCAACATTACTAATCATCAGAGAAATACAAATAAGAAATACAAATAAGTCAAAATTAAAATAAGATAGCTCACACCTGTTAGGATGGCAATTATTGAAACCAAAAGCAATGTGTAATTACCAAATCAGGATAATAAGCATATACATTGCTTTATATATCTATCATTTCTTTGTGATGAGAGCATTCAGAATCCTGCCTTCTTATTATTTTGAATTACACAAAGCCTTATTTTAAATATAGTCATCTTACCGTGCAAAACACCAGAAATAAAACAAATCAACAGAAAGTAAGTGTGGGAAAGAATGAGAAGGAAGTCGAACCATTATGCAATGTTTTGAAGACTCTTTAACTGGTGAAGCTGGTTTGGATTAGTGTAAACTTTTCTTGAAAATTTAAAAATAGAAATAATATATGATCCAACAATCTCAGCCTTTAGTGTTTCTTCAAAAAAACTGAAATCATATCGTGAATAGCTACTTACACTCCTGTGCACTACAACATTAATCCCAGTAGCCTAGAGGTAGAAATAACCTAAATGCCCATATATGGTTGAATGGATAAAGAGATTAAGGCATATGCATATGATAAATATTATTCAACCAAAAAAGCAAGGTCTGTCAGATGTTGAAAGAAGAATTAACCTTGAGAACTATATACTAAATGAAATAAACCAACCACAGTAGGATTTTACTTACATAAGGAAAGTCAAACTCATCGATTCACAAAGTTGAATGATTATTTTCAGGGAAGGAGAGAGAGGAAATAAGGA
The DNA here is from genome assembly GCF_902686445.1 of Sciurus carolinensis. Classification (NCBI taxonomy): domain Eukaryota; kingdom Metazoa; phylum Chordata; class Mammalia; order Rodentia; family Sciuridae; genus Sciurus; species Sciurus carolinensis. The sequence goes on along the minus strand of NC_062221.1, from coordinate 120,725,316 downwards.
AGTGCTGTTTAATCCATAAAAAGTAATAACCATGCAAGATGAGAAACTCCTGGGAGTTTTCTATACAAAATCATGCATATAGTTGGCAATACTGTGTTGTACACTTACAAAAGTTTCAAGTGTGGAAGTCATATTTTTAATTTCATAATTTAGAGATATTACGAATATAACTTCTTGCAAAACGGCCTAATAATACCCAAAATAAAATGCCATTACACAATTCTTGTGTGATGATCACTGAGTTAGTCACTACTGTCTTCTCACACATAAATTCACAATAATAGTATGCATCTAATTAGCCATTGTGTCAAGAAGTGAGGTAAATAATACATGTAAAATGACTGTCATTGAGGAAAAAAAATCAACATTGGCATTTGAAGAGATTTTTCAAAAAGGGCCTGATGATGGGTGCACTGTTATGGTGGGTCTATTAATTTTCATCCCCTGAACTTTATTCACATGTGAATTTTCCTTCCCTTCAGTGTTTCCTGTACCTGTAACCTCCTTCTGAGTAATAATGCATGGCAATAGGACATGCATGATTATTTGTACCTGAGTATAGAGTGATATTGCATAGAAACACTGCATCTGTGTTCCTGGAGTCTCTCATTCCCTTACAACCTTTGATAAAACAAAGAACCTTTCCAAGATTCTAATGACAAGGTACTAATGACAAGGAACTAAAGTAGTCTCCAGGAGGTACAGGTGGCTCCCTACAAACAGACAAGTGATACTGCCAACAACAATGCAAGTAAAAGCACATTTCCTTCATTTGAGTCTACAGAAAAGAACCTACCTGTAGCCAACATTTTGATTGCAGTTTTACAGAGCATTCAAATAACCCATTGCCAGGAACATGACCTACTGAAATTATGAGATATTACAATGTGTTGTTTTAAGTGCTAAGCGTGTGATAATTTGCTATAAAGCAAAATAAAACTAATACAAATTCTGATTCATGGAGGTGGGATATTGCTAAAATATAAATAAAAATGTGTGAGTGACTTTGGAAATGGGCAGTGGATGGAGACAGGTAAGTTTGTGAAGAGCATGATTGACAAAGCAAAAACACCTTGGACACACTGTTAAAAATCGGTATGTTAAGTCTGCAATTAAGGCAAGACTCACTGACTCCTTGTATCTGAATTTTGAGGATGCTACAGGTGAAAATCCCAATGGAAATAAAAGACATAGTATTAGAAACGAAAATTTTAGAAACACTATTGTCTACGATATTGTTGAAAGTTGAAATTATGCCTAATGAGTGTAAGATTTACAAATGAGTGGAAAAATATTGTCTGGTTTCTTTGGGTACTTGTAGAAAAATATAACAGGAGCGAGATAAATTTCAGGAAGTTTGTAAAACAGCAACAACAGCATGTGATGATTTGGGATATTCTCAGTTTCTCCAGATGGGGAATGATGCTAAAATTTACAGGTGTCTTTTGAAAACACCCAACAATGCATGTTTAGAGAAAAGGACCAGAGGATGATGTTACAAACTTTCTCTTAATCCTTAGAGAGATTGAAATATGACAGTGTTTAACCATTCGTATTGCTTCATTAAGAGATTAAAGGTGTGCAAAAACTTGTTGTCAAACTGTAACTTGTCTGGTCAACCTCAGTTGTTTTCCCTTAGCCAGAACTCCAGATAGAGAAGACTTTATCTTGAAATTATTATGGATAGGGGTTTTGTGTAATGGAGCAAAAGTTAGTTAATTCCTTGGGAGAAATATAAAGTTCTTAAAAAAATTATTTTAGTAGAAACATTGTTAATTAAGACTGGAGACCACACAAAAGAAAATAAGAGAGAGAGAACTTGTCAAATGATCCAAATTCTATTTACGAGAAGCAGGGTGATAAGCCTTCTCATTTATAATCTCGGAGATGAGGTCTAGACTTTGAGCATACATTATATTGGATCAAAACTCTTGGAACATGAGAGTGACTATATTTTACATGTGGAACAGATGTGAATCTTTGAGGACAGAGGACTATCTATGATGGTCAGTTTTTAGAGTAGCTCCTATAATCTAAACTTGTTGGTGTCCATGATCTTGCAGGACAGCTTCTGAGTGTGGGCAGGCCCTGTCTAACAATAGCATATGTCTAAAGTAACAAGAATGGCTAAGATCACATGATTAATTTATATGAGATTGTATCACCCATTTTGTTGGAGTCTCTCACCACATTGCCGTACTCTTTAAGTTAGCAACCTTATTGGTGGGTACATATGGCCAAGAATTAAGGGCATCCAACAATTCATTGCCAGTCACAAACTAAAACAATTATTACAAAGCAGCAAAGAAGTGAATGCTGACCAAAAGGGTGTAAGCTGATTTCTCTCCAGTGACTCTATTAGCAAATGTAGTGTAACCTTGAGTACAGCATTGTAGAGGAAGGAGCTGAAACTTGCACAAGAATCTTACAGAAATTTTGAGATAATTAATGTATGTTTTGTGAAACTACTAAATTTATAGATTTTAAAAAAAATAATTCATCAAAAATTAATACAATTTGAAATAACCTTTTTCTTTGTAAGTCCTATGGTGATAGGGTAGAAGAGGGCAGAGTGAGGGGAAAGGAAGCTACTTAGGTTGTTCTTTGTTAATCCTCTGACATTCCTCCAGAAATGTCTGCAACATGGCAACTTCCTAATGTTTTTATACTATAAATATAGCCATTAGATTATTACCTTAGCTATTGTTTCAGACTCTTTTGTTCCAAAAGTGGAAATTCTGGACTATTGAACTCTATTAACTTACCTGATTTAGGAGAGAATTAGTAAAGGAGATGCAAAGCAAAGTTAAAATGTCTTATTAAAGAAGGGAGAGAAAGTTTAGAATGATCATATCCTTAAAATAGTTACAAGGGTAAAAACGAAAGCACATTTTAAAGAGTTAGTTGTATAAGTTGTAATTATAATGTTATTTTTCATAATTTAAATATAATTGAAAACAAGAAGGAACATTTTCCACAGATGTTGTATATTTTGTTTACAAGTCATAAAAGTATCTGTATTTTTTTGTTCTTCCTGAAATTGTTCTATACAGATCTAGAAATCAGATCTGTTCTGAGTTTTACTAATATTTTATTTACTCTGATACATAATGAGTTGCTTCTAAAACTTATGATGAATCCAATCAATCCTCCCATATGTACGAGCCACCATAACCATGCAATCAATTTCAGCAGTATCTTCTTTCTACTCTGCATCCAATCATTTTCCCACGGAGGTCACAATGAACTCTCTCTGTTCAACACTTTATTAAAGTGAAAAATTCTACAAAATGTGCACAAATCATAGGTGTGTAAATAGATGAGTTCCTTCGAATTATATCTGCCTATTACACTAGTCAGCCTTCCATCACTCTGAGAAAATGAAACAAGGAGAGATTGGTCTTGGCACATAGTTTCAGAAGTTTCTGTTCATGATCATTTTCAATTTACCTCATTACTTTAGGCCTTTGGAAGCATAGGACATCATGGTCATCCTGTATGGTAGAGAAAATTGCTTACCTCATGTCAGTTGGGAATTAAAATGTGTGTGTGTGTGTGTGTGTGTGTGTGTGTGTGAGAGAGAGAGAAAGAGAGAGAGAGAGAGAGAGAGAGAGAGAGGAGAGAGAGAGAGAGAGAGAGAGAGAGAGAGAGACAGGGAGAAGGGGTCAGGGTCTCAAATATAGTCTAAGAACATAACTCCAATGACCAAATTTCCTTTTCTAGCACCTGCCTTCAAAATTTTCCACCATCTTCCAATTGAATTTTCAGCTGGGGTCCCTGCCTTCAACACATGACCTACAGGGGGAGATTTAAACTTCAAACTATAATTCCTATCTAGTCACATCCTTGTCAAGAGATAAAATACTGACATAATCTCAGATGTAGTCAATATTGCAGGAGAAAGTCTCCCCTCATCTCTAATTATTCTCTAAGTTTATGTTGTAACCAGCTTCTTTCACACAACTTTCTTTGTGAGCATGATGCCAAATGTGGTAGGTATACTTACAGTTTCTTCTTTTCATTGCATTATTATTGTATAACTGAGGAATCGACTCGTTTTTTTCCAAGCCAACTTCATCCAGCTTTTTAAAGATACTTTTTTATAAGTAGTCATGGTATTTCAGGCAGGACGTGGGTAGACAGTAATTGACAGTATATAGCAACTTCCAAGCTCTGTTCTTGCCTGGACTACCCAAATCAGAAAGCCACCGTAAAGCCCAATGAAGTCTTCATTTGGTGCTCTGAATAGGGAAGGCTTAGAGTGAGGGTTGATATTTCACAATTAGGATGCTGTTTAACAACTGGCTTTCAGGAAATGAAATGAAACTGGCAGAGTCATCAATCTAAAGATCCACAATCTAGAAAAATAACTGCTGCTCCTTTGAGGAATTCCATCTCAGTGATGTCAGTGGAAAGTCCAGATTGCCTGACATATTGGTAAAAATCAATTTTGGAGAATCAGGTTCCAACATATCTCTGAATTAGGGGAATTAACTCTATGCTGATGGCAGACAGGGAGAGAATATAAAGATGAATTTGATTTTTTCCATGCCACAAGGCATTTGTGCCAAGGTGACTATGTGTGCCAAGGTTAGGGGATCCCTCCTCCTGAGACCCAAGAGAAGACACTGAAAGCTAGCAGGGAAATCATTTTTCCATATAGAAATCCAGCTATGGAGATATTCCATTAGTGACATAAACTCCTTTCTCCAAAACAACAATGAAGTATTCTGTGTGCTTGCAATGTAGTTTAAAAAAAAATCTCCATTTTCATAAGTTCTATATAAGTACTAATTTAAACTGTGCAGTAACCAAAAGTACACACTCAAAATGCACACACTTAGCTGGACACAGTGGTGCAAGCCTGTAATCCTAGCTACCTGGGGGATCTGAGGCAGGAGGATAGCATATTTAAGGTTAGCCTAGGCAATTTAATGAGATATTGTCTCAAAAATAAAAAAAAATAAAAAAAAAGAGCTGGGACTAGGAATTTAGTTCAGTGGTAAAGTGCCCCTGGGTTCAATTCCCAGTACTAAAAAAGCAAAGCATATAGAAAAATGCACACACCACTAGGCATCTGCAGCAGCTTCAACTTTCTGTGCCCAACCTGTTTTGGCTTTCCCTGCCAATATTGTCAGCTCTTCCCACTTTCCCTGTGGGTTCCTTCTCTCTTTACAGGGTCCATTTCAGGTTTGGGCTTTGACTTTGGAGGATCAGGTTTAATGGAAAACCTTGTGTATCTTCTTTTTGTTTTGTCCTTTATCTTGCCTTTATCTTCTTTATCTTTTCTTTCAGCCTTTCTTTTTGGCATGGGGTCAACTAAGGTGGGACTTAGTTGCAAGGTGAGGCAACAGAACATGGTTCTGGATTGTCTGGGATAGGAGGTTTGTTCTCAACTCTTCTTCACACTGCTCCTATTTTACCGTGGATGAACATGGAGGTAGATTTTAGATAGGATTTGCTTTGAGTATGGATGTTTTGAATATTCATGAATGTCAACAGATGTATCTATGTGCTTGCTTTTTTGAGCATGTAAGTAATGTAAGTAGGTGTAGTTTCTTGCCAAGGTATAGGTTTAGTAAATGAGCAGTGTTAATATACAGTGGTAGTTTTGCAAACTGCTTGAACTGAATTATGATCCCACTAAAATTTTCATCTTCTTTATAGCTAAAATTGCTATACATCTTTCATAACTTTCTTGGCAATTTGGATATATCATAATGTTAGTAGTTGGCAATTGTTTCTTAAATATTAACTGATTTTTTTTCAATTTGTAATAAGAAATGGTGTTTTTAACCCTACCCCAAGTATTGGCTCAAACTTGCTTAGAAAAATAGGCAATAAAATGAAAAATTCCAAACTTTTGCCTCTTTTGTTCATAGCATAAACCCTACATCCTTAATGTGGTCTCAAATTTACAAAATGCTATCATCGTTTTTCTATTCTGCTTCACACATTCTGTTTCTATTGCTATCTTTAGACTTCTTAATATTTTTATAGATTTCTTTTTTTACTCAATAGAGAGTCATTCTTGTTTAATTTTCTGATTACAATCACATAAATCACCTGTCTTGTATAAATGAGGAAATGCTTTGCCTGACTAAACTAGTATTGTCTCACTTTGGTTTTAGTCTGGCTAATTGTCAACTTATTTCATAACAGTTCACTTCACATTATCTGAAATTATCATACTTTTAAATGTCCTTCAGTGTTTTATCAATAGTATCTAAATCTTTATCAAGCACATAACTAATTTATAAATTCTTATGCATAAATGACAACTGCACAAGTAAAAATTTTCATGAATTATTTTCTGCTGATCCATTTTTAGTTGATGCTGTGTCCAAAAATAGAAAAATATTCTTGTTTAAACTTCTGAAATTTTTATTGCACTAGTACCTTAATGTACCATCAACATAAGATTGGGAACTGGAAAATTTCCTGTAACAATTGAGTTGTTAGTAACTGAAAAAACCATGCAGTGGAAATGAGAAATGACTCATCTAAGTATCTACTTGCAAAGATAATTAAGGAAAGTATGACATTATCTCTGCAAAATGTATAGAGCTGATTCAAATGCTAGAAATCGTGTCTTCATTAATTACTTGTGGATCATGGAAAAGACATTTAATTTTTCTTCATGTGTCAGCTGCAACAGATCTATAAAAGTAGAATATTAAATTATTTGGCCATGCCCTTTCTAGCTCTGAAATTTCATAACTCTATTATCTAATTAACTGTGTTCTCAGTCTATCATACAAAGACTGCTGAAAAATTAATGAAAAGGAGAAACTCATATCAATTATTTAGATCTACTTTCCATAGTTTCCAAATATTTTCTTTTCTATGTATTATTTTTCCTTAATATCACCTTAGATTTAGTATTTACTGATTTCTCAGTATAGTAAAATTCAACTTTTATGAGTTCCAAGTTAATTCTTTATCACTTTACCAAAATGGAGTCATATTTAACAGTGACCAACCACACTGCTTTGTGGGGGTTGTTGCAGTCACCTCTCCCATGTTGGCCCAGTTTGGTTCCTACCGTCATTAAGGCCAATTTCCAACCACATTAGACACTTTTAAGCCCACTGCTCAACAGCCTGGAGGACTGACCCCAGGGTTGACACTAATGATTTGTTGAATTTGTACTTCTCAGAGATATTTATCTCATTTTTTCTCAATTGATGAATGTTTACATTTTTATCAAATTGTTCCCTATTTTATGTGCCTGAATTTAGAAGCCATCATATGATTTAATCATTAACACATTCCTTTCCCAAATGGAAATAACAGAGTTTGTTTTATTTCCTAATTAAACTAGGTAAATCCATGTAAATAAAGAGCAGTTATGCATGGACCTCAGTTTTGTCCAGAAATGCCAGTACCGTGTATAAGGTAGTTGATAAAAGTGCTGATGATGACAATGAGATTGTGAGGAAAATTAGATATTTGTGAATAGACTTTTTACCAAGTAGACTAGGATACTTGGGCAGAAAAAAAGTAACATATTTTTCAAAACAAAATGTGCACTTCAGACATATAAGGAATGAAACAAATTATGAAAGAAACAAATTTTTTTCTCAGAATTCAAGAGTGTTCTTATTATATTTTACTGAGCTCAATCTTAAGTTTTGTTCTTTAAATTCTTTTTATGTCTTTTAATAAAAATGTAAGTTCCTATGAAATTTTAACTCAATGGCTCACTCACAACTTTGTGCTAATCAGGGTATCACATGAAGCAGACAACACAGATCACTGGAGAAATTTTAGAAAGGATTAATAAACACACTACACATAGCCATATAAATGGAATGTGGTGAAACAGAAACAGATGCTATACAATACTCAAGATGACAATACAACTCCATTAGTAGCCCTGTGTTTCAAGAATCAAAGACAATGAGGAATTAATGAATGCAAAAGGCCACATCCACCTTCAGGTGGTAACATAGACAATGAAATGAAGGAAACAGGGAGAAAATTCTCCCTCTTGTACTTTCTTGCCAGGACTCCTTGCTGGCCAAGACCAACTCAAAGCCAGAAGAGCAGTAAAGATAGATGGTAAAGTCCATGTAAGTCAGATTTCAGGGCAAAGTGATGGGTAAATAAGAAGAGAGGATAGTGCTAAAAGCAGGGTGAACTAAAGAGCCAGGATGGGCCCATGATCACTTATGAGGTATTTTAAAAGCTCAAATAACTTATGGTTTTTATCAGGATCTATTTCAGTCAAGATGGCAGATTTCATTATTCACAATTACCAGCAGTAGTGTATATCACCAGTATCAAACTACCACTATCCCCACCACCAACTTTTCCCTTTCTTTCCACACCTATCACTTCTTCAAAACTGAGGTTTATGTGATTATTTTTTAATTGGTTCAGTTGTTTTGGTTTCTTCTGGAAAATATAGACATGAAGTATATATTTATAGCAATACTAGCATTTCCTTTATTTCCAACATAATAAAAACCCTTGTATTTTTCTTCTCAAATTTAGTCTCCAATTTTTAAGATTTAATCAGGCTTTTGGAACTTTCATCAAACATATTCACTTCAGTAAAACTCACCATGTTCTTGAGTTTGCATCTACTCTTTTTGTACAATCAAAAATATATCCCTGCCTCTCTGAATCCATGTACTTGTATTTCTGTTAGCCTCCTTCATTTTTCAGTATTGGGAACATGTTTATTTTCTTAAATATATGCACTGATTCATTTTCCTACTCCAGTGATCTTCTCTTAGAGAAAGTTAACTGATTTATCGTCCACTCATTTACTTCTTAAAACTCTGAAGCATTTATCTATTTTCCTTCCATGTACATTATAGCTTCTTCATTATGTTTTTCCCCTGTTTCATTTGAATCAATAGTATTTACAAATTGTGCTTTTCAGAGTTTGAGAATGGGTCTCTATTATGAAGAAGACTGGAAATGAACCTTTTCTTTCGGGTTCATAAAATTCTCAATAGTTGCCCAGTTTTCTATCTGAGGAATGGGTTGTTACTATAACCCTGTACTCATACTATAATAGTTGCAAACAAGTATTTATCTCAGTTCTGCCAATATTTTAGAAGGTTGACAAATATTAAAACCATACTACTTTCCTAGACTTATAATCTAATTATATAATCTAAAGTAATGCATTTATTTTCAATAGAAATTACTTGACTGTGGAGAGACAGAGATATTGAGGGTTTTGGTTTCAGACCATCAAAATAAAGTGACTATGACAATAAATGACTCATGCAATATTTTTGTTTCCCCAGTATATATAAAAGCTTTGGTTGTCCTATAATATTGACTACTAAGTAAGCAATATCTTTATGTCTGAACAAATATACATAATTTAAGAATGTTTTATTGCTTAAAAATGCTCACTGTCATCTCTGCCTTTAGTAAGTTGTAAACCTTTTGCTTATAAAGGGTCTTGTCTCAATGTTGATGTCTGATGCTTGTTCAGAATGAAGATGATGATTATTGGAGAATTGTAAAATAAAGCAACAGTGACTTTTGAGATATCAATTGATTCTTTCCTTAAAGATGATTGTAACATATGATGTCATTTGATAATTTAAGCAAAATATTTTTCAAATTTGTATTTAATTCTCTCAAACATCATGGCTGCTTTACTAGCTAAGTTTATGTAGTATTATGAATGCTTTTCATGTTGGTTCAACATTATTCACAGATCTTCACCACAAGTAGATTCTATATCAAGAAAATAATTTCTTTCCTAATCTATTGGAAGCAGCTCTTTGACCAGTAAAGTGTTAACAAGAAATTGCAAGAATTTAATCACTTATTTAGACTCCACTACTAGCTCTAGTGCTGACTACTGTTACCACATTAGCAGTTATTTCCTCCACTAAAGTCTTAAATTCCTTGGAGTCTTCCATGAGGGTTGGTATTTTTGTCAGCTTTTTTATTGCTGGAAGGAAAAACTTGACAAGAAAATATAGAGAGGAAATATTTATTTTGGTTTATGCTTTCAGAAGTCTCAGTCAATAGTTGGCCAACACCATAGCTCTAGGCACCAGATGACGCAGAACATCACAGTGGAAGGACATAGTAGAGGAAAACAGCTTAGGTCATAGAAACAGGAAAAGATAAAGCTCCCTTTGTTAATGGCAAAAGATAAATGCCAAAGGCATTATCCCAGTAACTTCCTTACTTTGGCTACAACCTTCCTGCCTATATTTACCACTTAGTTAATCCATAACAGTGAATTAATCCACTGATTAATTTGCAACTGTCATAATCTAATCATTTCACCTGTAAATGGTCTTGCACTGTCTCACACATGAACTATTAGGGACACCTTATATCTAAAGCATAACAATCGAAATAACTTTCTTCAAACTGCTGTCAATGTCACTATTTCACATTTACTCAAGATTCATGAATGTTCATGACATACTGAATTCAGTTTACTTTGCTTGGATTCATCAGAGAATCATTACTTATTTCAACTATAACCTTACTAAATGTATATTAAATAGTAATACTCAAAATTCAAATTTACACCTTGACCCTTATTGTGTTCACAGATATGAAAACAACAATAACATCATCATACCTCTTTCAGAGTTCTTGAGTTCCCGGGCAGATGGACAGTTATCAGTAATATTTTGAAAGGAACTTTTCCTTTTACCTAATTTTTCCTAAGCACTACATCTCAACAATGGGCTTAAAATTTTTAGTAAACCACAAGATAAGTATATGTGCTGTCATCCAGGTTTTGTTGTTTAATTTATAGAAAATAGGTAGAGTAGATTTAGTATGATTCTTAAAAGACAAAAATTTTTAGAATTTAATGAGCATCAACTTCAAATTAAAAGTCACCAATTGCATTAGCCACCAAAATGAGTATCAGTCTGTCATTTGAATCCTTCTTTCTAGCTATGAATATCTTTGGGGGTCTCTCAGTCACTACCAGCATGGATGAGAAAAGGGTTAACTGCTGGAGGATGATGTTGGCTATAAATCAATCAATTACCCATAAACTTATATAATCAATAAACATACAAGAGTCAATAATCTTTTTAAATGAGACGGGGGCATGATGGGTTTGGCCATTCCAGCTCTGGCCTCTAAGAAAATGGAGTAACCTAACTCTCCTTTATTTTATAGTCTCACAGGTAAAGGGGTTTGAACTAGGAGGGGCTTCTTCTGTGATAAAAAGGATGGGGTGAAGTTAGGGAAGCCATTTCCTCAGGGAAACTAGAGAAGATACCACTCCCACACAGTGCTACATACTTCCTGGCAATCTGGGACAGACCTCTGTTGCTATTAGTTCCTGGAAGTCAGGACTCTGTGTTCCATGGCTCAGCCTCATCTGATTCTACTAAATAAGGATGGCTCCCCACAAACATCCTATATGGAATCTTCTTCCAATATAAGACTATCTCATGTAAATTGAAAATCTGTAGTTTAATATAAACACCTTAATCAATGATCCTAGTTAGGCCGTCCAGATAATTGACATCTATACCAGCATTTGCTTCTTCACCTGCACTTTGATGCTATAAAGGTGGCTTCTTTCCTTAAATCTCATGAACCAATTTGTTAGATTCAAGCATTTCTTCTGCAGTTTCCTTACCTCTCTCAGTCTTTATAGAATGGAAAAGATTTAGAACTTTGGTCTGAATTAACTTAGACTTAAAGGAGTATTGTAGTTGGTTTGACCATACACTGATATGACTAAAACTTACTGTATATTAGCCATATTGTCTTGATTTCTTATCATTCATATGTTCAGAGGTACTACTTTTAATTTCCTTCAAGAACTTCTTTTTGCCTTCAATACTTTATTAACTATTTGGTGCAAGAGAATTTGCTTGAAGCATATCTTTGCTTTTGACATACCTTTCTCAGTAAGTTTAATCATTTCTATCTTTTAAAGAGAGCTACAAGTGACTTTCACTTGAACATTTAAAGGCCACTGTAGATTAACCAACTGGTCTAATTGCAATATCGTGTCCCACAGAATGAGGAGATATGAGGAGAGGGAGACAGATGGAGGAACAGCTGATCAGTGGAATTGTCAGAACAAGCATAATATTTATTGATTAAAGTTTCCATCTTCTATGGATGCAATGTACAGTGTCCCAAAATAATTATAATAGTAACATTAAAGATTACTGACTCAGATCCTCATAACAAATATAATAAAAATGAAAAACTTTAGAAAATTTGGAGAATGACAAAAATGTGACACACATATGAAGAGAGCACAAGCAAATGGAATAAGGGGTGCCAGTAATCTTGCTCAACAAGGCTGCCATGAAATTGATAAATCATAGAATAACATATAAGTTAAGCCTGCACTTTATGTAATTTTGTTCAAACTATACTGGCTTTACAAGACTTTTCCCTCAATTTTTTTTTTTACCGTTCATCCTTAAAGTGACTTTACATACTTGCATAACTATACATAACAGTCAAAGGTATGGTGACTTGGTGAAAGTCATGATTTTTCAACCAGCAGGTTGAAATAGCACTACAATTACAATGTTAGAATCTATTCTTTTCACCATGAAATTGTGCTCAGTTACATTGTTATGGATTGTTACTTAATTAAGGATTAAATGCCCTTCCTGGATTCCTGCATTTTTGTCTATGTGTATGATTCTCATGTATTGAAATAAATAATATACTTTGAAATGAATTTAATTATATGACATATAGAGTTTATACCAGGTCAATATTAAATTATGACTCAATATTAAAGACAAAATAAGAAAAAAATTTTTAAAGATGTTGATGTGTTTAAATCATTTAGTCAGTTATAAATAAAACATTTTATTAGATATTAGACACAAAATAAATGAGTCAATATAAAGATACTGAGGCCAAGATGGGGATGTGGATTTAGAAAAATAAAACACAATACAACACTAAATTACTAATGCTGAAATACATGTGGAATTCTGAGGAATATTGAGGAGGACATAAATTATATGAGTCTTGATGATTTTTTGACTTAAGTATGAATCTAAAAACTAAAATCTGAACCAAGTTTTGATGAATCCTCATAGAAAGACATATGAAAATGGGGTTGGTAGTGGAATAAAAACATCCCAATCTGTAAGGATGACCCATTCCATTAACAAACATTTATATATAACCAATTATGTGCCAGTAGATAATTTTAGACACTTGGAATGTGAAGATTACAAAATTAATATCATCTTTGTTTCCAAAGATCTTCCTGGCTTTGTTTAACATTAGCAGTAGACTTATGACAAGCCACTTAGGTTTTATATCTGTAAAATAGCTATACTAGTTCCAATAACATCATTTAAAAAACTTTATATTAATTGTATTAATTTGTGGGATAAAGTATGATAATTTGATATGTACATATTGTGTTGAATGATAAAATCAGGGTAGCTAACATTTCTGCCTCAAATATTTTTAAGGAAAATCTGATTAATATATAATTGTACATTGTTATGGGGTAAAAGATGACATTCAAATATAAGTGTACAACATGTACTTATAAAAAGGGTACCCCATTCCCTTAAGATTGTATTGTATTTTGAGACTCTAAGTTCACCTCTTCATAAGCTAAATGAAAGTCTGTTTTGAACTATAGTACTCACTGTCCTGCAGACTATTGAAACATACCTGGGTACCTGATTTTCAACCTGCTAGTATCACACCTACACCACCCTTCCCCACCTATGGTAATCACTAGTAAATAATCTGCTTAAATTTTCTTAATCTATATGAGGAAGGAAATGCAATACTTTTATTTCTATATCTGCCTTGTTTTATTTGACATGATGTTCTCCAATACCATCCATTTTGCTGCTAACAGTGGGTTATTATTCTTTCACAGATGAGTAATACTTTTTAGCGATCAATCTATCAAACACTTTTTAAATTCATCCATTAATAAGTACCCAAAGTTATTTTGCATCAGTATTAAAATGTTCATGTATGTGTATATATGTGTAACCTTTGCTTACCATATTATATGTACTAGTTAATTGATAATTATTGTAATTTTAAATCAAAGACAAACATCTTCTTTTTCTCCTCTTCCATCTTTTTTATTAACTTTTCTTTCATTTTAATTTTTTTCCTTTTTATGACAATTGACTATACTTACAGGAAGATTCTTAGATTCTTAGGCTATATATAACTTGCTTTCTTTAAAAATCATGAAATATGATTTCTGTGAAAATAACTTCTTTCTCATTTTCTTATTTTGCATTTATTTTCTGAATGTATGAGCCATTGAATGTTATCTGTTTTAGTCAGCTTTTGTATCACTGTGACCAAAATACCCAAGAAAAATGACTTACAGAAGGAAGAGTTTCTTTGGGGTACATAATTTCAGAGATCTTGGTCCACATATGGTCAGCTCCATAACTCTGAACCCAAGGTGAAGCTGCACATAATGGAGGAAAGACCCATGAAGGAAAATGTCTCAGTTCATGGCGTGGTCAGAAAGAACGGAAGGCTGAGACCACAAAGAAGGTGCATCCTTCCAAGGCATGCTGCCAGTGACCCACCTCCTCCAGCCATACTCTACCTGCTGACAATTACTACTAGTCAGTTCATTCAAATTAAGGATGGATTGATTAGGATACTGTTATTACAATCCAATCAAGTTACATTCCTGCATTAAATCAGGGACTTTTGGGAGACATCTTAAATCTAAAAACAACACCAACTTATAGTAATAATACTTGAGCAAATTGTGTAGATGTACAGCTAAAAATCAAGGGCTTTGCTATACTGTGTCAAAGTATACCTGACTTAAGGCATTCAGGATGCCATAACAGAACACCATTTACTAGATGGCTTACACAATGAGGGAAGTTTAACTCAAAATTCTGAAAACTTGAAAGACTAAGAGCAAGAAAGTTACATATTTAGTATCTGATGAGGGCTGCTTCCTTGATTATAGATAATTATCTTCCTTCTGTGTTTTCAAGTGGTAGATGGGGCCAGGTAGCTCTCCGGAATCTCCTTCATAAAAGCGCTAACTTCATTCAGAAGGGCCTCATGACCCTCACGTATTTCCCACCTCCATTTACCATCTATTATACTTTGGTGGAAATCATGCCCTCCAAAATTCACTTCAAATCATAATCTCCAAAGAAGCTGTTTTAAAAAGTTTTCCACTTGGGAAATGACTAAATCATGAGTGTTCCATCTTTACGAATGGGGTTAGCAACCACATAGAAGGGTTAAGATGAAAGGGAGCACTCTCTTTACCTTGCACCTTCTGTCATGTGAGGACACCCCAGCAAGGTGTCATACTGGAAGTAGAAAGAAGCTCTCACGAGGTACCAATAGCAGCTCCTTGATGTTGGACATCCCAGCCTCCATAGTTGCCAGAAAAAGAATTCTGCTCTTTATAAATTATCCAGTCCTTAATGTTTTGTTACTGAAATGCAAACAAACTAAGATTCCATTACATTGGGGATTAAATGTCAACGTACAAATATTGGCAGGGGCTAATACAGTTAATAACTGTAACATTTCAAGGCAATTACTAATTGATATTTGAAATTCTAATTTCTAGAAAGTTTTGCTTTGGGGGGCGATCCAAGATGGCGGCCTAGAGGGAGACTGCATCCCCTGTCGCTCCAGAACACAGGAGTTAAGAAGGGGAGGCAGTGAGAGACTCGGACTGAAATAGAGCCACGGGTGAGTCTGCCCACTGGGTAAAGCGCGGCCCAGGTGGCAGGCCCAGATAGAGGTGGCTTATCGGAGCCGGGCAGGGCAGCTAGAGTCATCCACAGGCAGCCCTGCGCACTCCGGCGGTGGGCCCCGCCCACACAGCCAGCTTCTCCAGGTTCTCGGAACGGAACTGGCTCGCTAGTGAGAGCCTTTCTGACCAGAACAAGCTCCGAGTCCTGGAGCCAGCCCATCGCACGTACTCCGGAACGCAAGCAGATTCAGGGACTAGATAGGGCAGCCAGAGACTTCCCCAAGTAGTCTGGACCCCTGCGGTGGGAGGTGCCGTTCAAGGCTAGTTTCTCGGAGCTGACCGCCCAGTGAGAGACTTTCTACTTGTGGCTGCACAAGCCCCCGAACCAACGGAGAGCCTCGATCCGCAAGCTGCCACTGGGATCAGGGCAGGGCAGCCAGAGACCTCTTCAGGCGGCTCTGCCCACTCCTGCTGCAGGCTCTCTTCACGGGGCGATCCAAGATGGCGGCCTAGAGGGAGACTGCACCCCCAGTCACTCCAGAACCCAGGAGTTAAGAAGGGGAGGCATTGAGAGACTCGGACTGAAATAGAGCCACGGGTGAGTCTGCCCACTGGGTAAAGCTCGGCCCCGGGTGGCAGGCCCAGATAGAGGTGGCTTATTGGAGCCAGGCAGGGCAGCTAGAGTATTCCCAAGGTAGCCTTCCACACTCCGGCAGTGGACTCCTCCCACACGGCCAGCTGCACGGTGCAGGCCCACAGTGAGAGCATTTCAGCACAGAGCCAGTTCCAAACCGTGGAACCAGTAGGGGGCTAGGGGCAGTTTTCTTCGGATGCGCTGCTTTATCAGATTCCTCCAAGACATCAGGCTACTGAAGGCTGGGAGGTGATACACTGGAAATCTACTGGGACACTATAAGCCAATAGCGGAAAACTGCAATGTCTCAGGGTCCCACTGACAACTGACCAATATGAGAAAACGAGGGAAGAAAATGTCCCAAACAAACCGAGATACTACATCAATAAAACCCAATGACAGCACAGCAGAAGAAATGTCAGAAAGGGAGTTCAGAATGTACGTAATTAAAACGATCAGGGAAGCTAATGAGGAAATGAAAGAGCAAATGCAGGCATTGAAGGAGGAGATGAAAGAGCAAATGCAGGCATTACATGATCGCACCAATCAACAGTTAAAAGACCAAATACGGGATGCAAGAGATCATTTCAATAAAGAGTTAGAGATACTGAAAAAAAAACAAACTGAAATACTTGAAATGAAGGAAACAATAAACCAAGTTAAAAACTCCATAAAAAGCATAACCAATAGGACAGAACACCTGAAAGACAGAACCTCAGACATTGAAGAAAAATTATTTAATCTTGAAAGCAAAGTTGGCCAAACAGAAAAGATGGTAAGAAATCATGAACAGAATCTACAAGAATTATGGGATATCATGAAAAGGCCAAATTTAAGAATTATTGGGATTGAGGAAGGCGTAGAGAAACAAACCAAAGGAATGAACAATCTATTCAATGAAATAATAACAGAAAATTTCCCAAATCTGAAGAATGAAATGGAAAACCAAGTACAAGAGGCTTATAGAACTCCAAACATACAAAATTACAACAGACCCACACCAAGGCACATTATTATGAAAATACCTAACATACAAAATAAAGACAGAATTTTAAAGGCCGTGAGAGAATAGAATCAAATTACATTCAGAGGGAAACCAATAAGAATATCAGCAGATTTTTCAAACCAGACCCTAAAAACCAGAAGGGCCTGGAACAACATATACCAAGCCCTGAAAGAAAACGGATGCCAACCAAGAATCTTATACCCAGTAAAACTTACCTTCAAATTTGACGATGAAATAAGATCCTTCCATGATAAACAAAAGCTAAAGGAATTTACAAAAAGAAAGCCAGCATTGCAGAACATTCTCAGCAAAATATTCCATGAGGAAGAGATGAAAAACAACGATGCAAATCAGCAACAGGAGGTGCTAGCCTAAAGAAATAGCCAAATAAAGGAGAAACCAAATCATGTCAAAAACAAATATGAGTCAATTGACTGGGAATACAAATCATATCACAATAATAACCCTGAATGTTAATGGCCTGAATTCATCAATCAAAAGACACAGACTGGCAGATTGGATTAAAAAGAAAAATCCAACAATATGCTGCCTGCAAGAGACTCATCTCATAGAAAGAGACACCCATAGACTAAAGGTGAAAGGATGGGGAAAAACATACCATGCACACGGACACAGCAAAAAAGCTGGAGTATCCATCCTCATCTCAGAAAATGTGGACTTCAAACCAAAACTAGTCAGAAGGGATAAAGAAGGATATTACATGCTGCTTAAGGGAAGCATAAATCAGCAAGACATAACAATCATAAATATCTATGCCCCGAACATTGGCTCATCCACGTACGTCAAACAAATCCTTCTCAATTCCAAAAATCAAATAGACCACAACACAATAATACTAGGCGATTTTAACACACCTCTCTCACCACTGGATAGATCGTCCAAACAAAAATTGAATAAAGAAACTATAGATCTCGACAACACAATCAGCAATTTAGACTTAACAGACATATAGAGAATATACCATCCAACACAGAATGAATACACTTTCTTCTCAGCAGCACATGGATCCTTCTCTAAAATAGACCATATTTTATACCACAAAGCTACTGTTAGCAAATACAAGAAGATAGAGATAATACCTTGTACTCTATCAGATCATAATGGATTGAAATTAGAAATAAATGACAGAATAAAAAACAGAAACTTCTCCAATACCTGGAGATTAAATAATACACTATTATATGATGAATGGATAACAGAAGACATCAGGAGGGAAATAAAAAAATTCTTAGAAGTAAACGAGAACAAAGACACATCATATCAAAATTTCTGGGACACTATGAAAGCAGTACTTAGAGGAAGATTTATTTCATGGGGTGCATTCAAAAAAAGAAGTAGAAATCAACAAATAAATGACTTAACACTACAGCTCAAAGCACTAGAAAAAGAAGAGCAGATCAATACCAAAAGTAGTAGAAGACAGGAAATAGTTAAAATCAGAGCCGAAATCAACGAAATCGAAACAAAAGAAACAATCGGAAAAATTAACAAAATAAATAGTTGGTTCTTTGAAAAAATAAATAAAATTGATAAACCCTTAGCCACACTAACAAAGAGAAAGAGGGAGAAAACTCAAATTACTAAAATTCGGAATGAACAAGGAAACATCACAACAGACACGAGTGACATACAAAACATAATTAGAAGCTATTTCGAAAATCTATACTCCAACAAAACAGAAAACCTCGAAGACATCAGCAAGTTTCTAGAGACATATGAATTACCTAAACTGAACGAGGAGGACATACACAACTTAAATAAACCAATTTCAAGCAATGAAATAGAAGAGGTCATCAAAAGCCTACCAACAAAGAAAAGTCCAGGACCAGATGGGTTCTCAGCCGAGTTCTACAAAACCTTTAAAGAAGAGCTCATTCCAATACTCCTCAAACTATTCCATGAAATAGAAGAGGAGGGAACCCTCCCAAACTCGTTCTATGAAGACAATATCACCCTGATACCTAAACCAGACAGAGACACATCGAGGAAAGAAAATTTCAGACCAATATCCTTAATGAACATCGACGCAAAAATTCTCAACAAAATTTTAGCAAATCGCATACAAATATATATTAAAAAGATAGTGCACCACGATCAAGTGGGTTTTATCCCAGGGATGCAAGGTTGGTTCAACATCAGGAAATCAATAAATGTCATTCACCATATCAACAGACTTAAAGTTAAGAATCACATGATTATTTCAATAGATGCAGAAAAAGCATTCGATAAAATACAGCATCACTTCATGCTCAAAACACTAGAAAAAATTGGGGTAGTGGGAACATTCCTAAACATTATAAAGGCAATCTACGCTAAGCCCATGGCTAATATCATTCTAAATGGTGAAAAACTGAAAGCGTTCCCCCTAAAAACTGGAACAAGGCAGGGATGCCCTCTTTCACCGCTTCTATTCAACATCGTCCTTGAGACTCTAGCCAGAGCAATCAGACAAACCAAAGAAATTAAAGGGATACGAATAGGAAAAGAAGAACTCAAACTATCCCTGTTCGCTGATGACATGATTATATATTTAGAGGAACCTGGAAATTCCACCAGAAAACTTTTAGAACTCATAAGTGAATTCAGTAAAGTAGCAGGTTACAAGATCAATGCTCATAAATCCAATGCATTTTTATACATAAGTGATGAATCTTCAGAAAGAGAAATTAGGAAAACTACCCCATTCACAATAGCATGGAAAAAAATAAAATACTTTGGAATCAATCTCACAAAAGAGGTGAAAGACCTCTACAATGAGAACTACAGAACACTAAAGAAAGAAATTC
Source organism: Sciurus carolinensis (assembly GCF_902686445.1). Lineage (NCBI taxonomy): Eukaryota > Metazoa > Chordata > Mammalia > Rodentia > Sciuridae > Sciurus > Sciurus carolinensis. The sequence goes on along the minus strand of NC_062221.1, from coordinate 120,705,199 downwards.
AAGAAAACCTTAGAAGATGGAAAGATCTCCCATGTTCCTGGATAGGCAGAGTTAATATTGTCAAAATGGCTATACTACCTAAAGTGCTATAGAGATTCAATGCAATTCCAATTAAAATCCCAATGATGTACCTTGCAGAAATAGAGCAAGCAATTATGAAATTCATCTGGAAGAATAAAAAACCTAGAATAGCTAAAGTAATCCTCAGTAGCAAGAGCGAAGCAGGGGGTATTGCAATACCAGATCTTCAACTCTACTACAAAGCAATAGTAACAAAAACGGCATGGTATTGGTACCAAAATAGACAGGTAGATCAATGGTACAGAATAGAGGACATGGACACAAACCCAAATAAATACAATTTTCTCATACTAGACAAAGGTCCCAACAATATGCAATGGAGAAAAGATAGCCTCTTCAACAAATGGTGCTGGGAAAACTGGAAAACCATATGCAATAGAATGAAATTAAACCCTATCTCTCACCCTACACAAAACTCAACTCAAAATGGATCAAGGACCTTGGAATCAGACCAGAGACCCTGCATCTTATAGAAGAAAAAGTAGGTCCAAATCTTCAACTTGTTGGCTTAGGATCAGACTTCCTTAACAGGACTCCCATAGCACAAGAAATAAAATCAAGAATCAACAACTGGGATAGATTCAAACTAAAAAGCTTTCTCTCAGCAAAGGAAACTATCAGAAATGTGAAGAGAGAGCCTACAGAGTGGGAGAATATTTTTGCCAACCATACCTCAGATAGAGCGCTAATTTCCAGAATCTATAAAGAACTCAAAAAACTCTACACGAAGAATACAAATAATCCAATCAACAAATGGGCTAAGGAAATGAACAGACACTTCACAGAAGAAGATGTACAAGCAATCAACAGATAAATGAAAAAATGTTCAACATCCCTAGTAATAAGGGAAATGCAAATCAAAACTACCCTAAGATTTCATCTCACCCCAATTAGAATGGCGATTATGAAGAACACAAGCAACAATAGGTGTTGGCGAGGATGTGGTGAAAAAGGAACACTCATACATTGCTGGTGGAGTTGCAAATTAGTGCAGCCACGCTGGAAAGCAGTGTGGAGATTCCTCAGAAAGCTTGGAATGGAAACACCATTTAACCCAGCTATCCCACTCCTTGGCCTATACCCAAAGGACTTAAAATCAGCATACTACAGAGATACAGCCACATCAATGTTCATTGCTGCTCAATTCACCATAGCCAGATTGTGGAACCAACCTAGATGCCCTTCAGTTGATGAATGGATAAAGAAACTGTGGCATATTTATGGAATGGAATATTACTCCGCAACGAAGAATGATAAAATTATGGCATTTGTAGGCAAATGGACGAAATTGGAGAATATCATGCTAAGTGAGATAAGCCAATCTCAAAAAACTAAAGGACGAATGATCTCGCTGATAAGCGGATGAGGACATATAATGGGGGTTGGGAGGGGTTAGCATTAGGTTTAGGGTTAGGTTTAGAGTTCGGCTAATGAGAGCGGTAAGAATGAAGGAAAGAAGGACTGTATAGAGGGAAAAGAGGGGTGGGAGGGGTGGGGGGAAGGGAAAAAAATAAACATCATTACCCTATGTAAATGTTAAAAATAAATAAATAAACAAAAAAAAATAATAAAAATTAAAAAAAAAAATGACACACCTCAAAAAAAGAGACAAAATTTAATTAGCCATTAAAAAAATCTTTATTTTCAAAAGAACTTTTAATAGTCAAAGTCCATCAGTGGTGTTATTATGGCATCCCAAGTATTTTTGTGCACATTTTTTCATGCTGCTAATAAACTTTGTGTCTATACCAAAAAAAAAAAAAAAATAGAAAGTTTTGCTTTTTTTTTTTTTTTTTGCGGCGAAAGTTTTGCTTTGTATTGTCACAAAAAGGTATTTTTATTACAGTTTATATCCACTTTATTCCAATGCTAATAATAAGTTATATACTATGAATTAGAATTTCATGATTTATATTATCATTTGAAGTGTTTTTCACACTAATTCAACAGTAAGTATAATAATTGATTCCCTCTTACTTGATAGACACTATCCAAACTAATAGCACTATTTGGTTTCATAATAAAGTTATGGTAATAGACTTTATTTTCAATGTACTTTGCAGTCTATAAATAACTTCCTTTTGCATTATTTCATTTTATTTGACTCATAACAATTATCTGTAATGTTTCCTATGCATTCAAGAGGACAATAAGCTTTTCTTCCAGATTTAAAAATACTGCCATCAGAAAGCAATACTGTGAAAACAATTCATAATGGAAGAAAATGCTCAGTCCTAAATGTACCAATCTACATAATAAGTGGCAAATGTGTAAAAAATGTTGTGTTAATTTTGCCTTGCTGATCTATATTGGGATTCAGTATTTTGACATAAAATATATTGAAGCATATGTAAAAAGGTGGAAGGGGAATCTATCAAGAAAGGATGGAAATACCTGTGGAAAAATTTTCAGGTGGAATATTTCATGTGAACATCAAAGAACTTTTGTGAGAACATAGAACACCCCCAAATAGATGATACTATCAATTTTCTTTCCAAACATGAAATATAATAGAGGAAGTCTTTTCTTGTTTTTTTTTTTTTTTTTTTTTTTTCCCAATCCCACGGTGCTGGGCATTTGAACTTCGGCCTTTCCTCTTGCAAAGCCAGCCCCTATAGAATGGGCTATATCATCAGCACGATAGAGGAAGTCTTAATCAACTTTTGTGACTGGAGAAATTCTTAGTGACAAAATATGGAAAAAAATTAAAACCCAAATAATAAACACAAAATGAAATCTAAAGTATTTGTAATTTTAACCAAATATATTTAACTACTAGTTAACTTCCTAATTCACCAGAATTTTTAGCAAGATGTTGAAATAATTATGTAGACTTGATGTATTCTGTATTCAACCATAATTTCACAATGAAAATTGATTAATGTTTTTCTCATTACATTTTGCAATGACAAAAACTAGGTATTATGTACCAAATAATACATACTTAAAGATATCTCTTGGGTAAGCAGAGATTATAGAAATTATGAATATTATCCAGAGAGCATAGCTACTGCCTAGCTTTATAGGGCTATTTGTTGATAACCCTACTATTACATTCATATCAAAATTAATAAATAATATGAATCCACTTTTACAGATGAATGATAGTCAAGATTTTTGTTTAAAAATCCACCATAGTGTTGCTTTTTAAATTAAAAAAGTATTATCACTTACATGCAGAGGCCTTGAGGCAAAATGTTGATATGAAATTTTATAGAACTTGAGACATGAAAGGAAGCCTAGAGATGATATGACTCATCTTTAAAATTTATATATAAAGAAAATGTTATAAATAAATTTTGAGGGATTTTTCAAATGATGGATATAGGACAAAACTGTCTATTCATAAAATATCTACTAAATGAAAACTAAAATTTAGAAGTGGTTACAGATATGTTATCAGTGAATAAAAGTGTGTTCAATAAAAGGAAACTTAAGGTGACTTCTACATAACAAGTCTAATACACTAGGTACAAAGGAATGTTTTTAGGTGGGGTAAGAGGCAAAGAGGGGAAGATAGCTAAAGAGCAAAAATGAAGAAAGAAAGAAAAGATGTGTTATAGGTAGAAATGCTTTTTTACAGAGCTAAAACATGAAACATAAGCACATTGTATTTTCTGGACAGTGCAGTTTGTACAATTGTTGCTTTATGAAAATAGGCCATCTTCTAAGATGGTACTAGTGAAAATGATGGCTGACAGAGTTTGTCACCATAAACTACATCACTTTGCTATACAGATTTTGAGATAAAGGCATTTGAAAACCAGCAGATAAAAAATGGGCTCTCTAACTTACCCCCTCTTTCTTATTCGTTCTTTTGAGATATACATGATTGTACAGTATATTTTGACATTTATACAAACACAGAGTGTATGTTATTCTAATTCGGATGCCAGTCTTGTGGTCGTACACCATGTGAAGATTCATTGTGAACATGATGTGGATATTCATATATGAACATAGGAAAGTTGTGTGAGGTTCATTCCACTATCTTTCCTATTTCTGTCCCCCCTCCCTCCCCTCTCTTACCCTTTGTTTAATCCACTGAACTGTGTGAGCATCCACATATCAGAGATAACATTCAACCTAAAAACTCCCATGTGAAAGATACCCTCCTTGTAGCCAGAGAAAACAGACTATTCAATAGGAAAGAATAGTTGAGTAAATTCTGTAAAAACAAATCTTGCTTAAAATATTTTCTTCCTTTAGCCTCCCCAAATACTTTGGTTTCATTTCCAAAATCGCTTCTTTTATTTCATATTAACATAAAAACCTTCAGATTTTTCACTTTGGTTCTTCATTTCCTTGTGATGGTTCTCAAGCCATACAAAATCTAAATAAATATGTATATATTTCCTTTGTTAATCCATTTTATGTCACTTTCTTAGGCTCAATTTAATTCTTAGACTCAATCAAAAACTGTAGAAGAAGGAAGTAATATTTTATTTCCCCTACAAGACAAAAATAAGAGAATAGTCTTGTCTAATAAAAAATTTCACATTTTTTTATTAGTTTGGGAAATGAAATGTGGTTATGTTCCAAAACATTTGATTGGATATGATAGGTTGATTCACAAATGAAAACCAGGACAGAAGGAACTAAATAAGCACACTGGATCATATTTTGCTTACCCTTGTATAAATGTTACACTCTTAAAGTGGTTCTAATAACAAACCTAAATAACCATTTTATTTCCATGTCTTTATATTTTTTATCTTGTTTTTTTCAAACTATGAATCATGAAATCCTATATCATAATTTCTTAAGTTATTTATGTAATTTTTTTGAAGATAGGTTCCTCAGGTGCTATTTCAGACCTACTGTTTCAGAATTAGTAGATCAAGACTTGCAAAACTTTGCTCTTTCAAAGTCCCTCTCATGCTATTTAAGGACAACAAAGCTTCCAATCTACATAGAACCAAAGAATGGGTCAGTAAGTATTGCAGTGTGCCTTGAAGCTGACCAAGGCTAGATGCAGGAGGTTATAAAAGGAAATTAATATTTAAATTCCCCATAGGTTCAGAACTTTTAGACTTTTATTTACATGTAAGATTAAGGACCACATAACTTCTTTGTGTTTTAAATCTTGCATTAAAAAAATTAAATAAATAAAATATGTTCTATACTATTGATACCACCTGTCACCAGGGATGACAATTTCCATTTCCCCAGACATTGAAGACTGAATACCCGAGAAATGCTGAGACAAGCATAGAAAGCAAGTTTTATTTAATGAATGAAACAAGAGGAAGAAAGGGGCCAGAGCTGGTATTCAAAGAAGTGGGAGTGTCCTGCCCCTTTTGTAAATTTTAGATTGTTTTTGTTCATCTGCCCTCTTCTCCCTTATACTTCCCTATCCTGCATACATGATCAAATGGTGGACCAAAAGGTGAGGGACAAACAGGCAAGGGGGAGGGCCAGAGTGGAGTGATCTAGGCAGTAAGGTAACAGCCAGGATATAGTAATTAACAACTCTTATAACTCCCAACAGGGAGGAAAAATTCCTGGGGCAGGTTACCTTAGCAACAGGTTGGAGCAGGAGCAGGGGACAGGGCTTTGGAAGAAGGAAGAGGAAAAGGCAGCATTTGATTTTCTTTCATTTGTAATCAGCCCCCACCTTCCTAATCAGACCAAATTATTTATTATCTATATTGGATGTCTTTTTGCCCCTGACTTCACTATTTGCACTTTAAGAATGCCAGCCATGCAAAGTTGAAATGTTCTAATGTGCTCAAGGATACACACATAGTTCAGGTTTTATATCTGAGTTGACCATAAGGTTTACTGTGAATGTTTTTTCAATATTTTAAATGATAAATTCCAATTTGTATGCACAGAATGGAGTCTCTCTCTGCTTCTGATTATCATGTGAACTGTTTCCCTCTGCTGCAGTCTTCAGCCATGATGTTCTACCTTATCTCAAGCCCTGAGGAATGGAGCCTGCTGTCCATGAACTGAGACGTCTAAAACAGAAGCCCTCAAATAAAATTTTCCTCCTTTACAGTTGTTCTGATCGAGTCCTTTAGTCACAGCAGTGAAAAAGTTGACTAAAACAGAAATTCATACAAAGAGTGGGGTCCTTGCTGTGACTAACATGACCATGTGGTTCAAAATCTTTGTGAGCTTTTTGTAATTGGTGAGAGGAATTCTGAGATGCTTAGCAGTGCATCTTTAGATGTTATAAGTGGAACTTAGTGGCCAAATTCTAGTGGGAACTCAGAAAACCAGAATGCCAATAGGACTGTGGACAGTAAAGACAGGACTCAGGTGAGTTCAGAGGAAAAGGAGGACACTATTGTAATTGGACTATAGGCCATTTATATTATGTTCTGGCTGAGAAGTTGTCTGCATTTTGCCCATGTCCTGAGACTTTCCATGAAGCTTATTTTAAAATCAGCACCCTTCTTAATCTGACAGAACAAACTTTTAGAGAGCATAGCATTCAGGCAGTGGCAGGTATATTGCTGATGGCTTTTAGCCAAGTTTATTTTGATATTCAGGAACAATCATCTTTTTGTTCTGAAAGCAGAACATAAAGATTTGAAAAACTTGGACTTGATAGGTGGAAGTAAAACTGGGACTAAGAGATTTATAGTTATTGAAGACATTACTGCCACTACAGAAATGCTAAAGACTTTGCCCAAAGACTATAAGAAAGATGGCTCAAGGGCATCTCAGGAGGTGGCAATGCCACACCCATCTCAAGCTCAAGGAATAAAGGTGAAAATTCCCTTGAGAAGAGACCAGTGGGGTACCCTTCTTGTACAAGGGGCCTAGGAGGTTTCTTCAACATGCTCAGTCATCCAGAGACTCAGAGGCTGCTGCAGCCAAGGTCCTTGGAGGCTTGATTACTGCTCAAAATGGTGGCAGACCTTTATGTCAACCATGTGGTGCTGGTTCTGCAAGAAGGCAGGATTCTGGAGCTAGGGAATTCATAGAAACTTCCACCAATATTTCAAAGGAAAGCCTTGGAAATCAGGCAAAGTGCAGCAGGCTCAGAGTCCCTGTGGGTACTCTCGGAGAAGGCAAGGTGTGGAGATTTGAGGAGGAAATCAAAACTGCAATGGAGATCCCCAAGATTAAGTAATGCCTGTAACATGGGACATCATCCTAGGAAGCCTGCAGGAATTGAGCAGACAAACTAAGAAAGGCTACTTGGACTTCAACCAATAAAATCATAGAGCTAGAAGTACACAAGTCCTTTAGACAGAACTTCTTGATTCCATGAGCCCCAGATGCCAGATTGGAGCTACAGGACTTGTTTGTCCAGGTGAATTTCAGTCTTGTTTTTTTCCTATTCCTTCTTTCTATGCCCCTAATTTTGTGAATGGAAATATTTACTCTGTACCATTATATATTGGATGGTTTTAAATTGCTTTTAATTTTACAGGAGCTTAAAATGGTAGGTTGCCTTGAGCCTTAGAGAAGACTTTGGAAGTGAATTTTGAGCAATCTTGGAATGGTTAGACTGTAGGAACTCTTAGGAATTGACTAAATATATTTTGCATTGTCAGATGAGTGTGAGCTTTGGGAGGCCAGGAATGGAATGTTATGGTTTGGATGTGCGGTGTCCCCCAAAACATGTGTGAGACAATGCAAAAAGATTCAGAGAAAAAATGATTGGGTTATGAGAGCTTTAACCCAATCAGTGAAGTAATCCCCTGATAGAGATTAACTGGTAACTGAAAGTTGGTGGGGTGTGGCTGGAAGTGGTAGCACATTAGGGGCACGACTTTGGGGTATATATTTTGTATCTAAAGAGTATAGTCTCTCTCTCTCTGCTTCCTGATCACAATGTGAACTGCTTCCCTTTGCCACACTCTTCTGCCATGATGTCCTGCCTCACCTTGAGTCCCAAGGAATGGAGTCATTTGCTATGGCCTGAGACCTCTGAAACTGTAAGCCCCTACCTAAACCTTTCATCATCTACAGTTGTGCTGGAGGGGCCAATAGTCACAGCAGTGAAAACCTGACTAAAACAGCAAAGTATGGAATCAGTAAACATTTGTGTCACATCCACATATCAACCATATATGAAATTTTAAGAGCACAGAAATTTCTAGCCAGAAATTTACCATATTAGACGATTTGATCTATAAATCAAAACATCATAAACTGAATGGTTCATACATACTAGAAATTTAATTTTCACAGTTCTGATTGCTGGGAAGTTCAAAAATAAAGTGCCAAAAAAACATATGTGGATATATGTGAATATGGTTCAATTTCAGTTCCTAGATGGTGTCTTCTTGCTGTGTCCTCATATAGCACATAGGGTAAAGGAACTCTATGGGATCTCTTTTATATGGGCACTGTTCCCTTCAAATCTCCTCTGAAAGGCTGTACCTCCTAATATTATCACCTTTGCAGTTAGGATTTTAGCGTATGAATTTGAGAGGGACACAGACATTCAGAGATTGGAACATAGATCAGAGTAATTAGTTACATTAATTTTCCACCTAAGCAGCTGTCAAGGTATCTGTATGTGTATTACTGTCTTTTATCATGAATTTTATCAGTATAAAATGTTTGAAATCTGAGGCCTCAACTAGAATTTTCTTTGGCTCTGGTCTCATTGCAACTATAATTTCAGTGTTTTAACCTCTTTCTGTGTTTTGATGCTTTAGTCTTATGTGTGGTCTGAATATTAAGGCTCTCTGTTAAAGTCCAACTTCCACCTTTATCAATGCAAACTAATTCCACTGTAATTGGTGTTTTGGGCCAATTATACCTTACCTATTTTCTTGGCTACTTTTATACTTCAATGACAGAATTTAGTAATTTCAACAGAGACGAAATATGCAGAAAAGACTAAAAAAGATGTTATTGGACGCTTTACTAAAAACTTTTGTCAAGCACTGCCCTAGAACATGAGACTCTGACTTTAAAATTCTTGAAATCATGACTTCTGATAACAAATCCAAGAAGTTTCTAAAGCCTCTCTGCTAACATGCAATTAAGCAGAGTTTTACTGCACTTGAAAAGAAGCTTTTACCAGGGAATATGCTTGAGCATGTGTATGTAATTGTGTTGGGGAAAGAATAATTCTTCTCTTTCAGTTTTTATTAAGAATTTGACAATTTTAGTCTCAGGGATAAAAGCACAAGACTTACAATGAAGACAAATGGATAATGTGTATGTAATATGGATAGTTTTAGAGTGCATAAAAAGTGTTGTAACTTTGTATGGATTAGTGATAGAAAATTTCATATCAAATTCATAATTTTAATGATATATTCTTGCAAAAGAACACATAGATTTCATATTTTAAGCTCATGGTATTCCATGAGCACAACCAAGGAATCATTTATCAGATTCCAAATGTGTGAAAATTTGCCTTTGGACCTGGTTACATTTCACTATGACCACTCATTTCCTGATCTCCTGATGGAGTGTAATGTTCACAGAATCTGTCATGTGTAGACCATATCCTAATTTGTTCTACTTTAATGGTGTTCATTAAATTGCCCTAGTGCACCTTGACTTTTTACAATCAATAAACATGATTAATATGTCTGAAAATGACAGGTTATTTTAAAAATAGCATTCTAAGTCACGGCTTAGAATGCATCTTAGGAAACGAGCAGGTGAGTATTTTCTGTAGGCAATGATTAAGGTTGCTGGTCTGAGAAAAATAGCAACATAAAATATATCTCTGAGAAGAAGGTATGTATATGTTTTTCCAATTAATGTCATCACATCTTGACCCATCTGTTTACATGACAAACAGCCAACATAGGTCTCATTTGTAAGAATGACCCATATTAAGGGGATATGACTGAAGAATAAATTAATCAATTAATCCTAGAACACTCCTTTCACTGACTCATGACAAAAAGAGGTGTCTCTGATACTGACAAAGCAGACTCCCCAAATTTGAATTTTCTAATAAATTGACTTTATTATTTTTTGTTGTCAAAATTAATTCATCATTGATAAATTTCTCCATTTATTTGCTTTTCCTTAATAATGTAAATGCTCTATCAAGCCAATGAATATAGAAATTTTGTATCTTTATTAAAGCTTTACTCTTAAGTTATATATGTAAAATTTTTAATAACAGAAAAGTATCAGATTTTCTTTGAAATAGTATAAACAATAAATCTGAACTTTAACAAATCTCTGAATATCATAACTTCCTGGCTATCATTCTTAAAATTGCATTGCTACATGATGTCAGGAAAATTTTAACTACCCAGAAATATTAGTTTTAATCTTAGTTACAAGCACTGTAGTTATCCAAGGGCTATTTTTGGAGGTTAAACAAGTCTAAAATTACACATGCATAATTCTTACTGCTGTCTATTTCCAAATATCAAATAGAAGAGATTTAAGTGAATAGGGTACATAAGAAAGAAAGAAAGAATGAGAAACCATTTCTTGCATACCTAATAAGTTCAAAGCTCCAAGGTAAAATTTAGATAAAGAATGAAAAAGGTCTCTGTCTGTTGGTTGGTTGCTTTGTATTTTCTGTTGCATAATATATTCTTAATCCTGTTTTTAATTGAGAAGTTTGTTAAGCCAAAAGATTTTAAGAATGCATTCAATTAGTTGACAAATGATCTAACAAGAAAATTTCAAAAAAGAAAATGGAAAGGATGCAGAGCAAATTTACTAATACAAAGATTTCTTAAGATTTGGTCTAGTGAAAGATTAGACAATGTTAAATAAAATGAAAATTTAAAAAGTAAAGATAACTGCTTTTGTTTTTTTGGTTTAAAAAATTTTCTCTGAGTATCAAAAGAGTTAAAAGTTTTTTGACTGTTGAAGCTAATTAAGGAAAAATACATAAAAGGTGCATGTATTAAGAGAGATTACATTAAATAAAAATTAATATCATTATTTAAAAGTTTTTGATATCAAAGATAGTAGCACCAAAAATGAAATTAAAATTTAGTGTGGACCAAGATTGGATTTCATTTGTTTGAGCAAAAATAATGTGGTCTGTGCAATATTGGCCAGCAAGGGTTTAGCTCTTTGCAAACTACCTCAGTCTCAAATACAGTGTCAATCTATGCTGGATAATAAAAGTCTAGCATTTATAGAAATTTTACCTGTGCTTTCAGAATCATGTCTTGACTGTGTATTTTATTTATGAAAACAATTTGAAAAATGGGATGCTGCCAGAGAGAAAATACCCAGAAAGTTAGAGTTAAATCCCCTCACATAGGAAGTAGCAGAATAAGATGAAATTTTTAAAAATGGGGAAACCCTGTAATCTGTGATTATTAAATATCTTCATATATTCAAAGGGCTGTCATATCAGGAAGAAATTCTACTCTACACAGTTCTGAGGGGCATTATGAGGATCAAGGGGAAGATGTAGTTGAAACAGCTTTCTATTGAAGACAGGGACAGTTTTTCAATGAGAAATATTACCAGTTGAGATGGTTTATCTTGTGAGAGAATGTTTGCAATTTGTAGCTTAGGTAATTCTTTTTATACTCAATTTATGTTGTATCGAATGTCCTCTGATAGTCCTCTAAATGTAAGAATTTATGATTACTTTTGTCTGAATATCAGACTGTTATCATTAGTGTAAATACATGTGAATAACTCTTGTATTCATCTATTCTCAGAAAAAATTTAAATTTCATATCTTCTCACAACAGACATAGATAGTAGTCTTTTTAATGAGTTTAAATGATAAGTATCTAAAGAAAAGTTTTGATAATTATCCTAAGTTAAAAAATGTGTTACATTTCACAGAAATCTTCTAGGCTCTAGATGCACATTATGTAACTGTTTCTCACACTTAAATGTGCTCTAGTATGATTTTAGAGTGCCTTTTACAGCCTCATGTTTCAAGTGGAGCCAAAAGATGTCTTTGCATAATCTGGTGCCCTGCAGTCTGTACATTCACAGTTGCTGCCTATTGAATTTTCATTAGTCTGCACAACCGGTACTGATCAAAATATTGCCATTGATTTTCCTTGACTTTTATTATTTGCACAATTATTATTTTCAGGATATTTGTTATGTCAGTGATCACACATTTACAGGATGGTCACATGGTAATAAAATACAACAAAATACTCATTTTAAGGTTTCCATGTTGGTTAGATGTTTGCTACTTCCTTGATATCAAACCGTAAGTTTCCTTTGCCAAAAAACAATCCCTGGAGTTTGTAATTTCATATGAGCCAATTCAATATTTTGTGAAAAATGTGCTTCATTAGAAGCAAATTCAGGATTACAATGTTACTTTCTAACCACTGAATTGAGTGGGCTACTTTGAGCCGTACCAGCTGGACAACATATATAATCTTTTGCTTAGAGTAGTGTGTTCCCGGAATTACAATATATTTAAGTAGCACTACTTTGGGAATCCTTTCCTAAATATTTGTGTGCTAAAATTTTAATTCATAGTATACCAATAGCATGGGCTATCCAATATCAAAATAGAGAACAAACAGAGATGTTGAGGACAGATTATTCTTGCTCAGAGTGCTTGTTTCTGCTTTTAGTAAAATTATTTTTGACTTGGTTAGATTCTAAAAGATATAGAAAGAATTTATTTAAATTTTGTATTTCGCTCAAATATGTTGCTAGGGTGATCCTTTTACCTTCAGATTACTGACGAGAATCTTTGTTTGAAATTACATATTCCCAGACCACTGAAGAAATCAAGAATGGTTAAAAATATGAATGGAACTTTATTTTATTTGTTACTTATGAGATTTCCTAAATTTTTTTTCTATTGGAATAAATTGCATGGGTTACTCTATATCATGTACAAAATATTAAATGAATCAGGTGGTTTCTATAAGTAGTAAGGAAGATGGATTCTATGATATTTTTTTGCATCAGAGTAACTGAAAAATTTTCAATATCTGAGAGTGTATAAGAGTAGGGTTTTATATTAGGTAAGTAGAAATTAAATAAATATTCAAGAAATTATTAAATCTATGTTCTCAATGGAAAAAGCTACTGAGTAATAGTAATTTTGAGAAAATCTCTGGAAAGAGAACTGATTTCTAGTAAGTACTAAAGTCAAAGAATATGAGAACATTTAGTTTTCAAAATTAAATAATTATTATTTATTTAATTCCAGTCACTCATGTAAACCTAATGTGTGAGGTATTAGCTTTACATTGGAGCATAAAATAAACTTGCACATTTTTTTCAGGAAACTTTTAATCTTACATGAGGAGAGAGAGAAAAGCAAATCCAACGACAGTAGTCTCATGCTCCAATTTCAAGTGTTACAGTGTGCAATGGAGCACTGAATAAAGAAACCTCGCCCAAACTGGAGAAGGTGCAATCAATAAGCACATTTTAGACATACAGGTCTGAGCTGTGAACTAAAGATCACTTCAAGGAGAACATGAAGGCTATGGGTTTGGGAATCCTGCATAGAAAAGGTGAATGAGAAATGAGAAAACAGAATTGGCCTTAAGAGTCCTTTGCAAATCTGGAAGTGTTCTCTGTCACTAAACAATAAGCTCTGCCAAAGTGGTTGTGGGAATATGAAGAATGATGAAGGGCCAGGTTATATTTTGCCCCTTGGATCTCCCTTCATCTCTTTTCCCTGACTGCCATGAGTAGAGAGGTATTCCTCTCCTATACGCTCCATGGATGTTCTGCCTCATCTCAAGTCCAGAGCAATAGAGTTGCTCTCCATGGGACAGAACTTCTGAATATGTGAACTGAAAATAACCTTTCCCTCTATGTTGTTGTCAGGTATTTTGGCAATAGTGGTAAAAACCCAACACAATAACAAGTATTTCAAAAAATAGTAGAGAACATTTTCATCTTAAGCAATTATATATAAATATAAATCATGTATAATTAGTTGTATCAATACAGATATTCTAGTATTTCACATTATCTATGGGATTTGAGATTATTCTAAATGTTAGCACTGACATTTAAGAAAAATGCCTCTTTTTCACATGCAGAATTGAAAGAGAACCTATGACTTGTTTCCTCTTTTTGGCAAACCTTGAGTTCACTTTTTTCTGGGACTCAAGCCAGGAAGATGGTAATATTCAAACTATGTTGTTTCCCTGTTGTGATATTTATTATTCAATTAATTTTTGATGCTTTCATGTCCTATGGGCAAGAATAGTATGAAATTCCTTAATTACTTTCCGTTTCATATAGAGCTGCTTTGGGTAATCTTAGAAAACAAATTATAATTAAGATTTTAAAAAATCCTCAATTCTACTTTATGCTCTTTAGTCAATATTTAAAATTTGGGTCAATAAAGCACTAGTGAGAGTGATATTCTTAAAACCTCTCTATCAAATGCTTTTTAGCTTTGCAATATTTTGTGCTTTTTATTTTTATATATGAGACTAGGATAATCAAATTTTAAATTTCTTCCCATAGATGAAATGTTCTTATATTTCACAGCTATCTTGTTCCACCCCTGGGTTCAATTGTTAAGACACGGGTCAATTTAAAAAAAATTCTACTTAAAAATAAACATCAATAGATGACAACAGAATTGATTGCCTATTGATTTGTAAGCATCTGATCACACTTCTATCAAGTTCACTTCTTTTGGTTATCAATATGATAAATATTAGGTCATAAATACTTAGAACTACCATTGAAATGTTCTAATATTAGAGTTAGTTGTTCAACTAGCGATACAGGAGTAAAGATTACTTATATTCGTGAATTTGAGAGGATTCACAAGACTTTGCCAAGCATTGTCACTCAAGAATTTAACAAAGGTTAACAATGCTGTACCAGAAGACAAAAAGAACTGCCTGGAGTCCTTGTTGTTCCCACAGGTCTCTAATTTTGAAACTGAGACTAAGAAGATTTTTGCAATGATTCATGGCTTGGAGAAGATGCAAGGGGTCAGATGTTGACTATGAGGTTTTTGCATCTCTCTAGTCAGGTAGCCAAGATAGGCTGTCTGACCTTTAATATCAATTGGTTAAACAAAATCCAGATCCAAAGAAATTTAATCTATAGATAACACAGTGTTTTAGAGCCCCCAAGACTACCTTTTGGACTAATGCTCTATATGAAGAACTAACAAAAGTGGTTATACTTATGAGGAATTACAGTATTATTATAGTAAAATAAACAGATTAAATAAAAGAAAGGGAACTGTCAGGTGGGGTAAAGCCTGGGAGGAACTAAGGACCAGACTCCAGGTATTCTCTTCCAATGGAATTCATCAGATGTGCTTACTGTTTCCAGAAATTACATATGGCAACACGTGCCAAGTGTCCCCAACTCTCAACTCTCCTGAGACTGGCTGTCCAGTGACATCACTGGGATCTGTCATTTATACAGGTAGCACCCACATTCCTGAACTCAGGCACTCAGATTTCAACCAACTCGAGCAAAAATAGGAAGTCAACATAGATCTCATTGTTAGCAAAAACTCTCTGATAAAACTAGCTCCCTTTGCCTAAAATTGCTGGACAACAAAATTGCTCTTATTAGACAGAATATTTTAAAAAATTTAGAATTCATTTGCCAAAACCTAGAGGCGAGCCAGTTACAAAGACTGTGGCCATTCCTGGGAGTGTTGAGGGTTTGAGCAACAGGCCTGCTTTCATAAACACACAGGTTTTTGTTTTCTTTCCCAAGTAGTTTTCAAGGTAACATATAAGACTAAAAAGAAATTTTTGTGTTTAAACAACAGAAAAGACGAATATATTTCAACATGTGAGTTTAATTTGGAGCATTCTACAGACAACTCTATGTATGTATAACATTTACAAAGCAGTTAATAACTTGAATATTAGCTGGCTATTTTAAAGCATAGTAATAATATTTTGGTTATGTGGCATAGGACCTTATTTTGTAGTCATATATGCAGAAGTATTTACAAATTTGGTTATGTTATCAAAATTTTTCAAACAGGATTATAGACAGGATGACAGTATAAATTAAACATATTTTGAAATGAATGATAATTGTATTTGAGAGATGTATTATGTTTTCTTATTACTTTGACATGATAAGAGTTCTAATAATAATTAAATAATAAGAAGAATTTGAGTTATTAAAAGTAATTCTAACAGTTTAAATTTTCATTGGTTATAACGATGGTTTCTTGCTATTTTTGTTAGATATGATAGATTTCCTATGGTTTCATAAGAAAATGTATTTTAAGACCAATTAAAATGAAATATCTTGAAAATATTCATTAATATACAAAGGAGGTGAGAATATATAAAATAATTATTTCAAAATATTAATAGTTACTAATTTCTAAAATCTATATAGATTGCCATTTAATTCTATGCATTTTTTTTCAAAACGTGAATAAAATTAAAAATTCACATTCAGAATTAGTACTGTTTTCCAAGACAAGCAACACGCATTTGAATTATAGTCATTTCTCAGATTTTTTCAAGAAATGAATAAGAGTTTATTAATTTTACATTTTACAAGTTGACTTTTTTTTTAACGAAGCAGTGCTAATTTGGAAATTAATGTTTCAGTATAAAAGTAAATATAACTTAATCCTTTTTCCACTCTCATTTCATAATGGGTTATTAGGCTTAATTCATATTTTGAATCTATGTGTTTTAATTCTTTTTCATTCACATCAGGAGCATTTAGAGCAATGAAACATGGTCTTCCCAAAACCCTACCTTTCTTGGTATGTAGAAATAAAGGTACCTTATTTCTTCCCTGTACTTATTTTTTTTTCTGCCCTTTCAATACTTTTCTGTATTCAAGTCAGAGGGATATTTCCTTCCCAATTTATCTTCCCATTTATCTTCCCAATACATACTTGAGGTTTTCTTTTATCTACCCCAGAGCTCTCTCTTATGCTCCTTCTCCTATTTTTCAACATCTCTTTGCTCCTTTCTCAGTACTATCTTGAGTTTAATATGGCTGAAAATGAACTATTCACACAGCACTTCAATATAGAACCTCCTCATTATCACCTTCGTTTCATCATGATCTTTCTCCAAGTTGCCTAGGCTAAAAATATGTAGTTACAGTTGAATCCATTCTTCTTTCTTATTTGCTATATCTAATTAATAGGAACTAATACTGTTTCAACCCCTATTTTAGTTACTGTTTTTTCTTACTATCCTCTTCTCCACTCATCCTACTCCACCAACAGTTTCAAGATTTTTACCATTAGACCTTTTAATCACTCATTAATAGACTTACTAATAACCTTTATTGCATGTTATTTATTTAAGATTCTACTTCTTAAAAACTAATGAAAACCAGGGTTTCTCCACTTCTGCTGGCAGGTGGAATCTCCATAAGCTTTAGTTCTCCGTAGCCAGAAAGCCCGTTGCTGCTCCACTACCACCGAATGACATACTGCAGTTCTTAAGGGAGGGCTATGCCCTCCTCATATGATTGCAGATTCCAGTAGCTCACCACCAATTTCCATTTTCTTGGTTCTCGTCTCCTGAATTGAAGAAATCCACAGAGGAGGATGTAAGAGTAGGATTTGTTCTACTATGAGTAGAAATAGAACCCCACAGGGAGAGAAGGGATTCAAGAAGGGCAGCAGCTTGAGTGGCTAGTCAAGGGGTTTATATAGAACCTGGGTCAATGCTACTGGTTCAAATGTGTGCTAATTAAAGCTTGGAAAAGTCAAATGCTAATTGTTAACCCTGCAATCCCATTTTTCGGTCTGACCCACTTCCATTTTCCCATTGCTCCTTGGGAAACAGGAGGTTGAGATTCTCCGATGGTGGATGGTGGAGGTTGGGATTTCAAAGCTGTGCCCCTGGGGTATGGAGCAGTTCTAAATGGGCCTGGGCCGGGTCACAGGGAGGCAACAGGTGGGTGTTTTGTGGGTTCTATGCCTCAGGCCTGAGTCAGCTTGGGAGGTTCCATGCAGAGGTACCTGTGCTTGTTGCCTGCACTCCAGGCTACCCAGGTTGCTGCTCCACAGCTCCAGGACTAAGGCTTGGCTTTGCTACTTTCACCACTTCACTAGAATCCAGTCCCTCCACAAGTGCTGGTCTTTAGCAAAATGGAAAGAAAATAAGTACAAATTTCTCTGCATGCCATTTTAGGTGTTCAGCGATTTATCCCCAGTCTGCTTTACATCTGACCACATCTGATCTCAACACTTGTTTAATATTATTCATTCATTGCATTTTTGTACTACTTTTACCTTCTAGTCTCTAGATTTGAATGTGTGTAAAGATGAAGGAAATGAAAGAAGGTTATAAATTGCCAAAACCTTCATATTCCTGTCCAAGAAAGATGAGTTTTCTGTATTTTTATGTCATTGGATTTGCTTTGTGATAGCAAGTAAATTTTGGATTGAATGTGATTAAACTATGATTTGGGATCTATGCTACTATGCTCTCTGTTCAGATAATTATCTTCGTCATTCTTTAATTTCAATGTTGTTGCTACCTTGCTTTTGTGCTTTCTTGTTAGATAGGCTTCCACCTTTCAGCTTGTGATGCAAATGAACACAGCAGTAGAATCCCGGGTAATATTTCATTTCTTGTTTTGTGTTATATAACTCCACTAAAATAAAATATAGGGTATTTTGTAAAAGATCATTAGCATTTTCTAATATGTTTGGCAACTTTAATATTTTATAGTTGCTACTGTTTAATTAGAAAAGTATAAGTTTTTATTTGGATAGTTTAAAGAAAAAATAATCTCTCAGACAATATTGAACTAGGCAATAATTAGAAATATAAGCATCAGATAGAATGTACTTTCAATTAAATTACCTTAATTAAGCAATTTGGTTTCAACTATGATTGTTATCATTATTTTATCTTATTTTAGCATTAGTTTCTAATTTTTACAAATAAAAACCATTGACAATTTTATTTTAAAAGATCTGGCTTAAAGATCTTACTAGGAAACAAAGTCTTTAGACAACTAATTGTAACTACTTTGGATGAGTCTGCTTCTTTATACTTTTCCTGTCACTATCTTTCCAAAAAAAAAAAAAAAAAAAACAAAGAAAGAAAAGCTTAATTATTTGAGACTATATTTGTATATTTGATAAATAAACTGATGGAGACAAGATAAATAAACTATAATCACTTGTTTTCTCTTTTGAGTTATTTCAGAGACAGATTAATAATGGGGTTATGATTAAATGTAATATGTAACGGTTGACATAAAATGTTTATTTTTTTGCATTAACAAAAATACAAAGTAAAATACAAAGAATATGGTATGGGCAATGCATTGGTTTTAATTACTCTTCGGGTTGATTAAGTTGACAACAAAAAAATGAGATTCTCAGATTGTAGCTAATACAAGCAGAGTCCTGACTGTCATTGTGTTAATTAGATGTCCACAGATTTCTAGGTTACATATGATAAAAAGTTCATTCAATTTATCATAATATCGATAGTAAACACATACACTATGGGAGTACTATAACATTTCCAATTTAAAAGAAAGTGAATTATGAGTTAAATGATATTTTCATGGATATTATGAAATTTTATGAAAGATACATGGGTTACTTTTTAAACTTGAAAATAGAATTTTATCTTCTATTTATGACTTTACACTCTTCTAACAGTGCACACTTCCAAATGTCTATTTTTTTCGGAGATAATTTACAGAGAATATTTTTATAGGACTAAGTTTGTATTCCAAGGAACTCATAATTAAGAGAGTAAAAAGGGAGAAAAAGAAATATAAAACACAATGAAATTATGTGAAGATACACAAAATAAATTGTACCCTTAGAATAAAGAATGGCAACTGTATAAATCATTCTGCTCATTCTCATCCATTTAATGACCTTTCAATTACTTTTATTACAAGGTTCTCATTAAAATAAAAAAAATTATAAGCCATATAAAACTATCTCTTGTTAGTCATGCCAGTGAGCAAGTAGTGGAATATAAATTAACAATTACAAATGGTATATATAGATAGTTATATACTTTAAATACCAGTATATTTAATTGCAAAATATGTGTGTTTGTGCATGTATGATTGATATGAAAAGATAAACAGTTAATTCTCAACTATTTGTGTCATATTTCAAAAGTGACTGGTATATCCATGAAGAGTTATTTGACTTTTACAAAATTTGAATAGGATATTAATAATAATATCCCACACAAAATAAAAGGTTATTTCAAACATTTGGAGAGGTTGATTAATTTAGATGACTTTAAAGTTATTACAAATGTTTTCAGTAAACAATAATATTTTACCTTTTTGCATCAGAAAATTATGACTACACAATTGTTATTAAGAAATGGCAATTTAGACTATGGAGTATTTAATAATATCCAAGATAAACAAATTTATGGAATTTGATTGAATCAGGAAGATAGACAAATCATTTGTTGATTTATTATAGGAATTGGGGTTTACCTGATGGTAGGAGAAGAACTTATGAAAGTTGCAATCTTTTACCACATTCTCTGAAAAAAAAATGGAATGGCTAATGAAGCTAGGCTACAGCAACATCTAGAAAGTTGAAGTTGGAAAATGCTGAACCAATTAAGGACTGCATTTGATTGTCTTGGGCAAAAACAGAAGTTAGAGGATGATCCTGAAAGGTCACCATATCTAACCACTAAAATTGAGAAATAATTGTTGAAAAAAGTCAGGATGTCCAATTATCTGACCATTTTCACTATGAAAGAGCACATGGAGCCACTGCAATGCTGTAGCATCCGTCTATTACAGCTTCCCCCAAATTAGAGCCTCTTGGCCTGGCCTCCTTCTCTCATTAGTAAACTCTTACTCAGAGCTAAAGGGAAAGTATGTGCTGGAAATGGAAGTTTATTACATTAGGAGATGTCTAAAAACTAGATAGTCTTTCTCAAATTTATAGCTACCTACCCAGGGTAGCCCACTTCTTTACCAGCTCAGTTAGTATCATCCTCTTTATTTTTATTAATTTCTATAAACAGAAACATCATGCTCTTGTCTACCTACACAGAATAATCTCATCTACAACTTCTTTCAGCTAAGTTTCAGTGTTAGAAGTCAAACCATTATATACATACAGACCTTTTATTAATACATACAATATAATTACATTTATATTTGTATTCATATGAGATTTATTACAATTGAATGGGTATACAATTGTAGAAGATGACTAAACCAGTCTAATATGTACAGGGTCAGGAAGGGACGGTTGTGGACAAGCTGGAAACTTTTCCTCCTAGGAGGAAGTTCTATGTCTGCTGAATGCAATCTTGGAGGTTCAGGAGAAGGGAAGGAGTTTATACATCTAATTGTGGATCTTGCTCCTGTTGGGAGTCTCCTAATTTAGGAAAAGCTGAAACTGACTGACTGGGATGGTTTTATGATCAGGCATAGAGGAAAGTATTTCTAGGATTAAATGCATCTCCACTGGCAGGAAATACTTTGTTTTGTCAATTAAAAACACTGTATCTGGGAAAGCACCTGTAGTTGCAGTAACTGAAAGACTATAAAAATGATGTTCTTCTGTGAACTTACAAGATGCATATCTTATACACATATTAAATAGGTAAGACAAAAGAGGAAATTTTAAAAATCAGTTATCTCTTCTATTTTCAAGCCTTTGATAATGATACTAATTTCCGTAATTGCTCCAGTTTTACATTCTTGTTCAAAGATAATTATTTTCATAAAGAGTAGCTCTGACATCACAGACCAGGGAATCAATATGGAGATTTTACCAGGAACTAACTGTATTCATACATTGCATTCTTGGTCTGGGGAAAACAAAACAAAATAAAACACACTCATGTGCATGTGCGCACGCACACACACACACAAAGAATGAGTTCCAATACACGCGCACACACACACACATACACAAAGAATGAGTTTCAATACCCACTGGCATTACTGTGAATTCCCATCAGCTCAATAACCCATTTAGCACCTGTTCTCTATAAACCTGCTTATTGTGGTACTTTGGTTCCCCAGAAGTTGAGAAATATTATATGTGTGCAATATTTCCTGAAAATACTTCTCTTCTTATTAATAGCCATAGGGAAATAAGGGGAAAGGGGGAATAAAGTGAGAAAATGTTTCGTTTTACACTTAAAATACATCTACTTCTCTTTTTATTTCTTATGTAACACCTTAAAGAATTTTAAAGATAAATGAGAAAATAATTTAATGGTGTGTATTCATATGTTATTAATGATATATTTTAATGTGTATTTAGGCCAGATGCAAATAGCATTTTTCATGAATTGCTATAAGAAATACTATAAAATATAAATTATAAAAACTACACAGTACTAGTCTTCATATTAGTTATGTAACATAGACATGCCATTTAAGATACTTTGGTTTTTCTCCATTTAAAAGTTTCTGAAGCTATGAAAAACTATTTTGGTATTATAATCACATAACCCTGAGAACTGTATGTCTTTAGGTGGAAAAAAAAGGACTTTTTTGTAAAGAGGAACATGTTTAATGTACTGCATAAAACAACAAAAAATAGATGTTGAATTGATGTGTTTTTCCAATATCCACCTGAAATTTGATATCCCAAAAATAGAATTCAATGTACTATAAGTGATCATTAAATGTTTTTAATGATTGAATGAGTAAAGCATTCTTGTGAGCATACCTAGAATTAGAACAAGTCTTTTTTTAAATAGTTTTCGGCATGACATTTAAAGAAGAATTCCTTCTGTCAAAAATAACTTGCAGAGAAATAGATTCAACAAAATATGCCTATATGGAATTAGGACTCCTATTCTCTTCCATTAATCTAATTCAATTTATTGTACTAAGTTCTCTTATAAATGCATCTGTGCACTGCAGAAATGTCAGTGAATGTAATAGAGGGACTTCCAGGGAGATTTATCATGGGTTGTAATTTTTAAACTACCCACATTGTTGTGCCGTGAAGGATCACAGATGAAACTTATTTGAAATCACTGCTTCTTAACATGATCTTGAAAAGCTTAAAAGGTCATCAGAATCCCCATTGTGACTTAGAGTTAAAACATAAGTTAAAATGTAACAGGGAAAATTTAACCAAGACATATAACTATCCTCTGTTTTGGAATGGATATAAGTTTTGAGGTTTGTTGAAACATTTTCAAGTGAAATGTGGGTGGACTTATTTTATTTCAAAATTAACAAGATATATTATAGTGTTATACCAAATATGTATGAATTAATGTATTTAATCAAAACCAGAATGTTTGGTCAAAACTGTTGAGTCATTGATTATAGAGTCCTACACAAGAAAATGAGGAGGCCTCATCCTTGCTCTGTAAGATGATAACCGGGGAAGGAGGATAAAAGCAGGTGAAGGGTCTATAAGACACAAGAGAAAAACACAAATATCTGTATTGATTTAAATGAAATACAAGAATTCAGATGCGTAAGTTGATTAAAACCTGGAGACTATATATAATGGCATTAATTTGCCCTGGGAAACCTAATCACCTATGTTTCATATTTTTAAACAAGAAAGCAGATCAAGGTAACCAACAACACATAGTTCAACCTAAGACATAAGGAAAAACAAGTCTCTACATGAATAAAAGAGAAGTTTTTGAGGAAGTTTACATAAAAACTTAAAAATTCTATTAAATATATATCATAAGGTTTAATTTTCTAAATTATTTTCAAATGTATTTATATGCACTTAAACCTTTATTTCTTCATGTGCTTTTAAAAGTATTAACTAATAACTTAACTTGCAAATTCATTGGGAAAATAACAGCGTTGTGGCAGGAAATACCTGGAAAACATATGATAAAAATTTTATTAAAATAAATAAAATGTCCCTAAATAAAAAGTGGACTGCTATATTCTTCTTTCCCTAAAAAAAATTAATAGAAATAAAAAAGTATTGTTTCTTAGAAGTGAGATATAAGATCCTGTGTTTGGAGACAATAGTATCTAATATTATCCAGTATCCCATTGTACTTAAGACAGGTTTTTTATTGAATAAATGAAGTATAATCATTGTTGCAAAGTTCATAATTACTTTTAGGTTCTGTTGTTCTTTGGGGCAATACATAAGTTGGGACCCCCATAGAAAAGCAATGTCATGAATAATTAAAAATAAAATAAAATCAAGAAGTTTTTCACTACTCCTGTTTTGCCAGAATGCAACTATTACTAGGTAAATAATATATTTTCAAAAAAATAATTGAGACTTAATTTTGGAAACATTTTTAGTAAGTATATGAATATGACAATGTCGGAAAAGAAAAAAAATTGATGTAAAAGTTTGCAAATAGCATAGAGGCATCTACATTAGCAAAAAACAAAAATGCAATAAGTACTATGCACTATGATAGGTATAAAATATTGGGAGATAGAATGCTTTCATAAATGAACCTAGCAAACCATATCTTAAATTAACCTTAAATATTTCTGATTGCTGTCATTGATATAATATATTTGAGTACAAAGAGGTGCTATAATTTACTCTCATTCCTGAATAGCACAAAACCAAAAGATTTACATTATTTGGTACATTCTACTGCAGTCTTTGATAAAGCATCTAATTCCTTTATTTTCCTTACAAAAACCATTAAATTTATCAAAATGATTACTCATATTTCAAACTTAAAACAATTTTCTGTATTCAAAGATGTTTCTAGTGTTCTCTAAAAGTCATATTGCCTTTGGTCTGACTTGTAGGTGTATAGTAGGACATGATGCTATAACTTCTATTGGAGGCAATTGAAGGAGATGCTCCATTTACCTCTCAGGTGAAGGCAGGTCATCAGATTACTTGATCTTCCCTGTCTTTATTTATTTTCATTAATCTTGTGAAATAGCAGTGTTCTATTTTATCAGAAAATATAGTGATATGATTTTACAACTTCTCTGTCATTTCAAGGCTTTATAGTCTATATTGTAAATCTTAAATTTTCTTAGCAAACTCCTTGTACACAGTCATTGCACAATTTGTAAGTTAATTTCTATAACTTTACAACTTTTTTCTCTTTTGGGCTTATAACTGCTTTAAGAAATCATTAAATCCAAAAACAACCCAAAATTGGAAGAACCGTTCAGCTGCCAAATGTATATTTTTATGTTGGGGATCTCAAACAAAAATAAGAGCAGCTGGCTTATCTGAGTCATGGTTGCTGGGGCAAATGAAACCAAATGACACAACCCAAGTGTATCACTGGTAAATATATCTAAGACTTGTTCTGCTGTGTCTAGAAATTATTCAAAATTTGTGTTAGTCAGATTTTCATGTTGTGACAAAATTCCTGTGAAAATTAACTTTTAAGGAGGGAAGAATAATTTTGACTCATGTTTTCAAAGGTGTCAGTCCATGGCCACTTGGCCTTATTCTTTGGGCCTTCTTTTGGGTGAGGCAGAACATCATGGCAGGGATCATGTGGTGGAACAGAGTGACTCACTTTTTGGAAGCCAGGAAGCAAAAAGAGAGAGGAAAGTCCTGAATACCAATGTTCCCTTCAGTGGCATTCCTCCAATGACCTAACTTTCTTCCAATATGCCTCACCTCCCAGTGGTTCCACCTCCTCCCAATATCACCCGAAGCTTCTGGCCAAAGCTTTTGTATATGAGTACCTTCAGGTACATTTATATCTCAAAAATTTACATGTATATATCTAAAGATAGACCAATCTATGATAAAGATTCAATTTTTGTTTGGTCTAGAAATTTGATTAAAAAAGTTAGATACATGAACAAAATTCAGAACCTTAAAATATTCTATGTCTAATAAAACAACCTTGAAAGAGTTGTGATTTTTACCCCCAGGAAATAAAATTATTGTTACACTTAAAATCTCCTAACTCCTTTTCTAGGGTCCATTCTTTTAAGCCATGAACTTTCTCTTTCTCAATAATGATAACAATTCTAATGTTTTATACAATATTCTGAATGCATAGTCATTTGTTTATGGACCATTTACAACAATACTATACAGCAACTACTGTCATGCATTTAGTCAATGAAACACCCATAGAAATGGACTTTACATGATATTTCATGATCACACAGGAAGTGGTTTTAAGTACCCAGGACCATGTCTCAATCATTAGATTAGGCTGCCTCTATTTTGCTAGTAATGTTTGTAAAAATAACTAGATTCTTATATTATCCCACATACAACTCTATGTCAGCAGCTTCCAAGAGGACTGACATGAAGTCTCTTTATCCACTATGAAGCTATATTGTGCATACCTCTGTCTGCCTTTGCATGTGCCAAACATGGATGGTGGCTTCCTCACTCATAGCAAGCTTCAAATACATAGTCTTTGCTTGCTCTTATTTTGCTGACCTTTATTTATTTCCACAATCTTATATTTTCAATCTGATATAACCTTACTATTTTTGATAATATTGATCCAATTATGCTAAAATTTTGGTATTATTACTCTATGTGACAAGACATACCAGAACTGTATGTATTAATATTGACTAAGACATGTATGGTTATGCCTTTTATAAAAATGAAACAAATGTAATGTAGGGTGGGTAATGGCACTGAATTTATATTTAGACAATTTAAAATTTGATGCTATAGAAGCACATCAAAAGAGTTGCTCACTACTGTTGTCTAATAATTAGTTCCCATGTGTGTTCTTCTCAACTTTCAACCCACATTCGTTACTAACATAAAAGCATGGGGCTAGGAATTTTAATATCACAATATAGGAGGTAATTTTTTTGCATTTGAGTTGGATCAATTACGTTTCTTCTCTGTGAATGGATTATTTGAGATGGAAATTTTTATTATTCTCTCTATGCTTTTCCAATAATCCACATATTATAAGAATCTAATCAAGGTACTATATTTACTTGACTAATGATTTGTTTTGTAGCAGAAAAAAAGGTATCCTGAAGTGCATGGTTTTAAATGATTTAAAGAAAAGACACATATAAACATACAAATTTGAAAATAATTCAATTGATATCCTAGAGAAGAAGATGAAAAAGAATTATGCCTTTATAAGTAGAAATAGTGAGAGAATATAGTCCCATGATTTTAGGAGCTGATATAATTCAAGATTCTAATGAGTTGAGGAAGCTATCCACTCCAAACTTGTGTTTTCTGGAGGTTTTTGGAGTATCAGGGCAAAGACAGACTGATCACTTATAAACTTATGGTGAATAATACAAATTTAGAGGTTTTGAAAAAATAAAGGTAAACTGAAATGTGTAGTCTTGTGCACTAGTTAAGCAACTTCTTACCAATAAGGTAATTGGAAGGATACTTAATGCCACAGAATATCTGATTTTCCATGTAATACAATAATGAAAAGCAAGTTAAATATGTTATTTATACATCTTAAACCTTCTTTCCATTCTCTGGTCTTCTATTGTTTTAATATTGAACTTTAGTCAGACTTAAACACCCAATACAATGAAGGTTTGTTTTCTAGTTGAAGAATCACCTCTGCTTTCTTTTCTGTCAAAAAGAATCAAAGTTGTTGAGTGCTGCTTCAGCACTTTCCTCCAGATACACTGAGCTAGATTATCAGACTCATGTTAGACCAGCTGTCAAGGGTATTGAGCCTGCATTTTGCTAATAAGTCTAGGTACCATAGTGTCTTAGATCACTTCAGAAAAATCTCACAGATTCAGTAACTTTAAGCATAAGTTAATTGTACTTCCAAAACAAAAACCATATTTATCTAGAAAGTTCAGTTTAGGACATTAGATTTTGGATAATAGCATTCGAGCCTTGAAATGGAAAAAAAAAATTGGGGGGAATTTTTATAACATAAACAATATTTCTTAGTAATTTGTGAGTATTTCTACATAAAATTAATTTTACTTCTGAAACTGCAAACCTGATGAAGTATTTTAAGTATTAGTAAAATGAGTTTTAGTTTTCCTTCTTCAACTTAATCAGTTTTCACTTGACTATATTTATAAAAATAAATCCCAATTTAAAACAGTTCTTGGTGGAGCTTGGCGACTTGACAAGGTGAGATGCTGATCCGGCTTCAGGAGCTGTTATGACTGAAGGTGGCCCGGCATGACCAGCTGAACCGCCTAAAGGTTGAAGAACTGGCTCTCCAATCAATAATCAATTCTAGAAAAGGGGATGAGATGCTGTCGTCTTCTCAGCCTGTCCCAGAACAGTCACATGATATGTTGGTGCATGTAGACAATGAAGCATCAATTAACCAAACTGCGCTGGAATTGAGCACAAAGGGCCATGTGATGGAAGAAGAGGAAGAGGAAGAAGAAGAATCAGATTCCTAAAGGGGGAGGAGAGCCAGAGTTAGTTATAAAATTTACATTTCTAAGCCTCAGGCACTTTCTTCAAAGAAGTTCTAAGGCCTACTTGAAGGAGAAGCGAGAACCATAGAAGGAATGTCTCATTGTACAAATGGCTTCATCAGAGGTACTTCAAGTTTCAGAATGTTTTAACAAAAGTTAATAACAAAATCAAAGATACAGTGTCTTAGAATTGAGGAATTTGGATGGTGCAGTGTCTGTAATATGATTAGATTTAGTAGTTAGGTTCAAACAAAATTTCCTCTGAAATTCTATTGAGAAAGTCTGGAATTTGCAAAAAGGGCAGAGTTTAAACACATGCTAGCCTTTCCAGTCAACAACGCCTCTTTCAAGAAAACCAACTATGTGCTGTTTGTGTGCTACTGAACACTTGTGAACAGAGTT
Source organism: Sciurus carolinensis (assembly GCF_902686445.1). NCBI lineage: Eukaryota > Metazoa > Chordata > Mammalia > Rodentia > Sciuridae > Sciurus > Sciurus carolinensis. The sequence goes on along the minus strand of NC_062221.1, from coordinate 120,676,624 downwards.
AGATCACAGTCTAGGAGAGAAAGACGACAAGGTGAAGGACAGGACCACTTGAGAGCACAAGCTGCTACCAATGTCAGAGGCATGGAAACACTGCCACCTTAGTCTGCCTTGTGTGGCTATTACCACATCTAGCTTGAAATATCATTAATAAATGGTGCTTCGAAATAAATTATAACTATCATAGAGCTTGCTGGTTTCCAGAAACCAAGGGAGAAAGCAGCATTTCCTCCTCAGGGAAATGGCAAGATCACCTAAAATAAAACCCATTTCTGGCCCTTAGAGAGGAGGAAGATATCAAACAGTGTGCTTGGGAGATTGGATTTTTTAATAAAGAGAATTAAAAAAAAAAAAAAACCAGTTCTTTACTGGTGCAGTGGAATATGGCTATAATCCCAGTGGCTCTGGAGATTGAAGCAGGAGAATCCAAAGTTCAAAACCAGCCTCAGCAACTGTGAGGCACTAAGCAACTCAGTGAGTACCTGTCTCTAAATTAAAAAGTACAAAATAGAGGTAGGGATGTGGCTCAGTTGTTGAGTGTCCATGAGTTTAATTCCATATATCTACCCCTCAAAAAACAATCGGTCTTAAAAAGTCTTATCTTCTGTATTCATAATGTAAAAATCAAAGTCTCAAATGGATATGTCAGTGCAAAGGTGATTATCCATTGTTTTGTTCAAGATATTTATAGACAAAATTAATGGTAGTGATGAATTTAATTTGAACATCAATCGGTTATTTATACACACACACACACACACACACACACACATGCACACACAATGCAATGTATACTTTTCAACATTGTAGCAGAAGCAACCCCACAGATGTATAAAAAACTCAGGTTAGCAGGATAAATTTTGCCACTGTTGTCTCCAAGTCTAGCAATTGAACTCAATGGAAATAATCCTTTAGTAATCAGCTGGTTCATAAGAATACTCCATTTACAGATTCTCAACCTAACCCTGCATTTAAAACAGGCAATCTAAACATGTTCTCAGTGGATAAGAATAAGCCCTGAAGAGCTACTCTTTAGACTTTATATTTTTCCACAGAAACTAGACTTCAAAGATATTCTGAAAACACCATAAAGTTTCAAACTACAGTGCCTGCAAACTTTGCACATGGCTTCCATTGACATCAATCAGAATTCTATATGCATGGACTGAGGGCAAAGCATAACCTTTTATATGGTCGACAATATGTTTGAAATGACTACAAAAATGTCTGAAACTTCAAACACTGTGCTGACTTTACACTTTCAAAGGACACTTAGTTTTAAGAACCCAACAAATGTTAAATATGCTGGGTTTTACTAGTTTAATTTAAAATTTTAAAAACTTCACAGGAAATTCTTTGCAATTTGAAGGTCAAAATTAAATTAACTGAAAAAATCTAAAAAAGTTGAAGTAGTTTATGGTGGCTTTTGAATATCTTTTTATTTACTTATTTCTTCTCTTGCAAGGTATTGATTTGATAAGAAAATAATAATAGTAAAAACAATTTGACAGTAATTTGGGCAAAAAAAAAAAACCCTATGAAATAAAATTTAAATGATAATTATAAAAGTTAAAATAAATCAAGCCCTGAATACAACAGAAAGTATTTAAAAACTAAACAATTTAATTAGGATCATATTTAAGATTCACAAAGTTTTAATGCCTTGGATTCCTCTATACTGATTCCTGAAATGCTATAGTTCATGAATATGGTTGAACTGTGCCTTGTACAAAGAAAAATTTTAATGGTATTCTGTTTCCTGAAATTTATGTTGAATGGTTTTTCTGAATTTAAACAAACCAATTTGTTACGTGTACAAAAATGAATTTTTAAACTTATTTCTCATTATGCATGGGATACAGTACTCAATACTAGGCTCCATGACATTTCTCATTTCCAAAAAATATTAAAATACAAATGTTACATGGAGATAAATAACATTAATCTTCTATTAGAAAAAATATTAAAATTATTTAGTGGAAATCAAAATATACTTATCTGAAACTAACGTCTTTTCTGATAAGATGTACTATCAGTCAAGGAAAATTAGAAAACTTTGAAGTATAAAGAAGGAGGAAGAATGGAAGTAAGAGGTCTCCAAAAAGACTTAACTTCTTTACTATTATTCTTTCTCATATTAAAATTCAGTCCTAGAATATTAACATCTCTCCTATTATTTATAGTTTTCCAGCAGAAAAAACATATATACTATATTGATTTTTCATGTCAGGTTGGATTCCATTTCATTACAATGACAACATTTCATTGCAACATAGGATACAGGAAATGGGTAAAAATAGTCAAGTTTGGAGGAAAGTTATATTTAGTAGAAAGGAGTATTAGTAAAGTTTGCTTCCTAAGCGAAGAAGTGATAACTGATGATAATGAAGGTTAAAAAAGCAGGAAACATCATCAGAGAAAGAATTCAGTGGAACTCCAAAAGATCATTTAAACAAAATAAAGAACCATCTTAGGGACATAGGACACTGTTCAACCTTAATTATAGCACTTATCTTAATAAGAAGTGATGAAAGATCTCAGACACAGAGATAAAGGAGCTTCCTGAATCCCCATTACGCCAGGTTTTTAAGACTTTCAGCTTTCATAGTTCCAGGGAAAGAGGCTTAGATGCTGAGTCTTAGGCAATTTAGGGTGAAGATTAATGACAACTATTTACTAACTTCACTGAAATGCTTAAGTTTTACAAGCAGACTTCCATCTCTACAGTGTACCATGGTGAATATTAGGCTCTATCATATACATAACAATATCATTTGGTGTAAGATTTCTACCATCAAATCCCTGAATGTACGATCAAAACTGCTCCTGCTCTTACCTACCTGTTCTCACCAAGGAGATAGTTCAAAGTTCTCTATTTCCATTCCACAATTCTGCCTTTTAGTGTCAAAGTATCATATCATATGAATTATCACCTTTGGCCAACATAGAGAGGAGTCCCCAGATTTACCTTAAAAACTAAAAACAAAAACAACAAAACCATGAAGCTCAAGAAAATACATTTAAACAAAAATTTTCAGACATTTGGACAATAGAGTGACATCTGAGAGAGGGAAATGAACAGTTGTACCCTGCAATCATTTTGTAATGCTAATGGGAGGGTTTCAGGTTGAAGTTAGGGAGTCCTGAGTCAGGCAGCCCCAGATGACTGAAGCCATTGTTAAATACTGCTCTCTTTACAGCTAATAAATCTTAAAGACTAAGACCTTAAAGGATCAAACTGTTTCTAAGTAAGTTAATCGTATCACAGAACAAAATTTAAGAGTATGCATAGAAATACAAATATATTTAGCAACTAAAAAGATAAAATTTATGAGTTCCAGCATGTAAAAAAAATGATAAGACAAAAACAGAAGAAAAAAATTGGGACAAAAATAAACCTATAGACACCAAACTGGTTATGACAGGTCAAAATTACCATAAAATGCAATGGTTAAGTTATTACAACTTAATTTCAAGGAAAACTTAAACAGATTAAATAGAGAAATGTAGAATATATTATTTTAAAGTGAAACACATTGAATTTCTAGGAAAAAGCTAAAACTTTTAGGATTAAAAATATACTCGATGGGATGAAAATCAGGTTAGATGTTACAGAACAAAAGATTAGTGAAATCACAGACAAAAACGAAAATATAAAAAACAAAAATATTTTAATAAATTAGCAGAATTAAAGATCTTAAAAATTATACTGGACTAATATGTAGAATTGGAACTCTTAAATGGTCACAGAATAGAATTATTTTCCCTCAAATTTGAAGAAAATAATAAAGATTCACAGATATAATAACCTCCACAAAACAAACACAAATGACACAAGAATTAAGTAAACTATAATTGACCTTACCATAAACAAATTGGTTGGTAATAAAGTCAAAATCTTAGAAAGAATCATAAAAAGCTTTATTTTTATGGAAAGAGGAGAAAAAACAAAAAGATTGTAGCAGATTTCTTATTAGAAAAAAAATGAAGAATAGAAGATAAGGGGGTCAATATCTCTAAGATAATGTTTTAGTCTGTTGTTTGCTGAGACGACGAGCGGAGTGAAGGAAGAGTTTATTCCAGGGCTCATGGTTTTGGAGGTCTTATTCTCTAGAAGACCTGCTCTATTCCTCGGGACTGGAGGTGAGGCAGAGCATCATGGCAGAAAAGCATAGCAGAGGAGAGCGGCTTTGAGGAGAGCAGCTTTGATCATCAGGAGAGAGAGAAACTCTACTCTCCAGATACAAAATATATACCCCAAAGCCACACCTCCATTCTAATCTCCTCCAGCCACACCCTACCACTTCAGTTCCCACTCAGTTAATCCCTATCAGGAGATTAAATCCCTGATTGGGTTAAGAGTTTTCCAACCAAATCATTTCTCCTCTGAACCTTCTTGCATTGTCTCTTAGGTGAGATTTGGGGGAGCCACCTGATATCCAAACCATAACAGGTAACTAAAGAAAAAATATTTCATATTGTATACTCAGAAAAATGTTTTAAAAAAATAAAGGTAAAAATAAGTATGCTTTCAGGCATGAGATTTTAAACCAATCATCACAAGAAGATGAAATTAAAGGAAATTATAAAGAAATTTCTTTAAGAGGAAGGAGAATGACACCAGATAGGAACATATAAATTTAAAAATGAGTGGAAACATTAATATGGTAACAATAAGTAACTATGCAAGTCTTTTTCTAATTATTTAAAAATACTTTTTAATCTGACTGTATAAAAAATAACATCATCATCTGTCATCATTTGGGTTTTATAACATATGCAGAAATAAAATGTATGAAAACACAAAAAGTCTTGTAAGAGCTGAATGGAGGCATAGTGTTTTAGGAATATTATAATGGACAATAAGTGGTAAAATATGCATGTTGGTGGACTGTAACAGCTAAAACAGTTCAAGGGTTATAAGCAATACAACAGCAAAGAAGTTAAAACATAGGCTGAAAAAATATATAAGTAATCAAAAACAATGTCAGAAGGAGGTGAAAAGATCAAAAAATAGGGCAACACAAAAGCAAATGATCAAGATGATCGGCTTAACGCTAGGCATATTAATAATAAAATACATATGCCTTAAAAAGTCATCTAAACTAGGTAGATGGAAAAATCAAATTAAAAACCTTCCCTAACATAACATTTAATCAAAAAGATAACTGTGTTAAAAACAAAAGGATAGAAATTTGATATGTTAAACTACCAAAAACTACTAAAAATAATGCTGTAGTAGCACATATTAATACAGGCATACTTCAGAGATATTGCAGGTTTGGTGCCAGATCACTACAATGAAGCAAATATTTCAATAAAGTGAATCACATCTTGTTTTAACTTCTCAGTGCATATAAGAGATCTGTTCATACTATAGTATAACTTCGCAACTGCATCTTGTCTAAAAATCAATTCACCTATCTTAATTAAAAGCTGTTAATGGTCAAGCCAGTTGCTGTGGTGCATCCCAGTAGCTCAGGAAACTGAGGCAGGAGTATCACATGTTCAACTTAGCAAGGTCCTAAACAACTTTGCAAGATCCAGTCTAAAAATAATAAAATAAAATAAAAAGCATTACAGATGTAACTCAGTGGTTAAGCACCCCTGATTTTTAAAAAAAAATGAAATTGTTGATAGCCATCCAAGCCTTCTACAAATTTTAATCTTTTTGCTGGTGGAGGGTCTTACTTCAGTATTGAAGGCTGCTGACTCTTCAGGGTTGTAGTTGGTGAAGATAACAATGAAGATAACAATGAAGTTTATACATCCATTATACACATATTGTATCTTTTTAATATAGATAATCTGTAGCTTGTAATGCTGTTTGATAGCATTTTACCTACTGTAGAACTTCTTTAAAAACAGGAGCTAATTCTGTAAATTCAGCTACTGTCTTTCCTGATCCACAAGTAACTCAGGATCCATTATCACATTTTCATATTAGGGCAACTTAATCACATTTCCAGTCCCCACTTCTAATTCCAGTTCTCTTTCTGTTTCCACCACACTGCAGTTCCTTCCACACTCAATGAAGTCTTGAACGCATCAAGGTCCTCCATGAGGATTGGAATCTACTTTGTGCAAACTTTGTTAGTAATAATAATTTAATCTTCTCCAATGAATCATGAGTGTTCCTAATGTCCTCTGACATGATCAATCCTTTCCAGAAGGTTTTTCAATTTACTTTGTCCAGAACTATCACAGTAATCACCATGTGTGACAGTTACAGTTTAACTAAATTGTTTTTCTTAAATAAGACTTGAAAGTCAAAATTCTTTCTTGAACTATGAGCTACAAAATGAAGATTTCGTTAGAAAGCATGAAAATAACTTTACGCTTTCTCAATTTATATCTCTACTAGAGCCTTTGTGTGTGAGGTACTTGGATAAGTTTTTGAAAGGAATCTTTCTTTCTTTCTCTCTTTTTTTCTTTCTTTCTTTTTTTTTCTTCCTTCCTTCCTTCCTTCCTTCCCTCCTTCTTTCCTTCCTTCCTTCCTTCCTTTCTTCCTTCCTTCCTTCTTCCTTCCTTTCCTTTTTTCTTTCTTCCTTCTGATCAGTAGAACACAATGATATGCTTATATATTTAGTAAATCATGTAGTAAACAGATGCTTACTGTCAGTCACATTTTGTCATCGCATTTATAGTGCACATGCCAAGTTGATAGAGCATAATTTTCAGGAGCCTTATAATTTTCAGAATAGCAAATGAGCATTGATTTCAACTCAGATCACCAACTACATTTGCACCTAACAAGACAACCTGTCCTGTGGAGCTGTAAACTTAGACATTGACTACCTCTCTAGCCATGAAAATTCTAAATGGGATCTTCATCCAATAGAAGGCTATTTCACCTACATTGAAAATCTGTTGTTTAGTATAACCATCATAATCGATTATCATAGGTTACCTGTATAATTTGCTGTAGCTTCTATGTTAGCACTAGTTGCCTCACTTGCACTTTCACATTACACAGTTGGCTTCCTTTCTTTTTTAATTTATTTTTTTTATTTTTTACAGACAATGTTTTGATTTATTGTACACAAATAGGGTACATTATTTCATTTCTGTGGTTGTACATGAAGCAGATCAAACCATTTCTGTACTCATACATGTACCTAGGGTAATGATATCTGTCTCATCCCACCATTTTTCATACCCACCCTCCCTCTCATTTCCCTCTACATAATCTTGAGGACAAGAGCTAACCTCTGTTGGTTTCAAACTTTTCTTCTGCAAGCATCTCTCCTCTTCAACCTTCACAGTTCTGAAGAGTTAGGGTCTTTTACAAGATTAGGCTTTTGAATAAGGGAGTGTTATGACTCATTTGATCTTCTAGTCATACCTCTAAAACTTTCTTCATATTGGTAATAAAACTCTTTTGCTTTCTTATCATTCATGCGTTCACAGGAATAGAATTTTTCATTTCTTTCAGGAACATTTTCCTTGCATTCAAAACTTGACTAACTGATGCAGGAGCCTAGCTTTTGCCCTATCTTGGATTTCAATATGCCTTCCTTACTAAGCCTAACCATTTCTATTTCTTTTTTTTTTTTTTTTTTTTTTTTTTTTTTTTAATTTATTTTTTTACGTTTACATAGGGTAATGATATTTATTATATTTTTCCCCTCCCCCCCACCCCTCCCACCCCTCCCACCCCTCTTTTCCCTCTAACAGTCCTTCTTTCCTTCATTCTTACTGCTCTCCTTAGCCTAACTCTAAACCTAACCCTAAACCTAATGCTAGCCCCTCCCACCCCCCATTATATGTCCTCATCCGCTTATCAGCGAGATCATTTGTCCTTTAGTTTTTTGAGATTGGCTTATCTCACTTAGCATGATATTCTCCAATTTCGACCATTTGCCTACAAATGCCATAATTTTATCATTCTTCATTGCGGAGTAATATTCCATTGTATAAATATGCCACAGTTTCTTTATCCATTCATCAACTGAAGGGCATCTAGGTTGGTTCCACAATCTGGCTATGGTGAATTGAGCAGCAATGAACATTGATGTGGCTGTATCTCTGTAGTATGCTGATTTTAAGTCCTTTGGGTATAGGCCAAGGAGTGGGATAGCTGGGTCAAATGGTGTTTCCATTCCAAGCTTTCTGAGGAATCTCCACACTGCTTTCCAGAGTGGTTGCACTAATTTGCAACCCCACCAGCAATGTATGAGTGTTCCTTTTTCACCACATCCTCGCCAACACCTATTGTTGCTTGTATTCTTGATAATCGCCATTCTAATTGGGGTGAGATGAAATCTTAGGGTGGTTTTGATTTGCATTTCCCTTATTACTAGGGATGTTGAACATTTTTTCATATATCTGGTGATTACTTGTACATCTTCTTCTGTGAAGTGTCTGTTCATTTCCTTAGCCCATTTGTTGATTGGATTATTTGTATTCTTCGTGTAGAGTTTTTTGAGTTCTTTATAGATTCTGGAAATTAGCGCTCTATCTGAGGTATGGTTGGCAAAGATATTCTCCCACTCTGTAGGCTCTCTCTTCACATTTCTGATAGTTTCCTTTGCTGAGAGAAAGCTTTTTAGTTTGAATCTATCCCAGTTGTTTATTCTTGCTTTTATTTCTTGTGCTATGGGAGTCCTGTTAAGGAAATCTGATCCTGAGCCAACAAGTTGAAGATTTGGACCTACTTTTTCTTCTATAAGATGCAGGGTCTCTGGTCTGATTCCGAGGTCCTTGATCCATTTTGAGTTGAGTTTTGTGTAGGGTGAGAGATAGGGGTTTAGTTTCATTCTATTGCATATAGTTTTCCAGTTTTCCCAGCACCATTTGTTGAAGAGGCTATCTTTTCTCCATTGCATATTGTTGGAACCTTTGTCTAGTATGAGAAAATTGTATTTATTTGGGTTTGTGTCCATGTCCTCTATTCTGTACCATTGATCTACCTGTCTATTTTGGTACCAATACCATGCCGTTTTTGTTACTATTGCTTTGTAGTAGAGTTGAAGATCTGGTATTGCGATACCCCCTGCTTCGCTCTTGCTACTGAGGATTGCTTTAGCTATTCTAGGTTTTTTATTCTTCCAGATGAATTTCATAATTGCTTGCTCTATTTCTGCGAGGTACATCATTGGGATTTTAATTGGAATTGCATTGAATCTGTATAGAACTTTAGGTAGTATAGCCATTTTGATGATATTAATTCTGCCTATCCAGGAACATGGGAGATCTTTCCATCTTCTAAGGTTTTCTTGAATTTCTTTCTTTAGTGTTCTGTAGTTCTCATTGTAGAGGTCTTTCACCTCTTTTGTGAGATTGATTCCCAAGTATTTTATTTTTTTCGATGCTATTGTGAATGGAGTAGTTTTCCTAATTTCTCTTTCTGAAGATTCATCACTTATGTATAAAAATGCATTGGATTTATGAGCATTGATCTTGTAACCTGCTACTTTACTGAATTCACTTATGAGTTCTAAAAGTTTTCTGGTGGAATTTCCAGGTTCCTCTAAATATATAATCATGTCATCAGCGAACAGGGATAGTTTGAGTTCTTCTTTTCCTATTCGTATCCCTTTAATTTCTTTGGTTTGTCTGATTGCTCTGGCTAGAGTCTCAAGGACGATGTTGAATAGAAGCGGTGAAAGAGGGCATCCCTGCCTTGTTCCAGTTTTTAGGGGGAACGCTTTCAGTTTTTCACCATTTAGAATGATATTAGCCATGGGCTTAGCGTAGATGGCCTTTATAATGTTTAGGAATGTTCCCATTACCCCAATTTTTTCTAGTGTTTTGAGCATGAAGGGATGCTGTATTTTATCAAATGCTTTTTCTGCATCTATTGAAATAATCATGTGATTCTTAACTTTAAGTCTGTTGATATGGTGAATGACATTTATTGATTTCCGAATGTTGAACCAACCTTGCATCCCTGGGATAAAACCCACTTGATCGTGGTGCACTATCTTTTTAATATATATTTGTATGCGATTTGCTAAAATTTTGTTGAGAATTTTTGCATCGATGTTCATTAAGGATATTGGTCTGAAATTTTCTTTCCTTGATGTGTCTCTGTCTGGTTTAGGTATCAGGGTGATATTGGCTTCATAGAACGAGTTTGGGAGGGTTCCCTCCTCTTCTATTTCATGGAATAGTTTGAGGAGTATTGGAATGAGCTCTTCTTTAAAGGTTTTATAGAACTCGGCTGAGAACCCATCTGGTCCTGGACTTTTCTTTGTTGGTAGGCTTTTGATGACCTCTTCTATTTCATTGCTTGAAATTGGTTTATTTAAGTTGTGTATGTCCTCCTCGTTCAGTTTAGGTAGTTCATATGTCTCTAGAAATTTGTTGATGTCTTCAAGGTTTTCTGTTTTGTTGGAGTATAGATTTTCGAAATAGCTTCTAATTATGTTTTGTATTTCGCTCGTGTCTGTTGTGATGTTTCCTTGTTCATTCCGAATTTTAGTAATTTGAGTTTTCTCCCTCTTTCTCTTTGTTAGTGTGGCTAAGGGTTTATCAATTTTATTTATTTTTTCAAAGAACCAACTATTTATTTTATTAATTTTTCCGATTGTTTCTTTTGTTTCGATTTCGTTGATTTCGGCTCTGATTTTAACTATTTCCTGTCTTCTACTACTTTTGGTATTGGTCTGCTCTTCTTTTTCTAGTGCTTTGAGCTGTAGTGTTAACTCGTTTATTTGTTGATTTCTACTTCTTTTTTTGAATGCACCCCATGAAATAAATCTTCCTCTAAGTACTGCTTTCATAGTGTCCCAGAGATTTTGATATGATGTGTCTTTGCTCTCGTTTACTTCTAAGAATTTTTTTATTTCCCTCCTGATGTCTTCTGTTATCCATTCATCATATAATAGTGTATTATTTAGTCTCCAGGTATTGGAGAAGTTTCTGTTTTTTATTCTGTCATTTATTTCTAATTTCAATCCATTATGATCTGATAGAGTACAAGGTAGTATCTCTATCTTCTTGTATTTACTAACAGTAGCTTTGTGGCATAAAATATGGTCTATTTTAGAGAAGGATCCATGTGCTGCTGAGAAGAAAGTGTATTCATTCTTTGTTGGATGGTATATTCTATATATGTCCGTTAAGTCTAAATTGCTGATTGTGCTGTTGAGATCTATAGTTTCTTTATTCAATTTTGTTTGGACGATCTATCCAGTGGTGAGAGAGGTGTGTTAAAATCGCCTAGTATTATTGTGTTGTGGTCTATTTGATTTCTGGAATTGAGAAGGATTTGTTTGACGTACGTGGATGAGCCAATGTTCGGGGCATAGATATTTATGATTGTTATGTCTTGCTGATTTATGCTTCCCTTAAGCAGCATGTAATGTCCTTCTTTATCCCTTCTGACTAGTTTTGGTTTGAAGTCCACATTATCTGAGATGAGGATGGATACTCCAGCTTTTTTGCTGTGTCCGTGTGCATGGTATGTTTTTCCCCATCCTTTCACCTTTAGTCTATGGGTGTCTCTTTCTATGAGATGTGTCTCTTGCAGGCAGCATATTGTTGGATTTTTCTTTTAATCCAATCTGCCAGTCTGTGTCTTTTGATTGATGAATTCAGGCCATTAACATTCAGGGTTATTATTGTGATATGATTTGTATTCCCAGTCAATTGACTCATATTTGTTTTTGACATGATTTGGTTTCTCCTTTATTTGGCTATTCCTTTAGGCTAGCGCCTCCTGTTGCTGATTTGCATCGTTGTTTTTCATCTCTTCCTCATGGAATATTTTGCTGAGAATGTTCTGTAATGCTGGCTTTCTTTTTGTAAATTCCTTTAGCTTTTGTTTATCATGGAAGGATCTTATTTCATCGTCAAATTTGAAGGTAAGTTTTGCTGGGTATAAGATTCTTGGTTGGCATCCATTTTCTTTCAGGGCTTGGTATATGTTGTTCCAGGCCCTTCTAGCTTTTAGGGTCTGGATTGAAAAATCTGCTGATATTCTTATTGGTTTCCCTCTGAATGTAATTTGATTCTTTTCTCTCGCGGCCTTTAAAATTCTGTCTTTATTTTGTATGTTAGGTATTTTCATAATAATGTGCCTTGGTGTGGGTCTGTTGTAATTTTGTATGTTTGGAGTTCTATAAGCCTCTTGTACTTGGTTTTCCATTTCGTTCTTCAGATTTGGGAAATTTTCTGTTATTATTTCATTGAATAGATTGTTCATTCCTTTGGTTTGTTTCTCTAAGCCTTCCTCAATCCCAATAATTCTCAAATTTGGCCTTTTCATGATATCCCATAGTTCTTGGAGATTCTGTTCATGATTTCTTACCATCTTCTCTGTTTGTTCAACTTTGTTTTCAAGGTTAAATATTTTGTCTTCAATGTCTGAGGTTCTGTCTTCCAGGTGTTCTATCCTATTGGTTATGCTTTCTATGGAGTTTTTAACTTGGTTTATTGTTTCCTTCATTTCAAGGATTTCAGTTTGGTTTTTTTTCAGTATCTCTAACTCTTTATTGAAATGATCTCTTGCTTCCCGTATTTGGTCTTTTAACTGTTGATTGGTGCGATCATTTAATGCCTGCATTTGCTCTTTCATCTCCTCCTTCAATGCCTGCATTTGCTCTTTCATCTCCTCATTAGCTTCCCTGATCGTTTTAATTACGTACATTCTGAACTCCCTTTCTGACATTTCTTCTGCTCTGCTGTCATTGGGTTTTATTGATGTAGTATCTAGGTTTGTTTGGGACATTTTCTTCCCTTGTTTTCTCATAATGGTCAGTTGTCAGTGGGACCCTGAGATATTGCAGTTTTCCACTATTGGCTTATAGTGTCCCAGTAGATTTCCAGTGTATCACCTCCCAGCCTTCAGTAGCCTGATGTCTTGGAGGAATCTGATAAAGCAGCTCATTCGAAGAATACTGCCCCTAGCCCCCTACTGGTTCCACGTTTTGGAACTGGCTCTGTGCGGAAATGCTCTCACTGTGGGCCTGCACCGTGCAGCTGGCCGTGTGGGAAGAGCCCACTGCCGGAGTGTGGAAGACTACCTTGGGAAGACTCAAGCTGCCCTGCCCGGCTCTGCTAAGCCACCTCTATCTGGGCCTGCCACCCGGGCTGAGCTTTACCCAGTGGGCAGACTCACCCGTGGCTCCACTTCAGTCCGAGTCTCTCAATGCCTCCCCTTCTTAACTCCTGGGTTCTGGAGCGACCGGGGGTGCAGTCTCCCTCTAGGCCGCCATCTTGGATCGCCCCGTGAAGAGAGCCCGCAGCCGGAGTGGGCAGAGCCGCCTGAAGAGGTCTCCGGCTGCCCTGTCCTTATCCCTGAGGCTGATTGCAGATCGAGGCTCTCCGCTGGTTCTTTGCAGGAGTACACTGCACTGCAGGGGCTCCGGGACTCGGAGCGTGCTCTGTTCAGACAGGCTCTCACTAGCGGGCCAGTTCCGTTCCGAGAACCTGGAGAAGCTGGCTGTGTGGGCGGGGCCCACCGCCGGAGTGCGCAGGACTGCCTGTGGATGACTCTAGCTGCCCTGCCCGGCTCCGATAAGCCACCTCTATCTGGGCCTGCCACCCGGGCCCAGCTTTACCCAGTGGGCAGACTCACCCGTGGCTCCACTTCAGTCTGAGTCTCTCAATGCCTCCCCTTCTTAACTCCTGGGTTCTGGAGCGACCGGGGGTGCAGTCTCCCTCTAGGCCGCCATCTTGGATCCATTTCCGGGTATTCGGGAGTCAATCCTTCTCCCTAGGGATCTTCATCCCCTTTACAACAAAGTAACTTGGGGCTCCTAAGCAGGAGAGTGAAGCCTGGAACTGAATCGCCCTCTATTTCTTAATTTTAATTGAGAGACATGAGAATCTTTCTTTCACTTGAACACTTAAAAGTCATAGTAGGGAAATTAGTCAGTCATTTCAATTTTTGTTGTGCCTCATGGAATAAGGAGGGTCAAGGAGAGGAAGAGGGAGCAATCAGAAAAAAACAGCATTTAGAAATCAAGTTAATTGCCATATGAACATGACTTTTAGTGATCCAAAACAATTTCAACAATAACATCAAAAATCATTTGTCAACAATCACTATGACAAATACATTAGTAATGAAAGATTTGGAACCTTTTTGAGAATTAAAAGGTTAACATAAACAAATTAAGCTCATGCTTTTGAAAAAAAAATGGTACCAATAGACTTGACTATTGAAGGGTTACCACACATTTTCAGTTTGTAAAACTAGTATCTATTAAATTCAATAAAGTAAATTGTAATAAAATGGCATATACCTGGTATCAGACAAACTAGGTATTAGAGAATATCAAAGTACTAAGGATGAAAAGAAAAACTCTTTTATATTATAAGTGTGTCAGTGATTTTTCAAGATGACACAAAATCCTAAATGTGTGCATCTAATAACAAACTTGAAAATACATGCATCAGATCTTTTCTGTGGTTCAAGGAGAATTTACAAACAAAACATTATAGTTGGAAATTGCAATACCATATATTTAAAATTGATTGTGATATTACACATGAAATAAAGAAGATTAAGTCTGTCAACAAGTGTGAGAGAAGTATTTTAATTTGGGACTTAATAGATATGTTGACCAATTTGTTTATTCAGATGGTTTCATACATGTACATTTATATCACATTTTAAAAAAGTGTACATTTTAATTGTATGATATACTGTATTATAATTATACATCAATGAACCTATAAAAGAAAAATACGTCTTTTCTCTGTTCAGTTTTAGAAAATTTTATCTCATCTACATTTGGGTAATGACAATATTATGGCAAATAATACTAAAATAGACAGATATTTTTTAATATTCTTTAACTGATGAATGCTGTGGTTAGTACTTTCCATATGTTAGCTAATTTAATATTGAACAATCTTATGAGGCAGTCTGTTATAATACCTTCATTTTATAGAAGTGGCAAGTGACATTAAGAAAGATTTTTAAAATGTTTCCTGAAACCCAATAGACAAAAAAGAGGCAGCATCAGGCTTAGACACAAGGAAGGTCCACTTTAGGATCTACAATTTTCACCCCAAAAGTACAATGTTTCTATTATCAGCAAACAGTTTAACAGAAGATCTGGCACAGGTGAACAGGTAGATAGTATCTAGTATAAGATTTAAATCAGGGTTTCCTTCAATGTATATGTAATTTGAGGTGAAAGAATACAGGTGTTTCCCAGAAAAAAAAAATCTAGCTCTTATATTTGAATCTGCTAGAGAAATTTGTATTTTGATGCCCAAATCAGGTGCAGGGAACAATGCAACCAGACAACTTTCACTTTGGTTTCTGAAAATCAGTCATATGTTGGAAGATTTTGCCAAGAATTCCTATTGAAAAGAATCTTAATTTCACTTTTACATCTATAATTTAACTTTTACATTTATAATTTCTTTATATTTGTTTCACAAAATTACATTTTCACTTAAAAGATATTTTAAAATTGCCCAACCACATATGCATTTCTTCTGCTATGCCACTCTAAAATACACATTTACCAGAAATAGACGTCTTACTCTCCTGTTGATTGATCAGGTTCCCTTGGAGTCCATAAAATTGTGTAAACTTAATGATATGAATATAATTAAAATTTTGCTCATGTTCACTTCTTTATATAATTTTACCTACATATTTAAATATATATCTTAAGTATATATTTATGAGTGAATTTTTTAGTTTTGGCACAATTTACATATAATATATAATAACTTCACACAAAGCTTAGTGAATACTTACCTATTTATCTAACATATATGTGCATGTTGTACCCATGGAATAAAAATCTAGAGTAAAAACTAGAACTTTTCTAGGATTCTTCAAGGATTTCTTCTTCTGCTTCTATTTAATGCTACCTAACATGCAAAGATAACTTCTATTCTGATTATTATAGAAGAGTTTTGTTGTTGTTGTTTTTGTTGTTTTGTGGTGCTGGGGATTAAACCCACACCTTGAGCTTTTGAGGCAAGCACTCTACCAACTGAGTTATATCCCCAGCCCTATAGAAGAGTTTTGTAAGCTTTTGTCTTAAATTTGGAGTAATAGGACATGTGGATTTTTGTGATTGGCTTATTGTGATCACAATTATGTTTTGAAGATTTTTTCATAGTATTTTATATTATTTTATTATTTTTTCATATTATTTCTTTTTATTTTATTATTTTAATCTTTGAAGATTTTATTTTATGAATACAATATGATTTATTTGTATATCCTACCAGTTAGAATATTTGTACTTCTATAAGTTTTAAATAATATAAATTATGTTACTATGGTTGACACAAGCACTCTTTTGAGAACAGGCCCTGAATTAGAGCTTCTGAGTCTCTCACTCTGTAACTTTAATTTCAAAGAATTCTGTCATGCAATTTTTCAAAAATGATTAAAATAATTTAAACTTCTACTGAAAACATTTGTTTCAGTGGGCTTTTTGCTTCTGTGACAGAAAGATCCGACAAGAACAAATTTAGAGGAGGAAAAGTTTGTTTGGACCCCATGGTTTCAGAAGTTCAGTCCATAGTGGCCAACTCCATTGTACTGGACCTGAGATGAGACAAAACATCATGGTGGAAAGGGCTGGAGGAGAAGAGTAGCTCAGGACATGGGACCGGGTAGCAGAGAGAGAGAGCTCCACTCACCAGGGACAAATGAAAACACCAAAGGCACATCCCAGTGACCTACATACTAAAGTCACAACCTATCTCACTAGGTTTACCACTAGTTAATCCCTATTGGTGGATTAAGCCACTGATTAGGTTAAAACTCTCATAACCTGGTTATTTAAACTGAAAATTCTTTCTTTTCTTTTTTTTTTTTTTAACCATATGAGTTTTGGGGGACATTTTTTATCTAGACCACCACATTGTAGGACATCTTATGTTTCAGATCCTTATTAGCTCTTAGTTTTCTACATGATTTTAGCCTTTACAAGAGTAGTATATATAGTTGTATTTTGTCATAATTTCAATTCATAGCTTTGATAAGAAAAATTTTCTGCACATTTTATACATTGAATGACCATCTGGCTATTCACTTTGAGAATTGCTACTCATATTCTTTTTTTGATTTTTTACAATAGATTTTCTATCTCTCACTAATTTTTAGTAGATCTTTAATTTTTCTTTATTTAAATAGTTTATTATATATTCTATACAGATTTTCTTTTTTGATAAATGATTAAAAAATGTAGTTCCAAGCAGTGATTTTCAATATTATAGTGGTGACTTTTAATAGACATAGGCCTTGAAATGTAAAGAAGCCAGACTAATAAATATACAATTAATCTTG
Organism: Sciurus carolinensis; assembly: GCF_902686445.1. Lineage (NCBI taxonomy): Eukaryota > Metazoa > Chordata > Mammalia > Rodentia > Sciuridae > Sciurus > Sciurus carolinensis. Next base: position 120,659,409 of record NC_062221.1, on the reverse strand, counting down.
GTGTTTCATAATGGAAATGCAACATAAAATATACAGCTTTTGTGAATCAGTGTTTTCTGAGGTTACCTGTTACATGATAATTATTAAATTAATCATGGAAGTACTTTTTTCCTGCATGAACACATTTCAGATACATGTTATTGTCATTTTAAGTACTTCATGGTAGTAAAGGCTCTGGTTGAATTTCTATTTTATAATTTTATTGCAAACTATATGTATACAGGGAATATTTAGTGGACAAACAAAAGAGCATAATTTTTGCTTACAATCTGCATTGATCATGATAATTATAGCTACACTTCATATTAAATGGGCTAATATACTTTGTATTTTATCTCTGTCCACATGAATGTGACCATGAAGTGACAAATAAATAAAATACTACTGCATTCCATAAACATTACACAGTATAGTGTAAGTTGATCACCTCTCCAGAATTTTTCAGTCATGCTTATCATAACCATTCCTGGTATTTTTCAATCTCAGGTACATTGTTTATTTAACTATAGTCCTCTATTTTTGAGGTGTAACTTTCAGAGTTCATCATATTCAGGATTAGAGGAAATTAGATCATTATTGACTATCCTGAATTACTACTATTGTCTTCTATTTATTCTTTTTGACGAATGAGTATGGAGGCATACTCGTTCAATATATTTAATCAAATATATTTGTACTCATTTATTTAAAGTATAAATCAATCACATTAACTGTGCTACTTAAGATGCTCCAGTTGTTTCTCATTACACTGACAAAGAAATTCAAACCCTTCCATGTGGTGGTTTGAGTCTTTGCTCAACTTGTCCTTACCTATGTCCTAAATTAGCCTGGGTCTTTTTCTTCTTACTTTATAAAACCTTCAGCCAATCTATTGCTCTCATGGGTCCTTAAACTTGGAGGTGGGTGAGAGGGCATTGCCCAGTTTCATTACAATTGCTGGTATTGACTTCTATGGTCTAAACACAGATCTCCTTAAATTTTTGTATCTCTCATTCTTTTTCCTGCATATTGTGTGAAGTATCATATGCTCTCACATGTTCCTTGAAGAGCCAATCAGACAAGCAAAATATGTGGGTCTCCTGCAAGCACCTGTGTGATAACCTGTAATAGTTTGTTATTTGCTGGATTTCGTAGTTGTTGTCGTTTGTACACTTTTTTGAGAACATAAATGATGTCCATATCCTAGCATCTATAGGATTTTTCATATAGAGTACACTTAATGAAATTAATTGAATACATAAAACAATCTGGGCTAAAACAGAATATTGAAAATCACAAAATACATACTGTAATGGTAAATAGAGCTGAACATTAGTTAAGGTAGTTAGATTTTATTCCCAAACTATTAGAGGATCCACCTTGAATTGAACATAACTTGAGTTCGTACATAAATGACAAGATGTTTTCAAGGGAGAATGAGGGAAGAGAAAGCAGGAATCCAGAGGTTTAAGCAGAATCAGGTAAATGGCCATTTATTCAAAGCAGGAAGAGATTTTTAATGTGATTTGGTCATATGGTTTGCTAAGTGGAGTTTATTAAAATTAAGGTACTACTTTCCCACAGATTGGGAAACAAGGGCTCTCTCTTTCAGGGTTGACTAGAACAAATAGTAATAGATTCTTTTGGCAACCTTAAACTTCTTCAGGAAAGAATTTTAGGATTTGGCAGTCATTTCCCTAGGGATGTTGCCTTGAACTGTTAGAAACTATGCTAGTGTTCACTCAAGTCTATAGAGGAAGGAGATAGGGATGGGGTGTGGTTATTTATACTGAAAGGATACAAGTCAAAGTTGAGTCTTTTAAGAGTCTGAAGATAGTTTGGTTAAAGAGATAATGTTTATTAGTATGCACTGCATTCAATTTTAGATCTGAATTTTTTCAAGTCTTACCAACACATATTGTTTCAAAATATAAATTGTACCGACCATGAGCGAATAAAAATAAGGTAGGACATATAATAAAAAGATGAAATTCCTTTTCTTTATTGTGAAGTATAATTTTTATTATGTGAATTTTAAACTTTTATGATTACTTTATTTATATAAACATTTCAATATTTGAATATATTCCCTTGTGTTTTTGCAGTATATGCAAAATTCCATGCATGGTGAATATGTGAATGGTCAGGAAATTCATCAAGACTGTATACTTTGTATTTCAGAATAATCAGATTCCAATATTATTGTATCACAAATTCATAATAATTATAGAACTCTCTGACATACATTATTAGGCTTAGTTTATATGTCTTCAAAAGTACAGCCTGAGACAAGCAGTGTACTCAGAAGGCAATCCCAAAATACAGGCCTGATAGAGGAGTGGGGAAGGGAATCAACAATGGATACACACAGGAGCACATCTCCTATCAGGGGTTAATTCTTCTATAAACTTTATGAGATCATAAAAATTATTAAATTTATAATTCAAATTAGAGTTCCAATGGTTACAGGGTTATACAGGGATATTAGTTTGCCAACTCTTTCCTCTTATTAACCCAGAGTCACCTGATATCATTGACAGTCTGGACTCTAGGTCACCCCTACACAAGGACCAAACAACTCTCACAGAGTCAAAGATATGCTTAGACTGAATAGAAGTGTCCTTTTGTATATACAGTAAAATTTTGTCTATCTCTAGTTTTGGGCTAAGTACTTAAGGACTGAGTACTGGAAATACTGTGTCTAACAACATAAAATAAAAAAAATTTTAAAGAGATCATATTTCATTTATGTTAAATTTGAGATACTGTTTTAACTATGCAAAAAAGATGGTTAGTATATTATAAGACTTATGGACTAATTTTAAGACAGATAAAGAAAACCCTACTAATCCAGCTCCTTATTTTTCCTTTCCCTTTCTTTTTTTTTTCTATTTTTGTTTCCTTGCTGGCTTCAGACAAATAGACTCGCATACATACAAATTAAGTCTCCTGAAGTAAAAAAGTGTATATGAAAGTATTTCCGCATTTTCTCCTTAAACAAAAATTTTAGATGCAGAAGGAAAAAAAATGCACTTGGGAAGTAAAATGAAATGTTGAAATTGTAAATGCAATTAGTTGGTGATTACTGGAATAAAATGCTGCTACCGTTGTGATTCAGTGTTACCACGCAGCAAAGGTAGATAATACTTGTGGAAAATGGATCCATTAACTTTCAGAAATCTATTTAAATAGAGGCAGTATATTAGATGAGTTGAAATAGTAACAAACATAAAGAAAACAACTTTCAATATGTTCACCAATGTCATAATATCATTTTGTTTTGTTCCTGTATTTTTTATGAATTATTTTACATACATGTCATTCTAAATAGTCTTACAATAAAGCTATCAACATGAAAACTTAGTCATTTTCATAAGCCAGATTTTGAAATAAGATGTCCTGCTTTATGGTATTTAGTCATACAGTAATGACATTTGTAGGCTAATTTGGTGAAATTAACTACTGAATTCATTCAATAAACACCTAGGTTGATATATTTATTCAATTAAAAAATTATTTATCCATAGAATGAATGCTTACTTCCTTAAAATTTCCTTTCTTCTTTTTTAATTGAAGAATACTAATACATACACTGTGTTATAAAATTTGAAAATGTATATAGAGATTATGAATTAGAATAAATTGTATTTCTTTTTATTTTTTATATTATTTCATTTTTTAATTTTACCTACTGCATTTTGATTCACTGTACACAAATGGGGTACAACTTTTCCTTTCTATAGTTGTGCAAGATGTAGATTCATACCATTCGTGTAATCATACATGTACATAGGGTAATGATGTCTGTCTCATTCCACCATCTTTCATACCCCTGCCCCTCCCCCTTTCATTTCCCTCTACATAATCTAAAGTTCCTCTATACTTCTCTTACCCCCCACCCCCAAATCTATTTAATAGACTTCAAAACTGATTTACAATAAAACCTAAATTAAAAAGAGTATCAGTCATTGAAAATTTCAAACTATTTTGTTAAATAATATGTAATTATAAACATTAGAAGGTTAACAATATAATATTTAAATATGAAATTATAGAACTCAATTCTTATCTCTTTCACAATGCAGAATCTGTGTTTGGTAGAACTAAAAATATTTTTGATTAAATACTTTATAGGTATCTCTGTATTACTTTTAACTCAAGATTAAAAGACAGTAATTTTTATAAGTACATTTCCTGAAAATTTTATCTAGAGCCATTAAGTGACATTTGATACCATTAGAGTGGCCTTTACTTTTAAATAAATACATCTCACTATTAAATAGCTAAAATGAAAAAAAAATTACTTGAAGATCATTTATCATTCTTGATTTGTTTAAAATGTGTATATGTGTTTACAGGGAATGTTACTCCTTGTTTTTCAATTTGATTGCCTTTATTTTGCATTTTGTTTTTAAATTTTAAAAAATAAGTTGCTACAATCTCTCTAAATCCTAAAATGTCAAGTTGATAAACATGAATTGATGAACATGACCATCCTCATCATCTAGCTGATCTTGCTGGTAACCCTATATCCTGTCATGGTTAACTACTCTTAACCCTTGAGATGTGATAGACCCACTTGACTATATGGAAGTTCTTCCTTATATTCTTAGTTGTCATAAAATTTTGTGAGGAAGAAATGGTAGTTTCCTCCTGAATTTATTTAGATGATCACAGTTATTATTTTTGTTAATTTGATGAACTGTGTAGGTAGGTATTCTAATCTACTCTGCATTCCTTAGACAAAACCCCCTTGATCATGAGACTTTTTTAAATTTATTGAATTAAATATTCTAAAATGTTATTTAGAATGTTTATATCTGTTTCTATAAGGGATATCAACCTGTAGTTTTGTTTGCTTTTCTTTTCTTTAATCCTGTTATTTGTTTTTAGTGTCAGTATAATATGGACTTCATATAAGGATAGGGGAATTTTCTCATTTTCAAATTTCTGGACAGGTTTGTTTAGAATTGACATCATTACTGCATTAGCTGCTTTATAAAATTACTATTATCCTAGTGCAGATATATGAGCATGAAAGATATCTTGGGGGAAGAATTTCATCTATGAATTTAATATATCTAATAGATATAGAAGTATTTTTGTTCATGTGAATTTCTTATTCATGAAGTAGCATCTGTATTCAAGGAATTCCTTCTTTTCATTTTAGTTGTCAAATTCATTGCCATATGTTTTTTACAATATTCCTTAGTTTTCTTGATGTTTGTATAATCTATAATGAATTCACCTCTCATTTCTGATATTGCTCATTATATAACCTCCTCTACTCTCTTTTTTATTTTCCCCCACTGTTTAGTCTACCTAAATGTCTACGAATTTCAGTGATCTTATGAAGATGAATCTGGTTTGGTTTGGTTTCATTTTTGTTTTCCATCAGTTTACTGATTGCTATTACATTGATTTCCACTCTGATCATCATTACTTTCTTTCTTTTATGTACATTGTCTTTGTTATTAGGTTTTTGCCAAGATCTCTGCTGAGCTGGAGAACACTGAGCTGCAAGTGTCAGTGCAGCCAAATAAACCAAGTCAAGCCGAAATGAAAGTAACCATCACACCTTTATTAACTTCTCCATCCAGTCTAAACAAGACAAGTAACCAGAGAAAGCTCCACTTCATTCCTATTCCAGTCCCCATTTATGAAAGGGCCACTCGTTGAGTCGGGTGGATGAACATGTCTGTGAAGGTCATCTCCCTGCCTAGTAGTCTCAAATAAAATGCTTCTGCTGCTTTATGCAACTGGATAAAGGGGATGGAAGGGGGAAGTCCTAGGAGTGGAAAAATCAGAGGAATAACCATGCAAATCAGGTTCCCTTTTCTTTCATCAAACAGATCTCCCACAAAACTACCTAAAGATGGCCTCAGGGAGGGCACCCTGAAGTAGCACCCAAAAGAAGACAACTGTGTTAGGAGGGCAGACAAGCATAGAAGTGGGATTGCAGTTTCAGTTCCCTTCAGAAACACCAGGTAAGGCACCCACCTTGCACCGAGTCAGGTGTGGGGATGAGTAACTTCTTCCTCAAAGACCCACCAAGTAAAAATTTCACAATGCTCTATATTCAGCCCTTGGAAATCACACCTGGATTTTTTACACAGACCTGTACTTATTTCTTTCTTTCTTTTCCTTTTCTTTGCTTTAAGTGGAGGTTATTTCTTGTTTGATATATGGGTATAGGTTTAGTACTATGGGTTTACCCCCTAGTGATTGCTATAGTGGCCTCCCAGAAATTTCAACATACTGTGTTTATGGAATTATTCACTGTAAAATACTCTTCTTTTCCACTCATTTCTTTTTAGAACAGAGATATTTCTGGTACTAATTTCTAGTTTAATTCAGTGTAAACAGAGAAATGGTGGGAATCATGTTAAATTTAAGCCATGCTATGGCCCAGAATATAGTCTAGCATGATAAATATTCTGTAATCATTTGAAACAACTTTGTAGTCTATTTTTAGCTGCATGTCCTATAACAGTTTTAATAAGATCTAGAAAATTGATAATTCTGTTCACTGATTTTATGTCTTTGCTAATTTTTGGTATACTTGGACTATCAATTTTTGATGGCATGTATTAAAATCTCAGTTAGTTTGGAGGTATTGCCAGGTTCTCTGGATAGTTCTATTAGATTTCATTTCTTATATTAGGGACATAAACATTTGCATTGCTAAGTACACAAAAATTGACTACTTTTACATATGCTATTTTAAATTTGAAATTATTTATTTGCCTTAAAATGTTTAAATTATATTGTTAAGTATTAAAAGAATTAAAAGGTGAAGAATATTAAATGCATATGTGTGCCTGTGTGTATACATATATATATGTGTGAGTATATATATATATATATACATATATATATATATATTAATCTAAAGCACAGTGTTTTTTGTGACTTGAACTTTTTTTTTTATTTTTAGGAAAATGCACTTACAGTAGATAATTTAAAACATATGAGTATTAGTTTGATGCTGTTTTTTATTAGATTATCATTGACTTTCTTCTAATTTACTTCAGCTTCCTTAAATTTCTTATTTTCACTACAATTAACACCACTGTTTTATATAGAATCTTCCTTTTAATATTCAGTAAAGATTATTCTTTTCATCATGATTTTCAGTGGATTACTTACTTCTCCAATGTCAATTGTTTTTAAAGTTTATTTTATTAGATTCACAGTTTCAGTGTAATCTCATTGCTTTCAGTATTCTTTTTGCATTTTCAAAAATGTATCATGTACATATGTTATTTTTCAAAAATTTTACCACTTTAAACTTTTTCTTCTTTGATTTATTTCTTTTTCTCTAATTGACATTTTTAAATATTTGGAAGTTCTTTTTCTTTTCCCTTTTATTTTGCACATATCCAGTGGTTATTTTTAGACATTCATCTGTAATATCAGATTCAGAGAAGCACATACTTTTTACATATATATTAATATGTGTCTGTGCTTTTATACCTAATTATATATTTCATCTTTGTTATCAAATTATTGAAATAGTATTGTTACTAATATTTCCTATTTATCCTTCAACATTCCTTATAACAAAATCATCCCTTTCATTTGTTGGTTTTTTTTTTAAATATTTCTATCTTCTCTCTTTTCCTGATAAGAATAACCCAATATTTATCAAATGCATTCATTTTTTCCAAAACCAGTCTTTGATTACATTAATTTGCCCTATTGATTTTCTATCATTTTCAATATCTACTGAATCTGTGTGTAGCATCTTATACTAGAACTCAGGAAGAGAGCTATAAGGATTTGAAGCATGTCTAACTTCAAATCATCTGCATATTTTCCTGATGTCTTCTACGAATTGATTTCATGTGTAATAGTACTGCATTCTGAAAATATTCATGATTTTCTTTTAAATACTTTGAGGTTTGTTATAGGGCTGAAAGTACTTCTATTTTAATAAATGATCTATGAGAGCAAAACATAATTAACATTCTGTTGTTGAGGAGAAGTGCTCTATAAACGGCAAACATAGTCTCCTTTTTTCATTGTTAGGGATCAACAATACATATGATTGGTCAGTGCTCTACCACCTGACTATATCCCAGCACAAAACCAATTTATCAATGGTGTTCTCCAGAAGTTCTCTAACATTACTTTCTCTGTACTTGCTCTATAAATTTAAGAGAGAGTTAAAATATTTTTAAAAATCTATTTTTTTTTTCATTTCTCTCAATTATTGTTCATGAGTGTTGAAGGTCTGCTGGTAGGCATGAACCCATTTTCTATGTTTTATAGAGGGAATTTTCAGTGGTTTCTTCTCATTGTTCATTTTTGTATGTCCCCTCTCCTGTACTTTTTTCCTTCTTTCCTTCCTTTCTCTGTTGTGCTTAAGGTCCTTTGGGCAAATTTAATCTGTTTCCTTTTTTTTTTTCATATATGCCTTCTACTATTTAAATAAGCCTAACTCTGTTTAGTACACTTTTGGTCTTGATGATATTGGGATAACTTGTGTATGTTTTCTTTCCTTGCTTTGACAAACACTATTTGAACTCAGTCATATGACTTAATGTTTTATTTGCTCTCAATTTTTATGTATCAAAGAATGTACTTATCTAATAGAGATGATTTTTAGAATTAATTGCAATAATGTGTCATTGGTTGCAGAAATTACTATAGTGGCTGGATTTTATCTTTAACATTGAATTATTTAGTGCATTAGATGAAAATTAGATCAATCAATGCAATTATTTGCCTACTATATAGTGCAAATTCACTTGGGTGACACTGAGATGGGATATTCTCTCACCTTCCATATTCTCTGCTAATTTTTTCAAAACAATATATTATCAAATTACACTGTTTGCCATACTAAACAGGGTTTCACTATTTTTCATACTCACCCACAGAGTTGTTAGGATATTTAATCACTTCATAAATTATAAATTCAAAGTTCTACCCATTCTATTATCAACAAAACACCGCTACATTAATTTATTTATTTGATATGCTTTAGGAGAGATAAGTTCCCTGATGAAATAGGGTACAAGGCACAGAAGTTTGATAGGGACTGACAGAAGTTGAATAAAGCAGACATTAGTAAGAATAGAATACTGCAGAATTGCCTATTGTTATATGAAAATGAAAATGTAAATGTCTTCTTCTGCATATACTTCAGTGCTAGCTAGGAACATGCCATTTAAATTTAAATGTAAATTCATATTTTTTGAAAAAAACTATTTCCATGCAAGTCCAGAAAAAAATTAAGTAGATTTGAGACAACTAGGGACTCAAGTGAGCAAATACAAACATTTCAGATAAAAGTAATTACAAAGAGCTAAGATAATAACCGTATATGCACATGCATAACATGTACATAGCATATTTAAATTTATGTTCTCATGTAGAAAGATCCACATTTTGACATTCACAACTCTTCAGTATAAGCAGGTTTGATTGTGTTAGTTCCATTGTTGGCAGCAAGAAAAAATACTGAGATACACAAAATTTTAAGTAGAAACTGCTGAGAACCAATAAACAATGTGGAATAACTAGATTCAAAATAAATTAAAAATTAATGAAAATTTCTGATTTCATAAAGATTTAGCTAATGTTTCCTAAAGGTATAATTTGTACGCACTAAAATATCTTTAGAGACAAAAACCTGTAAAGTTATAACAAAGTAAAATTCTACATGACATCTGTTTATCAACATCTGAGGAATTCCCCTGATAGAAAATCTCTTACATTAAATTAATAGACTCAGTGGGAAGCTGACATATGCTTTACCACTGAAAGAACAAAAACAAACATGCAAAAATTTGGAAGACTGAAAGAATGTAGAGTGCTGATGTTTTGCTTTTCTGAATGTTTATAACCATCATTCTTCATGTCAGGTTATTTTTTCTTTTTCCATGAACCCCATTTTTCTCAACTCATTTCATAGCTCCTTTTATAATACAATTCCCATATAAGGTAACAGTTACATGAAGCAAATCTAGGACCCAATGGATAGAACTTTGAATTCCCTCTCCTAATAATCAATTATTAATTAAACAAATGTACAACATTTCATATCTTAAGCCTCTTATTTTGACAATATTGGTGACAATAAGGAACACTTTCAAACAGAATTTCCTTACAATACTGTCATGTGGTAGGTATCTAAGACATGATAACCTTAGTTCAATAACCTATCTTAAATTTTCCCTTTGAGTTTAAAAATCACTTCACTCCTAATTTTTCTGCAAAGTCCCATTTATCTTGACAGTCGGTGCCTTTCATATCCCCTGCAACAGATTGCTCTTATATCTCCATTTCAGTTTAAATATTGCAAAATGACTGAAGGCCACTCAAAAAGGAGGAATATTTTATAGAAACATATTTAAGTTGCTGCTTAGGGTAATGGGAAAATCCTGTGACAGTTAAAAACTGAATAAATACATTTGAGTTTTCTCTATGAATTTTAAGAAATCAACATAATTTTTAATTTCAAAAACACATGTTGATATAATTTGTAGTTGACACGACTTTAAAGTAAGAGCTTGGTATAGTGTACCCAAATTTGCAATATTGAAATATGAGTAGTTGAGTAAATATATGAGAGAATTTGGTCTAAAGTTACACTTCAAATCATGAGTTATTTTTCATATTCTTTTCTGAGGGACATAGAAAACTCCCCATCATTACTTAAATTTCCTCAGTGATTTTTTGACTGAGAGAAAAATGAAATGATAATAAAACAATAAAACATAGATTCCAGGTAATAAGATAAACCATCTGATCTTTTGGGATTCTTGCCAAACTAAATCATTTAAATTTTCTTTGCCACTATACTGCAATTAATATGCTAATGATCAGATGATACTGGCAGTAATAACTATATGCTTTAGGATTTAGTGGGCTCTAACTGCTCATTTTGTGTTCAGTCAGATGTGTAAACAGCTAAAAAATTATACTATAAGAGAACCAAAACTAAAAGTGATTGTAATATTTTTAAGTTGAATCTTTCTTAAAAAAATACTTTTCCCTTCAGTGTAAGAGGAAGACTTAAGGAAAAACTTCATAACCAAAGTGTACTTTTCCAGTTAAAGAACTTTTCATTAATGTAAGTTACATGGTGTCTCTTCTTCTCAGTTATATCCACAGTATCTAGATATTCAGCACACTGTTAATGATCAATTAATGAGGGCAAAAATGCTAAAATATAGGAAATCAGTACATAATACTTATTGGATAATGAACAATGCTAAAATCCATTTTAAAATACCAAAATAGTCATATGTAGGTGGTAATAGAGTATGTTATAAATAATACTATGGTCATATATATATTAGCAAGAAATTATAGAGTACAAATGGGTCAGCATTTTTTTTTTTTTTTTTTTTTTTTTGCTGTGGGTGTATTTGTTAGTATGTATTGAGGGTTATGTCTGAGTGTTGGATAAGATTGAGAATAGGAAAAAAAGAACAAAATAAAACATCAATAAAGCATAAACTATCTGTTAAAACTGATATGCATTCTGTTATTCCAGATACATGCATGTGAATGCCTGAGCATTTGTATGAATGTTTATTATGTTTTCATGAGTATATGTGATTGTATTGGTGTGTATGTGTGTGAAGTAAAAAAAAAAAAAAAAAGACAGTTGTAAACATAATAAAATATGAGTCAGGGTGAAAAAGTGGGTTGGCAAAAAGTGGGGTGTATAGAGTACTGATCATAAAATAGGTTCAGTATGTACCAGTGGCAACCAAGATACAGGCATTAGAAAAACTATCCAGAGTCATATAAATCAATAAACACACATTTGCCTCTATAGGAATGAGTATTGTAAAAAATTACTGAAAATGCTTGAGCAACATTCAAGCCCAATGCAGCTTATGTCTTGGTGGCTGCAATGAAAGAATTTGTCTTTGAATCACAAAATCAGAGTGAAGTGTTAACCTAACAATTTGGAAAAAATAAGTTTAAGAGTTGCTGTTTAACTAGTCAATCATTTCAATTATTCATTTTCCCAGTAACCTTCTCTCCTCATAAGCTTGCTTTATTGTAGAAAGAATAAAAGCATTTTATTAATGCTTATTGTTTTTTCCAGAGTGATTACTGCAGATTGTATAAGAAGTCCTTATCTATGCACAGAAGTACAATGATTTGTAAGTAAGTATTTTTCTTAATCGTATCAAAAATATAAACAAATAAAAAACTTAAATTTTAAAAGTATATTTCTCAGCTGAATGCATTTTGAGGATAATCTCCTATTTGTTTAATTTACTTGAATTTTTCACCTGGAAATAAAAAGAAACACTTTCAAATAAAAACAGATGTAAATTTTTGATAAAATAAAATTGGAATTGGATATCCCTCCATGTCCTGAATAGCTTCTCCAGATCCGTCTTTTGACTACACAATGCATATGCTTCAGATTGGAGACATCTGTGGAAAATTTATAAACTCACAATTGCCTGCCAAACGACATAACCTAGGAGGAAAGCACCTGCCCCAGGAAACTGGAAGCAATGCAAACGCAGACTGCTGGAAATGTCAAATTGTAGGCACATAATGTAAAAAAAAAATATGGCTGAAGGCACAACTTTGTCACCTGCAGTTTGCTGATTGATGATAGACACATTTAATGTTTCAATGACCAACAGAAAGAAGAAACTTATTTTCTATTATTTTTTGTATAAACTTCATTTAAAAAGTGGCTGCACACTGACATCTCTTCTAAACATGTATAGGAGTGATGACTCCACTGGTAAACAAGTTTCAGGTCTCTTGTTAGGACCTGCAAAGCCTCTAGGGTTCATCTGTCAACACTAGTAAGGATAGCAAGCTCTGAACTTCATGCAGGTGAATGCGCAATATGTTCTCCTTGATCTGTGAGGCAAGGTCCTATAGCATAATAAACACTTCCCTTGGTGAAGATCATAGACTGAGCTGAAAGTTAATAAGTAACCAAGATTTATTGAACATTTCTGGAAGCACATTTATATGAATTTTCTTATTTCATATGGAGTCATTGAGGAAGTTATTATAATCTTCACTGGACAAGTATCCAAATCACCCCACACATACAAATATGCACACATGCACACAATGCACACAGGGATACGTGCACGTGCATATACACACATGGTCAAATTTATTCTTTTCTCACAAGAGCAGTTAAGTGAAGAATAATTCAGACTTGTTTTTCACCACAGTTCCACATGGATTTGATTATTAAAACCATTTTGTGGGCTGAAGATTTTACATTAGTATTATTATTTTTTTTTTTTCACATAAGGGAGTTTATTAAGTAAACAGAGTGTTTCCCTGCAGGGTAAGAGAGAAAATGAAAGGAAAAGAGAAAGGGTGTGCGCTAGAGAGAGTGGAAAGCAAGAAGGAGAAAAAAAGTGAGTCAGGGGGAGAGAAAAGCAAGAGAGAAAAGATGGCAGTGAAGCTATCTTTAAGAATCCCACGAGGCTAACAGGGGACCAATAATGGAGAAGGATACTTGCAAACTGACTGATGAACCAATAGCTAGCTAGGATATTCACAGACTGACAGTAGTTGGGAGACAGAGAAAATGGCTGCACTGGAGAGGGTGGGGAGAGCAGCTTTCAGACTGACAAGCTAGGTTGTGATGCAACCGAAAGGGTGGGGGAGCAACTTTGTATTACATTCCCCCATTTCTGTTTTTATAAGAAAATCTTTTGTTCTCCAGTTCTTTCCTGCCTTAGCTCTCCTTCCTGCTTAAGTGACCAGGGCTGGTTTTGCAGGTGAGATGTAAAAAGTCTATTCTCCCAGGGGCAGTGTTCATCTTCCAGACTTCCAGAGGCAGATGGCTTTCATGGACTTCATTTCCTCAATTTAACTGATCCCCGATTTCTACACTAACTGCATATACTCAATTCTGGCTTAACTCCTTTACTGCTTTAGGGAAAGGGGGCGATGACTGATCTGGCTTCTTCGAGCTGGAAGGGGGCAGTGTGGGGCAAGCAGTTTGGAATTCCCTTTTTAGAAATCGGGTTAATCGAGGGGTCCATGGTAGAAGTCTCGTTGGGGAAGAGCAGGTTGTAAAGGCATCTGGGGATGAGTGCTTCTATGAGAGAAGAACAAAAAGACATGAGTACTGAAATGAGATTAATACAATATAAATGTTGCAGAATCTGGAACATGCCAATGAATATCATAAAGATGACAGAAGTCAATAATTCCTCATTAGGGGCTGGAAGAGCTGAGTTGTTCCCATAACAAGGCCTAGCAAAGGGTAGAGAGGACAAGGCCTTTATTTGGGAATTTTAACATTGTCTAAACACAACATTTAGTAGAGATACTAGCAAACATAGATTAAGTCTACCTGTGTCTGTGGGCCTTAAACTGACTAAAACTTCTGACTCTGGCAGTTTCTCTTGATAGTTATCAGGCACATTTTCCTAAGAATCTCTGTTTTATAGATTTTAGTCTCTATTCTAGTGGGCTAATACAAGTGTACATCTTAAGTTACATTTAACTATTATTTCTTTTAAATGCCCAAGGATGGCTATATTTTGGTTTTAACTGTTTTGCTAAGTGTTTAAGATCAAGCTGGTCAAAGTGACCTGTTCCTGTCTGTTAAAAAGTCAGCTGAGTTCCCACAGGGGTCTTTCATAGAGAACTTAAGAGCAGCTTCTTAGCTCCATAGTGCCATCGGTTAGGCAGGGTCTCCTCGATGAGGTGGCTTCCCTTGGAAGCATTAGGGGTGTCTCCCTTTTTCCATGACCCTCCTCCACAGCAGGTGCACTGAGTGACTTTTCATTCTCTAGTGGTCTCATCAATCTCCTTGATCAGGAGATTATGTGACCCACCCAGAGTTGTACAGCTCCTTAGAGAAGTCCTCTTGTTCCCTGGGTTCAGGCTGACTTTAAGGGCAAGACCTAAATATGGACTTTTCTTGACCTCTGTATTTAATCTCAATCTCTAAGTTTGATCTTAACCATCAAGCAAGCCAGACTCACCAGTCATAAAGTAAGAGTACTGGGCTTTAACTTCAATGTCTATAACTTTACAGTTATTTATACCCCCTTTTATCTAATTGGGGGTCTACATTATCTGTCCTATAGGTGATGGCTTTTTAAGTTAATCTATGGTGTACTTCTGTAAAATATCAGGCAACAGTTAAAACATTCAGTTTGTGCAATAGCTATCTTGAATTTTGGCTGAGTTATTCATTATATCCCCTGTTTGAGACCATAGTAATCTTTACAACAAACATCAAACTTTTGAACACAACTTTAAATGAGTTTAAGGTCTGGCTTACGTTGGAGTCACTCTAAAGTGCAGCAGAGTTATGAGGCAGAGCCTTATCTCAGGTTGGGCGGGGCTTTTCACAAATCAGTGAGGGGCAAGGAGTATTAGAAAATAAAGGTTTATAAACACAGATTTTGAAGATTAAGCTGAGATCAAATGGAGATCTGTTCTCTGATGGAAATGCAGATCTAAAGAGTTATGTCAGCAATCTTTATAGGACATTAACATAACTTTTTTCAGAGCTGCAAAGTGCAATGTTAGGAGCTCTGTGTAGCTTTCAAGAAAGTTCACTATCCAAAGTTACTGTGAGGTGGGCAGGAACCAGAGAAGGGAGCCGATGAAACACTGGTTATCTAGCAAAAGAATTCCTGCCCAAGAGCTGTGTGCCTGAGATCAATGTCAGAGCTGATAGGACTCCTGTATAGAGCCTCCCCAGGGAGGGTACTGCCACAGCAGTTAGGCATCTTGTGCCCCTGCACAGGAACACTCCCAGGCAACAGGCATGCCACAGTCATGAGGTCAGAGACCCCAATCTCAATCACTGTTGTCCCATTTTTGTTATTGTGCATTGCACTCTTTCTTAAATGTCATTTTAAGAAGTTTACATATATTGACTCCTGAGTCTATATGAACATTAGTTAACACAATTTAACATTATATCTAAAACATGAATCAAAGAAAGGCTGAGAGAGCTTTTAACTTTCCTTTTGTGTGGCAAAGTGGCAAAATGCTTTCATGTTTCACAATATTAACCTTTAAACAAATCAGGCTCTCACTAATTTTTAGAAATACATTTACATTTAAATTTCTTTTATCTCAGTGTAACAAATTTTACATATACCCTATTGATGACAGGTAAAATTACCATTAAAGACAAGTTTAATTTGGAAAATAGCAGCTTGATAAATTTTCTGCTTTAAAGGCTTGTATACCTGGAAAATATGAACACATTTAATATACAAAGAATAATGTTTTTAAGTATGTTACTCCATGGGATAACTTTATAAATTAATCAGATGTCTCTAACAAACACATTTGAGTAATCCCATACATGTCGACTCTAATTCACTCATCTTATTGTAAAAAAAACCAAGATATCAGACAAGTGTACCAACAATATTTGCATCTCTTTCCTGTGGAAGAAAAGTCCTAGAAAAATTGATTCTAGACATTTTATAAACATCATGAGTTTGACCACCTAGAGACTTGTGAGTTAATTTTAAAGACATTTTGCTTCTATTAGTTTACCCAATTTAAATTGAACCTTTTTAAATCTCGTGAATTAAAAGTATTTGGATCCATTTTTAAAATTTTAATTTTTATGCACGCTTATATTTAACACAAAAGTAAAGGCCTTGTAATGTTTATCTCCATTGCAATGTAACAGATGTTCAAAAATAACTCTAGAGTTGGATTTAAAAAAACTGATCAAAACTCGTTAACCTAGGTATGTAGGATCAAAACTGTGAGCTCAAAAATATAGCATTTAAGAGAAACAAGAGTTCTAGAAGAAAAATGATAATGGCCATTAATTATAGCATGAGAAAATAGGAAAGAGAAGGGCAGAGAGAAGAGGAAAAGGGAGAGATAAAGTGTTGTGTTGCAGCCCAGGAGAAATTTAAAATGGACACTTTTTTTCCCTTGGGTTTGAGACTGGTCTCCCACTGAGCATTCTGGCTTCCTCCATTTACATTCCAATGTAAGCTTTGACTGAGATCTGAAAGCAGCTAACAGGTTCTAGCAGAAACTTGATGCCTAGGGCATTTTAACACTTTTTCCTGGTTAGTAATCAATTAAGGTTTGGATGTAGAAAATTGTGAAACATTTCTTCTTACTGGGACATGCCACTGATGGTTGGGCTGGTTACTCCCTCCACAGCAGTGTATGTGGGACCTTGTGGCAGGAGGACTAGGTAGGCTGGGCCGGGTAATGGAAGCAGAAACAGCTTAGTCGAAGTTGGAGGAGGAGGAGGGATTAAGAGGGGGAGAAAAGGAGGCGTTCAAGTTTGCAGGAAGAGCATAGAAGCGCAAGAAAGAAGAGACTTGAAGATAAGGAATCCCTTTCCATCTGCTCATGGAAGCTGTGTGCCATTAGGGATCCCACGAAAACCACGCTGGACCTGGGAAATCACATAAGGGAGTTTATTAAGCAAACAGAGTGTCTCCCTGCAGGGTAAGAGGAAAAGAGAAGGAAAAAGAAAGGGCGCGCGCTGGAGAGAGTGGAAAGAAGGAGGAGAAAGAGAGTGAGTCAGGGGGAGAGAAAAGCAAGAGAGCAAGATTTTACATTATTATGCAGATAAAAAGGAATGTTACCTGTGTAAAAATACTTGTGTTGTTGTTTGGTATTAGCCAGGAAACAGTCTTTAAATTCAAACTGTCTTTATTCATAATCACAAAAACCTTTGGCTACTTGGTTCATGAAGCAGTTCAGACAGAAAAATGTGATCCATTGCTTTCTAGAAAATTGCTAAGTGGAGAAAGAGACATCATCACTTAGGACAAAATAGAAAGTACCAGTAGATGAGAATTTTAGCCATGAAATCACCCTTCACACCAGGAATTGCTTTTGTAATATTAAGTTAAAATTGAGACACCACTTTGTGAGGAGAAATAAAAATGGGATAGTGAAAAACAGTAATGGGAAGAAAGTTACTTGGGAAACTGTAATAATAAAATACTTTTAGAAACTGTTTCTCCTTTTCATAAATATCTGACTATAGTTACATAATTAAAAAAAATATCTTGGCTTATCATGGGGTGGATGTTTTGAGAATATAATCTTTTCTCACATAAAAAGCAAAAATTAGAAAATAATTAGCTATGTGAGAATGTCTTAAAATAGGTTAATTAAAGAAATAATAATGTCTGCTTATTTTTATATTCTCTTAACACAAGTTCCAAATATAACATAAATTATTAATATTAACTATTATTAAATATTCTACATCTCAATTGGAAATTGAAGTGTGAAAGAGAAAACAGCTACTTTTTTCTTACAACTGCTTTTGTGACTGCTTGTGATCCCTCAGATGAAATCTTCAGTAAGCCCCACAAGATTTTTCACCACTTAAAAAATTAAAACAGCAAGGTGCAGTCATGCCTGCCTGTAATCCTAATGGCTCAGTAGGCTGAGGTGGGAGGATCATGAGTTCAAAGCCAACCTCAGCAACTTAGTGAGACCCTGTTTGGGAATGTTGCTTAGTGGTTAAGCACCCCAGGTTCAATCCCTAATACCAATAAATAAATAAATAATTCTTCAGCCAAGTATTTCAAAATACTGTCTCCATTTAGTGATTATTATATCCACATAGGGTAATAAGAAAAATTGTAAACTTTATCAAGTTTAGATTTTTCTTCCTTTCCTCTTTGACATTCTTCCAGAATTCTTCCATAGTTTTCTTCTCTGTAACTTGCCAGACCCTCCCACCCCAATCTATCTCCCATAGCTTTAACTTCTGACTTCTCTGATAACAGGTATTGAAAACTGGCTCTAGGGGATTTTCTTTTTTTTTTTTTTTTCCTCCTTTTTTTTTTTTTTTTTTTAAAGAACTCTATCCACAAAGTACTTTTACTTCTTTTCATTTATAAACTAGTTATAAGAACGTAGTATGTGTCAAGACCATCCCAAGGATCTAGAGGTATTTGCAGTAACAAAGAGGAACAAAGAAAAAAAGAGTTCAATCTAAACTGTGCTTAAGGAGTTTCAAGTGCACCTAGGAAGTCAATGTGGTTACAGCTGAGTGAGGCTGCTGCTCAGATTGCAGCAAAATAATAATAATAATAAATAATAATAATAATAATCAGGTCCATAAAGATTCTGATTTTATTGAGGATGGAAAGATGGATTTGAAAATGTTTGCAACCCCTAGTTATTTTACTTTGCAGTAAGAACTCTTACCATATAGAAGGTTGCTGCCAAGTATTTTTGCTCTGAGGAACTTGGAGATCATTGAAGTGATCTCATTTAAATTATTGTTTTAAGGTACCATTCCTGTTATTGTTTTGATGATAGACGTTAAGGAGTGAAGGATAGAATAGTGGGACCAGCCAAAAGGCAATACAATTCTACATAGTGATTATAGTGGGTTGGTTCCTGATCACAATGGGAGAAAGAAAGTTGTTGAATATGTTCTAATGGGAGATTTGAGGGGATAGTCTGGAGAAACAGATGAGAAGCATCTGAAAGGAGCAAAAGAAAGGTATAAAGAATGACTTCAATTTTTTGTTTTTGTCCTGAACAACTGGAAAAACAAAATAAGCATTTTTCTAAGATATGGAAATTCTGAAGGGATAGATTGATGGGAAGTAGTTCTGAAAAATTCAGGTCAGATAAGGATGGGGAAGGAACATGGAGTCAGAGGGGCTGCTTCCAACCTTCTCAATAGTGGTTCTGGAGGACATGGAATCCCAGGAAAACTTAGGGTGTTTTTTAGCAGCACTCAGAGTGGTATGGGTCATGTTTGAATATTGCTGCAAAAAGCAGGAATACTAGGGGAGGAGCTATTTTATAGCATTGCTGATGGAATGATGGAAGAAAAGGAACTGTGGTTAAATTAAATCTTTAGGATCTCTTGATCTCAGAAAAGTATCACAAAACTTAGGTGTATTATTTGGGGGAAAACAGCTATTATTTTTTTATTTCTTTTTGCAGCATTGAAGATTAAACCCAGTACCTCACACATGCTAGGCCAGTATTCCCCAACTGAGCTATCCCCCTAATTTCCAAAAGATTTAGGTCATTCCTTAGAATTTACTTTGTAAGCACAGCTGATAACCACAATGTCTGGATATGGTCCTCTCAAGAAATAACTGGAAACATTTTTGGTTTTATTTTTTGCCACCATGATCTACAGAAGTTAAAAAATAAAACATTTAGCATAGTCTCCTCTTAGTCTGATTTTATTTTGGCGAAAAGAGGATAAAAATTCCCATTGATCCCCCTCCTGATGTGGGATGACATAATGTTCAGTGTGGCAATTTTCTGTGACTACTATGCATGAGAACCCTGTGATAGATCTCTTGATGGTGAGGGTAATAGCCAAAAAACTTGTTTCCATTCATATTTTTGCCAGTCAAATGTCATGGTGTAATGGTCAAGTTAGGAAGTTTGAAATAGTTTACATACATTGATTTGAGAGAATTGCCAAGTCTAAAATTGTCATTGATTTATTTTAATATACTGTTACATGCACATAGTTCTTTTGTTTAACCAATGTCACTTGACCTTCATAATAGTTTGAGTCAAATATGACAGATATTTATTATCCTCACTCAAAGGATAAAAGATGAATTCAGAAGTTCAATGACTTGCTTCAGATGATGTAGTCACAAAATGAAATAATCAATATTTGAATACAAATTTTTATATTTCATAAAAGTTCTCATATAACCCCACAATAATGCTTTTATTCTCTTTCTCTACAAAATCAGTTATATAACCATTCTTTAAAACAGAAAAATCTCATACTCTCTTATTGTCACAGCATAAATATTTTAGTGTGCAATGCTATTTAGGTATGTCTATATATCTTAAATAATGTAAATATCTAAAATATATAACTCAGATATTTATATAAGCAATAAAATTATAAGATGAAGGTCAAACATTATGGTATTTTGCTTCCTGCAATGAAAGAGCAACTTTTATTTGATGAACTTTCTGCAATAAATACTAATAAAATCTGGACAAAATATTAAAATGAAAGTTATTTAAAACATAAGAGTGAACAATAAAACGTTATGAATTGGAAAGGAGTTAACTATTGAAAGTAAGGCATTACAAAAATTTACATGCATATGACTTTTACTCAAGAGGATACTACGCACAGTGAGCTTTGCAGGACACCAGCAGCTCGGCAGTCTTACTGGGGTGAAGGAGTGCGAGGAGTCGAGCAATAAATTGTGAGGTAAGAGAAGCAGAGAGAAAATAAAAAGTGAGATCACTTAACGGCAGGAACCACATAGAGAAAGCTCCAATGTTTGCTTATAACACCTTTCCAAATTTCTGTTTGACCCTTATGATATGTATCTTTGGGAAAGAATCCAAAGTCCTAGCTAAGGCAGCACTGGGTGGTTAGAAGAACTAGTAAGTTGCTGCTGTTGTTAACTTCAGAGCAGCAAGAGTCTGACATTCAAATCTGCAAAGTTAACTGTCTGCTGGAAAACAATCATAATTAATGTAGAGAAGATAACAGAATCAGAAAACCTATAGAATATAACACACAATGTAATCATAATCAAAAATTACTAGGTATATAAGAAATAGAAAAAAAAAGTGACCCATTAAGAAGAATTAAAAAATGCAGTAGAAAGCAACCACAGGTAGAACAAGAGGTTCTAATTAGCACAAGATAATCAAAAGATTATAATTAGCAGACAAAATCTTTAAAGCAAAGATTTTTAATATCTTCAAAACTTATAAGGGTTGGGGTTATGGCTCAGTGGTAGAGCACTCGCCTAGCATGTGTGAGACACTGGATCTGATTCTCAGCATGACATAAAAAATAAATAAAATAAAGATATTGTGTCCATTTACAGCTAAAAATATTTTTAAAAAGAACTCATAATAAATATGGCTATTATACATGAACAGGGAAATTTGTGGGAGAAAAAATTTTAAAAATTATATGTAGAGCAAAATCAACTAAGAAAAATGAAATAAACATAAGTTACTAATTTCTGGAATAAAATATGCAATAGGAATAAAAATTGTACCTATATTAAAATATTAATAAAATATCACATTTTAGCCAATAAATTTGATAATTGAGACTAACTAGAAAAATACCTTGAAAAACACATTACAATCAAACCATGGTCATTATCATCTGAATCTCATTAAAAAGGTATTATCTTTCTTAAAAACCCTTCCCATACAGGTATCTCCAGCACTAAGTGGCTATGGTGGTACCTATTTACCAGCCTCTACAAAAGAATACTGTATTGTTATGAAAGTATTCCCCCAAAGTCCTTGACAGCACACAAAAGCAAAATATAATAAAGATTGAAGGAATTGAACTATCCTATCTGTAGATCATGTCATTATGAGAAAAAATTCCCAAAACTACCAAATATATAAGTAAATTTTACATAGTATTGCCTCACAGCAGGTTTTTGTTTTACCATCAGTATTTTTGGCTTCACGGTGGCCTTATGTACTCATTTTCTCTAGGGTAGAAGCTGTTTGTCATTCTTCTTCCTCTTCATCTCCATGTTGAGAGCTGTTTGTTATCTTATTATTCAAAGCCACAGCATATGCCAAGTTATCAAAGGTAATATGTCTGTATTAGAATTACAATGGATATTTTGGTTAAAATCATCAAAAAGATACCATCAAGATTTCTCTCTCTTAAATCAAGACTTCATCGTCAGTGCCTGACCCTTTGTTTCTTTTCAAGTAACATAATAAATTGAGATTTATATACAAATTGAGGCATAGGACATAATAGAAAATATTTTCTTTTTTGTATTGTCAAATTTTAGGACAATAAGCTGAGTTCCATGTTTTTCACAAAACTAGCTAGTCTTATTCTCATCACAAGTTGATGCTTCTTTATAATCCCTTTCCTGTTTTTAGATAAGTGTGTTGATTTAAATTATTTTTAACTGTGCATGGAATTATCTGTCATTGAAAAACAAAAATTATAACTAGAAACAAAATTAATTCTCTTCATATAATGCTATTTTCACCACATTTTGTACAAATACTTACTAGTAACTCTGATGGAAAAGGTAATTCACTACATCTTTTCACATATTTAAATAGAATATTAAACACACCCATGTGCTATACTTAGAAAACTATAATTCTTCACTTGCTCTCTTTAATAATTCATATCATCACAAAATTTAGTCTACAAGATGAAAATAATCTAGTTTCTATGAAAATATTTAACATTTCAGATCCACACCAAGTAACTGAAACTCATTTAGATCAGGTTTCACCTGTTTCTTTATAATTTAAAAAAATGTTAATACAATACATAGTCTAGTTTTTCACTACAAAATTGAATATAAAAGAAATGTTTTTTTTTTTAGTTTATTTGTTTCTTCCATGATATTTAATTACACTCACTTAATCAAGGGGTTAGGAATGCCATCAGTGTATGATCATGCATTCTGACATTCCTGTTAACTTAGAAAAGATAATTTGTAACAAGGATTTTACAGAAGGCTAAGGAACAGTGATTTAATCCAGTTTATTTAGTAAATTTCACTCAAAGACTGAAAATTCTCTTGATGATGACTGAATAATTTTTAAAACATTCCTCGGGATAACAGAATAAAACAAGAGAAAAATACTACTCAGTATTACAACTCTGGGAACCATATGTAGAAATAAGTAATACTATCAGATAATGCTAACTGCTCCATATCCACTCTCTCTTCTTATGTTAAGTAAAAGAACATCTTCCACTGAGGATTATTGGTGAGCATAAGACCAAATCATTAGAAACTATACTTCAGGCTCTTAAATACTTTTGAGTGGCAATGATCATTATTCCTGACTGTTATTAAGCAAACTGGAAGTGCTGATAAAGCCTCTTCGTTGATGCCATTAAAATGCTTGCCTGAACTTATTTTCTCTTTCTTAGGGATAATAGGAAGAGGTGAGGGTGACAGGACCTACCTTAAACAGCTCACCTGTGATAGAAATAATCTTTTAGTTTAGTTAATATATGTTGAGTTTTTAAAATTGTAAGTTGAGTATATAATGTGTACCCTAAGTGTTATAGAAGAAAACAATTTAAGTGACCAAAACCACTCCTAATACATACACACATGCACATATCCAATTGTTTTTCTGAAATAATTATTATAAGATTATTATTCTGTCATAATTTTCTCTTATGAAGATGAAATATAAAATTATACACTTACAATTTCCCCTCCAGAAAATCTGCCTCTAATTAAATATATTTTTTAACAATAAATACAAATAATAAGAGGACTCTAGAGAGGATACATAGTAATTATTCGCCCTAGTACACATTTCTTTGGATCATACACAGGAGGCATATTCAGCAGGAAAGATATGGTGTTTACATGTAAAAGGACCAAAATGAAAATAATGAAGTCAGATAAATTTTGTATTTTATTTATGTTTAAATGCATGAAATTCACAATTACAGCTGGAGATTTGTTACCATATTTTCTTTCTGAGAAAATAGTCCTGTGTCACGTAACAACAGGTTTAAGTTTCTTAGAATTGTGTCATTAGTTTATTTCTTCATTCTGGGAGCATCATAGACTGTACTTTCAGAAAAAAAAAAAAAAAATAGATGGCTACAATGTCACCACATATATTATGGCACCACCATGGTATATGTATCTATTGCTGACAAACAGTATTACACATGGCATGACTGTATTGCTATGAAATGCTGCACTGCTACGCATTTGTGTTATAAATCATTGCAGTAGAAAGCTCAGTAGTATGTTATTTATTAATCCTTATTGATGAATTATATTGCACGTCTCTGGTCTACAGTATCATGGTCTCATAGGTTCAAAATCTAATGATCTCTCAGTCTTCAAGACTTGCTACCTTACAAACTTGAATTGTCCTGAAGGTTCAAATCTCCAGCAGTCTCCAAGTCTAGCAAGTGAAGATTTTCACTTTACAAGGCGAAACAACGTCATTGAGATTGGTACCAGGGATTTCTTGGATGGAAAAGTCAAACAGAAGTAAGGACCATGAACATGGCCTTCTGTAAAAATTCAAAACTGGAAGATCAGAGATCTCTGAAACTGTAAGTTCTCTATAATTGTCTCTTCCATTTCTAATCCCATCTCTTAATAAAACTTCTAAGAGAAGACATTACTGTAGGGAGAAAGCTTTCTTTTCTCTTTATCCTAGATTTTTTTGTTGTCCTTTTTTTTTATTTCTTCTGAATTTGGGATTCCTGATTACAAATGTAATCTACCAGCTTATGTCATGGCTTAGCAAACATTCACCTGATTTCTCCATGTCCCAGCAAAAACTTCATATTGAGTAGACATGATCCTCATTATAGTTCAGGTGTCCCCCAAAATCTCATGTGTGAGATAATGAAAGAAAGTCTGGAGGTGAAAGGATTGTGATAAAAGAACCTTAACCTAATCAGTGCATTAAACTCTGATAGGGATGAACTGGGTGGAACTATAGGCAAGTAGAATGTGACTGGAGGAGGTGGGTCAATGGGGGCACACCATTGGGGTTTATGTTTTGTCCTTGGTGAGAAGAGCCCTCTCTCTCTCTCTCTCTCTCTCTCTCTCTCTCTCTCTCTCTCTCTTTCCCCCTCTGCTACCTGGTGCCATGTCTCCAACTGCTTTCCTCTGCCACAGACTTCCACTATGATGTCCTGCCATACTTCAGGCCCTGAGGAATGAAGTAAACCATCTATGGACTGAGACATCCAAAATTGTAAGCCTCCAAATTAAGTTTACCGCCTTGAATTATTTTTGTCAAGTCTTTTGGTCACAGTGGCAAAATGCTGACTAAAACACCCCTCCAACCATTAATTCTTCCACCTAAGACTCTGGTACCAGGTGTATAAGTTGCCAAAATTCTGCCCATACTTCGCTCACTCAAAAAGGGCTTCATTTCAAAGACTGGATTTTAGTTTATTTTTGTTTTGTTTGCATTTGTAGTTCTTCTATCTTTAAATAAAAAATGTTCACGTGTTTTAAATATGTTTGGAGATTTATTGCTGTTAAGATGGGTAAGAATGCAGTTCATCTTTCTAATGGGAGTCAAACAAATCCTCTTCTAATAGTTTGCATGAGTGTATGCATTTGTGTGTATGTTTTCTTTTTTGTAGCTTTAATTATGTATGAGTTTTGTATGATGTATTGATTTTATTTTTATATATGTGATATCATAATTCTTACTGACATTTCTGTGGAATATATCTTCAACCTGATACCTAATGCCACATTTAAGCTACGCCAAATTGCTATTTGGAATCATTTCATTTCCAGATCTGTCTGCTGTCCATTCATCTTTATATCTCCTTTTATATCTGTGCCAATACCACATTGTAATTGCTCTAGAATTCAAAATATCTTGATAAGTCATAGGGGAATATAAATATATATATATATATATATATATATATATATATATTTTTTTTTTTTTACTTTTAACAATTTATCTTGGGGATTGCTGGAGATTGAGTATTCAAAACATATTTTACAATTAGATTGTGAAGTTAGATTTATTGGAATTGAATTGAATTTACAAATCAATTTGTAGCTATTATTAGACAGCTTGTCTTTATTAGCCTTCCCACTTAGAAAAATATACAGTCTATTTCCCTGAGTATTACTTTATTACTACAATGAACTTTTATTATATTTCGGATGAAGTTTTTTATATTTTCAAAGTTTTATGCTATAAAAGGTTTACAGTCATTCTGAATTTGTAGCCTTTTGTAGTGTGTATCTATTATTGTTTTGTTTGCTTTTACTATGCATTGATGTATTCATTCTCTATTTTACAGTGTCTCAAATATGAAAGCACAAGATTTTCCAAGGAACTTCTTTCATCTATAAAATTTATGGTTTGTGATTATGCTTTTTTAATTATTTAAAGCTCTTTAATAAATATTCTGTTATGAGTTGTTTCCCATATTATCATTTACATGTGCTTTCCACAACACTTTTAACACTGCCTTTTGACCTCTGCTTTTGAAGTCTATTTGTGAATGAAGTTGAGTCTTATTTGGAAGAAGACAGTGGAAAGGGGATTTAAAATCTAGAAATCGCAATCATTATAGAGAAGATTATATTACAATCCCTCCTAAAGTAGGAGGATCAAACACTATGGCTTATTTAGAATGAGAATAGAAGATTAATAAAAACAAAGCCTTTGAAGTACCCTGGGAGAATTCCCTTACTAGTTCAGTCGATTTTACTGCCCATACTCTGAAACCTATTTCATTTAAGTAGTATGTTTAAAATTAGGGCCAAGGATTTGGGAACCACAATAAGATACTTATGTCTCATGCAGGAACTCAGAACATTGTTCCCACATAAATTAGCATTAAAATCAGTGTATATGAGGTGTCTCTGGCCTCATACATTTTATGTATATGAAAGTAAGTAATCTAAAATTGTTAAATTGAATCTTTGATCTAAAAATAAATTGGCAAAAATTTCATGTCTCCTGTAACTTGCCTCAGGTTTTAGAAACTACCGACTGCAGTTCATTCTCAAATTTTGTGAGTCACAGGGCCTAAACCTCTGGATGATGTTGAATGTAGAAAATATAGCACCTTATATATGCTAGTATTAAACACTTACTAGATGATATTGTGATTTGGATATGAAATATCCCCTGAATTCTCCGTATGTTGAAAGTTTGATCCCCAGTGAACCAATTCAGAGGTAGGGGTTGAATTATCACAGCTGCAAACTCAATTCATTTGATGTATTAATAATTCAAATAGACTTCGAGTGGTAACTTTAGTCAGGTGAGTCATAACTAAGGGAAATAGGTAACTGGGGACATGAAATTGGAAACTATGTCTGCCTCTGTTTACATCCTTCCTCTCTCTCTTCTCTCTCGTTCACTCCAGCTCCCATGAGCTGTGCAACTTGTCTCTACATGCCATTCTTCCATGATATTCTGCTTCACCTTCAGGATGAGAGCAATGGAGTTCCAGAATATCAATTGAAACTTAAAAATTGTGAGCTCAATTTTCTTCCTCTAAATTGTTCTTGTTTGGTATTTTGGTTGCAATTTTGTAAAATTGACTAGCACAGTAACGGTACCTCTAGATGGGGACATTGTGTGGCAATTTTTGACCATGTGGTTCAGAAATATTTGGAACTCATTTGGGGAGGAATTTGGAAGTCTGGAGACTGCAGAAAGCTTACAATTTTTTAAGCAGAACTTAATGGGCATTTCTGGGGTATGCTTACAAGATCAGCATTCGGAAAATATTGCAGACAGTTAAGACTGTGCTCGTGAGATTTCTGATGAGAACATGGACTCTCCTGAGAACTGGACTAGAGGCCATTCATGTTTCATCCTGGGAAAGAACTTTTCCATATTTTACCTATGTTTTTGAGACTTAATTTGAATGTTATAGACTAATTAGTCTGGCAGAGGAAATTTCAAGTTAGCACAGAACTTATATGGTGACATGGGTTCCTCAAGCAGTTTTAATTCAGATTTACTATAATGATTAAGAGCAGAACTCAGAAAAAAAAAAATTTAAACTTATAGGTTGTTCAGAAAAGCCCATGTTTAAAATTGGAGTCTAGGGAGTTGTAGTTGATGAAGAGTAGGTGAGAACTTTGCATAGAGGCAATAGTAGCAATGTCTTGTAGGCCTCTCAGGAATCATGACCATACCTATGACAAACTCAATGGTATAAAATTGAAAATTCACTTAAGAGATCCTGGAGAGCACCCTGATCCAACAGGGACACCTGGGAAGTTGTTTTGCCAGAATTACTTTCATTGTTCTCAGGCACCCAGACACTTGGGTTTCTGCAGCTATGATTCCAGGGGCCTTAGCAACTGCTTGAACTGAGAGTAAACCTTGTCATTTCCACATGGTGCTGACTCTACAGGAATGCAGAATGCTAGAGTTAGGGATATGGAAGCTTTCACCAAGACTTCAAAGGAAGACTTGGGAGTCAGACAAAGTGTAGCAGGCTTAGAATACTTGTGGGCATCCTTTAAGAAGGTGATGCATGAAACTGTGAGAGTAAAGCTGAAGATGTAATAGAGACTCTAGGCATTAAATGATGGAAGAGATATGGAACATATGCCTAAGAAAGCTGCAAGTAGGAAGCAAATACAGATCAAGAGAGAGGCCATTTGGACTGCGGCCAGTAAGAACAATGACTAGACTGACCAAGCCCTTTAGTGGTCACCTCTCACCACCACATGCTGCTGATGTTGGACAGAGTGCTACAGGACCTCCTATCTGCCAGGCAGTGTCTTGGTCTTCCTTTGTCTCCATTCCTGCTTTATATGTCCCTATCCCTCACTTTTGGAATATAAATGTTTATTATATTCCATTATTCATTGGATACATGTAACTTGATTTTCACAGGGGCTCATAGCGAAAAGTTTGCCTTCAGTCTCAGAGGAGACTTGGCTTGGACTTTTGAGCAAAGTCAAAACTGTGAAGACTATTTGAACTTTTGTAGATGGGTTGAATGCATTTTTTATTGTGAGATGAATTAAGATTTTTGTGGGCCAGGAGTGAAAGGTCATGGTTTGAATATGCAGTATATCCTGTGAAGCAAATACGTTAAAAGCATGTTCCCCATTGCAGTAAGGTTCAGAGGTAAGGCTTTATTGAAAAGACTAAATAATGGGAGCTGTACCTTTATAAGTGGATTAATCCATTTGATGGACTAATTTGAATGGACTACTGGACTACTGGGTGATAATTGCAAGCATGTGGGATGTGGCTAGAGTAAGTATATCACTGGGGGCATGACGTTGGCCTAATGTCCCTGATCATCATCCTCCTTTTCTTCTCCTTCTTCTCCTCCTCCTCCTCCTCCTTCTCCTCCTCCTCCTCCTCTTTCCCACCTCTGTCTTGCTTCTCTCTTTCCTGCTGCCATGAAATGAGCAGCTTTTCTCCACCATGTCCTTCCATTAATGATGCTGTGCCTTGCTGGAGGCTCAAAGCAATTGAGTTGACTGACCATGAACAGAACCTCTTAAACTCTTAGTCCAAATTAAATTTTCCCTCCTCCTTAGTTCTTGTCTGGAATTTTGTTCATAGTTACAAAATGCTTTTTAACACAACTTGATAGCTGTGTTAAACATTTTATACCATTATGTAGGTTGTCTTTTAAGTTTTTCAATGGTTTCCTTTGTTGAGAAGGTGGTTTTGGTTTGATGTAATCCCATTTGTCCATTTCTGATTTTGTTGCCTCTGCTTTTGGGGTAATATACAATAAAATACATATACCCACTGCAATATCATGAAGCTATTCCTTTATGTTTTCTTTTAGCCATTTCATAATGTTGATTTTATTTTTAAATCTTTATTTTCAATTGATTTTTATATGTGGGTTACTGGAGTCTTTTGTCTTTCTTCCTCATGTGAATATTCAATTTTCCTTCCCCATTTGTTGAACAGACAGTCTTTTCCCAAATATATGCTGTCAGCATCTTTGTTGAAATCAGTTTATTGTAGACCTGTGGGATTTGATAGCAAAAATAGAAGTAATCAAGTTTTAAAGTAAGAAATAGACATTTGTCAAATTAATAAATATGTATGAAAAACATGTAGATGAAAAAATACTCAATAGCATTAATCATCAGGAAAATGCAAATTAAAACGAGATATCATCTCACTCCAGTTTGAATGACAATTAGCAAAATTGCAAAAAGTAAGAAGTTCTGGCTAGGATGTGGAGAAAAGGAATGCTTATACATTATTAGTATACATGTAAATTAAGGCAGTTGTTATAAAAACCAGTATAGAGGTTCTTCAAAACATTAAAACTGAACATCTAGTCATATAACTATTACTTATATGCATCCAAAAGAAATTAAAGATGTTACATCTAAGAGATATCCTCACTCCTATATTCAGTACAGCACTATTCATAATAGATTAGCCAGACATAGAAACACTAACATTCTTTGATCCCACTCATATGTGGAATATAAAATAATATAAATAAAGTAATTTCATAGAAGTTGAGAATTGACTGATAATTGTTAGAACTTGGGGAGAAAAGGGGAAGCAAAGATATAGAGTTTAGTAAATGGTACTAAGTTAGTTAGATGAAACAAATAATCTCTGGTTTTCCATTGAACAGTAGGATGACTACAGATGAGGGACTGTATGTTTCAAAAACTCTTGAAAGGTTTTGTGTGTTTTCACAGCAATAAATTAATAAATGTTGCAGGGCAGGGGATTGATATACTTACCATGATCTGAATATTATACAATGAATAACATATTGAAATAGTGCATAATATTCCATTAATATAATATTTCATGTGTGCTTTAAAAATAAATTAAAAGAAGGAAAAATAAAAAAGAAACACAGCAATAGCTACCTGAGTTCAGTGAATATTTATAGTTAGCACTGAAGTTTCGGCCTCTATCCTTAGTCATGGTTTATGGAGGCCATCCATAATAGATTTGGGAGTGGATTCCATGATATAAGTACATATGTATTGTAAAAGATTTTACTTAATTTTGATATTGACTAAAGTTTTCTGGAGACAAGAAAGGTTGGATTAATTCACAAAATACCTCTCTTACATACTTAGACCTATCATCCACCTTGCGATTCAGCCACATCCATTCCTTCCAGGTGCCATTCTTATTGGATATGGCATACTGTTTCAAAGATCCCACACACACTTCCTCCACAGTGTCAATAGTTGATTCGTTTGAATTTACCATTCTAGTTAATATCTAATTTCACATGCTTTCAATACTACCATAATAATTTGAAATTCCAATCATTAGGGATATTTAACTGGATATAGAAACAGTTGTCAGTTTGAGTGGGAAACTATGTCCAGCTAATCAAGGTAATGAGGGGATTTTGGCTATATCCATTCCTACAAGTAAAGGTGATATAGATCATTCTGAACCTATACTAGATTTCATGTGTAGTATTTTTTTTTTTTTTTGTAAGGTATGGGTTATCTTCTGCTTTCTATTTAGTTTATCAATTCAACTTGTATGTCAACAAGCTAACAGTAATGCCTTTGTCCTCCCCTTCAATAGACTTTCCCTTGATGAATATTGTTCTCCTTAACAGTCTCTCTGTCTTAGAGTTTCCTCATTTGGTTTTTAATGAACTGTTAATGAAAGTCAAAATAGTTCAATAGTTCTTGCTGGATGAACTGTGCAGGATGAATATTTATATACGTGTGTGTGTGTGTGTGTGTGTGTGTGTGAGTTGTAGAGAAAACTATGGAAGATATGTATACTTCTCTTTCAATCTCCAATTTGACAGGATTCTAAAGCATCATACAATGTATTAACACTGTAATTAAGTAAAATTGGTTGAATAGTTTTAATGAACTTGTACGGAGAGTGGAAGAGTCTTCTACTTTTAGCAACTTGTCTTAAGGAACTCTTAATAGTACAGTTAGTTAAAATCAGAGATGATTCACATTCATTGCATGCATGACTTGGTAAAGATACAGTTAGTTACTGAACTCCACTCATTCTTTCCCTACTCCTATAGAGTATACAAATTCTATACCAATAGCAGACTTTAACTTTCTGCAGGGAATTATTCTGATAAGACTAAGTGCTGCTAATGTCTGAATTGTTTTGGAAGGAAAAAACATGTCAAAATCTATTTTTATTTCCAGAGTGTCTCTTTTATTCTCAATATAAAATCAAAATAATGTTAGTTCCTCTAGGGAGAGTGACAAAAAATTGATAGCATATCTTTTGAATAGTGCTATAAGAGGAAAAGAAATATATTCTGTGTCCGTTCAAAGTCTAATTGTTAGAAATGCAAATGAGTAAATTCAAATGAATCTGTTAAACAGATCTGTTTTTTAATTCTTCGGATGATGATTTAACACTTATATGCATTATTTCTCATACAATTTGTTGTGAAATTCTATGAATGATCATGTTGTCCTTTTCTTTCTCATATTGGTAAAATTATCAGGGTAAATATCATCATTTATATAACTTCAAAGGGTTTTAAGTTCTTCTTACTTATGATATACAAAGATGTTATGAATCTTTAATATATATTTTCTTGGATACAAATTATCTTTACTAAGAAAACAACTGAGCATATAGCAAGAGGGAAACAGATAATACCGTAATTACTATGTGTATAATCAGATCTTAGAAACTTATACTTAAAACAATTTCCACAAAAATACAACTGTTTTATAGTACAAAAAAGGGCCAGAATAGATTTGGTTCTTTTATATTTCTCATAAGCTTCCTACACATTGAGATAATTATGTTTTATGTTTAGTTTTCTAAATGCGTATCATTGCGGTAAATTAAAAAGACAATGTCATTACCATGTTATAGGAATATACTTACACAATTATGATTGAATTAAATACAGTGATGGTTTCAAAGTCCACTGACAGCAGTGTTATTCCTAAAGATAAGAGGTGTTTTAGATCTTTCTAACAGTTTAAAGAAGCATCCCAGTGTCTAGAAGTTAACCATTTTTTTCAACTCACAGTTAAGTGAGTTCACTAACTGATTTGTCAGCTGGGGAGTTCTCAATAGTTGGCTATTATATTTTCCCACTCACTTAGTATCAATGGGTAGTACAGCTTGCATATGGAAAATCAAGGCTATCATTTTTCACATGCTTGACTTTCACAGACTGTTTTATAGGGTGATGAGACACCTGAATTTTATTTCTCTTATCATACAGGAAACTAGATTGAATTTCTTCAAATACTGATTACATATTTACAAAAGCTGAGAGAATCCATGTATCATATACAAGCACTTTTCAAAGTCTTATTTCACTATAAAGTCCTGTTGCTAAAGAAAGTCACCTGACCATTCCTGATTCAAGAGATGGAAACATTTCTCCACCTTCACAGAAAGGAAGAAAATTGTGGGCAATTGGCAATCAATCGCAATCAGCCTTTAGCTACAATTTATTTATATTTTTATCACATGGAAAATATGTTTACTCTTATCTCAGATATGAATTGTTTCATAAGATTTGGCCCTTAGAGTTTAAATCCAAGTTTCTGTGATTTAATATCATTCTAAAAGGTCATCTTTGATGTATTCC
This sequence comes from Sciurus carolinensis, assembly GCF_902686445.1. NCBI lineage: Eukaryota > Metazoa > Chordata > Mammalia > Rodentia > Sciuridae > Sciurus > Sciurus carolinensis. Next base: position 120,625,460 of record NC_062221.1, on the reverse strand, counting down.
CCTTCATTTGACTACCTCTCCTTCTATAAACATCCAATATTCAGTGGTGTGCTAGAAATGCAAATGAGAAACCTGTCGAAACCTTCCAAGGAGGTTGTAGTTTTGCCAAGTTTTCCTGTAAAATAACATGGGTGACCATTTTTTCTATCTTGCCACAGTAATCTTTTCATTGATGTTTCAGCCTCCCCATTAATAGATTATGTACCATTACCCACCTTTACTTAATAATCTATTTACAGCTGTTTCTAGCTACTGCTGCCTTCCATTCTCAGTATCAGTAGCACTTCTAAGTGAAAAATGTCTTTCAATTATTGCTATATAAATACAATGTTCAAAATGTCAATATTTAACATAATAATCATGTATGTATCTCCTAATTCTATATCTTATTAGGAAAGTCCTTCTTAACTTGGTCAACCTGTTCCCGATGTCAGAAATAGCACAAGATCATATGACTGATAATTAGCAGTTTCTTGGAACACTAGAATCTATTTGGTCATATGTCTCATGTTACAAGAAGATAGTCTAAGGTTCTTTGCATGGTCCTTCAACAGCCAAAAGTACAGCAAGCACAGTAAACTCCAATGTTCAAGTACTTACAAATCTTTTTTTTTTTTAAATCGTATTTGCTAATGCCATATTAACCAAAGCAATTCACATAGCCATTACAGATTCAAAAGCTGAAGAAATAGACTCTACTTCTTAATAAGAATGAACAAATTTGTAGTCACTTTTTCTGTTTATCATAGAAAGTTTAATACAGAAGGATGCATTTCTTTTTTGAAAGTGTAAACTTTTTCATTTCTCTTGTAAGTTGTAATAAAGTTAATACTTCAATACTTCCACTTTTTTCCTGTCAGATCAAATGCCACCAAAAAAGGTAGGAAATGCAACACATCAAGCCTCCTTCACTAATGTGCTATGCTTTTAACTCTCTGGCCTTCCAATCCCCTGATTTATTTATCCATAATACAGTTTTCTTCTTTCACACTCTTCGCTCTTACATCTGAATACTTAGTGTTATACATGTGCTGTACCACTTCCAGGAATTTGGAATCACACATCTTCTTCTATGAAACACTGTTTCTCTATTTAGAAGTTATATTCTTTAATTTCTCCACTTACAAAAAAATACTTCAAAACTTTCTAGGACTCTAATTCATTATCTTTAACACTTTTGCAACTGTTCATCTCCACTTATTACACAGCTTAGGTTTTATGGTATAATAACCAAGGTGTGATTATTATCTGTCAGACAACTTCAATCGTACATCCATCATTGGCAAATTCCTAATTTGGATAAATTCTTTTCTCCCTAATTTATTAACTATATCAGTGGAATTAAGTGGGAATAAAATACACACATATACACACACAAGGGTATGGACTAGTTTCACTTTACATTTATGAACACAAACATCAGCTCTAATCTCAGGATTTTTTGGAAAACTAATAATTAACCACTTAGAGAGAGAACTCTTCACCTCTCTTTATTTCCTCATTGTAAGCTAACATTACTTCAGTGAGAATAGAGAAACAATCAGAAGTGAATTCCTAACCATACTATCACCAAATTACCAATCCATTGGAATCTGTAGGCCCATGAGTTCTATGTATTAATTTTCAACAGATGGGTTTGCCAGTGCTTACATCTAGAGTTACCTCCTTTGTGCACTGAATTCCATACAGACTTACCTAACCAATGTCTTTCTCTATGTGGTTTTTAATCTATTGCTGTGGCATAATTTGTTTATTGGACCTTTTTATTCCCACTGAACACTAAGTAAATTTAATATAAAGTGAATTATGCCTTTGATTGTTCACTAAAAAGATCATTAAAGATATCTGTATGTATGCATAATATGGTTTTAATATTAGGTATCCACCAAAAGCTCATTTGTGAGACAATGCAAGAAACTTTAGAGGTTAAGTGATTTGGTTTGAGGGTTTTAACCTAAGTAGTGCATTAACCCGCTGATAGGGATTAACTGGTGGTAACTGTAGGCAGGTAGGGTGTAGTTGGAGGAGATGCGTCATTGGGATATTGCTTTTGGGGTATATATTTTGTCCTAGGTGAGAGGAGAAGTTCTTCTCTCCCTCTTTCTCTCTCTTTCTCTCTCTCTCTCTCTCTCTCTCTCTCTCTCTCTCTCTCTCACTTACTCTCTCTCGTTCCCTCTCTCTCTCTTTCTGCTTCCTGATGTCCTGAGCTAATTTCCTCTATCACATCCCTTCTTCCATGATTGTCTGCCTCACTTAGGGTCCAGAGCAATGTCGTTGGCCATCTATGAACTGAGACCTCTGAAACCATTGAGACCCAAAATAAACTTTTCCTCCTCCAATTGTTCTTCTCAGGTGTTTTGGTCACAGAAGAAAAAAAAAAAACTGACTAAACAGTATATGTTGATATAGACATATACTGTATACAGTTATAAGATATATATGATCACCACTTATTACAGTGTTCCTCAGCAATGAAACATGTATCAAAGTGAAATCACTAAAAGCCTTCTTATTAATCTCAACATTTAAAAATTCCTATAGTATATGTGGTTTCTAAAAATGGAATTTGAAAAAAAATAGATGGTGCCTCTCTTGTTAAGTACATCACTTGATTCTGAGACATGAAAGTCTCTTGCTTTCCATAGAATTTCCTGACTATCCTATTAATCTCCAAATTTTAGCAGTTTTGTTGATGCATAAACATTAATATCCTTTTGGAAACATTCTTCAAAACTTAACCTTTGTCCATAAAATTCTCTACCTTCTTAGTGAACTCATATTCTACTGCTTCAAGTCATATATATTTACTAATTTCTCCATGATATTTATAGCCAGTTCCCATTTCTTCCCCAAGTTTTACTTTTATATCAAAGATTCATACTTGAATGCCAATCAAAAAAGCATCCTTTACATATCCAAAACAAATCTTGATCTTCAACATTTCCATTATTTTCTTTCTTCTACTGTGTACCAGTAAATGATTCCAAATATTACTCAGTTAATTGATAGGGAGGACTCCAACTCACTACCAGGGTCTTACTTTTTCTTCATATTTCATACTGGGCCTACATTCAAAACTGAGTATGTATTAGGTAAAACTTCACTATTTCCCTTGCCACTAGTCTTGTTTGAACAACTTATTCGGGTTCTGTTGGTATTCTTGCTAATTCTTTTTCTTCTCTCTAGGACATCAAAAGTCAGCTTTTAATAATTAGATCATGTTATTTCCTTCCTACAGCACCCCAGTAATGACTTTCCATAATCCTAAAATAAAATTTGTGTTTTTTGATACTTTTCTGTTAGCAGCCTTGTTCTAATCACACCCACTCTATTGGACCTCTCTTACATTAGCAACCAGCTGCATTCAGGAATAATGTGTTAACCATTTACTCAATTTTACCGTGTATCGCTCACTATATGGAGAAATACTTTTATTTTACTACACCAGGATGCCGACAGGAAGTTGCTCACTTATTCAGGATATGTGCCACAGAGGCATGCAAGGTTTTAACACCTTATGTTACAATTTATGACTAATGGATGGAAGTTGACAATTTCTGTGTTCTAGCTCTTTTTGGACAATTATGAAATATACTTTACACTGCTCTTCAGAGGTTGCTTACTGGATTACAGCTTGATTAATCACTATTATTTTGAAAAAAATTTGTTCACCTTTGGATTGACTTTTCCTTCTTGCCTCTGTCACTATTGCACTTTTCCTTGTCTCTCATTCTTTCTTTGGTTGCATGCAAAACTTTTCATCAGACTGTTTTTGCTCTGTAATACAATTAATAACAATGTTGGTCTATATTGCATTAATGACTGATATCCGGTGACAGAATGCTCTAATAAGCTTTCCAAAGTCAGTGGCAAGTAAACTGATGATAATTCTTGGCATGTAGGAGCATTGTAATTGCTAATATTTTTGACAGTTATAAATTCCTCGGATAATATGAAAAGGTAGATTTGAATTATCAAGCTATCAGATGAAGGAATATTTTTATGTCATATTATTAGAACAGAGTAGACATTGATGAAAACTTGATGCAGGATTTAAATATAAAGGTTCTCTAGCTATAAGAGCCATTGTCTGAACAGCTTCAATTGATCTACATAAAATTAATTAATTAATTAATTAGTCAAATAAAAATCTATCAGAAGTGAAGCATTTGGTGAAAATGTCTATGGATTTTGAATTTCTACACTCTTCTTAACCATCTTGATTGAAATAAAACAACTCCCTTCCTCATAGTAAACCATTATTTACATAAAGTCCCAATAGAAGTCTTATCTGACTAGGATGTTCTTCAACATTATGCTTGTGTTGTTTAAAGTCTGACTTGTTCTCCCCTCATTGTTTCCTAATCTCTAAATTGGACAGATTGAAGCAGTAAAGCAAAATAGTATATTAATTTCTCCAAGTTGAAAAGATAAAACACTCAAATAACTAAAACAACTGAATAATAAATATTGAAAGATATTAAGGAGCACACATAGGAGTACATATGGAAGGAAAGGTACGGACCAGAACAACCAAATATTTTGCTTATTATTGGCATGGGACACTGTATTGTGATTCAGTGTTTAATATTCTGGCAGAGACACTTGGAGACAATACTTCAATTTGTTTCTTAAATCTTGAAAACAATGATGGCTATGGTAAACGAAATGTAATATTTGAATCATGTCAGAAGCCTCAGGTAGGAAAAAATAGAGAAGGAATTCAATATTTGTAATAAGAAAATTCACAAATGAAATGGATTCCATGAGAAATCTCAAAAGATATTATTTCATTCCCAATAACAAAATGTTAAGAAATACACCAAAATCTCTGAGGAGCCTAGGTGTGCCTGTTATCTAAGCCAGTATTGACATTAAAAGTAATATACTATTTTGCCTTTACTGGAACTTGATTATTATTGCCACCGGGCATGGATTCTGGAATTGAAGAGACCAGTAGGTTGACTCTTATCATCAGGGATAATCCTAATGCAAATATAACAATAAGTGCCACGATTGAGAATCAACCATTACCTTTACCCACAGTGATCTGTAGTAATGACTAATAAATCATAATATTCTTAATGTTGAGATAGATGGGAAGCTAGAGTTTTAATTAATTTCTATAACCAGAAAAAAATTGAAAACTACTTAACAGATGTCTAATTCAGCTGCCATAGTAGAAATCGAGATCTTTACCCAGTTTCCAGATGAAAGTCAGAAATTCCTACCACTAAGAAAGGAGCTCAACTGTATTCAAAGACATAATATAGATACTACACAAAGGTGGAGGGAAAAAAAAACATTGCTTTAGTCAGCTTTCTCAGGACCGACCAAAAAACCTGACAAGAACGACATAGAAGAGGGAAAAATTTATTTGGCACTCATGGTTTCAGAGGTCTCATCCATGGATGACTGACTGTTGCTTTGGGTCTGAGGTGAGACAGAACATTATGGCAGAAGTGTCATATTTTGGAAGGAAGTAGTTCAGGACATGGCAAACAGAAAGTGGAGAGAGTATACTGCTCAGCCCCAACAAGGTATATAACACAAAGGCATGCCCTCCAGTGACCTACCTTCTCCAGCCACACTCTACCTACCTATAGTTACCACCCTATTGAGCTTTATTTGTGGACTAATGCACTGATTAGGTTTAGGTTCTCATAACCTGTCATTTTGAAGCAAACCAGAGACCCCACCCAGAAGACACTTACCATAATTAAGCAGAAATCCCCACCATATTTATATAAGTTCTACTTCTTGTCAGAAAGCTTTATAACAGAATACCAGCAAAAAAAAAAAAAAAAAAAAACTCAATATGGAATGGTACTTTCTATTTCTTGTGAGGACTAAGTTACTGTGTCTTACAAAAACTAAGTTTGACCATAGACTTGATGATATTACTTCTACTTTTGTTATAAGAAACCTCTGACTAATCTAATCTAAAAAATGGGACAAAAAGTACTTTCTGTGAACTCAAGAAAAAAATATAAAATAATGTTATATTTAATATATAAAATATAAAATAATGTTATATATTATAATGTTTGACTCCTACAAAAATGTAAATCTTCAAACCCCTCCTCCCACTGGATATAAAATTCAAGGAATTTCCATATTCTTTGTCCAGGGAATGTTTTAGACAATAGCCTCCTGGACCCTGCAGTCAATAAACCTCTTTTCTGAAAATGCCTAGGGTGTCCAGCCTCTTCTGTGCTACAATTTCATCTCTGAACTTTGGATTTATCTTCCCTTATGTAACCATTTCACTATCACTTGATTCCCATCTTTGATAGTGAATCACTTCCAAAAGTAGACAAATCTGCATGTGAAAATTTGCCTCAGGGTGTTATTTTGAAGAAATCCTGGCTTAATACTTTGAATACTAACACAATAGAATTCTTTCTATTTTTGAAGCATAGGCAACAAAATCATTTCAATGTCTCAATTTGATGGACTCTCTTTCTATCTGGTTTTCTGTCACATAGGCAGGAGGATCTCAAGTTCAAAGCTAGCATTAGCAATGGCAAGGCACTAAGCAACTCAGTGAGACCCTGTCTCTAGATAAAATACAAAATAGGGCTGGGGATGTGGCTCAGTGGTCGAGTGCCCCTAAGTTCAATCCCTGGTACCCAAAAAAAAAAAAAAAAAAATGCAATTCTCATTCCTTCATTTTATTCAGAACTTCAGCCAAACATCTACTTTACAGCAGCCTTTCTTTGACCTGGCCAGCACTTGCTATGCCCTCATTGCTCTCCAACTGTACCTTATTATACACGTTTATTACCCAACTCAGTCACTTAATTTTGCAAACCATGAGGTTAGAACTATTCATAAAAGAGCATCAAGATGTTTTAGCATTCAAAGATATCTCTATCAGCGAATGACTTAAAGATGTCCTTTTTGAACAAGAATCACCAAGTCATAAGTGTCTTTCTTATTCTCCTCTAGTAGAACAAAAGTGCACTCCTAAAATCAGGACATAATGATACAGTTTGAATTGTCAAGTTAGGCTCACAGGAGTCATAGATCTTAAGATCAAGGCCAAATGTATTCACACAAGAAAAGGTGAGACATTTTTCTTGGAGAAATCTGAAAAGTTTATGTGCAGTACTCCTTCAAACTTCTTTCCTCTCTCATATTAGGATGTTCCTTGATTTCAGATTAAAAATGGAGTAGACTAGTACAAGGTATGAGAGCCTGTATACTACTTTACAGGGTAAGTCATATTCAGAAAACTACTGAAAAGGGGATTGTAATACAGAAAATATAAGCTTCGACTATTTTAACCCTATTTCAGTCATAAATGTTTCTTTTTCAGTATTTTCATTAGCAAATGAGTTCTTACCTCTTCTAACATTTAGCATCTGTGCATGAGCAGTGAGACAACTGAGTTGCTGCTAACTTCAATTTATCAATTATATTAGTTAGAAAAGGTGAAGAAAATTGCATCAAAAACTCTTATTGTTTGATTATATGAAATAACTAAAAATTCAGCAAGTTAACATTTTTTTCTTTGTCTTAATTTCTCCCATAAACAGTTCACATAATTTTTTTTTTCTAAAGTTGATGTTAAAAAAATTCTTGAGTACCCGAGGGCCACCATCAACCTCGTTTCAGTTCCTCTAGGTTCATCTGTGCCACTCGCCTGCCACACACTCCGCTGTCATAACCCGCCATCATGATGAACCTCGCAAAGGCTGGTAGAAATCAAGGTGATCCCAAGGGAAATGGTTCCTCCACCAAATGAGGTAGAAGAAGATAGTGAAGATGAGGACGTGTCAGAAGATGAAGAAGATGACAGCAGTGAAGAAGAGGTTTTCATCCCTCAGGAGAAAGGCAAGAAGGTTACCACAACTCCAGCAAAGAAGGTAGTAGTTTCCCCAACAAAAATGGTGGCAATTTCCACACCTTCCAAGAAAGCAGCTGTCACTCCAGGCCAAAAGGCAGTAGTCACACCAGCCAAGAAGACAGTTACACCAGCCAAAGTAGTTACAACACCTGGCAAGAAGGGAGCCACTCAGGGCAAAGCATTGGTAGCAGCCCCTGGTAAGAAGGGAGCTGTTACTCCAGCCAAGGGGGCAAAAAATGGCAAGAATGCCAAGAAGAAAGACAGCGATGAGGAGGAGGAGGATGACAGTGAGGAAGATGATGATGATGATGAGGAGGAGGAGGAGGAATTTGAACCAACAGTGATGAAAGCAGCAGCTGCTGCCCCTGCCTCAGAGGACAAAGATGATGATGAGGAGGAGGAAGATGACTCTGAAGAAGAAGCCATGGAGATCACACCAGCCAAAGGAAAGAAAGCTGTTGCAGAAGCCATACCAATGAAAGTCAAGAGTTGGCTAAGGAGGATGACAAGGAGGAGGAGGAGGATGAGGAAGATGAAGAAGATGATGAAGAGGAGGAAGAAGAGCCTGTCAAAGAAACACCTGGAAAACAAAAGAAGGAAATGGTCAAACAGAAGGCAGCCCCTGAAGTCTAGAAACAGAAAGTAGAAGGCACAGAACCAACTACATCGTTTAATCTCTTTGTTGGAAATCTGAATTCTAACAAATCTGCTCCTGAACTAAAAATTGGTATCAGTGAACTTTTTGCAAAAAAATGATCTAGCTGCTGTGGATGTCAGAATTGGAACAACTAGGAAGTTTGGCTATGTGGATTTTGAATCTGCTGAAGATCTGGAAAAAACCTTGGAACTCACTGGTTTAAAACGTTTTGGCAATGAAATTAAACTAGAGAAACCAAAGGGAAAAGACAGTAAGAAAGATCAAGATGCAAGAACACTTTTGGCCAAAAATCTCCCTTACAAAGTCACTCAGGATGATTTAAAATAAGTGTTTGAAGATGCCATGGAGATCAGATTAGTCAGTAAAGATGAGAAGAGTAAAGGAATTGCTTATACTGAATTTAAGACAGAAGCTGATACAGAGAAAACCTTTGAAGAAAAGCAGGGAACAAAGATTGATAGGCGATCTGTTTCCCTCTACTACACTAGAGAGAAAGGTCAAAATGAAGACTATAGAGGTGGAAAGAATAGTACTTGGAGTGAGGAATCAAAAACTCTCTTACAATTCAACAGAAAAACTCTTCAGAAAGTATTTGAGAAGGCAAATTTTATCAAGAACCAAAATGGCGAATCTAAAGGGTATGCATTTATACAGTTTGCTTCATTTGAAGATGCAAAAGAAGCTTTAAATTCCTGTAATAAAAGGGAAACTGAGGGCAGAGCAATCAGGCTGGAGTTGCAAGGACCCACGGGATCTCCTAACACAAGAAGCCAGCCATCAAAAACTCTGTTTGTCAAAGGTCTGTCTGAGGATACCACCAAAGAAACCTTAAAAGAATCATTTGACTGCTCTGTCTGTGCAAGGATAGTCACTTACCTGGAAACTGTATCCTCCAAAGGGTTTGGTTTTGTAGACTTCAACAGTGAGGAAGATGCTAAAGATGCCCAAGAGGCTGAGGGAGATGGTGAAATTGATGGAAACAAAGTTACCTTGGACTGCGCCAAGCCTTCCCGGTGGCTTTGGGGGTCGTGGAAGAGGAGGTTTTGGAGGCAGAGGTGGCAGCCAAGGAAGTAGACGGGGAGGAGGAGACCACAAGCCCCAAGGTAAGAAGATGAAGTTGGAATAGTTTCTTCTGTCCCTGTCGTTCCCTCTTCCTTTTGAAAGAAAGGACTCTGGGGTTTTTAAACACTGTTACCTGTTCAATGACAGAGCCTTCTGTGGACATTCCAAGACAGTATACAGTCCTGTGGTCTACTTGGAAATCCGTATAGATGACATTTCAAAGGAGATACCCTGTTGGTTTTGACTGGATATTCATATAAAATTTTTAAAGAGATGAGTGATAGAGCTAACCCCTATTTGTAACTTTTGAATTTATATTGTTTCATTCCATGTACAAAACTGTTTTTTGTTTTTGGTTTTTTTTTTTTTTCCCCCTACAAATAGTTTTTTGTTTTGTTTGCGTTGGGGGGCATAAAGGAAAGCAGAATGTTTTATGAGTTTTGCTTCGGTGACTTTAAGATAAATTAAAAGTCCTAAACTCTGAAAAAAAATTTCTTGCTTGACCGTTATGTAGAAATCATCTTCTGCTGTAATTTCTATGAGGAGAGATGCTAAAAGAGGAACTCTGGGTAGTGGAATCTATGACTTGGTCCTGGTTTATCACTTTTTGTTCTTGTGTCCTATTTTTTTTTCCCCTTGAGAAACACATACACACACACACACACACACACACACACACACACACACGCAAATCTGAATTTCAACATATTTTCCTTCTTAAATGTGTCATTTTCTTGAAGTGTTACAAAGATGCCCAATGTTACTGAAGCTTGCCAACCTAATGTGGTACTCTCCACTGCTTCTCCAATATAGTGCTCCCTATGACAACTCTCAACATGTAGCAAATACAAAACTACATGTAAACTCTGAAAGAAAAGTTGTTGAATGTAAAAGTATTATCTGGAGGAAGGAAGTGAAATTTATCATTGGTAATAGAAAAATAAAGAGAGAAGACAATACCAATAATTTATGCAATTTTATTTTTTCCACTTTCATGTAATGTAATCTTTCAAATAATACTAATAGAAATATATTTTTATAATCTATACTTACCTATTGGTATATGTATACAACTACAATTTAAGTTAAGTGTCATATATTGCTTTTATGAGTTTTCTTTTTTTAAAAGGTGGGAAAAACTTGAGACATCTTTCTCATTTAATCCTTCTTTTTTGTCTGCCTATATTTGTTTACAAAAAAACAAAACAATTATATGTAAGAAAGAATAAATAAAAAGAATTTATATAGACAAATGACAAACTAATGTAAATACTATCTTAGAAATACTATCTTAGTGTTTATTATCTTTATTCTTAGGTAATATTTTCAATGTCTTCATAGTTTTTTATTAATTTCTTTATATTTCCTAATAGTTGATTCAGACATAAATCCAAATATAAAAAAATACATTACATTAAGTTTTGTAGCATGGATTGCAATAATTTGCAATAATTTTAAAGAATCTAAAGCCTCTCATCCTCCTTTAAGGACTATAGCCATATCTAAAATTATTTCTCCCTCAAACCAGACCCCAAAGGAAGGATTATGGTTTAATTAGTTTATTTAGGTATAATTCCAGTAAATGCTGAAAAATGGAGAAATGAAACCCTGAAGGAAGAAAACAAGTCAAGTTTGAGTTAATGAGTGTTAACGCCATGGGCAATTGAAGCTTAGTGTTGTTGGAATATTTATACATCTGCTTCCCTTTCTCATTAAAGGGGACCACAGAGTGTTAAAAATACCTTGAAATTCAAATCTGTCCCTCAGGACCAGAGACACCTTCAGGAAGAGTGACCAGGTACTTGAGATAGGAAACCCTTGGCATGAATGGTAAGTAGTTCAAGAAACTACAGGTGAAAGGTACGCTATGCTAATTTGGAACATGGATGAAGCTATTACAGAACTTGACACAGAGGATCAAGCTATAAACCTGAATAGTTTCAAAAATGAGCACAACCTCTCTAATATTTTGTTGTAATATTTAAAATTTCAGACTTCTGATATGCGTCTCTTTTAATAACTTGTTTTCCTAATCAACCACAATACACACAAACTGCCAAAAGTTAGGGTGAAATAGGAAAAGACAGGTTAAATGAGGAAAACAGGCATTCCATGGTAAAAGTTTGCAATTTTATTTCCCAGTACATGTGAACATTGAGAACATCCATATTTATGCTGTATTCCTTCAATCATCTTACACTCATGCACTGCTACACATGTTTATACCGGCTTACTCATTTGAGTCAAGTCAAACAGTGGAGAGATTTTGTTGATAGAATTTCTCTCTCAGCATTGTATATCTACATGCCTGAGATGGTTAAATCCTATAGTTAGAATTAGTTGTTATTTTTAAATTAAGAAAAAATAAGTGAAGTTTTCCTCATAATATTAATTTTTTTTTGCCTTGATTATGTAAGTTTTCTATCAAAACAAATACTTCTACGTTAAAGCATCAGGGTTGATACTCAAGTTCATCTGGAAGTCTGTACAAAGTACCAATGACATTCAGCATAGGCAATCTGTTTCACTCTTAGTTGAGTTCTAGAAATGACCTAATGCTAGTTTAACTTTCTTTTAGTATGACCTTGAAGATGATGATGCTATTTAATTTTATTTTTATAAACTCTGTTATTATTGGTTGTGTGTCATATTTTAAATTTTTGCTACATTTATCACAGGTAAGTTTCATGGGTACATGTTCATCAAGTGTTTACATCTATAATTTAAAAGAAAAACTGCAAATTTAATATAGTATAAAATTTACTGAAGTTGAAAAGAGAGTAGAAAGAATTTCTAATTTTCAAGTGCTTAATGTTTTCCTGTGATTACACTGGATATGATAAAAATATGACTCAAAACAGGATTTCCAATATTTGAGAATGTAGGACTATCTGCATTTGAGGAAGATTCCTTGTTTTTAAAATATCTTTATAGATGTATCTGTAATTAAAGTATTTTTATTTAAGACTATTCATATTTAAGTGTTATTTTAAATTGACATTGAGAAAAAGAAAGCAGAATATCTTCATGTATAAAGTAGTTCTGTTCTTGAGAAAATTATGAAGTTTTTTTCTAAATAATCCTAAATTTTTAGACAAAAAATGAAACTATATTAAGAAACTGAAAAAATCCATTATAATGCTTAACAATTTAGAAAAAAAAATACAGACATCTGTAAAATACTTTGGTTTGATGGAACCATAATTATTGGAAGTTAAAAGCAAATATTTTGGAGCAATACTGAGAAATTGCCAACTAGCAAGTTTGGTGTTGTATTGTAATAAAAAACTGATATTACTGATATTAAAAGTAGAGAAAATATGGAAATATAAAAGGAGAGATACTAAAACAGTAGAGACCAAGTGGTTATTAAGCAAACCCATATCTTATTCCTGTGAAAATGTAGTAAGACCTTTTTCCAGGTTGTCTTAGTTAAGTATGAAAATGTGAATACATTCTATTCAATGCATATAAACCAATGTCTTGTGTACTTTCTCCGTGCCTGGCCCATGAATTAGTCTACAAGCCATTCCCTTTCTCTCCATCCCTACCCTGCTGTGTGCTGATGCCTATGGCGATTTCTGAATGTCAATGCTGAAGATGAGAGACACGTGTATTACGTTATGAATACTTCAGGGAATGGAAGTACTACTCCATTCCCATCTGTTTTTACTTACACAGACAGAAATAAATTTCTATTAAGTTAAGCTGAAAACATTTCCTGCTGTATCCTTTAAAAGTGCTAAAATAGGAGTTTGGACGCAGTCCAATAGTAGAGCACTTACCTACCTTGCACAAGGTCCTGTCTTCAATACTTAGCAACACACACACATACAAACACAAATTAAAATGAAACAGAAACTGCTAAAATTTTAAAGTTGAAATAGGATTTGAAATCTTGAAGTAGAGCATTTTCCAATGTAGAATTCAAAATGTAAAACATTGGTTTAGAGGTCATATTGTTACCAGTGAGGAAAATGACATGAGATATAGAAATATGAGGAAACTAAGGGGATAAAATTCTGACGTTTGTCAAAGTTTCTATATTTTCTGGGCCATATGAACAAAGGAAATGGAGAAGATATAATGAAGATGGAGAATATTGGTCTCTTCTTAGCCAATCCTTGCCCCTTCCCCTGGAGACATTTGAGGACATTCAGGAGTAATAGACACTTAGATGACATTTTCCTTAGGGAATTATGCCTAGTTTTCCAGAACACAAGCCCCACCCCCCAATATATATATATATATTTCTAGAAAGACATATAGGTATGCATGATAGCAGTTTTACAAGAGCTGTGCATTCTCATAACAATTTGTGGGGGGTCTCTTGTGGTGCAGTTTTACTACAAACACAGATGAACCTGTGACCCACCCCAGCAGCATATCACCCTGGAGAGAAATGTGTAGGAGAAACCACTGCAAGATGTTCTGGGCTTAATAAACTGTCTGTTCTGATTCAAAAATGAAGTTTCCCTGTGAAATATTAATATATAAATCATCTTAATAGATCCATGTTGTACAATAGCAAAATATTTGGCAAAACTATCACATTTTATACTAAACTAAGAGTTTATTAAGTTTGTAGGTTTGGAAAATCATTATAGGGAAATCATTTTATGGGAAATCATAATATTAGAAATCATATTAGAAACATGAAATTATTATTGCTAGCTGCTTTTAGCTGAATTAGAAAGAAATGAGCTCAGGCAATGAGAGTTGGTTCATTTTCAAGCTGAAAGGACAGAAAATAGAGCATGAAAAGATATTTAAATCTCAAAAACATGAGGAATAGCTATTGTACCTGATACTCAAAGAGTAGAAAAATATAATCTATTTTTCTAATAAAAAATGACAGAATTTCAAAATTTAAAGAGTTAGAAAAGCCTACTTATTTTCAGACTTCAAATAGTAAAAATGTCACTAAATGAATAATCATGTGCAGAAAAATAAAATTGAATCCTTATCTCACATCAAACACAAAAACAAAAAATTGATTAAAGACTTCAATATAAGAACAGAAACTGTAAAAATGATAGAAGAAAATATAGATTAAAACCTCTACAATATTGTTCTAAGCAATGACTTTCTAATATGATCCTAAAACATAGACATAAAAATAGACAACTGGAACTGCGTCAAATTAAGAAACTTCTGCAGAACATAGGAACCAATCAACAGTGTGAAGAGGCAATTCATAGAAGGTAGAAATTACCTGGAAAGCCTACATCCAATGAAGAATTAGGGTTGACAATACGTTAGAGACTCAAATACTTCAATAGCATATTAACACGTAAAAACAGGAAAAATAACCAAACAGATATTTCTCAAAAGAGGACATGCAAATGACCTACACATTAAAAAAAAAAGTGTTCAACATCACTTATCAACAGGTAAATGCAAACCAAGACCACCAAGACCACAAAAGATGTCACTTCACACTATTAGAATGGCAGTCATGGAAAACAAATATTATCAAAGATGTGGGAAAAGAAAAAATTTACACATTGTTGGTGGGTGTAAATGAGTATGATCATTGTGAACAATATTCTGAAGTTTCTTCAAAAAACTATAAATAGGTCTGTGCAGGCGCGCTGACCCTGAAACTGGTGGCTGACTTTAGGTCTGTTACTGTGTAAAATAATATAAAAGTTTATTTCTAAAATGAACTATCCAGATCAAGGTGTTGCTCTGAGAAAGTGAAGGACTCTCATTACTCTTTTTTAGTGATGAAAATTTTTCATATATAGAGAAGTTGGCCACCACCTAGGGACCTACCAGTCATTTTTTTTTTTTTTTTTTGATACTGGGAATTGAACCCAGGGGCACCCAACCCCTGAGCCACATCCCAAACATCTCCAGCCCTTTTTATATTTTATTTAAAGACAGTATCTCACTAATTTGATTGCAGTCTCACTAAATTGCTGAGGTTGTCTTTGAACTTGTGGTTCTCCGTGTGCCATCACACCCAGCCCTACTAGCATCTTTACCAAAAGATATATCCTATCATTTTTGTCTCATCATGACTTTTGAAAAAATAAAAATCTTTTTATAGTAAAAAAAAAAAGTCTAAATAGAAATATCACATGATCCAACAATTTCACTTATGGGGTATGTTCTTTGGAATTAAAATCAGTATTTTTAAAGAGACATCTGTACTCCTCTAATCACTTTAGCAGTATGATATGAAATCAACATAAGATATGGAATCAACATAAGTGTCTATATACATCTTGCTGGTTCTCCTCATATAGAGACCCTGACTAATACATTATCTTTAGACTTCTGGGTAACAGTCTTTCTTACTGTGTGGAAGGGTGATATATAATTGTGGCTTTGGTTTTTGTTTCCCTGATGATTAGTGATATAGAGCTTTTCTTTTGTTATGTACATGTTAGTCATTTGTATATCTTGTTTTAACAAATGTCTATCAAGATTTATTGTCCATTTTTAAATAAAAATATTGGTTTTTATTTTTTAAGTACCTTATATATTCTGGATATCAACCTTTTAACATCTGCATATGTAGCACATTCAGTCTCCTATTTCATAGTTTGAACTCTGCTGTTTGCTTCACTATGTAGAAGTTTTTAGTTTCATATAAATCCGTTTGTCTATTTTTACTTTTTTTTCATTGCTTTTGCAATGTCATCCTTAAAAATATAGTGTCCAAAAGAAAACAAGATTTTTGTTGTTTTCATAGCCATCATTTTTCATAAAATAATTAGCCTCTGTTTTGCTTAGAGCTTTTATCATGAGTGGATATTGAATTTTGTTAATTGTTTTTCCTGTTTCAGTTGAGAGAATCATATCCGCTGCCTTCTTTATTCTGTTAGTGTTGTGAATTACATTGTTTTCAAGTATTAAACCAACCTTGTATTTTTGTGATTTAAAAAAAAAATAGTGTCCATTCTCATATCCTGAAGCATTTTTCTTATATTTTCTTTTAATAGTTTTGTAGTTTCAGTTCTTACATGCAATCCTTTAATCCATTTTGAGTTGATTTTTGTTACTGCTAAGAGACAGGGAGTTGGCTTCATTCTTCTGCCTGTTACTCTCCAGTCTTGCCAACACCACTTATTGAAAAGACTGTCCTTCCTTTAATGCATCTTCTTAACACCTTCGTAAAATATTATTGATTAGAATGTGTGGTTTTACTTCTAGTCTCTGTATTTTGTTCCATTGGTCTATGTTCTGTTTTGTAAACTCCCAGAAATTTTATATTTACTTTAATCTTCATTACTCCTCTTTCTTACAATAAAGTGAAAGTACAAGGTAAATCAGTTATTTTCCACAATTCGATATTTTAGTGTCTCATGGCAGATCTCTCAAAAAGAGATTGTATAAAGGTTATTCACTGTAGGTTTCATCAGCAGTAACATAAAGAGAAGTATTTCTCTAAGTATGACTTTTAGTATAGAACAGCATGTGTTTGCTGGCCTGATTTTATTTGACTAGATTTTTCCCACTACTGTGTAAAGACTATGGATAAAGTTAAAATAAACCAAAGTCAATTAATATTTTCTTCATTTGCACTAGGAATAATCAGGTTTATAGGAAGTGAGAGACTGTTCTCCTTTCCATTAAAGTCAAGGAACACTTTTCCTTGCATGAATTAAGGAATATAAAAGAAGTCTAGGCATTGTCTGTTTTGTGATTCTTGAAAGCAAAGTATGATTCAGTTTGAGTGTGTTGTGTGTGAGAGTTGAGCTATAATGCCTCCCCAGGGAACTCGTAAAGTTATTTGTGAACTAAGGACTTGTCTCCTAAGTCTTCTAATAGAATCCCGTGGCCCAATCCTATCAGCTGTCCTCAGAGGAAAATTTTTTTCTCTTGAGAATAAAATCATAGCTGTAATGTTCTACTGTAGACAGGTTGGTACTAGGGCTGATTCTCTTGGTGTCTTTTCTCCTTGGATCCTGAGTAAAGATCTACATTCTGAAGAAAATATAAACATTCACAGTAAGACTTTTCTGTCATCATATCTCAGTGTCTGCCAATTCAAACTTGAGTTTGACTTCACTTAAATTATCTCTATACTATATAAATTATTTAAAATTATTAGACATGTCTAGAGGAGGAATCTATGCTGATATTAAAGCTATGGGTTATAGCCTAGAAAATCACACTCTAAGTTACCAATAAGCAAGCATTGAATAAGGGAGGGGCTTATGTGTCAACAGTTTCCCATATCTGGGCTCAGACCAATTGAATTGCTGGAACATGATGTGGTACAACCCATGAGGAAGCCCTGCTAACTCATTCATGGTCTAGCCAGGCATAACTTTGGAACAGGGGATCTTGTTAGTTTTTGGCCAAATATCCAGAAGGACTGAAAACAGTTTTGTGTCTGAATGGCATTCACTTCTAGTGAAGAAAATGCTTGTACCCAGAAGACAACCATTTTGTAAAATCTTGTTTATTTGAGAATTGTAAAATTGTTTATCCCATACCACTAATTTTATTTTGGATTGTATTCTTGTACAACCTACACTCCTTTGTGAAACCCTTTCACAATTGGGGTATTTGAGGTAGATGCTCTGAGGATGTACCTTCTCTATATAAGTGGATATCTGAAAATATGATAAAATTTCATTATCATTTCCAATGATGTAAACTTCTTGATAAATTGAAAAAGACATAATACATGATATGCAGAAAGAGTTCTAACAGTTTCCATTTTGAAAGTTGTAAATTTTGAAAAAGTTATGGATTTTATAAGTCATAAATCATAGCATAATAATTTGATGTTCAATTGGTTTGAGGGCACAAAACTTCTATATAAATTAGAATGACAACACTAATGAACTCTAAAAGAATAAAACATTTTTTAGGTTGAAAAATTTTTGTAACCCTCTCCACATACCACCCAATGGAGTGAGCAGCTCTTTCAGATCCCTACCTCATCCCTTATATTCCCAAGAGTATAAGAGGATATGTATATGCAATGGTATATATGTGTGCATGTGTGTGCACATGTATATGTGTGTGTAATACATGTACACAACTGAAATGGAATTACTCTTGACTTCAGAATTTCTATGGATATTATTCATGTTTTTTATCCTTAGTTTACACATTCACATGCACACACACACAGAACCAATGAGGGGAAAAATATGTATATGTACTTATTATATATATCTGTGCATATATATTATATATATGATTCTCCTTATATTTGATAAACATACACATAAAGATTTATTATGTGTAGGTGTGTGCTCATTTGAGTAAGCCATTTCTACATAACATTAATAATGGGTTTGATAAATGTCTATAGATTTTATTGGGCAAATCTAATTGTGTTAGTCAGCTTTTCATACCTGTGACCAAAATACCTGACATGACCAGAACAACTTAGATTCAAGCATGGTAGTGCACACCTGTAATCCCAGCCACCCAAGAGGCTGAGGCCAGGGTTTCCAAGTTGAAGACCAGTCTCAGTAACTTAGTGAGGTCCTAAGCAACTGAGTGTCTCAAAATAAAAAGATAAAACAGGCTGGAGATGTAGTTAAGTGGTAAAGTGCCCCTGAATTCAATTTTCAGTACCAAAACTCAAAACAAACAAACAAACAACAACAACAAAAAACTTAGAGGGGTAAAGTTTATTTTGAACTCCTGGGTTTAGAGGTTCAATCCATAGTAGGCTGGTAGGTTGACTCCATTCCTCTGGGCCTGAGATGTAAGGCAGAACATCACGGTGGAAGGGCATGGTGGAGGAAAGCTGTTAGCTCATGGAAGCAAGGAAGCAAAGAGATAGAAAAGAGGCAGGGATAAAATATAATTCCCAAAGTTGCACACCCCAATGATTTCTCCAGCCATGTCCCATGTGCCTAGAGTTGCCACCCAGTTAGTATATTCAAATTATTAATTCATCAAATAGATGAATCTACAGATAGGTTATAGTTCTC
The DNA here is from genome assembly GCF_902686445.1 of Sciurus carolinensis. NCBI lineage: Eukaryota > Metazoa > Chordata > Mammalia > Rodentia > Sciuridae > Sciurus > Sciurus carolinensis. The sequence continues at coordinate 120,605,974 of NC_062221.1, read as the reverse complement.
ATAATCTAATAATCAGTCTACCTCTGAACATTCCTGCATTTACATGAACTTTCTGGTGAACATATCATATTCAAACCATAAAACACAATAACTCAAGCCTTATGACTCCTGAATACTTTCTCATATGATTAATCAATGAATTTCTGTCACTATCCCATATTACACTAGCTTTCTTCATTAGGTAGTCTTTTTTTCAATATCAGTAGTACGATTCTCCCTTTATTGACTTTGTTAAAGAAAAGCCTTTGACTAGGTAGAATATCATAACTTTCTAATTATTCTTCATTAAATTTAAAATACCAAAAATGTATAATAATAATAATAATAATAAAAGTTTCAGGTGAATCTAAAATTTGCTAGACTCAAAAGATTATCTGCAGGCAGATTGTTCTTGATTTATGAGTGCAGATTTACTCTAATTCTGGAAATGTGATAAGTGAATGACTACAATTATAGTCAGAATTTCAATGTAAGCCCAAATCTTGACTGACCTCTTAAAAAATGTTTAAGTGTTTTCTCTAAAGAAGATTATGGATATAAGGTTAATAGATGTAAACCAAAAGAAACATGCAGCAAATAAAAAAATCAAAACAATGAAAGAAAGCAACTTTTTGAAAGGAAAAAGCAAGCCTCTGATAAGCACTCCAGCATTAATAGACACTGGGATTCTGCTGGAAGCAATATCACCAGATTTGAATCTAACCCATGCACTAAGATTCTAGAATGATTATAGAAAATACAAAAGTTACCTTGACTTGGTAGTGAAATGGTTGCATTGATTATTAAAATGATAAAGGAAAAAGTTCTAAATAAATGCATAGTTCTAGAGAATCAACTTTTTAGAACTTAGAAAGATAATGTAGAGTCTTCAGTTATATAAGACATGGTCAAGACCCTTTCAAAAGTTTATATGATAGAAATCAAAAGTTTGGGGCCTAAAGCCTGTCTTAACTTTGCAAATATGTGATTTATATTATCAATAAATGTATAGAAAACGAACCATCAACAGTCACTTAAAGCAGTCACTATTTATTTTGCTCAAAATTCTGCATTATGGGTTGAGTTCAGGTAAGGATATGTTCTTTCAGTCATATAATTCCTGGGACTGCATGTCCAAATTATATTGGCATGGTTGCTGTCTCAGCTTAAAAATATAGAGAGAGAGCTTATAAATCATGTGATATTCTTTTGTGTAGTCTGTTTCCATTTATTTTTCAGTGTTTTCACTTTGTCTCTCCACTCTTCACTCTTTTCAGACAAATCCTATTTCTAAATAAGTAAAAGCAGAAGCTTCCAGGGTTCTTGAAACCCAGATCCAGAACAGGCATAGTGCTTCTTCTGCTCCACTCTAGAAACACAGCACACATCCAGCCAAGATTCACAGGAAAGGAACAGGGATGTCTTTGCATGGGAGTGGTGTATACTTCATGGCCACTTTAATTCCCCATTATTTATTAATTTCTACAATAAGTCAGTTCTGACACCCAACCTCACACTTTCCCAAGGTCCTCCAAGTTTTGTCTCAGTCTTGGACCTCACTATATAAATTCCATCCTGATAAGATTGAGACTCTTGAGTAAAGCTTCTTACATGAGATTTTAAAGATACAAATAGCTATTCACAAAATGGAACAGAAGACATAACCTCCCTGCCCTCTTCTACAACATACTAACCCACAATTTTGAGCAAAAAACAGTATCATTGAAGTAAACACCCCCAATGAAAAGCTGAGGGGAGCAATGGGAGAAACATCAGAGTAACTCAAGAGCAATTCTGAAGTTCAAGCAGGTGTGTGTCCACACTTTCCTCATTTCTAGGACAAGAAAAGTGCCCTTTCCTTTGCTGTACTGCAGGGGAGAAGAACTGATGTTAAAGATCAATCAGATTTGCAGCTGGATTTGCTTAATCATTCTTATAGGGTCTTTAGATTCAAGCATGATGAGTCCAAGGATTGTTCTTAGGATCATATCTTTGTTCTGATCAATAGATTTAAGTAGTAGTTAAATTACATGAAGATAGGCCTCCACTACATTAAAGATATGGCCAAGCACTCTTACTAGGATGTCCAGGCCACAAACGCTTTACTCCCATAAATCATTGAGGGTTGGAGCCAGGGTTCACTAAAATCATGAGGTATCGACTATTTAATACGAGAACTGAAGACAGAAATATTTGAGCTCTTTTATTCACATGCCAGGGACTTTGAGACTACCTAGGTAAGAAATGACAAAACTTTATTCTTGGCAGATCATGAGCCAGACATCATAAAACTGAGAAACACTAAAACCACAAGGCTATACTCTTTCAGCAATATTTCTGAGTAAAAGATTATTTACTTAAAAGTGTTTTATTTTTGTTGATGTCTACCTTAAAATCAATTTGGATGGTTCACACACAGGTTTATTCAGTTTTCCTGACTCCTCCTAAGCTGAATAAAGCCTTTCTTGCATTGGAAAGCCCATTCCACTCTCCGCCTTGCCTGAGACCTCAGAGACTGGCACCAGGTAGGTGGGTGTCCTCCACAGCATGAACACAGAGCAACTTCCTTACATTCCCTAACTCACATCTTGTAAGTTACTCATGTGATCCCCCCAAATCCATAGTACATTGATGGATTTCAAAAACATATATGTTGGTTATCTCATGATTTCTTGTTTGTTTTCAGTAGGAGTAGAAGTTTTTCACACCCTTTTGTATCATAGCAAGAAATGGAACTTCATTCCGCAGCATTTGCGTATCTGTCTGCCTCTCTTTATCTACTTACTTATCATCTACCTATTTAATTCTGGAATTTTTATTTCATTCAAGTATTCTTGGTCTCTTTTATTTATCTTATTTCCTTCTCATATTTAAATTATTTTTAATAAAATCTCTATCTGATTCTATAGATTTTTTTATTTCACCATTTATTTCACTCATGTTGAATTGCTTTCTAATTGTTTTTAATTTTTGTTTTGTTTTTTTCAATGATATGTAGTTGAGTTCTTATTTCTTGGAAAATTATCTGTATCTTTCTTTTGGTTATAATTTTCTAAATGAATTCCTTCAGTGAGTATACACATGGTTCTCCCAGGAATCTAGTGGCCTAACCAATGCCAGACATCCTATTTAAAATAATTGTTTTATTTTTTTTTGTTTTATGTTTTTTTTTTTTTTTGACATTACACGGGCCTTTGAATCCAGGTTTCAGTTGGGGTGCAACACAAAATCAAGGATAAAGATGTAAATAAGTTTCTGAGGAGAACGTTTTTATGTTTGCTTGCTTTCTACTCAAAGCAAACAAATAATTTTGTTGGTGTTTTTGCTGTTTTTTGGTTGTTGTTTGTGCTGGCTTTACTCCCCTAGTTATCACACCATGTTGTTTTTCCTCAGGGAGATTTTTCTGTGCATGTGAAAATCCCTGATTCTTATTTCAATGAAACTATGACCCAGAGCAATTACTTTTTTTTTTTTTTTAAATCTGTTTAACTTCTCTTGTATCTTACCAGTTATTCTACCATAAGCCTTTCTTGTGCTTAAAAAAAAGTTCTTTAAGCTTTCAGTTCAGAGCTTTGAGGTGTACTTTACTGTGAGACGTTTCTCCATAAATTTCATATATTCAACACAAGTTAAATTTCTTGTGGTTTTGAAAACATGTATAATAAAATGTCTCCTGTTAATGAAGTAAGAAGGTCATTCTACATTAAAATCATGTTCTCATTAACTATAAAAGACTATCCTTTCTCCTTATCATACATTTCAGAAATATAGCTCCTTGTTCCGCTTACATAAAAATATTCCCATCAACTGCACTTTCATTCTTATTATTAATATTTTGTTTCTTTCTGGTTATGTTATAATCAAAACTACATGCACATAAACATGCAGATGTGTGTGTGTGTGTGTGTGTGTGTGTGTGTGTACATAAATAATTTCAGGTTACATCTATAACTCTATTTAAGTGATTTGGAAATTTGACTTACGTTCTTGGGATTAAAAGCTGGAAACTACTGTATTTATTTTAAGGCATGCTCTGTAATGCTATTTAAAGTGGGCAGGGTAAAAGTAGCTCTAATGTTTTATAGCACAGCAGGGTATCCATGGTATGTGACAATTAGTTACATTATTTAAGACATTATTAGGAAAGAATTGGAAGCCACATAACACATAAAAATAATAATATTTGAAAATATGAAAATACAAATAAGCTAAATTATTATTTCACTTCTGTCGATTTATAAGTCTATACAATAAATATGATTATTATGTCAATAAATAATAAATAAAATCAAGATCTCTAGTTACTTTGAGATATATAAATACCTAATGTGGTTCAATATATCTCTCATCTCTCTCATCTAATTTGAAAACATTTTCTCTAGTAAGGCTTAGGTTAGACTAATGACTCAGTTTACAGTCTGAAGTAAGAAAGAGAAGACTTCTCTAATCTTTTCCCATCTTGCAGTTATATATTTATTCTTCTTGTCAGATTCTTCCATGTTCATAGGACATAGGGCAGGAGAATGAGTACGAAGTACAAAATAATGACATCATTTAGTGTTGTTCATGACTGGTAAATAGATTTCTCTAACTCAAGTGATCCAAAGCAAGGCATGTAATATCCCCCCTGCAAAATCACACACATATACTCCCATTTGATCCATTCACACTCTTCTTCTCAGTTGAAGATAATTTCATCTTTCTTTTTGCTGAGGTTCCATTTTTAGAATTAGAAGTGGACCTGAATTTTTCTGTGTTAGTCAGATTTCTGTTGTTGTGGAAAATGCCTGAGAAAATCTACTTAAAAGGAGGAATGGTTTATTTTGTCTCATGGTTTCAGAGGATTTCATTTGTGGTTCCTTGACCCTGTTGCTTTGGGCCTGCAATAAGGAAGTATATCAACATAGAAGCGTGTGGCAGGAAGTTATCTGTTTACCTTATAATGACCAGGAAAGTAAAAGAGAGATAAGTAAGAAAAAGAAGAAGAAAGAAAGAAAGAAAGGCAAGAAAGAAAGAGAGAGAGAGAGAGAAAGGAGTTAGAGTCCTAATATTCCTTTCCCTTTCAAGGGTATTTCCCATTGAACTAACTTTCTTCTACTAGGGCTTCCCTCTTACATGTTCCAACATTTCTCAGTAACACTACAAACTGACAATTCTTTGGAGAATATTAAAGTTTCAAACTACAACACTGTGTCTCTGAGTTCTGTCCCTTTCTGCTGTCATACAAGCACACATATGCAAACACACACAATTTCATTTCTTTCGCTCTATACCTAATTTATCAGAAAGCGATGCCAAACCTATATTTAAAATGTAATTAGCAACCTACAGCTTCTCACTCACTAATCTGGTGATGCTCTCAATCATCACTACTTTCTAAGATAATTTGCTTTCTGCCCATTGGTTTTTTATACATATTACTTGCTCCATATAATGCATTCTTATCATAGCAACTATAATAATCACTTTAATGCAAGATGGATCATGTAAAAATCCACACTAACAACTTGTAGGACTTTCAGAGTTATTGTCTCACATACATGAGTCTGCATAAAACTTGGTGCCCTCTCTGATATTTGTTACTTCTCCCCACTTTGCTTTTATTGTAGCCTCTTTTTCCTCCCTCGTATGTACCAGGTACTCCTAGTTTATGACACTTGTTCTCACTGACCACTCTGCCCCAGAATTGCTTGCCTTGGATATCAGTGTGGCCAATCACCTAAACCTCTTCATACCTTTGCCAAAATTTTACCATCACAGTTCATGCCTTCACTGTCCAAACAATTTGATATTCTCACCTACTCCTGCCCTTTTTAACACATAGATTCCCATTTACATTGCTGTATTTCTTTTATTACTTCCATGTGTAAGTCACAACTTTAGGATTGTGAATATATATTCTAAGACAGTATCTGCCATTCAAACTAAGATAGGTTATGAGTTTGTTCTTTCTAGCCAACACTCTCTAAGAGGACTCCATTAATTAATTAACAATTTATCTTCTTCAGAAAGGTACCTTTTAGTGAACATCAAATCAATTTCTGTTAACATAACACAATCACATATCCAAAATGAAGCAGCATATTAAATGTAAATTATTATAAAATTAGTTTTTACTTTGAAAACTTGGAAAACAATCAACTTGTGGGAAATTTAAAGAGCATATTAGCATATTTGTTTTCATTTTTTTGTCAAGTAAATTAAAAGCTCATGAAATATAAGTCTTATTTTCTATTAGGAAATTAACTATAAAATAGTTCTTTTATTGTCCTGTTGCCCTTCCATTTGGTGTGCATTTGGGTGGACCCTTTAAAACTTCTGTTCATATGCAAATCTACAAAAGTAATTCAGTGTGGTATTTTGTTTAGAATTTAACTTTCTTCATCATCCATCAAAGATACAAGGAGACATGAAAGCAGAGATTACAAAACCTATTTTATCCTAAGGCATTAGCTTTCCCAATCAGAGTTTGTTTTTCAGTTCAATGGAGTGTTTTACTTTTTAATGGTTCACTTCACTGTTGCTTCAAAGGACAAAATATATCAAAGTAGGGAGAAGTTTTGTTACTTTCCCCTGAAAAATTGATGAAAAGGGCCAAAGTTTTTAGTTTCTGTAATATTTAATGTAATGTGTCTTACATGTTTGCAGCTTAATAAACTATGCAATTTGAAATTACTATTTTAAGATTTCTTCTCCACATATTTTGTGCTACAAAAATGAACAAAGAAGAAAAGCATTCTACCTGATAATACAAAGGTCAATGCATTATTTCTATAATTGGTTGGAGCCTTATCTAATTTTTAAATCAGAGCAAACACAGAGAATGTATAAATTGAGAAAACAAATACTGCCATATTGTATGAAATTGGAATATCTTTCTTGAATTAAAATGTTGTGAGTTTTGCTGTGCCCACTCTCACCCCCAACATGTTTAATTCCTAATCCCCAGTGCATGTGAAAGTGACCTGGTTTTAAAAAAGTGTCCTTACAGATGTAGTCAAGTTAAAATGACATTATTAGTGTGTGTCCTAATCTAATATGACTGGTACCCTTACAAGAGAAGAGAGACCTTGTGAAATCACAGAGATATGGACACAGAGGCAAAACCCACCACATGAAGATCCAGACACAGATAATGTTCATGTAGCTGCCAATCAAAGAACACCAATGGCTGCAAGTGCCAACAGAAACCAAGAAAAAAGTAGTAAGAAGATTCTCTGCTAAAGGAATTAGAGTGTGTGTGATCCTGTCAATGTCTTGAGTTCAAACTTATAGCCTCCAAACTGAAAACAAACACATTTCCATCCATCATTGCCAATAACAAACTAAAATCAGAAAGAGAAAGGTTTTGTTGCACTTCCAACTATTGACAGAATGATATTTGTTTGTTTGTTTGTTTTCAATTAGTACCTAGAATAAACTAATACTTGAAAACATTCTAAATACCAAACTTTTAATGTATATATCATTTAATTCTCATAATTTGATTAGGAAGATAGAGTTTCACTTCACAACCAAGTTAATTGCTAACAACTCTAGAGCTAACAAGAGACAGACTTAAAAGTTAAGTCTCGTCATACTGAAAAGCCTGAATAGCTTGCTACACCAAATCTATTATAAATTCTGAGTACTCTGCACATGTGGGAGAAAAGCTTTTTATGACATCCATTGTATTATGGTAGAGGCACACAATTTTCTTCACCTCAAACAGAGTATTTCTTGACAATTAGTGTATTTTTCTTAAATGTTACTCATCTGGACCTATAAAAGGTTAAAAAGGCCATCCTCGGGTAATTAAAATATTATAGCACAAAAACCTTCTTATTAAAATAAGTAATTTAAAATAAAAGCATAAATGATCACTAATGATGCAAACTTTTGCAACTATATAAAGTACAGGTACTTTTTAAAACATGATTCATAAATGTACTTCACTGATTTATGAGAATAGCATTTATCTAGAGTCAGCAGAATAGTGAATTTTATTTCAATTTTAAAGATTGCTTAAAAGCTGAATCAATTTGGCAAGTAAAAGGAATTACAGTACTGTGCAAACATCATTGGTGATTAAAACACTTGCAAAAGCTTGGGGGAGAGTCCTGGAAGAAAAGAAAGAAGAAGCATTATAGGAAGGAAAGCAAACCCTTATTGTTGTTTCTTCTTTCCCATGTTCTAAAGAAAATTTGAATGCTATTTACTGAAAGAACATAAAACTGCTCAACTTCCCATATGGATGCTAATAACACTTTCTCTTAAGAGAACATAATTCTATGTTTAGATATTATTTGCTTATCATATTATTTGGCAAAAGAGGATATATGCATGTGTCTATGAGTGTTAGTAGTACATATGTCTCATTGCTTTGTCTGTTTGGGGGCTTTTCTATCATCCGATAAGCATATTTTGAAAATTTAATATAGGGGGAAATTAGGAGAACTGACAGTAATAGAAATGAGGGCTGAATCTCCTGACCATCTAACCAGTGTTAAATTTAAGATTTCCTAAAATTTTTATAGGTTCAGAAATTCTAAAGATCATCATGTTAAAAGAGGTGAATAATGAGCTTAGAAGTTCACAAAAAAAATTACTGGATATGTTTGAATTGTTTGATATGAGTCATAAATAGTAGCATAATTTTAGAAAACCCAGAGATGACAATTTCCAGAAAATATACTATGTACAACAAAATACGTAAAGACTAATGGATTTGTAAAATAAAGATAACACAGTGCCTTCAGCAAAATAATTTATGTGAGTATAAATAATTAATGTTTGAGAAGAGCATACTGTATCAACAGAGAACTCACTACTGTGAAAATTCTCTACTACTATTAATGCCATTTATTTTACAAAGGGAAAAAAATTTGAAATCAGAGGGGAATAATATAAGCATCAAAATTAGGTATTTAATATATTGTCAAGAAAGAACTCAATAAAAGATTACATCACTATTTATAGAGACATTGTTTCCAAATTAAATTTCACCCAATTGTATATGAAATAGTTTTCATATGTGATTGCAGAATGAGAAATATTTCATAACAAGCCAATATATAAAAGGACAGTGCTGCACCCAGAGCAGAACACAGTAAATTCTTTATAGTTTAATGTGATAGATATTTAACTATATATGATGAAATGCATTATTTAGATATTTAGAAACAGAGATTGTGTTTTTGAGCAAATTATCCATGTAGTTTTATGACACAGTACTAATGGTTTTGCTCACAATATTTTACATATATAGATTTATACCTGAATTATATATTTCAAAGTGTTTAATATGCTAAAATGAGTAGAATTATGTTCAAGTTGACTGATTGTAATGTAGCTAATAACAAATATTATATAGGAGGTTGTGACTTTGAAGCTATATACGTTAGTCAAATATATTTGCATTCACAGAATTCTTGTTCATAAAATTTGGAAATAAACATTATAGGAAAACACTAAATGACAAAAGGATGAAATAAAAATAAATTAATATGCAAATATCTCAAAACTTGAGTAAGAGATTCAAATTTGTGCAAAAGTCTTCATGTGAAGGAAAATATATGCATTGATCTCTGCGACTCTTGTATGATAATATTTCATATCATAAGATAAAGAAAATATTTTGTTTTGAGCTGTTCAAAATAAAATGATTTGACCTCAACGTTCATAGTGATCCTTCATGTAGGATTTTCATGTTGCTCTTTGATTAAAGTTCTTTTCTTTTCAGAACTACCCTCATTTCTTCCCAAAAAAGTTATAATGGGATCTAGCACTTTTTTTTAACTTCACAACTGTAGACACAACTTGAGTCTGGAGTGGACCATATCGTGAGTTATTCTGTCACAGAAGAAATTGAATGTTTTAATTCAGCACCTTTTGGTGCTCATATTCCCCAAAATACTAAGAAATCACCAGCAAGATGAAGAATGCAGTCAGATACATAGATCATAAACAAGAGACAGAGAGAAATCAACACCCTGATCCCAATTCTTCTTTGAGTTTCCATTCTTTTCCTGTTCATCATAGTCTCTGATTCCCTTGGCTACATCTCTTATGTTCCAGTATGATAATCTCTGTAGATAAACTGTTTTGAGATTCGTTTCTGTATTTTTCTTCCAAAAGATATTTAAAATATGTGCCCATCAAAGAAGAACTAGAGTAATATTTCTCAGCTACCCATATTGAAAATGAAAGAGTACTAGAAGTGAGAAAATTGGACCTCCAAGGACATTACTTTGTAACAAAATTTTCATTGCTGTCAATTCCTTCGAGGTGGCTCAAAATATAAACCTACTCTCTTAATTTTTAGTAAGGCTGCAATTTTGAGTACAATTTCATTTCCTTAATGGTAAATAATGGTATACATAATTTTAGGTACATTTTATATTTTTCAAAATTACTGTTTTCAAGTTGTTTTTAGAATAGAACAGTGACAATTTGAAATTATAAAACAATTTTGTTTCTTAATTTGTATACTCTGAAATATTATATTTTTATATTCTTGATTTTTTGGAAATTAGATTCAACTTCAGTGTTTAAATGTATGAGCTTCACATATGTGCATACATGTAATTTTAGAAGGTACACAACCAAGTGTATTCTTGTATCTAACAGTGGTGAGTAGTGATCAGCACTGAGGTAATAGCTGATCTTAGCCTTCTGCAAGGTCACCATTTCCCATGGTCTCTAAAAAAATGATGTGTACATGTAGACACCTTGGTAACCAAGCTCAAAAGAGCTGATACCCAATGACATGGTCACCCACACCCTTGTATTTTTAGAAGGTAAAGTCCCAACAGGGAGGGTCTTCTGGATCATAGACCCACCACCATGAGCAGCAGCATTTCCATCTAGAGGAGGCAGAGTAAACAGAGACCCTTTTATCTGCTAACCTTTCTGCCTTGAGAACTGAAACTGAGTTTGAAATTTAGAGAAAGAAATGTAATGACTCTTATTGGAAGATGTCTTAGACACACCTAATTAAATCTCTCAGTGCAGAAATTCTTTTCTCACCTAACCCATTGTTTCTTTTCTTTTTCTTTTTTTTTCTTCCTGTTTTCTTAAGTCCTCTTGAGGCAAGACGTTATGAGAAGGTACATGTGAAAATTTTAAAAAAAATATTGTTTGAAACATGATCCAGAAATTTATATCATGTCCTTCATCAATGAGTTAATCAATTTGTTTTATCTCTCGTGCTCTCTTACTTCTCTGAAGCAAGAACAAAGGTCAGGCACTTAGTGTAGATAGATAAATCATGTCAGGAAAACCAAAACTTAACTGGGAAGATGGAAAACTTAAGTTGGGAAGATGGAAACTGATTTCAAGGGGAATGGAATGTTAATACCTTCAGGACACCACCCCTGCCCCTAGGCAATAACCAAAAAGTCACCTGCTTCCAGGAAAACGGTCCACCCATCAGAAAATTATTAGTGAATATTCCCTGGGCAGCTCTCCCTGAATTGCCCCTCTCCCACCTTTTCACCACATAGGTGGAATAAATGGAGAGGACGTGAGAAGTAAGAAACCTGGAAATTATAAAACACCCAGCTCTGGGTGCCCTTCTCTGCTGAGAAGTCTGTGTTACTATTCTTTAAATAAAACTTGTTTTCTACACTTGCCTCAGCATTTCCGGGTGTTCAATCTTCACATGGGAGAAGCAGAACTTGTCCTCACCAGTAACTAATGGGAATGTCTTCAAGAAGGAGAAATTTTGCTTAGTGCATAGCACAGGCTTGTAATCCCAGTATTCTGGGAGGTTGAGATAGGAGGATATCCCAGTTCAAAACTGCCTCAGCAACGGTTAGACGCTAAGCAACTCGGCTAGACTGTCTCTAAATAAAATACTAAATAGGGTTGAAGATGTGGCTCTGTGATGGAGTTCCCCTGAGTTCAATCCCCAGTACCAAAAAAAAAAAAAGGAGAAATTTTAAATAGAATTGAAGATGTAAACACAGAACAGAAGATATGTTCTGTCCTGGATATCTAAAACACATGATCTAGATTAGGGTGGTTTTTTGTTTGTTTTTTCACATCATTTGGTGAAATAGGTGACATTGGATGAACTTGACAATTCTTGGCTTTTCATGTCAAAATTTGGAAAAACTTTCCAGGAAGGTTAAATATCCTGATTGACCATGTTGTGTTGCATGAAGTCTCTGGCAGAATTATCCCCACTAACAAATACTACAGTTCAAATAATAATACCATATAAAGGAAATAATTTATTTTTTCCACTCAGTTGCCAACTCCTCTGATGGTTCTCTCAGAACCATTAAACATCATCACAAATGCTCTCCTTATCCCATTTGATTTTTCTTCCTAACAATTATGCACCAGTGGATATATTATGTAATTGCCATTTGCTGTCTTCCTTTTGCATATAAACTCCATTGGAGCAGAGACTTGTTCAGTTTGAATCACCTCTGTATCTTTAGTGACTAGAACAAAGCCTGACATATAGAAAGCACTAAATAAATACAGTTAGATGAATGCAAGCTCTTATTCCTTTATTGACAAAAAACAAGTCCAAGAAATCTAAAACTGTACTGCAATTTCAGACTGCTTGTCTAAAGTAGAAATCCATTCAACATGGAAAGAATAATTTTGAAAACCAAAATAGAGAAAGTGTCCAGAATTACTCTCTTATAAAAATGCATGCAATACATTTTTCATCATTTCATTGTTATGATGAAATATCACAGTATGGTTTTAACAATGCAAATTTATTTTCTCACAGTTCTCAAGGCTGAAAGTCTAAGATCCTGTATTTTGCATATTTGATTTTTCCTAGAACCTTTCTCCTTTACTTACCAATGGCTGCCTTATTACATATACTTAGATAATCTTTTTCCCATGTGTGCACATCTGTAATGTTTCTCCTTCTTTCAATTGGATTAGGGCCCCTCCTTTACAATCTCTTTTAGGCTTAATTACCTGTTTAAAGTTTCTATAACTAAATATAGTCACACTGGAGATTGGGGCTTCTACATATAAATTATGAAGAGGTGAATAATTCAGTCCACAGCAATCAGTTATTTAGAACCATGTAGCACAAAATACATTATATCATAAAATAATAAAATTTTTAAAATAATAAATCAATTAAATTTCAAATTATATCAAAGGTATTACAAAGGGAAATATAGAAAACCTTTCCTTCTTAAAAGATCTTTCTTTGTGAATATGCAGTAATATTAGGATACTTTTCAATAGAGCATTTCTCAGCCAAAACGAAATGCTTAACATTACGAACTGTCACATTAGACCATTCAATATTTGAGTTCTTTTACGAAATTTCTGTATGCTAATTTTCTAGAAACTTTGTGTTTTCCTAGAATTTTATACTTTTTACTCTTATCCATAAATTTATTGGATGGTAATATTGAGCAAATGAAATTTTTCCTTAGTTATTTGTATATGGTTATTTCCTAAGAAATGTTATTTTGAGTGTTTGCTTTTTCCAATATATTTATCAATAGTTAGATGTTGTATTTATATTTTCACACCATTAGAATTGCAACTATATATTATTCACATCATATTCTTGTTTAATGATTTATTTTCTATGTTTGTTTTTTATTGTTTCTCTATGCTTCCTCAGGTTGTAGTTGATTTTATTTTACTTTACTAAATACTTAAATCCATGCATATATCTTTTCTTTTTTATTACAATTTTTACATTAACACATATTCAATATTATTACTCTTATTCCACATTGTTTGCCATCAAGACTGAAGTAATTTTTTCATTAGTCTAATTTGTCTTGTGTATATGGTGTAAATTTGTTCTAGATATCCTTAAAAATATTTTGTCTATAAATTTGTGAAATTACATATAAAGTGAAGAGTGATTCTGCAAAAATAATGAATTTTGTCAGGAATCAATGTTGCAATAGGGAAAGGCTTGTCATAATTTGTGTGCATTTAGGGAGACAAAATGAGACTGGAGTTCTCAGAGATAAAAAATTATTTTGAAACAAATATCCTTGGATATGGGATCAATAATAAGGATGATGTCAGCACAAGGTAGAGCAGATGTGCTTGCAGAAATGTGTTTTGTGTAAGGTGGCAATGACCTTTGTGCAAGGTGGTACTTCTGGCAATCTATCCTGATAGTTCTTTTTGTCAAAAATGCTTGTACTAAGTCCCCTCCTTCATGAACTCTCATGTTTCTGTATGTATTTATTTTGTATAGGATCTAACACAAATTATTCTATTTTATTCTGACTACTCTTCCAAATAACTAATGTGGTTTACAATGCAGCATGCGATATTTATTTATTTTTAATTCTATTTTTTAAATAGTTATATTATTGATACTTTACACTATCAGATTTTAGTGTGATATAATTACATAGTCTTACCTACAATATTTCTACAATTTTGAAATTAATTAAAATTGTTCCTAATGGGACCTGCATTTATTTTCTGTGAGCACTCACAATAAATACTGATTTTATCTTTTTTGGGGTGTGGGGGTACCAGGGATTGAACTCAGGGGCACTCAACCACTGAGGCACATCTGCAGCCCTATTTTGTATTATTTAGAGACAGAGTCTCACTGAGTTGGTAGCTCCTTGATTTTGCTGAACCTGGTTTTGAATTCGAGTTCTTCCTTGCCTTGGTCTCTGAAGCCACTGGGATTACAGGTGTGCACCACTAGGTTGGGTTGATTTTATCTTTATATATATTTAATTTACTCTTTTTTGAGACAAGATTTTGCTAAATTGCTTAAGGCCTTGCTCATTGCTGAAACTGGACTTGAACTTGTGATCCTCTTGCCTCAGCCTCTCAAATTTCTGAGATTCTGGTTATTTAGCACCATGCCCAGGTAGTTTTTCCTTTTATTAAAATTTCTTTTCACTAAGGAGATTAAGCTGCTATGAGTGGACAGTTATCATTTAAATTATAGAATTGTTTACATATATTCTTTGCTCTACTATCTTCCTTGCTCACCCTTTTTGTCTTTTTCTTTCCATAAATATCCTAGAAACAGGTATTCAAAAATTGTCAATTAATTGTATTCTTCCAATGTGTATGTATGCTTGAAAGAATTTTTAAAAAAAGAGAGAGAGAGAAAACAGAATTGCAGAGGGGTTCAATTCCTAACTCAAAATAGCAAATTAATCTTGATGTGACTTAACGTATGGATATCTTTAACTGGATAGTTGCTTCTGATGCTAGTTAAGTTACTCTTGTAGAACTTTCTCTTAGATTTACTTAATAGTTTCTCATACCTGAACATATAAAAAAAGAAACTATGAAATTATTATTTCTCCTAATTCTTGGTACAAGGTAAAGAGAAATTATTTTGAATTCACAGATGGAAGACAGGAAGGGAAAAAGGTGAAGGAAAGGAGCTGTATTTTCTAGTTTTACTTATTTCTAAATTTACATACAGTTTAATGATAGTGACTCCACCTTTTTAGTAGACTTACATGATATTGCTGACAAACTCAAAACTAATGAGCCATCTTCAATTTTAAAATGTTCAAGTTTTAATTCCTATTTAGTATTTTACATATATGTTGAACTTTCTTGTAATTAACATATCCTTTGTAGAAGCCAGGACATTCACTTTTTTTCTTTGATACTTGGTATAAACATAAAGAGTAAAGGAACAGCATTCTTTTTTTTTTTTTTTTCTCTGAGTGAGAGGAAACTTTTCACTGAGATTGAGTGTCATCTTCACAGGATTTGTGATAAGCATGAAAATATTCACAAGAAATCAATTTTATGTAGTAAATACTGATTTGTAAAACACATACAAATAAATTACTGAAAATTAATGTTTTTACTTTATCCAACTATGATATGATGCTGAACATATTGTTAATACAAAAATATAAATAGGAAACTACCTAATTTAAAAAATAAATACAGAATTCATCAATTATCATATACATTTTAAATTTAGGGAAATGTAACTATATTACTTAAAATTTTGTGAAATGAAGAGAGAATATAGAATCCATACAACTTCTTTGCACTTTGATTTTAAAACAAAATAATAAAAATACAAAGTTATAAATAAATTATCTATTTAGGAAATAGAGATCTCATACATCTCTTACCACAGTGTTTGCTTTCTTTCTTTCTTCCTTTTTTTTTTTTTTTTGGTACTGGAGATTGAACTCAGGGCATTCAACCACTGAGTCACATCCCCAGCCCTATTTTGTATTTTATTTAGAGACAGGGCCCCATTGAATTGCTTAGCACCTCCTCATTGAGGCTTTGAACTCCAAATCCTCCTGCCTTAGCCTCTCCAGCTGCTGGGATTGTAGGTGTGTGCCCGGTCTGCTTTCTTATCATAAATCTATGTACAGATAATTTTTGTTTTGTTGCCCCTCACATTTATATGTCTCTTCCTAAAATGGTTTTATTTGTCATATTGAGACTTAATGTTTTCTGAAATCAGCAACAAAAATGTTTCATTAGAAGCTAGAAATTTGTTGACACTATCTGACATCTGTAAACAGTTAATATGTACTAATTACCACTAATTACCCATCCAAGAAAACAATGTCCATTATTAGTTATAGCAAAATGAATACAAATCATTCAAGTTCAGTCTCTTTTAATTTATTAATTTATCATAAACTGCTTAAAAGATAAAAGTCAGTTGCCAACTCTATGATTATAATTTTAAAACACATTAGCTAACAATTTTTTGTTACTGAAATTCATTACTATTGAGCCAGGATTTTATCTAAATGTAACTATGAATTGATATCCTTTAAATATCAAGAGTTCCAAGATTTTGTCATGAATGAAATACCACATCAGCACAATATGAAAGAAAACTTTGGATTTAAAAATATGGAATTGTGTAAAAATTCTCTATATTAATTTATAGAGAATTATATAATTATAATTATATAATTATAATTATATAATTATTAATTATATTAATTTATTAACAGACGAAACTTTACCTCATATTCTTTAAGAGCATAGCTTTGCTTTTAGGCTGCCCAACAGCTATTTCAAGTTTTTGAAGTAACAAGATCCAATAGGAATAGCATTATTTTAAAATTTCAAGCATTAGTTTTATGCTTCAGGTTTGTCCATGAAATAGCTAGGGGAATATTTATGAATCTGTTTGTCTCCCTATTAAAATGAAACTAAAATATTGTTTCTATGAGAAATATATAATAATTGTAGGAAGAAATATAAAGTGGAAGCATTGCCATTCTAAAAGTTACTTATTATTGCTACATCTTTAAAATTGAAGATTGCATTATGTAATGGGATGGATTTGCCTTTTATAGAGAATAATTTACTATTGTTTGCTAGAAGGTCATAATGATTAAACCTCACCTTTGGAAACTTTTGGTTCATACCACAGGGAGAAATGCCAATTTTGTAACTTCAGCATGTTCCTTACTCCATGTACTTCAATTTCTTTATGTAAAATAAAAGTATTGGCAATGATCATTTCATAGAATCTTAGGGATGTTGCATGAGTATTTCATGCAAAACTTGAAGAAATTGCCTTGATGTATTTCTTGGCTTTCAGTTTTATCACATTAATTTAAAAGTTTTGCTGAAATCTAGTTTTAATTTTTTTTTTGTGGAATTCTTAGAATCCTTATATAAAATGCCAAGTCAGCTACAGCTGGAATTAGTTTTACCAGTTCTACTTCTTCATTTGCAATCTGGTTGTATTTTGCTTCTCTTCTTGACTATTTGTTCTGACTAGAACCTCCAATTCAATGTTGAATACAGGTGGTAAGAGCAGATCTCCTTATATTACTCCTGATCTTTGGTGAAAAACTTTTTTTCATCACCATTAACCATGATGTTACCTGTGGGTATTTCATAAATGTACTTTATCAGGTTGGAGAATTTCTCTCCTATTTTTTCTTGTTGAAGTTTTTTTTTTTTTTTTTTTTTGGAAAAAGTTTTAGATTTTTCTCAAATGACTTTTCTATATATATTTAATAGTATATGTGGTTTTGTCCTTTGTTCAATTGATACGGTATATTAGATTGATTTATTTCTTCTGTGCAAACCAATCTTGCCTTCACAGGAAGATAAATCTTACTTGATCATGGGACACAATCCATTTGAAATACTGTTGAATTTTATTTTCTACAGAATTTTTTTAGTGCATTAAAGTATAAAATCAGGTCACTGATTTAAGATTTTTCTTATTTTTTAATGAATGGCTATAAACATCTCTCTGTATGTTGCCTTAGATGTACTGCATAAGCCTTGGCTTGTGATTTCTTCCTTCCCTCCTTCCATCATTCCTTCTTTCCTTCCTTCTTTCTTCATTTTCCTGAACATATCCACTATTTTTTCTTGTGGACTCTCTTTGGTCCATTAGTTATTTAGCAAAGTGTTATTTAATTTCCACATGTGTAACTTAACCTTTCTATTATTGATTTCTAATCTAATTCTTTTGTAGAAAAGAAACACATTTAGTATGATTTAAAACCTTTTAAATTGGGGGGATTGTTTAAACAAAGAAAAAATATTTTGATGAACAATTAAGCCATGACAATGCCATTTAAATTGGAGTCTATTATATAACAGAACAGGTAGTCATAGCCTTTAAATTAATTTTTCTTCAATATCTATTGAATATGGTCTTGTTTTTTATTCAACACTTTACACTTTCTTGCCATGACCAGTACAGTTCAACCCTACAAACCAGGGTGGGGCCAGGGAGGTTAGGGATGTGTGAAAAGGAAGGATAGTGAGTGAAACAGACATTATTACCTCATGTACATATATGACTGCATGACTGATGTGATCCTACATGTACAATCAGAAAAATGAGAATTTATATGTCATTTATGTATGATTTATCAAAATGCATAAATGCATTTATTGTCATGTGTAACTAATTAGAACAAATTTAAAAATAATAATACAAAAAGAAATACACACAAGAAAACTGGGAAGATGGCAGAGAAAGAGCTATGTAGAAAGATCCCTTTGGTTCCAGAAGAATCTCCTGAAAAAGAGGAAGGTTTATCAGATACTCAAATCTACCCAGGCAAAGCAGGCACTTTTGGAAAAGAAGGAGAGGAAAGGAAAAGAGTTTAGATTGAAGTGACTGGAATCATTCCTACATGATCCCTGGTGTCAGAAATGTGACAGATGTGACAAAGTATGCCTTGAACCACTTTGGAAATGCCTGATGAACATTATTTGGCCTTTGTTGTATGCATCCAATGGATTGATGGGATGAATTTACTTGTGCAGAAGACATTGCAAGACTTCATCTGAAGAAAATATTTAACAGTGTCTTTGTTAAACCATCCTCATCCCCCCAAAAGTCTAAAAAGGCTATGATAATAGAACCTTATATGACATGGGGATTTCCAAATCTGAAGTCTGTCTGGGAATTCATTCTGAAACAGGGATAAACAAAGATCAAGAATAAGTCCATTCCCCTGACAGAGAACACAGTGATTGAGGAGCACCTGAAGAGGTTTAATGTCATTTGCCTGGAAGACCTCATTCATGAAATTGCCTTCCTGGGGAAGTATTTCCAGGAGATCACTAGGTTCTTGTGCCCTTTCCACTTCTCTTTGGCTGGTCATACTACCAAAAATAGAGTGGGCTCCTCAAGGAGACAGGTTCACCTGGCTACCTGGGTGAATGCATCAATCAGATCATCTGCTAGCTGAACTAAACCCAGAATATCTGAAAGCAGTGCAATGGAAGCACATGTTTTTGTTTGATAGAGATGTTATCAAATATCTTCAGAGAAGATTATTTTGGACCTTAAGAAACTGGAAGGAAGGGATTGGGGAAGAGACAGTAGGTGATGATCATGGTTGGCATCTCTCATCATCTAGGGGTCCCCAGAGTCTTTTTTTTTTTTAAGACTTGAAATACTTAGGAAGAAAAGTACAAAAAACAAGTGCCCACTTGTCTCTGTTGTGAGTCCATGTTCCACCTTCTGAGCTTTGTGAACTCTCAGACTTGCCTTGGCTCTTAGTGTAACTGGAGGCTTTTCTATCCTAACCTGCAACAGACTTAAGTTTCTTTCACTAGCTCAGAATTTGAGAAAGAAAGAACCCTTCACCCTGAACATATACATATACTCAAAATTTTTCTTGGAATTTTAGGGTGTTCATAGACCCTTCTCTTTTAGACCATTCTCATCTTCTCTGAGGAAGTCCTGTTCTTATTGACACTCTGTCACCCACCTAGTATGAGCTTGCTAGTCTTCTGGTCCCATACCCTGTAGAAGACCAAAGTTTACCCAGCCAGTTTTGTTTCTATTAAGAACATAGTGACAGGCCAATATGGTGGCACATACCTGTAATCCCAAGAGCTCATGAGACGGGCAGAAGGATTGCAAATTCAAGACCAGCCTAAGTAATTTAGCAAGACCCTATCTCAAAAGTTTAAAAAGTGTGTGTGGGGATGTAGTTCATTGGTAAAGCAACTCTAGGTTCAATTCCCAATGCCTACAAAATAATAGAGTGTCATGTTATTCACTTTCTGCACCATCTATAACTTTGCATTGCTGACCCCCTCACAACCCCTGTAGGATTCAGGATGAAATTTCCAGGTTTACCTGATCAACTGTCTACTTAAAATACAGATTAGGAAGAAGGGAGCCATTTTCTTGTTTTGACATTGATGAAATTAGCACTATTTGATTTTTTAGGACCCAGGCAGGAAACTCAGTTGGATTTTTTCCCCCCATGTTCTGGACTTCAGAAATATTGTCCTTTATCTTTCTGGTAAGGAGGCAGATCAACAACAAGTGTTCTGAGGATGTTAATCCTGAAAAAAAGTGGATAATATTTGTTTTTGTCAGTGTCTACTCATAAAATAGTACTTTCCTCTATTCAGTTACCTCAGCTTATCATGTAAGGAGTTGATGAAACTATGTCAGAGCCTGGTTAAACTGAAAACATGCTTAACCATTATGTTTTTTATCCTTTGGAATCAGTTTTGCTGCAGTTTTGGCTCTTGAGACACTCAAATACAGCTATGAAAAATGAGTGAGAGGTACAGGAAACACTTACAGAGAGAAAACTGGGATCAGGTGGTACACCAACCTCTGATGGAGGAACAGTGACCCAGAGCTAGCTCAGCACATTTATTATAATTTATTATATAGTCACAGTCAGGACGTTAGTGCACATTGTTGTTTGTGCACTAAAAAGATATAGACCTAGAAGCATTTTTGTAGCTATTCTGCTGTGGTGCTAGAGACATCCTGTTATTATCCTACTGCACCAAGAAACCCATTGTCTAGAGTTTCTGAAAATCAGACAGGTTTGAAGGTCATAGTGTTTACAAGATATTATGGTTATTTGTTATGCTCAAAATTCTCTATTCCTGGCAGGCGGTGTCTGGGCTCAAGGTCAAGACTGTTATTGTTCTGTACCTTTGCACAGAACTTCCTCAAGCAGGGCATTACCATAGGTCCTGGGAGATCTCATCCTTTACCTTTGCACAGAAAGTTACCAGGGTAAAGTGTAGCCACAGCTCTGAGGTAGTCAAGGACCATAATCCAAGTCACTGCTTTCCACACTTTCTGTAAGAATCATATATTTTTTCTACATTGTTTGTACTACCTCAGTTTGATTGTCTACTTCCCAACCATAAACAAAGTTGTTCATTATGCAACTGCTTCAAACACACACAATAAAAGCATATTTTAAAATAGTCATTAATTTCTTCTGTAGCCTCAATTTCCCCAAATTCCCTGTCTTTAATGCTATCCAGTGGCTCTAGATCGCTGCCTCTGCTCCACTCCATTGCCTGCAATACTACACTTCTCCATATTCACCTGAATATCACAGTATCACCCTTTTGGTCACAGTTTCCCTACAACTTAATTTTAAAACCTTGCATTACATCAGGTATCTTTGTCAGGGGTCTGTTTCTTCACAAACTCTAAATGAATCTGCATCTAGCACCCTTGATCCTGAAAACATGTGGTTAATCAAATTTGAGGTCACATAGAATAACTCATAGAAAATAACTGCCAGACATGGGGGACATTTCTTGAAACTTTCTTAGTCAGGGAATCAATTAGAAACTAATGATGAAATCTATAAGTTCACCAGCCACCTTAGTAGAAATTTTCTATTGAGCTCCAATTTCAGAAAGTTTAGCCCTATACATTAAATCAAATAATAGATTAAAAGGAAATGCAAAAAGCAAAAATGAAAGTTATAACTGCTCCATCATTACGGGTAGTTTATTCTAGGCCTCCTTATTTCAACATATGGTCTACACTAATTAACTATTCTTGACATCTGGGCTTTTAAAATTAAAGACTTTTTATATAGGAAGGGGTAAAAGTAAAAATTAAGATGATTTAGCTACCTCACCTCCGCCTTCTCTACTCAGAAATCCTCAGTTCAAAAGTGTATTCAAGGCTTACTGCTACAGCTGCAAAGGCTTGTGGGTCCTCTGGTGAAATGTCAGGTACCCATTTAAGAATTAATACTATGTGCTTGACTTTAACCAGGTCCCTCCCACGGTTCTTGGGAATATGTCTCTTCCAGAGACAGATGATATTGTTTGCAATGCCCTTTTCCTGCAATCTTGGCACAGGAAATACATGTTTTTATATATAGTTCCTTGATGTCAGAGAATAATTCTGTAGTTAACCAACAAATTTTTTCAAAGTATTTCAAGGATATGGACAGTGATTAGCCACTTCAAGGAATAATTATTTGCAAAAGGATATGATAAAAACTCAGATATTATTGGGTAATATTTATCCAAAGATATAGAAATAATATAAGTACCTATTAATTACACCTATTCGCTACGAGTTCCCAAAAAAATAGTAAATGGGAAATACAAACATCTACGAAATTCAAGGTGAAATTTCCAAAGTAATGTTTGTAAGTGAAATTAGGTATGGGCATGAACTTAGATTGAGAAGCCAAGAAAATTTTCATTTTTCACTTTAAATCACATTTTAAAATCAGTGAATAAGTGGAGGTAATTTGAAACCTTACCTTGGCCTAATATTAAAAGATCTGGCATTAACTAAATGTCCAAAACACACAATAGTAGAAATTTGAATTGCATTGAATCGTGGTTCTCTTCCCCACAACCCCCTCAAAAAAAAAAAACAAGCTGTTAGATTCCTAACTCTCAGTACATATGCATTTAACTTTTTAACTTTTTACAGGGTCTTTGAAGATGAAAAAGGTAAGTTGAGTTTACAGGGCTGTGGCTGCAGCTTAGTGATACAGCACCTGCTGAACACTTGTGAGACCCTGAGCAACAAAAAAAATATATCATTTGGGTGGATCCTAATCCAGTCTGACAGGTGGCTGACTTTCTAAAATAAGGGTGGGAAATACAAACAGAGACAAAAGTGCAGAGAGAATACCTTGTAAAAATGTAGTTAAGTTTCCAAAAACCATGGAGTGCCAAAAGTTGCTGGTAAACCAAAAGAAGTTAGGAGGGAGTCAGGGAACAGATACTACTGCAGAACCTGCAGAAAGGAGGAACCTTCCAACACCTGGATTTTGGTTGTCTAATCTATAGACCTGTGAAACAGTAATTCATATCGTTTAAACCACCTATTTTATGTTACTTTATTATTGCGGCCATAACAAACTAGTAGAGGAGCTATCTCTTTTTAATTAATAAATTGACCTATCGATAGGAAATTATGGAAAATTAACTCTTCTAGGCCATTTTCAATTTTAAAATTATGGAAATAGCCTATCATAGGCATGTACTTTCCTATTGAATTAAATGACAACTCAGCATAAAATCAGTTTTCCTTGATTTGAACATGTATTGCCTAGAATTATTTTTCCTTTACGACATTCTAATAGTTTAGATTCATTTTAGAACATGATAGTTCAATACATTAGTCTATGATTTATTTCAAAGTAGACACAATAAAGATGAAAACAAATAGAAAATTGTACTATTTGTCCTTTTTAGAAAACAAAAATAGAGTGAAACAGGAAGAGTAATATAAAAACTTGTTGCCCTGAGGTTAAAAATGTTTGTCTACTGTATCATGTGGAATCATTCAAAAATAGGTTTGCATTTATGATAAACTAATTTTATGACTGTCATAATATGAACTTTTGTATTATTCAGCAATTTAAACTTGATTATAAAATGGTAATGATGTTTTAGGTAATTATGTGAAAATAAAACATTCATCCATGCATGATATAAAAAATATAGGTGCTATTCCTTTTAATGTATGTGGATCATCGTTTGCTTGTAAAGGATTATTTTTAGTAGATAAAAATACAAATGCTAGGATAACAAGTATACTCTTTTTAAAATAAAATCTCAAATATGCTTAGAAAAGACAGTCCTTTTCCTATACCTCAAATTAATGTGCATATTTACTACTTTCATTATTCATGAAAGAAAAAAATACAATTATAAAACTTCTGGAAAACAAAACCGTTTTAAGCAATTTTCCTTTCTTCTTCCTAGAGAAATTCTAAACACTGACAGTTTGTTTCATCTTGTGGCATCAATGGAAAAGAAGTATCTACTTCTAATGCTCTGTGTTGCCATTTCTTGATGTATCCTGAAGTGACTGCTAGTGAATATTATTTTTTAAATTATTTATTTATTTTTAAATTTTTTACAGACTGCATTTTGATTTATTGTACACAAATGGAGTACATTATTTCATTTCTATGGTTGTACACAATGTAGATTCATACTATGCGTGTAATCATACATGGACATAGGGTAGTGATGTATGTCTCATTCCACCATTTTTCATACCCGCCTCTCTCATTTCCTTCTACATAATCTAAAGTTTCTCCATTCTTCTCTCACTCTCCACTGCCTTCCCAACCCCCATTATATATAATTTCTCCACTTATCAGAGAAAACATTTGTTCTTTAGTTTTTTGGATTTGGTTTATTTCACTTAGCTTGATATTCTCTGATTCCATGAATTTATTTGCAAATGCCATAATATTATTCTTCTTTATGACTGAATAATATTAAACTGTGTATATATACCACAGTTTCCTTACCCATTTATCTGATGAAGGGCATCTAGGTTGGTTCCACAATCTAGCTATTATGAATTGAGTTGCTATAAACATTGATGTGTTACTGTAGTATGCTAATTTTAAGTCCTTTGGGTATAAACCAAGAAGTGGGATGGTAACTGGGTCAAAAGGTGAGTCCATTCCACGTTTTCTGAGGATTCTCCACTCTGCTTTCCAGAGTGGCTGCACCAATTTGCAACTCCACCAGCAATGTAAAAGTGTACTTTTTTCTCCCCACATCCAAGCCAACATCTATTTTTGTTTGTGCTCTTGATAATAGTCATTCTAATTGGAGTAAGATGAAATCTTAGAGTTGTTTTAATTTGCATTTCTCTAGTTACTAGAGATGTTGAACACTTTTTTATATGTTTATTAATTGCCTGTGTATCTTCTTCTGAGTGTCTTTCCAGTTCCTTGGCCCATTTATTGATTGGGTTCTTTGTATTTTTGGTGTAAAGTTTTGTAAGTTCTTTATGAATTTTGGAGATAAGTGCTCTATCTGAAGTGCATGTGGAAAAGATTTTCTCCCACTTTGTAGGCTCTCTTTTCACATTATTGTTTATATCCTTTGCTGAGAAAAAGCTTTTTAGTTTGAATCCATCCTATTTATTGATTCTTGCTTTGATTTCTGTGCTTTGGGAGTCTTATTGAGGAAGTCTGATCCTAAGCCAACATGATGAAGATTTGGCCCTACCTTGTCTTCTATTTGGTGCAATGTCTCTGGACTATTTCGTAAGTCCTTGATCCATTTTGAGTTGAGTTTTGTGCAGGGTGAGAGATAGAGGTTCAATTGCATCTTACTGCAGATGGATTTCCAGTTTTGCCAGCACCCTTTGTTGAACAGGCTATCTTTTCTCCATTGTATGTTTTTGGTTCCTTTGTCTGGTATGAGGTGACTGTATTTATGTGATTTTTGTCTATGTGTCTTCTGTTCTGTTCCATGGGTCTGCCTGTCTATTTTGGTGACAATACAATGCCATTTTTGTTGTTATTGCTCTGTAGTATAATTTAAGGTCTGATATTGTGACAGCTCCTGCTTCACTTTTTCTGCTCAGGATTGTTTTTGCTATTCAAGGTCACTTATTCTTCCTGATAAAGTTTATGATTGCTTTCTATATTTCAGTGAGGAATATCATTGGGATTTTAATTGGAATTGCATTGAATCTGTATAGTACCTTTGGTAGAATGGTCATTTTGACAATATTAATTCTGCCTATCCAAGAACATGGGAGATCTTTCCATCTTCTAAGGTTTTCTTCAATTTCTTTCTTTAGTGTTCTGTAGTTTTCATTGTAGAGGTCTTTCATCTCTTTTGTTAGATTGATTCCCAAGTTTTGTTTATTTTCTTTTTTTTTTTTGAGATTATTGTGAATAGAGTGGTTTTCCTCATTTCTCTTTCAGAGGATTCATCATTTATGAATAGAAATGCATTAGATTTATGTGTATTAATTTTATATCCTGCTACTTTGCTGAATTCACTTATTAGTTCTAGAAGTTTTCTAGTGTAGTTTTTTGGATCCTCTAAATATAGAATCATGTCATCAGCAAATAGTGACAGCTTGAGTTCTTCTTTTCCTATTTGTGTTCTTTTAATTTCTTTGGTCTATCTAATTGCTATCTAATTTGGTTAGTGTTTCAAGGATGATGTTGAATAGAAATGGTGAAAGAGGGCCTCCCTGTCTTGTTTCAGTTTTTAGAGGGAATGCTTTCAGTTTTTCTCCATTAAGAATGATGTTGGCCATGGGCTTATCATAGATAGCCTTTATAATGTGAGGTATGTTCCTACTATTTCTATTTTTTGTAGTGTTTCAAACATGAAGGCGTGCTGTATTTTATCAAACACTTTCTCAGCATCTATTGAAATAATCATATGATTCTTAACTTTAAGTCTGTTGATGTGATGAATTACATTTGTTGATTGCCAGATATTGAACCATTCTTACATCCCCACTTGATCACGTTGCAATATCTTTTTAATATATTTTTGCATGCTATTTGCCAGTATTTTGTTAAGGATTTTTGCATCTATGTT
This sequence comes from Sciurus carolinensis, assembly GCF_902686445.1. Lineage (NCBI taxonomy): Eukaryota > Metazoa > Chordata > Mammalia > Rodentia > Sciuridae > Sciurus > Sciurus carolinensis. Next base: position 120,578,980 of record NC_062221.1, on the reverse strand, counting down.
CATCATGGATATTGGTCTAAAGTTTTCTTTCCTTGATGAGTCTTTGTCTGATTTTGGTATCAGAACTATACTAGTGTCATAGAATGAATTTGGAAGAGTTCCCTCCTTTTCTATTTCCTGGAATATTTTGAGGAGTATCTTCTTTAAAAGTCTTGTAGAATTCGGCTGAGAATCCATCTGGTCTTGGGCTTTTCTTGGTTGGTAGACTAATGATGGTTTCTTCTATTTCAGTGCTTGAAAGTGGTCTGTTTAAAATGTGTTTGTCTTCCTGATTCAGTTTGGGAGGATCACATGTCTCTAAAAATTTGTCAACGTCTTCAATATTTTCTATTTTTGGGAGCATAGATTTTCAAAGTAGCTTCTAATTATGTTATGTATTTCAATAGTGTCTGTTGTGATCTTTCCTTTGTCATCATGAATTCTAATAATTTGAGTTTTTTCTCGCCTTCTCTTCATTAGTGTGGGCTAAGGGTTTATGTGTCCCTCACATTGCCAGGTACCACCAAATCTCATCTTGGAAACTTTTAAAGTCACTCCTAGCAAATAGATATTTGCATAAATGGTTGAAGAATTTCAAATGAAGGTTCCCATGTTCTAAAAGGGTACTCTTCTAAAGGTTGTCCCCATTCAACCAGATCTCAGTCCACAAAAGATACATGGAAGATTTACACACCGTGGCTTATAGGAAAGTTTGAGGACCACTCCATTTTAATTATTTTGCATTATCAACTCTACCACTTTATCATCCTGTGATGTAGAAATCATGCATGTCAATGTGTCTTCTTGGAGGGGAGCCTGATTTTTTGTCTCTTCTGCTCTCATTTCCTCTAGTTCATCTGCTACCCCTACATAATTCTACTTGGAACATAAGTTGACTGTGTTTACAATGTCTTTACACAGAGATTTGTCAGACCAATTTTCTTGCCTCTTTTCCACTCTAATCCTCTGACACCATTTCTACCATGGGGGATCTTTATCTGATTTGGATAATCAGGGGAAGTGCTAGCTAAAGATGTGATAGGTGTCTAAGCAGTAAAATTCTGAGTTTTGCCCTTTAATTCTCTATTTATGTCATTCTACCATGGCAACTTTTCCCTAAGCATACCTAAGCATACGTGACAAGTGTTGTTTGTGTGGGCTACAGACCTAAGTTTTAGTATCCAAAACAAAAACTCCCTGAAGTATCAACAAGAAAAAATTCAGGGTTGGAGGTGTAGCTTAGTGGTAGAACACCTGCTGAGCCTATGGGATGCATAGGACTTGATTTATAGCACCACAAAAACAGATTAATTGGAGGATATTTTATGTGTTCATCTTGGTATCAGAGCTGGTTTCAGGGGTATGTCATTTGTGTGGTCTCACAAAGCCAGAAATCAGAAGAAATCCATGCATTGTTTAATAATCATTTTTCACCATCTTAATGTTTTTAATAATTGTTAAACAAAGGTTCCTGCATTTTCAATCATACCAAGTCCTACAATTTTTGTAGATTCCCCTCTTTGATAAAGTAGGGATTCAAAATAATAAATGAATTTTCAGGTGAAAATAGGATAAAGTATGGAAAAATACTAGTATAAGTAAAATAAATAACTTTTCCTTTAAACATGGATTTATTTTCTTTTCAGGAACAAGTCTATCCATTCCATTGATAGTGATAAAAAGCATTCATAATTTTGCTTAATGTTGCCAATGAAAGCACATCCAAAACTAATAATGACTCTGATGTTTAATCTGTCAGGTTTATTATATTTAATGTTTCAATATCCTCTCCATTTTTTCAGTGGAACTTAAGTCAGAGTTTTTGTTTCTATTCTGTTTCATTGTCCATGGAAGGTTTTAATGTCTATGTAGATAGACAAATCTTTACCTCATATTCTCAAAGTGAACTCTCCATGGACAGTGATATTGTTCTCCCCATTATCATTGTCATCCACTTAAAACAAAACTCTAGAACTTTTCATTCCCTGGCACATATATATAGTCTCAGTAAATAATTTTGAAGCTCAGGTTTATATCTGAAGTGCCTTTTGTTCCATTTTCCTTGCTCAGTTACCATCTATACACTTTACACTCACTAATGGAGGCATCAAAACATATCCATGATTATAGTAAATGCTGTCTAATTGAAATCCTGATTAAAATAAAGCACCTTAAAGTGAATTAAGTCTACTATATAACATGTTAAATAGACTTAGGTAAATAGGTTGAAAAAGTTTTAATATGAAATCGTGGGCCAATATTTTTATATTAATCATAAAGGAAAGAAAAAAGAAGGAACATATATGCATATATTTTGAAACATACTAGTAGAAGTTTAGGCAATAAAGACTAAACAGTCTAAAAGAAGAATTTTAGTGATTGAATGTATATTTATTAAAATATGAAGGCCAAATATTTAGTTTACATTGAAAAAAAAGTTGAATATTAAAATAATTAGCATTGTTTCAAATTGTTTAGGAGTTGAAAAGAGTGGCTGTATCCAAGTAAAATTGGTTAAGTTAATAAAGTTAGGTGTCTGTTAACAAGAGAAATTTGAAAAGTGAAAAATATTTCCTATTGAAAAAGACTTTGGAACTACAGGTTCACCTTATATTTGAAAAAGTGAACATTACTTTTTATTTAAATCATTTCAGGTTATAGCTATGGAAAATGTTATTTTTTCACAAACTATTAATAAATAGGAAAGAAAATAAATATCAAATAGTTAATAAAGAGGAATGTAGGGAACCTTCCTCAAGCTTATCTGACAGCACTCACTGACACCATGGTCTAAGTAAGCCAAACAGTCTGGACAGAGAAACTGAGGTAATGGTAAAGACTTGCCTTGGAATGAAGGTCTTTGCAGTTGCTGAGGCTGAGTTTGAGCTGAGGGGAGGCCTCCTCTGACATGCATTACAGAAAGCTGTGATGTGAGCTCTCCTGCGCTGCCTTGCCTCATGCTGTGTGCTGGAGCTTGCCATTCCCCTAGTCCTTTGTCTCAGACCTGTTGCTGGGCAGAATTGCTTAGGCAGGCTTGGCTTGTTTACACTACCTGGACCCTCGAAGTATAGTTCACCTATAGGCTGACTCTGTTATACTTTAACAAGCATGTTAACCTGACTGGATAATGTGTCTATATATGTCCTGTGCAACCCTAAATAAAATTAGATCCGTGCCTTCAGAGCTCAATCTCCGATGCCTGAGTAAGAGCGCTGGGTAAGGCTAGGTAGGGTAGGCGTCATTCATCCGCACCCTCAGCAAACCCGTCTCTGAACATCTACAGAGGAATACAAATTCCAGAGGAATATAAAGTCCGGTTAGTATTCCTCTGTGTTAATATATGGATTTTGAAGACACGGTTAAATAAAAGATAATCATTGAAAAGTAACATTTTCTTCTACTCTGATAGCGATACCAGTCTTGAAAATCAGGTTCGGGTCCTCATTCCCCTGCTGTTAAAAATTAAATGCCTGAGAAATGCCAAGGCAAGAGCAAAAAGTAAATTTTATTTAAGAAAGAGAACAGAGAGCTTGAGAGTGAGAGAGAGCTATGCAGAGAGACAGAGAGAGAGAGAGAGAGAGAGAGAGAGAGAGAGAGAGAGAGATTCCTTCGGAGAGAAGGGAGTCCAGAGGTGATGCCCAAGGAAGTGGGGCTGTCTTGCCCCTTATGGATTTTAGATTTTATTTCTTCTCATGCCTATGTGAGTAAAAGGTGATCAAAAGGCAGAAAGGGAGCCATTAAGGAGTTGATGGCTGGTGTTGGAAAGTGCAATCCCTTCTCCTGGAGTCTGTTAGCATCCTGGTGCTGGGAAGTCCTGTCTACCCATTTCCTTTCTTTGATAATCAGTTGCCTGTCCTTTGCCCTTGTCTATAGTATGCATAAATATAAAGGAGGGCTGCGTCTGTAGAGGGCTTGCCTAGCATCTGGAAGAGCCTGGGTTCAATCTTCAGCACTGCACAACACAAAGAATAAATGAATGAATAAAAATAAATGAAAAAAAAAAAACATGCAATAAAAGTGTGATATTTTTGCTGATCTGAAGATTTAATTTCTGAAATCCTTGGGTATTAAAAGAACAAAAAAAATAAAATTTATTAAAGAATATTACAAAATTAAATGTATTAAAGATATAAAATGCTAATATAGGGTAATTTAATACCATGGAAACATTACTTCTCCCCCTTTTCTCTTATTTGCTTCTAAAATTAACTTTCGATCAGTCCAGGCCAGTATATCCTCACTGTGAGGGGTATAAACATGTACTCAAAGGCAAGATCCATCAAATAATAGAATTTGCTTATTGGATAAAGAAAATATATATAGTGTACTAAGTCTGTTGAGTGATCTTCAGTAAGCAGAGCATTCCCTGAAGGAATTGTAAGTGACCCAGTAGTACAAGAATAGCTCTTAATTTTTGTTTTCAGGATTCTATAATATATTTAAAATTATTGAGAATTACAGAGTGCTTTTGTTTCTGTCAGGTATTTCTATAAATAAATGCAATATTGAAAATTAAAGGAGAAATTAAAAATCATTTATTTATTTTACTGACCCTGATATTTATTAATATGTATATCATATTTTTAGGAAAATACATACTTTCTAAAACATTTAGTATGAAAAATAGAAACATTGCTATACATTATGATCAATAGGTAAAATGTCTTTAAAGTCTGTAGAAAACAACTAGATTTTCTTGTCTGCTTCTTGATTAAATATGTTGCTACGTACTGTTTGTTAGAAACAAAATGTAACTAGTTTTCGTTTTCCACTGTTTTTTACAATATGGAATTCAAAGCTATATATTAAAACATTTTTGTGCTGTTTGTACTGATTTGACTTGCATTTTCAATATATATTTTATTAATGGATAATTTTACAATACCATGCATTGGCATTTGAATAATCTTGGTGCAATGCTTCTGCGGATCTTCCAGAAGCTGACATGTTACATAAAACAACATCAAGGTTGCATTCATTATTAATATCATGACCGATGTCATCAGAAAATTCTGAGTATATGTCAAATTTAAGATGGTAGATGCATGTTTTCTACAGTACTTAAAAGCTTGAATTTTATTACTGGAAATAAGTTTGCCATTTTATTTGAAATGATAGGCTCACTTTCATTCATTTTCAAGAGAAGCTATGCCAAATACACAAGACTGAGTAATTACAGTTTGTTTGTTAAACATTGTTTCAAAAGTGCTGTTTCTTATATTACATTGGCATGAAGCAGAAATCCCTCATGTGCATTGTTAATTGCATCACATGGACTGTTAAAAAAAAGCACTGAGATGCAAGAAATAACATTAAACTTTAAACTAATTGTTAACATTAATTATTTCACCAGTTTTCCATTTAAGTTGGGCTTTTTTGCCCATGAGTATACAGTATTAAAGAAAACATCTACTAGGTTGATTGTTGCCTCTGCTGAATTTAAGCTGAGGAACCTTTTGTCCCATTTTGCATTTGTATCATCATGCCATTATCATCATCGAAATAAAAGCACATAACATAAATGACATTTTAGTAATATTATGAAATAATTTTGGGTTCCCAGATCTCTGTTGACCTAAATATCTAAGGATGATCGCCATTTTTACCCCTTCTTTCAGCCCCAGGATTCCCAGTCTCACAGGTTGTATTCACCAAACATTAATGTTTATTACCAGGTCAGTAATATCCCAAAACAATTATAAACTGCTTAAACTGGGTCCCAACTATATGGAGGAGAAAAGAGGAACCTGCTAAGCGTAGTCTGAATTCTTCAGTGAAAATGCAGCAGAGAGCCTTAACAATGAGAGAACAATCTGTCCCTTCATGTTCTGTAGGCTCTTCAAAAACAGCATCTTGAACACAATGGAAGAAAATCTGAATAAGCATCAACAGCAACATGGAGAATCCCAGGGAGCCCACCGCTGTGAAAGTGGATGCTAATCAAGGATCCTGTACTTTTCATTTGGATCTGACAATGAGAAAAAGCATAATAGACATTCAACAGTAAATCAAAGGAAATTTTCCTTTACCATTATAGTTTGACTCTGTTGTAATCTTTGATCTCTTCTTTAGATTTTTCTTAAGAACAATGTCCAATTTTATCATTATCATCAATCTGCTACATAAAAATTAGGACAATAACATCATCCAACTATTATCACTGTACCACATAGTGTCACAGACTATCAACTACTATCACCTAATAGCATACTACTATCACATAGTGTCAACATTAAAATTTTAATTTAATTGTTCAAAAATACTTTTCTTCAAAAAACATAATTTTGGGAATAGTTTTATAACTATTATTACTAAGGTTTTATGTATTTTAGGAAAGAAGTAATCTTCATTTTGGCATATTTCACAGAGTATAATCCTGTAACTTTCATTTTATAATGAAAAAGTACTTACCCATATATATTCAAATAGCACTTTAAGTTCAAATTGGCTGCTCATTTTTTTTCCTTTCTAATCCATACCAAAGATTTATTAATAAGTAATAACACATACCTTATTTTAGCAATATTTTAGTAATTATTTATATTTAGTAAGAGTTTAGGCCAATATATCTTTCTTGCATCCCTGTTTTCTTGAAAACAGCCTTTTTAATTTGAATTTTTAATTGGTCTTTTTTTTTACAAGGAGCTAATTTTAAAAGGTTTAAGCTGATTAAATGTTTCTTACTCTTTTTGCCATGTAATTATCATATATTTTCCATTTATCGAACTCTGCAAGAAAAACAACTAGGATAGTATTCTAGAAGTATAAACTTCCTGTTGCAATTTAATTTACACATTATTGCCATGTTTTAAGAGAAAACAGCAGGCTTCACCATAGCAATCACTTTTCATAGCTACTAAAAATTTCAAATACCTTTAATTTTTTCACAACTATCCACAGGGGTTCTAACACTCATTTTGCTCACATTCCTTTAAGATTTGAGATCCACTCTCACTTCACCTGAGGCATCAGCAAATGATGCCATGTTCAGATATTTTAAAAATGTGGTTTTTTTAACTCTTAGAAATTTCCTTCCTCATAAAGTGTCTTTCCCACAAGAGCAAGATGAAAATAAACTTTTCAATGAGGGAAGAATAAAAGGCCATTTTATAAGATGATTACCCTAAATTCAAATTCATTCTTAACATTGTAATACAAGGTTTTCAATATGCATATGTTTCAGCCTATACATGTTATTCCAAGTAGGAATCAGCTTCATGTAATTAATTTATGTTTTTATAATCATTCTACCATATGGTTACTTATGTAGTAATGAATTAATGAGCACATTGTGCTTTTTTCTTTTTTTAATTTCATATATATGTTGTACTATACATTGATGAATTGTACTGAAAAACTTCCTGTACTTCTCATTTACTTTATTCAATGTTGTTTTAGACCTGTCAACACTGCTCTGAGAAAAACCTAATCAGTTTATTTTGAAAATTTTAATATTACTTTGTGGAGATATGCCACATTTCATGAATATGTATGTTGATGCCAGGCTTTGCTTTCACACATGATATTGTAATGAATATTCTCACACATCCTTTAGTCTTGACTATGATAGAGTTTTATGGAGTATATTCCCAGGTTTTGAAATCCACTATATAATGTCAAGTTTCTCTCTAATGTGGCTAAATCATTTCATAGTCTTGATATCTGAACTCTTTCAATTTATCATTTCTTGCCAACATGTGTATTTTATAAGCTTATTTTATTTTTAATGTGACATGGTATCATTGATGTATTTTATTTTTCTGAAAAATAAGAAGATTTTCATATGAAATCCTAGTTAATATTCTTCAAATGCTACTTCATATGATTTTCCCATAAAAAAAAAAAAGAAGAAGAAGAAGAAGAAGAAGGAAAAAAAGTCTTGCTGGAAGTGTAACTTTGAATTTTCAATTTTCCAAAACTTTAATGAAGTTATGAACTCACTCTCTCTGTCATTTCCTCCACACCTGAATTCTTTCCATCATCTCAACCAACTATATTCTAAACAGGTATTTAGAAAATTCTACATTCTGTTGCATTTAATACTTACTGTTTTGCATGTTAAAAAAAACTTACTGAAACTACTCATAATATTGTTATTATTTTGAACATAGACTTCCAAGTCATTAATTCTAAAAATTTACCTGGCTCCCTAGCCTTTCACATCATTTTTTATGTACAGAACCCAACTACTTCTTCAGCATTCTATGGACCTTTTTCTATTTTATTCTATCTGATGATGGTTGTGCTCCATTTTGTTTTCTTGGTTATGGAACTACTTTTATTTTCATTTATTTATTCTTTGTTGTTGTTATATCACTTTTGCTTGTAACATTCTTAACATCCACCTTTTAGATTTATGATAGCAAAGTTATACAATTTTATTATATCTTAATTATTTTTCTATTTTTTTTATAATTTATATATTGCATGTACTAGGTTGTTTTCCTGCATCTCATTTTGTCTCTAAATTTTTGTAGCGTTTTAAATAGCCTCTTCCTTATGTTTCAATAAGATACTTATTCAAATGTTTTACTGAGAATAAAGTGTTTCAGATTGTTATAGCTAAAATGATTGAAGTCACTGAAACCAGAGGCCTATTTTCAAATTACCAGGAACTGTGAAGGGTGAGGGGAGGTGTAAAATTGAACAAAATCTAAAGTGTGTCAAAGTACAGAAGTTCTAGCAGCAATAATAATGACAGTTGTGTCCTATGAAATCATTTCTGAGATGCAATTTTGGGTATTATTTCTGGATAAGTATTTTGTAAGACTGATTCTTTGTCTTTTTCAAAAATTCTCTAAGCTATTAGATAAATTTATTTTGTCTACATAAAACAAACAAACAAACAAAAACAAATGGAAGGCACTGAAAACAAATTTCATAACATTGTTTTGTCAATAAAGATGGGGCTTAAAAGAAAATGGGATGCTTAAAGAATAACTTAGAGACCCCTTTTAATATGATAATTACTTCATAATTAAGAAGTACATAACAAATCATTTGTAAGGATAGTGAAAAAATGGTCTATGAAGCTCCACATTGTAAAAACTTAAGACACTGTGGGAAGGCATTATACCAATTAGAACATGTATGAAAATAATTTAGATTATACACAAAATAACATAGGAACAACATCTCATTCATACTTTTAAGCAAATTTGATCAAAACTTTTGTCAGTAATAATTTCACCTCCATATTTTCTCGCAGCTTCTATTACCTGTTCTTACTGACTGCAAAACTTTGAATAGGAAACTAATAGGCTTCTCTAGAACCTTTGGTTCTAGAATGGTGCTTACGATGATTAATTCATATGGGACTAAGTGAAACTTGTAAAAAGAAGAAAAATAAAATATGAACTTTGTTTTTGTGGAGTGGAACCCAAGATTTAACTCTTGCAGTAAGTTCCAAGTGGAAATAATTGCTGTGCCTGATTCAGGACCATGCTTAGATTACAGGGTTTTCAATTACTCCAACACTAGAGTATGTTATGACTGGTGAAGATTTGTTGCAGATAACTTTTTGTTCACTACCTTCAACAGAAATCAGAAATTGTGGTCATTTTTTTATTCTTGTATAGTCATTGCTAAATAGTTCATTTTTCATAAATACTTGTTTTCCTTTCACAGTTTTCCTGCATTCTGTTGAAAGTATGACTCTCAAATTATAAAGCAAACTATTTTTTGTGTCCATTAAATTGATATCACAGGGCATCATCTGTGATTTTGACTTTAATTTAAATATACAAGTAAATATCTCTTATTCCAAATGCTTGGGATTAAAAGTGTTTTGAATTTGAGAGCTTTTCATATTTTAGAATATTTATATATACATACTGAGACATTTCAGAGAAACACAGTCTAAACACAAAGTTCTGAACACAAGGTTCATTAATGTTTCATGTATACCTTATAGTTTGAAGAACACACAGAATTTTGGGACCCTGAATTTTGACTGACCCATCACATAAGGTCACATGTGGAATTTGCACTTGTGGTATCATTTAGGTGCTCAAAAAGTTTCACATTTTGGAGCATTTTGGAGTTTGAAATTTCATGTTAGGAATGCCTTAACTGTTTGATTATATTAGACACCTGACTTAATTGCCTTTGAAGTAGTTCATAGAATTACAATTTTGGTCTATATTCCTTCAAATTAGATGTGGAATCAGCCTTAATTCATTATGGTTTGTATTCAAAAGTATTGAAATATTTCTAAACATTCTGATTAAGGTAGAAATTTCAGTTAAAATATATATTCAGATTACATTTTCAGGTCAATAATTACAGAGTTGTTACATGATATTTTTACAAGATAAAATTCTGTTTAGATCACAGTTCTTTATCACCTGTCATTTATAGTTTTTTCCACTTGGTTTGAATAATAGAACCAGTGGTGTATTTTCATCTCATAATCTCTCTAGTGAATTAACATTTTGTTAGAGGTGTGAAGTAGTTTAGTTTCCCTATACCCTCAGAGTCTGTCTTGTACAGGATCTTCAAAAATCTATGGTAAACATTTATATTTATTCTCAGTTTGATCATTTTTCTTAAATATTCCCTCTTAGTCATCTTCAATTTTTTTGAATAAACAGTGAACTTGTGCATACTACATAAATATAATTCCTGCCTCATTGTTAATAACAAGAATTCTTCCAATTCCTCATACAGGGGATATTATTAAATCTCATAAAACATTTTAACATGATCATACATTTTTCCAGATAATCTTATTCAACTTTTGAATTTCAAGATTAAAACATGATAAGAGTATGGTAGATATGTGTTACCTTGTCCAACAATATTATACCTAATATTAATGATACTGCAGTGATATTTGAAGAAAAACATATCCTGGGAGGGTGGAGCTAATAAAATAAAATTGTGTTGTTATATTGAGGATACATATTCACTGTCTATATTGTCAGTCACAGATATCTCCGTTGAAGACTTCAGAAATCATGCACAAAAATTACACTATCATGAACATTTAGTTACAAATAGCACTTCATAAATATTTCAATTACACATTGTAAATTTCTCCTATTGCATTATTCTACTAATAGTAGACTATTACTGACCATGTTTTACAAGCTCTTTCTTTGAGAGTCTCTGCAGAGACTTGCATTTAATACTGACACCATGATAAATTAAATAGCTAGCCTAAGGAGGTGATTACTACTGCTTGGCTTTTCTTAAGCTATTCATGGTTTCTAGTGTGATTAGAAAATAATCATTTGATTTATTTACTTACTTAAGTAGCTTGTGGGAAATGCTGTGAATTTGGTCATGACATCTTTATTAATTCCTTCATGTGAAAATGTAGAAGATAGCTTAATTAAATAATCTCTCCATGTATGACAGTGGATAACTATAATCATACTATGTCACTAGTCATTCACAATTCAAAGGAAATCTGAAAGTTAAGAAAATTAAAGTTTATCATTACTGTGTTAATGACTGTATCTCAATTTCTTTTTTGCTTATTTATATTTTCCAATGGATCTTGTATAACCATGTGAGAAAGGTTTCTGTAATTATAGTCTCATAGTTTGTTCATGAGAAGAATGTCAAATGAAGCAAACATTTCATTTTAAGCAAACCCATATGGAGATAAAAGCATATGATCAATAGGAAACATGGACTGCTCACACATTAGTGCAGTTGTACTTTATATCAAAATTTCATTGTAAGTCACTGACTAAATTTAAAAAAATTAAATCAATTATTCATTTACATTTCTTAGACTTTGCTATTACTATTTTTGCAAAAAAATCAGGGAATATTTAAAATTATATAATTTATACATCTAAAAATGATATATAATCATTATTAATAAACATATTATATAAACCTCTGAATATTCCAATTCTCCAAAACTGTATTGTTTTCATGTTCAACTCGTGTGAAACATCTTTTTTCATTTTGTAAACTTTTCCTCAAATTTCACATATCTTCTCATTAATGCAGTATTTTGAAACATGTGAGTTATTAAAAGTATTTTTACCATTAATGTATTTCATGTCATTCTATGTCAGTTTTGCATGTTTCAAACATGAAGTATGAGGAATATGGTGTTTACAATCTTTTATGGGGATTGAAAGATCTATTTATAAAGGAATTTAAAACTTTACCTTTAAATAATCAATAATAAAACTTACAAATGGCCAGTATCAACCAAAATGAAAGAATTGCACTTAATGTTTTCTTTTAATTTGCTAAATTAGCAAAGTTGGAAAAAAAATCAATAATATCATACTTCAACCAAAGTATAAAGCAGTTGTCAATGATAATGGTTGGTGGAAATGTAAATTGGTACAAATTTCTTGAGATGTACTTTGGAAAGTGTCATTTTAAATGATAAAGTATTATTAACCTTAATATCTATGATGGATTGTCATTTACTTCCCTCTTTCTAGTTACTCTTTAAAATAACAATAATAAAAACTGATGTTTTAATCAATAAAAATTTTATAAGATATTATCTGTACACTGGAAATATTTGAGCATGATCTCATATTATATTATAGATGAAGTGATATTAAAATATTACGCTTTTTTCAAATTTTATAGCAGAAAATGAAAGCCATAATATAAAAAAAAACTGAAGTTAATGAGGAAATCAGTTTTCTGTAATTTCAGTGCTATAGATGTTCCTCTATTTACAATGATGTTACATTCTAATAAACCCATTCTAATTTTAAAATATTTTAAGTTGAAACTGCATTTTGTACATGCATGGAACACCAAAGTTTAGCAACATTATATTGTGGAGCACCAGTTGTTTATTTTAGTGACTGGGAGTTGTGGCTCATTGTTATTGGCCAGCATTATGATAAAATGCTATATGGTGATGGGCATGATGACCTGCACCTGTGATCCCAGCAACTCTGGAGGGTGAGCCAGCAGGATCACAGGTTCCGAGGTAGTCCCTGCAACTTAGTGAGGCTATAAACAACCTAATGAGACCCTATCTCAAAATAAAATAATGAAATAAAATAAATAAAATAAAACAGTTTGAGAATGTGTATCAGTGGTTAAGTGTCCTTGAGTTAAATCCTTGGTACCAAAAAACAGAAAAAAAAAAAAAAAAAAAATTCAACAGGTTGAGCATATCAGTATTTAAACAGTAAATTTCAATATTCCAACTCTATTTTATGCAAAATGCAAGCTACTTTTGCTTCGATGTAAAGTAAATATATCTTAAGTCAAACCATTTTGTCAGGTGCCATCTATATTACATAACCCCTTAAAAAGTTAATACAATATGTAATCATTTTATTTTTATCACCATTGGTCCCATTTATTGGTTGTCTATTGATAACATACAAATTATTACTAATTCAGTGAGTTAAGTTTTTTGTAAGTCAGAACTCTGAAATTGTTTCCATTTTTCAAAACAAAAGTGTTGGCAGAATCTCATTCCTTTCTGAGAGATTTTGGAATTTATTCCCTTGCCTTTACCCTCTTCAAGGGGTCACCCACATTCCTTGGCATATGGGCTCTTGTTCATCTTCAAAGTCAGCAAAGTTGGATTCACTGAACTTTTTCCTTCTTAATCACATGTCTCTCTGACTCCATCTGGGAAAGATTCACAGATTTGAAGGTCTCACGATTAGAGTGGACACACGGAGGAAATATGGGAAAATCTCCCTCTCTGAAGTTTCTTCAACTTAATCACATCTACAAAATTCCTTTTGTCATATAAGGAACATTTTCACAAGCTTCAGGAATAAAAACATGATAATTTTGGAGGTGGAGGGAATGCCCAATTACTTTTTCCATGACAATTACCTAAGGATTTTCAATTTTTTATTTTATTTATTTACTTATTTACTTCTTTAGTTATGCTTTTTTCCTAGTATATCAGATGCTTTTCTCTATATTTAGGAATAAATTGACTTATCTGGAAACAGTCTCGGATTTAAACCAGTGAAATATTGAGTGGAAAATATTTCCCTTATAAATACATTTGTAAATTAATTTTTCGAAAACCAACTTCTACACCTGATATTACCATTGGTCTTTTATTTATTTTTGATTATGACACATAAAAAAATGTTACAGGATGCAGAAATCTGCTGCCATAACAACAGTAGGTGAGATATTCCTAGGTTTTAACGGACAAGTTGAAGGATGGATATTGTACCAGAATTAGAGGCTCACAGAATCCTAGCTGTTTCCTTAACAAGTCAGGCTCCTTGGGGATCTTTTGCTGGACTCCTCCTGGAGTTTGAAAGTGCAACTAAAACCATTGTCTACAGGGGATAAGAACTGTCAAGGGAGAAAGGATCTAGGGAGGCCACTGGAATACAGTAGTCCCTACTTATCCTATATGTTGCAGCACCGCCAGTGGATACCGGAAACTTGAGATGGGTAGTACTGAAATCCATCGATTAGCACTGAGATAAACAAGAAGCTAATAGGTCAGTAGCATACAAAGCATACAAACACTTATGTATTGAATTTTCAATTTCTTTCCCTCACTAAATATACATTCCATGAGTATAAGGGATATTTTATCTATTTTTTTAAATTATAGCATGCCTAAAATGTTTCTAGAAAGTGCTCACATATTTGTTAATATTGCATGAATAATATTGTTTTTGTTTATTTGCAAAAATACTTCTTTGAACTTCAGGGAAAATTGTAACGGATATGTTTTAGAAATTATTTCTTCAGCGGGAGATTTATTTTACTTTAATGAATGAGGTTACGAACAAACTGGAATACCTTAATGTGTATCATATCAAGGTTCTTTCCATGTGCCATGTAGTGTGAATTTTAAACTCAAACTCACATAGATATGGGTTTTTTCTCCTAATATATTATATTTTATTGAAAGTTTGTTTGCATAAACACTGTGTTTTTGATAAGTTGGTCTTATATCCCACTTATTGTTACCAACACAATCATGAAAAATTCTTCCCATTGCGATACCTAACAGGTAGGAAGTTGTTTTATAGCAGCAACTTTGGATATATATTAACAATTTTTTTTCTGTTTTTTTTTTCCTTTTTTTTATTATTATTGTATACAAATGGGATACATGTTGTTTATTTGTACATGGAGTCAAGGCATACCATTTGTGTAATCATCTGTTTACATAGGGCAATGATGTTTGATTCATTATTTTTTTCCCTTCCCCCCACCCCGCCCACCCCTCCCACCCCTCTTTTCCCTCTATACAGTCCTTCTTTCCTTCATTCTTACCACACTCCTTATCCCTAACCCTAAACCTAACCCTAACCATAATGCTAACCCCTCCCACCCCCCATTATATGTCCTCATCCGCTTATCAGCGAGATCATTTGTCCTTTGGTTTTTTGAGATTGGCTTAATCTCACTTAGCATGATATTCTCCAGTTTCATCCATTTGCCTGCAAATGCCATAATTTTATCATTCTTCATTGCGGAGTAATATTCCATTGTATATATATGCCACAGTTTCTTTATCCATTCATCAACTGAAGGGCATCTAGGTTGGTTCCACAATCTGGCTATGGTGAATTGAGCAGCAATGAACATTGATGTGGCTGTATTTCTGTAGTATGCTGATTTTAAGTCCTTTGGGTATAGGCCAAGGAGTGGGATAGATGGGTCAAATGGTGGTTCCATTCCAAGTTTTCTGAGGAATCTCCATACTGCTTTCCAGAGTGGCTGCACTAATTTGCAACCCCACCAGCAATGTATGAGTGTTCCTTTTTCACCACATCCTCGCCAACACCTATCTCTTACCCTACACAAAACTCAACTCAAAATGGATCAAGGACCTTGGAATCAGACCAGAGACCCTGCATCTTATAGAAGAAAAAGTAGGTCCAAATCTTCAACTTGTTGGCTTAGGATCAGACTTCCTTAACAGGACTCCCATAGCACAAGAAATAAAAGCAAGAATCAACAACTGGGATAGATTCAAACTAAAAAAGCTTTCTCTCAGCAAAGGAAACTATCAGCAATGTGAAGAGAGAGCCTACAGAGTGGGAGAATATCTTTGCCAACCATACTTCAGATAGAGCGCTAATTTCCAGAATCTATGAAGAACTCAAAAAATCTACACCAAGAATACAAATAATCCAATCAACAAATGGGCTAAGGAAATGAACAGACACTTCACAGAAGAATATGTACAAGCAATCAACAGATATATGAAAAAATGTTCAACATCTCTAGTAATAAGGGAAATGCAAATCAAAACTACCCTAAGATTTCATCTCACCCCAATTAGAATGGCGATTATCAAGAACACAAACACTTCTTTATATTTGTAGCTAAGGATTTCTCATACTTCCATGCAATATTATGTATGTTTTTTAAAATACCCTGCTATTGTTTATTAGTTTTTGCAATATTGAGGATTAGACCTAATGCCTTGCACAGGTGAGGCAAATATGTTATAGTTCACCTAAACCCCTGGTCCTTAATTACCCTTTAAAGAATTTATTGGTGCTTGTTTGTTTGCATCAGGAGATTTTTAAGTAACTAGTTCTGAATATTATTGGAACTTTTAAAAAATTTTAAGAGACACAAAATCATATATATGATTAGTGTAAAAAAAGATGAAAATATAGTAAAATCACTAAGTACCATTCTAGCATCTACTTTGGCTCTTATCTGTATTTTTCATTCTCATTGTCCTAGATATAAAGTATCAACACAGAAGCTCAGTTTTCACTTCCTCCAGTCATTTTCTCCATTGAAATACTTCTTTCATTTCTCATTATCGAAAACATATTAAGTATCAATAATACTAACAATCTCCATTAGGTGTTGAGTCAATATTTTTCCTTGAAAGGAAGCCAAGACCTATTTTCCTGTGCCTGTCCTAGAATGACATATAAAAGGAATACACTTTTAAAACTCTCTTGAAGAATCGACTCAAAACTTCTTTAATATACGACCTAAGCTGTATGACATGGATTGATTGCTGGATTGGTTGTGAAGTTATATGATTAGCTGTTTTGAACATGAAAATACTAGAAGCATTTGTAAGTAAAAACAAAAAAAAAAAAAAATGGCTTGTCTTATTTTGTGATTAGTGTGATAGTTTTTCAAAGAAGATAAAGAATGTTAGATTTAATTTGGTAAAACTTAAAAAGATTTTAGTAAAAGTTAATTATTGTTAAATGGATTATATTTCATCTTTCCAAAAAAGACAATTACTAGCAAATAAATGGTAGCCAAATGTGTTTTACAAGTCTACATTTGAAGTAATTTAATTGATGATACAGAATCCTCTTTGCCCTTTTTTAAATTTTTTTAAGAGACATTTACCATGCATTGTCAATAAATTTCTGTTAGCATTTGGGCATAAACACAAATTTATTTTCTCCCATTTATTTATTCATTTATTTTAAATTGAATTGAATTTATATTTATTTTTGTACTGGGGTCTGAACCCAGGGGTTCTTAACCACTGAACCATATTTTTTTTTCTTTTTTTGAGAGAGGGCCTTGCTAAATTGCTGTGGCTGATCTTGAATTTGTGATCCTCCTGCCTCAGCCTCCGAGTCACTGGTATTACAGGCATGTGTCATCATACCTGGCTATTTCTTCTATTTTAACGTAAAAAAGAAAAAAAAAAAAAAACAGTGGAATCAAATAGATTACCAGAAATTAAGTATATTTTCTAATCAGGAATATATTAATTGAATTTCACATTTTTTTGGGGGGGCGTACCAGGATTGAACTAGGGGGCGCTCGACCACTGAGACACATCCCGGCTCTATTTTGTATTTTATGCAGAGACAGGTTCTCATGAAGTTGCTTAGTGCCTAGCCTTTGCTGAACATGGCTTTGAACTTGAGATTCTCCTGTCTTAGTATCCCGAGAAGCTGGGATTACAGGCATGCGCCACTGCGCCCTGCAGAAATATATTAATGGAAATAAATAAAATTCCCAAACAACACTTGACTCTTAAGTGTATTATTGATATTCCATTCACTAATTATCTGCACATTGGATGACTCTTTTTTAATGTTAAAAGAGAAAATATCAGTCAGTCAAGTTAAGATAATGAAAATGCAACACTTGGAAAAATACTTTGTGTAGGAAGTAAAGATTTAATTTGTGTTAATTCCTTTTTAACTTGGATGCCAGCAAGAAATCTTGATTTAAATTACCTACTTGTCACTTCCTCAGTGTTGATAAATTTACTTTCTCCTCATATTTTCTATGACACTATTGACTAATATACAAAATTTACAAAATTTAAAAAAATTATTGAAATTGAAATCATCAAAATCAAAGCTGTTCATAATAATATGACATTCTAGATTATGAAGCAAAGTAGTCCAGAGTTATAGAAATAACTGTTTAACTCTATGTATACATGATTTATTTATATGAACACTTTAGGCTGTATGGTGTTTTTTGGATATTTAATTGCAATGGACAAAGGACTGAATCTTCACTTGTTTGTACCGTAATATCTCAGTAATTTCACAATTAATTTGACAAAATTTCGTCTATACTTATGAATATACATTCTTGTAGCTTGCTGTTCTCTATCATTTCTATCAAAAATAAATTTGTAATACATGTGCATATAAAAAAGGCAAAGTTGGTGAATCAATTTAAAAGAAAATAAACCACAGTGTGATTTCTTATGTTTCATAAAAAAAAAAAAAAAAAAACTATTGAAATCATAAAGCACATATGCCAGAGAAAATCATCAGAGGAATTTCAATTTAAACAGTAAATGGGGCGGGCCAAGATGGCGGACTAGAGGGCGGCTGCATTTCACGTTGCTCCAGGACGCAAGATTCAAAAGAGGAGATAGTGAGAGACTTGGGACCAACTCAAAGCCGCCGGGTGAGTCTCTCCCGTTGGGGAGGCGTCCCGGATGGGGCAGTAGCCCCGGAACGCAGGGAATCTGTGAAGTGGAGTTGCTCGACGAGACGCCCCTCCCCCCACTGGAGCGGTAAACACGGACAACTGGGATCATCGTAGAGGTGGCGGCTCAGCACAGCGCTTGGACTCGAGCAACCACTGGGGCTCCGGGCAGCTGCCTGAGGAGGAGCTGCGTGGTGAGCTGTTTAGACCCAGAACGACCGCTTCTGAACACCGGGGGGTTGCCCAGAGGAAGAGGAGAAGCTCGGCGGGTCACTTGGTCTAGGAGTGACTGCATCAGAGCCACAGGTAGTTGCCAGAGGAGGAGCTGCGTGGTGAACTGTTTGAACTCAGAGCCAGCACTCCTGAACACAGGGAGGTTGCCCGGAGGAAGAGGAGGAGCGTGGCGGGTTGCTTGACCTAGGAGTGACTGCATCAGAGCCACAGGGAGTTGCCAGAGGTGGAGCTGCGTGGCGAGCTGTTTGATCTCAGAACAACTGCTCCAGAACACTGGTGGCCTGCCTGGAGGAGGAGAGCGATGGGACGCTTGGTCTAGGAGTGACTGCATCAGAGCCACAGGTGGTTGCCAGAGGAGGAGGTGAGTGGTGAGTTCATTGGACTAAAAGCGACCGCTCCTGAACACTGGTGGCCTGCCTGGAGGAGGAGCATGGTGAGTCACTTGGTCTCGGAGCCACCGCTCCTGAACACCCGGGGGGCTACCCCAAGGAGGAGGAGGAGGAACAGGGCGGGTCACTTGGACTTGGAGTGACTGCCTAGGGCTACGGGTGGTTGGCGGGAGGAGGAGACCTGAAGTGAGTTGCTTGGACTCCTAGTGACTGCATCGGAAACCGGGCGGCTGTCCGGAGGAGGAGGTGTGTGGCGGGTCTCTGGGTCTCGGAGCTATTGTACGGGGTTCCAGGTGGTGGCTCAGAGGAGGGGCTGCATAGCCAGGCGATTGGTGCAGAGCAGGGTCCCAGGAGCTAGGTGGCTTCTTGCTGGAAGAGCCGCACAGAGACACGCCTAGGGGTGGAGCGAAGTTTCCAGGGCTGCGGGAAGATTCTCTGGGAGAGGTAGCCTAAGGAGACTCGCCTGCGAAGGGTGAGGCTCCCAGGCCCAGGACATAGGTCCAGGCCCCTGGGATCGTTGCAGAGGAAGACAGCCCAGCCCAGGTGGTAGTTGTAGATTGAGGGGAACCTCTAGGAGGGCAACTGACCAGTGAGACGTCCCCACCGAGTGAGTCTTCCTGGCCGGGGAAGGTTTTCCCACAGGGATGGTAAAACTAGAGACACAGGCACAAACAGGCCTTGCCTCAGCCCGCAGTCTAGTTCCCCATTGGATGACCATTGGTCAACAAGTGGAGGCACCTCTGCCCACTAGCAGGGAATATACGCCACCTGAGGGTCACCACCCCTAGAGAGGCAGCTTCTTCGTGGAGCTCTGCATTATCAACCTCCTCCAAGACTTCAGGCTACTGAAGGATAAGAGGGGATATACTAGCAATCTTCAGGGACATTATAAGTTGATAGAGGAAATCTGCAATATCTTAATGACCCACTGACTCCTGAACAATATGAGAAAACAAGGGAAGAAAATGCCCCAAACAAATCTAGATGTTACATCAATAAAATCCAATGACAGCATGGCAGAAGAAATGACAGAAAGGGAGTTCAGAATGTACATAATTAAAATGATTAGGGAAGCAAACGATGAGATGAAAGAGCAAATGCAGGCATTGAACGATCGCACCAATCGACAGTTAACAGAGCAAATTCAGGAAGCAAAAGAGCATTTCAATAAAGAGTTAGAGATATTGAAAAAAAACCAAACAGAAATCCTTGAAATGAAGGAAACAATAAACCAAATTAAGAACTCCATAGAAAGCATAACCAATAGGATAGAACAGCTGGAAGACAGAACTTCAGATATTGAAGACAAAATATTTAACCTCGAAAACAAAGTTGAACAAACAGAGAAGATGGTGAGAAATCATGAACAGAATCTCCAAGAACTATGGGATATCATGAAAAGGCCAAATTTGAGAATTATTGGGATTGAGGAAGGCTTAGAGAAACAAACCAAAGGAATGAACTATCTATTCAATGAAATAATATCAGAAAATCTCCCAAATCTGAAGAATGAAATGGAAAATCAAGTCCAAGAGGCTTATAGGACTCCAAATACACAAAATTACAACAGACCCACACCAAGGCACATTATAATGAAAATACCTAACATACAAAATAAAGACAGAATTTTAAAGGCTGTGAGAGAAAAGAACCAAATTACATTCAGGGGGAAGCCAATACGGATATCAGCAGATTTTTCAATCCAGACCCTAAAAGCTAGAAGGGCCTGGAACAACATTTTTCAAGCTCTGAAAGAAAATGGATGCCAACCAAGAATCTTATACCCTAGGAAAACTTACCTTCAAATTTGACGATGAAATAAAATCATTCCATGATAAACAAAAGCTAAAAGAATTTACAAAAAGAAAGCCAGCATTACAGAACATTCTCGGCAAAATATTTCATGAGGAAGAGATAAAAAACAAAGAAGCAAATCAGCAAAGGGAGGAATTATCCTAAAGGAACTGTCAAATAAAGGAGGAACCAAGATGTGTCAAAAATTTTAAATATGAACCAAATGACTGGGAATACAAATCATATCTCAATAATAACCCTGAATGTTAATGGCCTGAACTCATCAATCAAAAGACATAGACTGGCAGATTGGATTAAAAAGAAAGATCCAACAATATGTTGCCTGCAAGAGACTCACCTCATAGAAAGAGATACCCATAGACTAAAGGTGAAAGGATGGGGAAAAACATACCATGCACATGGACTCAGCAAAAAAGCTGGAGTATCCATCCTCATTTCAGATAATGTAGACTTCAAGCCATTGTTAGTCAGAAGGGATAAAGAAGGACATTTCATACTACTTAAGGGAAGCATAAATCAGCAAGATATAACAATCATAAACATCTATGCCCCAAACAGTGGCTCATCCATGTATGTTAAACAAATCCTTCTCAATTTTAGAAACCAAATAGACCATAACACAATAATACTAGGTGATTTCAACACGCCTCTTTCACCACTGGACAGATCTTCCAAACAAAAATTGAACAAAGAAACCATAGATCTCAATATCACAATCAATAATTTATACTTAACAGACATTTATAGAATATACCATCCAACCAAGAGCGAATACACTTTCTTCTCAGCAGCACATGGATCCTTCTCTAAAATAGACCATATATTATGCCACAAAGCTAATGTCAGCAAATACAAGAAGATAGAGACACTACCTTGTATTCTATCAGATCATAATGGATTGAAGTTACAAATTAATGAAAGAGTAAAAAACAGAAACTACTCCAACACCTGGAGATTAAACAATATGCTACTATATGATGAATGGATAACAGAAGATATTAGGAAGGAAATTAAAAAATTCTTAGAGGTAAACGAGAACAAAGAAACATCATATCAAAATCTCTGGGACACTATGAAAGCAGTACTTAGAGGAAGATTTGTTTCATGGAGCGCATTTAATAAAAGAAGTAAAACTCAAAAAATAAATGACCTAACACTACAGCTCAAAGCCCTAGAAAAAGAAGAACAGACCAACATCAAAAGTAGTAGAAGACAGGAAATAGTTAAACTCAGAGCTGAAATCAACGAAATTGAAACGAAACAAACAATACAAAAAGTTGACAAAATAAATAGTTGGTTCTTCGAAAAAATAAACAAAATTGATAAACCTTTAGCCACACTAACAAAGAGAAGATGAGAGAAAACCCAAATCACTAAAATTCGGAATGAACAAGGAAATATCACAACAGACACGACTGAAATACAAAACATAATTAGAAGCTATTTTGAAAATCTATACTCCAACAAAATAGAAAATTTCGAAGACATCAACAGGTTTCTAGAGACATATGAATTGCCTAAACTGAACGAGGAGGACATACACAATTTAAATAGACCAATTTCAAGTAATGAAATAGAAGAAGTCATCAAAAGCCTTCCAACAAAGAAAAGTCCAGGACCAGATGGGTTCTCAGCCGAGGTCTACAAAACTTTTAAAGAAGAGCTTATTCCAATACTTCTCAAAGTATTCCAGAAAATAGAAGAGGAGGGAACCCTCCCAAACTCATTCTATGAAGCCAATATTACCCTGATTCCTAAACCAGACAGAGACACATCAAGGAAAGAAAATTTCAGACCAATATCCTTAATGAACATCGACGCAAAAATTCTAAACAAAATTTTAGCAAATCGCATACAAATATATATTAAAAAGATAGTGCAGCATGATCAAGTGGGTTTCATCCCAGGGATGCAAGGTTGGTTCAACATCAGGAAATCAATAAATGTAATTCACCATATCAATAGACTTAATGTCAAGAATCACATGATTATTTCGATAGATGCAGAAAAAGCATTTGATAAAATACAGCACCCCTTCATGCTCAAAACACTAGAAAAAATAGGGATAGTGGGAACATTCCTTAACATTGTAAAGGCCATCTACGCTAAACCCATGGCTAATATCATTCTAAATGGTGAAAAACTGAAAGCATTCCCTCTAAAAACTGGAACAAGGCAGGGATGCCCTCTTTCACCACTTCTATTCAATATCGTCCTTGAAACTCTAGCCAGAGCAATTAGACAGACCAAAGAAATTAAAGGGATACGAATAGGAAAAGAAGAACTCAAACTATCCCTATTTGCTGATGATATGATGGTATACTTAGAGGAACCAGGAAATTCCACCAGAAAACTTTTAGATCTCATAAGTGAATTCAGTAAAGTAGCGGGATATAAGATCAATGCACATAAATCTAAGGCATTTTTATACATAAGCTGATGAATCTTCAGAAAGAGAAATCAGGAAAACTACCCCATTCACAATAGCTTCGAAAAAAATAAAATACTTGGGAATCAATCTCACAAAAGAGGTGAAAGACCTCTACAATGAAAACTACAGAACACTAAAGAAAGAAATTAAAGAAAACCTTAGAAGATGGAAAGATCTCCCATGTTCTTGGATAGGAAGAATTAATATTGTCAAAATGGCCATACTACCAAAAGTGCTATACAGATTCAATGCAATTCCACTGAAAATCCCAATGATGTACCTTACAGAAATAGAGCAAGCAATTATGAAATTCATCTGGAAGAATACAAAACGCAGAATAGCTAAAGCAATCCTTGGCAGAAAGAGTGAAGCAGGGGGTATCGCAATACCAGATCTTCAACTCTACTACAAAGCAATAGTAACAAAAACGGCATGGTATTGGTACAAAAATAGAAAGGTGGATCAATGGTACAGAATAGAGGACACGGACACAAACCCAAATAAATACAATTTTCTCATACTAGACAAAGGGGCCAAAAATATGCAATGGAGAAAAGATAGCCTCTTCAACAAATGGTGCTGGGAGAATTGGAAATCCATATGCAACAGAATGAAACTAAACCCATATCTCTCACCATGCACGAAACTAAACTCAAAATGGATCAAGGACCTCGGAATCAGACCAGAGACCTTGCATCTTATAGAAGAAAAAGTAGGTCCAGAGCTTCAACATGTCGGCTTAGGACCAGACTTCCTCAACAGGACTCCCATAGCACAAGAAATAAAAGCAAGAATTAATAACTGGGATAGATTCAAACTAAAAAGCTTTCTCTCAGCAAAGGAAACTATCAGCAATGCGAAGAAAGAGCCTACAGAGTGGGAGAAAATCTTTGCCACTCATACTTCAGATAGAGCGCTAATCTCCAGAATCTATAAAGAACTCAAAAAACTCTACACCAAGAATGTAAATAATCCAATTGACAAATGGGCTAAAGAAATGAATAGACACTTCACAGAAGAAGATATACAAGCAATCAACAAACATATGGAAAAATGTTCCACATCTCTAGTAATAAGAGAAATGCAAATCAAAACCACCCTAAGATTCCATCTCACCCCAATTAGAATGGCGATTATCAAGAATACAAGCAACAACAGGTGTTGGCGAGGATGTGGGGAGAAAGGTACACTCTTACATTGCTGGTGGGGCTGCAAATTAGTGCAGCCACTCTGGAACGCAGTGTGGAGATTCCTTAGAAAACTTGGAATGGAACCACCATTTGATCCAGCTATCCCACTCCTTGGCCTATACCCAAAGGACTTAAAATCAGCATATTACAGAGATACAGCCACATCAATGTTCATAGCTGCTCAATTCACAATAGCCAGATTGTGGAACCAACCTAGATGTCCTTCAATTGATGAATGGATAAAGAAAATGTGGTATATATATACAATGGAATATTACTCAGCCATAAAGAATGATAAAATTATGGCATTTGCAGGCAAATGGATGAAACTGGAGAATATCATGCTAAGTGAGATAAGCCAATCTCAAAAAACCAAAGGACGAATGATATTGCTAATAAGTGGATGATGACACATAATGGGGGATGGGAAGGGTTAGTGTTGGGGTTGAAGTTGGGTTTAGGGAGGGGGGCAGGAATGGAGGAAGGAAGGACTGTATAGATGGAGGGGAGCGGTGTGAGGGGTGGGGGGGAAGGGTAAAAATGGCAGAATGAATCAAACAACATTACCCTATGTAAATTTATGATTACACAAATGGTATGCCTTTACGCTATGTACAGACAGAGAAACAACATGTATCCCATTTGTTTACAATAAAAAAATAAAAATAAAAAAATAAAATAAAACAAAAAATAAATAAATAAACAGTAAATGGACATGTATAGAAACTTTTTCATTGCCATGACTGTTCAGTACTGTATGATAAATTTGTGGAACATTAATTTTAATTAATTAAGGATTAATAATCTGAGAACTCCAGCCAAGAATATTTTATATATGGAGAATTATATGAAGCAGATATTTGAATATTAATATTCTATGTCTAGAATTTGAAGTCTTTTTAAAACAAACTTACATGCCAAGACATATTTAAAAAAAACTAATCAGGACATCTATACAGGGAAAAAAACCTGAATTCCAATGGTTAAAAGGAAGCCAATCATGATTTTACTCAGTTTTAAATTGATTTCACCTTTTGTCTAAACCACTAACTACACAAATCTGCTGGTAGAGGTCAATGAGTTTAACAGATTTAGTCTATTTTTTTTTTTTTACTTTTTTAAAATAAATTAAATAAATTATAAGAAGATCAGCATGTTAAATTTTACATCAAGTATAAAAGCTTGTTTTATTTAGCATTCCACTTTTTTGGAAATATTTCTCTGTAATATTGTGTTCATTTCTAAATTTTGTTATCATTCATTTTCTCCATGGATTCAGACTCAAAAAACATGTTGGAGGGAATGTGCATGAGGGTGAGATAGAAAGAAGGAATAAGTCAGGCATAGTGGTGTACATCTGTAATCTTAGCAGCTTGGGAGGCTGAGTCAGGAGGATCACTAGTTTGAAGCCGGCCTCAGCAAGGGCAAGGCATTAAGAAACTCAATCTCTAAATAAAATACAATATAGGGCTGGGCTGGGTATGTGACTTTGCTCAGGTACCCTTTAGTTCAATTCCCAGTAACAAAAAAAAGTAAGAGGGAAAGAGTGAGAGAAAGTGAAAAGTTGTGTTAGAAACAGATTTCATCATGTTTATTTAACTTAAGCATTACAGTTTAAATAATAAAAACTTAAATTCTTTAAAAATCATTAGTGGTAGTACATATTCTTGAAAATATTACTATAATATATATAGTATATTATATATATTATAATACTATAATAATGTCAAGAATTATGTGGATTTGAAGAATGGATTGATTCAGGTATCTGGATGTCCGTATATTTCCTCAAAGTTAATAATATTAGAAATGAGTACTTCTTTTTTAAAACATTGCAGTTAATTAGATACTGTTATGAAATGTTCAACTTCAAAATATTGTGGATTATTTGCATTTTGTTGCATTGAACTTGAAATACCATACATAGGAAGGATAGTACTCTCTGGGATGAGTTTAGAAATCTACCTGTTTTACTATGAAGTAAACCAACATATAACTAGAAGATAATTAGATACAAAGGAAATGTGAATGGAAACAAACATTGGAAACTACATTTTTCAGGAACTATTTCTGAAGGTAAATTGACTTAATTGTAAAGGTAGAATCACAAAAGTATATATAGTTTTCCTCTGACGTTGGTCCAATCCATTATTTTTCAATACAAAGTAAGTGTTACTACCAAAACAGATTCAAATTTCTTTAGATTTATCATATTTTCCCATGTTATCTTTCATTTTGGGATATATTCATTCATTACAGAATCACTAATTATGGGGTGAAAATACATACATATATATAACTGCTATCTTCCTTGAAAACCCTGGCAATATTTTCCTATCTGTGAAAATATTTTGGTGAATCCAATTTTGCCTCTCAAAATAAGAATGAATAATCATTTGGAGACAGTTAAATACTTATCATTGTCTCATCTAAATTATGATGATTGTAATGGTAGCAATGCAATCCTTTGAAGGATGTTCAAAATAGAACCACATAGGGAATCCAGTCTCCAACACCTTGTAGGCAAGTATGTTAAATTTAATATCAGGTGTACAAGCTTGTTTTATTTAGTGTTCTTGTTTTTTGGAAATCTCTTTCTCTAATACTGTGATTAGCTCTAAATTTTGAGTTATCATTCATATTTCCATGGAATACCCTCAATATTTTATGTTTTGTGAATTAATTCTTCCAAAGAGTATTGTACTTCCTTCTTCATAGATAGCAGCTACAGAATATTTTAAACATTATAGAAAAAAGAAGTTAGAAATGGTTGGATGGTTAGCAGTTTTAAAAGGAACAAATACCATTTTGGCAATTTTCATGACATTTTAAATATTAAGAGTGAATTAAAAGAATATTTCTTCTTTTTCAAGTTGTGATTTACAAGGGAACTTATACAGCTTTAAGGTATACAACATGTTGATTTCATTTAAGTATACACTGTGACATTTACCACAATCTAGGGTTAACACATTCATTACTTCACATAGTTATAATTTGTGTATGTGTGTGTGTGTGTGTGTGTGTGTGCATGTGTGTCTATATGTGGCAAAAACACTTAGAACAATCTCAGCAAATTTAAATAAATATATATATATATATATATATACACAATATATCTATCTCTAGTAATGGTAGAATGAGATCAGACAATCTCTATAATAAAAATGCATATAAAATTGTGTACATTTTTCAAAATAACAATTTCAATGCAATAAATAATAATATAAAAATATTTACTCATGACCACCACTTTTTCTTCTGATAAGTATAGTAATTTGTGAACCTCTTCCTTAAGTATGTTCCAATCTCTTCTCCCCTCCTCAACTTTTAGTAGTGAAAATTGTATTTGTCAACTGGAATTTATTCTTTACTCTATCTACTGATTTAAATGTTAATCTTTTCTGTAAATACCCTCACAGACTGACCAAAAATAATTTTTTACAAACTATTTAGTGTTGAGAGAAATCCTAGTTCTTGGCTGGCAGCAGTGAACCTCTCAAATGTGTAAAGAAAACTTGCGGAGAGGTCTCCCAACAATCTAGACAAGCCTTGGACCAGTCAAGTTGAATCATAAGTTAATCATCAATAACATTATCCAATTTCAAAATACCAAAGGAAAATACATTAAAAATGAGAGAATATGTGACCAAGTATTCTTAACATAGATTGCTTCATTTTAATGTAGCTAAGGAAACCATAAAATATAATTAGTATATAAATAGGTATGCTAGAGCTGAGAAATAAAATAATTAAAATAATTTTTAGATGGTTCAATAGCGGAGTTGAGATGGCAGAAGGAAAATCAATTAAGTCATGCATAGTTCAATATAAATAATATAAAAAATAGCAAGGAAAAATGAAGAAATAATAGATGAAAGAGTCTCCAAGTTTCAAGAAAAAAACAGGCATAAACATTCAAGAATTTCAACAAATCTTAATAAAATGCAAAGAGAACTAGACTATTCATTAAAATGCACATAACTTTCAAAGAAAAATTATAGCATTCTATGACCAGTTACTGTGCATTATATATTACATCAATAGAACAAAGAAAATTATGTGATGTATGAAACTGTACTAGTGGAAATCTGCATTGTTTAGGAAGTAGTTCAGTATAGCTTCAAAGACATTTTGATTGACTTGGCAAAATAATGGCTGCACTGTCCACAGTTGTTGCAGATAGAATCATCTTAAAATGTCCTCATTGACTTTATTTGGGTAATAGAATATTCATGCAAACCTCCACCTCCAGTACACATTTTATGTTTTCACTAATTGAAGAGATTTCTCCACCTTACATAGGTATATTTCATTTTTCAAATTTGGCTCACTGGTAAAATCTCTTTGTGTTACTTTTAACAGTTTACTTTTGCTATGTAGCTGGTATAAAATCAACTACATACAGTTAAACTATACAATTTGATCATTTTAAAGTAACTATGTACACATGAAATCATCAACAGAATCAAGACATGAATATAACTGGTAGTCATACAACATAAAAGTTACCTCATATTCCCTTGCAATCCAGATTACCACTGATTATATCTCTTCTATCAAAGATAAGTTTGAATTTTTGTAAAAGAGTTCTTTTGCATTGATTCTTTCCCTCGGCATAATTACTTTCTGAATCATTCATATTATTGCATATACCAATATTTTGATCATTTTTATTTATGAGGAATATTCTGTTGTATGAATATACCATAATTCTAAGGGAAGATTTTTTTAGATTAATTTTAAAACATTTTACTACTTGTTAAATTGTTCCTATACAAGTACCCACAAATTGTTTCACTATAGGTATCAAAGCAATCAACACAAATTGTCAATATGAATGTTTGATTTAGGCAAGTATTAATGTCAACTGACCTACCCTAAAATGTTTATATGGATTGATAGTGCCAAGGATCTACTAATTGCTTATTAAGCAAAAATAAATTTTTGTTAGAGAACATTTGTTAGAATATATATATTAGTTAATCAGTAGTTACATATACTCCTGCATCAAGACCAAGACCATTTTAAAAAAGAAGACCATTATTAATTTTTCTGGGGGTATATCTCTTCAGTAGAGTACTTGTCTAGCATGTGCAAAATTCTGGGTTCAATCTCCCTAACCACAAACCAAACATTATTAATAAAATGTATTTATATAAACATAGTGTCCAAGAGATTGGAAAATCTTGATCTAAATGGAAACATATTTTAAAATTAAAAATTATTTGAAATAAAAGCAATGAAAAAAGAGAATATCTTAGCAAAACATTAACTCTGATTCATTAAGCCAATTTTAATAATTATGAATTAAAAATACTAATGTACAAAATTCAATGGTGTATAGGAAAGGACAATGAAGATATTAGTTTAATAAAATTTTTGTGAACTAATTTTAACAGAAATAATTTACCTGTTTTGTTATTATTTTTGTTGTTAATATTAAAAGGGAAATATATTACCAAAACAATTAGAGATGATTTCCTCAAAGAATAATATTAGTGAAGGAAGGCAGAGGAGATGGCAAATCATTTTACATATTACATATCCAAAGTTAGATTTTTGTTTATCAATAAAGGAATCAAAATTTAAAATATCACTTGTCTCTTCATCTTAAAAATTTTCCCAGATTTTTCTTAATGTGTTTCCCAGATTTACTTAAAAATTGATATTAAATACATTTTATTATTTCCTTGCAGAAGGATGAATCACAAGCTATAGCAATTTCCATATGCTCTATATACAAAAAGTTATGTTGTCTAATATATAGGTAAAATCACAAATCTATTCAAAGTTGAAATTACCTCATATTTTTAACATTTAATGATTAAATTTTTGCCTCCCGTTATGGACTTCATATTATTATCAAAAGTATTCACAATTTCCGGGTTTTTCCATGTATATGATGAGGAACTTTGTAGAAATATTACAAATACTGATTCTAAATTGACAGTTAAGACAAGAAAAAGTACTATTGTTTTTAGATTAAACCATTGTTCATAAAGTTATTCCTTTTTACTTTGCATAATAAAATAACCACATGCACATACACACTACATTTAAAGGAAATATATATATATATGTATATATATATTTTGCTACATGAAAATTACAAATATTAGATTTTGTATTGACTAATGTTTAAGCACCAGTATTGTAAAAAAGATAAAGTGTTAATTCCCTAATATTTGTAAAATAAAATTATGTCTAAAGGTATAGGTTGTATAGTTCTTTTTTCATGAAGGCAGTTCTATCAAAATAAGTTAGAAACTTAAGCCAGTGATAAAATTTTTAGAACTTGTCCTGCAGATAATTGAAGCTTTTTTTTAATAATAATCTGATAGTATTAGTCTCCTTCAAAAAAATGCTATCTATCTCAGCATTTTAGTAAATCCTCAAAGTACTTGTCCCTTGGGGGATATGAACAATGAATAAACATTAAGTAGAGGTGGCAAATGTAGAAATAGGCTCTCCTCTGATTTTCATCCTTTCCTCTTCTTTTATATTAATAAATATTTTTTGAGTTTAAAAACAGTAACTTTGATGAACTATTTCTCAATATCATAACTTAGCAAATAAAGATAAAATATGTGTAATTTTATCAACATCCTGCATAGTTTTTTCAGAAGCATATTCAAATGTTGACCAAATACTGGGGGGAAAAAAGGGAAAAAAATGAAAAAAACAAAAATAAAAGAAACTTTAAAATAACCTAGACCATTCCTAGTGCTACCCTAGAGATCTACATTCTTCACCAAATAACTCCTAATCTGTTAAAAAACCACTGAGGCTTTAGTTCCTGGCTCCTATATTTCACTGATGGAGACAGCTGTAGAGTAAATCAAGCATCAAATAGACTGTAATTCACTCACCTTTACACTGGTGTGCCTTTTACTACAAGGTTATATAGATGTCATAGAATTACTTGATTAGCATTCTTTTAGGGTGAGCAATACTTCAGTGCGAACCCATGAAGCTGAACTGAATCAATAAGTTTGGTTGACATAAAAATGAACTTTATTGAACCTTACAAAGTAGTGCTTATGACAAAAAAAAATATCGCTAGAAAATATATTTCTTTCTTGTTTTGCATTTTACTTTGAGTAATGCTATTTGAGGCTAAATTTGTCATGCATTTTCCATTGCAAAGGGAATTCTTACCAACTTGGGTATAGACTCTAAAGAGGAGGTAGTGATTATATGCCTACTATTTTGTGGAATGTTAGATGATTGTATCTCTTGGAGATCAGGAAAACCAGTGAGTGATATGGTCATATAGAATACAGATTCCAATTCCAACATTTTCCCTTCATTTTCTATGCCTACTTTGCTCTGAAAATTGACTCCCCCCAAGACAAAGTGACCCAGGAGGAGGGAGGGAGGAAGAAGGCAAAACATTGATCCTTCTCCAATAACTCTTCTCCCAGTGACAAGAGAATCCCTGGGAAGGAGATAAACATCAATCCTAAAGTGGCAGTCCCTGGAAAGAGGACGAATATTGACTCTCTATGTCTCTTACTCACACTCCAGCCTTCACCTAACAATTATGCAGTGTGTGTGTGTGTGTGTGTGTGTGTGTGTGTGTCTATCCCTTATTTGCTTTATCTTAATTTTTCTGCCATTTTCTAATCATGAAAACTTTTAGCTTTAATAATTTAGTCTTGCCTCACTCAAGGTAGAAGTTTGTTGATCAGCAGTATGAACATCACCTGGGAGCTTAGGACAAAGGCAGAATATCTTTCTCTACTCCATACCTGTAAAATCAGATTTTAACAAAGACCACACATGAATGGAATGCACATTAAACCTGGTGTTAAGGAGGGAAAACCATTTGAATGGTTCTTGCTCTATCACCAGCTCAGGATAAAAGGAATCATCAATTACCACATTGCCTTCTGAATATCTTTCTTTTGTGATTGCTCATTTCTCAATACTATGTCCTTTCTTTAAATCTTCAAAAAATCTAATAGGATAATTAGAGTAGATCTTCAGTGTTTATACTAATAATAGTCCAAACTTCCCTAATTGTTTAACTCCATCAATGCCCACATGATATTATATTACTAAATATTAAAATTGACTAATTCATTACATTGTGTAAGTACAACTTACCATATATAAAGATTGTATTTTTAATAACTTTTCCAAAAAAAGACTTTTGTAAACACATCGCTTTATAATCTCACTCATAACTAACTTTTAAATCCCATTCCATGATTTAGCCCTGTGACCTACAATTTCCCAGTTTCAAAGCATTTTATATGTCCATGAGTCCTTTTTGACAGTTTTCATTTCTAAAGGATCCTTTTTTCCTTACTGATGCTTTCCAGTCCTCCAGGATTTACTCTGTTGTTGCCTGAATAATGATCTTAGCAAACCTTAGCAAACCTATTCTTCAGTGTACCCATCACTCATGGAAAATATTTACTTATTACCCTATTGCAAGGAAATTTAAATTTATTCTAAATAGGAGGTAGTTATTTTTTCATCCTAACTCATATCATAGAGCCTGTCATAAAGACTAAACTCATGAATGGAACATTCTTTTTCTGATAGCCTACTTTGTTTTCTCTAGTTGTGACAGTCTCACTGTAAACATGGCATATTAGGCCAGCTTTAAGTTGACCCCTTGGCTAAGGATGTACCTCAATGGTAGACTGCTTGACTAGAATGCATGAGACCCTGGGTTACATGCCCAGCAATAGGAAACAAATTAACCAATAAAACCAAACAAATGAACTTCAATGATTCCAGCTTCCTGGAAATTGTACCAGGTATAATACCCATCTGCCCAGTAGATTTGGGCTGTCCTAGTGACTTGCTTTTAAGCAACAGAATGTGTCAAAAGGGATTAACTGTTACTTCTATTATGAGGTTGCATAAGATGTGACCTCTGTCTTTCTTAAAATCTCCATTGCTGCCTTGCCTACTAGCTCTGGCATAGCAAGCTGCCATGTTATTAAGGACCCTCTGAAGGAACTGGGGGCATTCCTCAGCCCAGAGGCAGCTAGAAACCAAGGCAATTTTTCCAGTGGTCCTTGAGGAACTGAATTCTTTCAGCAATCACATGAACTTCTAAATGGATTTCTTCCCAGGCAGATTACTATATGAGACTCTAGCCTGGGGTTACAATCTGACTGCAGCTAAAGAGAGACCCTGAAACATTTAGGTCCTGCCTGGATTCCTGGCTCACAGAAACTGTGAGATAATGTATATGTGTTTTCTTAAGGTGCTAATTTTATTATGATTTATTTTGTAATTATAGATAAATGACAAATTCTCTAAGATATTACTGAAAATTTGTGTGGCACTAAATACTTCAATATTATATATCAATAGATGCATTCAGGATCCTTGTGCTTGGCCCAACTGTCACTGTTTTTCCTGATCTCTTACTATGTGACACTTCATAATTGAGTTTTATGTATTACTGATATCTTGCCATTATATCTATTTTGATAATATCAAATCATAAATCTGTGACCTAATTAATCATTTATTATCAAGTTTTTTATCCTCAGAAATTTTTCTTAGGAGCCAGAATAATAAAAATATTTTGAGTATTCTAAAGGGTTTTTATATGGATTACACATATCAATAATTATTAAATTGGAAAGTAATACTGGTCACAGAATTAATTTATTAACTGATTTAAAGATAATAATAAATAATATAAACATAAGAAATCTTTTCCCCTGAAAATTAGTATATTTTACAAATTAAAAGAACTTGAATAATAGTATTATGTTATTATTTCAAATATTTTTATAGATTACTTAAAATAAGAAAGCTGGTTTCCTTTATTCCTTTTTTCTTTACTTCACAAAATTTTGCATCCTCCGGAAAAGTTTATGGACATCAAAGTGTAAATGGGAACAAAAGAAGCAAATAATGTCCTAGTATTGTTATGAATATAGTTTTGACCTTTTGGACTTTGAGTGTCTTAGGGATGAGATGTTATGTAACAAGATCAAACTTTGAGAGCTAATGATTTAAGAACTTACCTGTTTTCTATGAAATTCTGGAAACTAGCTAATAACAACCAAAAATGGGTAATGATAAGCATAATAATAGTGAAAATATTCTTAAAAAGTACACCAAGTATACAAACCAGTACCACACAGTGGAATTCGGGCTGATGTGAACTGGCATGCCTTGTTTAAAGAAGAATCCTGTCATCATACCGTGCTGTCAGTCTATCTTTTCCATCTTGTTCTTTTGGTTAGGAAAAGAAAATTCTAAGTGTCATGCTGAGGGAAAACCCAGAGGTATCTCCGGTCTCTTTATTTTTAAATTTAAAAACTAGAATAAAAATCAAATGTGAATTGCATGGTATAGTTGGATCATAGTTCATTTGTTAAAATTTCTGTTGAAATTTTAAGTCATGTAGCATAATTTTATTGTGCTTTATAAGGTGAAGTCAGCATATTGCTGAATATTTAGTCTCACATTTTATATCATTATTTTTTATTTCTGAAAATGAGATACTATTATATCATTCAGCCTCTTTCTATAATTGTCTAGCTCTCACATTTTTCAGTTAATGACAAGAATAGCTTTAGTTTGAATATTTGGTTAAATTCTAGGTACAAGACATGAGGGCAATCTGACTGTAATTTTTATCACTCTAGAGAATCAGTCTGAACTATAGCCAAGAAGAATAAAGTAAATATTATATTTTATTTTCTCTTCACAAGTCTTGATCTATCACTATTACTATTGTTATACAGTTATCATTATGATACTGAGTTCAAGGAATTTTTTCTTCATAAGGAGAATGAATGTACATTTTCCTGAAGTGTGTTTAACCTGATGCTACAAGTCTGTTAGAGCTAAAATACACATCCAGCATATGATATGCTAAGCCTGTCACAGATGACTATAATTATCACCACTGTATTCACAAATATCTTCATTTATCTTTCATTCAAACTGAAAGGCATTCATTTACATACTTAATTAAGTTGTCCAGGAGCTTAATACATTCCCTGGCATAAATGACACTCATTTGTTTACTTATATTAAAAAGTTTAAAGAGAAATCATGAAATCTATGTTTATAGTTTTTAAATAAAGAAATTAGATCCAATTAAAATCTACTCAAAACTAAAATTTGTTCAACTAACATACATGCCAACATCATGTAGATCATGAATTTATGATGGAATGAATTGCTTTTTTCTTACTGCCAAAAAAAAAAATCTGATATTTCTGAGAAAGCACTGTATTTGGAAGCTACTGTACTTGCTATTTCTTTAGTTGTATCACAGAGCATACTCTTTCTATGTAAAATAATTAAAGATGTAAATAAATACCTCAAAATTTGTGAACAAGAAGGACACAAAAACATTGAGAGGATAATTATAGGAACATTCACCAAATGAGTAGAAATGAGAAATTATTAAAGCAACTCCAACACTAAGCAAATATTTATCATAATTAACTGTGAATTAAACACTTAAACACAGGCATTTTAGGGATACTTCTTTTAAGCATGGTCCACAGTTGAAAATAAACAAGCTAATAACAGAAAAAAAAATCACTGA
Source organism: Sciurus carolinensis (assembly GCF_902686445.1). Taxonomy (NCBI): domain Eukaryota; kingdom Metazoa; phylum Chordata; class Mammalia; order Rodentia; family Sciuridae; genus Sciurus; species Sciurus carolinensis. The sequence continues at coordinate 120,542,566 of NC_062221.1, read as the reverse complement.
GAAAAACAAGAGGAAAATATTAAAATTGTGTGGAGCATATTTACTAAAATAATTGATTACATGCTTAATTTGTAATTGCACTGTAATGGTCAAATGTACTATAAAGGACTTTTGTTTTAAATATTATAATACAGTTAGCATTTTGAAAATAACTTTATTTTATAATTAGAACATCAGAGGATTGTCTCCAATTTAAAAATAGGGAAATTTAGGCAGAGTGTGTAATATTAACCATGACTATATTGCAGCCTAAGATTATTTCTGACGTTATCAAATATTTTCTAAACATGAATGATTTTGTGCATATGTCATGTTTTCCAATTATAATTTGGAAATAAAGAATAAAAATGAGTGAAAAATGAATCAATCACATATTCAATAATAAATTACATTTGAAGACAAACTAACCAGATGGTTCATTGTGTATATTTTGAATAAAACATTCAGGTTACTGAGTACACTTATTTTCCAACGTCTATGTTCTCTTCATGAAATTAAAATCTCATTCCATTTCTATAAAACACACAAGTCATGGTATACACTGTTATTCCACAGTTATAGGGTGTTGGTGGATGTAAACTCTTCTCTCTCCTAAATCCCTTCTTCTAGGTTCCAATTCATAATCTGAAATTTCTCTATATAGCAGAGAGATCACAATATATCCCTTATAGAATAATAATTATGTTATAATGGTTATAAAAGAAACTATAAAAGAAAGAAGATTTGAGAAAAAAAACAGTGTGTGAGAGTCAATGTATAAAAATGCTTTTTGTTAAGAATTTTCATTGAATTTTTGAATTACAAATATTATGCATAAATGAGAAGAACATGGAGTGGATTCTATACAGATTGTTAGATTCTGGAGGAGTATAGCCATCTGCAAATCAATTCCACATTGCCATTTCTAGTTATCTAAGTACTGTCAGCATTGCCACCAAGAAAGGGTCCTCCTTCTTAGGCTAAACTGAACATTCAGACTCCATGACTACAACAGGGGATATTTGGCACCAGTCTACTCAAAAGGATACAGGGCAGCAACTTTGACTTGCCAGAAGGGCCACATCCAGTACTTCTCTCAGTGACAATCTTGGAACAGTTTTTGTTGCAATCCATAAAGCCATCTGTGAGCTATTGTCCCTCCAGGTTATAGCTCAGGTGTAAGGAGATAAAATCCACAATCCACAGGTTTGAAGCCCACCCTTGCTTATAAGCCACATGTTCCAAAGCAGTTATCATTTATTTTGCATCAACTCCATGAAAAGAGCTTTCATGAACCCCACACTATCCTGCCCAGTTTCAAAAGTTACCACACTCAGGGAAATTCAAACACAGTCCTTCCTATCAAGCACTCATTGTTCCCCTGTTTTAAATCCAGCCTACAACAAGGGTTATTTCCTATAGGCAATGTTGCTTGGTAACTTAGTTGACAAACAGCATCCTCATTTGTTTCTAGGGAAACAAAACTAGGAAATTTAACTGAAGTTAAAATTCTCATGCAAAAGAGGCGTATTTTTTTAAACTCTTTGCAGCACTATTAAAACATAAAAACAGAATCCCTGTTGACTCTTTTACCTGAATATTGTTTTGAGATGATGAACAAAAAGCATAAAACGGGAGAACATTAAATAAATAATCACCATGGGATGAGGGATGAGACTTATATAACAAAGCTTTCATCTTAGAATCAAGTAGTAGAAATAGTTTAACCAACTTTTGTGGTGACATAAGACAGTATGTAATCAATTAAATATGTATTTAGTCAAACTACATTTATACATTGTTATGTAGTCAGAGAATTCCTATTCACAAAATAATTGTTTTAATATGAAGACAGCCAAATGATTACATAATAAACAAAGGAAGAGATTATTCGAAGATGTAAATGTAGACTCTCTGTAACTTATCTTAAAATTAAGGGAAAGATCAGAAACTTGACATTTATTAGTGACCTTAGTGAAAGCTGCTTCCAGGGAATAATTCAAACCAAATAAAATTGCAATGGGTTGGAATGTGACTGGGAGTTGAGGTAGTGGATATTAAAATTATATATAACTATTGACTAAATTTTTATGTACAGGTAATAATGAAACACTGTATGCTTCAATCGGATATTTTTTGAAGTGAGAACTTCTGAGGTGTTTTTAAAAAATGATGTGGAAAATATCAGTTAAAAAGAATAAAAACAACAACAACAACAAAAAAAAGAATAAAAATCCATTGAGAATGGTGTAAAGTATACCTTACAAATTTGCAGATCATTATAAGACCTCAATTTTTAAATTAGCCATAAGACATTGTATAGATGTAAAGTGAAGGACACAAGTTTGTTTTCTAAATAATGAATGTTTTGTGGTTTGTTAGGCAAACTCATTTACCATTTAACTCACCCTTCCATTAAAGCCTCTAGGAGGTGAATTCTTTACTTGATTCTCAGCAATATTAAAAATAGTATAGATTATAGATGTTTGTATTTCTCAAGATGTACACAAAAATGATTGTGAAAATATATACATAGGAAAAAGGAGAAATTTTGAAACTATTAAGACATGTACACATATAGTCTTTAAAAATTATATGTAATGGCAATGGCATTTTAATATTTTTTCTAGGTAGTTAAAGCTTTTAAAATGTGTTTATGTATATTCAGCTTGGCTGTGAATATCATCCAACTTTGCACACTGTATTTCTGTATAACATTATAACCACTTTTTCATGTTAGAATTCCTGTTACATATATCTTCCAATTATTGAGGGAAAAAATATAGTTCTCTAAAGTAATTATATGAGGAATTGAGTATATTATAATTTATTAGATAAATTGATGGATAGTGTGTGAGTTTGTGTTTGGTGGGGGGAACGCTGAACTTTATTTTCAAATTCTCTGTGAACCTGAAACTGCTCTAAAATAGTTTGTTAATTTAAAAAAAAATCAATAGAATAAGGGATTGTTCGCATATTTTGAAGACATTCAATTAAAATAGAAATATTGTATGCTTTTAAAGGACTAATAAAACTAAATTGAATAGTTTCCATGTTGGTAGATATTCTGCTGATTATCATGTAAACCAATACTGCAGTAGGAAATCTTTAGACAAATCATAAACTAACTCACAAATACCATTAAGAATGACTTGCATGTATATTATATACTAAATCTTTATACATGATTTTATTGCTCTATTGAAATTTCATACCAAAATGAATTTCTATCAGTCATGTGTGTGTGTGTGTGTGTGTGTGTGTGTTACTGGGAATTGAATCCAGGACTTTGCACATGCTAGGCAAACACTCTACCCCAAGCAACATAGCAGTTCTTCCTTTAAAATTTCATTTTAAAACAGGGTCTCCCTAAGTTGCCCAGGCTAGTCTTCAATTTAGATCCTTGTGCCTCAGCCTACTGAGTAGCTGAAATTATAGGTCTGTGTCACCATGCCCAGTTTCAAAATTAATTTAAGAATAATGACCAAATTCCCCTCACCATTTCTGTCATTATCACATTCTTTAGAGACCTTCTTACCTGACTGCAAGCTTTCCTAGGCACACTTATGTTTTGTTTAACCCAACAAGTCTGAAATATTTTCTCCTGTTTTGTATATTGTCTCTTCATTGTTGATTGATTCCTTTACTCTTAAGTTTGATGTAATTCCCATTGTCTATTTTTTCCTTTGTTCCCTATTGTTATTGAGGTTTAATCCAAAAAAACCTTGCCCAGACCAATGTCAGGAAGTATTTCTATTATGTTTTTTTCCAGTAGCTTCATAGTTGATATCTTACATTCAGATCTTTGATCTATTTTGAGTTTTGATAACTAATGAGAGATGGGGATCTAGTTTCTTTCTTTTTTTTTTTTTGGTAGTGCTGGGGATTGAACTCAGAGCCTTGTGCATGTGAGGCAAGTACTCTATCAACTGAGCTGTATCCCCAGCCCATTTTTCCCCCTCCTGAGGCGCAAGGGTTTCCAACTGCGACCCTTGCACATGCTAGGCAAGCACTCTACAAAACGATCTATTTCTTCAGCACCCTAGTTTCACTCTTCTGCATATATATATATATTAAGGTTCTCCAGGTTTCCCAGCACCATTCAATAAAGAGACTGTTCTTGCACAAAAAATAAAATAAAATAAAATAAAACAAAACAAATATTCTAATAAATACATTCATATAGGTCATTTTATGACTTTTGATTCATAATTTATGAAGTATTTGCACAAAAAAAGTTTGAATTTACTCTCTTTGAAATTTAACAAACACTTGGCTCCATGTAACAAATCAAGTCACTGTTAAATGAAGAAGCCCAGTAAGGATCAGTGTGAACAGCATTTCATCATGGAAGCCTGGTCTGTATATTCTAGATGAACTTAAATAAACCCCTATAGATTCATTTTGTTTATCACCGTAGATACATTTGTGTACCAGTTTTGAAACTTTGGTTCTCTGTAGTAGACTGAGTCTGTGACCAAGTCTGCGACATCATCATCTTCATACTGATGGATCCCAATTTATGATAGTTTGACTTACAATTTTTCAATTTTAGAGTGATGCTAAAAAAATACATTCATTAGTAATTGAACTTTGAACTCTGAAGTGTTGCATTTTACCAGTTTAGCGGTATATCTCACTATCCTGTGATGCTGGGCAGCAACATCTCTCCTCAGTTCCCAGTCAGCCAGGCAAACAGGAGGCAAATGATGATATTTAGTCTACTGTGTTGCAAAGTTCTGATATTCTGTAGTTTAGGTGTATTAAGTATATTTTTGACCTATGAAATTTTCAGTGTTTGCTGAGATGTGACTTCATAAGTCAAAGAACATCTATAATCCCATCTATACAACAGATGAGATACTGGTGAATATATGATTGGAGCATTTTGTTTTAAAACTTTTCTTAGTATTAAGATATAACATCTTTCACTACAATCTTTCTATAGTCCCCATATTGAACTATTTTTATATAATACCATATTTCAACCTGCATGATTCTTCAAATTGTTAAAATAAAAACGGGCTAATTTTGAAATTTTTTTATGAATCTCTTCCCTAAGTATATAATTTTTTGTTAGAAAAAAGAAACAACTTTGATTTAAGAAGAAAAGAACAGAAACAATTACAGTTTCTGTGGATTAGTTTAGGACTATTAGAAATAGTATTAGAAAAAAAGTCATATTGTTTAATAAATGCAAAAATAATTGATACTATTTCTTTTCTAATTATTAAGTGGTATGCTCCATATATTAGTTGTATCATTAGGCTAGTCTCTGCTTCAGAATTCATGGTATTTTGAGCAGAAATGATTAAGGAGGTTATTAGTAAATCCACAAAGAACAGGGCATGCAGTGTTTAAACATTACCCTATCATCTGAGCCACAAATGTTCAGCATCATTATGTTTCCACAATAGCAATTTACTATAACACTGAAGAGTAAGTAATCAATATAGGCAAGTAGAGCCTGTTACAGTTACTAAAAGGACCACAGACTCTTCAGTTAGCCTTTGTAAAATCAATAAACAGGCCCCTTCATAAGACAGCCTGTTAGTCTCCATTTCAGATGACAGTAAAAGACATGAGTTAGTTCCAATATTCACCTGGCTGTTTGCAAAGTGTGATTTGATATGTAACTCAACAAGAAATAAAAGGATATGGCATCATATTAAAAACACCACTGGAAGGCACAATTGTAAGAATAACAAAATACTAACCATGTCTAAGTGCTTAAATTCTACTGGAAATGTTAGAGGTGAATAATATAGATATTAAAACAAGAAAGGAATTAGCAAACTTAAAATAAATATTTCTTCTTTAATATAAAAATATTCAACTTTTCACTCCATTCTGTCTTTCTGTTATTGAGTTGTCTTTCAAATTGAAAGAGCAATTTTATAACAACATTGTTGACATGGAAAAACTTATGTGGCATTATAAATGAAGGAATTAAACTCACTGCCATAAGACATGGAATGCATGATTTTCATTTTAAAATGTCTTAGAAATAATCAAGAATATATTTTCATTTTACAAATAGAAATCTTAAGGTCCAGAAAACCTAAGCAACAGGAGCAGGGATTCATTCGACATTTATTTGGGAGTCCAACCAGTTTGAGAAAATGATTTTCCTAAAAATTATGCTGTTTTGTGATGGTACCTCTCAAGTTACAATATGGAGGCTATAATTCTACTAGATATGACTTGTTCAAGCCAAATGTTCTACCCCATTGGAACACGTGAACACTGCTTAATTTGGTGAAACTATATTGTGGTACATTCTGATGAATCCAGAGACCCTAATTTTGCTATATTCGATCATAACTGGTAAGTTGTTGCTTGGTAGGAACAAAACTGTTCAACATTAGGGCAACAAGGTTGAACTGAAGAGTTCTACATACCAGAACTCCAGTGACCCTAATGCCTATTATTAATGAATGGACTCTTGAGCTTTGTTATTGTAAATAATGGAGGTTGCTCTGGAATAGAGAAAGGATATACTGCTAAATGGTGAAAAATTTTTTATTGGTTTACAAATAAGAGAAAGAATTCTGTCAGCAAACTATCAGATAAACATTCCATCCAAACCCTCAAATATATCTCAAATATATTTTAAAACACAGTAGTTAGGAAAACTTAGGTAGAGTATTTGTAGTTATGTTGAATGAGCAGGGTAACATTCTATGTAAGGAAATTGAGAGACAATGTCAAGGTCAATGTAAGAAAGGTGTAAAGAGTGGGAGAACTAGAACTTAGAGCTTAGAATGTATTGCTTGAGTTCCCTTTTTTTTTAGGTTTACATATTTCATAAAGTTTTCATTACAGTTATAAGGATTATGCATTCTCAGAGCTATGTTTAGTTGAAAAATTGACAGTCTGTTTTGTTTTGCTTGTAGATAAAGTTTTAAACAGCATTTTTAAAAAAGCATTTTGGAAGAAAAGCAGAAAGTTAACAGCTACAAAATTGTCTATAATAGTTAAGCTTATTTCCTGAAAATGCAATTTGACAGTCAATGTATTCACTTCAATTGTGTTAAGTACTAATTAATTCATAATGATTATATACAGAGCATTTTTGTCTGCAACCAAAAATAAATTTGCCTGATGCAGTTCATGGATTTTATGTGTAAAGCTACCCAATATTTCCATATAGGTTTTAATGTAATCAGTGTTAATTAATAATTAACCAAATGTGCAAGATTTGTTCACGAATACCATTAAGCCTATGCTATTAATGATTTTTTGAAGAAAAAAATCTAATATATGAATCACAGTGCATTTCTATTTATGACAATATTTCTAACTGCCATTTTCTGAATTAATAAGGTCACACATTTGATAGCAGATGGGATTTTCTAAGATATTTATTGTGTTTCCATTAATAGAATGCTAAAATTATACTTTTAGGTGTGTGTAAACAGGGTCAATTTTGGAGATTTAAATCTTTCTATTAGGTGAAAGATTAAAAATGAGTATAGAAGTACTAATAATTGATTCCCAAATTCAAGTTCCCAACTCTCTTTATTACCAACAGCTCTTTTCTTTCTCATCTGATTCCCATTTAAGTGACTGACTAAAAAAGAAACAGAAACACATGACAGAATATAAAGTCAAAAATTTCACAGTTTTAGTTCTTTTGGATAAATACCAAGAACTGGGTGTGATAGCTGGTTCAATAATGAATTTTAAATCTATTCTAGTTTCTGCAGGTAGGAGGAGGATTCAGTGTATCCAGTGTTTCATTTTATCTTTTATTAGATCCACATCCCATTATCTTCATGTAGTATTTCCCGTGTTTATGTCTCTGGTAAAGTATCACATGTTATTCAAATTTTATCATGTATTTGGGTGGTTATAATTTCCTTCTTTTGCAACTCATTAGATTTTTATATTAAATAATGCTTATTTTTTTTTAACCTCAGACTTATAAGTTCTTTATGCACATATCAAAGTACTGAAATTTAGTAAATTTAAATATGCATTTAAATTTAGCATGATTTTTAAGTAGCATAATTTAGTCAGACATAGATGTAATCACTAAGTTAGTTGGTTTACACATGTGAAAATTAGATAAGACATAGTAAAAAGCTGCATGACCAGGCATAAAATGTTTTCCATTCTGAGAAGTTCACAAGTTTAGTGAGTTTTTATTTTGATTCTACATAATGAGGAAAAGGAGGTTTCAGAATAAATAAAAACACTTAAAGCTTTAATATGCTTAACAATTTGCTTTCTATGAAAAACAGACTCATACTTCTTTTTCTTTATGGACCAGTAAAAGAAATTTAAGTATATGTCATATGAATATTGAAAAATATAATATTATCAATCAATATTTATTTGAAAAAATATTGGCCATAATATTTTGTTTCTGGTTTAAAAAAATCTACTTTGAGCATTTATTTAATTCCTTACTCCCACAGTGTTTTATATCTGCCGAGAAATTCTAGTCTTTTTTGTATGCTTGAATGTACTTTCCTATATATAATCTGAGTTTTTTAATATAACCACTGGTCATGAAATATATTTAATTATTGTAGCTTCTATAAAAATATTCAGATATGTCATGTCCTTATTCTCTCCAAAAAACTCTTCAGTGAGATCTTTCTTTTAGTTCCATAGTGCTTAACTTCCCTATTATTGCCATAGACTCGACATAGGTTGAACTCATCTTCCATAATTCTGAACATTTTTCTTGCCTATAAATTCAATCAGTCAAACTACCAAATAAATATATTTTTCCCTGTCACTGAGCATTGCTGGAGAAAGTAATAAAACCTTATTTATTGTTACTTAAGTCAATGGCTTTCCTTTAATGGAAACTACTATGTCTTTATTTGCCACAATCTGTAAAAGTGACTTATTTTGTTGTTTTTTTGTTCTGTTTGGTTTTTGTATTAGTGGCTTTTTATTTCATTGCAATATATTTCATTTTTTCCCATACACAAACCTCTGACAATAACTCTGTTTGCTACATCATGCCTGAAAGAGTGGTGAGGAAGTTTCTAGTTACCCCTCCTCCTCATCTCTTGCTGTTGGTACAGAGAAGTGAGTGAAGACTAAACCATGATTTACAAAATGTGCAGTCTGCTGAGACAAGTTCATTCCATCCAAATGTCTCCAATAATCTTAACTCCTCTAGCCTTAGTTCAAAACTCTAAAGCTTGAAGATGCATCAAAAAGCATCTAAAACAGATACAGAGGAGACTCAAGGTAGAGGCAAATTTGCCTCTAGTTTAAGCCTGTGAAATTATAAAAATGTGCTTACAAAACTCAATGGTGGTTAGGATAGACATTCCTCTTCTAAGAAGGAAAAATGGGAAAGAAGAGAGGAGAAATAGTTTCCAAGTCACCCCAAGCCAGAAAGAGCAAATGATATTCCATCTGAAGTCTTGAGAATAATATTTAGCCTGATAGTATTCCTGCCTTCCAGACTTACAGAAGTCAGAGGTTCCACTTACAGGACACAGTGGAGTGGAAGTCCAACTTCTCCCACATCCTGGAATGGAAATCTGCTTCCATAACTTTGAGAAGCCCTATCCACCCTAGGTGATCTGGGAATGTACCCCTACCTCAGTGTCTGCTCCGTGGTAGCACCACCTCCAAGGTGACTAAACCTAGGTTGCGTACCCACAGCATCTTCTGGTCTAAGTAATTCCCAGTGACTCTAGCAATCTCTGATAGTGAAGTGGCTTTCTATTCTGTTTCACTAAGTTGCTGAGGGTGAGTCTTGAACTTGTGATATACCTGTCTTAGCCTCCCCACTCACCCAGATTTCAGGGATGCACCGCTGTGCACAGCTTTATAATAGGTTTTCGATACCTATCAGGTAAAATGATTTGTCCCTCAGTGTTATTTTCCAACATAGTTTTAATTAAAAGGGACTGTGATTGTTTATATCAAATTCTTAGTGTAATCTTTTCAATGTCTACAAAATTTGTTGGGATTTTATTAGGAATTCATTAAACTTATCAGTAAATTTTGGGAGAATTGATACTTTAATTATGTTGTATCTTCCAATACACTAATATGATTTGTCTTAATTTATTTACATTTTTAAAAATCAATCAGCATTTTCTAATTTGCAGAATGTAGATTTCATGCATTTCAAATGTATTCCTAAGGAAGGATTTCATTTTTGTTGAAGCAATTGTAAATGATACTGAGCCTTTAATTTTTGTTTCTCACATGCTCATTTTTAGTGTATAGAAATGTGCATGTCTATTTGCTGATCATATATCCTGAAAGTTTACTGAATTCACTTACTAGTTCCAAGAAATTTTTTGGTAGACTATTTGGGTCTTTCTATGTAGACAATCATATCATCTTCAAAGGAAAGCGATTTTATTTCTTTTTTCCCATAAGTCCATCTTCTATTTCTTTTTCTTGTTTAGTGCAGTACCTAGAAATTTCAGTAAAATGTTGAATAAGATTTTGGAGAATAGACATCCTCGCCTTCCTTCTCATATTTGTGAACAAGAATTTAGTCATTCATTATTAACTATTTCATTCTAATTTTTTCATTTTAATGATGTGTGAAAACTTAAGTTGTTGATTTGGGACCTATTTCCTTTATTATTATTATTATTATTATCATTATTATTTTAATTGTACATATTTTTGGGGTACTGTGTGATAATCTATACATGTGTGCAATGTGTAATGATCAAATTGAGATAGTTAAGATTTCCAACTCAGAAACTTAATTTTTTATTAACATGTAATTATTGTTCAAATTGTGAAGTATACTATATGTGCACCTATATTTTTTAATATAGGCATTTCCTTAGCAGTTCCTTTATATACACTACATAGTTTAAGAGGTTGCATTTTCATTTTCATTTAATTTTGTGGATTTAAAAAAATTTTATTTGATACCTCCTCTTTGAGTCCTTGATTATTTAGAACACTATTTTGCTATTTAATTTCCAAGTATGTAGAGAATTTACTGTTGTCTTTTATTATTGATTTCCAATTTGACTTCATTATCTATTATGAGGTTAATTATTTTATATTTTGTTCATGATTTATTGACCATTAATATTATCTATCTTGATGTTTACTTCTGCTTTTTTATTTCTAAGATCTGTAAATTCCATTTAATTATCTTGAGTAACAATTTCACAATATTTTATTTTTTGTGACTTTCAAGATAACATTTTATTATTGGTTGAGTTATTTTCATGACAGTTACTTTATAATCCTTTCTCATAATTACAGTATATGAGTTCTCTTGGGTTAATATCATTGGATTTTCTTTTCTTGTTTAAGTAGTGAGCTTCTTGGCCCTTGGTGTAATAGATAATCTCCATTTTTTTTCTGTTTTAGTTATTTTATTAGAGGCACCTGGTCCTCTTTATTTTTTCATTTATTTTTTATATGCTTATTTTGGCTTAGCATACAGATCCTACCCTAATTTGATACTTGTGTTTCCAAGGACCATGCCACTCTTACAGAGTGTGTAATACTATTTTGTTACGCTTTTTAAATCTTATGCTGCTGGGATCCAATTAGTCTGTCTTCTATAAAGGCCAGTGTGGCTTCACCAGCCTTGCATGCCATTGTCTCAAGATGGGAAAAAGTCTCAGCTTTCAGAGAGGATCTGTGGTTCCCAGGCTGGGTACCTGTGAGGAGGGTGACACCCAGCCACAGTGTCTTTTGATTGTGGAGGGAAGTGTAAGCCTGGTCAAAAGGTGGAGAGCTGTATTCTGCCACTTCCTTTTTTCAAAACCACTGTTCTTGCCAGATGCTGAGGCTTTGACTTCTCTTCAATGCAAGTAAGGAGTGAGCCCACACGGACCACCTTAGCTTGATAGTTTGGAAGTCAGGAAATTGTAAGTCAGCAATTGATTGACGTCTTTCCTGCATTCCTGGAACCCTTAACTGTTTTGCCTTTTCCTTTCCAGGTTTCTGAGTTCCTCACTTCTTTTTTGTATTGTTCCCAATGTTTTGTTTTTTTTTTATCATTTTTATTTTTATTTAATTAAAAATTAACCTGTCTTCTCTCTCCAGTACTGGGGATTGAACCATGGGGTGCTGTACCTCTGAGCTATATACCTAGTTCTTTTTATTTCTTACATTGAGATGGATTCTTGCTTAATGGTCAAGGCTGGCTTTAACTTGGAATCTTCCTTCTCAGTCTCTTGAATAGCTGGGAATAAAGGCCTATTCATGCCGGGCTCAGTGACTGCACTCCCTAATCCCAGTGGTTTGGGAGGCTGAGGCAGGAGGATCGAGAGGTCAAAGCCAGCCTCAGAAATGGTGAGGTGCTAAGCAAATTCAGTGAGACTCTAAATAAAATACAAAATAGGACTTGGGTTTTGGCTTGGTGGTGGTCAAGTGCCCCTGAGTTCAATCTCCAGTACCAAAAAAAAAAAAAAAAAAAAAAAAAAAAGACCTATTCACAGCACCCTGTTTATGTCATCATTCCTGTTTGGAAGCCCTCAGTCTTAAATTTTAAAGCTAACTCTAGTGAATATGTTCAGAATAAACAAGGGTGGAGTAAGAAATAAATACACCAGCTAAAGAATATTGTTATTATTATTATTTTTTTAGGGAAATATGATGGTATATTACACTCCTTGTAGAAGCATGTGGATTTTGGATGCTATATTCAGATTGAGGGAAATATCTCTCCTGATAGACTAAAAATGTGGAAATAAGAGAAGTAAAAGGAAGAGATTTGCTCTGTCAAGACCTGAGCAGTAATAAGAGCAGAGCTGCCATATAGTGTGACAAGGTAAAGAAAGATGACCCTGTGGTTGGAATTTAGAATAACATTTTAATTTTTGCTTATGTATTATATATCTGTTGCTAACAATAATTTGGAATCCTGTTTGGTTTTGTACTTCAGTTGAATTTTTTTAATGTTTTTAATTTTAACAGACTGCATTTTGATTCATTGTACACAATTGGGATACATCTTTTCGTTTCTGTGGTTGTGCAGATGTAGATTTATACCATTTGTGTAATCATACATGTAATAGGGTAATGATGTCTGTCTCATTCTACAATTTTTCATATCCCTCCTCCCTCTCATTTCCCTCTACGTAAAGTTCCTCCATTCTTCTCTCACCCCCCACCCTCATTATGTATCATCATCCACTTATCTGGGAAAACATTTGGCCTTTGTTTTTTTGGGATTGGCTTATTTCACTTAGCATGATATTCTCCAACAACATCCATTTATCTGCAAATGCCATATTATTCTTCTTTATGGATGAATAATATTCCATTGTGTATATATACCACAATTTTTTTTAATCCAGTTATCTGTTGAAGGACATCTAGTTTGGTTCCACAATCTAGCCATTGTGAATTGAGCTGCTATAAACATTGACATGGCTGCATTACTATAGTATGCTAATTTTAAGACCTTTGGGTATAAACTGAGTAGTGGGATAACTGGGTCAAAAGGTGAGTCCATTCCAAGTTTTCTGAGGATTCTCCACACTGCTTTCCAGAGCGGCTGCACCAATTTTTAACTCTACCAACAATGTAAAAGTGTGCCTTTTTCCCCACATCCATGCCAACATCTATTATTGTTTCTGTTCTTGATAATAGCCATTCTAATTGGAGTAAGATGAAATCTTAGAGTTGTTTTAATTTGTATTTCTCTAATTACTAGAAATGTTGAACACTTTTTCATATGGATTCAAACTAAAAAGCTTTTTCTTAGCAAAGGATACAATCAATAATGTGAAAAGAGAGCCTACAAAGTGGAAGAAAATATTTTCCATACACACTTCAGATTAGAGCACTTATCTCCAAAATTTATAAAGAACTTGCAAAACTTTACACCAAAAATACAAAGAACCCAATCAATAAATGGGCCAAAGAACTAGATAGACACTTTACAAAAGAAGACATATAGGCGATTACTAAATATATGAAGAAGTGTTCAATTGAATTTTTTGGTTGTCATTAGAAAATGAAATTTATTGTATCAAAGTTCTAAAGGCTACAAATTCAAAACCAAGGTAACCGGGCTACACTCATTTGGAAGCCAGTAGAGGAATCCTATCTTGTCTCTCCCAGATGCTGGTGTTGTGCAGCAAATCTTTAACACTCCTGAACTTGTAGATATATAACTATAGTCTATGCCTTTGACACCACATGACTTTCTCCATATTTACATGTAGCCTTATAAGAACATGACTCATTTGGAGTAGGGACCCTTCTACAACAGTAAAACCTCATCTGATTTCAACAAATTGTATCTGCATTGATCTTTAGCTCAATAAGTCTAAGATACTGGGATTAGAATTTCAATATTTTTTTTTCTTGTGAAACAATTCACTCCACCAGCCATATTTAGAAAAGATGTTTTTACTCAATATAATTATAAACAGGTATGGGAAGAAATTGTTTCATTTTTCTCCTTGGTTTTCAAGGATCATTTATACAAGAAATCCCTGAGGCAGTTTTGGAGATTTAAACTGTTTTGATAGTTGCACAATACATATGCTGCAGAGCTTTTTCACTCTCATTCAAGATGGAAAATTAAAATAACTTAATGACTGGCTGCTTGTGAAATCACTTTAATTATGCTGCAAATTGTAGCAATGTCCCTGAATGGAAGAAAAACTACAATGCAGTCTTCATCTTGCTGTTCAGTATAGTCACACTTAGTGTCTCAACTAAATTAAGAATTTTCTCTTGGTAACAATAAATACTTGAAACTATTCACCAGTGATTGCGACAAACTTGCTGATATTTAAAGTATTTGATTCATGTTCATACTTTCTGAACTGAGTCTTGATTCAGTAGTAAGCATAGTTTAGTTATTTTGAAATTTATTTATTTTAATAGATAATATTACAGAGTTCTTTGTCAAATTGTCTTTCACTTGTACAAAGATTTAATTTGGTGAACATTTTGTCTATTAAAGTTATAATTTATATTTCATTTTTGAAATGGAAAACCAGTTGAACTATATACTACATAAAGTAAACATCCTGTGTAATGAGATAATAATTGTGTTAAACTATAGACATTTAGACTAAAATTGTTTAATAGCAAAGTAATGGTTTGTATCCAAGTTTGCAATAGATATTCTGTGTATTTTCAAGGAACTGTGCTGAGGATAGTCTTAATAACCTCTTTCAATTTATTTTTTTCCTGAGAATACTGAGGGAACTACACTCCATAATCTAATGATGCTGATCTTTATCTATACCATTATTATAAAAAATGCTGTTAGTTCAGGAATCAATGCCTGCAACTTCAACAATCTGAAGAAAAATCTGCTGAACTAATTTTATTTTAGTCAATTACGTTTGGGCAATGAGGAATAAAAGAGAGATGAGAAAAATTATGCAGTTTATGTTCGGAATAAAACACTTAATTCATTTCACTAAATTCAAATGATTTAAAGGCTCAAAAGGAAAGTCATTTCTTCAGGGAAGTTTTTATTGTACTTTAAGAATAGGATAAGTAAAGTAGAAAGATAACTTGAGAAATACAGATTTATCAGGTGTATTTCCTATATGTTATATTATACAATTTGACAATTTTACTCAGACAAAAATGGAAAGACAAAATCATTTACCCAGGTGTTTTGAAAAGATCACTAAATTATAGTCAGGAAATACAGACTTTAATTGTCTTTTTCTAAACAAGGAAAACATAATTTAAATACCTGCTAACCGTTAGAATTAGGTTAAATGATAATCCTTCAAGTTTAATTTCCTGTCTAACTTTCTATGATTTTTTGTACAAAGATATTCAGAGAAGTATTTTTAGGCACTGAAATAAGTTTGTGTTTTATTGCTCTTGTTTAAATCCATATAAGCATATAAGTTAACTGAAACTGCTACTGAAACTAAAATCAATGCCAAATTAAATTCTTGGTTAATCACAGAACACGTATTTTTTTCTTAAGAGACATTCAAATATTGCTAAATATCTTAGTGATCTTTGTTGTCTTTTAAACATGAAGTCTCTTTTAGTAAAATTTCTTTACGGATTCTACTTAGTATCTAAATGATCTCTGGGCTAGATTGGTTTCAATAACCATGGGAAAGGGGAACACTACTGAGTAACTGATTTGTTGCAATCGGTGTTTTGTCTTATATATTGTGATATATATATTTATTATTCTTCTATGGAAATGAGTTAAACTCTTCATTAAACCCAATTGTATAGACAAAAGGCTGAAATTTCAAATAGTTTATATAATCAACCCCTTTAGTCTTTTATCTATAAATATATATGTATTGGAACACTTGAAATGTTCTTCTGCATATGGACATCCAATTTTCCCCGAACCATTTATTAAAATTTTTCTTTTCTCTGACATACATTTTTTGGTACCTTTGTTAAGTATCAGATGGCTGCAAGTATTTGGGTTTATCCTTGTGTCTCCTGTTCTATTCCACTGGTTTTCATGTCTATTTCGATGTCAGTATCATGCTGTTTTTGTTACTACAGCTCTGTACTATGATTCAAGATTGGGTATTGACACCTCCAGTTTCACTTTCTTGTTCAGAATTGCTTTGGCTCTTCTAGGTCTCTTATTCTTCCAAATGAATTTAAGGACAGGTTTATTCCAGTTTTGTGAAGAATGTCATTAGTATTTTGTTGGGAATTTCTTTGAATCTGTATTGTGCTTTTGGTAATATGCCATTTTGACAACATTGATTAATATATGCGTGTGTGTGTGTATTCTTCATCCAGTTCATTGTTATTATTTATTTAATCTAAAGCAAAATCACTTAGTTCACACTAGGTTAATGTATTCCAGAAACACTAAAATATTGAAATGACTACCAAAATATTCTCTGGTTAGTGTTATGTACAATTCTGTTGCAGGTTTTAAATGAACTGACTGTTTTCTTATTTTTAAAGTTTGAGATTTTCTTCTTCAAAACAAATTTTGTTTTTAGATAAATGTCTTTCATTTGTCAAATATGTGCTTTTGAAAATTTTTCTCCGACCTGTTTATTTTTCGTTATCTTAAAGATATATCTTCCTAAATTCTTCATAGCAGAGGTTTTCTTTCTATAAAATTAGAAGAGGAGTTGGTTCAGAATATGCATTTTGTAAGTATTTTTCATATTCATGCTTGTAATTTTTTCTGAGCAGCATATTTCAATGAGAAGTTTTAAATAGTGTTAATTATTTTTTTCTTTGTAAATCTTGTACTTTATGTAAATTTTTGCCTAATCTAAGGTTAGATAATGTTTTTCTGTTATCAAAGGTTTTTTTTTTTTTTAAGTTGGTGCCTAAATCATTTCTTAATTTCAATTGTGTTGATTTTACGTAAGATAGTAGAGTTCAAGTTTTTTTTTTAATTATATCTAATAGTTTCAGAAATGTTTGTTGAAAAATATTTACAGTCTCCAGTGAATTGCCTTACTAACTTTATAAATTTGCTGGGGATTGTATACTAAAACATGACCAACGGGTTAATATGAACAACAAAAATTTATTTCTCTAGAGAATGAACGTCCAACATGACAATGTTATCACATTTTATTTCTTCTTGTTGGCTTGCAAATGGACTGCTTTTTAGTGTCTTTTCTTGTGGTCTTTTCTCTAAGCATAAGGACCTCCAGTGTCTTTGTCTTTTCATATGGCACTAGTCTGTTTGATGGGGACCCAACACTTATGACCTCATTTATCTTTAAAATTTCCTCTAATAGGGGGTTAAGGTTTCAACCTATGAACTTTGAAAGAGTACTATGCAGTTCATAACATCAACTTTGTCAAAAATTAATTACTCAAATATGTATTTATATTTGGGCACTATTCTATTCCATAAATTTATGATCCTATCTTTTTGACAGTACTATCCTTTCTACATTTCTCTAATTTTACAATAATCTTTCAAATCATAAGTGACTAATACACTTTTACTTTATGCCTTTTCTTTTTTAAAAACTCTTTTTGCTACTCTAATTTCTTTGCATTTGAAATCACCTGGTTAAAAAAAAAAAAAAAAAAAAGGAAATACCCTGGCACACTGAAGTGACCTGATTCTGGAAATGAAAATGAGGAAAAGTGACATCTTAGTGATACCAAAATTTTCAGTCTATAACAGTAGAGAATACATTTATTTAGAGTTTTTATGACATCAATATTTTAAAGTTTTTATCATTTTGTACATTTTTATAGTTTATAAGCATTTGAAATATCTGGTACTACTGCCTATGGTATCTCTTTTTACTTCTTTTATATTCCATTTCTTTTTTAATCACTGTGAGCATATAAAAATTGAAACGTTTTTATATTTTGACATTATTTTCTGAAATACTGCTAAACTCATCCACTACTTTGAAGAGTATTTTCTAAACTCTCTGTGATTATCTGTTTATATAATCCTGTATTTCATAAATTTATGTGCATTGCTGCATTGTTTTGGACCTTGAGTAAATATCTTGAGAACGATAGACCAAAATAAATATTGTTGCCTTGCTCCTGATTTAACAAAGAGCTATTTTTGTTTTCATCACTTTAAATAATGCTAGCTATAAATGCCTTTGTGAAGAAAAGGATGTCCTTTAAATTTTTTAATCTTTGGATATTTTGTTTCATTAATAAGTGCTCATCTTAGCTACTGAGGAGGCTAATGCAGGAGAATTGCAAATTCGAAGGCAATCTCAGCAATTTAGTGAGACTCTGCATAAAATTTAAAAAATTAAAAAAGGGCCAGGGATATAGCTCTGTGATAACATGCCTCTGAATTCAATCCTCAGTACTGTGAAAAATTTATTAAAATCTAAAAATAATGTCTTTAGAGAAACAAACACACTTTCATTTTAGTGAAATACATGTTTTATTTTTAAATTTTTTTTTATTTTTAAACATATGTTAATAGACTTTGGAATACTATTATTATTTATTTCTTGTCTGTTTAACTATGGTAGTATATATAATTTAAGAAATTTATTTATTTTACCTAATTCTTTAAATTTATTAGCAAAAGTTTTTAAACAAGTGTTTTTAGTTTCAATGAAATATATTCCTTTTATTTTTCCCAAATAAATTTTTGAATTTTTATTGGATGTCATGTCTAGAAAATTTTGGTTGAGTAAGTTAAAATCACTACTTCTATATTTACTTTAGAAGTTTAAAACATTTTAGACTTAGGCCATTATATAAGAATAAAGATATTATTTAAGGGTTATTTATCTATCATGTTGATGTCAGTTTTTCCAAAACTACTTGTTGAAAAAATATCTCATGCTTTAAATTTCTTTCTCATGTATTGAGAATTGGTTGACCCATATGTACATGGGTCTATTTCTGTAGTCTGTATTCTATTCAGTTGAATTACTTGTGTATAAAATTTTGGTAGTACCCCAATGTCTTATTGTTAGAGCAGGTCTTGTAAAAACTATTGACATAGCTCTAAATTAGTATATTTCTTCATTGATTTAGTTTTTTGTTTTATAAGTGGTTTGTAGGTTTCCACATAACTACCTTTAACATGATTTGTTAGATTTATGACATATTTCATATTTTTGGTATTACATGATACTTGACACTTTTAAATGCTTAGTGTCTCTTTCAAAAATATAGAATTGCAATTCATTTTTTGTATAGTGATTTTGTGTTCTATACCTTGTTAAACTCAGTAATTGTACTCTTTTTTTTTGATAAAGTAGAATCTCTTAAATTGAGTTTCTGGGAATTTATTTTTTGCTTTATTGAGTCAGGTTTCTTGAACGCTGTATGGTGATTATTGAGATCATAAAACTCATTTCCTTTCTTTTTTCCTCATTTTAAGGTGAAAGCATACAACATTGCACTGTTAGTTTGAGATTAGCAGTAGCTATTCACAGATGGTTTTATCAGGTTGAATTATCTTCCTTTTGTTACTACTTGTGTAAAATTTTTTTTATCAAGAATCAATATTTAAATTTATTAAACACTCTTTGAATACTATTGAGGCGATTAAGTATTTTGACTGTTAATATCTTGAATTGTATTGATTGACTTTCAAATATAAAATGAGAGATGAACTGCCCTTAAGTTTATGAATTATTTAAAAATATTACTTTATTTCACTTGTTAAAATTTAAGTAGAAATTTGCATCTTTTCTCCTCATGGTCATTTAGATTTCTTGGATTATTTTTGTGGACAAAATTTAATATATTTTTATCCCTTTTATATGTGAGTTGTTTTTATGTTATCTATTTTATCCTGTGTGATCTTTGGTATTTATGTTTTTAAAGTAAATTAATTTATCTATCTTTTTAAATTCATATAAAATCATTCTTTTTTTTTTTTTTTAATTGAATCTTTTTTTTTTATTTATTTATTTATTTTTTTTACGTTTACATAGGGTAATGATGTTTATTATATTTTTCCCCTCCCCCCCACCCCTCCCACCCCTCCCACCCCTCCCACCCCTCTTTTCCCTCTACACAGTCCTTCTTTCCTTCATTCTTACTGCTCTCCTTAGCCTAACTCTAAACCTAACCCTAAACCTAATGCTAGCCCGTCCCACCCCCCATTATATGTCCTCATCCGCTTATCAGCGAGATCATTCGTCCTTTAGTTTTTTGAGATTGGCTTATCTCACTTAGCATGATATTCTCCAATTTCGACCATTTGCCTACAAATGCCATAATTTTATCATTCTTCATTGCGGAGTAATATTCCATTGTATAAATATGCCACAGTTTCTTTATCCATTCATCAACCGAACGACATCTAGGTTGGTTCCACAATCTGGCTATGGTGAATTGAGCAGCAATGAACATTGATGTGGCTGTATCTCTGTAGTATGCTGATTTTAAGTCCTTTGGGTATAGGCCAAGGAGTGGGATAGCTGGGTCAAATGGTGTTTCCATTCCAAGCTTTCTGAGGAATCTCCACACTGCTTTCCAGAGTGGTTGCACTAATTTGCAACCCCACCAGCAATGTATGAGTGTTCCTTTTTCACCACATCCTCGCCAACACCTATTGTTGCTTGTATTCTTGATAATCGCCATTCTAATTGGGGTGAGATGAAATCTTAGGGTAGTTTTGATTTGCATTTCCCTTATTACTAGGGATGTTGAACATTTTTTCATATATCTGGTGATTACTTGTACATCTTCTTCTGTGAAGTGTCTGTTCATTTCCTTAGCCCATTTGTTGATTGGATTATTTGTATTCTTCGTGTAGAGTTTTTTGAGTTCTTTATAGATTCTGGAAATTAGTGCTCTATCTGAGGTATAGTTGGCAAAAATATTCTCCCACTCTGTAGGCTCTCTCTTCACATTTCTGATAGTTTCCTTTGCTGAGAGAAAGCTTTTTAGTTTGAATCTATCCCAGTTGTTTATTCTTGCTTTTATTTCTTGTGCTATGGGAGTCCTGTTAAGGAAATCTGATCCTGAGCCAACAAGTTGAAGATCTGGACCTACTTTTTCTTCTATAAGATGCAGGGTCTCTGGTCTGATTCCGAGGTCCTTGATCCATTTTGAGTTGAGTTTTGTGTAGGGTGAGAGATAGGGGTTTAGTTTCATTCTATTGCATATAGTTTTCCAGTTTTCCCAGCACCATTTGTTGAAGAGGCTATCTTTTCTCCATTGCATATTGTTGGAACCTTTGTCTAGTATGAGAAAATTGTATTTATTTGGGTTTGTGTCCATGTCCTCTATTCTGTACCATTGATCTACCTGTCTATTTTGGTACCAATACCATGCCGTTTTTGTTACTATTGCTTTGTAGTAGAGTTGAAGATCTGGTATTGCAATACCCCCTGCTTCGCTCTTGCTACTGAGGATTGCTTTAGCTATTCTAGGTTTTTTATTCTTCCAGATGAATTTCATAATTGCTTGCTCTATTTCTGCGAGGTACATCATTGGGATTTTAATTGGAATTGCATTGAATCTGTATAGAACTTTAGGTAGTATAGCCATTTTGACGATATTAATTCTGCCTATCCAGGAACATGGGAGATCTTTCCATCTTCTAAGGTTTTCTTTAATTTCTTTCTTTAGTGTTCTGTAGTTCTCATTGTAGAGGTCTTTCACCTCTTTTGTGAGATTGATTCCCAAGTATTTTATTTTTTTTCGATGCTATTGTGAATGGGGTAGTTTTCCTAATTTCTCTTTCTGAAGATTCATCACTTATGTATAAAAATGCATTGGATTTATGAGCATTGATCTTGTAACCTGCTACTTTACTGAATTCACTTATGAGTTCTAAAAGTTTTCTGGTGGAATTTCCAGGTTCCTCTAAATATATAATCATGTCATCAGCGAACAGGGATAGTTTGAGTTCTTCTTTTCCTATTCGTATCCCTTTAATTTCTTTGGTTTGTCTGATTGCTCTGGCTAGAGTCTCAAGGACGATGTTGAATAGAAGCGGTGAAAGAGGGCATCCCTGCCTTGTTCCAGTTTTTAGGGGGAACGCTTTCAGTTTTTCACCATTTAGAATGATATTAGCCATGGGCTTAGCGTAGATGGCCTTTACAATGTTTAGGAATGTTCCCATTACCCCAATTTTTTCTAGTGTTTTGAGCATGAAGGGATGCTGTATTTTATCAAATGCTTTTTCTGCATCTATTGAAATAATCATGTGATTCTTAACTTTAAGTCTGTTGATATGGTGAATGACATTTATTGATTTCCGAATGTTGAACCAACCTTGCATCCCTGGGATAAAACCCACTTGATCGTGGTGCACTATCTTTTTAATATATATTTGTATGCGATTTGCTAAAATTTTGTTGAGAATTTTTGCATCGATGTTCATTAAGGATATTGGTCTGAAATTTTCTTTCCTTGATGTGTCTCTGTCTGGTTTAGGTATCAGGGTGATATTGGCTTCATAGAACGAGTTTGGTAGGGTTCCCTCCTCTTCTATTTCATGGAATAGTTTGAGGAGTATTGGAATGAGCTCTTCTTTAAAGGTTTTGTAGAACTGGGCTGAGAACCCATCTGGTCCTGGACTTTTCTTTGTTGGTAGGCTTTTGATGACCTCTTCTATTTCATTGCTTGAAATTGGTTTATTTAAGTTGTGTATGTCCTCCTCGTTCAGTTTAGGTAGTTCATATGTCTCTAGAAATTTGTTGATGTCTTCAAGGTTTTCTGTTTTGTTGGAGTATAGATTTTCGAAATAGCTTCTAATTATGTTTTGTATTTCGCTCGTGTCTGTTGTGATGTTTCCTTGTTCATTCCGAATTTTAGTAATTTGAGTTTTCTCCCTCTTTCTCTTTGTTAGTGTGGCTAAGGGTTTATCAATTTTATTTATTTTTTCAAAGAACCAACTATTTATTTTATTAATTTTTCCGATTGTTTCTTTTGTTTCGATTTCGTTGATTTCGGCTCTGATTTTAACTATTTCCTGTCTTCTACTACTTTTGGTATTGGTCTGCTCTTCTTTTTCTAGTGCTTTGAGCTGTAGTGTTAACTCGTTTATTTGTTGATTTCTACTTCTTTTTTTGAATGCACCCCATGAAATCAATCTTCCTCTAAGTACTGCTTTCATAGTGTCCCAGAGATTTTGATATGATGTGTCTTTGTTCTCGTTTACTTCTAAGAATTTTTTTATTTACCTCCTGATGTCTTCTGTTATCCATTCATCATATAATAGTGTATTATTTAGTCTCCAGGTATTGGAGAAGTTTCTGTTTTTTATTCTGTCATTTATTTCTAATTTCAATCCATTATGATCTGATAGAGTACAAGGTAGTATCTCTATCTTCTTGTATTTACTAACAGTAGCTTTGTGGCATAAAATATGGTCTATTTTAGAGAAGGATCCATGTGCTGCTGAGAAGAAAGTGTATTCATTCTTTGTTGGATGGTATATTCTATATATGTCCGTTAAGTCTAAATTGCTGATTGTGTTGTTGAGATCTATAGTTTCTTTATTCAATTTTTGTTTGGACGATCTATCCAGTGGTGAGAGAGGTGTGTTAAAATCGCCTAGTATTATTGTGTTGTGGTCTATTTGATTTCTGGAATTGAGAAGGATTTGTTTGACGTACGTGGATGAGCCAATGTTCGGGGCATAGATATTTATGATTGTTATGTCTTGCTGATTTATGCTTCCCTTAAGCAGCATGTAATGTTCTTCTTTATCCCTTCTGACTAGTTTTGGTTTGAAGTCCACATTATCTGAGATGAGGATGGATACTCCAGCTTTTTTGCTGTGTCCGTGTGCATGGTATGTTTGTCCCCATCCTTTCACCTTTAGTCTATGGGTGTCTCTTTCTATGAGATGAGTCTCTTGCAGGCAGCATATTGTTGGATTTTTCTTTTTAATCCAATCTGCCAGTCTGTGTCTTTTGATTGATGAATTCAGGCCATTAACATTCAGGGTTATTATTGTGATATGATTTGTATTCCCAGTCAATTGACTCATATTTGTTTTTGACATGATTTGGTTTCTCCTTTATTTGGCTATTCCTTTAGGCTAGCGCCTCCTGTTGCTGATTTGCATCGTTGTTTTTCATCTCTTCCTCATGGAATATTTTGCTGAGAATGTTCTGTAATGCTGGCTTTCTTTTTGTAAATTCCTTTAGCTTTTGTTTATCATGGAAGGATTTTATTTCATCGTCAAATTTGAAGGTAAGTTTTGCTGGGTATAAGATTCTTGGTTGGCATCCATTTTCTTTCAGGGCTTGGTATATGTTGTTCCAGGCCCTTCTAGCTTTTAGGGTCTGGATTGAAAAATCTGCTGATATTCTTATTGGTTTCCCTCTGAATGTAATTTGATTCTTTTCTCTCGCGGCCTTTAAAATTCTGTCTTTATTTTGTATGTTAGGTATTTTCATAATAATGTGCCTTGGTGTGGGTCTGTTGTAATTTTGTATGTTTGGAGTTCTATAAGCCTCTTGTACTTGGTTTTCCATTTCGTTCTTCAGATTTGGGAAATTTTCTGTTATTATTTCATTGAATAGATTGTTTATTCCTTTGGTTTGTTTCTCTAAGCCTTCCTCAATCCCAATAATTCTCAAATTTGGCCTTTTCATGATATCCCATAGTTCTTGGAGATTCTGTTCATGATTTCTTACCATCTTCTCTGTTTGTTCAACTTTGTTTTCAAGGTTAAATATTTTGTCTTCAATGTCTGAGGTTCTGTCTTCCAGGTGTTCTATCCTATTGGTTATGCTTTCTATGGAGTTTTTAACTTGGTTTATTGTTTCCTTCATTTCAAGGATTTCAGTTTGGTTTTTTTTCAGTATCTCTAACTCTTTATTGAAATGATCTCTTGCTTCCCGTATTTGGTCTTTTAACTGTTGATTGGTGCGATCATGTAATGCCTGCATTTGCTCTTTCATCTCCTCCTTCAATGCCTGCATTTGCTCTTTCATCTCCTCATTAGCTTCCCTGATCGTTTTAATTACGTACATTCTGAACTCCCTTTCTGACATTTCTTCTGCTGTGCTGTCATTGGGTTTTATTGATGTAGTATCTAGGTTTGTTTGGGACATTTTCTTCCCTTGTTTTCTCATAATGGTCAGTTGTCAGTGGGACCCTGAGATATTGCAGTTTTCCACTATTGGCTTATAGTGTCCCAGTAGATTTCCAGTGTATCACCTCCCAGCCTTCAGTAGCCTGATGTCTTGGAGGAATCTGATAAAGCAGCTCATTCGAAGAATACTGCCCCTAGCCCCCTACTGGTTCCACGTTTTGGAACTGGCTCTGTGCGGAAATGCTCTCACTGTGGGCCTGCACCGTGCAGCTGGCCGTGTGGGAAGAGCCCACTGCCGGAGTGTGGAAGACTACCTTGGGAAGACTCAAGCTGCCCTGCCTGGCTCTGCTAAGCCACCTCTATCTGGGCCTGCCACCCGGGCTGAGCTTTACCCAGTGGGCAGACTCACCCGTGGCTCCACTTCAGTCCGAGTCTCTCAATGCCTCCCCTTCTTAACTCCTGGGTTGTGGAGCGACCGGAGGTGCAGTCTCCCTCTAGGCCGCCATCTTGGATCGCCCCGTGAAGAGAGCCCGCAGCCGGAGTGGGCAGAGCCGCCTGAAGAGGTCTCCGGCTGCCCTGCCCTTATCCCTGAGGCTGACTGCAGATCGAGGCTCTCCGCTGGTTCTTTGCAGGAGTACACTGCACTGCAGCGGCTCCGGGACTCGGAGCCTGCTCTGTTCAGACAGGCTCTCACTAGCGGGCCAGTTCCGTTCCGAGAACCTGGAGAAGCTGGCTGTGTGGGCGGGGCCCACCGCCGGAGTGTGCAGGACTGCCTTTGGATGACTCTAGCTGCCCTGCCCGGCTCCGATAAGCCACCTCTATCTGGGCCTGCCACCCGGGCCGAGCTTTACCCAGTGGGCAGACTCACCCGTGGCTCCACTTCAGTCTGAGTCTCTCAATGCCTCCCCTTCTTAACTCCTGGGTTGTGGAGCGACCGGAGGTGCAGTCTCCCTCTAGGCCGCCATCTTGAATCGCCTAAAATCATTCTTAAATTATTCTTGAACACATCTTAGAATCTATTCAAGGATATGTCCTTATTCACTCCAGATAATGGCATTGTGTCTCATCTCTTGTTTACTCTATAAATCTGGACAGGTGTTTATCAATTGTATTGATCTTTTGATAATGAGCTTTTGGTTTCATCAGTTTTAAGCTTTTAATATTATCGATTTGTACTTTTGTCTTTATTATATCCTCTCTCCTATATGCTTTGTGCTTGGTTTTTTCTTCTCTCTTGCTTATTATAGTTGAAGCTTCAGTCATTCTTGTGAGGTGCTCTTCCTTGTAAATGTAGGTGACTGATATTGAAAATATTCCTATGAACATTGTCTTAACTGTTTTAACTCTGAAGTTATCATTTTGTTCATGCAGGTACTATGATCTGAGGATGGTTTATCCTCACCAAAACTTGTGTTGAAACTTGGTCCCCATTGCAGTAGCACTGAAGGGTGTTAAAATCTTGAAGGTCATTAGGTCATTAAGAAAGATTAATGCTGTTCTCCCTAGAGTGAGTCCTTGCTTGCCCTACTGGATTGATTGCCCACTAGAGTTGTTACAAAACAAGTCTTGCGCTGCTGCTTTCTCCCCTTCTCAATCTCTGTCTCCCTGGCATACGCATACACACACACACACACACACACACACACACACACACTTTTCTTCTCATTGCCTGTTTGCCCTTCTTTTTTCTGCCATGATATTATTCAGCATGTGTCCCTTGCAAGTTGCAGTTCCAAAATCTTGAAGTTCCCAGCTTTCAGAACCAAGAAACCAAGCAAACACCATTCTTTATAAATAAGCCAGTCTCAGTCACTCTATTACAGCAACCATAAAATGGACTGAAAGAACTGTCATTGAATTCATTCAGATTTTATATATCTGAATGGACTTTATTTTGTCGTGTGTGTGTGTGTGTGTGTGTGTGTGCATGTGCAGAGAGAATTTGAGAAACACACAAATATGTGTGTGTGTAAAACTATTCATGTATACATAGATACATATAGTTTGGGGGCTTACTTGGGGAATTAAAATTCTAGATTTTCAGTTTTATTTTTCTGTCTTAGCAGTATCTTTCCATTCTCTCTGTCTCATATTCTATTTTCTTATCCTTATTACTTTGTGCTTAGAATACCCTTCCTGATTTGGGGTCATATTTTTGGCTCTTTTGCATATGTGTTAATTATTGATTGAATTTTGAATATGGTATATTTTACAATAAAGGATAGTGGAATTTTTTCACTATATTTGGACTTTATTCTGAAATAGTTAAATTACTTAAAATCAGTTGAGTTCATTTGAGGATTAATTTTAAAGCTTGAGGAGTGCAAAACCAAAAATGTGCTACCCATCTTGAAGTTTTTTCACTATGACCTGTTAGAAAACCAACCTTTCTTGACTTTGGTTAAATTTCAGAGGCAACTTTGCCTACTCTTTTGAAGTAACTCCATAACATATTTCTATTATTTTCTCAAGCAATTTGTACCTATGCAATTAGCCAAATAGTCAAGGAGAGGGCTCTTCAGATCTCAAGAGCTCTCTTTCTCAGCCCAATTACTATCTTTCTAATTTGTTCTTCAAATTCTAGCCCTCTTTGTATTCCCTCCCTTTGAATGTTTTCTATTTCGCATAGAGAACTCCTGGGAGCTCTCTACTGCTGCTGACCGTGAGCATTTGTAAACTCTTTCCTAACAGTGAACTGGAATAGTGTTCAGTGCTTAGACATACCTTCTGTCACAGATCACCGTCCTGCACTACCCTATGTTCATTTTATGTTTTCTAGTTTTATAATTATTCAGCTTGGTAAAGTAAATTGGTTCTCAGTTATTTCACTGAAAAGCACCAGGCTGTTGTGGAATTTTATGAGTCTCCAATAGTTTTTAGCTAAGTAATTCTACTTTGGTTTCCCAGTATTTTTGTACATGTAAATAAGAATGCCCATGCTCACGCTCTGCTCTTTTTGTGTAAAAACTGCCTAATGCAAATACAAACCATTAAAATAACTGAATGAAAAGAAATTTTATATGATAACTCTAAAATTGGAAAATGTTTCTCATGACTACTACTTCAAATAGAGCTTGAGTCAATCAGAACACTTGCCATAAATTAAAATTGCTATATATGAAGAAAAGACAAAAATCGGAACTGCTGCTAATAAAATAACTTCCCTAAATTGTTACTTCCAGCATGATGTTTACTCAATGTCCCCAAACTGGGCTGATGAAGGGATTAGAAAAATCACAAACACAGAAAAGAGAAAATGGAGAAAGTGGGACCCCGTGGTTAGCCGACTTCTGATAGAGGAAGACTGACAATGAGCAGTCTCCTCACGTTTATTATATAGGTTTGTACATCAAAGGGATAAAATGTGAGAGTTATTTTAAAACAGAACCGAGGTCAAAAGTTTGAACAGCCCAGTTACAGTCATCAGCTGGCACCCACGTTTCCCCACCCACGGCACTGGCACCTGAACCTAAGCCATGAACTCATAAATTCCATGGTAACCATGAATTTCCCTTTGAACAGGGTGTCACCATACAACTGGGCAGTTTTCTTGGCACCAAGAGATTCCCAAGTGAGGTTTCAGCCTCTCTCTGGGCAGTTCAAAGATCCATAATTCATTCGCTGCTCCTGACACCAAATGGTTATCCTGGCTAATATCCACACGTTGTTATTTGCTTTGTGTTTAGCTTTTTTCTGTTTTGATATCAATCCCTATCATTTATTGAGAAAATATTGGTTCAAGTTTTCTGAATTGAGAGAGGCAAGATTTCATTAAAATTAAGGATCTTATTGCTGTATAATATTTCTAGAATACATGATAGGAAGTAACATAGCAATAAGTAAGTTATTTAGAACCTATTTTTTTAAATTTTTTATTGAGTTGTTTTAGTTATACATGACACTAGAATCCATTTTGATGAAATTATACACGATGGACTATATCTTATACTAAGTAAGACTCACATTCTTGTGGATGTGAGTGGTATTTTTGGTGGTGGTATTCAATTAGGTATTTTCATATATGTGCACAGGAAGAGAGTCTATTGATTTATTTTACAATGAGTATTTTTAAGTTTATTTAGAAGCATAATTATTTGATTAAGTATAGCACAATTTTCTATATCAATAAAAACACAGTTGTGTCTTTTGAGAACAGGTACAGTACATGGTCTTGTATTTGTATGAATAGTAAAAGCATTCTTTTGATTTTCCCACCCCCAGATATTCTTAATGAGCTTAAGATGCACATCTAACTGTTGTGTCTTGGCACCTGCTCACTAGACTTCTGTATTACATGGCTATTAGGATTTTATGTGGATTTTTCAGAACCTGTCACTATTGATATTGTCAGTCTTTTTTCACAGAAACCATGAACATTTGACAAGGTGTTTATATACAGACATAATAATAAGCAATTTTAAGTTAGAGGAGAAAGTATATAAAGTAAACCCATTTGCTTGTTCCCATTTCAAAAAATTGGTCCCAAATTTCTTTTAATAGTCTGTTATGATCTTTGATTAATCTAGAGAAAGCATATTTTCAGAAGACAGAAAATTATAATAACCTCCTAAGATTATAATCATTGACTAGAGAAGTCAGAAGTTCAACTGAAAAATAGTAAGTATAAAGTGATTTACAAAAAATGAATTTATAAATATATTAAAATTGGGCTGGGGTTGTAGTTCAGTGGTGCAGTTCTTGCCTAGTATGTGTGAGGCACTGGGTTTGAGTCTCAGCACCACATATAAATAAATAAAAACAAAAGTCCATCAACAACTAAAAACATATTTTTAAAAATATATTAAAATCAACAGTAGTTTAATATGTCAGATATGGTCTAAATGTTTATGGCTACTAAAAAGCTCAGCCAGGGAGGAGTACAGAGAAGATAATATGAAAACAAGGGGGAGATTCATAACAATATTTAAAGAAACACAACTGTAGCCCTCACCTCTATCTCTGTTTCTGTATCTATTCTTCTTTCTCTCTCACACACACAAAACACACATATATATACAGACATGAGACAAACCCACTCCATCAATCTCAGTATTATTCAAAAAAGTTACTATAGAATACTTTATGCTAAGGCACAACCATCCTCTCTGTTGATCATTTCTAAGCTGACACAGTTTGTTCCTGTTACCCCTGAAATGCAAAAATCACACAAATATCACTTAGATAACAGCTTTTGAGAATGCCATTCAAAGTCTCCTCTGCTCCATCATGGCTATATTTTTTACTAAGTAACATCACTCACAAAAACTGAGTGTGTTTCAATGGGTTATTATACAAAAGGTACAGATTCATAGATAATCCCCTATGAATTATTTTATTTTATAAAAGTCAGAATGCATGTAATTATTTTACTATAAATAATTTGGTGGAATTAGTGAAAGCTACTTTTGCTGCAACTGAGAAAATATGAACATTATTAAATATACTGTAGAAAGTAAGGAAGAGAGAGAGCCAGAAAGGAGAACAAAAGAAATGAAGATGATTTGGGAAATATAGTTTTATCTTCCCTAACATATTAATTTAACAGTAAGAAAAATGATAAACATTAATCATACCTCCACTCTAACATCTGACATCAGATAGGCATGGTTCATTTTAGATGAGATATTTATGAATTAATTTTTTCCTTCTCTGTGAGTTAAATTAGTTTATCATAAATAACTGTAAAATTCCCAGACCTAGCAATCTGATTGAATCATATCCAGCACTAATTGGCTCCCATCACTCAATTCTCTAACAGCTGCAATATTTTCAATACAGAAGATGTAGCTATTTGAACACTCTTTCTTTAGAAGCATAATCTCATTGAAACCTAGAATTAGTCATTCCTTGATATAAAGTCTGATTGCTTTGTTTTTTTTTTTTACTTCTTTTTTCTAATTTTGATTCATTGTACACAAATGGGGTACAACTTTCATTTCTCTGGTTGTACATGACTTTAATTGTTCTGCGTGGAAACAACAATGGTATATTTGGGTCTCAAAGCTAGCACAGTTTAAGCAAGGCATAAAATGAGCACCATCAGTATTTTGAATGGAGCTGAAGTTCCTTATGAGGTTTTATACAAGAAAGAGTATAACTCTTTCTGTGTAATCTCCTCCAAGAATGTGAAAAAATGATATTTTTCATCTTGTATGGTGCTATTTTTTATAAGGTACCAATTTGGAAAGCATTTTTAGTCTTCTATTACAAATATAAAATTCTCTGGAACCCACTGTAAAATTTCAAACTAATATACTTCACTGATTAACTCCTGAAAAGAAAATTGCAAAGTTTTAAGAAGAGAGAAGTGATCACGTTATTTGACACTGAACTATGGCCATTGCTCCTCTTCCCTTATCCAACTTTAAAAAAAAAATCACAATATCATTTTAAAGACATAATGATCTAATTTATACATAATTATGTAACTCTTAAAATGTCTACTACTACATTATTTCATTTTTCTCTGAGTCAGAAATGAAAAACTAGAACATTTTATTGCAAAATGTTTCAGATTTATTTTTTCTACACACACATATACACATACACACAATTTTTTTTCTTCTCAAGTAATGTGATATGATAACTTATTCAGTCTGAATATTCCAGTGATATAAATGATATAGGGAAAAAAGATGAATATTTATATTCTTGATCCCTAGGAACTATTATTTCATAAAAAATAAACAATTTTCTCTTTCTGATCAGCATTTCACGTAGCTAGAGGCAATTATTTTTTATATAATTCTTGTTATTTAAATAATTTTTAAGTAATATTCTTAACTTTTAAACTCTACTTAAGTTTTTAACTGAAATTTAAAAACTGGTCTGGTGACTGATTACTTCCCTTCTTATCTCTTTTTCTTTTCTATCTGAATTGAGTACAGTCAAAAAGTGAACTGAAGTTAACCTATTTTAATACATTTACAAGAAAAAAATATAAAATACCCCTTTCAATAAAATTGCCTGTATAAATCTGCTCCTATAAAACTTTCTCTAACTGAAAATGACACATTTCAATCATTTTCAAATTGTCTTTCTTTCCTTAGATCTTGATATTCATAAAAATATTTTCTTCCCCAAACTAATAAAAATCAAATTTTCAATTTAATCTTTTTTTCTATTCAAAACTAACAATAACAAAAATTGTTCCTCTGAAAGTTTGAATAGCAATGGAGGATTTGTACCATAAATATTAACAATACTTAAATACATCTTTCAAACATGTCATCTTGACCCCTTACCATACCATATCAAGAAAAATGTTATTTGTATATACATTTTTTTTTAATTTTTTTACGTTTACATAGGGTAATGATGTTTCTTTTTTTTCCCTTCCCCCCCACCCCTCCCACCCTTTTCCCTTTATACAGTCCTTCTTTCCTTCATTCTTACCGCTCTCCTTAGCCTAACTCTAAACCTAACCCTAAACCTAATGCTAACCCCTCCCACCCCCATTATATGTCCTCATCCGCTTATCAGCGAGATCATTCGTCCTTTAGTTTTTTGAGATTGGCTTATCTCACTTAGCATGATATTCTCCAATTTCGACCATTTGCCTACAAATGCCATAATTTTATCATTCTTCATTGAGGAGTAATATTCCATTGTATAAATATGCCACAGTTTCTTTATCCATTCATCAACTGAAGGGCATCTAGGTTGGTTCCACAATCTGGCTATGGTGAATTGAGCAGCAATGAACATTGATGTGGCTGTATCTCTGTAGTATGCTGCTTTTAAGTCCTTTGGGTATAGGCCAAGGAGTGGGATAGCTGGGTCAAATGGTGTTTCCATTCCAAGCTTTCTGAGGAATCTCCACACTGCTTTCCAGAGTGGTTGCACTAATTTGCAACCCCACCAGCAATGTATGAGTGTTCCTTTTTCACCACATCCTCGCCAACACCTATTGTTGCTTGTGTTCTTGATAATCGCCATTCTAATTGGGGTGAGATGAAATCTTAGGGTAGTTTTGATTTGCATTTCTCTTATTACTAGGGATGTTGAACATTTTTTCATATATCTGTTGATTACTTGTACATCTTCTTCTGTGAAGTGTCTGTTCATTTCCTTAGCCCATTTGTTGATTGGATTATTTGTATTCTTCGTGTAGAGTTTTTTGAGTTCTTTATAGATTCTGGAAATTAGCGCTCTATCTGAGGTATGGTTGGCAAAAATATTCTCCCACTCTGTAGGCTCTCTCTTCACATTTCTGATAGTTTCCTTTGCTGAGAGAAAGCTTTTTAGATTGAATCTATCCCAGTTGTTGATTCTTGCTTTTATTTCTTGTGCTATGGGAGTCCTGTTAAGGAAGTCTGATCCTAAGTCAACAAGTTGAAGATTTGGACCTACTTTTTCTTCTATAAGATGCAGGGTCTCTGGTCTGATTCCGAGGTCCTTGATCCATTTTGAGTTGAGTTTTGTATAGGGTGAGAGATAGGGGTTTAATTTCATTCTATTGCATATGATTTTCCAGTTTTCCCAGCACCATTTGTTGAAGAGGCTATCTTTTCTCCATTGCATATTGTTGGAACCTTTGTCTAGTATGAGAAAATTGTATTTATTTGGGTTTGTGTCCATGTCCTCTATTCTGTACCATTGATCTACCTGTCTATTTTGGTACCAATACCATGCCGTTTTTGTTACTATTGCTTTGTAGTAGAGTTGAAGATCTGGTATTGCAATACCCCCTGCTTCGCTCTTGCTACTGAGGATTGCTTTAGCTATTCTAGGTTTTTTATTCTTCCAGATGAATATCCCTGTTCGCTGATGACATGATTATATATTTAGAGGAACCTGGAAATTCCACCAGAAAACTTTTAGAACTCATAAGTGAATTCAGTAAAGTAGCAGGTTACAAGATCAATGCTCATAAATCCAATGCATTTTTATACATAAGTGATGAATCTTCAGAAAGAGAAATTAGGAAAACTACCCCATTCACAATAGCATCGAAAAAAATAAAATACTTGGGAATCAATCTCACAAAAGAGGTGAAAGACCTCTACAATGAGAACTACAGAACACTAAAGAAAGAAATTCAAGAAAACCTTAGAAGATGGAAAGATCTCCCATGTTCCTGGATAGGCAGAATTAATATCGTCAAAATGGCTATACTACCTAAAGTGCTATACAGATTCAATGCAATTCCAATTAAAATCCCAATGATGTACCTTGCAGAAATAGAGCAAGCAATTGTATATACATTTTTAAAATAAAACTTTTTTATTAAAAAGATGAGGAAATGCTGAACTAGTAACAAATAATTCAATCAAGTTTATTTAGAAAGTATATTTGCATGACAATTAACTCTGAAGGCTATCCATATTTACTAATGTATCAGTTATAAGCAAAGGAACTTTTGTCAAAATAAATTGGTCTTTTGAGCAAAATTTAAAAGTTTGTAATGCGTTTGAGCCTATTGTTTGCTAAAGTCAATTATAAATATCTGATAAAGTTTTATGGAAAAATTCCCCAGACTTTGCCTTTTCTTAGCAATTTTCTTTGTAACATAAAGTGGTATGTAGCTAAGTTTTCAAGGAAAACAACTCTTGAACATTACTCTTAAAGAAAACAATTTATTAAGTTTTTAAAGAAATCAATTCATTACAATTTAAGTATTTTGATTTTAGAAAGTACATTCTAGTGTTTCCTCAAATTATGGTAACTTCTACACAGTTACAAATCCAATTAGGCATATTACTTGCCCTCAGATAAGCTGATATTCAAAGAAACACACTTAACAACCTTCAGTTACTACAACATAATATATAGTAAAGTGTTAATCTTTTTGAATAGGTAATTAGATAAAAAGCAATAAATAGTGTGCTAATTATATGTGTCTAAAGTGTTAATTAGAAGATCACAGTAGAGCACAACTAGTTGTGAATTGAAAGAAAAGGAAAAGGAAACCAGCTGAGAAAATAAATGACTAAGTAATTGGCATTAAAGAATATCAAATTTCTTTTGTGACTTTAAAGTGACATTGATTTAGCTACTAAATATATACATAGATACATTATGTTCATTAAATTTTTAAAACATGGAGTAAGAAGTTCTCAAAATGCCTATGTAATATACGTATACATACATATATATATTTAATAAAATAATAATTAACCACTTTAGAAAAACAAGTAGAAGTGTAAGGAAAAATATATCTATATCTGATTCAGTAAATTCACTTATTCCACCATATGCTCAACACCTGTAGATAACTCAATAATAATTTTGAAGTTATCAAATTTTATAATAAAAATAATAAAAATTTGACTTTCTAACTAACTTTTGTGATTATACTTAATATTAGTTTTCCATCTCATTTCAAAATCATTGTCAGGAATGATTATATTTCTCTCTATGCTTTGCATTTCTTATTAGTATTTGAGATCTATCTGGAAATTTACACATTGTTCACCTTTGGAAATTTAGTTATTGAGAGATGAATTTGCTAATAGGACCCAGGTTGCTACCACTATGAACAAGGAAGGTCTCTTTTACAGCCTTGCTTACCCTTTTTTGACTGTCCTTTTCCCAATGCTTCCAAACTTCTTATCTTCTTTTGTTACCACACTACAGACCTGACTCTAAGGTTCTCAACAAATAGTTCCAACCTCTCGTCCCTAAACCAGAGAGTGTAATGGTAAAGAACAGGAAAGGAACTTTAATTAGTATAGCTATACAGGACAAACAGAATGTTTCCATTCCTGTCTTTAGGGATACTGACATGGACTTCCATGTCCCAACTCTGGTCTGATTGATCATTATCTCAGTATTGGTCAGGTTGGGGCCTTGGTAAGAAGAAAATTGCTTTTGCTTCGGGTCATAATTTCAACTCAGATCACAAGGTGTCAACAAATTTTAGTAATGGAGCACTGATAACAGTGGATTTAAATTCAAGCAAAATTAAATATGTATGTGGGAATTAGCAAATATTTCAAAATTAAGCAAGACATAAATAATTTTCATAGAAATTTTTTTCAACATGCAAAGCATTTTTTAATTTTATACAGAAATTATTTATCATGTCTTGCTTAATTTTGAAATATTTGCATGAGTAAAGAGGGTTGAATGACTAAATATCATTCAATAATTACTTGTTTAGAAGGTCTGAACTGAATTTTCAAACATTATGTAGAGTCCATAAAATCAAGAGTAAATCTTCAGAAAGCTTTATTTCCCCAGAAAAGGAACTTTTAGTCTGATTCTAAAGTTTATATGAAAATTTAAAGAATCAAGTTACTCTAGCATTTAAAATGTTAATAGAAGTAGAGTCATTATAATAAAATTCATTCATGTTTTATAGGTAAATGTGTGATTTTTTTGTCTCTTCTGATCATGGGTTAAACAATCAAGCTTACTTTTATTTAAATACTTTTATTTACAACCACAGTTAACATTAAGTGCTGGAGGTTAATGATAACTCACTTGACTTCCTGGGAAATGAACTTTTACCAGTTGAAATAAAAATACTTGTCCTATGTAATTCACTTTAATTAGTACTGTTTGGTAGTAACTGATAGAAACTGACTTTTAAATAAATTGACAAAATGTACTTTCTCTACAAAAGTAAAAAGGTTAGATATTGAGCAGATTCTTTGTAATGTTTCTTTCTTCCAGTATCTCTGATTTCTCAAAGATTACAAGCAGTAATCATACGATGTGCAAATATACTTCATATTCTGAGAAACAATACCTTAAAGACCTCGGGCACATTGAACTGTGATTTAGCAAAACAAGTCACAGAAATAGTCTTTCATGACCTTGGATATAGAAAAGTCACCAAATCCTTTCTTGCCAAATGAGGAATAGGGGAGAATAAACTATTCTTGCTTCCTCATACAAAGTCGCCTTCTTTTTGCACCCATCAGTAAACAAATGGAGAAAATTTCTCATTAGGTTCACAAAGCTCTGGCTAACACATTGCCACTGAAAACAATGAAATGAAGTTTGAAATTATTTTTTAATTCCCGTAATCTGGTACCTCTAGGATAGAGAAGTTAAAAATGTCACATTGTAGAATATTTTC
Source organism: Sciurus carolinensis (assembly GCF_902686445.1). Taxonomy (NCBI): domain Eukaryota; kingdom Metazoa; phylum Chordata; class Mammalia; order Rodentia; family Sciuridae; genus Sciurus; species Sciurus carolinensis. Next base: position 120,505,199 of record NC_062221.1, on the reverse strand, counting down.
TAAAAAATGTCATCTGGTAGCACGTGCCTGTAATCCCAGCAGCTCTACAGACTGAGGCAAGAGGATTGGGAGTTCAAAGCCAACCTCAGCAATGGTGAGGTCCTAAGCAACTCAGTGAGACCCTATCTCTAAATGAAATACAAAATAGGGATGGGGATGTGGCTCAGTGGTTGAGTGTCCCTGAGTTCAATCCCTGATTTAAAAAAAAAAAAAAAATTGTCATCTGTTGTGATAGTTCCATACTCCCCCACACCATGATTTAAATATCTACTTATTTTTTGGAACCAAGGTACCTACATACTTTTATCTGGAAATAAAAAGTCAAAGGGGACGCTTTTCTGATATAAGAAGTTCATCTTTCTTTTCTTTTGACCTCACCGTCTAGTTTCCACTGTGTGATGATATTTCATGGACAAAGATTTAGTAAACTACACTGTGCTGTGATATTAAAGAAACTAGTTTATTAGTCAGCATTTTGAAGCTTTCTAACATTTTTCTATCAACTTTATTTATTAAAAATACTGTGATTGTGTTTTCTCAATTGTAGTATGAAGCTGATTGACTTTCATAATGGCACTCAAAAGACTGGTAAAGTATGAGAAATCGGCCCTCTGCACACTTCAACCTCCCGTAGGGTTCCTCTTTCTATTTGTTCCTGACCAAAGCTAATTTTCTAGAATAAGTAGGCAATCTCAAAATACAGACTCAATCAAATGATTCTCCTGCTTATTGTATTATTCCAATAAATTTCTATTGCATGCTTCTTCTCATGCTCTACTACGTGGTCTTGCACCACCTCTCTCTCTCTCTCTCTCTCTCTCTCTCTCTCTCTCTCTCTCTCTCTCTATTTCTCTCTCCAATAATTTTAAATGTCTCTTCTGGTCCTACTCAGTCATAAGGATTTTTTTCCATCTTCTCAATTTACCATGATGATACATATTTTAAGAAATTGTTTCTACTTCTAAAACATACTTTCTCCAAGTATTCATATTGGTACTTCCTTAACTCCAAGTTGTATATATGCTATGAACTTATACAAAAGTCATTCACTCATTACGGCCTTGTTGACTGTGACATGAAGTTTGTCAATCTCTCTCCCCCCTGTGCTCACTGTGACTAGAATCGTACTGGGGATATAGGCATCTGCTCCTCTGTAAATAGTTTATAAATTATTTTAGGTGTCATTCAGGTTAGGTTATTCTGGGATAAAAATGCAATCCCAGAACCAAAGTCACCTGTTCTTACATACTTAACAGCAAGGGTTAATTTTTCTAACCTTCCCTGTCCATTTCAGATTAACCAGGGACTGTACTCTAGATCTCTTCAAGTCAGGATGCAAGCCATTAGAGCAGCCATTAGTTGAAATTTTTCTGTCACTGAGGCAGAGGAAAAGAGATGTCAATAGGTTTTCCTATTGACAATTTAATGCTCTAGGTTGTTAGTGACTCACAGCATTTCCCCTTAAAATTAAGTGTCCTAAACTGGTCAGATGGCCCACAAAAACTGAAAGTAGTAAATGCTAAAGTATCATCAAGTAAGAAAGCAGAGAGAAAAATATTTGTCAACAAAGCAAAGCAAACATTACATTTTAAAATTAATGTGTTAGGTTTACCTAACTTATGACTCTAATCACACATAAAATGGAACATGAAATGGTCTTAACAAATTTATCTGTAAATCTCCATCAGATAAAACATCAGGGGCAGGACTAAGGATGTAACTCAGTGGTAGAGCACTATACTTATGTAACCTGTGTGAGGCCCTGGGACCTATCTTCAGCACCATAGAAACAAACAAATATGTAAATAATAAATGTCAGGAGCTCAGCAAGGTGACACACTCCAATAATGGAGTGGTTTACAAGGCTGAGGCAGGAGGATTGAAAGTTCAAAGTTGACCTCAGCAAAAGCATGGAGCTAAACAACTCAGTGAGACCCTATCTCTAAATAAAGTACAAAATAGGACTAGGGGTATACCTCAGTGATTGAGTGCCCCTGAGTTCAATCCCTGGCACAAAAAAATGTGAGGGACACAGAAGTGGGTCCAATTAAGCTAAAATACAATAACTTAATGACTATTTCTTATATTTTTATATTTCCTACAGACAAATGAGGAGCAGAAAGACCATGAAGGGTAGACAGAGAATCACTTTTCTCTTTCTTAATCTTGCATGTTTAGATATGTTTTTCTCTCTTTTAATCTAGCTTTATCCTGACCTTCTCCTTTAATGTTTTTGTGTCAAGACAGAATTGACATATTTACTTTTATGGAATGATGTTTTGATCTTAACTTGTTAGACCTATAGCCACCATCACTATTACCATGCTAATACATATTAATATTATTCTGTAGACCTATTGGTTTCCACAAAAGTGGCAATCAGTTGTTGATTTCCTTACTAGCCCAATTAGTTACTGGTCAACTCCCTTTGAGAAAATAACATAACTGTTTTAGATTTTTCTCCCTTATACTCTTCTATCTGACATGGTATAAAAATTCTGAACATTTCTACATTTATGGAGATAAATAATTATTATTTTATATTCTAATTTGTCTAATTTTATGAGAAGGTTAAATGTAGGGCATATAAACAAAGGAAATATTTGAGGTTGAGTCATTTTGAGAAATGTCCTAATTATAATGCTGATGCCAATCAATGCTCATTTGAATGGAATTAAATTAATCCAGATTGCAGTAGTAATTAAATCCCTTGTTAGTACCGATTGAGGATACAGAAACCTCACCTTCCCAAGATAAACAAAGTATGATAGGGTCAAGAAACATTAGCATTAAACTAAAAATGAAAGGGTGAACATGCACTTAAAAAAAAAAAAACACCACAAATAAAACCTACTTCCTATTTCCAACTAACTATGAATCATTAAGCATTACATAATTTATTTTATAGATATCTCATTTCAAACAATGATGAATGAATTTTATGTGTATGTACATTAAATCCTGCATTCGTAACACAAAAGATAACAGAACATCAGCAGTCTGTAGCAAAGCTCATTGAAATAATAGTGCTTTGGGAAATGGCCATCCTAAACGGAGAGTGGACATTTAAAATTCCAATCTGTTATTTGCAATAAGGATATCTTGTCTTCCAAACTATTTTTGGTTCCCAATGTTTCATTTTGTTATATGATTAAAATATTTTAACTCAATTGCCCAGACAATGTTTGTTCTTTTCATTAAGTTTCTAATCTAAATCCTTCAAATAAAAATCTATGATTCTGCATTCAGGATTCTGCTTAAGTTTTTACAGCAAAGATCATTGCAAAATAAATTTTAAATGATATTAGTTTAGTTTTGGCATGGAAAACAATAAACTATTGTTCCTTTCATTTATTTTACCTTTTGTTTTTATCAAGAGAGTTCATTAAATATGAAATCAATCAAACATTTTGTGATTCTGGCTATCTGTTTTTGAATATACTATTGTTTTACTTCAAATGATTTTCAGAAATAATTTAAAATTCTTATCATGGTTCCATGTGGGACATAAGCAGTTCAATTAGTTCCAAATAAAATTAAATGCAACTTAGCACAAATTCCTCCCTTATGCTGTGAGTCATTTATTTTTTTATCATGAAGTTACACAGGTCTTTATGCTAAATGCGGGTCCTCAGTGCACTTACCTATATTTAGTTGGTTATAATCAAAATGACAAAGATGAAGAAATTTCTTCTTGTACTATCATAAACATATCTCTTATTCCTAAGCTTGGTGACATTCATTTCTTCATTCAAATAAAAAATATATACTATATGGAACTTTGAATCTGGTGCTACTTTGGGATCAAATATATTTCAGTGACATGGTGTTTATATTCTAGTAGACAGAAAAGAAGTACAAAGATTGAATAGAAAATAAAGATGAATCATAAAGACCATAGAAGGGACAATTTCTATTTATAAAATAGAAGATAGTAAAGATACTATAGTTCTGGAGGGCAAGTCAACATTTTGAATAACATCATCCAGGCTGATGTTATTCTTTGAGTTTACATTGAAACAAAGTTTGAAAGGGCACTGGCTTGAGCTATGTGGGGTTAAATGAAGAGCGAGTGCTTGGATTTAAGGGAAGAACAGGTTTGAGTGACGGGCAGAAGAGTGTGACTGGAGGACAAAGTAGAGCAGAGAAGAGGAACTGATGGATGAGAACATAAGCAGAGGAAAGGCTGTCCAAAATCTTTGAGAATATTGTAAGAACTTGCATTTCTACTCTGAGGAAAGGACAACTGGGTCATTGGTAATTAATAAAAATGGTGACAATGATACCATGTGACACCTATTTTTTAATGAAAGCTATTAATGTTTTGCAACCACTTATCACTTCCCATGGCTTATTTCAAATGCTCTACACACACACAAAAATGCATTTGCTGTTATTTCACTTGACACCATTTGCTATTAAAAAAAATGTATAATTTCTTCACAATTTTGTTATAACTTTCTTCAGGGTAATTTGATCTGAAGAGAAATCTGAACATTAAAGAGAGATTTTAAAAATCTGTTTTTATGAATTAAGAGATTTAACTAAGTGAATATGACTTAACTCAATGAAGTTAACTTGAACTTCTGAAATAATTCTGTAATAACTACTGAAATAATTCAGTAGATTTTATTTGAAAAACAAGATTTTGTATACTGTATTGCCCTTTTATCTAAGTAATGACTATCAATTTATATATAAATGTTATAGTGTCAAATTATCAAACACATGATTCATGAAAAGGACATACTGACCACCAATTACAATGATAACACATTAAAAGCTTATATTTAAAAATGTACAATGATATACGAAACTAGCATATGGTGAATTAGGTATATTTAGTTCCTGCTATGATTTGGGATTGGTTTGTGTGTTCTCAAAGTTTCCATGTGTCAGAACGTTGGTCCTTAGAGTGGAGATGTGGGAGTGGATGGAACGTTAAAAGATGGGACCTAGTGGATGGTCCTTAGGTTTTTGGAGGTGCTGTCCTCAGAAGGGAATACTGGTCTCCTGGAGAGGGAGTTTTTATGGCAGTACAATACCTGAATCATTCTCTGGCTTCCCGTTTCTGTGATGTGATCTCTTCCTAATCCATGGGCTTTTGCCATGTTGTGACACAGCAAACAGGGTTCTCACCAGAACCTGGGCTAATGTTTGTGCCTGCAACCTCGAAAAAACTAAACTTAAAATAAGTCTCTTTTCCTTATAAAAACTAGTGTATTTTAAACATTTCACTATAATAATGAAAAACAGAATAACATTTATCTGTGATGATTAGATGATTATTATGAAGGTTAATTCTAAAAATTCAAAATGGAGCTTAAAGATCATTTATGAAATATAACAAAAATATAATCATATTGGAATGGAAAGATACTGATGGAGGGGAAAATGAGTTTAACAATAACAAGTGAGTGTAAGACTGTTTAAGGGACACACAAATTTTATTTTGTGAATTATCATTACCTATGAGTCACATTTAACTTTTCAAAGTATAGCCAAAAGCAGACTAATGGTTATATATCAGTGCAAATTAAATGACATGTTTCTTTTTATCTCTATTCCCCATGTAGACTCAAAATTAATTTGTGTGCTAGTAAACAGAAAGGCTTTACTCTTTTATCCCAGTGCTTTTAAACAGACGTGGGCTGATTCTCTGAAGATAAAGAATTTAATAATCTTTGACCCAGGTTAACTGAGAACCACTCACACAGTTACCTATATATAAATTGATAGCCAAGGTTATTTAACATGTCTTCTGAGCACAAAGGGGGTTTATTAGAAAGTAATAATGAACTCCTAAATATTTATTTTTCTAGAAACCCTGTTGAAAATAATACATGTCAGAGAAATCAGAAATATTTTGGATTGCTCAATACATTGAAATACAAATCTTGCAACAATATAAAACTATATGGGATAAGGCTCAGATTGGCTAAGAAATGTTTATCACTTATTAAAAGTACAGGTGAGAAAAGATTAAGCGCCAGTCAGTAATGTATTCATGCAAAAAATACAATGAAATGTCAGTAACTTAACATCACTGAAATAACAATTAATTACATAATAAAGTTGTGAGCTGAAATCAATGCAATGGAAAATAAATGCACAGCACAGAATCAACAAGTCAGTATTGGTTTTATCAGTGACATCTAATACAATTCATAAACTGCTAGAAAGACTGAGGCAAATAAAAAGTGGATAAGACCTACCCTTCACATTAAAAAGTGTTCCACAATTACTAAATAGATAAAAAGAATATCTTAATTTAAAAAAGTGAAAAATAATTGAGAAGGAAAACTTGCCTATGCTATTGACTCTAATCTAGTATTACTTGGGGTGTTTAGTCTTCTAAACATAGAGGAATGTGGTTTCCACTTTCTGCCGTCCATTTACTTGTTCAGTTTTAATGTGTGTGCACAGTTGTTTTAGAACTGTTCACATTTATTCCCATGAGAAAACATTTTACTCACTAGAAAACAGTATTTATGTACTGTTAGTTCCTTTGTCTTTAGTCTTACTAAAATAAGCCTTGTTATCTAAAGTTTCTCCAAATTTTCCTCAATCAGCACCTTTTCCCCCATTTTCATTAATGAGATTATTTCATGTATTCTTAATTTAGGTACATTCTACTGCACAATTTGCATTTCATTCTGAGAACCTACCTCCTTGTTGATGTTTAAAAATACGCACACATTAATGTTTCCTCTTTGTGTTGAAAATTTTACAGATTTTGGGAGATTATTAGCATTTGTTTTCATACTATACTGCCATGTACAGTCCATTTCTATTATATACAACACCAAAGCATAGGCAACAAAAGAAAAAATAGACGAATATGACTTCATAAAAATTTTTAAATAATATTTCAAAGGACACTATCAACATAGTATCAAGGCCAATCCTGACTTAAGAGAAATATTTGCAACTCATATATCTGAAAAAAATTACCAGAGTATACAGAGAACTCCGAAAACTCATTCTTATCAACAACAAAAATTCCAATTGGGCAAAAGACTTTAATAAACATTTCTGCAAAGAAAATTTATAAATGTCCAAAATATGGATGAAAAGATTCTCCACATGACTAATCTTCAGGGACATGCAAATCAAAAGCATGTTGCCATTATCACTTTACACACATTAGAATGTCTACAATCAAAAACCAAAGAAAAAAGAATAAATGTTGGCAAGGTGTTGAATAATTGGAACACTTCTGCGTTATGAGTAAAATAATTGTTATGGTTTAGATATTAGATGTTTTCCTACAGTTCATATATGAGATAATGCAAGAAAGTTTAAAGGTGAAATGATTGGGTTATGAGAGGCTTAACCCAATTAATTAATCTCCTGACAGGTATTAACTGCCTGGTAATGTAGGCTGATACGGTGTGACTGGAGGAGTCATGTCGTTGGGGGTGTGCTTTGGGGGAATATATTTGGTGAACTGAGCCTTAGCATGACTCTCTCTCTCTCTTTTTCTCTTTCTTTCTACTTCTTGGTGTAATGTCCCCAGACACTTTCCCCTATCATACCCTTCTACCATGATGATCTGCCTCATCTCAAGCTCCAAGGAAGGGAACCCAGCCTTCTGTGGACTGAGACTTCTGAAACCGTAAGTCCCAAAATAAATGTTTCCTCTAATGGTTCTTGTCAGGTCTTTTGGTCATAGCATCAGAAAAACTGATTAAAACAACAACATAGCAACTATGAAAAGCAGTATGGCAGTTCCTCGAAAAATTAAAAATAAAATTTCAACATGAACCAGAAATTATAATTATAGGCATATGCCTAAAAGAATTGCAACAGGGACACAAAGAGATGATTGCACACCTAATATTCACAGCAGCATTGTTTACAATAGTTAAAATATTGTCAACAATCAAATGTTCATTGATGAATGAACAGATAAATGAAATGTGGCTATATAAAGGAAAGAAGGGAAGAGTGAATGTGGGTGAGTTGATGACATTACACTAGGTGAAATAAGCCAGTCAAATTTTGTTTGATTCCATTTACATGATGTATTTAGAGTAGTCAAAATCAGGAAGTACACAAAGCAGAAAGATGTTAGGAGCTGAGAGATAGTAGGATGGGGAGTTACTGTTATTGGGTACAAAATTTCAGAATTTTGTAGATGACCAATTGTGATGATTGCACAAGATTATGAACTTACTTAATGATAGTAAACTGTGCATTTCAACAAAAATGTGGTAAATTTATTTTGTGTCCTTTTTCCCTCCCAATAAAATAAGCCGGTTTTAAAAAAAATAAACAAATAGAAAAAGTATTTTATTTTAAAAGAAGAAAGTAATATCAGTTTATAGCTCAGTAATACCTTTTGGGTTATGTTAGATATTTTTGTTCATCTTCTTTTAAAGATTCAAACAAAACATTGTCTTAGCAACAGTCATTGAAATAAATGAATGATATTTGCACCAGAGAATTATTAGATCACTAAAAGAGATCAAGGCTATCCTGTGGTTAAGAGTCAATTTTAGCACTAGGTGGTTATAGTGGATTTATGTCAAACTGTAATGGACAATCAGGAAGGTCACCCTTGATGAGGACTAGTGCAGAGAGATATTATCCAGGACATTTTAAATGGACTTCATTCAAACAGTTCCCATTTCTAAGTTCAATGTTCTTGTCAATTTGCACAAACAAACTAGTATAATAAATGCATATGTAATTTTGCCGCAATCCTAATACCCTGATTTCATTCTGTTTTATTATACATATCAGTAAACTGTATAAAGCAGATCTGATTGACAGACAAAAGTAGCTATAAAATATTGAAAAAAATTTACATTGATACATAACTCCTGGAAATTGTTAATAGAAAGAAAAAAATGATAAATGTAATTATTTCTGTAAAATATGATTCACCAAATGTAACTTCCATGAAAATAATATTTAATAGATGATTTGACATATTACATATGTGTATGGGTTGGCACCTGCACACATGTATATGTTGTGTCACCAGGCATTTTCATTAGAAGATATAGGAGTACTGTGTGTGTAGTATGTAGAGATAAAGATATATAAATATATTTAGATAATATATTTATTTTTATATTTATAAGAAGAGTATGCATGGGAGGTATATCTAAGTAGTAAAAGTGTTCATAGGTGAATTATTTTCAGCATCATGACAAGTCAAACTTTTACTTCCAAATATGTCATTTGAAAACAATTTTTATTTCATATTGCTAAACATTTGACAGACTTACATAAAATTAGTAACATGTGAGACTTTCAATTATATTTTAACTTATAAATAACTTTACATAACTTTACATAGCACTTCTGTACTAACATTTCAAAAAGAATAATAATTTGGAGTACTCTTTTCTTTTTAAAACATTTCTACCACTTTTGTATTAAAAGAACAAAAAAACTAAATATACTACAATACATAATATAGTCAAACAGATACACCTTTAATTAGAAACTCTCTTGCATCAAGTACTCAGTTCATTGTTTATACCAAAGTATATAAAAGTACATAATGTATAAGTAACATTTTTCAAACATGCATCTTATGTTTCTAATTGTTTTGCAATCGACGTGTGAAATTTGAAATAAAGTCCATGTTTGATTTTATTTCAGCTTAATTTTGACAACCTTTGTCATTACAGGATTTAACATGGGCAATTTAGAATATTCATAAGAAATGCTGAAGAATAAATACATGTAGTTGTGTGTATAGTACATTATAATAACTGTCTCAGAATCATTCTTGTTTAACTTGCATGACAGGAAAGAACTTAGTCATGCGTTTGAATAAAGTATCAGTGTACCCTGGAAAGTTCTGCAGCAATTTACAGGAGAGCTTCTTGCCCATAATATCATGTGACATTGCTTCCTCCAAAAATGAACTTGGTACCCTTGAAACAGAGCTATTTGGTTTCTATGGATAATTTACTTTATCATGTAATGGAGAAGCAGACAAAAGCATAAATATTACTTGATCTTCACCTCTTTTGCAATTTTGTGACATAGTTCTGGCTTATCCACCTCATAGTTAACCAAAGGAGAAAGGAAAAAATTACTCTTACTGTATACAATCAGAAGAAAAGATTGTTAACCAAGTTACAAGCATGAAAATGAAGACTGTTGATCTTCTTCTGCTCCATTCCTCATAAGCAGAGTAATGGCAGTGATGTTATGATCTTTAATTCTGAGCAGGCTGAAAATAAGTCAAGAAATAAGCCTCATCACAACTGATCATGTAAATAGGCAATATTCAAATAAAAAATTATAATACCTTCATCAACAAATAAACTTGGTCAAAAGTAAACACGAATTACACTTTGATATCTGTTCTATGTCTGAGAAATGTTGTGCTTTTTATTAAGTACCTAAAGAGGAAATTTTAATTATTTTGGATTCAATCAATGAGAAAAGAATATTTCTATTATTTGTCCAAAAACCAGCCTGCCTTTGTAGGATATTTCATCTTACCTACAAGCAAACAAGCAACTCCCCTACCCCTCCTTATTTTTGACAGATCCATACAGATACTTGTTGATATTCAGATTAAACTCTTAAACAATTAGTTCTATAATTATAAATTTCAATAAAAAATCTCATTTGAAAAATACAGTACTAAGTGTATTAGTCAAGTTTCTCTAGAGGAACAGAATCAACAGATGTATGATTATAAAAAGGGGATTTATTAGATTGGCTTACACTACCAGAAGCCGAATAGTCCTCAATGGCCGTCTTCAGCTGGAGATCTGGAAGAACCAGTAACTGCACAGTCCAAGAGGCAGAAGCCCCAGAACAAGAGGGATCAACAGTGCTACCCTAGTCTGAGACCAAGTCATCTGGAAACTCCCTGGAGAACCACTGGCAGAGTTCACTTTGAAAGAGTGAAGAAGTGAGAGTCCAATATCCTCAGACAATCAAAACACCTATCAAGAGATTGTTCAAGAATAGTAGAGGGCTGGGGAGATAGCTCAGTTGGTAGAGTGTTTGCCTTGCAAGCACAAGGCCCTGGGTTCAATACCCAGCACTGTAAAAAAAAAAAAAAAAAAAAAAAAAAAAGGAAGAGTAGAACTTGTATCTTCATCTGCTTCCTTGTTCTTCCAGTTTTTATTCCATCCAAGTCACCATCCTATTGGGCAGTCCTGCCCATGCTTAGGGAGGATCTTCACTTCAGTTCACTATCCTACATTCCAATCATTCCTAGATACGCCCTCATTGACCCACCCAGAAAGCTGCTTAGTCATCAGCATCTCTTAATCCAATTGAGTTGACAATTCACATTAACCATTACACTAAGTAACTCATTAATCACTTAATATTAGAATATTTTTAGGCATAATCTAAATATTTTAAAATCTGAAGCATGGACCTAGATATTTTATCCCACCATTAAAAATTATTGAATCCATTAACTTGTGGCAAAACCTGTACACATTAGCATTATCATATCCAGGATACTGGATAGACAACTTTACAAAATACCAAAATGCTTGAAGTACGATCCGAGTATTTGAATTGTAAAAACTTAACAAGTCATTCTAACATGCTATCAAATTTGAGACCAAATTTTGTATTACAATATACAAATCCCTCTGACAAATACAGAATAAACTGATCAACTTTTCTTTTGGGAATCACTCTTCTGCATATTTTTTCAATCAAAAAGATATTGTGGGTTCAAAATAAGTATAATTTTATGCCAAATTAGTGCCTGAGTATTTCCATATTGCAAAATAAATGTGTTAATGAGTTTAGGTTATATTTGAAGTTAACGAATGGAGTAAGGAATATTAAATAATGTTAGTCTAAACAACTTCATGAACTACACTAACACAACTTTTTTGATGGAGAAATAAGGTATGTCTTAACAAAAAGGAAGTAGGATGTTAAAGAAGACATGCTGACAAATTTAACAACTTGATAGTTTAGCGACAAGTTTACCAATGATTATAGTTCACAACTAAAGGTTCCTGAGGCTTCAAAAAGGCCCTGGTTCTGTGCACAGGATGTTTCTGTGTGTGATGCATGCCAATTATACAAGTTCAAGATGGTAAACACAAGTGGGTAAACTAAAAAAACTTACTTCTTGCTGTTGGGACTAATGACACATTAACTAACTCAGGCTGACTCCTTACTCCCTGGTGAGGAAGCATGATCAAGACCTCAAAGGCAGTTTCAAAGGTTAATGACAATAAATAGGACCACTGTCAGGGATTGGTTAACAACAGTTCTGCAAATGTGATCAGCTCGTGCTTGCCATATAGTCCTATGGGACTCTCACCTGCGTGAACCCCCATGCCTTACTGACCTTTAAGCTGATTGGTTCCCTCCTAGCCTCCATCCTACATAAAAGCTGTGTGACTTCCTCAATAAATGATTTCCTGCTGTGACTGGTCTCCCTGATGTGTCTGATTGTCCTCCGCCCGGAGGGCTGGGAGCGGGCGGTTGGCCCTACCTATCCTGGTCTGACCTTGTTGGGGAGTATCCCCTTCCCTTGCTGCTGATCCAGAAGAGCAAGGGGGCTTAAGACCCTGACATCTGATGCCCAACATGGGTCCCCTCAAGGCTGATCCACAGTCAAAGCAAAGAGGCAGCTTCGAAACCAAAAGTACAGGCAGATCAGGCCAAGCGAGTTCCAAGGTAAGGGCATCCCTGAAAAGATGGAGAAAACACACACCACACATGGCGACCCTGCACTCTCAGCTCTTAGACTCATGCTGAAGAGTAGGGCCCTTGAGTTGTCTGATACACAGGCAGAATAAGCATGGGACACCTTTACCTGGGTGGCCCCTTGGCTTCCTGCTGCTAATCTTTTTGATGGGTCCACATGGGATTGTGTTGAACAACCTGTTAGGAAGAGGGAAATCGGTTTAGGGGAGGGTCCCCCATTGGGAGTCTGCCTATATTATCTGCCCTTAAGGCCTGCTTCTCTCCAGGACCTCCCAAAGGAGGCTCCAAGGTTCCCCCCAAATGGCCGCCACCTCTGGATGGCAGAAAATCTTCCCCGGGGCCATTTTATGATACTGGGTGAGAACTTACTGACTCTAACCTCCCCCCTCCCCTATGGCCTTCCTGGTAAATGCTAAAATGTTAGTTTGGGAAGGAATGACTATCGATCACAAATTGGCCTGTGCAGGGATAAAAGCTCCCTCCATGGGAAGGCGGATATTGGCACACAGTTTCTGCAAGCGAGCAGGCAGATGGAAAGGGATTCCTTATCTTCATGTCTCTTCTTTCTTGTGCTTCTATGCTTTTCCTGCAAACTCGAACGCCTCTTCTTCTCCCCCTCTTAATCCCTCCTCCTCCAACTTTGACTCAACTGTTTCTGCTTCCATTCCCTGGCCCACCTAGTCCTCCTGTCACGAGGTCCCACATACTCCCATACTCTGGTGTGGAGGGAGTAACCAGTCCAATCATCAGTGACTTGTCCCAGTAGGAGTATAATATAGCAGCCCCATTCCCCACAAGTAGTGGGAGATTGTTTCACAATTTTCTGCACCCAAACCTGAATTGATTACTAACCAGGAAAAAGGGTTAAAATGCCCTAGGCATCAAATTTCTGCTAGAACATTTTAGCCCCTTTCAGATCCAGATCTCAGTCAAGGTTTACATTGACATGTAAATGGAAGAAGCCAGAAGACTCAGTAGGAGACCAGTCTCAAACCCAAGGAAAAAACAAAAAAAAGAGCAAAAAGTCTTACCTGAACTCCAGCAAAAGTAAATTTTATGGTGCTTTACTAAAGTAATTAATGGCCGTATGATTTTTCCAGGACTCTTGTTTTTTTTGAATTCTACATTTTTTTTTGAGTTCATGACTTTTTTGATCAGTTCTATTTTTTTATTCAACTAGAGCTTTTGATCATCTGTTACATTGCAATGGAGATTCACCTATAAAGTTACAAGGCCTTTGATTTTGTGTTATTTGTATGTCGTGCTGTCTGATGTCATGTTTTGTCTGTATCAAAACTGAGTGCTCCTTGCAATGAATTTTCCTCTTAATACCGCTTTCATAGTGTCCCAGAGATTTTGATATGTTGTATCGTCATTCTCATTGACCTCTAAGAATTTTTTAATCTCCTCCCTGATGTTTTTTGTTATCCATGTTTCATTTAATAGCATATTATTTAGTCCCTAGGTATTGGAGTAATTTATGTTTTTTATTTTGTCATTGATTTCTACTCTCACTCCATTATGATCTGATAGAACACAAGGCAGTGTCTCTATTTTTTGCATTTCCTAAGGGCTGATTTGTGGCATAACATATGGTCTATTTTCGAGAAGGTTCCATGTGCTGTTGAGAAGACAGTGAATCCGCTCATTGATGGATGGAATATTCTATATATGTCTATTAAGTATAGGTTATTGATTGTGTTATTGAGTTCTATGGTTTCGTTGACTGGATTTCTTTTGGAAGATCTATCTAGTGGTGACAGCGGTGCATTGAAGTCACCCATAAATATTGTGTTGTGGTCTATGTGATTCCTGAAATTGAGAAGGATTTGTTTGATGTACAGGGATGCACCATTGTTTGAGGCATAAATATTTACTATGGTTATGTCTTCTTGATTTATGGTTCTCTTAAGCAGTATGAAATGTCCTTCTTTATCCCTTCTGACCAACTTTGGCTTGAAGTCCACTTTATCTGATATAAGGATGGAAACCCCCGCTTTTTTACTGAGTCCATGTGCATGGTAGGTTTTTTCCCATCCTTTCACCTTTAGTCTGTGGATATCTTTTTCTATGAGATGAGTCTCTTGCAGGCAGCATATTTTTGGGTCTTTCTTTTTAATCCATTCTGCCAGTCTGTCTTTTGATTGATGAGTTTAGGCCATTAACATTCAGGGTTATTATTGAGACACGATTTGTATTCCCACTCATTTGGCTTATTTTTGGCTTTTAAGTTGGCTTGGTTTCTCCTTTGAGTGGTTTTTCTATAAGGTAGTTCCTCCCTTTGCTGATCTGCATTGTTGTTTTTCATTTCCTCCTCATGGAATATTTTGTTGAGAACATTCTGTAGTGCAGGCTTTCTATTTGTAAATTCTTTTAACTTTTGTTTATCATGGAAGGATTTTATTTCATCTTCAAATCTGAAGGTTAGTTTTGCTGCGTATAGGATTCTTGGTTGGCAACGATGTTCTCTCAGAGCTTGAAATATGTTGTTCCAGTCCCTTCAAGCTTTTATAGGCTGGGTTGAGAAGTCGACTGCTATCCGTATTGGTCTCCCCCTATATGTAATCTGATGCTTTTCTCTTGCGGCCTTCAAAATCCTATCTTTATTTTGAATTTTAGGCATTTTCATTATAATGTGCCTTGGTGTAGATCTGTTGTGATTCTGTGCATTTGGTGTTCTGTAAGCCTCTTGTATCTGATTTTCCATTTCATTCTTCAGGTTTGGGAAATTTTCTGATATTATTTCATTGAACAGGTTGTTCATTCCTTTGGTTTGTATCTCTGTGCCTTCCTCAATCCCAATAATTCTTAAATTTGGTCTTTTCGTGATGTCCCATAGTTCTTGGAGATTCTGTTCATGATTTCTTACCATCTTCTCTGTTTGGGCAACTTTATTTTCAAGATTAAATATTTTGTCTTCATTATCTGAGGTTCTGTCTTCCAAGTGGTCTAGTATTTTGGTGATGCTTTCCATTGAGGTTTTTATTTGGTTTCTTGTTTCCTTCATTTCAAGGATTTCCATTTGTTTCTTTTCTTTTTTTCTTTTTTCTTTTTTTTTTTTTGAGAATCTCTATCTCTTTGTTGAAATGTTCTTTTGCTTCCTGCAGGTGCTCTTTCAGCTTATTGGTATTACCATTCATTGCCTGCATTTGCTCTCTTATCTCATCTCTTGCTTTGCGAATCATCTTAATCATGTGTAATCTGAAGTCCTTTTCTGACATTTCTTCTAACATACTGTCATTGGATTCTATTAATATACAATCTAGATTTGTTTGGATCATTTTCTTCCCTTGTTTTTTCATGTTGTTCATGTATCTTTCCCTCTAGCAGTGCAGATCTGGGGCATTGCAGATTTCCCCCTACAGGCTTATAGTGGCCCTATAGGTTTCCAAAACCCTTTGTTTAAGGGGAGATCAATATTAGCAGTGCCCAAACCAGACACTATGCAATCCTAGACCAAATAGCCCCTATGGGGACAATAACAAAATTGTCATAGTAAACAAAATGAGTTCAAATATTATCTTAGGTAAAACAAACAGGTTTGCAATAAGGTCTACAGTTTCTACTGGAGAACAAATTCTTAGAGGTCAATGAGAACGATGATATGACATATCAAAATCTCTGGGACACTATGAAAGCGGTATTAAGAGGAAAATTCATTGCATGGAACACATTCCAGAAAAGAATGAAGAGTCAATAACTAAATGACCTAACATTACAGCTCAAAGCCCTAGAAAAAGAAGAACAGAATAACAGCAAAAGTAGTAGAAGACAGGAAATAATTAAAATCAGAGCTGAAATCAATGAAATTGAAACAAAAGAAACTATTCAAAAAATTGACAAAACAAAAAGTTGGTTCTTTGAGAAAGTAAACAAAATAGACAAAACCTTAGCCACACTAACAAAGAGAAGGAGAGAGAAGAGTCAAATTACTAAAATACATGATGCAAAAGGAAATATCACGACAGACACCACTGAGATACAGAACATAATGAGAAGCTACTTTGAAAATCTGTATTCCAACAAAATAGAAACTACCAAAGACATTGACAAATTTCTAGAGACATATGATTGTTCCAATCTGAACCAGGAGGACATACACAATTTAAACAGATCAATATCAAGCAATGAAATAGAAGAAGCCATTAAAAATCAACCATCCAAGAAAAGTCCAGGACCAGTCGGATTCTCAGCCGAGTTCTACAAGACCTTTAAAGAAGAATTCATTCCAATACTTCTCAAAGTATTCCAGGAAATAGTAAAGGAGGGTACCCTACTGAACTCATTCTATGAAGCTAATATCACCCTCATACCCAAACCAGGAAAAGACACTACAAGGAAAGAAAATTTTAGACGAATATCCTTGATGAATATAGATGCAAAGATCCTTAACAAAATATTGGCAAACCATATCCAAAAACATATTAAGAAAATAGTGCACCACGATCAAGTGGGGTTCATCCCTGGAATGCAAGGATGGTTCAACATTTGTAAGTCAATAAACGTAATCCATCATGTCAATAGACTTAAGGATAAGAATCATATGGTTATTTCAATTGATGCAGAAAAAGCATTCAACAAAATACAACACCCCTTTATGCTCAAAACACTAGAAAAAATAGGGACAGTAGGAACATATCTGAACATTGTAAAGGTTATTTATGCTAAGCCCATGGCCAACATCATTCTTAATGGAGAAAAACTGAAACCATTCCCTTTAAAAACAGGAACAAGACAGGGATGTCCACTTTCACCACTTGTATTCAACATTGTCCTCTAAACTAGCCAGAGCAATTAGGCAGACCAAAGAAATTAAAGGGATATGAATAGGAAAAGAGGAACTTAAGCTGTCACTATTTGCAGATGACATGATTCTATATTTAGAGGCTCCAAAAAACTCCTCCAGAAAACTTCTAGACCTCATCAATATATTCAGCAAAATAGCAGGCTATAAAAACAACACGCATAAATCTAAAGCATTTTTATATGCAAGTGACGAAACAGCTAAAAGGGAAATGGGGAAAACAATCCCATTTGCAATAGCCTCAAAAAAAAATAAAATACTTGGGAATCAATATAACCAAAGAGGTAAAAAATATCTCCAATGAAAACTACAAAACATTGAAGAAAGAAATTAAGGAAGACCTTAGATGATGGAAAGATCTTCCATGTTCTTGGATAGGCAGAATTAATATTGTCAAAATGGCCATACTACCAAAAGTGCTATACAGATTCAATGCAATTCCAATTAAAATCCCAATGATGTACTTTACAGAAATAGAGCAAGCAATCATGAAATTCATCTGGAAGAATAAGAAATCCAGAATAGCAATCCTTAGCAGGAAGAATGAAACAGCAACTATCGCAATACCAGAAATTCAACTCTACTACAAAGCAATAGTAACAAAAACGGCATGGTGTTGGCACCAAAATAGACAGGTAGATCAATGGTACAGAATAGAGGACATGGACACAAACCCTAATAAATACAATTTTCTCATACTAGACAAAGGGGCCAAAAATATGCAATGGATAAAAGATAGCCTCTTCAACAAATGGTGCTGGGAAAACTGGAAACCATATGTAACAGAATGAAATTAAACCCTTCTCTCTCACCCTGCACAAAACTCAACTCAAAATGGATCAAGGACCTTGGAATCAGACCAGAGACCCTGCATCTTACAGAAGAAAAAGTAGGTCCAAATCTTCAACACGTTGGCTTAGGATCAGACTTCCTTAACAGGACTCCCATAGCACAAGAAATAAAAGCAAGAATCAACAACTGGGATAGATTCAAACTAAAAAGCTTTCTCTCAGCAAAGGAAACTATCAGTAATGTGAAGAGAGAGCCTATAGAGTGGGAGAATATCTTTTCCACTCATACTTCAGATAGAGCGCTAATTTCCAGAATATATAAAGAACTCAAAAAACTCTACACCAAGAATACAAATAATCCAATCAACAGATGGGCTAAGGAAATGAACAGACACTTCACAGAAGAAGATGTACAAGCAATCAACAGATATATGAAAAAATGTTCACCATCTTTAGTAATAAGAGAAATGCAAATCAAAATTACACTAGATTCCATCTCACCCCAATTAGAATGGCAATTATCAAGAACACAAGCAACAATAGGTGTTGTTGAGGATGTGGGGAAAAAGGTACACTCATACATTGCTGGTGGGGTTGCAAATTAGTGCAGTCACTCTGGAAAGCAGTGTGGAGATTCCTCAGAAAGCTTGGAATGCAATCGCCATTTGACCCACTATCCCACTCCTTGGTCTATACCCAAAGGACTTAAAATCATCATACTACAGAGATACAGCCACATCAATGTTCTTTGCTGCTCAATTCACCATAGCCAGATTGTGGAACCAACCTAGATGCCCTTCAATTGATGAATGGATAAAGAAACTGTGATATATATATATATATATATATACACACACAATGGAATATTACTCCACCATAAAGAATAATAAAATTATGGTATTTGCAGGCAAATGGATGAAATTGGAGAATATCATGCTAAGTGAGATAAGCCAATCTCAAAAAACCAAGGATGAATGATCTCGCTGATAAGCGGATGAGGACATATAATGGGGGGTGGGAGGGGTTAGCGTTAGGGTTAGGGTTAGGTTTAGGGTTAGGGTTAAGGAGGTGGGAAAGAATGGAGGAAGGAAGGACTGTATAGAGGGAAAAGAGGGGTGGGAGGAATGGGGGGAAGGAAAAAAAAAGAATGTTCACAAGTCAGCTCATTTATGTTATTCCTCTTATCATGCATTTTATTTCTAAGAATCTGGTGAACTATAGATAGAAAATTTGGAAAGGCTAATTTTAAAGTTAGTATGTGAATGTTTTTCTCTCCAACATTACATGAAATTAATTGTCCATTAAAGAAACCCTTAACATGTTCAAAAAAAAAAAAAAAAAAACCATGTATAGGATGACTAGACCCCTTGCCTCTTGCAAGACTTGGGATCATCAAATTCATTCACTTTGTATATCTCATTAAACAGATTCACGATTGAATATTTAGTGCTCTCCCTACTGCAATAAAGACAGTATTTAGCAAATTTAGGCCTAACCAATTCAGAAAGCCAACTCCCGAAACCACAAAACCAACTAAGGAAACATATACTTTGTAGTAAGTTTTGAAATAAGAACTTATTCATTCTTTTGTATTTCTCCTTTTCATTTATCCTCTTTCTTATGTTAATTAAAAACTAAGGTTTTCCTTGTTATTATAAATGAAACTTTAATTTCAGATTATTTATTGTTATTGTGTAGAAATGCAAAAGAGTTCTATAAACAGAGTCTTTGTATCCTACTAAATTCACGTATAAATTCTAGTTATATTTCTGTGAGTGAGAGTATGCATGATCTTTAGGGTTTTCTACATATAAGATTATGTATAAGATTGATCATTTGTAAATGTAAAGAAAGTGTTACCTCTTCTTTTCCAATTTTGATGACAATTATTTTTGTGGCCTAATTGCTCTGGGTAGAATTTCCAGTGCTCTGCTCTTTTATTCTGTTAATACAGTGTTTTCCAATGATTGATTTTCATATGTGTAACCATCTTCTCATCTACAGAATAAATCTCACTTAGTCAGGTTATATAATCCCTTTGAAACACTGCTGAATCTGGTTTGCTAGTATTTTACTGAGGATTATTGCATGTGACCTTGTATGGAACATTGGTCTGAATGGTCCTTTTAAGGTCTTTGGATGTTGTATGAGGGTAATGCTCTCCTCATAAAATAAGTTAAGACTATTTCCTTGTCTTTCAATTTCTTGAAATCTTTTTATTTATTAAGAACTATTATTGTTAGTTCTTCCTGACATGTTTGGTAGGTTTCAGTAGGAAGACCATCCAGTTCAGAGCATAAGGCAGAAGGATTGCAAGTTTGAGGCCAGCCTCAACAACCTAGTGAGGCCCTAAACAATTTAGTGAGTCCCTATCTCAAAATAAAAATAAAAAGAGCTAGGGATGTAGTTCAGTGTTAAAGTGTCCCTGGGTTCCATCTCGAGTAACAAAAACTAAAAATGAAAAAAAAAGAAAAGAAAGAAATTATATAGTGAAAACTAAAACATGTCCTAAGGATAACCTTATGATTTACTTAGATAAAGGTTAATAAACGTTATTAAACATATAAATATGTGTACTGCAAATATAAAGTTATTTATAAATCCATAGACAAAAATCTCAGTGATTCAGTTTCACCTCTACTATTGCTTATAAACATAGTGTCCACAATAGAAACCCTGTTTTGATCTCTTCAAATAATCCCTCTTAATTACAAATTTAAAAATGAGGACTGTTTCCATCAGTTTTACCTTATTCATTTTATTATATCTTGAAAAAATTATAGTATCTAATACAAATTGTGCTTGAATATGTATATTATCATACACAAAATGGCTTATTATTTGGTCTAACTAGAGATTTTTTTTCAATGTGATTAAGCTGAAGTTTATGTAATTTATCTTTTAGAAAATAGATTCACAATTAAAACAAAGGCATGAAGTAAAACATGTTCCTTGGAATAATATTTTTTAAAAATAATATTAAATCAAAAACCTATCCCTTGTTTCACGACTAATGAGAAAAAGTTTGGCTGTGCATTTAGTGACAGAAAAAGTTAACCTAGTCCAAGAGTGATAAGCTAGTATGAGTCCACAAAAGATATAACTGAAAAACTCTGCTTATGTCTTCTTCTAAGCTAGATTCATTAACAACTTTAGATCCTTTACAATTTTGCTTATCTTAGCATTGGCTGGTCAATCACTATGAACTGAATTTAACATTAAAATAATATTAACAATCTAAATTTTATCTTTCTAAAAGTAAGTATGTTGTTTATAAATACAGTATAGTATTTTCTTTTGGTTTAGTACAAAATAATTTTATTTTATTTATATAATGCTCAAGTAGTGAAAGCCTGTGGAATTTATTTATTAATATGAGGAAAGTGCATATGACTACAGCTGTATTTACCATGTGTCTCTTTTTGAGGGAGTATGAACAGCACTAGATCTTCTTTTCACTTCAAATTTGTGTTGCCTACTAAATAATTTTAAGCATATATTCAGGCAGCAT
Organism: Sciurus carolinensis; assembly: GCF_902686445.1. Lineage (NCBI taxonomy): Eukaryota > Metazoa > Chordata > Mammalia > Rodentia > Sciuridae > Sciurus > Sciurus carolinensis. The sequence continues at coordinate 120,483,424 of NC_062221.1, read as the reverse complement.
ATTTTAAAGCAATAAATAGATTCTTGTTTTACCCCATAATGAGTGCAGATATATCACAAAATTTTGATGTTTTTATTTTAGAATCTTATTTGATGCACAGTAGACATTATTATTAAAATGATATCAATTAATATAAAAAATATGATTAAGATTGTACTTTACTTATGCAGCATATATTGATTCTATAATATTGATTATATAATATTCATTCCCCCTATACTTTACAAACATAAAATGTAGAGTTGAAAATTACTATTACAATGATTGTTTTTTTCTACTGGAATCAAACCCAGGGTCTCTTGAATGCTCTGCCTCTCCATCACTTCCCCAACCCCTTAAGGTGAAAATATAGTATTCCTCCTCCACATAATGTGTGGTATCTATAACAAGAATTATATGTTTAAACCAATTTAATGATTCTCTACATAGGAAAACCTTGTTGACTATTTGTAAATCATGGGAGCAACTTATACTTTCATTTTATCCAGTTAATGCTTTAATTCTGCCAAAATCTCTGCTTATTTGTACTACACATTTCATTGATTAGTTCTCTCAATGCTTTAGATGAAAAGCAGCACCCAAAATGTTTCTCAGTTCTTCTACAGAAAATTGTGTAATACAGCCAATGAAGGAACATCAGTCAAAATTTCCACACACTGCTCTTGTAAAATGTTGCTAATCACAAGTCAGTCAAAGAATTATTTTTAACATCAAGAGAGACAGTATTTGTAACTTTAAGACAAAATATGAGCATGATTTTGTATCGCTTTGCTGGAAAATACTTTGGCATAATCTTACAAAAACCCTGGCCAGGAGGGAGGAGTGGAAGACTGGCTTCAGAAAGTAATAAACTATAGATATATTCATAGGACTGAAAATCTTGGAATATAAGATGCCTATTGCCTTCCAGAAACTATTTTTCCTATCTCCAGGATGATGCAATTGAACAAGATTATCTTGAAGATTTCCTGGATACTCTTGGGAGCTGGTAATATTGAATATCAGTTGATGCACTGAGGAAAAATGAGACAAGTGGTTTTCAAGATGCAGTAAAGTTTGGCTTTAGGATTAGGAATGGCTCCTTTTCAATAACAGCTCTAGGAATTTTACAAACATTCTAAAGGAAGAAAATATAAAGGAAATGTGTTTAATTATATTTTAAAATTCATAAAATCTACAGAATTATTTTCCAATTTTTTAGTCAGCTTTTTCACCACTGTAACCAAAAAGACCTGAGAAGAACAATTTTAGAGGAGGAAATGTTTATTTGTGGCTCACAGTTTCAGAAGTCTCAGCTCATAAAATCTATTGCTCTGTGCTGGAGTTGAGGCAAAACATCATGGAAGAAGGATGTGGAGGAGGAAATCAGCTCTGGACATGACAATCAGGAAGCGAAGAGAGTGCTCCACTCATCGGGAACCATATATAAACCCCAAAGGCATACCCCAATAACCTACTCCCTCTAACTATACCCTATCTGCCGGTGGTTACCATCCAGTTAATCCTTTCAACTGGATTAATGCACTGATTAGGCTAAGGTACTCACATCCCACGCATTTCACCTCTGAATGTTCTTGTATTGTCTCACACACAAACTTTTGGGAGACAACTATTGTCTCTCAAATAATATTATATTTGAGAAAATAATAGTTTCTTTTTTCAGTGCTAAGGATGAAACCCAGAGTAAATGCCACACAAACACACTACCACCGAAAAATATCTTCAGCTCCAGTAGTTTCTTACATCAGCAAAGAGCGTAATAATAGTGCTGAGTCTGGAGACACAACTTTCCTTCACTTTTCATAATGTACATTTGTCTGATGATGAGACTACTCAGATAATTCAATGTGACCATAATTTTAGGCATTTCAGATATACATACATGACATCTGGTTGCCAGGTAAATGCCTATGAAATCAATCTTCCATGCTTTCTTAAAACCATTTGTGCAAGTTATCACTTTATAAAACTATAATTTTTATGATCATCTGTGTTCTAAATAAAGTACAATTACTCCCTAAAGAACTTTTGCTTCTTCATTGTAATAATCCATGTTTTATATTCAATCTACAAGTCAGACGTACTGATACATAAATTTGTGTTTCTTTTGTTTTAAAATATGCTTTTCTATTTAATTATTTTGAAAATAAGAAAATAATCAATAAGTAGTCCTAAAAAAATGACCTAAACCCTGGAAATGAATTATTTAAAAATTTAAGAGACTGGTCTAGGGATGTAGTTCAGTGATGGAGCATTTGCCTAGCATTCTTGAGGGTCTCAGTTCAATCCCCAGCACTGAGACAGAAAAATGCAGCCTTAAAAACTCAGTAAATGAAACCTAGCTATACTACTTTCCTTAAAGGATTCATGTTGAGAAATTATGAATGAAAAAGTGCTTAGAAATATGCCTGGCATTAAGTAAGTGGTAAATCATATTTAGTAGTTAACTGCTTTCATTTTCCAATGACAGTGAGTTGAAGATTTTGCCTTAGTAAATCCAGTGTTAGAGGGTTGCATGGAATAATGTTTCTTCGTAATGTAAGCCAAACCCTGTTAATGGTCATGTAGGCAATTTAATGAATTGCAATCTCATTTTTTAATTAAAAATATGTGAAATAGAATAAGCTATATTTGAACGGAATGGAAAATAATTTATGCTGCATAAATTGTAGGCATTTGTTTTTAACTCTTATTTAGTCTTAAATTTTTTACATTGTATCTATATCAGGTATGCATACTATATGAGTTAGCAGTGCAACTTTTTTCATACTATATTCAAATATGGACAAAATCCACAAATCTTGTTTAATTATCTAAATATTTCATTTAAGAAATATTTTAAAATTTATTCTTAAGATGAAGACATCTAAGTTGATTTGGCAGTGAATTTTATCTATTTATTTGATAATAGTGCTGATGCTAAAATTAAGAAAATGTTTGTATTTACTTGCTATGATTGTTTGTTTAGAACACAATGATCATTTTCAAAAGAACTAAATAAGTATTGGGAAAGAGTAGCAATGAGAATAAATCATATAGAAGTTTCTGATAATTCATAGATAAAACATGAAAAGTATGCATTAGTAATCTCCAGATTCTAACTTATCATTTAGAATTCTATGTGATTATTTGAATTCAGAATGTACTTCACAACTTTTGAATATTCAACAGAGTAGTCTTACTGCTGTGTTATTTACCTTTGAAAACAATTTCACTGTTAACATTGAGATTCAAAAAGATGGGTCTTTTATTTTTTTTTCTCTTTAAGATCAATGGGCTTTTGATGTGAAGGCACTTTATCTTTCATTTGCATTTTAACTATAAATTATAATTTTACTCTATTAACAATATGAGCAGAAAAAAATGAGAAAAGTGTTCATATATTAACCTGCACTATAATGTATCTTATAAATATCTGTGAGCCTAATAGTGTTTGTAGTAAGTCTATGTGAGCTTAATACTCTTCTAAAAATATTTTTTAATTTAAAAAACTTAAACTTTGAAATGATTCAATTACTATAAATAATTTAATAGGGCTTCAGTTAAAAATATATCATTTAAAATAGCACAATTCCTACAAATCAACAGTATAAAATGCTCAGTGTTTAGCAACCAAACAAAATTGTCACATGTACAAACAATAGAAAATTAAGACCCACGTACATGTGAAAAGTCCCCAGAGTAGACTAGGAAATAACGAACATGATAGAGTTAGCAGAAAAATAATTAAAAAGAACTACAATAAATGTGATACATTTTATGATTCAGAAAACTGAGTGAAATGAGCGTGTTAAGGAGAGAAATAGAAAAATAAAGATTCAAAGGAAACATTTAGTTATTAAAATTGCAATACTTGAAATGAAATGACAGTATATATAAGCAGTAACAGATTTATATACTCCAGATGAAAGAACTATTGGATATGAAGATATACAATAAAAAGCTATCCAAAATAAGGACAGAAAGAAAAAAGAGAGGGAAATTAGTGTCCTAAAATACCTAGCAGTCTAAAATATGAGTATTTGGCATCTCAGGAGGAGGAGTAATAAAGTGAAAATAATAACAATAATGATAATTTATTTTTAATTAAAAAAAATAATTATTATTTTACAGTTTTAAAGGCTTCAAAATTTCAAATCAACATGCAACCAAAGAAAGATCTGCTGACATACATGATAATCAAACTGGAAAAAATAAAATAAGATGAAAACAATACTCTTAAATGTATAAAAAATTACACCTTAGGTATTAGAAGAGCAAAAGAAGAATGATAGCCAATTTTATCAAAAATGTGCAAGCCAGAGAAAGAGAACTGGCATTTTTTTAATCTTCTTTATTTTTATTTATTTATTTATTTTTATTGTAAATAAATGGGGTACAACTTGTTTCTCTGTGTACATGAAGTAGAGGCATACCATTCGTGTAATCATACATTTACATAGGGTATGATGTTTGATTCAACAGAGGATTGGCATTTTTAGAACATGGAGAGAAAAACACTGTCAACTTGGAATTTATTGTAAGTAAGTAAAAAAATAAATAAATAAATAAAGGAAAAACACATATTTTGGGATATAAAAACTGAAATAATTCATGTTAGTTCTGGTAGCTATGACAAAATACCATGAACTGAGTGACTTAAACAACAGATACTTCCTTCAGTTCTAGAGGCTGGGAAGTCCAACAACAAGGTGCCAGCTGGTTCGGTTCCTCATGAAGACTTGTCTGGCTTGCACACAGATCTGACCCTCTCAGACTTGCAGCCTTTCTCAGTTGCATACTCATGTGGTACCTGGTTCCTCTTCAAATGGACACTAATCTCATAATGAGAATGCTACCTCTGTCCCATCTAATCCTAATTAGATTCCAAAAGCTCCATTTCCAAACATCATTTCATAGGGATTCAAATTTCAACATATGGATTTTACAGGGACAGGCATAATCTGGTCCATAGAAATTCATTACATACTGGCATGTAGTACAAGAAATGTTAATGGAAGTTCTTCTGACACTAGGACAATTATTTGGCCTAGAAATTTAGGTATGTACAGAAAAATGGAGTGTTATAAATGGTATATGGTTTACTAAATATAAAATGTATTTGACTTTTTTCTTTAAAAAGTGTATTTAGTGCATTCCATCATTTCTACTGAAAATACTTCTCCCACATCTCACCCTCCCCTGAAATACTTAAATTCTGTACCTCCAGTAATGAAAACAGTATTTACCAGGCAAAAATATATTATGAGGATTGTGATAGTGATGATGATGATGAATACCTCTAATTCTTTTTCCTCACAAAATTAGTTGCTAAGTCTGGCTGATATTTACGTTTTCTACAAATAATAAATTTATTTGAAATTTACTTATTTATTTATAGCTACAATCACTGTGCCTACCTTCCTCATTCACTTGCAATTTCCCCTTTACTTACATCATACTTACACTATACTATTTTTGCTGTTGCACAAGCCCTTTAAGGTGTTTCTACCTGAGGATCTTACCTCCTCTGCAAAGATGGAAACTCTTTCCTGCTTGACTGGACTGCATACCTAGAATGTGCAAGGACCTGAGTTCTATCCCCACCAATGCAAAACAAAGAAAATAAATAAATAAATAATAAAAATAAAAATCTTCAATAGAACCTATTTTCAACAAATCCTCCAAGTGAGTTTGACAGACAAGATCAGAAAACATTATTTTATTCTTGCCACTGACAGCATGAAATATGCTAATGTGAACATAAAAACCATATAAAATTATTTTTTCCTATAAATATTTTAGGTATGAACCTTTTTAAAGAATGTAATGTGCTTTAAAATTAATTGATTTTACAAATTATATGTAGTTTTTTGTTTTGTTGTTTTGGAACACTTGCCTGAAAATACATTGTTTTCAGCTTTCAGTGTATAAATTTATGGAGCTTCTTTTCAATATACAAAAAAATTGTTAAATGTATCTCATTTTAACTGTAAATTTTAATTTCTGCTACTTAATTTAAGATGAAAACTATTAAAATGTATTTTTTGTACTTTGTTAATAAACATTCTAAAAACATTTAATGCCATAATTTTCTAAACAAAATTACATAGTATCTTAATATTATTAATTCAAAAGCAATTAGTTTAATAGAAAGAAAAAATAAGAGGCCTTGTAATAAATTCTCTTTCTTTAATGACTTTTTAAAGTATCTTTTACTCAGAAAACAACAATATAAATGAAACAGCAGTGGTTTATTAGGAAAAAGACACTGAATTTAACACATTTAAATTCAAATTTATATGAATGGAAGTTACATCAAAGGTAGTATTTCATTGGATAGAGGATGTCTAAGCCTTTTGAATTATCCATTAAAATATTATGTTTAATTAACAACATTTTCACTTTCATCAATTTATAAGGTTTGTTAAACGCTTGAAATAAAATTTTAAAGAATAATAATATATGTTTTGTTCCCTAATCTAGGTTGCTGGGTACCATGCTTTACTTCTGAAATGCTTCAGCTGTACCCATGTAAGCAAGCACTCCTTAGGCTTGAAAGAACATCAGTTAAAGCAATCGTGACCTCATCTGTCAAAGTGATATCTCAGTTTCACAAAAACTTCCATCTACATGAGAAATCCATTAACCACTGATCCTAAATAACAGAGCTAACATAATGGATGGCTGAGTCCCTGCTTGCATTTGGATTTGGTTTAAAAAGCTGAATAAGCAAGCAGATCAAACTGAATGGAACCAAGAACAAGTTTGGAACTTAAACAAAATAGACATAAATTGTATTAATTAAAATACTACTTCAAATATAAATCAATCACTATTAAAACTTCAGAATATAGAATTTCATTTGATTGTGTATGATGTAAATTATTATGTAAAATAAGAGTAATATGAGCAAACACTTGCACTATTTTTATGACATGCTCACAAAATATCCCTGTGAATACTTTTGTCATACCATTTTTACACATGAAGAAACTGAGACTCAAGGAATTGAATAAAATGACCTTGTTCACACAACTAGAAACTAGAAAGACTAGAATTTGTTCTCAGATATTCAAAAAGTTTACCTATAACAATCTCATGATACAGTTCTTCAAGTTAACCATTAGTAAAATTTGTTTGGTAAAGTAATGCTAGATTATATTATATCTCATCAGAAGTATAAAAAGCACACAAAAATGACTATATGCAGAGAATTATATTTGTTTATAAGAGTACAATGCATGCACATTTTTCTCCATAAAAATTCACTTAATTTTTAAAGACTTGAATTACTTGGTTCTGGTATCATATACAAGGTTTGAAGAACATGATCTAACCTAGCTAAGTCTGCTGCCATTGAACTGTCACATAAGAGTTTGATTGGAGGGAATTTACATTAAAAATTAATACATATTCAAGTCCTATTGTTTAACTTAAAACAGATGGTTAATTGATTTTATCCCCATGTGTATAACCCAACAAGAATTGTATTTTGGTACACATGTATGTGTAAGTTTAGAGAAGTAAAATTACATTGCATTATAGATGATTGCTGTATTAGTTAGCATTTGACACTGTGACAAAATTCCTGAGAAAAATCAACTTAGAAGGAGAGATTTATTTTGGTTCACAGTTTCAGAGATTTTAATGGTCACTTGGTTCTTTAGCTTTGAGGCAAATCATCATAGTGGGAAACACATGGCAGAGCAAAGATGCTTACCTCACAACAGAGAGAGGAAGCCTCAGAAATCCCACTACATCTTCAAGGGCAAAGCCCCACCTCCTAAAATTTCTAATACTGCCCAATATTGTCATCCACTGGGGACCATGCCTTCAACACATGAGTTTTGTGGGGGGCATTTAAGATCCAAACAATAAAAAATTTTAATTTTAATGCTGTCCTAAATTGAGTAACTATCTGATGAATAAAATACGTGCTCATTTATAAAAACAACAGGTTTTGTAAAACACATAAAATATGTCTCTACCTTTATTTTTTCCTTTGATAGAACTCTGATATAATAAAAAATTCTATTTTCAAATAGTTGATTTTATGATTTGTAACCATACTTGCTAAGATAATACAATCTTCATTCTAAAATCCACACAAAATGCTTTGCTAATAAACGATCATTAAGTGTTACTGTTGAACACAGTGAGGATCTGAAACTTACAACTAAACAAAAAGTCCTTCATAACATAATGAAGCCTAATGGATATCAGAAAGCATGCTGATTTTCATTCAAAAACCATCTGACCTTTCTTAAATGCAAATCAGTTCATCATTAAACAATCAGTGCACCTGCATAAATATTTTCTATTTCTAATACTCATGAAGCTTTCTGTTTGAGACTAATAAGGTAGCAAAAGGATAAGTGAATTTGAAGTTATTATTCATCTATATCATATGTGTATAAACAGTTTTTCTATAAAACTGCACATGATTTCTTAAAGTTTATAGTATAACTTTAGGCACATTTTTAAAACAATCTTTTGAGGATATTGTAACATGACATTATTTCTTTAAATATAATAACATCTATGAAGTTTTTTTATACCCTGCATATTTTCAAGGAGTGAAGATAACAAAGTAAAATTTAAAATTGGAGATCAGAAACTTAGAGTTGTGTATAGAAATAAAAAATAATGTAAACACGCTCACAAGCACATACACATAAGCACACACATACACGTATTCGCATATACAGTATGTATTCAAACTTGCTTTGGAAGAGAGTAAGAGAAAAGTGATACAGAAAGGAAAATAGTTGAGTTTACATTCATGTACATTAGGTGGTATAATATATAGAGAATATTCAGAAAAATAGGACTGAAGTACAAATCATGGATATACTGAAAGTGCTGTTTATATATATATATATATATATATATATATATATATATATCTTATATATGTAAATAATATATATAGTTTTCACAGTAAGAATAGTTAGTTTTAAACTAAGAATAGTTCTATTAATTTCTAAAATAAAACTAGCATTGGATTATGAAAGTTCTTGCATGAAAAGTGAAGAACTTTTGCCTTTATACATATAGGGCGTGGGGAAATATTGAAGGATTGACATAGGATATATACATATATACACACATACATGGGAATATGTGACATGTCTTTAGACACCTATGAATATATTGCATACTCACCAGTGTTCTTCATTTGATAAGGATAGTTATGATCAAGGAATGTGTATGATGAAGTACACAGCTGTGGGAGAGTTACTAGGGTGCTGCTGAGAATACAACAGAGCTCTGGACAGTGATAGTGGGAAACAAAGTGAGGAACGGCATCTGAGAAACATTTGTTTGGGACACCTATCTATACTCTCAGTAAGTGAGAGAGATATGAAGAAAACTGTAGCTACAATGATGTATAACGACCTCTCAATTTCCAAATTGCCTTATTTCTTTTTATATGTTTTTTTCAACAAGATAAAGTTGGTTAAGAAGCAAGTTAGAGAGCATTTTTGATGATCTATTCATTAGACAAGTTTTCCGGAACAAATAATTATATATGCATTTATTGATGACTTTCCTTGAATCTTGATATAAAAATAAGTCTTTTATATGAAGTTTATTATTATTATTATCATTTGGTTACTGGGGATTAAACCCAGGGGCACTCTACCACTGAGCTATATCCAACAACCCTTTTATTTATTTATTTATTTATTTATTTATTTATTTATTTATTTATTTTTATTCTGAGAATCTCACTAAGTTTTCCAGACCAACCTCAATTTTGAGGTCCTCCTGCCTTGTGTTCCACCTGTGCCCAGCTGAAAATGATGAATTTTTAAGTTGCATTTATCCTGATTTCCTTTCCTCCTCCATAAGAAATGTTTTAGAAAATTATATGAAGGAAATAATTTTTAACCAAAAACATGGCATTATTTAGTATTTATTTATTCATTCCTAATAACAATTAGTTTACCATTCTGTTTACCTTACCACATTTAATAATGAAGTATGTAAAGAATGACTCATTTGAAGTATTCAAGATCATGGTCAGTAAACTGTTACACCTTATAATGTAGAGAATAAAAACTTTCCACATGAGGTAGGACTGAAACATTTCATGACATAAATATTTGTGAATAATGTCCATATACTTTGGAATTACAAAATATGATTTGTTACCAAAGTATTTCTAATTCCTTAAAAACAATTAAAAGAGAACACTCTTTTCATGGTCTTTTTAATGTGAACAACAAATAATTTTCTTAGTAAAATTTTCTCATTAAATCATTTGAGAAATAAGAATAATACATCTCTGTAACAGAAAATTAACACAATAAAAATCTATTGATATTAATGCGTTGGTTGGTAACATTGATATAAGAAATTAAAGGAGAATAATTTTTATCCTAAAATAATGAACATAAGGAAAACAAGCTATTAATCAAGGGACATATCAATTAAATTATTTAAGATGAAGTCAGGAGTAATTTCTATCAAAATCAACTGGCTATTTCACACAGAAAAAAACTGGTAAACTCTAAATTAAAAAGACAAGGTAGCATCATTATTACTTCTTAAATAACTCATTTTTAGAAAATAATTTTAGAGTCTGAATAAAAAAAAATCATAGACATATGAATTTCACAGAATGGAAAGGAATATTATGATTTACTTCAGGTTATTATTAAACAGACCTGAGAAACTTACCAGGCCAGGACATCATATTTCTTACTGACATTTATCCTCAGTTTGTCCCTGCTACTTTCTCTCCTCTTGTCTCTTATATAAATAAGCATTCTCTACATTGTAGAAGAACAGAAATAATTCAGTATTTATATCACAATCCTAGTGAATAATTTGTAACATGAAGATTTGTATTGACTGCTTGAACCAATGACTGGTGAGAAGACTGAACACTATGTTCATATATTCAAACTCAGGTCACTTACCAATTCTGATACACTGGTTAGTGGCAGGGACTGAGTGCACTGATAGAGTAATGAAACACAACTGAGGAAGCAGCAGCCTCTGAATATGAGCAGGCAAGTGGAGATGAGAAGTTAAAGACAGCAGTGGGCTATAGGAGTCATTTAAAAATTGTATGGGAGCAAAAAGCACCAGATAGTAACAACAAAACTGATAATGTATTGATGAGGGTCAAATTGCAAGCCACTGGACACATGTTAGCTAAGTGAAACAGCATAAGAGATACTAAGTCACACAGTGATTCATATTACCATCAGTGATTAATATTACCATATCCCATTATTTATGTTTTTGGAGGCTTTGAATATATCTCTTCTAGTTATTCATAAAATATATAATAGTTTATTGTGAATTATATGTAGTTCCCCAGTCTGTAGAATGCTACTGTACTACTTCTATTTCATTGTATTTGGATACCTGTTAACTAACTTCCACTATTCCTTTACCCCCACCCTTTGCAGCCTGTAGTAATCACCATTATATAAATTCCACAATCTATCAGAGTGCTGTGGTGTATTGGGAACTTTATAATGCACAATGCGCAATCCGCCTATTACAGTCCACAAGACACAACAGCCTTCTGCTCTGTTTCTCTCCTGAATGATGGCTACATGAATTCAATACTCACATTAGTAGTAAAATTTAAGTCGAGATACTAGGGAATGAGTTAATCAAATTATGTTATGTACATGCAGGAATATGGCACATTAAATCCCAATATTATGTATAACTATAAAGTACCATTAGGAAATAGCAAAACAAAACTCACATCCAAGAACCAAATGAAAACTCATGATGGAAGTTCAGATTTAGATTATCAAGTCTAACAGCATTATTCGTTTGCTGTTAGTTGTCTATTAGAAGATCTACTGGTAAGAGAAGGTTGGAATCAGTGCTGAATTAATCCAATCACATGATCTTCTTTATTGGAAAAATTGCCTTTCCTTGAACAAAATGGCTTAAAACCATAATTCATAAAAAAAGAATTTATTTTTTTCTTTGCAGAATCCTGAACATGATGACTTTGGAATTTTTAAAAGTGGTTTTTGAAGTAGTAAAATGACTTTCAGATTTTCTTTTGCTTTGTCTGTGTTTACAGCTAACAGATAATTTTCCATCTTCCAGCTTAGACTAAATGAAACTAAAACTAGTATTCTATAAATAAAACCCTCTCTTCATCAGTTATTTCATTCACAACAAAAAACACATCAAATCAAATGCTAATGAGCATTTCTTAAAATTGATCATTTATTACAAGAATGACTGTTCATTTGAGAATATTTTCAGATTATAGAGTTTAATAATTTCCTCAGGAATTAAAAAATAAACTCTAAATGCAAAATTTATCTATGTGTATTTTTCAAAACAAAAGGTGGAAAATTTCATTAAATTATTTAAGGATCCTATCATTATCTTCTTGTTAAAAACAGTACACTTCTGAAGGAAATTCTTTATACTTATATAAATTATTAAGTTATTCTGAACTTATCAATTCAAAAGCCCAAAATAACTGAGTAAACTAATCCTCATATTGTATTTAATGTAGTAATGGCATAACAAAAATATATGAATCTAAGTTTAATGACCTTGTATTAACATGCAAATACATACATATATGTATATATGTATATGTAGAGTGATATATATAACAGAAAACTATCATTTTTATAAAAATCAACTGATTAAAACTTCTTTAGCCCAAATTTTGAAATTCAATTGTAAAACAACAGCTAGATGCTTTTCTACAAAACATATTCTTTTAACAATAATGTGATTTCACTTTGAGTTGCAAAAAATAACACTATCTACTTTTTAAAATATCATCAGTAATATTTTGAAAGGTTGACATATTTAAGCACATTCCCTATTGTCTTAAGTGGTGGTTCTATTTGGCTAATCTAGCTGACATCTCTTTCTTATTAGACTATCTTATGCTAGGTCTGTCAGGCAAGGATGCTTTCCTTTTCTAGAAGGATAAAAACTTTAAATCTGGCATTTAACTGGAAGTGTAAGTTCAGACCTAACTGCAATGATCAGGTGAAATAAAAGAAGCAGCAATTTGGGAAACTGAAATTGGAAAGTTAATAGGAATTTTGAACTTTAAATGTTTTCATTTTACTAGATGTTCATCATAGAACCTTTGACTTATCTGTTCATGGTGAATTTGGAAGTAAAGAAATAATGAATGTGATAAACACTGCTAGTAAAACACTTGCAATTTAAGTATAAAATGATAATAATTTTATATGGTATTGATTCACTTAAATATTTTCTTTCTCCTAATAATTATTTATTATTGAAACATAAATTTTCATGAAGAATAGACCTCAGCACATTCCTTTTAAGAATCTGAATGGTAGGCATTGTAAAATTTGATGATATTCAGATAATGAATGTTTTATATGTTGAATTTCAAAGACTTTGCTATTGTATCATGATTAATGTAATTTAAAATGAGAAGTATTTATTTAGTTTTGCTATCCTGACATATGGTGTTGTATTTTCTTAAAAACACTTGAAAACATAATACATAGGAGATGTAATATACAAGTGCCAATTTTTCAAAAGTTCATGTTGTCATTATTAAATAAATGACAGAGAATCACCATGTGAATATCAAGCTCATCAACCTAATATTAATATAATATTAAGACTTTCATATCTTTAAAATTTGGTAGCAATAAAATTGTGGAAATAAAACACAATCTTTAGATCTAAATCTTACCTTTTCTGCACTTCATGGTCTTCATTTCAAGGCCTCTAAATATTTGCTTTTGAATGCAACAATACAGGCATATTGTCTTATACATAAACTTAAAATTCATTTCTTATCTTCTTTATTGAAGTACTTCTTTTACTGCAAATGCACTTGCTTGTAAGCCAGGTATAGAAAGGACTTTTTTTTCAATTTTTTTATTTGTTCTAATTAGTTGTACTCTCACTTATTGGGCATGAAACCCCTTGGAAAAGCAAAGCAGAAATGGAAATGCAGAAGCTGAGCAGAATTCAGTTTTAACTGGGTGTTTAACCAAAATATAACACAGGTTGAATGTTCAAGTTGCAGGCATCTCCATATAGTTTAACCTCTTTTAGTCTTTAGTATATCCCTTTGAAACCTTAGATAAGAGCAAACTGAAAATAAGCTAAATATAGCTACTTAAATGTATATAACCATTTTCAGAGGAAACTCTCAACCCTACAGGGTTAAATAAGCAGGTAAATTGCAGAGATTGAAAAATATCTTTTGGAGTATATGGTTACCTACCTTTCCTCCCAACCCACCCTAAACTCCCCCATTACCTGGTCCTGCCCACCAAGAGGGCCCACCTAATATAACTAATGCCTCCTATCTTCTGGCTCTACTAAGGCCATATAGAAGCCTACAGCCATTCCTCACCCCAAGATGTGCACTCCCCAGTGCTGAATAAAGTATGGCTTGTCCATGAGGTCTCCCTCCATTTTCTTCCTTCCTTCCTTCCTTCCTTCCTTCCTTCCTTCTTTCCTTCCTTCCTTCCTTCCTTCCTTCCTTCCTTCCTTCCTTCCTTTCTTTCTTTCTTTCTTTCTTTCTTTCTTTCTTTCTTTCTTTCTTTCTTTCTTTCTTTCTTTCTTTCCTTTCTTTTTGGTATTCTCTTCCATGTACTTTCATTTGGTTCCCTGACCAGGAATGGAATGCTTTGTGGGTAATTTTTACCCCTCCTGATTCCAGCCAACCTCCACTTTTTCCCTCTCTCCATTAGATCTTGGCATCAGAGGCTACTTTCTGCCATTTTGTTCCCACATGCAACACCAGCATTCTCATTCCTCAGAGAAATAAAATCTCTTCCAGTCTCTCAAAGAGGCTCACTGTCTGAGATCCTCACCTTTTGACCTGTCCAGACCTCAAGGATCCCCCACCATTGAGACTGGAGAGAAGACATTCTCTCATTCTCCAGTGGAACTATCCAATGACCAAAGATATCCAGGGACAACGTTATCTCAACAACCACCCTAGTTAAACCTCTCCAACATGGGAGCTACCCAGTCCATTCCACAGGACTCCCCATTAGGTTGCCTCATTCCTTATCCAAAACCCAGGCTTCCTCCACTGATCTGGTCACAATCTAAATTAGACAACCTAAGTCAATGGCCCACATTTGGAATTTGTGACCTTTGACCCTCAAATCTCCCAAGATTTGGACAATTTCCTTCCACAAATGGCAAATGGCCTGCGGTCCCTTTATCCAAGCTTTTTTTAAACCTCTGTTCAAAGCCCTCCTTATGCCAAACTTGCTCTGCTCTACAACTAATTTTCTCTAACACCCTGCTCCATAAGCCCCCTAGTTCAAGTCCTGACCCTCATCCCTCTTCTTCATTTTCTGCCCCAGAAATAGCTGTGTGCCAAACCGGCGTTTGCTCACAGGTTGCTGGCATGCATCAGTGCCAGTCGCAGCAAGTGCATGTGTTGGGGAGAGCTCCCGTTCACTTTTGGATCACAGTCTGATCCCAGCAGTGGCACACCCACGTGGGCTGGTCCCACTATCCTACTCCCCCTCTGGAAGCCCCTGTCTGTGCCACGTGGCTCAGGCTGCTCTGCCAGTCACTTCCACCCACACCCACTGCACCACATGGGGCTGCTCCATGGTTCTGCTTCCCAGGGATGTTTGCCCTCGTAGGACCCCTGGGAGGCAACAATGTCTCTGGCAATGTAAGTAGCATCCTTAAAGTTTTACATTCCCAAATAAAGACCTTGTCCTCTGCAGCCTTGTTATGGAAACAACTTAGCTCCTGCACCTCCTGATGAGAGATCAATGGTTCCTAGCATCTTCGTGATATTCATTGATGCTGCAACATTTATTTTGTATTACTCTCATTCCAGTACTCTTGTTTCTTTCATAGAAGCACCCAACCCCCAGATGACTTTACAACCTGTTCTTTCCGATCCAGGCTTTTTCCAGGGACTCCTTGACTGAAATGTCATTTTTTTAAAAGGGAAACCCAAGTTGTTGGGAGCACAAATGAGTTGTGGACTTGTCTGAGCCATCTCTAAGTCTAGGTTCACTCCTCGGAGAACTCTCTGTGTCATCTCACTGATCTGAGACTGCGCCATTGGCCTTGGCAACGTCCTGTGCAAAGAGGATTCTGTGATACTGGGGAACTTATTGGTTCAGACAGCCTTAGGTTCATATGAAACTCCCTGGAAAATGAAAGAGATAACAGTGTGCCCATATAACCCTCAGGCTTCCAACTGCCTGGAGGAGGAAGAATTACTGAGCAAGTGAAAAGATTCCAATTGGGAACTTCCTGCAGCCTCTCGTTTCTTAAAATGTTTTTCTCACAATAAATCCTCCTTTGATGTGTTTCACTATAAATAAAGCATTCATGGGCCTTTTTCCTTTGTTAGAATCAGACCCATCAGGTTTTTTCCACTCATCAAGTCCCCACTTTAACTATATTTCTTGTCTCTTTTGTCCTTATTTCTTCATACTCATTTTTCAGTCTTTTATTTCCAATTGGCCCACACCTCCATACTGTTTACTTATTCCCTCCCTGCACAGGACGAGTTCAGACCAAACTGCTTTCCTCACCCCCGCTCAGCTTGAAGCAACTAGACCAGTCATCATTCAGTCAGTGTAGGTAAAAATGATTGTGTCGGAAAGATGGGGACTAATTTGGGAGGAAATAAAATTAATCTTTAGAACCCTTGCCCCTCTTCCATCTGTTACCAAGTTTAGCTGCCTCCTGGTGAATTGTTTCTCCCTAGACGATGTTGTTAAGGAATGAATGCCTCCTGGGTCACTCACTTCCTGCCTATACCCCTGAGTTTCTTCATTCCTGCCCTTGGATCACTCCACCGTTAGTCCACCTTTTATTACTAGTCACATAAAGATGGGAGGGGGGAGAGAAAGCATACTAAATGCTGACCCCCACATGCTTTCTTTTCCAAGAAGTAATTTACCTGCAGCCCTGCCTGGCCTCTGAAGACAGGATATGTCACATTCCTTAGCAAAATACTTGCTCACTGAAGGAAAAATGTAGGTCCAAAATAATGTTAAAAAGAGGAACCAAGTTTCCCTGAAGGAAGAGTCTTTTGTGACCAGATCCTGAAACTCTGGGAGATTCTCAATATAGAGTTCCCCTAGCATTAAAATTAGACTACCTTCTCTAGACTCTCATAAGTAATATGTTCTCCTGTATTCCCCTTACCTGGCAGAAAAAAGACCAGAAATTTGTCTCAGTTAACTAGAGTAAAACTGTCCCTCATCTTTCCTAGTTCAGTAATCCAAATTGTTTATTTTCTCTAGTGGAGACATCACCCAGAGCACTAAAATTAATCTTTAGGACCCTTGCCCCTCTTCCATCTGTTACCAAGTTTAGCTGCCTCCTGGTGAATTGTTTCTCCCTTGCCTCTCACTTCAAATTGAGGAGCATAATATGAAGTTTATAGTCCTGTGAGTATGAGAACCCAAAAGGACAAAAGGAATATGTAGGAAATTTTAAGGGCATAACTAACTGGTAAATGTCCTCCCTTAAATTGCCCCAGCCAAATACCACGGAAGAAAAGGCAGAAACTGCTGACTCCTGGAGAAAGGCTCATAGAGAACTGATTTGGAGTCCAAATGGCTGGCTTATTTCCCTCTTGCAATCTCATTATCTCATATTTCCTTTAACTAGAGAATCTTTACCTAAGGATTTCAGGGTTCTCTCTCTCTCTCTCATTCTTTCAATATCTAAACTAATCTGAGCAAAAAAGTGAACTCTGATCTCAAACAGCTGTCCCATTTTTTTAGAACGTTTGTGTTTCTGAATTTTATATTTTTGCGCTCCCAGTTTTATGGTGAATTCACATTTGATCCTTTGTGCCTAAATTAGTATTTTTTTTGTTCAGTTTTATTTTTCCTAATTATATAGGTTTTACACTGTTTTTGATCAGAGACCAAGTTTTTCAAGGGTTAGCTCTCAGCCTAATAGAGGTTTTAATGAATGTCAGTAGCATCGCAGTGGAGATCTACCTATGAAAACCTGCAAGATCTTTGTTTTTTGTCCATTTTATGTATGTGTGCACACTTGTGTATTCTGTTGTCTCCATATATGCCTATGTCCATATGTCATGTATATGGTATCAAAATTGGCATATAGATAAATGAGAACTCATAAGTTAAAATTTAAAAAGAAAAATGAATTCAAATACCTGAAGTTCACAAATAAAAAGTTCAATTTAAATTAGGTAAACAAATGAATGAGAGTAAAGATGGCTTTAAAATTACTAACTCACAAGTTTTCCTAGGTGGTCAGACAATATAAATAGAATGTTGATTTCTATAAAATGTCCAGAATTTAATATCCATTAGTTCTAGGATTTTTGCTCAACAAGGAAGAGATGTTAACTACACTTGTCTGGTATTTTGGTTTTTACAATTAAAAATGAGTAAATTAGATTTAACATAAATGGGATTAATCATAATTACTTTTGTTAGAAACATCTGGTTAATTTACAGAGTTGAAGTGCTAACTGATAATGATATTTAAGAAAGAGGCAAAGATCACTCAGAAATAAAACACTTTACCTAAGATTTGCCAAAAGTCCCACCTCATCTGAGTTAAGACTCTGGCTCTCACCTTATTCCACATTAAGATAATTTCATATTAAATAGACTTAAGCTCATATAAACTTATGTTCAAAGGATAAATGTTTGTCATAAAGAATACTATGATAAACAGGAAATATAATATTTAACTAAATAAAGTTTAAGATTATAAAAACTATGGTTCTTAGTCCATATTTATGATACAAACTCAATTGTTTTTACTCTTAATTTCATTTTGTGTTTTTCTTTATCAAATTTAAATGTCATCTTTTAGTGCCTTACAGAATTATAACTTTTAATATAACAGCCTGAGTTAATTTGAAATAATAGACCATCATCTATAGACAGAGAAGATGTCAGGTTAACTTTCAGTACTAATATAGACCCCTATTAAATAGAAGGAGTAAATGACTGAAAAGATATGCATATTAAAATTTAAGCCCAGTATTCTTACTTTAAGACTCGTGAGACTGGTTTGCTATAAGTTTAAGACAAAGACTTCATGATTAAAGTTAAGGAAGTAAAATGTCCCAGAAAGAAACCAATATTTGGCTCTTGCCCTCTGAGTCATCTTGAACCCAGGGAATAAAAAAGACTTCTGTAAGAGTTTGCTTTACTCTCGGCCACATGACCTCCTGATCAGGGGAATCCAACAGACCCTGGAGAACAGAAAGATGACCAGTGCACATGCTGCAAAAGAGGAGGGTCTTTAGAAAAGGGAAACATTGCTGATGCTTCCAAAGGAAGTCTCATGTTCAACAAAATCCTTGACATATTTGGCAGATGGAGTCAAGAGGCTGCTCATAAACTTCCAAGAGCAATGCCCTGAGGGGACTCAGCTGATTATTAATAATAGATAGGAACAAGGTCAATCTGACCATCTGGGTCTTAAACACCAAGCAAAAACAGTTATAACCAAAGTACAGGTATACCAGGGCATTTGAAAGAAAATATAATAGTTATTTTAATGAAACATAAGATGTTTACTTGTGTCAGCCCCATAGCCATGGTGCCCCACAAATTTTGAGGTAATTTTTTTTTTTTCTTTTGTGAAGCTTATAATTACCCTGCCTACCAAAAATTGGATTGGTCTCTGTACCTTGGTCTTCCTTATTCCTCAAATTGACATTTTACTTAACAACCAAAAGTTTGCCTATCCAGATAATAGCACATTCCAGACACAAGACAGCCCTTCAGTTTATTCCCTTACTCAGGGCTAGAGATATCTACCAGGATTTTCACAGGAGTAGCAGGATTAGGAACCTCTGTTCACTACTATGAAAAAGTATTGTCAGAACGGGTAATTGAAGATATCCAATAGGTCACTGATTTGGTACTGACTTTACAAAGTAAATTGGATTCCCTGGCATATGTTGTCCTGCAGAATCATCAGGGCCTAGATTTCCTTACGGCAGAATGAGGTGGCCTCTGCCTCTTCCTAGGGAAAGAATGTTGCTTCTGTGTCAATTATTCAGGACTGGTAAATGATAAAGTTAAATAACTACAGGACCTATTGGAACAATGGAGGTGAGAACTAGACAATTCCTAAAACAGTGGATTTCCTGGCTTCTCTCTCTTTTAACAGTATTACACTCATTTTCTCTTGTAATAACCTTTTCCCCTTCTTTGTCAAATTTCAAAAGAGGTAACTTCTGGACAAGTTTCCCCGTCTAACCCAGACCACCTTCCAAGAACATCTAAAAGTCATCTTCCTTCACTCACAGTGTGACTCTCCTGAGCCCCATAAGATAGGAATCACTGATGATGATGTTGAACTTTCCTCCCTCTACATCCCCCTCATGCCACAACTTCCAGCCTGTAAAGGAGCCTAAAATACCCCCCACCTTCTTATTCTTGTCCAGACTTTTGACAGGAGAACCCCTACCCTGCCCTCTCAAGCAGGAAGTAGCCAGATATGTTGACCTCACCCAACCCCATTGTACCCTTTCAAAGTCTGAAATGAAGTATATGGTTACCTACCAGTCCTCCCACCCTACCCTAAACTCCTCCCATTACCTGACCCTG
Source organism: Sciurus carolinensis (assembly GCF_902686445.1). Classification (NCBI taxonomy): domain Eukaryota; kingdom Metazoa; phylum Chordata; class Mammalia; order Rodentia; family Sciuridae; genus Sciurus; species Sciurus carolinensis. The sequence continues at coordinate 120,462,887 of NC_062221.1, read as the reverse complement.
TCCACCAAGAGGGCTTGTCAAATGTGACTAGCTCCTTCCATGACCTGGCTCTGTTAAGGCCCTATAAAAGTCAGACCCTCTTGGTGGTCCACCACCAAGTTAAAGTTCGCTGGAAGCAACAGAGTTAAAGTTCGTGGGAAAAGTGACGAGTTAAAGTTCTCAGGAAAAGCGACAAGTTAAAGTTCACAGGTAAGCAACGACGGGAAGTGACGAGTTAAAGTTCGCAGGATAAGCGACGGAGATGTGCCCCTTCAATGCTGAATACACCATTGCTGATCCATGAGGTCTCCCTCCATTGTTTTCTTTTTGTATTCTGTTGTCAGGGGCGGGCTCTGAGGGTCCCAGAGCCGCACCGTGGCCCGATCTCTAAGATGGCGCCTGGCAGCTTGCCAAACATAGCTGCACTCGTAAACAAGTTTTAGGAAGTAACTCTGATTGGCTGTTGTACGTGAGGTGATCCTGGTATCTGCCTGGAGACTGTTCCTTGATAGGCTGACTTTCCTGGTAGTCTACTCTCTGTTAGGCTGATGTTCTCAATATAAGTCGGAGACTTGTGGAATAAAGCTCCTTTTTGGTTCCTGTGATCAAGAAAAGCGTACGCGTTGTAATTGCCCACCGCCTGCGGGCGGTGGACGGTCATAAGTGGTGCCGAAACCCGGGACCCTCAAGTTATAAAGAAGAAACTGATCAGGTAAATACAGGGAAAGTAAAGTACAGCCTGGCCAGGTTAAAGTTCGCTGGGTAAGTGACGAGTTAAAGTTCGCTGGGTAAGCAATGAGTCAAAGTTCGCTGGGTAAGCAACGAGTTAAAGTTCGCAGGGTAAGCGACGAGTTAAAGTTCGCTGTGTAAGCGACAAGTTAAAGTTCGCAGGGTAAGCGATGAGTTAAAGTTTGCTTGATAAGCCACTAGTTAAAGTTTGCTGGATAAGTGACGAGTTAAAGTTCGCTGGATAAGCGACAGAGTTAAAGTTCACGGGAAGCGACAAGTTAAAGTTCGCGGGGAGCGACGGAGTTAAAGTTCACAGGAAGCAACGGAGTTAAAGTTGGCAGGAAGCAACAGAGTTAAAGTTCGCTGGAAGCAACAGAGTTAAAGTTCGTGGGAAAAGTGACGAGTTAAAGTTCGCAGGAAAAGCGACAAGTTAAAGTTCACAGGTAAGCAACGACGGGAAGTGACGAGTTAAAGTTCGCAGGATAAGCGACGGAGATTGAGTGTTTGTAAGTGCTTTCGCTTTTGTTTTGCTAGTTAAAGTGCTTTGCATTGTTAGTTTAATAGAGAAATATGGGCACTGAAATGTCATGAATGCGCATGGAAGGTCCCTTAAAGGATTTGCTCCGGGCCAATGGAATTCCTCTTGAAACTAAAACAGCCCGAACCAAATGCAGAGAGGCCATAAAACAAGGGGAAGAGGTTTTGGAGAAAATAAAAGAGGAAAGGTCTAAAGCATCAGAAAGGGCGTCAATAAGATCGGAGACAGACAAGGAAAATGAAACTGGGTGTGAGGAACAACTTGTTAGGAAGAGGGAAATCAGTTTAGGGGAGGGTCCCCCATTAGGAGTCTGCCCTACGTTATCCGCCCTTAAGGCCTGCTTCTCTCCAGGACCTCCCAAAGGGGGCTCCAAGTTTCTCCCCAAAGAGCCATCGCCTAAAGAACCGCCGGCTCCTCCCCGTTGCATCTCCTTCCAGAAACTCACAGACTCTAACCTCCCCCCTCCCTGTAGGGCCTTCCCGGTAAATGTTAAAATGTTAGTTTGGGAAGGAATGACTACCGATAACAAATTGGCCTGTGCAGGGATGAAAGATGGCTCCATGGGAAGGTGGATTGTGGCTACCAAAGATATTGGCACACAGCTTCCGCAAGCGAGCGGGCAGATGGAAAGGGATTCCTTATCTTCAAGTCTCTTCTTTCTTGCGCTTCTATGCTAATTCCTTCTCCTCCTCCAACTTCACCCCACCCAGCCCACCTAGTCCTCTTGCCATGAGGTCCCACATATGCCGGTGTGGAGGGAGTAACCAGTCCAACCATCAGTGGCATGTCCTAGTAAGGAGTATGATATAGTAGCCCCAGTCCCCACAAATATTGGGAGATAATTGTTTCACAATTTTCTGCATCCAAACCTGAATTGATTACTAACCAGGATTAAGGGTTAAAATGCCCTAGGCATCAAGTTTCTGCTGGAACATTTCATCCCCTTTCAGATCCAAATCTCAGTCAAGACTTACATTGAAATGTAAATAGAGAAAGCCTGAAGGCTCAGTAGGAGACCGGTCTCAAACCCTAGGAGAAAAAAAAAAAAAAAAAAAAAAAAAAGCAAAAAGTCTTACCTGAACTCCACCAAAAGTAAATTTTATGGTGTTTTACTAAAGTACTTAACGGCCGCTTCATTTTTCCAGGACTCTTGTTTTTTTTGAATTCTACATATTTTTTGAGCTCATGACTTTTTTGATCAGTTCTACTTTTTTATTCAACTAAAGTTTTGGACATCTGTTACATTGCAATGGAGATTCACCTATAAAGTTTCAAGGCTTTGAGTTTGTGTTATTTGTATGTTGTGTTGTCCGATGTCATGTTTTGTCTGTATCAAAACTGAGCGCTCCTAAAATTAAAATTTAAAAATGGATCCAGATACTTTTAATTCACGTGATTTAAAGGTTCAATTCAAATTGGGTAAACTAATGAAAGTAAAATGTCTTTGAAAATAACTCGCAAGACTCTAGGTGGTCAAGCTAATAAAATATTGATGTTAATAAAATGTCTAATATCAATTGTTTCTAGGACTTTTCTTCAACAGGAAAGAGACAGCAAATACTGTTCAGGACACTTGTCTAATATCTTCTTCTTTTTTTTTTTTTTAAGAAAATAAGTGAATTAGAATTGACATGCATGGGATTACTCAAATGTGTTTGTACAGAAAATTGTTTTGTGTCATCACTAAACTAAAAACAAGGTTACTAAGAGTTATGTCCTAACAGGTACTATTCTATACACAAAGGGTTCTAAAAGTTTCAACTGTGTTTCAATTAGAGTACTATAAATAACAAAATATTTAATCTTGTTAAAATAGAGTAATTTATCTAAATTTAGAAATTTCATAAGAGTTGTTTCAGAATGTGAACAAAAAGGGGTCAACAGGAAAGAGAAAATAAAGGTTCTGGGTATGGAAATATATTTAGTAAAAGGGAAAAGGAAATGTTTCTGGGTAAGAAAGTGCTTGTGTGATGAAATAAATGAGGGTCTAAGTAAGTGCTAAGAAAGTCTACGTAAGTAAAGGGCAAGTTTCAACAAGTTTGCATGTAACTAAGTTGGTTGTATGTATGTGAAACATTTAAAGCTATTTAAGGTTTTTCCTAAGGTGAAATACTAATGCTCTAATATAAACCAAAGTTTAATCTATATGGTAAAATGACATGGTAAAATAACAAGGATTTCTTAGAAACACTAATTTACTCTTAACTTTGTGTCTATTAAGTTTTATTCTTTAGAACAATTAGTCTTAAAAATAGGGGTTTATACAATTATGGTTAAGCAACTGTTAGAGTATTGTACTACATTATAGAGTCTAAATTTTTCTTTAAAAACTAAATTTGGTAAGAACCAATTTCTCACTAAATTTGAAATAACTCTAACCACAGGTATACCTTATAACCCACAAGGACAAGGTATTGTTGAACGTGTACATCTCACCCTCAAAAATACTCTTTATAAACAAAAAGGGGGAATAGGGGAGACCTTCAGGTCCCCTAAAGATAAACTTTCTCTTTGCCTCTTTATTTTAAATTTTTTAACTCTGGATAATGAGGGTCGCTCTGCCTCTGAGAGACATGGCAATCATAAACAACATGATAGAGTGAAGGTAAAATGGAAGGATGTTCTTACAGGACAGTGGAATGGCCCGGACCCAGTGCTTTACTGGAGCTGCGGCTCGGTTTGTGTGTTTCCACAGGATAAAACATCGCCTATTTGGGTTCCTGAGCGACTAACTCGACCAGTGCCAACGCTACCAACAAGTAACTCAGACTCCTGATGACCATGATGCTTGTAGCCTTTCCCCCCTTGAACTAACTTACAACCTCTTTTCAGTCTCTTAGGAGGAACACTTCAATTATGTACCTTTCCACCTACCCCAGTTTGTGTGTTTCCCCCTTTTATGTTTCTGAACTAACGAAACAACCGCTTCTCTCAATTGTAGTTCAGATTTATGCTATCTCTCTCAATTGTAATGCTTCTAGGTTCCCGCTGGCAGTCTTAATGTGTGTTCCTACCTTCCTACCAGTCCCAGTCTCTGTTACAGATGCGGAATTGCCAGTGTTACTATCAAGAAACAGGAGAGATTTTGGAATCGCAGTGGCTGTGGTCACCACGGTAGCAGTCTCTGCAGTGGCAGATGCAACCGCAGCAGCAGCATTGACAGCAACAACAATCACTTGACAGCTGCAGCCTTACAGACTAAAGAGACCCTAAACCAACATCTAACAGCAGGCATACTCCTTGTAAATCAAAGAGTGGACTTACTACAAGAACAAGTGGATATCTTGCAAGAACTTTTGGGACTGGGATGTGTTTATCCTTTAAGAGCAGTGTGTGTCACCTCTATTGCTTATAATAACCTTAGCTCTGTGGTTATATTATCTAAAAATCTCTCTGTCTACCTTACTGGTAATTGGTCATCTACGTTTGATACTCAGAGTCAATGCCACCAGGGTTCAGTTACATCGGTATCTGAGATGTTCTCTTTGTTATCTAAAGCCCTGGGATTGACAAAACAGTGGGCTGGAACAGTAGCTGTTCTGATTATTATCTGCTTAGGGATAGCCTATGTTATACGCAGCCAAATCAGAGCTCGCCAAGATGCCCGACATCATCGATGGGCTATAGTACAGCCTTTGTCAGCCATTGAGACAGGCACATCCCCCCAAGTATGGCTAAGCATGCTGGACCAGTAGTCAAAGACGGGTAAGATCCGTGGAAATACATACCAACCTAAGACAGGGTTCTGACGCCTGGAGGTCAGAATTCCAATGACGGGTAAGGATGTAATTTGCCATGGACAACCTAAGACAGGCATGGTCCCAAGTCATCGTTTCTTTATTTAAAGAATAAGGGGGAGATGTCAGGGGCGGGCTCTGAGGGCCCCAGAGCCGCACCGTGGCCCGATCTCTAAGATGGCGCCTGGCAGCTTGCCAAACATAGCTGCACTGGTAAACAAGTTTTAGGAAGTAACTCTGATTGGCTGTTGTACGTGAGGCGATCCTGGTATCTGCCTGGAGACTGTTCCTTGATAGGCTGACTTTCCTGGTAGTCTACTCTCTGATAGACTGATGTTCTCAATATAAGTCGGAGACTTGTGGAATAAAGCTCCTTTTTGGTTCCTGTGATCAAGAAAAGCGTACGCGTTGTGATTGCCCACCGCCTGTGGGCGGTGGGCGGTCATATTCTGTTTCATGTGTTTTCGTCTTTAAATTGAGCTTTCAGAGTTAGAACATTCCCGTCTGATATCTATATAAAGATAGGACATATGACATTGAGGTTATAATGCATCCATGAAAATGTATAAGTATACCTGTATATAAAATTGATTGGGACACTCTTCACTGGTGCAAAGTATTAATATTGAATATATTTGTTCACTAATACAATTTTGCAAAAATAGGCTTCTTCATATGCCTCTCAGTGGCTCCCAATGTTATTGAATACTACACATACATTAATAAAATCAATAAAATATATAGCCAAATTCTAAGTGTCAGAAATTTTGTTAGCTATTCTATTTTTTAATTGGTTATTATTTTCTGGTATCCTAAAAGGAAGGGTTATCATCAACCATTTTACTTATGTAGATCTTGATGATCAGAGAGGTAGAGGAAGTTAATCAAAATCTCACATCTACTTTTATACTTTCATAGGCAAACTGGAAATTAATCCTACTCTGTGTAGGTATAATATCTGTACATCTTTTCTTGTCCATTGCCTAGAGTGAATTTCTCATTTGAAGAAAACTAAAGAGGAAATTGTGGGAAGCCATCTATAAGCAGTGTGTGAACTCAGTGATGTTGGAACCATGAGGCTGGGAAACCTGGTTTTGGAAACTTCCAGTCAGAATCCACTGGTTCAAGAATACCCAGTTCACATGGTGCCCAGTCCTAGCTCACTGTTCATGTTCAAGCATAGTATCAGAGATGGGAGCGACCAACTAAGAGTCAAACAGCCTGCTTATCTCCACTCATATCCTGTTTTTCATGAAGCAAGCCCTGAGACAAGACTCCTCCCACACTGAAACCTTATAACTACAAATCCCCTTCGATCTCTACCACTATAAATAAAGCAAGAGCAGGCTCCATCTTTGTTAGAAGCCATACCCCTCTGGTCAGCTTGACTATCACTGCCCCCACTCTTTAAAATATATTTCTAGTATTTTGTGTCTATTTTGTTGTTCTACTTTCATAGCTTTTATTTCTCAGCTAGCCCAGTCCTCCAGTGGGAACCCTTTCCCTCACCCACGCAGGTGGTGAGAAAGAGGAAATAACAAAATTGTATTCTACTCTTCAGTTTTAGCTAAGTGATCCTAAGACAAAAGGACAAAAAGTGTTAGAGCAAGGACTTAAAATAATAATTTAAAATGAATTATAGCAAAATGTTAATGAAAATATTGTATTTTGAATGTAAAAATCTGTTAAATTTCTCTACAGCAATACTTGGCAAACACCCCATTTTTTAAAGAAAGGACAATATTAATAGTATTTAGTATTTCATTATAAGCTAATTATTCAACCTCATTTTGAATGTTTTTTATAAGAAAATAGTTTGTTTGCAAACATGGATTAAGTACTTAGTGTGTGTTAGACAACTTTTCCATTTTTACCTTGTCACATTTTACAACATACCTAATGCAATATTGATTTTCAAATAAAGTACTATGAAGTGAGGAGAATAATATAACTTTGTTTTAGGAAGGAAACAAGGAAATGGAAACTATACCAACTATTTCATCTATTAGAATTTGCATTTGGATCAAAATCTGTTTAAACAAGTTTTAAACTAGATAAAAAGTTCAACCAATGAGGTGTCCAAATTATAAGTAATGTCAGTCATTCGCAATATCAATTATAAAAATAAAAACAAATTTAACAAACATTTTTGACAAATTATCAAACTGTTTTCTAAGGTAGGGTAACATTTTATACTCCATTTTAAGGACTCTATTTTCTCCACATCCTAGTCAATATTTGATATTATCATCATTTTAATTATAGACATTCTAAATTTTGTAAAATGAAATCTCATTATGGCTTTGCTTTGAATTTCCTTGATGGTTATTGACATTGAGCACTTTTTTTGTGGCTGTTTGTTCATTGAGTATCATTTCTGAGAAAACATCTATTGCTTGTCCTTTGTTGGGGTTGTTGAGTTGTTAGAGTTCCTTATGTATTCTGGATGCAAGTCTGTTTTCAGATACATGTTTTTTACAAATACATTTTCCTATTGCAATTAATTCTCTTTTTTTGATGATGAACTTTGAGAAACATTGTTTTTTTAACTTTGATGAAAATGTATTTATTTGCAGTATCTAAGAAAGGTTTGTTTTCATTAATCCAAAAATCACAAAGATTTACTATTCTAATTTTTTCCTAAGAATTTCATAATTTTAGTTATTACATTTAGGTATCTGATTAATTTTGATATATGGAATCAGTTTGAATTTATTTTTTTAATGTACACATCTAGTTACCCCATCACTTTTAGTTCAAAATATTATTCTATTTTCATGAAATTATCTTGCTAGCTTGTTTAAAATAATTTACTTCATGACAGTTATTTATTGAAAATCCTTTGTAAAGTTATAGAAATATCTCTAGAATATTATGGTCCATTTGAAAATAATATCTTAGGTGTTATAATTTATTAACTTTAAAAAAGAAATACATTTTAAAAAGCAGTACACACTCAATAATGGAAAAATAACACCAATTATAAAACTGCCTTCTAAGGTATTTCAACACTGTGCAAACTGAGGAACATGTGCATTATGTTTAGAAAACACCAAGTTGCTTTATGTTTCCTGAAGATCAATCTGTAATTCATGTAGGGTAAATTCCAAAACAAAAATATAAATAAAATATGGAGCATTTTTTATGTGATTCTAAGAGACTCAATTTCATCCTATAGATAATGGAAAGCACTACCAACTCTAGAAGAAATGTGACCTGGGATGCATGTGATAGATCAGCCTCAGGTGGGATAAGAGGACTGTAAAGGTAGAGGAAATGTTATTATTTTATTTTATTTGAAAACTGAAGATTTTAGTTAGGAATATACTTACCCAGGATTGTTCATCTTCTTGAGGACTGGGCTCTCTATCAGTTTCTTCTCTCTTTACTCAATCAAATTATCAGTTTTGATACTCAGATTATCAGATGTTAATATAATTTCATCAAATCTAGTGAATCATGGTTGTATAGAAAACTTATGTAATCATTTTCTCTTTTTTCCAACTATACTTTCCTATTTAAAAAATATTTCTTGTACACAGCATGAAGATGATTCTGTGTAAACTATGTAGATATACTATAATCAACATTTTTGTATTTTTAGAATGAAGTGAATAGTTTTAATAATTTATTTAATCTTCATGTTAGCTTTAAGAATTGTACTTCTTTTGGGTTCAACATGATTTTTATTGTTATATTTATCCTGGGATTAATAATATATATGTTTATATAATATAACTAGCTAGAAAATTATGCTATAATTTAAGTTCCTTATAATACGGTATTTCTATATTTTGTGGTTCTTTTTGCAATCATGTTTAGACATTTTAATTTTCCACAAGATGATTACTTTGTTGTAAAATTTGTCTATTAAATAAATTTATCAATGATAAAATATTTGTTTTAACTAATACACTTACCATTTTGCAGTAGTCTATTGATTTCTGAAGATTCAATTCGCTCTGGCACCATTTTCCTTTCTTCTGTCAAACTTTAACAGAACATGAATGTGCTCGTGATAAAGTTTGTAAGCTTTGTGTTTGTGAATGAAGTACTGTATTTAGTTGGAGAATTTCTTAGCCATTTTGTATTAGTGCTTGGTCTGTAGTGATACTGGCTCATATATACTAGAATCTTGACCCTTATCATCATCCCCAAAACATGTATTTTTAGGTCACTATTAAAAATCACATAACTCTTTCTTACATTTTTATAAATGTGGAAATAATTATAAAATGCACAGAAGATTACAAAACTATAGGGACATACAGTGTAATCTTCTTATATTTCCCCATTATTGACATTTGGCACAACTAAAGTACAAGAAAATTAGTTTGGTAAAATTGGAACAAACCAAGGATTATTCACATTTCACCATTTAAGCATATTTTCCTACATGTGTCATAAATGTGTGTACAGTATTTTGTATTTTGTCACGTGTCTTCATGTTACCACCACCACAATGAAGATATGGAATTATACATCCCATTTTTAAATGTAATTTTCGTATTTAGGTACATTATGAACCTTTTGTGATTTTATGATTTTTGCTTTAAACATAAAACGTAATTTAAGTAAAAGAAGAAAAACTATACTTAGATTTACATTTACTTATTATTTTCTTTTTTCTTTCCTGAAGATTCAAGCCCCTCTGTTCCATTTATTTTCTGTTTAGAGAGATTCCTTAGGCTTAAGAATAAATTATTATTTAAGGTGTTTCCTCCCTGCACTAGAAACGTGTTTGATTTTTCCTTCAATGCTGAGAAAAAAAAAAATTGGTGAGCATTGAATTCTTGATGACGGTTGTTGGCTTCCAGCTCCTGAACAACTTTGCACCACTTCCTTATGCTGTTCACATGTTCCGATGTGCAACCATTATCATTTGGAGGATTTCCATGGTACAGGGCGAGGCCAGTATCCTTGCATGTTCTAGAAGCTTGATTATGAATGGTATGGCACACATTTGGGGGCATTTGTCCTATGTTGGATTTTTCTCGTTTTCATAAACCTATAAGTTTATGTCTTTTGCAAGGTTTTGTAAATTTGTAATTCTTATTTCTTCCAATAACCTTTTTTGATCCTTTCCATCCTAGGACACCACTGCTACGAGTAATATAATGCCTGGTTTCCTATCATAATTCCACAGTTCTGTATTTGCTTATTGAAGAAATTTTACAATGGTACGTTAAAAGATCTGTCATATATTTGCAACATTGAACTCATTTCAGTATGAATATGTTAATTGTCTTTCCTTAATGAATTTGTAATTTAATGGTTTTTGGTATGAAAAATGATATTAGGTTGTATCCTGTACATTCTAGAAATATATGCTAGGTAAAATCTGTATCTTATTCAAATCTGTATTAGCAGATAATCACTTTATCAGATTCAGTATGTGGGTTCTGGAATGCTTTTGTAAACTGTATTTCCAATTCAGCACTCTGAACCCTTGTAATACTATTCTTTTCTGCTTTGTTCTTAATGCTTCACCAGAAAATCTGCTGGATCCATGCTGTTTTCATCTATCTTGTTGGCAAAGTCACCAGATGTTACCATATGGAAGAGGAGGTAGATGCTGAATAGACCCGCAGAATAGACCCTGGTCTGGTCTTCAAATGTTGCATTTCTGTGGCTTCCTGATATCTGTTTGAAAGGAAGAACTCACCTGAGATGCTTTCTGATACAGGAGTGTAGTGGTTTGGGTTATATTCTGTTTGAGTTATATTCTGTTTTTGTATGAATGGACAAAAATATCTGAATTATCTTTGTCACTGTGTAGAAGGCCATGGCAACACTGGGTTTGGTTTTTCTTTCGTTATGGCATGGAAAGTTGGAATATGCAAGGTTGTAGCTGTCTTTTCCCACAAATTGATGAATCAAGATAAATGAGACCTTACAGTAATGGCAGGTTCAATCCCAGTGGTGTGCCTGTTTCTGCATATCAAGGAGTAGGGTATGGTTCTCTCTACCTGGGATCACTTGCTCTGCAAGAATCAGGGATCAAGTCTACCACATTCACTATGATATCAATGGAAGATGGCTCACTTTACCTTGTTTGTAGTATGATGCCTGCTCCTGAGGACAGATCAATCCTGCCATTACCATCTTTTGTAAGACAGATTGGTTCAGCATACCCAGATTCTAATGCAGACTGATCAGCTCCACCACCACGATTGGGTATAAGGGAAAGTGAGACATTAGCTAATGGCACTCTTAAGACAGATCAGGTAACTCTACTGGTGGCTCCAGCACAGGGGGAGCAGTTATCCGAGACCACACTTCATTGCTGACAGCAGCCTCCATATATATGTCAGGCCACTATAATCATTAAGTGTGAGTCATGAGATGCTTCTCTTTCCTAGATCTATACTCTGCTTTTTCTCCAGCACTTAGACTGAAGAGTCTAGGGTTATGTTGCTTTTGTTGTGTCTGCTTGCTTTTTGATTTCATATGTTCTTATTGGTAGTTCTGGGTTGTAGACCTCGCCGTTCCACAATTTTATATATGTGGGAGATACAAATGGAAAAAAGAAAAACAAATGTAAGCAGGTGAGTTACCACTTGCCATTCATCCTGTCCTGAGCTTGCTAGTCAGTCTCTTCTTTCCATCTCAGAGAGTCCTTTTATAGCTATTTAAAACATTATTTCCAGAATATTTATTTGCATTATAAGTTAAATGCAAAAAAAAATTGATTAGTATCATCTGATTGGAGGCTAGATACCAAAGACAACATTAAAATTTATTTATTTTAAAATTTATACTATTAAATACATAAACATAAACATAAACTTCATACATTTTATTTGCCAAAATTTACAGAAAAAAAGGAAATGTAGTACTTCTAACAAAGGTATAGGTTTATATTAAAAACATCAGGTTATGACAAATTCTATGACCCCCAACACCATCTTTAGATTTGAAAATAAGTACAGTCCTGAATTATTTAAAATTTGGGTTGCATTCTGAGAAAAAGGTGTTGGGCAATTTTGTCACAGAGCAAAGCTTAACCAAGATGGTTATCACCTCGTTAAATGATAAAATCTCATAAGATCTCATCATATATGTGTCCCTTCCTGATCAAATCATTACATGACATATATAATATGTTTAATTGTATCTTTATTAGAAAAAAATACCTTAATTTAATTCATTGTATTTTCCTTTTTAAATATGTTTAGCTTTAAGTTTCTTTAAAGTCAGATATTGCAAAGTAAAACTTCTGTTACTTTTTTGAAAATAATTGCAGAGAAATACATTGACAAAACAGCTGGTCCATAGTATTGAAATCAAATTCTCCTTAGTTTCCCTACCTAAATAATTATGTGTTTACTCAAAATTTGATCAAATCAATATGTGCTTCTGTGTGCAAGGCCTTCAAGGAAACCTGATTATTAGTACATGTCTGCATGCAAACATTTGCATAAGAGATATGTTCATTGTGTAAATAGAGTTCTACCCAGCAAAATAGTGATAAATAATGACCTGCCTACCCTACATGTGTTTCTCACCTCTCCAGTTCTCATCTTCCAAAAGTAAAGGTTTTATACATTTTAGCAGCTTTCTCATGCATTTTTCTCTATTATTAAAAAAAATCATAAATCATTTCTGTCCTTTAAAATAGTTCTTCTAAGATAAAATAAGGAAAAATGGAATAAGGAATATGGTTACCTGTCCTAAATCTGTGCTCACATGAGTGTACACAATATTTCCCTTAGCTAATGTATCATAATTTTGTCCTATATCAGAATTACATGCTAAGGTTACAAAAATAGGTAATTATTACTTACAGATGCAAATTATATCTTCTTCCTTTCCATGTAAAATTTCTTTTTCTTACAATAATATATTCATTTACTGTTTACTTCTTTATGTAACTATAATAAAATCTGTATCTTAATTCTCCATAAGAAGTATAAGACTCCTCTCAGTAATTTCAACTGGTTTAGCAATTTCATTAATTTCTTGGAGAAGGTTCTTTTGAAGTTCTTCTCACTGTTCCTTTACAGAGTCTACTGGTGTTTTGCATGGATATTCCAATATTCTTTTCTTTTTCAGTCTATTTATATTATTTAATTACTTATTGTTTAACTGTGGTTTTTTATCCTGCTTCCTGAATATTCTCTCTCTCTCTCTCTCTCTCTCTCTCTCTCTCTCTCTCTCTCTTTCTCTCTCTTTCTGCCTTTCTTTCATGTATCTGCTTGCTTTGATATCTGTATTTCATGATAAAGGTTTTCTGCAACTACCTGGAGAGCTTCAACACTTTCTTCGTTTTAAGACTTAAGATAGTTTCTAAGGTGTTTGGAAGCTCTATGGAGATGAATGGACCTTGATGATTTTTATTTTGTTGGAGGGTGATCTGTCCAGACCATCACACTAAAGAGACCATAAGAAGGAGTACTTATAAATGTTTCCTTAAACTGTTAGAGTGTTAGAGAGATGGATATTTCCCTTCCTCATGTGGAATTTTAACCCTGGTTACCATTGTTCTCATAGCTATTTTCAGAATTATCTTAAAAGTTTTCACCTCTACTTCAAAAATAAACTTTAAAATTATTTCTGTTTAGCAATCATTAGTGAAATTGAAAATTGAAAATAACTCAAAGAAATAAGAAAGTGTGTGCAAAAGGGAAAAATTAAACAGGCAGGAAGAAAATCAGGAGGGTTTAAGGACTTTGCTACCAAATGGGGATGCATTCTGGGAAGAAACAAGACTTCTACTACAAAGTAAAAAAGATCTGAAAAATATCCATTTTGTGGCTCTACTATTTTCTCTTTCCTTAGTGATTTTATGTACACAAACAAAAATATAACATAATGAGAAAATTCAGTAACATGGGAAGAAAAAGTCAGTATTTGAGCACTATTGTTGTTATGCATATTAGGCAAGTTTGGAAACTATAAGTATTATTTTGGCTTATTTATGCATTAATGAAATGCCTAGCTTGTTATTTTCTAATGACCCACTTTTGTTAACTGACCAGCTCTGATGAGAATATTAAAGTGCTGTGGTTTTAACTTGAATGATAATATTCTTTGCAGACATTCAAACAACATTTAAATGTTGATATCTACTTGTTCAGAATTATAACAAATAATTAGCTCATTTCTGAGCATGAGAGAATATAGAGGGTTTTATTTTTTCTTCCCTGAATAGGAAAATCTTCTACATCTTTATGATAAGAAAACCTAAAAATACAATGTGAGATTTCATTAAAATTTTCAACAATGAAATGGAGAAAATTGGTTTACCACACCAATAATGGACGCAGGTACATAAAAACAGGTGTCTGTAACATCAGAATTTCCAAACCTGAATTCTACTCTTTACTCGTCACCCTTTCCCCTCAAGATACACGGGGTACATTCATGAACAAATAATGAAGAATGGATGCATAATATTTTGATTGACTGCTCTATAATGAATTTCAATATAGAAGATTACTGAACTATATATTTTTATAAAAAGAACTCTTGTTATATAGCATTTAAGGTGATGATTTAAATGACAAATTTAGTTAAGACAAAGTAAGTATTCCATTCTGGTTTTTATTCTTTTTTTTTTTTTTTTTTTGCGGTGCTTGGGATTGAACCCAGGGTCTCGTGCTTGTGAGGCAATCCATTCAGAATAAAGCTTAAGATTAAATGGTTCTGTACTCTATCTGCCTAGTGGAGAGAAAAAAATGCCAGTGAAGTCTAGATAATTAAAATAATTCCAAAATTTGACAAACTACTGCTAATATCTCAAAGACAATCTTGAATATGGAAAAAATTGCAAAATATAAGCAACCAGGTTGACTGACAAATAATAAAATTATTCAAATAAAACACTGTGGTCAGGGTACAATCAATTGGTCTAAATCAACCAATGAAACAGAATAGAGAATCCAGAAGCAGGTTCTTAAAAATGGACATTTAATTCACAACAAAGCTACCACCATATTTCAATGGGGAAAAAATAAGATCTTTTCAATAATTTGTGATGGATATTTTGTTTATGTTTTATTTAAAAATATGACTACACACAATAAACAATTTCAGATATTTGGTAAAACTCAATCCAGATCACAATACAGTAAAACTTTTAGAAAGAAACATATTATCCAGGCCAAGCACAGACGCCATCACTGCACTGGGGTGGTGCCATCACTGGTCAGTCACAGTGGCAGAGTGAGCTGGTGGGTGAGGATGCCGCCTGCCTTGCAGAGCTAGGCAGCAAGCAGCCAACCCGCCCAACCACCAGGCCAAGCACAGATGCCATCACTGAGCAACCCCGCCGACCACCATGCCAAGGTCTGTTGCCATCGCAGAGCAAGTAAGCAGACCAGCCAGCCCACCTGCATTGCAGTTAGCCAGAGGCATCTTTATAGGCTGGTGCAGGCATTTTGAATTATTCCTGAGGGCGTGGCCATCATCATTGGAAGGTCAGCTCCCTTCCTGAGATATCTACAAAAAGTTAGAGGACCTTTGACAAGACCCAGGAGTTGAGGAGGTATTGAGAGACTCGAGACCAACTCAGAACTACCGGGTGAGTCTCTTCCACTGGTCAGGCTCCCTGGATGGGGCAGTAGTACCCAAACGCAGGGAACTTCGTGGAGTAGAGTGGCCCAGTGAGACTCCCCTGCTGGAACTGAGCACCCAGTCAAGCAGGAGCATTGTAGAGGAGGGCCACACAGTGAGAGGCTTCGACGCAGAGTGAGGGTCTGAGGCCCAGGTGGTAGCTCTGGTCCCCAGGGGATGTAGCAGAGGAGAGCTGCTCAGAGAGGAAGTCCCTCACAGAGACAGGATTCCCAGCCCAGGCGGTAGATAAAGACCCCTGGGAACATCACAGAGGAGAGCTTCCCAGTCCAGGTGGTAGTTCTGGACCAAAGGGAACTGCTCAGAGGAGAGCTGCCCAGTGAAACTTCCCCACTGGGTAAGTCTTTCCCGCTGGGTGAGACTTTCCAACCAGGGCAGTAGAACCAGAGACACAGGCACAGATCAGACGTGCCCCAGTCTGCAGTCTACTCCCCCTTTGGCTGAACTTCAGTCAACATGTGGAAGCACCTTTGCCCACTGACAGGGAATGTACACCACCTAAAGGCCACCACCCCTAGAGGGGCAACTGAAGGCTATGAGGTAAGTTATTGGAAATCTACCAAGACAGTATTAGTCAATAGAAGAAATTTGCAATATCCCAGAGTTTCACTACTAGAGGAGTAGATACCTGAGCAATATGAGAAAACGAGGGAAGAAAATGTCCCAAACAAACCTAGATGGTATAGCAATAAAATTCAATGACAACATGGTAGAAGATATGTCAGAAAGGGAGTTCAGAATATACATAATTAAAACAATCAGGGAAGCAAACCAGATGAAAGAGCAAATGCAGGCATTGAATGATGAGATGAAAAGCAAATGCAGGCATTGAATGATTGCACCAATAGACAGTTAAAAGAGCAAATAGAGGAAGCAAAAGATCATTTCAATAAAGAGTTAGAGATATTGAAAAAAAAAGCAAACAAACAGAAATCCTTGAAATGAAGGAAACAATAAACCAAATTAAAAACTCCATAGAAAGCATAACCAATAGGATAGAACATATTTAATCTTGAAAACAAAGTTGATCAAACAGAGAAGATGGTAAGAAATCATGAACTGAATCTACAAGAATTTTGGGATATCATGAAAAGGCCAAATTTAAGGTTTATTGGGATTGAGGAAGACTTAGAAAAACAAACCAAAGGAATGAACAATCTATTCAATGTAATAATATCAGAAAATTTCCCAAATATGAAGGATGAAATGGAAAATCAAGTACAAGAGGCTTATAGGACTCCAAATATACAAAATTATAACAGAACCACACCAAGACACATTATAATGAAAATACATAACATACGAAATAAAGACAGAAATTTAAAGGCTGCGAGAAAAAAGAATCAAATTACATTCAGGGGGAAACCAATACAGATATCAGCAGATTTTTCAATCCAGACCCTAAAAGCTAGAAGGGCCTGGAACAACATTTTTCAAGCCCTGAAAGAAAACAGATGCCAACCAAGAATCTTATACCTAGCAAAACTTACCTTCAGATTTGACAATGAAATAAAACCCTTCCATGATAAACAAAAGCTAAAAGAATTTCCCAAAAAAAATCCAGCATTACAGAATATTCTCAGCAAAATATTCCATGAGGAAGAGATGAAAAACAACCATGTAAATCAGCAAAGACTGGAACTAGCCTAAAGTAACAGCCAAATAAAGGAGAAACCAAGTCATGTCAAAAAAAAGAAAATGAGCTCTCAGGGTCTTAAGCCCCCTTGCTCTTCTTGACCAGCAACAAGGGAAGGGGACACTCCCCAACAAGGTCAGACCAGGATAGGTAGGGCCGGCTGACCGCCCCCTCCCAGTCCTCCGGGCGGAGGACAATCAGACGCGTCAGGGAGATCAGTCACAGCAGGAACTCGTTTATTGAGGAAGTCACACAGCTTTTATGTAGGGGCTAGGCAGGAACCAATCAGCTTAAAGGTCAGCAAGGCACGGGGGGGGGGGGGGGGTGGTGGTCATGCAGCAAGAGTCCCATAGGACTATATGGCAAGCATGCGCCGATCATGTTTGTGGAACTGTTAACCAATCCCTGACGGTGGTCTGATTTATCGTCATTAACCTTTGAAACTGCCTTTGCCCCTTAATCTTGCTCACCCACCAGGAACTAAGGAGTCATGCTGAGTTAGTTAACATGTCATTAGTCCCAACAATGAGCCAAATGATCGGGAATACAAATCATATCTTCATATTTCAATAATAACCCTGAATGTTAACGGCCTGAACTCATCAATCAAAAGACATAGACTGGAAGATTGGATTAAAAAGAAAGATCCAATAATTTGCTGCCTGCAAGAGACTCATCTCATAGAAAGAGATACGCATAGACTAAAGGTGAAAGGATGGGGAAAAACATACCATGCACATGAACTCAGCAAAAAAGCTGGAGTATCCATCCTCATTTCAGATAATGTGGACTTCAAGCCAATGTTAGTCAGAAGGGATAAAGAAGGACATTTCATACTGCTTAAGGGAAGCATAAATCAGCAAGATATAACAATCATAAACATCTATGCCCCAAACAGTGGCTCATCCATGTATGTTAAACAAATCCTTCTCAATTTTAGAAACCAAATAGACCATAACACAATAATACTAGGTGATTTTAACACGCCTCTCTCACCACTGGACAGATCTTCCAAACAAAAATTGAACAAAGAAACCCTAGATCTCAGTAACACAATCAATAATTTAGACTTAACAGACATTTATAGAATATACCATCCAACAAAGAGCGGATACACTTTCTTCTCAGCAACACATGGATCCTTCTCTAAAATAGACCATATTCTATGCCACAAAGCTAATGTTAGCAAGTACAAGAAGATAGAGACTACCTTGTATTCTATCAGATCATAATGGATTGAAATTAGAAATAAATGACAGAATAAAAAACAGAAACTACTCCAACACCTGCAGATTAAATAATATGCTATTGTATGATGAATGGATAACAGAAGACATCAGGAAGGAAATTTAAAAATTCTTAGAGGTAAATTAGAGAAAAGATACACCATACCAAAATCTCTGGGACACTATGAAAGCAGTACTTAGAGGAAAATTTATTTCATAGACTGCAATCAAAAAAAGAAGAAAGAATCAACAAATTAATGACCTAACACTGCAGCTTAAAGTCCTAGAAAAAGAAGAACACAGTAACACCAAAAGTAATAGAAGACAGGAAATAGTTAAAACAGAGCTGAAATCAATGAAATTGAAACAAAAGAAACAATCAAAAAATTGACAAAATAAAAAGTTGGTTCTTTGAAAAAATAAACAAAATTGATAAATCCTTAGCCACACTAACAAGGAGAAGAAGAGAGAAAACTCAAATTACTAAAATTCAGAATGAACAAGGAAATATCACAACAGACATGATTGAAATACAGAACATAATTAGAAGCTATTTTGAAAATCTATACTCCAACAAAATAGAAAATCTCGAAGACATCAACAGGTTTCTAGAGACATATGAATTACCTAAACTGAACGAGGAGGACATACACAACTTAAATAAATCAATTTCAAGCAATGAAATAGAAGAGGTCATCAAAAGCCTACCAACAAAGAAAAGTCTGGGACCAGATGGGTTCTCAGCCGAGTTCTACAAAACCTTTAAAGAAGAGTTCATTTCAATACTCCTCAAAGTATTTCATGAAATAGAAGAGGAGGGAACCCTCCCAAACTCGTTCTATGAAGCCAATATCACCCTGATACCTAAATCAGAGACACATCGAGGAAAGAAAATTTCAGACCAATATCCTTAATGAACATTGATGCAAAAATTCTCAACAAAATCTTAGTAAATCACATACAAAAATATATTAAAAAGATAGTGTACCATGATCAAGTGGGTTTTATCCCAGGAATGCAAGGTTGGTTCAACATTTGGAAATCAATAAATGTAATTCACTGTATCAACAGACTTAAAGTCAAAAATCACATGATCATTTCAATAGATCAAATAGAAAAAGTATTTGATAAAATACAGCATCCCTTCATGCTCAAAACACTAGGAAAAATAGGGATAGTGGGAACATTCCTTAACATTGTGAAGGTCATCTGTGTTAAGCCCATGGCCAATATCATTGTAAATGGTGAAAAACTGAAAGCATTCCCCGTAGAAACTGCAACAAGGCAGGGATGCCCTCTTTCACCACTTCTATTCAACATTGTCTTCGAAACTCTAGCCAGAGCAATTACACAGACCAAGGAAATTAAAGGGATATGAATAGGAAAAGAAGAACTCGAACTATCCCTATTTGCTGATGACATGTTTTTATATTTAGAGGAATAAGTAAATTCCACCAGAAAACTTTTAGAACTCATAAGTGAAATCAGTAAAGTAGCAGGATATAAGATCAATGCTCATAAATCCAATGCATTTTTATACATAAGTGATGAATCTTCAGAAAGAAAAGTTAGGAAAACTACTCCATTCACAATAGCTTCGAACAAAATAAAGTATTTGGGAATCAATCTCACAAAAGAGGTGAAAGACCTCTACAATGAGAACTACAGAACACTAAAGAAAGAAATTAAAGAAAACCTTAGAAGATGCAAAGATCTCCCATGTTCTTGGATAGGCAGAACTAATATTGTTAAAATGGCCATACTACCAAAAGTGCTATACAGATTCAATGCAATTCCAATTAAAATCCCAGTGATGTACCTTACAGAAATAGAACAAGCAATCATGAAATTCATCTGGAAGAATAAGAAACCCAGAATAGCTAAAACAATCCTTCATAGGAAGAGTGAACAGGGGGTATCACAATACCAGACCTTCAACTATACTACAAAGAAATAGTAACAAAAACGGCATGGTATTGGCACCAAAATAGACCAGTAGATCAATGGTACAGAATAGAGGACACGGACACAGTCCCAAATAAATACAATTTTCTCATACTAGACAAAGGGGCCAAAAATATGCAATGGAGAAAAGATAGCCCCTTCAACAAATGGTGCTGGGAAAACTGGAAATCCATATGCAATAGAATGAAATTAAACCCCCATCTCTCACCCTACACAAAACTCAACTCAAAATGGATCAAGGACCTTGGAATCAGACCAGAAACCCTTCATCTTATAGAAGAAAAAGTAGGTCCAAATCTTTAACATGTTTGATTCGGATCAGATTTCCTTAACAGGACTCCCATAGCACAAGAAATAAAAGCAAGAATCAATAACTGGGATAGATTCAAACTAAATAGCTTTCTCTCAGCAAAGGAAACTATCAGTAATGTGAAGAGAGAACCTACAGAGTGGGAGAAAATCTTTGCTACTAATACTTCAGATAGAGCACTAATTTCCAGAATATACAAAGAACTCAAAAAATTCTACACCAAGAATACAAATATCCCAATCAACAAATGGGCTAAAGAAATGAACAGACACAACACTGAAGAATATATACAAGCAATCAACAGATATATGAAAAAATGTTCAACATCTTTAGTAATAAGAGAAATGCAAATCAAAACTATCCTAAGATTCCATCTCACCCCATTTAGAAAGGTGATTATCAAGAATACAAGCAACAATAGTTGTTGGCGAGGATGTGGGGAAAAAGGTTCATTCATACATTGTTGGTGGGGTTATAAATTAGTGCAGCCACTCTGGAAAGAAGTGTGGAGATTCCTCAGAAAGCTTGGAATGGAACCACCATTTGACCTAGCTATCCCACTCCTTGGCCTATACCCAAAGGACTTAAAATCAGCATACTACGGAGATACAGCCACAAAAATGTTCATAGCTGCTCAATGCACAATAGCCAGATTGTGGAACCAACCTAGATGTCCTTCAATTGATGAATGAATAAAGAAACTGTGTGAATATATATACAATGGAATATTACTCAGCCATAAAGAATAATAAAATTATGTCATTTGCAGGCAAATGGATGGAATTGGAGAATATCATGCTAAGTGAGATAAGCCAATCTCAAAAATCCAAAAGATGAATGATCTCACTGATATGCAGATGATGACACATAATGGGGGGGGGGGCAAGAATGGAGGAAGGAGGCACTGTATAGAGGGAAAAGAGGGATGGGAAGGGTGGGGGGATGAAAAAAACAATAACAGAATGAATCAAAACCTATTACCCTAGGTAAATGTATGATTACACAAATGGTATGCCTCTACTTCATGTACAGAGAAACAACATGTATCCCATTTGTTTACAAGAAAAATGAATTAAAAAAAAAAGATACATATTATCCATACATCTTTGTTAGTTTTTGTTTCAATGTGACCAAAAGACCTGAAAAGAACAATTTGAGAGGTGGGAAGTTGATCTGAGTCACAATTTCACAAGTCTCATTCCATAGATGACCAACTCCACTGCTCTGGGCTGAGAGGAGGCAGAACTTCAAGGTAGAAGGGTGTGATGAAGAGGAAAGCAGCTCACTACATGACTCTGCAGGAAGCAAAGAGAAAGAGGCAGACTTCATCAGGGATAAAATATATACCCCAAGGGCACGCCCCCAATTCACCAGCCACACCTACCTGCCTAAGGTTACCATTCTGTTAATCCATTCAACTGGAATAATGCACTGATTGGTTTAAGGCTCTCATAATCCAATCATTTCACCTCTGATCATTCTTATATTGCCTCACACAGGAGCTTTTGGAGGAAAACTCATCCTAAACTACAACTCTTTATATACTCAAGCTAACTTGGGTGAAATTTTCTTAAACAGAAAATAAACACAATCATAAAAGAAAAATGTATCATATTAATTATATTAAAATTAAAAACTTATGCTCATTAAAAGATTGAGTTGCAAGAACATAACCAGCAAAGTGTTAAAACTATCATCTTGAAAAGTGCATGCATTTTTGTAATGTGCATATCTGATGCTGTGTCAAAATGTATTAATAACATTTTCATAAGAAAAAAGACAATTATAAAAACAAGGGCAGAAGAGGAAGCAATTTATACAAAAATATTTTGTTTTTTTAGAAAAGTAAACATGTCTGTTTTATTTATTGCTTAACAAAATCATTTGAAGAAAAATAAATACATTTTGAATAAAAAAATACTATTTCATGGATCAATGATCATATAAACTTCTTTTAATTATTCTTTAGAAAAAAATCTAGATCAAAACCAACATGTGATACTATTGTGCAAATATCAGAATAGTATAAATTTTTTAAAAAGAAAAAATTCCAAGTTTTGATTAGAGAGTGGAGAAACTTAATGTTTATGGAATAGCTGAACACTAATGCACTACTAGTGGGATTATAAATCAGAAATCATGTTAACATTAAATAGACATATAACCTATGGCCTAGGATTTCTCAAAAGTGAGCACCCAGCAGACAAGAGTGCAATGCTTATATCTTTCAAAAGACATAAACACACTAGTATTAGAAGTTTTATTTACAGAGTCACAAAATTGGATCCAACACCAATCTTCTCTATAATTTGAATACAGAAGTAAATTATGACACTTATACAAGTGAATACTCTGTTGCTCTAATGGGCTGATAGATTTGACTCCATGAAAAAGTTAAAGGTCAGGTTACATGGACAATGACTAAACAGACTCCATTTTGCTCTGAGACTCCATGTTACTTAGGAAATGCTTCTCCCATGGGAATGGTCCGTCTCTGTACCTGTCAACAGTTGCTTAACTTCTCCCAGGGGAACATCCCACCTCTGAACCCATCAATAGTTGCTTAGCATGACATAGTTAGCAATACAAAATGACACAATGACAATTCTTGTATAATGAAAAATTGTTCTCTTTTTGATTCCTATTTTCCTAAACAATGTACCATGTCAACAGTGATGTCAACAGCAATTATATAGATGTTAGTAACCATTCTTAAGTTTGTACCTAAGTAAGGTCATTTTGATCCACTTCCCCCTTTTGCTAATGATTCAGATCCCATGATGTTTGTTTGTAATTTTAAATCATAACACAGACACTTATGATTGATGTACTGACTTTTGGTATAAAAACCTCTGCAACCTTATGGTTGGGGCTGTTCTCCCTTATAGCCATTTTTGAGGCATTATATGAAACAGTCAGTTGACCCGCTAATAAAAACTCTCAAATTTAGACTTCTCAGTGTTGATCAGTCTGTTCTTAAGTTGCGCCCCATAACACAGCCAGAAATAGAAGAAAAACTGCACACAAACATCAACCAATCTCTCAGATACAAGATAAAAGTCAGAAATAAAAAAAATGCACACTGTAAGAAATTCCACATCAGAAAATGTAATCTCTGGAACAAAAATAGTGATTTTGCTCACCAAGGGACTCAATAATGCCATATAGAGAGTATGAGATGGCATTCTGTCGTGCTGTGATGCTCTGTCTTTTGCAGTGGGGCTAATTACATGGTTATTTATCAAACATCAAACTGCACACTTAAGATTCATGTTGCTCTCTGCATATATGCCACACATCAGTTGAAAAATAAACAAACAAAATACCCTTACAGATTTTATAATTACCTTGGCTTAACAAGACTGTCATTATTTTAATTGAATGTAGCTAGACTGAGTGGCTTAGTTCTTTTATCATATACAAACCACCCACTAAAGCCCAAGTCCCATTAAAGCAAGAGGTTTTGTTTGGTTTCTTGAGATATTCCAGAGTCTTAGCAGTGAGATTTAA
Source organism: Sciurus carolinensis (assembly GCF_902686445.1). Classification (NCBI taxonomy): domain Eukaryota; kingdom Metazoa; phylum Chordata; class Mammalia; order Rodentia; family Sciuridae; genus Sciurus; species Sciurus carolinensis. The sequence goes on along the minus strand of NC_062221.1, from coordinate 120,438,682 downwards.
CAGGTACTACTAAAGATGAGTGTTGTCATGACTCTGCCTTTTAAGTTAAATTTCACTTTGTATGGCATAAATAAGAATAATCTTAGAGATATATAAAAAACATAGGATCTTAAGAGTGACAATTTATTCATTTGTTAAGACTGTGAATTTGAGGACAACTATATGAAGTAGAAATCCTAGTTGTTGTCTTAATTGTGATTAATTCATTCACATTTTATCTACCCATTTGGTAGACTGCTCTCCAATATCAAAATCAATATCTTTTCACTCTTTTGGGCAAAATATCTGCTGAAGTAAAATTGAAGATATTTGCAAGGTCCTTCAACATTTATTAATGTAAATTCTGTAACTAAGAAGCATAAAATTTAAGTCCATCTCGTAAGTTTAGGATACAAAATAGAGAATAAGAGCAAGAAGAAATTCCACAAACCTCCCTAATCCAACAGTACCATTTACAACATGAGCTTCAGACTTCAACCCATACATACATTCCAGAGAAGTCTGTGGTTCTATATTTTGTACATCACATAACTACATGGTAATTGTCTTGCAATGTAAATCCTGAAACAACCACACCTATGTGATAGTTCCATATTTCAGATTCAAATTTTATATTTATTCAATTAAATGCATTCACGGCACTGCAAAAAGTGTTTTTAAAATTTAATGTATACACGAAACACATGAGATCCTCTTAAATGCATGGATTCAGATTTAATATGTGATGGAGGAGCTAAGATTTTCATTTGAAAACTCATCATGATACCAGTTCTATCTTTCTGTTGGTCATGGTTTAGGTAGCAAAGAAGTAGAAATATGTGTGGTTTTGGACATCAATTGATAAATAAAATAGGACTGGAGATGTACCTCAATGGTAGAGTGTTTTGCCTAGCGTGTACAAAGCCCTGGGTTCAACCCAACACAAAAAGAAGGAAAAACGTTAAAATTGTTTTCAGAGCTAAGAATGAGTAAATTATAAAGTGATTTCTGCATAAATGACAGACAAGCAATTGTTAGAAGCACTTTTTTTTTCTATTCCTAACTTTCATTTCAAATAAGTAGCAATTGCACATCACACCTAATTGCATTAATGACTCATGCTGACTTCGAAATTAGCGGCAGTTACACCATGAACATCTTCCTGCATAGGGTCTCCCTCAGGAGAAATGGCACCTCTCCCTCCTAGTCTGCCATTCTTACTTCTTTTCTTCTGTATAAGAATCTGACAATCCATCTTCAACTTTACTTGAATAATGAGCTAATGTTCCTTACCAAAACATTCCCTTTTAACTTTCTCAAATAACAAATCAGGAACTGAACTGGATGCAACATTATCTAGCAAATTAGGCAAATCGCATGTGATTTCCTGCAATTCATTTCCATCTCCGAAACTGTTGCTTAGGTACTTGTGATAGGTAGATGTACCTCTCAGCTGCTGACACACAGGTGCTATTTCAGGTCTTGCTTGAAATTCTCCTCCCATCCTTTAAGAGTAAATATAGATATTCTTTCTAACTCTCAAACAAAATTAATATAATTTTAGACCTAAATGATACTGACCTTACATTTTAAATCTTGATCTTTTTCACCTTCTTTTGAGAAAAACCTTACCCTATAGCAGGCATTGAAAAGTTTTATCCTAAACAATAAGCTCATCTTGGGTTCCTAAGTTCACCAAAAATTGAAGGTCATGTGAGACTTCCTAGAGCAGTATCATCTAAGAGGTATTTTAGGACAGGTCATGTCTTTCAGATTTCCTCAATCACACCTCACCTCACCCACTTCACAAAGGCTCACCCAAACACCACACAGTACTAATGTTAATCATGTTACCAAATAAGTCCTTAAAGTGATTCAAATTGTTATCACTTGAATCCTCCCTAAATCATCATGCCTGGAAAAAGGACTATATTTATCAAAGCTAAACTTCATACCATTTTCCTTAATTCCACTTTGTAGGCCCTAGTACCTTTCAAAGAGTGAAGTGATTAGGAAGTGTCACTTCCTTAGGGACTTGGGGGAGGTACAGAATTAAAACCTGCCCACAAATTCAGTTAGTCTCAAAGGTGTAATATTCTCTCGTATATATTTTCAAAATACTTTTTAGATATTTCATTAAGGTTCCTATCTATACTTCTGCCTCACACCCAGATCAGACTCATATAATTTAAATTATTTTTTTCCTCTCCAATAGCTTTGTCCCTGTATAATTATCCTCTACTTTGTTTTCAATTTTGGCTTGAAAATTACCATTTTTTTAATTGACAAAGAAAAATTCTACATATTTCATGGTTGAAAACGTATATTTTGAAGTAGGCATACATTGTAGAATGGTAAAATTATACTTTTTAGCATGTGCATACTCTTGTATAATTATCTTCATTTTTTGTAGTGAGAACACCACAAAATTCCCATATTATTTAAACTCCCATATTATTTAAATATTTAATTTCCTTTAAAAATTATTGTAACTTTTTGGGCATAAATGCTCAAAACTCCAAGGCCATACCTCAGTTTTAGCCAATGTTTTCATTTGTTGTTATTCTTTCTTATTTTTCATTTGTCTTTCTTGGCATTGAAAGGAAAAATGAAAGAGGAAGAAGGAAGAAGAAGAAACAAGGAGGAGGAGAAAGAGGGAGGAGAGAAGGGAAAGAGGAGAGAGGGTGATGGGGAGAAGAAAGATGAAATGGAAAAGCAGAAATTGAAGCAGAGACGTGAATGCTGCTAGCGTACAAAAACTATCCCTGCACTGTGGTAGTTGTGACAAACATGATGTAGTGGTCTGGGACAGCTTTGACTTTAAAAAGATATCAGGAAATAACAGGTGTGCAAAATTTTAGTAGTATTGCACTTCTAATCTGCATACTTTAGAGAACTCGAGTGGGTAAAATTTTACTATGTGATTTCTAACTTTGCTACAAGTTTAACATTTGTCTGACACTTTTGCAATATGAATTCCTCAAACCAAAATTAAACACAAATAGTATAAATTAACTATAGAATTTTTCTGTTTTCAATATTAGATTAGCTCATTTCATTAAAAGAGATTCATCATTGAGATTTTGAGAAAGAACAAAAATAAGTAAATCAGTGCCTGCATACAGAACCTGCCTCAGTCTGAAGATGCATATCCTATTTAAAGTGCACGCTGAATAATTACCCCATTAATTTGATGAATGCAGACAGTAATTCACGATGATTTAAGGCTCAAAGTTCTATTTTTCTCTCAGATGCATAAGGTTTATTTTACTTTAATTATTTGGGTCGTTGCCTTAATTCCTCATTTAACATTACTTGTAAAAGGACCTTACTATTTCTAAAATATGACCTTTTTAATGAAGTTCTTTCTACTACCGACTTTAACCTTTAAGCTTGCCATGTTATGGTGCTATATGTAAATAACCGCCTTGACAATGACATTTGGCATGACTCCAGAAAGAGAGAATAGTGGGAAAGGAGTGAACTGAGCTTTTGTTTCTTCCATTAAATTTATGTCGCACCATTAAATCACTGCTATTGGGACTGCAAGATTCATTCTTGGGTTTCCTCTGTTTCAAACACTCCTTTCTTCCCTGTGTCTCTCCACCATCCACTCTGTTACATATTGCAATGCTGTCTTTGGTTTGGTTTTGTTTGTTTGTTTGATTGATTGGTACCAGGGATTGAACCCAGGAGTGATTAACCACTGAGCGACATCCCCAGCTCTTTTTGTATTTTTTATTTTGAGAAAAGGTTTCACTAAGTTGCTGAAGCTGACTTTGAACTTGTGATCCTCCTACCTCAGCCTCCTGAGCTGCTGGGATACACTGCAGTTTTAAAAATCCTCCATTTACGAACATTTTTATGCTTTAGTTTATGTCTCATTGTTTTCTAGACTATGTGTTTTTTAGGAGGTATATATGTTAATTCATGTATCTACTGTTAATAGCAATTCACATTAACTTACTGTGTTTGAAGTATGATTTTTTTTTTTTTGTTTATAAACTAAAACATCCATACATTTGAATGTGAGAATTGACACTGTGTATAAAGCTCGGTATTTTAATAAAATGTAAGTTTGGGGATCAATTAATATAATCCCTCAAGTTTTTACTTTGGAATAAATTCTTATATAGAATGGCTTATGCACAATGGATTTTTCTTCAATCCTATTCATTTTAAAATTTCCATCTTAAAAAATGCTTACTGCAGTCCTTTTTGCATCTCAGATAAATGTTCTGACATTGATAATGAATTTTTCCATTTGATTATGACAGTAATTATCAACAATAAGTTGACAAGAAAAAAATGGGATATTCAACTATTCAGTTCTAGTTTTGATTTTATTAAATTCCTCTGTTTATTGTCAGTCAGAACAGTGAATTATCTAGTGTGATATAGTTGAATGATAGGATTCATAATTATCACTTTGTTTTATTATTATGAGAGACTCAGAAGTCTTGGGGCAAAGAATGAACAAAGAAAGGTATATTTGATACAATTACACAGATTATGCATCTTCAACTATTTAAATTTGTGATCCAGTATAATAAGTGCTCCCACTTATTCAGAGTGTTCCTAGGATGCGCCATTACCAATAATGACTTCTCCAATGGTGTTCAAGGTTCCCACATCCCACCTGTACTCAGATCTTACCTGGACATCTCCTCTAGTACTCTAGTATTTCAGTTTCAGAGAATTTTGGACGCAAGTAGTGAAACCCAACTCAAATGCATAAAACTTTCAACTGTCTTCATCCTTTTTTGTTTTCATTCATTATTTGTATTTACCACATAAACATAAAAATTATGCATATTAATGAAATGGGATAACATCTGAATATATGTGTTCATTGTATAAAGTTTAAATCAAGTTAGTCTTTTTGTTTTGGATTTTGGTATTTTATTTTTGAATTTTGAAATATGTATAATTACATAATGAGATAACTTGAGGATGAAACCCAAGTCCAAATCAAGTTAATCTTATCTCTCTTCTCAGACATTTATCATTGTATTATAGTGAAAACTTTGAGAATAACCTGTTTTCAGTGAATGATGCACTATCTATTATCCTGTCCAAGGAAAGGTCCTTCTATGCACTGGATGGAATGCATATTTTATTATTTAATCTCATTACATATGCATTTATACCCATTTACTTTATCATGGTTGACATTTATATCTTCACTGAATCAGTCCCATGAATGTACATGAAGAAACATGAAAGAAAGAAAAAAATATCCCTTCTACACCTATTATCTCCTCTAAAAATTGTTACTCTGCTTATTTTCCCAACTATAATGTTTCTGTTCTCTTTTGAATCCACTCTGAACAGACTCTATCCCCACCAATTTTATCTCAAGGAGCAATTAGCTTCTGAGCATTGAGTTCAGGGGTCATTTCTCAGAAGTCATCTTAGCCTGTAAGCAACATTTGTCAAAATTGATTCTCCAAATTAAGAGAACACAGTCATCTAGTACAAAATGTTCCTATAAAGACCCCTTGTGACACAGATATTTCTGTGCAGGTATTCCTACACTAGAGCATAATATGCCCCTTCTAAATTCCTTTTTGAAGTCCATCTATGTTATGATAAAATTCTGAGTAATTATATTCTATTGAATAAGACATCTGTGCCTTGGTAAACTCACCTGATTCAAAAGAAATCCTCCCTTCCTCACAGAGTAAACAATAAACTAATCACAATGAACTATAATCTGGATAATTTGGTACAGACGTTTCCATTAGTTGTACAGGTAGTTAGAGATTACAAAATGCTTATTGTTCATGTTTTCTCTTCAAGAACAGATAGTCTAAAACATTTCTCACTTTCTCTTGCAATTGGTTTGGCTCTAGGTGACTGACTTCTAGTCATTCTTTTGTGAGAATAAGTTTATAAAACCCTTCAGGACTAAGCACAACTACCCCTACCTAATAGGATATGCTATATCTTGCCTTCTGTGGGATATAGACGCTGTTCATTTAAGAAGATGGCATCACATAAGACAGGGAACTCTTGACATAGTACATTTCTTGGAGAGTCATACAACATGTACTGAAATGTGACTAAAGAGATAAATGTTGTGTTAACACACAGAAATTTGCAGGTTAATTCAGGAAACAAATATATAGCTCTAACTCATATCTGCCTCCAGATGTTGATACATATCTAACTGCCATCTCAAATAGGGCTCTCGGAATTCTAATTAGCAATTATAAATTAAAATTACCAAAACTTAATTCTTGAGTTTTCTTTTCTGCTCTCGTACTTTCTATGGGAGTAGTTGTACTGAACTACTCCCATAGTTCAGAACAAAAATCGTGAGTGAACTTTAAGTCTTTTCTTGTTCTATATCCTATATCCTGTTATCAAATTACTACACTAAAACTTATATATCCCTAATCTAAACACTTTTTGTTAGGACCCTAACCATACGATCTCTTACATAGAACACTACAATGTGCTTCTAATAGATCTGTTTGTTTTGAATACGTCATACTTCTGCCCTAACATCTGTAGTGAATTTTCTTATATTTCATACAAACATCCATGGCAAAGCCTAAAGGTCTTTACTCGATTTAGTACTAATTTTATAAAGAAAATTGGGGTAATCATTGGAAAATATTTTGGAATAAATAAAATGGTTTTTGTTTTTACCAGGTGGCAGATATTGTCTTAAGAGTAAAGATAAGAAGGAATCACTTGCATATGATGTTATAGTTCTAAAACTATATTCACATCATAATGATATATCTTATGAAGATTATTTTGTCAGTTGATCAGTGAAATAAGTTGAAGTAGCTGAGACTGATGATGAGAAAAAAAGTTACCTATCAGTTGTAGGAATCTAGCTAGGAAATTTTGGAGCTTTTGTGTTTTACAGGAGACGATCAATATGAGACTTAATAAAGAAGGAAAATCACCAGAATTTTCTGATTTTTGTAAACATAGTATTTTGGAAAATAAAAAGAATTGGACTACAAAAATTAACACTACCAGCTTTGGGATTTAGTGACTCAAGTCATTGTTGATATGCAGAGATAATTTTCTCATTTATATATTACCAAAGATCATTTTATCTTAGACTGTGAAGATCAACCCAGAAATTTAATTGCTGCTCATAATATGAACCATAGTAGCAGCAAATAGAAGCTAGCAACATGTACATTCTGAAAAACATTTTACACATTGAAACTAATTTTTCTTCTTATTTCTCTAATTACATTAAGGAACAGTTCAATATACAAAAAAAAAAAAATTAGACAAAAATCATCAAGTCCATGATTCTAATAAGAATTGGAGTGTTGCTTTGTCTATAGCTTTTAAATTAAAAACCTAATATCTTTTCATTTACAGTTAAGTACAGTTGCTAGGTATAATTGACCATAGGGATAACTAACTTGCAGCATAAACACACACACACACACACACACACACACACACACACACACATATTCACAAAGTAACTTTTCTCATGAATCTTTATGCCTGGAAATTACTTCTGGAAGATACAAATTGAGTTTCTGTTGTGTGACTAGGAGGATCTTATGAGTAACTCAGTGACTCTGTCCTTAAATAAAATTTTTAAAAAGTGATTAAACATCCCTGGGTTCAATTCCCTGTACCAAAAATATATGAGTGTGCACACATCTGTGTGTGTGTGTGTGTGTGTGTTCCAAATACAAAGTACCACCATGAGATTGAAATTTTAATTCACATTGTATGAAGTCATATTTTTGTTACCATGAGTTTTTTAATATACATTAAATAATTCATATCTTCATTCACTAGTTACCTCCTACCTGATTTTCTCAATTGATAATAGGACCTCATTGATATTTCAGCCTATATCATGGATTTATTTAAGATATAAAGAGATGGAGGTAAAAACAGTTTTTTTTTTTTTACTCTTATGACATATATTTGCTGCAAGAATTGGAATTAAAATAAGATTAACAATTGCAGGACAATTATATGGCAGACTATCTTGATTTTGAAAGGAAAATAATATAATTAAGAAAAATAATACTATTAATAATTATACAATACTAATAAAAATTTGTGATATTAATATTATAATACTTTGAAAACTGCCTGACAAGCACTCTTCTAACTCGATTATATTTTTTATGACAATCCTCAGAACATTCTTAGGAGACAATATTTTTACATGTGAAATTGAATTTTTAATTCACCTTTTAAAGGATAAATAACTTGTCAATGGTGGAACTAGATTTCAAATTAAAATATATCAGTTTTCTTAATTTATTATATTTCTAATATTATATTGGTATGAAGAATTAAATACTTTGGTCATTGTGACAATTGATATAAATGATCTTAAGATTTGCCTGCAAAATACACCAAAGACTGTTCTGTTTTTAATTGCTTGAAAAATTGAAGCAAGTTGGAATATTGTCTCTTGTGATAATGTGTGGCATAGCTCTGATCTCCTACAGGCTTTGCTTCATTAAGTACAACAATGACCAGACTCACTCCTAGACATCCTAATTCAATTTGCTGATAGTGAGGCATAGGCATTGGAATCTGTGTGTGTGTGTGTGTGTGTGTGTGTGTGTACGCACATGTGTGTCAGAGAGAGGTGTCACATGTAGGTAGAATTAGAAATCAATGATTCAGAGGTTTAATTTAAATATTTATTACAGTGCTTTTGTTCTAATAAGATAAAGGCATTGGATATACAAGTCATAATATACATAATGGGAGTAGAAATGGTGGTTTGTGTGCTAACATGAATATTATGTTTATAAGAAATTTCTGCATATTTTTCCCAAGGTAGTTGTACTTTTTTACATTTCTATCAGCAATGCGAGAAAAAACTTGCTCTCTATAAAAAATTGTTGGTTGGTCATGGTGGTACATGCCTACAATCCCAGCAGTTTGGGAGGCCAATGCAGGAGGATCATGAGTTAAGGTCAACCTCAACAATTTAGCAAGGCCCTAAGCAACTTAGTAAGACCCTCTGTCAAAAATAAATAAATAGGGCTGGGGAGATAGCTCAGCTGGTAGAGTGCTTGCCTTGCAAGCACAAGGCCCTGAGTTCGATCCCCAGTACCGAAATAAATAAAATAAAATAAATAATAAATAAATAAATAAATAAAAAAGACTGGGGACATGGGTCAGTGGTCAATCCTCAGTACAGAAAAAAAAATGTTCACTATCTTGCCAAAAATAAGTATTCTTGGTTTACTTAATGTATTCTATGTATACTGGTATATTATTGTAATATAATTTGCATTTTGGTGATGATTAAAGTTAATGAACATATTTTTAGGTGCTTATAAGGTCATTTTTATATATTTAGTGAAGTGACTGAAACATTTACCTACATTTTAATTGAGTCCTATGACTATATTTTTGTCAATGCATCATAATTATATATAATAGTGGAATTCATGTTACACATTTATACATGCATGTATCATAATTTGATTAATTTTATTCCCTAATTAAATAATTCCCTAATCAAATTCCATATTTTGATTAATTTTATCCCTTTTCTCTCTCCTTCTCCCCCATCTCCAATCCCCTTCTTCTACTCAACTGATTTCCCTTTTAGTTTTCTAAGTTGATCCATTATAGTTATACGTAGAAATGGGATTCATTGGGGCTGGGGAGATAGCTCAGTCGGTAGAGTGCTTGCCCTGCAAGCACTAAGGCCCTGGGGTCTATCCCCCAGCACCACAAAAAAAAAAAAAAAAAAAAAGAAAAAAAAAAGAAATGGGATTCATTGAGATACAGTAAAATGTGGTTGGTTTCAATACTCACTGCATTCCTTTCCTCTCCTTTTCTGAATCTCCTTTCCCCGTTTTATTATTCTCCCTTCTATTCTCATGAGATCCCCCTTTGTTCCTTTCTCCTTTCTAGCTTCTCCACATAAAATAAACATTTGAACCCTGACTTTTTGAGACTTGCATATTTCACTCCAGGTGATGTTCTCCAGTTTCTTTCATTTACCAGAAAATGACATAATTTCATTCTCCTTTTCATGACTGAGTAAAACTCCATTGTGCATGTGTGTTGTGCAACATTTTCTTTACTCCTCTATTGACAGACACTTGGGCAGGTTCCATAACATGGCTATTGTAAAATGTGTGCAATAATCATTGATATGCATGTATTCACTATAGTATGCTGATTTTAGTTCCTTGAAATCAATACCAGGAGAAGAATAGCTGTATCATATAATAGTTCCATTCCTAGTCTTTTAAGGAATCTCTTTATTGAATTCTGTAGTGGTTGTACTAATTTGTAGTCCCATCGACACTGAAAACTTGTTTGTTTTTCACTAAATCCTCACTAGAATTGATTATTTTTATTCTTAAAGGTTGCCATTCTACATGGAGTGAGAGGAAATCTCAATGCAGCTTGATTTGCATTTTCTTGATTGCTAAGGATATTGAAACTTTTTTCATATATTTGATCACACTCACTTTTGAGAAATGTCAATTTAGTGCATTTATTCATTTATTGATTGGGCTATTTGGGTTTTTTGAGATCATTGCATATTCTGGATATTGATCATCTGTCAGAAGAGTAGCTGCCAGAATTTGCTCCCATTCTGTAAACTCACTCTTCATGTTCTAAATTGTTGTTGTCTAAATTGTTCTCTTGTTGTGCAGGAGTTTTTTAATTTGATGCCATTCAATTTATCAATTTTTGGTTTTATTACATGAGCTTTATGAGTCTTTTAAAGAAAGTTATTCTCTGTGTCTATATAGTGCAGTGTTGCCCTTGTTTCTTTTAGAAGTTGCAAATTTTCTTGTCTAATTTCTAGGTGTTCAGTCCACTTTGAATTCACTTCTATATAAGGTGAGAGATAGGGATTTAGTTTCATTCCTCTACATATGGATATTCAGTTTTCCTCGCACCATTTGTTTAAAATGCTGTCTTTTTTCCAGCTTTTATTTTTGGTGGTTTTGTTTTCATGATATCTATGTTGATATGTTGTTCTGTTGTATGTTCTATTTCATCATTCTTCATATCTGCTTTAATGCCAATATTATACTCTTTTTTCTTTTTACTAGAACTGTGTAGTATAATTTAAGATCAGATATTTTAATTCCTCTAGCATTGCTCCTCTTGCTCAGAATTATTTTGGCTATTCTGGGTCTTTTGTTCTTCCATGTGAATTTTGGGACTGTTTTTCATGATTCTGTGAAGAATACCAGTGATATATTGATGGAGGTTGCTCTTACGAATCAATAAATGTAATGTATCCCATAAGCAGAATTAAGGACAATAATCAGGTGCACAAAAAAAGTGACAAAATTTATTATTTATTCATGTTAAAAACACTGAGGGAGTGAGGGATAGAAGGAATTCACCTCAATTTTATAAAAGCTGTGCACAACAAACCCAAAGCCATCATCATATTGAATGAAGAAGAATCAAAAACATTTTCTCCAAAATTAGGAACAAGATTTGGATGTCCGCTCTCACCACTTCTATTTAACATGACTCTTTTTAAATTCTAGCCAGAGAAATCAAGCAAGAGAAGGAAATTAAAGTGATACAAACAGAAAAATAAGAAGTAAAATTTTATGCTTATTGATGACACGATTCCATGTTTAAAAGACCCAAAAACCTCCATCGTAAGACTTTTAGAGCTGTTAAAACAAATTGTGGCAAAGTAGCAGAGCACAAAATCAACATACTCAAAGCAATAATTAGCCTGATTAGAAAGAAATCAGGAAATTAATTTCATTCACAATGGTTAAAAAAACTATATGAATAAATCTGACTAAAGAAATGAAAGATCTTTATCAAAATAGATATAGTACTGAAGAAATAAGTTGAAGAAGACATTACAAGATGGGTAAACCTTCCACATTTTGGGATAGACAGACTCAATATTGTTAAAATGGTTATGTGACCGAAAGCAATAACAAATTCAATGCTGTCCCCATCAAAGTAACACAGAATAAATGTTCTTGAGTCAGAAGTGTTGTATATATATTCTAATATAATTTATTTGTTACTTTATATGTAGTTTAATTATTTGCTCCATAGCAAAGGGCAGAAATGTTCATTGTCGAGTACAATAAATATATTTTTCATGAGCAAATGGCAGGGAAGTTTTGTGCCCATTATAGAAGATCTAAGATTCCTAGTCTTGGGGGTTCTCTCTTACAATGAAAGCCAGTAGGGCACTGGTATCATCTCACCCTCTTTACATTCCCTAGTAGGAATTCGAACTTGAGAGTTTGGTTAAAAATGCTGCACTCAAACTTCAAAGCTTTTTCTCAGCAAAGCATACAATCAATAATGTGAAAAGAGAGCCTACAGAGTGGGAGAAAATCTTTTCCACTTGCACTTCAGATAGAGCACTTATCTCCAAAATTTATAAAGAACTTATAAAACTTTACACCAAAAATACAAAGAATGCAATCAATAAATGGGCCAAGGAACTGGACAGACACTTCACAGAAGAAGACATATAGGCGATTAATAAATATATGAAAAAGTTTTCAACATCTCTAGTAATTAGAGAAATGCAAATTAAAACAACTCTAAGATTTCATCTTACTCCAATTAGAATGGCTATTATCAAGAACACAAACAATAATAGATGTTGGCATGGATGTGGGGAAAAAGGCACATTCATACATTCATGATGGAGTTGCAAATTGGTGCAGCCACTCTGAAAAGCAGTGTGGAGGACCATCAGAAAACTTGTAATGGATCCACCTTTTGACCCAGTTATCCCACTCCTTTTTTTAAACCCAAAGGACTTAAAATTAGCATACTAGAGTAACACAGCCACATCAATGTTTATAGAAGCTCAGTTCACAATAACTAGATTGTAGAACCAATGTTTATAGCTGCTCAATTCACAATAACCAGATTGTGGAACCAACTTAGATGCCCTTCAACAGATGAATGGATAAAGAAACTGTGGTATATATACACAGTGGAATATTATTCAGCCATAAAGAAGAATAAAATTATGGCATTTACAAATAAATGGATGGAACTTGAGAATATCAAGCTAAGTGAAATAAGACAATCCCAAAAAACCAAAGGCCAAATGTTTTCCTTGATAAGAATGATATATAATGGGGGCTGGGGAGGTGGGGAGTAAGAGAAGAATGGAGGAACTTTAGATTATGTAGAAGGAAATGAGAGGGAGAGGGAGTATGAAAAATGATGGAATGAGACAGACATCACTATCCTATGTACATGTATGATTACATGAATGGTATGATTCTACATCGTATACAACTGTAGAAACAAAATGTGATGTACCCCATTTGTGTACAATGAATCAAAATGCAGTCTGTAAAAAAGTTAAAAAATAAATAAGTATTTTTTTTTTTAATGCTGATGTTCTGGCTACTGTTTTTTCCTTGAAGTAGAGATTTCCTCTTTTTTGGTGATCCAGGATCTCTTATAAACTATTAATGTTTGTGAAAGTATAGAAGGAGCTTGTTTTAGCTTGAAAACAAGTTAAAAGTTTCAAACCATTTGCAATTTTTGGTAATTATTTATCTACATCCCTTTCTATGGTCTCTGAGACATTTCTAAAACTTTGTCAGAGTGAGAGAAAAATAAACAAAACTTCCTTCTTGGATTTTGGAAAGCTCTGGTACCATTAAAGGAATCTGATGCTGCATTAAATCTCATATTCATAGAGAAAGAGAAGAAAGTTCTGTCAACGTTTACAAAGTCAAATGTGGATCTTGATGCTCACCTTCCTTTGTATTGACTATGGTTGGAGGAAAAATTTACATTAATTTATAGAAAGTAAGTTTTAGTTTTGGCAGCTCTATGTTAATAGTGAGGTAGATATTTTGATCACATTTTGTATCTTCTTTGAATGCTCACAAAGTTCAGTCATTATAGAGGAGGATCTTAATAATCTGGAAAACCAAATACCCAGTTCTATCATGATATCAGCATTTGCTCAGTCATGTTCTACTTGGTCATTAAGTTAAAACTGACTGTGACATCTATGAGCATTCATGAATGCCCCATCTGTCAAATGTGCAGACCAGTGCTGATCTATCTACTCATAAGATATTTTACATGAAGGAAAAAAAAGAAACATTATCCTGTGGCAGGTTGGTCACATTGAGCCGTTTCCAAAATTAAAGGAAAAGTAGTTTATTTTCTTTGTTAGATAAGTCAGTTATTCTTAATATGGATTTCTCTTGCTTATTTCTGTTTTTCTTGTACATTTATATGTGGATTTGATGCCCTATCACCTGTTCTATTCACTGCTCTGCCCTGCTGTGGCCATTGCCACCAGACTAGTGGTACCAGTGAGGGGCAATGAGGGATTAGAAAATAAAGCCTCACACACACCCACAGATTTTGAAGATAAAGCTGAGATCAGGTAGAGTGCTGTTCTCTGATGGAGAAGCAGCTCTAAAGAGTCATGCCAGCAAGTTTTATTTTTATATGTCTCATTACCAGGTTAAAGACTGCAATCATTATTCTTTATACTAAAGAAAGTTATAGAACTAGAAACATCTATGCAGCTTTTCCACAGTTTCAATGTGTATTGTTAGGAGCTTTGTGTAGCCTGCAAGGAGGTCCATTGTTTAAAGTTACTGTTAAGTGGGCAGGCTCAGGAGTAGCAGAGCTGGTGAAACATTGTGATTGTCTAGCATGAGAATTCCTCTATCCCCAGGTGCTGTGTGCCTGAGATCAAGGTTGAAGCTGATAAGACTCTTCTCACAGAGCCTCCTTAGGCAGGGTGTTACCACAGCAACTGAGCATCCTGTACCCTTGCACAGAAACATTCCCAGGCACCAGGCGCACTAGAGCCATGAGGTCATCAGAGATCCCCAATCTCCGTCATTGCTCTCCCATTCTCTGTCACCGCTCTCCACACTGTCCCTTATGAAATGTTGCTTTTGACTAAATAATAATTATATGGTACAAAGAGGCAATGAAAAACACCCCATGTCAACTAATGGTCTTTGGTTTAGTCAACTATTTCACTGTTGTGACCAACGAGACATAGCAAGAACAGAGGAGGGAAAATTTATTTGGGGGATCACAGTTACAGAGGTGACAGTCTGTAGAAAGCTGGCTCCATTGCTCTGTGCCATAAGTGAGGCAGAACACCAAGATGGAAGAGTGTGGCAGAGGAAAGGCACTCAGGACATGACACTTAGGAAGCAGAGACTAGTCCTGCTTACCAGGAACAAAATATATACTACAAAGACTCATGCCCAATGACACAGAAAAGTGGATCACAAGTTCAAGACTAGTCTCACCTGCTCATTTGTGTAATGATACTTACATTATCCTTATAAAGTAGATATAATATCTCTCATGCTTGAATGTGAACAGAAGGAAGTATTTGAAATCTGACCATTACGGGAGTTGAACAAAATTAATTACAATAGGTTTTTGTCCTTATCCTCAGGCTAAATTTTCATAGGTCTGGGGTAAAGTGTAAAGATTTCTGTTTTAGTTGGCTTTTTCACTGCTGGGACTAAAAGGACCTGACCACAACAACTATAGGGGAGGAAAGGTTTATTTAGGGATTCATGGTTTCAAGGGTCTCAAACCTTAGCAGACTCCATCCCTTGGGGCTTAAGGTGAGGTGGGAAATCCCGATGGGAGAGTGTGGCAGAGGGAACCAGCTCACATGATGATCACAAGGCAGACAGGCAGAGATGCCACTTAACAGACATAAATATATACCCCAAAGCCACACTCTCTAAAAACACCCCACCTGCCTCCAGCTATCACCCAGCTAATCCCATCAGGGATTAATTCACAGATTGGCTAAAGACTATAATCCATTAATTTCTCCTTTGAACCTTCTTGCATTATCTCAGCCTTGAACTTTTGGGTGACACCTCACATCCAAAGCATAACAAATTGTATTTCTAACATGTTTCCAGGTAATGCCAATGCATTCACTGATATCACCTACTTTTCAATTAAATATTTAATGAATTATTTTATATACTTCAGCAGACCTCATCTTCTTTTCTTTGTTGTTGTTGTTGTTTTTTTTTTTTTTTTCCCTAAATTCAACTTACTACCTGTAGCTAATTCTTCAAGTTATTTTCATCTAGCTCATTTGCTCAAACTAATGGTTTTGGGTATAAATCAATTTATTTGTCATTCAGTTAGTTATGCAAATTTATGACACTCTCAGTTGACGCATGCATTTTTAAATAATTCAAACTGACAACAAAATTAAGCATAAAAAATAAAGCAAAACTCATTTTGGAAATCATGTATATGTATCTGTGTGTGAATGTCCATTTTCACATATGGCCCTGATGTACTTTGTCATCTCTCCCATGAAACCTGAGCTTTGTGATTATTCTTCAAGTATGTATACTTGAAGTCAAAATGAAAAATCTAAATTGGTCATTTCTATTTAATAGTCTACAAAGTTGATTAGGTGGCACTGTGAGGAACTGAGTATTGATGAGAAATTAGAATTTGACCAATAGTCGTAAAATAAACTTTAAGGAGTTTCTTTAATTCATGCTTCCTTTTATAGATTTTGTTTACTTTTCGAGTTGAAACAAAACAACTGGTTGTGTGATGGGCTGATAGATCTGGCTCCATGAGAATGTTATAGGCCAGACTCTAAGGGAAATGACTAAACAGACTCCATTTTGCTTTGAGACTCCATATTATGTAGGAAATAAGTTTCTCCCATGGGAACACTCCACCTCTGTATCCGTCATCAGTTACTTAGTGTGATATGTTTAATAATATACAATGGCAACTCCTATGTAGTAAAAATTGCTCTCCTTTAACCTCTATTGCTCTTAACCAAGGTACCATGTAAACGGTAATTGTGTGGATGTTAGTAACCATTCTTTAGTTTGTACCTAGGTAAGGGTCAGTTTGACCCACTTCCCCCTCTGTCGATGATCTCATGATGTTAGTTTGTAGCAACCATTCTTTAGTTTGTACCTAGGTAAGGGTCGGTTTGACCCACATCCCCCTCTGTCGATGATCTCATGATGTTAGTTTGTAATTTTGAATCATAGCAACAGACACTTATGATTGATGTGATTTTTGGTATAAGAACCCCTACAACCCTGTGGTCGGGGCTGTTCTCCCAATAGCCATTTTTGGGGGCATTGCGTGAGACAGTCAGCCAGCTGGCTTAATAAAGACTCTCAAATTTGGACTTCTCAGTGGTGATCAGTCTGTTCTTAAGTTGCGCCCCTTAACAGTTGAATTTGCTGATTAGAGCAAATATGTTATGACTAAAACATAATCTTTGACTCTGATCCACCAGTTGGGCCACTGTTACACAGAAAATTAGTTATACGTATTTATTCAGCTTCTTTTCTAAATTGTGGTAATAGAATTAAATAAGTATTATTAGTAAATATGTTTCAATGAATGAATAATAAGTAAAATTTTTAGGGGATGGCATGATAAACCTGGACCTGATCAGACAAGACACTTTAAAATATTTTCTCAGAGGGCGCATTAGTGTTTGCCTGGAATTCCAACTCTCGAGGCATAGAAAGGAAGATCACAAGTTCGAAGGCAGCCTCAGCAACTCAGTGAGACCCTGTCTCAAACTAAAATATAAAATATTAAATGGACTGAGGATATAACTCAGTTGTAAAATGTCCCTGGGTTCAATTCCCAGTACTTCCCTCCAAAAAAAAAAAAAAAAAAAAAAACTGTATATATGAAATAGTCTGTGGATTTCACTATTTATATTCTGATCAGAATGAGAATGGTAGGAATTTATATATTCAGAAATTTAGTAAAGTTACTTGCATGCCATGTTAGCTTGCAAATATATTTTATAAAAAGTTATAACCTGAAATTATAGTGTGTGCTAAATTTATTCATCACATTTTTCACATAATTTATTATGTTCTGAATTATATTTATATTATGAATCTCTTAAAAAATTAGAGTCTTGGAAAATTGAGACTGGATGTGTTAGTTAGATGTAAAGGGGGCAGTTCTGGTTCGTCGATAACTCCCAGAAAAGACGCTCCGCAGATACAGGTCTCACACGAGGAACTTTTATTCAAGCGGACAAAATGTGTCCGCTCGGGGGAAAGGGGAAAGGGAAAGAGAGGAGAAGAAGATGGCGCAAGGTTCTTTGTATTGGAATTTCGCGGGCTGGGAGGAACCAATCACGGAGGAGAATTATTACAGACTGACTGATGGACCAATGACATATTGGAACGTAATGTGGGGGGGGGGGGCGGAAGGTTACGGCGACGTAAGCCGGAAATTCCTGTAATGGGAGAGGCGGGCTTAACAGAATGACAGGTGATGCCTGTAGCGGGAGAGAAAAAGGTGGCTTTATACCTAACAGGGTGCTCTTTTCACCCCACAGCTACATTCCTCTGAAGCTGCCGCCTACTTAAAAGGGACACAATACTGCAGTTCATTATCTGTGATATACCTTATTTTTTTCCTAGTATTATCTGAATTCTCTAGTTACCTGTATTCTGAAATCCTGCAATAAACATGTGAAATGTTTTAGACTAGGTGGATTATGTATATAGCCTTGCCCTTCTCTATAGAGGGACTAAAAGGCCCACCACAAGGTAATCTCTGCTCAAGGTCTCTGCCAGCATTTTGTAATTTTACACCTGGCTCCTGACTGCAGTGAAAATTCCCTCAAGAATCAGTTTTGTTCAGCAGAGAATAATTCCCCAGAGAAGGGACACTTATGAAATTCAGAAAAAGAGAAGTTGGGAAAAAAACAATACCTGGTTAGATTATGGTTTGTTGCTTTAAAGTTTTGTGCTATAAAACAATATCTTGTAGTGATGAGAGTTCAAAACAGTGTTTGAGAGCCCAGATAGAAAAGCAAATTCCAGAAGGGAAATTCAAGCTCTACCACTTAAGAATTGTTGGGAACACGTTAATTAACCTTTTGTGTCATGCATTTTTGCATGAGGAAAACAAAGATGTGTTAGAATAATATCCTTACTCATAAGACAAATGCAAAGGTTAAATATGACCATAAATGTTGAAACTTCAAAACTGTATTTATCCTGAGTTAAAGTGGTTCATGAATATGAGCACTTATCATTATTACTTTTAATTACTTATGAAAGCTTATGGGACTATCTGTGAATAATCAGAACTGTATAAGTGCCTCAATAAAATGTTAGGGTAATACTGAATATGGTTTCTTCAAGCTTCTGTAATAATAATTTCGTAGATGCCTTTTCAGATATTTAAAAATATAATAATTTTGGTCATTTTCCTATACATGATAATTTTAGCATTTTCTATTTTAATAATTATTAAAGGTATTATAATAAAATTTAAAATCACTAGGGAGCTACAAATATTAACTGTTTTATTTAAAAACTAGATATAAAATTTCTACATTTAAGAAAAATCATATTTTAAAGTTTTATGATATTTACCAGAAATTCATCTGTAATATTGGACAATGTTTTACTAAACTCATGTGTCATAATGCTGCATTCACTTCAAAATGCGTACTTCCTTGGTAGTGTGCACATTATATGTATATATTTTTCTTTGTATATTTCTTTATATATTTTACTTTGTTGACAATATTGATTATTTTTCATTTGTTTCCATTATCATATTGAAGCCAGAATTAAGGACAGGTAGTTAGTGTAGAAATAGGAAATCGGGTCAATTCGAGGAAATGAAGCCATGAAGCCATCTCTCTTTGGAAGTTGGAGACTGCCCCTGGAAGAATGGAATGTCAAGGATCTCCGGAGCCCATTGATTACCAAATTTACCTGCCTTTATCAAGGACTGTAAGCAAGGAGTTGCTAATTAATGCCCCCTGGGCCCTTATCTGCCTGAATCACCTTGGCCCTCCCCCTGCCCATGGCTTCTCACTTAATGCAAAACCAGGCCTAGTCACTTAGGCAGGAAGGAGAGATAAGGGGGGAGAGAACTGGAGAACAAAAGAGACTTTAACCTATAAAAGATGTAGGGTGCGCTCACTTCTTGGGACTTTAGAACATCAGCCATGGCCCCCTTCTTCCTGCCGGGAGAAGTCTGTATTATTCCCTTTAAATAAACCTGCTTAATCTGCTTGCCTTGGCGTGCTTCTCTAGTGTTCAATCTTCAACATTAGAAGCAGCAGAACTCGTCACCGGTAAACGGCGGTATCAATATTAATTCATAAACTTTCTAGTTTGGTTGTTCATAATTATATCATTTTGTTTATTAACCTATGAGAATATATATAGTTGCTTATTAACTACTATTATATATCCCTAGTTATAGTATCTCCCATAATTTAACAAATAAACAAAAGTTTTAAAAATATAATCACTTAACCCCTAACTGATATCTAAGCAGTTCTTTTTTTTCATTAGCAATGCATTTCTTTTTTGTTTGTTTTTTTCATATTTTTTGTGTACTACACTTATACATAATGGTGGGATTTGTTGTTACATGTTCATACATGAACACAATATAACAATATAATTTGGACATTATTATTCCCCAGTCTTTCCTCCTTTATTTCTACCTCCCTCCCCTTGATCCCTTTCCCCTACTGTACTAACCCTTAAATTTTTATGAAATACCCTAAGCTTTTTCTTTTTCTTCTTTAGCTCCATGAATGAGAGAAAAATATATGACCCTTGGATCTGAGTTTGGTTTATTTAACTTATCATAATATTCTCAGGTTCTATCCATTTTCCTGCAAATGACATAATTTCATTTTTCTTTATGATTAATAAAACTCAATTGTACATATGCCCCACATTTTCTTAATCCATTTATCCATTGATGGGCATGTAGACTGATTCGGTACTTTGGTTACTGTGAATTGTGCTGCTATAAACATGGATATACATGTAATGCTATGGTATGATAACTTTAATTCTTAGGATAAATACTAAAGAGTGATACAGCTGGGTTTTATGGTAGCTCCATTCCTAGTCTTTGCAGGAACTTCCATATGGTTTTCTAAAGGGGTTGTACTAATTTACAGTCCCATCCACAGTATAAAAATGTTCCTTTTTCTCCACACTCTCTAGCATTTATTTTTGTTTCTATTCTTGATGGCTGCTTTTCTGAATGGAGTGAAATGAAATCTCAGTGTAGTTTGGATTTGCATTTCTGCAACTGCTTCATTAGCAGCATATTTATTTCAGTATATTCATTATACTCACTACCTAGTTTCTCATTTCTATTCTGTGTCTTAAGTAAATATGACTTTTCACTTTTTATTGTAAAAGAAAATAAAGAACATGAAATATGAGAGAAAAACATAATGTATTGGTTAGCAATTAAACAATGTGTAATGATGAAATGGAAAAAGGAACATGATAATCAGTGAGGCAGCAATCTACATATCTCTTCCAAATCTCTTTCTTCAATCTATTCTTTAATTGCTTTGTGACCTATCTACACATTTCTTGCCTATGTATTTAAAATTAGAACTATAGTTTGTTTTTGTTGTTAATAACAATTACAGTAAGGAAAACTTTTTTTTTTTGGTACCAGGAATTGAACCCAGGGTTGCTTAATCATCTAGCCACATCCCTGGGCCTTTTAATATTTATTTAGATACAGGGTCTCACTGAGTTGCTTGGGGCCTTACTAAGTTACTGAGGCTGTCCTTGAACTAGCAATCTTCCTGCCTCAGACTCCGGAGACTGCTGGGATTACAGACATGTGCCTCCATGCCTGGCTTGTTTTTCAGTTCTTTGAAAAATTGTGTTTGTGAGAGTTAACTTTATAAACGGTTTAAAATAGTTTGTTATTCCTATTGTTAAATGTTATTGCATTGCGTGAACATAACCCTGTTTACTTTCACTTTACATACATACATGCATACATACATACATGTATGGCTATATTTGTGAACATGCATGTGTTTAACCTCAGGAGTTATTTCTAAACTTCAATAAATATCTTACAAAATACTTGTAATGATTTACTCTTTTGCTAAAAAGATTCACTGATACATAGCCTCAAAATGTTTTCATAATTTTCTTTAGAAATTTAGTCATAAACATAAGTCATTGCTTTTTAAATTTCTTGATAAATTGAGAGACTTTGAGGAAAACCCGTTGAACCTCCTTTTAGAAGTAGCTGATGAATGTGATCAAATTTATAGTTTATTTTCCTCATATAATTGCATATACTGATATGCACAACATTTTACTAATATGCACAATATTTTAATGGTACAAGTTGTGAACATTCTCTAAAAGGACACTTTTCAATTTTATTCTCTTCTTGTTCCTTTGTTGATGTTTTTAATATTGATAGTTTAAATAATCACTTCCTTTGTGGTAAGTACTTTTTTGTGTAGTGGTTTAAAAATATTACCTCCACATCATGAAGTTATTTTAATATATCATGATATATGATTTAAACTTAAATTTTAATATATAATAGAATGTTGTTCAGGTAGAAAATAGGAGTTAAGTTCTATTTTTCCTGTATATGAATAGTTAATAGTCCTAGTACCTGTTTAACCAAACTGTTTTGTCTTCTGTTCTGTTTAATTATATTTTTATTTACCAATTTCTCTCATTATGCTTTCTTAATTAAAATCTGTGTCCAACACTGAAATAATATGCAAGCATACCTTGAGACAAGATTGTCATTTAAGAAATGTGGACATGTGATTGAATTTGTCTGCCTAGTCTTAAAATTATAGCTCCTTTTTAGAAATAATTAGATTCAGGAAGTGAATCCAATTCTCTTATACATTCCAGTTGATAAAATTAAGAACCAGGATTACTTTTAAATGCATAATCTCAGCAATTTCATGGGCTTTTACTTTTATAGGTATATGACTCTGTAAGGAGCAGCTCAATGTCATGTTACATGTTCTCCTCTATGTTAATGTGCAAACATTATCCTCTTAAACAGGCTTTTTGTCAGTAATATCACCAGAGTTATTTCTGAGGTCATAGTAGTAGTATTAAGTACATTGAAATTGCATCTTAACCCCAAACCCATGCTAATGTTATTCATTTCTGTAGAGTAAAATTTTTATATAATAATATTCAAGTTACTATTAAAATGAGGCTCCCCTTCAGTGTTTTCTTGTTGACTGTCACATAAAGAACAGAATGTTTAGCAAGATAGAAATGGGGAAAAGCTTGTGATTACTATTGTGCAAGTTATTAACAGTGTCAGAATAGCAGTCATAAAAATATGCCATGGGAAAAAGTGAGTCAGTGATGGGATTCATCAGCTCAGTGGGCATGTAAAACCTATTTGTTCTAATAGCATATTTTCACACAAACAAGAAAATATATTTTGGGGCAATAATCTTAATTAGTTTGTTTTTGACCAGGCAATATTCCTTTCCAAATTTAAAAGCAACAGCAATCAGAATACTTGAAATTAATTATGATAGTGCACATTGTTCAATACCCATTTTTAAAACACGAACCAATGTAATCATTGAATGTTTTCCATGCAAGTATAGCCATGTTGAGAAATTTTACTTATAACAATTTGAACATTCTCATGACATTCATTTAATATACTGTGCACAGTACAAGTATTTACCACAGTACATGTAGCCATATGCATTTATATATGCTCATGCAATAACTTATTTCTCTGTGATAAACAACATAATTTCAATTAAAAATTTCAATAACAATCTGTTATGATTTGATCACAAATGGTTATCAGTAGAAAATGTTCTCAATTTATAAAGTCATACAGAAAATGAGTTTAAGTTGTGTCATATCAAAAAAGACCCAGAAAAAATATATAATTGTGTTACAAATAGCATCTATTTCAATAACTACTCTATAAAAATAAAATAAAATCATTTTCCACTTTCTTAGTTCAAAGAATTAGGAACAAACTAAATTTGAAGCAAAATTTCATACTTTTAATCTCCCAGTACTTGAAGCATTATATCAACATTAATTTACTTAGATATTAAGTTCCATAATAAGGAGCATTATTTTCATTTCTCCTTTTGGTATCCTAACATAGCTCCTTTTCTTGAAATAGATTTTTTTTTAAAGTTCTTTGTTTGATTTTACTGTTACAGTAGCAACAATTCATATTTTCTATGCTTCTTTCTCTTAAGCTCTAATCATGAGTTTATGAAGTCACAAGTTGAAAATCTATTTTTATTATCCTAAATCCTCAATGAACAATCTTGAAATGGCAATTTCAATTCATGGAGCATATGACCCCTCAAAGAAAAAAAATTTTTAAATGTAAAGCTCAATCAGCAGATGATGATAACTGCATAAACTCTCATTTTTCTTTTGTTTTTTTCAAATTCTTAGAAATCTTCATCCTCAGTGTCTTGATGACTTGAACAACGAATACATTTCTCACAGTTCTGGAGGCCAAGAAAACCTATGTTCAGCTGCTGGCAGAGTCAGTGTAAGGGCTTGCCTGTTGATCTGCAGATCACTGGCTTTGTATGCTCACAAGGTGAAGAGGGGAAGGAGGGAAAGAGGAAAATAGGCAGGGAAAAGCACGAGGCGGAGAGAAACTGAAAAAGAGAGACTGAGTCAGCTCTTATGTCTTTCCTAATAAGGGTACTAATCATTTATGAGGGCTCAACCTCATAATCTAACCAGCTCCCCACTGTCCTTCCTCCTTTTACTACCATGTGGGAAATAGAATTTAACATATGTACTTGGGGGAGACAAAACATTGGGTCCATAACATTCAGTGTAATGGTATCCACACTTTTATAGTATCTTCCACATTCATTCTCTCCCTAGCAACCCAAATCTGGAAAGAAAAAAGTGGTAAGTAATAAGGTGTTTTATTACTCACAAACTTCCTCTATGTATTTCTCTTGCTTTCTTTTCTGAGATTCACTATTTCTCAACAATTTCCATTTTTTAGAATTATATATGAATTTGTGTATATACGAAATGATAAAAAGGATAAATATGCATGTATCACAATCTTATCATTCGGGCTGCTATAAGAAATGATCATAGTCTGTATAGCTGAAGAAAAATAGAAATTTATTTTTCAGTTGTGAAAGTTTCACATTCCAAGACCAAGGCATCAGTAAATTCAGTGTCTAGTGGGGACATGTTCCCTGGTTCATGTAAGTCACCATCTCATTGTGAAAAAGATGAGGCAGCTCTCTGGGGTCTCTTTAAGAAGGATACTAATTGCATTAATGCGGCTGAACCCTCAGGGCCTAATCACCTCCAAAGGGCCCATTTCCCATCCCATCTTCTTGAGAGTTAGGATTTCAACACATCAGTTTACAGGGTTGGGCACAAACATTCAGACCATGGCACTCTGGATATATATTATTATCTTGAAATTCTTATTTACCTATTAAGTCCATAAAATATTTACTCAGTTAAGGGGGTGGATTTTATCTTAAATTAGATTGTAGAATATGGCAATGTTAGATGTGCTCCTTTGAGTGTGAAATATAAATGGGTAAATCCTCTTCCTTTACTCCAGACAGTCTTACACTTGATTCTTCACACATCTGCGCTACTTCCCTGTACTACATAGAAACTGGAATTTATAGACCTTGCTGTAAATGAGCAATACATCCTTGTTTTAAACACTTTAATACCTTTCTATTGCTTTCTGATAAAAGTGCACATCTTTTTCTCTTCCTAGTCTGAGCTCTGTTCCGTATGCGTCAGCTCCCTGTCTATTCTCCAGGTTTCTGCCACACTAGAATCTACTAGTTTCTCTATTATGTATTGCAAACTGCTCTCTTGTCTTTGAACCACTTCTACCTCATTTTTTTCTCATTAACTTCCATTCTCCACATCTTCCATATCTCAGCATAACCTATACCACCTCAGAAATATTTATTTGACAGCCAAGAGAAACTACGTAATAGTAATATTCAATAATTAAGAACAATTTAAAATAGGTATATGCTCTTAGGACCAGACAGAATTTAACAAGCTATACTTAGTGAATTCATTTCATCCTCACAAAATTCCTCAAGAAGATGAATACACTCATTATCCTCAGTTTTTATGTACTTCGACTAAGAAAGACTGTAAATACAAATGCTTTCCAAGCATATAGGTGGTGACTAAAAATTTGAGTTAGGGGAGCTCTCTTTGGATCCCATGATCTTAACCACTATTAATTTGTAATCATCATCATTGTCATTAGTGAAGTAGGAGTTTGTGGATGTCAACATGTTGAAGAAAGATAGAAGAAAAATCCCAGCTGGAGTAAAAGACAGGTAGATGAATCCTCATGTCCTGTTTAGGTAAGTCCCATTACCATGACAACTCCACAAATGAGAGTTTAACACCCTGGCAATTACCACCACCATTCATATATTCTAATCAGGTGAAAATGAAGTCAACGATGGAAACTGTATTCTAATTAGGTGAGAATAAAGCAACCCATGGGAATAAATGGGGCAAGGTCTTCAATCAGGTCTGTGCAGAGAAGGGACCAAGGCACAACTCAGCACACAAGACAAGACTTGCCTTGAGACACTCTCTAGCTTAGCCCACTCCGATTCGTCTACGAAGTGTCATTTCATTTTCACTTTCAATAAATCTGCACAGTGTTACTCCTGTTATCTTACTCAATGCTTCGTCCAGAATGCCAAGAACTTGAACCCCTACTGGACACACCACCAGCATCAATTAGCATCATGATCATCAAAACATTAGCAATACACTTTCAAAAGTCAAAGAGAATAATTTTACAAACTAAAAATATGAAGTAGGAAAAATAACTCTTAAATTCCACGTTATATGTACTATATTCATATTTTATAATATTCTCATCAGATTCCTTCAGAAATTGTGGTTTAGGATAAAAAAGATAAAGTAGTTATTATTTGGTGTCTAAGCAATTCCTATTCTTTTGTCATAAAGGTTTAAAATTCACATTGTTGTGGAAAAATAAATATTAAAATGCGATCGCTCAGGGTTTTGTAAAAAATTTCTTTAAATATAGTAATACAATATTTTAAAAAATGGGTCAGAAAAAAACTTGCTGTAGAATGCTACCTAATATTTAAGAAAAAAAAATCAATCTTATTTTAGAAAAATAAGAAATAAAGTGTAATTACCAAGC
The DNA here is from genome assembly GCF_902686445.1 of Sciurus carolinensis. Taxonomy (NCBI): domain Eukaryota; kingdom Metazoa; phylum Chordata; class Mammalia; order Rodentia; family Sciuridae; genus Sciurus; species Sciurus carolinensis. The sequence continues at coordinate 120,411,730 of NC_062221.1, read as the reverse complement.
TTTGTTTTGTTTTGTTTTTTTTGAGGTTAGACATGGCTCTGAAAACAAAACATAATAAAGAAATTACCAGAAAAAAATATAAGCCAGAAATTATAATGAACATTACTGCAATAGTCACTATTAAAATATTACTAAGTATATTCCTGAAATATAAATAGGGTACTACACCAAGACCATGTTCATTTTATTCCATTAGTTCAAGATTGGTTTAATAATAAGAAATATCAGCATATTTGCACCTGCAGAAATACTTAGAGAAAAGTAATATACTTCTCTCAACAGGATTAGTGCAAATCCAAAAGCAGATATGGCATTCATTTATGATGAAAACTCTTTACAAACCAGAATAGAAAGAATTATTATCAGCTTTACTAAAGGGTAAAAACACACAATTATCATGGTAGTTAAAACCAAAATTTTTAATGTTTTCCTAAAGATTGAGCACACAGCAAGGTGGTCAGCTCTCTTCCCAATTTCTGATCATTTTACTAGAAGTCATAGCAAATGTGTTCAACAAACAAAAAATGAAAAGGAAAAAGTTAAAATGTGCAGAATATATGTTGAATATATAGAAAATCTCATAGAAACCATGCAAAAAGAAAAATTGTTGATGAATTCCATGTGACTACTGTGTAAATTTTGTCATAAAACTTATATTTCTATAAGTTAACAATGAATCTTTGGAAAATAAATTTTTAAATAACTCTGGTAGTGCGCATAAATAAACTGCATATAGAATCAAATGAACTTTAACAAAGGTACTAAAACAAAGAAAAATCTCATCACCAATTGTTGTGGGGGAAATTGAATAACCACATGCAAAAGAATTAATTTGAACCCTTATTACAGTGTATACATAAATTAACTCATAGTCCATTAAGTGTTAAGACTCAAAATTACAAAAATCTTAGAAGAAAACATGAAAAAAGTTTAAGGTGTTGGATTTATGATTCAAATTGTAATATATTCAGATTGATATCAAAAGCATGGGAAATAGAAGTAAAATAGATAAACTGGACAAAAAAAATGACAAGTTTTGTTTATCAAAAGACATAAATGACAGTGAAAAGCTACCCTACAAGAATGAGAGAAAGTAAGCACAAATCATATAATTGACAAAGGATTAATGTGCAGAACATAAGAAAAACTCCTTCAATTCAACAATAACAAATAACAATCCAATAAGTGAAATACTAATATTCCAACATTTTAGCAATTCTAAGTATGACCACTTGGGTTACCCATAAAGTGACTTGCTCCCCAACTTCAATATATTTCTAAATCATCCACACAGTTACTAAAGTAGGATAACAACAAGTTATCCTCAATTTCTCTATTTCTTTAACTCATGTTCAATTCTTAGCTATTTATACACACATGATGATCATATTCACTTCGCTTCATTACTTCAAGATTGGTTAAATGATAATAAAAATAATAGCATAATCGGTTACCTTAAGGAAATCTTGGAGAAAATACCACAATAATTATACATATATGCACATTTCCACCAAATTCCTCTACATATCTCTGTATATGTACATATGTATATCACTTTACATATACTATATATTATGAATACACATATATATATAAATCAATAAAATGTTATAGGTAATAAGATATTTATAACTTTACCATGTTGAAATATATATGTATACTTACATATACACATTTTGCCCCTTTCCCCAATGAATACATTTATGTATGTTAAAGTTACACATATATCATAGTATTTTATAAAAAGCATTTTGTAGACAATAAAATATATTATAATAAAAATACAAAACCATGCTTAAATAGCATTGCATAATTATATATTTTAATGAATTATATGTGATAAATTTTAAAACTAAAATTGATATTTACAAGTACTATGCAAGCACTAACAATAATCAGTCATGTTAAAACAATTTCACTCACTGTTTATATTTTTAGAAGGGAAAAAAAGTACAGCATGCTTTCACACAGTTACATCGATGAACAAATACATCTGTGCCTTCATATATCCAGCAACAAAACTATCTGTACAGAATCATCTAATACTGGATTAATAACCTGATCAGCCTCTGTTTTCTTAACAAATGCAGTATGCTATGCAATTTTACCTACTTCTAGGTCTCATGGTAACTAGAAGCCATTTCTGATGAAAGTAAAACTAGAAAATATCGTGGTAATATGTGAAGCAAGATAATTGCTGCTCAATAATGCAGAAAATGTCTATCACTTGCATAAATTCTAGACTAGCACCTGAAGCACACTCTTTGCCCTCTAATTTATTAGTACAGTTTTCACATTATGCCATGGTTAAATAGCATTAAGAAAATTGCTAGGCTTTAAAACACAAAAATAGATTTAATTTACACCTGTGTTACATACCCTGTGTGTTTGCTTTCTGTTTAGTATGGTTGAGAACATGGGATTGTGCAATTACCCTGTGCTATCATTTTTTGCAGACTCAAATTACACAGGAAAAAGTTAACTTTCTAAAATTTAATTAAAGGTTTATAAAAAAGAGAAGTTCAAGTACTGTATGGTATGTATTTTTGTTTCATTTGTCATGTAGAGTTACAGTTTCTCACATGAGAAATAGCTAGAAGAATTATGAAACTTAAATGATACTTTGAAATTGCAAAACCAATAATATGAAGTAATGGCAGACTATGTGGTTGAAACTAAAAGCTTTTTGATATCTGTGAAACACATAATTTTTAAGGAAAAATAATAAACAATTTCTAGTTATAGTTTTCAATTTGAGCCATTATTATTTCAAAGAAATATTTAACACATATTTCACTACTCATACTTAATACTGTCATACCCTGATACCTTCAGAAAATGAACACTATAATAATCATTTTGTATTTGAATATTCCTTTAGGAACTATGCTAGTAAATGATGCAAAAGTTTGAGGGTTTTATCCATTATAGGACATATCACTTAAGGGACATAAGAGTCACAAACTAATTATATTGTGCATACAGAATATTAAGGTTTCTCTTTAGCAAACAGCTCCAAAACTGTATTAATTGAAAAATGAATGCTGAGTCAGAGGAAAGAGACTAATTAGAAAATTGCCCAGTATGGATATTAAATTGACATGAGCAAACTTTCAAGTGTTCCTAACTTACTTTAATGATTTTCCATATATTTAAATAAATTTTATAAATTTGTAAATGGATGCAAAATTATCTTCAAACTCAATATTTTAAATGGGAAAATTAGAACATTACACTGCTGCTTATATAATTCCTGAGTGCAGTTTGGTTACCATCTTAATAGCCTTTCTGAACTTCCTGGAACATGATGGGAATCTGTCAAATTATACTACTTCCTGAAGTTATGTAGTGTTTTGGTCAGGTTTTTCACTGCTATGACTAAAAAACCTGCCAAGAACAATTTTAGAGGAGGAAAAGTTTATTTGGGGGCTCATGGTTTCAGAGGTCTCAGTCCATGGAGAGTGACTCCATTCCTCAGGACTCAAGGTGAGGCAGAACATCATGGTGGAAGAGTGTGGTGGAGGCAAGGGGCTCACATTATGATATGATCAGGAATCAGACAGAGACTCTACTCACCAGATAAAAAATATATACCCAAGGGCATGTCCCCAGTTACCCACCTCCTCCAGCCACACCCTACCTGCCTGATTGGGTTAAGGCTCTCATAAACCAATCATTTCTTCTCTAATCCTTCTCACATTCTTTCACACATGAGTTTTTGGGGACACCTCACATACAAACCATAATATCTAGAGAATCATAAAAAGGTGCAGTAATGTTTTGTTTTGTTTTTGACAAATACAAATAATATAACATTCCATTGCTAGAGCAGTGAGATACTAAATGCTATACAATAAATGCATACAGAAAATGAAGTAGAGAAATAGGTTATGCAAATACTCCAAGGACATAAAACTAGTGAATGGAATATGATTTGTCCGTCAAAGATATGACTGTCTTACACCTTTTGCCCTTCAAACACCAAGTACATTCCTGTATATTTGGGAAAGAACCTAGTCTCTCTTGGTCTGATAGACAACAAATTGTTCATTAAAGACTACACTATGTTTTGGTTAATATCAATTTCATGATTTTTAACAAGAATTCAAATTTATAGTTGAAGTCAGTCTTAGTTTGTAAACTACTCCTTGTAACTCATGCATTTCCTTATGAGAATATAATAACTCATGAGATACACAGAAGTAAAGTTCTCCCTGACAAGAATTGTAGAAAGTAACTGATTTTCAAATAACATATTATATACAAGAAAATATTGGAGATTTTTTATGTCTACTACAGTGTTCTAACAAAATATATTTGGGTATTGAATTTTAAGTGGTAAGTAAATAAAATTAAAAGTTGATAATTTCAAGAATTTTTCACATATAATTTTGTATACTGTTTACTCAACTGGGCAAGAATTCCAAACATTTAATTATTTAGAAGTTTTTAATCTTATACTTTAAAGGGGATATTTATATCTAAGATGAATAATAAGTAACATTTCTTAACATTTTAAAGGAAATCAAGTATGAAAAGTTTGCTTACATTGAGATTTTTTAAAAAGTAAATTATATTTGATTACTTGATGGATAATGTCCTGAGTTTGAAAGGTGTTTCCTACATAAAATGGCAGTATAGCCAGTCTTACTTTATTGATTAACAATATTGCATTTTCTTATTCACTGAGTTTCAACAAATATGCATAAAGCACTTAAAATTTATGTGTGATGAAATTATACCTGATAATGAAACTATAGTGATTTATTTCTAAGAACTCTAGGCTAATAAACTCTAAACTAGCTAATTATCAAAATAATATATATTAATGCAAAATTGTCACTTATTATTTTTAAAATAAAATAATTTAATTCATTAAGATTAATTCAAACATTTAATACAATAATTATACTTAAAGATAAACCAAATTAATACATTGAAAAATAACAAGGAAAAATTTTGATATTTCTTGAATTTAAATGAAATGGAATGAGGAACAATAAATAAGTAGAAGCTTAAATTCATTAACAGATTTGCTCATATTTACAACTTTTTAGTTATTTATAATAATTAAGGTAGATTGAATCAATAATGTATTATTTTACTTCATTTTGCTGTTATGATATTGTCATGAAAATAATCTTTTATTTTTGTTGATTTGCAAACTCCAATTAATCATGATTGAGAAAAAGTTAATTAGTTTGCTTATGATAGTTCTGGGCCCAAGATTTTCTGGATATGAGAATTAATTATGAATGTGCTCCATAGAGATTGCAATATGCTATGCTGAAAGGAAACATTTCACTTAAGTGTGCACTCGCAAATTTCCCTTTTCCAGAGTAAACAATGCAAAGCTATATTTTTTGTCACTTTAACAAATCAAATTATAAAACATTTTATTTTTATAATAATGGAAATATAAATAATATATTGTATCCTTGAAAATTACTTAAGAAAAGGTTTTAAAAGTTCACATCACAAAAAAGTTACATGTATTTAGGGTGATACATACATTAGTCAGCTTCATTCAACTATTGTACCATGTATAATTACCTCAAAATATTGTGCTATTAAGCAAAAGTACATATTATTTGGTCTATCAAAAGAAAAGAAAAGTTTATAATACTAAAAGACTATCACAGACATATGAGTTTTTAGAATTGACTCACATAACTGGAAATACTAAGCAAAAGATAAGCTACTTCAATTACATACAAATAAAATTATATGAATTAGCTTAGAGATATGTTATTGATGGGTCACTGTGTGTGGGGATCTAGAAACCTTAAGCTGCATTCTAAAAGCATAAAGTATGGTTCATATTAAGACATTATTGTTATCTGTATTCTTCTCTATCAACTTTGAAACTTTTCCCAGTTTATTTTATAAATGTAATGGAGCTAATACACCTTTAGATCATGACAACCATTAGTCTGGGCTTTCAAATGTGATAAATGTAGCTGTGTAATATTTTTATCTTTAGCACTATCATCCAAAAGATGAACCTAATTCGGGACAATCTCCATATTTGCACACATTTTAAATGAACCTGTGAGAAGGTGGATCCAACTCCTCTAAAATCATTTAACAGCTGTTGTTTTGTCAACTACTGATCTGAAATCCCATTGTTGTGAAGTCCACAGGTGGCTGTTGGTATTATGGAACTTTAAGTTTAGGAAAACTAGAATTACATAAAAATAATGTATAGTACACATAAGAATTATATATTTGTTAAGATGTATATATGTAAATTACAAGAAGTGTTTTTATACTTTCTTTCTTAGCAACATACTGAATAAAAATGTACAATCAGATACTTGAGTTATTTTCACAGTCCTCAAATGATGCATCTTTAGCCATTTGATGTTTGTTTTGAACACGTCTTTTGGATGACATTACATGTTGAAAGAAAAACTTGGAATGACAGTTAATGTTGGTATTTCATTAGTTTCCTAAAAATAAATGAGTGAAAGAGTAAAGAGATAATATGTGATTTGTAAAATCATCTGATGTTTAGCACTAACATCTACCGGGCTTCCTGTTTCTAGACAAACAAGGTTAAGGATGGACTTTGTGCAGATAAAACACATTGTTATGCAGATTCTTGTGCAGGAGGAAGTAAGAATGAGAGAAAGGTAAGAAAAGTTAAATTTCCCCAAATAAGCACGTTGTCGTAGAATATGCTCATATATTTTAGCTGTATTTTTAATTTTGAAGTCAGCATAAGTAATTAATGAACATATTTCTGATTTGGAAATAGTGTCTATTTAAACTGAAAATAAGAAATAAAAATGAGAAGAGTTAGGAATTGTACTTAGCCTCTTAACTATTTTATTTAGGCACTCATGTTGGCATTTAACTATTGTTAGCACTGAAAATATATCATTTATCTCTTGATATTCAAAAGCATACACACTTACACTAATTTCCTACTTAAATTGTGAGTATCAGAACAGCAGAATTGGTATCACAACAGGGTTTGAAATGAAAAATATTAGCCTTTCCCCCACATACTGCATCAGAATTTGCTTTTTAATAGGATCTGATGTGGTTTGTACACAAATTAAAGTTTTAGAAACTCTAGAGTATCATGTACAAATATAATGAAATAATATTAAATTTAATTCTAAAATAAAATCTATGTTAACACATTTATTTTCATAAACTGCAGAATAAACCTCTTTGTACCTATAACATAGAACACAAATTTATTTCCATGTTATTAGGGATGTAGTAGTTCATTGCAGATAGTCTTAAAGTGCTTTTAACTATATAAATCAAGTGTATACTTTTATATGCAAACACAATCTTGATATGTATATCTGGTCTTAATTATATCATATATCAACCCATATTATGCAATAAAAATAATATATCTCATGAAATAGAAAAGTAATCATAGCCAATAGACCATTAACAAATAGACAACAGAGAAGATTTAACATTTCAATTCATGCAAGTGGTAAAACTATGTAGTTATTGCTTAAGAACTTTTTTCATCGAATCATTTTGACTCATTTGTCCTTGGTGTCCATAAGTGATGTGGACCAGAGAAATAAGTCAAACTTCACTATTGCAAGGTGAATGATTTATGGTTTTCATTCTGAAATTTAATACTTGAAAGTGATTGCGTTGTCACAATAAACCATCCCTCTCATCAAATGTCATATACCTATTGTTTATTTTACAACAAAAGCCATTTAAAGTTTGACTCAACTAATAACAGTTCTCTGAAACAGTGAATTGAGGAAGAACCACCTTTAGTTTTACAGTGGAAACTATTATGAATTGAGAGAATGCCCTTATTTTAAAGCACACTTTCTACTTTAGGTACCATCTAGCTATTATTACCTCAGTGACTAGAATATAAATGGATAAACACTAAGTACCATTCTCTGATTCCATAAAATCAATAAAAAAGAGTAAATTCTCATAGATAATATCTTAGGCAAATTCATTGAATACAATTCATCCAGGTTCACTCTCTCTGTCTGAACATTCCTAGAGAAATATGAAATACTCTGACATTGTGAAAAGAAAGGAATGATATTTGAATGCACAAACTTTAAGATTCCTCTAGAATAATTCTATGGCAAATAGAATTCAGGAAATACATAGTTCCCTATTATTCTCAGAAGGAAAATTATTTTTAATGGTAAAACCGTTGCTACTACCATCCTTCACAGCTGTTGTTTTTTATTTTATTAATTTTAACCATACTATAAATAATAACTTTAAGTCAAAAGAGTTCATCAATTTAAACTTTTTTTTTTTTTCCTTCAAGATCTCTGGTTCTCAGAAAAGCAAGTCTTGTGTTAGCCAGGATTGCAAAGATAATGAACAAGTGTTATAAGACTTAACCTGTGCTAAATTGAGAGCAAATTTAAAGATGAGGGGAATTTGAGGTTGAGTGTCCCTAATCTCCCTATCAGTCTGCTTAATCTAAACTCACACTCGCTGCGTTTTTTTTTTTTTCCTGTTATTGCAAATGAAGGATCCCTACTACTACTTAAGTCCAAACTCTTAACATATGTCATGAATTCTATCCACTAGTTTCTTCCCTAAGATCATTCTTTCATCAGTGAGTTATCTCTACAATTTTTCACGATTCTAGAAATGTACATGACATTTCCTTCAGGTATTGTTTCTATTTTTCTCCTTTCCAAAGGGAAACTTCTATGAGGGTTTATTTCAAGGTTTATATTTCCTTCTTTCCTCCACCTTTGAATTTTATCAAGACAAAAAAATCAGTGTTTCCTTTGCACCATCTCAATAAATAGTCCATTCACTGTCAAGAAAGACTTCGAGTTGAAATGATCGTTTCTCTTTACAGAGTCCAATTTATCTGACCTAAGAGTAACACTAAGCACCCCCTTTTCTTGACCCATAACATTTCAGTATTCTGGTGTTTTGTCTTCATATTACTAGTCACATGATTTAAATCATTTTCCCACCTTTTTTTTCCTTTATAAAAAATTTCTCCATGAAATGTCTAACAGTTTAGTGTCGTGTCCCTCGCCCGCAAGAAAGCACGACACAGGAATCTTCCTTCAGCAGTTTAATCAGGACCTTAATATTATAAAATCATGGTTTTTCTTCTTCTTCCTCTTGAGCCGAATTCATACACTTTTATACTCTTGCAATAGTCAATCTACTCCTGCCACTTGGCCTATGTTCATAGGTGCTCCCACTTGCAACAGTTGGCTTAACCAAATATGGGCTTGTTTACCTAGAAAGCACTTCAGGAAACCAGCGCCATCTTATCATGGTGGTGAGGCGGCTCGCCACAGCTCCCCCTTCTTTATTTTATGAACACAGGTGAAGGTAGAGGCCCTATCCTACTGTGCAAAAGTGGCAAATAGTGAACGTCAGTCCCAGAGTGGCGCCTTCTCCGGGCCTGATATCACCTAAGCCGATGCCTTTTTTCATAGGGTGGGACGTGGACTCAAACCCACATGCAATAGGGCATGCCTTCCTTGAGGTTCAAAAATAAAACTCTCAAGTGCAGTGCTTTGCCTCGCATCCTGTGTCCATGAAGACGTAGCGGTATGGAAAACCATACTAGGGGGAGCTTATCCAGCTTACGCAACTGCAAAGGCCTGAGGTAGGAAAACACATCACCCTACTTGCCAATGTTGCACAATACAGGGGCACCATAATGAACACAAGGCATACAGTAACAGTTCTCTCCTCCAACATCATTGTTATAGCTCAAGATCAAAAGTGGAAGTTACAAGACAATTGAAGCCTTAATTAGTACAAGAAATTCCCAGGATGTAAATTCACAGTCCTCAAAGAAAAGTACATATTAATTACAGCAGTACCCTGCAGACACCTAGCGTAAATGATAATTTTAACTCTAACAGAGATATACTAAAAAATGTCACTTATTCCCGTGCCAGACTAGCCAACCGCACAGAAGGTGACACCCCTTGTTCAATGGCCAACACAGCCTGAATTAACACCACCTTTTCACGTGCTTGAAGCACTCTTAGCTTGTAAATAAACCAAAGGCAAAGGCAAATACCTGCAAAAAAATACATTTAAAGATCCCCACATTAACCCATTTTTTAAAATAGCTAAAGGCAGAGGTGAGCCAGCTAGAGAACTGACTCAAAGTAACAGGCTCAACACGAGTGTCATTTAAAATCGCAATCTGCAATAATTGTTGAGTCATCATCTTTTTAGCTTCTAGGGACCAATTGCCTGTAAGAAAGGCGGAAATCAAGTGGCTTTGATTTTTTGCTTCTTTATATCTTACTGGAGTTATACACATGTGTTTATGATTCCCGATGCATCCAACTTGTGCAATGTTGAAAAGTTCATCCAACTGTACTTGTAGTAAATCTATCCTTTGATTCGCCGCCAAGATCCCTGATAGGATATGTCTGTTGACACGGTCCTGGGATTCCAGTACCTGTGCAGTTTGCTGTATGACTTGATTAATGGTTTGTGCTGTTTGAACTTGATTGGTCATGGCTAGAGCAGCGGTAGTGGCTGCAGCAGCAGAGACAGCAATAGCAGTTATTATGGCTGCGGTAATGCCAAAGTCTCTCTTTTCTCTGAAGAGGTTCACCAACGGAAAATTATCTGGATTGACCTCCACTGGGACAGGTACAAAGGTGGGTACTTTTACAATCACAGCAACAGATTCACTACCGTTCCAACACTCTGAAAGCAGGCAGGTAATATTGTCATTAGAACAATTTAAAATCACTTCTGAACTGTTTGATAATAGAAATAGAAAAAGGGGGGGCAGGCGGCGAACAATGTCTGTCAGCCGCAGAATTATCATGTGCATCCAAAGTTAAAAAATTAATGGTAAAAAGAGCCAAAGACAAACGCTCTTTAGGAGTACAGCTTGCTCCTATTCCCCCTTTTTGTCTTTGTAAAAGTTCTTTAATCGTTCTATGAGCTCTCTCCATGATTCCCTGACCTAGGGGGTTGTAAGGTAAGCCATGAGTCTGCCCATAGTGGAGCAAAAAGAGGTGAATTGTTGACCAGTGTACGCTGGCCCATTATCTGTCTTCAAGGAGCATGGAAGGCCCCAGGCAGCCCAAGCCTCTAGGCAATGGGAGATGACATGATGGCCTTTTTCTCCTGCCAAAGCAGAGGCATGCATAATTCCAGAGAAAGTATCTACTGAGACATGAACATATTTTAGGGAACCAAACTCTGTAATATGAGTTACATCCATTTGCCAAATCGTAAGAGGTCACAAGCCTTGGGGGTTAACACCAAAAGAAGGGAGATGATGAAATGGAACACAATGAGAACAATCTAAGACAATCTGTCTCGCTTCTGCTCGAGGAATAGAGAAGCGCTTGTGAAGTGTTTGGGAGTTAACATGAAACTTATTATGAAAGTCTCGAGCACTGTCAAGAGAAGAAAGAAAACAAATTGTGTGGGTAGCGGCATCTGTCCTTGCGTTTCCTTCAACAATAGGTCCAGGGAGAGCCGTATGAGCTCTTATATGTACAGGATAAAAGGGTGTAGAATGGCCCAAAATCAAATTTTGTAACTGAGTAAATAAAGATGAAACTTTGTTGTCAGGATTGATGGCACCTACAGTTTCCAACACCTTAAGTGCTCCTTAGAGAAGTCCTCTTATTCCCTGGGTTCAGGCTGACTGAGGGCAAAAGATCCAAATACTGGTCTATCTTGCCTTCTGTATTTAATTCCAATCTCAAAGTTTGATCTTATTCATCCAGCAAGCCAGTCTCACCAGTCATAAAGTAAGAGTACTGGGCTTTAACTTTAATGTCCATAACTTTACAGTTATTTATCCTTTTATCTAACTGGAGTCTGCATTAGTTCTGGAAGTTACCATTATTTGTTTTGGTATCTGTTACCACTATTTGTTAGGTGATGGCTTATTATCACAAGTTACCTAGGTTGTGTGTTCTTGAAGCAGCTACTTTTGTAAAACATTAACAGGTAACAGTTTTACAAAATGAAATTAGTAAGAGTAAAAATATATTTTGTTTGTATAATAGCTATTTTGAATTTTGACTGAGAACCACATTATATTTCCTATTTGAGATCATAGTAATTTTACAACAAAAAAAAAACAATCTTTTGATTATAACTTTAAATAAGCTGAAGTCTGACTTATTTTGGAGTCACTTTAACATGCAGTAAGGTGGGAGGCAGAGCCTTATCTCAGGTAAGGCGTGACTCTTTACAGATCTTAAGTGTTCTAATCCTACAACTAATTTTTTGTCCCTTTTGTCATGACCAGCATGACCAAATTTTTAAGTTCAGTGAGGGTCAAAGGAGTATTAGAAAATAAAGGTTTATAAACACAGATTTTGAAGATTAAGCTGAGATCAGATGGAGCTCTGTTCTCTGATGGAAATGTAGATCTAAAGGGTTATGTTAGCAACATTTATACATGTCTTATTATTAAGTTAAAGACTATGTAAGCATTATTCTTTGTTTTCAGGAGAGTTACAGAGACTAGACCATCTACATAACTTTTTCTCACAACTGCAAAGTGCAATGTTAGGAACTCTGTGTAGTTCTCAAAGAAGTCCACTGTCCAAAGTTACGGTAAGGTGGGCAGGAACTAGAGAAGGGAACTGATGAAACACTGGTTATCTAGCAAAACAATTCCTTTCTGCCCAAGAGCTGTGTGCTTGATATCAATGTAAGAGCTGATAGGACTCCTGTACAGAGCCTCACCAGGGAGGTTACTGCCACAGCAGTTAGGCATCTTGTGCTCCTACACAGGAACACTTCCAGGTACCAGGCATGCTACAGTCATGAAGTCAGGGACCCCAATCTCAGTCATTGTTGTCCCATTTTTGTTATAATGTTATACTCTTTCTTAAATGTCATTTTAAGAAGTTTATATATTGATGTCTGAGTTCATATAAACATTAGTTAACACAGTCTAACATTATATCCAAAACAGGAATCAATCAAAGAAAGGCTGAGAGAGCTTTTAATTTTTTTTTTTTGGTAGCAAAATGCTTGTACCTTCTACAATATGAACCTTTAAACAAATCAGGCTGTCACTAACTCTTAGATATATATTTACATTTAAATTTTTATCTCAGTGAAATAAGTAACCAATGTTACATATACCTTACTGATAATATGTCCCATAATAGAACATTAAACGATAGAAATAAATCCCCAATTAAAATTTACTCTTTATAAGTTTAAGATTACCATTACAGACAAGTTTAATCTGGACAATAGTACAGCTTGATAAATTTCCTGTTTTAAAAACTTGTATACCTGAAAAATATGAACACATTTAATATACAACCAGTGACCATTTCACAATTACCTTGACACTTTTATCTTACCAAATTTAGTTTTTAAAGAAAAATTTAGACTCTGTAACATAGTACAATACTCTTAACAGTTTTAATAATTGTATAAACCCCAATTTTTAAGACTAATTGTTCTAAAGAATAAAACTTAATAGACACAAAGTTAAGAGTAAATTAGTGTTTTTAAGAAATCCTTGTCATTTTACCATATAGATTAAGCTTTGGTTTATATCAACACATTAGTATTTTACCTTAGGAAAAACCTTTAATAGCTTTAGCTGTCTCACATACACAACCAACTTAGTTACACACAAACATGTTGAAACTTGCCCTTTACTTACATAGACTTTCTTAGCACTTACTTAGACCCTCATGTATTTCATCACACAAGCACTTTCTTACCCAGAAACATTTCCTTTTCCCTTTTACTAATATATTTCCATACCCAGACCCTTTTATTTTCTCTTTCCTATCTGTTGACCCCTTTTTGTTCACATTCTGAAACAACTCTTATGAAATTTCTGAATTTAGATAAATTGCTCTATTTTAATAAGATTAAATATTGTGTTGTTTATAGTACTCTAATTGAAACACAGTTGAAACCTTTAGAACCCTTTGTATATAGAATTGTACTTGTTAAGACATAACTCTTAGTAACCTTGTTTTTAGTTTAGTGATGACACAAAGCAAGTTTAAACCCTTTTTATTTACCAACCTATGAAAACACCAATAATGTTTAAGTATGATACTCCATGGAATTTAAGGAGTTAAGAGTAGTTGATGTTATTTAACAATTAGCATTTTAACTTTGTAAATTAATCAGATGTCTCTACAACACATTTAAGTAATCCCATATATGTTAACTCTAATTTACTTATTCTGTAAAAACCAAGAAAGCAGGCAGGTGTCCTGAACAGTATATGCTGTCTCTTTCCTGTTGAAGAAAAGTCCTAGAAACAATTGATATTAGACATTGTTTAACATCAACATTTCATTAGTTTGACCACCTAGAGACTTGCAAGTTATTTTTAAAGACATGTCACTTTTATTAGTTTACTCAATTTAAATTGAACCCTTTTAAATCACGTGAATAAAAGTATTTGGATCCATTTTTAAATTTTAATTTTAGGAGTGCTCAGTTTTGATACAGACAAAACATGACACCAGACAGCACGACATAGAAATAACACAAAATCAAAGGCCTTGTAACTTTATAGGTGAATCTCCATTGCAATGTAACAGATGTTCAAAAACTTTAGTTGAATAAAAATTAGAACTGATCAAAAAGAAAAAAAAAATCATTAACCTAGGTATGTAAGATCAAAATTATGAACTCAAAAATACAGCATTAAAGAAAAACAAAACAAAACAAGAATCCTGGAAAATGAGTTAATTCTGTGTAGCAGTCCAGAAGTTTAAAACAGACACCCTTTTGTTTTCTTTTTCTTATCTTCAGGTTACCCCCCTTTCCCGCTGAGACTGTTGCAGTTTACATTCCAATGCAGGCTTCAGCAAGGCAGGCAGGGGGGAGGGAGGATCACCCAGGACTTTTTAACCCTTTTTCTTCCTGGTTGAGAAATCAGGTTAATAGCATTTTTGCATTCTCTTGTACATTGTTCATATACTAATTGTTTAATTAAAGGCATAGCTGCATCAGCATTCCCAAAGATCTTCCCTGCTGCATTTACCATTCTAGCCACGAAATCTGAAAAAGCTTCTGTGGGGCCTTGGACAATTTTTGTTAAGTTACCTCACACCTCTCCTTTATTAGGAAGTGCTTTCCAGGCAGCAATGCAGATCTTATTAATTTGTTCATAAACCTCTAATGGAAAGCCTGTTTGCTGATTGGCAAATCTACCCTGCCCCAGAAGCATATCCACATCCCAGGCAGGTTTGCCCATAGCTTGGTTGTGTGCAGCCTGTTCATTGGCCCCCTCTAATACGAAGGCTCTCCAGTCTAAATATTTACCTGGGGAAACACAAGCTTTCACTAAACTGGCCCAGTCCGAGGGGGTCATGCAGAATCTATTGAGCCCCTCTATTTGGGCGATAGTAAAAGCAGCATCCACACCATAAGTGCAGACAGATTCTGCTATTTCTTTATCATTTTAAATTCTATGGGTTCTTGATGTCTTCCCCCATTATTGTCATGGAATACAGGACAGGCAAACCCCAACTCTACATGGGCAGCCCTCCAAGCTGCAGAGTTAAAAGTTCTACCCATGCTCGGAACCCCTCCCACATACGGGGGAGGATCATAGGCTAGAGCTGGCTTCTGTTCTTCCTCATAGTCCTTTTGTCTAAAATCTTTTTGCCTCTTAGTTCCCCCTTCTTTTATCTTTACCTTCCGTAAGTGCTGCGTTAGCTCTTTCACTTTCTCATCACCGTCTGATTCTGACTCCCCTGTATCTTCTGGTGTTCTAAGGGCTTTTAAATCTGGGTATAGTCTCCTCTTTGGAATAGCTCCATAAACCTGCTCTCCTGCACTATGTTTCACTCCTTTCTCCAATTGTCCCTGCTCCTGAAGGAAATCCAAATCTTTTCCCAACTTATCCCAGCTAGTAGGAATCAAGCTTCTGGAGACAGCAAACCATGGGGCTGCTTTATCAATTCTTACAAGGAATGTTTCTAAAGTACTGCGTTTAACCTTGAGCTCTTTAGAGCGCAACAAAAAATCTAAAGACTGTACTAATGAACTAGATGGAGAATTGCCCATAATGAAAGCAGCGTTCAGAGCAAGCAGAATGAAAGCGAAAACAAATTATCTTTCTTTGTTGACCGACTACACAAAGTCGGTTGAATTTATCTTTACTGACCGACTACACAAAGTCGGTTGAATTTATCTTTGCTGACCGACTACACAAAGTCGGTTGAATTTATCTTTGCTGACCGACTACACAAAGTCGGTTGAATTTATCTTTGCTGACCGACTACACAAAGTCGGTTGAATTTATCTTTGCTGACCGACTACACAAAGTCGGTTGAATTTATCTTTGCTGACCGACTACACAAAGTCGGTTGAATTTATCTTTGCTGACCGACTACACAAAGTCGGTTAAATCCTAGTCCACAGACCCCACTTACCTGTGGTACTTACCGGTGCACCCCCTGACCACTGAAAGTTCTGATTCCCAGGTTTCGGCACCACTTGTCGTGTCCCTCGCCCGCAAGAAAGCACGACACAGGAATCTTCCTTCAGCAGTTTAATCAGGACCTTAATATTATAAAACCATGGTTTTTCTTCTTCTTCCTCTTGAGCCGAATTCATACACTTTTATACTCTTGCAATAGCCAATCTACTCCTGCCACTTGGCCTATGTTCATAGGTGCTCCCACTTGCAACAGTTGGCTTAACCAAATATGGGCTTGTTTACCTAGAAAGCACTTCAGGAAACCAGCGCCATTTATCATGGTGGTGAGGCGGCTCGCCACAGTTTAGTTCTCAGACTTAATGTTCTCTGTATTTATTCTTTATTTACTCACCCAAAGAAATCATTTGTAATACCATTATATGTGATCTTATCCCCAATTCATGTTGCCTGCTCTCACTGAGCAGTACATTCATATATTCTGATTCACATATCCTCCACTCAATATTTTAGCTCTATGTCACATGACAAAGAAACATGCCCATAGGGAAAAAATTATTTTTATCAATACAGTTGTGCATCTTCCAAAATTCCTTATTTCATAAGTCTTAAACCACAGAGCAAGGAATTAGATTATTCTACTTTTTCTCTCATTTCTTCCAATTAATCTGCAACACTTTATCTATCTACCATAATGTACCAAGAACATAAATCACATTTTCTCTCCTCTTACACTTGTCCTTGAATTGTCCACCATTACAAACCATATAGACTCTGAATAAACCCTCTAGCCACCTTTCAATCTTCACATTTTTCAAATAATTATTAGAAGAACATTTAAAAGCATAAGTGGTAGTATCACTATCCGTGACTGTTATTGTTTGGATCTGGACTTTTTCATGAGGTTTCTGTGTTGAAGGCTTGGTCCACAATACTGTAGTTTTTAGAGGTGGTGCTTTCAGAAAGTGATTGGATCATGATATCCTTATATCATCAATGGACAAATTCATTGATAGATTCATAACTAAGTGGACTAATGGGAAGTGGTACACTCTATAGAAGATGAAGCCTAGTTGAAGGGTGTGGTTTCTTGAGGGTATTCCCTTGAGAACTATATCTTGCCCTCACTTTCTCTTTCTGTGCTTCTGGGCTGCTAGGAGGTGAGCAACTTTTCTTTACCATGCCTTTCTTTCACAATGCACCGATTCCATACATGTCAAGAAACAATGAAGCAAATTGAAAATAGACTTTCTTCCTTTAACTTATTTTTCTCAGGTATTTTGTCAAAGCAATTAAAAACTGCTTAACACAGTGAAAATGGATTTAAGTGCCTTCATAATAAAATGTAGAATCTATTTTGTTTATGAAATCTGAAATGTGTTAGTCCATGTAATGTTATCTTTAATAACATTTTTGAGTTTCCTCTTCATAACTCAACAAATCACATTGCCTGTTTTCCAGGTCTTCTGTTGTACTGATTTCTCATCTTATTTCTTCTTTTGAAGAATTACTCTATTTAAATGTCCAGTTCATTCTCATATATTCTTATATGTTGCTTTCTTCTTTTGCCATTTGACTTTAGCAGACCACCCAATATAGAGTAGTACTGATCTCTCTACCTCTATTATTTGATTTTGTTTATTAGAAAAGAACTCAAATTTTCTTGTTTACCTTATTGTTTAATTTGCATACAGATGATTTCTGTTAACCAGATTACAATATTCTAGAGGGGGTTATTTTTCTTTTTATTGTTGTGTGTCAAATGGTGTGAAGAGACTTCACATATTAATGTACTAGAGGCTTTGATTGAAGAAATAACTATTTTATCCTCAGTATCCAAGCCACCTATTTATTATTCTGACTCATATACATATTGATCCCAATAAAGAAGGTTAAACTATCAATGGGGGCTTACAGAACAAACTACTAAACAGTATCAGATAACTAGTAAACAAAGTATTAGTTTTGTTCAGCATAACCACTTGAAATGATTATAATTCATTTTTTTTCTGATCCAAATATAACTAAGATAAAATTTCACTACTTTGGTAATGAGAAGTTTAATCTTTGTCCTGTTATTTAAAGTCACTCTTGAAGATATAGAAAAAAAATTTGAGAGTTTATTTAACTTCACTCTGTAATGCTCACTTTTTTCTCCTTGTGATAGTGTTGTGACAAATACTGTCACTAATAACCTTGCTATGTATAGGAGCTGATCATCCTGAAAATCCATTCAATGGAGTACAGATTCAAAACAAAACTAGGATCTGGGAAATTTTTCCCAATCTAAAAGCAAGTCTGAATTCAGTTTGGGTTAATTAAGAATAAAACTCTTGGGCTGGGGAGATAGCTGGGTCGGTAGAGTGCTTCCCTTACAAGCACAAGGCCCTTGGTTTGATCCCCAGCATGGCACAATTAAAAAAAATAAAACTCTTGGTTTTGACAATTTATAACAAATCTTAGTTTTTATCCTTCATTATCAAACTGTGAATGCCTCAGTCTTTTCATAAGTTTATTTACCAGAGTGAATTCTACAATTAATGTATTAATGATTCATGATTAAGTGGAGAAAAAAGTCACCTATAGCTTTATCTTTTCAAAGTACATGAACATGAATATGTGAATTTAAAATAGCTAGATTTATTGGGACTGCTGCATCTGCCAAAGAGGGCAATGATCTGTGAAAACGCTGTTAACTGATGAGTAGAGATCATGTAAGATACTAAAAATCATTTCTGATTATCTGTCAACTCAGGAAGTATATTCTCTCTCATCTGAAAGTCAGAGATGTTCAGTAATGACTTCAACCTCTGTTTCTGAAATGGGAATCACTGGAAATTTCCATGAGAGTAGTAACCATGTGTGCACAGAATCATAGTTGGTACATGGCAGCAGAAATGTACATCATAGGTATCCAAAAAATGGATTTGTGGGTAAAAAAGTATACAGGAAAATAAAGGCAGTCATGTCTCCAACATTGATAAGAATCTGCAGGGTAGAGAAATACTGAGAAAAATGTAAAGTACAAATGAACAGCATAGTATCTTTCTGTGATTGTGTGTATGTATGAACATGCATTCAAGAACTCTTTGCCACATAGTTCACTAGCATCTAATCAGTGTTGTTCTTCTCTAATAAGACTGAGATATTCAGATATTCCCATAAGGTTTTTCATTAGTCCTGTTTGTTTCTACTTATCTGATATCTTCAAAGTTGGACATTTTGATTTTTTTTAGCTTTATATCTTCTTTCAGAATATTATGGATTACTTATAAACTAATCTCCATATATACAATAGGTCTTAAAAATTTCAGAAAAATAATTGAAATAGTGTTGAAATATTTTGAGTACCTTTCAACATAACATACCTACAATATAATAAGTACCATATTGGATTTCTTTCATCTACCTTATTGTATACACTATATCACTTTATGGACTTACTTGTCCATGTAATTATAAAAATAAATGTACATTAATATATATAAAGAAAATTCTTCACTCTATCACATTAAATTTTTATTAGCAACCATGTAGATTTATCAACTGTATTAATTGTTTGGAGGGAAGGTACCATATAATTGATTAAGACAAGTACATTACAAATTCAAAGCTTTTAGAGATGTAAAACAGTGCAGTCCAAATTGTGTTCAAAGTCAAAGATAACGTATTTTTTTATTTTAATAACTTCCTTTTATCACTGCAAATATGCATTATTTATTATCTTAATGGTATCTATGGATCAATGTGAATTACTCTTCTTCTTAAATCTATTCTCACATTGCTTTCTCTGATCCTTAATTGTTGGGTAAGATAAAAAATTTAATAATATCATTTTGTGGATACATTAGATATAGTAAAGAGAGTTCAAGATTGTTTAATAAGCAACAAAACAAATAGAAAATCATCTACAAGGCAAGGTGAAGGGAAACTGGGAGGAAATAATATTTGCTTGACATTACATACCAAAATAATGCAGATGAGTTACTTAAAAAGAGAAAATTACATTTAAATGTGTACACTATTGATTCATATTATTGTACTCCTGAAAATAGTCAAATTGCTTTGAATGAAACTTTTTTTTAAGAGCAATTTTGGAAATGCAGTGTTATTGAGACTATTGTATAGAGTCCTCATATATACCCCATTTGTTTTTCTTATGTTATCATATTATATTAATATGACATATTTTTCACAGAACTCTTAACAGTCCAGTTGTGATAGGGCAGTGGGATATGTTGCCAATAATCCAAAGCAGATACCCAGAGACAGCATGTAACGCATCAGCTTTATTGAAAACTGTTTACAAGGAAGATACCGGGACGACAAGCTGGACAAATAGCATCTATGTTCCTCATAATGGTAAAACCAGAGGCTCAGCCAGACGGATGAGCACCCATCTCTCCACAATGTTCTGGTCTCTGTCATTTATCAAGGAGAGGGGATTTATAGGCTGCACAAGCAATGACATCATAGCATATTTGTTCCATTTCATGACCAGCATTCCAAAGAACAATCCTCTGAGCATACATGTAAGGAAGCAATTTCTCCATGTAATACTAGTTTGCCATAGTGATATAGTGATATTTGATAATGCAGGAATGTTCAGAGGTGAAATGGTTAGTTAGCTCATGGAGCTGTAACCTAAAGCAGTTCATACCAGTTTGAATGAATGACTGGGTGGTAACAGTAGGCAGCTGATGCATGGTTAGAGGAGGGGACTCGCTGGGGGCTGCCCTGTCTGGGAGGGGCCATCTTCCCTGAAGTT